>NC_138345.1:35189886-38027386 GCF_046562875.1 Panthera onca
AGTTATTACTTAGGTCAAACATTTTCCCAAATGTTTATTAGGGCATTGTGTGAATTTTTTGCCAATTTATCTATCAGAGCTTTTGCATTTCTTATTTCTTTAGATATATTTTTAAACATAAATGTTAAGCAAAATAATTATTAGGCAAAATATTAAGAAATATAAATATTAAGAAATTCACTGTTTGACTTTTTTATTTCTGGTGTACAGATTTCCAGTTTCTTGAAGTTAGAACTATCATCAACTTTTGTAATTTCTTCCATTGTTTTGAGCTATTAAAGTCCTCCCCCAGCCAAAGATTTGATACTCTCTTCTATTTTCTTCTTTTCCCATTAATTTATTTAATAAGCTTGGAATCTATTGTGGCAAACTGTATGAAATGAGAATCTAAATTGCTTTGATATTTTTTCCAAGTAGCTAACCAATTGTCCTAGCACCTCTTATTATATAATCCTTTCCTTCACCACTGATTTATCATTGTTGTTTTTAGAAATTGCTTTTGTATCTCCATCTGGCCAGGTGGTTTTTATAGAGGTTTCAGGGTAAACTGTTTTTCTCTCCTAATCTCACATAATTTAGAATCTTGGATGCAGAGCATAATGGCTAAGCATCTGGCTCCTGCACTAAAGCCAGGCTCCCTGGATTCAAATCCAGGTCCACAGCTTTTGAACCTGTAAAATGGAAACAATGGCCATACCGACCTCATAGGTTATTATGAGAATCAAATGAGTCAAAACACTTATAGTGCTTGAAATGGTACTTAGCACATGAAAGAGCCCAATAAATGTTGGTCATTATTACTTTTATTATTGTTTTTTAACGTAATTCCTTTATTTTGCAGATGGGAAACTGAGGCTCAGAAGTCTGTGATGACTGTTCTAAGGTCACACATCCCAGCCCTCCCACACTGGCACAGGGAAGGTCAGTCCTCTTAACATCTTCTATTTAGGTAGAGTCCCATTAACTGTGCTTTTAACTTGTGCAGCTTCTACTATGAGGGTGAGAGGGATGGAGGGAGGGGAAGAATGCAATTCAAACAGTGTGTTTGCCATTCATCTCTACACTCAGCACAAGTGTGCCCCTCTCTAAGTGGAAAGACAGAAACCAGCCATTTACCTAGTCTTTCTTAGCTCCAGTGAGCTTTTCAAAGAGATAGCATCTCACCACATTGGGTGGGTTGCCAGTGTTTAAAGACGTAAATTTTCCAAAATAGCATGTCCCTTAGTGCAAACCAACTACTGTACTTCCAACTGGGGCTCAACTGCCCCAGCAATGGACTTCTAATCTGAATGGAGCAAAAACAGCTGCTGTGGCCTTACTGAGAAGTAGAAGTAGAATACCATTCTGAAGCCTGGTGCCTTCCTAAAAGATTTGTAGGGGGTTTTGTTTTGTTTTGTTTTGTTTTGTTTTGTTTTGTTTTACTACAAAGACCATGACAGTCATGTCATAGGCACCTAACTGGTACTTTTTTTGTCTTAGGTCTTCCCACTCACTAAATCAAAGGTACAAATGGACCATATCTTTCCCATGCTTAAAACTTCTTACCATGTACCCATTTTCACACAACCACATGGCATCCATAGCTAGTGAACAAAAATGTTTTCCTCTTGTCAAAATGCTAAAAACAAGATTTTTTTGTGTATTTGAAGGACCTAAGGTGACAAGGTAGAGTATATCATGTGACATGTGTAGAATAGGACCACTTACTTGATGCCAGCCCTACAGCACTATCTATTAACGAGGGGCAGTCCCCAGTGACTCGCTGCCTTGATGGGGGGGCACTGGCATTGGCTGGCACATTACTACTACAGATGAAGGGAGTCCTTCCTGGCGAGCAAGTTTCCATACTGGGCATGAGTACAGCAAGCAACCACTGTAATATCAAGACATCACCTAATTCTGGCTAATATACTACAGAGTTCTATGTGTTTGAAAAATTATAATAATTAAACAGTAGAAAATGTTGATGCTATTATTCCACTAATCAAAACCATTCTGAAATTATGCACAGGAGAAGGACATGATCCCGGTAGAGAAAACGGGTAAAGACTGGAATGCAGTCATTAGGACAGTGGCACCTATCAGGGCCTGTAGTGTCTGCACATTCACGGTGGCCAGGGGGGTGACCAGAGGGACCAGGGAGCCATCATATACCAACACTTCCCTTGGGCTCTGTCTTTAGTTCTCTGTCACAAAATGAGGAGGTGCTCACAGCAAACTTCATTAATGCCCATACTGTTGTTGTTCCTGAACAAACCAATCTTAGAGGTAAGAGTAGAACAGGGATAACACAAGCAGGGCTGGTTCATGTGCAGGCAAATCCACCTGGCCCCAGATGAGGCACTGCACTGCTCTTTAGTCATTCTGTGGAGGCTGCAAGGAGTGGCCTTGTCTACCTACACTGTCACAGTATACACTGCAGATAATCAATGGCACAATAAGGAAGGCACACTAACAATAACTAAAAATGACTTTCTAATTGGGATTACACAATAAAAGCCCCCATCTAGTCATCATTGTCTAATCACACCAAGATGGTAAATGAATGGCCTGAGAACAGTCCAAGTGGTGTTCATTCACTCTGTTCCCAACTTTCCATAAGACTTATCTGTCAAGCCACATGCCCACCTATGTGTTCCATATGAATCTGCTCACATTGGTTTGAAGACTGCCAATCTGCTAATGTTCACTTGTGTTCCTAATATCTATCCTCGGGTGAATGAACAAGAGCAGACAATCTGGCCTGCATTTAGAGCTCAGGTTGACTACCCCATCCATCTCTACCTTTGGTTCATTTCAATGCCCATTCTGGGGACAGAACTAAGTGACAACTGCAGACAAATTAAAAGAAAAGGGATAAAATTGCTAGAATCATGGTGACTTTACTGTAATGATAACATCTGAGAATGTATGTTAAACTAGGCACAAAGCCCTATTGGCAGACACTGTTCACCTAGGGGAGCTGAATATCCCCAGGGACATTCTACTGCCCGGATACCAAGAAGAAAGAAATGAGCAAACCATCTTGAGAAATCCAGGCAGCTTAAATAAACCTTCAAAGTTCAGGGGTTATTTAAGGGGCAGCCAATACCACAGCCAGCATCTTCCTGACTATTCATGCATGGGGAGAAAAGGGGCAAGCAGTCTTGCCTCTTTGATAGATCTAACACGATTGCTCTTTTGGCTGAGATGCTATCAAAATTCTCCTCTGCAAAGAACTGGTCCCCTATCTAGGGCATCTGGAAGATGTATTTTCCTAAGGAGTAATTACATGATCTCATCTTTTGAATTAGATATTCAGGATGACAGGGCACAGGTGAAGCAGGAAGATAAGGTCAGAGGAAGCATCTGAGGGTTTTGTAACAAGATGCCAGTTCTCAGGCATCACCCTCCACCTCAGGGCTTTCACTTCACCAGTTCTAGTCATGTTCATTGTTTTCTTCTGAATCCATCTGCCTTTATGATTACATATAATGAAGCAGCTGAACTTTCATCTTGCTTTTGACAAGGCAACCCTCCAAGTTCACTTTCTTCCAGGGAAACTGCTGTATCACCCCCTATGTCTTTCCCAGTCATGCTCCAACCAACAATGTCACTGAGTGAACTTCACCAAACAGGTTCATACATTCTAAACTCCCGCACACATCACCCAATGCCTCTTAGAACTAAGGTCATCCTCTTGGCATGTTATAAATAGATGGAGAATGAAGGTCACCTGGTCAAAAACCATTCTTCTAACATGGACCATGGTTAGCTACAAGGCCATGGAACTAGTTACTGACAGAATTGGAACAAAACCCCAGAACTCCTGACTCCACCGATGAACTTCATCTTCTTCGTGTAGAAATAGGAAGAGAGGCAACCTAATCAATCACTCAATCAACTGAATATTTCTGGCTAATTATATATGCCTGGCAGTGCTTTTCAGGTTACAATTTTTGCAAAGGAAGTTTAAGTACTGTGTGTGCTACAACTAGGAAGAATTTATAAAGCTACTGAAAAAACAAGAGGAACAGACATCCAACATCCAGGATCTGAGTCTCTAGGGAGAGGTTTGGGCTTCCCTTTTTTGTGAATTAAACAAAATAGAAGCTTACTTCTTTTCTCTTATATAAAAATCTGGAGGTAAACAGTCACACTATATAATGTATATATAATGTATAAACACCAGATGCTGCCAACTCACCTACCTCCTATTCATGGGTCAATATGGTAGCTAGAGCTCCAGCCATCATATCCATATTTTTGGCAGAGGATGGAAGAAAAAAACAAAGAGGGATGGATGAAGGGCAAGAATGAGTATTAGAGGGCACCTAAGTATCTGCCACAGCACTATCAAGAGAATGTTCACCAAATCATGAGCCTCCTGGAGCCCAAGCTTGCATATTTTTAGAAAGCTTCCTGAAGTGTTGTTCATGCACACTCTTGCTTAAGGACAATTAGACTAGATCACATCTTAGTTATCTGTCAGTCACAAGCCATTCTGAGTGACATGATATGAGGAGAGATCAATGAAATATCACATTTGGTTGGTTTCAGGCAGTAATCCAATGAGCTGATCAAGATAACCAGGCCTTAAGAAGTGTGTGAAATATAGACTGGGTCCTCAAGGCCAAGAATGATGGTATTTACTAGGGCTTCAGGGGGTATTTACTAGAGATACAACATGAGGAGAGCTGAGAGGTAGGAGTCATGTCCGATTAAATTTGTGAAAGATAGTCACTGTAGTCTAAGGGCAATGGGGCGGCCCTTTCAAGTTCGGTGTGTAGACAATCTCCAATGAGACCAAGATCCTGCCTCTTCCAGGAAGAGGGGCAAAAATCCTTGGAGAAATTTGAGAATCCAGCATCTTAGAGTCCCAGCTGAAGGTTCAGGGTTTCCTAAAGTATGATCCCCAAACATCTGCATCAAACTTGTAGGAAAACTCATCAAAATGCAGATTCCTAGGCCCTGATTCAGATTTATTGAATCAGATTAAAATTCTATAATATACAGTTAACTTTTTAAAAATGTGCAGTTTTTACAGGATTCCCAGGTGTATATAATGAACATGAGATCCGCGTTCCCTCTGAAGAAAGGCCAGCTCACATACCGTATGGACTTCATCCTCTTAACTGCCCCCCCAACTGGCTTCTATTCTCTCTAGCTCTCTCTCTCCCATCCTTCATTATTCTTTTCTGCCTGTCTCTTTTAGTCCTTCCCTCAAAATCTCTTCTGAAAAACTTAATAATGAAAAACAAAAATATTCCTCAAATTGCGGCCTGGGGGAGACTCACTGCCCCGCAGCCCCTCTCGTGTCCTTCCCTCACAGTGACCAGCAGAGGGCGCAGCAGGCCAGACATCTGCTGTGAATGGTGGGGGAGGACCCCTTGGGAAAGCCCACAGCCAAGGCAGTGGGAGTCCTGTCCTTCTCTAGCCCCCTCCTCCTCCCTGGCCTAGAGAAAACCTCCTGCTGCCCACAGAGCCGGAGGCTGAGTGCCCTAAGAGGTCAGGGCAATGCCACCAGACCACATGGCCAGGGACGGTCTTACAGTGGAGGTGGCAGCTATTACACGATTTGAAAGAAATCAGAAAAAAAAAACCTGTTTGCCCTCAAAAGGGACAAAAAGTGAAACTAACATTTGTTGAGGGTCTCTCTGGGCACCAGGCCCTGTGCTATGTGCTTAATGTGCAGAATTTTCCCTAATCCCTGTGTTACAGATGATACAGTGGGAGCCCAGAGAGTTTGTATAATTCATCAATGTTTAGTGGGAATCAGGACTTGGTATCTGTCTTTCAGAGTCTATATTCCTTCCAACAAACCATATACCATGATCCAAAACAGGAAAATAAAATGCAACCATTAGACAATGACTTATTAGGGATTATCTTCAAGAGTCCTACAGAGGTGCCCCATTAGTGAACTAATCTACCATTTTGTGACCAAGTATTCTTACTGCATCAGGGAGTTCAGTGGATAATTTTCCAACAGGAAAGGAGCTCAGAGGAAATGGCACTGGGGATTAGACTGTGTTGGTGGCAGGCAGAGGCTGCTCAGGAAGGCCTCTGTGGAGAGGGTGGGTGCTCTGCACACCGGGTGGCACAGAGAGGAAGGCAGGAGGGTGCTGGAGCAGGGCAGTGCACCTGCTCACCTCACAGCACTGTAGAAGGCTCTCGGATGGCAAGACTCTCAGGAAAGAGCCCATGCCCACCCAGACCTTGAGTCTATATGACCTTGAGTCTGTCCATTTAACCTCTCTGAACCTCAGCTTCCTCATCTGTAAAAGTGGAGATGATTCCCTCCCCATGGGGTTGGGGTGAAGATTCCATAACTAATGTAAAAGTGTCCAGCACAGTGCCTGATGCACAGTAGGTACACAATAGCTTTTTCTTGGTGGGTTCATCAGATGGAGAGCAGAACGAAGACAGAGGCAGGCCAAGCAGAGAGACCCAGCTCAGCTCCTCAGGTCCAGTGCCCCACCTCTCCCAGCACCTTGCCACGCAGGCCCATCAAAGAGGTGATTTACAGAGGCCTGTTTATTTCCTTTTCATATTGTTAATGACCTTTGGAGTCTAGCAGCAAGTCTGCCCTATTTCCTACTTCAGACACAAGAGCAGAGCAGAAAAGCAGCTGCAAGCATCAGGATCCTGGCAACGCTCCTTTTCCAACAGGTGTAAGCTGACGGAGGCGGTCCCCCTGGGCAGAAAGGGCCTTGGTGGCTCTGAGTGGCAGGAAGGGTTGGGGATGCTCTGTGCTCTTCATGCACATATGAAACTGCCTTGGGCAAACATGGGGGCAAACCCAGCATGATCCGAGTACATACCCAGATGCTCCTGGGCACAGTCACTGGGCAATAAGGTTGCAGTTAGTCCCTTTTTCAGTCCAGAGAAATGAGAATATGAAAAATGGAAAAAACCTCCAAAAAGCAAAACCAATAAATAAATGAACAGTTGTTGGGCTCCCCTAGGTTTCTGCTGCCCCGTGAGGTGTCTGTATGTCTTATGCAAGGCCCATGGAGGTCCTGAGATGTCAGGCCCATCCTCTGTCCTTCTGAGGGAAACTGAGGCTACAGTGAGTCACTTTCAAGCATCAGAGCGGGAACTTGCACTCGTATTTTTAGACTTGAAGAGAAGGATTGACAATCCTCTGGACATTTGGGTTATATATAGAGCCAACTGGCTTGTTCTCAAATGGAAATGTCCAGACTGACTACACAACCCAGACTCACCAGAGAAATGGAAAGGGCTACTATGCAGTGGGCTGGGCAGGAAGGGCTCAGGTTTCATGTGCTCTTGACCTTCCTTCACCACCACTACCCTGCTCTTATCCCCCCACCCGCCGCTACCATTAGGCTCTGCTTGAAATGGGAGGAGGGCTACTCCCACACAGAGACAGAAGGTCACTACCGGACCCCCGGCTCTCAGAGATGGTCTGAAGGGTGCCTCCAGAAACTTTCCCAAATCTGACTCCCTGCACTGACTCACCACAAAGCCCTAGTCAACCTCTGGTAGGGTCACTCTTGAGTCAATGCAGTTTCCCCAAGCCTGTTGCTAAGATACAATTAGTAAAGATTAGTAGGAACAGCCACTGAAAAATAAGTTGTGAGGTGGGCTGGTTATCACTGAGCAAAGAGTCTAGTCTCTTGAGGGCAGGAAGGGGGCAGATGCAGGGCAGAATGTTCAGCGTGTGGAGAAGCTCAGGGGGAGGGCTAGCACAGGAGGGTGGGTTCTGGGCCATGGCCAGACTATGATCCTCCTTCCAGTTTGGTTCCAGTCCAATCCTGTTCCGGATGGCTCCACACTCCACCCGCCCCCAGCACCCAATCACTCCTCCGGATCCTGTCGTTGTTTTCCTCGTCCACAAAGTGAGGCCTGGACTCTTGCCCACCACCATCCTTGCCAAGAGGGGCAGAGGTGGTGAGCACAAATCTACCTGGTCCCTGGAAGAGTGGAAACCAGCAATGCCGCCATCGAGGAAGGTAGCTTGGGTGTTTTTTTGTTTTTCTGGATTGTGAGCTTAAGGAACAAATTCTAAACTTCAAGCTTACTTAGAAATGTGATTTACCAGATTGAGAAAGACAGAGCAAGTTCTGCCGGAAAAAGAGCTGCAGCTGTGTTTGGTTGTCTTTTGCATGTGTGCAGAAAAGGGGAGAGGGAGAAGGGAGCAAGGGGGAAGGAGATGGAGAAAAGTAGGAACAGAGAGCAGGCTAGAAAGACTCGAGAGCAGGGTCTGACCAAAGTTCAGGTGCATGGTGAGAGTACCTTCAGAGCTGACAGTCCCACAAAGAACCGCAAAATGAGGTGACAAGCCCTCTCTTGTCTTCTCAGGCTTGTTCTGAGCTCAGATGGGATGGTGCAGTTGGAAGTGATTCGAGACTGTACAGCTGCACACATACATGGAGTGTCAGGACCATCAGGGGCCATGGGGCACCTCGCAGAGGCAGGATACATAATCCCTGGAGTTAATGTGCTGTCCCCCTCCCAGCCCTCAGTCAGTCTTCTGGCCCCCTGCATTTAGGAACACCATTACTACTTTAATTAAAAGTAGAAACCATAATCCGGGCTGGCTCTAGAACCACCTGTGATTCACCAGGCTGCACTTTGTGAGCAAGCATGACCTTCCCAGGTCCTAAAGCACTGCTCCTTGCTCATCCTCCGAGAAGGCGTATTTGCATGGCAAATACCGTGCAATGTTAAACAATATACACACACAACTGTAAGGCAACTCAACCAGAGTACAGGTTAAGTTGGTTTCTTAATAATGCTCTATAGGGCTCCTGGGTTGCTCAGTTGGTTGAGCGTCTTGATTTCAGCTCAGGTTATGATCCCAGGGTGGGAGAATTGAGCCCTGTGTTGGGCTCCGCACCTAAGTGTGGAGCCTGCTTGGGATTCTCTCTCTCTCTCTCTCCCTCTCTCTCTCTCTCTCTCTCTCTCTCTCTGCCCCTCTCCCCAGCTCATGTGCACTCTATCTATCTCAAATAAAAATAAATACTAATGCTCTATAAATAAATGAGTTTTAGCTATTGAACAAAATAAGATGCCTCAGCAGCTACATCTAGTTCTGATAGCTCTGCCCAATCTGAGACACCTCCCAGGAACTCAGTGGTCACTCATAGGTGGAAGATTCTCTGGAATCTTGAATGAGGTCCCCAGGTCACCTCAGGATTCTAACATGCACTTGATCTGCACTATTCCTTTGAGGCAGGAACCAGATACTATCACAACATAATCCTGCTCTGCTCATCACTGCCTCAGGGTCTTTGCATGAGACATTCCCCTGCCTACAGTGCTCTTCCTCCAGACTGTGACGTGATTAGCTATTTTTCCTCATTCAGGTCTCAGCTCAAATGGAACTTTCTCCCATCCCATATGATTTTATTTCCTTCAAAGCACATATCACTATCTGAAACCACCTTGTTTAGTTACTTGTATAGTTACTTGTCTGTTCCTCCACCCATCCCACACCCACACTCACACGTAAAGCCAAGCCCTATCTTGCTCACTGCTTTATCCCCAGAACCTAAAGTAGTTCCTGCCTGACACCCAACAGGTGCTCAGTATTTACTGACTAACCAGAATTAATTAATTAATTAACTAACTAATTAATTCATGTCAACACAAGGCTCAGCAGTACTGCATTAAATCATCCCCTCAGTCCTACAAGGTGGAAATAAGTTCCCATTTTATGGATGAGGAACTAAGGTCCTGACCTAACTTTCAAGTAATGGGATTCCGTGGGTACACTGCCTGCACCTGGGGGGAGGGGGTGGACAGAAGGCAGAATCCATCCTTTCGTACTAGGGGATAAAGGAGGGGCTGAGGTTATACAGGCACCTGCTCCTCCCCGACCACACCTGTAGAAACTAGAAAGAGGTCCCCTTGGAAAAATGGAAAGGTTTGAAGAGCCATCACAGTCGCAGCTGGCAGCCAGGGCAGCCAGTGCTGGCTGCAGTGACACTGGCAGCCTGTTCTGAGGCTAAGCAGGCAGGTCGCTGTTGGCTGGAGGACGAGGCTGTGCCTCACACACCTTTAATTTTCAATAATGCGGCAACCGTAAATATGTGATTACGGGCTGCAGTTTCGGCCATCCGTAGCCTTAAACAGCTGCTGCTACAGTGGTCATGGCCATCGAAACCCTTCCTTTGATCCAAGGATTTTGGGGGAACTAGCAGGTCTGGATCTCACCCAGGATCTGTAACTATCCTGGAGCCATTAGTGTGTGTTGAGGGGGGCTTGGGTGGACACAGAAGGGGGTGCAGATGGGCTCAGGTTTTCAAGCACATCAGGAATACTGTCCTTATCTTCTGCTCCTCCCCCTAGTTAGTTGCCTTGGCCTAAATGCCTAACAGAGGCTGCAAACCTCAGAGATGAGCTTAATTAATACAGTACTTCTCTCCAGGGGCACTGTGTCCTGAGGGTGAGTCACAGAGAAAGGCAGCCTTAGAGGGAGGCTTTCTAACCCAGAAAGATCCTTATGCACCAGAGGAGGGAAGAAAGCCCAGGGGAACAAGCCCCCTTTCTCCCTCCTCTGCCCCTTATAGCATCCACGAATGCCACAGGCACAGTAACCGGAAGAGCGGGGGCCCAAGGGTGACTGATCACATGTGCATTCCGCTAATTACAGTAATTGCTATTTGATGCCTTGTGTGTATTTCCTCAGACTAAGAGTGCATACGCAGCGCCTGATGGAATAGGACAAGTTGGTATTGGATATTTGGGTATTTGCTGCTTTCTTTTTCACTAAAAATTATATATTCAACAAACACATGGGAAATAAATGAAAGCGAGGCTGAAAGACAGCCATAGAGGGCAGAGCCGCAGGCTGTTCTGGCTGCCTGGAATAAGGTTAGGGTTGGGAGGCAGGGGTTAGGGAGGTTCGATCCCACAGGGCCTGGAGTCCAGGATTTGAGTGCAGGCACTGACTAACCACTGGAAATCCAATTTTCCTGCTCAGTTTGGAGCCAGGGGCCCAGGGGGTCAGTAACAATGGGGCTTGTCCTCAGGCAGGGGACACACCCAGTGGCCTGAGCACTGGACCAGCTAGAAGTAGAATCCCCAGAGGGGCAGGGGGCAGCGAGGGGACTGGCCGTCTGAGAAGGGAAAGGAAATACGTGATGGCAGAGTTAAGAGACCATCCTGCAGCAAAAGCCCCAGGGGATCAGCACTTTAGAGGGGCAGGGAGCTGGTGCCAAGACCAGAATAGCTCATGGGGCTTCCTCAGCCCTGGGAAGCAGTTTGTATTTTCCCTGAAACGCTGAAATGACTCAAGCGTGAGGAATTGAAATGTCTGGCCGGAAGCTCCCGTGTAATGGGGTGCCTCCCTGAGTTGTCTCAGGATCTGGCCCTTTCCCCCTCCCCCCCCCCCCCCACCGCCCCCAGCACTCCTGCTGCCTTGGGTCTCAGGGAATGCTCAACCCTGCCTGGCCCAGAACACTCCCTGCAAGCCTACAACACTTGTAGACATGTCAGATCAGATGAAAATCCACAGCAAGAGCAGACCAAGGAATAAAATAAGTCTAAAGAGGGTCTAAGGAGTGTCCGGCAGGTGGAAGAAGACAAGGCCTGCTTTTGGATGGGTGTGTGGGTCTGTGTTGAGACCCCAGGAAGTGAGCAACAGCCACTCTCCCAGGCCTGAGGCTCACCTTGTGGAGCCTCTGCACAGGGACCTTGGAGTCAGCCAACCAGTGCTGCCAGGCCCTTTTTCCAAAGGGCAAGAAAGGCACAGGGAGCAAGGATTGTCAGGACCCTGGGGCCACACAAGACAGCCTGTCTGCTTCCTGGACTGCTATGTGGGAAAGTGATCCATTCCTGCATGGTCCTGGAAGCTGTATCACATATCACATGATCCTGGCAAGGGGAGGGAGCCCACAAGGCTTTACTGATCCACGGTGACCCTGTCCTGGCCAGGACAGGTTACAGAGCCGTTGATATACTATAGGATAAGGGCATTTTTCTCAAGGAGGGGAGCCTGTGAACCTAACGTTCCCAGGAAAGAACTGCTGTTAGACACTTCCAAGCACCCCTCTGGAGACTTAGGATTAGTCCTTGGGAAGACATCACTATTATCAGAAAAGGAGCTCAATTCTGAATTTCTCAGTTCTTGTTCCAGAGAGTAGGACTCAGAGGAGTAGGCTTGCCTGACTTCCTCCCTCCCTCCCTTCCTCCCTCTCTCCTTCACCCCATCTGTCCATCTCTCTCCCTTTGGGCACTTACTTCCTGCCAGGCTCTATTCTACCTAGATACTGCTGCATGGGTGTCTGCCTGCCATGGGGAGGATCTATAAACTCACCCAAGCCCTGAGTCCCCACCTGTGTCCAAGCTGCTGCTCTGGCTCCTCTGTTTTCTGAGACCCTCGGCAATGGGTCTCTAGACTAAGAGCCCCTTGAGGGCAGGAGCCATGTCCTCACAGACTGTGTGGCCCAGTGTCCAGAGCAGTGCCTGACACAGAGAGAGCACTTGAAGAATGTGGACTGGCCAGGGGAAGGATGGATGAATGATGACTCTTTTTGGCCTGCACTGCAAACCTGAGAAAAAAGACCAATTTATCCCAATGTCATTGGATCTGTCTGCCCTTGATCTTCATCCAGGAAGGAAGGTGCTTGCGATGTGGTGCTGGGCTGTGGCTCAACAGGGCAGGCCGACACCCTTAGAATTCTCCGCTGTCACCTTGCTGAAATCATTGTTTAAGTGTCTGCAGAGTAAGATGTCTCCTCTGACTTGCAGCCACCTGTCAGGTCTGTAATTACACTTCGCGGCTCTAACAAAACCTTTTCTGATTGTGTGGGTTCCAGTTCCAGAAGGAGAAAGACTCAACTGAGGGGTCTACAGAAAAGTCTTTAAACACTTCATGAATCTGATTTGGGAAAGTCAATTAGACTAGCACAACTTGCACTTTCTTGGCCATTGCCAACCAAGCCACTGCTACCCACCAGTACCACTCCCAGCCCCAAGCAAACCTTCCAATGTGTGTTTGGACCCTCTTCCCCATTGCTGTCTACTTCCTGCCTTCATGGCACATGAAGATGGCACATTTCCTCAGGGCTCAGCCTCCCTAGCTTCTCCCCCATTAAGTAATACATGATGTCAGTTACTTATTCCTTCGAATGTGTTCAAGTCACTGTTAGCACCTGTCCCAGGGCTGGTTTCAGTTTGATTATGAAATGAAAGGTGATCGTGTCTTTCTCTTTGCTCTCCTGCAATCTCTCCACCTAAGCCAAGACAGCAAAGAGACCTGAGGCATAACAGCCATCCCTTCCAGAACTGGCCTCTCTTCTCTGTGTCCTCACATCCAGTCATCTGCAGGACCTGCTCTCATCCACAGTGCTCTTGCTCTCCAAGGCATTTCTTCTGTTCAGCTGGATTCAGATGCAGCAAATATTTATTTACTGAGTCCCTTTTATATTTAAAACATTTTTTTAATTTTTTAAAAGACTTTGGTAAAATACACATAAATATAAAATTTACCATATTAATCAGCCTTAAGTATACAATTCAGTAGCATTAAGCACATTCACACTGCTGTCCGACCATTCTCCAGACTCTTCTTATCTTATAAAACAGATACTCTGCACCCATTAAACAACTCCTCCTTCTCCCCTTCTCCAGGCTCTCAACCACCAGCCCACTTTCTGTCTTCATGACTTTGACTACTCTAGATACCCTATACAATGTGGAATCATACAGTACTTGTCCTTTTGTGACTGGCTTATTTCACTCAGCATAATGTCTTCACAGGTTCATTCACACTGTAGCCTGTGTCAGAATTTCCTTCCTTTTTAAAAAGTTTTTATTTATTTATTTTGTGCAAGAGAGAGTCCAAGTGGGGGAGGGGCAGAGAGAGAGGAAAGAGAGAAGTCTAAGCAGGATCTTTGCTGTCAGCCTAGAGTCCAATGGAGGGGCTCGATCTCACGAACCATGAGATCATGTCCTGAGCTAAAATCAAGAATCGGACATTTAACCCACTGAACCCCCAAGTGCCCTTCCTTCCTTTCTAAGGCTGAATAGTAGTCCATTGTATTATACACCACATTTGGTTATCCATTTGTCCATCTATGGATATTTCAACTGCTTTCACCTTTTGGCCACTGTGAATAACACTGCTGCAAACATGGGTGTACAAATATCTCTTTGAGACCCTGCCTTCAACACTTTTGGATATATATCCAGAAGAAGAATTGCTAGATAATATGGTAGTTATATTGTAAATTTTTGAGGAAGTTCCATATTGTTTTCCATTGTAACTGCACCATTTTACATTCCCATCAACAGTGTACAAGGATCCAGTTTCTCCATTTCCTCACCAGTACTTGATATTTTCTGGTTTTTTTTTTAATGTTTTTGTTTTGTTTTGTTTTGTTTTGTTTTGTTTTGTTTTGTTTTGAGGTGGAAGGTAATGAAGTCCTCTCATGTTTCAGGCACTATGCTGAGTGCTTGGCATGTATAAGCTCATTTAATCCACAAAATCAAACCAACAGTCATCTTTCTATGCAGTTATGCATTTCATTCTACTGGCAACCAGCTCTCTTTATATAGCATGAACATATGCACAGTCATGTAGGGTGCTAGCAAGGTTGACTTAGCAGATACTTGGTCATTTTCATTGAACAAATGAGTTAATAGTGTTTTAGGCATCAACAAGCATTTGGGGATCTCTTTGGCCACAGGGGTCTCTGACCCTATAGATGCTACTCTAGCCATGCCTGAGCCTGTGCCTGGCATTTTATACAGGACAAACAAGGACTTTCCTCAACCAGGTAAAGCAGACTCTCCAGTAACAACCAGTCCTACATGGGCATTATGCCAGTTATGTCTGGACTTGTGCACAAAGCAGATATCCCCAAAGGAGTGTCCTATAGCAGGTGCCTGACCAAAATTTTCTCCAACAACAAAAATAATAGCCAATACTTTTGAATGTTTCCCATATGCCCTGCACATTACACACACTGACTGATATAATCCTCATAATAACCCAATGAGGTCAATATGATTATCCCCATTTTACAGATGAGACACTTGACATCTCAGAGGAACACAGGTACTTTCTCAAGGTCACATAGCTAAGAGATAGGAAAGCTGGGATTTGACACCAGAGGCCATGGTCTTAACTGCTCTGAACTTCTATGTCTCTGGATCTGTTCAGCTTTGGAGGTCTGCCCCAGGTTAGTGGAGGTTTAACAGGCCCAGAGCCCATTCTCTTAATGGAGCTAGTGACCTCCTGGGTTGGGGCACAGGGCCCTCAGTCACTCCTCTGTCCACAAAGGCCCTGCCTTCTGATAATAGCTTGTGGCTTGTGATTATTCTCACCCTCAGAGCTGGCTCTGGAGAAGCCAAGAGAGTCTTATATACAAAGAACTATAACAGTTTTTTTCTGTTGATGAGAAGAGGTTCCCAAGGTTATGGAACTTTAAGGGACTTTGGCCAAAAAGCCATGTATTCTTAGAGCACTCTTACTCTGGATCAAAGTAAGTCTCAGAAGATTTCTGTTCTGAGAAAGCAAACAGAAGCTCTCTTAACTGTATTTTAAAACTAATCATTCATTCATTCATTTGCTCAGTCAACTGTATCCACATGCCTGAAATAATGCCCAGAACTTAATCTTTGCTCAATAAATAGATTTTTCTTCCCTTTTAGCACACCCTCCCCAACCCTTCTGGGGAGGAGAGCTGAAGCACACCTGAAATTCTGTGCCAGGCATGGGAGCACAGTTCTGCCTTCACTTCTTTCGTTAATGGAAACTGCGAGTGGCATGAGGACTGCTAGAGCTCATTCTTTCCCCTCATAAGTCAAACACCTTGACAACACAGCTTCTTAATAAAGAAGGCAAAAGGGGTGGGTAGCTAGAAGGAAAAATACACAAATATGCAGTATGCTTACCCAGGCATTCATCAGTCTAGTTGATGGAGGCTGGTCCCATGTTGTCATAAATTCAATCTTAAGCAAACACTCATTTCTCTCTCGTTCCCAGATTATTGATGCAAAGAAAAGCAGATAGTCATGGATGATATCCATCAAGGGAGGGTAAGGGTTTCAAACTTGCCCAATTCCTCCACATAAGTAAGGCAAAGAGGACCACTCCTTTGGTGTCCATCTGTGTTTAAACGTTTGGAGTTCCCGTAAGACACTGTGAAAAATTATCAATGTAGAAGAATGGTTTGAAGGAAAGTTTGAGGGGCATAAGGAGGATGCACCCTCTTCCCTCATATCTATCAAAAGGAAGAGTCCTTTAGAGGCTAACATAAAGGTTATCCCATGACAAGTCAAAAGATCTGACCCTTTTCACTTTGGATAAGCCACAGCTCTGTGTTTCCTTTTATAAAAGCAAGATGGTGGTTGGGGGTCAGGCAAGCAGAGAACTGTTCTCTCATTTTTCTACACTGAAAAAAAGTTCATACTGGTGGAGCCACTGTGTAAAACTGGCAAGAATAAAGCTAAATATACACATACCTGATGACTCAGTAATTCCACTCCTAGGAATTACCCTTAAATGAAGTACATGCATATGTTTATTATTTCGAAGGAAAAAGAACCCTAAATATCCATCAATAATAGAATGGTTATAAACACTGTGGTTTATTCATAAGAAGGAATACTATTTACCAACGAATATGAACAAAAAACAACTACAGCAGCAGAATGGATGAATCTCAAAATAATTTTGAGTGAAGAAAGCTAGACCCAAAGGTACATATTGTATGATTCCATTTATATAAAGTACAAAAAAAGGGCAAAATTTAGCTATGCAGCTGGAGGTCAGGACAGTGGTTCAGGGAGAAGGGGACAGTGACTGGAAGGTGACACAAGGAGAACAAATGATGGTTTGATTCTTTATCTGGGTGCTGGCTACACAGTGCTGACTCAGTGAAAATTCATCAAGCTTACACTTACAGTTTCTATATTTCACCACATGCATGTTATAGTTCAATAAAACTTATATTTATTTATTTTAGAATATCAGATCATGGACATCGGAATTTTGAACTCTCAAAAAGGAAAAAAAAAAACCCTCAGTAAGATAAAAATTGATCCTATGGTAACCCCTACTGGATCATGTTCCTAGGCATCTGGATATATGAGTGACCCTGCCAGTGCTGAGAATAAGAGAAAGTGGGGGCTCCAGCTCCTCTTACTCCTCAGACAGAGCAGGTAACATGGTTAGATTTCCTAACATTGTCACCAGCCCCAAAGAGACCAAGAAGGGGTTGGAGAGAGAAGGAAGAGGAGGAGGCATAGTAGGGGCTGAGCCCTCCAGAAAGATGGATGGCATCCAAAGCTAGGGCCCTGTGCCCATAAAGCCGCAGCAGGCAGGAGGCTGATCATTTTCCCTGTGGCCTCCCTGGCCACAAGAAAGATGTATGGCATGTGATGGAATTGCTTTGATGGTAATTATTTCCTGCTCAGACAGGGAGGCAATAGATCATCTCAGGGGAGGCTCCTTAATTGAAAAAGTGTCAATAGATAAAGAGCAATAAAAGCTTTTTCAGCTGAAAGCCTGGTTTCCTTAGCCCCATCTGCTTCATTCTCAACCAACCTGCTAATGCTACTTCACTAAGAAGGGTCCTCCTGGGTCCTGTTAGCTCTCACCTCACAGACTTTGTCCTACCTGACAGACTATGTCAGAGGGCAAGAGGCCTCCACTTCCTTGAAGTCAGGAAAATCCACTCCCCAAATCTCCTGATCAATGTTCTGAGTGAACCATGAAACCAAATGTTGTCCCAAACTGTCATTTAGTTTATCCTCACTGATTACAGGGATGACCTTATTTTCTTCTTGGGGATTTTCTGGGCCCTTAAACCTTAAGTTACACCTCTTCCCAAAGACCTCTGAGCTACTGTCCTGTTGATTAGCATCCTATCAGAGGTGCCAGGAGAAATTCAACTCAAAGCCTCCCATTTCACTTTGTGAGCAGTTTTGAAGAAACTCTTTTTGTGGGGAGGAAGTGAAGCCTAAATTATCACCTACAATGAGGTTTGGGGATGACCAGTATTTTCACAGATTAACTCACTCCACAGAATGTACTGGACACCCACCACGTGCCAAAGACCATGCTCCCCTTTTAGCTTGGCTTGACTGCTACAGTCACTTAACCTCTCTTGAGCAGAGGCTCACCAATCCTTGGGGACAGACTGGAGAACCAGAAGCTGGAAGATGTGACTAAGTGGATTCAGAGAGGCTTTGCCACACCCACAGAGCTTTGATTAATGCTTTGCTGTAAACTGGAAAGGTGGTCTCTGTGTTCCATGGCCCAATTCTGTACAACATTTCTATCAAAACGTGTTACACAGAATTGTAACTCAGATGAAGATGTAGACACACTCAAAGCTAGGAAGGAGAGTAGGTGAGGAAATCAGGATTCTATATCTCAGTATCAGATGGACTGATTCAAAATAATAAATTATAATAAGGTTTATGTTAACTTTCTGGGTTCAGGTTAAACAAATATATCTAACTTCAAGAATGGGGAGCCCTTGCTCAACAGCTATTCCTGTGAAAAAATCTGGAGGATTTAGGTGACCATATGCTTTTTTTGAGGCAAGAATATGATATGATGGTTAAAATATAACATTGGGCTATATTGTTGGACATATGGAGGTCAAAGAAAAATAGAGAATAAAATTTCTACACCCTTCTCTGAGCATAACACCAACAGTACTGTTTAGTTCTGAGCATCACTCTGAAAAATGACTGTGAGCCTAAAGGAAGATGCATAGGCTAGTAAGGGGTCTGGAAGCCAACACAGGAGCATTTGATGGAACTGAGGATGATCTCAGGTAGCAACAGAAAGTTCAAATTCATTTTCAAATTCTTAAAGTACTATTAAAAGAGGAATTGGCACTTTATTCTTGTAATATGAGTGGGTAGAATGAGGGCCAATGAATATGGTAGGAGGATTTTTTTTTTTCTTACTATAAGGAGGACTCTCCAACAATCACAGAGTTTGGACAATACAATAGTTGGTGTGTGCCCCCACACCCAGACACCTGCTTTCACCACACTGAACAATTTTTAAGTCCTTTTTGTCCTTTAGGATTGGGGCTAACCTAGATGACTTTAAGTCTGTTTTAATGGCTACAGTCAATAATGAATGCAGGTAACCACTTATTCAGCTTTTCTTAATGCTCCTTGCCATGAGATGTCACTCAAGACATGGAGAGGATGTGGGGCGCCTGGGTGGCGCAGTCGGTTAAGCGTCCGACTTCAGCCAGGTCACGATCTCGCGGTCCGTGAGTTCGAGCCCCGCGTCAGGCTCTGGGCTGATGGCTCGGAGCCTGGAGCCTGTTTCCGATTCTGTGTCTCCCTCTCTCTCTGCCCCTCCCCCGTTCATGCTCTGTCTCTCTCTGTCCCAAAAATAAGTAAAAAACGTTGAAAAAAAATTAAAAAAAAAAAAAAAAAAGACATGGAGAGGATGTGAGGGATTGGTGGGTCCCAGGGGCATGACTTCCTAGTATTTTCCATATATGCCCCCGAAACACCCTGGCATTGTGTGGAACTGTTCCCAGAGAGCAACAATTCCACCCTCTTGCATTGCATGGTGGAGAGTAAGGAACATTCTAGATGTTCATAGCTTGCATAGTCCCAAAGAGCCTTTATAGCCCAATCATCCTACATTTTTATGGGGTTGGGGGAGTGTACACATAAACATAAAATTTACCATGGTAACCATTTTTAAGAGTATGGTTTAGTGGCATTAAATACATTCACATTGTTATGCAACCACCACCACCATCCATCTCCAGAATGTTCAGCCTACTTTTCAATGCCATCATGAAGTTAAAAAACTATTCCCCTGGGGCGCCTGGGTGGCGCAGTCGGTTAAGCGTCCGACTTCAGCCAGGTCACGATCTCGCGGTCCGTGAGTTCGAGCCCCGCGTCAGGCTCTGGGCTGATGGCTCGGAGCCTGGAGCCTGTTTCCGATTCTGTGTCTCCCTCTCTCTCTGCCCCTCCCCCGTTCATGCTCTGTCTCTCTCTGTCCCAAAAATAAATAAAAAACGTTGGAAAAAAAAAATAAAAAATAAAAAAAAAAAATAATAAAAAAAATAAAAAAAAAAAAAACTATTCCCCAAAGCTGTGTCTAGTTATGGCAGCCATGTGCTATATGCCATGGATTTCTATGCAGGCCCACCATGGCAGTGACTGTCCCTCTCAATGTGCATACTTGCATTTCTAGTTAAATAAGCTTCTGATATCTGACACAGCAAGGGGGTTATGCCTGTCACTGGTTCCAGGTGAACATGTGATGTCCACCTGTGCTTCAATGTATAAGCAGCCTTCTGTTTGCTTGGTAGAGAAGATGGCTTAAGAAGCCTCTTCTTACGCTGGAATTGATGACCCCCCCGCCTCCCAAGGAAAGGGGCCAGCTTGGGTCCAATTTCACTTTTTTCTGAAGGAAAGGGGAAAAGTGGTAATGAAGGGTTCATGCACACTCCAGTTGATCTGCCTGGCTTGGTGTTAATGTAAACAGTTAACTGCAGTCGTGTAGGCCTAGGAGAATACAGGGTAGCTTTAATTAATTCCAGTACACGCCTTGCAATGTTTACATTCCAAATTACCTTCAAGTCAGAAGTATGTGGCCCAGAACCACAGTTTGGGGGCAATAAAATTCCACTGGCCGCTGCTTCCAGCATCTGGAAGTCATTTGCTAAAAGAGACAGAGTTTGCTATTTGGGAAAGTTAGATGTGCTTCAAGGGAGAGATGAGGTGACAGTGGCTTTCTCCCAAGCTGCTGACATAAGGAAAGAACCTGGCTAGTTTCAGAGAAAGAGTGATATCCTGTGCTCTCAGCAGAGAGAGGAAAGCCCCACCATTTGCTGCCATCAGCATGAAAGGAAGCCTAGGATGAGAGCCTGGGGAAAGATGTTACACCCATGACCAGGATTAGATTTCTAGAAAGTATTTTGCGTTGTTACAGACACCAGCTCTTGGTTTGCTAAAATTGGGGTTGTCTTCCTTTTCCCATTCCTTATCTACCTCCCACCCAAGTGCATTTTCCAGGATTCATAGAAAACTCCATCTGCATTAAGAAGGGTGTTTGGAGGCAACAGTTGGTTTTTCTGATGTGCTTGAGAACATTACAAGTTGGTTACACGATATCTCCAAAACACACTGGGTCCTTGGCACCTCTTATGCACTGAGAACTGGAACCTAGTGAATGAAAGAATCCTCTGAGTACAAGGCCCTTGCAAATTTCATCTAGTCCCTCCCCCTGCCTTTAGGCAGAGCTAAATATAACCCGCTCCACACTTTCAGACATCTACCATATTATTTCCCTCTTCAGATCTGAGAAAGGAAGGCTGGGTTATGAAAAATACTTTGCATTGGCTCCTTTGGAAGTCAAATTTCCAAATGAGTTAACAATTCTAAAGGGTTTATAGTATCTCTCTAAACAAATCAAAACTTCATGTAAATCCTATTATTTGTCAATGTAGTTTTGTCTCCCACTGGTTCAAAAGCCAAGTTAGATTTGTTGGTGATACACTTCAAGAATTCTGCAACTGTGAGGCAGGATACAGAATGTTGCCCCATCTTTCCGGTTAAGGAAACTTAAAGGAGTAGAAGTGGGCCCTGGAATCAAACAGACCTGGATTGAGGCCTTGACTTGGGTTAAGTTACTTCTCTGAGCCTCCATTTCTTGTGTATAAAGTAGAGACAATACTACAACTTCTCTGATGGGGGTGTTAAGTGTTAAATGAACACTAAGAGTTGTCAAGGGATCTTGAATACTAAGTTCTCCTAGCACAGTAGCTTGAGTGGCCTGAGTAGTGAGCTGAGTGGCTCTGGGACCATGCAGGGAGATTTTAATCACAGATCCCCAGGCTACCATGTCTCTGACTGCAGGTAGTACTAGGTATACCCAGACTGCTCCCTCTTGGAAACTGGAGATCCCAGCTGTCTCCCAGGCTCTGTGCTGGGTATTCGGCATTCCACAGCCAGTTCTGCTCCACTTCCTTATTCCTTCCTTCCTGGATTGTAAGTGGCCAGAAAGCAGGCACCACATCTGTGTAGATCACTGGGTGCAATACAGTGCTTGCAAAGCCACCTAGAAAGCAGTGCTTAATAAATGCTTTTTATTATTTTTATTTATTAAAAAAGTTTCCTTATTTATTTTGAGAGGGGGAGAAGAGGCAGAGAGAGGGAGAGAGAATCCTAACGAGGCTCTGTGCTGTTAGCACAGGGCTTGACATGGGGCTTGAACCCACGAACCATGAGATCATGACCTGAGCTGAAATCAAAATTCAGATGCTTAACTGACTTAACCACCCAGGTGCCCCTTAATAAATAATTTTTTAAATGATCATCAAGATGACATTGCTGTGTTACACATTACCCACCTTGCTTCTTTCTCTAAGCCACTTGGACAATCATGGACTGGAGTTTCTTGCCTCATATCCTAGCCTGTGGGTGTTTGAATGATTCCTATAATTAAGTAGTTTTGGGTCTTTACTATTTGCGTCAGCATTTCACCAAGTGTAGTCCAAGGATTAACTGTATCAAAACCACATGGGCTGGGGGTGGTAAGGGAGTGTGCTAAGCTAAAAATGCAGATTCCTGGCCTGCACCCCAGACCTCCTGAATGATAATCTCCGGGAACAGAGGCAGGGATCTTCCCTGTAAATAAGTCTTCCTGGTGTAGCCTCTGTGGCTCCAGGATCTGCTGTTTCTACCCTTGCTTTTTAGAATCTACAATAATGGGCAGTTGTATTGGTCTCCCAGAATTGAGAGTGTGGCCAGTTAGTTACATAAGTGGGCTTAAGCCAGAAGAATTTGAACTTTCTGCCCTGTCAAGAGACCATGCAAATTCAAACGCACCAGAGAGCAGGCAAAGCTTCTCAGTGCTCTGGGATCAGCAGCACAGAAAAGAACGCTCCATTCATAGCCTCAGAAGATGAAGTGTCTTTCCCAGATGACATCCCTGGGTTCATCCTGCATGGTCCTGGTCCTTCATGATGGATGGCTCTGTAACTTTTAGAAAGTGCCCTGGGTGGTTGTGCTGCACAGTAAAATTTGGGAACCAGAGTCAAAGTTTCAGGCCATCCACCTCCACCACAGTGAGCTTTGCCAAGAGGCACAACCATGCAACGGGAAAACCCACAAACTCTGGGCAGCGGGGAGCTGGATTCTAGTCAGGGCTCTGTTGCCTCCTAGGAGCTGTGTGGTCCTGCACAGGTTCCTAGGCATCATGGAGCCTTGCTTTGTCCCAACTAAAGAAATCTCCAGTGTTCAGATTTTTATTTTGTCAATGACATCATTTTTGCCAAAGAAACTTACCCCGCACCTGGATACAGAAAACAGATTAAAGTGCAGTGGTCAGCACCACCTGCAGCAGCCCCACAGGCACATGAGCAGGAGCCCAGAACCCAGCTCTGAATCCTCTGGGGTGATCGAATGTCCAAATCAGACTTGCAGCTCTGCACATCCCAAGGCTAAACTCCAGGAGGAGATGGGAGGAGAGTCGTCAGCTTGCTCAAGAAAGGATGCAAAGAGCTGGCTGGCAGGCGGCTGTCTCATGTTTCAGCTGGGTACCCCACAGGCAGCTAAGAATGGGCTCTGGGTAGCAGTGGTAGTTTGGCGAGGGAAGTTCCGCTCCTCCAAATCTAGTCACTGGGGATGTGGAAGCCCTGACGATCTCATTCCCCTGACAGCAAATGGCCACTATCTCATTTCCTATCACTGCCACTGCAGGAGCTGTTCCCACACACACAGACTTTAGAAACACTTCCTCATTTGTATGTGAGATGGATGTGCATAAGCTTTTCTTCCAAAGGACATTTGCATATTAAAGACCCCAATGATAGGTCCTGTGGCAAATCAGCTTGTTTAGAATATTTCTAAACCAGCAAGTCTCAAACTTTTTTGACTGACTCTTTTTTACAAGTAAAGTTCATCCAGTATTCTTTGGAAGACAGTTTGTGATACACAAAGGTATAGTTTCAGAAGTGTCTGAATGTGGGTTTTAGGAAAAGGCTGACATTCTGAGGATCTGGAGTTGAGGAGAGGCAGAAGAGGAATTATTTTTAAGGTTTTTCCCTTTAATTTTATGTTCAAGGGGACAAAAGACTATAAGACTTAACTTTATTGTTACTCAAGTCCTAGGACTCAAACTAGCTATTTGTGAGAGGACTCCAGGGTCCCGCAAGTTTGCATGCTCTTTGGCAGAATTTCAGGATAAGACAGTGGACCTGAACTGGAGGCCAGCGCCAGGTATCACTCTGTCCTTGAGGGCTTCCTGCTGACCCTGTTCGCCCGGAATGTGTCCGACCACAGATCACACAGGCTGAAGGTGTGTTGTATCTGCTCATTCTAAGCTTCCCACCATGGACCAGAGCCTGGGAAACATCAATCTGCCTAGACAAACCATAGCTTCTGGAAGTTTCTGAAGTCCCTTTCACATCCTAGCAGCCTGTCACCCAATAGGACTAGTGGCCCAGTGGGTCTTTCTTCATGGGAAAGACAGGTAAGGTTAAGAACATGGCACCTGGAGCAAGACTACCTGGTTTCAAATCCTGGCTCCACCACCAGGATTTGACTCCTTAAGGAACTTCTGGCAAGTTCCTTAACCTCTTCATGCCTCAGCTTCTTCAACTGTTAAAATGGAGAATGTCAATATGAGGATTAAATGAGTTAACCTAAGTTAACTCATAGTTAACCATAGTTAACACAGTGTCTGGTACACAGTAAGCATCAGAAAGGTGTCTGCTATAGTAGTATTACACCACAATTCTGCCTCACTAGCAGACTGGTTTTGGTGGTGGGAAGAAGAAAACCCACCAAAAAACAGCAAACTATTTTTTGGTGGTAGGAAGGAGAAAACTCACCCTGAGTTGTTTCTGAACCTCTACAAGTGTGCACAGCTGAAAGAAAGGCAGGATAATGGGGACAGCATCCAAGATAAGACAGATATATTGGCATACACGGGAGGAGCACCAGACCGGGAACCAGGAGAGCTGGCCTCCATGTGAGGCTCCACCACGAACTTTGCCATATGACTGGGGCAAGTGTCTTAACTTCTCTGAGCCTTGGCTTCCTCCAGAGTAAAATTATGGGGTTGAACTAGGTGATATCAGAGTCTCTCAGATTTTAAACTCCACGTTTCTAGGCCCAGGTGCTAGATACGGGAAGGGCTGGGGTGGCACAGAGCCAGCTTGAGCCCAGAACTAGCCCTGTGTGTGCACATCTGTGTGCTGGACAGGAGCTCAGGGAAGATATGTTCAGACACCTCCCTCAGCCCCTACCAAGGAGTCTCTGCCCAGCAGTCTTCTGAGTGGCTCAGGATGGTGCTGACACCAAGGCAGATATTCTAAAAACGTGCTCACACAGCTGCCATCTAGCTACTTAGCACTATGTTCAACTAGGTAAGAATTTAATGTCACAGTCAAGATTAAAACTGTAAAAATGGAAAGCCCTTGGTGCGGCTACTTTTCTCATCCACATACATGGTTCACCCTGCCCTGTGCCTCTTTTCCCCCTACAGCCCTGCGTTATGCCCACGTGTTGAACCTCACTTAGCTCAGTGTTTGGATGCAAAGAGCATCTTTTGAATTCACAAGCAACTAGCTGCTCTGGCTCAGGTGAATGTGCTGCGTGGTGCAGGGAGGGCTCATTCACCGGGAGGTCTGCACATGCTTGGTGGCCTGTAAGAAATCTGCTTTCTGTCCCTTTATAGACAGGAAGAACACAGGGTCTGCCTCCTCTGGATGCTCAGTTATGTGAGCTGCCACTTCCTCTCCCAGCTTTATGGGGTCGGTCTGGCCCTAATCATAGGGTGGAAGAGCGACAACACGGGGGACAAAACAGGTCACAGTGGAGGTGATTTCAGTCCAGAGAAACCTGGCACTAGGGTTTCCTCTAGTGCTGGGTTAGTATATCAGGCTTGCCTCTTGTGGCTGCCACTGCATGCTCGGGGAGGCCACACTTGGAAGGAGGGGAGACTGGGAATCCCAAAGAGTCTCCTAGGCTGGACCACCCTCCACATTTCTCCCAGGGCCCTGTTCTCTCTCAAGCCCCCACCCTGCCCCTTCATATGCATGCATACAAGCACGTGGAGGCACACACATGTGTGCGTATGCATGCTCGCGGGCACAGGTGTGCACCCACACACACACGGGGTCTGCACTGCCTCCGGCTGACAGACTTGTAACTCACCAGAGTCCACTGTCTGATGTTTCACTTTCCACCAGAGTTCAAAGTCCTTGACAGACATCTCGTCTGTCCTTGTCTGAACTCTCAGAGCTCTAACAGAAGTGACAAACGAGACCTACTCCCCACCCTGCCTTCGGCAGGTGAGAGAGACAGAGCCATCTGCCTGGGCTCTTCTCGAGAAGGGCCACACCTCCCCCGGGAAGCAGCAGGGCCACTGCAAGGACTCCCTCCATGGCCTCCTACATGGTGTGCACTTGTGGCATGCAGGAAGAATCGGGATGAAAGCCCAACAAGACTGTCCCTACCACAAAGCACCTCATTTCCCCAAACATACCAGTTTTCAGGGCTCCTCCTCCACCCCCCGGGTGCCTGGATGGGACTTAGGTGCTCACGCTCTGCACAACCTTCGTACCAGTCTTGCCCACGCAGACAAATCCACTAGTGGATTCTATTAGGGCTGAATGTGTTCCCCCTGATTCACATGTGGAAGTCCAAGTCCCTGGTATCTCAGAGGGCTACTATAGTTCAAGACAGGGCTCTTATAGAGCTAAGTAAGTTAAAATGAGGCCATTAGGGTGGACACACAGGTATGGAGGGAAGGTGGTGTGAAGACACGGGGAGAAGGTGGCCTTCTATAAGCCAAGGAGAGAGGCCTCAGAGGAAGCCAACCCTGCTGACACCTTGATGTCAGACTTGTGGCCTCCAGACTGAGAGAATATATTTTTGTTGTTCATGTCTCCCAATCTGTGGGGCTCTTTTCAAGGCAGCCCAAGCACCTCAGACAGATTCTGTCACTCATTTTCCAATCTGTAAAACACGTGCGTGGCTAGAAGCCATGCTCATGAGCCAGGATATTGGCTCCAACGCCCATCCATGTCCCTGCCAGTTAATGCCCGAAGCTCCCACAGCCTGGCCAAAGGAGGAGATGAAGGAGGAGTCAAGTGAAAAGAAGAGAGAGGGCCCAGAGTGATGCTCCTCACGGCACCAGGCCATCCTCTCTCCATGGCATGAAGAGCCCTCTCAGCATCTTGCTCTCTGGCCTCCCCTGCTTGTGCTGTGATGTATGTCCTACATTTACAAAGTCTCCCAGTCAGGCACTAACCCCTTACCATTGCAAAGGCAATGAGATACAGCCAGAGCACTCAGTCTTAAGACAACCAACATGGAGATGGAGCCAACATGCTCCCCAGTCCTAAATTAGAACGTGAAGGGCAGGGAAACAAAACAGACCAAAATACCATTCTTCTCATGAGGGAATATTTACTGAATAGTTTATATATACTGAATGAATCTTATGTAAGAGTCAACATGTTCAAAGCACTAAAAATAGGTCTGGATACATTTTGGTGAATAAGCTATTAATGTATTTAACCCTTCTCAAGAAAAAGCATATGTGGAGGAGAAGGTAAGTGGCCACTCATTACCTACCCTCAAGCCCTCCCCCAACCCTGGCTCACTGTGGACCATCACAGGGGAGAGGACATGGGCACAGGTGGACAGCCCCCACCAGCAGAGAAGAAAAGTCCACAGGCTTCCAGGAGGGCAGGGATACAAGGGAAGGAACTTCCAGGAATTGGTAGCTTCTTACAGCTTACCTGTGGAAGGGCATGGAGAGTACACAGGAGGCAAGGGCCTCAAAGTTACCCTCCTGCCTCCTCTGGAAGGTGAGCTTCACATTTGCTTCCCAGCACTTGGGCCAACCTGGCACTCACAGTGCGGGAGGTGGGGGATGGGGGCGCCATGCACTGCCTTATGCTCCTACCAAGATATAGGCCAAGTACTCTCCATTCTACCATCCCAGTCCTGGGAGAGTCCCCCAGTCAAGGGTCAAGGATGGTGAAAGGGTTAAATAGCCACAGATGAGGCCTCAGGGTAGGAATTCACTGTGCACGTCTCATCGAATAGCCGAGGCAGCCAGAATTCAGTCCGTAAACACTTGTCGGTCACGAGAATCATCCAGCCTCAAAAGCAGTATCCTTTTCAGAAACCCAAACACTTCTTCTTGTAAGTGAACCAAAGTTTACAAATTTTTTCCTAATAAATCAGTTGGATTGTACTTCCTTTGCAAGATTACTGACCCAGAAACAAATCTAAAATGTCTTCGAAATAGTCTCTCAACCACACTGATAGTTCATTCAATTGCAAAGCCTGACTACAGTCTCTTCTCATTTTTATTTCCAGCTGGTTAACAACTAAGGAACATTAAACTAGGAGTAGGATCTGGGGCTCCCAACCACTGCCAAAGCCAGGCTGGGGAATCTTGGGGAAATCTCTTCGGTATCCTGGGCCTCTGTGCACCTCACTTGGAAAATGAATGGGCAGATGATATCTGTCAGGCTCCTTCAGCCTCTGCCTTGTAAGACCCTATTATTCCAGGGTTTCCACAGGAGATTAGCCAATGACACTACATTTTCAGAATGTTCATAGGTGCTCTGTAGGAAGAAGTGTTCTGTGGTCAAGAAAATTTGGAGGTGACACAGGGTTGTTTACTGCAAGACTTCTCTGAACCTTGAAAAATGTTAATGAGCAATCTGTGATTCACCAGGAGGGGAATTAAAGCTGCAGCATTTCTAACATAAGGCATAAAATCTGACTTTTAAAAAAATTTTTTATAAGACTGGAAAACCTTTAACATCCACAGAGGAAAGCAGGATATGGAGCTAGTCTTCTGGGACAGAGGTTTCCACTAATGTCCCCCAAAAGGTGGCACAGAGGAAGGAGGGCACCTACTCACCTACCCAGAGTCAGGTGAGCCCTGGAGCTGAGTGTCCCCCCCCCCCCTCCAGACAATCCCAGGATATGGAGGCTGTTCCCACAGCTTCCTGGGCAAATCTTCCATGAAGACCTGCTCACAACCAAAAGTGGACTGCATGCCCACAGACCACTGGGAGCTGTCCCCAAGGCCACAGAGTTTAATGACCCTGATGAGAAGTGGCCATGGGCTCAGGGATCCCAGGCAGGTCAGCTGCTCATCACCCTGATCTCAGCTGTATCCCTTTTGTCTCAGGCTGCTTTCCAGAAGCCTCGCCTTACACATTTCTTGTCTTGGGATTCCCCGGGGCAGGTTCCTGACTCAGGGCCCTTTCCCTACTCTCTCAAGAGGCCCCTCACCATCTTCAGGGCTCATTGAATATGCCCTTTGAATCCTTTAGCTCTGGAGAGTCCGAATGACACAGTTTAGCACTTAATTATACATCCTCTTATCTGGCTCCTGTTCTTCAAACAGTGCTAACTATACTTCCTAGACCGGATCACAAATGTCCTCAAGGAAGGGAATACTGTCCTTCTTTATGTGATGCTACCAAAACATCAAGCTGAGCAAACAGTAGGCACTCAATAAATGAATTTAATTAATTCATTCTGGATGGTAATCAGGACCTCACTGTTTTCCCAAAGATGGCATTCATTCTTTATAAATATGTCTTGCATGTGATGTGCAGAACATTACTTCAACCCTCCCCAGAGTTCTCAGTTCGGATACGAATTCAAAACTAGTCTACCCCCGCCAGCCCCTAGGGCTGCTGCAGACTTCAGGGCCAGAAGTTTTTACTTCACATTCTTTAAATCTCCTAAATTTCTCTCTTTGTCTGCAGCTTCGACTTGAGTTACAAAATGAATGATGATGATGGTTAACACTTGCTGAATATCTGTGATGTGCTACACACTATTCATGTATTAATTCACTTAATTCCCAACACTTTTATGAAGCAGGTGCCATTGTGGTGATGATGAATGAGGCTTGAGGAGGTTGGGTATCTTTTCTGGGTCCCACAGCTCACAGTGGTCTATCTAGTGGACCCCACAACCACCAGATGGTCAATAGGAGACATGTAAAATCTCTTTTCCTGGAAACTGAGGATTGAGTCTTTGCCTCCCAGTGTTTTCTGAATCTAGCTTATTATCAAATCAAACAACAATAAAAATAATCATTCTTCATTCCTACCCACAGAGATTCTGTTTCAGCAAATCTGAGTGGGGCCCAGGAATCTATATTATTTCAAAGATCATTGGGAGATTCTGGTGGTCATTCAGGATTGAGAAGCACTGATACAATCTGTGCTCTTCTGTCCACAGCACCCGAATTAAACCACAACAGGCATCAGACAAGAGATCTTTGATGAATACCTACTGAACACTCACTGGGTAGGAAATGGGAAACAGCTGGTTGGCATTCCAACCCTCCCTGCTTCCTTCCCTCCCCATATCCACTGAAAAATGTATATAGTTTAGTCCACTGGGCCTCAATAGTGACGTCCAGGGAAAGTGAGGAGAGCCAAGAAGAGCTGGAGCCCAGGGCACCCCACATCCATATTTTCAAAGCTTCTCTGGTGGTTCTAATGCATAGCTTACACATTTGTCTTTTTTAAGTTGAAGGACTCTGGCCATTCAGCCTTGACCTTCAAAAGCTCCTTTCTCACATAAACAAAGTGAGCAGGGATGCTCCTTAACAGCTCCAGCTAATTTTAAAACTAATAACATTAAAATGTTTTAATACCATTACTAGTTCAGTTCAGCCTCATTAGGAAGAGTAAATAAAACAAAACATATTCCACGCACACGTGCAAATGGATAAAGTCAAGTCCCTGGGAGATGGTGACCATGTTGGTGTCACTCCTTAGGCCAGCTTTCAGCATACTTCCCTGCCCACCTGGTGTCATGGACACAACAGGTCAGGGCTGGGAGGGACTTGGGAGAGGCCCTCCATGGACACACAGGGACACAAGGGAAGTGACTTGCTTACATCTGGTGGCAATATCAGAACCAGAACCAACCAGGTGGCCCCAGATGATGTCATGGCACAACAGCAGTTAGCCTGCCAGCCTGCCAGACTCTACTCTTTGCTTTCCAAATGCTGGGGCAAAAAGTGAATAATATCAGTCACTGAAGCCTTGATGCCAATTTTTGACACTGTCACCTGAAGGATACCTTCATTTTAATTTCCAGCATGAATGATTTTGTTTCTTATTAAAGAAACTTGAGACCCTTGTTGAGCTTATCACAGGGCAGGCAGGAGCCATGCTGTCTACACTCACTTCCCTTTACTTCTGCATTCCAACAACCTACGAGCAGCAGGAGGTATTGCCCCTACACTCAGATGGGGGAAACCGAGGCTTTGAGAGGGCAAGTGCCTGGACTAAGGTCACAACAGCACATATGGGTGTTTGAACCAAACTGACTCCAAAGCCCATGGCTGTAATCACTGGGAATACTGTCTCCTTCACACTGGACAAGGCAGGAAGGAAGTATATTTTGGAACAACTGCTAAGGGCCCCTGAAACAGAAAAGACAACCTCCTTCTGAGAGTTTCTCTTCCCTGTCTTTTCCTCCTCTTCCTCCCCCTCCCCCTCCCTCCTCCCTCGCCTCTCCCTCTTCCTCCTCCTCCCTCTCCTCCTCCCCCTCTTCCTGCCTCTCCTCCCACTCGTCTTCCTCCTCCTTTAAATGTGTGTGCAGTTTTTGGTTTTATATTGTGTTTTTGGCAAATGCTGGAGTGCTGTAACACATCTATATATATCCAACTGTTAAAAATAAATTCAGGTGTATACATGTTACATATACCTGTGAACTCACGGGGTATGGAGAAATATTCTAATGTGAGATATATGAATATACCTATGCATATGCACACGCACATATTTAACATATATTCATACATATATATAATACATGGATAGTCACACACATCTATAATGTATATATTCAGACCAAGCAGAAGGAGAGGACCCAAGATTCTCACAGAGATGCAACCTGAATGATTTTAATGTCAAAACATCACTCAAAATTCACAAGCATGCTCTGAGGCTTAGTGATGGTGGGGAAAATACAACACCTGGGTGTCAGAACTCCACAGAGATGATTCCTTAGCAATCTCTCTCCCCTTTTCCTTTCCTCTTGGGAGGCAGAGGCAACAGCGCATTTTCTTACAACCCACCGTCTTTTGAGAAATTAAAAATAACAATCTTAACAGCACAAGTGAATCAGGCTCGTGGACTTGTCCACTAATGACAACTTTCTGAATCTGCCAACGGTTTTCTATTTGTCAATATCCTCCTGGTGCAGGCAGAATCTCTCTCTCCCAAAGTCCCACCAGCACTGTGGATGAAACAATCAGTCTGTAAATGCCTCTGGTAAATGCTACTGTCAATAAGGCAGTTCCCATGTTTTTGGTGCTCCTGTCTCTAGAGTAAATGACAATTAAAATTTGGAGGGTAAGCTGAGGGGAGAACACTCAGGAAGCTTGCAAACAAAATCGGAGTTAGTTTTATTACTCAGTTGTTTGCTTCTCTGTCCCTTACTGGACACCTTTCCTTTTATCATGGATATTTCCCCACCAACTGGCAGAGGGATGCATCCCCAAGGCAGTACCCAGGCAAAATGATGATGAAGACACAGTTGGCTTTCTAAGCCCTTCTCCATTTCTTCAGTCAGTTCCACGGATTTATTTGATCTGTGACGAGCTAAGTGATTCTGATAAGGGTGTTAGCACATTAAAGTTTTCTCTTTCCCTGGAGGATTATGGAATAATGGAAGCAAAGCAAAGCTCTAACGGTGGAATTTCAGGCAGTGGGACACTTACAAGGAAGAGAAATTTCCACCCCATGCAGATGGATGTTTCTCTATTGTTGGACCACACACCAACTGGGGCGTTTTATACTACTTTGTGCCCCTTATCACACTGGCTTCCCTTCCCCTTTTCCTCACTCCTTGGCACCATGGTAGAGGATGCAGATAGTCAGCAGTTTGATGTGGGAAACCTCAGAGGAGGAGGTTGGGGCCACATTGCCTGGCAAAAGTGCAGGTGGTGGTGGGCAGTAGGTGGTCTGGGATGAGGATGTTCTGAAAGCAGATATTTCTTCGGGTTGATGTTGGAAGGGAAGAAAACTGGACCTGCACTCTTTTTGACCCCAGTAACCTTCCTCCAGCCTGTCCCAGTGTGTGACGATGGCCTTGGATTGAGGGTCCAGAGAGAAAAGAGCCCAAACCAGTGTCAGGGTTAAATTAACCCTAAATATAAACTGTCTTTGTTACCTATGACCTGTCTTTTGGCCTGTGAGGCCAGACCATATAGAAATGCTTCTGCTATTGTTTGCAATCAAGGGTTTTAGGTTCCTCTGTCTCTAGGGTGAAGATTCCCTGCACTTCTGCATTTTGCTGCAAAGAGATTGCTCCTCATAACCATTAGGGCAGAGTGGCTATCACGTCCCCACTCCATTAGCATGGATAAACACTTGCGCTCACTCATCATCTGTCAACATCTCTCTTTTTCCCCACTCCCTTTCCATTTTCCCATCTTTACTCTAAGGCACAGGGCACATGTCATCCATTTTTATGACACCTGCTGAGCAACCTCATTTTTCTGACCACTCTGGCATGTGACACCCCTTCCATTCTCCTTGCCTCTTACCAAGGCTGTTCCTCTATTAGAGAGGAGGGCAAGACCCAGTCACAGGGACAAAGAAGCAACATGTTCACAGAAACAAACCAGTGAAAAAAATCCATGCAATCTGCAATATGACATATGAATAGAGGATGCACATTGAGAGGTTAGGAGTGTGAGCTGAGAATCAGACAGCTGTTCTACTTCCATATCCGCCGCTTACAAGCCATGTGACCTTGAGCTTCTCAGAGTCTCAGTTTCTCAGGCTCATCTGTAAAATGGAGGTATTGCCAAGCAACAGAGTGGTTACAACACTGACATCATATGCTTGTGATGGGCCTCGCACTGTGCCTGACATACTCTGATGAATATAAACGGTAGGTTATTATTTTTAAACCTTTACCATTCTTAATACTATTTGGCATCTATTTGCCCCCCTCAGCTGAACCAGAATCATTATTATCAACACATACTCACTGAACAATGTTATTTTAAGGGAATTCTGCTAGGTACTGGGAATCCAAGAAATAGAAGAAAATTCCCCATCCTGGAAAGAAAAATTGGGGCACACAAACACACTTGCCTTATACCAAATGTGTGAAGTATATAGTAAGGGCTGCAAGATGTCAGAGGACTTATCCTTCATTGAAGGGGGGTTGGTTTGAATGAAACCTTGAAGGACAGAACAGGAAGAGGCATTTTAGATGGGGGTGACAGAGGTGGGAGGGACATGATATGAATAAGAAATAAGGAATTAGTCAGCTTGGCCATACTAACTGATTCCTAAAGAATAATGGAGAATAGGCTTCAGGGATTGCTAAGGGCCACCTGTCAGATTAAGGATGTTAACTATCTAGGCTTCTATGAGCCAAAGAATATGTTTTAAAGGGGGATTAAAGAACAAAAGAGGGTTTAGGAAGAAGACTCTAGCAGAGGGCTTTATGCACACCTCTGCTAGAGTCTTCTTCCTAAATTTAGTGGGAGGCTATGTGCAGGGACCCAGTGGGAAGACTACTGCAATAGTCCAGGCCCCAGAAGACATAGTGAAAGAAGAAATAGGAAGAAGGGTTAGATGAGAGACAAATGCCAAAGAAATCCCTTCCTTGAGAAGAGTATGCCACAGAACTGTGAGCCCATGGAGATCCCACAACTGGGGCAGACATGATACAACACATACCAATTACACACATGAACAGACTGCCTGGCCCACCTATGGCTGGGTTTTCTGCTTGACGAATGGTGAAAACTGCCTTGACTACTTGCCTTGGTCAGTGTGATCAACAATGCATCTATAGTCCCAGCAGCTTCCGGAGATGCTCAGTATGACAGTGACCTGTTGTATATTAACTAAAAAAGCTGCTTTAACCAGCATACCTACTTGGACTTGTCTGACTTCGATGACCTGAGTTCTACTCTCATTGACTCTCTGCTTCTTTTCTTGGCCCTGTGGCATTCTTCAAGCTCTATGATGTGTCTTCAGAGACAGTCTTCCCTGCTCACAGAGCCACATCTTCTTGGACCTGCTTTCTGCCTGGATTCCTGACCTCATCACTGAAGACCAAGCATACTTGACCTCTCTGATCTACCATGGCAGCTTCCCCACCAACCTCCCTGTCCACTCTTCCTCTTCCAGCCACTGCCTGCCACCACCAGACAGACCTTCCCAAATGTCATCAGGGCACTCCCTGACTGCCTAAAGGAACAGATCCAGTTTCTTCCCAGGATATTCAAGGTCTTCCCACTCTGGCCCCAGTCTTCATCTCCCCTAGCAGGCTGCCTACTCAAGGTTCCTTTAAAACATCAGCCACATTCATTCCCCATGCCATGGGCTATGCTCTTCTCTCTGCTTAGAATGTTCTTCCTTCTAGGGGTGGCTGAGTGGCTCAGTTGGTTAGGCACCTGACTCTGGGTTTCAGCTCAGGTCATGATCTCATGTTTTTGTGAGTTCGAGTCCCATGTCAGGCTCTGTGTAGCTGGCAGCCCACAGTCTGCTTGGGATTCTCTCTCTCTCCCTCTCTGCTTCTCCCTCACTCTCTCTCTCTCTCTCTCTCTCTCTCTGTCAAAATAAATAAACTTAAAAAAAGAATAAATTTTAAAAAAAGAAAGAAAGAGTCTAGGTTTAAAGGCATTCATGGAGTCACAGGTTTGAAAAATATTAATTGTTCTTAACACTTATTAAGCATACTAGACATTTATTTATCCCAGGATGTGACAGGACCACACTATGTCGTCATGTTATCAGATATGACTCATTCATATTTACATATATTATTGTTAATAAGCAAAAGGACATTGTACCTGTATCAGGAAAAAAAAAAAAAAAAAAACACCCTGCTTCTATCTATCCAGCACACCTATGCTACAGCTTGAGACCATGTCCTTCACTTTCGCACTTCAGAGGAGATTTTAAAAGTGTTACTGTTTCCTTGCAAGAGGCCTTCACAGGCATGAAGACTGTCCCGTAGGCACTGACGGGCCCTGGAAGCCATGTTAGGGGATGGATGCTCAGACACAGAGAAGATATTATGACCGGTCAGTGTGACACACTAACACCAGGGTCCCTGACACTTCAGTGTCCAGACGCCTCACTTCCCCCCTTCCACTCTCTTTCCTGTCCCACCCCCAGGGCAGAAATATACCCACCAGGGTCTCAGATTTTATAAGAAGTCTCTATGAAAATCCAAGTAATACACAAGTATTTGTGGCCTGGGCATACACCAGAGAAAGTATAAAGGAGCTGCAGAGGAAAGTGGAATTTCCTGAGTTGCCAAGGTCTTTTGGAACTAATAAATATGCCAGGAAATAAAAGCAAGGAACCAATTATAGAAGGCTCCTTGGCACTGACCTGTAACCAGGTGTGCAGGTTCCCACCAGCACCACCATGGGGGCCTGGTGCTGTGGGGCACAAACAAAATGGAAAGAGGAGAAAGTCAGGAAGGGACACTAACACACATTCCCACTTGGTTCTTCACCATGGTCTGTCCATTTGGGGCAGAGATCTGCCTGAGCTCTAGAAGGTCCCCAGGCCACTTAGAGAAGGTGGCTTTGTTTAGATATGCTACCTGCTACCTGCCTTTCCTTCCCCATTCACCTATCTCTGTGCATCCTCTATGCTCTAGGCTACCCTAATCCTTCTAGTTCACCTGCTTTGGCCACCATAACACCCCTATGCCTTCACAGAAGATACTTGCTACATGTTCATTGATTGAATACATAAGTCTATAGAGAGGTTCCATAACTTGATCACAGATCTGATTAGTCACAGAGCTGATTAGTGCTGCAGATTTCAAATGTGGGCTGATTCCCAAAATAGTGCTCCTGACCTCTATGCTGTACAGTGTGGGAGTGGGAGGGCACAGAGGGCGAGAAAGGGTACCTAACCTTATCCTTCTCCAAACACCTCAGGGCATCTATAACAATGTTCTGTAGACAGAGAAAGGACATACAAAATGCAGACAGAATTGACTCATCTCAGAGGTGCAGAACCACTTTCAACCACTTTTCCATGCATGCTTCCTTCTCTAATATTCCACAAAAGGATGGCCCTGTCTTATGAGACCCATCATTTGCTGAAGCGAACACCAACTTACACCACTAAATTCTCATCTAACTTGTCACACTTCCTCACTGTCAATTTCTTAAAGATAAGCTCAAGTCCTATGCCTCTTTGCCTCCCCAGGAACCACAACCAGGTCTGACACATAGTAGTGCTTGATAGATGTCTGGCAATTGTTTTCCCCTTATTTCTAATCCTTGCAATGCCCTCCTGTTGCTCTTACTGATAGTTGGGCTCAGGGTAGCCCCAAAATGGGAAAGATCATTAAACCCAACCAAGAAGTGAAGAGTTGAAACAGTCCTTTCTTGCCTTCTCAGTTGGAAAAATGCTTCCAAACAAAAACTCAAAATAAAATGTAGGATGGCTCTCTAACTTGGATCTTTTCTTCTGCCTCACTTTGGATTTCTGGAAAAGCTTTTTTTCCCCTGTATGTGCACCACTTTCCCATGTAGTAAACAGAGGTGATGTTAATGGCAAATGGACCAACGTCAGTGGCTTGGTTACACTCGCCTCTCTTCCTTCTTAGAACAGACAAAGAGCAAATCAACAGTGGCCTGGATGTGCTACCCATAAAAAAGCACTTCCAAATGCTGCCACTCGGAAGTTGCTCTAGCTATTGTCACAGCCAGATCCTGTGTTCTCCACCACAGGATGCTGCTGTGACAAGTTTTAATAAAACTATATTTATGCCGAACACAAGACCAAACAAAATCTCTAGACTCTAACATCTTATTTACAAACATCTCAATTTGAAGTAATCAAAACAGTTGCAAAACTACTAGTTACCTTCCTTTCCTCCCTCCTCTCCCTGGTGTCCTACTCACCAAGGAGCCAAATCCAGAAAAGGAGTTTGTAGTTTCAAGAAACTACCAGTAGGTGGCGCCAGCAAATGCTCTGGGTAGGCTCCAGGGCAGGGCCCTAGAGTAGGTAAGCAAAGGGCCTTGGATAAACACCCGTCTGGGTTCCATTTTGATTGTTTTGGCTGGTATCTATGGATTTTGAGGCTCCCTCATTAAAACGCTGCACTATTTTCCAAATAACTTTTTTTTTTTTTTTTTTTTTTGCTTCAAAGGAAGGACTTTTTATTGCTTTTAGTAAGGGTTACCATTTAAGTGCTTGCTATGAGCCAGACATACTACTAGGTGCTTTTGATGCTATTAATCCTTGCAATAACCCTGTGACGTATTAGTTATTACCTCACAGTACATGGGATCTAGGACTCAGCAAGTTAAAGGGGCCTGACCACATGGCTGGCAACTAGCAGAACTGAGGATTTAAATCCAGTTTACGTAACTCCAAAATCCATGCTGTAAACCACGATCATTTTTTCTCAATTGGCTGGCTGATTCAGACAACCCATTTGAGAAAGCCAAGGATGTGATTCCTTAGGGCAGTCAGGAAATCATCCCTGTGTCCCAAAGATCCCATAACCAGTGCTGATGATACAGGCAATTTCATTCTTGGAATATTGGCCTTTCACATACCTCACATCCCTGTGAAAAGTAACTTCTCCAGGTAAATTTAACATTTTACTCTCATAAGAATCCTTGACTCCTTTTGTGCACAGGTTTGGCTTCTCACTCTCTATGACACTGAGTGTAATAGCCCTAGGTCCAGCAGGGGTGGGGGTGGGGGGTTGGGTGGAGTAACTCTAAGCATGTTTCTTTAATAAAACCCAGAGGAGGTTCCTCTGGTTCCTTTTTTTTTTTTTTTTTAAGAGAGAAAGAGAGCAAGAGCACCATTGGAGGGGGACAGAAGGGGAGAGAGAGAGAATGAGGAGAGAGAATCTTAGGCAGCTCAGAGCAGAGCCTGACTTGGGGCTCAATCCCACGATCCTGGGATCATGACCTGAGCTGATATCATGAGTTGGATGCTCAACCGACTGAGCCACCCAGGTGCCCTTCCTCCTTTTCATGGACAATACAGTGGATCATGTCCCCATTGCAGCCTTCCCACCATGCCTTCTGGTCATACTCCCCAGATCTGCATGGGGGAAAGGAGGTTCCTTGATACAGATGATTTCTTTCCCCAAAGAAAGCATTTTCTCTATCTCCAACCAGCACTTTCTTCCCCATTCTTACAATTTTCCCCCAAAGTGCCTGCTCCAACATTTCACCCATGGGGCTGCCGCCCACGGGCTCCCTAGAGAAAATCCGCACCACTCTTCCCTGAAACATGAACCTGCCCTGGTGAGCCTAGGGGTCCCAGGAGACAGCATCCCAGCATCAGCCCTTTCCTGATGTGCCAATCCCCAATTGACACGACATCTGCTAAGGGAGTCAGGTGCTGGCCAGAAGGCTCTCTTTTGATGCTGGTTCTCCACCTGTCTATACTTACCCACCTGCAGACTTAGCTCTGCTGTGCCAATTAAAACATTAACTCTTCAGAGTGAAAGTTTGGCCATAAGTGCCCAAGAACTTCCCCTGAATTGACTTCATTTTTTAAATATTTTTTAAAGTTTTATTTATTTATTTTGAGAGAGAGACAGGGAGTGAGCGAAGGAGGGGCAGAGAGAGGGAGAGAGAGAATCCCAAGCAGGCTCCACACTGTCAGTGTGAAGACTGATGCAGGGCTCGAACTCACAAACCGTGAGATATGCTCTGAGCTGAAACCAAGAGTCGGACACTTAACCGACTGAACCACCTAGGTGCCCCTGAATTGGCTTCATTTTTTCAAAGGTGACACAAAGTAAAATAAAGTAAAAGGAATACTAAGTCAGGAGTCAAGAAAGTAGATTTCCATACAAATTCTATTGCTAACTAGCTGTATCATTTTGAACAAGTTCCTTAACTTCTTTGGCTTCAGTATCTTCATGTTTAAAGTCAGAGGGGTGGACCAGGTGATCTTCCAAATGCATATATTCAGTGATTCTATGTGATTTGACACAAATTTCCTCTTATGAGTAGAAGAGTCACTTGAGCCGAGAGTGTGAGCATGTAAATGACAAAATAGGAAAGTTGTTCCTTTAGATGAAGGAAGGGAGAGAAGGAAAGAAGGAAGGAAGGAAGGGAGGGAGGAAGGAAGGGAGGGAGGGAGGGAGGGAGGGAGGGAGGGAGGAAGGAAGGAGATCTGTGTTTGACCATTTAAGATCCTAAAAAGTTATTTCAGATCTGGGTGTCCCCACTGTGTGATCATAAGAACCTTGGGCCATTGCACAGACAGTCCTGATATATTTATCATGAGTACCCTGTCTATGTTGATATGCTCCAATGGTACAGGAATCTCAATGAAGACAGGGACCATGTTTATCTACACCAACACTGTGTCCCCAGGAACAAGCACCATGCCAGCACATTGTAGGAACTCAATAAATATTTGTTGCATGAATGAATTTCCACTGTACATATCTGATTTTCTGATTATACCAGAGCCCAAATGGCAACCACACATTTCATATACTCTGTAGCTCTTCTCCATCCTTCCCCTGGAGATTTCCATAGGAACTCATTCTTACAGTGAGCTTTGTCCCTGGACATGACTGGTTGCCCTCATCTGGCCTGTTCCCTTCCAGTGCTCCAGCAGACTTAGAATGACTTTTGGGTCCAATGCCCTAACAACTACACCCACTGGAAGACACACAACGTGCTAATGGGCCATGTGGTCCATTTTCCCACACAGAAATCTGCCTCCCATACACTCCCACTATATGGCCTGCACCCTTATCTCATTGCAAGAGAGGAGACCCACCATTCCTCAGGAAGCTTCGGCTCCTGCCAGCTTTCCTAACTGGGGGCACATCTTCCCCATATGGGATGCATTTGGTACATAATTAATCAAAGACATCTAATTTCAACGAAGCCCTAGTTCCTCCACTTGGTCCACTTTGCACGAGGGAAGAACCCTTTTAACCTGACTGGCATCCTGACAGTTTGGCATTTCTGTATCCTTACAGGCAGGCTGAGTCAGAGAACACACTTTTAATTAAAATTTGCCTTCCTATACATGTGTTGCCTTGCCATTTACATTGTAATTTTCAGGTCACATGCGCATATTAGTGGTACTTGTTGGCTGCCTTCAGTAGTAGTGCTGCCGACAAAGACTGCGCTACAGAATCTGTTGACTGGGGCTGCCAAAGCAGTGGGCATGGGCACCCTACAGTGTGGTGATTCATTGGTATGCTTCTCCTCACATTTGTTGTAGACACAGCATGGGGGAGACAAGACCAAGGAGGCTCTGACCTGCCAAAGGCACAAAGCACAGAACACAAGGGTGGGTTCTCAGCCTAGCACCCAAACTGGATAGAAAGAGCCACTCCTGAAGGCCTCAGAAAACACAGACCCCATCAAGAAACACGAGCCCTCTTTCAAAGGGGCACATGCACCCCAATGTTTATAGCAGCACTATTGAAAATAGCCAAAATATGGAAAGAGTCCAAATGTCCATCGATGGATGAATGGATAAAGAAGATGTGGTATATATAGAATGGAGTATTACTCAGCAATCAAAAAGAATGAAATCTTGCCATTTGCAACTATGTGGATGGAACTAGACGGTATCATGCTAAGCGAAATTAGTCACAGAAAGACAAATATCATATGACTTCAGTCATATGAAGAAATTAAGATACAAAACAGATGAACACAAGGGAAGGGAAGCAAAAATAATATAAAAACAAGGAGGGGGACAAAACATAAGAGACTCTTAAACACAGAGAACAAACTGAAGGTTGCTGGAGGGGTTGTGAGAGGGAGGATGGGCTAAATGTGCAAGGGGCCTTGTCAGGATGAGCACTAGCTGTTATACATAGGGTATGAATCACTGGAATCTACTCCTGAAATCATTATAGCATTATATGCTAACTAACTTGGATGTAAATTAAAAAATAAAAAAAAATTTAATTTAAAAATATTTTAAAAAATAAATATTATGTTACCATTACTTAAGGGGTAGATTTAAAAAATGAGCAGGTGCTTTTGTTTTTGGAACCCTTCAAATACAATAAAAGGTTTATAATTTGGAAAATTAAAAAAAAAAAAAGAAAGAAAAAAAGAAAGAAACATGAGCCCAGTAACAGAAGAGCTGACTCAAAGAGGAAAATGGAACTGCAAACACACTTGATGGGGAGAGCGGAAAGGGCACTTTCTGGGTGCAATCAACCTATTCCAAAGCAATTGACGATGTTTTCTGGGTTGCCACGGCCAAGTGGTTGATTGGTTCCTGAACTGCCCAAGGGGGCAGAATCTGGACAAGAGTCTCAAACTCCAGAGTGAGGTAAATAGCCCATCATCATATATTTGGCCAGAAATCATCAAACCTCAGGAAGAGGCTAGCTAGAGAGTGTAAGGAGGCTCATGGCAAGTGACATTGCTATCAACAGCTTGCTGCACATTCATCCTCAAGGGAAAAGGCAGGAAGAGATGGAGGTTTACTTCAATCCTCAAAAGGACAAGGACAACCACTAGATGTCCTTGGGCAGGTCTATATTCCCTTTGATGGTTCAGGGATCAGTGGAACTCCTAAAGGTCTTTAACATGGTTCCTGGCACTTTAACATGGTTCCTGGCACACAATCTGACCAGAGAATAGTTATCAGAAGATGCCATAAATCATTGATTTAATATAGTTTTTAGTCATGGGTGTACATTAGAATCACCTGGGGAGTTTGAAAAAATTCTGATGCTCAGGTCACACCAGCAGAGATTCTGAGTTGTCACCCAGTTGATCATACTATTGATTCTCCAAGTGTGGTCCTTAATGAGCAGCATCTAATTATCAGGGAGCTTGTTAGAAATACATATTCTCAGGCCTCATCCCAGAGCCCCTGAAACTCGAGGGGTGGGGCCCAGGAATCTGTGTTTTCACAAGTTCCCCAGGTGATTCTGAGGACCACTAAAGTCTGAGAACCAGGAGTCCTAATTAGACTATATGATCTGGGCATTGTTTCTGTTAATCCCAGGTGATTCTAATGTATGGCCATAGATGAGAATTAGTAACTTAAAAGACTCACACAGTCACTCCCAATGGCACATGGACCTCTTTCACCCAGAATCACAAAGTTGGACATAGCTTATCATCAGACAAGACGGCTTCCAGACCATGCAGGCTGAAACTGCTCTTTGGGGCAATGATCTCAACTGATTCGACCCTCCTAAATAACCATGGAACAAATGAGCCACTTTCAGTTTGATCCCCTTGTTTCTCTGGAATTGTACTATGAGTAGCAGGCCTCAAGGGACATTGGTCATTTATCCAGTGTCGCTCCAAGAGGGCACAAGTGTCTGGGCCACAATCCAAACAAGCATGGATGATTCGATACTGGCTCCTGCCCCTCACCCTAGGGAGGTCAGATGAGAAGGGTGCCCATTCCCAGAAACCCTCCTCTCTAGAACACTCCTTGGAAAGAAGGGGAAAGGGATTGAAAATGCCAAGAGACCACAAAAAGGAAAGAAAGACCAGTGTGAGGAATCTAGAGGGGGTCTAAATGGCCAACAGCCCCTCTGCCAATTGGGGGCAGGCTCCTATAGGAAGCTACTACATAAGTGTAATTGAGACCAGTTAGCCAGACCAAATACACAACATCCAAATTTCTTACACAAGCCCCCACTCCTTGACTTTGGATTTTATCTCCAGAAAAAGAGAATAAAAATCTGCTTAACATTCCACTGGGGTTCTAATCTGCTTGGAGTGGAGGGCAGCTACCAATTATTGTCCTGGCAAAATGTCAGCACCTGAGACACACTCTTTTGGAACAGTGAAGAATTCCTCTATCCTGTGATGAGGATCACTCAGTAAGAAAAAACAACAAAATTGTAAGAATGATTCCCTTGACTCTGTTTCCCTCTCTCCAGAGGAGAGCTGCTCAGGAGAGTTTTAATACCTAAGTTACATTGCTATTTGCTTCTTGGCTTATGTCTCCCTACTAGCCAGCACACTCTCCAGGGCAGGGACTGAGCCATTCTCATGGCTACAACCCTGCCAATGCCTACCACATCATCCATGCTCGATCAATATGAGCTGGTGAATGAACCTAATGAACCTGAGTTTCAACCAGCAAGAAGAACCCCCAATCCAGACTGCTGTAAAGCAGCTAGTTACTGGGCCGACAGGCTCCATATTACCCATGATGTCTTTCCCCACAGGGGCCTACAGCTGATCCCTGCATGTACTTCCTGTAGACACTGGCCCTTAAAATCTGGCATGCTGCCAACGGCACATTTGCATCTGCTTGCTCCACCTCAAAAGAATTCTATTCTAGGAATATCTGCCTCCAGGACATCTCAAATTCCTTTACCAAAGAAAGGTAAGAGCCTAGGAAAATCAAGGTTCTGTTTCCTATTCCCTTTTCATGTAAATAGCCAACCCCATTTCTCAGGCCTCAGTGAGTTTTGACAAGAACTCTAAAGGAAAGTCAAACAGGCCAGTCTAGTTTCAAAATTCTTTGCAAAGAAAAAGGACAAGACAGAAATGGCCAGATGCAAATGATGAGTATTTAGCTCTTGGTGATTCTCTGTTCATCCTAATAACTCCAGCAGTCATCCATAATTTGGCATGAGGCATGGGCCCTTTCAACACTCAAGCAAGCAAGCAAGCAAGCAAGCAGGCAAAGACACTAGGAGACCTTCATTTTTGTTAGAGTTTAGCCCCTCCGGGAACCCTCCCTGGGCCTCAACCTCCTTGCTTATAAGATGAGGGCTGGACTAAAGGATCTCTAGGGTGATTTCCAATCCTAAAAAGTGGTGACTTAAAATACTACAAAGTCTGAAAAGCTGTGCAATTTAAAAAGCACTTCCCTACCTCCCATGGGAAATGACTGAACCCCACTATCAATGCAGTATTCCTTGGACTTACAACTGTAATCCCCAATAAAACACTCCCCAATGTCTCCCAAAAGTCTTTGGGTAGGTAGACATCAATTTCTCTTTGAATGTGCATATCAGTGGCAGGTTGTTTAAAAAGAATAAAAGTAATGTCAGATAAAATGACAGGGCTTAGGGGCATCTGGGTTGCTCAGCTGGTTAAGCGGCCAACTCTTGATTTCAGCTCAGGCCATGATCTCATGGTTCATGGGATCGAGCCCCATGTTGGGCTCTGTACTGATGGCATGCAACCTGCTTGGGATTCTCTCTCTCTCCCTCTCTATGCCCCTCCCCTGCTTCCATGCCACAAATGTGCATGTGCTCCCCCCATCTCTTTCTTTCTCTCAAAATAAATAAACATTAATAAAAAGAGACAGGTCTTAGATAATGGGTAATTGTGGAAGGGACTAGAAGGGAGGCAAGGAACACAGAAAATAAGTCTTGTCTACAACTCAGCTTAGAGTACATCCAGCTGTGATCCAGAGCAGAAGCCTCCGACAGAAGAACTGATCAACCCTCTTGGGTAAGGGAGTGTCCAAAGAGTTTCAGAGAGCAGAGCTCCTGGTTCCAACGAGCTGTTCTGTGATGGGCAGCATAGGCTATCGGGAAGGAGGGAGGGTTCCCTCTGCTACCCAGGCTCCTCCCAACTTGGACTTTACCTTCACAAGTGCTCATAACCAGTACATGCTGCTAAGTATTCAACAAACCACTTTCCAGGGAATGGTGGGAGGAAAACCCTGATTTGTAACCCTTGCCGATGTCTGTGGTATAAATACTCCTCCCACTGTCCATTTCAAGCTCTGAATGCAGAGTTCAGAGCAAGGAGTTCAGGCAGCTCTCAGGAGCCATTCCAACCCACTTGATCCAAGGGAGGAGGAAGTTCCTGCCAGGTAAATATGCAGGGATGGAATGGAGAAACATGGAAAGTTTTTTAAGAGGGAACTGGGTCTGAGAGCTGCTGCCAGCACTTAGTGGCCCCCTGTTCTCCCCAGGGAAGAAGCTGGGACCACAGGAGCCCAAGCTGGGATCCTGCAGACCTGTCCTCCAGACCCCCATTTGCTTCAAGCAGTGCTACCTGCAGAGGGCAGGCTGGGGAGAGAGACAGAGACATGTTCTGGCCAAGCCCATTCTGTGGCTACCAGGAAGGTAGTGTGAGGAGGCTCGAGGTGCTGAGAAAAATGAAGCTTGGCGATTACCAGTGGAAGTTCATTATCCCTGCTCCTTGCAGCAGCAGGCGTTGGCTGCAGCCTCACATCTGAGTGAGGCTGAACCAAGAGCCTCGTAGCTTAGGGGCAGGAGAGCCGTCTGGCCCAACTGCCAATCAGCCAGGAAACCAAACAAAGCAAGACCCCATAGAGTGCAAGGCCCGAATTATGGTAAATTGCACAGGCATGATAATCACTTACATGTGTACGTGTCTTAGGGCGTACACATCACTTTCACGCACCCCCTTTTGGAAAACTGGTACAGTCAGCTCTTTCCCTGAAAAGCTGACAGCACAGAAGCGGGCAGCGTGCCCCAACCAAGAGAACTGCTTTGTGATGGGCCCTGGGGTCCTGTCCTGCTCACCCCCTCATCCTCCAGCCTCTCATGGTCTCTTCCTTTCAGCAGCTCTTCTCATTCATTCCCTCTTGGCAGCAGTCTCTTGTGTAACTGAAACCGCAAGAAACTTTTGTTTGGCTTTTAATTCAGAAGAAATTCCAGTAACCGGGTTCCCGCTACTTAAAAAAAATAAAATAAAATAAATCCAAAGCTCTGCTCTAGAGAATTTAGCTTTTCCCCTGGGCACAACTGTTCACAGAAAATGTATTTCTCTCTCGCTCTTCCTAGCTTCTCCCGAGCCCCCCCCCCCCCACCCCGAAGCCTACTCTGTGCCAGGGAACCTCGGACATCTGCAACGCATCGGCCCCTCACACAGCTGGGCCTGAGTCCCCAGCACTTCCGGAAGGCCAGGGCTGAGACAGAGGTGGCATGTTCCTGTTTCACGTCTAGAGCCAAGCAAGTTAAGAGCTGTTGAAAGATGAGCTTGGCTGCTCTCTCTTCTTACCCCGGTACACTGTTCATTTTTGTTTTGGACAGGCAGGGGCTCAAGGAAGCAAGGGATGAGATCTACAGACTTCCAGGCCCCCTGCCTCAGAAACAAGCACAGCCAGGGTCCCCCTGACCTCCATGGGTCTATTTCTAATATCTGATAACATCCTCACAAACAGCTGCTCACCCTGGGTGAATGAATAACAAGTGACTGCTGATAAGTTAAGAAGAAAAACTTGACTTTACATGTTCTAGGCCCTTTCTGTTCAAAGTGGGGTCCAGAATCCTCAGCAGCAGCATTACCTGGGAACTTGTTCAAAACGCAGCATCCTGAATCCTCATTCTGGGTATACTGAATCAGAATCTGCATTTTAACACAGTTCCCCTACTTAACTGTGCAACTGTGTATACACATTAAAGTTTGAGAAGACCTGTAATAAGAAAATGTGCTAGTAACATTTCAGTTTAACAGTTTAACATTTTACCAGGTACTGCTATGTGTCAGCATCGTGCTTGGTGCTAAGGCAATGGAGTTCTGTAAGTGGAGTCCCTGCTCCCATGAGCTCACTCACAGCCTGGCACACAGGAATGACCAGCTCAGGGCAGGGAGTTCCTGGCCCTATGGACTGGGTGTGGACACAGTGTAAGCAGGTCTATGGCCCTCCCTTATGGGGACGAGGTCTCTAGCTTGTCCCAAGTCAACCTGTAGCTTCAGAAGCTCCTGTAGCTTGTGTTTTCAGTAGAATTCTAGTAGACAGTCCTACAAAGTCTTGCCTTCTCTTCTCTTTGGCCCCTTCCTCTATAAAGGCTGAACAAAGCAAGCTTCTTTGTCAGCCTCCCTTGCAGCTAGTTGTAATTATGTGACAAAGTTCTGACAATATCATGAAGGAGTGGTAGCCTGGCACGTTGCTACTCAAAATGCAGTTTCTACTAGCACTGACATATCCTGAGGGCTTGGTCAAAATGTGGACTTTTAGGCTCCACCCCAGATCTAAAGTATCCAAATCTGTGTTTCAACAAGACCCTGAGGTGACACTTAGGTATACTGAAGTTCAAGAAGTATTATCCCAGGGGCTTCTGGGAAAGCCTCTGTTGTGTGTTTAAAGGGACAGAGTGCTGCTGTCACCATACCGTCCTCTTTCACCCTGCCTCGAATGTGGATGTGATGCTGGCACTGCATCACCTGCCTTGCATGAAGGAGAAAGCAAGTCTGAGTATGAACAGGCTTAGTATGAGGGAGTGGAGAGAGCCCCAGTTCTCAGTGGCACCTTGAGCTGCTGGACAGTCCTGAGGCTACTTCCAGACTTCTTAAGAACTCTACTGCTTGAAGCTGAAAACATTCCTGACACATCCTATAAGTGTTTCAGAGTGAGGAGGGGTCTTAAAGGAATTAACCAAGTCTGGAGAAAGCTAAGTCTATGCAGACCTGCCGTAGACAGACTGCAGGGCTCCACGCTCCATATCCCTTCTCTGGTGTGAATTGAGTGAGATCCACCTGTCCCTGACAGCTCATTCAGTGGGCACAGCTAGTTCAGACGTACAGAGCACACTCATTCCTCCTCCTCTTAAGTTCCTGCCTGGGTGCATTCTCCACTCTGACATGGCTATGGGGGAAGAAGTGGTCATGACAACCTTCCCCTAAATCCACTGCCTCAGGCAGGGCCTTCAGGACCTATATGAGAAGCACTCAGCCTCCACAGAGCTTCCAGTCCTGCCTCACTTCTCAGACAGGCTCCCTTCCCATTGGGAAGGAAATCTAAGCATTAAGATCGGCAAGCCAGGAATGCATTCAGGCTGTCTAGTGCTTTTTGGATCAGAGGACTGTCCTTACTTTGGGAATAGGAAAGGAGAAGGAGAAAGGCAAAACTGGATGTATCCCAATCCAGCCTCCAAAGTGTGATGTCATACAAGGCCACCAAATTCCAGAAATGTCACCCCTGGATCTCTTCCTTCCAGAATTTCCAACAGTCATCTGGATTTAAGGATAGAGGGAGACATCTCAGTCTGTGGAATATAGGTTGAAAAGTCTTGGGTTGGTTTTAAAATAATAATTGTCAAATTATTAGGTAAATTTACCTCCATTTATCTAAAGGAAGGTAGGCATGAAGGCAAGAAGGAAGGCGAAGAGAGGAGAGGGAATGGGGGTAAGAATGGATGGGTGAGAAGGCAGGCAGGCAGGCAGGAAAGCAGAAAGACTTAAGCTTAGTGCATGGAATTTGATTGTCTCCCTATCTTAGGGAGACATAGATATTAATCTATAGCTCTTTGGACTAATTACTCCCAAATCACCGAAAGGACTGTGATACAAGCACACAGTAGAATACTACTCAGCAATAAGAAGGAATGAACAGATACATGCAAATACATGCAATAATATGCATGACTTGCAAAAGCATTTTGCTAAATTAAAATAAGCCAGACTCAAAAGGTGACATATTATAGAATCATATTTATACAGTATTCTGGAAAAAGCAAAGCTATAGGGACAGAAACCAGATCAGTGGTTGCCAGGTGCTGAGGAGAGGAGGAACTACAAAGAGGCATGTGAAAACTTTGGGTGATGAGGGGAATGTTTTCTATCTGGATTGTGATACTGCTTATATGATTATATACATTTGACAGAATTAACAGAACCAGAGACTTCTGCTTCTGGCCAAGATAGGATAACGGTAACCAGATTTACACTCTCACCTGAAACAATCAGACACTGGACAGCAGGCAACAAAAGCACTGTGTGAGATCCTGAAGATGTAAGAAGGGAATGAGGTAAGCTCCACAACTATCCTAGGCTCATGGCCTTGTTACAGTCTGCAGGCCACAGCATGAGTAGGGAGAGCCCAGGTGGAGCCTTGCAGATGCCCTGAGTTAAGGACATGGAGCTGAGAGTCTGGGGAGACTGAGGCAGTTAGATTTCACAGGACAGAGCTGCACAAATAGACAACTCCAGAGGTCTGCAAAGGGTCCCCTTGGGTGATTCAGCACAGTAGTCACTGATGCATGTGTGTGAAGAAATGGCCTGAGGCACAGGAAAGAACTATATTTGTTTTTATTATTACTGTGTAACAAGTTACCACAAACTTGGTGGCTTAAAACAACACATATTTATTATCTTACTGTTTCTGTAGGTCAGAAGTCTGGGCATAGCTTAGTTGCGGCCTCTGTTCAGAGCCTCACAAGGCTATAATCAAAGTTTTGGCCAGGGTGTAATAACATCAGGAGGTTCCACTAGAGAAGAATCTATTTCCGAACTCATTCAGATTGGTGGGAGAATTCTTTTCCCTGTGGCTGTATGACAACCTTGGGCTCTAGAGGCTGCCTACAGTTCCCTGACATGTGGGATTCTCCAATATGACCACTTACATCATTAAGCCCACAAGGAGGCTTTCTAGCCCTAGTCTGGAGTCTTCTACTGTATAACACAATCATGTGAGAGACACCCTATCACCTTTACCATATAATATAACACGGTCACAGAAGTGGCACCCTATTATCTATGTCATATTTCATTGGTTAGAAACAAGCCACAGCTCCTACTCACACTCAAGGGAAGGGATTACACAAAGGCATGAATAAGAAGAGGCAGGAGTCACTGAGGATCACCTTAGGGTCTTTCTGCCACGGAGCCATCCATCCAAGAGGATTAAAGGGAACAGTGCCCAGTGCTCACACAGAGTTGGAAATAATTCCTATTCCTATGAACCAGAGTGTAAAAACTCATAATTCACAGGGCATTGGGTAGACTACTTAAAAGGGTCTTGCCTCAGTTGTGGGAAATGATCATCCCTAGACTAAACGCTGCCTAACAAATATTAGAACCAAGACCAAAAAAGAATCAAATTGTTTCCAAATAGCTTAACTGAGTCCCAGAATAGAGTTCAAAAATATTTATAAAACTATTTTGAATTGAATTTATAAGAATTCAACATTAACCAAGGTAAAACTTATGTCTTTCATCCAATGCAAAGAAGCAGAATATGCAACCCACAATGAGAAGAAAAATCAATTTAAATTGACCAGAATGACACAGATGTTAGAATTAGCAGATAAGGATATTAAAACTGTAATCATAACTGCATTCCATATGGTCAAAAAGTTAAGTAGAAACATGAAAAATATTAAGAAGACCCAAATAGTCCTTCTAGAGATGAAAACTACCATGTCAAAGATAAAAATACACTGGCTAGGATTAACATCAGATTATGCATGACACAAGGAAAGATTAGTAAACTTGATGACATAGTAATAGAAACTATCTGAAATGAAAGAGAAAAAGACCAATTAAAGAAAAAGCATTAGTGAGCTGTATGACAACTTCAAGCAGTCTAATATATATGCAATTACAATTCTCACAAAATGGGGAGGAGGAGACAGAAAACATATTTGTAGAAATAACAGCCAAAACTTCACCAAATTTAATTTTTAAAACATAAACTTACAGATTCAAGAAGTTTAATGAACTTCAAGCATAGCAAATATGAAAAAAAATATACACCAAGGCACATAAAAATCAAACTGCTCAGAACCAGTGATAAAAAGAAAACATTAAAAGTAGCCAGAGCATAAAGACAGATGTATTTACAGAGGAACAAAGACAAGGATGGCAGCAGATTTCTTGTTGTTAAAACAATGTAAGCAACAAGACAATAGAACAATAGCTTTAAATTAATAAAAAAGGAACTGTCAACTTAGAATTCTATACTAAGCAAAAAATATCTAAAAAATGAAGGTGAGGGGCACCTGGGTGACTCAGTTGGTTAAGCATCTGACTCTTGATTTCGCATCAGGTCATGATCTCACAGTTTGTGGGTTTGAGCCCCAAGTGGGGCTCCATGCTGACAGTTCAGAGTCTGCTTGGGATTCTTTCTCCTCTGTCTGTCCTGCATGCACATGCACACACACTCTCTCTCTCTCTCTCAAAAATAAATAAATATACTTAAAAAAATAATAAAGGTGAAAAATCTTTTTTTTCAGACATACAAAAGCTAAAAGATGTCATTACTGGCATTCCTGCACTACAAGAAATGTTAAAAGAAGGAAAGTGATATGAGATGAAAATGTGGATCTAGATAAACAAATGAAAAAGGACAGAAATGGATGTATGTTTTTTCTTTAAAATACAATTTAAGCAAAAATATAATGTATTATGAGGTTCATAACAAATGCATAAATAGAATGTATGACAATAGTGTAAATGCCATGAAGGGAGAAATGTGAGTATACTATTATAAGGTTCCTATACTAAGTGAAAGCAGTATAGCAACACTTAAAGGTAGACTGTGATGAATTAGGAATGTATACTATAAACCCTAAGGCACCCACTATAAAACAAAACAAAACAAAGAATTTTGGCTAAGAAGCCAACAAAAGAGATAAAATGGAATAAAAAAATAATCCAAGGGGCATCTGGGTGGCTCAGTCGGTTAAGCATCTGACTTTGGCTCAGGTCATAATCTCTCAGTTTGTGGGTTCAAGTCCCATGTCAGGCTCCATGCTGGCAGTGGGGAGCCTGCTTGAGATTCTCACGTTCTCCTCTGTCTCTGCCCCTCCCCTGCTCACGCTTTCTCCCTCTCTCAAAGTAAAAAAATAAAAAAAAACTTATAAAATTTTAGAAAAAAAATAATCCAAAAGGAGGCAGAAAAAAAGGTAAAAGGGAACAAAGAACATATGGGACTCATAGAAAACAATAGCAAGATGATAAACCTCACTGCATATCAATAATCATATAATGGTCTGAAAACCCCAATTAAAAGTAAGAGACAATCAGATTGAATAAAGAGCATGACCCAACTATACATTGCTTATAAGAAATCTATTTTAAATATAAAGGTGCAAATGGGTTAAAAGTAAAAGGTAGGAGGGATGCCTGGGTGGCTCAGTGGGTTAAGAGTCTGACTTGATTTCAGCTCAGGTCATGATCTCATGGTCAAGGGATGGAGCCCTGTGTTGGGCTCTATGCTGAGCACGGAGTCTTCTTGGGATTCTCTGTCTGTCTGTCTGTCTGTCTGTTTCTCCCTCTGTCCCTCCCCAGCTCACACTCTCTCTCTCTCTCTCAAAAAATAAAAGTAAAGTTAAGAAAAGATAAACAATACTAACATGAATAAAAGAAAAACAGAGTGGCTACGTTAAGATCGGGTAAAGTAGAGGTCAGAGCAAAGAAAAGGTCAGGGATAAAGAAAGTATTTTCACAGCAACAAAAGGGGCAAATTCTCTCTCTCTCTCTCTCTCTCTCTCTCTCTCTCTCTAAAAGAGAGAGAGAAGGAGATAGAGCACACACACGCATGTGTATGAGTAGAGGAAGGGAAGAGAGAGAGGGAGAGAGAGAATCTTAAGCAGGTTCCATGCCCAGCATGGAGCCCATCATGGGGTTCGATCTTATGACTATGAGATCATGACCTGAGCAGAAATCAAGAGTCAGAGGCTTACCCAAGTGAGCCACCCAGGCACCCCCGAAGGGCCAATTCTTTAAACAGACATAACAATCCTAAATGTTTATGCACCTACCAACAGAACTTCACAATACATGAAGTAAAAATGTTTCCTTACAGAAATTGGCAAGCAGATTTAAAATTCATATGGAAATGCAAAAGATCTAGAATAGTCCAAACAACTTTGAGAAAAGAAGAACAAAGTTGAAGCGGTATCAAATGTTACCTTATTTCAAGACATATTATAAAGACTTGATCATCAAAAACATGTGGTATTGGTGTAAAGACAGACAAATGGGTCAATGGAACAGAATAGAGAATAGATGGAATTGATCCACACATAAATGGAAACTGGTTTCAGACAAAGAAGACAGAGAAAAGACAAGCCATCAACTGCGATAAAATATTTACAAAGCACATATCTAATAAAGAACTAGTATCGAGAATATATAAAGAATTCTTGAAATGCAATTATGACAACGCAATTAGAAAATGGGCAAAAGATACAAATAAATACTTTACTTCACCAAAGAAGATATGTGGATGGCAGATAAGCATATGAAAGATGTGCAGTATCATTAGTCACCAGGAAAATGCAAATTGAAAACACAAGGAGATATCACTATCTATATGTAACAGCAAAAACCAATGCCAGGCCAAGTATTGGGGAAAATGGAGAGGAACTCAAACTGTCACACACTGCTGATGAGAGTGTAAGATGGTACAACCACTTTGGAAAACAGGTTGACAACTTCTTCGAAAGTTATACACTAGCACCATATGATGCAACCACTTCATTCCTTGGTATTTATCCAAGAGAAAGAGAGCATGTGCCCATACAAAGATTTCTACATAAGCATTCACAGCGACTTTACTTAAATAGCCCCAAACTGGAAAAAAGCCAAAATTCCATCAACAGGTGAGCAAATTTGGGTATATCCATTCATGGAACACCAGTTAGCAATAAAAAAAGGATGAATTATCAATACATCCAACAACATCCACAAATCTCAAAATAATTATGCTGAATGAAAGAAGTCAGTTAAAAAAGAATACATATATAAAAATCCTACATATAGAAATTATAGACAATACAAACATAGTGACAGGAAAAGATAGAGGATGGTGGGGAGGATGAGCTGGAAGGATTACCAAAGGACAAGAGAAAATTTCGGGGGTGACAGATCTGTTCACTCTCTTGACCATCTGTGGTAATGGTTTCACAAAGTGCACATGCATGTTAAAACTTTTCAAAGTACATGCTTGAAATTATGAGTGGTTTGTTGTATGCTGATTATGTCTCAATAAAGCCATATTTAAAAATTCATAGAATTGTAGACCTAAAATAATTTTACTGTTTGAAAATTACACATCAGTAAAAAAATATCTTTAAACATAAATGGGAGATATAAAAGCCAGGAGAAAACATCTTGGTATCTGGTGACTTCACACATTGGTCTGTTCCTATCAAATTTGAAGTCAGGCATACTTCTGTGCCACGTGGACCATACCAGCAGCAAGGGCAAAGTTCTTGGAATCTGTTTTCCAGGCATGTTGTGGTGGGGAGTGAGGGTGGGTCCTCACTGCAGGCCTTGAAACAGGCCAGGAATCAGTGGTCCGGGCACTGGTAGCTGGGCTGGCCCCAGTCTGCATGAAAAGCAGTGACGATATGTAGCCACCTCAGTGTGATCAGATTAAAGGCGGTTTCTGCCTCTAATATAATATCTGAGGGCCCTTCTGTTCTGCTCTCTATTGCTGCAGGTATAATAGGATCAAGTCCAGAAATTAAGTGTTAACGTGCAATAAAGAAGCATCAGAGAAAACAGACCCATTTGTGGCGTGCAGTTGGGGAGGGAGGGGTGGAGAGGACAGAAGCCACCTTTCTGTTAGGTAAAGGAGGCAAGAGAGAGAAGGCTCCTTCAGCTTCCTGGGATACTGCCCAGTCAAGACCCAGAAGTGAAGGACTTAAGACATGCTCTGCTGGGATCCTTGAGCAGACATGTGTTGGGACATCCTCTTGGAATTCTTCATAGGAGCCTGTGGCAGGGTTGGAGTCCCATTGTTGTTGCCTGAAGCCTCCTTAGATTAATGAGCAGAGGGCATTCTGAAGGTGTCTTTTGTTAGAGAGCAAAGACAGAGAAACTGCTATTGAGAAGCCAGAAGCAAAATCCTTTCCCTACCAATCCTCAGAGCAAGAAAGAGAGGGGTGTGTGTGTGTTCTACTGTCTGCCTGTCTACTAAAAGAGAGAGAGATGAATTAAACGAAATGTTTCTAGGACAAGAGCCGATAAATATAACTGTTAGAAGGCATTGTTAGTAATGGTGCTTCCAAAGCAATGGCTCATTGTGTTTCTACATCTGTGAAATGGGGATGGTAATAATAATAGCCACCTCATGTGGTATTGGAAGAATCACTTGGCATACGGGAGTGACTTATAAAGCATGAAGTACTCTGCGAATATCAGTTATCAATATTAGGTGACGGCACAGTCTCTGATAGGAAAGCTTAATCTGATTTTCTGCAGTGACTCTGTAGCCCTTCTGGCATGCTGGAAAGAATTCAGGCCATGGCACAGGTGTCAGAATTTACATACTCCTGGTAATTTCATCGAGTGGTTGGAGTTTATGCTTGAAATCTTCTCTGGTATCTCTGATCCCTGCACTCTTGATTCAGGCACCCCAGCTTCCAGGACCCCCACCATTTCTTGATCTAGTCTATCCTCAACCCAAAAGCACCCCAGATGAACTTATTTTTCCCACGCCATTTCCTTTGGTTTCCAAATATTTCCTTATTCAACAACTCTCCTATAGGGAACTCCATTCTTTTATAGTCCTGGTCTCTGCTTTCAGTTACTCTGGGAAATATATCATGCAAAGGTGTAGAAGCTGGGCATGTTTCATCCATTCATATGCCCTGTTAATAGGGGCCTCAAATGTTTTGTCACTATATTCTATGGGTTGTTAAAGATTCTAGAGAGATGCCTAGGGGGCCCCCTTGTAATATCAGGGGAAGCTGAACAGGTGGGCTCCGTTTTGCTCCTCCTCGTGCACTTGAAACAAAGTAGCCCATACCTTTTCTTTTCAGTGCCAAATTTTGTTAGTGAAAAAGGTTCTTTGGATTATAGAATCCCAGGAAGGAAATGGCAGATTCCTCCAAATCCCAGCACATGGGCAGCTGTCTGCTCCAATCATGAAGCCAGCCAGCCTCCTTCTGGATAGAATGTAATCAAAATCCAGATTCTAGCCCAGACCTGCTGTCAGCCAGCTGTGTATCTTGAGTATATCCCTGTCCCATCTCTAAGGCCTCAGTATTCTCCCCTGATTAATAAAGTCATTGGACTCAATGACCACAGAGTTTCCTCCTGGCTCTAAAATTCTTGATTCCATAGTGCTCATTTTGGCAACCCTCTCCTGGGCCTACTGATGGACATCCATCCCTGAAAGGTACCAAGCACCTCACCATTCTACAGGGCTGGCTCCCTCCTCCCCCACCTAAACTGCCATGGCACCATAACAGCTCCCTTCTCCATCCTGACCTGACATGAGAGAAAAGGTCTCTACTATTTCATTTGACTAAGACTGGCCACCTTCCCACAGAGAATGGCGCACAGATCTGACGGTGCTGTGGGCAGAGTGATGTCAAGCCCAGTTCTCTGTGTTTCATGGATAAGAGCTCTGTGAGTGGGTACAGGCTCCTGAGAGCAGATGGAGGTGGTAGGTCAAAGGTGGGAGCTGGAGTTGTGTGGGGCCATGAGCTGGGGTGGAATGCATAGGGAGTTGTATGTGCCTGTAGGGGAGAGGGTGGGGAGCCTGGACAAGGCCTAGAGCAGGAGGATGAAAGAAAGCGAGGGCAAAAGAGTTGAGACTGTAGGCTCGCTGGACAATCCATGGGGGCATGGAGCTTCTGGAGAGACACTGCCTGCAAGACTCTGCCCCCTCTTAGGGTAGTGGTGAGGAGCCAGGGTATGCAGACAGGCAGCCGACATACCTAATACCACATGGCCAACCCTTTCCCCTGGCCCTCAACACACACAGAAACTGACACAAATCAGGGAAAGGGGATAAAAATCACGTTTGCCTGGCTTACATTGCCAATGATGACTGCTAGCTAGCGGGACAACGATTACATACCCAATGCACTGCAGCAACTAATTTTCAAGGAGATCAAAATAAATCAGAAAACAAAACCATTCTGACAGCAGAGAAATGTGGAAACGTGTTAAGAGGTAATTATAGTCCTTTCCCCCTTGCTTCACCCGTGTTTCTCCTGCCACTGGTGCAAGCGCTGAATCACAGCTGTCACTCCCTGTCAAGAGGCCCATGCATGCTGGAGGAATTGTGCAGGGCGTGCCCAGGCCAGGAAAGCTGCCAGCATGCCTGGTCGCCTGGGACCAATGTCTACTGACAGAGACATTAGTCCTGTGCCTGACCCTTGAGGACTGGGGGGAGCCAGCATCCCGTCCCAGCCAGGAGCCACTGTGCCAGCCTGCTCTGGCACTCTTCCACCATCTGGTGCTCCTTTAGAGCAAAGCCCGTCACCTCTTGCTCCAGACTGTACCCATGCACTGTGCTGTAGAAAAGGCACCACCTGGGAATCAGACAGACCTGGGCCTGAATTCTAACTACACTGGCTTCTAGCTAGGTGGCCTTGGGAAAGACATTTGGGATCCACAGGCCTCAGTTTCCCCATTTGAAAATAGAAAATATGAATGCCAGGGTGCCTGGTGACTCAGTCAGTTAAACATCTGAATTCGGCTCAGGTCATGATCTCACGGTTTGTAATTTTGAACCCCGCATCAGGCTTTGTGCTGTCAGCACAGAGCCTGCTTGGGATTCTCTCTCTCCCTCTCTCTGCCCCTCTCCCACTGTCTCTCTCCCTCAAAATAAATACATAAACTTAAAAAAAAGAAACTTAAAAAAAAAAGAAACTACCTCATGCAGTTATTGTGAGAATTAGAAATCATGCATGTAAGACACCCACCATCTGGCATGCTTCACCAAAGTTTGCCATTTTCATCATTACTGTTATAATATCTTTCTGAAGTCTGGACTGAGCAGTCACAAACTGATGAAAAACTCAATGAGGGCATGGGGGGCTCCCTCATAGTTGGGAGTGTTCTAGGACCTCTATGAATGGGACAAATGTAAACACTCCCTCTTCCAGGATGAGCCTCCTTCTATTACCTGAAGGGAATGCTCACAGCTCAGAAACTCAACAGATCCTTCACAGCTGAATAAATAAAGCCAACAAGGGTTTTTATTAAAACTACTCAAGAATGCCAATATTGGGTAGATACCTGGGCTCCTCAGCATTTTTTGAGATGGCTGCTGGGTGTTTTGGCCCTGTTTAGAAATGGGCCAAACAGAATGATGACTTGCTGCTATCAAGGATAAAGCCACATAGGAAGTGGCACGGGGCCCTAGGCCATGACATCATCACCATCATCACCACCACTCAAGCACCCAAGTATGACATTATGCTACTCCTTAACACCAGGGCAAAGATAATTCCTGTTGCATGCTGCACAGAACTCAGATGAGCAAGCCCTGTCTGCTAGAAACTGCCATGTAAAACCCATACTCGTTGCACTGTACAATCAATGGCCACCCATCAAGTTCTCACCAGGGTCAAGGGCAGAGCCTGTATACAATTGCTGTCAGGCATTGGTACTTACTGAGGGAAGCAGAGAGCCTCTTCACCCACTCCTATTTCTGTCCCCAGACCAGACCCTACCCTTTGGGTACAAGAGCCTATTTCACCTTTCAAGTCTTCCAAGATGAGTATCCAGAAACATCTCCAGTACCAGTGCAACTCTCTGTTTCTGGATGTGGCCCATTCCAGCTGGCACATCCTTGTCCCCATGAGTCCCCCACTTTCTGCCTTGTGCTAGTTACTGCTATAAAGAGTATGGTCCTGAAAATCCTATGGGAAACTTGTCCTCGTCTATACTGCTCAGAACTTAGCCAAGCTCTTGATGGTGACTCTCACATGAACTCATGGAGGAGTGTGTTCCACTGAGTCCTTCCACCTATGAGCCACATTTGCCTGAGCCAAAGATGGTTCTATTGAATCATCATCTTTGTATCCCTCAGAGGGCTGAGAAACGATGTTGTAGAGCCCTTAGACCAAAATCTGGTACCAGTAAACCTGGATGAGGCAATAAAGTAAAGGGAGATACTGGACTCACCTTAAGTCATGAAAAGGTAGAACCTTTCTGAGTAGCAAGATATATTCAGTGTGCTGAATCAGAAAAATATACAGCCAAGAATTCTTTATCCAGCAAGGCTGTCATTCAAAATAGAAGGAGAGATAAAAAGTTTCCCAGACAAACAAAAATTAAAGGAGTTTGTGACCACTAAACCAGTCCTGCAAGAAATTTTAAGAGAGACTCTCAGAGGGGAGAAAAGATGAAAAAATATATATACATTTATACACACACACACACACACACACACACACAGACACACACACATATATATATATATATATATATATATATATATTCCAGAAAGCTGGAGTAGCCATACTTATATCAGACAATCTAGACTTAAAAATAGACTGTATCAAGAGATGCAGAAGGGCATTATATCATAATCAAGGGGTCTATCCACCAAGAAGACATAACAATTATAAACATTTATGCACCAAATGTGATAGCATCCAAATATATAAGTCAATTAATCACAAACATAAAGAAACTCATCGATAGTAATACCATAATAGTAGGAGACTTCAACACCCCACTCATGGCAATGGACAGATCATCTAATCAAAAAATCAACAAGGAAACAATGGCTTTGAATGACACACTGGACCAGATAGACTTAACAGATATATTCAGAACATTTCATCCTAAAGCAGCAGAATATACATTCTTCTCCAGTGCACATGGAATGTTCTCCAGAATAGACCATATACTGGGACACAAATCAGCCCTCAGCAAGTACAAAAAGATCGAGATCATACCGTGCATATTTTCAGACCACAATGCTATGAAACTCGAAATCAACCACAAGAAAAAATAGGGAAAAGTAACAAATACTTGGAGACTGAAGAACATCCTCCTAAAGAATGAATGGGCTAACCAATCAGTTAAAGAGGAAATTAAAAAGTATCTGGAAGTCAATGAAAATGATAACACACAACCCAAAACTTCTGGGATGCAGCAAAGGCAGTCATAAGAGGAAAGTTTATAGCAATCCAGGCCTTCCTAAAGAAGGAAGAAAGATCTCAGATACACAACCTAACCTTACACCTTAAACATCTGGGAAAAGAACAGCAAATAAAACCCAAAACCAGCATAATACAGGAAATAATAAAGATTAGAGCAGAAATTAATGCTATCGAAACAAAAAAAAAAAAAAAAAAAAACAAAAAAAACCAGTAGAACAGATCAATGAAACCAGAAGCTGGTTCTTTGAAAGAATTAACAAAATTGATAAACCACTAGCCAGTTTGACCAAAAAGAAAAGGAAAGGACCCAAATAAACAAAATCAAGAATGAAAGAGGAGAGATCACAACCAACACAGCAAAAATAAAAACAATAATAAGAGAATATTATGAGCAATTATATGCCAATAAAATGGGCAATCTGGAAGAAACGGACAAATTCCTAGAAACATATACACTACCAAAACTGAAACAGGAAGAAATAGAAAATTTGAACAGACCCATAACCAGTAAGGAAATTGAATTAATAATCAAAAATCTGCCAAAAAATAAGAGTCCAGGGCCAGATGGCTTCCCAAAGGAATTCTACCAAACATTTAAGGAAGAGTTAACACCTATTCTCTTGAAGGTGTTCCAAAAAATAGAAATGGAAGGAAAACTTCCAAACTCTTTCAATGAAGTCAGCATTACGTTGATTCCAAAACCAGACAACGACCCCACTAAAAAGGAGAATTATAGACCAATTTCCCTGATGAACATGGATGCAAAAATCCTCAACAAGATATTAGTCAACCAGCTCCAACAATACATTAAAAAAATTATTCACCATGACCAAGTGGGATTTATAGCTGGGATGCAGGGCTGGTGCAATATCCACAAAACAATTAACGTGATTCATCACATCAATAAAAAAAAGGACAAGAACCATATGATCCTCTCAATAGATGCAGAGAAAGCATTTGACAAAATACAGCATCCTTTCTTGATAAAAACCCTCAAGAAAGTAGGGATAGAAGGAGCATACCTCAAGATCATAAAAGCCATATATGAACGACCCAACACTAATATCATCCTCAATGGGGAAAAACGGAGAGCTTTCCCCCTAAGGTCAGGAACAACACAGGGATGTCCACTCTCGCCACTGTTATTCAACATAGTATCGGAAGTCTTAGCCTCTGCAATCAGACAACACAAAGCAATAAAAGGCATCCAAATCGGCCAGGAGGAGGTCAAACTTTCACTCTTCGCAGATGACATGATACTCTATATGGAAAACCCAAAAGATTCCACCAAAAAACTGCTAGAATTGATTCATGAATTCAGCAAAGTCCCAGGATGTAAAATCAATGCACAGAAACTGGTTGCATTCGTATACACCAACAATGAAGTGACAGAGAAATCAAGGAATCAATCCCATGTACACTTGCACAAAAAACCATAAAATACCTAGGAACAAATCTAACCAAAGAGGTGAAAAATCTATACACTGAAAATTATAGAAAGCTTATGAAAGAAATTGAAGAAGACACAAAAAAATGGAAAAAGATTCCATGCTCCTGGAGAGGAAGAACAAATATTGTTAAAATGTTGATACTACCCAAAGCAATCTACATGTTCAATGCAATCCCTATCAAACTAACAGCAGCATTCTTCACAGAGCTAGAACAAATAATCCTAAAATTTGTATGGAACCAGAAAAGACCCTGAATATCCAAAGTGATCTTGAAAAAGAAAACCAAAGCAGGAGGCATCACAATCCCAGACTTCAAGCTATACTACAAAGCTGTAATCATCAAGACAGTATGCTAGTGGCACAAGAACAGACACTCAGATCAATAGAACAGAATAGAGAACCTAGAAATGGACCCACAAACATATGGCCAACTAATCTTTGACAAAGCAGGAAAGAATATCCAGTGGAATAAAGACAGTCTCTTCAGCAAGTGGCGCTGGGAAAACTGGACAGTGACATGCAGAAAAAAATGAACCTGGACCACTTTCTTACACCCTACACAAAAATAAACTCAAAATGGATGAAAGATCTCAATGTAAGACAGGAAGCCATCAAAATCCTGGAAGAGAAAGCAGGCAAAAACCTCTTTGATCTTAGCCACAGCAACTTCTTACTCAACACGTCTCCGGAGACAAGGGAAACAAAAGCAAAAATAACTACTGGGACCTCATCAAAATAAAAAGCTTCTGCACAGTAAGGAAACAATCAGAAAAACTAAAAGGCAATCGACATAATGGGAGAAGATATTTGCAAATGACGTATCAGATAAAGGGTTAGAATCCAAAATCTACAAAGAACTTATCAAACTCAACACCCGAAAAGCAAATAAGCCAGTGAAGAAATGGGCAAAAGACATGAATAGACACTTCTCCAAAGAAGACATCCAGATGGCCAACCGACACATGAAAAAATGCTCAACACCACTCATCAGGGAAATATAAATCAAAACCACCATGAGATACCACCTTACACCTGTCAGAATGGCTAACATTAACAACTCAGGCAACAACAGATGTTGGCGACAATGCAGAGAAAGAGGATCTCTTTTGCATTGTTGGTGGGAATGCAAGCTGGTGCCACCACTCCGGAAAACAATGGAGTTTCTAAAAATAGAACTACCCTATGACCCAGCAATTGCACTACTAGGCATTTATCCACGGGATACAGGTGTGCTGTTTCAAAGGGACACATGCATCCCCATGGTTATAGCAGCACTATCAACAATAGCCAAAGTATGGAAAGAGCCCAAATGTTCAACGATGGATGAATGGATAAAGAAGATGTAGTGTGTGTATATATACACATTTCATTCAAAAAGAATGAAATCTTGCCATTTGCATCTACGTGGATGGAACTGGAGGGTATTATGCTAAGTGAAATTAGTCAGAGAAAGACAAAAATCGTATGACTTCACTCATATGAGGACTTTAAGAGACAAAACAGATGAACATAAGGGAAGGGAAACAAAAATAATATAAAAACAGGGAGGGGGACAAAACAGAAGAGACTCATAAATATGGAGAACAACTGAGGGTTGCTGGAGGGGTTGTGGGAGGGGGGATGGGAGAAATGGGTAAGGGGCACTAAGGAATCTACTCCTGTAATTATTATTGCACTATATGCTAACTAATTTAGATGTAAATTAAAAAAAATTAAAAAGTAAAATTAAAAAAAAGAAAAGGTAGAACCTTTCTTTGATTAATCCTGAATAATAATAAGTAATAATAATGATAATAATAATAATAGTAAACAACTTCTTGGATACTTTGCATATGCCAGGTTCTGTCCTAAGCATATAGCATGCCTTAGCTCAGATAATTCTTAGACCAACCTACTGAGGTAAATACCATCCTTCCCATGTTAGAGATAAGAACACTGGGAGGCAGAAAAGTAAAGAAACTTACCCAAGGTCACATGATCAGAAGTGGTAGAGCCAGCTTCCCTCACAGGCAGGCTGGTTGCTGAGTCTATGCTGTGCTGTGCCTCATGAACCAGCCCCCTCCAGGGCTTTGCACTGGAGATCTACCTTTCCTGTCACCTCCTAAGCATATGGGATTCTTGCTTAGCCAAGAAGGTGGTCCCTTCCATACCATAGGTATGCTCCCTATGGTACCCATTTGGATTTGCAAGTACCTTCCTCTTAGTCCACAGGAGAGCTTACAGAGTTCCTTGAACACCCCTGTCTGTCTGGGCTTTCTTTGCCAAGTCTCTCCTGGTTTCTTGATGAAAGAGATGCTTGAGGGATGTTTGCCCCGCAGTGCCTCAAGAAGTCTAGATTCTTCTTCTGGTTTTCTTTTGATTTAATTCCCAGAAAAGATGAAGGCCCTCTCCCTAGCTCCAAAAGGAGCAGTATGTCCTCAGGGTACTGGCTGCCCTGTTGGTCCTCACCCAGCACCCAGAGGAGCTCCCCAGGCTGCACAGATAGTAAGATCTTAGGGGTCCAGTTTCTTCTCCACGAGTTCTATTTCTTCTACCAATGCCGTGTGCCTGGTGCTCTGCATCCCCACTTTGAACTACTGATGCTTAGATGTCAAATGATCAAATAGTCATCTCGGTACATAACCCTTAACAATCAACATAGAGTGGTAAGTAAAGGTATCATTGAGGCTTTTTATTCCTAATAGGGACAATGTTGATGTGTAACACATAATGCAAGTAGTTTCTTTTTAAAGGCCAGCATCAGAGTCTTACTTGCCTATATATTGATTTCTTGTAGCTGTGGACTTAGTTTATTCATGTCCTGGGCCTGTGGACATGTGTTCAGTAGAACGAATAAATACACTCTAGCACTGGTCACATGTAACCTGCCTCTGTTTCAGGAAAAGACAGGGTCCCAGGCAGCATCCAGAGCCCTTCTGCTGCTGCCTTACAGGAATTTGAGATGCAGAGTTGTCTCTACAACACAATGACGATGTATCAGAGAAACAAGAAAAAAGTCAACCCCCTCGGAGTAGGCACGCCCTACAAAACCAACTGTGCAAATCCCTGTAATGCCAGGCCCTATGAAGAACTGTTAGGAAGTATCTCCTTTTTCTGTGTTCTTAAAGAAGTGTTAAAAACATAGAAGTAAGTCCACAGGTAAAAGCAAATCCGGGGGATGGCGGCAGGTGGGGGTTGGAGGGAACTAACAGATTTCCCTGGTGAGGCAGAGGACTTGTAGCAAGAGTAGGTAAGGTTGTAAGCCAGATTGTGGAGTGGATCCAGACTCTTCAAGCGAGCAGACTCGCTGCAGGTTTCTTGATGAAAGAGATGCTTGAGGGATGTTTACCTCCCCCACCGGTGCCTCACAGATGCTCCATGTCCCCAGAGCCCCAGGAGGATGCCGTGCCCAGAAGAGTACTTCTCATAGTAACAGCAAATACTCACATGCCACCTATTGTACACTGGGCATGCTGGCTGTATTTACATACCTTAAGCCATTCAGCCCTCATCACAGTATCCCTAATATAGATACGATGGTTACCCCCAGGCTACAGGTCAGGAAACCAAAGAACTAAGACGTTAAATAACTTACACACAGCCAGTGAGTGGCAACAGCAGGACTTGAGCTCAGGCCATCTGGCTCGTGACCCATAGTCAGGGAGAGTCTTTCTGAAGGCATTCCCTCAGGCCCAGGGCTGTCTCCATTTTCTGTGTTGTGTCAAAAGGGAAAATACCAGCTCCAGTGCTGCACCTTGGACTTAAATCTACAGACATTTTTTCCATTCAGGACAGAACTGGGAAAGAGAAACACAGAGGGGAGGAAAATCTGCATTTCACCCAAATTGGAATTGGAAACCATCAACTGAATTCCACACCCCACCCTGCCTAGGCCCTTCCAGCCAGGCCTGAGTGGTGGCAGCTGGCTGCCTCATAAAGGTTGTAGATGACAAAGCCCGCCTGCCCAGGACACCATGAAGGAGTGCCCAGCAAGATTCTGGAGACCAAGAAACAGCTACATGAGAAAGAACACTATGGGCTATTATCCCAAACAGGTCCATGTTGTTCTGAAGAACAGGCCACAGGCCATCAGCCCTTGGCAAAGAGTGTGTCTGATGCCCTTTATCTCCCCTTTTCTTCTCACCTTGTCCACACCCCCACCCATCACCAGGCCTGGCCAAGGAGGGAAATGGCCATCTGGTCTGTCTGGATATGCCAATGACTTCACATGCTCTCCCCCTCAAGTGGATTAAGCTCTTCACCTAAAAGAATAATCTGAATAGTGGAAATACCCACCACAAGGGCTCAGGATTCCAGAGGCATTTAGGAACCACAAGCCCTTCATGGCACATATTCATGGCCACACTTAAGCCAGAGGGACAGTCCAGTGACTTCCTTCTCTGCTTCGTGATCCCTGTCCTCCATTGCCATGGGCTCCCGCTGCACTGTGTATCTGTGTTCTTTCACCAGAGAAGGCTTATTGCATCTTTAGAGTGCTTGTGGACCTCATAGTGCTTGAGTCAAGCCTGCTCATTTTCACTCCCCAAAAGGTCCACCTTGTCACCATTTTGTCAGCCTCAAGGTTTGAATTATTGTCTTCTGTGAAGTTTAATGCACTGTACACAGGTGGGGGCTGTTAAATTTACTCAGACAACTGGTAATAAAAGGCTCAGTCACTGCCCTCCAAAAGCTGATTATTTCACAAATAAAGGAGGGATATGTGGGACATTTCAGAATTCCTTTATCATTTGAGCAATGTGTTTTGCAAGGTAAGCATGATAGTCTTGGGGACCGAATAATATGAAAGTGGGTAAGCTCTTTATAAATTCCCCTCCTCAGGAAGAGCTTTCCAGAGTTGGCAAACTAAGCTAATACTACAAATAAGCTCTTGCTCCCTGCTGACTCCCTAGATCCACTCTCTACCCTCCCCACCCTGCTCTGTGGCCTGGAAGGCTGATGCCCAGGGACTATATCTCCCAGGTTCTCCTGCTATCTGGCTTCAGGTTGGTTTGGCCAATGACAAGCACCAGCAGGACACTGGAGCTTATGAAAAAAGAGAAGTAAGGATGTTTTCTTTCCACGCCCACCTGATGTGGTGCTATTGGTCTGGCAGAGGCCATGTCCTTACATGACCATGGTTTCCAGCTCATGGTCCCTCCTCCCCAGCTCCAGTTCTCACTGGAATCCAAGAGCACTGTTTCCTCCCCCTTTGACCTAGCTCCCCTCCACTGCTAGATGTGGGTGGCTTAACAGCCTTGCTGGCTCCATCTCCCTCTGTGAAAATGCCCTTCAATAAGGTCCTCTCAGTTGAACCATCAGTGTACTCCAATTCGTATGGTGATATGACCCATTCTTTATATTTATTCAAGATAGATCTATAGAGAAAACACAAAGCTTCCATGGTTAGAAGTTCATTCCTTGCCTCCAGGAGTGGTTGTATCCAAACCTGTCCTAAATAGGCAATCACCCTTCTTATTTTTCAAATTCTCCTCAGGACCACATATTTCTATCAGGGCAGCATGTTTTGCTCAATCCAGAACCCAGGGGCTCAGAATTCCTCCACCCTCAACCCTGGCCAGGTACTTTACTCTCATTCCCATCAACAGCAGCAGAACAGCTTTTCAAAGCAAAGTGGGCTCAGCTCCTTAAGCACACATGCAGACAGTAGAATTTAGGCAGGTTTAGGCCAGTAGATTTCTCTCAGCCAGCCTATAAATCAAGCACTAATCCCCATTACTCCTCCTGGCTCTAGGATTCGTATTCCCTCCTGGCCTCCATGGAAATGTCTTTTGCATATTGAAGTCATTTTGCTCATTGCTCACCCTTCCCTGAGTAGATGCGGAGGCATTTTGTAACTGTCAGTGTTTTGACAAAGTATGAGTATTTAATCATATGCCCATTACACCCTCCCCACCACAACACGTGGGCTTGCTGGTACCTGCTGCCAGGGCAGGACAGCGGGCAGGGAACAGGCAAGTTCTCAAGACCCAGGGCCTAGGCAGGGGATGGGAGCAAGTCGAGGAGGTGGTGCCCTCCCTGTTACAAGACAGTTTACCCAGGACCGCATCTGCCTTCTTCCACTTCAGGAAAGGAATGCGTGGCCCAGGCAAACAGAACCAAGATTAAGTAGGACAGAAAGGACCATCTCGTTCTTTCCCTTGCCTCTTCTGGAACTAAATCATCTTTGGCAGATGGTGTTTCTAGTCACGGTCTCCCTAGGAAACCTACCCCAGTGCCTAGCAACCTTCAGCCCTGGGGAGTCCTTGCTGTGGTCTAGCTTTAATGCCCAGGATGCTCCCAGCCTGAGGCCTCCACACTCCTGTTTCTACCAGACCCGGCACTTGCTGAAAGAGGTCCTTGGAGGAACCCTCTCATGACTGTGGATACAATTCTCTCCCTGGGAGCCCCTGACCATTTCCCCAACATATATGTGACCTCCCGCCCCCTCCAATACTCCCCCAGCATCCCCAGCCTGCCCATAAGAATTTCCTTTGCAGTCACCTCCAAACTTCCCTTTCTTAAAAAGAAACAATTTTCTGAAGCCCAGGGAGTTAATCCATGAAATCCTCTGGAACAAAAGCAGCTGGCTTGGACCATGGATAAGTCGATCAACAAACATGTCAGAGCCCTGCATGGTTCAAAGTGCTCTTTGTTCCAGCCACTGAGCATGGATCTGCCAGGGTCCTGCCAGTGACCCTCGGCTTCTCCAGATCTCACCTCTTGGGCTCTTGGCTCTGCTCCTGCCATACCCTTGAAAGCTAAACTCCCTTCAGAGGGACAAGGCATCATTTGTGCTCACAAGTCTCTCTCTCCCTCTTTCAGAAGCTACCTGATTAAAACTTTTTAGAGCAAGTCAAGGCTCAACACGAAATGAAAACAAACTGGTCCCTTGCAAAAGGCACAGGCTGTTTAGTATAAATGGAGGCCCCATATGGTTGTTATTTTGGAAGAGAATCAAAGACCTAAAACCTGTTTCTTAGATGACAACAGGGGGAAAAGAAAACCCCCCAAAAACAAAACAAAACAAAACAAAATAAAAACCACTCTTCACTTTACGTGCAATCGATCCTGAACGGTGTCAGATGTTTGGCAAGGGCCCCAAGACAGAAAGAACAGTCAGAGAAACAGGGCCGGCAAGACCAGCCAGATGCCAAGATTTCCCAAGAATCACGGAGGGGGAATATCCCTCCCAGAAGTGCCACACGGAAGGAATTCCAGCCTGCTGGGCTCCTTGCTTGCTGCCCTGGGCCGCCTGAGACATTCCAGTCACACCCCCCTCGGAGAGGGACAGAGCACAGTGCAGGCTGCCACACAGAGCTGATGGTCCTACTGAGATGGAAGAGGAACTCATGGGAAATTGGTTTCCTTCACTAGGACTCTTTCAAGTTGGAAGCAAGCAGTCCTTCAGGTTCTTTCCCTCTCTGAGCCTCAGTTGCTCATCTGTAAAGTGGGCATTATGATACCTAGTTTTGTGGGATGTTATGAGGGATATGATATATTTTTGTGGATGGAATATGGTGCATCCAGTTGGGTGTTTCCTCCTTGCCAGGTCCTGTCCACACCCTATTGCCAAACTTCCCAGGAAGCTCTAACAAGTACTATACAATGGAACTTATTTCACCAAGTCCTAGCTATGTGACCTTGGACACATTCCTTAGCCTCTCTGGGCCTTATTTTACTCAAATTTAAAATGGGGATAATAATCCTATGGTGCCTAACAGGTTTGTTGTAGGGATTAAAGGAGAGTATGAGTAAAGCCCCTAGCTCCCTTTACTTGATGAACATTTCTTGAGCACCCATTGTGCATCAGGCACTGTGCTGGGCTTTGGGAAGAATCCAATTCAATAAATAACAGATGCACTTGTTATTATTATCAGAAACCAGTCAATGTAGTTTTATTATCCTTTAGTTTATAGATGGTAAAGAGAAGCTCAGAACAGTTAAGTACATTCGGCCAGTCAGTTGCATGTCACACTTTGAACCCATACCCGCCTAGCTCCCTCCATGACAGTGTTTGATATGTGAACTCCCTCTAAGTCTCTCTATGTGCTTTTACATTGTAGCACCAGATTCTTATAGCATTCCTGGAAGTACAAGGACCTTGCTATTATCTCTTTTCTGCTTACAGGGAAACTGAGGCCCAAGGTCACTCACTCAGCATGCTGGAGCAAGGTATATTTTCACTACAGGACCACACCAGCTACTGCTTCTCTTGGAATGTCCCAGCTCCCATGTGGCGTCCCGGCTCCTGGTCCATAACGGGAGAAGGGGCGTAAACACATCATGCCAGGCCTGGCAGCACCAACACTGACAGTCCCACAGTCTGTCTCACCAGTGAGAGGGACACTGCAGAAGGAGCATGAGAGCAGGTGTCTGAGGCCCCTGGCGCCACCCTGGATCAATACGCTCAGCTTAATTACTTTCAGGACCTGGCCAGTTGCTGGTGCATCCAACGTGGAGCTACATGCTGGATAACAAGACCATATGCTCCCAATGTCAGCCCTCCCAACACATTCTCAAAAGCTAACCAGTTCAGAGGCATTATTCTGGAGATAGAAGAAGGGAAAAAGTGAGGCCGCTTTGGAGAAAACAGGGGCTTTGGGGCTGGGAGAATGTGCTTAATGACACGCACATGGTGATCCGCATGGCTGCCTATTCCTCCTTGGCAGCCTGTGTTTTCTGAGCTTTTTGATAGTGGGATAGGGGAATTGCTACTCTGTGTCCACAGAGCCCAAGGATGAGGCATTTATCTCATCAGATTGTTGAGATACAGTGTGGGTGTTTTGATGTCATTACTGCATGGATAGCAGTGTGCAGTGGAGGGGAGCAGAGATACTGAGATAAATAACACAGGATCCTTAAAAAATACACTGGGAACAAGAAGGCCATCAGCAGTATGTCTGAGCCAGAAGGGACCCCAGAGATTGCTGGCCAAGCCAGCATCACCTTTCGTAGGAGACAGAGGCCGAGAGGAGTGACACAACTGTCAGGTTCACTATAAAAGAGGGGTAGAGCCTAGGCGTCTCCCCTGTCATTCCAGGCTCATTCCACTGCACCATAGGTTTGAGCTCTGGCATCACCAACAGAGAAAAGATGATGGTGGAGAAGCACATCTCACTCTGCATTTGCAGGCAAGATGGTCCCCTGGGGGAGGCTATTCAGCCACCACAGAATTAAAAAGGTTTGAATACCTGTAAAGAAGGGATAGGAGGAGAAGACAGGGTAGGAGAAGAATGAGCTGGGGATTCGGAAGTTCCTGATCCTTGCTAACATGCCACCTCCCCCACTATTCAGCAGGAAGCTGAGGAGGGCACAAAGCAAGACAGAGGGGGATCATCTTCCTGCCTTGTCTTGAAATAAAGCATCAGGCACCCATGGGTTCAGAGGGCCTCAAGCCTAGGATTTTCACATGAAACAGGAGTAGGACAAATGCTCAGTTTGCTGATTCCAGCTCTGTAAGTTCTGAACCATTAACTGGAGGGTGGAGGACCCGGCACTCTTCACCTAGAGAGGCAGACAGCCATGGTAGTTAACAGTTCCCTCCTGAAGACTGTATGAAAGCCAGTATCACTCTACCCACTTCCACAAGGGCCAAGGGCCTCCCACCAGGCCAGCAAAGATGCTGATCTTCAAACTCACTGTCCTGGAATCCCTGGTATTGTTGCTTAATTCACCAGGTCACTTGAGGGTAGGAATGACCTCAGCTCATCAGGCAGGCGTCCTGGAGCTGATATTTAAGGAGAAATCCAGAGGCTTAAGAAGTAGTCAAGAAAAAGTTCAGTTCAGACAATTGGAAGGAGAAAGGGATTTGCAGGGAACAAAAGGGACCAATGTGGGTTTGGGCAGGCCAGAGAAGACAGCTCTGGGATGGGGAAGGAGGTGGCTGCTGGCAGATGAAGAACATGTTGGTGCAGAGCTAACTTTCTGCCCCACTGAGGACGTGGGGAATGGCAAAGCCAAAAGGAGTACCATCAATTTTAAGAAAAATATGTCTTGAGGAAGTACTCGCTGCTAAGGAATCCATGTGTCATCTGATGGGGTGGCTAGTTTGCCAAAAGGGCTGGGTGACCTCAGGGATGCCAGTCATCTTCTAAACCCTGATCTGGCAGTGAACAGCCCATGTGGAGGAGGGTCGGGGAACAGGAAGAACCACAAGCATACAGTGCGTTTGGGAAGATGCTCTCTGCCTGGCACGGATGCAAGGGTTAAGTGATTTGCCCTAGGTCATAAAGCTTCTAATTTGGACAAGTCATGTGATCTCTCTGGAGCTCAGTTCCCTCCTCTGTAAGAAGAGAAGGTTGGACAAGATGCTCTTTTTGTCAATTCTGACATTCTGCAGGTCTAATCAAGGACTTCTGATCTGCCAATTCAATCTCCCCGGACAACTGCAGGCATCTGAAGACAGGCTCAGGAGAACAATGGTGCCAGAGGACTGGTCTGGGAAAAGAAGAGCATGGATCTTCCCCAGAAGAGACCCCCGGGAACCCCCACAGAGACAGCCTGTCTTAGGAGATACCACAGTAAATTGTGTGTCCATTCCAATCCCAGCAGGGCCTGCCTTCCTGCCTACTCCCCAGGAGTCAGCCTTGTTTGAAGTAAGGCTTTGAGCACTGTCCTCTGCTGCCCACTAGGGAGCACCAGCAGGGTGGAAAAGGGAATGGACACCCTTGGCTGCTCATTGTTCCTTGGGTTTAGGCCTAGGGTTTGAGGCTGGCTCTAAGATGCTCCTTCATTGATCATTTGATCCCAGAAGTAGAACTTAGCTTTATAAGAGCTGCTGTTCTTTGTTCTCTCTCTCTCTCTTTCCTTTGCACTTTTTAGTCATTTCTCTGATTCTCCCTGCTCTAGTTTTGGCCTCTCCAGTCATCTTGACATCTCTACCTGGATACCTCAAACTAAACACATCCAAAACCCAACATCCAAACTTCCCTCAACTATTGCCCATCTCAGATAATGGCTATCTCCAGCTTTCCAGTTGCTTTGGTCAAGAAATTTAGAGTTGACCTTTATGCCTCTTTCTTCCATGCTTATTGTCCAATATGTCAGCAAATCATTCCAGGTGTACTTTTTTTTTTTTTAAAGAAAGGCAGACTGCCATGTGCAGCACCTCATTTGGATGTGTCTGGAGTCTTGGAAGCTTGACTACCCTATGCTCTCCTACAAATGGACCTTGAGAACTTGTTTGGAGGTTCTAGCAAGGGAGCACAGCTACTTGTATACCCTTGACCGAAGAACAGTCCTCCTCTATTGGGGAAGGTCGTCCTCTTCGACCTAGCGCACAGCTTCGGGAGGGACACACATGGAGTAATGAGGGAGGAAGGGGACACCCGCCTAGCCAGCCAGATCAGCTGAATCAACCCTGGCAATCAATGGGGTGACAGATGTCGCAGCCAGATCGCCTTCACATCCCTAGCTGTACTTCTAATATATATTAAGAATCCAGCAACTTCTCTCTACCTCCACTGTTTATGCTCCAGTCCAAGCTACTAACATCTGCCTCCTGAATTACTGATCTAGCCTCCTGCGTGATCTTCCTGCTTTTACCAGCTCCAACAGCCTCCCCTTCGATTCCCTTTTAAAACATCATCAGATCATGTCACTCCTTTGCTTAAAACCCTCCATAAGCTTTACACTTCATTCAAAGTAAAAGCCATAATCATCACAATGACCTTTAAGGCTCTACTTATTCTTCCCTTATTCCTCACTGACCCCATCTCAAAGAGCTCACTGTGCTCCAACCACACCTGCCTCCTCCCTGTTCCTCAAAGACACTCTGAGCATAGGGCCTTTGTACTTTCTGTTCCCTCTACCCTGAACGCCCTTTTCCCCAGATATCTACCAGACTCACTTCCTTAACCCCTGCAGGTCTTGCCTCAAATGAGGCATCTTCTCAATGAGACCTTCCCTGACCCCTCTATTTAAAATTATAATCCCATCCTGGCACCCTATCTCCTTCCCTGCCTTAATTCCCCCTCAATATCTAATATATTTTACTCTTTTCTTCCTTTATTTTCTCCTATTCTTTGTTTTCTTCCTTCCATTAAGGGGTAAGCTCCCTGAAAGCAGGGTGTTTTATCTGTTTTGTTCACTAATGCCACAACTGATATATCTACAAAATGCCTGACACATAATAGGTACTCAATAAATATTTGTTGAATGAATATAGCCCCTACTCTGTAGGTGCCCAGAGAATACTTAAAAAGCAGGGGCCAGAGCCACTTCCCAGACCTGTCATGGGTTTCTGATCTTCTATATGCTGTCACTCTTTCCTCTTCCTACTAACTTTCTGGACTTCTACCATTTGTCCCACATTTCGGACATCCTCACCCCCACCCTGGACCTATGAAGCATCACTATGGTTCCAGGCCGCATCCTGGCCTTCCCCATTACCAGTCTCTGTCTTTCTCTGACTCTGCCATCCACAGACACTGATCTGCTCAGACAATGAGCACTGGCACAGGTCAGATTCCTGGTCCCAGGTCCTCAATCTTCATCCCCAATCTGTGGCTGCACATACCCACTGCTGATGCCAGAGACACAGGTGTTGGCCACAAGAAAGACTGCTGTTGCAACGGCAAGTCTGAGCCCCCACTCAGATTGGTCAGTGTTCCTTTATTCTTTCCCTTGGCGGCAGATAAGGGAGGAAACAGATTGGGGACTCAAAACACACCAGGTGTTTAATAGATGGCTAAGTGAAAAGGGTTTCCAAATTACATGCCAACACAGCAGCTTGTACAGCATTCAGCCCACTGCCTGCATTATGGCTTTTGGACTCAAAGAAAAGCCAAGGGAAAGGTAGCTGGGAGTGCCAGCTGATTGTCACATGGTGTGCAAGTCCCTTGATGGGAGGACAGTCATGGGCTCTAGGCCCATATCTCAGGGTAACTGACCATCCACTAGGTTGAGGTGACAAGTTCTGTGTCCACAATGTGAGTCCTGAAGGCACTGCACTGTGCCCCTTGGCAGACCTCTGCTGATCCTGCCCATTCCCTCCTTACCCGACTCTGCTCTATATCAGGAAACTTGGGTTAAAGACCTGGCCCTGGCACTGACTCACCTTGGGACTAGACTGACATGGGGATGCTGAGATGACAAATAAGATGATGGAGAGGCGAGTGTTTTGCTTCTTAGGAAGAAAGGCATCTTTGTGACGCCCACATGAAATCATTCCCATATTAGTACATGTGCACAATCCTGGCATTGCAGCCTGAAACATATCCAGGCCCTTTCAGGGCTCTCACCGGCCAGATGAGATGTCGCAGGACTTCTCTACAGCAGCAGCAGAGGCACCTGTTGGGTATGTGGGTTGTGCACACAGGAAGCAGGAAGCAAAGCCTCACTTTCTTCTAGCACTCTACCTCAGTATGTGTAGAAACTATCTCTGATGTTGTCCTCTAGCTAATGGTGATATTTACAATTATAATTTACTTCTTAGTGCTTACTATGTGCAAAGCAGTATACTAAACCTTTGTCATGATTTTTCAACCAAATGGTTCTCACGGTGTATCCCAGGGAACCCCAGAAGGGTGCCTAAGACCCTTTGGTGTGTCTGTGAGCTCAAAAAATTTTTCATAATAATTCTAAGATGTTATTTCCCTTTTTCACTTTAATAGTCTTACAGTGGAGTTTTCTAGAGGCCACATAACTGCATAACATATGATACTGCATCATATTGAGTGACAAAGCAGATACTAGAATCTGTCTTCCTAATGGACACTAAGGAAACTCTTTAAAAGGTAAGGCAATATCATTCTTCTCACTCAATTTTTTATTTTAGAAAACAATTCTTTTTCATTAAAAAGATGTTATGTTAACATGTAATGAGGTTTTTTGGATGAATTAGGTTTTAATTTCTAATATAGTAAACACTGACAGTTATAACCCTCATAAAGAAAAACTCTTTGGGATCCTCAATAATTGTTAAGAGTATAAAGCATTCCTGAGACCAAAAAGGCTGAGAACTGCTACTCTGACTCATTTAATTCTCAAAAGAATCCTCCATAGTATGTATTGTTATTACCCCCATTTTAGGAACAAAAATGTTGAGGCGGAGAGAGGCAATGGCTTACCTAAGATCACACAGCCAACAAGTGGTCAAAGCACAACTTGAGCCAAGTTCCATGTGGATCCCTAGTCCATACTCTTGACCATGATGCTACACTAACTCCAGGACAGGCCTATGGCCTCACAGGCAGAAGCAGGTGCTTGCCTTTGTGGGTCTGAGCCACTACACTCCTCTCTCCTTCCCCAGATTGTGTCAGCCAAGTGCCAACACCAGGCCAATGTGCCTAGCACAGCAGGGGTCCGTGACCTCACTGAGAAGCAGGCTGCTCTCCTCCGGGCTGACTGAGCTTGCTGGACCAATGCTCCCAAGGTTACTGTTTTCTTCTGGATGTGAGTGTGCAATCTGGGGATGCCGGTTGGGAAAGAGATGTTCTCTGAGTAGGACATTAAAACACCCAAGAAGGCAGGAATTTCACTGACAGTGATGTTTACCTATGCTTTTTCTACAAAAATTTTTAAAGCATAAATTGACTAATTTTTAATAAGAAAAAAATTTTAAAGTACAACTGTTGTTCTGGTTATATAAAGAAAACTAAACACCTAGATCCAATACAGTTCTTAATCCAACACTGTCAGCCTCCTAGCCACAGAAGACAGGCTTCCCTACCACTTCCTCCTGTCAAGAGACCCTCAGAAATTCGGTCCTGCCCTTAGCTCTCACTAGAACACTTCAGAGCAACTTATTTCTGGTCTTTAACTACTAACTCAAGAAGGTTTTTTTGTTTGTTTGTTTTATGACAAATACATTAATTGTCCTCATTAGCAGTTTTAATTCATTCAGAGATGTTTTAACTGTCTAGTTCCTATCCAAATGAAGAAGTGGCTTCCAGCTGATGTTGTTTTAAGCCAAATGGTCACACACTTTAGCCTGCATTAGAAAAACCAGGTACACTTGTTAAAACACAAATTGTTGGGTCCCAAGGTTTGCAGCGGGGGGGGGGGGGGGGGGGAGGAAGGAGGGGGGGGTGGGACAGGTGGTTCCCAATCTGTTATCTGAGGCAAGGCCCAAGAATATGCATTTCTATTAGGTTTCCCAGGTGATTTTTGATGTTAGCTCATGACCACATTTTGAGTTTTAAGCTACTTTTCCTGGCATCTTCATGGCCCTGGATTACTTTTCCCTCCACACAAAAAAAGAAAAAACAGAAAGTGAAGGAAATACTGAGCTATCTGATTTCCCCCAGGCCCATGTAAAACCCTTCCAGTTAGGAAAAGCCATTGTTAGTAATCATGTTCACTCGCTAGTGTAACTTCATCTCCCCCACCGATTTTTGGAATTTAAAAGCATATACAAGTTAATTTATATTGAATTCTTAACATCACTTTATTACTCCATCTCTCAAATCTACTTTCTTGAAGGGTTTTTGGCCTCTCTTCCCTTTCTGAAAACTTAAGAATTCATTTTGATGTAACAAACCTAACTACAAATTGATAAAAAAAATATGACTTCTTTTTAATTAGACAATGCTCATACATCTATAATAATAAATAGGATAGAAAACGTTCAAGTCTCTTAAAATAAGAATCATGTGAAATTGGGAGGGAAGCAATTAAAGTCCTAATGGGCCATCTGGACAAGGTAGCATTGTGGAGCGGAAAGAGTACCAGAGGTGGGCACCCAGTTCCAGATACCATGCTGAGCAGGGCTCTGAAAAACGGCTTTATTTTTACGGACCTCAGTTCTACATATGTAAGATTATGATAATAAAGTCTTCCTAAAAAGACTTATGATATAATTAAAATTACTTGCTTTATCCCACACCATTTTAAAAGGTGACTTGAGAGAATTTTAATCTCACATTTAAAAAAAAGACGAAAATGACAATTTCCAAAAATTAATAAGTAATTTTTTGCAAGTAGACCAGCCAAAAGCATAGGACAGTTATTCTGACTAATTGTAAATGCTGGCCTAAGTTTCCTGGCAGTATAATATAAAGAAGGATATTATTATATACCTCTCATATCTCATTAATTGAGAGGCCAACTCCTTAAAGCAACTGAATGAGATGATGTACATGAAAACTTTCAGTATGTAACCAGAAATAAGAGGTCATTTTTTAATAATGTTTATTTATTTCTTTTGAGGGAGGGGGAAGAGAGAGGGAGGGAATCCCAAGCAGGTTCCACACTGTCAGCGCAGAGCCCAATGTGGGGCTCGAACCCACGAACTGTGAGATCATGACCTGAGCTGAAATCAAGAGTCAGATGCTTAACCAACTGAGCCACCCAGGCGCCATGTTAAGAGGTCATTATTAAAAAATTATTAAGAAATGAGATTGCTCTTAGTTGAGGTAGGGGAGATCCAAAACACATCAGGTAACAGCACTGAATGCAAACCCTGTCCTCATCTTTTCTCTCTTTCCTTTGTCTCAATTCTCAAAGAAACCTCTGCCCACTGTGGACTGGGAATGCATTTACTGAAGGCAGATCTAGGGTTCTCAGGAGAAAGCTGAGAGTATAATGTTGGCTGAACCATATGAAAATGCCATCTTTGTAGGGCAAAAACTATCCAACATCAGCGATTTCAGGTAGTTTAGCTTAAGAGGACAACCAAATGAAGTGGAGGAAGAGGAGAAATGAGGGGGAAGGATAAAGAATATACAATATCAAGACCTTCTGTGCAGTTCTGATGAGTATAAAGGAGGTGTGAAGATTGGGGAGGTATAACTCGCTGTGAACTTCACTGCTTGAGAGCCTGAGAGAATGTGGAGGAGGAGAGATCAGTGACAATAGTCCAAGAGCCTGCAGGAAGGAGCTGCACTAGGAAGACATGATAGGGTGGAGCTGGCTGTTCACCATGCCCAGGCACTCAGGTCGACTACCTTTCCCAGCATCCTTTGCAGACAGATGTGGCCACATGACCAAGCTTTGACCAATGAAACATCAGTGGAAGTGACAGTCACCACTTCCAGGCCTGGCCCATAAGAGCCACCATTATCCTCTCTGTTCATTCCTCTGGCTGGCTGGCTCCTGGATACCACTTCCTTGGAAGACACCTGCCAAAGATGGCAAAGCCTTGATCCCTCAATAAATAAGGGCTACCTGAGCAGGGCTACCCGAGCAGGGCTACCCAAGAAGAGCTACCCGAGGCCGACTGGGCTTATATGAGTGATAAATAAACTTCGTGTTAAGCCATTATGATTTCAGGGTTCAACTATTACTCAGCTAATGTTAATAAAAGAATTGATGTTCTTGTGCCCAAAGAAGACAGAACTGAACTAAATGGGGGGGGGGGGGGGAAGTTCAGAATTTTAAAAGATAATGTTCTGGTTCCCAAACGTGAGAACACCTCATTGGTGGAACTTTCTCATCAGTAAGGATTCCCCTACACCTATATCTCTTGAATTTCCCCAGGACACTTTTTCAACTTCATTAATAGGTTATTACTCTGGTCATCAGATTGGAATCAGAGGATGTCTGGAAAGGATTTGGCTGCAACCATGTCCTCCAACAATGTCTTTATTTATATATGCTTGGGGACTTCATCTGCTCTGCATCTTGGCCCTTAAACTCCTCATCTCTGGCTGGGTAACTGGTGTGTTTTATCAGCCCAAGAACCCTGTATGCTCACAGGGGCCAAGAATATAGCTTTCATATTTTGTTTCCAAACAGCATGAAGCTAGGCAGGGAATAAAAGCTCAATCAACCCTTCAGTTTATTTGATTTGAGGAGTTATCTTCTGTACAACCAGAATTGGGGGCGGGAGGAGGACTTTTCTAGCAACCTAGACATGGGAGACTAGAGTTAGCAAAAGCATTCCAACTGTATACATAATTCATTTTTAAGACACTGGTGTGCTCAAGTCACTGATCACTCTTCGCTTTGACAGTTACCAAACTTTAACACACACAAGGGTGAACTATGAAACATGTTAAAAATATAGGCTTGTGGGTTCAACTCCCCATATTCTGATCTAGTAGTTTTAGGGTGGGATCCAGGAATCTGCATTTGTGACTTTCCTCCTCCCGTCCCACCCACAATTCCTATGCGAGTGGCAAGGAGCAGTGTGTGTGATTGTAACATCTGTGAGGTGAGGTCAGGATCAGGTCTATCTGGTTTAATATTATATCCACAGGGCCTAGCATACGGCCCCACTAACAGTAAAGCTATTAACTATCTGTTGAATGAGGACACTCATCTGTCAGATTTATCCTAAAAACGCCCTTCCTCAAAGAAAGGAAATGAACTAGGTGACCTCTCTGGTTCTCTGAAGGCCACCAGCTCACCATCACATACTTTGTAAACTGGGAAGTGCCCCTCCTGGCTGCCTCAGACCCATCTGCTCTGAGTTCTAATTGAGGAGGCCGACCTTCTTTGATTGGCACTTCCCTCTCTTTCAGCCAGAGACCATCTGTACCCACCACCTCCTGACAGCTCAGACATCCCTTCCTCTCTGCTGGTGCACACAGGCAAGGGCATTGGTAAGTAGGTCTGGGCCTGGAGGGAGAGCCTGCCTTCCACACCCTGGGATGACCTCAGGACTGTCTGTAAGTCCTGCACAGATTGTCAGAACTCCCTGCATCTGGGGAATGATGCCTTCCTGATAACCAGACTTTGTTTCTTAAGCAGAACTGTGAGAACTCTGTTCTGTTATCTCACATGCTCTCAGTACCTCAGTAAAACCAGTAGGTAGCAAGTGTCTTTATCCTGGTTTTACAGATGGCAAAGAGAGGAAATCTGACTTGCCCAAGGTCACACAGCAGGTCAGCTGTAAAGCCAGAAGGGCATCCAAGCTCTCTGCATCCAAAGCAACTGCTTTCCCACAGCCAAAGCGCCTTGAGGTTGATGGGAAGTCATGACTGCTTTAATTCAAGGCTGTTGCTCCTGAGTTTTGCATCAAAGCATATGTTCTTCAGAAAAGAAGTACCAAGCTAAGCTTTGTTTCTCTTCTTTTGAAAGATCTTTGGGATGAGTCTCAGAGAGACCATTCCTCAATCACCAACCAAAGTGAAGAGGGGAGAGAAGGATAATGCAAGATCTTTCTCTTAAAACTGGAAATGGGGCCCCTGGGTGGCTCAGTTGGTTAAGCGACTGGCACTTCATTTTGGTTCAGGTCATTATCTCATGGTATGTGAGTTCGAGCCCTACATCAGGCTCTATGCTGACACCACAGAGCATGCTTGGGATTCTCTCTCCATCTCTCTCTGCCCTTTCCCCCATCCCTCAAAATAAATAAATAAACATTTTAAAATTAAAAATATATGGAAATGAACCTGCAGTTCTTAAGGTGGGGAGTGGACAGTGGGCCATTTCAGAATCACCTAAGGAACTTTTTCAACATCAATCTTCTCCTTTCCCCTGAAATTCTGATGGGTCAACAAGCTGACTTCAACCCTGACTCCATAACAATGGAGTACTTTGATTGGATTTTTCCTTTTCCCTCATCCTCTGAGGTAGATGTTAACAATCAAGTGGACAAAAGGTGAGCAGTAGGAGAAGCTCTGACCCTGAACGGTCATCAGCACAGAGTAGGAGCCAACACACATCTGTGTCAGTTTACTGCTGCATAGATGGAAAAGACACAAGAGCAATAGGCAAGCAGATCATTCTTGAAGCTGGCTGTCTGAGCCCCTGTGCCTCCATTCCTATACAGCTAGAAAATTCAGGGTCACCTAGTATATATCCAGAACTAAAATATAAAGGGAATTAAACCCTGTATAAGAAATAAACAAAGGAGAAGGGCTGCTCCAGATGATCAGGGGGTACAAAGATAAATAAGACTCAAGCCATGTCCTCAAGAAGCTTGCTGATCGAAAGAGTTCTGTGTTGCTTTAAGACTCTCTTCCATATTGATATTCTCCTCCCTACCAGCCTGTGAGCAACTGGAGTGTGGATGCCTATCTAGGGGTTCCACAGTGGTGGGCACAGTACTAGACACATATGGTAAAGTTCCAGAAAAATGAGATGATTTTGCATCCCAAGATGTGGGAGAGAAAGCTATACATTAACATAGCATATGTCTAGCAACTTTTCTCAGACCTTGTCAATCTTAGCTTTTAAAAAAAAGTTTATTTTGAGCAAGAAGAGAGCACAAGTGAGAGAGAGTGGAGAGAGAGGAAGAGAGAGAATACCAAGCAGGCCCCATGCTGTCGTACAGAGCCTGATGTGGGGCTTAAACCCATGAACCCGTGAGATCATGACCTGAGTCAAAACCAAGAGTTAGATACTCAACCTACTGAGCCATCCAGGTGCTCCGATCTTAGCTTTAAATAAGGCACAACCAAACTCAGGAGTGCCCAGATGGGATCCACCAATGGATACCTTAAGGCTCATCACTGCATGTTTAATGATATTAACAGCCAAACTCCTTCAGGCCCATCCTCCACCTTCTCCAGATGCCCTGGCTGTTTCTTCTCCTTCTTAGCACACTTCTCTTCTCTCTATTGGATTTGAGGTTCTTTCTCTCAAATGGTCCCCTAAACCAGGTGTATGGGGTATGAGGTTTTCTCATCATATGTTAAGCTTATAAATCGCTCTCAATGAGACAGAAATAATGGCTTTCAAAGGTAACAAGATAGGCATGTTTTAGACATCAGAGTGAACTTTCTCTCAGCAATCACTATTTAACTGTGACACAGGCAACCAAGGAAGGGCAGGTACTTACTGATGACCTATTGTGTGTAAATGTGTGTTATTTCATTTACTCCTCGATGCCCTGCTCTCAGGAAAGTATCATTATTTCAGAGATAAAGAGAGAGGTAAATTATAACATTTCTATGGCAGACATTCTCAAAAACAGGAGCCATAGACTTGGGTTCTTATAATTCTAAATAGTACTCTGAGGGAGAAAACGGTCCACAGATGTTGCCTTGCCTCCATTATACCCAGAGCTGCTCAGAGAGCCTTCTAGAAACAGCGATCAAGGAGGAATTCTGGGGCTTTGGGTGGTGGCCAAAAACTAATTGTCCATTCTTCCCTCTTACAAGTTCAGAACCAATTAAGAAATACGATATAGGAGACATACAGACTGAAATCAAACTAAAAGCTTCATTACAAACAAATTCTAAATTGGAGAATGTGGCTTAGATGGGTGGTTACAAAGTGCTGCCAAATAGTTCACTTAGAGTTAAAGCTACTCGCCCAATCAAAAAGTGGAACCATTGTAGGCTTTCCCAACAGGGCCAGAGCCAGCCCCAGTAACTTGGTGAGCCCTTCTTTGGGGACAAGTAGATTCAAAAGAGAGTCCCAGAAGGGGCTAAGCCAAACTCATGAATCAGGTAAGTTACTTCCCCTCCCCTGGAGTCAAGGGCATGAGTCAAGGGATAAGTGGGAAGTGCTCCTCCCACACCATTCACTACAGGGCTGTGGCGTAGAAACCCTCTTCTCCCTGCCTGTGGTAACAAAAAGAGTAGATAATTAGTGGTGCTCTCCTCTATGGGGGGTGGGGAACATTGTCAAAATTTTCAAGTTAGTTTGAATGTATAGAGACGGCAAAAAGTAGTGTAATCCAAGCTAAGGGACATCCTGTAAGTGATGACACAGAAGGCCATGGAAGGACCAAAAAGATCTCTGAAAGAGAATGGGAAGGAATAATAGCTGCGAACGCTTATAAAGAAGACAGAAGGGGCTTGATTCACCAGGTCTGTATATAAAACATACAGCTGTCCATGTACACACACCTTGATCCAATCTGGCATTTGCTCTCAATGGAACCAAATAATCTGGACAAAGCAGGCCTCTACCACCTACAGAGGCCACCTTGACATTCTAAGCTCATCACTATTGTCCCTGCCTCTTGATGTACAGTAGAGGCTGTTCATAAGGATAAGCCATGAATCATGGCATGAGCCTTCAGCCCTGTTTCATGGCTTCCAACCTCAGCTCTCAGTTTTCTGGTTTTCTCTTTCCTGCCCTGCACTGCCCCCACTGCCCCACCTCACACTCAGCACTCTGCCTTCCCTCTTGCATCCTCTTTCCAGATTATCCTGTAGACCCAAATGTTTGTGTATAATATCAGAGCTGATGATTTGAAGAGGCCCTTGACTGTGGCCAGATCATAGAGGCCACTGTGAATAAACCAGCCCTTTTTTGGACTTTCTTTTTTAGGCAGACTGAATATTTACACACTGGGAGCAGGCCCCATAAGGGCTCCCCAGCAGATAATACATTCATGCAAGCAGCCGTCTCTGGTGAAAAAAAATCATTATTAATTGGGGTTACAGCACTCATTTTAACTGCAGCAGGAGCTGAGCTCACTCGATTTAGTAGTGTGCAGACTTTTCCTGAACTCCAGTGGATACTTCACAAATAACAATAAAAATTTTAATGGTAAGACAAACATGGAGCAGGCTACACAGCTTTAGTCATTAAACAACCTCCATCCACCATGCTCAAGGATTCAAGCTGTTTTATGTGGCGGGCCACTTTGCCTAAGCCTGCTGCCAATAAGAGAATAAATTTTCATGGTGTGGAGTTTCAGTAAGAAACAGGTTTCATTAGCCCTGTCTGAGAGATACAGAAACCAAAGGCCAGAGAGGGGAAGTGATGTAGGATCAATCAGGGGTGGTGCCAGAAGTCTGTTCTAAGCCCCATGTCCCATCCTGGCCCTTGTTCTGCTCTGGTTCCCGAATTGTTTTCACTTCATGGAGGCTAGGAAGATTCCATTCTCTGCAAAGCTGCAGGGCAGCTGTTTCTGATTATTTGTCCAACCAAAAGAGCATTTTGGTTATAAAGCAATTTCTTGTTCTACCCACCAGAAGTTATGTACATTCATTCACAGGGGACTGCGGCTGAGTTTGGCTACACTGCACTGACAGTGTCTAGAAGGTCTCCACTGAATCTGGAAGGTTAGTAATGGGGAAACTCAAGGGCTGTGGCAGGTCCATTTGGGTGAACACCAGGACATCTGGCTGCTTCCTGGTGGCCTTGCTGAACGACTTCAACCTCCTTGGTTTGGAAACCTCTGCTGGAAATCTGTAGGAGTGGGTTCTCTCCTATAGCACCTGCTTTTCATTATGAAGGAGATTTCAACATGGTTCAGCTGAGCCATTTCATATCATTGCTTTTGAAATTTAGGTGTTGCTCTGACTAGCCATCAACTGTCCACTCCTGTGCTGAACTTCAGTCCCCAGGAGATAGGTCAAATGGACCATGTTTTCTGCTAGTAACTTGACTTCCTTTTGCCCTTCATCCCCATAAGCTTATAATTACTGTAAGTGTGCTCCAGTTTCTCCTATGCTCTTCAGAAGCTTGTAGGAGTGGTTTTCTACTCCCCAGAAATTACATGATCAAGGAGTATTCACACACACACACACACACACACACGCGCGCGCGCGCGCCAAACTCAGGGCTTTCCAAAGTGACATGACTATTCTATGGAAGAGCTAAGCTGACTCAGAACAAACTGTCCTTCCGTCTGCTTCACACTGGAAGGTGTAATTGCAGTTTACAAAAGTCACCTTTGTGGGTGGGCTGGACCCTTTTCCAGCAAACCCAAAAAGATAGAAATGCCAGCCTAGACTGGTTGGGCAGAAGACACCATCAAGACCAAAGATTAAAAAATAGTTATTTTTCTGAGTAGCTTCTTTTCATCTCCACTGAGAGCAGAACAAACTCCTAAAGCACATGGAATTTCCATTACAGCCAAAGAAGAAGTATCATACAGTGAGTCATTAGACAGTGGAAGGAGTGCCCGAGGGTATGGTGTTGGCACCACCACGATGATCAAGCCAGGAGGCTGGGAGAGGGAGAACAGCTGGACTGAGCTGAAGACCAGGACTCCATTTCTGACTCAGCCATTTAACACATGCTCTTAGGTATGGGTTCAGTCTCTTTCAGCTTGACTAATGGGCACACCATCACCCACCTTGTCCCTTGCTGTGAGGATCAAGTGAGATAACAAATGCAAAAGTGCTCAGTGAACCACCCAGAGATCAGTCACACCCATGGTCCTGACTAAAGGTCCGGAAATGGAGTGGGTCTTCTTCCTGGATTCCACATTATGTGCATAAGCAGAGGAGTTTCTGCCATGGTAATAAGCCAAGCCCTCCCAATTTCAGCAGTCAGGGAGGTGAACAACCCAGAGCTAAAGATGTCCCATGTGGAGAGCTCAGTGCTGGGAGCTGGGCAGGTGGGGGCAGGAGGCATGAATTAGCCAGCATCCCTGAAGCCAGGGTCTGTGTGATGCACTGTGTGGGCCTTGGGGAGAAGAGCAGAAACAGGGATGGACAGACAATGACCCTGTCCTTGAGAAATCCACAGGAAAGGCAAGGCAAGTATCTCTGACTAAGGGCCACTGCCAGAGTGAGCCCTGAGCTAGACTTTAGACCCAGCTCCACCTTGGGTAGGTCACTTGAGTCCTCTACATCACAGATCCTCTACAAGAAGGGAATGATCATAACCTATGTGTACCACTAGGGAGGGTCTAGTGATCATAAACTGTAAAGGGATAACAGTAGTAACAATAGCAAACCCTCATCTTGCATTTACTCTGTGCCAGGCACTGTCTAAACCCTTTACAACCAGAGATCAGCAAACTTTTTCAGTAAAGGGCCAGGCAGTAAATATTTTAGAATTTGTAGGTCAGACGGTCTCTGTCACAACTACTCATATCTGCTGTTGTAGCAGAAAAGTAGCCACACATAATACATGAATGAATGAGCATGGCTGTGTGCCACTAAAACCTTATTTACAAACACAGGTAGTGTTTTGGCTTGTTGGCCATAGTTTGCCAACTCCTGCTTCACATATATCCACTCCCCATAACCCTATGAGGTATATACCACCTTATACTCATATTGAAGGTGAGAAGGGTGAGGCCCAGAGAGGTCCATTAACTTGCTCAAGGTCATACATCTGGTAAGTGATAGAGCTGGGATTCAAACAAAACCAGTTCAAACACACAAACTGGTTCCACAGTCTGTGTTCCTTACTTCTCTGTTGATAGCCTCCTGAGCATACTAGCAAGAAAGTATAATGGCTACTAAATAAAACTCAGATGCCAATCACATGTGCCAATAGTAATAGCCCAAATTTACTGAGGGCCTATTATATGCCAGGCACTGTGACAGGTGCTTCCCACATGCAATCCTCATAACAGCACTGTGATACCAGTGCTATTACGACCCTCATGTTACAGATGGAGAAACTGAGGTCGAGAGTTGAGCCATTTGCTCAAGGTCCCAGAGTTGGCAAACATCAGAGCCATAACTGAGCCTACGGTTGTCAACTCTGAAGCCAGCCCCTCTCACCTTCATACTGTGAGGCACCATGGCCAGGAAACTGCATCTGGTCCCTTCTTTGGTTCATTTCTTTCCAAGCTCCTTTTGCAAGTAGAGTTGGGGACGTCTGGGTGGCTCAGTCGGTTAAGCATCCAGCTCTTGGTTTTGGCTCAGGTCACAATCTCACAATTTATAGTTCAAGCCCGACGTTGGGCTACTCGCTGATAGTGTGGAGCCTACTTGGGATTTTCTCTCTCTCTCTCTCTCTCTCTCTCTCAAAATAGATACATTTTAAAAAAATGTTTATAAAGGGGCGCCTGGGTGGCTCAGTCAGTTAAGCATCCAGCTTCGGCTCAGGTCATAACGTCACAGTTCAGGGCTTTAAGCCCTGTGTCAGGCTCTGTGCTGACAGCTCAGAGCCTGGAGCCTGCTTCAGATCCTGTGTCTCCCTCTCTCTCTGCCCCTCCACCACTCATGATCTGTCTCTGTCTGTTTCTGTCTGTCTCTCAAAAACATGAATGTTAAAAAAAAATTTTAATGTTTAAAAAAAGGAAAGTGGAGTTGGATGTTGTTCTCTTCAAGAGTTTATATCCACTGAGGTTTTGGAGTGAGCATGAGCAGCCCTGCACTGACCTTGGGATCCCACACCTGCCTAACCCCAAACAGAATGGAGGACTTGCTTTTATTCCCCATTGCAGCCATCCCTTCTCCAGAAGCCATCTCTTGCTTGTCCTGGATGTCACTTGGCAATACATCATCTGTCAGTTCTTATGGCACCATGGGCTTAACATCTCACTTAGAGTCTGTTCACTAGCTAAAACCATGGGAAAATCGAGCACAGGAGTGGGCCCCAGCTCCTTTATAATGGAAAGGGATGCTCCCTTGGGTCCTTGGTCCTGCTGTAGAGGAATGTTTCTTGGACTTTCCCAGCATTCCAACTCTGGCCTCCAAACTCATCTGCTCCTCTGCTTAGCTGGTCAGGAGTTGAGCAGGGAAGAGGCACTGCTCACTGGTTGTGTTTATCAAGAAGAGTCCATCAGCCGGGAAGTGGAAGTTCAGTGTTATGGATTGAATGTTTGTGTCCCCTCAAAATTCATATGTTGGAGCCCTAATCTGCATGTGATGGTATTTGGAGTTGGGGCTCTAGGAGGGAATTGGGTTTAGATGAAGTCATAGGAGTCAACCCCCATGGTGGGATTAGTGACCTTGTAAGTAGAAGAGACATCAGAGGTTTCTCTTTCTCCGCCCACCTACACACACCAGGAAAGGCTGAGCAGGCACACAGTGAGACAGAAACTGCCTATAATCCGGGAATCTAGCCCTCACCAGGAACCAAACCTGCCAGCACCGTGATCTTGGACTTCCAGCTTCTAGAACCATAAGAAATAAATACGTGTGGTTGTTTAAGCCACCCAGTCTATGATACTTTGCTACAGCATGCTAAGCAAGACATTAAGAGAATATACAGCATAAACAGAGCACAGAATAACAGCTGCCTCGTTACTTTACAACATTTGGGCCAACCCTCCCGGGTTAGCTGAGTTGTTGTGGTGTTATCTTTCCCTTAGTGAAAAGAAACACACGCACGCACACACATGGAATTTATGAGTTAAAACAAGGTCTGAGTAAACAAAGGCACCCAATAAGCCAGCTCAATTTTAGAAATAACTTTTTTTTGAGAATGGGAGAGGAAAGAAGAGTTGTGTTTTTTGTTTTTTGTTTTTGTTTTTGTTTTCTCCAGGTCTACAAAGGTTCTCAACCATCTGTCCACCTTCTGCAGTGGTCACAGCACTTTTATCCTTTTCCCATATTGTTTTTTGTTTTGTTCCTAAAATTCCAGTCATCTTCCTCTCCCTTGGGAAACAAAGAGAAGGAGCAGCAGGTGAAACGAGGGTAAGTGGAAGTGACAGAGAATTCACAGAGGAAGGACAAAGAGGCTTGGCAAAAGTCCAGGGGCTTAAGAAGAAACAAGAATGAGTGATTAAAGACTTTAAAAGTTTCAGCAGAGATTCTTTTGTGCCTTTGCAAAACCTTGCTATCACAGTCCGCAGGGAACTGAGGAAGAACCAGGACATCAGATCCCACTCTGGCTGCTCCCCAGGAGTATGAGGAAACCTGGGGCTCAGCCACAGGCACAACGTGCCCGCCAGGAGGATGAAGTCTGCAGTCACACTGCCCTGCCCTGTTATCCTGGGACATTCCATCACAGTATGGTACCACTGAGCTTTCTCCTACCCCAGAAATCCCCAAGGGACTTCCCAACACAGGTTATATCTCATCTTGGTACATGCGAATTTAGCTAATTAAATCCACCCAGAAAATGGAGTTCAAGGAAAAGGGAGCATCAGGCTGATGGGAAAAGCAGACCCTACTGCACTGACAAGGCAGGGGGGTGCAGGGAATCCAGGAGTGACCCTCCTGGGAAAATGCAAGGGTGTTCCAAACTCTGTGAAATGTGTCATGACCATGTAAAGAAAGTAAGGTTATAAAAGGCCACCCCCACCACCTAGTGTATTTTTAAGAATAAGATTTATTTCTGAAATACTTGGGTGAAATCTGCAAAAGACAAACAGAATGAATTAAAGGAAGCTGCAAGTTTTTAGGAGTCACAGGATTATAGGAAAGGAAGGAAATCGATGCAGCCTTTCTTAATTTACAGTCTTCTTTTCTTTGTTAGCTCTTCCTCTCACTACTATATGGCAGGTGCCTAATGAAGATTCTGAACAGGTTGTCTCGTTTCTGTGACCCCCTTGCTACAGGTGCATAGCATAGGAAAGTCCATGTGCCAGGGTTTCCTGCTAATGGAGAGTGTACAGCCAGGGTTTCCTGTGCACAGAGCTTTATAGAGGACCATAGTCCCTTATTGTAGACTCTTGGGGCCAAGTGCATTTCAAAATTCGGAACGTTTCAGGTTCTAGAAAGGTAATTTGTGCATATACTGTATATAACACCACAGCAGGGTGAAGGACCCCACAGGTCAACATATTTCTGCCATGAATCATATGAATAGTCACTCTGAGCAGGTTAAATAAAGACCATAGCTGCCCTCACATCAGTCTAGGTCTCTTTGCCCCCACATGAGTTTGGTCGAGGTTTTGCCAAATGGACAATGACTGAACATTCATTTTTCAGAGATTTTCAAATTTCAGAATGACAGAAAAAGGGCTATGGATCTATACTAGGTGCTGTGAAACATAACAAAAATAAAACTAACTGAACAGTGTGATCACTACATTTAGGAGACACAGTGAGAAGTGCAAAAGTTCAGACATCTTGTAGACCACCCTCTCTGATCCCCAGTTGCCTAGTCTGCAAAATGGGATGACATACCTGACAAAGAGAGGTTTATAAAGTGCCCAGCAAATTCCTGGCCAAGGATTCTGTAAGGATTCTTCCCTTTGCTCTCCTGTCAGCAAAAACTTAAACAATGGATGGCTGAGTACACGTGTGCTGAAGGATTTTCTCAGGGGAACTGAGCTGAGAAAAACTTACCTCAGAAGCTCCTTACAGGGAATGAACTCAAAGCACATCCTTATGCTTCAGTTTTGTTGAAATACTTATGCTTCAGTTTTGTTATGTACAAAATAGAAAGAATAGAAGACCATTAACTGAAGCACCTCCTTTAAAATATGCCAAATTCCAGGGAATAATAACACCAATCCCTCTTGGTGTCACAAATGGCATGGGCCATGCAGTCTCTATCTTGTTTGCTCTTCTTTCAACACTTTCCTGAGATGCTTTCATTTCAAAAGACATCAAACACACAAACACAATTAGGTAATCCACTCAGCAGCAAGCAGAGTTTATGGCCAGTGAGAGAAAGCCAGTGGGATGTCAGGGTGAGAGACCAGATAGAGCCTCAGGCTCGATGAATCTGGGTTTACAGTTTACTGTTTGTTTTTGTTGATAAAAGTAAAGTCTTCCTTTCCATGTCCATTGTGAAGCGAGTTCCTTTTTGCATAAATGAACCTAATCCCCCTGTTTATTAACATTAAACTTGACATTTATAGCCCAAGTGCTTTACCGGCATTAACCAATAATCCCCAGCACATTCCTGTGGGGGAGTTCAATGCCAGGCTCTGAACTGCTCAACGAGAGTCCTTGCACACAGCAAAGTGGGCAGGTGGCTCTGCTCTCAGGAGGAGTAAGTTGCTCACACGACCTACTGCTGGCCTTATACTCTCAGAGCCATACACACCAGGATTCTGCATACCCTTCTGCCAAACCCCAGAGTGGGAAATGTGTACTGACTGAGCCACAGTGAGCACAGAGAAGTAAACAGCACAATCCTGAAGGACGGCTGGGACCTGGCGGGAGGGGGGGGTGCTGTTCTGGAAAGATCTGGCTGTCCAGTGGTTTACAAAGGAGTGTCATGGCATCGTGCTGAATGATGGAAGGGTAAGGTCTGTTTTCACCTAGACTTCCCCCTAAGGAAACACTCCTGCCTGGTGAAGAATAAAGGCTCCAGCCCTAAATGTTTCTGTTCGAGAGCAGAGCTGCAACCAGAGTCAACACCACATTCCTAGGCTAGTGGTCATGAGCAAAGGAGGCAGCTGACATTCTGCAAAGCATCCTGGGGAGCCAAAGGCCCCTTCCCAAAGTAATTAATGAAGGCCGCAGCTAAAAGAATCTTGGAGTGAGTGCCTAACTTCAGACCGAGGAGGCCGAAGGCCTGAAACAGACAAGGAAATCCTAGCAAAGAACAGCAGGGATGGATCCAGAGGTGGGTGGAACGTCTCAGAGCTATCTAGAGACGATGTTCTTACTCCCTTTGACTGGAGGTTTGGTAAAGATGAACTGGAATTTCATCATAACTCTGCTGTATATCCACAATTGTGTGTAGTTGGCTTTAAGATTAAGCAAATTGAAAATAGTTCTCTTCCCATTATGTAGACGGAGTCAGTTTCCACTTATTTTTACTGTCTTCATAAAATCTCAAGTTACAAGGCTCATCCAGGTACTGTTACGAAGGATTATTTGCATTGAGTAAATCTTACCTGACAACTGCAGTGAGGAATTCAGTGCCCAGCATCAGCACAAGCAGATAAGCAGTGCCCTTACCAGTCCTGCTACACGAAAGGAATCCCCATACGGTACACTGCATTGAGTACTGATCGAAGCCAGGCACTGTATAGTTGTATTAGCACATGTGACTTTCATTAGCCTTCCTCACCATCATATGAAGTAGTCTCTGTTATCCTTGTTTTGCGGTTAGCCTCGTGGTGAAGAAACTGAGGCTTGAGAGTTAAACTGTCCACAACCAAGAATTAATCAAACCCAGGTCATACTCCAAAATGCCACCATGCCATTTCATTCCTTCCCATACCCCAACTGGGAGGCCTTGGATGGTGACCATCTTGACAGCAGCTGCCATATATGCTACACTGCACATGTGACCAACAGCTACTAGCAGACTAGGAGCACAGCATTGAGAATCACGGGGTCCACAAGTCCTGACAATCCTCAGGCACAGCCTGGCTTTGGTGTCAAGGTATGGCTCCCTGTCACATGGCATCACCACTTTCCTTTGATTCAGTTTATCAGCAATTACTTACCAAACGCCTCCACAGACATCTCTGTACTAGATTTCATCCCTGTGTCTGGGTACTCACAGTCTGGTCAGAGAAGATGACCACGTGTCAAATAATCCAAGATCAATCACCATGCTGTACAGATGACTGCTTAACTATGTGGTAATGTATGGCATCTACCATATGAGTAATAACCCACATAACAGTAAGCTTCTCACTTCTTCTTAAGTATCTACATAGCACTTAACAGCTTACCATTCTGTCCAAGATTTAAAAAACAAAACAAAACACAAAACCTCAGGAGACAGAAGACCCAAATGCCATGGCCAGCTCTACCTCTTATAAGCTGTATGGCCTTGGGTAACACATTTAACCTATCTGAGCTTCAGTTATTTCCTATTAAATTAAAAATATTTCTCAAGCCTACACAGGGTTCTTCTGAGAGTCAAATGAAACCATGCAAATGAAAGCACTCCAAAATTATAAGCCAAGCAGCTGAACATATCAAATATTATTGTTCCTATTGACAAATGAGGAAACTGAGGCCATCAGGACTAGAGAGTAGGTCTTCAGACTCTTTCGCTAGGGGTCTTCCTACCATGTGATGCTGTGTCTCTAAGTTCTAGGGGCACTTGGGAAGGGAAAGTCACTTCCTGTGACCTAGAAAGACTCTTTGGAGTGGAGGTCACAAGCCAGAGGCCAGTGGGCCACTGTGACCACAAATGTGTTTTATTTGGCAGACATAATTGTTTAAAAAAATTTTTTTTTGAGCCAGCACTTATGAAACATTAGGTTTCAGCCCAAATCCATATTACCAGAAGGGCTCATGACAGTGGGCAGATATTCTGTCATGGTGCTAATCTGCTGTAGGTGCACCTTTAAGGAAATACGTATTCTTGAGGGTGGCACAGACCCCTTCATTCCCCACTGTTTCTCCAACCTGGAGACCAAGTGTCAGAAGCTATGTATTATTATTCTTGTGTGATGTTTTCCTATAACGCTGGAGATGAGCATACACCTATGGGAATGTGAACCCTCTCCCTGTACCAGGCCTGCTTCACTTACATACATTTCTTGCCTAGCTTGGGTAGACATTTGAGCTTGCAACCTCTGATCTGAAGGCCAAAGAGAACCCCATGAGGTAAGAAGGCAGGGCTGTACCAAGAGCAAAGTGAGACTGGGAAAACGGCATGGCCATGTAGAAAGTCTGAAGAAGCAGAGGGGAACAAGAGGGTATGTGGATGGGAACAGGGATGAGCAGAGGACTGGGAAGAAGTCTGGATCAAGAAATGAGGCTGCATTATGCAGGGAGGATCTTGAGTGATGATGGTGACAGCAGGGGCCCAGGGGACAGGGCAGGGTAATACTGCCTTCAGGTAGAGAGGAAATAGAGATGCCGATGACTGCAAATTAGAAGAAATACTTTGCAAACTCATTCATTCAATAAAACTTTTGTGAACACCCCTTGTGTCCCAGGCATTGGAAATACAACAGGGAATAAAACAAGACGAAAATCCCTGCTTTCATGGCATATGCACTCAAGTTGGGAGGAATCTTGCCAACCCCCCCACCCCCCCTTTAATGATTCTGCCCATTAGGTGTGTTTGAGCAAGGGAGGGCAGACAAGGGGCAGAGATGATGCTCTTCCCCCAGAGGACTGTTGAACAGGGAAAAGGAAAGGTAAGGTGGGTTAAAAATGATCTGCCTACTGCTGCTCAGCCCATGAAAGCACAAAGCAACTCAAAACCCCACTCATTAATCTTCTAAGACACTGGATGAACCTCAGAATTACAGCAGAGACAGTGGGTCCTGTCATTCCTTTGACCTATTTTTCCAGGCTTCTCACATTGTGTGATTGATCACATATATATTCCCCCACACAAGTGCTCTCTTCTGCTCACCCACTCTCTGGCTTATGTACGCATGCACACACACACACACACACACACACACACACACACGCACGCACACTTACCCCGAAGCTTTTTCAGAAGGGGTCACCTTGACAACAAGATAGTGTTATGGATTGGAGTACTCTGCATTTGACAAAAGGGGAAACACACAGGCATGGCTCACGGCACCTCATGATAATACTTTCATTTCTATTGTGGAGGAGACAGAAAAACTAATTACGGGGGCAAATGAGGAAAATGACCAAGTATTCCCATGTAAAGTAGAAGCATGATAAAGGCTTTCTTCCACCGAAGAGCAGCCAAGGGCAACGCAAAAAGGAGAAATGTTTGTAATATTTCTGCCCGTACGTACACAATCGCTAACTGCATCCACCATGGGTTCTTTTATGACCACTCTCTACTTGTTTTGCTCACCAGCCTCTGGAAATCACTGCACAGCTGAGAAGGGCAAATAGAGAAGGAGCAATTGGTACAAGCTGGTGAGGTGGAGGAAGGGAACATGAGCTGGGCAGACGCAGCAAGGGAAGAGGATGCATTCCCTAAATATTTGCTAGATACCTGACAATGTGCTGGCCACTAGGGCTTCTGGTATGATACGCAGAGTGGGGAGGGGTGGCCAAGGTCTGGAACATCTAAGATGGCAGTCTGGTGGAGAAGCTGCTAAGGAAGACAAAGAAGCTTGGAAAAGAAGGGGGGCAGAATATGGAAGATGAAGAGGAGGTCCTGCAGATGAGTAAGTAGGGATGTGACTTGGAGGAAAGACTACAGGAGGCAAATACAGGACAGTTAGAATCAACTGAGAGAAGTGGTGTGTGTGTGTGCATGTGCATGTGCATGTGTGTGCATGTGTGTGGTGGGGTGATGGGCAAGGGGAGAGGGAAAACATAATGTGATACAATGGACATGCCTGCTGTTGAGATCACTTGGATTTGAATGTTAGTTCTTCTACATGACCTTGGGCAAATTACTTAATTCTAAGTTTTTGTGTTCTCATACTTAAAACTGAGGGGAGGGTAATAATATTTACCTCCGAGCATTTTTATGAGGGCGAGGTGACATGGTCTACGTGAAAGCACACTGCCAGTGCACCAGCAGGACATAGTGGGTCTGCGACAAATGCTGTCCTTCTCACTGTGCCCCTTTGCTCCTTGACACGTGGGAGGGGTTAGGTCTCTTGGTCCACATGCAAATCAGAGAGAAAGCTGCAGCAAGCCTTCAAGGAAATGCCTCTCCTCTTCCCACCCCCATCACCTCCCATTGTTAGGAGAGACACAGCCAAGACTGGTTTTGTGAACTATGTCTCTGGTATTATTTACGAAATCCTTGAAACTCCCTCAAGGATAATTCCATTTGGGTTAGGATTTACATCCCCAGTAACCTGTTGTTCAAATACAAATGTAATCCCTGGGGGGAGTCTCATACCAGCCAAAACACCCAAGATGGTAGATGGTGGGATGGGGGGATATGCACTTTGGAAATCCAGGCCTGATGAGACCTTCTCACAAAGGGAGGGGAATTTCAGAACAGGAGCCACTGACAGAGTGAGACAGGCAGCCTGGGGGAGGGCTCCAGATGGGGGCTCTGGGCTGCCAGGGGTCAGGAGGGTAGGTGGGGGAGAAAGAAAAATAGCCAAAAGAGGGGTGGAAAAGGAGGGAAAGCTGAGGCCAACATGGCCTACTTTAGAAAATATTTCATTCCTTTCACTAACATCCATCAGCACCTCAATGTGGAAAGGTCAATATCAGAGTGTGTAGGTGATAGAGGGTGAACCCAGCTCTAATACTGGCCTCCAAGACTTTAGAAAATGTCTTGTCCATTCCAGAGCCATTCCAGTCAGCTTCAGGGCTCAGACCTGAGTGTTCAGCCTGTAACTGGCATCCCCATTGCAGCCCTGCCTTTTATTCTGAGCTCAGGTTGGTCACTGTTTGCATTTTGCCTACTTCAATAAAGTTGCAGACATACATTCACATATCAAAGACCCTACCAGAAGATTTCCAAAATGCAATCCAAATTCTTCTTCAACCTTCTTACTTGTCAAGATTATTCAGTATCACTGACTTCAAGAAGGACTATATTATACACATTTTAAAAAGTTTGTTTGTTTGTTTATTTATTCATTTATTTATGAGAGAGAACATGTGAGCAGGGGAGGGGCAGCGAGATAGAGGAGAGATAGAGGGAGAGTGAGAATCTTAAGCAGGTGAAGCCCAATGTGGGCCTCCATCTCACAACCGTGAGATCAGGACCTGAGGCAAAAGCAAGACTTGGATGTTTAACCAACTGAACCACCCAGGCACCCGCCCTCCTTTTCTTAATAGGGGGAAATTACCACAACCACTACCCACCTTTAACTCTAATGAGAAAGGCAGTAATGGAGGGGACCCTGGCAGTTGATCAGGCAGTACAGACATAGTTTCACTACTTCTTGGAAGATGACAGATCAAGCAGAGCAGAGAATTATCATACCAAGCTATTTGTGTTTCATGTAATAATGCCCTAATGATTCAATTAGCATTGATTCTTCAGCAGCAACAATATTTTCTGACTGATCCAGCAATTTAGTGCTCACTGTTGATTGATACAATTCCTATGTGTAATAAAGCAGTTTGAAAGAAATTTGTTTAATTCTTCACAAATGACTTTTTAAAACCTTTTAATTTTAACTTGATCTCCATTTCCCACTCTTTCCCTACCCCTGGAGGTCATAAGGGCCCTTTATTCTGAGTCTCCTGCCAGGCACCCCTGCTGCATTGGTCATCACGTGGCCAGGTCCTCCCTGCCCCTTGTCTGGGCATCTTCAGCCTTCACCACCCCCCACAGATGCTTGGTGGCTGCAGCCAGAGGAACAGATGGGGCACAATTGCTGAGCCTCGGTGAATGGTACCCGGCACACAGCCGCTGTGGAAACGGCCCAGGCGAGAACCACTGAAGCAGGCTTTCTGAAAAACTGCCCTGGTAACACCGCTAAAATTGGAAAAGAGGCAGGGTGTGTAGGGGGGCAGAGTGGGAGGCTGGTGGGAGAGAAGAAGGATGATCAAAAACAGAGAAGGGAACTAAAACAGACTATTGGAATAAAGTCTCTTACCAGTTAAAAACTGGGCTTCCCAGGAAAAAAGCTGAAACACTGTGGCTCTTGAGCAAAACCCCAGGAAGGGAAGCCTTTGTGACCTCAGGGATTGGGCAAAAGGGCCAAGAGTCTGTGGTATCTCATCCTGACACTGTTTCTAAGCCCATAGTCTCCTCCCAGCTGTGGCTCCCACCAAGAGCCTTTCCAGTATGAAATACAGGGGGCAGGGGGAAGTGTGTGGAGGAGGAAAGCCCCAGGGGCTGAGGGAGGTGTTGTTGTCCCAACCCCTGCTGTTCCTCTAGGCAACCAATACACCACATGACAGTCAATGGCCCGTGGATGGAGCCAAACTGGGGTGCTCTGCCGCCTGGGTCCCCTTTAAACAGTTCTGCCGCCATTTCTGTGCCAGCTCTAGTGTCTACATCTTGACTGTTTCTATCGTCACTCCTCACCCGTCATGCTGTCCCAAGTCAGGTATTGTAACAGAACTAGAAGTAGTAAAAATAACTTGTAACGTGAAGAGCTGCTATGTGACAGTCATGATGCTATATATTATTTCATGTAATCCCCTTAACAACCTTCTGGAACAAGCATTATCTCCACTTTGCAGGTGAGAAAATTAAGGTTTAAGTGGTTAAGCAATTTGATGAAAGCCATTTAATAAGCTGAGGAACTAAGCTAGTCAAAATGAAAACCCTTGACCCTTAAAACCAGAGTTGGAGGTTCCAGAATCTCTCTACATTATCAACTCCCACATTTCAGCCATAGCCAAGGAGATCTCCTCCTAACTTCACCTCTTCTTCTCCACTTCTCGCAAGTATAACCCTCTTATTTTGCTTCTCAAAGAAAAAGATGGACAAAATCTCTTTAAAGACTCCCTTTGGGGGGCACCTGGGTGGCTTCAAAGGTTAAGCGCATGACTCTCAGTTTCAGCTCAGGTCATGATCTCGCAATTCGTGAGACTTAGCCCCACGTCAGGCTCCATGCTGACAGTGTGGAGCCTGCTTGGGATTCTCTCTCTCTCTCTCTCTCTCTCTCTCTCTGTCTCTCTCTCTCTGCCCCTCCCCTGCTTGCTCTCTCTCTCTCTCTCTCTCTCTCTCTCTCTTTCTCTCTCTCTCTCAAAATAAGTAAACTTAAAAAAAAAGACTCCCTTTGGACATAGTAAGCTTCCACCCAAAGGACTAAGAAATCCAGATTCCCTCCCCTCTCTGAGGACAGTCAACCCCTTCCTCCCCCAGAACACTTCATGGATCCACCCAAGCCCATTCCACATTAACTGGAGCCTTCCAGGTCCCAGCAGAACTACGTGTTTATTCTGACTCACACGGGAAGGAGTCAGCTGACTGATCCCCTTCCAATTTTTCTCTAAGGTTCAGAGTGATTTTAGTGGAATTCCTCTCCATTTCCCAAACCCTTCACCCTTCACCACCTTTCACCAGCCAGAGAATGTATTATGAGAAGCTTCTGGGTCTGACAGAAATCAGATTGAAGGCAAGAACTGCTCCAGTCTTTCAAAATTCAGTAAAAGTGTATCTTTGCTCCAGTGTCACTATTTCTATGGGAAGATGGTGTCAAAATCAACTAATTACTTACTTCTTCACAGGAAATACTTATTGGCTTATATACACATCATGCTTCCTATCAATATTGGTTATTCTGAAAAGAAATGCTTCTTCCACATAACGTCTTCCCAGTTTCATGTGCATGAGCCCTGGTCCCAAACCTGATTCTGTTGGTTTTGATGATAAAGGCTAGAACGGACAGTCTGCAAGCAGCAATATTGTTTGGCAATTAAATAAACATACAAAAAAGAACACAAGGACAGCAGCAGCAGTCAAAACTGCATTTATTAATTTTAGGTTTTCAATATTAAAACCAGTCACTGTCACTTTTATACTCCTTAAAATGATTTGTAATAAGCAAATAAGAGTAGAGCTTGGAGGGCAAAGGAAAACAGTATAGGTTTTAATTTAAATCGAGAGAAAATTGGTTAATAAATGTTTTATCAAAGAATGCCCCTTCCTGAAGTTTTGCTTAGCAGTAAAAACAGTGCTGTTAGCTAACATTAGTTTCTTGAAACTTAGATATAAAGATGAAGAATAAGGTGAGTGAGATTAAAAGCATTGTCTGTACCCAGTCCTTCCTTAGGTCACATCTTCATAAGGCAACGTCATTAAAAGTGAGGTTCCACAGGAGGTAGGAAGACCTGTCTTTCCTTTCCAGTTGGAAATGTCTCAAAAGAGGTCGACCATTGGCCACTGGGAATTGAATGCTCAGTGTCTTCTTAGAGACTCAACACAACCCTCTGAAGTATTTCCATATCTGAAAGATGCCTTTCAAGAAGTCATGTGGCCAAGCTAATACAACTGAGTTCATTGTTTCTATCAAACAATAATAACAAATCAACATTTATGTCCCATTGGGTCATTTCGGTTTCTTTTTCCTCGGCTCCATCAACCATTAGGTCATCTCATGGGTCTTGACGGAGAGGTACAGAGTGCTTCTCTGATGGTGTCATCCAAATGAGAGGGAAAAAGTGAACCCATACCATCATCCCTCGAGCAATGGAGGCCGTGGAGAGAATTGGAAAGGAAGAGAGGTTCCAAATTATAGAAGATAGCTTTTTGCCTTAACGTATAAAATAAAAACCTGATCTAGAAAGCTACACTTTTCACTGATTCTATACACTGGAGTTAAGATTCCCCATGAGGCCACCATGTGGTGGGGTCACATCTGCCCAGGCCCGTTCACTACTGGATTTGCCATATGCCCCACACCACCAGTAAGCAGATAAACCAAAATATCGACATATTAACACAGCAAGACTCAGATGTGGTTATCCACCAAAACTCAAACCAGAAGAACAAGAGTATCCCAAGGCACTGAAATATTCTCATGGTGTTAGGGCAGTTAGGGTCAGAAACCACCCTGGAGACTAACTTCAAGATTACAGGGAGGGGAGGATGTTCTGAGTGTCTAGACTCTTCACAGCAAGTGGACACCTCTGGTTGTAGGGATGAAGATATAGCAGCCTAGTGTAGGCAGGGCTCTGTTACCCCCCATCTCTCAGGAGAACAACTTGGTTCAACTATCAGCTCTGCTCAGGTTCCTGGGCACACTCAAGATTCAAAGGATGTGGTTACCATGGTGACTCTGTCTTTGTGATGGAATCTGACTTTGTGTCTGATCCCTTGTACATTGCTGGGGTGTGGCTGGGAGAACTGTATGTAATGGTGACTCAGAAAAAAATGAGGATTTAAACTAGCCCAGAAGTACTGAGGTAAGCCCAAGAACAAAAGAAAGATCCTTGGCTAATACACAGAAAAGGAGAACATTATCTTTCCATTTTCTATTAAAGTCCTATGAAAATTAGTTTTTTTTAACAGAAATTGATTACTCCCTGCTTCTATAGTTCTTTTCTTTTCCAATTGATCACTCATTAAATTCATATTGGTGTTAATGAGTCCTCTACTTAAATGCAAGGGTTTCTTCCACAGCCAGTTAAGTGCAATCTGATAGTGAAAATCATAGAATAGCCTACTAAGGCTTTGCAACTGGATGTGTGGACCACAAATTAGCCACATTGACATCACCTGGGAGCTTGTTGGAACTGGCCACACCCCAGAGCTGCTGAATCAGAATCTACATTTTACAAAGATCTCCAGACAATTCATATGCAAATTTAAGTTTGAGCCACACTGACCTTGACCCAAGAAGCACTGTGGATTTTTCTCTGAAAACCCTTGGGGCTGGGTTGAAATGGAACCTACATTACTGACAGTGTGTCTTTGGTATAGCAGGCTGGACTCTAAGGCCACACTGCCTGATCTCTGACCCTAGCTTCAGAAGCAAATGTTTGTGAGCAAATTTATTAACTTCTCAATGCCTAAGAGTTCTCACCTGTAAAACGGGGACAATATTAGTACCTACTTTATCAGGTCCACTATTATGTATAACAGAATAGTGCCAGTCCCATAATAAGCACTATATATGATAAGCAGATAGATGGTACCACAAATGTGAACTGGAACTGAAAAAAGCAAACTAGCAGTGGCTTCTACATCTCCTGTGCACCTTACTGCCTCCAGCCAGCCTGACAGAGACAAGTTGTTCATCATTTTATTTCATATGGCTCCTGAGGAGCCATATAGATAGATTTGAAGAGTACTACACCTTTGCCTGGTCATAGCCCTAAGTTAACCCCCATCTCCCCCATCTAGTAGGAGTATCATACAGGCAATATGTAGGGCAGATCCCCCTCCAGGGACTGTATGATCTCTGATCTCCTACCAAAATAACAACAATAAAACCCCCTAAAACAAGACAAACCCCAAAACAAAAAACTGTTCGAAATAGGCCAGCAATTGAAAATATCTAACCCATGATTTTCTGGGTGAAACAATTAGCCCTGAGTTGCTCCAGCCCTTGGCATCTTCATCCCACAATGTCAGGGTTGGTACAGTGCCCAACTGCTGAGCTGGGTGCGAAGGGGAGAAAATCCATGCTGGATCTGGGCCGAATGGCTTTCCTGACTTGGTAGCTCCAGATGTTAGCTTGTCGCTGTAGAGCAACTGAGTTAATTAGGAATTTCTGTGGAGTCAGAATTCTGAGCAGTAGGGAAGAAATGGAAAATAAGAATTCAAGAATGGCTACTCTGTACCATATACAGCATTTCCTCTCCACATCTTCCCTTGAGACAAGGCTTGGAGAGATGGGGAGAGCACCAGCCCTTCAAAGAATCAACTGTAGAGACAGCTGACAATGCAAGAGTGGATGTTTGGAAAATTAAGGAATAACATCAAAATTCTTCCCCGGGAGAGAGTTGGCTTGCCTCAATCCCATGAAGACCAAATACAGGTCCATAGCAAGGGATACTAAGGAACCACCTTCACAAGGACTTCACTCATAGCAGGGTGTCAAAGCATCCATGATGGCTATCATTTATGATTCTTACCCAGAATCTCTTGTCTCTTCCACTGCCTTGCCTGAACCAAAGCTCCTGGGAGGGATTTTTCCCTTGCTATCCTCCACCTCTTGCCAATTTACACTCTCTGCTACTTTTAATTGAAATAGTTAAGCTATGTAGGTCAGCTCATTTAAAATTCTCAAGGGCAGACCACTGCATTGCAAGCAGGATGGGGCATACAAAGTTTTTCTCTAAACTGGATTTCATGTATTAACACACACACACACACACACACACACACGCACGCACGCACACACGCACACACAATTTCTGTGAAAAGCACCAACACAAAGAGTGAGATAGGCACTAAAGATTTCATGTTCATAATCCAGCCACTGGTCAACTACCAAGTTAAAGGTTGGAGAATTGGCCACCTTAAATGAATGGCATTATATGCTGAGAAACGTATACCCAATTACCCATCTTTGACACATCTGGCAAATGGATTCTCAGATGCCTATGCTACTTTTCAAGGCAAACACAGTTGATCCTATTGTCCTCCCATTTCTAACCAGAATGCATGGCAATCGACTTACCACAGCTCCACTGTTCCTCTCCTCCCAAGAACAGGCAATAAATTGGCCATTGTGTGTATATTTTGCATGCCAAAAACACACATGTGTTCAGTAACACAAAATACTCATAATTTAATGGATGCCAGAAAGGACTAATATAGAGAGAACACCCCTTAGCATCAGTTTTCAGCATTTCCATCTTTTCCAAAAGTAAAAGAGACCAACAGATGCTTCCAGACAATTGACTTGTTTGATAGGATTATATTGTCCAACCAGCAGAATCCTCTTTGCCAGAAACACTTTCTGAGCTGTGAAAGGGATTCTTAGTCCATTTGTGCTCAAACAGTTAAAAGAAGTACTAATAACAAGCCAAAGTGGGAAGCACTGAAATAATGCTAGATTGTATTAAACCAGATGGGAAGTATAGGATACAGTGGGAGTGGGGATAGTCATGTCCAAGTGACCTTAAGTGACATCACTGTTTATCTTCTTCAATCTGAGCCTAGATTCAACTTGATGTACAGGTGGAGTAGATTAAAGCCAAGCAACAGAATCTTTGAAAACACACTTTTGCTGAAGGGATCCTTTTGGGGTTTGAGGCTAGTTTGAAGAGGAGTACTCTTATTCCATCTTCCAGCCTCCATGGGAGAGGGAAGCACTGAAGATGGAGCCCTATTTTTGCCACAAGCCTTTACTCCTTCCTGCCAGCAGACTCTTTCACACAATGATTAGAGTGAGCAATTAAACACCAAAAGTCTTTTCAAGTCAAAGTATCTGTCTCCAGCCTCCTTGCATAAGGCCTCAAAGACTCAACCACCCATATGTCAGAATCAAGTCATGGGCAAAGGTTTTTAATGATACCAAGTGCTATAGTGCTAGGGAACAGCCTGTTCACATTCTCACAATTTCTGGATCCAAAATCAAAATTAAAAATCCCCTAGGCTGAATCCCCTAGGTTTTAGAATGCTGAATAATCTTAAATGAGTTCTCATACTGTGCAGTGACCAAACAAGAGTATTGTCTCCTACATTTAATAGAAGACACTGTATTATAAGTTCCTCAGGAGAACTTAATGCACCATGGTGAGCCCAGCACCCACAAGGCCTGACACGTACTGTGTGCTCAACACATACTTGCTTCGCGCATGAGTGAAAGAATAACATTGATTCATGACTTTAATTCAATGGAATTTAAAATTACCACCAGATGGGTGACATGTGCATGGTTACAGATCTTTAAGACCACTGAGACTCAAAGTGGCAGGGTCACAAATTGTTAGTGGCTCATGACAAGATAAGGAGCTCATTGACTCACTTTCAAAATGTGAAGCTTCCTTCATCAAGGAAGTATTGATATAAAAAAAGTTGATAGCAATGAGCACACCTAGTGCCCAATTCTTGGTTTTTAGATATTCTCCAATGAAATAAACCAGGGCTCCTTGGGGGAAGTGTTTCATTTCAGGGTTGGGGAAGGAAAAATTCAAGATGATCTTGGAGTATCTTGTGGTCCAAAAGCAAGAAAATGCTTGAGGACTGAGGGCATGTTGAAGGCTATAGGAGTTGACCCAGAAGAGCTCTAAATGACCAAAGCTAGATCAATTTGAACAATAAAATAAATATGTGTAGTATTAGGTTGTGACCCATAGAATAAAATAAATATGACAGTGACATAAATTAATAATTGAATAAAGAAAGAAATGGGGAAGAAGGGACAGCTCTTCCTAATAGAAGAATGCCAATTAATAAATGTAGAGGGAAAGAAGACAATAGAAAAATTAGGCTAATGTCACAGCAATAAATGTTGCAGGCAAGATCTACTATGTATGCTAAAATTATAAGCATAAGTTTGAGAAGCAACAGAATTTGAACAGTCTCAAAATATCTCCCACAGGATATGTATTACTTAGAAATGGGGAAATAGCAGCTTTACGGTGGAGAAACTCCACAGACACCACCTTCACCAAGTGATGAAGGTGAAGGTCAACAGCACCAGCAAAAAGACATTCTAACATCTTCTGCTTCTATTATGATAGAATGCAAAGGGCACATTACTTATATGATATTCAGAAGTGATGCATGTATTCAGTATGCAAAATGCATTACATCAAATCATGGGGAAACAGACAAACTCAGATTAAGAAGCATTCTCCAATATAACTGCCCTGTACTCTTCAAAAGTGTCAAAGTCATGGAAAAAAACAAGGCAAGACCAAGGGACAAGCACATATTGGGGGAAAACTAAGGAGATTGCTGACTAAACGCCAGGTAGGGTTCTGTATTCGATCCTGGACCAGAAACAAAGCATAGGTGGAAAAACTGGTGAAATCAAAAGGAAATCTGAAGTTTAATTGAAAGTATTGTACTAATGGCAATTTGTTAGCTTTAATCATTATATTACAGTGATGCAAGATATAAACATAAGAGAAGCTGGGTGAAGGATCTATGCACACTCTCTGTACTATTTTTCAACTTTTATGTAAGCCTAAAAGTATTTAAAAGAAAAATGTAAAAAGAGGAGAAAAAAAGTCAGGTAAACTAAGCAGTGTTTATAGACGTAGTTGATTCACATTCTGCCACAAGCCCGTGATCTCACCATAGATTGGTAACTGGTTAACTTGTCTCTAGCAGCTGGGGCCCACATTTTGAGTAGCACTCTACTAAATTGTTTGCAATCTGCCAGAGAGGAATCAAAACACCCTGTTGTTCATGCATAATGAGTATCATTAGGTCCTATGTTCAAGCTTTGTACTTAGTAGGTATGTGTCACTCACAAAATAGAAAGTCAGGAGATGATGGTTCTGATTCTGCTCTGATTTTAAAAACAAAGAACAAAAACAAAATAGCCCCGTGTGCGACCCTGGGTAGATCACTTGTTGACACTAACCTCGGTTTTCTCATAATTAAATTGGGAAAATAACATGCGCCCCACCACCTTTACAAGGGTTGGTGGAGAGGGGGTGGTGGTGAAATGAGATAAACTGTATAGAAGGTTTTGCAAATCATAAAAGCACCATTTAACTGTAATGAATGTCTTATCACTCACGTATTTAAATGTCCCCCTTTTCATTATTTTCAGAAATGGGTGGCTTAAGAATTGGTTACCAAATGCACTTATTCAACTTTAGAAATTATTTCGTATTTACTGAGGACCTACTATGTTTTATGCATTGGCTGAGATCCTATAGTAAATATGACAATGAATTCCACATGGACTGTGGTCTCAGTGAGTTTCCAGCCTCAGGAAGGAGGATGACATACATGTAATAAATTACAACACAAACAAGAGGTGGAAATTGCCAGCTGCCAGGCAGCAACCCCACACAGATATGGGAAAGTAAAAGGACTTATGCAGCTGCTTTTCCCCTTTGTGACCACATAGTTCCTTTGTGTATATCTGTACAAATTGTTTCCAAAAACTAATTCCACACGGTAAATAACAAATAATTACCAGATTGATAAAGGGAAAAGAGATAAGGCTTTTGGAGTCAGAAACATGTGTTCCAATAATGGCCAGCACTTACTAACTGTGGGTCTTTGGGCAAGGTCTTGAACATCAGTTTCTTCTTATGCACAATGGGGACAATAATGCTACCTACCTCACAGAACCATTCTGATGATTAAAGGAGTTATTTCAAATCAAGCACTCAGAACAGTACTTAGCACAAAATGAGTACTACACAAGAGTTAGTTGTTTCTTCTTGTCTTGAGGAAATGTATTTATGGCTTTGTGACTGACCATGAGGAAAAATACCCCACAAAATCAAAAGAGAAAACTCTAGTTGTAAAGTCCTCTTTGCTCCAGAAAAGCATAGGTCCCCTTGAGCAATCAGGAGAGAGAGAGGACAAGTCAGTAGTGCACACACTTGCTGGTTCCTGAAGCTACCAATGGCCAGGGTGGGTGCTGTGTAACTTCACTCACTACTCTCACCTGCTCCTCTCTTAGCCTTTGGGACATTTTAGGTCATATTATCAGCTCTCAAGTCCTCAGAGTCTTCTTGGGAAGTTGGGGCAATCCACAGACACACACGTAATTTCTCACTTCTCAGGGACTGTGTTTCTAGGCTCTCACTCCATCCCCCCACTCTGCTTGAGGACACCTTTCCTCCTTGTCCGGCACACAGGAAAGCCACAGTGAAAGGGTCCCTGCCTTGCCCTCAGCATACCCTCAGATCTTGGCTTGCTCTGATATCTGACATGCATGGGTGCATCATGCCTTTCCCCACAATGTCCATTCACCCACAATCTGGACATGTTCAAGGCCCGGCCTGAGACTGGTGGAGAGGCCCACAGTCCCTCGCTTCCTGCTATAGTGTCTCCAGCCCACAGCGATGGGAAACCATTCAGACAAATAACAAGGAAGCGCCAAACCCACAATATGAACCATATTTCTCCAGGCCTCCTCCTCCATCTCCTCCACTATCCATTCTCATTTGTCCTTGTAACACAGGGGAATCACATTCTCTACTTACATCAAGGTTCTCCGATTTAATGCTGAGACACACATGTGCACACACACACGTGCACACACACACACACACACACACACACACACACGCATGCATGGTATCCTTCCTCCATACGTGATTTCTCCACATGGCAACCACAGTCATCCTATTATAACACAGTCAGACCATGTTGCTGTCTAGCTCAACACTTCTAAAGGCTCTGTCTTGTTCCAGATAAGAGGTAATGTCCTTACCATGGCCTACAAAATCCTGCTCCATCTTTCCTCTAGTGAGCCCTCTGTCCCATCCTCAACTAGAGCTCCTCCTAGCTCATGCCACTCCACATGTGCTGGCCTCTTTGCCCTTCCCTGAGCACGCCAGGCTGCTCTCACCTCTAAATATTTGCTCTCCCAATTCCCTCTGCCTGGAATGCTTTTCTCCCAAATGTCCACCTGGCTAGTTCCCTCAAATATCCCCTTAGGAACCTTCCCTAATCATTTTATTAATAATTTAAACCTCCACCCACATCCACACCCCTATTTTCCTGTTTTACTTTTCTCCATAGCACTTGTCACCATCTAATACCATGTATTTTATTTATTTATTTATTTATTTATTTATTTATTTATTTTATTTACTGTCTCTCCCTACTAAAACCTAAGCTCCCCGTGGGCAGGAAGAGCTGTTCTATTTACTGCTAACTCTCTGGTGTCTAGAACAGGTACTCAATAAATACTTGTTGAATAAAGGAAAGAAAGAGTTTAAAAATATGTATACATATATACAAACACATATGCATCTATTCCTATATATGCACAGTATAGCTACTACTTTATTGAGCACCAACTACCTCCCAGGCACTGGATGAGGTCTGCATGAAGCACATGCACTTCCCATGGGTATCTAATTAATCCTTTCAATGAGCCTACAAGAAAAAATACTGATGCACATTATAAAGATGAGGAAACTGAACTTGCCTAAGTGGGTCAGCAAGGAAAAGACAAAGCTGGATATGCCCTTCAGAACTCCAAATCCCATGCTCTCCCCCAATCAACACTGTGTCTTGTTCTCATGCCCTTCACAACTCTAGCCTGTTAATGATAACTGGCCAGTACATCAGCTGTCTTTCCTACCAGATTGAGCCTCCTGGAGGTCATGGGAGCGTCTTCCCTGTCTCTGTTTTTATAGGACCTACATGTATAGTATAGTTCCTGGCACATAGTCAGTCTCAATTACTCACTGTTAGAAATGCTAATTTTCCTCTTTCCTTGGCAACTAGGGCACATCTGACTCAAGTCAGATGGGAGAGGCATCCTGCTGCATTTATCCTCAAGGAAGAAAATCACAGACAGGTGAAGTGCAGCACTGCTCATCCCAGGCACCCACAGTCTCCTCACCCAGGGGACCTTGAGGCTCAAAATCTGGACTGTGCTTCCCTCCTTTCCAATCTCCTTTACCTCCAAACTCCATAACTGAGCCCCTACATCTTTACACATGGCATGTCAACTAGATTCTTAGGAAACAGAAACTCAGACTTAACTCTTGTATTGTTTTATCATTCCCATGAGCTAAGACAGAGTGGGGAGAACACAAGGACCACTTTGCCAGCTCAGGCTGAGAAAGGGGAGTAGGGCAGAGTGGTTCATATCATGGACTTTGGAGTGGGGCAGACTTGAGTTCAAGCTCTAGGCAAGTAAGTTAACTCCTGAGCTATTTCCTCTGTAAGACACAGATTGAGCAGTACCTACTTTATGGAGGTGTTGTATCAGTCAAAAGAGTTTAGGATTCAAACTCAGGTCCGTCTGACCCCAAAGCCCCGGAAGCACATCACCAGACTACACTACCCACCTGGGAGATTCCTTTAGCTGGGCAGAGTCTCTGATTCCCACAGAGAGTCTGAAATGCTAAATGTCCTCAGGAAAGATGGATACTAAAGTACAAGAAACATTTTTCCAGAAAGTTGGACTTAGTGAAAGGGAGAAGGGGCTCTGGAAGGAGATCCTGGGCAAAGTCAGGGAGAGAGAATTTCAGAGAGGAGGGTGATTAGCTAAAAAGAGGAGGCCAGTACACAGAGAAAAACACAGTGGTCCACCCAGAAGTTTTGGAGTGAACACTTAGCTAGGATCACCTCCCTACACATGGGCCACAGTGTCAGCATAACAACAACATCTGCATAATTTGGCTATTGTTGAAAGTGCTGCTATAAACATTGGGGTACAAGTGCCCCTATGCATCAGCACTCCTGTATCCCTTGGGTAAATTCCTAGCAGTGCTATTGCTGGGTCATAGGGTAGATATATTTTTAATTTTTTGAGGAACCTCCACACTGTTTTCCAGAGTGGCTGCACCAGTTTGTATTCCCACCAACAGTGCAACAGGGTTCTCATTTCTCCACATCCTCTCCAGCATCTATCGTCTCCTGATTTGTTCATTTTAGCCATGAATTGATGAATGGATAAAGAAATTGTGGTTTATATACACAATGGAATACTACAAGGCAATGAGAAAGAATGAAATATGGCCTTTTGTAGCAACGTGGATGGAACTGGAGAGTGTTATACTAAATGAAATAAGTCATATAGAGAAAGACAGATACCATATGTTTTCACTCTTAATGTGGATCCTGAGAAACTTAACAGAGACTATGGGAGAGGGGAAGGAAAAAAAGAGTTAGAGAGAGGGAGGGAGCCAAACCATAAGAGACTCTTAAAAACTGAGAACAATCTGAGGGTTGATGGGGGGTGGGAGGGAGGGGAGGGTGGATGATGGGTACTGAGGAGGGCACCTGTTGGGATGAGCACTGGGTGTTGTATGGAAACCAATTTGACAATAAATTTCATATTAAAAAAAAGAAGTCCACTGGATTGGAATTAGTTTCTCCTTTGATGAGCTTTTTTCATATTCTGTCTGAATTTTATGTATATGTAGTCATCTTTCTGTCTCCTATAAAGAACCCAAATACACTAAATCTTAAGTGCAGTGGTGCCTATGCAAATAATAAAGCATTATGAAATGAAAAAAAAAAAAAACAATATCTGCATTTGGGCCCAGGACAGGTATATGTTTAAGCCTTAGGCAAGTTTAGCACCTTCCACCTGGTCAGGGATCCAGGTGCTGCTGTTCAGATTTACTGCTTATAGGATGCCTTCGTTAGAAAAAAATTTGCACCACCATAGGATGTTTTTCAAGAACTCTCCTAATACCCATAGAATACTTGAAGCTCTTGCTGAAAAAACAACAGGGAGGGAGCCTGAGAACTAAAGGGCGATGGGAGTCAAGCTCCATGTGTTTAATAGCTGTTAACGACCCAAGCACAGTGAAGGACAAGTTCCCAGCCTGCTAGCTTCCATTTTGAGTCTCCTTGGAGGAAACAAAGACACTGCATAATTATTAACAATAGCAAGCCAGGTTTTAACCATACTGTGGGCTATGGTGACCAATAGTAGTTTTAAAATGTGCGATATTGAGAGGAAATCCAGATATGTATATGGGTCTTGAAAAGTTTGTATGGAAATTCTGTCATTGACAGGTGGTCTTTAAATACAGGTGCCTCTAGAATGCTGATATCTTCCAGAGAGAATGACAAGGTGTTCAGAATGAATGCAGAATTCAAAGACCTTGCCTCTGTCTTAGATCTACGTGGGGACCTTAGCCAAGTCATTTAACCTCTGAGTCTGAGTTTCCTCTAACGTACAATGGCAGCCATCAGTAATAGTCCCACCCACCATGAGAGCTAGCTTTCGGTGTCAAATGAGATCACACCAGTGAAAAGATGCTGTAAACTATGAAGAGAAACAAAAGTAACAGATAACTTAATTAATTTTGACAGATCTTACTACCCCTCTAGGAAGAAAACCGTGTGTGTTTGTGTGTGTGTGTGTGTGTGTGTGTGTGTGTGTGAGAGAGAGAGAGAGAGAGAGAGAGAGAGAGAGAGAGCTGACAGAGAGAGAGAGAACAAGACAGAGACAGAGAGAGAAAGTGAGAGCACTACATACCTGGGAGTTTAGCTTCTCTAAGAAGCAGCAGAGATTTAGTAAGTAACTAGACATCTCCACTTCCTTCTCCCAGTATTGGGGAAGTAAGTGGCATTCTTCTCCCAAAGGCCAATCTTTCAAAGTTGTTTAACTGATGGGGAAGTAAGATGCATACAGTCTTGTGAAAGTTCCTCAGGATGATTCATACTCAGATGATTTGGTGATTGCTCTTGTATGGCTTCCCTGCTCCCTAGGGCTTCACCCATGTCCAGCTTGACTGGGATTTCATTCTCATGAAGACCCACAATGCAATGACCACCATGTTCAGAAAGTGAAATGGTGGTTGCCTACTACCCTAGAACAGCCTCTCTTTCCAGATGTTAAGCCTTAACACGAGTCTCTGTTGCACTGGGAAAGAAGAAACAGTGACAGAAACCTAATTACCTACAATCTCAAACAAAATTCTCTAGAGCACTTTTCCTGTACCCTAACCTCCCCGCCCCTCTTACTAAGGTCTCCTTGCTCAGGTCCCAGAGGTGATGTTTGGCAATTTCATTTACACAAAACAAGGTTCCTGTGGGACTTAGTTCCAGATAGGTGAGAACTTCCCATTTTATCTCTAGATTTTTCATGTGAGCTCCACCTTGATAACCAGATTTCTTCCCGCTCAGTTCTTATTATTTAGGCTACTGTTATTTGTATCCTATAACACAAAGATAGCAACTGAATTATTACTCTCCTTAGCTACCTAGTTTCTGCCTTTTTAAGAAGATATTAGAATATAATCTAGCAGGCAAGGAAGGAATGTGGTCTTTATAATTCTCTTTGTGCAACATGACATAAGTGCTGAATAAATGCTTTTTAATGATGCAGCAGCTGATAGGGTTCCACACATTATCTTATTCATATTGAAGATATCCTGGTGAAGTGAGCAGTGTCTCACAGATGGAGAAACAAAAAGCAGAAAGGTGAGGTGACTTGTACGAGAACAGAAAGCAAATCAGAAATGGAGGCTTGACAATCTTCACATTCTTCAGTTTGGAGTGCTATTGGTTATTCATTCACTCTAAAAAGCCACAACCTTAAACATAAAAGTTCTCCACTCCTACAAAATTTGAGTGTGACAAAAAGCACTTGATAAATTGTGCTAGAAGAAAAATAGTCCTAATAGTTGGCTCAGGTACATGTTGTCCCTTTCAACCAAACCTCAGAAAATCACTCTGTAAGCAAAAATACATTTTCATCCCCGTGTGCCAACAATGGCAATGGCATAGTGGTGTTTACATGTGAACCTCCCATCTCAGGACCCCAAGGTGCTTTACAATTTAATTATCTCTGACACTTTTCTATTTGCTTATACAAAGGAAGCCAAGTTGCCTTTTCTTCATCAGGAAATTGATGGCAAGTTATGCTATTGCCCAAGATCCCAAAGTGAGCCAACAAAAGATCTCGACCTCCAAACTCACCTTTTAATACAAGACTCTATCCTTCCCTTCATATTAAAATTCACTGTAACTGGCCATTCTTGCTACTGCTATGAGGTATTAGGACAGGTGGCTGGGAAGTTGAGAGCTTGTGGTGAAAGGAAAATGGGGGAAGGGAAGGTAGTACATTCTGTTTTAGACTTAAGCCTAAGAGAATGCTTGGATAACCAAGTTTAGATGCTTATCCAGGTGGATTAGAGGTGCAGGAAAGAGTTCCAGAATAAAGATAAAGATATGTGACTCATGCACATACAGGTAATAGCGAGTAGGAGACTGGAAATCCTACTTTTTCATACAGGTCTCTTGAGACCAACGATGTTTATTATAATAAAAACTCCATTTCCAATTCTGAACATCATTGTGAAGTAGAATTACAAAGTGGAACTAACCAGGAGCATGGGGTTAGTTGCAAGAATCAACCAGAAGGCAGCAGGTTCAGTTTATAAAATCCAACAAGCAAGGCCAGCCGGCAATTAATTCTCACCTCTCCACCCGTCACGGTCCCTACCATTTGTAATCAACATCTCAGATATTACATTCAAATTGCTTTTCTCCTGATATCTCCAAACAGAAGTATTCTGTCCCTTCTTTAAACTCCCAGAGGATTTTATGTGTACATCTTTTATAGGATGCATCATAATCTGAATGGAGTTGTAGATATCTGAATGGAGTTGTAGTTGTTATTGTTGCCATTATCCTTCCCACATAATTGAACGTGTGGATGGTAGGGTCATCCACTACGGGAAGGATGGTGAATGTTCAATCAGAAGGAATGCACACCTAACTGGCACACCTAACTGGCAGCTCCCAGGGTCCTCATTTGAAATGGCAAGGTTAGGGATCTTTTCTTAGAGTCAGAAGGCACTGCTGGGCACCAGTATTCTTTCCAATGTAGCAATTCAACTCAGCAACAGTTATCCTTTATCGTAATGGATGTGTATGCTGTACTTTCTACACCTCAAAGAGGCTAGGAGTCCTCAAAGAAATAAACCTCAGCAATTGGTCAGGCTTGGCTGCTTCATTTCCCTTTTTCCAGAAATCACAAGCTGAAAACAGAGGCTCAAACTCTTGTGCTGTAAGGGACTCACATACAACTTCTCCCCGGAGGGGTAACTCTCCAATAAGACATCCTAATATGGACAACACCATCTAATACACTATGAGTCTTACAGAGCCAGGCAGGACATTCCTGGCCTTGACCAATTTAAGAATTTAAAAATCAAGTGCCTGTTAGTCGTTCATCAATGTTTCCATGCATATCCATTCCATTACATCAGGGCCATGATATTTCAGATCCCAGTGTCCAGGGTCCATTAAAAAGCAAATGTCTCCTTTAAACAGAGAGACAGTGCATTTCTCCTTCATCCTTATTCTCACTGGTACCTCCCTCTGCTCAACTCCTTTGCAGGTTCATTTCCAATAGGTTTATGTAACACAACAGCTGAGTAATATATCAAAGGGGCTCTGGGTGCAGCGGCTGCTGAGATGGCATCTCATTTACAGCTTTCCAGTGAATGAGAAAGCACTCCTCACTTGAGAGCTGCCTGCCGCTCAGGACAAGCTAATTGTACCTTAAGTTCAGATTGTTTGCTTTTTTCAGGGCATGGGACCAGAAGCAAGCTGGCCTAACACTTAGTCAAAGTGTGGCCCTTTACTGCATGAGATGGGCATTACAGTACGCCACAAATGATCCATCCCCAAATATATTTGTGCCGACAATCAAGTCTGTGTGTGAAGACTTGGGCCCTGGAATATTAATATTTACATTGTTTTTTCATCCTAGAAGATATTTTCTCATCCCTGTCATTTAATCCTCAAAACAACTCCATCAAAACATCATTGCTATTTTCATTATTACCATCGTTCATTCCCATTTGCAAACTGAATAAGTCAAGGGTCTGTGTGCTAGACGCTAAGTGTAGTATCCAAGATCCAAAGCCGGTCTATGGCAGACGTGGGTCTCTAACTCCATTTTTCTGACTCAAATTCAACATTTTTCTTGACACAAACTTTCTGAAGACAAACCACACCCTAGGAATGGTAGGGTATATGGAAGAACCATTATTTCACTGATTTATTCACTAATCCAATTTATAATCAGACATGGTAAGACCCCCATCACTTTTTAAATAACCCTTATTTTTTATTTCAAAATGTTTATCATAGACCATCGGTAAGAATCATAATTATTCAGAAAATGAATCATTTGTAATTTCACTTCCTGAAATGGCTTGTCATTAACACTCTAATGTACACCCTATTAGACTTCCCAGGTTATAGTACATCCTATCTATAATTACATGAGATGTAAATAGAGTTTATGTATTATGAAAGTGAGATATTATGGATGACATTCTATATATTTCCATTTAGATATCTATCAACCTCTTCCCAAGCCATTAAGTATCCTCCATATCACCATCTGAAGAGCTACATGGTGTTCCATCACATGGATGCACCCTAACATAGTCAACCAGTCCTCTAGAAATTGAGGAATAACAGAGAGAGGAATTCAATTATTTCAGGTTTGACTCTATTATGAGCAAGACTACAATGAAATACTTGTAAATAGTCTTTGTGTATTTCTGATTACTTCCACAGGGCAAAAGCCTACAGAATTCTTGAACCAAAAGGAATGAAGATTTTAAGGCTTTGAACAAACCACCTCCAAAGTGACTGTAACCATTTCCACTGCCCAGCAGCTCTGTCTCCAAAGCATGTCCCATTCATCCCAATGTACCAGCCTCCATCCTTCCCAACTGGTCTCTCATACTGCCCACCCACCCCCAATCCATTTGCCTAGGCAGACAACCTTTCAAAAATAAAAAACATGTCATGCTTCCTACTACGGATGCTCTTCTGTTTCTGACACACACCAAGTTTGTCCTGCCTCCTTTACACTTGCTGTTCTCTCTCCCAAAAGGCTCTTTCTCTCTTTCTTAGCAAGCCTAGCTCCTATTTGTCATCCTAGCCCCAGAGGGGTCTTCCCTGGCCACCAACTTAAAATAACTCCCTCCCTATAATCATGATATCCCATCACTTTGCTTCTCTTAGATTCCTTGTCCACAGCACCAACCACATTATTCATATTAATTAAGATCTCTTATTGATTTGCCTACTACTATATTTTGTCTCTTCCCCCTTCCCTCCCCCCACATGTACAGAAAATGTAAACTCTTATGCCCCTCAGTGTGCCTGAGAATCATACATTCTCAGTAAATACTTGTTGAGTAAATGAATGCACAGAAGAGTCATTTTAGTGCTGCCCTAACCAAGCATAATATGATGGCTAAATCTAATGTAAGACATATCACCTACTGCCTTCCAGAAAAGAGGGGGGAAAAGACAAGAGATACCACAAACAACAGCAAGTCAAGACTGGTGGGTAACGGCAGACCCCAAAGCTCAGGCTGTGATGCCTCACCTCACATCAGACAGACCTAGCAGAATCTAAGCAGGCATCAGAACAAGGCCCTTCTGCATTGGAAAATAAAAATCTACATCCTTTAAAACTAATCTCAAAAAAAAAGCGGGGGGTGGGGGGAATTTACCAGAAGAAGTTACAACATATAAGAAAACACCCAGAAGTGTCTTCTCTCATATTCTAGAGATATTTAAATTGTCCAGGTTAGTAAGATATAGATAGGGCAATACAACTGTTTTTCACAATTTGAAGACCTGACATATTATTAAAAACAAAAATATAAAAAGTGTTTACATTAGATCTCTAGATTACAATAGCAGCTATGGACATGCATGTGAGACTCTCACCCACATCAGCACTGCTGAACTCCTGGGTGGGCAGAGGCGATGCTTTACCAATTGCCTACTGCTGAGCCCCGACCAGGGAGCCAGCACTGCACCTGGCATTTGACATGTGTGACCACATATGAGCCTCCGGGCGACTCTCTGAAGCATTGCTATCCCCACTCGTACAGGTCAGGAAACCCAGCTTCATGGAGATCACAAATGGATTACATCAGGATTCCAACACATGCCTATCTGGCATGTGCTTTTTATACAATGTCCCCAGTTGCCCATGGCACAATTTGAGAACCAGGGTGCCCAGATTCCCAGTCCTTCACCCCTTCCACAAGTTTGTGCTAATGCTGGATGCAAGAAGCAAAGAGCCATTTCCTTCCACCTCTGAAGAGCAAGAAACCCTTTCTACAGTTGAGAACAGCTTTCCCTGTATGATTCCCCTGTCAGGTCAATGTCTGGAGTTTATCCAGCGTCAGAGTCCTCCTCAAGGACAGCCATTCTCCTGGGCTCCCTTTGGCCCTGGGTCAACAGGCCACACAGCATGTGCTTCCTCTCTCTTCCAGGGCCCTGCCTGAGACAGCGCCTCAGATACAATAAAGCCCATGGTGTGTGTGAAAGAAAATGTTTACAGGGTTTCAGGTACCCCAAAGAAAAACCTTCACAGTCATTTTAAAAGATTAGTTTCCCTCTCTAATCCGAAGCATCGTGAAGGGATAAAGCCAAGCCAACTTCAGGGAAAAGGGCCAGAGCTCTCCCTCTAGAAGTCTGATGGAAACACTGGACATGAGATGTATTTGACAACTTCTATTTACAACTCTAGAGAGTGGCAGAATCCTTGAAAATACTTGATTCTGTATTTTTTTTCAATAAATGAACAACAACAAAATGCTTAGTTCCTAGCTGGCCAGATAAAATGCAAGACAGGAGTTTCCTGAATTGAGTAAGAAGCATTGTTTGTTGGTCTCTCTGCCTCAGCTAGGCCCTCTGAGTGGACATCAAATGAGGGCAGATGAGGGAGAGCAGCTTCTTCTGACATCACACCAAAAAAGAAAAGTAGAGTGAGGCCAGAGGCACATGGAAACAGGGACAGGGACAATGTGGAAAGTAAAGTAGTTCTGTGGGCTCTTTCTCGAATTCTCTGCATAGCCCACCAAGGCACAAGGGCACTCTTCTAGAGGAGAAGTGTCCAAAACCACAGTGCTCCTGGCAATCACAAAGGGCATGCACGGCACAGCAATTTTAGAAACAAGATTCCACCAGACTGACTTTTAAAACAAATAGACACATATTTGTAGGATTGGTTCAATCTGGCACAGGTTTAAACTCAACCTTTCCTCCCATATGTCAAGCACACAAATGCACATCACCAGTTTTAAGACTGACAGCTTCCCTCCCATACTGAGTGTCTTGTTCTACTTGAAAGGCATTTCCCAGACTGAAATATTGAGACATATACAACTCATACAACGATGTTCAGGTTGCTAGATACTGACTAGTCAACCTATGGTCAGTAGCCGCTGGAGGATTAAAAAACAAATTGAAATGACCAGATTCCTGTATGTTCAACCTATAGCTGATATAGGACCTCTCTGCCCTCCTTTTTTTTTTTTCTGTTGTAACAAAACAGATCTTCTTAAATATATTTCACATATTGCAGTAGCCCGGACATCAAATGTTTCCCAGAGTGAAATTAAATATAGCATTTTATTTGGAGCAAGTCAGCCTAACTCAATTTTCCTTCCCAGCATTGCCACATAGAGACCTTCCATTTGGCAGCTGGGAGATGTGCTCAGCTCTGAGCTGGACTTAGAACTTCTTTCCACAGTCTTGACAATCCATCTGTTTCCTCTGCCCTTGTTCAAGAGCTTTAGAAGTCATAAAGGGGGCAGTTTGGCCCTCTGCCCTCAGGCCCTGTCTTTAGGGGAAAACATACCTCTCTTCCCAGCAGAGCCTCTCCAGGCTCCTCATGACCACAATACTGCACCACTGGAAATTTAACTTCCTAGAAAAAGCAAATGAATTTGCCATGAAGCAGTCTGCCCTTGATGGAGGGAGTGGCTCCCATCTGGAATGCTGTTGCATGTCATTGTGCATTGTTGATGTTTACCCTAACACAACATCAGGAGAACCATGCAGACTGGGAATCTCACAGTGGATAAACATTACTGCATACCAACTGAGGGCTGTGCATCAGGAACTCAAAGGTTATGGGGGAGCAAAGGCTGTCAGAACAGGTGGAGTGAGGGGAACCTCGAGAGCCAAAAATCAACGTGCTCACTTTACAGATGCAGCAACTAGACCAGAAAGGACATGATGCTCCCAGGGTCACAGCACCAGGCGGCAGCCACAGTGATTTCCTAAATCTCTGGTGAAGGCTTTCCCATCCCCATCTGGGAAGTTTAGAGGAAGACAAGTACCAAGTAGATGCCTCTAACAAGTGTGTCATCAGTGGAGGCTTACAGTGATCCTTCCCTCTTCCCAGGGGCCTGAGAGAGTACTTGGCATCTCTTTAATTCCCGAAACAGCCCTCAAACAAGGAACTGTGGCTCACAATTAGGCCCAAGATCACCAAGATCCTGAATGTCACAACTGCAATGTGAATCCAGTCCATTTTCAACTCCAGACCTGACTGTGCTGTGTTGCCTCACTTAGCCCTCCTCCAAAACGGAGCCATCTCTAATAAGCGTGTGGTAAATCAGAGCAAGTCCAAATGAAAACACAAGTTGCAAAGCATCTATCAAGTAGCATCCAAAGTGTGTGTGTGTGTGTGTGTGTGTGTGTGTGTGCGCGTGCGCACATGCCCATTTGCGCACATGTAGGAAAAAGAACACATCAAAGTACCAAGTGGTGATTTTAAAATTTTCTTCTTTATAAATTTCTGTTTTTCCAAAATATTAAACAGTTCTTATTTTTAAGAACTAATTTAATTTAATCTGAAATTAAAATTTTTAAACTGTGGTAAAATACACATAAAATTTAGCATCTTGACCATTTCTCTTTTTAATTTTTTTAATTTATTTATTTTGAGAGAGAGAAAGAGAGAGAGAGAGAGAGCAGGAGGGGCAGAGAGAGAGGGAGAGAGAGAGAATCCCAAGCAGGCTCCGCACCATCAGCACAGAGCCTGATGTGGTGCTCGAATTCACAAACCATGAGATCATGACTTCAGTCAAAACCAAGAGTCAGATGCTTAACGGACTGAGCCACCCAGGTGCCCCCCCCCCCCACACTTAACCATTCCCAAGTGTACAGTTCAGAACCATTAAAACATGTTCACATTACTATGCAACTGTCACTACCACCATCCATCTCTAGAAAACTTTTCATCTAGCAAAACAGAAACCCAATACCCATTAAACAATAACTGCCCAGTTTCCCTCCCCAGCCCCTGAAAACCACTGTTCTACTTCCTGTCTCTGTGAATTTGCTTCTCTTAGGTCCTTCACATAAGTATTTGTCCTTCTGTGTCTGGGCTTATTTCACCTCGTGTAATGTCTTCAAGGTCCATCCATGCTATAGCATGTCAGAATCTCCTTCTTTTGTATCGCAGGTGCACACCACATTTTGTTTATCCATTCAATTGTTCGTGGACACTTGGGTTGTTTCAACTTTTGACTATTGTGAATAACGTTGCCACAAAACATAGATGTACAAATAGTTTTTTAGAAACACCCAAGCTTCTTAAAATCCTGAAGTATTTTTTTCGGAATGTGCCACTGTCCATTAAAATCAGGGTATGTCTTCTGTGGGTCCTAGCCTGGGAAATGGAGCAAATTCTATGCTGGGGTCTGCACGTTTTGCCTTCTATCTTTAAACACTTTTAAACCAATGGTTTTCAACCCTGGCTGTACATTAGAATCACCCGGGGGTGCTTTTTAAAAACACTGATGTCCAGGAGCACCTGGGTGGCTCATTCAGTTAAGCGTCTGACTTCAGGTCATGATCTCAATGGTTCGTGGGTTCAAGCCCTGCATCAGGCTCAGTGCTGACAGCCTGGAGCCTGCTTCAGATTTTGTGTCTCCCTCTCTCTGCCCCTCCCTGCTCATGCTCTCTTTCTCTTTCAAAAATATATAAACTGTAAAAAAAGACTTTATAAAAATACTGATGTCCAGGCCCAACTGAAGACATCTGAATCCCAATCTCTGAGTTGAGGAAGACAAATTAGATTTTTTTAAACCTTCCCTCTCCCCTATTATTCTGCAGGGGTGAGAATCACTGCTATTAACTCTCTTCTCTCTTCTTTGGGGGCCCCTTCTCTTTATTTACAAAATGTCTACCCTGTAAATAACACCTTTTCTCCCATCAAAAGTAAAAAGGGTTTACTGGCTAGTCAACTACCCTAGGTGTTTGCCTGATTATGTCTGAATGAGAAATGCTCACTGCAGAGCACTGCCTCCTCCAGTGCAAACCTTTTATCTCTAATTGTGCAATAAGAACCTGCCTCTTTCTTGGCAGGAATGTTAATATGAATAAGCAGGTAAGAAGGTATTTCTGGGCCTACAGTCCTTAAGGAAATTATAATCTAGTCCTTTTAAGGCAGCAAGGGCAGGAAGAGAGAGAGAGAAAGAGAGAGAGAGAGAGAGAGAGAGAGAGAGACCTCTACTCTCCAGGCTTGGAAGGAGGCTGCAGAGGAGGCTGGCTCCCTGGACTCACTGGAGGAGACAGAGGACCTGGGTCATGCTCACATTCCTCTGACCCTAAAACACCCCCAGGTCCCGGCCTCCCCCATTCTCACCCAGGACTCCCAGGTACTTCCTTTGGTGTGTCCTGAGGACAGTCAGTGTGGCTTTGTCCAGTTCTATATTTGATCATTTCCCCTCTGTAACCAGCACTCCAGAATGCATCTCTCTGCTGCTGTGCTCTCTGATCTCCAAGTTCTTGACAACAGAGGGTGTCGCTAAAAGGGGAGCATCGTGACTTCATCAACAAGTTGAGTTCTAAACATCTCTGTCAGAAGCTTCACAAGCAAAGGTGGACATGCAAGTGGCCGCAGCAGGACATACTCTGGGACAGTCTCTCTCTTCGCTCTCTCCCACAGGGCTCTCCTCTCTCAGTAGGCAGACCTGGGGCTCTAAGGCCCTTCACCTCACCTTGGGGCTCCTCTGCCTTTTTGGGGAGAGCCCTCCAAACAGGATATTGGAAGACATCCATGCTACAGTCACAGCAGCAGCTTCATGTTCCCAAGGACTAGTTCTCCATCCACATGAAATGTTAATGTAACAGAATGCCAAGCTGTGCTGGAGGCCAGGACCCACAGCAGGAGTTCAAAGGAGAGAAGAGAGGGTGAGCTGGAGGAGTCCAGGGAGCTGCAGAGAGTCCACAGAGTGTGGGGTAGCCCCAGTGGAGGGAGAGGGGAATGGACATGATGTAGCCAGGCCTAGAAAGCAGGAAGAGGGCACTCTACCCAGGGGACAGGACCTGCTTGGGTGTGGCTGGGGTGAGCAAGCCCAGCTCTGAACTTGTCTGTGCCCTCTCAGCGATGCCAGTCCCACAAAGTCATGAGCAATAAGGTTAGCAGAGAACTCAGCACCACGATAGATGACCAGAACCTATCCTAAGAAGTGAGCAAGCTCACAGAAAGGAAGGGAGAGGCAGTGTGAGGGGTAAGGAAAATGAAGACTGAAGCCCTGAATAATACAACAGGACACCTCCAAATAGCAGATGAACGCTGAAGCCAGGGACCTCAGACAGGCATGTCTCTGACATATCTCTGACCAGTGAACCCAAAATACACAGCCACATGTGGATCTGGTTATCTTGTGCAGCCGGTCCTTGCGGAGCACGTACTAAGCATCAGCACTTACACACTCCCAAGTTGCCTCCAGGTTTTCATGCCCCCTTCCTCCTGACTTCCCACTCACAAGGTGCTTAAGCCCAGACCCAGAGGACACCCCTCTGCAACATCAGAAGGAGAGAGGAGGGGAGACACTTAACATTATTTTGATCACCTCTTCAGTATCTTTTTTAGGCAGGGGTGAGACAGTTCTGCACAATTTACAGGTAAAGAAACAGAAGCACAGAAGAGAAGAGATGGAGTTCAAATGAACCTCATGCATCAATAAATTATGTTTGCCAATCAGGAGTGTCTGCCTATGGATTACGGCCGGGCCTGCAGGAGGAGGAAAGGCGGGTGGGCGGGAGGACTATTCAGCAATGCCATCACTAAATTAAAGTACACTGGTCACGGGGCACCTGGGTGGTTCAGTCGGTTAAGCATCTGACTTCGGCTCAGGTCACGATCTCGCGGTCCATGAGTTCCAGTCCCGCATCAGGCTCTGTGCTGACAGCTCGGAGCCTGGAGCCTGCTTCGGATTCTGTGTCTCCCTCTCTCTCTGCCCCTAACCCACTCATATTCTGTCTCGGTCTCTCTCAAAAATAAATAAAAACATTAAAAACAAAAAAAGTACACTGGTCACTCTGAGGAAGCTAGCTCCTGTGGCCCAGGCCTGTGGCTGAGATCCATTTTTGAGCATATTTACATAAGAAAAGGAGAACAGTGTGACAGAAAGGGCACAGGGATGTGGACGCAGACAGACTCAGGCTCATTTTTAGCTCTGCAACTTTGGATTTCAGCTTTACACAGGTTAAAAAATGGCTAAGGGATTAAAAAGAATCCTGGTATTATTATCCTGGTGATACTCAATAATAGAAGACTGTTTCTATTAACTTATTGCTGGTGTTTAGGCTTTCTTAAGTTTTCATCACAATCATTCACAAATTTATTGACCTAGAATAAAACCCAATAAAATTTTTGAGTTGTCTGTTGAAAATGATTGAGGCCACTTCTCATTAATTGTGTACTGATTAGGAGCAATTTCCCAGGTACAGTTAGGTGGGAAAAAAAGCAATGCAGGACAGAATGTGTAAGTGTTCACATCAGGGGCGAATGAGAAAACAATATACGTGTATATGTTCTCTGATGTGTAGGTCTCCTACCAGGACAGGCCCTGGTGGTGAGGAGCAAAGAAGAAGAGAGACTTTTCACAGCATACCCTTTCATGTATTCTTTATTTTGTACTGTGTGAATCTGCTATTTTTTAAAAAATACATAGAATAATTTACTTACAAGAAGTTTGGGGAAAAAATAAAGCTGTGCAAGGAGCTGAAAACTTTGGATGAGCTAGTGGGAGTACATGAGTGGTGATGTGCTTCACAGCTCAATGGAGAGACAGTTGCCAAGGACCCTGTGTCCTGAGAACAGTCTGGGGCCATGGGGAGGGGTCTCCAAGCATCCTGATTCCATCGCTTATTACAGAGCCTTGCAGTGCCAACCTCAAGATAAGCCATACAAAACAACTAAGAGCCACCTCCCTGGAGATGACACTGGTGAAAGTTCGTAACTCTCTGGTTCACATAGCACCTTCTATCCAAGGACTGCAAAGTGCTCATGCACATTCACGAGGCCCCAAGGCCACCCTTAGGAGAAGGGAGCAGCTCTCCATAGCTGTGAGGACTGCAACCCTGAGGAGCATGGAGGGTAAGCCCCTTCAAGCTCAGTGGCCCAAGCCTCCCACCTGAAGTCTCTCACTTCCAGTCACCCCGAGGCAGTTGTTCCACCTCTCCATACCTCAGTTTCCTTCTTTGCAATCTGAGAATATGAACAGTACTTATTTCACAAGATTGGTGTGTGGAGTAAATAATGCCCAGACACAGTAATAACTAATATTGATTGAACCATTATTTTATGCCAGACACTGCTTTAAGCAATTTGACCCATATTTACCTGATTACTCTCCTTAATTTATGAGTGGGGGAACTGAGGCACAGAGAGGTTCTGGAAGCCACATACATGATAGGACTGGTGAGGGGAACCCAGAACACTTTACATGCATCACTGCTCAGCAGGCTAACATGGAGGACTGTCAAGGTTTCAGATGGGCGCAGCCTAGAGATGGAAAAACTGAGGCACGAAGAGGCTGCTGGTTCTGCTGCTCTCCCTCACATATGATTGCAAGGCCATAGATGGCAACCTCTATCAACAGATGTCAGGGAAACCAAGACAACACTGTATGGTGGCATTACTGCTTCTCAGTCTGAGGGCAGGGGGATGCAGGCTATCACTCACAGATGTAAGCCCTAGGTTCCCTCTGAGATCTGCAAACACCTCTCCCCTCTTCAGGACCCAGGATTCAGAGCTTTGCTGACCAAGTGCAGAGAAGGTGCCAGAAAACCTGCATAAAAATCCCGAGGTGCCTGGAACATGAGAAAACTGGTTATTGTTCAAAAGCTCATGGCTGCCAGTGAAACATGTCGAGAGGGGGTGGCCCAGGCGGGGGAGGGGCAGTGTGTGAAGCCGGCAGGCCCATCTGTAAACACAGAATACGTTAGGAATGTGTAAGCAAAACCAGAAATCCCTCGGCAGCTGCCTCCATTCCTCTCCTTCACGGACAGGGCCTGGGAGGCCTTCGGAAGAGAAGGGAGTCTAGCGTTTAGCCTCCGATGGCCAGAAAGATAGCTCCACAGACTGTCTGTCACGGAGCACTGGGTAAAACAGACACACAGAGAGCTTCACTCATTAACATTGGCGTTGCCATGACAATAAGCTGTTGCCAGGTAGCAGCGAACTAGGAGAAGAGTGAGAATTAGCAAAGCCTAAAAATAAAGCCGTTATGTTTCTTCCCCCGTCTAGATGTCCATGTGTAACAGGCAATAATCTCGCCTCCGCCTCAGCCCAGCCCTTCTCCCCAGCCAGCCCCCACTGCTGCTCCCAGCCCAGCACCAAGGGCAAGGAGCTCCCCTCTGAGGCGGCAGGAGGGGGCCTCCTAAAAACAGGTGAGGGCTAAAACCTGAAGGCTGGCTAACAAGCGGCACCGGAGAGAGAGCAGCAGTGCAAAAGCCAGGAGGCATTTTCCCCACTTAGGTGGTCAGCCTTGACTCCAGACTGAAGCTGGGCCCACTCCAGGCTGTCAGATACTTATCCCACTCCTTGGCTCAGAAGGAACAGGAAGAGGCAGGTGCCCTGTCCTAACTGACCACTTTTCTCTTGGAAACTACTTAGCCAAGCCTCAGCCCCAGAGGTGACTGTGGAAGTCAGGAGCCTGGGCTGGGCAGCATGAGTGGTTCACAGTTTCCTTTAGAACTGTGATACCACCAGAAGAGCCATCATGATACTAATTCCAAAAGGTAAAAGAGCATAATGATAAAAATCATTGAGCAATTTATAAACATCTCCAAGGGACAGGCAGTGAAATTATTTTCAGGGTCTTCCGGGCTGACTCTGATATCAGAAGAGAAAATACACGTGTCCAGTGGTTATCTGTTTCCTTTGTTCATTTCTCCCATCAGACCCTAAGCTGCACAAAGGCAGAAATCACATCTAACCACTTACCCTCATAACCTTAGCACCTGCGGTTGTCCCAGACACACAGCCAGCACACAACAGACACACCAGGGGAAAGAGGGAGCTGGGAAGGAGCTGGGTGCTGCCTCAAACACACGGCAGAGACAGCATTCTGGGTAAACGGCGAAGATATCAACGGTAATAATACTTGACCTAGATAAAATACCTCTCTTTCTACAATTCTAAGCTCTGTATTTTAAGAGCTAAGTACTACTCTCTATCCAGGTCTCTATTTTCAAAAAATTGATTTATCACAGACAGGTGTGTCATGCTTTAAGCAGATCAGATAAATTAAAACCCAAAATTTTGTTGGCAATAATTTCCTTTATAAGTCATTATAATAAGGTTTCCTCAAATGTACACCCATCTAATTTCTTTACAGTATGATTTATTTAATTCAGATAGTATGTGCTAATTTGAATCTCTAAGTGAAGCCAGAAGCAATAGTGGAATTCGTGGTTTCTTTCCTTCCAACAGACTCACCCTTGACTCACCACACTCTCCCTCTACCATGGTTAATATGCACTCAGCAAATGCAAACAGCAGCTAATTTTAATGTTAGTGCAAGAAGTGCATACTTAAGAAACTAAAATCATTATTTCTTTTGCCATCAGCCCATAAAAATATATAACCCAGAACAGAACATGAACATTATTTCTTGGTTCTTTGACTGTTCTGGAGTATCTAGCCATTAATCCAAATGCCAGTTCTTGCCTCTGGTCCCCCAAGCTTGTGCAAATAACGTAAACAGAGAGAATGACAAGGAAAAGTAGGAGCAGAACAACTGGGGATTTGAGAGCAAGCCCCATTGATCATCCCACTCCCCATCCCAACCTCCCAGCAAGGCCAGAGCTGTATGACTTAATTTATGCTCTTGAGAGAATGAGAATCAGCAGGTAGGGTCCTACTGAATAAGTTATAGAGATGCACATGACTGCTGTATTTCAACAAGACTCCACAGCGGTTCATATTCTTACAAAAAGACAGCAACAGTAGCCATCAAATCTGCTTTTAGCATTGTTTCTAGACAAGCTAAAGTTCATGGACACATTCCTTCTCTTCCAAAGTCAGACACCCCAGAATTTTACTAGAGGGGCCGTGTATTCACAATGCCTGATATGACACAGGCACAACCAGGCACAACCCAGACGAGTCCAACAATGCTACTGGAGCATGATTTCTACAAGTGTGAGGAAGTGGGATAGCAGTCCATTAACTGCAGAATTCCAAGTGATATGTGTCTCTGACATCACAGCCTGGAGAGGGCTCCTTATTCAGCAAGATCTGCCTGATTTATTGTTCCCAGAGCTGAAGCTGAGGGCCCCTGCATGCCAATGTCCACCTGGACCCCTGGGTTTTCAGCAGGGCCTTCACTTGACCACAAAACAAATGGAAAAGTCAGTCCTGACACTAACTGGAAAATAGGGTTCTTTTGAAAGCTTTATGTTCCTTTCTGCTAAAAGGGACCCAAGAGACAGCTCTTACCATCACTACACAACCATCTTGATACATAAAATCCCAGCTTGTCCTCATTACCCATCCACATCCTTTCCTCCTTCTCTATGGCATAAAATACCCAGTTATAGCCACAGATTCCAATGGAGAGGAGTTACTGAAGAGATGGCGGTGACACAGCAGCCGGCTTCACTGCACCCTGAGTACAGCCTGTGGCATTGCACTGGGCACCTCATAGGTGACCAAGAAATAGACATCGAGTCACTGAATCAACGAATAAAAAAATTAACCTAATGCTCTTTCCCCTAATACACTTGCATTACTGGCATGCTTCCCAATTTAGAAACTTGGGCCCAGTTCTCTGAGCCACCACAAGCCTAACGGAGATCACACTTGCCTGTTACTGCCTTTGAGGTCATTTGCACTAGAGCCAAATGTCATTGCCAGCCCTGCAAGAACTGGGTTGAAATCCACCTCTAACCTTGAATCAACTAGATCTCGATCATTACCCTGGACTTCAGAATCGAGGCACTCCCACCAATCCTGGGCTTCCTCACCGGAAAGGGAAACAACACAAGCTACCTGAAGCCCTCAAGGGTAGACAGCAGAAATCCTAAAGCTGTCATTATGAGCAATACCATCACCATTTCACTTGGTACACTCTTGCGAACGTCCCTACTTCGTCCTACCCCACCCCCAACTCCCGTCTTTGCAAAGACTTCATATTTTGCACCATGGTCCTGGTGAAATGAATCTCGAATGATGACCCTAATGAAGCTGTTGAAACCTAGGGAGACCCCAACTCTGCACTAGCCGCTCCCCCCAGATGTTCGGTTGCAAAAGCAGTTGGATAAAAATAAAATCACACCAAGTTGAAGATTAGATTCCTCTCCCTGCCCTTCTTTCCTTCCTGCAACAGATAAACTTGTTTTCTTACTGTGCATTTACCATTTTTAGAAACGGGTTGAAAGTAAAATGCAAGCCTCTCCTGGAGGAAATGGTAGGATATCAGTCAGTCTCCCCCACTCCCGCCCCTCTCTACACACTCTCTCTCTCTCTCTCTCTCTCTCTCTCTCTCTCTCTCTTTCTCTCTCTCTCTCTCTCTCTCCCCTCTCTCTTCTCCCTCTGTCTCCTCTCTGGCATGTGTTACTAAATTTTATACAGCTTGACTTGCTGCATCTCTGATATGAGCTGCTTATATACAACATAACCAGACACATATTTTTAAGAGTACGCAGCACTTAAAATAACTGGATTTTAAGCCTTCTGATTTTAGGTGAGAATTTGGTTGGAGGACTGGATGCGTCTTGGCTCTTGAGAAAGCAAGCAATTAGTGTTTTAAAGAAATGTATGAGTAACCTTTCAGGAAGCCACTGCCTGAAATGTAAGAAAAATCTGACTTGCTCTTTGCCCCACCAGACCCCCCTCCACCCCCTTGGAAAGTACACATATCCTTCCCTGGATGGTTTCCAGAGATGAATTTTCTGAAGCTCAAGACAGTTATTTTAAACTTCAGCTCCTTAAACTGTATTTCTAAAATATAATTAGGAATTCTTTATTCTTGGCCAAACAATTGCTAATAGAACACTGTGTGTATGGTGGTACAAGCCAGTTAAGAATCTTATGAAACACTGCCCAAAATACAGAGCGGCACAGACACACGTCTCTCTGTCTCTGTCTCACTCTCTGTGTCTCTTTCTCTTGAATACAAGTATGCACACAGATGGAACACCATTTGTCTTCCCAGAGCCATCAAATATCAGGCACATGATGACTCCTCCCAGTGAATTCCTTATTATTACAACCAACTGTCTTGTTTGTTTGTTCATGAGGACTGTGGTATTTGTTTTTTTTTTAAACCATATTGATATATAAAGTGGATGCTTACAAAATTTTTAAAGGTGTTTGATTATTGTTTTTATGAAAACAGTTCTAACAATAAACACATCACCCCAAACCAAGACTTTAGTGAGGTATAGTATGATTCATTGCTTCTTACTGGAAGGCATGAGGGCCAGGGAGTAATATTTAAAAATCACCCACCTTTCAGAATGGACACCACCAGCCAGGAGAGCTGGCCCGGGGCTCTGGAGCCCTCTGCCCTGCTAGACATAGATCTTCTATTTACTGGGTGCAGGGGATGTCCAGGGATCTGAGGAAGGGGCCAGGGGGTGGGTGCCCTTGGATTAGAGTTAACTCAAACGCTCAGAGTAGTTAGAAAAGGAACCACGTTTCTCCATTATTTCTATTGGTGGGGGCGGGGGGGCAGGTACTCAGGCCCTAAGTTAGATCCTCAGGTTAAACCAGGTGGAACCTCAAACCAAACCAAACCAAAAAACAAGGCATTTGTTACGGGGTAAACACATTGTTCTGGGGTGGGGTGAGAAGAAGTTAGATAACCTGACTTCATTGGTTTACTCACCCCAGGGGTTCTAATTTGGTCTAATCTTCAGCTACTAGGTATGATAAGTACAAACTGATCATTACATATTAAGACACTTTCATATTGGTCGGTAAATGGCCATTTCCCTGAGTTTCCCAAATTCCCTGTACCACCCAGGCCCCCTTCCTCAGGTCCCCTGGATCCTCCCTTGAACCCACTAAATAGAGGGTTTATGCCAGGCAGGACAGAAGGCTCCAGAACCCTACACCAGCTCTCCTGGCCAGTGGTATCCATTCTGATGAGTGCTGCAGGACCAGTTGTTAATAACATGTGCAGCCCTAGTCATGGTCTTCCCTTAAGACCATCTCAGCTAACATAGCTATCCTAGCCAAAGCCATGGTGACTTCTCAGGTGTATGTCATCTCCCCTCTTGTCACTATCCCTCTCTTTCAGCATGTTGTAACTTTTTCATTTGAATTATGTTGTGTGTTTTCAATGTACATGTCTTCTGATTACTCTTAGACATGAAGAGATTTGAGGCAGGTATAATACAATGTTTTATGTTTTCTGCCTTATCACGTCATACTTAACACAGTACTTGGTGCATTATAGGTATTTAAGGAATGTTCACTGGAAGAAACTTCTCAAGCCTGACATTCAAACAGCCATGGCTTATAAGTTGATTTCCATCCTAACCAGGCCTTGCCATTCTTAAAGTCCCTGCAGGTATAGTCCCCTCCATGAAACCTCTCTGGAATTTCCCCCCCCCCCCCCGCCCCACCCAAGTGATTCTGCTTTTTCTAATCCCTATGAAATCAACAGACCATAATGCATACCCCAACACCTAATTGAACTGTATTTCATCTTATGTTATGTTCCTTATAAGAAAGTTCAATTCTTGTTGTTTGTGTTATCACCCCAACTAGACTATACATTCTTTGAAGATAAGGACCACGTGGAAAAAAGCACATTTTGGTAATCTGTTTCTGAAAATCGTATGTTCAGTGGGAAATGCTAACCTATTTCCCATTATTTTAAATAGGAAAAATTATAATGTGTTGCATTACATCAACCCCAAACCAAAATATATTATAATGTATTTCCTAAAATGTAAGCAAAGTACTGCACATAACTATCATATAAACTATCACATTAGGATGTAAAGTGTTTAAAATAGCACTTCCTGATCTCTCAGTTGAATGTGCAGAGGCCTGTCACCTGGTTTCTCCCAGACCTTGAAAAGGGCCCAAATGGATGACCTCCTTCTAGGAAGGTTGGCGGTCAGGAAAAGGGGAAGAGTGTGTTGCAGATGTATTATGGGTTGGAAAAGCAGTCTGGTCTACCTCACTATTTATTACATTGGCTTTGCAAATCCTCCAACACATATATGTGACCAAGACTCCTCCCCTGAGAAGAGGATGAATGTTCCTTTAGTGTAGTCACATGGTCTTTCTTAGCCCCCAAAATATCCCCAAAGCACATCTCCTTTACTGACACTCTGTGGGCTCTACAAATCACCTACAATTATTTCTCATGCTCTACCAGTTGTATTAGAAACATAATTGGAGACTTTTCTTCAAAATGTACAATGAGTTTGGGTGATATATTTCCTGTATAAATATCAACTGAAAAATCATTTTATTCAGAGCTGTGTATAAAATATGAAACAGGACTATTGAAAACTAAAATATATTCTCCTAGGAATATGTTAACATGGGAGACATTCTGCAGGGGAAACCTGCATTTATTCTGAATCTTTACCACCCTTAACACAATGATGAGTACCTTGCATGTGAGCACTATATACCTAAGGACTGGTAAATGACTAAATAAATGGGAGGAGATTAGGTTGGAGAGAAGGAGAAATCTTAAATCTTCCATGTTGACTCTTCAAAAGAGAAAAAGAACTAAGAATCAACACTCACTGGACACAAAGTGTGAGGTAGACATACATGTCATCTCTATATTCATGACAATGCAGAACGGGAGCTATCACTAGGCCCATTTTACAGATAAAAATACCAAGTTTCACACAGACTAGATAAACAACTTGGCTAAGAGCCACACAACTAGTCGGTGGTGAAATCTAGAATCAAATGCTGGCTTAACTCCAAAGTCTGAGCTCTTTCCACCATTGCATAGCACCTCCTCCCAGGTCAGAAGCAGACTCAACTCCCATGTTCTGCCATTTCCCCAACCCTTAGTGTCTTATTTTATTTTTGAAAACACTGCTCTGTGCTTCTGAAATCACCAATCTACATTATATAAGTTGTCAACTGGCCTTCTTCCCTCTGGATGTCATCCCAAGGTTTGGATTTTATGTCTCATGGAGCTCCAGTGGAAGCACCAAATCTCAAGTAGACTACCAGGAGGCTCAGACTCAATTTACATGGAGCAGCCCCAGGTTTGCCCAACTCGCCCTCCTGCCTCCCTGAGTACCCCCAAATCAAGGTTAATCCCCAACACAGACCATGTACACCAGACCCTCTGCCTCCCCCCTTATTCAAAAACATCAACCCAAGAGGAGTCTACCATCACCATTTACTCATCTGACAACTATTTCTTACATGCCAGCAATGGGCTAAGAACTGGGGATATGACAATGGCGAGAAGATAAATAAAGTTCTCAACCTCACCCAGCTTATGATCTACTGGGGTGATCAACAATCATACAAATAAATGTAATTACAAATTGTTTTAAGTTCTACAAGAGACAAGAGCAAGATAAAAGGGCAATACAGGGCAAGATAAAAGGTTATAACAGGAAAGAGGATTTAGAATAGGAGCTTAGGGAAGACTTGTCAAATGAAGTGACATTTAATGAGACCTAAATAGAAGGATAAGAAAGAGAAAGCCAAATTAAGAGTGAGCACCTCTGGGTTGTCGGCTTCCTCCTTGTAAGCACCACGACATGCCACCTCCCAAACCCCGCCTCCACAAGTCTATCTCCATGTCGGAACTGTGAGAACCCAGCCTCTCAGGGTGGTGGTGGGAGGCTACCTTGAACTTCTACATACAGAGGTTTCCCAGTTGAATTTGCAGAAGGCTGTCACCTGGTTTCACCCAGTCCTTTAAAGGGGCCCAAATGGATAACCTCCTACCAGGAAGACTGGTGCCCAGAAAAAGGGAAGGGATGAGAATGCAGATATGTCATGGGTTGGAAAACTACACTGGCTTTGCAAACCCTCCAATACATGTGACCAACACCCCCTCCCCTGGGAAGGGATGAATGTTCTTTGGTGTGTGTGTGTGTGTGTGTGTGTGTGTGTGTGTGTAAGAAGTTTTAAATATGCATTCTGAGAGAAATGTAACTAACTCGTCTGGTTCTGATTCATTCATAACTCACCAAATTTGTTTTGCAAGTGCTGTCTGATGTCCAAGAAACTGCCAAGCATCCCTAACCCTGAATCCCGCTTTGAAGTGGTGGTTGTGCAGACATCACATGCCCGCCTGGGCATTGAAGAACAGAGCCTGGGGCCCTGGGCCCTGAGATTTGGTAAGAAGAAGACCTGCTGTGAAGGTCTTCCAGTCACAATACCCCACGCTACCCCCTTTGGTTCTGTTTAGCAATCTCTTTGGTGTGAAAATGTATCCATAATGCATGAGTGAACACCCCATGGGTGTGTGGAGAGAAGGGGGGGTGATAATCAATGTTTATTTCATTTGTTCGCTGACTGAAGCTATAATGTCAGCAGCCAGGTGAGCAGAAAGAAATGTCTTCCTTCTCTAGATTCAGAAAACTGCCCTAAAAACAGAGGAAGAGACAGGTTTAGACATATGACTAAGTCAGGCCCCAGAATTCTAACTTTCTAGTTGGTTCTGTGTTGAATGGACCTTCTCAACCAGGAGCATTATGTCCTCCTAGGAGGTGGTTCGAGGTGAGCAGAGGTCCTTCCAGGTGTCACCATACCTGGGTGGGGACTTAAGTGGGGGTGAAAGCCAAGGCTTCTAAACACCCTGCAGTGGGTGACACAGACCCTAACAAAGAATGGCCTCAGCACTGAGCAAGAGCTACCCTGAGGGGAAGAAGACAAGGCAGTAACCATGGCACTTGGTGGCAACGGGGGAGGACAGCTCAGAGACAGGACTGCATACATAATATCCTACACCACCTTCTTGGTACTAGCCTGTTGCTTCTCTGACCTAATAGCCTAACTAGGTCTCTGACCTAATAGTTCAGAGGCATGTCACTTTAAGGGAAAGACTATGTATGTCTCACTTTAAACAATACTCAGTGTGGAAATCAAGTCATTTTCTAAATACTCCAGGGGAGATACTCCAGGTAAATACTTGACACACTCCTTTCATAGGATCCCCATGATGATTTTATCTGCATAGAAAAAAAAAAACAAAAAACTCTGGTAGTACCAACAGCCACTTCCTAGGCTTCTATGATCAGGCACTTAGATTTCCAGATACAAAGCATCTGTTTATGGAGAAGAGAAGTCTGTCTTGGACTGTGAGACATGGGGGACTTTGTCAGACAGATGTCTTCATCTCTGGGACCCGGAGCATTCTAAGGACCTATGGCCCTTTATCCATGAGCCTCACCTCACCCACCTCACCCTCTGCTTACAGAAGACAACAGAGCTTGTACTTTACACACAAAACATTTTTAGATTAAATGAAGGGTCTAAGGATGGTGTCCAGCAGGATGCTTTCCTCATGTGAAGCAAGGTCCCTTTCTCTTCTCTGCTGTAGCTCCTGAGATGGTTGTGCCTTCGAGGAGCAAGAAGGCAGACAAGGTACCAGTTTCATTCTGAAGGACCGGGAAGAGAAGTAAAGGTCTCCTACCCCCCAAATAATTCTCATTCTGTTAATAAATGCTTGAAATGTCTTTAAATGATTCAAGAGCAGACTTAAAATATGAAGTATCTAATATTCATGCTGAGCTATAAATGACTGCTCTCTAGTTCTTCGGTTCTCGCACAGGTTTTAACAGAGAGAAAAGCTTAAAAGTGCACAATAGCATTGATTACGTGGACAGAAAGAGGTTGGAGCATCGTGAAAGTAGAAAAAAAACCATGAAATGAGAGACAAGCCATCACAGGCATGCTCAGCTAAACCAGCTATGAGACACCCACCAGGCAAGTCCCTAGCAGCATGAGCCTCAGTGTCCCTATTTGTAAAATGAAAGATTGAGCTGCATGGTTTTTTTAAACGTTTATTTTTGAAAGAGAGAAGAGAGAGACAGAGCGTGAGCAGGGGAGGGACAGAGATAGAAGGAGATACAGAATCTGAAGCAGGGTCCAGGCTCTGAGCTGTCAGCACAGAGCCCAATGTGGGGTTCAAAAGCACAAGCCACAAGATCATGACCTGAGCTGAAGTCGGACACTTCACTGACTGAGCCACCCAGGTGCTTGTGAGTTGCATGTTCTTAGAGGGCTTCCAACTCTAAAATCCACATTATCCAGTTCAGGCAAGAAGAAACAGAGGCCCGAGGTCAGCACTGAATAATTTCTCTAATCATTACAACTTAAAGAGAAAAAAAACACATATTTTTGCACGTGACAAAAGACTAGAAAAACGTAAATGGTCAGTATCACTTTTCAGCAGCTGCCGCTAAGGTGTTCAGTCCTTCTGAGGAAGCTGAGGCCGTGCTGGGGTGGGTCCCCCACTTCACCCTGAGACTAGCACGCGCCCACACCATGGCCTCCATCTTGGAGCTCACCTGCATCTACTCAGCGCCCTCATTCTGCATGACAATGAGGTGACAGAAATGGAGGATAAGATTAATGTCCTCATGAAAGCAGCAGGTTTACTAAGTGTTAAACCTTTGTGGCCAGGCCTGTCTGCAAAGGCTCTGGCCGATGTCAACATCAGGAGCCTTGTCTGCATGGTAGGGGCTGGTGGACCTGTCCCAGCAGCTGGCACGGCACCAGCAGAGGCCCTGACCGCTCTACCACTGCTGCCCCAGCTGAGAAGAAGGCAGAAGCAAAGAAAGAAGAATCTGAAGTTTGATGATGACATGGGCTTTGGTCTTTCTGACTAAACCTCTTTTATAACATGTTCAATAAAAAGCTGAACTCTTAGGGGCACCTGGGTGGTTCAGTCGGTTAAATGTCTGACTTCAGCTCAGGTCATGATTTCGGATTTTGTAAATTCAAGCCCCACATCGGGCTCTGTGCTGACAGTTCAGAGCCTGGAGCCTGCTTCAGATTCTGTATCTCCCCCTCTCTCTGCTCCTCCCATGCTCATGCTCTGTCTCTCCCTGTCTTTCAATAATAAATAAGCATTAAAAATTTTTTTTAAAGCTGAACTCTTAAAATGAATAAACAAACAGGTGGTGGGTACCCTCTAAGTCTCTGCCAGGAAGACCAGTGATGAAATCAGTATCACTGCCTGCCTAAAAGCTATCATTCCTGCTCACTGGCTGGCAAAGCCCAGATTCTGGTTGGTTGTGATACCACAATCCCAGTGTTGGAGGTAAGTCCTAATTCATCTAAACCTGTCAGGAAATCCCATTCTCCTTGCTAACGGGACATTTGACCAATTCCTGGCCAGGAGAAATGGTGGAGTGTATTGAACACTTCTGGGGGAAGTGTCCTCATTCTTAAGACACACTCAGGGGAAGATGCCTTCTGTGGCCTGGACATTGCTGCTTCTGCCTGGGATGTGTGAAATGGGTAGAGCCATCTTACGATTTCGGGGGAGGTCTCTGAGGACAGAGCTGCCACACCAAAGATGTCAGAGCACAAAGGATTGGGAGGATGCATGCCTCTAAGCCCCTCAGGAGACGATGGGCAGGATGGAGTGATAGAACAATGTGGAGCCACTTGTTGAAGGTCAAAAGGGACAAACTCACGAGCTTCAGGAGAAATGACTTTACGCAACTAATACCTAACTTACAAGAGGTTACATTTGCTTCAGGAAAAGTTTAGAAAAGATTTTTGGATAATACACTATAATATATGATTGAAAACAATGAACAGAACATCAAAATGCATCCCTCACCTTGAAGACTAAGAATCACATGGAATAAATATGCTGCTCTGTATGTCACCTCTTGTTGGCCTTGTCAAAATGAATGCCCGCCACAGCAACCCTGGACACAGGGCTTAGTAGGCAGGTCCTCCATCCTCTTCCCTTAATACCAGGATCCCTCATCTGACCTTCCCACCTCCCACCTCTGACTTCCTCCCCTTGGTGCAACCTGAGAGCAGCAGGGTAGAAAATGAGGAGTTTCTATCAAAGACACTGCAGAATTTACCTTTTCTACCAAACGTGATTCAATTGCTGTTTTTTAAAACTGAAGTCTTCACAGTTTGGTAATGGAGGAACTCAATGCCACTGTGCGACACTGAGAGTACCACTCCCCCACACGTGTGGGGCCTACAGTATACGGAGTTGTAGGGAATCATTAAATGGTGAGTCATTCTTATGCCTGAGGAACACATCCACATAGCCTCTGAGGGGAGGCCTCTGGTTCAACAGAGATCAGGCGCTCTTCTGGCGGCATACCTCCTCAGAAGCCACTTCTCCAGGGGAGGCAGAGGTGGGGAGACAGCCAGGTGGGGAGGAAAACAGGCAGGCAGATCCCCAGGTCCTGGCCCCTGCTGCCTTCAAAGATGCTTTCAGCAGAACGGCCAGATCTGAATATTTTGTCCTAAAGAAGGCAAGCACAAACACAAGCACCTTCCTTCTTGAGCGTGTCCTTTACTCCTGTTTCAGCCGTGTGTGTGTGTGTGTGTGTGTGTGTGTGTGTGTGTGTACACACATGCAGCCTTGAAAGGTAACTCCAGTCCTCTCCAAGCCCTGGCTGCCACTCCAATATCAAGGCCATCTCACCCTCAGGGGCAGGCAAACCACATAATGATAGAAGATCATTTCCATACAAGGGCCTTCCGGTAGTAAAAATTCATTTAGGAGGAAATAAATTTGAATTGAATTTACTAAACCCAGAAAATGTAAATCAGGGGAACCTTCCTAATGAAATTGCAGCTTGGTTTGAAAACGATCTAAAGTTGCATTTCAAGATACAGGTTTGTTTCTGCATGGAACTGATTCACTGGGTGGTTATTTACAGAAGCCCTGGTTCTATTAAAGGGTCCTCAAAAATGTCAGATTTTGAAATTAATAAAATTCATTTCAGTTTGGTGCTTCTGGTTCCAAATTTAATCATCCTCCAGTTTGGTCCTATTCAATCACTGATTTGAATGTAGGAAAATCTCACCTACCTGAATGTTTTTGGAGGAAGAGGGAGGAGGAAAGTCTTGTCTAAACTGATGAAAAAATCCAAATGGCTGATTTTTGAAGAAAAATGGTTCTAATACTTGTAGTATTGAACATATAATAAGCTAAGATTTAAATGAACACTAATAAGTAAAATTGAGTTAGTCACTGAAAAATTACAATCCATAATAGGCTTTTATTACATAATAATGAATTACATTATATCACTGAGTCTTAATTTTTTAAATCAATGGGAAACACAGACTGTGTCAGAATTCCTGGGGTACAATTTGAATTCAAGTCACACAGCACTCAGGATTTAATTGGCATTTCCAATGGTCAGTGAGTAGCTTTAGTAAAGTCAAGAAGCAGGGAAGCTGGAGAGGGGGAGAGGGAGGACAGAGAGAGACGGAGAGAGGAGGAAAAAGAGGGAAAGAGGGACTGGGAGGAAAGAGAGAGAGTGAGGGAGGAGGGGTAGAGTGGAGAGAGAAGGGAACGAAAGGGAGAGACAGAGGTAGAGGGTGGGGAAGAGATCCACCAAGGGAAGAAGGGATAAATTCTTAAATTGGGAATCTCGATTTACATGTCTTGATAGAGAAGAGCAGCCGAAAGAGTGGTAGGATTTAAATTTCCTAAGGGCATAGGGTAGGTGTTCTGGGCTGTAGTGAGGTACCTTGCTGCAGTCTCCTTGTTCTGACAGCTTTAGCTCCCATCTCCCATCTTAGAAGAGCAAGATGGTGCCCCTGAAGGAAGGGGTGCTTTGGGCCAGGCTGTGCCTGGTAAAAAGCCAGCTCTGGATATACTGCTGGCCATGGGACTGCTGACCTAAAAAGGACCAGAATATGTTTCACTGGGCAAGCCCAGCCCATCCATTCTGAACCAGAAGGCAGGCTGCTAACAGGTTTTGTCCTGCTCAAAACTATAGAAGCCCTGGAGTCTTCCCTTCCTGCTGCCCACCTTATTCCTATCAGCTCTGGACCTGCTGGGCTAGGTGATATTTAAAATACTCAGGGGGCATCCTGGTGGCTCAGGTCATGATCTCATGGTTCGTGGCTTCGAGGCCCACATCAGGCTCTCCGTTGTCAGCGCAGAGCCTCCTTCAGATCCTCTGTCCCCCTCTCTCTCTCTGCCCCTTCCCTACTGGTTCATGTCTCTCTCTCTCTCTCTCTCTCTCTCTCTCAAAATAAATAAATAAATAAAACTTCTAAAAATTTTAGAAAAAAATACCCAGGAAGAAATGTTTACAGGAGACCATAAGGGCTACACCTACCACAGCCTCAAGAACCCTGAACCACACTGCTCTCCTTGCTGCTTGCCTGGACCATGTAAATACCCAGTAAACTCTTGGTTCTTCCTCACTTCCCTCTTATCAGAGTAAAGATTAATCGGACATCCTGCTTTTACACTTCAGTGTTAAATATGTTTCTGTTCTAGCTGGAAACTGCTGACGGCTTTCCAAAAGTAGTTCGGTATAGAGGGAGTCTAACTGCAATTCTATACTACTCATTTACAAAAATATTATTTTCCACTGTGATTCATGGTAACTATAGAGTGTTTCAGCTGTATTATGGGTTAAACAGGCCAGCCCAGAAATCTAAATGCCATTTAAAATTTTCTAAGTTTAAAACACCAAGCTAACAATGAATAAAAGAACAGTTCAAAATTTGGGGATTGCCAATAAATTATTTTTTTGTGTATGACTCAAAATATCTTACCAATGCTACTTCATTTAGGCTTTCATTACATTTAGGCTAGGAGATCTTGATTATACTTTATCACAATTTATCACCTGAGAAGTAGCAAAGAATCCCGGATTCATTAATTCCCACTAAGAACTGTAGAGTGAGCTGGCAAATCACAGGTATTCAGGATAGATGGACAAGAGGAGCTTCCTGAAACAACAGGAGGGTTCCAGACTCCTTGTCCTACTAACCAGCCTGACAGATGAACTACTGGAAGAGAGGCTGAAAGAGTCTTACAAGTTCCGTATTCCAAAAGGAATCCCTGCTCTATCTACCAAGGCTGGCTCTTGAAGATGTACTTATCAGGGATGGTACCCCTGAGGGGGCACAGAGTGTGAGGCCCCCGTGATCTAAAGTCTCCTCTGTCAGAGATTCTTTGGGAGTTTGGAACATATGGCCTCAGAGGTCTCTGTCCTCTAAGGGCTGAGAGTTCCATGTATGCTGACATAAAATGAAGGGGGTGCTAAATGGTGCTGGGGTCCCCTTCCTGACCTGACATATGAATTTCTGAGTCTGAGGCCAAGGGGAAGATCCTCACCAGTCTGACATTCACTACCTCTAGCAGGCTTGAATTGCAGGGGACAGAATCAGATGTATAATTTTGTGGCTCCCGAAGAATTATGTCCCTATTCAGTTTAGGATGCTGGCCCATCCACCCATCCTAAGCCTCATCTCCACCCTGCTTCCTGTAGTAATGTCTTTCTACCTCTGGTGCTAACCCCATTCACTGTGTCCGAGACTAGAAAACATTTTGACAGAAGGCAATTTTCTTTTCTTGTGACAACAATGTTTCCCAAAGGAAGCTGTCTCTGAAATAACAGAGATGTCAAATCATAGACATATATAGCTGATAACACTCTTAAGCACATCTAATCTGATCCCATCTTTACCACGGGAGAAACTAAGGCCCAGAGACTCACCCCCAAGTTGCAGCAACACTGGCACAGCCATGATGCCAACTGTCCTGTGGGAAACATGACTTGCTGGTTACAGGGAGCTCTGGCGCCACTGCTCTGCTCTCTAGCCATGTGATCAGGGCAGGTCTGATGACCCCTCCAGGCTTTGAGATATGCAAACTCACTCCTCATTAGTTGCTGTATGGACTAAATGACAAAGGTGTGTAGAACACAGAGCACAGTGCCAGGCAAGTAATAACTATTACTGTCATCTCTGCTATTATTATCAGTGATAAAAAACACACACACACATCTCTTCTCCCATTAAGGGAAGTGTATTTGGTTCATTTGTAAGACATTAGAACATATTCTCTATTTTGGTAACTTGAAAGTTTTCTACCAGATCCCATGATAGCCAAAAAGACATTGTAGTCAGTGTTTGCTCTTGGGAATACAGTGTCCCCAAGTGTCCTCACAGGACCTTTGTTTGGAAAGTATTCCTACTTCTACAATGATGGAATTTTCAGATATGCCAGTGTAGGCTGCAGGATAGAACCTGATGAACACTGTGCTCCTATGAGGGCAAGAAACCCAGTGACACCTCCCATAGGTGTTCAATGGCTGGTCAGGACTTAGGGAATGAGCGTTCCTGCATGGGAAAATGGGATAGAATCAAAGGGAGCATAAGTGTTCACAGGGAGCATAAGGGAGCATAAGAAGTTCATCAAATAGGCCAAAAACTCCTCCAGTCACTGAAACACAGCATTCATAGTGGGAAAGAAAATAAGAATATCACAGATCAGGAATGGTTGGGGGGGGGGGGGGGGACAAGCAAAGAAGCCCCAAAAGGGGCCAAGTGTGTCAAGGAAAAACATTTACCAAGAAATCTCCAAAAGAAGGAACTGTCCATGGACAGAAAGAGAGAAACAAAACTTACCACTACACATGAAAAATGACTGAGGAATTCCAGTTGCCTAAAATTTCAACACAAGTAAACAATGTGATGTGGAAGGAGGAGGGAGGGGGATGAGGAGTGAGAGGAGAACAAGGAGGAGGGAGAGGAGAGAAGAAGGGAGGAGGAGGAAGGAAGGAGGAGGGAGGAAAGAAGAGGAAAGGAAAAGGGAGGGGGAGAATGAAGGAGAGGAGGAGGGAGGGGGAGGAGGAAAGATGGGGAAAGAGGAGAGACAGGGAGGATGAGGAGGAGGGCGGGGGAGGACGAAAAGGAGGAGGGAGGAGGAGGAAGGCAGTATATAATCTCAGGCTATGCTGTCCTAAGGGGAAGCAACAGTCTCTCATCCCTGTGGCCAGGTAGAGCTGAGGAACTGTGGGTCAAAGGCAAACAGCAGAGTTCAGATGAGGTGGCCAGGACTGCAGGGAAAGGGTGCAGTGAAGAGGATTGTTAGCCTAAGGGACAACCAAGACAACAAAGAGACACATGGGAGCTGTCTTTGGTATCAACAAGGATTTCCTAAGGAAGGGAGAATACCTTTTTCCCCTCCAGATGGCAAAATGAAGTGCAACAGGTAAAAGATAAAGGAAAACAGCTCTAAGAAAACCCTTTTTCAGGATTACAGATATCCCCAAATGGATTTCCACTCCTAGAGGTGTTGGGGCAGAGGTTGGATGGCCCCAAAGACTTGTCAAGAGACTGCTGCAGGAGAAGACCCTCTGCTGGATGGGCCAGGGCCCCTCTTAGCCCTGGGAGACTGGGGGAGTGGCAGGAGAAAGGGTTTTGATCCTTGCAGCACATGCCTGACTGTGTCAGCTGCTTACTTGCCTGGGCCTCTCTTCCTCTACCTCTCAAAGAGAAGTAAAGGCACGGGGCTCTCACAAAGAGCAGGCTGCTGGGAGAGTACGTGAACCCTCCAGCTCTGCCAGCCATTTCCCTGCAGGATCTGTCATGCAAACCAGCTCCTCAGGGTAACAAGTTTCAGCCGGGTCTTCCAGACAGGGCCAATAAGCTGCAGCTCACGTGGGAGGACACACTATGTCTGCCCTAACTGCAGGTGTGGCATCCTAGAGCAACGAACCAGCTTCTGCATGTGCTCTGCAAATTTAAACCTACTTGGAGCCACATCTTGAATCTCAGTAAAAAGACTTCTGCTCAAACAGACGGCTATTTTAAAAGGTTCTCCTCCCATTTATATCTAATGTGCTAAGTTCTGAATTCTGAATGCAGAGGACAAAGGCCCATCTCCTTGGATAAAAGCACGGCATGAAATTGTTTGGCCCCACTCCCCCTCTGCAGCTCCAGCTCTCACGACTCCCCATCACACACTGTCCCCTTGACCCATCTAGGTCAGTGTCACTGACCACACAGCACTGTGCCTTTTAATACCCTGTGACTCTGAGGGTGGGCGGGAGAGGAGTGACAGCTGCATTTTAATTGAGGATCTGCTATGTGCCAGGCACCATATTACACATTTTCATATATTATCTTATTTCTCACAACAACCTTGCAATTTGGGTGGCAACATTCCCATCTGATCCTTAGTGAAATTGTATATAAAAGAAAGAAAAAGTTACTTAAAACAAAAATTGACGCCATCTGCTTCTGCCTTTGAAGCAATGGAAAAATGAGTCTCTCTACCACCCCTTTTCCCTCATCCAAGAAGATGGGGTCAGATCCCCATCAGATGGCCCATCATGTGGGAAGGCACATCAGTGGATATGGCCCCTTGTGTGGGAAAGCACATCAGTGGATGTGCAGAGGAAAGCTCTGAGCTAAGTTTAGGGACTATATAGAGCTGAATTGCTCTGCATAATAAAAATGAGGAGAGTATGTTCAAGTAGTTTGGGGGCAGTAGAGGGGGAGAAATAGAAAGGGCAAGGAATACATTAAAACTGTAAGGCCTGGGTAGGCAAAAATGTCGGAAGGACTTTCTGAGCACAGAAACTTCAAACATTCAATATTTACATTACAATGATGTGAACTCCCTTTAGCTTCCCAAAACCTGAGTACAGGCTGATATACTCATAAAAACCTTGTGTGGGACTGGAGTGTCTGTGTGTGTGAGTGTGTGAGTGTGTGTGTGAGTGTGTGAGTGTGTGTGTGAGTGTGTGTGTGTGTGTGTGTAACTCAAAGAAGGGGAACAGGTCCATGTCAGGGTTTGTCCAGAGCAGGGAGAAGGGCATACTCAGAGAAAGTGACTGTGGTTGACACTGGAGCCAGCAGGGACTGTAGAAGGCAAGTCCCTAATGCCCACAATCTGGGAGAGGGCATGAGATGAAGAGCTGAAGCTGACACCTGGGACACACAGGGACCAGGCTCAAGGTCACACCATTGCTAGTTGTAGGCCAATGTTTAAATCCAGCTCTATCTGAAGACAAATCCAAGTTATTTCCACTTCCTTTCCTTGAGGTACTCTTCTCACACCCCTACTCCCTCCTGGCCTGGCACCAACACTCAACATCTTTATGTGGCAAACTCCACCCATCCTCAGTACTCACTTTTCATGGAGCTGCTCTGACTTCCCGGGGGGGGGGGGGGGGGGGGGGGGGCGGCAGTTGCTCCTTGCAGTGAATGTGGCACTAATGTTCACCAAACCTGCTCCTCTTCCACATGAGCACAAAGCCAGACCATATTTCCCAGACTCCCCTGCAGGGGGCAGGGCCATGAATTGCTTTCTAGCCAATGGAACATGTAGGAAATGATGAGCTCCACCTCTAGGCCTGGACCTTAAAACTTCGGGTACAACCCTCCATGCCCCTTATTATCTCTTATCTGTCAGCCCAGATTCAGGGGATCCAAAGGAAAATTTCCAGGCCCAAGGGGATGGCACAGCCTCTAAACAGAAGAACCCTGAATCCCTGAATGTCCCCTATCACGACCCTGCCAATCTAAGTTGGACTGTGATAGAAGAAATAAACCTTTATCCTGTTAAGCCACCAAGAATTGGGGGTTATTTGTTACAGCAGGCAGGCTATTCTACTACACTCTTTCTCAAGGTTGCCATGAAATCTGCTCATCTCTCTACCATCCTCTTTGCTGACCAGGGTATATTTCAATTTTCCACAAGAATATCTGTTTTCCCACTGGGCTGACCTCCTAAAGGAAAGGAACTCTATTATCCTTATTCTATGTCTTTAATACCTAGAACCCATAGTTTATATATGTCTTCACTAAGTGTATAATGAATGAAAAAATGAATGATAGATCCCACTAAGCCCAATATCCAGCTAAGTCTATAAGACCCTAAAACTTTTTACAGCCCTAGGACCAGCTAAGCCCTGGATGAAGGAAATGGAAAGGTCAGAAAACATGGTGAGGACTGGGAAACTGAAGGAAACTTCCCTCTTCTGCTATGTTCCTGTTGCACAGGCATACCTTGAAAAGACAAAAACCTTACCCTGGGAGAACACTGGCTGGCAGGAATGTTTCACTGTGCTCCATCCTACAGTATTTTGAATTCTTTTGTTTAAATCGATTGGCAATGTTTAAACACACCATTTCACACAGAAGTACAATATTACTAATTAGGCAATAAGGAGTAAGACAGTGTCATTTTATGGTAATGCACCAGGCACACAAAAAAGCCCTCCCTCTTTCAAATAAATTTTAGATTTTACATAATCTCATTTTTAGTGTAGAAAGGGGATTCCACTCCATTAACAAAGAGCAAGTTCTGGTTGAATGTACTACTTGCTTAATGGAGAAACACCAGGCATGACCCAAAAGATGCTTCTCCTGGGTTTCAGAAGTACCTGTGTCCAACCTTGAAGATTCTGGCTCTCACCTTGATCAAAGGCAGCCACTTTCAGGACCTCCTTTGTTCTCTTGTATCAGTCATCTCAAGGGATCTATATTTTCTTTTCCTGTAGTAAATCCCTTCATGTCTTTTTATGAGGGTTTTTTCCCCTTCTTTAAATATCACTAGTTATCAGAGCTCTTAATGAGTGTGTCACATTAACGGGGCCTGTCACAATTTATGATGCTTCATTTTAGTTTTTCTTATGTCAGGTAAATCACTGTGGTTGAGGATAGCCAAATGCTCCCCCCTCTCTCTCACCCCTACAGGTTCCCACTCAAGGTGCTGATAGTTTTCCAGATGAGTAACAGGCCCCTCCTAGAAGTGGCCCTTTGGAAGCTAGACCTGGTGCCCCCATCTTGGGAAGCATAGCCAGAGCCCAGCTTCAGTCCCTAAAGAGGAAGCCATGGTGTCCCCACATGGCAGAGTGTCTTCCTGCTTCCATAGCCCAGATCCTACCTGAATGTCTTGGATAAGCCAGGTCCCTGGCCCTAGAGGGGTTTTCTCCAGCTTTCCTCTCCTTTTTACAATTCTGCCTCTTGTCACCCAAGTCAGTTCTTCACTCTGCTCCCCTCGGGCACAATATTTGCACACAGTGCCTGTGAGGCACCTCCATCATGGCTACATCCAGCACAAGTCTCTTTTTTGGAGCAAGAGGGAAAATCTATCATCTACATTACACCAGAGCCACACAAAGGCCTCAGTCAGAGGCTCTGGAAGAACCAGCCCTCCCCACATCTTTACTCTTCACTTCTGAAAATCTGAGCTGGTTGACACAATCACATTTAGAATTTATATCCTCCCTTCTGCCAAAGGATCTGTGGTAACTGATTTAATATCATCTGTTTGGGACACTTAGAAATTTTCCACATTTCTCAAAGAACACTTCTTATATTTTATAGTTATAAAAACAACACCAAGAGGAGACTGGAGGACCTGAGAACCTAGTATAATTTAGGCCAGAAAGTGAATATCAATTCACTGAAGAAGTCTCTTTCTTTCTCTCTCACTCTGGGTCTGGAGGGTGAGGTGGGAAGGGATAGAAGAGATTATACACTGGGCACAAGAGACTCAATGCCTATGCCCTACAAGCTTTTCATTACCCCAGAAAAACACTCGAAAATTTTTTAAAAAACTAGATTGGGTCCAAAATAGAGACGAAAAGTACAAAATAAAAATGGATATGTAACTCAATGTCCATAACACTTAACATTGTGTCAACTAGTCAAATGCAGCTCAACACGTAAGAGTTATCTATCAATATAATAAAGTCTATATCACAAGACCAAAGTGAATAATTTATTCTTAATAAAACTCAACATTATAAAAACACAACCATTGTTTCTAACTTTGTTACAGCAAACATATTCTACTTGATGTGATTTGTGGGTATATTTGAAGATGTCCGATATGCTGATGGGTAGAGTTACCAAACATCAGAGGGCCGTGGGCCTTGGAAAGTTTTACACAACCCCAGGAAGATGACAGTTATTCTATCACGTGGCCCCTAGGTATTGTGTTGATAACAATTTTTTTGGTTTCTGTTTTAATTCTGAGTGAAGACTCACACACAGGCTGCTTGTTCTGTTTGGGTATTTGCTTCTCTCTGACAGCTGCTATTTCTGGAGGCCCAAGGCAGTGTTTCAAGGAGATAGGGCCGGGGTGCCTCCACAGATACCCTCCTCGCTACCATGCAGATGGGACAACTTAATCCCTCTGAGGGGTCAGCAGACCCGACTCTGACATCAGGACAACATGTCAGGGACCTTAGAGCCTCAGGACTTTAGCTGCAACCATGTGGGAGCACCAGTGGGAGATCTGCCTTTGCTTTCGTGGTCATTTCCCTTTAAAGAAGGTAAATGGAACACTTCAAGGCAGGTATCCTACTCTCTGTGGACACTGCTCCTGGTCTCTTTGCCACACCTGGCTGTCTCCATGTTTCCTTGATGTCAGGCCTGCCAGTCACTAATACATGCCCCCCAAACAGTAGGTTTCCTCACACTTACCTGACGTATCAGCCCTCTACTCTGTTGGAGGGCAGACTTTCTGAAAATGGCCAGTGGTCAACACTAAGCCATTACTCAGATGCTCTGCCTTGGGGAGAGGCTGCAGCTCCCAGGGAGAAGTTTCTATGGGCCCACTCATTGCCTCAGTGTCTCTCTACCCACAACCAACCCCATCTCAGTTCCAAATGCAAACCACTTCCTGGTTCCATGGCCTATCCTCTGGCTCAAGATGGAGTGGCTGCTATGAAGAACATGGCTCCTCAGAGAAGTGGCCAGTGAGGTTAGGAGGGTGCTGGATTTGAATTCTGACACTGGATTTGCATCCTGGCTCCACCACCTAACAGTTGTGCGGTGCAACCCTAGGCAGTCATTGAATCTCACTGAGCCACTTTCCCCTTCTACAGAATGTAGAAAATAATATCTGCTCACAGAATCACTGTATGGGAAAGGCTCTGGAAACACAATGGTACACAAAGGTAAGATACGCTTTCACAGTGAGTCTGTGGGCTTGACTGCTGGCAGCAAGAAAGCAGAGAGTGATGGCAGAGGTAGGAGATGAAAAAGGGGTGGGCTGTTTGTGAAAAAAGGACCACATGGGATAAAATGGATGGTGCAGCTCCCAGAAGAGAAAGAAGTGTCACATATTTTACAGTGATACACGTTGGGGTTCCACAGACCTCAGGTCAGAGTCCTGGCTCTTTTCCTTGCTTGCCATGTTCCCTATTCTGAGCACCTGTTCCTCTTGTATAAAATGAGATAATGAAAGTCCCCTCATAGGATTGTCATAAAAATTAAAGGAGGTTACGTTTACAAATGTCTTAGCACAGTACTTGGCACACAGCAATTGCTCAAGAAATCCTATTATTATTAAATGGATACCTACATTAAGACTGTACTTTAGAGACTCCCAGCAGAAGTTGTGAACAAGTCAGGGATCAGGAAATCCATAAGCAATGTCACCACTGCTTCTTCTAGGCTTCCCTCTCCCTCTTCCTCTGTCCGTCTGTCTGTCTCTCTCTCTCTCAGTACTTCTCTCCCTGTGGTCTTCCTGCCTCTCTCTCTGCCAATCTGCCACTCACTGTCTCTCTGTGTCTCAGTGTATGTTCTTCCCTGGCACTCTTTTTGTCTCCACCTTGGGCTGTCTCAGACTCTGACCTCTAAAGTTCTTCATCTTTTCCTTCCTTCCTTTAAAAGTAAGTAAGTAAATAAATAAATAAATAAATAAATAAATTCAACTTCTGTTTGGGCAGAAGGTACCTTCTGTCACTGAAAGGTGCCCTCACTCCATCCGTGGCCATCCTCCCCATGGCCTGCTGTTGCTTCAGGACCCACTGCACAACTGCCTGGCTCTCCTTCAGAAGTTCCATCCCAAAGGAGATCAAGGGGTGGGCACCTAACCTCACCTAGTTACCCAGGCCCTACCCAACACAGCAAGAGCCTGACTTCAGTCCTGTCTGGGTGACCTGAGCCAAGTAGACCCACCGCACAGTTGAAGACAGTGACTAGAGGCCCAGGAAGGAAACCCGCTATCATGTGTGGCTAACTCCAGCCATTCAAGGCTATACACTCAGCCCCACTGGAGGGAAGGGAAACCTTTATTGCCACCATCCAATTCTAATCAGGCCAGGGCTGGGCAGGCTTCCCATAAAGATGAGAGGCCTAAAAAGCGGCTCACCAAAACCACAGCCCACAGTGGGAGCAGCTGCTGACGTGAATCTGGCCACTGCCTCCTTAGAGTGGGGGGGCAGGGGAAGGCACTCAAAAGAGGAGCCAGACTGTGGCCAGGAAACAACTGATGGCCTGGCTGGAAAACCAGTCAGGCCACAAGCATTTGTTGGGCTCTCTTCACACAAGGGCCACAAAGATGGCTATCATGTTTTGGGAAGTCTAGGCTGGTCTCAGGGACAGGGCAAAAAAGACATGGTCCATGAGAAAAGGTGGCCAAGGATACATGGCAGCTTCTGCCCAGGGGTATACAAGCAAGGCAGGAGATAAGAGCCAGAGGACTAGCTGAGAGACAGCCCTGTAGACAGGCACTCATGCAGGCCTCAGAGGTCTGGGCAAAGCTCTGAAGGCACGGGGGTATGCAGGGTAGAGAGTGTGGTGGGGGGGAAGGATTGGGTGCAGAGCAGGTACTGTGGGTGGGAGGAAGAACAGCCTGGCCCCTCCTCAGCTGCTTGATTCCTTCCTCCTGGTATCTCGACTGCACCTGCCAGCCACACATGAAAACAGAGAGGGATTCACCGGTGGTAAAGTGGGAGTGATACAAAGCAGAGAAGTAGAAACACAAGAGAGACAACTTGGAGGGTGTCAGTGGAGACATCTGTACCTTCACACAGCTTGGCGACAGGCATGGTGAATGAGCTACAGCCAGCCGGGCAGCATTAGCCACTTCAGAGGGAGATTCCAGGTCTTCCCACAGAGCCTACCCCAAAATTTAGCTCCACATCCCTTTACATAAGATTTTAACTCCAGTTTAAAGGCAAATGCCCATGGAATGGGAAGTATCTTAAGTTATTTCCATTATTATTCATCTTTAAGATCCTAGTGTTAGGAGTATTTTGTGAGGAAGAGGAAGCAACCAAGCCAACAAGGAAGAAAGCATCCTAGAAAACAAGATTCTCTGTCTGCTCTATCACGCCGCCTGTTCTCCTGTCCTCCTCACCAAAAGGTAAGTTCCAGAAAAGCAGGACTGAGCATTGGTCCTCACGATACTTCCAGTGTTGGTGACTGTGCCTGGCACGTGGCAGACAAGCAAGAGGTAAGGGTTGAGGGAATGAATGAACAGACTAACAACCACACAGAAAGACACAGCACTCACTGACTATTTCATATTCTAGATATAACTGCATGGCAGGGGGTTCTATATGAGGCAAATCACATTCTTACATGATCTGTGTTAGCTCTGACAGGAGACAACAAAGGAATGGGTACCCTAAAGTTGACACCAAAGCCTACAAACTAACATGAACTTAGTTCAAGTTACCAAGGTATCACCCATGGCGACCGGAAACAGTTGCAAACTTCTGTCCCTTCAGTGGTAAACTTGAGGACATCATAGGGGAAGTCAGAGTTCACAGCACAGTTCATAGAGCATCTTAGGAGACTTACCAAGAATACAGAAAACCAGGAAAAAAGTCCAAGTCTCCTAACCTCACAAGGCATGTTGAAAAACAAGTCTCCTTAGCTGCCAAACACAGAGCCAACATTCCCTTCCTGCCTGTTTTTACCATCACACACCTGAAAATCCTCCGGAATCACAACATCCCGGTTCTGGTGCCTGTTTGCCTTGCCAGGAAGTCAGACATTACAGGCAATGGAGGATGGGATGGAGAAAAGAAAAAAGGAGACTCATTGCTGACAAAGATTGGACCAATTAGGAAAAATTGCAAAAGCTTTCAGACCATGCCGAGGCTGCCTCTCCTGCACACACACCACAAACCTCTATCCCTCTTTCACTCAGATGGATGTAATTCATAACAGATTTCACGTTTACAGGAACCAGACGGAAGCGATTTCCATGTCAACTTTTCAGGCCAGTTACAACTATCTCAGGAACCTCTGGAGTCAGCATGATGAGATGCCCCACTTACCCACCTGCCAGAGTCAGGTGACCAAGCACCTGTTCCTATTTCCCCAGGAATCTCTAGAGTGAGGGGAGGAGGAGAGCCCAGCAGTGCTAGACTTAGAGGCCGGTTCATGTCCTAAGCCCATATTCTCCAGACCATCATCTGTGCCAGCGAGCACAAAGCACACAAGAGCGATTCTTAATTTTTGTGGGATTATGAAGCACTTTGAGAATCTGGTGAAAACAAGGGGGCCTTTCTCTGGAAAAATGCACATAGGTACGTGTGTGCATGCACACTCATACTTTTGAATATATTTTCAGTAGGTCTCCAAATCTACCTATGCTTCAGGATCACTTGGGCAACTTCTCAAATTCTGGTGCAGCCCCTTCCTACACTCCCCAAAACAGAATCTCCAGAGAAAGCACCCCAACACTTGTACTAAAGAAACCGTTACTGTGATTATGATATTCAGCTGGGCACCAATCTATGACCAAGAGTTTGGGAACCACTGTCTTAAGGACTTGTGGACATCAAGTTCAGCATCTCTGTGCCCACCCTTCACCCCCACCAAGGTCAGGAAAGGCAGGGAAATTTCCTTTATTGGGCCAGACACTACGCTAAATTGGTTTCCCTAAATTAACTCATTTAATTAGATTTTCACAGAAATGAATTGAAGGAAGTAATATTATCCCTATTTAATAGGTGGAGAGACAAGGGCTCTAAATAGTTAAGAAATTTGCCCACCATATGGCATGTGGCAGGATGAGGACTAAAACCAATCCCTGTCTGAAATTTTATAAGGATGACACCATCAAGTCCAGCCAGGTGACATCTGGGTAAATTCCCCTCCCACATGCTGCCCCAGGACCCTGGGTGCACCTTTATCCCAACACTCATGGTGCAGTGTCATCTGTTTGCTTACTTCCCTGTGTCCCTGCACAGAGAAAACACAACAACACACCTTAGTCACCTTTGAGTCTCCATCCCTAGCACAATTCCAGCCAGTAGTAGACATGAGACAAGTATTTCCCAAATAAATTAAACAAAGAAAAGGAGAGGGTATACAGATGAGGTGACCACTTCTCCCTATAAAAATTCCACTAGAGAAGCCACTTCCCCAGAATGACCTTGGATTTTGTGCCCTCAATATGATAACAATGACCCCCACAAGGTTCACCAATAGGCAAAGGGCTTTGAAACCTCCACAGAGGGGCGCCTGGGTGGCGCAGTCGGTTAAGCGTCCGACTTCAGCCAGGTCACGATCTCGCGGTCCGTGAGTTCGAGCCCCGCGTCAGGCTCTGGGCTGATGGCTCGGAGCCTGGAGCCTGCTTCCGATTCTGTGTCTCCCTCTCTCTCTGCCCCTCCCCCGTTCATGCTCTGTCTCTCTCTGTCCCAAAAATAAATAAAAAAAAAAAAAAAAAAAGAAACCTCCACAGATATGAGTGGGTTTCAATTTCAGGTGCTGTAGGAGAGAAGAAGAAAGAGTCTTGTACAGAGAAAGACTTGGGGAAGGCACGGGGAGGAGGAAACCCATAAGAACCTCTGCCCCCAGGGTGCACAGATCCTGTCACTGGACCCATGTTTCCACTTGGGTAATACCCATGCTTGTGTTCGCTTTCCCAGTATTACCTCATTGCTCACACTTTATAGTTGTTCTTGTTGGGCATGTTATTAAAGATTACATGGGTTCCCTCATCATTACTTTTCCACAGACAGAAATTCACATGTCATCTGGCCAGTCCCTTCCAGTGCCAAAACTCCCTCTCTATCATCACTGACTGTCCTCCAGCCTCTGCATGAATGCTTTTAAGGATGGAGAACTCACAACCTCTTGACATGTTCTATTTCTAAACAGCTCTTGACTGAACCCACAGCATCCACCCACTGTTGGAGTTCTACACTAACAAGTAACCCGCAGTCAGTTCACTCCCTCTCTACATGACCCCCTGAAAATACATCTTCTTGCCTGGCCCTACAGCTATTCATTATGGGCCATGGGCAGTGTCCCTTTTAATCCATTACTTAGGTTTCAGTGTTCCCATCTATAAAGTGATAATAACAATAGTATTGACTCTGTGGGGTTACTGTGGGGATTCAACAAGCTATAATTAAATAACATCATATATGTAGGTCTCTTGGCCTACAATAACTCCAGAGTCTGAGCTATTATTGGTCTTCTTTTTCTTCCCCTAGCCTAAACACTAAGCACTCCCCACCTACAAATGCAGCTTGGGATTGCACTATAGTTTTAGCAGCCCCCATCATTTAAGATGAAATACCTGGACTGTTTTCATGTGCTCTATTGTCAAGTCTGCTCTCCTCCACTATGTCTTTGAACAATTGAGTTTGGGAGCCTAAATATCAGACTCCAATGTCTTCCTGTTTGCTTCAGGTCACCATACCAGTCTATTGTGACCATACCAGTCTATTGTGATCATGTTGATCTTAACTCCATCCCACACTAAAGGCCTAGATGCTGCTCCCTCCAGCTGCCTCTCATTTGTATTTTACAGACTCTCCAAATAACAAGCATGATCTCCAAAACTTCAACTTAAGGCTAGAGGCTGGGGGTATTCCCCTTTGAGATTATTTTAATTCAGCTCCACATTTTATAGAAGAAACTGAGATGCAAACATATGAGCTGGTTTAGAGGAAACTGAAGAAACAGTAATGATCGTTGTAATCACTGTCTTGGCTGAGAACTTCCTGTCTACAGGTACTACACAAATGGCTCTCCTCATGGTGGCTCTCCCAGCCAGTGTCTTGGACCCCAGAGGGCAGGGTCCAAATCTGCAGCATTCACTTCCATGTACTCTGCACCCAGCAATGTGCCAGACACACATTAGACAGCCAAATACTTGTGGAATAAGTGAATACATGATCTCATTTGACACTCGCAAAAACCCTTATTTTAAAAAATGATAAAAAGTAGGCTTCAAGGGACTCAAGCACCCACTCAAGGTCCCCAGCTGCTTCTGGGATGTGCTGTGATTAGGACCCAGCTTGTCTGGCTCCAAAGCCAGCCCTCTTAACCTCTCACTTTACTGCAAAAGTGTTCCAGTACACAGCACTCCAGACAGTCAAGGGGAAGTTTTCTGTATTACATCTGAGAACTTACCCACCGCAATCACATGTCCCAAACTTATATCTAAACAAGAGAAATGGGAAAAACCTACCAAGACTAAAATATCTTTGAGCAAAGAAGATCCTTTAGCCTCTCCTCCCAAAGTGACTCACTCTCTGGTTCCATTCTCCCACTGACTCATCCTGCCAGGACATTTTGCTTCCTCTGAAAGGAGAAGGGCTCCATGCCAGGCTTGCCAGTACTCAGGCCTGCTGGGCTTCCTAGCAGATGCTGGCTCCAGAGAGAAACAAGAACTGGAGCTTCTGTATCTTACTGCTGTCCCCTCTGGTTGATGTTTATACTTCTCTAGGCCCCTCGCCCTTTGCCAGGTGCCAGAAAAGAGGGGTGCTAGGGGCTATCTCCATCTGTGCTTAGGAGTAGGGGGTGTTTCTGTGCATGCAGACAGACATATGGGTGTGTGCTTATACCTGTATGTTTGTTTATGTAGAATGTAGGCTTCATTTATTCATTCATACATCTACTATGTACTCAACCTCATGGTAGATAATAATGGAAGTTGCAGGAACTATAAGATATGTTCCCCATTCTAACAAGCATGAGCAAAGACTCAGAGTAAGGCCTGCTCAGGAGGCAGTGGGTGAACCCACCTGCCCCAAACAAAAGCTTATATCAAAGGGTGGAGAAAGAAGGGTGGAGCCTTGAAAGTCAAGTGTAAAAAGCTCTAACTTTCTCCAATTAGACAGAGAACCCATGAAAGTTTCATTCTTGGAGAGAACAAATGCAGAGGAAGAAGACTCTCATCAGATGACTCCAGTAGTTGTGTGTCTAGTGGTTCAGAGGGTGAAGAAACCAAAGGCAGGAAGGCAAGAACTCCTCCTGAAAGAAGGTTCACATCAAGTAAGTGTGGACCAAGGGTATTTTTATTTAACTACTGAATACTTATTTGTGATCATTATTCTGAAACTTTGATTGTTCCTTCTGAACCTACTGAACTTACTCTTTTCTCACTGTGTCTACCTTCTAACTTTACTAATGTCTGTTGCTTCCTCTGGATATTTTTACTGCTGAATCTCTTCCAATTTGTGAATTCAGGTCTGAAGCCAATATTCTAGCAGCATTCCATTAATTATGATAATATTCTAAACCAATAATATGGGCCTGGGTCAACCTTTGGAATGCAGAACCTGGAGTTTTTGCATCAATTACTAATCAAGCATTCAATGGGGCAATGGGCTAGATGACCTCAGAGGTCCTGCTAACCTTAAAGAGTCTATGGGTCCAAGGTGCTGACTTCACTAATAAGTTTGTGTACTTTCCCTTCATCAGACAGCTCACTGGGTCAAAAATCTGGCCAAAACCATGAGTTCACTAAAACCTACCATCATCGGTAGGCCCAGGGAATGCTTCATCTTTGGCAATACATCACCCCCTAACTTCTGTGCTGGGCCTCCATGCCTGTAAAGACCATGAACAACTGGAGATACAAGAGGACACTCAGATTATAAAAAAAGACTTTGGATTTCAAGTTTTCAAACATTCGTTTTAATGCTTGTTTAATGAATTAAATAAGCATTATGTTGTTCTCACCACAAAAAGACTCCCCTTACTTCTACCTTTTTGTTTTCCTCTCAGGGGATGTGCAATTCATCTGAAAAAAAAAAGAACACACCCATAGGTCCAAAACTCTGGTACTCATGCAGCCCCAAAAACTCCCTGGTGGGAACCAGGTCATGAAGAAAGTGGCAGAGTCTGCCCAGGAGTCAGGAAAGAAGGGCATTTTCCAGGAGCCTTTTATGACAACCTTGGAAGGGGGCCAAACTCTAGGTCTTAGCATCCAGCTCTTCAGACACAGATGCCTTGACACTACAAGGCAATCACTTAGATCCTTTGTCAAGCCTTATGTAGACTTGGACTGTCTGCAGCACATAACCTCACATGCAGCAGCAATTCTGAGTTAGGTTCATCTGTGCAAAAAGGAAGGTTCATGCCTCCTACAGGTATTTTTAAGAATTGCAGCTAACAGTGCATGACCCCTTGCAGATAGCAAGCTCTGTAGCATTCCCCTCCCTTCCCACAAGCGCCTGGCTCCTCTTGAAGCCTCCTGGCCTGAGAGCTCCATTTCCTGTCCTGTCACATTGCTGTGTATTGGCCGCTACCAAGGATGGTCATTCATTTGAAATATTTTGCCACTCCCCTAGCCAGCAATTTTCCTTTCAATAAGAGGCACAGAGACCATTCTAAGTTATGATGTCCCTTCTTTGGAAAATCTTCTCCCCTCATTATGTCCTTCTTTATCCTCTTCAGAACCTGCAGCTTGAGAAGAACCTTGCATTGTGGAGAGGCCTGGCCTCCTCCCACCCCCCTTGCTTCCCTTGGTGTACCTACCAAGAAGTAGGCCTGTGGGGAAAAAACCTCAGAAGGTTACAGAGAACTACCTGGAATGATGACACAGAATGATGAGAAGGGATGCTTGCAAGCTTTCTTTGAGGCAAGGTATGCTTGAACTAGATTCCATTTAAAATTTTTTTAATTAAAAAAAAGCCACTGTTTAAGTTGACATTGAGTGTCTCTGTCTCTGCTTTTATTTCACATACAAACCCAGAGCAGAAGATGAAAGAGGGAAGAGCTACTTGACAGGCATAGCTTGTATTGTATTCAGGCTGCTTGTATTGTATCCTCTCCTGGTTGCTAAGCACCCATAAATTCCTAACAGCCTATGACAGGCAGGAGTTACAGGCAAAGACAGATGCTCGTCCACAAAAAGGCTCTCTGGATGCTGAGAAGGCGGCATGGATGAAAAGGTGTGCTCCAAGCTGACTGGGAAACTCTGGAAGGAAAAGGGTGCCCCTCACCATGCTTAAAGTGGTAACCCCTGGACAGATGGATGGTCTCTGCTGCCACAAACACTGACCTACCTCTAGAATCACCAGGAATCCCCACTGGTTAGCCAACACCAATTCTTTAGAGATGGTGAAAATGTGCTGACAGACTTGTAACCAAGAACAAAAGGAGATGGGTCAAGTGGTGGCATTTTCCCCTGTATCATAATTTTAGAGTAAGATGGAATTCGATTTCTCTGGGATGATGGACATATAGTCATTCTGTGTGGAGGGTGAAAGAGGAAGGTTTCTGCCCTGGAATTTTATGTTATGAAGTGCTCAACAGTGCCAAGGAAAATGTTAAACCTAGGAACTTAAAAGGATAGATTAAGAGACAGTATTTCCTATAGTCCAACTACTAACCAGATGCAGAATTCCCCTCCAAACAGATGAAACACCTTCTGTCCACCTTGCTAGTACTAGCTGGCAAGGAAAGAAGCTTTCTACTTTTAAATCTAAACTCGGTTCCACCCTTACCTGACTACTCCATCAGGAGTCACATCATATGCCTCTGCTCAAAACCCTTCAGTGGCTGCCTAGTTCATTCAAGGGGAAATCCAATGTCTACTAGGCCCTACTTGGTCAGCCCCCTCTCCCACCTTTCTGACCTTGTCTCCTACTGACTTCCCCTTCATTCACTCACACCAGCCACACTGGCCTCTTTGTTATTCCTCAAACACTGTAGGCATGGTCCCCACCTTAAGACCCTCTGCCTGGAATGCTCCTCTCCGACAATGTATATGGCTCATGCTTTCACCCTCTTCAGGTTTTTGTTTAAATGTCACCTTCTCATGAGCCTTCCTGACCTTATTTAAAATTGCAAACCCAACTCCCACTCCCTCCAGCACTCCCTATACCCCTGCCCTGCTTTATTTTTCTCCATATCCCTTGTCATCACCTAACACAATATATCAACTTACTGGCTTGGTTATTATTTGTCTTCTCCCACCAGAATTTAAGTTCCAAGAAAGCAGAGTCGTGTCCGTTTTGTTCACTGCTGAACCATCAGGAGTTATAACAATGCTTAACATACAACAGCAACTCAATAAATAGTTGTTTAATTAATTAATTCATGAAAGATCTATCCTTCTTTGCTAGGGCACCAACTCATTATTCCAAATGTTGACAAATGATAGGAAAGCACTTGTCCTGCTTTTTCTATCAAACTGTATTTCAGGAAAACCAAATAAATGATGAGAGAGTGTAGTTCTTTATAAAAGACTTCCAGCTAGTAAGTGCAAAGGAGTGATGGAATAAAAAATGGACATTTTACAAGTCCTAGTGAATAACAGATATGGGCAACAGTCATCACTGGATGCTAAAATCACAATGTGAAAAGTTGATGGGGAGCTCTGTAATAGAGAGAACAGTCTGACAATCAATTCCTGAGCCCCCTCAAAAGTCCCAGAATCACTACAAGTGATGCTGATGTACTACAACAGGAAGTGCATAGCCCCAACAAGAATACCCTTGACCTTCCCTCCAAAACAAATGGAGCGTGAATCTAGCTTCTAGGTTACAAGAAATAGGAGGGTAAAGGAACAAATTAAATGACAAAATGAGGAAGTAGTCAGCCAAATCAAAATGTGGGACATTCTGCAGGACAGCTGACCCAGTTTCTTCAACAAACAAATGACATTCAAAAGAGGAGAGGGGGCAATCGTTAATAAAAAGAGATTTAGGACATACAAGTCAATGTAATGTGTGGACCTTATTAGGATCTTGATTCAAACCAAATGGCAAAAGGTTGTTTTTTTTTTAGATAATAAGGAAAATTTAAATATGAACTGAGTATCAGATGTTATTAAGGATTTACTGAGTTTTGTTGGTGTTATTGTTGTCTGGGGTGATTCAGATATTTGGGGTTTTTTAAGTCTTTATCTGTAGAAGATACACACTGAAGTATTTAGAGGAAATTACAGATCTTCCTCAATTTATGATGGGGTTATGTCCTAATAAACCTGTATGCTGAAAATATCATAAGTTGAAAATGTATTTGCTATACCTAACCTATCAAACATCATAGCTTAGCCTAGCCCACCTTGCTCAGGACATGTCCGCTAGCCTATGGTTGGGCAAAATTATCTAATGCAAAGCCTATTTTAAAATAAAATAATGAATATATCACGTAATATATTGAACACTGTACTGAAAGTGAAAAACAGCATGTTTTCATGGGTATAGAATGGTTGTAAATGTATCAGTTACTGGCCCTGTGATCACAGGGCTGACTGGGAGCTGTGGCTCATGGCCACCACCAGGCATCATGGGAGAGTATAGTACTGCATATTGCTAGCCTGGGAAAAGATCCAAATTCATAGTTTGATGTATGGTTTCTACTGATTCTACTACTGTACCATTGTAAAGTCGAAAAATTACAAGTCAAATCATCATAAGTCAAGGACCATCTGTATATACGATGATGAATTTGCTTTCAAATATCTGAGGTAAAATGTCTTGAGGGAAACAAGAAAACTAACTTGACAGGTGTTGATAACTATGGAGCTGAAGCTGAGAGATGGATACATGGGAAATGATTATACAAGTCTCTGATTATGTTTGAAATTTTCCATGATAAAGCCATTTCTAAAAAATGTAAGTTGCTGTTTTATAGATGAACTTAATGAAGTAAATAAATAATAATTCAAAGTACTTAGAATAGTTCTGTGCCTCCCATCAGTTCTGAATGGAGGTCAAATACTAGAAGCAAAAAAGCTGGTCATTTTCTGACTTTGGATGTAGCTACGTGCCTTGCCTCTCTAGTTTAAAGAAAGCTCCTCTGGTTTTTATCCTGAGAAAAAGGCCAGCCCATCTCGTGACTTCTAGAGTCTTCTTTCTTGCCTGGGGGTGCTAAGAAGATTAGCAATCCGCTTATCTGGGTTCCTGCCTACCCTTTCCATGAAGGCCACACATCCCTCTCCCTATTTGCTTCCTTCCTCTTGGGCAACCCCCCTGTCCATTCAGTAAATGTTCTTTAACCACATCTAAATATATTATGCAATAAATCTGTGGATGATGTCTGCTGCTTATTCTAAGGAAGAGGGGGGCTATATTTTATTGAATTCCAAGTCCATAAAAGGTAGGTATTCCTGTCCCTGTTTCCCAGATGAGGAAACTAAAGTGCAGAGACATTGGGTAAGTTATCTGCTGTCACAAAGCCAATCATAATAGTAACCAGTATGTATGTGGTGCTTATTTTATGTCAGGCAGCATTCTAGTGTAAATCTATATTAATTCATTCATCTTCACCACAACCCTGCAAAACAGGTATTCTTGTTATCCCCATTTTACTGACAGAATTTGAGTACTGGTTAAGTAATTTGTCCAAAGTCACAAACCTAGTCAGTGGCTAGAGTGGTGGGGGGGGGAGGGCTTCATCTGAGTCTTGACAGTAAGAAGAATGGGCTCAGGCAGGCAGGAAAGGAGTCCCATTCTTGGCAGAAGATGAGGACATGGGTGGAAACATGCACTGCTCATGGAACATGCATCCCACTGTACCTCAGTGTGAATGGAGTGATATCTCAGAAGTCGGGTCTCCATATATCCCAGTTTTCCTAAGCCACCTTCGTGTGTGCCTGTTGTCCCCATATAATTATTAATAGTGTCCCCTTTCTTTCTCAAATGTGTCTTTGTTTGGCTAATACATTGTATGATCATCTTAATTATAAGCTCCTCCAGGGTAGGAGAAGCACATATAGCCAATTAATTAATACCTGTTGAATAAGAGACTAATGAATTTTGGTTTATGGTTATGGGCCTTCCTAGAAATGGAGAACTGACCAAGTAATGGTCTCCATGGTGTCCTTAGCAACTTGTTTGAATCCTGTGGCTCATAACTCTTTCTTAACTGCCCCCTCAGATGTAAATGCCTACTTTCCCCCAACTCCCCTGGGTTATCCCATGGCATCTCTGAGTTCAGTGAAGAAACGGATCTGGGTTAGAGCCAAACACAGAAACTCTTAAACTTTTGTCACTCATAAGTAAGAGAACTCCCTGGGCACATTATCAATCCATCATTTAACCTCCCTTAGGGTAAGCCCTGTTCTCTCTCTTAGATAGAGGCTAGTCTCCTGTCCTCAAGTATGCCCACCATTCAGAACTCAGTGCTTCCTGATAAATCCCTCCCTTGGCTCTTCATCAATTCTGCAGTCACCTGCCACTTCCAGGCCAGTGAGGCACTGGCCAAAGCTGGCCAGTTCTCCTTCCCATGTTCCCTGACCCCACCCCATTCTTCTTTCGATAGTCCAGGTTCATGAGGGCAAGTCTACTCTAGTTTCTCCCATCTTGACATTTTGTAGTATCTAATTCACTCCAGCCCCTTATTTGTGCTTCATCTCCTTACCATGACATGCAGATAATCTCATTTTCCTAATTCTATCACACTATTCTAGTTTATTGCTAGAAAAGATTAGCTATCTTTATGGGGTCAGAGATAGGTGAAAGAAGTGAGCCTTATTTTAAAGTATGAAGTCATCTTTCCAACTTTTCTGTGGGTCTTCACCTCTTCCTAAGGCACAGTTGGTACGATATTTGGACATATATTTTAATACTTGCCTATTGAGCTCTTCAGAAGAAAAACATGACATAAAATTGTAAGATTTTATTATCAACATTAATAATATTAATTTTTAAAGCTATTATAATTTGGTCTTGATTCATTGCAACCATATGGTATTTATTGGACAAGCACATTACTGCTTAATTAGAGGACCAAGGGCTCCCGGTGACGTGACAAGAGTCTGGAAATGCTGCCTTTTGAACTGACATTACAGCAAGACAGAGCCTCTGGCTCAGACTACAAGGAGAGAGAGGTGAACACCCTCCTGTTGCTGAGGTGATAATTGGCTTTCCTTTCTGCGTTCAAGTTCCACATTTGCTTCAGGCCCTCTGCACCACTAGATGCAATGGTTTATACTGTATTCGTTAGGGTGGCACTAATTGCTATAATACACACCAACATGTAGGTGGCTCAACACAATGTAAGTTTATTTCTTGCTCACAGTAATTCCAGATAAGCTTTCCTTCACATTGGGATTCAGAGACCAGGCTCTGTGCCCACTTAGGGCATCATGGCCATCTGCCTACGGGCCTTCCCATCTTAGGGCCACTGCGTTTCCTGTTCCTTCTTTTTTTAATGGCCTTTCTCTCAGGCCTATTAATAAAAGGCCCAAAGAGCATTACCTTAGGGAGGCCTTCCATGCTATCCCCCAGAAGTAGCCACACCCCCCTCCACTGCACCGTCCACCCCCTCACTTTTTTTTTTCAAAGCACTTACCAGGATTTAAAATAGTCTTACTTGTTTAGTTGTTTACCTCATTTCTGTCACTCTCCTATAGAGCATCAGCCTTGTTATATTACTTTCCACTGCATTTTGAGCACTTATAACCCCTAGTAGGCACTCAAAAGGAAAGGAGGGACAGAGGGAGGGGTGGAAAGACAGTTCAAAGAGTTTAAGTGGTGTCCTGAAGGTCACTTATCCAGAAAGTGGCAGAACCTAACAGAGCCCCATCTGTCTGAGTTCTCCTACTAGACTCTTCTTGACAGACTTTCTGTGCAGGGTGCCATCACTCTGTGATGGGAGGGGAATGTACACTTTGACTCCTCCTTCCTGCAGAGGTGATGTTATGCCCTAAGCCTTGCCGTCTCTTGTCTCAGCCTCTCATTTGCAAGTCAGCTGCAGTGGGGGACTCTTGAAAACAAAGATCAAGGGTTCAGTCTCTAAGGGAGACATCCTGCTCAGTTCCAAGGGAATTTCTGTTCTGTGGACACACTTCTAGCTCTGGCCACACAGCTATAGAACTTATTACCCTGACAGGTCATGCTGCTCCTGCCTGGCTTTTAGAGAATATGTGAATCAGCTTTCCAGACTGACATCCACCTCACCTATCTGGGGATGCCCCTGGGAAAAGACTTCTCAGTAATCCAACCCAGTACTTGGAAAGCCATGTACTGTAAAGTAACCACAGGGTGCGAGCTGTCTCTCCCTGCTACAGGGCATTCTACGGGCTGCATGAGTCACACAGATGGAGAATTCCAGATGCAGACACCATCAGCCCTTCTCCCTGCCTCCAAGGGGAATATTTATCCCTCTCAAACAGTGAGGTTTGGAAAGCCAGGCCTACCAATATGCCACTCAGGAACCCCTGCAGGCCTGGTGAGATCTCTCTAGTCCCCAGGGTCCTGGGTAGCAGTGTTAGATACATTGCTTTCTGCTAGACCACTCATCTGCCCCTAATGAGTCCGTTCCAACTCACCTCAGACTCAAATGCACTGTCCCTCTCACATTCCTTCCCACTGAAGGCAAGAAGGAAGCAAAAGCACAGGCAGCAGAAAAGAACTGGATCCTCATCCATTCCCCACCAGCCCTCAGACACACTTGGCATTCCCTGGGGAGGAGGAACTAGGCGTCTTCTACCTCAGCTTCCTAACTCTTAAGTTGGAACATAATGTCTTCAAGATGGTGACTCACTGCAGCAGTGAAAACTGACTAATTATTTTGATCTTCTTGAAGCCACTTGCCTCATTAATGGATACTCTCCATCCTGGGCCAAGACCCATTCTTGCAGTCAAACTTGGCTGAGTCAACCATACATGAAGGGGTAGGATAGCTCAGTCCCTCCCCTTCCCTTAGGTCATGGCTGAGCTCCTCTGTCCCTCTTATTCTAAAATAGACTTTTCCCTCTAAAAACAGAGTCTGATCTAAATCAGCAGGTACCTCAGAGCAGAGGGCTTATCCCCATATTGGGAAGGATACCTCATTCCTCATAGACCTGGTTATGCTGAAGCCACATTAAAATGAATGAGACTGAGCAAAAATCCCACTATGTGAATATGCAAGGCACCCTGTAATGACTCAGTCCTGACTAGACTTAAATAGGGGCTGAGATTCACAGATCTAACTGCCAGCCAAGGCTGGGCCTGAGATTTCATTGTCTGATCATCTATTATATGCTTGGGATAAAAGTTAAAAAAAAATTATATATATGCCGAGAACCTGCCAAAACTGCAACAGGGGAGAATTCCTATTTCTGCCTATTCCACGCTCTTTTGATTCACTTTCTCTCAACCCCTGAAACTCATCCCCACCTCCCACTGCTACCATCCACAGATCTCAGATGGAACATCATAAATAAGTCAAGTGCTTCCCAAATCAACTTCTTCCAGTAGAATATGCCTTCATCCATGATAACCCATGGGATAGCCCATGATAATGTGATGAGTTACACCAATGGCAGAAACTTAGGCACAGAGGCAGAGAAATAGGAGATGAACTTGGAGCGAGCCCCACAGCACCCTCAAATCCAAACACTGGCCAGATTACACCATAATAGATATAATAGAAGTTGGCAAAATGTCAAGTGTGGCCAAATTTGAACATCTATGCCACAAGCACATTATTTCACTTCCTGATATTTTCACCAAATCCAATTCAGTGGCCACAGTGTGATAGAAAAGAGAGAACCACCATGGAAAGGCACACCATGTTCATAAGCTCAGTTTGCAGGGTAGAAAGCCAAGCAGTCAAGGAGGGGCCATGTCAGATACTTAGCCTAGGGTCTCTCTGAGGACAAGGACTGCATCTTAATCACTAGAATTTCCCCAGGTCAACCCCAGGTGCCTAGTAAATATGTGAGCTAATACACTCATACACTCCAGGCTGGAAACAGATCATAGAAAAATTTTAGAGCCATATAGGCTCTAAATGATTTTATCATTTAGTCAACTCTGACTAAAATGACATTCCTCAAAGTAAAAAGTCAGGAAGGTAATTCACGAATCTCTGTACCAGGTCTTGAAATCCTATGAAGAAAGCCTTGTTTACAGTTTCATGTAAGAAACACCATCCAAGAATTACATTGTTGCCTCTATAACTCCTAAAACCTGGTGTTTCTTGTACTGAATGTAGGATTGATTTACCAAGGATAGTATACTCAGCCAGCTTTAAGAACTAAAAGGCCTGAGCTCCTACTAAGGCAAAGCACATAAAACTGTGTCATGATGAAGGTAGCCTACTGGACTCTGGACTGCCCTCCTGACCAAGGGCTGATGTTGCTTTTCAGCATGCCATCACAATCTGACACAAAAGAGCTCTTTGCTCTCCAAGAGGCTTTAGAAGATGCAGAACATTCTGAAGCTCAGGGAAGCCTCACTTTCCTATTAGTCCAGAACCAGGAAAGGATAAAATCCAGTATGTCCATCATACTGCTATCAGCATTTCCGGAGGCTCTCAGAAAACTATGATAGGGTATATGCCCACTGTTCCCAATCTGGGCACCCCAACTGCAATATGTCCCAGGGTTCCTAATAGGCCCATTTCCTTCTCTTTGAGAACTTAAAAAGTCAAATTCAGATTAATAGTAGGCCATTTAAGATAACATGGAATAACCAAATGCCTGTTGTGATGCAGGAGGTAAGAGAGAGACAGAGAAATTCAAAGGTTGTTAACCACCTATGGTACATTGTGTGTGTTGCTTTGTGCTCCCATTGCCTTAATGTATTCATAAACCAAAGAACACCACCAAGTATATTTTTCTCTGTTGGCATCATCTAAAGTCTGGGATCACAGGGCTGTGTATAGTGCTCTGCAAAACACAGCCTTACAGGAACCCCCAGCTCCAGGAAGGCCAAATAAGGACATTAGTGGGAAAATCATAATATTAAAGCTAAAAGACATTAATGATCAGCTAGCTCAACCCCTCATCTTGCAAAGGAGAAAACTGAACTCTGTTTTACCCATTAGCCTCCTAACTATCTTCCTACCTCTTCTGGCTCATCCTTCAAACAGATGTCAAGCCATGTTTCTGAGACACAATTCTGATCATTTTACTCTTCTAATTAAAGCTCTTCATCACATCCTTCAGGCTAAAGCTCAAATTCCTGAGTGTTACACACAAGGCTCTTGATGACCTGGCCTCTGCCTTTCTCCAAGCTATATATCCTTCCAGTCCCCTACAATACATGCACACACACACACACACACACACACGCGCGCGCACACACACACACACTCCCTTCCAACCATACTGAACAGCTTGAAGTTCTTGAAATATCCATGTGAATGTTTTGCTTCCAATATGTTAAGTAGCTTATATTGGACCAATCCTTTCTGCATAACTATTATCTAATAAAATATCAAAAATAACTATTTGTGTGCACTAGAGGGCAACCAAAAGCAGGCAGAAATTGGGTAAAGGGAGCACTGGACAAGTTTTCTGGTCTTTGCAACTTTTTGCTGGAGAGGGGGCCCGAATAAGCACCCTGTGAAGTGGCTACAAACTAGATAGATACCTGCAGAATCAGAAGAGGGAGTTGAGGCAGCTGAAAAATGAGAGAAGAAATACCAAAAAGGAGAGAGCCTCAGAATGGAACTCTAAATTCTATATATAAATTCCTTCCAAATCTCTAGCTGACTCTTAAGCTATACATGCATGGGACAGATTCTAAACAACCCAGCTAAGTTTAATAGAACTGATCAGAGATTTCAGTTTCTGCCCACTACAGAGAAAGTGGAGTTTGATGTTTGTGTTCAGTCAAATTCAATACCTGCTAAATTGTTAAAATGTCAATACTGTCCAAAACAATCTATATATTCAAGGTGATCCCTATCAAAATAACACCAGCATTCTTCACAGAGCTAGAACAAACAATCCTAAAACTTGTATGGAATCAGAAAAGACCCCAAATAGCCAAAGCAGTCTTGAAAAAGAAAACCAAAGCAGGAGGCATCACAATCCCAGACTTCAAGCCATATTACAAAGCTGTAATCATCAAGACAGTATGGTACTGGCACAAAAACAGACACTCAGATCAATGGAACAGAATAGAGAACCCAGAAATGGACCCACAAATGTATGGCCAACTAATCTTTGACAAAGTAGGAAAGAATACCTAATGGAATAAAGACAGTCTCTTTGGCAAGTGGTGCTGGGAAAACGACAGCATCGTGAAGAATGAACCTGGACCACTTTCTTACACCATACACAAAAATAAACTCAAAATGGATAAAAGACCTAAATGTAAGACAGGAAGCCATCAAAATCCTAGAGGAGAAAGCAAGAAAAAAACCTCTTTGATCTTGGCTGCAGCAACTTTTTACTCAAAACATCTCCAGAGGCAAGGGAAACAAAAGCAAAAATGAACTATTGGGACCTCATCAAAACAAAAACTTCTGCACAGCAAAGGAAACAATCAGCAAAACTAAAAGGCAACTGACATAATGGGAGAAGATGACAAATGCAAATGATATATCAGATAAAGTCTTAGTATCCAAAATCTATAAAGAACTTATCAAACTCAACACCCAAAAAACAAATAATCCAGTGAAGACATGGGCAAAAGACATGAATAGACACTTTTGCAAAGAAGACATCCAGAGGGCCAACTGACACATGAAAAGATGCTCAACATCACTCATCATCAGGGAAGTACAAATCAAAACCACAATGAGATACCACCTCACACCTTTCAGAATGGCTACCATTAACAACTCCGGCAACAACAGATGTTAACGAGGATGCAGAGAAAGAGGATCTCTTTTGCACTGCTGGTGGGAATGCAAACTGGTGCAGCCACTCTGGAAAACAGTATGAAGGTTCCTCAAAAAATTAAAAATATAACTACCTTATGACTCAGCAATTGCACTACTAGGTATTTATCCAAGGGATACAGGTATGCTGTTTCGAAGGGGCACGTGCACCCCAGTGTATATAGCAGCACTATCAGCAATAGCCAAAGTATGGAAAGAGCCCAAATGTCCATTGATGGATGAATGGATAAAGAAGATGTAGTGTATGTATTCAATGGAGTATTACTCGGCAATCGAAGAGAATGAAATCTTGCCATTTGCAACTACATGTACAGAACTAGATGGTATTATGCTAAGCGAAATTAGCCAGTCAGAGAAAGACAAATATCATATGACTTCACTCATATGAGCACTTTAAGACACAGAACAGATGAACATAAGGGAAGGGAAGCAAAAATAATAGAAAAACAGGGAGGGGACAAAACATAAGAGACTCTTAAATATGGAGAACAAACAGAGGGTTACTGGAGGGGTTATGGGAGGGGGGATGGGCTAAATGGGTAAGGGGCATTAAGGAATCTACTCCTGAAATCATTGTTGCACTATATGCTAACTAATTTGGATGTAAATTAAAAAAATATTCAATACCTGCTAAAATAAAAAAAATTAACATTCTTGAGAGGAACAAATAGAATCCATAGGCTCTACAATGTATCACTGACAATGTCCAGAAAATAATCCAAAATTGCTAGACACATAATCCAAAATTCCTTACTTAAGAGAACAGACAATCAATGGAGAAGAGCCACGAGATGACTCAGATGTTGGAATTAGCAGACAGGATATAGCATACACAGTGCTCTGTCATCCATGCCTCTGCACATACAGGAACCTCTACCTGAAAATCTCTTATCCTATTGCTAAATAACTCTTACTCATCTAATCTCAGTTATCAACTCCTCCAAGAAGCCTTCCCAGTACACCTCATTCTTCCTGATCATTCAAGAACTTGTCTAATTGTCTGGTTACTTACTCATCTCCTCCCTCAGCTTTCTTAAGGGTAAAGAGTGGATTGTTTTTATCTATAACATCAATGTATAGCACAAGTTGGGTGATAAACTGGGATCAATGAATGAAGTGACTGAGGATGATATTAAAAGGTTGAGTATCATAGACTTATGGGTAGCCCCTTTGTACTATGCTCACACTATCCTTTTTCTATTGCTATGTCTGATGTAAGTAGTTTCTGTGGCAAGGAGGATGTAGACCTTAAGTACAAAGATGTGCTCACATCCTGCATATTCCCACATTCAAAATGCTGTTAGCTACTCTCCTGGACCCCCACTTTTCCCAAATATGTATCTTATTCCTTCTTAATATCAATTTACAATATGCCTATTAATTCTTACCCTTTGAAAATTAACATAACTTTAGCTAACTTTTATTGCATGCCTTCTATGATGTCAGGCAGGCACAGTGCTAAGCATTTACCAAATAACTAACCCATTTAATTCTCCTAACTCCCCTATGAAGGATGCATTATTATTATTGCCATTTTACATATGACAAAACTGAAACTGTGAGGTTATTTATAAAGTTAGCAATTGGCAAACTCCTTTGCCTGCCAAACTAGACAAAGAAAGAGACTTCAAGAGATGTTATTTTTCCCCTCACTTTTGATGCTCCTTAAGTATGTACTTCTAATATATACTATATACTTCTAATATATTCTATATATTTCTAATAAAAAGGGGTATTTTGAATGGGGACAGTGTATCTACCCATGAAAATCTAAATAAACATCAAAAGCCACTTGAAGAATTGGCTAGCCAACCTAAAGATAACCTGGGTAGATGCTGCCTCTCCATTCTGAGTTTCTTTTGCCCACTCAAAGGGTTATGAGTGGGAATCCCACAAACTACTAGGAGTGGAGGCATCTCTCTGCCCCTGACTGGGTCTGGGGAGGATGGGAAACAAGCTGAAGGAATATGGGTAAATATGGCACAAAAGCCCATTATCCCAACAGTGCGGAATGTTTGCTGGGCCTAATGGGTTTGGAAAAACAGTTTGAGGGTTGATGTAACACAGTTCCCCAGAGATAATCAATCTCTGAGAAATCACTAGAACACTAATGGGACTAACAGGCAGAAGACACTTTGAAGCTTCGTCCTGTTCTGTTTTACCCAAAGCTATTTCTTCATATACCATGTGCCCTCTGCAATGTATACCATTTTGATTATTTCTTTTTACTCTCTGAACATTTATTAAAAATTGGCTTTCTCATTCTCCTTTATCTTCTGGAATTGTTTCTGACCCTGAGAGCCAATGTTGAAACTCAGCTAAAACATAAATTGTCAAGATAAGACATGGGAGATCTGAAAGTCCTAAATCTTGCTCACCTGCCACTGATGAAAAGCATTATTTTGATAAAACTCTTTTCTCTGTTTCTTAAAGATACTGTGTGCTGGAAACCTTTACAAATACTTGAACTTCAGGCACACACAATCCCTGAACTTTGTCCAAGTTACTTGAAAGGTAATACTCAATATACATTTTTTTTTCATTTAGGCAGAAAAAGATCATCTAACACGTTATTTCCTCACTAACACTCTCTAAAGCCAGGTTATGTTCATCATGCATCATACCATTTTTGTAGTTGGTAAGATTAAGGTATCCAAAGTCGATAAGTGACCTTCCTGACATCTCAGAGCAAGGCAGTTAGAAATTTTTGATTTACACCCAAAGTCTTTTTTAAGGCCTCATTGCTTAGATCACTGAGCTACCTTCCAACTTTAAGACTTGAGAAACTTCATTTACTTAAATCCAGAGCAGCTGGGTTGGGGGGGGGGGGCAGCAAATTGGAGAGCAGGTCTGTTACTTTTGGTAGTTCAGGGATAAATCAGAGAGTCTCTCCTTAGCCAATCACCTCAAGAATACAGTGCCTCATTAAGACAGTTCCTTATCATTAAACCTGTTCCATTTTTCACAATTTGGTTAAAAAGTAAAGGTTTACACTTGATTTATTTGCACTGGCAGGAAGCAAAAGTAGCCCGTTTGAATCACTCACCAGAAATCTGAGACTCTAGAGAGTCAACCCATGTTTTTGTAAGTCTCTCCCAATTCCATAAATTATGGAGCTCTGTTAAAATGCTATCATGTGCATAATTAGTACTGTTAGTGTTCTTATTAGAACTAAAATGATTTTTTTCAAATCATTACGCTGCTTATTAAAGTGATAAACGCATTGTCTTAAAATACAACCAATAGTTTACAAATCAGAAAATGCTCACCGATGGATAAGAAGACACACTCTTTTGCTTCCCAATTACAATTATTATTGCCACCACTATTTATTGAGCACTTACATTGTGTATACACCACACATGCTTTATCTCACTTATTCCTCAATCACCCTGTGAAACCAATATTATCAACTCTATACTTCTGATGAGAAAAGTAGTATTTAATAAGGTAACTTGATTAAGATCACACTAGTAAATGACAGGACTGTGATTTGAACCCAGGACTGAAAGACATCTGCTTCTTTTTTTTTTTTTTTAATATATGAAATTTATTGTCAAATTGGTTTCCATACAACACCCAGTGCTCATCCCAAAAGGTGCCCTCCTCAATACCCATCACCCACCCTCCGCTCCCTCCCACCCCCCATCACTCCTCAGTTTGTTCTCAGTTTTTAAGAGTCTCTTATGCTTTGGCTCTCCCCCTCTCTAACCTCTTTTTTTTTTTTCTTCCCCTCCCCCATGGGTTTCTGTTAAGTTTCTCAGGATCCACATAAGAGTGAAAACATATGGTATCTGTCTTTCTCTGTATGGCTTATTTCACTTAGCATCACACTCTCCAGTTCCATCCACGTTGCTACAGAGGGCCATATTTTGTTCTTTCTCATTGCCATGTAGTACTCCATTGTGTATATAAACCACAATTTCTTTATCCATTCATCAGTTGATGGACATTTAGGCTCTTTCCACAATTTGGCTATTGTTGAGAGTGCTGCTATAAACATTGGGGTACAAGTGCCCCCATGCATCAGTACTCCTGTATCCCTTGGGTAAATTCCTAGCAGTGCTATTGCTGGGTCATAGGGTAGGTCTATTTTTAATTTTCTGAGGAACCTCCACACTGTTTTCCAGAGTGGCTGCACCAGTTTGCATTCCCACCAACAGTGCAAGAGGGTTCCCGTTTCTCCACATCCTCTCCAGCATCTATAGTCTCCTGATTTGTTCATTTTGGCCACTCTGACTGGCGTGAGGTGATATCTGAGTGTGGCTTTGATTTGTATTTCCCTCATAAGGAGCGACGTTGAGCATCTTTTCATGTGCCTGTTGGCCATCCGGATGGAAAGACATCTGCTTCTAAAACTACTCACTATTCCCTCATTCTCCTCTGTAACTTGTCTCTGAGATAGGAAGATAATATTCCTTTTAAGCTACATGCAGCCAAATCATAGGTGCAGGTGATAAGACAAAGACAGCTTAACAGGTTGCAATATGGAGAATGCATACAGACAGGTAAAAGCAATGAGAATCTCTATGATTAATCTATAAGTACTCCTAGAATTTTGGATTTGGCATAAACTCTACAGATTATCCAGTTCAACTCTCATTTTACAGATAAAGACTGCAACCAGAGAGGTGAAGGGATTCATCCTAGATAACAAAACTACATCTCCAGATTCCCAGATCTCTACTTTTTCATCAGATGAATCTGTCAGCATTCACTTGTGCTCAGCACACCCAGGCACTTACAGAAAGGGGAAAGATAAGGCAGATCCAGTGTCTGGCTCCAAAGAATCCAGCCAGAATAACTGTGCATAAAGCAATCATGAAACACTGCAAGGGGATATTTAATAAAGCATCAGCTTGAGCAACAAACAACCAGGTCACATGCATTCTGGCGAGGAGACTCCATGGAGGAAGTAGGGTCTTGCAGGCAAGCAGGATTTACAGAGACAAAGAGAGAAGAGGGATGTTCCAGGCCCAGAGGATGGAATAAGAAACTGAGTAGTGTAGTCCAACATGGCAGGGGAGTTGACAACTTGATTTTCCAATTACTTGCAAACTTAAAGAAAAAGATATGACTTTTGATACGTACTATACAGAGTGATATATGAACATTTTATTTCAGCTGAGTTGCGGGCCCCAGAGGCCAAGCAGCCAGCCTCACATGCAGGTGGCTCCAGTTATGTTTTCGATAAGCCACAAATAGCCTTGCTTTGTACTGGGCCTATGACCCTGACAAGCCATCATCATCATCACTGGAATGCCTTAGAGGCCAAAGGAAATGCACAGAGCCGCCAGAGTCATTGCAACATTGATCCAAATCCCGGGAGAAGGGGACCAGGGCCTGACTCAGCAGCGGTAAACTCACTTGCCAAACTCTTCTGGCACCTGTACTGGGCTTGAAGACATTTTTGGTTCCTATTTTTCTGAGAACCTTCACCACAAGCTGAAAGCCATTTTCCTCCTCTAGAAAACAGAAGGGTCTACACATGATGACTCTCATCAAGAAAAGTGACCAGTCTTGTTACCAGGTTACAGACAGGAGGCAGGAGAAGCATTGTGGATTACAAAAAGGAGCATGGGATGTGTAGTCCAAAGACTTCTGTCCTGCCTTGGTGATTTACTCACTGTAGTAACTTGGCATGGTGCTCAAGCCATTTCGACACCAGCTTCCTTATCTTTACACTCATACCGTCTATGCTTGATAAGGCTGTTATGAGGTGCAAGTGACATATGAGGAAATTCACCGTAAATTTTAAAGCACACAAATATCAATAGTCATATTTTAAATAGGGAAGGCATATCCATTGGTTTTCCAGACACATGGGCAAATGAGGGACAGAAATTATTCTAGTTTTAATGAGGGTGACCAAGAGGGCCATTATTAACATTATTAGGGTTACTTTGAGTGATGGCTTTGCCACACTGAGTTGATGTCCATGCTATAACCACAGAGCTCTGCTGAGATGAAATTTCCTCCTCAGTGTGCTTTTGTGGACCCCTTTACTGAGAATGGCCCACAGAAGCACACTGAGGAGGAAATTTCATCTCAGCAGAGCTCTGTGGTTACAGCATGGACATCAACTCAGTATGGCAAAGCCATCACTAATAGTAACAATTACCTTTTGGGAAGACCCTCCCACGGGCTAGGCTGTGTGCCTGGGGCTATATCCTCCCTGTTAGGGAAGCAACTTCTTCCCTCAGTCCTCTTGTTTACTCCTCTACTATTAATTGAGGGACTTTCATCCCTCTTTCCATCCCATTTCTAGGTCTCCCTGTTGGAGGAGTAGCTATTCTAACTGGCTACACCAAGGGACAGCCAATGGACAGGGTTAATGTACCTCAAAGGCATGTCCTGCTTCTTCTTTTATTCTTTTGTTTTGTGAATAAGAAAGTATGGACCACATCCCTCTGTGAACTTTCCTGTTCATTTCCTCCAGCTTTGTCATGCATTCCATGTAAAAAGCAAAACTGGGTGGGGCTTGTCTCTCTGTGGCAGTAAAATCAGCATCTTCATCCCAGCTGAACAAATGGGCTCATGGTCTGGGCTGGGCTCAGTGCAAGGAAACAAGGGGTCCTTAAACAGGAGGGAACAGTTCTCAGATGTTTGCCAAGCTCTTTAAGAAAGCAGCCATCTCCCTCACTTGGAGAGTACTGTTCTTTGGACATGAGATCCTTTCTGAGAGAGTACAGGAAGGGGAAAAGGATGTGAAACCAAAACTGAGCAGTGAACCCCTAATACTCACAGCAAACCTACAAAATAAGCATCATTATGCTCATTTTAAAGATTAGAAAATTGAGATTTACTGGTAAATAAATGGATGCCAGCAACCTTACAATCTGGTTGGAAATACAAAAATAGAAAATACCAAAACAAACAGAAAACAACTAACTACCAAGGTCTGTGGTGGTAGGTTTAAGTGCCCCAGAAGGTCAGGATGTCTTTCTCTAGAGTTTCTGCTTCCAAATATCACTCCTCCAAAACAAAACAAAACCCCCCAAACCATTTCCACCCCCTGAGTCACCAAAGAGGTAAATGGACTAACTTGGTTGGTCCAAGTTTTCTATACAGTTGCCAGTTTCACTTTCTTTGGTCTGGGCTCAAAAGCTAGAACCACTGGAGACCACAGCACCCTGTGTATGCCCAACAGGGTTCACACATCTCCATTCACAGCTCTGTTCCCCACACAGAGCAGTTTGGTACCCCAGAAAAATGTAAGTGACTTTTACAAGGCAAGAAAGTGGGCCATAGTCTCCATCATTTTTCGTGGTTTGAGGCTCCTATTCTCTCTGGATTCATTTGCCTTGTTGGGGCATTTATCCCTGCTGCCATGAGGCTGTGTGATAAGGTCTGAATTGCAGGGAGGGTTGACACACTGGGCTCGGTGCTTTCACAGCAACACTGGCCCCTTGGGCCAGTCCTCTGCAAACTGATAAAATGGGTAGCAGAAGCTGATCTTCGTACCCCTCCTCTGCCTTCTGCCCTCGGCCCAGTTGCCTACAAATTCCTGGGAATGAGTAAGACAGTGTGCAGGGCCCTCACCTGCTCCACTCCCTACGACCCCTCTCCTACTTCCCCACACGGACACTGCCTTTGGCAAGATTCTGTTAACCAAATAAACTGTGTTGGTAATTATTATCTCCCCTTCCACTCTTAAATTTATCAAAGATAGATAGCTACCAACCATAGCACCTAACCAGCAAGGAATAACCAGAGCTACACTGCCAAGTCAGTAGATACTCTCAGCGAGAGCAGAGAACCTTGACATTTTAGTTACTCTTTATAGCCTTATCTTGAATAAATGGGCAGTTTCCATTAGGTGTTTTGAAATATTAAAAAGAACTCTCTGGCCACCATTATGCCCTTGATGAGATATCAGAGTGTAGAAACTCCAGGGTGGAAATTATCATGATCATGGTTCATAGTCTTTTTCCTCTCAGAAGCATTTGTACTTTCCTTAAATTCCAAATAGTCTTCAAAACTCAAAGTGCTGAATCTCAAATAATTAGATTCCTGGTAGCAAAGGTGTAAATAGTGGGGGGTCAGGTGGGCTGCAGCAGGCCCTCCCTAGTTTCCCTGTTCTGCCCAAGCTAAGGGGTGATCTTGGGACAGGAGCAGGTCAAGAGTTGGTCTACTTTGTGGATGAGAGACAGGAGAGGAGTACACATAAGAACAACTGTTGGTCTATCCATCGAGTGCTTGCTACCTGCCAGGAACTGTACTCAGCGAATTAACCACAAACTGTTAGAAATTTGCAATTTCCAACAATACTACATACAGCAGAGATCTATGGAGAAAGAGGTACAGGACAGGCAGTCACTAGTTTCCTAAATTTAGGGTCACAGTAGGAAGCATTTTTTTTAAAAAGGAAAACACTGAAAAAAGAAGTGGCCTTAATACCCAGCACATAACAGATGCTCAAGAAAAGATCTGCTGAATAAGAGTGGACAACATAGGACTCTCTCTCTCTCTCCTTTTTGTTTTAATTTTTTTAATGTTTATTTTTGAGAGAGAGAGAGAGAGCGAGCGAGCATGAGCAGGGGAGGGGCAGAAAGAAAGGGAGACACAGAATCTGAAGCAGGCTCCAGACTCTGAGCTCTCAGCACAGAACCTGATGTGGGGCTCGAACCCACAAACTGTGAGATCATGACCTAAGCCAAAGTTGTATCCTTAACCGACTGAACCACCCAGGAGCCCCATGTCTCTCTCTTTTTTTAAAATGCAAAATCATTCTATTTTTTTTTAACGTTTATTTATTTTTCAGACAGAGAGAGAGAGACAGAGCATGAACGGGGGAGGGGCAGAGAGAGAGGGAGACACAGAATTGGAAGCAGGCTCCAGGCTCTGGGCCATCAGCCCAGAGCCCGACGCGGGGCTCGAACTCACGGACTGCGAGATCATGACCTAGCTGAAGTCGGACGCTTAACCGACTGAGCCACCCAGGCGCCCCAAAATGCAAAATCATTCTAAAGGAAATAGCTGCTTAGCAGCAATAAGCTATTAATTTTTTCCAGTTTTCATTTTTATCTGTTATATATCCATATAATTAAAAGAGACAAATAGTTCTAAAAGGCTCATCACAAAAAGAAAACCACAGTTCTCTTTCCTACCTCCCTTCTAAACAAACAACCACTTTGGAGTCTTTAGCTGTTTCTTTTGGTAGTTAATTCTGTATTTTAAAATAATATGCTTATATAGCTTCTTACCAATTTTTAACTTTTTTCCTAGCATGGAAAGTGAGGATTATCCCCATTTTCCCCACTGCAGCTCAGGATTCAGTTATCTTATGTGTGCAAAGTCAGTCACTACTTGTCCATCTACTTTCCAGATTCCAGAATATTGTTGCCGCTGGATTGCATGAAGGCAGGGCCTCTCTGGCGAGTTCAGGATTCAGCTCTAGCCTTAACCCCCACACTATATCCATGGAAAGCATTACTTTTGGCAGTGAAATGGACACTAACACTGACTTAAAAGAGGTGCTGAAAGCATCACTTTTGGCAGTGAAATGGACACTAACACTGACTTAAAAGAGGTGCTGAAGGGGTGCCTGGGTGGTTCAGTTGATTACTGCTCTTGATTTCTCCTCAGGTCATGGTCTCATGGTTCATGGGCTTGAGCCCCACATTGGGCTCTTCACTGACAGCATGAAGCCTACTTGGGATTCTCTCTCTTCCTCTCCCTCTGCCCCTCCCCTGCTCACACACTTGCTCTCTCTCTCTCTCCCTCTCTCATAAATAAATAAACAAATATATACATATATACATACATACGTGAACAAACTAAGTGCTGAAGAACACCCCATCCACCAAGGCCCATCCAGGGCAATATGTGTCTGCCAAGTCAATGCACAAAAACCTGGTAGAGGAACTGTGTGCTACACACCAGATCAACTTAATTGAGGATGCTTATAACAAGAAACTAGAGGAATGGGTAGGCCTCTGCAAAATTATCTGAGAGGCAAAGCCCTATAAAGCAGTTGGTTGCAGTTGTATGGCTGTTAAAAACCATGGCAAAGAATCTCAGGCCAAATATGTCTTCAAAGCATATTTCAAATACAAAAAAAATGACAAATAAAAACCCAGTGTCCCCTCTCTCTAGATAGATATATAGATATAGATATAGTTATAGATAGGCATATCTATAGGCATATCTATCTATATATGTGTGGTTGCTGGTATTTTCTTTTCCATTCATTTTGTCTTTGTGGTTTATGCATTTTTAAAGATTCTTTTGCCATCATTTTACTGTGGTTTTGGAAAAGAGCACTCAATCTTGCCATATTTATCTGCGACTTCTAAACTACTGTATTTTTCTCATTTCCATATCACTGTATTCTATTTTTATAAAATATAGCATACATTCAGAAAAGTCCATAAAACATATTTTTATAGATTAATGAATAAGCAGAAAGCAAACTCTCATGTAACTACCATCCCGATCAAGAAACACAACACTGCCAGCCCTTTCCCACATGGTCCTTCTGAATCATGAACCAACCCCTCCTCACAGTCAACACTGATACCTCGACTTTGTCTATAACCATTCTCTGACTTTTCTTTATGATTTTATCACCTATGGAATGTGTACCTAAAAGCCTGTGTTTAGCTTTATATGAATGGAATCCTACTGAACATATTTTGTCTTGCTTCTTTCACCCAACCCTATGTTTGTCAGATCTATTCTTATTGTTGTGCGTTGGCTATTGATCTTTTTCTGCATCTTTACCCTTTACTGAAATACACTTTATAACATTAATAATAAAAATGAGAGATGTTAGGGAGCCATGGAAGTGGCATGTAATAAAAGAGAAGTTAAATAATTTGCTCAAAGTTTAAGGAACAAAATCCTCAGCTTCAGAAATATTTCTCTTTAAGTGTGAAACATAATTAGACTTTTCAAAGCCAGTGGAAAGCTCGCCTAAAAATGGCTTTCCAGGGCTGGCTGGCTCATCCTCCCACCTCTGGAAGGATTTGTACTAGTCTCGGTGCCCATTTTCTCATCAGGAGATGCCCTGGTTTTGAGTCGGTGACGTTTTCTAAGAGGCGGCACCTTCTCTCAACAATCAATATATTCTTTTTTTTTTTTTTTTATTTTAGAGAGACAGTGAAAGAGAAAGAGTGTGTGAGCAGGGAGGAGCAGAGGGAGAGAGAATCTTAAGCAGGCTCCACACTCAGTGCAGAGCTGGAATGGGGCTTGATACCACAACTCTGGGATCAGACCTGAGCCAAAACCAAGAGCCAGACGCTCAACAGATTGAGCCACCCTCAGCAATCCAATATATCCTTTTTTTAAAGGTTACTTTTAATGTTTATTTATTTTTGAGAGTGGGGGGAGAGGGACAGAGAGAGAGGGAGACACAGAATCCAAAACAGGCTCTAGGCTCTGAGCTGTTAGCACAGAGCCTGACACGGAGCTCAAACTCATGAACTGCAAGATCATGATCTGAGCCAAAGTCAGACACTAAACTGACTGAATCACCCAAGCACCCCACCAATATATTCTTGTAGCACTTTTAAGTCAGACATTGCCCCAAGAGACATGAATCTCTACAACCAATGAGTAAAATGGACTGAGGTCAGAAATTCCCTAAAAATCCAGCTATTCCAACACTTCTCTAGAGAAGACATCCAGATGGTGAACAGACACAGAAAAAAAATGCTCAACATCACTCATCATCAGGGAAATACAAATCAAAACCACAATGAGATACCACCTCACACCTGTCAGAATGGCTAACATTAACAACTCTGGCAACAACAGATGCTGGCGAGGATGCAGAAAAAGAGGATCTCTTTTGCACTGCTGGTGGGAATGTAAACTGGTGCAGCCACTCTGGAAAACAGTATGAAGGTTCCTCAAAAAATTAAAAATATAACTACCCTACAACCCAGCAGTTGCACTACTAGGTATTTATCCAAGGGATATAGGTTGTTTTGAAGGGACACATGCACCCTAATGTTTGTAGCAGTGCTATTGACAATAGCCAAAGTATGGAAAGAGCCCAAATGTATATCAATGGATGAATGGATAAAGAAGATGTGGTATATATACAATGGAGTATTACTCAGCAATCATAAAGAATGAAATCTTACCATTTGCAACTACATGATGGAACTGGAGGGTATTATGCTAAGTGAAATTAGTCAGAGAAAGACAAATATCATATGACTTCACTCATATGAGCACTTTAAGACACAGAACAGATGAACATAAGGGAAGGGAAGCAAAAATAATAGAAAAACAGGGAGGGGGACAGAACATAAGAGACTCTTAAATATGGAGAACAAACAGAGGGTTGCTGGAGGGGTTGTGGGGGGGGGGATGGTCTAAACGGATAAGGGACATTAAGGAATCTACTCCTGAAATCATTATTGCACCATATGCTAATTTGGATGTAAATTAAACAATAAATAATTTTTTTTTAATCCAGCTATTCTAGTCAGTTCTAAGAAGGCCAAAGAATGGTGAGAAAATGGCAATTAAAATTCAGTTAGTAGGGTGCCTGGGTGGCTCAGTCAGTGGAGCATCAGACCCCTGATTTCAGCTCAGATCATGATCTCAGTTTGTAGGATCGAGCCCCACACCAGGCTCTGTGCTGACAGTGTGGAGTCTGCTTGGGATGTTCTCTCTCTCCCTCTCTCTCTCTGCCCCTCCCCCGCTTGTAGGTGTGCAGGTTTTTTTTTTTTTTAATGTTTATTTATTTTTGAGAGAAAAAGAGAGAGACAGAGCATGAGCAGGGGAGGGGCAGAGAGAAAGGAAGACAGAATCCAAAGCAGGCTCTAGGCTCCAAGCTGTCAGCACAGAGCCTGACGTAGGGCTCAAACTCACAACTGTGAGATCATGACCTGAGCCAAAGCTGGATGCTCAAGCAAGTGAGCCACCCAGGTGCCCTGCATGTGTGCACTCTTTCTCTCTCTCAAAAATAAATAAACTTAACAAATTCATTTAGTATAGAATTCTGAAAACATCTTTAAAGATCCTTTTAGGGTAATCCTATTTTTTTCAGATGGGGAATTCAAAGCCCAAGTGAGATAAAAACACTGTCTAAGTTACAAAGCTCATAGGGCTGTTAGGCTCTCAAGGCTACATTCTCTTCACCTGTGGAGGGCAGGTGTCCTACATTAGTACTGAAGAAAACGAACACTCCAACTCCTGCCGTCTACAGGCAAATCAAGCCCACACTATGGGAACAGCCATCATGGAAAATGTGTCTTCATGCTCTGTGTTCTCCAGGCAAAACAAGGCCCCTTACACATCAGGGGTATGACTCTGTGTATGTGTGTGTGTACACCTGTGTAATTACAAGCAAAGAGAATTATGTTTGCATTAGAAGAGTCTTCCCAGAATGCCATGGGATTCACCAAGTAAAAAAATATTTCATCTCCTGATAACTCAGTAAATGGAGGGAGACTGCACCTCTACTCCAGGAAGGTGGGATGAGCCTCTTTAAGAACACAGAGCCACCTCAGGAAACAAGCCCTGGGAACATCCCACTTGGGGAGCTTTGTCAACATCAATATAGCAATCACAAAGCCCCCACCTACCATCTATCCTGCAGGGAGCTTCTGTCTCATTGGCAAGACAAGGTTGATATGTGAAACTGTGAGAAAACAGTACAATGCAGTATGCTAAACTCTCTGATCAGACATTCTGTGCCTTTGGAATTGAGAGAAGGAAGGAGGCAGCCTGTGTAGGAGTCATCAGGAAAGAAGTTCTTCTGGGCTTCAGTTTCTTCACAGTGTAAAATTGCTTGGTAAACCCTCAGTGACTTATGCCCTGGAGCCTTGGATTCCCCCCAAGGCAAATTCCAAAGTGTTGGAGGTATAGTTAGAAACATTTTAGACTCAGGGTGCCTGGATGGCTCGGTCAGTTAAGCATCCAGCTCTTGGTTTCAGCTCAGGTCATGATCTCACAGTTTCGTGAGTTTGAGCCCTGCGTCAGGCTCTGCACTAACAGTGCAGAGCCTGCTTGGGATTCTCTCCCTCTCTTTCTGTTTCTCCCCTGCTCGCATTGTCCCTGTCTGTGTCAACAATAAATAAATAAACTTAAAAAAAAAAAGGAAAGAAAGAAACATTTTAGACTCCACAGTCATACACAGGACTCCCAGCTAGGAGACCTGAGTCCTAATCCTGCATCCTCCACTGGTCCCACTGGCCTGAGTGAGAAGACCCCCTTCTTCTAATACCTCAATGTCCCTCTGTGTTAAGTGGGCACCAGGATGCTGGACACAGCAATGACCCCCATGAGTGGGGCAGGGAGCAAGAAGACTCTAGGATTCACAGGAAGAAAGTAGCTCTATACATTTGAGGTAGCGTTCTTTCTACAACCTGGTAGATTTTGTTTTCTGATCGCTTACCTTCTCCTACTGCCAAGATAATCCCAAGTCTCAAATTTGCCTTTCCAAGTGTATTGTCCTTCTCTTATGTCCTGGCCAGGCTCAGCAGCACATGGCTGGAGTGGGATGCAGAATTTCTTAGTTGTTTGTTTTTTAAGTAGGACCCATCACTGCTGGGAGATGACTAAGCCTCCTTTTGTCAGGAAGAACCCAAGATATTTAAATGGAGAGCCTAAAGGAAAAAAAATCCTATTGTTGAACTTTACATTGGAAATCTCCCTGGTCAAAGAGGAGATTTCAAGAGTGTCACTGGGGAGAAAGGTAAAGTCTAACTTTTTTCTTGAATTTAAAAGAACTTCTGCCCAGTATTTTGGGAAACAGAAAGCAGAGTGGAGGGAGACAAGGGAAAAAGAAATGTCCAAGAATAGCTGAAAGCACAATTAAAGTGGTAGAGCTTGGAGGGATTCTGTGATTATTTAGCTTTTCTGAGATAATTGGTATTTAATATTTTGCCAACTACATTCCAACTACCTTATTCATGATCCATGCCTCTGTGCCTCCAAGTGAAGAAGGCAGACACCATTCATTTCCCAGTAAGAAAAATTAAAAGGTACAATAACAGAAGACATTTTAGCAAGGGCTACCACATCCTACACTGGACAAAAAAGCACAATTATAGTTTGGAGTCTCTAAATTCCCAATGAACACAGTCCCTGGCTCCTTCCTAGCAAGAAATTTACCCACCTCTTTCCCACCTTAGTAAAAAGTGGATTCTCCCAAAACAAATAAACAAACAAAAAACAACAAACAAAAAACAAAGCAACCAAAAAATAGCCAAAGTAACAATACTTATATCAGACAAAATGAAGTTTAAAGCAAATACTGTAATCAGAGACAAAGAAGGGCACTGTATAATGATAAAGGAATCAACCCAACAAGAGGGCAAAACAATTGTAAATATCTATGCACCCAACATAGAAGCACCTAAATATATGAAGGAAATATCACCAGACATAATGAGAGAAATTGGCAGTAATACAATAATAGTAGGAGACTTTAATGCCTTACTTACATCAATGGACAGATCATCCAGACAGAAAATCAACAAATAAACAGTGGTTTTGAATAACACATTAGACCAGATGGACTTAACACGTATATACAGAACATACAACAGAATACACATTATTTTCAAGTGCATGTGGAACTTTCTCCAATATATATCACACATTAGGCCACAAAACAAGTCCCAATAAATTTAAGAAGATTAAAATCATATCAAGCATCTTTTCTTAACATAATGGTATACAACTAGAAATCAGTTACAAGGAAAAAAAACTGGAAAAACACAAACCCATAGAAGCTAAACAACATGCTATTAAAGTTTATTTATTTATTTTGAGGGAGAGGGGAGAGAGAATACCAAGCAGGCTCCACACTGTCAGCACAGAGCTGGATGCGGAGCTCAAACTCACAAACCATGAGATCATGACATGAGCAGAAATCAAAAGTCAACCGAGCCAACCAACTGAGCAACCCAGGCATCCCTAAACAACATGCTATTAAACAACCAGTGGGTGAATGAAGAAATCAAAGAGGAAATAAACTTAAAAAACATGAAGATAAATGAAAATGAAAACACAATGGTCCAAGATCTTTGGGACACAGCAAAAGCAGTTCTAAGAGGGAAGTTTACAGTGATACAGACTTACCTCAAGAAACAAACAAAAAAAACCCTCAAATAAATAACCTTACACCTTAAAGGAACTAAAAAAGAATAACACAGCTCAAAGCTAGTTGAAGAAAGGAAATATTAAATATTAGAGCAGAAATAAATGAAATAGACTAAAAAAATAGAAAAGACCAGTGAAACTGGAGCTAGTTATTTGAAAAGATAAATAAAACTGATAAACTTTTGGCCAGGCTTATAAATAAAAAAGAGAGAGAAGACTCAAATAAATAAGTTCAGAAATGGAGGAGGAGAAATAACAACTGATACCACAGAAATACAAAGAATTATAAGAGAATACTATAAAAATGGTATGCCAACAAATCAGACAACCTAGAAAAAATGGATAAATTCCTAGAAACACCAATCTTCTAAAACTGAATCAGGATAAAATAGAAAATTTGTAGGGAGTGATTACTAGTAACAAAATTGAGCTTGTAATCAAAAAACTCTCAACAACCAAAAGCTCAGGACCAGATGGTTTTACCATCTGGTGAATTCTATCAAACAGGTATTAAAGAGTTAATATCTATATTTCTCAAGCTATTTCAAAACAATACAAAAGGAAGAAAAATTTTCAGTTTCATTCAACAAGGCAAGGATTACCTTGATACCAAAACCATACACTACAAAAACAGAATACTACAGGCCAATATCTCTGATGAAATAGATGTAAAAATCCTCAACAAAATATTAGCCAACAGAATTCAATAATAGATTAAAAGGATCATTCACCATGATCAAGTGGGATTCATTCCAGGGATGCAAGGGTGGCTCAATATTCATAAACCAATCAATGTGATACATCACATTAACAAGAGGAAGGATAAGAACTATATGATTATCTTTTTTAAAGTTTATTTATTTATTTTGACAGAGAGAGAGAGAGAGAGATTGAAAGAGTATACACAAGAGAAAGCAGGGGAGGGGCAGAGAACAAGAGCAAGAACCCCAACCAGGCTCTGAGTGTTGTTAGTGAAAAATCCAATGTGGGGCTTGAACCCACGAACCATGAGATCATGATCTGAGACAAAATCAAGAGTCTGACGTTCAATTGACTGAGCCACCCAGGCACCCCCCCCCTCCATATGATTATCTTAATAGAAGCAGGAAAAGCATTTGACAAAATACAACATCCATTCATGATAAAAACTGTCAGCAAAATGGGTTTAGAGGGAACATATTAAACATAATAAAGGTCACATATGAAAACCCCACAGCTAACATCATACCAGTGGTGAAAAATGGAAAGCTCTTCCTCTAAAATTAGGAACAAGACAAGGATGTCCACTATCACCACTTTTATTCAACATAGTATTGAAAGTCCTAGCTGCAGCAATCAGACAAGAAAAAGAAATAAAAACATCAAAACTGGTAAGGAAGACGTAAAGTTGTCACTATTTGCAGATAGGATACTATATATAGAAAATCATAAAGACTCCACCAGAAAACTACTAGAACTGATAAATGAATTCAGTAGAATTGCAAGATACAAAATTAATATATAGAAATCTGCTGCATTTCTATACACTAACAAAGTCACAGAAAGAGAAGTTAAGAAAACAATCCCATTCACAATTGCACCAAAAAGAATTAATTATCTAGTAATAAGGTTAACCAGGGAGATGAAAGAGCAATACTCTAAAAACTATAAAACATTGATGAAATACATTAAAAATAACACAAACAGGGGCGCCTGGGTGGCTCAGTCGGTTAAGCGTCCGACTTCAGCTCGGGTTACGATCTCGCGGTCCGTGGGTTCGAGCCCCGCGTCGGGCTCCGGGCTGATGGCTCGGAGCCTGGAGCCTGCTTCTGATTCTGTGTCTCCCTCTCGCTCTGCCCCTCCCCCGTTCATGCTCTGTCTCTCTCTGTCTCAAAAATAAATAAACGTTAAAAAAATAAATAAATAAATAAATAAATAAATAAATAAATAAATAAAATAAAAATAACACAAACAAATCAAAAGATATACCATGCTCATGGACTTGAAGAATTAATATTGTTAAAATATCCATACTGAATGCAATTCCTCCAAAATACCAATAGTGGGGCACCTGGTTGGCTTAGTCGGTGGAGTGTCTGACTCTTGATTTCAGCTTAGGTCATGATCCTGGGGTCATGGGATTGAGCCCCATGTCAAGCTCCACACTAAGCATGGAGCCTGCTTGGGATTCTCTCTCTTCTCTCTCTCTGCCCCTCCCCTGCTCACTCTCTCTCTCTCTCTCTCCATAATAAAAATAAAGGCTTTAAATACCAATAGCATTTTTCACTAGAACTATAACAAATAATCCTAATCTGTATGGAACCACATAAAACCTCGAATAGCCAAAGCAATCCTTGAGAAAGAGCTGGAGGTATCAAAATCCCAAGTGTCAAATATACTACAAAGCTACAGTAATGAAATAGTATGGCACTGGCACCAAAATAGACACATATATCAATGGAACAGGACAGAAAGCCATGAAATAAATCCATACATGTATGATCAATTCATCTATGACAAAGGAGGCAAGAATATACAATGGGGAAAAGACAGTACTTCTAATAAGTTGTGCAGGGAAAACTGGACAAAAGATTAAAAATGGACCAGACTTATCAAAAAGAAAAGAGAAAGAATGCAAATAAATAAAATCACAAAGGAGAAAAGAGAAGTAACAACCAACACCACAGAAATACAAACAATTACAAGAGAATATTATGAAAAACTGTATGCCAACAAATTGGACAAAATGGAGGAAGTGGATAAATCCCTAGAAACATATAAACTGCTAAAATTGAAACAGGAAGAAACAGAAAACTTGAACAGACCCATAACCAGCAAAGAAATTGAATCAGTAATCAGAAAACTCCCAACACACAAATGTCCTGGACCAGATGGTTTCATAGGCAAATTCTACCAAATATTTAAAGAAGAGTTAATACTTATTCTCAAACTATTTGAAAAAAACAGAAAAGGAAGAAAAACTTGCAAATTCATACTATGAGGCCAGCATTACCTTATAGTAAAACCAGATAAAGACACCACTAAAGAAGAGAACTATATGCCAATATCCCTGATGAACACAGATGCAAAAATCCTCAATAAAATACTAGCAAACGAATCCAACAATACATTTAAAAAAATCATTTACCACAATCAAGTGGGATTTATTCCTGGGTTGAAAGGGTGGATCAATACTTGCAAATCAATCAATGTGCTATATCACATTAATAAAAGAAAAGATAAGAACCATATGGTCACTTCAATAGGTGCAGAAAAGGCATCTGACAAAGTACAACATCCATTCATGATAAAAACTCTCAACAAAGTAGGTTTAGAGAGAACATACCTCAACATGATAAAGGCCGTATAGAAAAAACAGCTAATATCCTCAATGGGGAAAAACTGAGAGCTTTTCTTCCTTGGTCAGGAACAAGACAGAGATGTACATTCTCACCACTTAATTTAACAGAGTACTGGAAGTCCTAGCCATGGCAGTCAGAAAACAAAAAGAAATAAAGGCATCCAAATTGGCAAGGAAGAAGTAAAACTTCCGCTATTTGCAGATGACATAATACTATATATAGAAAACCCAAAAGACATCACCAAAAAACTGCTAGAACTGATCAACTAATTCAGTAAAGTTGCAGGATACAAAATCAATGTACAGAAATATGTTTTATTTCTACACACCAATAATAAGGTAGCAGAAAGAGAAATTAAGGAATCAATCTCATTTACAATTTTACCAAAAACCATAAGATACTTAGAAATTAACCTAACCAAAGAGATGGAAGACCTATACTCTGAAAACTATAAAACAATGATAAAAGAAACTGAAGAAGACACAAAGAGGGAAAGATATCTCATGCTCATGGATTGGAATAATATTGTTAAAATATCTATACCACCTAAAGCAATCTACACATTTCATGAAATCCCTATCAAAATACCAACAGCATTTTCACAGAACTAGAACAAACAGTCCTAAAATTTGTATGGAACCACAAAAGACCCAAATGGCCTTGAAAAAGGCCATTTTATTTCTTGAAAAAGAAAAGCAACGCTGAAAGCATCACAATTCCAGACTTCAGGTTATATTACAAAACTATAGTGATCAAAACAGTATACTACTGACATAAAAATAGACACATAGATCAATAGAACAGAATACAAAACTTAGAAATGAACCCACAACTATGTGGTCAACTAATCTTTGACAAAGCAGGAAAGGATATCCAATGTGAAAAAGACAGTCTCTTTAACAAATGATGTTGAGAAAACTGGACAGCAACATGCGAAAGAATGAAACTGAAACATTCTCTTCCACTATATACAAAAATAAATTCAAAATGGATTAAAAACCTAAATGGGAGACCTGAAACCATAAAAATTCTAGAAGAGAGCACAGGCAATAACTTCTCTGACACCAGCCACAGCAACTTTTTTCTAGATAGGTCTCCTGAGGCAAGGGAAACATCTTGCTTACATCAAAATAAAAAGCTTCTCCACAGCCAAGGAAACAATCAACAAAACTAAAAGGCAACCTACAGAATGGAAGAAGATATGTGCAAATGGCATATCTGATAAAGGGTTAGTATCCAAAATATAAAGAACTTATAAAACCCAATACCCAAAAAACAAAAAAATCCAATTAAAAGTGAGAAGACATGAATAGATATTTCTCCAAAGAAGACACAGATGACCAAAGGTGAATAAAAAGATGCTGAACATTACTTTATCATCAGGGAAATGCAAATCAAAACTACAATGAGATATCACCTCACACCTGTCAGAATGTCTAAAATTAACAACACAGGAAACAACAGATGTTGGCAAGGAGATGAAAAAAGGGGAACCCTCTTGCACTGTTGGTGAGAAGGCAAACTGGTGCAGCCATTCTGGAAAACAGTATGGATTCTTCAAAAAGTTAAAAATAGAACTACCCTACTATCTAGCAATCATACTATTGGGTATTTACCCAAAGAATACCAAAATACGAATTCAAAAGGATACATGCACCATGATGTTTATAGCAGCATTGTCTATAATATCCAAATTACGGAAACAGCCCAAGTATCCATCAACTGATGAATGGATAAAGAAGATATGGGATATATACACAATGGAATATTATTCGACCATAAAAAAGAAAGAAATCTTGGGACACCTGGGTGGTTCAATCGGTTAAGCATCTGACTTAGGCTCAGGTCATGATGTCATGGCTCGTGAGTTTGAGCCCCGTGTTGGGCTCTCCTCTGTCAGTGTAGAGCCTGCTTTGGATCCTCTGTCCTCCTCTCTCTGTGCCCCTCCCCTGCTCACTCTCTCTCTCTCTCAAAAACAAACAAACATAAAAAAAAATAGAACGAAATCTTGCCATTTGCAATGACATGGATGGAACTCTAGTATTATGCTAAGTGAAATAAGTCAGTCAGAGAAAGACAAATACCATATGATTTCACATATATGTAGAATTAAAGAAACAAAACAAATAAGCAAAGGGAAAAAGACAGTGAGGGGCAAACCAAGAAACACTCTTAACTACAGAGAAAAAAACTGATGGTTACCAGAGGGGAAGTGAGTAGGGGGATGGGTTCAGTAGGTGATGGGGATTAAGGAGTGCAGTTGTTGTGATGAGTGCTGTACCGGGTGCTATACAGACAGGCTGCATCACTATATTGTACACCTGAAACTAATATTACACTGTATTTTAATTAATTAAAATTTAAATAAAAACTTAAAAGACAAAGAATGAAACTGGACCACTTTCTTAAACCATACACAAAAAATAAACTCAAAATGGATTAAAGACCTAAATGTGAAACTTGAAACCATAAAATTCCTGAAAGAAAACTTAGGCAATAGTTTCTTGGACATTGGTCTTAGCAACATATTCATGGATGCACCTTCTCAGGCAAAGAAAACAAAAGCAAAAATAAACTATTGGGACCATACCAAAATAAAAATAAAGAAAACTATCAACAAAACAAAAAGGCAAATTAATGACTGGGAAAAGATATTTGCAAGTGATATATATGATAAATGGTTAATACCCAAAATATTAAAGAACTTCTACAACTCAACACCAAAAAATAATCCAACTAAAAATGGGCAGAGAACCATGTGAATAGACATTTTTTCCAAGTAAGGCATACAGTAGCCAACAGACACATTAAAAGATGTTCAACATCACTCATCATCAGGGAAATGCAAATCAAAACCACAGTAAGATATCACATCACACCAGTCAGAATGGCTCATATCAAAAAGATAAGAAATAACAAGTGTTGGCGAGGATGTGGAGAAAGGGAACCCTTGTGCACTGTTGGTGGGAATATAAATTGACACAATCTCTATGGAAAACAGTTTGGAGTTTCCTCAAAAAAATTAAAAATAGAATTACCATGTGATCCAGTAATTACATTACTGAATATTTACCCAAAGAAAATGAAAACACTAATTTGAAAAGGTACATACACTTCTGTTTACTGGTACATTATTTACAATAGCCAAGATATGGAAGCAACTGGAGTGTCCACTGATAGATGAATGGATAAAGAAAATGTGGTATATATACATTTGGAATATTACTTGGCCATAAAAAGGAATGAAATCTTGCCATTTGTGACAACACGGATGAATCTAGCAGGTGTTATGCTAAGTGAAATAAGTCAGACAGAAAAGACAAATACCATATGATTTAACTTATATGTGGAATCTAAAAATCAAAGCAAGTGAAACAAAAAACAAAAAAACAAAGAGACTCTTAAATACAGAGAGCAAACTGGTGGTTGCTGGGGGCAGAGGCAGAATGAAATACAGAAAGGGGATTAAGAGGTACAAACTTCCATTTATAAAATAAATAATTCACAGAGACAAAAAGAACAGTACAGGGAATACAGTCAATAATATGATAATAACATTGTATTGGGACAGGTGGTGATTACACTTACTATGGAGAGCACTGAGTTATGCACAGAACTGTCAAATCAGTGTGTTGTATACATGAAACTATTACAACATTGTATGTAAATTACACTTCAATAATAATAAAAAATAGTTTAAAAATGATTACAGATCACCATGACAAATATAAAAATAATGAAAAGTCTGAAATATTGTTAGTATTGCCAAAATGTGACAGAGACATGAATGAGAAAATGCTGCTAGAAAAATGGGGCAAACAGACTTTCTGGGTTCAGGGCTGCCACAAGGCTTCAATCTGTATATAAAAACAAACAAACAAAAACACAGTATCTGAGAAGCACAATGAAAGGAAGCACAATAAAATGGGGGAAAAAAAAACAAGTGGCCTCCAATCACTGAAGGACAAATACTGTACATTCCACTTCTGAGGTACCTAGAGTAGACAAATTAGAGACAGGAAGGACTGTGGTGGTTGCCAGGGCCTAAGGGGAAGGGAGGAATGGGGAGTTAGTTTATTAGTTACTGAGCCTCAATTTGGAAAGATGAAAAAGTCCTGGAGTTGGATGGTGGTAACTGTTGCACTTCATGCCACTGAATATACACTTTCAAATGGTAAAAATAGTAAATTTTTTGTTATGTATGTTTTATCACAATAAAAAAAGGAACTTCCATCCTAAAATGGAGAAAGAATTATGTAAGTGGGGATTCTCCTGTAAAAGAAGTGCTGTCATTCATCTCAAGAATAAGAGCCAGTTCTTCAGACAGGTTACAATAGGCTGTTTTAGGACCAACAGACCAAAGCAATAAAGGGGAACCGACCACTCCACTGACTCGGTGGACACTGACATTTATTATTAGAGTTAGATCAGAAATGAGGCTATCTCCTCACTCTTCATTCTGCTAGTCTGTGCCCTGCTGTCCATGATGGGCAGCTGGATGCCCCAAACTGTTTTTTCTGGAACTCTACCAGTTGCCAGAGGCACCGGCACCTTCTGCTTGCTGCTCCACCATGTCTAGGGTGCTGCTTCGGTCATCATGATCCAAGTGGCTCATCAGCATGACTGCACTCATGCCAGCAAGAGGAAAGAAAGGGGAATGGGCAGGCACAGCTTTCCCTTTAAGGGTAAAACCTGGAAGCTGTACACATCACTTCTGCTGACATCCCATTAGCTACTACTTATCACACAACCTCACTAACCATACAGATGCAGCCAATTGCATCCATAGTAACGAACTGTAGTTCGTTATTTCAGGCAGCCATGTCCCTAGCTAAAGATGCTATTACTATGAAAGATGAAGAGAATAGATGTTGAGTGAATCATTTCTGTCATTAGTGGAATCTGTGACCTCTTTTGTATGAACAACCTCCACCATAATGTGGTCAGCTGTGATGTGGCTAACCAGGGAACTGCACATCTGATGTCACCCTCCAGCTGACTGACCATTACCAAGATTCACAATGACAGCCTGAGTTCCAAACTTCTCAGATGGGCCAAGGCACCAGAAACATGAGGGTTTCAAACCTGTCCAGGTATGCTGACTGAAAGGGATCCGTTGGTTACCACATCACTGCTTGGTTCAGATCCCTCCAAGACGTGCTATATACCTAGGGCAGCACAGGTTCAAGGTACAGCGTCAGGTAATAAGCTATCAAAATGGGCCTCTACCCAATCTTTGGCTCATCCACCACATATGAGAATGGATTCCTGAGGGTCCACTGGCCTATGTATTAGGGATGGAGGAAAACAAGCTTAATGTGTCTGCCAGAGTGGCCTAGTGTCATCTCTAGTTCTCTGTAGCACTTTCATAATGACAGAGGTCGAGACAAGGTATAAATCTCCCTTCTTCATCAATATAAAACCATTTCTCTGCTAACCTGGCTCTGTGCCCAGCTTCACGACTCATTCTATGACAAGTGCTTGTTCTCTGGCTGGGATGTACCCAGACTCCTGGCCAGATATCTCGGCCTGGCTACTAAAAGGGATATGATAGGGACAGAGTCCAAAGGCAGTGAGTCTTTTATGCAGAGTTGCTCCTGAAAAGGGAAAGACTATTTTTGGTTCTGCTACTCCAAGCCTATGCAAATACATGATGAATGATGACCACAGCTTTAAGACTATAAAAATGGTTCTTCAGTCAGACACTCAGCCCTACCATCCCAAATGCGTTTTCTTGCTACCACTGGTCAGCCAGTGGTCTATACAAAGAACACTGGCTGTGCTACGAATGACTTCAATTTTCTTTAGACCTGAGTAAAATCTAATTTAACCTCAGTTTCATTATTTTGTAAAGTCAGGGAATTCAAGTAGATAATCTTCAGGTTTTCTTTTAGCTCCAATGATCTATATCACAGTTGAGTGTAACTGTGCCCACAGAATCCCATACTACTGGTAGAGTCTCTTGCGACTAAAATATACAAGTTCAGTGGAACTCAGTGAGTTCTGGGACTTACTCACACCTCCCCATAACTGTCAAAGACAGACCAATAATGAACACAGACATAAAAGCCAATGCAAAGGAAAGCATGCAGGACACAAAAATACAAGCAGCCTCAGGCCCTTGGCACCTGCCAGAGGTACCACTGTAGTTCCCATGTCATCTTCCCAGGAGGTGTACTCAAAGTGCTTTGAAAGTATTGCTATTAGATAAAAAAATAATAATAATAATAGGAGGGTTAAAGACAGTTCACCCTTGAGAAGGAGAGAAGCAGGAAAAAACTGAAAACTCAAAGTTGTGTGTTAAATTTTGATTCTGTGTCATTGTCTTTAAAACACCAGTGTATATTAAGTATTAATTGCATGACAGCCCACATGTTTTTCACCAAACACCCTCTCCATTGGAGCTCAGAGAGGGAATGAAATTAGCCTTACCTATTTCAAAGCCACCAACCTTCTAGAGGAGGGGGAAAGCATTGCTGTCATCAACGATGCTTTGTAGCCTAAAAGTCTTATTGAAATTCAGAGGGCAGAAGGTCATGATGTAAACAGACATCTTCCTCTTTGGTTTGTCGTCCCTCTGATCTGTTCCTCAGGAAGTGCTGGGAAATTGGGGGTGAGGGACACTCTTATTCTCTTGTGTTCTGTTGATCAGTTAATGGACACATTCCTTCTTCCATGCAGTGGTTCCTCTAGAGACCAAGGCCAGCAAGACCTTTCCTATTCTGCCACTTCATTCTTACATGGCTCTGACTCTGATTTATCTCAGCCTGCAAGCCTCAAGCCAGCCAAACCTGCTACAGAATGCCGGCTTCTCGCAGAAAGCCCTTAGGGACTGGTACACTTGCTGCCCAGACTCCACCACCATGTCATGGCTCTCTGTTACCCATTCTCCTTGCTGGATCTCTGACTTCTACTATATGGTCTCTGTGCCAGATAGTCCATCAGTAAAAGTCATTACCTGGAGCCTTATCTTTGCTTTCTGCCTACTCTACAGTCTTAACCCATAAAGCTAGACTGGTTCCTTAAACTCTGCCTGCTACCCAGATTCCTGAGCCACTATGCCGACATCCGCCTTCAGCCAGCACCCCAGGCACAGACTCCCAGCTTCCCCAGCAGCCGTGCCTGGGGTTTGTCCCAGCCTGGACCCTCACATGCCCTCTGACAGTGGGCATTGGTTCTCCTAAGTCATGGTCCCACCTGCTGTCCTCCGTTGACACAAATCTCTCCCGCTGCATTTCAGGCTACCGTCTCTTACTCAAGGCCAGCCCTGATCCAAGAAAGTTTCTGGTATGGTAGACAGTTAATACATAATCAGGAAATTAAAATACTGCTGAAAACCAGAAAAGACAGTAGCCTGCTCTACTACTATAAGAATTCCTGTAGCTAGGATCTTCCTAGATGCCTGCTTTGCAAAACACCATCAACAGAGATAATTCTTGCAATCAAAATGTTAAGTGTGTCCTGGGCTTTTTAAGTAAGTCCAGGAGAAGGGACTATGACATTCCCCAGATATTTTTTCAGGCCTGTCTCTCTTTCTTTTGGCTTGGAGCCTAGAATGGATGCATGCTCAGCTTGATTCTTTACACCAGCCTGGCATGAATCTGAACATGTGCGTTTATTCAAGCATTTCCAAAGGGTCACAAGAATCCCAAGATGGGTCAGAGCTGCCCTTTCTTCCTCAGCCTCAGACATTCAAATGCCCTTTGTGAGTTCTCAGGTCCAGCCAACTCATCAGCTTCCAAGTTAATTCCACATAAGCCCAATGTCATCTTGCAAGATTTCCTCTGCTGCTCAGGTGACCTACAAGACCACATCTTCCCAAATGCAAGACATCATTTCCCTGATGACCCAGGCAAAATCAAATCTTATGTGTGGAATCTCCACTGCAGAAGCCAAAAAACAGATTTCAGGGTTGGTCCAGACAGGACACAAAGTGATGACTCCCACAGACACCCGCCAGCCTGCGGTAGGACGGCTTCTGGTAGCACACAGGGCTAAGAAAGCATAAGTCCCAGGCTACACCCTCCAGCCCCAGGAAAGGGAGCCACCACTTGCTCACTCCTGTGTTCTCAGACAACAAACCCCTCTTCCCCCTCCTCGGGCCCCTTTGACAATATATCTGGCATAGACATGGTTGCAAACATTGAGTACACTGGGAAGAACAGCATTTAGAGTAACACAGAATGTGGGTCACATCCTACCTCCCCTGTTTCCTAGTTGTGTGACCACAGCTAGGTTACTCTGCCTTCAAACCTGCTTCCTTGCTTGCAAACAAGAGTTGAAAAGTCTAATGTTGCAGAGTTGTTATTAAGAGTAAAGTTCCTGGCACATGATACATGCCCTGGAATTGTAATCATACTAATCGTCATCAGTACGATTAAAGGTAAATGGCAGCTAAATGAAAGATGTGACCCAGAACCCCTGGACCATAATGCATTCTCAAAAATGAGGAGCCCTGGCCTGGCCTTAGAGTTTGGTTAAATACACAAGCGTGAACAGCAGAGGTTAACACATAGAATCTTTGAGCAGTGGCTGGAAGACAAGTTCAGATGCCTCCTTGCCCATAAGTGGGATCGATATCTCCACAGCAGGTCTTTTCAATGCAATATTTTAATATGAAAGGCAGAGAGAACACTTCCAAAGAGAACTGTCAGGCAGAAAGGAGTTTATTTCACAAGAAATTTATCAGAGATTTCTGTGGTTGTGTGGATGATTGGTTTGCAGCAGAGTGATATATTTGGGCTTTTTCCCTCCTTTTTCTCTATTGTGAAGTCCCTTCAGAGATTTCCTTAGGACTTTATAATGCTAATTCCTTTAAAAATTGTTGAAAGACTGGCAGGTATAAGTACGTATGTGTATGTATATACGTGCAAATGTACAAATAATAATTTTTAAGAAGCCCTGGAAGTTGCACCTAGCCCCATCCCCAGCACCTGGTACATCGTACCAGGTGTACTGATGGCGTGTTGTTTTCCAATGGACCCTTCAGAACCCACAGTGGTAATCCGAGGATTATGAATCAAGAACATGGAAACCCAAGTGTTAAAGGGTGAATTTTCCAAAATGATTCACCTGGGAGGAAAACCTGTTGGTTATTTAATTACCAAAAGAAGTCCCCAGAAAGGTTCAGGAAAGTAGAATGAAGTCTCCTTTCACTTTATAATTCACAGTTCCTCTCCTTCCAACCTGGTCACAGTATTTTCATCATTGCCTTTTACATGTTATTGTCCTAAGATGTATGTACGCTTTCTCTCCATTCTCCCTTTATCTCCCCTGTTCATGCAGTTAATCCTGAGCCTCATTTGATCTTTTCTCTCTCCACCACCACCCTTTCTGCCTTTTCTATCAATGACTGAGTTAATGGAAATTATCTAACACTTGTCATAAAGAGGCAACAAGTCCCTGGAAAGTACTTAGTAGTAGATAATTCCGGTGAAGCCCCAATACCAGCAAAGCCAAATGTGTGCCTTGCCCATATTTAGCATTTCACTCCCCAAGACTGCCTGAAGAAGTTGTCAGTAAACCTCCCATTGTATTAACGTCATCCAGAAACGTGCTGTCTGGGAAGCCTGGCCCTGCTAAAACAGCAGAATTTACCTCCACCTTCGACCTCTGCAGTACACTGTGTTCCTACCTTCCTTTCTCTCTGGTTGGCCCCATTGCTTGAAATTTAAACCTTCAATTCCTTTGAAGCTTCTGACACACTAAGCAAGTGAATCTCAACATTTTGGGGGTTGCCACCCTATATCAGTGACTTGTTTTAATCTCTCTAGATGCCACCCTTTGTCCTTAAAGCCCTGGATTGTATAGATATAAAGATAGGGATAAGAACTGAGCAAGGAACAGAGATATGCCTTTCAGTGAAATTAATTTGCTTTGATCATTCGAGGGACTGAAGCGTTCTCAGGGGAGATTTGTCTGTCCTCTCTTTCATTTGCCCACAACTGGAAGGACTCAGGCTGCCCTTCTCCCTCTCTGTCCTCCTTCCCTCACACCTAGCCCTACCTGGGTGTCATTAGCCCTCCCTGGGTGTCATCAGCCCTCAGGCATTTATCTTGAATGCCAGAAAAATCACTGGCAAATCCCACAAAACCCTTTCTTTTTTTTTTTCACCTTATGAAAATTTTTTTTAATATGAAATTTATTGTCACATTGGTTTCCATACAACACCCAGTGCTCATCCCAACAGGTGCCTTCCTCAATGCCCATCACCCACTTTCCCCTCCCTTCCACTCCCTATCAACCCTCAGTTTATTCTCAGTTTTTAAGAGTCTCTTATGCTTTGGCTCTCTCCCTCTCTAACCTCTTTTTTTTTTCTTCCCCTCCCCCATGGTCTTCTGCTAAGTTTCTCAGGATCCACATAAGAGTGAAAACATATGGTATCTGTCTTTCTCTGTATGACTTATTTCACTTAGCATAACACTCTTCAGTTCCATCCACGTTGCTACAAAAGGCCATATTTCATTCTTTCTCATTGCCAAGTAGTATTCCATTGTGTATATAAACCACAATTTCTTTATCCATTCATCAGTTGATGGACATTTAGGCTCCTTCCATAATTTGGCTATTGTTGAGAGTGCTGCTATAAACATTGGGGTACGAGTGCCCCTATGCATCAGCACAAAACCCCTTCTATAAAGAAGAGAGGAAATGGTGCAGGGGGCTGCATGAGTTGGGTTTTAAGATGCTCTCCCCTTCTAGTAGGTAAACAAAATCAGGTACTGAGAATAGAAAGTAATCTCTTCAAGCTTGATGGGAAAACAGATAATTAAATGCTTCCAGATAAACAGAAACATGGGATGTCCTTTCAGATGGCTCTGCTTTTGTCTAAATCCTGCTCTTCCTTTAGGTCAGGAGCCACTGCTGCTCAGTCACCTTTCCCACTGACCTCAAACCTGGGGCTGCCTTCTCCTCTGGTTTCCTGCAGCACTTGGCATCTCCCTCGTCTGGGCCCCAGAACAGGGAATGTACTATCTTTTTTCATGTGAGCATCCTGACTCCCCAACCAAATCACCACATACTGCCACTCAATAAATATTGATCTTTATTAACAATTATCATTGTTAATAAGATGAGAATGTTAATAAGTAAGAAGGTGATTCTGACTGATGCTGATGACAGCCACATTGAGAGCCAACTCCCCAGTGAAACCTTCCCTGAGTATGATTAGACTGTTGGAGCCAGAAAGACCCGGAGAGATCCTCAAGCCCTCTCTGCCTTCTCTTAACTCTTCCATGATTCTCTAATTGGTTCTTGTCATCCAAATCTGAGCCTAAAGTCCCCCAGGGCGGGAACCAAACTCCTGCCTTTCTTTGCACTGCCCTGCCCCCCACAATCCAAAACACGCCTAGGATACCCAGCACCGTGACAACGCCCTCTCTCCTTTGTCACCACTCCTGGTGTGGAATTAGTAGGCACTCGATAATAAAAATAGCGATACTTTCCATTTGAATAACGCTGCACAATTTTTAAAGAGCTTTTAGACACGTTATCTCTAATGAGGTAATGTTCGTCACAGAAAGCCTGTGAGTTAAGTAGTGCTAAGCAACAGATGGAAACTGAGGCTCAGAAAGGTTAAGCAACTTGCCCAAGGGCAGACAGCCCAGCTAGTATTTCTAGAGCAGGTCAGTCAGCACCTTCCTCTATGTTGCAGGGAAACATATATTCGACACTCAAAATGCCAGGCTCCAACTGACGATCACAATTCAGGCAAGAAAGACAAATATGCCAGGAAAATCCACACCTTCCACCAAACCCCACACTTGGCAACACTTGACATTTGCCATAACCGAGATTAATCTAGTGTTTTCCCCACAGCGTTTTCTATAATTGAATGTCCCTTGCCCAGGCTTGGTGTATAAGAGACACTCAGAAATGCTAGCTGAACGAGTGAAGGATGAAAAATAAATGAACAAGCAAAACAAATGAAGAAACCTATGACAAGAATTGCATTGTTGCTGTAAATACAACCAAGAGTAGATTTCAAATCTTAAAAATTCACAAGTTTAAGAAAGGCTGATTTCAACATATAGAATTACAAATGTTTGATGAGATAAAACAGCTCTAACATAAGCAAAGACCCACAGAGTAAACAAAGAATTTTATTATTCAGTTCCAAAAGACCAGACCTAAGAATACTACATTGAAGAAAAAGAAAAGAAAAACAATTATTCAGGCAGGAAACCCTCCTGACTCCAAAAGGGTAAAATGAATGTAACATTTTTTTTGTACAAAAAAATCCACAAGCTTTACTAGAAATGGCTGGCTACTGGGAGAAAAAAATGACTTTGCCAACCCAGAATTTCAAATCGTCCTGATATGTAAGGAATGACAGCAGGTGGCATACAGAGACTCAGTACCTTCCCACAGTGAAAACACCCCTCAAATGCAGATACTTTTTTGCATGCTAATTGAGTTTCCTGTTGAACAATCTCATAGTGTGGCCCTCCTGCCTCTGCTGTGGCTCCGTTTCTTCCCCTGGGGTATGTTTTCTCTTCCTTCTGGAATCCTCTCCTTGTACCTTAGGATTTAGTTCAAGCAATCACGGTCTATTCCCCCAAGGAAATTTAGATTTCCCCTTCGCTCTTCATCCCTCTAATTCAGCAAGTCTCAAGTTTTCTGATCGAGGAGCCACCTGAACAGTACAAAAATTCTACAATCTACCCTAAAACATCTTTTTAATCACAACTGAAGAGAAACATCATCTTTACAATATAGCCCTCTCTTCAAAGCAATGAGGTGACTGTTAGTTCAGGCTTTGTTTTTTCAGTAGCTTAGGTAACTATTATTTTATTTATTTTTTTTTAATTTTTTTTTTCAACGTTTATTTATTTGTGGGACAGAGAGAGACAGAGCATGAACGGGGGAGGGACAGAGAGAGAGGGAGACACAGAATCGGAAGCAGGCTCCAGGCTCTGAGCCATCAGCCCAGAGCCTGACGCGGGGCTCGAACTCACGGACCGTGAGATCGTGACCTGGCTGAAGTCGGATGCTTAACCGACTGCGCCACCCAGGCGCCCCAGGTAAATATTATTTTAAAGCAAATATAGTCACACCCAAACATAAACATAAATATTTTAGAGGCCAATTATAATTAAAAAATTAGTTATTTAATTAGATGCTGAGTAGGTACGTGTCTCCCTTAGATAGAACGATATCCCATGAGGCAGGAACTGTGTGTCTTAACTCCTGTTGTGTCTTATATACAGTAGGTGCTCAGTAAGTATTTGTTGATGAATGAATGCAGATCACCCCAAAAATGTTCTTAGACTGAACTTTGAGAAATCCATGTTTATATGTCAAAATTGTACTTGTTGCATGGAATTGTATCTCCTGTTTTTCTTACCTGGAATTCCTTCACTGCTACCACTGGCCTAGCCAATTCCTCCACCACCTTCCAGGTTTCACTCAAGCCCCACCTCCAGCAAAACCTTTTCTACCACTCCAGTTCACACTAATCACTTCCTTTTTGGCCTTCTACTAATCAGGACATCAGAATCATATCAGAATCTTACAGATTAGTGCCTGATGTTTCCATATGTCTTACCTAGCTCTGCATTCTCAATGCTTCAGTAGGGATGCTTACACCTCTTATGTGCCCACACAGTGCTGACCTCAAGCAACAGAGTAGGGCTCTGGTAATCTTTGTTTGGATGAACCAGCTAACCTTGCCTACCATAGCTATTTTCTTTAAATACCACTAATACCAGTGGTTATAAATTTATAGTCAAATGTCTTTAGGCAACTTTGAAGTAAACTAAAGACACAATTAACAGCATGCAGATAGCATGTCCCACTGGATTATGGGGTGGAGGTGGGGAGGAAAGTCAGCAAAACTTAGGATAAGTATCACCTCTAGCATAAGTTGATCCCCTACCACAACCCAACAAGAGCCAGGAAATCCAATAGTAGTAGTCTTTCAACAAAGTCCTTTAAAATTCTCCCAAACAGCGCCTGGGCAGCTTGGTCGGTCCGATTTGGGCCACGGTCATGATCCCAAGGTTTGGGGGTTCAAGCCCCATGTCAGGCTCTGTGCTGACAGCTCAGAGCCTAGAGCCTGCTTCCAATTCTGTGTCTCCCTCGCTCTCTGTCCCTCCCCTGCTCACGCTCTCTCCCTCTCTCTCTCTCTCTCTCTCTCTCAAAAATAAACATTAAAAAAAATTAAAGTTCCTCCAAAGCAAGGGAGAATACCAAGTTTTTCTTGATCTGCCCCCTTTGTGATTAATTCCTAAAAATTGTTTTTGTGTACAGAATATGTCTGGTTTCCTCGCTTTGGAATGTGGACTTTGGTGCTATCAATGGCTTGTATCTTGTTGTAGTTAATGGAAGGAATTCATATGACATTAGATTGCAAAGGACTTTAGAGATCATCTCACCACTCCTACCTTACAGATGAGACTTGGCCAGCAGAGGCCAGTTGCCAAAGCTGCAGGGGACAGTCCAAGAGCATGGACTCTGGGTTCTTGCTCTCCAGGTGCAATCACCCAGGCAAATCGTCCACTTTTCCAGCCTGTTTGCTTCTCTGTCACAGGGGATAACAATATCTCCACCCCCTATGGTTGCTGGAGGCTGAATGAGGTGATGCATGTAAGGCACAAAGCTATGGCATTAGAAGTATTCATAAACACCAGGTATCACCTCCAAGGGCACACAGCCAGGTGGTGGTTATGCCAGGACTAGACCAGGGACCACCCAGCTCAGTGCTCTCTCCCCTGTGTCTGAGTCTCATGTCAACCTGGCTGTACTCCCCAAATGATGGAAAGGAATAGACACCTCTCTAACATTACCCCTCCAAATATTTGGACAGGCTTCTGGTCAAGCTAATCTCATATAGACTGGGTTACTATGACTCACACAAGGCTGACCTCTGCCCTGGGGCTGCCATCAAAGGAAATGAGTGAACTTCTGAATGTAGGCTGCCCATACTCTCCTTCCAGGTAGATGGGATATACAGATATACATAAAATGAAACCATTCAGAGTGCTGTCTCCATGCTCCTCTTCCCCTGACAGCAAAAGGCTGCAGAGGCCAGATGCCCCAGGGAGGCTCCAAATCCTCTCCAGCCGCCAAGGAGCAGAAGGGTTTGTATACCACCCAATGGGCTGGCCAGAAGGGCTCCCCTCATGAATCAGGGTGTAGAGAGCTTGACAGGTTACCAAAGGCTGGATCACCAAGACCACAGTGTATGGAAGAGTCAGGAAAACTGCCTCCAGAGGTACCTGGCCTCCATATCACTGATGAATTCTGACAGGAGCCATTGATATGTTTCTGTAACTCCCACCTTTCCCTCCTCTTGGTGAGACCTACACAGGCCCACTGGCAACACATACATCACTTTTGGAATGACAAAGTGAATGCAGAAATGTTCACCTTTCTCTGTTGACCTCCTATCACCCTTCTGGATGCTTCCTGCTCCTTTGCAGACCTTCACAAGCTAAAAGGACCTGCCAACCCAACATTCAGAGCAACCCCCTCAGCATGGCCCAGGTGAGGCAGCTCCTCCCATCTGTCTGACAGCTGGCATTCCTCCTCACCTTCCTCACTGTGCACCAGCCACTCCCACCACACACACCTGTGAGTCCTCCCTGCTCCAGGTCCATCTGCAGACTTTTCCCACAGGCCTCTAGTGTCCCTTCCTTCCCATCACCACCTCTCAGCTCCAGTACCCATCCTCGGAGACCTTCCCTGCCTCCCACCCCCACCCCCATTGCTCTCTGCCTCCAGAGCCTCTTCTACTTTCTTCATGGTACTACTGTCAATGCTGTGAAATTTTCTTGCTTATTAATTTGCCTTGTTGTTTACTGACTGATATCATAGAACATAAGTTATTTGAGGGCAGAGACCTCGTCTGTATGCACACTTTATATTTCCAGCACCTAGCTGGTACACAGCAGACAGCCAATACACATTTATTGAATGAATGTGTGAATGACTGTACTGACACCAAGTCAAATGGTCTAGCAACCAGGCAAAGACTCCAGATGTGCAAAATGTAAAAGGACCATCTATACATAATCCTCTTTGGGGCGCCTAAGTGGCTCAGTTGGTTAAGTGCCTGACTCTTGATACTGTCTCAGGTTGTAATCTCACAGTTGTGGGATCAAGCCCCATGTCGGGCTCTGTGCTGACAGTGTGGAGCCTGCTTGGGATTCTCTCTCTCTCTCTCTCTCTCTCTCTCTCTCTCTCTCTCCTCTCCCTCCCTCCCTCCCTCTCTGCTCCTCCCCCCTCCACTCTCTCTCTCAAAATAAATAAACTTATAATCCTCTCCTGGATGATGAAAAATGTACAAACAGAGGTCAGAGAGGCAAAGTTACTTGCCAAAGGTCATCCAGCTAGTGAGGAGCAGAGAAAGGTCTGGAATGACAGGATGGTGCTATTTCAGTCACACTCCACCTCTCCAGTACCCTTTCCTCCAGCAAGTTCTCTCACTCACATACCCACTCAGTTATTTATTCAGCAAATACTCAGTGAGTACATTCTATGCTTCAAGAATGGTCCTTGGAGCAAAGTCCAAATCAAGAGTGCTGGGAGCCCTTTATCTACAATCACAAAGAAATTTCTGGTGGTAGTTAAAGGACCCTCTTGCTGATCCTCTCCGGGGATCATTCCACAAATCATCCACCTTCTATGACTGGTCCCAGAGTGAATTCGGGACTGTCCCCATCCCAGGAGAGAGATTCTCTGGTTACAGGATAGGTCTTCTGCTAGAAACACGATGACACACAGACACAAAACAGAGAGGGAGGGACAGCACTTTGAAGGGTGTGGAACAAGCTGGCTGAGTTGCCACGTGTCCACCAAGAGCTCCTCCCCTCTGTCTGGACTGAACTTTGGCAAAGATAAGTCACTGCTGAGGCCTCTGCCAAACTGGCTTCAAGTGGCCCTGAGTGCCAGGGAAGAGGAGGAGGACCAGCCCAAGCCTTCCCTGGTCGGTCAGGATGCACTGGGAACCAGTGGGGAAGCCAGGGCCCTCTCTGCGGCCCCTTGGGAGGCCTCTTCCTTCCCACTCACTGGCACCAGGAGGGGCTAAGGAGGCATCAGGACTGGGCCTACTGTAACCTGGAGAGCTGCCCTACCCACAGACCTCCAATTATGATGCAGTCAGAATTTTCCCTTCCCTTGGGGCACACATCTGACACCAGTGGGCCAAGGAGGCAAGAGAGGGAAGACAGGAGCAGGTCTTGAGCTACAGGACTGAGTTAAGGTCTCAGACCTTTGGGGTGAAAGGGACCTCTGCTGCCACCCAAGCTGCCATCTGTCAGGCAGCTCTGCTGTCACAGGGGCACCAGGAGCTTACCCTTGCCAGCACACACACCCACCCTAGGCACACTGTTCCCTAAAGTGAAGCAATGCCTATAACAGACCAGCCAGGCACTCAGCAGATACATATTAAGCTCCTACGGTATTCAGGCACTGTGCTGGATACCACATGGACATGATCCCGGCTTGCACACAGCTTACTGTTAGTGAGTGTTGTGGGTTGAATTGTGTCCCCTGGTACCTGTGAACATGACTCTATTTGGAAACAGGGTCTTTACAAACAGAATCAAGTTAAGATAAAGTTACACTGGATTAAGGTGGGCCCTAATCCCATGGCTGGTGTCCTTATAAGAGGAGGGAAATCTGGACACAAAGAGACAGATACCTGGAGAAGGAGGCCATGTGAAGGTGGAGACAGAGACTGGAGTGAGACGTCTAGAAGCCAACACATGGCAAACATTAATGACAACATCAGAAGCGAGGACAGAGGCATGATACGGATTCTTGCTCAGAGTGCCTGGAGGGAACCAATGCTGATGACCCCTTGATTATGGATTTCTGGCCTCCTGAACTGTGAGAGAAAAAAATTCTGTTGTCTTAAGCCACTAAATTTGTGGCAATTTTTTACAGAAGCCCTATCAACCGAACACTGTGAGATACACATACAAATAAACAGGAGATTAACAGTGCTTAGATAAGAGACACATCCCCCCTTATCTGCAGAGAGACACTCCAAGACCCCCAGTGGATGCCTGAAACCACAGAGAGTACCAAGCTCCATAGATCGTAGGTTTTTCCCTATACATACATACTTACGATAAAATTTAATTTACAGGGGCGCCTGGGTGGCTCAGTCGGTTAAGCGCCCGACTTCGGCTCAGGTCACGATCTCGCGGTCCGTGAGTTCGAGCCCCGCGTCAGGCTCTGGGCAGATGGCTCAGAGCCTGGAGCCTGTTTCCAATTCTGTGTCTCCCTCTCTCTCTGCCCCTCCCCCCGTTCATGCTCTGTCTCTCTCTGTCTCAAAAATAAATAAACGTTAAAAAAAAAAATTTTTTTTTTAAATTTAATTTACAAATTAGGCACAATAAGCAATTAATAACAAAAACTAATAATGAAATGTAACAATTACAATATACAGTAATAGGTAATGTGAATGTGGTCTCTCTGCCTCAAAATATCTTACTGGGCTGTACTCACCCTTCTTGTGATGACGTGAGATGATAAAATGCCTGTGTGATGACATGAAGGGAAATGAATTACATAGGCATTGCGATACAGTGCTAGGCTACTGCTGGCCTTCTGACGTTACATCAGAAGGAGGATCATCTGTTCCTGACCTTGGTTGACTGTAGTAGGTAACTGAAACCGCAGAAAGCAAAACCATGCATAAGGCTACTGAATCTAGAAAATCTTATGGAGCTGTGAAAGAGAAGAGAAAGCTTCCTACAAAAAGTGACTTCCAATCGGAGCCTTGAGGATACATAATAGTCAGCCAGAGGAACAAGTGCATAAAGTGGAGGTATCTGGGCTGAGACATCAAGGGCCAGCTGCATTTAGCCAGGCAAAGCAGAGGAACAACAATGTGAGCAGAAGCCCCTCAGTGAAGGGGCAGAGACCAGCTCAAGCCCAGCAATGCCCAGGTGTAAGTGTGGGAGGGAACTGAGGGTTTTCTACTGCTGCCTGACAAATGACCACAAACTTAGTGGCTTGAAACAAAATGCATTTGACAGCTCACAGTGCTGTTGGTTAGACACAGAGGGGCCAGGTTCTCTGCTCAGGATGAAATCAGGGCAGTGACGGACAGGGGAGTCCTCTTGCAAGTTCATTCACACTGTTGGCAGAATTTCATTCTTTGATGGCCATCAGATCAGGTCACTCTCAGCTCCTAGAGGTCATGCTCAGATGCTTGCTACAGGGTCCCTCCTTCATGAAAACCAACAACAGAAAATATCCCACACATCAAACCCTCCTGTACTCTGAATCTTTTCATCAGGAAGGGCCCAGTCACCAAACTAGATTAGACCTCTGTCCTTCCATTTTTGCCCTTTTCTTAAAGCCACTATGTGGGATAGCATGCCCCACCACAGTCATGCTCTCCTGTCCTAATCACAGGACAGCCCCACAATCATTGGGACAGGACTGACTGTGCAAGGCTGCAGGGCACTGGGAGTCATCCCAGAATTCAGCCACCAAGTAGGCTAGCAAAGTGGGCCTGTGGCAGCCTGCAGACTAAGATGACACATGTTCCTGTGCCTTTCCCTTTGGCATCTACTTCTTCTCCAACCCTGCCAGCTGCCACAACTCAAACCCAACTGCATTTGACCTGTAACCATAGCCCAGCTCTCAAGCAGACTAGCCACTGCCCTTGCCTGCACAACCAGAATCCACCCACAAGCACAGGTGGCTCTGAGGTCTGTGCTCTCTGAGCCTGTGAAGACCTAACCTGACCACAAATCCCACAGCACTGTGGTCCAATCTGCAGAAGACCCGATTCAGCTCACGAGGTCCCCTCCTGGACATCTGTCCTTATTCTCAATGTCTGACCCAGTCCCTAAGGACTTGAAGGCACTAGAGAGAGAACACTTCCCAGGCCATATTGTTGATGATGTGTCCTGGAGCACAGAAATTCCAGTGTTCTCCTGTCATCTCTGCCCTGTATTTTGGAAGGCTTTACAAGTTGTAGGATGGTGCTGAAGGAACTACTCTCCTGACACACTCACCTATGCCCAAGTTAAACTAGCCCCAAAGAGCAAACACAATGAGCACCCAGTGAGCTCCCCAGCAAGGGGCTCCCTACATGTAGGGTGAGGGGTTCCAGGCCCCAGCCCAGTCAAGGATATGACAGCTGTCCCCTAGCTTGGCTTTCCCAGGCTCCAACAGCCCAGCTGCACTCAGCACAAACAGGTTATGGCCACACCGCTCACCATCCATCTTGGAAAGGTCAGGAACTAAATTTGGAACTTGGCTTTTAGTTCTTTTGCATCTCTAAGTTATCTTGAGAGGAGGCTAAAGGAAAAGGTTCACAGAGGAACATACCAGAAAAAAGGGAGTAAATGTATCAGAGACCGACTATATCGGACTAGTTTTAATAACAATAGTTACTGTGATAATGCAGCTATGTTTATATGGCACTTTGCATTTTACAGAGCATTTATATACATCCTCTCATTTGAATCTTCTGTGAATCTGTGAGGTACAAGCTATTACCTATGTCACTACCAAGAAATCTAAAGGCCAGGGAAATAAAGTTATAAGGCCATGCCACTAGTTGGAGGCCAAATGGGAGCTAGACCCCAGGTCGGTGACTCCAAACTTGGGGCTCTCTCACCGTCATCACACTACCGGGTTTAGGCTGTGGCTATATGTTTACCCATATCCCAAGGGGCCTGGAGTGTTCAGGTGTATCCCACAAAGCCACACCCATGAAAGGGGATGTGGCTCTCATCTGAGGTTGGGTGCCCTTGAAGTCCCCTACATCTGATTCTGCTGGCCCAGCCACTAGACTATACAGACCAGGGTCCCAACAGAGCTCCTCATTCAAATGCAGGCCCTTCTAGCTCTCTAGAACGCTTCCCCAAACAGTCCCCAAGACTGCTCAAGGGACTGACTCGGTCCCCAAGAAGGCTCATTCAGGTTTTAAGCTTGTGGTCAGGAAGTCAGGCTGATTCTGGGTCCTCCGCTCCAACCTGAGGTTCTCATCTATTTAGGAGGAGGCTTGAAGGCCTACTTGGTTAAAGGTCTCAGCTAATGTGACTCAGGGATCCTTGAAAGAATTCGGGTCTCATAGCCAGTCTTTTGCTCAGACAGCAATGGACACAAATGAGTTTCTTCTCACCCACCTCCCACACTTACCAAATGGCACCGACCAGGGGTGCCATGCCCTTAAGACTTTCACAAACACATACAGCCTGAGGCGCTTATTCCCTACATTCATTGTCCCTCCTCCTCTGACAACGCTTGGTAAAGAGATCATCATATAGGAGCACCTGGGTGGCTCAATCGGTTAGGCGTCTGACTCTTGGTTTCGGCTCAGGTCATGATCTCACTGTCTGTGGGTTTAAGCCCCGCATTAGGCTCTGTGCAGCACAGAGCCTGCTTGGGATTCTCTCTCTCTCTCTCTCTCTCTCTCTCTCTCTCTCTCTGTACCTCCTCTGCTTGCTTTCTCTTTCTCTCTCTCAAAATAAATAAATAAACATTTAAAATAAAAGACCATCACATATGTTATAGGTGTTCTAGTTGAGCCCCCAGTAATTAAAAGGAGCATATTATGGGCAAAACACCTCTCCCTTATCCACCTTAGGGAAGCCAAAGGGCACAGCAGTTAAGGGTATTGATTAAGGATCCACACTCCTGGGGCAAGCTAGTTCATTTCTCTGTGTCTCATTTCCCTGATCTTAAAATGGAATGATTATAATCATAATAATAGAGGTCTCATGGAGTTATTGAGAGGACTAAATGAGTTAACACTGTAACATACATACAGCAGTGGCAGCGATGGAAGTGTGGCTACATGAGTGTGGATGGTGCAATTATTATTCTTATTAGTTGAAAGGCACTAATCCAACAACTTCAATCATACAGAAATCAGTAAGAACAAAGGGAATAAAGAGGAAAAAAGGCTTCTGAGAAGCCAAAATCAATTGTATAAAATCCACAAATTAAAGCTAATGCATTCCTAAATCAGAGTCTATTTACTCTTACTTTGTACATAACTATAATGGATGTGGTTATCCAGTTTCCACACTCCCAGGAGAGAGGGAACAGCACACTGAAAGGGCTGGTACGGGGGCAAGAGACACCCCAACAGGGACGGTATATGAAAATGATGCCCAAAGACCCTCTCAGGTCACAGTGTTCTGGGGTCATTTGGAGTTTCCTTCACTCTCTCAATGGTTTTATGGTATTACAGAAGTTTTAATAATTGAAGTTTCCAGTGACTGTACAGTCCCAGAAAAGGATGGGAGTATTTTGAGAATTTTCTTTTAAAGATCCAGGGATTTGTATTTTATATTCCAGAAAGACTTTCTTCTAATATACTTACGTTAAAAGGAGTTTGATACATGAAAGGGGTTCCATTACCCAGAGTGTGAATCCGTGTGAAACATTTTCCCCCCAAAATGAATACAGATGGATAAAAATGGAGCAAGAGGTGTCACCATGCTTAGACTTCAAAGCATCATCTCCTCTCACCCCATTCTCTGGCAAATGCAGAGCAGACAATGCTTTCTCCTCTGAAATATTTAGTGAGGAAACACTGAGTCAAACAATTGCCCCAGGCACCCGAGGGTTTAAGACAGAGTAAGCACAACTCTATCAGGGAACTTGCCATCCCATTGGAAATGCCAAGTCCCTGACCCGGCCACCAGGTGGGCTTTGCTGGCCTCCTTTGCTGCACTGGCCTTGCAGTGTGCCCCATCCTGCTCCCTGCTCTGTCCTTTCTCCCAACAGCATCCATCCTTGGGGTGAGGGTTTTCTCCTGCATGTGGTTTTAAACCACTGAGTTACTTGAGTACAGCATTCACCATGGTGTGTTCCAAGGAATACCACTCCTCAAACTGTCTGTAGTTTGAGATGGTTTGGGAAAGTCCAGGGAGCCTAGAGGCACCTTAACTCACAGGGAGGCTGCTGTAGCACAATGGTTAAGAACACACACACAGGTAACTGCCTGTGTCTACACAACTGTCTACAAGACAGTGTTCACTTCGCAGCTACGCTTCAAGGCACAAATTATTTCCATTCTCAGAGCTTGTGTCCTCATCGGTAAAATGGGATAATAACTAGGGTTTTTAAGATTCTTAAATGCATTAAAATACTCAAAGCACTAAATAGTGACTTGTTATCATGTTAAGGACTCCAAGAAGTCTCACAACAAATTAATTTAACTTCAGTTCTCTCAGCATTTACCAAATTTATTCTGCAGCAGAACCAAGTTTGTTTTTTTAAATACCTGTTAATACTGCCAGAGAGTGCTTAATATTTGAAACATTTTCACACCTACTTCATTCTATGCTCACAGCAACCCTACATACTCCAGAGAACAAAGAGCCCAGGCAATGCTCTCATACAGTCCTGAGTTCAAATTACAACTCTGCCACTCACTCACCAAGTCACTTTATTTCTCTGAGATACTATTTCTTCATCTGAAATAAAGGGATACTACCTGGCAGGGTTCATTCATTCACTCGACAAATATTTATCAAGAGCCTGACATATGCCAGTTACCGCGCAAGGCGCTGGGGATAGAGCAGCAAACAAAAGGGAAAAATTCTCTACCCTCAAGTAAAGAAGTAAATAGATATTATAATTTATTGCTGTGGGGATTAGGAATAGTGTTTGCAAAGCATTGGCACCTGGTGATCACTCAATAAGGGCGATTATTATGACTAAGCAGGTTTTATTACTCCCACTCGCCGGAAGAGACACAAATAGGAAGGTTAAGTGGCTGACCTAAGGCCATGCAGTTCAGATCTCTCTTCCCAGGTCAATTCCTGCAACCCTGGCTCCAGAATAGCTTTTAAGACATACCCATGCCCAGGTCCCACCCTGACCAAATCAATGAGCGCCTCAGAGGAAGCACGGTATCGTGCTCATTCTCTCATCCAAAGACAGACTATACACTGCTGCCTCTCCCCAACCCTGCTCCCTCTCACCACACAGCACAGAGACGATTCACATACGATGCAGAAGCTATGTGGCTTATTACCTGCAATTATCTATTGGTGTATTTTACAACCCTAGTATTTCTGCAAAGTGTGTAAGTCTGGGGCATTAAGATGACACATACAAGGTAGCAATAACAAATTGCATTTTGTTGAAGCATGAAAGTCTCACTCTTAGACAAACCTGATGATTCAAGAAATCACAGCTCACTGCAGAGAGATTAGGGGCCCCCTGAACTGGCATTTTTATTCACTTCTCAAATAGAAGCTCTGACTTGGGGCCACCCAGGTCTCAGAGAGCCTGGTGGGCAGGTCCTGGACTCATCTCAGAACTTGTGGCCTAAATGCAAGACCCTGCAGAGTGCCTTCAGCCCAGCCTGCCTGGGGATTGTGGAAACCTCCACTCTACAGTGCCCAGGCACACCCCGGCTCCCGAAGCTATGACTGGGAAGAGACAGACACAGGGTTGTTCCAGGCACAAGACACCTGTGGGGGTGGGGGATAGGGTCCCCCACAGGCCACCCAGGGCTCTCCTTTCAGGGCTTGTCTTTCACCATGAATGCATCTCCACTCTCCTCCCTGTGCAGTAGACGATGAGGCTGAGGCATGTGCAGACACGTCCATCTTGCCAGATTAGAGTTGCTAGAAACGAGGGCTTTTGGGTGTCCTCTCTCGCCCTTCTGAAACAAAAGCTAGCCTGAAGTGCCACTGATCCTGACTTACCCCAAGGAACCAGATGGAGGGGATGGCTTTCAGCCTCTGGTTTTGAGTTCTAAAGGACAACACCCATTTGCTGTGCCAAGGCATTGTTCTAAGCACTTCTCATACATTAACTCATTTAACCCTCGCGGCCAGCCTATGACGCCAACTCTCATCATTGTCCCAACTTTACAGCAGGAAGTGAGGAAATCTGACATTCCAACCTTTTTCCTAATGTGGCTCAAGTACCTCTCACAAACCCATCCCCCTGAGCTCGCTCTAGTCTGCAATGGAGATGGCAAGCCCAGCCCCAAAACAACTCCTTTTCTGGCCTCTCCACCTCCGCAGAGAGCCTGGCTCTTGCTCCAGAAAGTACACAGCACTGTTCTTTGCACAAGGTCAAATGCCAAATATATTTTCTTAATATTTCAACCCAAGCCAAATCTTTGTGGACTTCAGGGTTTGAGAGAACTGGGAGTTTTCCACACACAATGAGTTCACCCCACTCGCTGAGGTTATTCAACAGACACCCTACAATACACCTACTGGGTAACGGCTATTGGTGGAACAGGTTTACAGCTGCTATATTATAAATGATGTACTGCATAGCAGGTGGCATTGCCAGTAACAATACTGTGAATAACACAGAGAGAAATGTCGTGTCATGGGCCAGTTCGGTTTCATTATCCTTTACTAACATGAGGAAAAGATAACAAAGATGATGGATTTGGGTGCAAAAGTATATGTTAGGTGGAGCATAAAACAGACTTTTCTTTAAATAATGAGAGAAAGAGCCAAAAAAAATTCTATACCGGAATACTTTTCATCTCTCGGAAGGAGAAGAAAGCAAAGTGCTAGAAAAATAAGTGGGGTTATATTAAGGAGACAGGAGAAAGGAGAGGATGACGGAGGATGTATGGAAGGGAAAACCATAAGCGCAGATGTGAGTCTGCCAGGGTGTGTGAAAGGAAGACTCTGCTAATTCTGTGACAGCACCAGCGTGCTTCGTTAAACAGTCTGTTCTTGAACCCAACAGAGTGGGAAACCTCTCAGCAGCCAACATGTCCCAGAGAGGGCTGTCAGGAGGGCGAGCTTCAGGAGGGTCCACCCTATGATGACAAGCTCAGAGGCCAGTCCCCAGTCCCCCACACCAGGTCACAGAGGAGGGGGGATGACCGTGGACAAGACTCTGGGGCCCACTCCAGACATGGAATGGGAGTCTCTGGGGCAGGGCCTGGGAGTCTGCATGCTAACCAGTTCTCCATAGGATCCTCACCCACCGAGGTCCGAAAACCACTGCTGTTGCCATCATCCCTCCTTTGCTTTTCTCAGAGCAGGACTCTGAAATAGCAGCTCCTTATTTAAAATATAGGACCACACCATGAAAGTACTGGGGGAATTCTCGAGCTTCATCTTAGGGGAACCTACGTGATTGAGGGACCATGTTCTGGCACGACACTGAAGCTCAATAAACAGTCATTATGCACCTACTATCTCAGGGCCTGGGGGAGACTACAGATGCCAGCCTATGTCCTCTCCTCTTATGCTGGGCATTGAGCTCAGCTTCCCCCACAAAGCAGGCCAGTCCTCCTGGGATTCCTGGACTGCCAGAAAGACAAGCCTGAGCCAGCAACCAGTCTCTCTTCTATGTTTGTAAACTTTCTGACCTTTGCTTCTATAACTCTACTCTCTCTGGTTTCCCTCCTACCTCACAGGCCAAATCTTTGTCATACCTTCTGGGGCTCCCCTCCCTCTGTCCACCTCATGGCTGCAGCCTGGGAGTCCAGGGTCCAGCCTGCAATGCTCCAAATGAGGCCCGTGGCTTCTCCTACCATCTATGCCCTCACTCCTCCCTCTTCAGCCCCAACTGCCTCCTGAGCCTCTAACCAGTATCTACTGCCTGTTGGACATCTCCATGTGCGTGTTCCATGAGCTTCTCACTTAACAAAGCTCAGACTGCATCCCTCAGTCCCTTCCCCTTCAATGTGAAGTCCTCCTGGCTAAAGGCACATCACCATCCCAGGACTCTGCTCTCTGCTTCATCTACAATATCCAGTTGGTCACAAGTCTGGGGAGGCTTACTTCCTAAATCGACCACCCTCCTTTCTATCCCTATTGTCACTATCATCTGGACTTCTGCAGTTTCTTTTTTTCTTTACAAATAGTGAAGTCTCTATGCAAGCCATTTTCCTTACACTTTCTCAAAAAGAAAAAAAGAAAGCACACTTTCTCAAAAAGACTCCCAGACCCAGTCCTCTGCTGCTCTTAAAATCTTCAGGATCGGGGCGCCTGGGTGGCGCAGTCGGTTAAGCGTCCGACTTCAGCCAGGTCACGATCTCGCGGTCCGTGAGTTCGAGCCCCGCGTCGGGCTCTGGGCTGATGGCTCGGAGCCTGGAGCCTGTTTCCGATTCTGTGTCTCCCTCTCTCTCTGCCCCTCCCCCGTTCATGCTCTGTCTCTCTCTGTCCCAAAAATAAAAAAAAAAAATAAATAAATAAAAAACGTTGAAAAAAAAATTAAAAAAAAAAAAAAATCTTCAGGATCTTCCCATCACCTGCAGTTAAGTTCAACTGCTGGCATGGGCCAGGATGCCCCCCACCCCCCCGCCTCCTGGCTCTTCTCATTCACTTGAAACGCTAGTTATAAAGGGCACAGCCACAGGGCCTTTGCACATGTGTACACCTCAGCCTGAAATGCCTCTTTTGGTGCTCGCTTTGGCAGCACATAAACTGCCTCTTTTGGCCTGGAAATCACCTCTTATTGGGAGAGGCAACTCAAATATGTCCTCCCATGTGAAGCCTTCCCTCTTCTCTTCCCAATAGCAAAACAAATCAGTGCTTCCTCCCTGACACTTTGAGCCCCTAAAAGACCTTTCACGATTTGCAAACATCTGTACATGTTTATCTTTCCTGTCTGCGTCTTGAAATATCCCAAACACTGTGCCTGGCTCTGGGCATGGATGTTTGTCAAATGACTGAAGGAGCATAAGATGGACCCATAGAAGGAGGTTCTGGAGGTAGAATACAAGGCAAAAGGCTATTGCAATAGTCTAGGCAAAAGGCCACAATGGCCCAGGCTGGAATGCTGACAATGGCATGAGGGTAACAACACCACCACTGCCCAGCATAGAGCCCTCACTATGGCACTCTTCTAAGAACCTTAGCCGTCTTGTCTCATTAATCCTCACAGCAATTCACAAGGTAGATACTGTGATTATGCTCTTCCCACTTTACAGACAAAGAAACAAAGTCACAGGAAGTTTACACAAATGACTTCGAAAATAGAAAGGAAGCTAAATTGGAGATATTGTCAATAGAAACTCCATTTCTGGAAGTCTGCTCAGATGAACACAGTGAGGGGAATAAGGTGTTCAGGATGACTCTGTGTGACACCAAGGTCAGTCCGTAGAGCCAGTGACCAGGCTAAGAGCAAAGGTCAGGAGCAACATTCCTGCATGGTTTCTTTTGTTTTCTTTTTTGAGACCGGTTGTGTGATGAGAGCGAGGATAAATCCTATCTGGACTTGTTTGTCTGAAGTGTCTGCAAGACATCCTGGCACATGTCACTGTGTGCCAAGACCATACTGGGCATTTCATGATCACCGTCGGCCTTATTCTTCCCCACAACCCTGCAAGGGAGCATTACTTGCATTTTACAGGCTAGGGAACTGAGGTTCAGAAAGACTAAAATAAACAACTCCACATTAAGATCCAGATTAAGATACAAAGTGGTAAGGCCAAGACATGAACCCATATCAGGCCAACTCAAAGTTTACTCCATCCAAAAAGCCAGTAGCTCCCAAATCTGACTGATCATTAGCTCCCCAATCCTGCCCATGAGGGATTTTCCAAATGCATATTCCCAGACCATGCCCCAGAACTACTCAATCTGAATCAGATCTACCAAAGCACTGGAATCTTTCAGTTTAAGCTCTCCAGGTGTTTGTAATAATCAAGCCAGTTTCAGGAATCACTGCACTGGTCTATGGGCCTCTCTAATGTAGGAAATCCTAGCCCGGGCTTTAGAAAAGAGCTGAGAGCTGGATACATAAGTCTAGGAACAGCATAAAACAGCTAGACAGGGAACATGAAATTGTGGAAGTAGTCGGGCTCACCAAAGGGAGAGCACAAAAAGAGGAAATAAGAGAGGCCAGAACACAGACCGGTAAAAGTCCCCATAGAAGACAAGAAGCTAGAAGCAGGAAAAAAAAAGTAAGACATAGGAGGGGACTTGATAGTAACTATGTCCCAAAGCCAAGGGACAAAACAGTTTTGCAAAGGGGCACCTCACAACATAAGATGCTGTGGAGAGAAAGGGGAAGAAGAGGGCCCAAATCACAACACTCATATGCATTATATCCAGGGAGCAGAATAATAGCCTGGTCTACAAGCCAGTGTGGGTTTGGCTTGGTTGTTTATTTTAGGGGTTTTCTAATACCCCTTGGCCGTCGTGCACTCCTCCCATTAAGTTGATGGCCTGCACTCTCCCAGGGAAGGTATGACACAGTGGAATGCAGGGAACAGGAGTCATACCATGGCTTCAGAGTTCAAAGAGTATAGGTCAGGGCACTGAGAACCACATAGAAGACTACAGGAGGCATCTGCTGGGCAACCTTGCCCCAAAGAAAGACCCCAAGATGGCAAACCTGGAAGTATCAGCAAGGAAACAAAAATAAGTGAGGCCCTGGGGTGTGTCCTTGAAAAGGCCTTGAAATCTTCACTGTGTCCCCATCCTGCAGCCCCAGCGCGGCCACAAGAGATCCAGAGCTACAGATCAAGAGACCCCATGCTGGAGAATAAGGGACCACACCGCCTGCAGGGATCAAAGACCAAGGCCCTTCCAAGAGGGACAAGGCCTCTTCAATGGTGTGGACTGACACACATTATGGCTCCATAATGCAGTGGCCCTAAGCTACAACTACAGGGAAGGGGCTGAGAGCACTTACAGGAATGAGCTTTATGCCACAGGCCAAATGGAGTCACAAATCAGACAGGATGTTCAGTTATAGGAAAGCAAAAACAAATTGCATTTCTTTCCCTCCTGAGTTTGCCAACTGAGATCCATATCTTTTACTTTCCAGAGATAGAGATGGGAGACAGAGAGCATGGAGCTGAAGAAAGAGCAAAAGCAAACTGGCAGAAGTGGCAAATGCAGGCTCTTGCTAAAAAAAAATTAAAATTAAAAAATTATACACACACACACACACACACACACACATACACATACATATACATAAGTTCAGGAATGGAGCCGAATTAGAGAAGTGTGTGCATGTGTGTGTGTCTATGTGTTTATGTGTCTGTGTATGTATATGTGCATGTATGTGTTTGTGTGTATCTGTGGGTATATGTCTATGTGTATGTCTACTGTGTGCATCTGTGTGTATGTCTGTGTGTGTGTACATCTGTGTATGTGTCTACATGTCTGTGTAATATACCTGCACATATGTCTGTGTCTGTGTATACATCTGTGTGTATGTCCGTGTGTGTCTATGTATGTATATGTCTCTGTATGTGTGTCTGTGTCCATGTGCGTGTCTGTGTCTATCTGTGCATGTCTCTGTGTGTTTGTGTGTGTATCTATGTGTCTATCTGTGTGTGTTTGTATTTGGGATAAAGGAAATGCTATCATGCTTCCTTCATTTGGTAAGTCACTGCCCAAGCCATGGCTTGAAAGAGGTGGGAATTGATCTAGCACGTAGAAGCCCCTTTTCAACCCTTCACACTTTGCTCTGCAACCCCCCTGCCCAAACTCCTAGTGTAATGTCACTGACAAATTTCACTGGCTGTCCCCATCACCCCTTTCCCTCCACCTATCTAACCTCCCCTTCATTTGCAAGGTATAAAAGAGCAACAAGCAGCTGATGTTGGGAGGCATTGAAAGGCCTGGGTTTCCATGCTGGTATTATGCTTTTTTATAAAAACAGCTTTATTGAGGTATAATTTACATACCATAAAAATCACCCATTGTTAAATATATGACTCAATGATTTTTAGTACAGTTATACAGCTGTGCAACCATACTACCATCCCACTTTAGAACACCTCCATCACTCTGTGGTGTGATTTTAAAACTCCACTGTCCCTCCAGCAGTCTCTGCACTCTGCGACCTCCACCCCAGCTCCAGGGTAAGTCCAACACAACCCCTCCCCTCATTGTCCTGCCAGCCCCTCTGTTCCCATGCAGCCAGCCCAGGCTTCCCTCTCTGTGCTGCTAATCCCCCCAGGGAGCTCCACAGGAGGGGCTGGGGCATAAAATAAACACAAACTCTCTAGCCACTTTCCCCACTGCTTTTGCCTAGAGTACACCCAAAGCTTCACTGGCTTCAGAATAAGACACAGATTCTTTTTTTTTTTTCTTAAGTTGCAGATTAAGTGCTATGCTGCAGGGGTTTCGGGAGGGCTGTGGTGGGGGGAGGGAGGTGGACACAGAGACAAGTATAACTGATGGAAGATGCTCCAGCTTTTCCAAGGGCCGTTTGGGAGACACTCCTGCTTGTATTTATTCTGACACAGTAAAGATTTCTTGCCTGTTAAGAGACAAGGTCACGCCTCAGAAGGCCGCATGGACTGCTAATGCTCTGCCTGCCTGCTTACTCTGGCCATGTCATCACTCGGAGCTCACTGGCCAGCTAGGGAACCTGTCCCCAACACGTAGCCCAAGCCAAGCCATAAGACACAGCAGCCCGGCTCACACCATAACATCTTACCCAATATGGAGCTGGGGCCAATCGTCAGAACTGGGGAAAACAGGGGAGAAGTTTCAAATGTGCATCAGATCTATTTGCTGAAGGGGCCAAAGAAAATGTCAAAGGTTAAAAAGCAAAAGAATTACACCCATGATACCATCAGCAGCCAGCAACAACAGAAAGGAGAATTCTGTAACCCTCCTGCTTCTTTTCAAAACGATCTCATCAGACAGCCCAATCTCGCTAATTAGAGGAAGGTGCTGATGAGGGGAAAAGATGCACTTGGTGGGAATCACAGGAAAAGTTATGGTGTCTCTGCGGGGGGAGGGGGAGAGAGGCAGGATCTTCCTACCGCCTGCAGCAGAGGCATCCTGGAGTGCCCTGATTTTGCCAACTGCATTCCAGAGCTCTTTTCCTCCCATGCCCAGACAGAGCAAAGGCCTCTGTAATGACTTCACGCTCAGCCAAAAGTAAACACACTCTGCGCTTTTTCCATGGACAAATTCTAACCCCAAATTGCCAGCACTGGCCTCCCAACAATCCAAATGGAAAGCCGCCTTTCCCAAGAAAATAAAACCCTTTCAACTAAATAATACATCTTGGCTGCAAAAGGAAACTTTCCTAAAAGCTTCCTAGAAATTACTTCTCGTGCAGTGATACTACAGATCACCTGAGCAAACCCTACCAATGGGACACAGTCGCTTAAAATAAGTAACAAATGACCCAAGATGAAAGCTTGCGCCTGCAAACACCTGCACGTGCAACTTATGCAGCACATTTTGTAGCCCTCAACACACACACACACACACACACACACACAGAGCACACATCTCACCACCACCTAATTGGAATATTTTTTCTGAAAACAGGCTGTGATAAGACAGGTGCTGATTTGAATAGACAGCAATAGCACTTGAGATCTGAGCGTGGCAGCACTTTTGCGCATGTCAAACACACATGTCACTTCTCCCCACATTCCACCTTGAATCCATGTGATCCAAGCTCAGTCCTGCACCGAGGGAGAAAAGCAGAGACTTGGGATGGTGGACTTACCAGGTTGGAATTGGTGGCATTGGAGTCATCTTCTGGAAAGGGAATATAGATCGCTAAGGCCACACAATTGGCAAAAATAGTCAGTAAAATAATTATTTCAAATGGTCTGAGGAAGGGAGTTAAGGAAGTCAAGGCCACAGAAGGCATAAGTGAAACAAACATACACATATATATTTTAAAATGAATCAAAGATTCATAAGAATTTTGTTTGAACAATACATTCCAAGCCCCTTGTATTCTGAGAAGAAACATATGCCTTTTAAAGTGCTTCTAATGGGTCCCCGCCAAAATTTTTCCTAATATGTCAAAAGCAGTGGAGGCCAGTCGCGTGCCAGAGTAAACACACATTTCTAAAAACTTTTTTCTTCTTCTTTTATTTATTTAGATTGCACTGGACTTCATTTTTCCCTCATGTGTGCTCAGGGGTGCTTTTACAGAGCAGTGCCTGCTCCAGTTGGGACAGGCTGTCCCCTAGACACCTCTTTTCCCGTGGCTTCCACGCTGCCACCCAGGGACTCAAGCTATGGTTGGGAGAGGTGACATAGTAGATTTAAGGCAGACTTGACTTCAAGATTTTTCATTGAAATTTGGAGATTCAGATCTTTTAATCTGAAGTTTAGAGTGTTTTTTCCCCTTTGTACTTTATCTTCTGACACCTTCCACAGAACCTGAAGATGGCTGGGGGCTCTGGACCCTCAAGAGCACAGCAGCATGTATCCTGTGCATTTAGGGCAGGACAGCCATCTTTGCTCCAAGACACAGCTCCACATGGAATACCTTACCGCTCTTTAGTCTGTGGAGGCCTTGCCTTCAGTGGGCAAGGCTGACATCTAGATCTTCATGACTTTTCCGTTGGCGCGTGCTGGGATCTAGAGGGACAAGCTGGTTCACTCACCAATGGCAGTGCACTCGGTGAAGTTCTTGTACCAGATTTCTTTATCAAAATTCCAGAAAGAACACATTCTCAAGAAAAAAATGACCTAATATGATAAGGGTCCTTCTACCCTGCACCCACAAATGAAGGCCAGAAAGGGGAAACTTCAGAGGAAGGCCAGTTTATGCTCTTCCAGCCCCATCTCCCCCCACCCCCATAACACTGCCAGGTTTCCAGGCTTGCCCATGGGACCTAACAGGAAGAGGAAGGGAAAGAGGATGGGAATCCTAGAAGAAGGGACCAACTTCCTCTCCCAGGGAAACCTGTACTCACAAAGTTAATAAATCAAAGCACGGAGAAAGACCTTAGAGATTATCTAGTCCAAACCTCTGACGCCCAGAAGGCCTGAGAAACTTTCTCAAGACTTCACAGCAGGTACTTCCCAGTCAGGACTAGAACCCAGATTCCCTGACTACAGAGTCCAGGGTTCATTCTCCTACCTTGAATGGCCTCTGACCTGTGTTAACAGGGCAATTCTGGGCCTGGAAAGCATCTTAGTCAAGGCTTTAGCTGCTGTGCTAGTTATTGATCCCCCTCAGCCCTATGGGCATAGCTGAGGGTCCATTTACCCAGCATACCTCATGAAGGCTGCCATTTTCTACGTGTGCCTTGATATCCACAAGATGGTAGGCGGCAGACCTGCCTAACCTCCCAGACTGACAGGTACAGAAAGTAAAACAACCTCTCCCAGATTCCAAGCTGACAAATAGCAGAGCCAGGTCCAGAAACAGACCTACTGACTATCTTTTCCAATATGTGCTGCCCCTTGAGTTGGCCAAGGAACTAGTGATAACAGTGGTGATGCCAATGATGACAGTGATGGCAACAGGAAGGACAGTAGCTAACATCTGAGAGCGTACTCTGTGCCAGGCTCTTTTCTAACTGCTCCATACAAACACCCTGAGTGATTGAGTATAAAATTGTCATCCCTATTTCCAAATGTGGACAGTGGGGCACAGAAAGGTGAGATGTTAACTTGCCCAACATCACATAGCCTGTGGCAGAATGGGATTCAAACATAGGAAGTCTGGTTCCAAAGTCTGAGTTTGTAAGGACTACTCTATGCTGATATATCCTAAAGTTACCCTAAAGCATTTTTAGGGAGTTAGCACTTTATTCCTCCTATCACAAAACCTCTTCCCTTCTAGCCCTTTCCCCATCTGCTTAGGAAAGTGGCATTCGACCTAGGGGCTTCTCAGTTTCATTCCCATCATCTGGTCCCTTGTGCTCCTCCCACCAGGGTGATAGCACATCAGTTCAGCTGAGCCAGACCTCATGCATTCGACCTAGGGGCTGCTCAGTTTCATTCCCATCATCTGGTCCCTTGTGCTCCTCCCACCAGGGTGATAGCACATCAGTTCAGCTGAGCCAGACCTCATGCATCCAATCCTCAAATGTCAACTTGTTCCTTCCACCAAAGTGGGTGATGGCTAAGCTTGGGGTGTCTCTTACACTATCAGTTCTACATCCTCTGCCAATCCAGGCTATCCATCCATCATCTTATGCTAAAAGTCCCTGCTACTTCTAGAGAAGATAATGTGTAAAGAAACCAATCAGGCAGATAAGAAAAGCCATCAGCTGCAGAGTGGAGAACCCAGGTTGAGACCTGGAGGCGTACTATAGCACCCTGTGGCAGCCAGACCCGTTTTAAAACTGTCTTCCCTTCTTAATGACAGCATCAGATTCCACTCTTTCAAGGAACACTGACTAGCTAATACACCAGACCATCTCTTTACCTGTCCAGTTACCCTTCCAAGGCAATCTAAGAATGCTACCCAACTAGCACTGCTGAGGCTGGGCCCACTTCCTTTCCTGCAGCGAGGAGGGCACAGTCACCCAGGTGGTGTGGCTGCAGCACCCTTCTGCCCAGCGTGGGGGTGCAGTGAGGTGGCTGGGTCCACAGGTGGCACACCAGGTAACTGCCTTGTTAACACTGCTGCTGACCCAGTCAAGGGTCTTTTCATGAATCCCAGACTCAGGCCTCGTGGGGCTTTCTGACCAGTTTCCATGGACAACACATCAGACATTTTCATTACAAAGCCCCCATTCTCCCACACTTCCCCGTCATGCCCTGTGTACTGCTATCTCCCCTCTTCCCTTCCTCCCAGGCTACTATGGCACCTGGCACTTCATTCTGCGCTCAGTGCTCCTTGTCAGGGAGCTGTCCATCCCAGGAGGGGAAGAACAGACTTGAAGTTAACTAGTACTCACTGAATACATCCCCTGACATAGCTTTTCTGAAAATGCTTCTACATGCACGGACTCTGCAGCCCTTGTTAATTCTCTGGTTATTCCCTATTAAAGATGAGAAAAGTGGACCCATGACCACTCAAGAACACAGGAGGCATGGCCATGATGGGAGTGGTTCAGGCTCCAGATCCAGGTGCCACTGTGTCCCAGTGGGCTGGATGGTGTTCCCCTGAACATCTACCCTGGTACCTATCCTCTATACTATGGGTGCATGGGGAATGGGAAATGTATGGATCTGGGACTTGGGGAACCTCAATTTGAAACCCAGCTCTGTCCATTGCAGGCTATGTGATCTGACCAAGTTCTTCAGCTTCTCCAGGCCTCAGTGCCCTCCCCTTTGGGGGAGCCTGACCCGCACGGCCCCCACGTTTCCCACTCTGTGGTTCTGATTGAGCAGTTATGACAGCAGCATAAGGAGGTTGTGCAGAGCCGAGCCTCTCACCCAGTCATCTGGGAACTGGAAGCATGCTTGGCCACTCAGGACAGACGGCCAGCTTGCACTGCATTCTCATAAAGTTATTTTTGAGTGGAGGGGCTCAAACATTTATAGAACTGACATTTATTGCTAAGCAGAAGATCTTCTCTCCGGAGCCATCTTCTTTTGCCTTTCAACCACTACCCAAGATTTTTAAATCCTTCTATGGAAAGTCATGAATAACACCAAACACTCCCATCCTGAGCCCCGGAAGACATGGTAGCCCTGCCTGCATGAACTCTTATTATGGAAATGCCCAAAACTAAGTGCCAGAGGTCTAGTCCTGTCTGTCACTGACCATATGACCATATGGAGTTCAATGTCATCACTGGGGAAAGTCAGAGGTGGCCCTACTGATCTTGAAGCTCCTATCAATCTCCACCAACCCACAATTCCCAGGACATTAAGGGGCCTATAATTCCACAGTGAGAGTCTGGCCCTTCAAAGTCATTTTCTCTGAAGGACCCACTCACTGGGCTCTATACATACAAAGTGGATCTGTGTTGAAACCTCCAGGCCAGCATTCTCCACTTTGGCTACACATCAGAATGATGTGGAGAGTTTTAGAATTATGCCTGAGTGGGGCTCAGGCACCTGTATTTTGTTACAATATTCCAGGTGATGCTAATGTGCAGCCAAGTTTGAGAACCACTGTTCCTAGGCCTTGAACCAAGAACCAGGGTCACTGACCACTACCGTCTTGCACCTCTTGGGCTCTTTCACACTAGAGAGAGGGGAGGTCATCAAACTACGCCAGTGCCATAACAAGGGAGGTAAAGAAGGCTATGGAGTAGCAGCATGTAACCACTATTAACCCAACACACCTGGAAAGGCTCAGCTGGGTGAGATGATATTTCATAACCTCTTAGGATCATTTTCTCAAATGTTGCTTATCGTATGAAAAAATATATGAAAAAGATACCCTGCTTGTTATTCCAGCAGATTCCTGGGCCCTGTCCCCAGACATCCTGATTCATCAAGTCTAGGGCAGGGCCTAAAATTCTGCATTCAAACAGCACCCCAGTGATGAAGAAGCAGTAGGTCTAAGAGCCACTTTGTAGGCTCAGCTCAGCCAACACAGCTCACTACCTGGTGGCATTTGTGGGGCTCGCCCCGCCAGGGCTCCCAGGGGCCCCCTGCCCAACCCAGAGCACAAAGGATATTTCCATTCGACGATGCTGATGCACGCCCTCCTGATGGGGTTCTTCAGAGTCAGGCAGAGCAGGGCGCGGGGCGGGCGTGTGGCGGTCGTGCTGCCCTGCTTCTTGGGTTTCCCATATTGCTGCCGCTTCCGCTGTGTGGAGCTGATGGTGGAGATGGTTGCATTGCCAGCGCTGCCCATCAGCTTAGCCTGCCGGGCCGCGTCGATGGCTGCCTGCCAGGACAAGGCTGCCCCGGGCGTTGGGATGTGCTCGGGGGCGAGCCCCGCAGCCGCATTGGCATTCATGTTGGCGTGAGCTGCGCGCGGGCTCCCATAGTTGGAACCTGCAGGAGGAGAGGACAGAGGATGGCAGTTACTAGGGAGAAAACAGGAGAGCTAGGAAAAGGAACCCAGACTTGCGATTTTTTAAAAAATCTTATTTCAAATGATTGCAAGAAACTGGGAGATGACGCATGAAAACATTAATGTGTGATGCTGAGAAAAAAAGAGTCAGGAAAACTATTCTGGTTGCAATTCATCTGTGTGACCCTGGACATGTCACTCCTCCTCTCTAGTTTCACTGATTCATTTTAGGCGACAAAACATAAGATGTATGCATTACAGCATGCATGTATGATATGTGTATGCACCCAGGAGCACCGGGCAAGGGAGAAAAGGAGGACACAGAAAACAGTACATGTGCAAGATATGTCTATTAAAACACATATTTATAAGAACACATGCAAATAAAGGATATTCATAAATATAACAGAATGCTTGTTTAAGGAAAGTTAAGAGTAAAAAAGGAAAGTAGGATATGAGGATACAAAGGAAGAATGGATGGATGAGTGAATGAATGAGAGTCATTGCATGAAGCAATGATGGCAAACGTACAATGAACTGAAGAGTGTAATTCACTCAGGTCTCTACCCAATTTCCAAAAATAAAAATAGTATAATAAAAGAAAGGCACTGGACCAAAGTAAGATTATATCCTGGTACCTTAAACCTATCTAGGCAATGAGTGTTGGTTGGATACGAGGGGGTAGGGGCCTGTAGTGGTTTTAAATTATGTCAGCAAATCTTTGACATCCCTCCCATTAAGAAAGAGGACCTATGTCCTTTCCTTCTGAAATGGGATTTGTCTCGGGTGACTGTTTTGACCAATAAAGTACAGCAGAATGACAGTACATCACTTCTAAAACTAGGTCCAAAATATGCAGTGTAAGCCCTGTGGCTTCCATGTGGTAAGGAAGCCCAAACTAGCTTACATGGAGAGACCACATGCAAAGAGAGAGACTCCCAGCCAGCCCCCAGATGCTCCAGTCACCATCTGACTGCAATCCCATGAGAGACCCAAGAAATTCCTGACCCACAGAAACTGTGGGAGACAGCAAGGTGTTTGCTGCTATCAGCCACTTTGTTTTGGGGTGATTCATTATATAGCATTTGATATCTGGGAAACGGAGCTCTGTATGACAAGGATTGACAGGGTGGGGTAGAGGGACACTGTCAGGAAGGAAACGTGGGTAGAAACCAGTGAAATCCAGAACACAGGCATCTGCACTTCTCTGGTTTAAAGGCACCTAGAGCCTTCGAGACTGCCGCCAAGACACAATGCTTACTTTCTGGGCACTCTGCAGTCTGATCAGCTGGATTCCTCACCCTAGAATCCTACAAGGTTCACCCAGGATCAGCTCAGCCTGGGCCCAGACCTGAATGCCCCAGGACAGATGCGTGACCTGGAGACTTGTCACCTGGTTGGGTGCCACAGTATCAAGAGTAGCAGCAGAGAATGGGGTGGCAGTGTGGGGCAGTGAGCCTGGCATCTGGATGCCACATCAGTTGCCATCAGCGACTGTAGCTGGAGCAAGCAAAGCAGTTGCATATGCATGTCACCTCCAAACCTCCTCACAATGACCCTCTTCTCTGTTCAGTATACACAAGGCTCTTCCAGGGAAACTGCTGGGCCCAAAACAAACTGCCTTGTGGAGCCCCTTCCCTCTCCTCGCCACAACTCACTAGTATTCAGATGAACACTTAGCACCTCTCCTTACTCTTATCTTGTATTGAGCCTTCTGTGTTTGACCCTCAATATAACTTTTGTTCCCACTGTGACCTGCTATCTAGACCCTATCACCACCACCACCAGCCCTGTCTCCCCACAGGGGATAAGCAATGACCCATTTTAGCCAGACAGAATGCAGACATACTCTGTCCTAGAGACAGACTCTAGCAACCTCATCGGTCTCCTGCATCTAGCCATGTCTGACATTAGCCTTACCCTGAGCCTTTGGGTTATATATTACTTGAGTAACTCAGGGCTAACTCAAATTGAGTTTCTATCCTTTGCAACCAAAAAAGACCTGACCAATATGCCTGCTCAATACAACAAAGCTTGTACCTGTCTGGACTGTCATTTCTGCTAAATTCCAAAATCTATGTCCTTTCCATCATCACACCAGTGACAGACAGTAAATAAGTTTTCACTCTTATGCCAACTGATTGACTTGACTGCCCAAAAGGTTGTACCTAAAGGATTCAGAGTCTTCTCTGACTACAAAGAAAAATATATTGTGATAGATTAGTGATGTCTGCCATGGGCACAAAGGGTAGGAAATGGTATCACAGATGCCACGAATTTACCACCCCTGTTATGATACCAAGATGAGCACATCAGTTCTTCTTTAGTACCAGCTGGTCTACAGCCTTCTTGTCCCGACAGTTGTCTCCTGCACTATTGCCATCTGGTCGCTGTAGCATTAGAGCCCCACCCCCAGTCCCCAGGGCCTGGAAAATTGCCTCTTTGCTATACTCAATTCATGGCTATATTCTCAACATGACACTGACTCCTGCCTCCCCATATATTCCGTTCACCTTCCTCTTTTCCTCTGCTCCAGCTGCTCTGGGCAGCTGCTGCACCCCCAGGGGTAAAGTATTTTAACTGGAATGTCAGGATCATGGAGAACCCAATACTTCCTATGAGAAGTCTTCTCTCTCACGTACCTTGCCATTGCCCTCCCCACACTCACTGTGTGGATCATAGGCATAAAGCAAGGAAGGCCCCCAATAAGGCTGGGCCTTCACTTTCTTATAATACCCCAGAGGAAAAAACTAGAAGAGAGGATTTGAATTAATAAGGGCACCCGAAGCATGAGAGCTGGAAGCATTCGTATCTCCATTTAACACATAAGAAAACAAAGGAGCGTGTGACTCATTAAAGGTCACAAAGTGAGACAATGAGAGATTTCAGCAGCATGCACAGCACTCATAGTTAACTGCTAGACTATACTCCGCCTCCTCAGAATTCACACATGTACCCCACAGGCATATACACGTGTGTGCCCACCACCATGGCCACGAGCAGAGCACACATCTCCTACTGGGTTTGTGGGCCTTGATGGTGAAGGGGCTGCATTTCTTTTTTGTTTGTTTTTAATGTTAGTTAACTAGTTTGTTTATTTTGAAAGAGAGAAATAGAGAGTGAGCAGGGGAGGGGCAGAGAGAGAGAGGAAGACAGAATCCCAAGCAGGCTCCACACTGTCAGCACGGAGCCCGATGCGAGGTCAAATGCACGAACCACGAGATCATGACCTGAGCCAAAATCAAGAGTCGGGCACTCAACCAACTGAGCCACCCAGAGGACCCGAAGGGGCTGCATTTCTGACCTAAGAACATCCTTTATGTTTGGTATGATCTTCACAGGAAGGATTCCACTATGTGATTAGCCCCTTCAGTAACCCTTGGGGTGCCTCTGGGATGAATGCAAGGGGAAGGTGTCCCTTTTTCTATCAACTGTGTTGGAATGACCAGTAAACAGTGGCCTGATTTCATTTCTTACTGGGTCCACCAGGGTTGGAATTCTAATGTTATCCATTCCATCTGTGGTATATAATTTTTCCTTACTAGACTCTCTGCTTGGCATTGACAACACTTAATGGACTCTATTTTAGTTCCTCGACTAACTTCTCCCTCACATGCATAAAAGCAGCCATGTCTCCACCACTGTCAGCCTCTCCAGACTCCAATTCTCTTCTCACAAGCCCTCAGCACCTCACACCTTCCCGCAGATCACTGTCTTCAAACTCTAATCTTCATACTGTCTCCTAAGCACTGTCTTAATCCTCCTCTCTCCTACCACTTGCCAGTTCGAAAAGCCAAGCAATCCTGGGAAGAAGGCAGGAAGCACCAGCATGAGAACACATCCATTGCCTCAGAAAGGCTGTGGGGTTGAGGGGGGGGGTGCCGGGAAGGGTTACGTCCTATGCACCCTGAGCTGTTGACATTGAGAGCAAGATGACTGTGGCTCCACAGAGCCAATACGTGGTTTTGAAAGCCATGTCTTGGCAAGCTGACTTCTGAGCCACCCTGCACCATGGGTGACCTTATTTATATTCCCAGAGCACAAGGACCTCTCTGGAGCACACCATCTGGAGAAAGCACATACAAATAAGTCCATAGGGAAAAATGGAATGTCAACCTCTCCCTAGCCAAAGAACAAAACAACAACAACAACAACAACAACAACAACAACAAAAAACCAGCCTTCATTATTTTGGTCCTGGAAGCTCTGAGCATTGTTACAGCCATGTGACATGACTAAGGCACTGCCACAGTAAACACAGAGCCACGCACAGGTGAGACAGGTAAGGCCCCACAAGGCTAGTCTCCACAAGGGCTGTGCTCCAAAGTCCAGCCTAGCCTCCTCTCCTCTAAGCAATTTTCCCCCATCCACTGGGATGATTCCCTCCCCAGGCCCAAGGCTCTATTAGCATCTCCAGGTCCCACTCAATAAGGGGGCACAACTATCCAAGAACACCATCTTAGGCTCCACATTTTTGAACCCAGAGCAGTGCCATGGAGGAAGGGCAAGCAGCATTGTGTCCCTGATGGCTTTTGTTAGCACAAAATAACCACCGAATGCAAAGAGACCAATTTTCAAATTATAAAGCTGATTCAAAGCTCTGTCTCCTGGCTGCCAGCTGAAAAGATGCCACCGTTTAAGTCTGCTCTGGCTCCTGCCTTACTAAACTATTTGTACTGATGTGCTCATCCCTGAATGAGCCCGAGAGCAGATCAGGCCACATACAAACAGGTGGGTGCCCACAACAGCCACCTGCCCCTCACATATAAGAAAATGATTCCCATTTGTCAAATGGCCCAGATCCCCTGACTTCAGACAGTAGCTCCCTCCTCTGCACACAGAGCTGCTGCTTCTCCAAGGGACTAGAACCAGGGCAAGACCCCTGCACAGACTGGTCAGCCATATGTCATTCTGCTCTGCAAGGTTCAAGTAAAGATAAAAAAAAGTCAGGACGCAGTGGCTTATGCTTCCTTGGTACCCCCATGAGTGAGGCATGGAGCTGGGGACCTGGAAGGTGCTCAGCGATGAAAAAGTTGATTTTTTTTTTCCTTGAATCAATCTCCATCCAAGCACCTGATCCCAGGCCTTACTGCAAAAGATGCTTAATATCTATTTGCTAACAACTACACTATGATGAGGTCATGATACAGATGAAGGCAGATAACAGGTAAGCATTAGAAATTGCTGGAATCAACCCACCTACGCCCTAAAGCATGGGCTTATTCAGGCTCTCCCACTTAACTTCTTGGATGTGATTATAGGGGAGATTTCTGAAGGAAGAGTTTGTGAGCAATGACTTCCATCTCCCACGCCACCCCCCTCGTCCAGACCTCCATCCATTTCTTGCCCAGAATGCTGCAGTAGCCCCCTGACATTTCTCTCTCCTTTCCTGCCTGTCCCCAATCCAAGTTCCATGCAGCAGCCAGAGTGACCTTTTAAAAATATACATCATAAATCAGGTTCCTGTCATTCTTCTACATAAATCTCTTCAAAATCTGGACTCTTTGCCATGACTTATGAAGCCCACATAGGCTGGCCCTGGCCACTTCTCTCATCTCATTCCTCTCTCAGCCTGGTCCAATGCAGTCCTGACATACTGGCCTCATTTCACTCCTCACAAACACTCGCTTCTTATATGCCACAGTACCTTTGCACATACTTAGAACATTATTCCCTCTGCTCTTGGCTTGGTAATTCCTTCTCACGCTTCAGGTTTGGGCTTAAATAATTCTTTCTCAAAGCCCTCAACCCCAATCCTCCAATGTAAATAAGTAGCACTCCCCATCCCCCTGCCTCCATACACCTTTGAACAAAGATGACCAAACCCCCGGCACCATAAAGAGATTCCCAGTTAGCCATGTGTGTGGAAAAAAGTACAGTGCTGCAGATGTGCTTTGACAGCATGACCTCCTTCTTAGCCCGAGCACCTTCATCCATGCACCAAGGAGGTCACCACTAATGACCAGACTCTAAACACACAACCACAACCCAGATTGATTTATGGAGAGCAAGAAGTAGCAGTTGACACTTGGCAGAGAGAGAACTGGAAATGCATTTCCTCCTAAAGGCCTAACCATCCTCTCGTTTAGCAATCTCTACTGTGCAAAGGAAATGCTTTCTCTCAGGCCAGGGTGTCACCCGAGATCTTCGCAGAAGCCCATTTAGCTCTTGCTGTCTGTCATCTCACTGTAGTGACCAGGCACCAACATTCTCTTTAAGAGTGTAGCAGCCAACCTGAAACAGAAACCGTGCTTTCTCTGCCCATTAAAGGCCAAATAACTAGAAAGCAGGAGGCCATTAATCTTCTCTAGCTAGAACATTACAGAGATAGCTGGGAAACTCAAAAGGGAAGATACTGTCCCCTGGTCTTAGAAGATACCCGATGACCTGTCCATCTTAAGCCCAGGGGTGCTCAGGCAAAGAAGGGTCAGCTCTGGCTCAGCCCCATTCAGCAGATGGGGTAGACTGGTGGATTGACTAAACTCAGCGGCTCTTGCAACCTCCCTGTACTTGTGCCTTCCTGTCCTGTAGAGGCAAAAGAGCTAACAACTATAATTTCCAATATCCCCTATAGCTGGACTTCCTGATGTGACTATGGGGTTTGGCCAACTCAAGAAGTGAACTGAAACTAAGTCTGTTGGGGAGAGCATCTATTTCACTGCTATAGGGCCGGCAAGGCTATGGCAATGGTTTTTTGATACCTGGAACATGGATAAGATGGTGTGATCCTGGAGCCAGCTCTTGGCACAATGGTTTCCAGATTCCTCATCTTCCTAATTATACCAGAGCCCCAGTCCTTTTGGTGAGCCAGTTCTGCAGTGTCGTCCTGGGAGTCATTCCTAGAGGCCCGACCTACAGCCTGCTCTCCTAACCCTTCCAATTAAATTCCCTTAAATTCCTGTATTAAGTATGTTTCCTCTGAAAATGGCTACAGCAGTGTCTGTTGTAGGTCTGACCCCTGACTGAGACATACAGTCTACAGTCTCGCTGTCTAATAGAACATCTACAATGATGAAAATGTTCTGTTAACTCTGAGATGTTCAATATGGTAGCCGCCAGTCATTGCTGACTATTAAGCACTTGAAATGTAGCAAGTGCAACTACAGAACTACACTTTAAATTTTATTTAATTTCAATTAGTTTACATTTAAATAGCCACACATGGCTAGTGGCTACCATATTGGACAGCACAGGTCTATATTAAAAGGAAGTCATAATGGAAAGAGTAAAATTTGTGAAGAAACTTTTTTATTTTTTTTTTTATTTTTTTTTTTTATTTTTTATTTTTTTTATTTTTTAATATATGAAATTTACTGTCAAATTGGTTTCCATACAACACCCAGTGCTCATCCCAAAAGGTGCCCTCCTCAATACCCATCACCCACCCTGCCCTCCCTCCCACCCCCCCATCAACCCTCAGTTTGTTCTCAGTTTTTAACAGTCTCTTATGCTTTGGCTCTCTCCCACTCTAACCTCTTTTTTTTTTTTTTTCCTTCCCCTCCCCCATGGGTTTCTGTTATGTTTCTCAGGATCCACATAAGAGTGAAACCATATGGTATCTGTCTTTCTCTGTATGGCTTATTTCACTTAGCATCACACTCTCCAGTTCCATCCATGTTGCTACAAAAGGCCATATTTCATTTTTTCTCATTGCCACGTAGTATTCCATTGTGTATATAAACCACAATTTCTTTATCCATTCATCAGTTGATGGACATTTAGGCTCTTTCCATAATTTGGCTATTGTTGAGAGTGCCGCTATAAACATTGGGGTACAAGTGCCCCTATGCATCAGTACTCCTGTATCCCTTGGATAAATTCCTAGCAGTGCTATTGCTGGGTCATAGGGTAGGTCTATTTTTAATTTTCTGAGGAACCTCCACACTGCTTTCCAGAGCGGCTGCACCAATTTGCATTCCCACCAACAGTGCAAGAGGGTTCCTGTGAAGAAACTTTTTTAAAAAGCAATCAAGAACTGATTCAGATGCTGATAGGTGGGTGGATTTTCTGATCAGGAAATAATCACCCTATGCAAAAAGACATGTTTTCAAAGCCTAAGACAGTCTGAGACCCAACAAACAACATCAAAAACAAAAAGTCATTCTTCAGTGGCTAACACTCTTGTCAAGTGAATGAAAAACTAATTATCCCAATGGGCATATGGGGAAACTGACATTCACCCCCCGCCCCTGCCAACCTAGGTAGGTCCTAAGAGAGCCCCAGGACATCCCAGCTGAAGTGGAAACATCTCCTCAGACCGAGCACCCAAAGGATCTTCTAAGTGTGTCACAGCTGCTACCTGTATCTCTCACCTGAGCCATTTCCACACTATTTTCAATAGCATTCTCTTACACTCTTTCCTTACCCTTCTACAAACACAGCTCATGAGAGATGGGGATGCTCAGAACAGCCCCACCATCACAGTAGTCAAACCTGCTCCAAAACAAAGACAGGCACCCAAGGACATCTGTGGCCATCTCCTCGCCTAATTCAATCAGATACTGCCTTAAATAAAAGCATCACTTGCCTATTCTACATCCCACTCCTCTCTAATGACCAGGGAAAAGGCAAAGAACCTGGAGCATTTCAGGAACCCAAGACAACTGGAAGAGTGGTAAAGCTACCACACCTTCTAGTGATCCAGCAAACTAAATCTTTTCTTGGTTCTTCAGAGGGCAGCTAGTCAAAAGGAGAGAAAGACAGGAAAAGGAATTCTAGGACCGACTCCCATGGAAGCAAACTAGCCTCCATCTACAGAGGAGGTCTGCCAACATTACCTCGGCTAGAGGACATTAATCATAAAGCCATTTCCCTAGCATTACTCAAGGTCATACTGACATCAGAGAGCAGGCGAAGAAAAACAGCAGAAAACAACTGACAGATACACACCCTAAACCACACTCTCCAACCAAAGATAATAAATTGTGATAGTAATAAAACATTTCTTCCACTTTTTTCCAAGCAGGGAGAGGAGGGAAATCTCAACCTCTTGCTATTTGAACTAAGGTGCCTATCACCACCTGGTGATGGCAAACCTAAATTACAGGACCTAGTTGAGGTTCAATTCAAATTTATCAAGTCAGCCATTTCAGCTTTTTCAGAGTAGCAAATGCAGAGTACAATGCAAAGTAGCCATTGTAGTGAAAAAAATAGATCTGGCCCTGAGTGAGGTCAGATACCAGCTAGAAAACCAGAAAAACTTTCCCTCTGTTTGTAGATGTCTGGGGACAGCTGGCCACAACAATGAAAAGACCAAACACCGGCTCACGGTCTCCTTGGCTACAGCTAATGAACGGCTGAGAGTGGTTACACTCTTATATGGGTGCTCTGCTCGTATTCTTCCAGGGAATCATAAGCTCCTTGAGCACAGGAACCAGCTTTGTGGCCTCAGAAACCCTGGCAGGGTGGTTGTCACCTACTAGGTCCTCAAAACACATCTCCTACATGGGAGTTCTTTTGCAAAATTTTTATTTCTATGTGGAAGTTTACAGAGATGATGTTATTCGATTGTTTTAGATTAGCATGTCATATGTGTGTTTATTCATGTGTTTATTTCATATATTAGGTGGATATTTATTTCTTATCCCCCATCAGAAGGGAAGCCCCAAGAGACAGGCACCTTTGTCTGTTTTGTTCACTACTGTGTTCCCCAGAGTCCAGAACAGCCTGGAGCATGATGTGCGTTCCGTCAAAATGTGTTGAATGAAAGAGGGAATATCTCAAAGTGTAATTGTCCCATGACAGTTTCTTCCCATGACATTTTTAATTACTTCAACTTCTGGCCCCAATTTATAGAGGGTTTTGCTGCTTTGGCCCCATTTGATTGGTAGGAAAACAGAGACACAGAGTGACTACACCTCTCCCAGTCACCAGAACTACAACAGATGAGGCAGTGCTATCTTGAGAGGACACTTGTTAGTGTACTCAGTGGCCTTGACCTCCTTCCTTCTCACCACCTGGGAGGATGGGGTGACAGGAAGACTCACTTGGCTGATACTCATCTGCCCACGTACTTCACCCACTGAACTGGTCAAGGCACCTTTAGGAACCAGCAGTAATTCCTCTGACTCCATCCATGCCTATGAATGCCCAGCCACACTGCCACAGTGAATGGCATATGGTCCCTGCAACAGGGGCGCGGCCTTGCTGAGGCTCAGAACTCATAGACTCAGACACCCCATGGGAGGTTCTGTTTTGCGGGAGAGGTCTCAGTATGTCTGGAGCCTCTTCAGCCCTGAGGGGAGCAGAGGAAGCTGAACTCCAGAACCCTACCCATGCCTCTTTCACTTCACCAGCAGGAAGCATGGGCTGATCAACCCTGTAGGGAAAGCAACACAGCACTCCTAATGAGAGTCTTTAAGGAATTCAATCATTTGACTACCATTCTCAGAAGCTGTCCTAAAGGACTAATCAGAGACTCCAGCAAAGCAACGTATCCGGGTATTCACCACAGTGTAAATTATACCAACATCAAACTGAAAATCACCTATAAGCCCAACACAGGGGGACTGGTTACATAAATTGATCCCACATCCACATGATACAATTTTAGAAGCCATAAAAATTATGTTTTGAAAAATAATATAGAAAAAATTTCCATGATATTAAGCAACAGAAACAGTGCCCAAAAATGTATGGGCCCAATTTTTTAAAAAGACTTTTTTTCATAGAAGAAAGACTAGAAGAAAACACATAGAAATATTCCTAGAGGTTCAACTATAATTTTTTTAATGTTTATTTATTTTTGAGAGAGACAGAGAGGCAGAGCATGAGCAGGGGAGGGGCAGAGAGAGAAGGAGACACAGAATCTGAAGCAGGCTCCAGGCTCTGAGCTGTCAGCACAGAGCTGGACGCGGGGCTCGAACTCACGAACCGTGAGATCATGACCTGAGCCAAAGTCGGATGCTTAACTGACTGAGCCACCCAGGCGCCCCTCAGCTATAATTTTTTTAAAAGTCACCTTTCTAGATCATGAGCATGACAAAAATGATTTAAGATCTCTATTTTTTTTACTAAACTTGAAAGGAATATACACTTATTGTTGAAAAATAGAAAAAGTCCAACAATTTAAAAATGTATATCTTAGAAACTCCCCTACTTATGTGTCTATCTAGATTTTGTCCTGTAAATAGTTAGAATAAAGATTTACAAAAATGAAAGGAAGCATGGAAGGAAGGAAGGAAGGAAGGAAGGGAGGGAGGGAGGGAGGGAGGGAGGGAGGAAGGAAGGAAGAGAAAGAAATACTACTAGTGGTTATCTCTAGGAAGAAGGAAGGAAGGAAGGAAGGAAGGAAGGGAGAGAAAGAAAGAAATACTACTAGTGGTTATCTCTAGGTAGCCACATTTATTTGCAGAGAGGCAGTTCAGCCTAGAACTCAGGGCCATAGACTTAGGAACTAGGCAGACCTGATGCATATTCTAGCTCTGCTAGTCACTAGCCGTGTGGCAGGAACAATTGCCTCACCTCTCTGTAGCTGAGATTCCTTCTTTGCAAAATAAAAATGATAATACTGCCTATCACACAGCATTGTTATGATAATCAAATGAGTTAATAAATATAAAACTCTCAGAATAGTGCTGAGAGTAAGAACCTTGTAAGTACTAGCTCTTTTTGAAGTTATTATATTTTCCAAATTTGGTATAGTAAATAATTCTTTGGTAATCAGAAAGAAAAAAGTTATGGTTTCAGCTTCATTATTTAAGTATACTTCCAAAATTACTGTAGCCAAACCAGTATCAGATTGTGGCCCAGCTGTCGACATACCCAATCTGGGTGGTGGGGTGCAGGGTTAGGGGAGGCTGTGCACACAGACCCCACCTGGCAAACCGGCCGCCCACCTTCCTAGCCTGCCTGAAGCCTCTTCCTCCCAGTCCCCAGCACTGCAGGAAAATACAAGCCTCTGCTTGCAGCTGCACAAGAACAAGAAGTCCCATGAAAACTGAGCACGCACCTCTGTGCAGCCCTCTGCTGCCTCAAACCTAAGCTCTGGGACAAAGGATAATTACACCCTGTGTCTTCAGCTACAGCTCTCCGTGAACAAAAGTATCTAGGTTCGGGACAAAGTAAAATGGTTGACTTAAAAATTAGCCAAGATACATATATGGGCAAGATGCTTTCTTTTTTCTTATCTTGATTTGTAACAATTCCATTAAATATCAACTCGGCTCCATGAGATATGAACAGGTATGTGTACACACAGAGAAAGACACCAGGACCCAGAGCTAGGACACCTGTGTTCAGGCTCCAGGTCTGAGGGGTGCCATCCATATCAGCACAAACCCTTCAAAGAAGCTGGAACAGAGTCAGACACTGGAGGCAGGGAGTGGCTTTCCTCCATCCGGAGCACAACCCCATAGCATTGAACCAGGCCCCTGACCCTGTGGCTGTCTCTCCCACCACCAGCTACACTGCCCAGTACCAAGTGATGCACACTTCTCAGTTTACCCATCTGTAAAATAGAGACAATAATACATTACTCATGGGACAATCATAAAGACTAAATGAGATTAAGTCTATGAATGTATTACCCACATATAAAGATACTTAATAAGAATCATTTCACAGATGCCCACATGCAAAGCCTCAGGGCACCAAAAAAGAATACCTCATTTTCAATGAAGTAAAATAAAACATTAAAGCTATTTTATAAAAAATATATGGGGCGCCTGGGTGGCGCAGTCGGTTAAGCGTCCGACTTCAGCCAGGTCACGATCTCGCGGTCCGTGAGTTCGAGCCCCGCGTCAGGCTCTGGGCTGATGGCTCAGAGCCTGGAGCCTGATTCCGATTCTGTGTCTCCCTCTCTCTCTGCCCCTCCCCCGTTCATGCTCTGTCTCTCTCTGTCCCAAAAATAAATAAAAACCGTTAAAAAAAAATATATATATATATATATATATATATTTTCCCCAAAAGCACACCCCCTCCATGTTAAGCAACCACCTCTCAAAAACTGCTATATTTCACACACAAATTAATAGTATCAATTCGTGGAAAAGTGAATCCATCCAGAGACTTCCGAACACAGGAATCCAAAGATCCTTGAAAACAGTGCTCCGTTTTCCTAGGATCCTCTATTAATGAGAGGCTCTGAAATTCTTCTTCCATACCCCGTGGGATTGCACTGTGGTGGGGAAGGGGTCACTGCACATATTTACACACGAAAAACATAATACACCCATACATGACCCATTTGTCCTCCTCCTGATGTCTCTAATTCTCATTAAGGTGGGACAAAAGAAACACATTAGTGTATTCCTCTACACTCATAGGCTATTTAATAATGATGCTTTGTATAAAGTATAATGCTTCTTTCACTTAGAAAAGTCAAAGCCATTTATCTCATTAATCCCCACAAAACCTTTGCCAGACAGCAGGCAGACAAGATGGTGGAAGGCAACGAAAAAATAAGCAAGTCCCCCTGAGCCTGTTGTTCCTTGCTTAATATTAAGCTTCAAAAGATATGAAGCCATCTTGACTCCTTCCTGAGTTTGGTGAGAGAAGAAACAGACCAGAAGTCAAGAGAGCTGAATTCCAGTCTCAGTTTCATCACCCATTTGTCCTGTGCACTCAGACAAACCGCTTTCCTTCTTTGGCTCTCAATTTCCTCCTCTTTAGAAGGAGAAGGCTCAGCCAAACACCATAAGAGGTCAGGATCCTAGCTCAGACACTCAGGCATAGAAATCTTTGGTCAGGGCATCTCACAGCCCCCATTTCTCCTCCCTAAGCAGTCTAACTCCTACAGAGTTTCTCAGTGCTTGGATCTCCTCCCCACAGACCTCAAAGATACAGGCTGAGAAAGTCAGCCTGACTTTCTCAGCTCCCTGTGTTCACTGGCTGGGCTCCCGGCCAGAGAGGGCCTGAAAGAGGTATGCTTGGCTATCCTAAGAAGCTGCCTCCAATTTGTCTGTGCACACAGGGCAAGGTCAACCTAAAGGGCTACTCAGCTAGGAAGGGCAACAGAGAGAATATGACCCTCCAGCCCTTGTTTCTTTCCTGGTTTATTATTCCAGGGTTTCCCCAAGACACCTGGTGGTTCAACATGGTTTACATTGAAGTCCTCAAAGCCAGAGAGAGCCCTTCACCCCCATTAAGATAGCATGATCAAAAAAATGAGAAGGGACGCCTGGGTGGCTCAGCCGATTGAGCACCCCACTCCTGATTTCAGCTCAGGTCATAATCTCATGATTTGTGGGATAGAGCCCTGCATTGGGCTCCATACTGACAGCATGGAGCCTACTTGGGATTCTCTCTCCCTCTCTCTCTGACCTTCCCCCACTTCTCAAAAATAAATAAACATTAAAAAATTTTTTTTTAATTAGAAAATAGCAAATGTTGACAAAGACATGGAGAAAGTATGATCCTTGGGTACTGCTGGCTGGAAATGTAAAATGGTACCACAGCTATGGAAAACAGCATGGAGGTTCCTCAAAAAATCAAACACAGAATTACCACACGATCCAGAAATTCCACTTCTGAGTGTATACCCAAAAGAACTGAAAGCAGGGACTCAAGCAGATGCTGTATGCCAATGTTCACAGTAGCGTTATTCGCAACAGCCGAAAGTTGGAAACAGCTCAGGTGTCCATCAACGGATGAATGGCTAAACAAAATGTGATTTATACATTTAATGGACTATTATTCAGTCTTAAAAAGGAAAGAAATTCTGACACATGCTACAAAATGGATGAACTTTGAAAACATTATGCTAAGTGAAATAAGCCCGTCATAAAATAAATACTGTATGATTCCACTTCTATGAGGTCCCTAGAGGAGTCTTATCCATAAAGACAGAAAGTGGACTGGTGGTTGCCAGGGCCTGGGGGGTAGAAGGGCAAGGGGAGTTAGCGTTTAATGGGTACAGAGTTTCATCAGGAAGATGACAAAGCTCTGGAGAAGGATGGTGGTGACAATAGCACAGTGATGTGAATGTACTTAATGTCACTAAATTATGTACTAAAAAAACATTAAGGTGGCAAACTTTATATAAGTTTTACATAATACAAAAATATTAAAATTTTAATTTAATTTTTTATAAAAACCAGAGAGGGAGGAGTGTTGGACCTGAAGCACTTAAAGGACACTCCAAGAGGAAAGAGATCTAGGAAGTGGGGGGCTGCCTTCTCAGGAACAGAGCGCTGGAAGGCAAAGGCATCTGTAATGTATGCTACTTGAGCCATCCTCAGGAAGGGCTGGGTAGGGTGCATGCACACTAGAGGGAGGTGTGCAGCAGGACGAGTCTCTACCCCTACACATGCGCCTCCCCATATAGGTTTCCACTTGGGCCCTCAGCACATGACATAGGCCCAGAAAAGGATGCAAAGAGTTTCGTCATAAATTGTTCCCAATTATCAAATAAATCACACATGCACATACACAAACATGCCTTCACAACTGAGTGAAACCAGACTCACGTCCAAATACCTCTATAGTGTTCTCAAGCTCCACTGAATATCAGGCGTCAGATCTTTGGCTGGGAAAGATGGGTAACCAGAACATTAGATCATCCCTGGATTTCCATGGTTTCAGTCTTGTCCAAAAACTTTGCTCTGGGCACCTGGAGTATCTCCAGAGCAGGTCGTGACTTGTTCATCTCTGTAGCTCTGGTGCCTAGCCCAGTGCCTGACACACATCAGGTACAAAAAGAAGTGTTTGCTGAAGGAATATGATTTCTACTTAGCATCTGATAGTTTTACGTGAGGGGACAAATGACGTCATTCCCACTGCTAATGATGAAACCAAGGCAGAGAGAAACACATAGACCCCATCCAACGAGACCCAGGCTAGGACTGACTTAGCCACCCCCAAGTCCTCCAATTTCTCTGGCATCTCAAATCCGTGCTCTTTCCTCAGAGACTCTTACAGCCAGGAACCCCTTGAGCTCTCTCCCTCCATGTGTGTGTGTGTGTGTGTGTGTGTGTGTGTGCACGTGTTTGTGTGTGCATGTGTGTGTGTACATATGTGTTTCCTCTCCTTTGTTTTTTTTATTAAAAAAATTTTTTTAAGTTTATTTATTTTGAGAAACAGAGAGAGTGAGCAGGGAAGGGGCAGAGAGAGAGAGAGAGAGAGAGAGAGAGAGAGAGAATCCCAAGCAGGCTCCACACTGTCAGCGCGGAGGCCAATGCAGGGCTTGAACTCACAGACCATGAGATCATGACCTGAGCTGAAACCAAGAGTCGGAGGCTTAACCAGCTGAGCCCCTCCTCTCCTTCTTGGGCCCCAAGCTGCCTTTTCCCTTCTTTCTGCACGGCTTTTTCTGGACCTTCCAGACCAGTAGTACCTGACCCTTCCTGGCCTCTCTCCTCCATCTTTTCCTCCTTGGAAGACTGAAGAAATATCTGACAAGGATCATCCTTGTGTGTGGCAGAGATTCAGAGCAAGGTTCCAGTGTGGGCCAAGAACACCTCTAGTGCTGCCCACATCCTTCCCCAGGCCTCAGAGCACCAAAAGGCTGGGCCAAAAGGGAACATACAGGGAGAGGTGGGAAAGTCTGTTGTTAAAAACCCAAAAGTAGGAGGCAGAGGTCAACATGACCTCCATTCTTCATCTCAGAATGGAGTTATGATTCAACAGAGCAGAAACCAGGGCTGTAAAAACACTGTAAAACTCTATAATCTCTATACCTTTGTCACCCTGTTTATGTGACTCTCTCCCAACTATGTCCCCACAGTAATTAGGAGGGTTATAACCTCTAGACAAAGTGAATCTAGTGCTGGCCTATGAAGACACCAAGGAAGGAGAGAGAAAGAAGAGTATGGGATCTATACATACTGAGTTTCAGGGACAGGCTACAAGGGAATTGAGTGAATGGTGACGGCTAGAAGAGAAAGCAGCAGAGTCTAGTAGTTAAAAGCAAAGATCAAGAATCACGTGAGACCCAAGTTCATACTCTGTACAGCCACTTACAACCCTGGGGGCCTGTGCAACTTATTTAATATCTCCGAGACTCAGGTACCTCTAAACTGTTTCAAGGATTTTAAAACATTTACAAGCATTTGGCACGGTGCAGTCATATACAAAGTTCTCGGTGAACAGTGGGAATTAATTGGTATTGCTTTTATTGCTGATGTGGTTATTAATCTGGATCCCTGGGGCCTGCAGCAATGAAGGAGAGGCATGGAGAGGCCCTGGCCTGAGAAGGGCCATCAGGCTCAGCACCACGAAGGCCTCTGTGGGCACCTCAACACAGACCCTGCCCAGAGTATCAACAATTCACAACCCTCCACACTTCTACTAAAGCACACACAGCCCCACCCTATCTCACTTCCTGATCAGCTCCCCTTGAGTCAAGAAGACCAAGGACCAGGGCTGGGCACATGGGTCTCTTCTTCCCTCCCCCGCTAAGGAACCATGTGACTCTGGACAAATTCATCTCCCTGTGTTTCAGCTACCTCATCAGTAAAATGAAGGAGTTTACCAGATGATCACTAAGGTCCTATATGTGTGTGTATGTACATATACGTATACATATACATATACATATACATATACATATACATATACACACATATATATACACGTGTGTATGCATATATATTTATATATTTTGGTACTCATTGATTCTAGAATTCACATGTTGGTGGCAGAAGAGTTTATCATGAGGAACATGCTGGCAAAAGAAACAGGCTTCCTGGGTGGATGCTCAATGCCCCCCACTCCTGAATTCCCTCCTTTAATGCTAATAATGCTGAAAAGCACCTACCTAATAGGGCAGCCACTTAAATAGGGCCACCCCCCCCCCACCAGAGTCTCAACAAACATGGGCTAGGACTGCCATGATTCCTTGAGAGCAGGATACACAGTGTTTGCACTGCACACTGTCCAGCTTCTGAAATATCTGCTGACTTACTAAGCTGTTCTTCCTGGTCCTCTCTGTCACACTCAAGTTTTGGAGCAGAACGCTGCTGGAACTACAGTTACCTGCTCATTAGCTCTCCCTGAATGTATGACTTGTTCGGCAGCCTTCTCAATTTGGTTTTCCCAATCTGTGAAATGGAGCTAACAGAAACCAGCTACCGAAGGATACGAGCATAGATGTGGAACTTAGACCCAGAAGCATCTTTCTAAAAATCAGTAACCTAGTTTTCATATAGGTAGAGAAGGTTATTGGGGCAAATGGGGCATTTGCTTCAGTCTGCTCTATGCACTCAGTACTCCACTAAAGGGCCCTTTAATATAAAACACGCATGGACTAAACATAGCTTTGCTACTGGGTGGTCCCCTGGCAGCCTGCAACTACAGACACTGTTTGCTGAGCATCACTGTTTGCCTTTTACAAAGAAAGGCAGTTTTCTTTATAAAACTATGGGCTTAGGACTCCACTCAGGATAGCAAATGCTTGGTCTAACTTCCCAGTTGAACCAAGGAGTTACAGAGCCACTACTCACTGACCCCAAATCATCAGTGATCACACAATTGCGTAGAAGCATCAGTGATGGGAGAAGGGACAGCAGCTGCTGCCTGCCAAGAATAAGGCCAGGAGAGCAAGTTCCCCTCATGACCACATGTTCACCCTGAAGCACAAATGTGCAAACGTGTGTGTGTCCCTAGTGAGTAACTTGCAGGCACAGACCACCACCACCATGGCCTTTGCCACTACTTTTTTTGTATCTCCATGAAGTATGTGTGTGGCTTCTCCCCCTGCACAGACATAACCCTGTAAGCACAGCCCCTATCTCATTCCACTCTGTAGCCCCCACAGTGCCAGCACAGGGTAAGCAGTCAAGAACGTCTGGGTGCATGCGCTGCACTGGGGCAGGCACTGTGGGGAGACGCAGACACGTGAGCCATGCTCGCTGCCTCAATGAGCCACCAGCATCCCTGGGTTGCACATTCACCCGCACAGAAGGGCACACAGACACCCACCCACACATACTCTCCAGTAACATCTGCCCAGCCAGGGACTTTGCTCTTTCAGAGTCTGTGACTAAATTTGGATGTGAAACCAAAGCAGCCAAGGCGAGACTGGCCCAAAGGTTAGCTCCAGGCAGCTTAGATTTCTACAGCACTTGGTTCACCTCTGCCAGAGTACGTGGTTTTGGGCTGTCACCCTCTCTAGACTGTAGCTCAGTGCTTCAGTTAACTGAGGCACCCCTCCCTCCCCCTGCCCATGGCTCCCATATTCCACTCCTGAGGGGGCAATTGTTTCAGGGGAAGGGACGAGGCCAGGAGTTATAAAGTGCCAAGGTACAAAGAAGAGGAGTTTTTGAATGAGACATAGCTCAGTGTGAGTCTCAACTCTCCCCAGCTAAAAAGCTGGCTGCTCTCTGCTAAGTTAGCCTAACCTGTTTGATCCTCAGGTTGCTTATCAGTAAAACAGGAATAATATTATAAGGATAAATAGGATTCATTAACACCAGTGCATGCTTACCAGAGGTTAACTATTTTGAGCCAACACTACCTGTTGAGTCAGCAAGGCTAAAGAGTGGTGTGAGACACAAGGAGTTATGCCCTCCTTCCCCAGCCCCCGGAGGATGCCAGTTCTCCAGCGACTTCTCCCAGCCCACTCCAGAGCACAGCTGGACCACCCATCTCAGAGAGAACAAACAACACCTAGTGATGTCTTGCCTTTGATGCCACATCCAGAGCTGGCAACACTCTCTCACACTTCCTTGAATGCAACAGCCCAGACCAGTCACCACACAGATGGGGTTACACAACATCTGAGCCTCTGGGAGACATAGCTTCCATCTGGCTGGCAGCTTACAAATATTTGACCTTATCAGGCTTGAATTGGAAAAGAAGGATAATTGAAGTCTCGCATGAAATTATTGGGCAAGTTATGTATGACCCAATCAGGCTTACAGGGCATGTACCAATTTCATTGGTTTGTTCCAAAGATACTTTACATGGGGACTGGAGAAAAGAGGCAGGCAACAAAGCTGAGCCCTGCGCCCTTCATTTCTGCTATGCTTTAATTGGTACCCAGCAGCCATTTTCACAAAGTCTCACACATCTGTTCTTTTCTACCCCTGCAGGACAGCCTTGGTCTTTACACAAGCTGATGGGACAACGCAAAGTGAGGAAATGAAAGGAGAAATGACAGCTGGGTGTAAAAGGGGGGCAAGCTCAGCCTTGACAGCAGAGTAGGAGTGCCCTAGACACCATCTGTCCCCAGCACCTCCTCTCAGAGGTAACGACACTCAGGCCCAGAGATAGCAAGCCACATGCCCTAGGTTCCACCGCCAGGTCAAGGTCAACACAAAACTTGAGCCCAAGCCTCAAGATTCCTACATGCTGTTTCTACTAACCCAAGCCACGGCTGAGGCTGGCAGGCACATAACAAGAAGCTGGCCTATGAAAACTGCTCTAACCGCTGCCCTTTACATGGCAGAGGCCCATTGTGGTAGCCTGAATAACATCCCCTCCCCAAGATGTCCATGCCCTAATCCTTGGGAACTAAATATTACTGTACATAGTAAAAGTATTGCAGGTGTGATTAAGCTGATTTTGAGTTGGGGAGATTAGCCAGGATTATCCAGGTGGGCCCAATATAATCATAAGAGTCCTTTGAAGAGAGAGGCAGGGGAGGAGAAAGGAGAAGATCTACACAGCTGGTTCTGAAGATGGAGGAAGGGGCCTCCAGCAGCTGGAAAAGGCAAGGAAACTAATTCTTCCCCTAGAGCTTCCAGAAGGAATGCGGCACTGCAGACCCACTGTAGACCTCTGACCTCCAGAACTGTGTTTTTTAAGCCACTCAGTTCGTGGTAATTTGTTACAACAGCGACAGGAAACTAATACCCTCAACACTGCATCTGAGTGAAACCATGGCAACCTGAAAGCAGCAGGGAGAGGGCAGAGTCAGGCAGTCTTGGTTATTTGGCTGATGGTGATGAGTAAGCTGTACATCTGGGACTTCCAGAGGGCAAAGTCCTTGCCTGCCAGGCCCTCAGAAGCAGGCCAGTGCCAGATGTCTAGGGCAGGGGACGGATGGTATGAGGAGAACAGAAACAAAAGTGTCTCAGAGTTGATTAAAAAAATGGGTAAAGAGGGCACCTGGATGGCTTAGTCAGTTAAGCTCCCAACTCTTGATTTCAGCTCAGGTTATGATCTCACGGTTCGTGAGTTCGAGCCCCTCATCGGGCTCCACACTAACAGAGCAGAGACTGCTTGAGATCCTCTCTCCCTCTCTTTCTGGCCTTCCCCCACTCATGTACACTCTATATAAATAAATAAATAAATAAATAAATAAATAAATAAATAAATAAATAGATACCTTTTTCAAAGATGGATAAAGGACTTGCACCGATATTTCTCCAAAGAAGATATACAAATGGCCAATAAGTATTTGAAAAGATGCTCAATTAATGATCAAAAACTGCAAATCAAAACCACAATGAGATATCACCTAACACCCAGCACGGCTACTGTCAAAAATAAAACAAAACAGGGGTGCCTGGGTGGCTCAGTTGGTTAAGCTTCCAACTTCAGCTCAGGTCATGATCTCATGGTCCCTGAGTTCAAGCCCTGCATCAGGCTCTGTGCTGACAGCTCAGAGCCTGGTGCCTGCTTCGGATTCTGTGTCTCCCTCTCTCTGCCCCTCCCCCACTCACACTCTGTCTCTCACTCTCTCAAAAATAAACATTAAAAACAAAAAATTTAAAAAAAATAAAACAAAATAATAAGTGTTGGGAAGGATGTGGAGAAACTGGAATCCTTGTGCACTGTTGGCGACAATGTAAAATGGTGCAACTGCTATGAAAAACAGCATGCAGGTTGCTCAAAAAGTTAAAAATAGAAGCACCATATGGTCCAGCAATTCCACTTCTGGATATTTGGATACCCAAATGAACTGAAAGCAGGTCTGGAAGAAATATCTGTACACCCATGTTCACAGCAGAGGTAGTCACAACAGCCAAGTAGGGAAGCTATACAAGTGTCCAGACAGACAAATGGATAAGCAAAATGTGATATAGACACGCAATGGGATATTATTCAGCCATAAAAAGGAAGGAAATCCTGTCACATGCTACAACATGAAAGAACCTTGAGTACATTATGCTAAGTGAAACATGCCAGTCACAAAAAAAGGACAAATATCATATGATTCCACTTATACAAGGTATCTAAAATAGTCAAATTCATAAAGTAGAATGGCGGTTGCCAGGGGCTAGAGGAAAAGGGAAAAGGGAATTGTTTAATGGGTATAGAGTTTCCATCTTTCAAGATGAAAAAGTTCTGGAGATCTATTTTCACAAAAATGTGAATATACTTAACACTACTGAATTGTCTACTTAAAAGTGGTTAAGATGGTAAATTTTATGTTATGTGTTTTTCACCACAATAAAACAAATTGAAAAATACTAAGAAGTCTCTGAGTGTATAACAAGTACCAAATGAGCCCTGCTGGGGCCCAAGGCCTCTTACAACACAGCGTATGTGATGGTTCCCATCACTGTGCCTTTATTCCTGCATTCACTTACATTTTGTCTCCCCTGGAAGATCATGAGCTCACTGAGGACAGCAGTCAAGTCCTATTACTCTGAGTACCTCACACAGCACCCAGTGTTGTGCTTTACACATAAGAGGTGCTTAATGAACATTTGTTGACTTTAACTTTTCGAAAGTATAGTCTTAGCTCCTGCAAATTTATCCTAATTTTCCAAAGTGGTGCTTATTCTACTGCCTCCCCCGCAGGGTCAGGGGTATTAGGCCAAGTACCAAGGAGACAGGGAAGAATGGATCAGGGCTTAGGGAAGAGGCCCAGACTGGACATAAACAAGTATAGTTATTCTCTAAATGCTCTCATGATATCATTTCTCTACACCATACCCCAGCCTTCCTCATGTGACATTAAACAGGTAAATACTCAAGAACATAAAATCAGAGGTAAAAACAGGATGATTCACCAGGAATAGGGACCAGCTTCAATTTGGCTAGACTATGAAGTGAAAAATGTCAGAGCCCCACAGACCATACCTGAAGTAATAATGCAGGTCTGAAAGCCCTCCTTTACCAATTCAGCATCTCATTGATCGATTTAAGAATATCAACAGCATGCAAGCCTGATGCAGTGAAGTCTTCAGATATTCCTTCAATGCTGTGATTACATACAATAACCACTCCAACTAAATTCTATCAACTGAAAATGCTGGTTACCATGTGTGTTGGTAGTCATCTCCTGACATAACCTGAGCCAGCATGAAAACAGTGGAAATGTCCTTCTCCTCTTATCTGTAAGCATAAAGTCAGCCTTGGAGCCCTTAAAATGTATGGGAGGGGCCTATTCAAACAATCAAGGAGAAAACAAGACAGGGATACCTTTGGGGAATTCTTGCTTAAAAGTAATACTTCTAGATAGAGCATTTACTATATGGACCAGATGCTGTTCTTACAATTTTACGTGTGTTAATTTATTTAATCTTCTCAACATATCCATAAGTAACCATATTACTATGCCCACTTTACAGATAAGAAGACTGAGGCACAGAGAAACTAACTTGTGGAAAGCCACCAGTTCAAACCAAGCAGCTTGGCTGTAGAGCGTGGATCACAGCCTCCACAGTTAGGTCCCTGGCCTGAAGGTATTAGCTTCTACCTTCCTCTCCTTCCTCCCTGGTCCCCAAACCCACAGAGGGTACCACTTCAGGCCTCACTTGGAGAGCCACACAAGTTTAAAAAGCTATTTCTAAGAAATAATATTTGCAAATAACCATACATGTCTCAAGGCAAGAACAAAAGAACCAAGATGCAGAGCAATGCACCTAACACAAGTAATAATTGTATAGCATGTTTCACTCACATGTTGTAAAGCATGCTAGAAGCATGAATTACTTCTCACCCAAACTTCCTGAAAATTCATTCCATCCCATCCCCACTTAATAGATAAGCAGACGATCCAAAGAATGCCCAAGTCAGTAACCTGCAGAGTGAGTGGGTGATAAAAGAAGTAATGGAATCCAGGCATCATAGTACTTGAAACCTTACAAGACAATACCCTCTCCACTTACAAAATCATTGGGAAATATTACCCAGAGACAAATACTTTAACTATGAGCATCTCTCAAAAGAGGTATGAGCCAAAAGAGCATGACACCCTGCTTATTGTTTCTAGAATTACAGAATAAGAAAAGATTTTAGCTTGCTCATCCACCTCCTGCCACCCAGCAGGTCGCTTACAAGGCACCTGGGATGGGCTCTCCGACTCAGTGTTTTCCAGGAAAGCACTCGACTTAACCTCTCAAGAACCTATCCCCAGATCCCAAAATTCTGGAATTCATTAACTTTTTCTTAGTCTCCTACCTAAAAATCCCACACTGAAATGTGAGACACTTTCTTTTTCAGAGTAACAAAAGAACATCTACTCTAGCACCATTACCTTTAGAACAATTTTAAAACCAACTTTTTACAAATATGTTAAGATTGGCTCTTCCCTTCAGGCTTGTCTCCTTCAAGATACACAGCACTAATTCTTTTGGCTTCCCACAGCTGTATTTTCCAATGTCTTACTTATTTTATGGCTCTCATTTCAACTGCCTACATTCTCTAATTGTCTCTAAAAATAGAGTTCCAATCCATAACCAGTACTCAAAGGAAGGACTTCAAAGCATTGGACATATTTAAGAAACTCTCCTCTCTTGGACTAAGGTGGGCTCTCATCCAAGGAACACACATGGTGATGGCAAGCAGGTACCAAGGATCAGATGGTCCAGTCTCAGACACGTGAGCAAGACAAGGAGGGTTGCTAGGAAACTGGAGAGATGAGGCATCAATCTAGCCAAATCAGCAAGGAATGAGGAATTAGCCAACAACTGACCAGAGGGCTCAAGATAATGCAAAGGCAAAGAGCAAAAAGCAAAAACCCAGGTTGGGAGATGGAAGGTCTAAAGGCTTGGAGGCGAAACCCTGGCTAAGAAGGGATCTGGAACACATGAGGTCAGAACCTAAGACAGAGTATAATGTCAGAAACTGGTAATGCTCACTAATATCTGTGTTCCCTTTTTCTTCCTGGGGTCACAGGTAGCCCACATTCTCCAGCCTCTCTGGTACTTGGACACAGCCTTGTGACTAAGTTCTGGCAAATGAAATGTGAACAGAAGTGATTGGTACTACATCCAGTCCTGGCCTGGAGGAACCTCCCACACACAACCTCTCTGTTTTCCCATCTGCAAACCTCTCTCTTTCTTCATTCATCAGCTGAATGGAGAGGTCTCTAAAGACCTAAAAGGGGGCAGAGCCACAAGACGAAAGGAACCTGAGATCACTGAATCACCTGTGGGAGACTACTTGATGACGAATCCTGCATTATGACAAAATTAAAAAATAAACTTTGTATCAAGGCCATGAGACTGAGGGGCTACTTGTTATAGATAATTAATAGCCTTCCTTTACTAATACAGGGCCAGAGAAACAAACACATAACTAAGAAGTAAAAAAAAAAAATGGAGGTTAACATGCCTAGAGTAGATCAGAAATCGAACGATTTGAAACACCTATAAAGAAAAAACCTAATCGATATCAAAGTACCTCTTTAACTTTTGTAATAGGATTACAAGGCCAGTGAATCAAAAGGACACCACAGACACAGAATACAGCTGAGCAGGGAAATTAATAGTTACAAAGTCCACAATAAAATGGAAATAATTTGGCAAGCCACCCATTTGTTCAATAAACCCTGAATACCTGTTATGTCCCATGCCCTATGCTAGAAGCCAAGGCTACAGTGGTAAAGGGAGCACAGTCACTATCCAGAAGGGCCCCCAACCAGGTGGGAGAGACAAGAATGTAGTTACTCTACCATGTGACAAGGTATTTAACCAGTAGGCCTAGAGTGTGATGGCAGCTCAGGAAAAGGACCCCTAACTTATTCTGGAGCTGTCAGGAAGGAGTCCCAAAGGAGGGGATGCTTGAGCCCAGCACTGAAGAAGAATAGAAGCTAGCTGACAAGAAAGGGTGAAAAGGCAATCCTGTTAAAGGGAACAGCATGTGCAAGGTACAAATGAATATACTGCATTTGGGAACCATCAGTAGATAGTGCATCTTAAGTGTAGGGGTTGGTAGAGGGGAGCAGTAATAGATTAGCTATTAAGACAAGTAAAGGCTAGACTATGAAGGACCAGCCATCATTCATACTTAACAGGGAGCCAGCAAAGTGCTCAAAGCAATATAATGACATAATCTAATTTGTGCTTTTGCTTTCTGGTGACATAGCAAAGGATGCACTAAAAGAAGTAATATCAGGAATAGAGAATCTAGTCAGAAGACTCTTATAATCACATAGGCAAGACAGATCAGAGTCTGGGAAGTGGATTATGAAATATAAAGAAGGATAGTCTCTAAAACCAGCTAACTGAATTAGCTGTAGCGTTAGAGGAAAGCAGACATTGAGAATGGCTCCCTGGTATCTGGCTTAACCAAGATGGTGGTGCCATCACTGAAATAGTAACCACAGAAAGAGGAAAAGGTTCTAGGGGGCATAGAGACAATGAATCAATTTTGAAAAACTTGAAACATTCTGGAGACGTCCAGTAGAAAATTTTAAACGTGAACTTGAGACTGATATGTGAGGTGAAAAACTAAATTTGAAGGTCATAATCATAACAATGGTGAGCTCAATAATGAGCACAGTTGACATTGCCTAAAGAAAGATAAGTGGAAAAGTCAGAAACAATTCATATCACCTGTGTGGATGATACACTTAGGTGATCTGTAGTTAGCTGATACACAGGTGCATTAATGATTGATGCATTCATAGATGCACTGATTCTATGCACAGATGTTTAGAGCATTGATTCACAGATGCCTTTAAACTTGGAAGGTCTCTACTGATGTGACCCAGGGTTCTGTCCTTGGCTCTAGCTTTTTAAACACTGAATTAAAAACTTGGATGAAGACAAATTTGTCAAATGTGCTGCTGACACAAATCTGGGAGGAATAGCTAGTAAGTTAGAAAGTTGAATCAGGATTCAAATGACCTCAGTGTGCTACAACTATAGTCCAAACTGACAAGATGAAATATAATAGGCATGAATGTAAAGTACAGCACCTAAACGAAAAAAAATGTCACTGCCTAAACATAAGGTAAGAGGAACCCTGGCTTATCAGCAGTTTATATGACAAAGACCCTAGGGGCTTTAGTAGACTGTAACTCAACGTGAGTCAACAGTAAAGCACAGCTGCCAGAAAGGCAAATGCAATCTCTACTTTCTTCATCTGCATTCAGGGCCCAGAATAAGGGAAGCAGCAGGCTGAGCAAGCACTCAGCACAAATCCACCCACAGCTGAAGCATGTGTCCCTCCGAAAAACAGACACCAAGAGGGACAGTGACAAAGTGAAGGGTGACCAGAAGAAGGTGAAGAGTGAGGAACAAAGTCATGAGAACTGGGTGAAGAAACATGCTTAGAGGGAGCATGGTGACTTGCTTCAAAAATCCAGAGGAAGGGGCACCTGGGTGGCTCATTTGGTTGTGCATCTGACTCTTGGTTTTGGCTCAAGTCATGATCTCATGATTCATGGGTTCAAGCCCCATGTCAAGCTGTTTGGAATTCTATAAATAAATAAATACATACATACATACATACATACATACATACATACATACTTTTAAAAAATTTAAACTTTAAAAATAATCCAGAGGGCTAAATAACATACAGTAAATGCATTTCTTTGCTCCAGATGGAAGAAATAAGATGAATAGGCAAAAGTCACAGAAGCTAAGTCACAGCACATTTCCACTTTATCTTATTTCAAAAGATAAAGGCTATTCAAAACCAGAATGGCTGCTTTTGTGAAGCTAGTGAGGCCCCCTTCTCTAGAATTATCAAAACAGAAATTAGGCCACCAGTTAGGAACGCTAAAGAGACTTCTGCATTGGGTAGGAGTTTGGGCTGGATCAGGGCCCTAACCTTTTGAATTTCAAGGACCAGTAACATCTCTTTCAGATTTGCTATGTGAGAAATTTTTCAAAAATCAACTACCATCCACAATCACCATCGTTTCACAAAAACAAAAACATTTAACACTGAAGAGCAGGGAAGATATATTATCAGCATAAAGGGCAATCCTTTATAACAAGTAAACTTAACTTTCTGAAAAACACACCTAACTCTGTAAAGGGCCAGAAAAAAACATTAATCATGATCTCACCGTTTTGTTCACTTGTATTCCCAGTGCAAGGCATTTAGCAGGCATTCAATAAATACTTGCTCAATGAATGACTGAGTGAATGCATGCATTTAATATAGAAAGCCCTGGCTTACACAGAGTCCAAAAGCTTCTCTACCTCATCATTAATCGATATTTATTGACAGCTCTTGTCATTCCTGGCACTGAAACACACTATACAGCAAGGGCCATTAACTTCCCACAATCCATTTTCCAAGCACTGAGAGTAACAATGCCTTATATTTGTATTTTGTTTTAAGATTTACAAAGCGTTTTCTCATGCTATCATCTCACTCAATTCTCTTTACAACACAGAGATGAGTTCCCTAAATTTCCAGCTGGAGAAACTGAAGAACAAAGGCTTTCCCAAAGCCACATCCAAGATGGTTGAGTCAGAACAGGACTCCTCCAGCTGCAAGGTGATGCTATTCCCACCTGCCTCAAGCTATCTCCCAAAGAAAGGTATAACCTTGTCCTGTGGCCCCTTTGGGGAAATTGAAATGCTTTGTTTTAGCCACAAAACCACAGAGCACAGGCCTCAACAACACAGGCTGCCCTGGTACTGCAGGATCTACAGCCAGGGCCTCCTTGGGGAGAAGCAGAGAGATTGAGGAGCACACAGCTTCCGTGAGCAGCAAGCCAAGAAGAGCCTTTGTTTGCCTTCAAGACACCATCTGTGCAGCAGACCTGCTGACTCTGGCACTGTAAAGCCCTCTGAGATGGATCTGATCTTAGGTCTACCCAAATTCACAATCAATCAATCAATCAACAAACCAACCTCAGAAAGATGATGACAATGTGTGGGAAGCCAATAATGGGAACCTAAATTCAGAGCTCCCTTTTCAATTCTGTGTGCAAGTGAGCTCATGTGGGACTACCTGATGAGTTGTCTTAGCCTGAAAGTAACTGCCAATGCAGGAAACCAACAGTGCTATCCATGATTAAAACCAAAGATACAAAAAACAAACAATAACCAAAAAAAAAAAAAAAAAACTATTTTCACAGACTTCACCAGTTAATTTGGCGCGCGCGCGCGTGTGTGGAAAGAGAGAGATCTCATGTAGACTCGAGAAGATAAAGCATTTTTATTCAAGATACAGGAAACCAAATGAAGACTCCTTAAATGTGGGGTATCTCAGCACCTCTCCTCCAGTGTGTGACTAGCACAGAGTACAGTGTAGCTTAGCAACCCTAGGTGCTAGTTTTCTCACTGACAATTCCTTGGGTAAAGAAATCCAAGCTCCACTGACCCCCAGTCCAGAATGCCCTGGAGCATCTCAGTAAGGCAGGGTCAAGGTACTGAAGCAGCAGTAGTGGACATCCTGAACAGATGGTAAAGGCAGGTGTATATGGGAGGGAGGAGAAAACGTACGTGCTCTAAATGCTGTGATCATTACTGCATTTCCTAGCAACACAGTGCTGGAAATGTTGTCTGAGTACCACATAAAAACTTGTGAAATCAAAACAAACATCAAAGAGACTGCTTGCCTGTGTGACACATGGTAAAAACACAGCCAGGGCATCAGGTCTGAGTGGGGCCTGTCACACAGGAGACCAAAGAATGTATGAGGGGGGGAAAAGTGGGGCATCAGTTTATAGGAAGTGCACAGCCAATGTCTGACCATTCCAGAAAGTCATTTACCCAGAGAAGTAAACAGTGAGGAGCAGAGCCATGTAGAGAAGCAGGACCGGACTGTGAGATTCAACAGAATGGAGTCTGAACAATGGTTTTATCACTTTCCTAATATCACGATGGGGGCACACTGTTGGCTGACTGCATTTTAAGCTCAGCTGGGTTTGGTTCACCCACACTCACTGAACACATGTTACTGCTATACATTATACTGAGTGATGGGAGTACAAAGGTAAATATAGGCCCTGTTTTGCTACCTCTCAAAATGGCAAGTTATCTTTTTCGTATCATTGCCGTGAGACTAGATGAAATAATATAAATGACAGATCTTGGCACACAATAGGAATTTACTATATGTTAGTTGTTATTCTGGTGTTAATGATGGGTATCCAAAGGTCAGTGTCTGGATATTTCTCTTTTTTGTTTTGAATTAGGAAATATTTTAAATAACAGTTCACTATTTCTCTGAAAAATACCAAGACCTTAGAATGCATTAAATTCTGATCTTTGCACCCACTCCATCTATCACTTATTAGAACCTTATTATTGTTTAATGTTTAAAACCACATTATTTTCAAATTATCCTAAATCTTAGTCTTCTTTAGAAAGAAACAAACAAACAAACAATGCTTCTTTACTAAACGTGTGGCTTGGTTCTTTCAGCAAGGTCCACTTTAGAGTGGCATACTATCAGTCTCTGTACAAACAATGACTTTCCACCCTTACTCTTGAATGAAAATCTAGCTTTGCACAGAATTCTAGTTTGAGAGTCACGGAGCACTTTGAAGACATTATTTCACTGTCTTCTGGTCTCGGTTGTAGCTTGATGAAGACTGCCATTTGCAGATAATTTGTCTTCTCTCCTTGCTTGCTTTTAAGGTTTTCTCATTTTCTTTGACATTCCAGCAGTTTTGTCCAGTGAGTGTCTAGATGTAGATTTCTAATTACTCTTGATACTCAGCATGCTACTACAATGTGAAAATCAGTATCTCTCTTAAATTTTGGAACATTCTTCACATTATCTTCTAAAACAATGTCTTTTTACCATTCTCTCTATTGTTTCCTAGAACTCCATCTAGGCATATACTGAACCTTTCATTCTGTCCTCCAGTTCTCTCATTGCTCTTCCACGGACTCAGTACTTTCTTTCTCAGCGCTGAAGCCTGGGCGGCTTCCTCAGGGGCAACTTCCCACCATAGATTTTACTCTCTGCTAGGTCTGACCTGATGTTGCACCCCTTTAATGAATTAAAGTCATTTATTTCAACAATTGTGTTTTTCAGTTTTAGAAGTATACTCAGCCCTTTGTTCAAAACTCTCTTTTTTCATAGAGTTCTTTTCTTAAGTTTTTTTACTTCTTTTGTCTGTTTAACTGTTTGAAACAAATTTATTTTATAGTCTCCTCGAATTGTCCTTTCATTCTGGGGCACTAATTTTGCTGCTTATTGTATCTAGCTGGTTCTAATTCATGGAGGTTTGTTTTGTTATGAGGTTTATGTTTTTTATTGCGAGCTCATTTTCAGCCAGGATTGCTTGTTTTACAAAAGTGTTAGGGGCCCTGAGCTGTAGAAGTGTGCTTTCCGAGTTCTTTGTGTTCATTGCTGAAGGACTGTTATGGGTATCAATTATCCTAGATCTAGGGTTGTTTTTTTTTTTTTACTGTGGCAAAAGACACATAATATTTACCATCTTTAGCATTTTTAGGTGTACAGTACAGTAGCATTAACTATGCACATTGCCATGCACCAGATCTCTAGAACTTTCTCATCTTGCAAAACTGAAGTTCATAGCCAATGAACAACAACTCCCCTTTTCTCCTCCCCTCAGCCCCTGGAAACCGCCATTCCGTTTCCTGTTTCGGAGAGTTTGACTACTCTAAATGCCACATTTATGTGGAGAGTCTCTTCGTGCCTGGCTTATTTCACTTAGTATAACGTCCTTAAGGTTCATCTGTGTTGTGATATATGGCAGGATTTTCTTCTTTTTTAAGGCTGTCGTAACAAATCAAATCAGCCTGGCAGCTTAAACAACAGAAACTTATTTTCTCACAGTTCTGGAGGCTGAAGTCTGAGATCAAGTTGCTAGCATGATTGGCTTCTGGTGAGAGCCCTCATCTTGGCTTGTGGATGACCGCCTTTTCACTGTGACCTCACATGGCAGAAAGAGCAAGCTCTCTACTGTCTTTTCTTAGAAGGGCACTAATCCTTTCATGGGGGCTCCACCCTCATGACCTCATCTAAGGCCAATTATCTTCCAAAGGACCCATCTCCACATACTTGAGGGCTTCAACATATGAATTTGGATGGGGGACACAATTTAATCCATAGCAGTATGTATATACCATATTTTCTTAATCGACTCATCCATCAATATCCAAGATAGCATTTTTTTAAATAATTTTTTTACACTAAAATTCCTATAACAGGCAAGGAGCATAAATTCAGACTCTTACATATAAGTGGTCCAGGCGTGGGGCTCCTCTTTCTCAAAGGTGGTACAGGAAGCTTTCTTGCTGCTTGACCCAGAGCAGTAAACAGAGTTTTTCTCATCTCCCTTTTTGAACAGGAAGCTCTTGAAGGTTCGAGGCTTTATACAAGGGCTCCATTCCAGCTCCCCGAAACCTCACAGGCCAAAGGCCAGAGCCCTTATCTTCTACCTCCACACTCTATACTCTTATCAGATCCAAATTTCTGTGGATCCCAGGCATTAGCTATTTTGAACCTATTCTTTTTTATGTACAGTTAAAATGTGTATATCTATGACACAAGACTGTTCTGAGACATAAATTACACAGTTCACATGAAGTTCCCATATAAGGAAGACTGAGCATACACTAGATACTCAATGAATCATAACCACTTTTATTTCTAAACCCCAACTCAGCCCGGTCTAGCCAAAACCACTCCCCTTCCTCTTAAAAATATAGTAAAAACTTAAAAGCTGTAACATATAACATTATCTATCTTGGACTGCCCATACAGTATCTCCCCTTTCTTTTGAAAGAGATAGGAGAAGAAATCATGAAATACAAGAGATATCAACAATCAGCTACAAAGTCTGAACTCCACTATCATTTGTGTATATGAGAGATCTCCATTATGAAACACCTGCCCAGATAGTTAGCTAATGCATGAATTCAAGCAAATGCATGAAATTCTCACCCACCTAATATGCACATGCGCATACACACACACACACACACACACACACACACACACACACACACTTACATACAAAGCTATTAGTTGTACCTAAATTAAATTTCCCAACTGATCATAAAGGTGTACAGCTTAAATTTCCATTCATCCCTGAAGTTGGAGACATGTTCATGTTTATATTGAATGTTGGTCAGTCTTATTGCTAAACATTAAACTCCAGCTAGTTCACAATGCAACAGTATATCCTAGCTTAGAATCTGTTCCAGATCATGATAGTTTGTGTTGCCCTAGTCAACACTTCTGTCCCTTTCCTGGATTCCATGGATGGTTGGCCCATGATTTCCCTTTCAGTAGAAAGTACTGTGGAGCAAAACTGCATGTCTTTCTAATATGGTAGCTGCATATATCAAGAGCAGAAGTTTTCCTGGGCCTTCCTAATAGGTGGCCTACATAAGAAGTCTCATTATACACAGCAAGAGCTCATTTTAACAGAGCCATCTTATAGAAACCAGCAATGGTCCCAGTTCCAGTGTATTTGACTCTAGAATAAATGGAAATCAAACTTGGAAGAAAAGTCAGAGGTAAATAATTTTATGAGTGCAAAATATATGGTGCTAAAGATATAATCTCTGTTGTTCTTTCCTACCTTTTGGAAAAACGGCTCTAATATTATAAAAAAAATGGGAGGAGAGGTGAGGGGAGGGGAGGGGAAGGGGAGGAGAGGAGAGGAGAGGAGAGGAGAGGAGAGGAGAGGAGAGGAGAGGGAGAGAGGGCAGGGGAGGGAGAAAATAAATGCAAATTATCCCCAAAAGCAGCAGACTCCACATGAGCCATGTTGCCACTGAGATAGATGTGTGCATACTCCTTTATTTATTGTATCCTCTTGGAATGTATTCAAAGAGAGAACATTAAGCATGTGTAATATCCAGAAGTGAAAACAGCCCCTCTTGACATAGCTCTGTAAGTTTCTGCCCTAAATTAGATAGTGAATAAGAAGGTTCCATCTGCGGGTGGGTTGGGAAGAGAAAATAAAGAGTTCCACCGTGTGTAAGCATGTTGGGGAAAGACTGAATCTAAGGCAAACCTGTGTGATGATATTTTTTCGAGTCAGGAAAGGCAGATTCAGGCTAGTCTTGTTTTACTGCAGTGCAGATAGTGACAATTCCAAATTGATAAAGAAAGACCCCAAAATAGGCCCTATGTATCAGGCTGCCTTGTATCCCTGGGAAAGAACCATTGTGTCAACTGGATGTCAACCAAGCATTTTCTTACTGACCCACCTCCCTGACTTTTATCTCTGAGCATGCAGATAAACACATATGACAGTCCCTAGAGATGATTTCTAAATATACCAACCCCCATTTCTACCAAAATGGATTCCTGGTTAGTGCCCTATGGGTACACACAGACTTCCAAACACCAGCCCTGGCCCTTCCACTCCCAAGAGAAACCTGGAACAGACCACAAACCAAGATTCTTGCATCCTGGTTCTTGCTATTCTAAATCTGAGTTTGGACAAGACCATTATGCTGACACCACTTCCAAAACAACACACATTCTTAACCCGAATTTTGCTCCTGCTGGGGGAGGTGTGAGTGGGCCCACAGGCTTGTCCTGCCAGCATACAGGCTGCTATTTAAGGTACCAAGAAAACTCTCAAAAGCCCAGCAATAAACTATACAAATTAGAAAAGAAACAAGATAATCATGGCAGGACTTTTTAAGACCAAGGGCTCAGAAAACAGGTTGCCTAGGTTCAAATTCCAGCTCCATCATTTATTATTTGTGTGACCTTAGGCACATTACTTAAGTTCTTTGAACCTGAGTTTTCTTTTCTGTAAAACTGGAATAATAGTAGTTCCTACCTCATAAATTGGAAGTAAGGATGAAATGAGATTGTGTGGTGCACGCAGCAAAGTACCCACTGGGAGCAATGAGCGAGGGTGGGTGGAGGGGGTCCACCTGCACCCACTGAGCACAAACACTCCCGGAAGAAGGTTCTGATAAATAACAGCTTACTACTCTTCAGAAGGACCTCCTTACCATCCCCCGCAGTCATCAAAGTCCCTGGTTGCAGAAACAATCCAAACGGCGGTCTGGGCTAGGGAAAGCGGGGTGAGAAAATGTTGGCTGTCATGACGCTAAACTGTTTATAACCAAAGGAATGCATTAAGACACTCCCGCTCAGAGAGCTGATTTATGTTAAGTAAATGGCCCCACATCCCTTGGATGTCTCCACTTGAGCCCTCTCTGCTGCCTGGCCATTTAAATGCACAGCTTGATCTGGGTCCCCACTTGGGTGTTGGCAGGTTGAAAGGCACTTCCAAAGCCAACAAGCTCTAGAAAGCCAAATATGGCCACACTCAGACCACTCTAGGTGGACCACTGGGAGGCCCCTCAAGAGTGCCAGAAGATGGTGAGGGGTGACTCAGACAGCATCAGCTGACAACTTCAGGGTACAAATGACTACGGGCTATTTTCATTTCTAAACAAAACTTTCCATCCTATAAACCCCAAAGTATTCTACCGAAGCAGTGGGGTCTAGTTCATCAGGCTGCTGCTGACGGGACAACCTCTTAAGCAGGGAAAAGACACTATTTTGAGTCACTGCCCCAGCATACAGTCTCCTGCACCTTAGAAAATGTATCAACAATAATAAGCTGGGCAGAAATCTCCTGGAGACCCCAGAGGGGTCACAGAAATTTCATGGTACATGTGAAGGAAGCCAGGGATCAAGGCTAACCTCTCAACTGCTCGTGACTGCCTTTGGCAAGCCAGATCATCTCTGAGCGCAGTTACCTCTGCTATGCACTAGAAACAAATCTGTCACAGGGATCAAGGGAGAATAAAATGAGATACTATGTATGAAATGCTTTGAAAAATATTTAGAAAGACAGTATAAAACTACAAAGTACTATCTAGTGACTCCTCCAGGAAAGTTAAATCGGAAATTAGAATCTCTCATATTTAATTCACCTTTCAAAAATTGTCTATGACTTAACAACCTACCTGAATAAAAAGTGAAAAAGTCTATAAAATGGACAAGACTTTTCTTTTTTTCTTCATTATAACCAAACACATTTTTTTTTTTGCTGTTGCTGTTGAATTGGCTATTTGTTTGATAGAAGTAACTGGATCTGATGGCTATTTAAAATATAACCTAAACATCTGTCCATCTCTACCAAGAATAGCCAAAATAGTAGGTGTGTTGCATGCCTTACCTCCATCCTAAGTCTGTGGCAGACATCACTAATCAATCACTACACTCTTTTCCCCAGTTTGGGCAATGGTTAGAATCGTCTTCAGCAGGTGGCAGTCCAGGTAGCCATTACTAGTCTTGAATGGGCACAGAACCTGGAACCTGTTTGCCATCTTAGCTATATCCTTTACTAATTTAATCTGAAGCCATAAGCTCAGTAAAATCATCTATGAAATGATTTTAGTCTTACGAATTCCTCCTGACCTTAATTTTCTGAGTCTAGAATTCCTGAAAAAAAAGAGACAAAATCTTTCATTTCACAATTAGACAAAAGGCTGGACATGCTAATACTTTGGAGAAGATATAAAAATGATGTAACTTTATATAAACTGTTGATTCCAGTCTCCCTCTGAGCAGGGTCCTCATGGCCCTATTCCTTCTGGAGGAGCTCTTAACTGATTTTTGAAGGAACCATTCTCCTCACACCCTCAAGGGATGGTGTTGGCTTCAAGGGACAGCAGAGTTCACTCAAGACACACCCATGACTGCCAGGATGAACAAGGACAGTGCTTCATGACTCTGTTGAATATCTGAGCCCTTTTTCTGTGAGCATGTCTTGACAGAGGGAAGGAGAGGTAAAAGCAAAGAGCTCTGGATTCCTAAGAGTAATCTGAAAAAGCTCCACAGCAATGGAAGAGCACAGAAATGACAACCAGAGACAAACCTCCATGATACAGAGATAGCAAACAAGCCCCATAAAATCATTTTTCATACTATGTTTCATGCCTTCATACCAAAAGTTGCTCAACTTCCAGACTACATTTTTGTTCTGTTTTGTTTTGGTTTTTGTTTTAATTTATCCCTGATGGGATTATGGTATCAGTCTATATACTAACGCTCTGTAAAAAAAAACTGAGCAAGACTTCCAGAGTCTGAAGGATTCACTCACTTACCAAATAAGTATGGTTATAACAATGTACCATGTTGCTATCACTGAGAAATCCTAATGCAATTCATCCAGTGGCTCCATTGTAAGCTCCAGGGGGCAGATGCCCATCTGTTTTATTCCTCAATATATTGAGCACTGTGTCTGTCTGGCTCTGCTAGATGCTTCATACATGGCTGTCAAAATTGGTTATGCTTGTCTATGCTCTCTGCTACGTGGCTATTATAGTGCCAAACTCAGAGCAAGCACTCACTTAACATTAACTGACTGATTGATGATTGATGATTGATAGTCCGATCTGTCTTTGGTTTCCTAAGTGAAAACAAGCAGAATGAGCCAGCCTGATATTACCTGGTATATACTTAATATACCTAACAGACACCTAATGTACAAAAATTTGTGTTAATGTATACCTAATATATACCTCTTATACTTCACAATGTTAAAAAGAAGAAATAATGGACTGACATCCAGAAAGTTTAAAATACTCTAAATGAGTAAGTCTCAAAGGATAGACTGGAAATAATTAGGGGCCATAAATTGAATGTGATAGTTAAAGGAGGTAAACTATTAAATATCATCATGTCACATTGGTTTCTGACAGTTTTGCTTAAAAATATAGTTTTACTAAAGTACCAGTTCAAGGGAGAATGATTTAACAAACCAAGCAGAGGTATATTTATAATAACCCCTTCTTCATAAATGGGTCAAAATTTTCCAAGCATGTCCACATCCATGATTTCATTTGTCCTCACATCTTTGTGATGGAAGTAGAATTATTATTAGTGGTCTATAAAATACAGATGCAAATTTCCAGTTCTGGCAATGAGGCAGGCCGAGCTTAAACCAAATTCATTGTTTTACTATGCAGAGAAATGCTGAACAATATGAGCTGACACAAAGAAAGGGAATTCCTCAGTCCCAGGGAGAAAGAGAGAACTTAAAGCTGAGTAACAAGCCGAAGCACTACAGCTGTGATGGCCCTGGAGGATGTGGAGCCAGAGCTGGGCTTTTAACATCTACATGGGAGGAGACATAGCTAAGGGACCCCACAAAGTCAAGAATGGGAACTGAGGCCTTGGCAAAAGCCAAGAACCTGGAAAAACTGTTCCCCAGTAAAAAACCCAGTCTAAAATCTCTGCCCACCATCCCAAGAAAGAGATAAGGAAATGTGGGTCACCAGATGCTGATTAGTACTTTTCCTATTGTCTCAGAATTCCAGCTGAAGCCCCAAACCTAAGAACAATCTATGAGAAGTATTCCTCAGACAACGAAGGTAGTGGACAGACACCTTGCTGCAAAAGTAAGAGGCATCCAAACTGGTCCTTTCACCCTCCCTCCATCACCCCATCCGGCCCATATAAGCAGAGGACTAGAAACAGGAGTCCTAGAGATAATAAGGTAGGGGCTGTGGCAGAGTGTGCTTCTCCAACTCTCCCCCTCCCTCCCAAGCCAAGTGAGGTGAGTACCAAGGGGAGCATCTCTTGAGACTGGCGTGCCTGCGATAAAAAGAGACCAGCCTGCCACCTCCTAGCCTGATGCCTACTAAGGGACAGGACCCACATGCCCTCCCCAGGGAACCAGAACAGAGGACTATTGTGGGGAAAGTGCTGACCCATGTCTTTTAGAGTCTGGAGGGTGCACACAAAAACCAAAGGACATTGCCTGCTTCCTGCCTCAAGAATTCTAGAGAATTCTTGGAGAACTGGAGACAGGGTAAGAAGAAAGGGCAACAATGGGAAGCTGCCTGCAGTCCCAAATTTTAACTAAACACAGCAGCCTTTACTGGGCTGAGCTAATGGCACTGTAAGGTGGCTGGATTGAAGCCACTGTAAAATACTCCACCCAAGAGGGTTGCCTCAGCATAAAGAGGCTGTGAGATTCACAAGAAGTCTGGGAGATACCACATTACCCACATCAGGGAGCTCTGTGGTATAAAGGACCCCATGGGGACCATCAAAGAACCCACAAAAATGACCAAAGAGCCAGTATTGAGATGAGTACCACAGCACAGAACATGACAGTCAACCAATCTCTGGCAAGAAACAGCACCAAGGAGAGAGACTTTAGCCTTACTTCCTCTAAATTTTTCTCCTCTGTCCTAATCCTAGAAGTGCAGAAATAGGGGAGAAGTGGAAGAGCTAGAAGAAGGAAAAAAAAAAAAAAATAGATCACTACACTATTCTCCATACAAATCTGAAAGCCATGGGTAAGGCCTGAAATAGTCTATGGACTTTTTTAATATCTGTAACATGAGTCCTAACTATTGAAATGAGACTATTCTAGTAACTGGATATGAGTGGAAAGAAAAGATAAGCCTGAGAGAATGTGATAGAAAAGGCAAGGGAGATCCAACAGAGAGGGTCTGAATGCAGCAATGGTAGAAAAATTAAAATATTTCCTGTTTGGGGCACCTGGGTGGCTCAGTTGGTTAAGTGTCTGACTCTTGATTTCGGCTCAGGGTCATGATCTCACAGTTCACGAGATCAAGCCCTGTGTTGGGCTCTGTGCTAATGGCACAAAGTCTGCTTGGGATTCTCTCTCTCTCTCCTTCCCTCTCTCTCTGCCCCTCCCCCAATTTGCACACACTCTCTCTCACTCTTTCAAAATAAACTAAACTGAAATAAAATAAAATAAAATAAAATAAAATAAAATAAAATAAAATAAAATAAAATAATAAAATAAAATAAAATAGTTTCCTGTTTGTCTGAGTCAATTCATTTCATATACATGTTCCACTAATCTCTGACTGAAATTCTGGGCCTGAAATTTTTTTTTCTCATGATAATTAAAGCACCAGTGTGCTGTGGGCACTTTAAGTCAAGAAGCAAATATTAAAAACTGTTTCTGGACACTGAAACCACCAAGACTACCCACTGGAGGCTACTGCAAAACAGCACTATTGTAAGACCTCCACAACTCAAGGTGCTTAAAACCCCATGGGAAAAAAATTCACAAAGAAGATGGGTTCACACTCAAAATTTATATGCCACAGAAGGAAATGATCCACCACCAATGAAAGTCAGTGGATACAAGAATAACCATTCCCCAAGGGCTGAAGTAGATGAAACAATTTTAAATAGACTATACACACTTTATATGTATAAAGTATATATATGATTTATAGGATTTATATATTTTAAAATTATTAACAATCTAAAATATGGAATAGAAACCAAAAGGGAAAAATATACACTATTAAAAATTTTTTGAGGAAGAACAAAATAGAACTTTTAGAAACAAAATAGCCATTAAAAATAAAAATGCATTTAAAGGCTAAACAGTAGTTTAGGAAGAAATGAAGCAAAAACTGGTGAATTGGAAGATAGAGCTGAAGAAATTATTCAGAATATAACAAAGAGGGATAATGGAATATAAGATATGAAAGAGCATTTAAGAGAAAATGTAAAATGAGAAAGATCAATATATATTTTAATAATAGAGTTCTAGAATAAAATAGACCAGGGGAGAGGCAATATTTAAAAATGACTGAGGATTTTACAGAACTGGAGAACAATATGAATCTGTAGATTGAAGCATCCCACCAAGTCTTAAGCAAGATTTTTTTAAATCCTGTATTAACTCAACAGTGTAAAACCACATAACACTAAAGTCAAAGAGTATCTTTTTAAGTCAGAATAGTGATTTAGGCTTATAGCAGACTTTTCATCTGCAACAATAGAGTCCAGAAGAAAATGGAATATCTTCAAATTGCTGGAGTAAAACTACTACCACAGAATTTTGTACCTGACATCATTCATGAGTGAAGACAAAAGAAAAAAAGACAATGTCAAACAAAGACTGAGGAAGTGTAAAATTTACCACTCTAGACCATTCCTGAAAGAACTATAAAATATGTGCTTCCATATTAAGGAAAGAAACCAAGAAGAAAGGAAAAGAATAAAAGATGAAATAAAGCTTCCTCACAAAAGCTTCCTTGGGAGCAGCTTTGAATTCTTCGTCACATCTACTGCATGTAAGATAAAGCATCCTCAATTCAAGAACCCCTCTCTAGGCCAGGGAAACACAGGACATTCCCATGCCTTTAAACCCCAAAGCCCAGGGCACCTGGGTGGCTCAGTTGGTTAAGTGTCCAACTTCAGCTCAGGTCATGATCTCACAGCCCATGAGTTCGAGCCCTGCATCCAGCTCTGTGCTGACATCTCAGAGGCTGGAGCCTGCTTTGGATTCTGTGTCTCCCTCTCCTTCTCTCTCTGCCCCTCCCCCACTCATGCTCTGTCTTTCTCTCTCTCCTTCAAAAAGAAATAAACATTAAAAAAAAATTTTTAAGCCCAAAGCCCTTTTCTCTGGTACTATTTCTGAAGTTCCAGAGCAAGGTTGTCTTATATTCTTCCTTTATCACCTAAGACATTCTCTTTTTTTAAATGTTTATTTATTTATTTATTTATTTATTTAGAGAGAGAGAGAGAGAGAGAGAGAGAGAGAGAGAGGTAGCAGATGTAGATCCTCAGACATAAGGGAGTTAAATGATTCAACCAAAATTCCAAAGCAAGAGGTTGAGGTACATCTAAACACAGGTCTCCTTGCGCCCAGGCATGCCTGAACCTTGTAACAACATGCTGTCTTTCAGAGGTTTCCAGCTAAGTCATGCTGTTCTTTCCTCCTCTCTGCCTCTTCTTTCTCACACACACACACACATACACATACCGCATGGAGATACTTGCCAAAGAAATTGAAAGCATTTTGTCCCCAAGTGCTAAAGGAACACTTCCCTAAGGTTTAGAATTGCTGTTCATTTACTTCTGGGCCTAAAACACAATAAAGATGACTTTTACTACCATTTTATCCTCTCTCCTTCAAATGGACCACAACCTATTTATAACCCCTCAGGAGGCACTGACATATGCCTGTCCCTGGGCTGAGTGTGCATAAATGTGACTGCCCAGTGTGCTCTCTGTGGATGTCTCAAAGAAGAGCTGTGCCTACCTCTTGGAGACACCAGGTCTATTCCATTTCTTCATCCAACTCAAGAACATTTTTAAGGCCATTTTCTTCTTTAGGATCTTCTTTTCCCCTTTATTCTATGATAGCTAAGTCAAACTCTAAGGAAATATCTAGAACCAGTTGTCTGGAAAGTGCAACAGGAATTGAGGAAACCGGTTGCATTCAGACTCAGCCCATTCCCCAACTGATACCCTCAGAGGAAAGGGGTGCATTCTGCCCAAGTTTCCTTGGAGTGGAAAAAGGGAAAATCCCAAAGTCTTGCTGCCCAGATCCAGCAAGAGATCAAGGTGGGGTCAGTGCCACCTTGAGTTTCTCCAGAATAAAAGGCCAAACTTGGCAAAGAGGTTTCCCAAATAAAGCCAGACAAGGTGAAATGTGGCCACAGGACTGGTCATGCCAATTCCCAGAGGTTTCTGGGAAGGCAGACCGGCAACTAGTGCCACTTCACTACTTAAGAAAGGCAGAAAAATGTGCTTCCCAGTAAAGGCTTCACTCTTCTCGCTGGGGTTGTGCCACACAATGGTCAGGTCTAGTGGAAGAGGTGGGGGATGGGTTCAGGGAGCTAGAGGAAAAAGGCAGGACTTGCAGCCACTGGACTATCTGTGCATTTCACTGTGATGGTCAATGCAGAGAACATGAGTGGAAGTGCAGGGGCCTAGCTTCCCCTACTCAAATCACTAGGCCTTTGCAGCCACTGCCCCTCTCACTGCCTTTAGGCAAGGCTTTCCAGTCCACAGAGGCTGCCTGTCAGACTTCTTACTAGAGTCCCTGTACATGTGACAAGGACTGGGATAGAGCCCGGGGTGCCTCCTGGTCATTAACTCTTTCTTGGATGAAGTACCATCCAGAAGAGTATACTTCCATGGCATTCAAAGAGTGTTATTGTCCTTGGCACCAAAAACTACATCCTCTCATTAAACATTCAGATATATTTTTCTTTTTGCAGGAAACTACAGGTATTGCAAAGCTCCAATGGGATCCAGCCTGAGATTTTCCAGTGGTTTATAACATTTTTGTTATGGGAGGTTATGAGAGGGAGGGGATAAAGAAAAAATAATAAATTGTTCTTTTCTCAGGAATTTTATATACATACAGTTGTAATGATATGAAATCATAAAGCTTAACACTCCACAAAGGCTAACCAGTTCTCCAAGGAACTAACATCATAGTGCCACCCCAAGCCGGCACTTCTCATCTGAATTGTCCAGAACACTCCTATCTACTGTTGAGCCATGACTGAGGCCAAAAGTGCAAACTCCTTGTCCACGATGCCTAAGACTATTTGTGACAACCTGATGTTTTATGTCCACCTCTATGCCAGTCCTGATGTCACCTGCTTCCTTCCGTCCTTGTCTTGAACATGACCTCAGGTCTCTGCAGCATGGGCTCTCTGCTTTGGTGTTAGTGCCCAGAAGGTTCTCAGGAAGCCAAATTTTAAGACTTCAGTAAAATTTGTCTCCATGCACTTACCCTTCCATGCAAACACACACACACACACACACACACACACACACACACACACACACACACACCTTAGTCCACCACCTTATATCTACTCTTCTTACACTGCCATTATTCCTATCACCCAGGTTTGCCATCTTCTTCCTGTTCTTATGTTCCCCAAAGAAAGCCCACCTGCTCCTCTGTACATCCACTCAGAGCTCAAGTGGCCAACCAGCTATTCTGATGAATAATCCATGAGAACAAAGGCAGGCTGGAGGATTCAGACTCATGAATCCTACTAAAATTATGTGTCCTGAGACCTCCATTCCCACCAGCCACCTCAATTGTCCTAGGCAACCACCTCCATTCTCCCACATCAACTCTAGCTTAATTTATCTCTTTACAGAACTAGAGTCCTCTGCCCCCTTGACCTACTTAGTGCCTATCTCACTTTGGCAAACTCAGTTCTGGAAAAACTTTCCCTAGGAATGTTGATCACTGCTGGCCCCTAACTCATGCTTCCTGACCTCAACCAGGTTTCCTCTGACTTAGCAACACTTACTGATTATCTTTGGGATGTCCCATAGTATTTTCTACTGACCGTTGCCTCTTCCTGTGTCTTCAAACTCAGACTACACTACAACTGCCTTCATCTGTCTCAGGATCCAGCAATGTAGTCCCTGAGACCCATAATATCTCCTTTTTCAGCTCTCCCTCACAACTCTATGTTCTCATCCTCTGATTACTGTTAGTCTATTTCTGAAGACAGAATTGTACCTCCTTGGTTGGGGTTAAACCTCCCGTTCCTGTCCCTGACCCCACTGCCAACTGCCTTCTAGATCTGTTTCATCAACAGTCCCGCACTTCCATGTCGTCTCTCATGTGCCAACAAATCCATCTCTTCTCTTCTCCTTCACAGTCAAAACTCTAGAAAGAGTAGAAAGAGTGGTCCATTTATGCCTCCCATCACATCCACCGTGCTTCCGCACCAGGCAGTCTGACTGAACCCACTTTCAAAGTCCACTGCTGATACCCAAATCATCAAATCTAGTAGAGTTCTCTCAGTTCCCATCTTCCCTACCCACTACTCCATTTAATACGGACAGCACTGGCCTTCTTGCCCTCCATGGCTCCACAGTAGCAAGGCTCTTCTTTTACTTCCCTGACCGTTCTGGCTCTGTCTGCTCCATTTCTTCCCCTTCCTATCCTTTGAATGTAAGGACTCCATCTTCAGCCCCTTCATCATTTTCGTCTCTCTGTTCCCTCTCCCTAATAATTTCATCCATTTCCACAGTTTCAAACATCACCTCTAAATGAACTCTAAAATAAATAAATAAATAAATAAATAAATGAACTCTAATTCTGCACATATGCTGAGTATCTTCCATTTACTCCCTAAATCCACCCTCTCCCCTTTCCATATAGACAACAGCAAAGAATTCCCTTGCCCTCTGGCTTTTGTTAAGAAAAGCCCTTCTTCCCTCTCATGCCTGGACTATGACCTCATAAATGTCCCCCCACCTGCAGTCTTAGCACCCCCACTTCATCTTTTACTCTGCTCCCTGCCTGGTCTTCTGGCAGAGCAGCTCTGACCATACCACTCCTCACTCAGTGGTCCTCCGCTGCCTACCAAATGGGATGCAAGCTCTTCAGCCTGACTCTCACTTCTGCCCATATATAACATGTGCTCTAATCCAACCCAATTCACTATTCCTTTAAAATCCAATGCATATGCCTTTCAACATACCATTGACTATACAATTCTTCTTGTAGTGAATGTGCAACCCCTCTCTCTACCCCACTTGTGTTCACCCTTCAAGATCCAGCTGTCATCATCTTTGCATAGCTTTCTCTACTTATTCCATCTAACTGTATTACCCTCCTTCTTTAAACCAGTAAGGCTTTCATCTTTACCTCCCTGTAACATCAAGCATAGTCTGTCTTTTATTATAGTTCTATCTGTGAATGTGGGTGTGTATCTTGCCTCCTACTAAACTACATACTCCCTAAAGGAAGGGATAATCAAGAGACTATAATCTTGAAGGTCTCCTTGAATCCAGAGATCTTATGAGCAAATTGCCTTACAGATAACAGATGCTCATAACTTTCTGTGAACGACCAACCATCCCAATTCGGGGAAGGGAAAAAACAACTTAAAATTATTTTCATCACAATTGGCATGAGATACCCCACATTCAGGGACACTTCACAGTCAACTTATCTTAGAAAAAGGCTTCTTATCTCCTGGTCTTTCAGACAGCTGGGCATAGGTCAAAATTTTTGCCTTTTAAATAACTGAAAAACAGAGCCATAAGATCCTATCCACTGCAGACCAAATATGAGATGTGAGTCACTGCAATCCCCTCAGATGTGGAGCTTGGAGCCCCAGAATGACCTGGGCACCCAGACAGGGTAGCAGAAGCTTTTTGACCTTGGAGAAACACTGTGCAATATTTTAGCTATGGACAATGGCCAGAACACACCTATAAGCAGGACCAGGGAGGGGATGTGAAGTCAGAGCCTACAAGGGAATAATTTACTAACAGTTGGATAAAATTAAGTGTATTGGTCTTCGAAGTGACCTGCATCTCTGTCTTAGCATACTGAGCTCTGCTAATCTAAGACACACATACACACACACGCACGCACATGCGCACATTTATGACCAGGCTGAACCCACCAATCAAGATGCACAGGCTCATGGAAGTATGTGAAGTTGAGCAGGCATGAGGCTTTAAGATCTGTGCCTACATCAGAACATAGTGCCCTAACAGATAATACAGCCAGGCTACAAAAAGAGCACAAAACCAAGAATAAGGAGAAGTATATTCTAGTCTATCCTGTTACCAAAAAGCTATCCAACTTTAATAGGGTTCGTGTAAGGAATAAATGAAATAACATATATGCGACCCCCAAAGATAAACATAAGATAAGTCTAACATAAAATAGTCACTCAAAAAAAATAAACCTGACTAGTTTTTTTTCCTTCCCTAACCAGGCAAGTTGTTCCAATTCTCTAAGCCCAGCTTTCTTTATCTGATAAACTAGGAATAATAACACTTGTCCCACTACTTCAATGGATTTTTTTTTTTAATAACAGCTAAAATAGTAGACATGAAAAGGACTAAAGAGGTATTTTAGGTCAATCAAAATGTAAGATAATATTACTACTTTTAGGTAAGACAATTACCAAAAAAAGCCATCCCAAGATTGGAAAGAAGCTTCCTGATCTTTAACTGGGCCATTAATCACCAGCATGGACCTATCAAGTTTAAAAATTTTCCCTCTGCTATCCACTCCCTTCTCTCCCTCTCTTCCTGACTCTTTTCCCTGTTTCTTTTCCATCACACTTTTTTCCTCCCTTGCCTAGACTTCAGATGGTGTGAGGAGTAGACAAGAGATCTGGGACACGGCTTCCCCCCAAGCATCTCCAAAGCTGGGAAAGAGAGACCCTATCAACCCAGCCACACTGCCCTTCCAACAGTACAGAGGAACAGCAGCCACCTCAATCCTCATGATTGTCAGACTGGATACAGCTCTCTACAGACATGGGTGCCCCTGGATTACACAGATGGGCAGACAGAGAGACACAGACAGACAGACAGACAGACAGACTAAATAGCTTTGTCTTGCCAAACACCCATTTCCTGTCCAGTTACAAATCCCAGTCAGCATGGAGGTAAACGCTGAACTGGATCTAGTGACGTTCATTATTTCTTGGAATGGAGGCAGCATCAGTCACTCCTCATCAAGACAGCTGTTAGATTGTTAAATTTCTGATATAGGCACTGGGACCCCAGAGAAAATACTACATTCTCATTACTGACACAGTGGAACTTCCTAATACTATATTTTTCCTCTGCAGGATTCAAACTTGGGGAGTCACACAAGGAAATGGGCTCTTCTAACTAAAAAGTCATAATTCAGAACCAGAAATTTCACTCCTGGTATATATCCAAGAGAATTAACAACGAAGACTCAAACAGACACTTGTATCCCAATGTTCATTGCAGCATTATTCACAATAGCCAGAGTGTATTCACAACCTAAGTGTCCATCAACTGATGAATGGATAAACAAAATACGATATATACTTACAATGGGATATTATTCAGCCTTGAAAAGGAATGGAGTTCTGACACCTGCTACAACATGGACTAAATCTTGAAAACACCATCAGTGAAATAAGCCAGACACAAAAGGCCAAACATTGTATGATTCTTCTTATATGAAATATCTACAACAGGCAAATTCATAGAGACAGAAAGTAAATCACAAGTCACCAGAGGCTGGGGAGAGGGTGGAGTGGGGAGTTACTGCTTAGTGGTAACAGAGTTTCTGTTTGGAACGAAGAAAAAGTTTTGGAAATAGACAGTGGTATAGTTGTACAACACTGTAAATTAATGCCACTGAATTTTAATATTTAAGATGGTTAAAATGGCAAATTTTTGTTACATAAATTTTACCACAATAAAAAAAATTTAAAGGTCAGCATTCACATCTCCTTCAACTATCAATAGATGTGACTTGTACACTTAGCTTTACTGAGCCAGTTAAAAGAAATAAATCTTAAAACCATTCTTTCCATAAGTGAAAGAAAGTGCTTAATTTCAGCTGTAAATGATACGCAAGTCTCTAAATAATCTCATATGCTTCCTTTTAACTGAATCATTTATCATACAGATTGTCACGACATACCTAGATCTGAAATGCATGAGATGTGCTGCCAACAGCTAGACTACACAGAGGAGCTCCAATTGTAGAATTATTATTGCTGATAATAATGCATGAAAATCCATACAGGCAGATAGTAAACTCATAGTTTCCAGGGGCTGAAGGGAGGAGGAAAAGGAGAATGATTGCCAGTGGGGGGCATCTCTTTTTGGGGTGAGGAAATGTGCAGGAATTAGACAGTGGTGATGGTTGCACAACTCTGTAAAACAACTAAAAACCACTAAGTTGTATATTTTAAAGGGTGAATTTTATGGCATCTGAATTATATCTCCACAAAGGTGTTATTTAAAAATAAATAGTTCATTCATTCATTCATTCATTCATGAAGTCTCGAAAGCTCAGCTGCAAGGACGGTCCCCTGAACTTGTCAGAATCTTGTTTGAGGATGGAGACTGTCCATTTTCCAGGAGGGAATTGCTGAGAAGACATTCCAAGAATGGGTGGTGAAGTAAAGCCATGCCAAGAAGTGGTCATCTCAAAGCCAAGACTTACTAGTCTAGATCTACCATTAAGATCTACAGAGGGATCTGAAAAACCAAAGAGGGCCCAGTCAGAAACCATGGGCATAAATGAATAGCCAGAAAATGGGACCCTGAGGAGGGGCATGCAGAGTGACCACATAGCAGCCACCAAAGAAGAACAAGTGTTGGAGTGTCTGGGTGGCTCAGTCTGTTAGGTGTCCAACTCTTGACTTCAGCTCAAGTCATGATCTCGCAGTTCATGGGATTGAGCCCCACGTTGGGCTCTGTGCTGGCAGTGTGGAGCCTGATTGGGATCCTCTTTCTCAGCCCCTCTCCACTCACTCGCGCACATGTATATGTGTGTGTATGTACACACACTCTCTCTTTTCTCTCTCTCAAAATAAATAAATAAATAAATAAATACTAAAAAAAAAAAAGAAAGAAAGAAAGAAAGAAAGAAAGAAAGAACAAGTGTTCAATTGTTTATCTACTACACATGACCAGGAGAAGCTGGAGTTTCCACAGAGCAAATCCAAGCACAGTTCCATAAGGCTAGCCCAAGGTAGTTTTTTCCAAAATGGATGGATAGTGAGTTCTTCTTTCTCCTCTTCCCCACATAGAGAAATAATAGAAACAACAAATGCTTTGAAAGTCTAACAGACCTGAATTTAATTCTAACACCCCAATACTGTCTGGGTGATGCTGGCGACAATACACAAGATCTTTGGTCCTCAGTTTCCTCATCTGAAAAATATTAGCACCTGCCGCAAAGGACTGACATAAGGACAAAATTATAGTAAGCGCATGAAGCCCAAAGAACACTGCTGGAGACATACTAGGCATTCAATAAGTGGTAGTTATCACTCCTGCCCCATTCTAAAAATATAAAAAGGAAGAAGTTATACTTCAATATAACTTATTTTTTTTTAATAAAAATGAAAGCATGAAAGACTCTACAGACTGACCCGAGGCTGGGAGAGGGGGCCTAGTGAGGGGAGCAAGGTACAAACTTAAATGTGAATTTTCCAGCACCCTTTTTAATGATGAGATTTTTTTGCTTTAGGAAACTAAAGGCTAATCTCTCACTTAAGATGGAAAATTAAAGCCTTTTCCTATTGTGGTAAGTGTCTCAGTGCTGCATGGAACTATTCCCTCTCTTTATCTACAAACCTCTAGCACTTTTACTATTCATGAAAAATAGGGGTTTGTTTTTTTTTTTTCTAAAGCAAGTTTTACATCTGAAGCAAAGTTTTATTTTTCAGGCAGTCTGTCCTTCTATACTAAGGAGCTGTGTTTAGGTTTCGGCAATTCATGTCAGAAAGCAAGTGGATGTTCGTTTGCCCAGCTGGTGTCCTTCCTGCTCAGTGGCCCTATTTTCAGATATTTGTACCACCAAAGGACTTCTGACCAGTTTGGCTTTGGACCTTAGGCTGAAGGCAGAGAGCCTCACGCTGTGGGTGGGAGAGGACGGCAGCGTGTCAGGTGGACAGCTGCTGGGTGGGCATAAGGAAACCCTGCATCCCTGGGTCCTGACACTCTGGTTGGAAACAGCAGTTCAGACGGTCCCACAGTCCTGGGATTCTACTGGCCTCACACTGGTCAACAGATGTCAAGAAAACCAAAATACCAAGCCTATCATGACCAATTTTTCACTTCTTTGCTTATTCTGGTATCAGCCAGACCACCTCGGTCTCTTGCTTTTTGTTTTCCATTTCCATCTTTGAAATTTTGAATAATGTCAGTCATCCAATAACACCTACAAAGTAGTTTGAAACACTTTGAAAGTTGTTTCATGGCACTGCTTTTTCAAACCCTAGTGGTCTGCTTTCTGATAAGAATAATTGATACCTGCATGGTGATTTACACTCATTCTCCCATACGGAGCTTCACAGCTGCCCTGTAAAGTTGACTGGCTAAGGATTCTTATCTCCATTTTATAGATGAAAAATGTAAGGCTTCATTCCTCAGAACTCTCAAAAAAAGATCAAGTCAAAGAATGTGACCCCAGTCATTTTTCTAGCCATAGTCTTATTTTATTTTTTACTTTTGCTAACTAACATCTTTGAAAGTTTTTTAGCCCAACATGGATTATTTTCGAAGGAAAAAACAATATAAATGACTGAACATGACACAATGGTTACAAAGTAAATAGAGCTTAATTGAGTAATCAAGTCAACATTTCTGCCCACAGGCTATATGGGGAAGAACATTCATTTACTGTCTGGGTTTTGGCTTGGTTCTCTAAAGGACAGGAGACAAGATTATTTTATTTTCTTTTTAGCTAGGTTCAAGCGGGCAATACCAAGTGTAGCCAAGTGTGTTAAAAGAAACCCCCCTCGGCAGACTGGCAGTGTGAATATTTCATGAAATTATCACAACACTATGTTCTGAAATGGTGGTTTCCCCCAGGGATCTCAAAGGCCACATCTCTAAGGGTGAGTCTAGCTCATGCCCCTGTCTTAAAGCTAGAGATCAAGTCAGCCTAAAAGGCCTTCCAGTTTTCAATTTATAAGAGAATCAAACAAGTCAGCCAACAAACGCTTCAAGGATGATGGGAATGTCAGAGGCAGGTCCTAGATGAATTCCTTTCCATGTGCTGATTTAAACCAGGGCTCCTTATTTAAACGTCTCCTGGGCAGAGCCCTGTCCTAGAAGACCAGCCCTGACAAAGAAGCAAGGAGAAGCCTTTGTTCTTCCAACTCAGGTAGAGTCCACAGCAGCCGGTCCTCTGGCCAGCCTGCAACTTAAATGTCCCCACGGTTTCTACCCTGCAGTGATGTGACTCCATGCACTGGCCAACAGCAAAGCCAGTCCACGAAGAACTGCCAACAGTTCGCCAAGGGAAGTCCTACAGAACAGCTAGCCTCTCATCACCCCACTCCCTCACAGGGGCTGAAATGAGCCTAGAGCGGGACAGAAAAGAAGTACACAAATAAAAACAGCTTGGAGCTATATCTGTTTGCAGACAGAACAGTGATCTGAATTTTGTTGGAGGTCCTTGTGGACATGTATGAACTTTTACTCTGCAGCCTGAGAAATTATTTTTAAACCTTTCCAATGATAGCTACCCCCACCCCACTCCAACTCTGTTTCCAAATCTAACATCTCAGAAGTGATTTTAAGTCAGTACAAAGGTGGGATTGGACAGAGGTAGAATAGAGAGAGGTTGAAAGGTTGATTAAGCAAAATTTTACCAGAAATACTAAGCAATACTTTCTTATCAGGTTTAACATATACCAAGTGTGGTCAAGAGAAAGCAGGAGGAAAAAGAGCCTGAAGACCTTGTTTTCTGTCACATCCCTGCCTGAATGACTGACTCTTTAGGAGCCTTTGTTTTCGTAACTAGAAACAGAGTTTGTCCTAAGGTTCCTTAAAATGCTTTGATCCTAGAAAGTAAATTCCCAGAGACATTACATTTATTCTACGTCTGTTTGACAAACCCTTCAAAGCTCATGAATCTAGAACCACCCCCTCCCCACCCTCTCTCTGTGTCTCTCTCACATACATACACACACACACACACACACACACACACACACGCACAGTGCAGCAAGAAGATGTTTTTAAGTGAACATGTTATGGACAGCAATGGTCTGGTGAGGTTTTGGGAAGGGGAGGAATTTTTGGCTTCTTGCCAGTTAATCCACCCTTTCCTCATTCTCTGGCTCTGAGCCAGATTTACTATTCCCTTCATTCACTTGGTCTCTGGGGAAGGGCCTATTTTCAACCTCTGATTCCCCAGCTCCAGGCCCAAACTGCTTTCCTTATGTCCCTTAAATCCCCACTTGATTTAATTCAGTTCCACAAGTTGTAACTGTGTTCCCCAAACTACCCCCCCACCCTGGACACATCCCGGTCATCTGGGCCTCTTCCTGCGTCCTTCTCCCAACAGCTGGCTTCCTGAAGCTCCCAGCCATTTCACAACTCTGCTCCTCTACAAGGCCCTCCTGGGCCCCCACCCACACAGGGCACAGACTACAACTGCAGCATGGCTCTCAGGGTCCCAAGCCTCCTAGGAACCCGAGACTCCGCTCCAGTTGCCTTCTTGCCACGAGCACCTGCCTCCAAGTGCTCCTACACCATGGAGGGAAAGAAGCAAGGTCTGTGGCAATGTTCTAGGTGTGCACCTCCTAGGGTCAGTAAAGCCTCATCTTGAATACAGAAGCACTCCATCTGGGAATTAAAATACATCGAAGACCTTTCCTGTAGTACCTGGGCTATTGGTTCAAACCATCACATTCGCTTCTTCAGCCCTCCATGCTGCTTTTCTGACCCGGGTTCAGTTAAAGTCTATGGACCTGGCTTTAGAACAGGACTGGCTTTAGTGCTGGCTTTAGAACAGCACTGAAAATCATTCCATTTTCCCAGAGGGATCCTGTCACTTTTACTTGTTTTATACAGTATCTAACCTTGAGGTACATGTAAACAGGTGTTTACTAAATTATTTTAATAATGACAGCCATGGCATGGAGTGTTGTTTCATTATCAGAATGTTTAGCACTCATGTTGCTAAATATTCAGCACCTGATATTTTGCAAAACAATTCCCCATGCCTTTTTTTTTTTTTTAAATCAGTCTTCTGCTCTCCTCCACAGTGCCCAGCATTAACTGAGGCAACAGTGAGGATGGGATCTAAAAACAGACTAAATTAGTGCGATCATTTGCTAATTGGCTTTGCTCTTAAGTCTTCAGGTGTTTCCCAAACAATCTATCAGTTTTCTTTAGTCCATACTGGAAAATAAAATTGTCTCTTACTTTTGAATGCGGAGCACTGATTTTGGAGTCCCAGCAAGGAAAAGTGGGGATGACGCCAGCTGACCTGTTACTACCATGTAACAAATAGATGCCTCACCAGGCAGGAAGAATTACTGAAAAGGAAGAAAACGCTATGGTCCACTCATTCGCCCCTTCTTAACCTGATAGCAAGAGGTTCTCAGACCTCACAGAATTTGCCACAACTAAGAAGGCCAACTGAAGGGATAGAAAAGAAACAACCAGGAGTTGGAAAACATCACTGAAAATTAGAACAAATCTCAGTTACTGACTAACCTGGGTCTCGGGAGCTTTTCTGCCATTACCCAGCATGAGCCCAGCCAGACTCATAAACAGAAATCAGCTGTGAAGTGTACCCAGTTGTTTTGTGTTTTTTTTTCCCCTAATAAAGTTAGGAAAACGCCTTCTTGCCTTTGAGCTGACAAGCTCTGTAACCCTATAGGTTAGGGTTTCCAAATCCCAAATTTCTGGTCACCTCATATTCCACTGGGCTTGGGAAGTCCTGGCCCCTCTGGTTACTAAAACATCTATGGTAAATCAGGGAGAAAATTAATATACAGCCATAACAAGTTCAGCTAATCACCCAAAAGGCTCCCTCAAGGCTGAGTAGGATGCTGTTTTAGAGGTAAACAGAAGTCTGAGGTAAGAGTGTGCAAAAGTGGGAGAAATCCAAAGCGGGTTTTCTTTACCAGAGGGTGGCAAGGTCACTGAGGGCCTCAGTCACACTGGGGGGTCCTCTGGTGTGTGTGCTGGCACGGGAACACACACTGGTCTTTGGGGTTCTCTGCACTGGGGCAGGTATAGGCATAAGCAAAGAGTCACAGCACACAGGAAATTCTCTCCAAACTCTCCCAATATCTTTCCTCACCAAACCCAGGGAGACTGCCCCTTTCCTGACTCCTAAGCCCTGGAGTGCCACCTACTGGGAGAGGCAGAAAGCACATCCACTTTAGGTCTTCTAGGTCTGCATTCATTCGTTCTCACCAGCATGCATTCATTCATGTATCAAGGGCCTGAATGAGCGGGGACCTGTGCCAGAAGTAAGGATACAAAGATCAGCAGGGCCTCAAAATCCCCATTCGGTATGCTTCAGTGTTAAGTCCAAAGTCTTATATACATAGATGAACCCACCTAGGACAATGTTCACTCAAAGAAAAAAATGCAGGAAGAGTTCAAGTCATCACCAAGACTCTGAGAGGCAGCTGCAGGGGCTAACAGCTCACCGTTTCATCTGCAAAGTACTATACCTGTAACATCTACTTGTAGAGAACAATTCTCCACTTAACATTTCTACCATATGAGGTAGAAATGTCCAAACAGTCTTAGGGGGCTGCATTACCAATATTCCTCTCCACAACTCACTGGGTCCCCAAAGTGCATTAAACTCTTGTGTAATCTGAAATCTTTTCCTTATTCAGTGTGTGTGTGCGCGCGCGCGCACGTGTGCATTTAAATACTCTTAGCATGTGCTCTATGGAAATAATGAATAATTGGTTCTTGTAATATAGTTTATTATGTAGTATTCTGATACACTGTAAAGTATCAGAGCAATACTAGGAATGATATTTTGAGCCTCAATAGCCCCTTTTCTCCAGTTTCCTCCATGCAGTACCCAGAGAAAGAGAAGCTAATGTCATGCTTTCTATAACCCACACAAGCTAAGGTGCAAGCAACATTGTCTATGACCATTTGTAAAGAGAGTTAACTGTGATCATTATTATTATTACTTTATTATGATGATTACTATTCTGCCGTATTGCTAAGTAGTTAAAAGAAAAGCACAGTATGTCTTCCCTCCCAGAACACATGTTTCTCCCCTCTGCCTTGTCTCCAGCAGATAAGGGACATTCTGATGTTTTATTTGCTAACTGGTTGACTATTAAGAAACTCATTTGCTAGCTGGAGCCTGCAATGGAAAATCAGCCCAGAAAAGTGGGAGGTTGGTGTGGGACCGAGTAGATAGGGCACCAGAGGTGAGGCAAGGCCCACATGAGCCACTCCCAGCCTGAAGCCCAGGGTCAAAAGCCAGTCCTTCAGTGAACCTTCAGGCTATCCCAATGCACTGGCCACTGGTCTCCATATCCCAACTCTCAATGCACACGCACGCGCGCGCACACACACACACACACACACACAGCACTGAAAAGCTGGGGAGAAAGGGCCAGTGCATCCAGTGCCTTCAACTCTGTCAGGAAGAGAAGAATGTAAAGCCCCACCACTGGCAACTTTTTCGGTTCTCCACTCTTTGGTTCGTCACCATCACTGATCTGAGGTAATTGTTTGGCTTCTCTACTCTCTTTCCTGAAACTCTAACCCCCAATTATGTTTCATCACCCCTTTGGTTATTAAACCACAGCAACCCCTTCCTTGTAGATATTCGTGCTTTTCCAGGTCTGCCCTTCCCTACCTCCATCACCCTCCATCTCGCCTCCCTGCAAAAAAACCCTGGGCAATGCCAAAGACCAGGGAAAGGGGGATGGGAAATGGAGGGGAGACAGGGATCCTGGTGCTCTTTCACCTGAGAACCGCATCCAGGAATGGAGGCAAAATTGCTCCTGTGAATTATATAATCACTGCAGCTTCAAGGGAGAGAACTGGAATTCAGGTTGCCATAGTGTTTGTTGGCATGTTGCTGGAAAGGCAGAGCTCCCGGCCACGGCTCACTTGCTCCTGTCCCTCCATCTTTCTCATAAACCTTTCCAGGGTCAGTGCTCCTACTTTTAATGTCTGCTCCCTGCATATGGGGTGGGAGGAAGGATGCCAGGGAACAAAGGGGCAAAAGAAAGGAAAGGGGCCAAGAGGGGTTTATCCTGCACTAAGAGGGGACCTGGTAAACTAATATTATCGTTATGCGAATAATAATTCTTACCACAGTATACTGCCATCATTAGTGATAGTAAGGACAATACTATTGAGCTCTCCTCTTCAAGGCTGCTCACCGAGTTGAGAGCCTGGAGGGGAGACATCCATCCCCACACTTCACAAATATCACCCTTTCCTTTGTGTTTCTCACCCTCTCCCTCCTAATGCATCCACTGCTCCATCTGCTAGAAAGGGGACAGGAGAACAGGTGAGGGATAGGGTCATGGCATCGAGAAATCCAGGGACAGAAGCTGTCCTAATGACAAAGCCCTGGCTCACCCTAGAACCCATGGCCCTTGACAAAATTCTTTCTACCAAGAAGTCAAAATCATCACGCTGCCACCCCAGCTGGAAAGCAAAGGGACAGCTGACCCTCAAATCGGTTTCAGGATGGACAGAGACCAGCCAGGTGGCTCTAAAGGACAGGGGCTCTGTCCCCAAATGGTGGAGATGGGGGCAGGAGGAGGCTGGAATAAAGAGACATGGAGACAACCGCTCCCGCCACACACACCAGGCTGGGGTCCTCAGAGAATCACTTAAAGTATACCCCAGGAAGTAACAGGACTAACAGCGACAGGTATTCAGGAGGAAGAAATTGAAAGGAAGATTGTAAACAGGGAGGCTTGGGAAACTGGGAGAGAAAAAGGAAAGACTACACCCAAAAGAGACAGAGAAAGCCATAGAGACAAGACAGAGATGAAGCTGGAGGCTGCCACACTCCAGCAAGACCAACCCTCCACACTCCATCATAACCTTAACCGCTGAGCAATGCCAAAACATAATAACTTGTTAATATGGGGATGGGGGTGAGGGAGAAAGTTTCCAAGAAGTGGGGAGTTACCTGAAAGCCTTTCCCCCTCACTGGGGGGAGCTGGTGACACTTGATGCCAAGGATGGAGATGCTGGCAAACACTGGGCAATAGTGTGCAGCCGCGTGAGCTTGGCACACCCTTTCATTATTTCCTTAAAACATGAAAAAGCAAAGCCCACACACCGCCCGAATTCTAACTGCTTACATCCTCAGGTGCTAGCCCACATGTGGGTGCGAATAAGAACACACGGGGCGTGGGTGCACTCGGGGTCAATGGCAGTAGAGAGGTGGGTGGGTGTAGGTGAGCCGGGGGGAGAGAGGGAGAGAGGAAGAGAGGAGAAAGGGAGCCGGGCGAGAGGAAGGGAGACAGGAACGAGGGAGACGGGAAAGAGGGAGAGAGGCGCCGAGTCTCACATCTGCATCCCGGGCCCCCACCCGCCACCTGGAGCGCGCTGCCGGGGGGAAGGGGCGCCCGGCTGCGAGCGGGATGCCCGGCGGCGGCCGGGGGCGCGAGGCCGACCTGGGGCGGGGTGCGCGCGCGCGCTCCCAGCCGCGCCCGGAGCAAGGCGAGGGACCCTGGCCCGGGGGGCTCGGCGGCGCCCCCTCCCCCCACCCGGCGCCGCCGGCCGGGCAGTTGGGCTTCCCAGGCAAACGCGAGAAAGCGAGGCAGAGCAGACACTTGGGGAACTTTTCCCCCTCGCCTGGAATTTCATAGGAAACACATGCTCTGGAGAAGCCGGGCACGGGGAGGGGGAGGGGCAGGAATTTTCCGCTCCGGCTCGCGGGCGGCTCCGGCCCGGGTCCCGCCGGGCTCCCGGCCGCTCGGGCGAGGCGGAGGCGCCCCGCTGCCCGGCGCCCTTCGCGGACGCAGCCCGGGGCAACTCCGCAGGGACCGGCCCAGGGGCCGCGGGGAGCGCGCGGGGGAGAGCGGGAGAGGGGTGGAGAGGGCGGGGAGACCGGGCGGGAGACCGGGCTGGAGCCCCGGCGAGGCGGCGGGGTCCAGCCTTACCTTGGTGGTTTTCCTCTGGAATGTACATCCTCGTGTTCTCATTGACCATTGACCAAAAATTGTTTTAAAAGGAGAAGAAGCCACAAAGAGGAAGAAATGGCCAAACACCCCCAAGCGGGTCTGGATTAATCCCTCCTCCGAGGTCGGCGGCTTTCGTGCAAATTCAAGGAAGCCGTGGATCTGCAGTATTTTCTTCTTCCCTTCTGAGGATTACCTGATTCCCATTATTGCATCAAACACCAAAAACTGCTCCTTTCCACTACTGCCTCCTTTTGTGAAATTGTAATGCATCCTCAGTACATCCGGGCCCCTTCCAAGAATTTAGCACCGCACCTCTGGCGGCTACACCGTTCGAAAAAATAAATCGAGAGAGGCAGAGCGAGAAGAGGTGGAAAGGAGGGGAGTGGGGGAGCAGCGGACCCCTGGACGCGGGGAGAGGGGTCCGCCCGGGCCAGCAGGGGGCCGAACCGTCTCTGCCCGCTCGTGGCGAGTCCTCCTCGAGGCCCCTGTCGGCTTTTTTCTGTCAAAAAGAACCAGCAACTCCTGAGGGCTAGCAGGCAGGAAGAGGCGCCGCCGCCGCTCCGGGCCGCGCCGCGCCGAGCGCCGTTCTGGCAGGGAGCTGTTTCTGCAGAGGCAGGGAGAGGGAGACACCGGGCGCGCGAGAGAGCGCCGCGCTCACTGCCGCCCAGCCCAGCCCCGCCGCGCCCGCGCCCTCCCCTGCCCGCGCCCGCCCGCCCGCCCGGCGCGCTGGAGGCAGACGCGCTGAACGCTTCCAGATGTGGCGGCGGCGGCGGCGCGCGGGGAGCCGGGCGCACGGCTCAGGGCGCACCGCGCGGACTTGAGCCCGAAGTTGAGCACCCGCTCGGGCCCTCGGCCGCGCCGCGCGAGCCAGCCTGCTGCCCACATGACGTCAAGGGGAGCGAGGCGAGGCGGCGGGCCCGGCGAGGGGCGGGGGTGAGGGGCCGCGCGGGGCGCCCCCGGGGAGGGCGGGAGGGGGGGCGGGCGGGCCGGGGCGCGGACACACCCCCTCGCGCCCCGCCGCCGGCGCCGCGTCCCCCACCCCCACCCCGCCCGCCTCCAGCCCCCCGCCCTCGTTATCCTCGGCGGCACCGGCGTGTCCCTGCGCGGCAGACCACGACGGGAAGGCCTCTGTGAGCGGAATTCCAAGAGGGGAGAATACAATCTGCCCAACTACCAGAGTCTCTTTGCAGATCGGGCCACTGAACAAAACAGCAAAATGAGCCGTGATTCCGTGATTCTGTTTGATCAATTATAATCAGAGCGGTTGTAGAAGTGACATGTAGAGGCGAGGATGGGAAGAGGGGAGGGGAGGGGAGAGAGAAAGAAAGGACTGGAGAGGCGGGGCCTCGTAGGCTAGGCGGTGGTGCCCAGATGTCTGAACAGATTAATAGACCCAGGTTTTCCAATTCCTTGGAGGCAGCCGAGCACGTGTGCTACTAGGATATCCTTACCTACTTCTCTTAATTATTCCTGCCACTCCCGAAGGAATCTATTGAGCGTCTCTCCTTCCCGGAGAAGCAAACATTTCTCTCCATCACTGCAACCACAGCCAGTTCCAGGGCACCCCCTGCAGGCCCGGGCTGCTCTAGAATGGACCTTTCGTCAGCTCTAGCAGGGGAACCTGCAATTCCCTCTGGGAAAACCTTTACCTTCCCGCCCTCAGACCGCCTCACTTCCCATCCACACTCATTCCTTGGGTGATCCCATCTGTCTTCATGCCTTTAAGCAACTGTCTATCTCAGATTTGTATCTCCGGCCCAGACTTCCTGAGTGCCAGGCTACACAGCCAACCTCAGTCTTCACTTGGGAGTCGGACAGATACCTCAAACCTGACATATCCAAACCCTGAATTCCTTATGTTCTGTGCCTTCCTCCTCACACAGCCTTCCTCATCCCAGCTGATGGGGCCAAACACCTGGAGTCATTCTTGACTCCTTTCTCTCATCCTCCTACATCCCTTTTGTTCTACCTTTGGATAAATGCAGAATATTACCACTTCTCAGTTCCTCCCCTACTGCCCCCCTGGTCTGAGCCAACATCATCCTTCACCTGAGTTTCTGCAGTAGCTGATCCCGCTGGTGTACCTTTCCCTCCCCACTTTTGGTATATCCCTAATACAGTGGTCACAACGATCCATTTAAAATGTCACATCAGGGGCGCCTGGGTGGCGCAGTCGGTTAAGCGTCCGACTTCAGCCAGGTCACGATCTCGCGGTCCGTGAGTTCGAGCCCCGCGTCAGGCTCTGGGCTGATGGCTCGGAGCCTGGAGCCTGTTTCCGATTCTGTGTCTCCCTCTCTCTCTGCCCCTCCCCGGTTCATGCTCTGTCTCTCTCTGTCCCAAAAATAAATAAAAAAAAGTTGAAAAAAAAAATTTAAAAAAAAAAAATAAAATGTCACATCACTGTACTCCTCTGCTCAAAACCCTCCAGTGGTTCCCATTTCACTTAGTAAAAGCCAAGTTCCTTAGAGTAGCCTACAAACTCACCTGAACAGTAGTGCACACCTTCTCATCTCCTAGTGCTCTCCCACCTTCTCCAGCCACACTGAATCCTTGCTGTTCCCCAAGCACTTACAGGAATTATCTCTCCCACTGCCCCTTTCTCTTTCTGTGTCTCTCTCAGTTCCTGTCTCCCCCTCTCCCTCCCCATCTCCATCTCCCTCCCTCTCCATCTCTCTGTCTCTCTGTCTCTCTGTCTCTCTCTCTCTCTCTCTCTCTCTCACACACACACACACACACACACACACACACACACACACACATATTCCCTGAGCCCTTTGCTCTAACTGTCCCCATTGAGAAACACTCTTTCCTCAGATGTCCAGTTGGTGAACTCCCTCACTTCCTTCAAAACATTGGGGAAATGTCACTTTCTCAATGAGGCTCATCCTAACCACCATATTTATTTTATTTATTTATTTGTTTGTTTGTTTTTGAGAGAGAGACAGACAGACAGAGCGTGAGCAGGGGGAGGGCAGAGAGAGAGGGAGACACAGAATCCGAAGCAGGCTCCAGGCTCTGAGGTGTCAGCACAGAGCCCAACGTAGGGCTCGAACTCACAAACTGCAAGATCATGACCTGAGCTGAAGTCAGACACTTAACCGACCCAGCCACCCAGGCGCCCCCTAACCACCATATTTAGTATGCAACCTGTCCAACCTCCCCCCAGGACTGCCACTCTCCCCTTTTCTCTAGTTTTTACATGGTATTTAATCCGTAACGTAATAAAGCCTACTTATTCATTAATTATATTATTTATTGTCTTTATGCCCCCACTAAAATGTGAAACCCATGAGGACAGAGATCTTTGTCTATTTTGTTCACTATTGTATCTCAAGTGCATAAAACAATGTCTGGCAGACAGTAGTTACTTAATAAATATGCATTGAATGAATGAATGAGTGAATGAATGAATGAGTACCTGAAATGGTTTAGGAGTACTAAAATTCACTGCATCAAAATATTTCCCACTGTCCCCTGCCTGGTAGCTGAAATCCCACCATTCCATCTTCATTCCTTTGGCCAAGGGTTTTGGCCCCAGTTGAAAATGCAAATGCCCCCTGGGAGAGGCATTACACATTATCAGTCATCCTCATTCTCCTGTGAACAGTCTAGATTATTCAGTGCCTACCTTTAGAAAAGCAGCCTAGATTTAGAAACAGTCTAGATTTTGTTGGTTACAAGAGAAATCTGACTTCTTCACCATTCTGGTGTTTTCATACTCAATTTTCAACCTAACAGAGAAAATTAGAAATGACACAAATCTAAATATCTCTTCCACTTAGTTTCAGGATGCACAAAGAAAAATGAACACACAAAGAAAAATGAACACGGTTCTCTTCCTTAAGGCCTTCCTTATAAGCCTATGTCAGAGTGATAAGTGATCACACCATTGAGTGATCTGTACTGTGTAAGTGTTTTACAGGCCTCACTCGTGTAATCCTCATTGCATCCCTAGGTGCAATAGGTGATGTGATATTGCTCTTCGGGTCCCCATTTTATAGATGTGGAAACTGAGACTTAGAGACTTCAGTTACATGTCCAAGGTCACCCAGCAGGTAAACTGTAGAGTCTGGATTTAGCCTAGGAGTGTCTGACTCCAAACATCTACTCTTGGAGAGGATGTTTGAGAGTGATCTGGGGTGGGTAGAAGGATGAAGAGTTTAAAATGATAGTAAAATGACCGCAAAATGTGCTTCAGAGAATTCAGAGCCTGATAACAGAACAGAGTATATGTATGTTGGGGGGGGGGGGGGATGCGGGAGGGGAGGGCACATGCTGGATTTATAGCCAGGCTTTTCTAAAGGTAGGCACCGTATAAATCTAGCAAGTAAATATTACCTTCATGCTTCTTTAGTTTCATTTTTCACTTCTCTATTCAGCTGTGAAATGTGTTCTTTCCTTTTCCAGAAAAAAAGGTATTTCCTAAATATTTGGTCTTGCATTGTACACCTCTATCCCTGGAACCTTTGGAACACAGCCCTTGGTGCTCTCTCTCGAGGTAACAAATTCTGAACCTGACAAACGAAAACCATTCTGAATTCTGATTTGAGGATCTGGGAGGTGATGGGAGCAGAGGGCGAAGTCTTTCTATCTCTTCCATTGCCTGTCTGATTCCCCAGCTGAAGGTGTGTTCTCCTCTCCCACGGTTCTTCATTTGTGCCCTCTGTCTACATGCTGGTATGTTTGTACATAATATTATATTTGTATATGAATGTGCCTTTTCTCCACCCCCACTGCATTTCAAATGTCTTAAGGAAGAGAACTGTGTTCATTTTTCTTTGTGAATAGCATAATGTTTTGTACATTATGGACACTCAACGTATGTAGAGTTCATGATTCACTCTGGAAGAGATTCCCTAATGTGACCACAAATATTTACTATACTTAATTTGTTAATTATGGTGTATGTGTAAAAGCGAAAGCCTTGGTGAAAGGCTTGGGAACAATCTAAATATTCAATTTAGAAGGTTGATTAAATAATATCAGAATAGAGGTAGGTTATCTACATATAAAAAGTCATTTGTTCTTCAGAACAGCCCTCTGAGGGAAGTACTATTACCCCCATTTTGCAGGTGAGGAAACTAAGGATAGCTAACTCACCTGCCCGTTTTCACAGCTAGCAAATGTTGGAAGACCTGTTATTTGAATCCCTGTAGTCTGTCTTCAGAGACTATGCCATTAACCACTTCATAGATAAACTAGGTACATTCATGCTGTGGAATTCTTACGCAGATGTAAACAATGTTAAGGAATAATATTAATGACATGGAAAAGGCTATTCACACTAAAAGAAAAACAGGTTATAAAATATCATGTATGCTAAGATTCCATTTTTCTTGAATATTTGAACTAGGTGTATATTTGAACTAAGAAAAAGACTACAAAGGCTTCACACCAAAATGTTGACAAGAGCTTTCTTTGGGAAGTAGGATCACAGGTACATTCTTCTTTTTTTCTGTCTGACCCAAGGCTGCCAGGGAAGAAGTGAGTCAGAAGGCTCTGCCTCAATGTGCCTTCCAAGAGGTTTATCTACCCTCTGTACCTCAGTAAGGCCATGCGCATCAGTGAAGTGGCACCATTGGAACATTGGTGCAGCGGTTTTGCATCAGGCCAACTTAACTAATTCCTTCCTAGAATTACCTTCTGTATGTAGTTTCTCAGGATTGCCTACAACAGATATTTGTGGAGCATTTGGAAGGTAGAAGTGAAACGGCAGCTTTCATGTTGTGAAGGTCAGTGTGTGGCTACGGGGGCTGCTTCAAACTTGTCAACACATTGTGACCCATCCGGGGACTTTCCCTGTTGGTGTGGGCCCACAGCCTTCCCCAGCTCCTGCCACATCTTCCCCTTCAGCTACTCTGAGTCTGGAGCAAAGCTTAGGTCCCGTTCTGTGGTAAAGGGTACCAGCTTTTGGTTTCAAAGTCAAGGTTGAAAGTGGCAAGAGAAAAATAAAAGTTCCTTTGGGGGTTTCACTTTGGCCTCACTCTCTCCCACCTCACATCTGGCTTTTCTTCCAGACTTCTGGCCCTGCTGATCTATAGCTACTTCAGACCCATCACTGGGTAAGTCTCAGCCCTATAACCAATCCCTTCCTCCCTGTCACCCCCAGTACTCATGAGGGTACTGCTTCCTTAATCAAACCTAACTGATTCATCCCAGCATTTCCCAGGTCACTTGCCTAGATGTTTTCAGGAGTAAATAGTGCCCAGAACATAGGTGCTCTTTATATATACTTTTTGAATTCAGACTAAGTACCATCACTTAATAACACCTAGTGAGTGTCTGGTACCATGGCAGGTGCTTTAACCATGGTTAAGAGCCTGGTCTTTGGAGACAGGCCAAGCGTAGAATCAGGCCCTCCCTGCTATAAGCTGTGGGAATGTGGACTCCTGACTTCACCTCCTAATGCCCAGTTTCTACAAAATGGAACTAGCAATAGTACCTACCTCTCTAGAGTGCTTGGGAGAATTAATAATCCAGGTAAGGAGTGTGCAATGTGCTCATTTAAAGTTGTTATCATCCCTCATCCCCGTAAGAAAGATTTATCAAGTGTCTAATATGTGACTCCACCACAGCCCTGCCAAAGAGACTCACCCCTGCCCATTTAAAACTATAAAGCATTTAAAAATATAAAGGTGCCTGAGTGATTCAGTTCGTTGAGTGTCCAACTCTTGATTTCAGCTCGGGTCATGATCTCAGCATTTGTGAGATCAAGCCCCACATCAAGCTCCATGCTAGCAGCGCAGAGCCTACTTGGGATTCTGTCTCCCACTCTCTCTGTCCCCCGCCCCCGCTCACATACTCTCTCTCTCTCTCTCTTTCTCTCTCTCTCTCTCTCAAAATAAGTAAATAAACACATTAAAATTGGGATTTGAACCCAAGTCTATGCAAATCCAGAGGCTGTGTGCAGTCCACTCTACTACACAAGACAATTCAGGTACTGGATCTAAAATGGAGGGGAGAGAAAGGCTTCAGGAAAACTCGCCCTACTCACAATTCAATGAGCAGAGCTGAAGAGGGTGGAGTGATCCCTGCCCTCCTTTTGAGAGGCCCACAATAACCCTGCTGCCTTCATAACCCATGTCAGTATTGAAGAACCTCTACTGACAGACTTCTTTTCTATATCACATTGGAATCCCTCCTCCTCACCTACTTATCTAGAAGCCATAGGATAAAAACAGATTCCCGCTAACCCATTGGGTTGTCTTTATATATTGCATTTAAGGAGAGCTCTCCTGGCAGCTCAGCCCCAATTTCAATTCCAAAGAGGAGGCCAGAGTGTTTGAGGTGTGGGGGGAATTCAATCCTCATCCTAGAGCAAGCTTAAATGGCAGGGATAACGTTGTGGTAAAATACCCACCCTTGTGACTTTCAGCAATACTTAACGCCCAAAGGTAGAAAGCAGCGAGATGGTTCATGGCCCAATCCTGAAGACCAGCTGTTCTCGCAGGAGAATTCATATGCCACATGTGAGTTCAAATCATGGCACTCTCTTTTCTAACTCAGCAACTCAGCGGTCCAGGGTAAGTCACATAAGTAGCCTGTCCCCCTGTTTGCCCCATCTGAAAAATGGGGCAAGTGGCCTCATCTCTTATGGCTCTTTGCAAAGAAAAGCTGATACCCAAAGAAGAGCTAAGTCATTAAAATGACTTTCTTGATTACTTGTCAAGGCCCTGAGAAAGTCAGCTTCATATGGGTGGCCTGCTGACCCTCAGAAGGAATCCCCTCAGTAAGTCTCAGAACCAGTCCAATATTGTGTCCACCTTTCAGGTGCTCAAGGGCCTTCACAGAGTGGAAGCCATTCCCATATGTATTAATGTCGTAGGGCTGCAATAAAAAATTACCACTAAATGGATGGTTTACAACAACAGAAATTTATTCTCTCAGATTTGAGGGCTGAAGTCAAAAAAATTCAGCGGGGTCATGCTCCCTTCAGGGTCTCCAGGGGACCATTCATTTTTTGCCTCTTCCAGTTTCTGGTGGCTGTTGGCATTCCCTGACTTGTGACCACATTACTCCAATTTCTGTCTCTGTGGTCACCATTGCCTCCACCTCTCCTGGCTGTCAAATATGCCTCTGCCTCACATTTAAGACATCATTTGTTGGTGGACTCACTGATAATCCAGGATGATCTCTTCATCTCAAGATCCTTCAGTTAATTACATCAACAAAGACTATTTTTCTGAATAAGGTAATATTCACAGGTTCTATGGATTAGGACATGGACATATATTTTGAGGAGTCTCCATTCAACTCACATACTACCTTCACTCAGACTAAGTCCCTTCACCCATTCTCATTTCAATCTCAAGTCCAATATTTACTAGTTGGGCAATCCCTCTCTCTCTCTCTCTCTGTTCTTCATTTATAAATGGAAATTATGGGCATATGTTAATACTTGAATGAGTGGCAAATAAACCTAGCGCAGTTGCTAGACTACAGAAGATACTCCTTTCCCTCAATACTCAACTTCACACATGTAACAACTCTGTGGGGTAAACATTATCCCCAGTTTTTATTTAAAGAAATTGAACATTTGGGGAAGTTAAGTAACTTGTCCACACCAACTCAGCTGAGTAGGAGTGGACCTGACTTTAAACCCCATAGTTCATTTTGCTACTCAGACTCCCTAACCTCTTTACCTTCTTAACTGTTCCTGGCCAATTCCAAAATTATTCCCTGTGCTAGATAGAATATGTTTTTCTTTTCTTTTTATTTTTTGAAATTTAATCTTAAGTTTTAATTTTATTTTAGAGAGAGTGAGCAGGGGAGAGGTCAGAGGGGGAGAGAGAGAGAGAGAGAGAGAGAGAGAGAGAGAATCCCAGGCAGGCTCCATGCTCAGTGCAGAGCCACTGAGATCACGACCTGAGCCAAAATCAAGAGTCAGACATTCAACCAACTGAGCCATGCAGGAGCCCCTTAACTTTCCATTTTAATTCCAGTTATTTAATGTACAGTGTAATATTAGTTTCAGGTGTACAATATAGTGATTCAACACTTCTTTACATCACTTGGTGCTCATCATAACAAGTATATTCCTTAATCTCCACCACCTATTTCACCCACCCTGCCCCACCTCCCCTCTGGTAAACATCAGTCCTCTGTAGTTAAGAGTCTGTTTCTTACTGGATGGCTCATTTGGTTAAACATCTGGCTTTGGCTCAGGTCATAATCTCACCCTTGGTGGGTCTGAGTCCCACATTATGCTCTGTGCTGACAGCTCAGAGCCTGAACTTGCTTTGGATTCTGTGTCTCCCTCTCTCTCTGCCCCTCCCCTACTCAAGCTCTGTCTCTCTCAAAAATAAATATTTTTTTTAAAAAGAGTCTGTTTCTTGATTCTCTCTCTCGTTTTCTCCCTTTGCTTGTTTTGCTTCTTAAATTCCACATATGAATAAAATCATATGGTATTTGTCTTTCTCTGACTGACTTATTTCACTTAGCATAATACTCAATAGCTCTATCCATGTCTTTGCAAATGGCGAGATTTCATTCCTTTTATGGCTGAATAATATTCCATTGTATATACGTATCACATCTCCTTTATCCATTCATCAATCGATGGACATTTGGACTGCTTCCATATCTTGGCTATTGTAGATGCTGCTATAAACATAGGCGTGCATGTATCCCTTTGAATTAGTGTTTTTTTTATTCTTTGGGTAAATACCCAGTAGTATGATCACTGGATTGTAGGGTAGTTCTGTTTTTTGGGCTTTTTTCAAGTTTATTTATCTATTTTGAGAGAGACAGAGCACAAGCAGGGGAGGGGCAGAGAGAGAGGGAGTGAGAGGATCTCAAGCAGGCTCTGCACTGTCAGCGCAGAGCCTGATGCGGGGCTTGAACCTCCAACCATGAGATCATGACCTGAGTTTAAATCAAGGGTCAGACACTTAACTGACTAAGCCATCCAGCCACCTCTAGGGTAATTCTATTTTTAATATTTTAAGGAAACTCCATACTGTTTTCCACAGTGGCTGCACCAGTTTGCATTCTCACCAATAGTACAAAAGAGTTCCTTTTCTCCAAATCCTCACCAATACCTGTTGCTTCCTGTGTTGTTAATTTTAGCCATTCTGACAGGTGTGAAGCGATATCTCATTGTAGTTTTGATTTTCATTTCCCTGATGATAGTGATGATGAGCATTTTTTCATGTGTATGTTGGCCATCTATGTGTCTTCTTTGGAGAAGTGTCTGTTCATGTCTTCTGCCCATTTTTTAACTGGTTTATTTGTTTTTGAGTGTTAAATTTTATAAGTTCTTTATATATTTTGGGTACTAACCCTTTATCAGATATGTCATTTGCAAATATCTTTCTCCACTCCATGAGTTCCCTCTTAGTTTTGTTGATTGTTTCCTTGGCTGTGCAGCTTTTTATTTTGTTTTTTTTCTTTTAAAGTTTATTTAATGTTGAGAGAGAGCAAGTGAGGGAGGGGAAGAGAGAGGGGGAGAGAGAGAATCCCAAGCAGGCTCTGCACTATCAGCGTGGAGCCCCACGTGGGGCTCAAACCCATGAACCGTGAGATCATGACCTGAGCAGAAATCAAGAATCTGATGCTTAACCAACTGAGCCACCCAGGCTCCTTGATGCTTTTTTATTTTTATGTAATCCCAGTAGTTTATTTTTGTTTTTGTTTCCCTTGCCTCAGGGGGGACTCATCTAGAAAAAAAGCTGCTGTGGCTGATGTCAGAGAAGTTATTGCCTGTGCTCTCTTCTAGGATTTTAAGTTTTCACGTCTCACATTTAGGTCTTCAATCCACTTTTAATTTATTTTTGTGAGGTATAAGAAAATCATCCAGTTTCATCCTTTTGCATGTTCCTATCCAGTTTTCCCAACACCATTTGTTGAAGAGAAATTATTTTTCCCGTTGGATATTCTTTCCTGCTTTGTTGAAGATTAATTAACCATAGAGTTGTGGGTTCATTCTGGGTTTTCTATTCTGTTCCATTAATTTATGTGTCTATTTTTGTGCCAGTACCACTCTTTTTTGACTACTATAGCTTTGTAATGTAACTTGAAGTCCAGAATTGTGATACCTCCAGCTTTGCTTTTTCTTTTTCAAGATTGCTTTGGCTATTCAGGTTCTTATGTGGTTCTATACATGTTTTAGAATTGTTTGTTCTCAGGGTGTCTGGGCGGGTCGGTAGGTTGAGCGTCCAACTCTTGATTTTGGCTCAGGTCATGATCCCAGGGTCATAAGATAGATTGAGCCCCTCATCAGGCTCTGCACTGAGCATGGAGCTTGCTTGGTATTCTCTCTCTCTCTCTCTCTCTCTCTCTCTCTCTCTCTCTGTTTCTCTCCCCTTCTGCCTCTCTGCCCAACTTGTGCTCTCTCTCTCTCTCTCTTTCTCAAATTAAAAAGAAAGAATTATTTGTTCTAGTTCTGTGAAAAAATGCTGTTGGTATTTTGATGGGGATTACATTAAATGTGTAGATTGCTTTGGGTAGTATAAACATTTTTTAAAGTTTTATTTATTTAAGTAATCTTTATACTCAATGTGGAGCTCAAACTCATGACCCCAAGATCAAGTCACATGCTCCTCCAACTGAGCCAGCCAGGTGCTCTTGGGTATTATAGACATTTTAACAATATTTGTTCTTTTAATCCATGAGCATAGAATGTCTTTCCATTTCTTTGTGTCATATTCAATTTCTTTTAGCAGTATTATAGTTTTCAGAGTATAGATCTTTCACCTCTTTGGTTAGGCTTATTCCTAGGTATCTTACTATTTTTGGAGCAATATTATTATTTTATTTTTTTAAATTTTTTTTAAAGTTTATTTATTTATTTTGAGAGACAGAGCATGAGCAGGTGAAGGGCAGAGAGAGAGGGAGAATGTCAAGCAGGCTCTGCACTATCAGAGTAGAGCCTGATACAGGGCTTAAACTCATGAAACTGGGAGATCATGAACTAAGCCGAAATCAAGTGTGGGATACTTAACTGACTGAGCCACCCAGGTGCCCTGAAAATGTTTTTCAAAGTAAACTGTAAAGTGTTTTCTTCAGTAAACCTTCCAGAAACTTCCTCTTCTAACCAACTTTATAAACGTTCTTTCCTCTCCCTCCACCCTTTTGTAAATGCATTCTAAGTTCTCTATTATCTTTAAAACATGTTTTCCCCCCCTGGCCATCAGAAAGCAGTTATCAACTCTCTTGTTCAATCCACAGCCCTCCTATTAATACCACTCTTGGTAATTTCACCTTTCCTTTGATATTTCAGCTGGTATTAAACCTATAATGTCTTTTCTCTCTGACACCTGGTTTTTCTCTTTCTTACCCATGGATAATGGTTCAGTTCATACCTGTGCTCTGGATCATTCTTTCTTGAGTAGTCACTTTGCATCTATCCCTTTTAGAATTCCATGGCATTAATTTCCACCTTGCTTCCCTACAAGATCACAAATCACGTTAGACTAGAGTTCTCATAGCCTTGAAAATTTTGGGTTCTTGATCTGACATAGGTGAGGTAGCCCTTTGCCTGACATTTGGGGGAAGGGTACCTTATTGGACAAGAGAAGGATATTTGTTCCCTAAGACCTCTTTTTTGAAGATGGTCCTCTATTCTGACTATAGATTCTAAGGATCTTTTATTGGGATACCCTGGATCAACCTGCAGCAGTCCCCTGCCTGTACTAAATCTGAAAGAATACTAATATAAGCTACTTAGATAGGAATAATTCCAAATATTTACATTCTCAGAAAGTAAACCCAAATTTCCTATAACTAATTACGCTTGATCTGGCTTAGTCACTCTATCTTCTAAATTGTTGAAAAGTGATTTTCCAAGCCCCAGGAGATGGAGAAGTTATAGCTGAACATTACCACCATTACAGTGAGGTCAATGCCCCATAACACATCTAGGTAACAACTTAGACAAAGCAAAGCTGAAGGGCTTACATGGTCCACAAAAAGAATATCTTCCTAGTGATGACTATCATGAACTTGCTAAATGACTCCAATTCAGTAACCAGGTGGAGACTGGTAGAGTCAAGAAGTTGGCAGAGTTTTCAAGTGCAACAGGAGACTTGGAACTATCTCTTCATATGACCCTGCAGAACCAGCTCTACCTACTAGAGAGGTCTTAGGTAAAAAAGTCATATTTGAAGACAAGTTTCATTCTTTCAAAGTTTGCCAGTTTTGCCTTTTTCCAAAACAGATTCAAGTTTTCTGTTTTTCTCATGTTCAGTCCTGCTTCTATAATCATTTTTTGCAATGAATATAACCTCGTTGTTTTATTATTTATCACCAACCCTTGGTAATCATTTTTTTCCAAGATGATTAATGCTGCTTATGAACTGACACCTATATCAACTTTACTACAGTTTAATTCCAATAATATTGTTTTCCTCCCCTTCTGGGCACATGGAAGAGTGCACTTCTCAATTACTCTGTACCTGTACGCACTGTGGGACTAGTTCCGACTAATGAAATGTAAGTAAAAATGACATGTGTCACTTCAAGTTTGAAGTGATGAAAGACCCATTGCGATGTTCCCATTTCTCTCTTCTGCCACATAATCCAGATGGTGCAGCTACAAGACTGAGAAGCATCCATCAGCCTAGATCCCTGAGTGACTTTGTGCAGCAGAACCTCTCCCACAAACCCCCTCTGGATATATAGAATGAGCAAGAAATAAGCATTTATTGTACTAAGTCTCCAAAATTTGGAAGTCATCACCAATTGTGCGACATTGCCTATCCTGACTAACGGACTAGTATAAATCAACGACTCTGTGTGTCTGTGACCCATGTGTGCTAGGGATATGCCAAGTTCTGATTAGTTGAATTGGTTCCCATTCCAATCAGCATAAAATCATTCAATTATTCTAATTCATAAGAGGGTACGTTGTAACCATAACAATCTTGTGATAGAGTAATATTGACAGCCATTTATAATTTATGTGGCATATAATAGCTTTTATTTGTTCTAGATAAATCAATGACAATATCCATTTCAACTGATTCTGTAGATGAAATATCCCCCAAACACACTTTTCTCTTACTGAAAGTAAAGGTATATTTATGCCTGTATTTATGTTGAATAGTCTAGGCAAACTAGTCTTATCTAGATACATCAAGAACATGTTAGCAATTTCCTAAGCAGGTTTGGAAAGTATTTGGAGTAGTTTATGGCATCTTCAAACTGATGTATGGGTTATCTTCATGGTACATGGATTGTTTTAATGGAATCAGTTTCCAGATCCCCAACTTTCACATGTATCCAATCTTAACACTATTTGAAGGACAAACTGGGGCAGAGGCTGGAGGCTGCCAGCCACTTTCTCTTTCTCTTCTGAGCTTTCACAAGCATCCTTCATTCACATTACAGAAGAAAGTCATGCCTTTATACACACACACACACACACACACACACACACACATCCTTCCGTGATCCATTTCCCTGTGATGCGAGTACCACCAGGGCACCAAAAAAGGAGATATTTGAAATACTGATGTCCAGAAAGCCTCCTTTAATCAAACACCATACCCTCTCCAGTCATCCATCTTTGTAAGAGATACATTTGGGATAATTTTTAACTTTTATATTAATCATTACTTCATTGGGGATTAATAGCCAAAATATATAAAGAGCTTATATAACTAAAACACCAAAAAAACAAATAATCCAATTAAAAATACACATTTTTCCAAAGAAAACATATAGATGTTCAACAAACACATGAAAAGATGGTCAGCATCACTTTTTATCAGAGAAATGCAAATTAAAACCACAATAAGATATCATTTTACATACATCAGAATGGCTAAAATCAAAAACACAGCAAATAATTGTTGGTGAGGATGTGGAGAAAAGTAACACTCATGCACTGTTGGTGGGAAAGCAAATTGGTGCAGCCATTGTGGAGGCTTTTGAAGGTTCTTCAAAAAATTAAAAATAGAATGATCCAGTAATTCTGCTACTGGGTATTTACCCAAAGAATACAAAAACACTAATTCAAAAAGATTTTATGCCCCTGTATGCTTTATTGCAGTGGAATTTATGGTAGCCAAGATATGGAAGCAATCCCAGTGCCCAACCAGACATGAATGGATAAAGAAGATGTGGTATATTTATACAATGGAGTATTACTCAGCCATAAAGAAGAATGGAATCTTGCCATTTGCAACAATGTGGATAGAGCTAGAGGGTAAAATGCTAAGTGAATGAGTCAGTCAGAGAAGGATAAATACTATATTGTTTCATCATATATGGGATTTAAGAGAGCAAATGAACAAACAAAGGAAAAAAAGAAACAAACAAACAAAAAAAAACAGTCTCTTAAATACAGAGAACCAACTTGTGGTTGCCAGAGGGGAGGTGAGTGGGGAGACACATGGAATAGATAAAGGAAATTAAGAGTACACTTTTTTTGATGAGCATTGAGAAATGTATAGAATTGTTGAACCACTATATTGTGCACCTGAAACTAATGTAACACTGTATGTTAATTATACTTGAATTTTTAAAAAAGCTCATAATGTATGTATGTTGTCTTGCTCGATTGTATATTAATAATATTTGTGATGATAATTCAACCCAGAAGAAACTTGTAGCACCAAGCCTTATAGTCACAGGAAATTTTTTTAGTTTACATTTAAATTTATATACCTCTTTTTGTTGCAGAATAGTATGATTGTGTAATCAATGAGAGACTTTTCAGCATAAAAATATATTGCATCAGGGTAAACTTTTATGGAGGAAATGAAATGGAAATATGTTTCTAAGGTGAAAAAGAAATGATGCAAAATCTTATTTAAAAAACAGCTTTTATATAATATTTTTGAGTGGATAAATAGAGGTTTCAAATAGCAATGGTGTTTATATTTCATTGGAAACTTTTTAAAGAGGGGTGCAACAGTTTTATTTTATTTTAAACTGTCAAGATCTACAAAGCACCAGAAATTGCATCATTTACAACCATTTAAACTTATTTTGAAAATTTTTGGATGTTAACTTGAAAATGCATAGTGAAGCACATACTTTTTGAAACTCTTTTTGGGAAATATGCAAGCAAAGCAGTGTAGGGACTCCTGGCTCAACAAGGACTGAGGCCCAGGGAGGCCCACCTAGGGCAGCCTATGGATAGGCTAACTCTGCCTCCACACTGGTGTGCACTGCTCTTCAGAAGGAGAGGTGGGCTCCCAACGCCAGGTGCCTGGTCTATAAGCATGTGTTTGTGAAACAAATTAACATGTCTGATTTCTCCTTCCCACCCTTTGTTTATCCCCAACATGGTCTTGAGCAATTTGCCTCCCTTCTCAAGGTTTTTAGTCTTGAGATTCTTAGAGAAAGAGATGCTAAGTGTCATGTGGTCATGTCTCTGGTTATCCCAGAGAGTATAGAAAACATCCTTTGGAAAATGACAATCCAAACACTCCTGAGGATTCTTTTTGACCCCAGATTATTTGTATTTTATTCCATGACAGAATCATTCAATTTTCAAGTATGTTTTTAATCCATAGAGACCCAACAGAGAAGACTATTGGACTTCACTGCTTGGGTCTACCCTTTCAACAACTTGAGATTGGGTTTTCTCAGCCTCAGGAGAAATTCTCCTGGTTCTGGCCTTCAGTCAGGATTTATTGAACAGATCTGAATCTGTCATATTTTAATGTACAGTCTGGGAGCCAAAAAGGTTAGGTATGAGAATGAAATCCGAGTTCAAAGCTTATATCTATTCCTACCTGGCTGTGTAACTTTAGCCAAGTCTCTTATGTTCTTTGAGTATCAGTTCCCTCAACCATAAACTGGGAAACCCCCTAGAAGAGGGTTCTGAGTATAAAACAACATTAATATGAAAACATGTGGTGAGTAAAAGTAGAAAAATAGCAGGAAGTAGAAAATTACCAGAAAGATGGAATTTTAAATCATATTTGACAATCTGTGGTAGCACCCAGTAATCATTTCTGGTCCAACCTGAGTATCATTAAGCACAATTCCAGTCCTTTCTTTTTGTCTTTTAATTCCTTTTTTGGAAAAAGGAGAAAGAGTTGGCCACCACTGCTTATGTAAGAGTCCACACTATCTATTTGAAGAGAAAATATTTGAAACCAATTCTTCAGAAGCAGAAGTCAAGAATATTCAACGTCTCCACACTACCCAGCCTACACCTGGAGTTTGATAACCAAATTCTGCCAAATTTCCCATGAAAGGCAAACTAAATTTCAACAATTTTATCCCAGTAACCATTTTCTGCTTGAAAATTTCCCTTAAAACTCCAAAAGCAAATCCTGTAAAGGGAGTACTTAGATTAACCAAATTATTTGCTGCCAAGTCATGCATTTAGCTAAGGTCCCATTAAGATGAATTGTACTGCAGAGGGCAGAGCAGGCTCCATTTCCTGGGACAGATCAATGTTATAGAAGTTTGGTAAGCATGGGGCTTAAAACATTTCCCATTACACAAAGACCCCATTTAAGCCATATTCAATAGTTTTTTAAATGCCCAAATTATAAATGTAAAAAAAAAAAAACACACACAGATGGAGTTTAACTGTTTAACCTCAAAAATCTGCTGGTTAACCCTCTCATTGTTGAAGCTATGGAGTGAGACTTCACTGGATAGAAAAGCCGCATGTGGGTGGCAAAACGTTGAATAAAGAGGGATGGATGAACGTTGAATGAAGAGAAATAGGGTGCTATCGTGCCTTCAACAAAGTGACCAAGTAGACAAATTGGTCTGAGCCATCCTCCATCTCTGGGCATAAATTCTGCCATGCCTCCCCTCCCCAATTTGCAGAAGCACTCTCTAAACACACATAGGCATGCAATGCCTACATGATGTTCCATGGGAACCCAAGGTCTATTCTCCTCTGCCTAGACACAGGGATGCTCCCTCCTGCTTACAGAGCCCCATAGTCCAAAATCACCTCCCATTCCTTCTCTCCACATCCAAGTTGCCAACCCCTATCCTTGACATCTATCTGGCACTTGTCTGGCATCTTTCTGGCATCCTTTGTATCCTATAAGACTCAGGTCAAGAGTCATGTCCTGAAGCTTCACCTGTTCAGGTGGGCGAGAATCCTCTTCCTCTGTCCCTCACAGAGCCTTGCAATTATCTGTATCAGAGCACTAGTTATATCGTTAATTGCCATTTGTTTATTTGAGTTATTTGTTTACCTCCTGTCCCTTTGACTAGACTTTGAGCATCTCAAGGGCAAGAACCATGTTGTATTTGCCTATAAAATTCTGTTCCCTAGAATAGTGTTTGGCTCATAGTAAGTGGTTAAGAAACATTTGATGAATGAATGAATGAATGAATGATTGTTCTATCAATCTCTGGAGGTGGTAGGGAGTTTATCCAAAGGAATATTTGCTAATGGTGCAATTTCAGGCATATTACAGACTGGCAGAGGAGATATTTTGAGACCAGGAGACCTGCCCTACTTCTCTCAATCACTTCACAGAAGTATCTACATGAAAGGGTGGCCTTGAGCTGGTAGTTAATGTTCCTGACGAAGCTCCCTGGTAGGTTACCCACAATGATTAGTTCTTTAAACTAGGAAATTGCTTCACTTGTCTGCTCATCATTGTTTAGTGGGCTATCTAGCTAAAAAGACCCTCTTCTAGGGATCTGGGACCCTATATGCATGTTTTGACTCTTATTTTTCTAGTAAGAGGCCCCTGTTACATGCAAGGGACTGACTGTTGGCCCCAAAGACCATCGCTCATAGCAACTGTATTTTGCAATTTCCTACCTATAAAAGCTGTGTTTACTTACAAAGCATTTGCAATCCTTGCATTTGCCAGTGCCCCATCTGTAACACCTGTATTTATCCATCTCCTTTTCCTAGCATCTGTCTTTTACTATCACTTATTGACAAAATTCATGTTTAGGGATTTCACCTCTGAAAACATTTGGGCCCAGGACAGTCAGGGAGTTGCTGTGATGTTGGATTGCATCTCCAGGAAGTGACTTAAATGAGAGAAAAATCAGATCAAGCAATAAAAAGGGGAAATATCACGCAAGTCAGATCTGTTCCTACAGTAACTGGAAAGAAAATGGACACAAAAACATCTGAGCATTTATCACATGTCAAAGCTGCCTGGCAAACCACTAGCACCTATTAAGCATGGGTCCACGTATCTCCAGAAATATTATCTCAACAATTCCACCCCCCCCCCTTTTTTTTTGGTAAGCTCTAGGCCCAACGTGGGGCTTGATCTTGTGACCTTGAGATCAAGAATCAAATGCTCTACTGACTGAGCCCGCCAAGTGCCCCAAGAATTCTCTTAGATTCTGAGCCACCTGGGTGGCTCAGTCAGTTAAGCAATTTGACTCTCGGTTTCAGTTCAAGTCATGATCTCGCGGTTTTGTGAGTTCAAGCTCCATGTTGGGCTCTGCACTGGCAGCACAGAGCCTGCTTGGGATTCTCTGTCACCCTCTCTCTCCCCCACTCACGCTGTCTCTGTCTCAAAATGAATAAACTTTTTAAAAAATTTTTAAAATAAAATTCTCTTATGTTCCTTTGGCTTATCAAAACTCTTCTAACATCCATCACTTATTTTAATACTTTATTTGTTTTTGACAGAGAGAGCTGGGGGGCAGAAAGAGAGAAAGGATCAGAAGATCCAAAGCAAGCTCCACAGCAGTGAGCCTGATGCGGGGCTCAAACTCTTGAACCATGAGATCATGACCTGAGCCAAAGTTGGTCGCTCAACCAACCAAGCCTCCCAGGTGCCCCATCACGTATTTTTAAACCTGGACTTAGTACCTTAAGTGGCCAAGTACATGAAAATAATACAGATAAGAAAAACGTATCTGAGATGCAGCACTAAGAATTTAGTGTCTGTGAGCAATGAGGACTTACCAGTCTGAGAAGCTTTAGGGGTCATCCTTTCAGTTAAGTCAGTCTGTTATGTAGTTAAGTGGTTGCCTACAAAGTGTCAAATGAGTGTTAAGAAAGTCACCCTATCCCCCAGATGTCTACAGTCTTTATCAGAGTACCACAATGACTCAGTTTCTACAAATAGAAATGCACTCTTTAGGTTAGTGATTTATTAAGTATTCTATTTTATAATATCCCAACAAAAGAACTCTTCAAGTTTTGAAGTCACTTACAATTTAACATGAATTATCTTCTCATATCTCTTTTGTCCCAGTATGTAAGGGACCTGGGCCATACTGAGTATACAGTCTGTGTTATTATTTGCCTATCGGGGCTTTTTTTAGAGGGGGGGCAGTCTGGGGAGAAGGGGACGAGAGTAGAAAGGAATGGAGGGAGAAGAAAACTTGAATGAGAAAAAAGACTATCAAAAAGTAACTAGTGAATTTGAAGAACTCCTTCACAATTTTGCCTGGGATCGTATGCTAAGACTCTACCTGGAAGGACTCTCATTTTCCAGTGCTCCTTAAATTTTTAAAAAAAATTTTTAATGTTTATTTCTTTTTGAGGGAGAGAGAGAGAGAGAGCACAGGAATAGCCATGGAGGGATAGAGAGAGAGGGAGACACAGAATCTGAAGCAGGCTCCAGGCTCTGATCTGTCAGCACAGAGCCTGATGCTCAAACCCACAGACTGGGAAATCATGACCTGAGCTGATGTCAGACTCTTAACCAACAGAGCCACCCAGCTGCCCCTGAAATTTTAATATGTATATGAGTCTGCTGGGGGTCTTGTTAAAATACAGACTGATTCCACAGACAGGGGTGGAGCCTGAGATTTTGCATTTCTCTTACAAGCTCCCGGAGGAGGAGGATGCTGCCAGTCCCCAAGCTTTGAGAAGCTATATAGAAGGCTCAGGTATTTTCAAAACTTTGTGCTATTCATCAGGTGGGGGATGGTTAGAATCCTGAGCTAATTTAAATTCTTCCCTGACTTGTACAACGGTAAGAATGGGCTCTGCAACACACCCCGCTTTATCTGCCCACACCCCTTCCTAAAAGACTCGAATCCAGGTGGGATGGTCCTGCTCTTTCTCTCCCCTTCAGAGGCACAACGTGATTTTTTATTTTTATTTTGTTTTGTTTTGCTACAGTTTTAGGTTTACCATAAAGTTGAGAAGGAGAAGCATCCCCTCTCTGATGAACCAACATCCCTCACCAGAGTGGTATATTTTTTTTTTTACCAAGGATGAACCTATATTGACAGAGTAATTACCCCAAATCCATAGTTTACCTACAAGGTCATTCTCAGTATTATACATTCAGTGGGTTTGGACAAATGTATAATGACTATATCCATCATTATAATATCATATAGGGTATTTCCACTGCCTTAAAAATCCTCTTTGCTCGCCTATTCATCTCTTCCCCATCCCAGCCACTGATCTTTTTACTGTCTATAGTTTTGCCTTTTCTAGATGTTATAGAGTTGGAATCATACAGTATATAGCCATCTAAGTACCCTACAGTTTTTAACAAATAATTTCAAGACCGAGTTGGGTCCTTAATACACTTTAACTCCCAGCTAACTCTGAGATAATAAAACAAGAATGGCTGTCAGCAGACAGTGAGTCTAGGGCTGTGTTTGATGATACCAGTAATAAAAGCAAGAGAAATTCAACAATCTCACATTTATATTTGTAGAAGATTAAAATTCCTGGCATGCCTACCCAACAACAAATTCTTTATTTCTGTAGCTTTTTAAAGAACTTGAGGAGGTAAGAGTATACAAGTGAGTGGTAGGTTAATCTGTCTCATGATGTGATCCTGTCATTGGCTGAAGCTGCCTTCACTGCTAAGGACCAATGGTTCTCAACTCATGATGGTTCAACTTAAGATTTTCTGACTTTACGAAGGTGAAAAAGCAATATGCATTCAGTGTACTTTGAATTTTGGATTCTGAATTTTGAATTTTGGATCTTTTCCTGGGCTAGCAATATGTGATACAATCCTCTCTCACACAATGCTGGACAGCAGCAGTGAGCCGCAGCTCCCAGTCAGCCCCGTGATCACATGGCCAACAATCGATACATTTATAACCATTCTTTACCCTTACAGCCATGCTGTTTTTCACTTTCAGTAGTCTTCAATACATTACATGAGATATTCAACACTTTATTATAAAATAGGCTTTATGTTAGATAATTTTGCCCAACTGTAAGCTAGTGTAAGTATCAAGGTGGGCTAGGCTAAGTTATGTTCAGGAGGTTAGGTGTATTAAGTGCACTTTTGACTTCTGATATTTTCAACTTACAATTGATTTATCAGGACATAACCCCATTACAAGTCGAGAAAGATCTGTACCGATGAGGCCGGATGCTCAGTGAGCTTAGCTGGTAGAACTTTGCCTGGGATAAACTATGCCCAACAGCTCTCCCCTAAAGTGAGCTAACTAATACCAGCCTTCAGCAAGCTGTCCTCTGGACACACATACCAAAGGTAGCAAACAAGAATGCTTTGGAAAAAAATGGGAAATAAGTGAACTTTGTGTTCAGCATCCTCTTGCTCTTTGTGTGGGGCCTTTGTCTTCGTTCCTGGCAAACCTCCATCCTCAGGCAGCCTGAATCCTCCCATGCCAACCACTGCCTCTCTAAACCAAAACTGAGTCTGTCACAGCTCCTTTCTCAGTTCACTGAAGAGTTACACAGTATTGGCTTAACGTATTATCCTTCCTAAAGCACTGACTTTTTAAAGATAGAGAAGGTTGGGGAGGGTGAAAAGCTAGCCTTCTATACAACCAGGTATTCACTTTCTCAGTTGTCAAGGACTAGAGGCTGGCATAGCACCCACAAAATGTGGTCATGGATGGCCCTGAAGAGACTCTGAAAGGTCCAGCTTTGAGTGGCAGCAGCCCCTCCATTGTCCATCCTTTCCTAAAGTCCCATCTTATGTCACTAATGGAAAGATGGCTTTCTGGACTAGGTCTATATGGCCTCATTTCAAATTTCAGCCACAAGCCTTTCATGCAGCAAAGCATTCTTTTTTCTACGGAGTATTGAATCACACAGGATACCTGTGCAGCACTTTTAGTTTGAGATGTCACAGCTTTTAGAGCCAGACAACTCCTTGGGAATCAGCCCTAACTCAACCCTCATGTTTATAAATTAAAAAATAAATAAATAACCCCCAAAGAAGGGGGTTAAAATAGAATGGATGATTCCCAAGCCTGCAAAATTAGGACCAGAATCCTTCCCTCCCATAAAGCAGAAGATCCACAGCATCTACCCTCAAGGAACAAGACTTAAATCACAACCAAAGAGATTTAGATGTAGCATAAAGAAGAACTCGCTGGTAATGAAGATGATTAAATACTAGAACAGACAGCCATGGGGAATTGCGAAATCGTCCTCCCTAGAGATCTTTTAAAATAGGACAGTTAACCATCTGTCTGAGATGGTTTAAGTACAGTCCTGCCTTGGAGGTTGGAAAATAATAAGATGATCCCCTTACCTGTCACATTTTGGTGTTCTACAAGCACACCTAGATATAGATGTACTCATCATAGGGATCCCAGGTTGAATCTGGGCTGTGCCCCCCACTGGGAATCAGATGTGTCCAAGTTGTTGAAAGGGTGTAAGACCCACAGTGTTCTGTCTGCATGAGGTGGGAAGGTGTCTGTATGGAAGAGTTGTGTGCTGGGGTTTTGGGGGGAAAAGAACGGAGTTGGAAGAAACAGAGCTGTCATTTCCAAGTTCTTCCCCTCCCCCTCTCCTGCCCTCTATAACACCCTGTCCACTCCCTGCCATGTGAGTCTAATGAACTGCAGCTGATGCTGGCAGAACCAAGGGACTCCAAGAAACACCGGGACACAAGCAGCCCTGCCTTGTTTCCCAGTGACAAAGCATAATACCTAGTGGAAGAAAGAATGGTGCCCCCATCTCTGTGGAGAAATTCAGAATGGCTCTGGCCTAGTGAAATTTTCAGGGCCAACTGCCCCTTTGCAAGACTTTAACGTGCAAGTTTTAGAGCAGCAGGAGACATTGTCTTGGAACAGACCTGAGGATCCTCTCTCATAGGTCACATGCACCATGGTGGGGCCAGAGGAGACTGGGCCCTGCAGGGGAGCGGAGGTCCACCCATACCAGCAGGGGGCGCTCACACCCGAAGTGCATGACTGGGCTTGGAATTTCCCATTCAAGCCATAGTTTCTCAAGCCTCTAGGCCTTTTACATGTGCTGTTTTCTTTGCCTGGATCTCTGTCTTTTCTTCAGGGTTTCACCTTGGTAGCTCCTGAATTGTTTCCACTTAGTCGCATTAGGCATCCCTCAGCATCCTGTAATTTCCTAATTATATTTACACACAGAATTAAAATCACCTATTTATACTTTTCTCTGCCTTGAGGAGAGGGACTCTGTGTTAATCACCATTATATATCTAGGGCCTGGCACATAGTAGGCTCTCAGAAAAATACTTGTTGAGTAAGTGAATGAATGAATGAATGAGAAATAACAAGCTTTAATAACACTGGATGGCACAATTAGTCCTTGAATTATTTCAGAGTGATTGGTTATTGGTCCAGCATATTAACTGACCTTCTCTTTTAGCTTGTATGTTTGGGGGAGTTACTTCATGTAGACTAATAAAATAGGAGGGATCACTATGGGTCATCTGGTGGCTCCTTCTTATAATACTCAATAACCCCCACTGCACCCTCAACATCAGCCCCTCAGCCTGTGCCTAAAGACCTTTGAGGGACTAGAAACTCAAAGTAGAGCTATTCATTTCATCTCTAGACAACTCTGCATGACGGAAAGTTCTGCCTAAGGTTGAGTTGAATCTCTGTTGCTTCAATTCCTTCTCTGTAACTCTAATTCAGTCTTCTGGCACCGAGAGAAAGCGTACTGTCTTCCACAAAGCAGGGAGACAAGGAAGATGGAACATGGCCTTTGGAGCTGGAAGGACTCAGACATGAATCTCAGCTTTGCACTTACTAAGTGTGGGAGTTTGGGCAAGTCATTTCACCTCTCCAGTTTCATCATCTGTACCCAACAGGATTGTCATGAGGGCTGTCTAGTTAACACATTCCAAAGATCTAAGACATAGCAGATATTCAAAATATGATTGCTATTATTATTATTATTAGAATATAGATCATTACTATAGAGACATAATATAGATAATATATGAAATAATATATATAAGATCTTCCTCCCTTTTCTATGAATCTTTTACTCTCCAAGCCAAAACATAAGCTACTTTCACATTCTCTGCCATCCTCATCTCTCTTTCTCTATCAGTGTTTCTCTCAAAATAAGCTACCAGGGGCACCTGGGTGACTCAGTTGGTTTCAGCTCAGGTAATGATCTCACAGTTTGTGAGTTTGAGCCCCCCGTGGGGCTCTGTGTTGACAGCACGGAGCCTGCTTGGGATTCTCTGTCTCCCTCTCCCTCTCTCTCAAAATAAATAAATAAACATTTAAAAAAAAAAAAACATGCTACCAGAATTGAGCTCTCAGGGTGGTGACCAGACCAGCACAAATCATCAACCACTGTCATTTTAGATGTGATGCTTCTATTCGTGATGCCTATGGTTCCTTTGGCTCCTTTGGAAACTGCATCTTCTGTAGTTCCTGGGCATCTAGCCATGTTATGCTCCTGTCTGTGGTGAGATGATTGCTGGAGGTTTGACTGCGGGGGCGAGGGGTGTTATGATACAATAGTGGGGGGGGGGTGGAATTTTGTTGTTGTTCTCATCTGTTTTAGTATGAGACAGCTAGAAAATGTTTGCCCTTAGAATTATAGCATGAGGGGCACTTGGGTGGCTCAGTCGGTTGGGCATCTGACTCTTGATTTCAACTTAGGTCATGATCTTACAGTTTGTGAGTTCAAACCCCGCTTCAGTCTCTGTGCTGACAGTGTGGAGCCTACATGGAATTCTCTCTCTCACACACTCTCTTTCTCTGCCCCTCCCCTGCTCCCTCTCTCTCTCTCTCTTGAAAATAAATTAATAAACCTAAAAGAAAACAAAAGAATTATAGCATGAATCATACTCAAGGCCCTGAAGATAATGCCACTGACCATTCAAGGACAGTAAGACCCCAAGAGGCATTTAGCATAGAAGAATGGAAATAAAGCTCAATTTTCCAGGAAAGAACATACAGGCAGGCTTTTGTATTTTTAAGGTATAAAAGTAGTCTGGGTTTGGAGGGGGAAAAGGGATCCATGTTCTGGGTGCCAGAGGTATCAGATGCCTGAGCCCCACACAGAATTCCAGGACAGAGGTGCGGCCCAGACAGTGTCTGCTTGTGCGAGCAGGTTAATGGCCACGGCATGCGGGTGGGCTTTCTAGGGCACCTGTGTCAGAAGCCAGAAGGAGGAGCCAGCTGGACACAGAGACTGGGCTTCACTTGTGGGAGGAGCTGCTTACACATGCCCCAGGATTCCTTACAAGTCAAGGACTGGAGATCCCACACATCTCTCCAGAAGCAGACTAGGCCAGCGGGACACCTCCAGGGAGGGTTCAGCTGCATCACTGTGCCAGCCCAGTGCTCCTCTCAGTGCCATAGGGTTGGCTTAGCACTTTCTTCCACCACCCGCATTTTCAGTCTAATATCCCTTTGATCAGACTGGCAAACCCTCAATTTGTCATAAAGAAGACTCCCCCCAAAAGTAGACACTGTCAGGAGGAAGGTGTTTTGTAGGGAGGGAGATTCTCTTTCTTTTCTGGTGTGTTCTTATTTCCTGCACAAGGGCTTCAGCCATTGTTATATCAGAACCTAGTTCTATAAATACTTCCGATCTGAAAAGCCACATTCACTTTCTCTACTTCAAAATTCAAGCCCGAGAGGGCAGCAACATCTCACGGATACAGAATACACAGAAACACGGCACAATTGTTAGCACCACCTCCTGATGTTCTGAGCTGCCTGTCCATAATTCAGAGGACAAGACAAGGTCACTAATAAACACGACTGAACTGTGTCTCCTTTCACGGCTTCTGCATAAAAATATTGCAGCCCCAATGAACACCAAACAAGTGTAATGGGTCGGTTTAATTCACATCTGAACACCCACAAACACATCTGCCTAATAACCTTGCTGTTTCCAGCAGGTTCTCATGCTTGTCAATTATTCTGAAACATCAATTGTCCTAACTTTGACTTCATTTAAAGATGCATTTGGTAGGTTTAGTTAGTAACGGAAGGAAAACCAAGATGCTAAGTCCATTTTAAAAAATCCTTTTCAAGAGCATCAGAGTTATTCTGAACTTGTGTGCCTGGAGGAGCACCAGGATGTGACTGGTGACAGATTGTTGTTCATGTTAGGGATAGTCTGTGACACTGAGGCCAATGGGAGTCATTACGATACAAACACTCAGATGAAACCTAAAACCGTAAGATATTCCATACAGAGAGGGACTGGGGTTTGGGGCCACAGGAATCTCCCCCAGGGGTGGCCCAAAGTGTGCCCTCCATCTCCAGGTACCAGGACACCAGCAGTCTGTGCTCCTCACTCACATCTATGTCAGTCCTGCACAGCCCTCACAGCAGGGGTGGAGCATTTGTCTTTGAGGAGGAAATTGACACTAGGACCAAGGAGGAACCACCAAGAGGCAAAGATCATGTTCAAGAGTAAAGTTTTACGAAAACGAATCATTCCGTAACAGATAATAATATTTATTTAGCACCTCTATGGGCCATGATCCCTTAAACCTTTTGTGTGCAATAACTCAAAGGCTCCTTACAACCACCCTCCAAAGCCTGGGCAACTATCAGCCCCGCATTGTTGGTGAAGACACAGAGCAGTAAGTGACAGAGTCAGGATTTCCAGCTAGACAACTTAGGGCCAGAAGCCAAGTTCTTAACTGCTGTGCTGCCTCAGATGCAGAACTGTACCTGCAGCGAAGCCTCGCCTCCTGGTGATCCCATCCAGGAAGGCAGAGCAGAGAGATGCCTCCATTGGCCAAGATGACCCTGTCTAGGCTACTGTTAGGAAGTTTTGCTACAGTTTTGGTTCCCAACCATGACTGCCTACTGAGAGAGCATAAACAGCTTGGGCCTGGGACCCACTTCAGAGGTGCTGATTTAATCAGTTGGGGGTGCAACCTGGGTAAAGGAATTTGTAATGGTGACTCCGTTTTGCATTCGGAAACTTTGCTCTGGGGTAAGGGGAAGCAGGAGAGGAAAAGAGGTAGACACTCAAGCAGACTTATTTTGAAACTTTATTCCCATAGAAAATAAGGGTGGAAATAAAAAGAAACTCATTCTTCAATCCTCTTCTGCCCAAAGAAAGATATGAGACAAGGAAGGAGGGATAGCAGATAGGAAATCATTGTCTTCCAAATGGTTGAGCCTGGAGAACTCAGATCAACCCCACATTCGCCATTCTACCCATCTGTGTGCTAAGGAACCTGGGCCACCATTTAGCCAGTTCAAGCTCACATGGACACCAGAAACCTCAGTGAAGGGAAAGCATGGATAAGCTCCAGAGTTTCCCCATACTGAGACCACAGTGATGAGAAAGAATCCAGGTTGGACCCCTAAGAGAGTCAAGAGGTGTCTGACCCTTTGGATATTCCAAGTTTGATGATGAGGAGGTCTGCCTGGTAGGTGGCCCAGGAATGGCCATGGGTAGTTACGCAGCAGTGTCTCTAGATCCCTATGCGACAACAGAACAAAATCTAATTAACAACTCATGCTAGGAGACCTATGAAAAGGTCTGAGCTTCTCTGTCCATCCTTAATCAGAAATAAATTGCACGTGTGGAGGCTTGTCTTGCCTTCCAGCAGCCAGCACACCCCTGTGGATTCTTGCCTGACACAGGGAACAGAAAAGAAGGTCAAAGAGGTCAGGACAAAGCTTGCCTCTGTTTTGAAACCTAAATTCATGGGCCATGTCCCAACCTGCTAGTGGTCCTCTTGCTGGCTACTTAACTCACCTGTGGTATAAAAGTTCACATTTGATCCTTTCTGCCTCAGCTACTCTGAGTTCAACTTCACTGAGTTCATGCTCCTGGTGCCTAGACCTACAGGTTGGCTTGTCCATAGCTTCAGAACTGTGGAGCATAGCCTTATACCTGCCGAGGCTCTGCTGCCCATCAGATCTCTGGCTGCCTGCTCTGACCCCTCCCAGGCAGCTCTGCCCTGCTGTGGCCCATGCCTGTCCTCTGGAAAGATTAGCACAAATAATCCCATCAATGAGACAGACACAACCTCACAAGCACCTAAAGAAACAGGACACAGGCCCCTGCATGCAGACAAAAGGTCAACACCAGGGCACACCTGAGAACCATGGAGAAGGACCAGAGCAGTACAGCTAACCAATGTGAGATCAAGAACAGGAGGATGCTGCTTTCCTCACCACAGCCCAAATAAAGACTGAACCCGTAAAATTTGGCTCAAAAAATACGTTTTTGGCAAAATAATCTATGAAGTTGTTGGTTATGAGAGTAAGGAAATTAAAACAAAACAAAACAAAAACTATGTTGGGCAAGATTTTATCTTGACAATGTTCCTTTACCTGATGTAAAATGTGATGAAATTGACTGTAATTGATTCCAAGGAAGGATGCCAGAGATTCTTCAGCATTAGATCCAACCTTAAAATAGGAATTATTGGGCCTCATTAGTATAGTGATGTTATTTTTTAAATTTCCTTCTCTCTAGTTCAGATGTCCATCCTTACAGACAAGGAACTCACCTGGTTAACAGAACACCTCAATATCATGAAATGACATCTGCATTATGGCTTGTTGCCAAGACCGAGTGGGCCACATGCTAGCTGGTTCCCCTTTCAGGCTGGGAGTGTGTGACAAAAAGCTGGCAGAGCTGGCATTGATGAAAAGGGAGCCTCTCCATGGCCATATGGGTTGTGTACAGAACCTAGGTATCATCCAGAGGCTGAACTGTCCAGCCTCTGAGGTTTCTTCCTTCTTCACAGAATAGCTGCCAGCCTGGTCCTCAGAGTTCACAAATACCTGGGCATAAGCATGTATCTAAATGGCAGGAAGGGGTGCCTCACAGATATACTCTAGATAAAATAGCAGGTGGGTGAGCTTTGTCTGCTCTTGGGCTCCTGTCTTGAGAAACTAGGGATATGTTGGTAGTAAGAAAGGGAACCATAGTGCAGTCCCTTATCGATGATGGAGGTTTGGAGTGGAAAGGAAAAGAGAAACAGTAAAACAGAAAACTGTGTTACAATCAGTTAGCCTCAGTTCAGGGGGATGATGGGAGACAAAAGGGAGCATGGAATCCTTTAACTGAAATGCGATATAAAAGTCATAAAAAGGAAATGTAGCACTGATACATGCTACAATGTGGATGAACCTTTAAAGCGCTGTGCCAAGTAAGGTAAGCCAGATATAAAAGCTCACATATTGAATGATTCCATTTATCTGAAAAATCCAGAATAGGTAAATCTATAAGGACAAGAAGTAGGTTAGTGGTTGACAGCGTCTGGGAGGAGACAGGAATGGGGAGTGACGGCTCAACAGGTACAGAGTTTCCTTTGGAAGTGATGAAAATGTTTGGTGTCTAGATAGACATGATGGTGGCTCAGCATCGTGAATGTATGTAATGCCCCTGAGTAGTACACTGTAAACTGGTTCATTTTATGTCAAGTGAATTTTACCTCAATAAAAACAATTTTTGCGGGGGGGGGGGGGGGGTTATGCCTGGATGGCTCAGTCGGTTGGGCACCCGACTTCGGCTCAGGTTATGATCTTGCAGTTCACGAGTTCGAGCCCTGCGCCAGCCTCTGTGCTGACAGCTCAGAGCCTGGAGCCTGCTTCCAACTCTGTATCTCCCTCTCTCTCTGCCCCACCCTGCTTGTGCTCTCTCTCTCTTTCAGGAATAAATAAACATTAAAAAAATTTTAACTGCAACATAAACATATTGACGCAAAGAATAAGAAGTAGTTTTAGGATAGACTGCAGGCTCCCCAGGATTGTGTCAGATGTCACAATTTGGAAAATCCCAGAAGACTGAGCAAGTCATTTCTGATCGTGGGGCCTCAGCTCTCACTCAGCTATCTGTAACGTAAGACAAGCTTCCAGTTCAAATAGCATATGATCCTATCACTGCTCCTGCCATGTGATAAAGTCTTTAACAAATGTTAGGGGACACATACCCACAAATGTGGTCATCCTCAGCACCAAATGTAATAGGATTTACAGGTTACAACGCATCCAAGGGAAAGTTACAGAAATCCCAGTATTCAAAGAGCTTAAGATACAAACTTTCAAATAAAAGCTAATGTTTATTGAGTATTTACTACCTGTCACACACTGTTGGCAGTGCTTGTATACCACTGACTTATTTTATCATCGTAACAGCTGTTTTCCAGCCGAGGAAGCAGGGCGCAAGGAAAGTTCAGTAGCTTATGCGAGGTCATACAGCTAAGGGTGGAGAAGAGATTTGAGCCCCAACAGTCCAAATCCAGTGCCCTCATGTTTAACCTCTGTGCTCTCCAGCCTCTCTATAGGCAGAATCTATTTTCTTTTTGGTTCTAGCTTAGCTCTAAGGTTGGTGCTATTAGATTCATGCTGGTTCTGGCTACACTGAGGAATCTAATAGTCATTAGGAAAAGTAAAGAGCCCTGGACTGGTAGACAAGAGATCAATGTTTTAGATCCATCTTGGTCATTGGTATTGTGACTGTGAGCAGATTTTACAACCTCTCTGGCCCTCAGTATCTTCTTCTATTAAAACTGAGAAGTTGGACTAGAGCAATTGTTTTCCAATTATTTAAGCAGCAGAACTCATTCTTAGAATTAAACTTACTTGGAAGGCCAACATATAAAGTATATAAAAGTGTGGAGCTGTTCTGGATGAAAGTGGCATAGGAAGAACAATAGAATCTCTTTCTACATCCCAGGCAGTTCCTGAGACACTTTCTTGGAACCCCTGTGACTCTGTGGAACATAGTTTGAGACCCACTTAAATAGAAATTCGTGAAGCTCTTTTGAAAATAAAACCTAAAAATTTTAATTTCAAATACTGCATCCTTAGGCATTATTTAATGCTGTGGGGAAACTTGGAATATTCTAGCCACTTCACTCGAAGGTATTTATTTGAATTGATGACCTTGTACAGAGTTGGTGAAGATTTCAGGTAAGAAGTGCAAGTGGAATCCCTCCAAGGATGCAATCCCAGATCAAAATGAAAATGTTCAAAACCCAAGCCTTCCAAAGAGCTCTCTGCATCCCTTTTAACTAACTGCTAAATGTTACTAACCCAACAGATCCCCTCCCAGGAGACAAGCTGTTCAGTTCTGGATCTGTGTGTTTTGTCTAAATAGCCTAAAATTATTAAGCTGGATCATTTATTAGAATTTTATGTCATTCAACGCAACCCCACTTCATTCTTTCTAAAACTTGATACTGATATCTTGCTGGATCCCTGCAATTAAACTTGGTCAATGAATAATTGGACAAGAAATGCCAGGAAGAGTAAGAGTCTCTTATAGTCACTCTGGAAAGATCAACTGACAGAGACCTCCAGGGAAGGGAACTTCATGCTCAAGTCAGCCCCTCTCACTCCACAGGCATTTATAAATTCAAGTTTGCTGCAGTGCTTGAAAGAGGTTATACAACTGTTATGACGCAATGTTCAAGGCAGACAGCTACCCATAACTCAGAGGCCAAGACAAACAGGAATATATTAATAGCAGCCATAACATAAAGATAATTCATTTTCAGTATCTGGGAGCTAAGGGGATCCGCAGATAAACTGTTAAGCATTTAGGCATTAAAGCAGAGGAGCTTAACAAATAGGGAGAAAAAAACAGGAGGGAGATGGAGAGAAGAAAGATTGATCTCCTTTGGAAACAATGCAGCATCTGAACCAATTAAGTTAAAAACAATTATGTGGTTATGGGCAACACCAGACAAAAAAGAAAAGACATTTTCCTAAATCCCCTTGCTCTGCCATTTGGGTGGCATATACCACCCAAGGGACAAAGCCTTTCTTAGTACTAGTAGAGAGATTATACCAGGAAACATTTTCCTTTTCTTAACTCCCCTCACCCCCAACATCGTGGTTCAGATTGCTGGCTTGATGCAAGTAAACAAACAAACAAAAAACCCCTCACTGTTTGAATTTAATAAAACATCATAAGTACCTTTCTTTGGGGAATGGCTGGAAAGAATTAGAGGACTATTTCTCTACTTTTTTTTTTTTTTTAACTCATGAAACCTGAAGTAAAAGAAACATTTTGCAGTTTTAGGCTTGTTTGTTTGTTTGTTTGTTTTGTAACATGGCAGGGAATGCATTTTGATTATGTACTCCCAGAATGTACACTGTGAACTCCCCAAAATGTCACAAAGGCTACTTAATAAGAAAATAGTCTGACCACCAAATAGGCTGGTCATCATCATCACACCATCTTGTACTCAGGCAGTAAACTCACATGAATTGTTGATAATCAATTAAAAAAATAATGATATCAATGTTTAAATCTGAGGTGTTAACATCAAAACTCAAATATTCACAAAAGTATACTTGTACACAGTGTTTAAAAATTTTTTTAAGTTTATTTGAGAGAGACAGAGACAGCATGAGTGGGGGAGGGGCAGAGAGAGAGAGGGAGACAGAGAATCCCAAGCGGGCTCCACACTGCCAGTGCAGAGCCTGACACAGGGCTTGAACCCATGAAACCGTGGGACCATGACACGAGCTGAAACCAAGAGTTGGACGCCTAACCAATTGAGCCACCCAGGTGTCCCATACAGTGTTTAAAACTCAGTTGATATTTTATCATATATGGGGTAAGACATGGCCTTTTGCAGAGGAGTGAAGGCTTCTGGCGCCTACAGCTTCCTCCACATACAGTGAGTCAATCTCATGCCTCCCGGATGTGCTCCCTTCATTCATTCCTAGCCTCTCCCCACCCCATCTTGCTAGTGCCATCTTCCAGCAGGAATGTGTATCAAACTGATCCACCTGTCTCTGGTCTTACTCCCTACCCCAATCAATCTATTTTTCACACTGAAGTCAACATCATCATTCTAATATATAGATGTGATCACACCATGCCCCTCCTTAAGAGTTTTCAGGTCCGCATTCACTACAAGATCACCCAAAAACTTTAGCAGAGCCTATAAGTACTTCACCATCTTGCCCACCTCACCTTTTCAGCATTTTCACCTGCTCATCTCTCCTTTCCCCACCCAAACACATGCAGACCTCCAACCCCCACCTCCCTCAAACCGTGGAACATAGACATTAACACTCTTGTCTCCCTCCGTCAGCAACTTCCCATCTTTTCCATCTGATAGGTCATTAAAAATGTCAGCTCTTTCATGAGACTTTCCAACATTCCCAGGCAATTGATTTTCTTATTTTTCAAAGCATTCACACATATGTCTACCAGTAGAATAATTATTTGCTCTGTTGCTGTTTCTAGTAACTGCCCTCCCTCCTCAGTTATCTAAGGCAGGTGCTAGGAGGGAAATTGTTTGTCTTTGCATACCCAGTGCTTAGCACAGTACCTAGCACAGAGCAGGCCCTAGTAAATGACTGATAAATACAGGAACAAAAGAATTCAAGTGTTTACAACCTGAGAAAAGATGACAAAAACATGTGAGTTTAAGTACTTAACAATATAGATCAATGATAGTTCAAGTCAACGAATATAAGAAATATGAGGTAAAATCAGCAAGTGTCAAAAAAATTCAGAGGCTGGCATTTTGTGGGAGGGCTTCTCCAAGAAGAGGTATTGGAGTCTTCAATGGACAAAGAGAACTTGAATCAGAATACAGAATACAGAACTACACTCCAAGAGGATGGAATGTGAGAGAAAAAAGAAGAACAGGAAGGCTCAGCCTTGTTTGGAGGCTAAAAATAAAGCAATCCAAGAACGATTTTAGAGGCTTTGAGTAAACTGGTGGGTAACAAAAAAATGCCTGCCCCTCCATTGTGCAGAGCATACAGAGCTAGGATGGGAAAAGCATACTGTCACATTCACTTCTAGAGTCCCTGTGTACCCCACAATGTCCCTTGTTGTTTGCCTATCAGATGTTGGCCTGGGGATGGGGGGATCACACACACTGCCCCTGCTCTGCTGAGACACCACTGCCTGGTATCAGCATTTACAGGTGTTGCATGGAACACGGAACTACAGAACATGTTTCCGTATGGCCAGAGATCATTTTTCCACCCTGACTCTAAGTAGGAAGTAACTTTTCCTTCCAAAAGGGGCCTCCTCCCCTTCCCTACAGAGATCCCACAGAGATGCAGAGAATTCAGTTTAGAAAAACTGGAAGCTACAGCATTTTGTTGGGGGTATTAGGAGGAAGCTAAGCCTGCCTTCCATAGAAACCAGTGCCCAGAGACTACACTTTGACAAGTCCATAAATGAAGCCTAAGAGCTAGAAGTTGACATTCTAGCACAGTCCAAACAAGAACACTGTGGGGTATTCTGAGGAGACCTATACTGAGCCAGTACAGAGATTGTATCCATGGCCACACGGCCTGAAGATTTACACTAACTCCTCAGAGGAGGATGGATTGTTGATGCCATAACCTGCTTTAGTCTTCATAATTCATCACATATAAGTTCATATACTAAATGTATGTAGAGATCTTCTGACAGGTCAAGGGTGCAGATGCTCCCAACAGAACTTTTGTTCATCTTAATCAAATCCTAAGATAAAAACCACATGTCAGAGACTGCTACTTATCTGCCAATATCCATTGGCAAGTGTCCCACATGGCTGCCTAGAATAAATATTTCATTCCCCTCTTCCAACAGACTGAGTTCTGGTTGATAGGCTAGGAAGGAATGCGATGGCTGCAGCTTACTTTCAGTCCTCTTCTTTCATCCTGTTACCGGTACAGTGACTATGCCTGGAAGCCATCTTGGGCCATGCATGTGAAGGCAACAGCCTAGGTGTGGAGGTTAACTTAACAAGATAGAAGGGACCTGGGTGTCTGACACTGGGAAGCACTGGCTTGCTCAAAAGAGAATTAAATGTCTGCCTCCATTTAATTCACTGTTATTTTGGGCTTCTTTTACAGCAGCCAAATCTGTATCCCATCTAAGGATGTCATATGCAAATATATGGCCCAGGTGGATCCTGCCTGACAGAGCCAAGACTCCATGGCCCTAAGTGGAAAGTGTGGAAAGTCTAGAAAGCAACCCCCTATGGGATTTTCTAATAATAAGCCTGTTTGCCTGTACATATCACTCTGATGTTGTACTCACAGTGCAGTGAATAAAAAGACATCAGAAAATACCTCTTCATTGATCAAAAGCCTATGTACTTTGAGCCAAGAGAAGAAAACTCAAGCTAAAAATCTGTCCATTCCCAAATTACAAAGCCTTATAAAAGTCCTGGGCTGGATATGAAAAGCAGGATTTGGCAATTACTTACTTAACCCCCTCACTTAATTAGGACAGGTAAAACTAGTCGGAAACCCAGCTCTCCTAACTCTCAATCCAGTGCTCTCAATACCTTCCTGCCACTTTGAAAGAATTCAGTCTAAAGGAAGACTAATGAGCAGTGAAATATCATATCAGGCAACTGATGTTATAAAGAAGGTATTGGAAGGATGTGTGTTATTACATGTTGTTTGTCCTTTTTCTTAATTGGCAGCCATAGGCTGAGTCACATTTACTTAGACAGGCACATTTTTGTTCAACTGGATATGCTAAGACAAATGAAGGGAGATATTCAAGGAGCGCTGACATGACCTCTTCCAGCTGACTTTTCCTGGAACAGTTACTGAAAGATCCTGCTGCAGCTCCAGATCTCACCTCTGTCGACTCTTGTGATGTCCACCTTCCTGGCATTTACAGCAGTCTGCGGAAGTAATGAGGAGAGCCAAGAGCTCCCATGTTAGCCAAAAGGAGGAAGCTCTCACTCAGCAGGTGGAAGTCTCTCCCGGGGAAATCCTGGAGGCTTGTTGTTCCTGTCAACTATTATAATGTGCCCATAAATTTCATCTGACAGAAAACACGATGTCAAAGGAGTAGAAAGTAACAAAACCAAAAATGTAAAAGCATCCTTGCCAGAACTCGGCCCATCCTCTGTGCACAGCATTGAAGATACAAGGAAAGAAGCCATCCACACGTCCTGTGCCCAGACCACTGCAGCTGCCCTCTGGGGCTTTCCAGGGCAGTGAATCAGGAGCCACAGAATGGGGAGTGGGTTCTACAGGTCATTCCAAAACATATTAACCTTCACAACTACAGGACACTAGATGCACCACACTGCCAAAAAAAGGTAGTTTCTTTGTTAGCTTGATTTTTTCATTGGTAGGCCAAGAACCAGTTAATTTTCAGGGCTCACTATAAAATGATAATGCAGGGCTCCCTGTTCCCAATACATTAGAAATTTTAAGATAAGGACAGCAGAGCATTAAACCAAGCTCAGAGCCCTTCTAAGTGGGACTGTGCAAGTTACATATCCCTGGATAGATTCTACCTTCCGTAACATTCTCTCTTTTTTTTATATATATAATACTTTTTTTTAACGTTTATTTATTTTTGAGACAGAGAGAGACAGAGCATGAAGGGGGGAGGGGCAGAGAGAGAAGGAGACACAGAATCGGAAGCAGGCTCCAGGCTCTGAGCCATCAGCCCAGAGCCTGACGCGGGGCTGGAACTCACGGACCGCGAGATCGTGACCTGAGCTGAAGTCAGACGCTTAACCGACTGCGCCACCCAGGTGCCCCCATAACATTCTCTTTTTATACCAGGCAGATTGGTTTATTTATTGGGTATTCTAGTTCTGTATCCAAGCTGTCTGTATGCAAACCCCAACTCCTCTGTCTATAAGCTGGGTGACCCTGAGCAAGTTATTTAAGCTCTCTGAGCCTCAGCTTCCTCAGCTATAAGACAGAAATAATCACCTAGGAAATGACACATATAAAGCTCCTGACATATAAACACCCACTCAACTATTATCAACTATTACTATTATTATTATTATTATTACCTAGGAGGATGTCAGTTGATTGAGAAGTGTTCTGAATGATAATCAGTGATTAGGGAATATTTGTGAACTCCATATCTAGGAATAATTTTACTACTGGGAAAAAATAGTCAATGTGTGGATATTTCTGTATTTATCCTAGGAACTATTCTGAGACTTGTTGTATATGGCACTAAAAAGTCAGTTCCTGGCCACTGAGGAGAAGTTACTGGTTGGCATATATAGGTTTCACACAAGGAAAAACTTTCTAATACACCATCTGTTGACACTGCCTAATGAGTTCTCCATCTTCAAGGGCATTCAAGGAGGCTTAACAACCATCTTGTCAAGACGCAGAGCAAATTTATGTATTAGGCAGATGGCATTCAAGTTCTCTTCCATTCCTGAGATGCTGTAGATTCAGTGTAGTTTCAGAGTTTCTATTCTGTAACTACAATGTCTAATTTTATTCCCTCCATGGCCTTCCACCAAATCAGCCCTTCTGTCTTCCCTTCTTTCCCCTTCAACCATTTCATTCCAGCCAAGTGTACTTATAGACTCGGGAAGCTTACAGCATCTAGAATTTTTCTCCTTCTTCTCTACTGTATCTGTCTTAAGGAGTCTACCTTCTCCCATCCCCCAGTGCCTTCTATTTTTATTCTTTCATTCTGAAGTTAACTCCATGTAAATCGACTTCAGGAAACCTATCCTGATTAATGATTTGGGAAGGAAGGTACCAGGAAGTAAAGGTGCAGAGCACAGATTTGGAGAACAAATGGTCCTAGGCACCCCATCCAGCTCTCCCAACTACTGTGAGTGACTCTGAGCAACTTATTTAATATTCCTGATCCGTGTTAATTTATCTAAAAAGTCTGGATAATATTAGTACCCATCTCACAGAGTTATTCTAAAATTTAAATGATGTAATGCATGTAAATGCTTAGCATGGTATCTGGCATACAGAGATTCCTCAGTGAAAGTTTGCAATTATTTTTATTGATGTCCATTAAAGGGCTTTTGCTGATAGGATTCTGTTCCTGCCTTTCCTTCAGCTTCCAAGAGAAGTGTGTGTGTGTGTGTGTGTGTGTGTGTGTGTGTGTGTGAGAGAGAGAGAGGGGGCGGGTAGGGAGAGAGAGAGAGAAGATCTCTGAAAGAATCGTATACCTTTAATGTTTGTCTTTAACCCTATTTTAAAGATTGCCCACCATGTTCATGCCACAATCCTGAATAGTAAGAAACATAAGAAATTTAACAAATGGTTTCTCCCTACACAAAGTTAAGGAACATGAGAAATCAACAGAAACATAAAACCATCTATCATTGATATTTTAAGGATACCATTAGGTAGTAAATATTAAATATGTGCAGTTACGTACTTCATATTAAGTAATATTTAACATATTATGGGCACTGAAAACTGAATCAGTCTGTGAGCAAATCAAACAGCGCTATAGTTAATAGTACTCTGTCACAAAAATAACATGTTCCATTAGAGGCCATCTGGATTCTACTTCCCATCCTTAAGCATCTCAACCTCTGCTTTTCCCCTTCCTCCTTCCTCCCTACCAAACCATCCATTCTGCACTATTCTGGGGCAGTTAAAGACTCATGCAGCTTAGAGCCCAAGTAACAACTCAGGGAGCCACCCAGTTTGACTTCTACCTTTTTCCCTCCAATAGCCTCCACAGAAATCAGGAATCCCATCTCTCAGTGGAGAGTGATAAATTTTACCCCCTCATCAGACAATGTTTAAAGGAGGGTTAATTTTTTTTTTTTTAATTAGGACTTGGGACTGATGCTTTAGCTGGTTTCAGTTTATTTGCATGTTTGTAAGAGAGCTGGATTGGGAAAGAAAACCCAGCATGATGATAAGGGAAAAGCTCCATCTTTTGTTTTACCATTATAGTTTTATTCACATGTAAATTTGAGTACTTGTTTTTAAAATCAGATGTGTCCTGTATTAAGTCAAGTTCTCTGTCCCTACCGGGTATTGGTCAAACTGAACTGATTTTCTTCTCAAATTAGTTGAGTCATGCTTGTTAAGATAGAGAGAGACCAGATTAGCTCTGTAAAATCAGCTACTGTCTTGTGCAATGCCCAAGCTTGGCTATATCTCAGTTGATGGATGAAGAGTTTGTCCACACCCTTGAATTTCGTCTTTCCACACTCCTTCACTTTTACCCCAGTTATTTCTCAGCATTCCACCTTCCCTTCCATTCTGCCTATCACAGCTATGAGTGGTGCACAGGAGCAGCTTGCACCAGCTGATGAGAGAAGATTGTTAAATTTTCAGAAGTTTTGTGAACCAATTGTTAAACATAGCAGGTATCAAATATGTAAGCTTACACTTAAATGAGTTACATCAAAAACAAAGGGAAGAAACAGTCAAAATCTTATCACTTCCTAACTGCTTTACTACATTTTGCCATTATCTTTGTTCTTGGACTTACTTAGGTCTGTTGAATTTGTATGGTGGAAAACCATAGGCTACTGAGCATTTCTTTCCTACTCCACATTCGACGTTTGTGTTGCTATGTGAAATCAAGTCTTAGTGGGAATATCTATAGCAGAGAAATCAGCAAATGCTACATATCGGCCCTTGATGTGTTGTTTTGTTCACTGTTTAGACCAAGGGTCTGCAAACTCTGGCCAGTGGCTTGATTTTGTATGACTCTTGAGCACAGAATGACTTTTTATACTTTAGAAGTCTAACAAATATTCAGAACCTCACTTTGGTTGAGACATTAATACTGTGTTGTGTCAGTTTAGAAGGCAACCAAAGTTCTTTCTGATTTGTTGTGCTACGCCTTCCAGCCAAGATGCAAGCCTCCAGCCAGCTCTTCTTGCTTTCTTCTACCTCCTTCCTGAGAATGATGAGTCTGGCATTAGACTCAACTGGCAAAGAAATGTGATACAGCACAAGGCAAATGAACCCAATCATCTCACCACCAGAGTCACATTAGCTCCACAGACCCAACAACAGTAAAAATACGTTTTGATTATAAGCAGCATTGGATAAGGCCAAAAAAAAAAATCTTCACATCACATAAGTGGATATTTGGCAATTATCCAAGTAATTGGATCAATGTAAGTAACCAGACCACTCCTCTCCTCTCCCTCCAAAAAGTCTATTTGGGAGTGTAATTATCTATTTTGCCAAAATTAACTGGATAATTAAAAAATCTGTATCCTTTTTTTTTTAAAGGGTGAAAACTTATCTCTGTATGATTCTGAAATCCATAAATGCTTGAGAGTTCTTGAAGGAGCAGCCTTCATTTAAAGACCAACCTATGAAGTAGCAACTGAATTCTTTAGATGTTTACCAAGATGGCAGTTCAATTTCAAAGCTGAAAACCAGCAAAAGCAAAACATTTCCATTGCCCTGACTCCTTTTCTTTTCCCCGGTGTGCCCAGGGTTTTGATACCATCACTCTCTGACCATACTAGTCCAGTTTAGGCCTTCAGTGTCATCTTTTTCTCCTAATGGGTTACCCTGTCTCCAGACCTATCTATTTTCTACATTGCAGCCAGAAGTATCATTCTGGAAATCAGATGTCACTTCTCTCTTAAACTTCAGCCTGTTGACTAGAGAATAATCTCCAGTCCCAAAGTCCAAGCCACATCCAGAAGCCTCCTAAGCATCTAGCTCCAGTCTACCTACAGTTGTATCCTTGATGAGCAGGAAGCTCATACATCAGTGATTCCCAAACTTTAATATACATTAAAATCATCTGGGAGCTTTTAAAAATCCTGATGCCCAGGTCACACCCCTATCAATTAAGTCAGAATGTCTTGGGCTGAAGCTAGCATCTGGCACCTTAAATAATACCAAAACTATAATAGTATTTTTGTCACCCAGATTGCCTACAGGACTAGAAATTGTTCTTAGAACTTTTACATATTTGGGGTGCCTGGGTGGCTCAGTTGGTGAAGCATCTGACTCTTGATTTCAGCTCAGATCATGATCTCACAGTCATGAGATCAAGCCTCATGTACAACTCTGTGCTGGGTGTGGAGCCTGCTTGGGATTCTCTCTCTCCCTCTCCCTCTGCTCCTCCCCCATGTGCACACTTGAATGTATTCTCTCTCAAAATAAATAAGTAAACTTAAAAAAAAGAACTTTTACTTATTTATTTTTATAAATCTATTGACATAGTAAATACAGTGTACAGTAATTTGCTTTAGTGCAAACTCTAAACTGCTGGAAAGCAGGATCTGTTTTTAATTTTTTGTCATATTGACAATATTTAGATAGTATTCGGCAACCAAATAACACAACAAACATTTGTCAAATCAAAGAAAAAATGAATGAACAAATAAATCAATAAATTATAGCAAGCAAGAGACACTAAACAGAATGAAATGTAAAAAGCTTAAAATAAGGTGTACTTGGGTGGCTCAGTTGGTTAAGCATCCAGCTCTTGATTTCAGCTCAGGTCATGATCTCACAGTTCATGGGATCAAGTTCGTTCCAAGCTAGAGCCTGTTTGGGATTCTTTTTCCCTCTCTCTCTGCCCCTCCCCTGCTCATTTGCTCTCTCTCTCTCTCAAAAATAAATAGACAACCTCATGAAGATAAAAAGCTTCTGCACAGCAAAGGAAACAATCAACAAAACTAAAAGGCAACCAACGGAATGGGAAAAGATATTTGAAAATGACATATCGGACAAAGGGCTAGTATCCAAAATCTATAAAGAGCTCACCAAACTCCACACCCAAAAAACAAATAACCCAGTGAAGAAATGGGCAGAAAACATGAATAGACACTTCTCTAAAGAAGACATCCAGATGGCCAACAGGCACATGAAAAGATGCTCAACATCGCTCCTCATCAGGGAAATACAAATCAAAACCACACTCAGATATCACCTCACGCCAGTCAGAGTGGCCAAAATGAACAAATCAGGAGACTATAGATGCTGGAGAGGATGTGGAGAAACGGGAACCCTCTTGCACTGTTGGTGGGAATGCAAACTGGTATAGCCACTCTGGAAAACAGTGTGGAGGTTCCTCAAAAAATTAAAAATAGACCTACCCTATGACCCAGCAGTAGCTCTGCTAGGAATTTACCCAAGGGATACAGGACTACTGATGCATAGGGGCACTTGTACCCCAATGTTTATAGCAGCACTCTCAACAATAGCCAAATTGTGGAAAAAGCCTAAATGTCCATCAACTGATGAATGGATAAAGAAATTGTGGTTTATATACACAATGGAGTACTACATGGCAATGAGAAAGAATATGGCCCTTTGTAGCAACGTGGATGGAACTGGAGAGTGTGATGCTAAGTGAAATAAGCCATACAGAGAAAGACAGATACCATATGTTTTCACTCTTATGTGGATCCTGAGAAACTTAACAGAAACCCATGGAGGAGGGGAAGGAAAAAAAAAAGAGGTTAGAGTGGGAGAGAGCCAAAGCATAAGAGACTCTTCAAAACTGAGAACAAACTGAGGGTTGATGGAGGGTGGGAGGGAGGGGAGGGTAGGCGATGGGCATTGAAGAGGGCATCTTTTGCGATGAGCACTGGGTGTTGTATGGAAACCAATTTGACAATAAATTTCATATATTAAAAACAAAGAAATGAAAGAGAGAACCTCACTGTATATCCCAAGTACATTAACAAGATAATAAATTATAAGCAATGCTATGACCATAAATTTAGTAACCTAGTTGAAATGAACCAATTCCTTCAAAGACACAATATCCCAAAACTTATACAAGAAGTAGGCAATTTGAATATCTATTAAAGAAATAAAATCAGTAACTAATAACCTCCCAAAACAGAAAGCACCAGGTCCAGATGTGTCCCTGGCAAAGTCTACCAAACATTTAAAGAAGAAATTAAAGCAATTCTCTACACTTTCTTTCAGAGGGTGGGAGCAGAGGAAATATTTCCTAACTCATTCAATGAGGCCAGCATTACCGAAATACCAAAACCAAAGACAGTATAAGAAAAGTACAGATCAATATCTCTAATGAACATAGTAGATTCAAAATTCCTCAAAAACTATTAAATCAGTGGTTCCCAGGGGTCAGTAGGGAAAGAATAAATAGGCCACACATAGAGGCTTTTTAAGGACAGTTAAAGTACCCTATATGATACCATAATGATGGATGACTGCCATTATACTTTTTTCCAAACTCATAGAATGTACAACACCAAAAGTGAACCACAGTGTAGACTATGAACTTTGGGTACCACTCTGATGAGGGATGTTGACAATGGGAGGCTGTGTGTCTGTGTGTGTGTGCATGTGTGTGTGCGTGGGGAGGGAGTATATGGAAAATCTTTGTACCTTCCCCTTTATTTTATTGTGGTCCTAAAACTACTCTGAAAAGTTAACAATTCAATTAAAAAAAACATAAAAAAAAGAAATGAGTATGTCCCTGTAAGACAAATGGCTGATGGCATTTGTTGCTATCCACGAAATTTAAGCTTTTAAGTGAAAGCTAGGATTTTGAAAAATTTGTATATGTCACTATGAGCTTAATAGCATCCTAATAACTTAAAAATTTTTCTCATGAGATTAATGATATTAGCAAATGAAACTTTTTGATATCGTGTCATGAACTATATCAGTATTTGAGAGACCAGCATAAAAACAGTTAACCAATATTGATTTAGGTAATCAGTACATGATATTACAAAATCATTCATAGGTAAAAGATTCTTGCAAAGTGCAAGGCATTGAATTATAATGTAACAGATTATGAGAAGTTAATTAATATGGTTTCAGATTCCATTTTGCAACTAACTTTAAGGAACTACCCCTTGTCAGTTTTTGGTATATTATCAAAAAGATTGTAGGCAACATTTTGATTCTTTTCATGTCCTTTAACCAAACTGATGTATCACAACAAACTGAATGCAGAGCCCACGTGACAATGTAGCTTTCTTTTGCTAAACCAGATATTAAAGAGATTTGCAAAAAAATACAAAACAATGCCATTCATTGCATTAACTGTATGTTTTGGGAAACAGTTTTTTTCCAATAAAAATATTACTCATGTTAAGAAAATAAATAAATAAATAAATAAATAAATAAATAAATAGACAAATATTAAAGAAAAAGAAGCTTAAAATAAGGAATACTCTTCCCTATTTAAGAAACCAGGCCATTCATGTCATTTTTTATTTATATTTTATTTTTTAATTTTTTTAATGTTTATTTATTCTTGAGAGAGAGAGAGAGAGAGAGAGAGAGAGAGAGAATGAGTGGGGGAGGGGCAGAAAGCGAGGGAGACACAGAATCTGAAGCAGGCTCCGAAGAACCTGTCAGCACAGATCCCAACGGGGGGCTTGAACTCACGAGCTGCAAGATCATGACCTGAGCCCAAGTCGGGTGCTTAACTGAGCCACCCAGGTGCCCCTTCATGTCATTTTTTAATACAGTGAATCATTTTAAAGGATGAAGCAGCCCAATTGCCACTGAATTGATCCCATAGGCCTTAATAAAGGTGGAAAAAGCATTGTCTGGAAATCAGTAGACCCACAGTCTAATCCTGTTCTATCATTGCCATTTTATTTAAAGGCACTTGATACCTTTCAGGTGCTTTACTTGTACTTTCTCATTTAATTCTCAACAACAATGCTACAAAGTAGGATTCATTAGAAACTTCATTTTATAGAAAGAAAACTGAGGTTGACATAGCTGAGCCACATTCAAACCTAGGAAGCTTGTCTTTGGCACACAGGCTGCCATGTCTTTGGCACACAGGCTGCCATGTCTTTGGCCATGCTGCATTCAAACCTAGGAAGCTTGTCTTTGGCACACAGGCTGCCATGTCTTTGGCCATGCTGTCCAGGGACTTTCCAACCTGGCTGCAGTTAGACTTACTTTAAGGAGATTTACCAAGGCCCAATCTGAGAGTTTGATGAACTAGTCTGGGTGAGCCCTGGCCATTGGTACTTCTTTTTAAATGCCTTCCACCAAGGCTTGAGAACTTCTTCTCTAGGCTCTCTCTAAAGTGATGTAACCTTGGAGCATCTGGGTGGCTCAGTCAGTTAAGCATCCAACTTCAGCTCAGGTCATGATCCTGCAGTCCATGAGTTCCAGCCCCCCATTGAGCTCTGTGCTGAAAGGTCAGAGCCTGGAGCCTGCTTTGAATTCTGTGTCTTCCTCCCTCTCTGTCTCTCAGAAATGAATAAACGTTAAAAAAAAAAATTAAACTGATGTAACCTCACAAAAGCCATTCCTCTAGCTTAGCTTTCTTCTACACAAAGAAGAGGCTAAAACTACTTATCTTGGTGACAATTCAAGTTTGAATGCCTAGGAATTATCCCTGTCCCTCGTCTATCCTTAACCTCAGGTATGAGCAAAGAGGAGGCTCCTGATATCTCCATATGTGGACTCCTAGTCAGCCTTCTCTTGGAGTTTTTAGCCCCATTAAAGGGAAATTGGGGCTATGACAAGCCAACACTATAGCTTACTTCATGAAATGCAGTGAAGGAACAAAAGCTGTATAGCTCCCTAGGAAGAATAAGAAGGAATAAATGTAACTCAATAAGTATGCCTTGCTAGCCCTACTTAAAGATGATCACTTAGCACTGGGGAAAGGGACAGAGTACAGAAGAGTCTACTGATTAGTAAACTAGCCCTTTCATAGCTGACAAGGTCTCCTCTGCCCTGCCTCAGGGTGACAAGTGTGAAGAAGTAGAGAATCCAGTCTGCCCCCTTGGGAAGGGAGATCCCAAGGAGAATAAGGGAGGGCTGATCAGGTGAAAACTGTTGGTAGTTCAAGTACATACTATTCATACAGATGAATACCTGGACTAAGACTTGGTAGTCCCTAAGGAGGAAAGGATTGCCTTTGGGAGGGTCTTAGTTAGTCAGCTGTCCTCCAGGACCAGAGGGTATCAAGGTGGCTTTAGGATGATGTCTACGGCCCCACTCAGACAAGTCTCTAGGACTTCTCTAAGACCAAAAAGCTCAAACCACCCAAGAAAACTCATAGTGTAAGAATGACCAGGGCCCAGTCTCTCAATCTTAGGGCCACTCCACCCTGGTCTGAGCCTAAAGAGAAGATATACAACACCTTCATTTTGTTATACTTGGCAATTCATTTAAAGAAACTGAAGCCTTTCTTGAGCCTCCAGCATGTGCTCCCATGGCATCCCAAACCTTTTACATAGCACCGACCACTTGATTGTCATTAGCTGTTTATGTGTCCATCTTCCCAATTAGACTAAACTCTAGGAGGGCATGGCATGCCTGTCTTGCTCACTGTAGTATTCTCAGCTCCCAGTCCGGTGCCAGTTCCATCATAAGAGCTTACCAAATGTTCACTGAGTGAATAAATGATTAAATGTAAAGGATATCTGACAAATGAATACACCAATACTTCCTATCTACTTCACAGGGAAGGAGAGAGACAGAAGCTGCCCTACTTATTACAATAATTCTCCCTGTTTAGACTAATCATGGTTTATTTGGGTTAAATAAACATGCTTGTTTTCCTGACATTTTCTCATTTCCTTATAAAGCCCATATAATTCTTAACAAAAGCAACTAAAACCAAACAATGGATTCAGTGTTTGCTGTTCTTTGAAAATGTATTAACATTAAAGGCCCTCAGAGGAACAACCCTGTAATAAAATGAGTGAGGCTGGCTAGAGTCATGGCCACTGCTCCTAGGAGTCTCCAAAACAGCAGTGAAGGTCAAAGCCCTGCAGAAGGCCGTTTATTACCAACAGGCAATGTAGAAAACACCCTGTCCTTTAATCTTCAAATTACCTCAAGGGAAACAAAAAGCAATGCTATCATTGTTTTTATCCACAGAGGAAGGAGAGCCTTCTTTGGACACTCAAATCCTGATTTTAAAGCCTTATATTTTATGACTACATCAAAATACTTAAAGTGTTTCAAAGAGCTCTTTCAGGAATACTCAGAACAGTTACAAAAATAAGTGTTATTACCCCCCATTACAGACAAGAAAAACTGGTCTTGTTTCTACATGATTTCTCCTATCATCACAGAAATAGGTGAAAACCTATAGATGCTGATCCTCAATCCACAAGGCTAGTACAACTGTCAACTTACCTCTCCTCCAAAGACAGTCAATATAGAGCCTGAAAGAGCTCCAGGTTCCTGCCAGTACATCAAAGTGTAGATCTGTATTTGCATTTTTTATATAGTGCTCCCTGTCCCCAAGTTCCCAAGGACATTATGGAAATAAATTAGGAGACTGGCAATGGCGACAATGATAAAAATTAAGAATCACAACCATCAACAAACTAAAAAGGGGGAGAAGGGGCACCTGGGTGGCTCAGTCGGTCCGACTTCGGCTTGGGTCATGATCTCACGGTTTGTGAGTTCGAGACTCGCGTCAGGCTCTGTGCTGACAGCTCGGAGCCTGGAGCCTGCTTTGGATTCTGTGTCTCCTTTTCTCTCTACCCCTCCCCAACTCACGCTTTCTCTGTCTCTCAAAAAGTAAATAAATGTCAAAAAAATTTTAAGAAAGTAATGGCCAATGACTAAACATTGATCAAGCCCCATCTTTGTACCAAGCGCTTTATATTCTAAGCACTTCGCATGCATTATATGATTTAGTTCTCATGACAGCCTGAAGAGGTAGGCATTATTATTGTTCTTAATTTGTAGATGAAGAAACTGAGGTCCAGAGTTTAACAGAACCCCCAAGGTTATATAGCTAGGAGAAGATGAGGCCAAGATTTAGACCTGGGTCTCTTTGACTCTAAAGCTCATGTTCTTAATCATTACACTATATTTTTTCCAAAAAGAAAGACATTATGCCACTATGACTGAATTAAATTCTCTGTAGTTTAGGGATATTGAAGGAATCCCAAATCCCAGAAAAATCAATCAGTTAAAGTTACTCAGAAATACTTCTGGTCATTAAGGTATCCCCTAAGCACAGGGCCAAAAATATCAGTGATTTAAATGACACTAGAGTAGAAATACAGGTCAAACCCAATTACAGTGGACCTCAAGGGAGCATTCAAGCTCTTATGGTATCCTGGAACTTTATTATATTAAATACTGCTTGCTCCAACTACTAGAGGACTCACACACCCTCCTTCCCTTTCTCTAAAGTCTGGTGCTTGTCCACACATTAAATTTAACCCTTGATTATATATTATGTTTTATTTTTCACCATTTTTCCATGTATGCTTATCTTCATCTCCTCAACTAGATTTTAAGTTCCTTGAGAATAAAAACTAGGCTTCAAACTTTGTCGCCCTTTCTAATTTATTATGTGCTTACAATGTGCACAAACTGGGTGCCTACTGATGTAAGTTACTTATTGGGAAGGGTGCTTGGATGGCTCAGACGGTTAAGCATCTGTCTTTGGGTTTCAGCCCTGGTCATGATTTCATAGTTGGTGGGTTTGAGTCCCACATTGGGCTCCATGCTATCAGCACAGAACGTGCTTGGGGTTCTCTCTCTGCCCCAAAATAAACTTTAAAAAAAATCATTTCAAAAAAACAAATATACCAGGAGTCAGGAAACTTTTTCTGCAAAGGAAACAATAGTAAATATTTTAGGCTTTGCAGGTCATCTGGTTTTTGTTGTAGCCGTTCAATTCCTTTGTTCCAGGGTGAGAACAACCACAGACAATACATTGAACATGACTGTGCCCCAAATAAAACTTTATTTAGGAAACAGAGGGCCAGATTTGGCCTGTGGGCTGTAGTTTGTCAACTCAATAGAGACTACATACAATACGCTTAAGGGTCCAGCCTGGGAAATGTTTTGAAATATCAGCATTTTATCAGCAGATTCTGTACCTCCCCCTCAGGCCTCTAGCCCATTTTTTAGGGTCCTAGCTTCTGACCAAGCCAATTGTTTTTCCAAAGCCTCTTTCCTTGGACGTAAGTTTAGTTCAGCACAATATTTTGCTGTTCATTTTTCCTTTGGGATTCATACATTAGTTTAAAAAGAAAAAAATCAATCACAAAGTGAAGAGCTGACATGGTAGGGTTGCATCAATAATAAGTAATTAGAAAACTCTTTGAATGTATTCCAGCCAAGAGTCCCTGACACTTTTTCTGACTGCTTCCTATAGGCTGCCATGTAAATCATCAAGGTAACTTGAAATCTGTATTTCACCTGAATTAAAAATCTGCAGAGAGAGCTGATCACTCCTGGCAGCAGGCGACCTAACGGGTGGCAAGGATAAACATTCATTCCTCTGAACAATGACTGCTTCCATCTGAGAACAAGAGAGCACAATGAATGAAGACACCTTTCTCTTTCTTGATTAAAACATTCAGCCCTCAGTTTTGATGTAACATTACTAAGTCCTTAATGGGCTGCTATCTTGACCTAATTTCACTGTGCACTAAACAGATTGTTCATTATCGTTTCTGGGATCATCTACAGGTTTGTTGAATGGAGGTGGTTCAACAGACAGTCACGCTATCTAGAGGGGGAAGAATTCTTCTAATTCAATCACCATATTCCACGGAGAAGTTAAGTGACTTGCCTAGAACTGTGGACTCCACCCAAGTCAAATAATTCTAAAGCCATTCCTCTATGGGATTGGTACCACTATGGTGAACCAGCTAGCACCACACACACCTAGGTAATTTGAGAGGTAACTCAGTTTACTATCCTAGTCCTAATGGACAGTCCACTAGGAATCCCCCACATCCCCACTCTGTCCCAGTACAAACTGCTTTATATGAAATTGGCCACATTCAATAACAATTTCCTGAATCACGTGACACAGAGCAGCCTGTGTTTGCAGAGACACAGCAGAGGGTCTATGCAACTTCTATGGTCCCTTCCACCACGCACTCTCAAAACAGGGAGATTTGTCTTTTGCCCTCTCAACTCACCCTTTCCTGAAGCCTTCTTAGCAATCAGGTGTTGAGACTCATGGACATAAGTTATCACAGTGGTTTTTGCATTTTAAGCCTATAATCTCTTTGTGTGGAATTCAAGGCACTTCCTCATGTTTTAGTATGTTCTGAGCATTGAGAAGTAGCTGAATATGTTGTTATTATAGAGGTCCTCTAAGCCCACTAAGCCTGACCCCTGACAATGAGACAAAATGAATAGGTTTAGTAGGACTGGCAGACAGACTCAAGGCAAAGTGAGATTAGAAGAGAATGTGCATGCGTGGTCTCCCCACACCAAAGAGCTCCAATTACCCCATGTCCACTCCAGGTCAGGTTAACAGAGGCTTAATCCTGTCAGTGGCTGGGCCCAGAATGGAGAAATTCTGATCTTTTTTACAGGCTCAAGCAAAGGTTCACCCAACAAGTCCCTTCCTTCCCCACATCTGCCCCTTCTCTTCTGTTCCAAGGCCTTCTGATGGCTGTTTCACATCTTAACTGCTTTGGAATCTCATGGAACACATACCTATATCTCCTATATTATTTCTTCCTCTTTTTGTGAAGTTTCTGATAAGTATGTTTTAGCTCAGATTCTCTATCTTGTAAAAATCCTAGGACTGAACTGTCTGTGGAATTAATGAGCTCCTTGTCACACAAAACTTTGTTGAGATGAACTGAGCATTGACCAGGTAATTGGACAAGAAGGATCCTTCTGGGTTTCTATTATAAATAGTAATAGCAATGAAGAAAATAATACTAATGATAGTACAGTTATAATAATCATAATCATAATAGCTTTTTTCATTTGCAGAACATTTTATAGATTGCAAATCTTTTTCAAGTACTCTTTCTAACTTGATCTCATTTACTCTATAAAATTGGTAGGGTGGATGTTATTTAGGATCCCTAAGTTACAGGTGAGGTCACTTGCTGAAGGTGACTGATAAAAAGAGGTTAAAGTAATTTCCCTTTCCAAAGGGTGCCTGTTCCACTATGTACTGCTGCCTGAAAAAGAAAGGAACCTTGCGCTGAAAACAACTGATAACACAGCTTCAAACCATTCCCTCCACTAGGAGAAAGAGGGCATTCATTAATTCTTTACTTCTATCATCATTTAGTACAAAATTCCTAGCAAAAAGGATGGTTTGCACAGGCAGCACAAGCAGAACATTAGAATTTGTTTAAATCATTTTAGAATCACAAACTCTTAGGGAGTATCCTGCAAACTCCTCTTTCCCCTCCATTCCAACACATTCTACACTAGGACAAATGCAAAACTTAGAGGTTATTTACACAATAAAGAAAAGAGTACTAATAAAGTAGACTGTGTATTTCTGTCTCTAGATTATTATGCCCTAAAAAGTCAATTTATATTTGTTTACAAGTATTCATACATAGCTACAAAACCAAACGTTTTTCAGTTATATCCCTATTTTCAAACAAGTTAAACATATTCTGTTCCTGAAATTACCTTTATGGATTAGGTGGTGAATTCTATCTTAGTCATTGCAATGGTATAAAAATCACAGACCTGGACATTATTTATCATACTACAAACTTGTCTTAAATTGTGGTGTACAAATTTAAATACCAAGTATTAGCACATGTTTTATCTCATAATGACAGTTATAAAATAATCATGAAACCCCAAAGTTACCAATAGATGTTCAAGGTATCATAATGAGGCTTCTGGAAACACAGTGGAAGTATGCCAGCAGTTTGGAAGCCAATGGAAGTTGAAGTGATAGGGATTAAAAAAGAATTCGCCTATTGTAAATGGTCTTTTTACTAACATAGAGCCTGCAATTTAGTATATTTGGATAAGCAATGACCTGTTTTACACAGGTTATTCAAATAGAAATTAGGTAGAAGTCTGTCTTTATCCTAGAAGGCTAGAGCTTAAAGAGTTTGGAGAAAAATAATTTTATTTATTTAAATGTTTATTCAGTTTTGAGAGAGGATGAGTGGGGGAGGGGCAGAGAGAGACAGGGATAGAGGATCTGAAGTGGGCTCCACGATGAAAGCAGAGAGCTTGATATGGGGCTCAAACTCATAACTGTGAGATCATGACCTGAGCAGAAGTCAGACACTGAATCAACTGAGCTACCCAGGCGCCCTGAGAAAAGCAATCTTAAAAAACAGAACAAAGTTCTGTGGGCCAGGAGATGAACAATATGGCAATGCTGAAGTCATTGCGACATTATCTTTTTTGAGTGTTATTTCTAATCCTCAAGGTTTTTCCCCTTTTCTTTTTCTTTTTTTCTTACACTATGTAAAGTTTTTTTTTTTAAGATTCAATTTTTCAATCTCCCTCAGAATGTAAACTCTGAAAGATCAGGACTTGATATATTTGGTTCTTTTATCCCAACTCAGATTCCAGTATTTTATAAGTCAAGAGCTCTTAAAAGAAAAAAAAAAAAGACATTTAATAAGTAAATTTAAGCATCTCATGGTTTAGTTCAATAGAGTGAGCATTTACTAAGTTTCTATTCACAAGGCATTGGACCAACTGCTAGGGAGACAACTAGGGTGTATCTGTGTTCCCTAAAATATTGGGAAAGGTAGACTTTGCCCACTGGCCTCAAGATACAAAGGCAAATTCCTTTATAAAAGAAATGTTAAACATTTACTAAAAGATTTTAACAAAAAGGTACATCCAGTTATACATAATCAAACTGACGAATGTTCATCTTCTCTCAAGGTTTAAAGACCAAATCCTTATCACAGACTTTGTAAATGCCTACTGATCTCATCAGAAAAGACCTCAAGTACTGAGAAGCTGTCCAACTTGTGGTAGTAGATATATGTTTTCTAAACTTCGATTTCTTGCTTGAAAGCTCAAAAATTATCATTGGCAACAATAATTGTCCTTGTTTTCCTGAAAGTGACAGATGCATGTTATTTATTTTTGAAAAAATGTCTATCAAATATGTCTGAATAACCATAGTTTGCCCATCTTTCTTTCAAGTAAAAATAGTGTTCTATGAAAATAAAAATAAAAATATACTAACTCGGCTTTTAACTCAAGCACAGAAGTGTTTTCATGGAGACAAATATACAGTACTCTCATATTCAGCACATGTGCTTTGAACATACTTCTTTCTTATTTTTTCACACAGAATTTAAAAAGTGAACCAAAGAGTTAGACTCTAATAAAGTCAATAGTTTTTACTGCTTTATTGAGAACACTCTTAAGTGACACTGGCTTTTACAGTGTGGTACTGCCGCCTTGATTCTTCCTAAGACACCTGCACTTTTACCGCCATGGTTTTTGCACCATTGGTGCAAATGTCAGCACAGTGAAAGAGGCAAATATATATTAGTATTGCCATGAAAATGGCTCCGACCTGGCCGATTACTGAAAGGGTCTCAGGAACTACCAGGGGGTTTCAGAACCACGCTTTGAGAAGCTGTAGGTGTTAGCGCCTACAGAAATCACAGTTCTGTTTCTCCTCAGTTATTAATGCTTGAGGCTTGAGGCTTATTATTATAGATTTGATCACTGAGCGTCAAAGAAAATACATGCCAAGACGTCGAACACATCCAAGAGATACACCCTATTGCGCGTGCAGCTCCAAGGCTCACAGAAGAAGAAAACAGCTCTTGGGGAGGGGGTACAGGATTCAGACCTCCAGCCTGGGCTTGCCGTTGCCAGTGGCAACGATCGTCGCCGGCGGGAGTGCGGCCATCGATTAGTAATGTCTTGCGTCCGTCACAGGAGGTGGGGGCATGGCTGGAGAAGGAAGGCCTCCCTGGACTTGCGGTCGCCGCCTGTTTTCGGTTGCAAGGTGGCTCGCTCGTTCTGCGATCTATTGAGAGTGGCTTCCGACAGCTCGGGGTTGATGTCGGGGAGGGAGGGAAGATGGCGGCCGTGGCAGCGGGCGGCCTGGTGGGAAAGGGGCGCGACATCAGCCTGGCGGCCCTGCAGCGCCACGACCCCTATATCAACCGCATCGTGGACGTAGCCAGCCAGGTGGCTCTGTACACTTTCGGCCATCGGGCCAACGAGTGGGTGCGTGCGGACGCGACGGGGCCGTGCAGGCAGGGATAGGGTGGGGACGGGGTGGTCAGACTCGGGGCTCCAGAACCCGGTGAGGGGGACCAGACGCTGACGCCCTGGAGGTGGATGGAGGTGGATGGTGGTGGATCGCGGCCTGAGGCCGAAGCTGTGGCAATTGGACTCCTGGGCCGAAGGTTTTGGGGGAGAGGGAGGCCGCTCTGAGAAGCCACCTGAAGTTGGGGAAAAGACTTAAATATCTCCGATACCCCACGTGGGGAGACCAGACCGATCAGGGACGGGACCCTGAGAGCTGAAGGAAGGAGGGGGCCCTGATGTTTCGAGGCCGGAAGACTGATGTACTACGAGAAAGTAAAGCAGGGTTCTGTTACAGTAAAACGTGGCTGTAGGGGAGGCAGAGTTAGGGGACGGATGGACAAACCGAGTTCTGGTTCTGGAACATCTGTCTTAGATGGGACGAAGAGAAGTGAAGCCTTGGTAGAAGTTGTGAACTCAGGGAATACACCAAGAAAAGAGCAAGCATCGGGAGATCAAGGACAAAATGGGGCTGGGTCTAACACTTCGAAGGAGGCTGACGCTCTTGGGATAATCATTACACCACAGCCTACCAAGACCAAAATGGGTTTAAAATCTGAGTCCGTTTGGGAGCTGAATTATTTAGTGCACTTTTCAAAGCAAAACCCCAGTAAATAGCAGTGGGATGAAATTTAATTTTCCTCACAATTAGAATGGGGTAGGAGCACAAGACACTTGTGTCCTGTTGCAGGAATTACTGCGTGTGATTCTGTAACCCACCCACTTGAATATAGAGATGTGATTTTTCTCTTTTCCTCGTATTGATTTTTGTCCCAAATAATATTAATCCATCCATTATATAGCCATCCATCATTTTTAAATAAGTTAGAAAACAGTATAAAGAATAAGGCCTAGATTAATGGATTTCAGGTGATTTTTTAAATGTATTCTCCAAGACATCAAAATTCAAGCAAGGAAAACATGCATATTGAACAAATTCACATATTTTTTAACATTTGCATTTGTAAATGTACATAGCCTCCTTATCTCTAGTGTGGATCTTGAGCAGTCTGTAATAAAAATTCACCTGAAAATCATTAACAAAAGTAAAAAGATTGAAAAGGAGACCCAAAAATGGGGGAGAAGAGAATAGCTTTGCCTGAAGTTCTTAACTGAGGAAATTTACTGGAATGGAGCAAGGAATTTAGGTCTGTACTCCTAGTAATCAAGCAAAAAAGGAAAATGGGAGAGCTCTTTAATATTCATTGCTCTGTAATAGAAAGTATGCCACTTGGTCAGGAGAGAGGTTATTTCTTCCTAATTTTCAGGAGAATTTGTCACCTGGGTCTTTATTTAAAGGACATTAAGCAATGTACTGGATAATTTCATCAATGACAATTTAGAAAAAATACAAGGATATTCTATACCTGTATTGCTATTATACTGCTCTAGTAAAAAAAAAAAAAAAAAAAAAAAAAAAAAAAAAAAAAGGCCGAAGGCATAATGTGTTAATTCTGTCAAGGTAATTTTGTAGTAGATAAGGACAGAGGATGTATAGTCCTGTGAACTGACTGAACAGTAGGAGTAGAGTCTGGAGAATCTTGAGATACTGTTAACATGTAGAGGAGAACATTAATCATGGAAAACAATTGTCCCCTATGTAGGCTTTTGACAGGATCTGTATGATAGATACCTGTTAAAATAGTTACAGAGGTTTATTAGATAGCCAGTGAAGTCCTTCTAAAGCCTCATCAAAAGGCAGAAGTGTCACAGTGCGTTATTTACAGGAGTTATGTTTTCCTGCTTCCTGGACTTGTTGCCTTCAGACGGGGCATATTTCATTCAGTAAAAGGTCATTCTTTCAAAGTACTGATCTTCAAGGCTGTGGTAGCCGGAAAAAAGAGACCTAGTTCAGATGCAGAGCAGTTGCTGAGGGTAAATGGTTTGTCACCACTCTCTCCATATGCGATCACTTGGCCTCAGGATGGGACCCTTTTGAATATAAACCTAATAAAAGTTTAACGAACAGTCTTGAGATTGGAGGTGAAAGTATATGCAAGAAAGCAGATGGGATGTAACGGAGGAGAATTCTTACTACACTGTAATAGATGAAGAATGACTTCAGGCATTCAGAGCAGGAGGTATTAGTAATAAAGGGTAGATAGAAAATGAGGTACTTGAAGGAAGGATTAAGAAAGATTATGTCATGACTGGGATGGGAATTTTAGAGCTGGAACTACTTCCCATTATCTGGAAAGACTGCTCCCCCCAAATCCCTATGTGTCAGTTGAAGAGTATAACCTTATTTATTTTCATGTCAGTCCTCAGCAGTGGTTTGTAACTAGTTTTGACTTTGTCTCCAGGGAACTTGTTGCTGGCATCCAAAGGATGGAGGCAAGAGCTGCTGCTAAATACCCTGCACACAGGACAAGCCCCTGTGACAAAGATTTATCTGGCCCCAGATGTTGGAAGTGCTGAGTTTGAGAAATTGCTTCAGAGTGACTTTTGTCCTCTTGTTTCTAGCTAGTGGTTTTCTAAGTTTTCTGTGTATCAAAATCACTTGGAGTTTTAAATGGTGTAACCTGCCAGATCAAAATCTCTGGGTGTGAAGTCCAGGCATTTGCTATTTGTTAAAAGCTTCACAGTTGACTTAGGTGCTACATGCATGACTGAGAGAGACCGATTTATGAGGATAAATGGAGACCTACTTTTTCATTATATTAACATAGATAATCAGAAATGCAGAGATTGCTTTGGGTTGTTTCAAAAGTGCCAAATACTATGCCAAGTCCCAATAATTTGCCAGCTAGCACTGTTTTATATTCCATTTTATTATTTTAAATTTTGAACTGCTTAGTTTTTTTAATACATGTTAGATTTTATAATGAAGTATAATATTAAACCATTAAATTGTACTTTTAAAATTTTAGCTAAAATTCCCCAGAACTATAAACTAATGATTTAACATAGAAGTCCTCCTTGCCTGGAGGAGCTAAGGAGGACCTAATAAAATCTTGTTCTAACTATACCCCAGAACCTCAACCCTGGGCTTTGCCCAGGGGGGGGGAAAAATCTGGTTACCCTTGGATAACTCTGTAGGCACCAGGAAAATGCACGCATGAATTAGAGCTGTTCAGCTATGATAGATCAGAATTTACATTAACAAAGTCCTTTTTATCCAGTTGTAACAGAGCACTTAAAATATGTTTTTCAAAAAAATATGTGTTTTCCATCAAGATCTGAGTGGTATAGACTGGTTCTATCTTTTCAGTGGAGAAACTAGCTAAGAATAAAGAATAAACTAGCTAGCCCAGTATGACCTGGAAAGAACCCTACTCTGAGTATTCATAATCAGGATTTAAGAAATCCCTTATACACTTTAATTCAGTGCTGATGGCAGTGCTCATGGTGGGCAGTGGACACAGTGGATTTTGTTTGGTGCAGCCTTACCTAGTTACTTGGGTCTGGATCCCAAGGAAAACTCCAAAGCTGTTGCCTGATGATATTCATTATACAGGGAGACCAGACTGGTGGTATTGGGGTGTGGAAGTATGGCCCCTAGCCATTCACAGAGAATTTCTAACTTTTTAAGGACCTGTTGCAATTGAAGATGGCCACAAATTCTTTAACACTTTATCAAGAGGGGGGTCCATGACCTTGAGGACCCTATGCTAAGTGAAATAAGTCAGGGGAAGAAATAACCAATACCATATGATTTCACTTATATGTGGAATAAAAAAAAATTGCTTATTACCAGTTGGAGAATAATTTCAGAAGAAACATGACTTTTATATTTCTGATTCTGGATTTTCAAAACTAAAATTGGGCATTAAAGTATTTTTTATTTTTATTTTTTTTAAGAAAAGGTAATTTCTATTACTATTTCATGGAGGAAGAAAGGAAACAAGTCAAAAACTTTTAGCTTTATGTGTACCGATCCATAGAAACAGACTGGTTTGGATCACTAAGATGAAACAGTCCAAGGTCAAATACTGGAAGACAGAAAAGTGTTTTGGCCTTGCAGCAAGTGCCCCTAGCAATACATATAGGCTCTTAGTCTAGTTTCTTCACCAGTACATATCTCAATTTCAGTTTCTTATAAATGTAATAATCCAAAAATTTAATCTCTACTTCTTTTTTTTTTTTTAATGTTTATTTTTGAGAGACAGACAGAGTGTGAGTGGGGAAGGGGCAGAGAGAGAGAGAGACACACACACACAGAATCTGAAACAGGCTCCAGGCTCTGAGCTGTCCACACAGAGCCCGATGCGGGGCTCGAACTCACTAACCAGGGATCATGACCTGAAGCAAAGTCAGATGCTTAACCGATTGAGCCACCCAGGTGCCCCAATATTTACAAATTATTCTTAAATTAATTTTTTTTAACGTTTATTTATTTTTGAGACAGAGAGAGACAGAGCATGAACAGGGGAGGGTGAGAGAGAGAGGGAGACACAGAATCTGAAACACGCTCCAGGCTCTGAGCTGTCAGCACAGAACCCGACGCGGGGCTCAAACTCACAGACCACGGGATCATGACCTGAGCCGAAGTCGGACGCCCAACTAACTGAGCCACCCAGGCGCCCCTTATGTGCCTTTAAAAAAGGCATGTAAGGCACTGGCTGGCTCAGTCGGTAGAACATGTGACTCTTATTCTCAGGGTTGCAAGTTTGAGTCCCATGTTGGGTGTGGAGATTATTTAAAAATATATCTTTAAAAAATTACCACTTGATATTATATATCCTTGTTCTTAAAGAGTATATTTCTCCTACAACTACAGTGTACTTAAATTTCAAATGATTTTGATAATAGAGATTAATAATAAAATATTAAGTTAAATGGAATGCTGAAACTAAAACATGTAAATAACAAAAGTGCCTTTGAAATTCTGAATTATAACTTGTTTACTGTTAAAACTTATTATGCATTATATTGATGAACATTTTCATCATGGCCTGGGCCCCTGTCTTCAGAGAGATGGAAGAGAGCCTTTCCAAATGAACTGAAATGAGTTGATCACTTTAACTTTACCACTTAACCAGTTTCTGTGACATTTCTTGAGTCCTAGCCTAGCAATGTTTCTAACTTGATTTCAAAGATCCAAACTAGACTCTAAATATTCCACACCATGTTGGTGATTAATTTTTCTGAAAACTACAACATTGTTCCACTCTTCTATGTTGTAGTCAAAGTAGAGTTATTATTGGCAGATCATCTGCTCTCTTAGGTGACAGGATATGGCAAGAGATAATGAACCCAGAAAATAGAAGCGTAATGAAAGGCAGACATGAGTGATTTGCGCAGCTTGCCATATACTCCGCTCACAGGATAGAGAAGGCAGCACACTTTTAGTCTCCTCTTTCAAATGAAATCCATGGAGCAAATTTTTGTATTGTTTTAGCCAGAGGTGTGTTGCTGTCCCTGTCTTTGGTGAAAAGAGATAATGACGGTTTATTTTGTAAACGACAAAAGGAGAATGGATGCTTCCTGATGTCGAATCAGCAGGGCTACTGCCAGGCTGAGGCAGTACTGCTTTCCTCCTTGTCCTAGGAATATTACATAGATTGGCCCTACTTGAAATGGAATGTTCTCTAGCTTCTGTGAAAGTTACTATTAATGAAGAAAATATATATATTTTGCTGTGTTGTTTTTTTTTTTTTAGGAAAAGACTGATGTGGAAGGAACTTTATTTGTTTACACAAGGTAAGAAAATTTTACTTTTACAAAGAAACTGACAGTCTTTGAAAGAATATGTTGACTCCATTGTGTCCCTCTTCCTCAAATGTAGTTTTATTTCAAAAAGAAGAAAAAAACCTGAATCTTAGTTTGAAGTTATTAGTTGATATAAAGAAGAGAATACTGAGTAATGTCACTTGGTAGCATGTGAGGAATACTAATTGCAGAATGTAACTTAAACTCCAATACAGACAAACTTAAATCTTGGTGTTCTTTTATATATATATATATATATGTGTATATACATATATATATACACATATATATATATATATATATGTATATACATATATATATACATATATATATATATATATATTTTTTTTTTTTTTAAGTTTATTTATTTAAAGAGAGACAGAGACAACATGAGTGGGGAAGGGGCAGAGAGAGACGGAGAGAGAATTCTAAGCACTGCCTGTGCAGACCCCAATGTGGGGCTTGAACTCACTAAACCATGAGATCATGACCTGAGCTGAAATCAAGAGTTGGATGCTTAATCGACTAAGCCAGCCAGGTGCCCCTTTGCATTCTTTTAAAAATAGTATTAAGTATTTATCCTTTAATTCAAATTAATGGTACAAGGTCCTTGAATATAATGCATTGGCAAGGAGAGAAGTACACTATTAAGAATATCAGATTATTTAATCATTATTTGGAAAAAGGTTTTATTGGTCACCTCACCACACACCCGCCTTTGACTCTTTAAAGAAATATGCACCAAAATTAAAGATGTCTTTGAGTCTTCCATTATATAGTTAATAGAATGTGTTTCAGGATAGATTTAATAAACTCAAGTTTTTTGTCATTTGTATCAGAAATTGTTAACATCATATATGCATACAGATACATGTAGTATGTATATTGTCTTAATAGCTAAATGTCTTATTCACGTAAAATGTCATAGCTAAGGCCCATCATTGTCAGTGGGAGGACAAAGATAAAATACAAAGGCCTAGTACAAACCCTCTTAGAGCAAAGTTTCTTTTTTTTTTTTTTTGATATTTATATATTAAGTATATTTTTTTTTAATTTTTTTTTAATGTTTATTTTTGACAGAGAGAGAGACAGAGCGTGAGCAGGGGAGGGATAGAGAGAGAGGGAGACACAGAATCTGAAGCAGGCTCCAGGCTCCGAGCTGTCAGCACAGAGCATGCTGCGGGGCTCAAACTCACAGACCGTGAGATCATGACCTGAGCTGAAGTCAGACGCTCAACCGACTGAGCCACCCAGGTGCCCCTAAGTATCTATTTTAGAGAGAAAGAAACAGCACAAGCTGGGAGAGGGGAGACAGGACCTGAAGCAGGCTCAGCACTAACAGCAGAGAGCCTGACACTGGCCTCAAACTCACAAACCATAAGATTATGACCTGAGCCAAAGTCAGGCGCTTAACCAACTAAGCCACCCAGGTGCCCCAAGAGCAAACAGTTTCACTGGGGAGATAGAAAATGCACACACACACACACACAGAGACACACACGCAAGTATATATTTTTTACACATTCACATTTAAAGATACCCCCCCCCCCCAAATAAACATAAACCCCAATACAGATAGCCTATCCTCACGGCCAGTTGATAGGTTATAAGCAATGAATGGGCTGCTGTGATTCTGGAAGGCATTTTAGAATTGGTGAGTCTCAAGTAGGCCTTAGGAATAAGGTAGTACTTGACTTGCATAGAAGAGAGGGAAGGGCTGTCTCAACAGGAAGAATTTTGGAAGCTGAGGCATAGAACCCAGTGTGGTGAAGGAACAGTAAGGAAAATGACTTTTGGCTGCAGAGAGTTTTTACTGGTTTATGTTAGTTAGGAGACAGTGAGGGTGAAGAGATTTTGCTGGCTTAGAATGTCAGACTATGGATTTTGACATTTATTTTCTTAGCAGTAGGGAGTCCTTGAAGGTTTATGACCAGGGAAATAATAGTTCTGGCAAAATGTGTGGGGTAAGTCAGTACATTAGCATTATGAAGATGCACTGATTCCAGAAGAAGTTGGAGTTAGGACATTGGACAGATTATTGCAGTGGAGTAGATACGAGATGAGGAGGGGAGGGACTAAAATGGTAGGAGTGGAGCTGGAGAAGATTTCTTTTTTTTAATTTTTTTTTTTTCAACGTTTTTTATATATATTTTTGGGACAGAGAGAGACAGAGCATGAACGGGGGAGGGGCAGAGAGAGAGGGAGACACAGAATCGGAAACAGGCTCCAGGCTCCGAGCCATCATCAGCCCAGAGCCTGATGCGGGGCTCGAACTCACGGACCGCGAGATCATGACCTGGCTGAAGTCGGACGCTTAACCGACTGCGCCACCCAGGCGCCCCTGGAGAAGATTTCTTGAAACATTGCACATATAGAAGGAGTGATGAAATTTTTTAAATAAATTTAAAAAATGGAAGTTTTGAAAGGGAAGACTGAAAAACTGACAGAACCAGGAGCAGAATGGAAAGACAGGAGGTCGAGAATCTCGGCTGAAAATAATTTTATTTTGAAATAACGATTTTGGAATGATAGCAGGGCATTCAGTTGGAGATGCCCGGTCCCGGTCAGGAATGGAGATACAGAGTTTGGAGTTATCTGCCTTAATTTGGTCATTGAAGCCATGAGAGAATGAGTGTTCTCTGAAGGACAGGAAAGTGACAAAAGCTAATGGTCAAGTTTTAGGGCCCCAGAGAGATGGAGAAGAGCCAGCCGTACAAATACAAGCAAAATGAGAATGGTACAGAGGCCAGATGCGGGCACCATGCAGGAATGGTGAAAGAGTGTGCAGGTGCAGGTGCAGGCGGAGGCCATAGTGGGAGCGGAAACAAAGGAATGGATGAACGAGGTAAGGAGGAGGTCCAGTTTCTTCAAGGTTTCAGAAAAGTGGGAGTGCCCAAGAGCCGTTGGCTATTTCAGTTTACATTCCACAGTACCAGAGCATACCACCAAGTGAGTGTCTTCAGTAGAGTGTAGATTACTCTTGAGAATTCTGAAGTGTGGAAAGAAAACCAAACGGTTGAACACTGATATATGCTAAGCACACAAATGACACATTCTCATTCATTTTTCACATGTATTAATCTTTTGAGAAGTGAAAGAAAAGATGTGTTCATATACATTAATGATTTATTTTAGGGATTTTTAGTAGGGTCTCTCTCTCTCTCTCTCTCTCTTTTGTCTGCAGAAGATTAACAAATTATACCTTTTTGTACCCCCCAAAAATGTAGATTTTGCATTCTCAAGTATTTCTTAATATACTCTGAGTTCCAAATGGAGCTGTCACTTAAACCATTAAGTTGAGAAACAACTCTTTCCCTGTTCCTTAATCTCTTCCCCAAATCTAACTCCTCAACAATAGGAGCTTCTCCCATCTCTCTCCTCTCCCCACCCCTACTAGGGGGGAGGTACACCAACCCCCCTCCATTCCCCCCCGCCGACCAGATAGATGTCAGATTCTAGCATGTTGAGGTCTTTTCTCAGTAGAGAATGACAGAAAGCTCATAAAAGTCAGAAGGGAGTGTTTAGTACAGGTAATGGAGCTGCTGGTGATAATATTTTGACTTCTGTTACGGATATTGCTTTAAAGCAACTGGCACATTTATCCCCTGAGCCTATTTTATAAATTATGAGATGATATAATAACCATACTATTACAGAGGTGAGGTCCTATTTTGATAATGAAATACTTGAAGAATCAAATTCTGATTCTGTATAAAAACACCTAAAACACTTAAAAAATTATTTCTTTATTTCCTCCCATGGCTTGCTTTCTGTGATAGAGAGTTCATAGAGACACCCACTGGTGATTTTTGAGCTTGACACTTCCAAAGGACCCTCTGTCAGAGATCTCTGGAACTCAGTTTTCATACTTTCTGAGAATTTAAGTTGAAATGATTGTAATGATTATTTCTAGTATTAGTTATATGCCCACCTCTGCTTTACCTCTTTGTAAAATAAGTTACACAATGATTGCCTTCCATCAACTTTAAAATTGGAAGTCTCAAAAGAAAATTCTGTAGGTGGTACTGTAGCTTTATTTTACTTCTTTATTAGCATTAAATGGCTAAGGTGAAATAAAATTAAAACATGAACACCTTTCCTTCCTATTGCTCACAACATTTCTGTGGGTTTGTTACCCTGCTGCCCTAGTTTCAAGTAAATAAATGAATTCTGCTTGCTTCATTTTCAGCATAGAAGCATTTGGTGTTTCATTTGTCACCAGAAGTTGCACAGTTGGATTACTATATGGCTGTCACCCAAGAGTAGACAAATGCACATGTAGTTGGTAGAGTTCTACTTGGTGTAAAATTTGGGCTCTTTCTGCCTGACAGAGAGTAGGCACTGACAGTTTATTCAATGAAACAAAAAATAAAAATCACTAAATGCCACATTTTTATGGAGAAAAACTTTTATACTAGTTTATCTGTGAAGCTGTTTGCTTACTTCTGTAATGTTTTAATTGTACTGAATCTCTTTACAAGTTTGTTGACCAGAGTGAGTGGCATCATTTCTCTAAATTTCAAACCGAACTAACATTTTCTATGAAAAATTTCTTCATAATGATTGTGATGTACATTCTCTATTAACTATCAAGATTCTTCAAAAGTGTGTCTGTAATTTTTTAAAGTGGTTAATATTCCTGCCTTAAAGGAATTTACAACCTAGATAGGGAAACAAGATATCTCTACACACATAGCTAAATGAGTAGGACTTGATTTTGCCAAAGGAACAGCAATGGCAGTCATACTGTATGTGTTACATATGAAGTGGTGCATAAATTAGTACATTAATTCTATTAGTCAATAGTAAAGAATCATTGCTTTAGGAGCACCTGGGTGACTCAGTTGGTTATGTGTCCGACTCTTGATTTTGGCTCAGGTCATGGGATCGAACCCCACATCAGGCTCCGTGCTGAGCATGGAACCTGCTTAGAATTCTCTCTCTCTCTCTCTCTCTCTCTCTCTCTCTCTCTCTCTCTCTGCTCCTCTCCCCTGCTAGCTCTCTCTCTGTCTCTCACTCTGTTTCTCTCACTCCTCTCCCTCTCAAAATAAATAAATAAACATTAAAAAAAAGAAACCTTAAAAAGAATCATTGCTTTGTATGTGTACAGTCTGCTTGCACAAAGCTGTATATATATACATATATATATATATATATATATATGTATATATATGCACATATGCAAAAAGGTTGAGAGACATTCAAATACTAGTTCTACTAAAGGTGTACTTCTGTTGAATAACTTGTCTTTTGATATCCTCCCCACCCCTTGTGATTTTTAGGTCTGCTTCTCCAAAGCATGGGTTCACCATTATGAATAGGTTGAGCATGGAAAACAGGACAGAACCCATTACTAAAGACCTGGATTTCCAGCTCCAGGACCCTTTCCTTCTCTACAGAAATGCCAGATGTGAGTCTTTCTTAATGCATTTGGTAGTTTTATTTCTGCAGTTTGGCCAAGTGTTTTAAATTGTACAGTGGATGTGTTTGTGTTTGTGTTTAGTATCAGCATCAGTTAGCTTGGGAAATGCATGTCCCGTTGAGAGGGAATATCTTCTTCCTTGAGAAAGTTTAAATGAAAACAATGTGATATGATGATGGAAGTATTTGAACCCTGTCTTTTGCAGTTAGACCACTTTGTAGTAGAACCCACTGGAGATTTTAAGCCTGAGCAGGGCTAGGTGAGGTGAATTCTTGGTCAGGAGACTATAGAGGGACAGACACATAGGCAGTGTACAGATAGAGAATTAGTGATTCAGCTAGTGGCACTTTTTCCTTATGTATCACTTTTGACTGAACATCCTGACAGGATGTTTGAGGGAGAGGGCCTATATTCTAGAATTGCCATCTTTTGAACATATAGTAAATGAAAAACCAAAGCCAAAAGAGTTTTGCTCATTACGAATTTCATAACACTTTATAATGTTCAACGTTACATAACACTTTGTAGTATTAGATAACTAACTAGGCCTTGTCTGATTTGAAATGAGGTAGCAATGACCTATCTGATATTCTCTCTCCATTTTACTCTTATATCTTATCTGACCATTTGTGTTGAACTATTGGGCAGCCCAGAGAAGAATGATGAAAAGTATATAAACTGCAGGAACATCTCCATACACAGAAAATGAGAGCATCCTTAAATATAAATTGTATGTGCATGCACATGATCTGTGCTTTATGCGTAACTTGCAGAAAGACTTTGCAGTTAGGAAATGTTTTCCATACGTTTGCCACCTTGCTTTTGAGGTCAAGGTACAAGAAGTTGCTGACTATATACTCTTCAGTGTAATTTTAATAATGAATGTAATGCAAATAATATTTAATGTTTTAACTTCAGTGAATTGTTTTGAAATATAGTATTTTAACTTATATTCACATATAATTAAGTTGTCATGAAAGGTGGTCATCTATTATTTAGAGAATACAGTTAAATTCTTATGAGAAAAAAAGCCATTAAAACTGTAACATGACTTACCAATGGTAAGTCCTGTGAAGTAAAAAAAATAGTAATATAGGGAAAATTTTGTTCTTTACTTCTATTTCTTTGGTGGGAGTGTAGTTAAGTCAATTGTAGCTTATAGGTATTTGAATTATTTGTATGCTTATAGTTCTGTCAGGTTTTATTTTTTTAGATTATTAGATTCTATGCCAAATTAATATATAATTCAAATCCTAATAAAATAACCACAAAAATAAATATAAATGACTTTAGTGATTTATAATAATCCTTTCTGATTGCTCTTACTTGGGATAAATACTTGGTCTAGTCAGTATAGATGGTATTTTATTTTAAATTCTTATCACAGTATTATGTATTATATATCACATACTATGTCAAAAATATAAAAATACAAATTCTCTTTAATGTGGTTGATTTAAAAAACAGCTTTCCTAAGTCCCACAGGGTTTATCTAATAAGAAATACTGTTCGGATATAATAAACCTATTAAGCTTTGCCGTGGCTTTATAGTAGGGTCGCCCCAAGCTGCCTCTGCTCTCTAGTAGGGTCTCCCCAAGCTGCAAGGAGCCATGGAGCACTGGACATGTGGCCAGTCTGAATTGAGCTGTGCTGTGAGTATAAAATACACACAGATTTGCAAAGACTTACTATCAAAAAAGAATGTAAAAAAAATCTCATTAATAATTTTATATTGATTTACCTTTTGAAATGATAATATTTTGAATTATTGAGTTAAATAAAATATACTATTAAAATTAATTTCACCTGCTTCTTTTAATTTTTTATTTAATATTACATATGTGGCTCACATTTGTGGTTTATCTTATATTTCCATTTAACAGCACTGTTCTAGGCATTTTCATTTATTTTACCATATTTTGTAATCACAATTTTGTAGTGTAGACATTTTCACCAGATGAGAAAAGTGAGGCTCAATGAGATGACCTGACAGAAACCCATAAATTCTGCTTTTTTTTTTTTTTTTTGCTTTTTCTACATCACCTGTACTGTTCTCTGCACTATTAAACACGAATGCAAATTGAAGGCAGCCTTTGGGATGCATAACAAAATATTTCTAATAAATTTCCATAAGAAAGAAATGAAATCGGTTAAACAACAAAGAATGGTAGGGAATGGATCTATTTACCTTTCTGGGTTTATTTGCTTTTTATTTTCTCCTTAATATCTGGTACTAATTGCCTTTGCAGCCGTAGTCTTTGGTTTTTGTTCATTTGTAAAAGCCTTTTCAGTCTCTGACATCAAAGGTTCACAGAAGAGTTTACCCCAGGTGCTTTCAGAGTCTCAGATACCTCTCAAATGTTTCTGAATTCAAATACTCTATGTAATGATTGCTTATGGTTTACATATTCTCTGCTGTCATATAGATTGTCCTTTGAACAATGAACCCAGCTTCACTCAAAAATGGTTTTTAAGACTCTATATCCCCCAAGACCTGTGTAATCAAGAATCTTCTCTGTATGGTCTTGGCATTTCACTGTGGTCTAGGTGTGTCACAGGCCATGTTTGGACATTTCAGCAGGTAAAGTTGATTTAGGTTTGTGGTGAGTTTTTTCTTGGAGTGTTTTAGATTCATTAAATTAAAAAAAAAAAAAAAATGGTACATAGGGAGACAATTAACCCTGCCTTGAATTGGATGAATTTAGAAGAGCAAAATGAAGTAAAAATCTTAAAGTTTCTTCAGTTAATAAAAAAAGATGTTTAATAAATAAGCAACTTTGAATTTTGACCAAACACGAAATATATGGTTTTATTATAGTAAAGGATTTATAGCTTTTAAACTTCGTTATAATAAGGCTTGACCTATATAAGCTTTAAAAGTAAATAAGACAGCTGTTAATTACGGACTGAAATTCATTTCTTCCACAAACATTTACTGAGCATTTGCTGTCTGCCAAGTACCATGTCAAGGCTTTAAATGGGTTATATGACTCTTATGACTTTTTCTTGGAAATTCTTTTATTGTTTAAAATTGAGGAGACTGAGATTCAAGAGATTTAGTAATTTATCAGGATCCATGACAGTTTTTAGATGGAAATAACATTTGAACTGAGAAAGCCTAACTTCAAAAGCCCAGGACCAAGCAGTGAAAGCACTAACATATCAGTGATGCATTTGAGCAAAGCTTACCTTTTAAGAAATACTTAATCTTTTTATTTTATACTTCAAAGTTTAAAAAGCAAGGTTTTTCAAGGCTGGAGGCATCACAATTCCTGACTTCAAGATGTATTACAAAGCTATAATCATCAAGACAGTATAGTACTGGCACAAAAACAGATACATACATCAATGGAACAGAATAGAAAACCCAGAAATGGACCCACAAACATATGGCCAACTAATCTTTGACAAAGCAGGAAAGAATACCCAATGGGAATAAAGACAGTCTCTTCAGCAAATGGGGTTGGGAAAACTGGACAGCATCATGCAGAAGAATGAACCTGGACCATTTTCTTACGCCATACACAAAAATAAACTCAAAATGGATGAAAGACCTAAATGTAAGACAGGGAGCCATCAAAATCTTAGAGGAGAAAGCAGGCAAAACCCTCTTTGATCTTGGCCTCAGCAACTTCTTACTCAACAGGTCTCCAGAGGCAAGGGAAACAAAAGCAAAAATGAACTGTTAGGACCTCGTCAAGACAAAAATCTTCTTCACAGTGAAGGTAACAATCAGCAAAACTAAAGGCAACCAAGAGAATGGGAGAAGATATTTGCAAACGACATATCAGATAAATGTTAGTATCCAAACTCTATAAAGAACTTCTCAAACACAACACCCAAAAACCAAATAATCCAGTGAAGAAATGGGCAAAAGACATGAATAGACACTTTTCCAAAGAAGGCATCCAGATGGCTAACAAATACATGAAAAAGTGCTCAATATCACTCATCATCAGGGAAATACAAATCAAACCCACAATGAGGTACCACCTCACGCTTGTCAGAATGGCTAAAATTAACAACTCAGGCAGCAACAGATGTCGGCAAAGATGCTGAGAAGGAGGAACACTTTTGTATTGCTGGTAGGAATGCTAACTGGTGCAACCACTCTGGAAAACAGTATGGAGGTTCCTCAAAAAATTAAAAATAGAACTACCCTTTGACCCAGCAGTTATCCAGAGGATCTAGGTGTGCTGTTTCAAAGCGGTACATGCACCCCAATGTTTGTTTTATAGCATTGATATTGACAATAGCCAAAGTATGGAAAGAACCCAAATGTCCATCGACTGATGAATGGATAAAGAAGATGTGGTGTGTGTGTGTGTGTGTGTATAATGGAATATTACTCAGCAATCAAAAAGAATAAAATCTTGCCATTTGCAACAATGTGGATGAAACTAGAGTGTATTATGCTAAGCGAAATTAGTCAGAAAAAGACAAATATCATATGGGGGTGCTTGGGTAGCTCAGTGGGTTAAGCATCTGACTTTAGCTCAGGTCATGATCTCATGGTTTGTGAGTTCTAGCCCCGTGTTGACCTCTGTGCTGACAGCTGGGAGACTAGAGCCTGCTTTGGATTCAGTGTCTCCTTCTCTGTCTGCCCCTCCCCCATTTGTGCTCTCTCTCTCAAAAATAAATAAATGTAAAAAATATATATATCATATGACTTCACTCATATGTGGAATTAAGGTACAAAACAGATGAACATAAGGGAAGAGAAACAAAAGTAATATAAAAACAGGGAGGAGGACAAAACATAAGAGACTTAAATACAAAGAGCAAACTGAAGGCTGCTGGAGGGGTTTTGGGTGAGGGATGGGCTAAATGGGCAAGGGGCATTAAAGAAGACACTTGTTGGGATGAGTAGTGGGTGTTATATCTAGGGGATGAATCACTGAGTTCTACTCCTGAAATCATTATTGCACTATATGCTCACTAACTTGGATGTAAATTAAAAAAAAAAAAAAAAAGCTGACAGAGCAGTGACTGGTAAAATCTAGTCACTGACCTAAAGCCAATACAACAAATCAGGTGACCTTCAATGCCTTTTAATTACCATTTCTGAATAGCTTTCTGTTACTAGAGAAAGAAAGACTTTAGGAAAATAAAACCAGTATTACTATACAAATATGAAAATATATAAATAAAAGACAAGGTGTTTTTGTTATAGTTTTTTCTATTTTGAGAGTGAGCAAGAGTGAGTGGGGGAGGGGCAGAGAGAGAGGAAGAGAGAATCCCAAGCAGGCTCTGCAATGTCAACACAGAGCTGGACATGGGGCTTGATCTCATGAACCAGGAGATCAGGGCCTAAGCCAAAACCAAGAGTCTGATGTTTAACTGACTGAGCCACCCAGGCGCCCCCAACATTTTTTTTAAGTTGAGAATCTCTTGTATCTCAGCTATTAGAAAGGAGAAAATCAAATAAAAATAATGTATCAAAAAGCTGAATTTGACCATTTCTTTTATATTATAATCCTTTAGCAACCATTTACTGTGTTTTCCATCGTACACCTAAAAAAGACTGTATTTTCCCAAATATATCATAATATCTACATTAGAGACAGCACTGGCAGGTAGATTTCAGAGTTAGACCAACATGTTGAATGTATCATTGTGTGTGGCTACAGGATTAGAACAAGATTCTTTTGAGCTGCTTGATTTCATTGCAGACATAAGCCTGGAGTTTAGAGAAAATAATAAAAGCAAAATCAAGATATTTAAGATCAAAGTTGTTTTAGAACCTCCTCCTCAGTTTTAAGGGAATTTACCATATTGGGTAGTTTTGTATTCAGAAAGAAACACAGTTCAAATCCTTTATTGACATTTGTAGGATCTGATAAAAACTGATATAAATAATGGAAAATGGTACACTAAATGAAAAAGATAATATATGGGCAGTCCTCCTCTTTCAAACATGCCATGTCCTAGCAGTGCCCTTTTAAACTAATTGGTTAGTAGATGACATGGCATGTTGAACACATTCCTATGGTTCTCCTATAACTATTGAAATAACAACAAAGAAATCAAAAAGACATAAATCCACAAGGGCAGGGGATGCATTTCACGTAAAAGATGAAATAAACAAGAAAGAGGAAGATATGCTATGATATTTTTACTATTCACAATTATTAACTTTGCTTCCCTGCAAAAGTTTATATATCTCTGCTCTGTTGGTGTCAGACTTGACTACATGATTTGGTTCTTACCCCTATGACCCACCATCCTGGAGGATACGTAGTGACCCTGTTGAACTCACGTATGGCTATATGAATTGCTTTGGCCAGTAAAATGTGGATAGAAGTGGCTTGTGTCACTTCTGAGCAGATACTTTAAGAACAGGTTCATGATTCACCATGTCTCTTTTCCTTCTGATGACCAGCAATGTTCTATGCAGAGGCTGCTCTGTCAGCCTGGATCCTAGAGTGAGGATAATATGGCACAGAGGTAAAAGTGACCCATGATGGACATGTAATGTGTATATGAAATAAATCTTTATCATTGTAAACCATTGAGATTTGGGGGTCATTTGTTACTGAAGCATAATTTGGCCTGCTGTGACTGATACATAAACCATTCAAGAAAAAGGGAATCCAAACACTGGATGGAGGTAAAGGAATTCTAACAACAGTGGTAAAAAGGAATCCCATAATGAACCCTGTGCAACTAAAGATCAGTCAGTTTAAATTAAAGTATAAGAATAAAGGGCTTCAGGAAGGGTATCCAGGAAAAACTTTACAGCTAATACTTTGAATCTATTGGGACATTTATAGTTTTTTGTTAAGAAAGTTTGGGAGGCTGTAAAAACATTGAAAACTGAGAGAAGGAGGGAAAAGTACAACAAAAGGAGGCAATTCTTAATTCCTGGGAAAACAAAATATTGTAAAAGAAAGGAAATGTAATTATAGTACACTATATGGCTTTGCAAGTTATAATAACTAAATTATAAACAGACTGTAGAATGGTTTTATACTTATTGGAAGGATGGGGGAAAGTGTGTTTATATGTAAGAGTGTGTGTATTATAAGAAAACTAAATCGTCAATGAATTTTTAAAAATCAGGAAGTAGTGTATATACAACATATAGAAAAAGAAGTTTAAATGCCTCAAGAAAAGTTAAATGAGAAATAAATGGAGAGCGGTAATAATTGTCATGTATATAATTAAGGTGGCTTTGGAGGTACAGTAATAAAGAATGTGATGGCTAAAGAAGAGTTCTGCTATTTGTTATTATAAACCTTATAGTATATGACTTTAAATTATGTACATGTATTATTTTGATAATGATTAACATTTTTAAAAAATTGGATATCAGGGGGTGTCTGGGTGGCTCAGTTGGTTAAGATCCGACTCTTGATTTCATCTCAGGTCATGATCTCACAGTTCATTGGTTCGAGCCCTGCATCGGGCTTCTCACTGACAGCATGGAACATGCCTGGGATTTTCTCTGTCCCTCTCTCTGCTCCTCCCCTGCTCATGCGCATTCTCTCTCTCTCCAAATAAAAAAATTAAAACTTTAAAAAACTGGATATCAGAATGCATTCATAAAAATAATATTTTAGTTGGTTAGATTTCTGAGTCAACTCACAAGAGTCTTTTTAGCCCAGTGTACACATACTGAAGAATAGCACACTAACATTATAATGATGCACATATGAAATATAGCACTAGCATGTATAGCATTATTTGTATAGGAAAATTTACTCAAGAATAAAACTTATGTATATCCCCAAATGTATAACTTCCTTAGCTACAGGTCAGAGGACTTCTAGTGCTCATTTGTATTAATAGATTATTTGTAAGGCTAAATATTCATATGAATTGTATTGTAGCATGTTTGGTAATAGTAAAGTAAACTGAAGCTTTCTCAGACAGTTGCTAAGCCCTAGTTCAGTAGTGGTTCTCCTGTTTTCTCTTCCCTTCCCTTCCCACATCCATTCTGGTTCAGGCATTATCTGTTACTTGGGGGTATGTCATAACTCCTTATGACCAAAGCTTCCAGCAGCAGCCAAAATGTAAGTTCACTATGAGACATCTCTCTCACATCTAAACAGAACTAAAAGTCCTAAATACAAAAAGCAACTAAGTGAAGATTCTGCAAGTAAACAACAGACATATTGGGGAGGGAAATCAAAGCTTAAAGAACAACCAGTATGGTGGTGAATTTCTGGATTTTATTCATTCTTTATCTCCTGATGGTGACTCAAGAGTGGGCCAAGTCGCAGAACTATGGACAAGAACAACAAAAACTAGGAGAAACTCCTTTTTTAGTTTCAGAACTGGAGAAGTGGACTCCTGTAAGCTACAAAGCATGAAAAGAATCTCCCTCAGTCCCCCTTTTTTTCCTCTCCTAGCCCTACCCTGAAGCCAATTGCAGCGCAAAGCTGAACTGCCACTGTGGCAGTGATGGTGGTGGCACAGTCACCTAAAGATTCCAAAAAACAGCCTGTCTCTGCCACGGGAACTGGAAACCAGGACCCCTGTGGTCTAAAGATGGGGAAGAATTCCCACTATATATTTTTATCTTTCTTTTGCTTTACCTGTGAACATCCCAACCTATATAGACTAGCTGACTGTGATAAGCTAAAACTTTGACAGATATCCTGACTTTATAGCCAGAGGACTGGGGGAAAGGGTCCCTGAGAGCTCAAAAGTTGGGGAGACTGTAGAGGAGAAAGCTGAATAAGAAAATCTCCTAATTCTGATTATAAATGGACACATGTCCTGGTCTCACCTCTGAGGTTCACATACATGTAACAAAGACAAAGAAACAGCAAAGGCTTTGAGAACTCACCTACAATATAAATCACCATCCAAGTTTTAGACTAACACCTGAGTAGTACACAGCTTTGAAATGGAACGGACATAAGAACCATGGCCCACAAAAGGCAAGACAGAACTTCCTATCTAACCCTAAAAGAGTTGATCACCTTCTCAAACAAAATAAACATTCTCTGGGGGGTTTTAAGAGTTTTTAGAGTCTCACAATGTAACCAAAATGTTGGACATTTGGTACAATCCAAAATTGCTAATCATGCAAAAGAAACAGGAAAATCTGATTGATTCTCAAGGGAAAAGCCAATCTACAGATGCCTACCCTGAGATGATATAGATGTTGGAATTATAAGACAGTGGCTTTAAGATAGTTATTATTGCTGTGATCCATGAGGTAAAACTGATTTTTTAATGTTTATTTATTTATCTATTTTGAGAGAGCAAGAGCATGGGGATGAGGGGGAGAGAGATAATAGAGAAAATCCCAACCAGGTTTCACACTGACAGCACAGAGCCTGAGGCCAGGCTTGATCCTGTGAACTGTGAAATCATGACCTGAGCCAAAATCAAGAGTTGGACGCTTAACCCACTGAGCCACCCAGGTGCCCCCAAACTAAATACTCTTAAAAAGAATGTAAAGAGAAATTCTCAGCAGAGAAATAGATATAAAAACAAACCAGATGGAAAATTTGGAACTTAATAATACAGTATTCACTGGATGGTCTTAATAGCAGAATAGAGATATAGCAGAATAGGAATGAAGAGTCAGCAGCTTCAAAGATAGATCAGTAGAAATCACCAACCTGAAGATATAGAGGAAACAGATGAAAACAAAACAGGGCCTCAGAAACCTATAGGACAATATTAAAGGGTCTGAACTTGTGTCACTGGAGTACCATGAAAGAAGAAAAAGACTGCTGTAGAAAAGTTTTTGAAGAAATAATGACTGAAAACTTTCCAAACTTGGTGAGACACAAATATATGGAGTCAAGAAACTCACTGAACTCCAAACAGGATAAGCCCAAAGGAAACTGTGCCTCTTAATCATAACCAAACTGCTGAAAAGCAGAGTTTAAAAAATCATGAAAGCAACCAGAGGAAAATGGTACATATGGAGGAATAATGTTTTGAATGACTATAGATTTCTCTTAAGAAACCACAGAGCCTGGAAGACAGTGGGGCAACATTTCAAAGTGCTGAAATGAAAGAAATGTCAACTTCGAATTCTCTCCCCAGTGAAAATGTCCCCTAAGAATTAAGGTGAAATTAAAGACATCAGATAAAGAAAAATTAAAAGAATTTTTTGTCAGCTAACCTGTTCTAAAATAAATGCTAAAAGAAATTCTTTAGACTGAAGGGAAATGATACCACAGGGAAAGTTGGAACTGTAATGTGCCTTAGGAAGAGCAATATATGTAGTAAATATATGGGTAAATAAAAAGTACTCTTCCTTCTCTCTAGATCTTTAAAATGCGCAGGATTATTAAAAGCAAAAGTTATAATGTTGTCGGGGGGGGGGGTTAATGTATGTAGATGTGATATGTGTGACAACTATAATATAAAGGGGGAGCGCAAGGGGACCTATATAGTTGCAAAGCCTTTCTGTTTACTTGAAATCGTAAAATGAAAAATGTAGTAGACTGTGAAAAGTTAAGTGTGTGTATTGTGATCCCTAGAGCAACCACTAAAAAAATACAAACAGATATAGATGCCAATAGGTAAATTAAAATAGAATACTAAAAACATTTCAAGTAATACAAAAGTAGGCAAGAATGGAAGTAACATCAGAACCAAACAGGAAGGATAAACATGAAACAAAACAGTAGATCTAAATCTAACTATATTAAGCATACTAAATATAAATGATTTAAACATACTAATTAAAAGAGATTGTCCAATTGGGTAAAAAATCATGACCCGACACTATGCTGCTTATTAAAAAACCCTTTTTAAATGTAATGATGTAGATAAATTAAAGGTAAAAGAATAGAGAAAGATATACCAGGCAAATACTAATTAAAAGAAAGCTAGAGTGACTATTTTAATATCAGACAAAGTAAACATCAGAACAAAGAAAATTACCAGGGATAAAGATGGACATGATATAATGATAAAAAGGTCAGTTTATCCAAAACACATGACAATCATTAACATACACCTAATAACAGAGCTTCCAAATATGTGAAGCAAAAGTAATAGAAATAAAAGGAGAAATAAAACCTTGCAAATATACTTGGAAGACTTCAGTACTCCTTTCTATAATTGATAGAACAAATGGACAGAAAACAGCAAGGATATAGAAACCTGGGCAACACTATCAGTTACTTGATAGAGAAAGAGAGCGTGAGCAGAGGAGGGGCAGAGAGAGGAGACACAGAATCTGAAACAGACTCTAGGCTCTGAGCTGTCAGCACAGAAGCTGAAGCGGGGCTCGAACTCACAAATGGTGAGATCATGACCCAAGCCGAAGTTGGACGCTTAACCCACTGAGCCACCCAGGTGGCTCTGAAATTATTCTTTTTTTTTTTTTAATGTAAGTTGCAGAATTTTAATTTTTAAAAAAAAGTTTTTTAATGTTTATTTATTTCTGAGAGACAGAGTCAGAGCATGAGCAGAGAGGGGCAGAGAGAGAGGGAGACACAGAATCCGAAGCAGGCTCTAGGCTCTGAGCTATCAGCACAGAGCCTGATGCGGGGCTCGAACCCATGAACCATGAGATCATGACCTGAGCTGAAGTAGGACGCTTAACTGACTGAGTACCCAGGTTCCCCAAAAGGAACGAAATTCTGATACGTGCTACAACATGGTTGAACCTTTAAGACTTTATTCTAAGTGAAATAAGCCATACACAAAAGGACAAATACTGTATGATTCCACTTGTATGAAGTACCTAGTAGAGTTAAATTCATAGTGACAGAAAGCAGAATAGTGGTTACCAGGGGGCTGGAGAGGAGGGAATGGAGAGTTAGTGTTTAACAGGTACAGGGTTTTGGTTTGGGATGATGAAAAAGTTCTGGAGGTGGATAGTGCTGATGGTTGCACAATATCATGAATGTACATAATGCACTGAACTATGTAATTAAATATGGTTAAAATGGTAGGCTTAATGTTATTTATGTTTTACCATAGTAAAAAGAAATACTAGCAAATTGGGCCCAGGAACATATAAAAAGGATGATATAACATTAGCCTTATAATTTGCAGCTGGCTTATTATCCCCTCCATGCAAAACCACTGTTAGATTTATCTTCCTAAAGCATAAGTCTGATCAAGTCATTTTCCTGCTCAAAATCTTAAATGCCTACCAAGAAAACATTTTCACAAGGTGTTTAAGCCTTACTATAGTCAGGTCCCGGTTTACCTGTCTGGCCCAGTCTACCATTATTCTTCTACACTTGTTTTCTGTTGTAACCAAACACAACATATGTTTTTCCCAGAATATTCCTTAATTTCTTATCTCCATGTTTTTAAACATGTTTCTTATTTTTTCTCCTTGAATTCTCTCCCTCACCCTGACCAATCTCTACCATATAAATTCTACTCATATTTCAAAACCCAAGTGAAACTTGACCTCTCCCTACTGTTTTTATAATTCCTGTGTCTAGCTGTGATTTCTTGCTGCAACATATACTTTGATTTGTTTAGGTGCTTATTGAGCACTTGTCTGTTGATAGTGATGGATCAATGCTGGATTTCAAGAGTTCATTAATGAATAAGGCACATCCCTTCCCCCTTATAGTTTACTATCCTAGCACACAAGACGGACATATAAATATAAGTGTTCAAAATAATATGCTAAATGCTGAGCTGGAAATATGGAGCAGGCACTTACTAGTACTTATATTTTACCTTATAGATATTGGTCTTAGTTTCTCCATTAGCAAGCTCCTACGTGACAAGATATCCTTCCACTCTCCTTAATTCCTGGCATTAAGTGTGCACAGTTAAATATTTGCAATGAGTTTTTATTAGATTTCTTTATTCAAGGCAACCAATAAAGCTTAACCAACAATTTCACAACTATTTCTTCAATCTTTTTTCTTTTGGGGCATTATCCAACAGCCAATAAACATAACTTAAAGCTCTGTGTGGTTCCTGGATAGAAACTCAAAATACTAAATAATTTCAGCAGCTTACATAGGAATTCCTCTGCTCCTCAAGGTTGATTTTATATAGATAGTAGTAACATTTACCTAAAAGTTTCTAGAAATTATTGCAAGTTGTGAAAATTCATGCATTCTCATCTTGAGAAATTTAACAGTTCTAGGAAGAGATGTATAATGTGGGAAAATGTTAATTTAATCTTATGTGAATGTTCTTTATGAAACTTTAAGTTTTAAAAAACATTTTACAGAATGTTTCCTTCAGGGGCGCCTGGGTGGCCCATTCGGTTGAATGTTCAACTTCAGCTCAGGTCATGATCTCACGGTTTGTGAGTTTGAGCCCCGTACTGGGCTCTGTGCTGATAGCTAAGAGCCTGGAGCCTACTTCTGATTCAGTTTTTCCTTCTCTCTCTGCCCCTTTCCTGCTCCTACTCTGTCTCTCTCTTTCTCTTAAAAATAAATAAACATTTAAAGAAAAAGAATGTTTCCTTCAAATTTGTTTTATTGAGGCATTCTGATTTGATATTTAAGAAGTTTATTCACGGCAGCTCTTTCTGTCCACAGGTCCTATCCCTGTGCTTTAATAAAATCACCTTTTTAAAATGCACCCCCCTCCCCAAAAAAAGAAGTTTATTCATTACACCAAAGTTAGGATATATGAAAATAGGTCATGTTGCTATTTTCCAGTGGCCCTGTTAAATCACAATCACATGGCTTAAACAGTAATGCTTATGCTATAGACACTTTATCTGAGAATTAAATAAGAAATCCTTTTTTCCATGTTTGTGTAAGCAACCAAATCTGTAAGACTTTATCAACAACAGTTAAAAACAGGTAGTATTACCAAACACTAGATTTAAATTAAATCTTGTAAGCATTTACCATAAAAGAAAAAAAATGATAAGTTGTTCCCCATCAAAAGGAAAAATTTTATCAAATCAAAAACTTCAGGGTTTTTTGTTTGTTTTTTAGAGAGAGCTTGTGCATGCAAGCAAGCAGGCAAGGGGACATTGGGTGCAGGGTGGGGAGCAAGGGAGGAGAGAGGGAATCCTAAACAGTCTCACCACTGTGAGATCATGACCTGAGCTGAAATCAAGAGTCAAATGCTTAACTGACTGAGCCACCTATCTGCCTTCCCCTTTAAAAAAAAACAAAAAAAACAAAAAAAAACCTGTAACAACAAAAACAAAAACAAACAAACAAAAAAACCTTCTGCTCTTCTAAAGATACCTTTAAAAATTTTTTTCTTTATTTATTTTGAGAGAGAGAGAGAGAGAAAGAGAATGGGGGAGGGGCAGAGAGAGGGAGAGAGAATCCCAAGCAGAGGCTAACAGTGCAGAGTCCGATGTGAGGTTCAGTCCCACAAACCATGAGATCATGACCTGAGCCGAAAGAGTCAGACACTCAACCAACTGAGCCACCTAGGTGCCCCCTAAAGATACCTTTCAGAGAATGAAAAGGCAAGCCACAGACAGGGAAAAAATATTCTCACTTCATATATCTGACATAATATTTATATCCAGAATATGTAAATAATTCTAAGAACTCAGTAATAGGAAGAAAAGAACCCAATTTAAAAATTGGCAATATTTTTAACAGACATTTTACAAAAGAAGATCTATAAGTAGCCAATAAAGAGATGCTCAACAATAATTACCAGAAACTTCTAAGTAACTATGTTGTAGCAATAGCTTATTGCTTTTTATTGCTATATAGTATTCTATAGCATCAGAATATTGCAATCTGTTAATTTATTCTCCTGTTGGTGGGTTATCTGAATTATTTCTAGTTTTAAACTATTGTGAATAAAGTTGCCATGAACATTCTGGACCATGGTTTTCAAGTAGGTATATGCACTTAATTGTTTTGCGTTTTTAGCAACCACTTATATGTAGTACAGAGGTTTGTTAGTTTTAATAGATAATGCTGAACAGTTTTCTAAAGTTGCACGCCTGTTTATTCTCTTTCCAGTAATGTATAAGAGTTCTAATTGCTTCATATCGTTGTCAACACTTGATATTGTTCCTTTTAACTTGAGCTATTCTGGGAGTTCTGAAGTGATATCTCATTGTGGTTTTAATCTGCATTTTGCCGTAATTAATTGTGTTGAGCACTTTTTCATATGTTTATCGCACATTGGATGGATATGCAAATGAAAACTAGCATGAAAATACCACATAACTTAGTAGAATGGCCAAAATTTAATAACTGACATTACCTAAGTGTTAATAAGAATGTGGAACAGTCAGGGGGCCTGGGTGGCTCAGTCGATTAAGCGTCCGACTTGGCTCAGGTCATGATCTCACAGTTTGTGAGTTCAAGCCCAGGGGACAGGCTCTGACAGCTCAGAGCCTGGAGCCTGCTTCAGATTCTGTGTCTCCCTCTCTCTCTCTCTGCCCCTCCCCTTTCTGTGCTCTATCTCTCAAAAATAAACATTAAAAAAATTTTTTTAAAAAAGAATGTGGGAACATCTGAAGCTGTCATACATTGCTGGTGGGAGGGTAATATGGTCAACCACTGTGGAAAATGGTTTAGCAATTTCTTATAGACCTATAAACATAATTATCATGATCCAACAATTTCCATTCTTTAGTATTTACTTAAAAGAAATGAAAAAATATTGTCCATACAAAGACTTTTATCCAAATGTTCATAGCAATTTTATTTATAATAGCCAGAAAAATCTAGAAATAACCCAAATGTCCATTCATCAGTAAGTAAGTGGACAAGCAAATCTGGTATATCCATATAAGGGAGTACTACTTAGCAATAAAAAGGAATGAATTACCGATTGGTTCAATAACATGGATGAATTTCAAAAGCATCCTGAGGAAAAGAAGCCATCTACAAAAGAGTACATGTTGTATGATCCCATTCATATGAAGTCTAAGAACAGGCAAAATTAATCTATTGTGATAGAAGTGAGAAAATGATTTTATCTGCTGGGGTTGGTGGTGGAAATGCTATAGTTTTTGACTGAAAAAGTGATCACAATGTTTTATATCTTGTTTTGGGTGGCTGCTTACCTGAGAGTGTATTATTGCCAAAACTCATCAAACAAAACACTTTGAGTTCTGTCCCTTTTGTCATACATAACGTAGAGGCACCTGGGTGGCTTAGTCGGTTAAGTGTCCAACTTTGGCTCAAGTCGTGATCTCACAGTTCATGGGTTCAAGCCCCCCCCCCCCCCCCCCCCCATCGAGCTCTGTGCTGACAGCTTGGAGCCTGGAGCCTGCTTCGGATTCTATGTCTCTCTCTCTCTGTGTCTCTCTCTCTGCCCCTTCCCCGCTTGCTCTCTCTCTCTCTCTCTCTCTCTCTCTCTCAAAAATAAATAAACATTGAAAAAAAAGTGGAAACAATTGAATTTTATAAAAGAATACTCTTTACATAAATGAATACTTAAATATAATTGGTTACCTTTCTTTTTTATCCTGGCATGATTAACCACCATTTCTTCTAATCTTGATCTCTTCTTCTAAATTGATGAGAGTACTAAACTAACACTTCTCCAATTTCTATCTTGGCTTCCTCAACCTGGTATAACTCACTATCTTTATTCTAAAAGACATATTCAGGATTTTAAAACAAATGACACCAAAGCCTTCATGTAATTTGACCTCAACTGAAAGTTTTAAGTAATTTGAGGTAATGGAAATAGTTTAATTTGCGTTTGTAGTGTCTAGATTGTTAGGAAGGCTATGCCCCCTTTCCTCTGGCTTGGGCCATCTACTTCCTCCACAGGGCCAAAGAAGAAATGTTTCTTTTTGCTGAATATATGAAAACCTGTACAACTTGATCTTTTTTCCTGAGTGGAAGGAATTAGCTTTCCATTCCCCTTTTCAGTGTTGTTTTTTAAGTCAGTTTTCTGGCCTCTGCAATCAGACAACACAAAGAAATAAAAGGCATCCAGATCGGCCAGGAGGAGGTCAGACTTTCACTCTTCGCAGATGACATGATACTCTATATGGAAAGCCCAAAAGATTCCACAAAAAAACTGCTAGAACTGATTTATGAATTCAGCAAAGTTGCAGGATATAAAATCAAGCACAGAAATCGGTTGCATTCCTATTCACCAACAATGAAGCAACAGAAAGAGAAATCCAGGAATCGATCCCATTTACAATTGCACCAAAAACCATAAGATACCTAGGAATAAATCTAACCAAAGAGGTGAAAAATCTATACACTGAAAACTATAGAAAGAAATTGAAGAAGACACAAAAAAATGGAAAAAGATTCCATGTTCCTGGACAGGAAGACAAATATTGTTAAAATGTCGATACTACCCAAAGCAATCTACATATTCAATGCAATCCCTAGCAAAATAACAGCAGCATTCTTCACAGAGCTAGAATGAATAATCCTAAAATTTCTAAGGAACCAGAAAAGACCCCAAATAGCCAAAGCAATCTTGAAAAAGAAACCCAAAGCAGGAGGCATCACAATCCCGGACTTCAAGCTATACTACAAAGCTGTAATCATCAAGACAGTATGGTACTGGCACAAGAGCAGACACTCAGATCAATGGAACAGAATAGAGAACCCAGAAATGGACCCACAAACGTATGGCCAACTAATCTTTGACAAAGTAGGAAAGAATATCCAATGGAATAAAGACAGTCTCTTCAGCAAATGGTGCTGGAAAAATTGGACAGCGACATGCAGAAGAATGGACCTGGACCACTTTCTTACACTATACACAAAAATAAATTCAAAATGGATGAAAGACCTAAATGTAAGACAGGAAGCCATCAAAATCGTCGAGGAGAAAGTAGGCAAAAACCTCTTTGATCTTGGCCGCAGCAACTTCTTACTCAACACATCTCTGGAGGCAAGGGAAACAAAAGCAAAAATGAACTACTGGGACCTCATCAAAATAAAAAGCACAGCGAAGGAAACAATCAGCAAAACTAAAAGGCAACTGATGGAATGGGAGAAGATACTTGCAAGCAACATATCAGATAAATGGTTAGTATCCAAAATCTATAAAGAACTTATCAAACTCAACACCCCAAAAACAAATAATCCAGTGAAGAAATGGGCAAAACACATGAATAGACACTTTCCCAAAGAAGACATCCAGATGGCCAACCGACACATGAAAAAATGCTCAACATCACTCATCGTCAGGGAAATAGAAATTAAAACCACAATGAGATACCACCTTACACCTGTCAGAATGGCTAATATTAACAAGTCAGGCAACAACAGATGTTGGGGAGGATGCAGAGAAAGAAGATCTCTTTTGCATTGTTGGTGGGAATGCAAGCTGGTGCAGCCACTCTGGAAAACAGTATGGAGGTTCCTCAAAAAATTAAAAATAGAACTACCCTGTGACCCAGCAATTGCACTACTAGGTATTTATCCAAGGGATACAGGTGTGGTGTTTCGAAGAGACCTATGCACCCCAATGTTTATAGCAGCACTATCAACAATAGCCAAAGTATGGAAAGAGCCTAAATGTCCATTGATGGATAAATGGATAAAGAAGATGTGGTATATATATATACAATGGAGTATTACTCAGCAATCAAATGAAATTTGATCAAATTTGATGAAATGTCATGAAAAAGAATGAAATCTTGCCATTTGCAACTACGTGGATGGAACTGGAGGGTATTATACTAAGTGAAATTAGTGAGTCAAAGACAAATATCATATGACTTCACTCATGTGAGGACTTTAAGAGACAAAACAGATGAACATAAGGGAAGGGAAACAAAAATAATATAAAAACAGGGAGGGAGACAAAAACATAAGAGACTCTTAAATATGGAGAACAAACAGAGGGTTCCTGGAGGGGTTGTGGGAGGGGGGATGGGCTAAATGGGCAAGGGGCATTAAGGAATCTACTCCTGAAATCATTGTTGCACTATATGCTAACTAATTTGGCTGTAAATTTAAAAACAATAAAATGAAAAAAATAATAAAGTCAGTTTTCTGGCAGAGAGAAGCCGTAGCATCTATTTTGCAGTCCTTTTTCTAGAACAAAATATATAGTAAACAATTCATATATAGTAAGCAATTAATACAATTTTTCTTGATGGCTATTAGAAAACATATTATGAAATATAAGCTTTAATTTTTTTCCAAAGCTCCAGTTGAAATATACCTGGGCATAGTCATAATAAGTAATAGCAGTAAGAAAGCCAAATTTTCAAACAAAGATAGGTCAAATGCATTTTGTGAAATGTTTTCTCTTCCACTATTCTGTCATTAATTGGTTGATTATTGATTCTCTAGACTATTGAGAAAGCAGTGACCTGAGTAATAGATTACCAAGGGCAGAGACTACATCTTAATATTTTGTGTTCTGTGGTACCAAATAAGCACAGAAAATGAACAGATCTAGATAAGAAATAGACACAATGTACTTAATGTAATTCCCAAATCATATGAATTCTAGATTTGTTATTAGGGATATATGTCTGATGTTTTTGTCCAGCTTTGAAGATACTCTGCTTGGGGTGATTGAGAAAGGGCCACAATGTTGCCCAACTTTACTGAATTCCTCACTGTTGGCCATTTCATGGTAAAGATTGAAAATCCTACCTCTCAAGCTAATGTAGAGCAGTAACAGAAGCTGAACTGTGTGGTTCACCCTTGCTGTGGCCAAGGATGCAAAGTCTGGTTTTTGAAGCTCTCTCCTAGACTTCAGGCCACGTGGAGGAGGAAAAGGTCTTACATCTTAACAAATTTGAAGACCTCAAGACTTTATCAACTGTTTTTTTAACCTTGGAATCAGTTCAGGCAATTATTACAAAACCAATTTGAAAGGTTAAAAGTGAACTCTGTGTAAATTTATTACGAAGAAAATGAAAGTCACATTATCTGCCCACAGATAATTGAGAGTTATTTTTCCATTCTAAGGTATTTACTGGTGTATTGATCCTCAAATAGTAGTTCTTAACCTTCTTTGAGTCACAAATTCCTTTGAGGATCTGATGATCCTCCCTGCCCTCGCAACATTTTTCTTCCTCCCTGCCCTCGCAACATTTTTTAATTGCCTGCCATGTGCCAGGCATTGTTGGGGGGGGGGGGGCGGTTATGCTTTGTACTTCTTACCTTCAAAAATGTCTTCTTTGCATATAGACACATCATTTTGCATACAACTTCAGGGATTTTATTGAACCCCTAAAGCCCTCTAGAGTCAAGAAAGATCTTTAAAGTAATTATATGGCTAAAAATACTTGACATTCTACCAGAATCTTAGTATTTGCAGGAATAAGAAGAGAATGTTCTATTAAGGATCTGTCCAGTGATACAAGATCCTTAAAGTAAACTCATTCAAATCATATGCAGTATGGAATGGGAGACAAGGAATTTGACATTTCATATGCAATTAGACTAGGTAACTGATATAGTCTTGCTCTTTTACTGTACATGAGAGGAGTGGTTGGTTGCACTAGGTAACCAAGAATTCTTTCTACCAGCTCGAAGTCTGGGCTTCTTAGTGAGAAAGAAAGAAGGCCACCAAAATTTAAACCTTACAGTGTGGTCGCTGAATCTTACTCTGTGTCTGTCAGCCTCCTTTACCATTCTAACTGAAAAATTGACCTATTTATTATGCACCATTGCTCAGAAAGCTAGTGTGTTTTAATATATGGTTAAGGGTTGTACATCTGCTGTGACTTGAGTGATGAAACCTGTCACTCTGACCTTAACCCAGAATCACTCTTTTCTTCTGTCAATGCTCAGTCCGTGGTGAAAGGAAAAGATCTAAACTCTAGAGGAGACTATTAATCTAAAGAATTCACATCCTATCAGTTAAAGAAGGATCTGAAAAGCCTCACATAAAGCAAAATTTCACCTTTGAGCCATGTAGTATGTCTAGGTTTCATGGTTTTTTTTGTTTTTTTTGTTTTTTTTTTTTACTGTGTTGAGTTGTGATACTTGCTAGCTCCTTGAAACACACACACAAGGTGGGGAAACAATACTTCTCTTCACCCTGACCACCCAGTTTATGCAGCCTCCAGATTTCCATTATTACCAGAGGACTCAGTGGATATAGGACAGTCACATGAATTTAATGGGGAGCTGTGTATATGCATCTCTAAACTTATTTGACTTAACAATCTGGCACAGTTAGATAAAGAACCCATGTAGCAAAGCTGATACACAGATACTATGTGAGTGAAATTAAAGTGAAGTCACTTTTATTTTATCCTGAACCAAAAAACACTTTTAGGATTCTCAACTTTACCAAAGAAACATCTGCATAGTGATGCTATTTGGATTCATACACTACACTTGTGGCTTGGAGACAGACTGTATTTTATATTTTGTTTTTCAGAGCCCAGTTTGGCACAAGAGAAGTCTAAATCTTGGCAGAAAAAAACTGGATTCCAAAACACTTTCGGAAATGCTTAATGTGTGAAGCATCTTTTAGTTTCCCTACCCTAACACAGTGCTTTGCACATAGTCAGTGCTCATTATGGCTGCACTGAGTGCTCATATCTGTTCTTCTTTAGAGTCTTTCTTTTCTATTATTGACTTTTGTCCAAAAACCACTTAGAAAATAGTTTCAAATAATCAATTTGAAAGTATTGGATTAATATACTTCTTAACCCACAGAAGGAAAAGTTAGAATTTTTCATGTTCTTAGGGGTTTTGGAGAAATAAAACGATTTTAGCCAAGAATTTGTGTTAAAATTATCCTGTATACAGCCTTAGAGATCTAATTTAATTTAAGTAGGACCAAAACATGATTCAATGTTTATAACATAAAGGGCTTTGGGAAAAGTGGTATCTCCTATATCCATAATTATAGATTGAGGTCAAATTGGAACAAGTACAGAAACTCTGGCTTATTTTTCTTCAATCAAGAAGTAGCATTTGGGGGCGCCTGGGTGGCACAGTCGGTTAAGCGGCCAACTTCAGCTCAGGTCCTGATCTCACTGTTTGTGGGTTCAAGCTGTCTGTATTGACAGCTCAGAGCCTGGAGCCTGCTTCACATTCTGTGTCTCCCTCTCTCTTTCTCTGCCCTTCCCCTGCTCATGCTATCTCTCTCTCTCTCTCTCTCTCTCAAAAATAAACATTAAAAATTTTAAAAAAATTTTTAAAGAAGTAGCATTTGGCTCCTTTCTAGGCCACTGCTATATGGAATCTTAGAAGTTTTTCTTTGATCATATATTTAATAGTTAGGATATTTTCAGCAAAACTATTCCTGTAATTATCAAACACTTGGTTAAATAATCTGAGTCAAATATGACGAAGTCTGCTTTTCATTGGAACAAGCTTTGACATGTAGAAACACTCTTTTATGTTTAGGTTAAACATATATTTTTCATAAACTATAATTGTATGCGATAAGACTTATTTTGCTACGTTGAGATTCAAGATAAATGCATGTGATTTTGCAGATTAATTGCATTCTTTGAGCTCTTAGTTGCCAGGGCCTGACAGGTATTCAGTCAGGAAGACTGGCATATGGTAGAATTGTCATAATAATAAATACACATGAAATGAGTACATTAGTGCCTACAAAGTGCTGGGGCAATAGAAATATACAATCTGAGGGAGTTCAACCCCAGTGACAAAATCCCATCAAGATGGCTAATGCTGAAGGTTACCAAATGTGTGAAACTAAATTCCGGTTAGAAGGAGAAATGTTAAGCAATGTTAGCAGAATTCCCATGCTATGTAATCCCTGGTAGAAGTTGTTATCATTGAATACAGAGGATCTAGCACATCTAATCTGTGATGTGTAATTAGCCCAGAATAGTGATAACTATTAATATTAGCAATACAAGGAATATTGATAGTATAAGATCTTGTAGTCTGATTTCAGTTCAACTCAGCAAATATTTATTGACTGTCTACCCCATGCTAGTCTTATGCTGGGTGTATTAACAATGTCCTACCTTCCAGGAATTCATAGTCTAGTGGAGCAAACAGTTGTGTAAATACTTAATTATGACATGTGCTCTTTTTTTTCTTTTTTTGGTTCAAGGGTGTACAAAAAACTATGGGAGCAACAAAGAAGTTGAGATTATTTATCCCTAAAGGAATGAGAAAAACTCATAGTTCTGAAGACAACTATTAGCTCAGAGAGGGGGAAAGACACTTTAGGGAACCCATGTTTGTTATTTGTGGTCTAGGAGATTTTGAAATTAATCCACAGGATTATGAACAAAAAGAAGATGTAGGGGCACCTAGGTGGCTCAGTTGGTTAAGTGTCCAAGTCTTGATTTCAGCTCAGTTCATGATCTTGCAGTTGGTGAAATCGAGCGCCACATCGGGCTCTGTGGCTGTCCGTGTGGAGCCTGCTTAGGGTATTCTCTCCCTCTCTCTCTGTCCCTTCCCTGCTTATACATGCACACATGAGTTCTCTCTCTCTCTCTCTCTTTCTCTCTCTCTCAAAATAAATAAAATTAAAATATATATATATATATATATATATATATATATATATATATATATAAATTTAAATGGCCAAAAAGCAGAATAAGTAATTCTTATTTATTATTACCGATAACTTTTCCTGCTTCCTAATTTTTTTAATGTTTATTTACTTTGTTAAATCTCAGATTAAAGGAACTTTCCCCTGAAATAAATAAAATTAGGAAATTAGTATGTCATGAAAAAGATTCCATCTGGCCTTTCATGAACTTGAGGCTAGTAGCAGACCTAAAGTTTCTCATTTGGATAACGACCTCTGTGGAGATTAGGGAGGCCTAATGACATAACATGCATTTGTTTTAAATAAAAACCTTTTAAAAGATAAATCCATCCTTTTCTTTTGAAGTAATAAATGCTAGTGTATGGTTGGAGATACATATTAACTTAATCCAAATTACTATAATGCTTTAGTTGAGAGATTGTTTTTGTGGTTGTTGTTTCTGACATTAACTTTACAATGAAGATAATTTATTTAGAAAAAAGAATTGTTTTTACTTCACAATATTTATTTAGGTTTTCTACTGTTTCTCACAAAATGTTCATGAGTATTAGTCACCCATAAAATAGAAACTGCTTCTCATCTACTGTGAACCTTCCAGTATTTTGATATCATGGAATCACTGATTTGTGAGGTGCAGTAAAGCTATGTCATATGAAAAGAACCAGACCGGGGGGCCAAAGATAACACCGCTATGTAGACTCTCCGTGGCCAGTGAAGATTTTGTTTTACAAGATTGTGTCCGTGTTTGGTCAGTAGAGCTAAGGCAGAAGGTGAATGAAAGAACACTGCTCTAAAGGCATTAAAGAACATTATGAAGGAAAACATTTTTAGTGCAAAGCCTTCCAAATGGGGTAGAGGTACAGAGTCAGCGTAGAACAGCCAAACAGAGCTTGCGTTTCCCATATGTGGCTGCCAGAACATGGGCAGTATGATTGCTGTCCTAGCATTCAGTGCCATAAAAATACTGCCAATACTAGAAATCTCAGATTCCTCTTTGTTTCCTCCCTCTCCCTTCCTTCCTTCTACCCTCATTTCTCCCTCCCTCCCATCTTTCCTTTTTTCCTTTTTGAGAGTCCATATCAAACTTGTTTTTAAAAAAGGCTAATTCCCATCTCTTAAAACCAAGCCTACACCTCAAACATAAAAATTGTTTCAATCTTTATTTACTTCATTTGTAAGGTGGGGGGAGGAGCATATTTTAGAGAAAACAGATTGAACCAGTAAAAATGACATTGACTAAGTCATTTTGCCTTGTTAGACCACACATTCCTCATTAGTGAAATAGGTTGTTGAACTGCACACTTCTTAGCTGCCTTCCAGCTCTAAAACTTCATGATTCTAACTTCTGATTTTTTAACTACCGGTGATCTTTCAAGGGGTAGGAGCTGGGTGTACAGACTTACCACCAAATACCAGTGACAAGTCATCGTCAACGTGGCCAATCTTACAGAAAGATTCAAGAAACGTGATATTTGAGCAAAGTCTCAAAAACAAGTGTTTACATCAATTAGATGTTGGTCCTTACATTGGGGTTATTATTCCACTCATTTGGAAAAGACTTGGTGAAAGGAATGGGGTTTGAAGGAATTTTAAATTTTGGTTTATCCTTAACTGCGCAGAAGAGATTTATGTAATTTACACTGCCACATTTCCATAGCTTTCCTAGTTAAAAAAGAGAATTTAAATGCCTTCTTTGCTGCATTCTAAGAAGCATATATCCTTTTGCTTTTGAATGAAATTATTAAAGAGGGAGAGAGAATGGGGCGCTTGGTGGCTCAATTGGTTAAGTGTCCAACTTCAGCTTAAGTCATGATTTCACGACTTGCGGGTTCCAGCCCTGCATTGGGCTCTGTGCTGACAGCTCGGAGCCTGGAGCCTGCTTCAGTTTTTGCATCTCCCTCTCTCTCTCTGCCCCTCCCCTGCTTGTGTGCTCTCTCTCTCTCTCTCTCTCAAAAATTAACATTAAAAAAAAATTAAGGAGAGAAAGAGAAGAGAGCATTACCAAATCAGATATCCTTCTCATGCCTATTTAAACTTTACCTATGTAATTATGAATTATCTACTTCCTAACTATATGGCAATATGCCTTATATTTTGAAGTTGCACAAATATTAGCATGAATCCTTATTAGACGACTGCACACTACCATTCATGATTTGGAGTTGAAAGATATTTAGGGTAAAACATGGGGCAAATGATATATGGCTTAAAAGAACATCCTATATAGAAATACTTCTTAGGAACATAAGCCAGATGAGGTAAATCCCCAAAGAACATCCAGAATGAACTAATGCTCCAGGCTAATACGAATCCAAGAGTGCATTTAAGGACCTTTGATATTGCCTCTAATGACCTCTTAACTACCCTCTTAAATTTTTATCAGCTTTCAATTTTTCTGCTGAAGAAATTTAAAAAGAAGAAAATACCATTATCAGATATAATCAGCTTGCTCTCTTTGTCATCTGTGTGTACCTACATATTCAGACATGAAATCTAATGGGGGAATTTTTACTTTCCTTAATCTTGCATGCAGAATTAAAAAGAAAGTGGAAGATCGTTGCTTAAATAGATAGGTGAAGGCAATATTACATTGCCTGTTGCTTCAAACACTGTTTTTTTTCAATTGAAATTTTCCAAAGCATAAGATAGACCAGGACAGTACAGTTTTCAGCAAAAGTTCACAACTGTGCTATTGAAAGTCCTGCATTAAATACGAAGAGGATTGCCAAAAAGATGAGTTGTTACATCACACATTCTAGATGTCATTAGAATATTTTAGAGTAAACTTCAACGTGTTCTTTCTAGCCTGTACTCCACTTTTGGGTTACTTACCTCCAGGAGGGATGTAGAAACAGTTGAGTTGAGCTTCATGCACCAAAGTGCCCTTAAACTTCACCTCTGACTCGGCAGAAGGGTGCCTGGGAAGCGGCTGGTATGCAGGCGCAGCAGGCTGAACAAAGGCTCGAAGCATGGTGGATGTCCAGATGTGGACTAATAGGTCAGTTTTTTAAAACAAATCTCCTCATGAGCTTTTCTCCTTGTAATTTCTTAAAGCCCAGAAGTCATTCCCATTTCATTGTTCTACAAGTTTACACCGCTGTATCACCTCGCAAATTTAGGTCCCGGTGATTCCTTTTTAAGTGTTAGAATTCGAGAAACCACACCTTCTTTTTTGGTTCTTTTCAACCTATTTTTTTCTGTCTTGCCTGCTGTACTCACTGCCTACATATGGATGGGCCTCTCCCCCAGTGGCTGTACAAGAAAACTGGGATTGAAATGTGAAGTTAATGGTTTCTGTCAGCCTGTCAGCTCATCACCTCCCTGAGGCATGTTGATCTCTGGTTTTTATATATCAGCACGAGCTGCTTTGATATAGCCTCTTGTGTGGAAGAGTGATAGTTTTGTCCAGGGGTTGGGAGACCTTGGGCCTAAGAGGCAGAAAACTTCAGTTGGAATGTGCACGCTCATGTAACTGTTGGCCCTTTCCTGGTGGAATGCAACTCAAGTTGCGAAACTATTTTAAGGAGAAAAAAACTTAGGTCCAGTTCTACATTTTATCTCAGTGTTACCCTTCAGTAGCCGGGACTGTTAGTCGGTCTGGTTTTTTCTCCACCGACTAGTTAAATTTTATGTTCAAACTAAGTATTAACTGGGATGAAAAGTGCTATTTCAAAATGATCCCATTTTAATTTTGAAGTCCCGTTGTTTTAGAGATAAATGGTCAAGTCCTAAAGAAACCTCCACCATGTCTTAAATAGTCATTACAGACCTGATCTTCCCTTCATTCTGCTTTGGCATCTGAAAGATGTTTTCATAGCATTTTTCCTTCCTAAATCTACATTTCAGTTACCTCATGGTAATGACATTGTCAGACTGCTTTTCTGTTTGTATCAACAGTTTCCTTGGCATCTAACTCTTATGAAAACCTAATCCTTATGTCAAATGCCACAAATGTGTAACATCAAACAAAAAAAATGACACTCAAAACATTTCTACTAATACATTCTACAGATGAGACACAAATGGCTCGTTTTCCTCTGCCAGTGGGCCTGGAGTTTCTTAGTTGTGCTGTGTTTTTCTCCCCTGCTACCACCTTTCTCTTTTGATAGTTTTGGGAAACCCAGTCTCCAAGAAAAGAAAGGTTTCACTGTAACCAAAAAATAGACCAGGCTCCTAGTTTTATAACTACAATTAAAACTGCCACAACACACAAATGTATTCAGATTTATTGTCGTTGAATGTCAGTGACCTAATGCACTTTTGCTTACAAGGACACAAGGCTCAATGGGTGAGTGTATAGGAATCTGTGTAGGCAATCAGAATAGGACATTAGTGTGGATGGATTTGCAAAGAACCTTGAGTGAAAAGCTTTAAGATACACATTTAATGATCTTGAGATGAAAGAATTTCTTTTCAGTATTGAGGCTCTCTCAGCACATAAGCTTCAGAATTCAGATGTTCTTTTTTCAAAAGATTATCAATGTACTAAAGAGAAATATGTGTATGTATTTCTAGGAGGATAAAATGGTCCTGTTCAGGAAAATGCTGGAGGGTTTTTCCATTTTTTTTTTTTCCTCTTCACATGTAGGTAAGATAAAGATTCCTGGCACACTAATCATATAAAAAGTTTAAAACCTCATTGCCACCTTATGGCGAGTCAGTAATTCAGATTTATAGGGTTCCTTTTAAAAAATATATCTGTTTAAAATAGCACTAAAGAGACATTTCCTGAAGCTTTGTATCTGAATCATTACTGACAAGAAGCAGAAATCCCACACTGAGGCACTGGTCAGACAGGTGGGGAAAAGAAGTTGTTAAAATATCAGCTGTTTTAATGACCAAATAATATGTATATAATTAAATGTTTTGAACGTTTAAATTTTTAAAGTTTTTCCTTTAAAAAAATATTTTGTTGGGGCGCCTGGGTGGCTCAGTCGGTTAAGCGGCCAACTTCGGCTCAGGTCACGATCTCGCGGTCCATGAGTTTGAGCCCCGCATCGGGCTCTGTGCTGACAGCTCAGAGCCTGGAACCCGCTTCAGATTCTGTGTCTCCCTCTCTCTCGGCCCCTCCCCTGTTCATGCTCTGTCTCTCTCTGTCTCAAAAATAAATAAACGTTAAAAAAAAATTTTTTTTTAATATTTTGTTATTTTTCATTGCTCTATCGTAACATTGCTGCTATTTTCAATGAAGATTATTTAAATGTATCTGTAGTTAATGCATCATTTATATGATTAATACCACCAAATCCTTAACTAGATCTTTATAAATGTACTTTGGAACTGTTTAGCCTTTGCTATAAAAATGATGTAAATGGGCACATACTAAAGTATACAGTTTATTTGAAAATTGTTAGATGAATCCATAGCAGCTACAACTTACTACATTTTTCTTTCATTCCTAAATGAGTAAGACATAGTCACATCTCATCTTTCAACAGTTGTAAGTTTTCTGTACATTCTGAAGGCAGAGATTTGTTATTGAATTTTATTTTTTTCTGTACTCTTTCTTAACTTACAGCTTACAAAGCCAGTTTTTCAGTTAACATATTCCTGAGAGAAGGAGAGAGGTTTCTAGGCCTAATTTGTGCATCAGGTTTCTGAATACTTAAAGATGAAATACATATATAAATGTGCAGATGGAGTCTAGAAACAATGATGCTTCAAAGCCAGGAGTTTAGTCTTCAGCCTGTATTCATTCATTTAAGAAGCATTTGCCAGATGCCCATTATGTTCAGGTACTATATTGTTAAGGGCAACATACTTTATTGGGGGTATATATATGTGTCTGTGTACGCATAAGACCACTACAGATTTCTCTGTGGCCTTAGAAAATTCGAGTACTAGGTTTTCAAGCTTAAACTCCAGTGATTGGTTTCATTTATTTGTAAGTGTGTATTTTCTTCAAGATGGAAAGGGAATTTCTTTCCCTTTTGTAGTTTTGAAGGTGCTCATAATTTGTTTGATGTGTTTTTTGCAGTGTCCATTTATGGAATTTGGTTTTATGATAAGGAAGAATGCCAAAGAATTGCAGAGCTTATGAAAAAGTAGGTACTGAAAGGCTAAGTATTTTTCAGGACATGATGATTTTGTTTGTGTTTCCCAGTATGACTGCACTATACTCTTAACAGAATATCTCTCTCACAGCAATCCTTTCCACAGTGGTTAGGAAAACATTTACTACTACTTAGATGAAAAACAGACATATTTTTACATTTTCACTAGATAAGATCCCTCAGTAGGTAGAACAGTTCACCTCATTTTTTTTTTGCATGTGTGAAATATCGATGATATGAATTGTTCCAGATGGCAGTTTTCTTCAATATTTTACTCATTTGCAAATTAGCAGTTTTTTTCTTTGAAAAGCTATTAGTATAGCTGTCAGTAAAAAGAACACTCTGAGCCATTTTAAAGGCCACTACACATTCTCTAAGATCTTCCATTTCCTTCCTGCCCTAAACTCTTTCCTTTAACTGCATACCCATGGTTATGGGAGGTCAGAATTTCCTCACATCTCAAATGCTGTTGAGTACGTAGACTTTATTTTCAATCTTGTTGGAAATATCTGGGTTAATATTAGTTTAGTGATCAGTAGACAGTCTTTTTTTTTTTTGTAGCTAGTCTCTTTTTCTTTTAATCTCTTGATACGTTGTGGTTTGTCCCATCTGCATTTTGGGAAATTTAAATCACTGTCTGACTTTCCCACTCTTGGCTCCCCTGACTGCCTTGAAAGGAAGGCCCAGGTAAGCATGCTGTCTATTCTGTGATTGGTTCTTGAGCCCCGACGCTGCTCACTGGGAGGCAGTTCTTTCCCTGCTTTATGGGGATGGTTTAAAGCCTCAGAATGAACTAAATTTCCTACACATGCCATATCGCAGCCAGTGACTGGACTTCGCCAAACACACAGTATGGCTGCTGCCCGCATGGATTTGACAAAGCATCTCCATCTGTAAAAGAACCATTTTCCAATTTTAAATCCTGAGGCAAGGAAATGACTTAAAAGTGACCCCCCAAAACGAAATGTGGGGAACACTTTTTTATAAATAGATTTCTGAAAATCTAGCTTGTGATAGCTAATTGTAGGTAACCAGCTCAAGTTGCAGATGGTGATTAAGTGTGCTCAAACTGGTATTTACCACCATAACAACTAGTTCCTAACACATTCATGTTATTGTAAACTGTGCAATGGATAATAATAGCAGGATTTTATATAGATTAAAAAATACCCTGTGGCTCAGCCAAGAGGCCATGTTAAAATTGTTAGCATTCTGCAGTAATTACTTAACAGCTGGGGCAGGAAATTGATTGTTGACTAGCAATAAGCAGCTGATATGTGTGGATTCCGAGCCCTTCCTCAGTTAGAATTAAATCTCCCAGTAAATTCTCAGATCTCTTTTACCATAAATGACATGGCAGTTGTAAAAATTTGAGCTGAAAGTCAAAGCACACAAAAGGAAAAGTATTTTTCTCAGTGTCACCTAGCACCACATAGGAGCAATCTGGTCTCCCTTCTGTATTGTTTTCAGGAAAACAGAAGACACTCTACATTGCTCCATTTGTTTGTTTGTTTGTTTGTTGTAATGCCCCTCTTCTAGAGTGGAATCTTCATAGTTCATAAACTGCCAGAGGACTACAGGATTTGAGTTGCTGGAATCAATTTTGCTTTGACTTCAAGGCATATTGAAACAAGGAGGGGGGGTGGAAATCTCGATATGCCATGCCGTTTGCTCAGTGTTTGAGAACTCTAAATTGGGTTTCCTCAGCAATTAATGAGTCCTGTCAAATGCTCTAAATGAGGAGTCAGCAAACTTTTTCTGAAAAACAAAACAAAACAAAAAAACAAGTATTTTAGGCTTTGTAAAGCCATAGTTATCTGTCACATCTGCTCAACTCGGCAGTTACTGTGCGAGGCAGCTAAGTGATACAGTAGCAGTGTGTCTGTTTGTAACTTTACAAAAGTAGGTGGTGGGCCAGATTTGGCCTGCAGGACATAGTTTGCCCACCCCTACTCTGGATTCATTTATGTACTCACTGTACTCAGGACCTCCACTCTTATTTTTCTTCTTTCAGTTCCTAAGCAGTCTTACTTCTATGACTATAGCAAGACAAAAACAACTGGATGAGAATTGGATGGTTTTAAAAGCCATTTATGTTGAGTTCGTTTTTCTTCTGTGGATTCTCCCCTCTGTTTTTCTAGCCTAACTCAGTATGAACAGTTGAAAGCCCATCAGGGAGCTGGAGCAGGAAACTCCCCGATGATCCTCAATTCAGGAGAGGGCAAGGAAGTAGATATCTTGCGAATGCTCACCAAGGCCAAAGATGAATACACCAAGGTGAGTTTTTGTCTTCCCTTGTGAAACATACTTAAATCCTACAGTGGTAATATGCTTGTTGGGAAAGGCTTAGCGCTATTCCTTCCACCAAACAAAATTGTATGACAAGTTAAGTCTTTATTTGCTTTCAGCAGGATAAAGAAGACTTGTTTGTTTTAAGTGGATTAAAAGGTAGCCTAAGAAATCATCAGGCTTCATATATACAAATAGTACCCAATCAGAAGGTTTACTAGAAGACCCCATTTACAGTAGCAACTATTAATATAACATTCTTTGGAATAAAGGTAACAAGGAAAGGGCAAAACCTGTATGAAGGCATAAAAATAGACTTGACCAAATGGAAATATATGTCCTGATCTTGGATAAGAAGATGAAACTTAAAGCTTTCACTTCTGTTTAGTCTGTAAATTTAAGATGATTCCTAAACAAATAAAGACTGGTTTATTTTCTTCTTTTCTGGAGCCAGACATGTTGATTGTAAAGTTCATCAAGAAATATACAGGAAGAAAAGCAGCAGAAACTCTGACAAAGAAGGGCACTATTGGGAGAGAAGGGGCAGCAAACTCTGAATATTAAGGCATTAACACCTAAGCACATAAAACACTATGGTCTTGATGGTATCGATGCATAAACAGCCAGAGAGACCAATGGGACAGGTGAGAAAGTCCAAAATGACCCCCCATTAGGATGTCATTTAGGATGAAGATAAAGATGAAAATCTCAAATCAACTATTTGAGTGGATATTTAAATAAATGAAATGGGAACAAATGGTAGCCATTTGGAAAAATACAAAATTGGATTTGTCCCTTATACCAGGATAAATTCCAAATTATTAGAAATTTAAATGTAAAAAAAACCATTCAAGTACCAGAGAAAAATTTGTATGGATTTCTTTGTAATCTGGAAAGGGAAAATCTTCCTAACTATATCTTAAAACCCAAAAGCAATTCATTCAGCTATATAAAAATCAAAAAATAAATGTTTTGCCTGGTTTTAAAAAGTGGAAAGATATATAAAACTGAGAAACATTTATATTTAAGCAACAGGAAGAGGGTTAATTTCCCTATTTTATACACTGCTCTTATAAAAATTGAGAAGTAAAAGATTGACACTCTCTAAAAACATAGGAAAAAAGAAAATTAGGGAAAAATGATAATTAAAACCTAGGATTTGGAAACCAGCTGAAATAATGTACATAACTGAATATCATATTGTGATATAATTACTTAGAAAAGAAATTAGAGTGACTTCAGAGCCCCATATTTGGACCCTTAGTACATTATATCTAAAGGACATAAGGACCCTTAGAGCATTATATTTGAAGGACAAAAAGAACTGCAAAGAAATTGTAAACTTCATTCAGTGGTTTTATTGTTAATAATAATATTGGCATTGTAATTTTTTTAGCTGTCATGGATATAATAAATGAGTATGTTTATGTGCTCAGAACAAAACCTGTCGTATGAGAGAAAAATATTAAGTTAAAGTCATATAATGTTAAATTTTAAGTAGAAGTGTGAGAATTAGTTCATATTTGGTTTCTTAAATATGTAGTTACTAACTTCTACCCTGAAGAGACCTAGAGATAAGTGACAACCCAGTAGCAATAAGCACCCTTGGCCCCAAGATTTTTGTTTCTAAATACTGTTCCCTCCTAAAAGGTATCAGCGCTCTTTGAAGAAATTCCCAATTCCTATATCCCATGTCTGGGATAGGAAAATCAAACAATAGGGTTATGTGAAAGGGGCACAGAAGTCAACGTGAAGGGACCGCTAACCAAAACATCAAATTCTAACATCAATAAGAATGACTACAATGGATTGAAACACATTGCATATATATAATCTGTGAGTTCGTGGTGATGAGAGAGCAAGCAGACTAAAAATATAAAACAAAACAAAAAATAATTGTTGGCTATTCTTGGAGGTATTAGGACACCAAGTCGTTCCTCTGATAATTGGTAGTTTATGGGAAGGAATTAAGCATTTACCCTGCCTGCCCAGCAGGGACCAATTTTCAGAGTAACCTCATAATCCTGGTTTAGGAGGGAAAGTTCTCAACCAAGAATTCCAGCTATTAAATGTAGATGAAGTGATAGAACTTAAAATCACCATAGTAAAATAAGTGATTCAAGCAATTGTCATTAGTAATGTTAATATTATGAGAAAGTTTGATGGAAACTTGACCATGGAAGGATCAATCTGCCACCATCTGAATCCACTGATCAGTGCCTTTAAAAGTCAGATAACCAGGGGCACCTGGGTGGCGCAGTCGGTTAAGCGTCCGACTTCAGCCAGGTCACGATCTCACGGTCCGTGAGTTCGAGCCCCGCGTCAGGCTCTGGGCTGATGGCTCAGAGCCTGGAGCCTGTTTCCGATTCTGTGTCTCCCTCTCTCTCTGTCCCTCCCCCGTTCATGCTCTGTCTCTCTCTGTCCCAAAAATAAAAATAAAAACGTTGAAAAAAAAAAAAAAAGTCAGATAACCAGACATCACATGCCTCCTAATGTGATATAATGTGAAACAGAAACATGTAGCACCACTTCGAAATGTTCTTACATGTCATTAGATCCTGAATCTAAGTCTTGAGCTTTCTTAAACTTTATAGTTTACAGAAAATGAAAGGGAAGAGGGGGAAAGGGCAGGTAGAAAACAACTTCAATGACACAACAAGGAAGCTCAGAAAAATCCTGAGGGGAGGGTACATAGTAAAGGACAACGGACTGAATTTCTTTAGCATGCCTTTGACTTGATGGTTGACCTTCTCTTGATTGTTGGACTGTGAGCTACTTGAGTACTAAGAACATCCTTCATTTATCTTCAGAACCTTCAGAGCTCCCAGCACATAGGTGCTAAATAAATGATTGTTGAGGGAATGAATACAAATGAATATGAATCTGAATTAACCACAGTTTCATTATCCTTCGATTGGAGGGCCTGGACAGAGGATGCTTTAAAATGCCAGATTCAGTCAGTAACAACTATTTCTGTATTAGTTTTGTGTTTTGCTTAATTCTTTAACAGCCATTGAAAGATATCCTAATGACTTGGCAACTGTCAACTCATTATACTTTACTAATTGCACTATGTTAGGCACACCAAAGATTAATCTTAAAAGGTGACATTTTTGCCCTCTGGGAACTTAGGTTCTGTGAGGACAGCTTAACGATGGCCAATAAATAATGAATGCATATATTGAACAAAAATTATTTTCTTTCTTCTCCCTCCCTCCTCTCAATACACACACACATATGCATACACACACATACACACATTCACATACGCAAACACATATATTGTGTTATTTTTCTTTTATGATGTTTTGACATCTTAAAAGTCTTCTGGTTGGGGACAGAATCCTCCTCCTTGGGCTAGCCCATTCTTAGAACTAGCAAAGGGCCCAGTCAGAGGATGCCTTTGACATGCACACTAACCAGTCTAGAGCCATCCCTCCTGGATCTGGCCCCAGCACCCCAGGAGGTAATATTCCTCTGCCTTAATCATTTCAGAACCAGGTTAGGCTACTAGGGACCACCCTGTAGTGTAGAACATACTGCAGTTATCCAAACTAGCCAGTCCTAAAGTGCAGAAACCCCAGCAGAGGCTCTAGTCTTGGCTTTCCCTTTGCTCCCACTTTCTGCTCCCTGCCCACCCTGAGGCTGCCCCATGTGGCCCTGCGGGGCGTCCTGTGCCTCCTGTTTCTAGGACCTTTGAGTGTAATTTTGTTTCCTGAGCCTCTCCAGTGTCTCCTCTTATAGCTGCACCTGACTGTCTCATCAAAGGACACAGAACACACACACAGAAACACTCACACGTGGTTTTGGAGATGTCATGTAGGCTATCACTTTATACCGTACCTACAACTTGCAGTGTTTCCCCTCACTTTGTTTGCCCTTCAGAATCTACATATCCTTCAAAGCCCAGTTAAAATTCCACTTTTACATGGAATTTTCCCAGATCTCTTCATTCAAATTAATTATTCTTTCTACTGAACTCAGCAGTCTGTTACTATTTAGAACTTATTTTGTTCTTCCTCATTTGTTACCTTTAAGTCAACTTCTACCACTATAAACTTGTTGAGGTCACGGGTGCCTGGGTGGCTCAGTCGGTTGAGCATCCGACTTCGGCTCAGGTCATGATCTCACGGATTGTGAGTTCGAGCCCCACGTTGGTCTCTGTGTTGACAGCTCAGAGCCTGGAGCCTGCTTCGGATTCTGTGTCCCTCTCTTGCTCTACCCCTCCCCCACTCATGCTTGCTCTCTCTCTCTCTCTCTCTCTCAAGAATAAATTGAAAAAAACATTAAAAAAATAAAAAATAAAAATAATAAACTTGTTGAGGTCAAAACAGTGTTCTATTCATCATTATGCCCCCATATTGGTTGTTATAGTGTTGACGTGAGGTGCAGATGTTTAATCAGCGTATAGACTTGCTTTTCTCTAAACCCAAATACATGTTATATGCATAATGTTAATTGCTCCAACTGTGTGGTAAGCAGAAGAAATTATTCCTTCTGTCATTAACAGCCAGTGATGTAACCCAGGAGCACCTGAATCATCACATTACTTCTCTGGTCTAAATTCTTCCTGGTTTCTCGTTGCCTAGTATATGAACCTTTGGACTCTCCAAGGATTACATAACATAGCCCCAGTTTATTCTTCTAATCTCACTACCTTCTACTCCACCACCCCCCACAAATATTTGAAACTCCTACCAAACAGAGTAACAGTGTCACTTCCTGCAAGTGTCTTCATGCCTTCTTCCCATGCTGTCCCCTCTCCTTCTTTACCTGCCAACGTATGATTAGCCCTTCATGGCCCATTTCAAATGGTCTTTGTCCATCCTGTTATTTCTGATCTACACAACCTGATGTATATGCTCCTCTGTGAACTTCCGTTGCATTGTGTAAACCTGCTTTATATTTGCCTGTGTTTGTGTTACCTCCTCTCCCACACACAGACATTTCAGAACATGTGGAGATCATGAGTAAAATGGCTGTGAGGTACAGGAAAGGGGGAACACAGAAAGAGGCAAAAGAGAAAGAAAACAAGATTTCCCTCGGACTTCTCATGTGAGGAAGTGCCTCTCCCATCACCAGGAGTATTCAGGAAGAAACCACATGATGACATACCAGGATACTAGAAAAGAATCTCACTTCTCTGGGTAGGGATTCAACTCAGTGATTTCTGGGATGCTGCCCAACTTTAAAATTACTCAATTCTTGAAAATCCCAAAAATTAAGAGGAGGAAAACTTTTGAGCTAGAGGTACATGATATTGGTAAAGTGAAGCCTACTGACATCAGATGCAATTACTTACATGAAGTTAATAAAATAATTTAAAAACCTTATTTTGGCCAATATTTTATGTTTTTTCCCCTAAGCAACAACTTTCTGTGAATCTGCTGTAAAGTAGCATGATGTTAATTTGAGCTTCATCTCTTTTTACCTCCTATTAGACTTCTAGCTGATATGCAAATGAGCAATACAGTAAAACCACCAACGCTCAGTAAGAAAAAGAACCAGGGCCAGAAAGGATCCTTGGCTGCATAGTTAAGTTCTGAGTGTGCAGAAATGGACTATGTTGTGTTTTGTGGTTTAAGGCAAGAATTAATAAGTCTCTTTTAATATACTGTGATTTATTTATAAAATTAAAGAAATTACTAAGTGTCGTTTGATGTTCAATGAGGAAAGTCAAAAAAGTAGAAAAGGGAAATAAAAAATATCCATAATCCTATAACCCCAAGATGTCTACTTTTAACGCTTTCAGTATATTTTCTTCCAGGCTTTTCTCTTGGCATGGGTACATATGTTTGTGTGTTTCTGTGTGAGAAAATGAGATCATGTGACATAGTTTTTAAGGCTTTAAAGAAGTGCCTCAGGATCTCTATGGAGAATCCATTATGCACTTTTTCCAGCTCTGTGTTTTTTTCCAAGTATCATAGAGTTATTTGGGTCGAGAGAAGCATAGAAAATTAAACAGCTGGAAAATGAGCTACAAACTATTGAGGCAGATGATGTTTAATTCTGAGCAATTTGATAAAGAACAATTTTTACATGAAAGCAAGGCTTCAGTGATGGATAGATAGTGACACAGAAGACAGCTTATAGCAGTTTTACTTAGAAGGGCTATCTGGGGCTTATGCATAGCAAGAAACAGCAGCTTCTCGGCCCATGCAGATATGTGTATAGCAAAGGTGGGGGGAAAATCTGTTTTTCTTTGTTTGAATTCAAGGTCCCTGAACAGAGAGGATGAAAAAGTACAGACACAGTCATTCATTGAAAGTAATCTGAGTGTCCTCTTTCTTTTACATAGCAAGCAGAAGTTCTAGGCTTCCATGCTAACATTTTGTAAGTGACTCTATCTCAGGCTGTATTCTTGTCTTGTGTTGGTTATTGCCTTGGAAAGCCAGGCCAGTTGGTCCATGCAGCCACCAGCATTCACCTAAGAATTAGAAATAACATTTTTTGACTCAAAGGGATTTCACCTCCCAATCAATCTAGTGCCAAATACCCAAATTATTGATAGGATTCTTGGAAGAAAATAAGTCCTATGTACAATTAATTTTACAAACACAAATGAACATGGTGGTAATTGACCCCATACTCTTACATCCTTGAATTAGAAAATACAACCCAATAACTGTAAAACACCTTAGATTCTTGAGGAATAAGAGTGTCTTTATAGCTCATTCCATGTCAGGGACAGTGTGAGATATTTTCTGGCCTGAGGCCTTGACAGTTGAAACTAGCAATGCTATGGAGAATATAGAATAGAAGGTATGGTTTTATATTCAGTTATATTTGGTGTTTCAACAAGGTAGATACTGACATCATTGCTGTATTCTTGGTGTTATAAATCCTACTGTGTTAGCAATTGCATGGTTGGTTAGATTAATGTATGATAATGATTCAGTATTTGAAATGATGAGTCTTGTCTCTTGTCTCTTTCTCTGTGAAATTCTAATTTGTAGTGAGTGGCTCAGAACACTCAGATTTGAATTATTCTGTTTATGTAAAACGTCATTTATTAAATAAAGATGATGTTAGCAGTTTTTAAGTCAATGGTTTGAATCAGCTTTACTTTTTGGTTTGTAGACCGAAAAGTTTAGTTACTTTGATAATGCAACTCCCCAGTTTTAAGTCAACTGCTAGTGGGTGAATAAACCATACAGTTATCCAGACATGGCATTTAAAGAATTGTTTCTGGGGCACCTGGATGACTCAGTCAGTTAAGCGTCTGACTTCAGCTCAGGTCATGATCTCACAGTTTGTGGGTTCAAGCCCCGCATAGGGCTCTGTGCTCCCAGTGCAGAGCCTGTAGCCTGCTTGGGATTCTGTGTCTCCCTCTGTCTCTGCCCCTCTCTGGCTCACACTCTATCTCTTTCTCTCTCTCTCTCTCTCACTCAAAAATAAATAAACATTAAAAAATTTAAAAATAATAAATCATTGTTTCTATCACTGTTTTCATTGAAAAGCATTAGACTCTCCATTTCTTTTTTTTCCACAAGTAAAAATCTTTATTATACCATGTTGAAAAGTGTGAAATAATGTAAACAAACAACAATAAGCATATGGTTAAGTAAGTGATACTCTCTCCATTTCTTTTGACAGAGAGCAAGTGAGTGTGTCCACATACTTGCATGAGCGGGGGAGGGGCGGGGGGGGGAGGGAGGGGAATCTTAAGCAGGCTCCATACTCAGTGCAAAACGTGACTTGGGGCTCAGTCTTACAATGGTGAGATCATGACCTGAGCTGAAATCAAGAGCCGGATGCTCAACCAACTGAGATACCCAGGTGCTCCTAGACTCTGTATCTTTAAACTATTGCTTCTTAAGCATATCCATAGCCTTTCAAGCATCTAGGTATCTCAGAGTCTCTGGGTCTTGCAGACTGACACTGTTGGTAATATTTTTAGGGCATTGAAATTGTACAACAAAGAAAAATTAAATTTGAATTTGACTTATACTCAAATATAGTTCATATCAGAGGAGATAAAGTAATTTTCCTTTTTGCACAAAAATTTATCAAAAAATAGCTACCAATTAGATAAAATAAAGAGCAACAAGTTATGTACTTTTAAAAAGATTAAAGCTTCTTTTTCACCAAAAATAAGGTTCTTTTTTCCATTTCAGTGTAAAACCTGTTCTGAGCCAAAACAGATAACCAGTTCATCTGCTATCTATGACAACCCCAATCTCATCAAACCAATTCCAGTGAAGCCTAGTGAAAACCAGCAACAGCGCATACCTCGGCCCAGCCAGGTACAAGTCCTGTGCTTTTCATTTGCCATGTCTCTCTAGAATTCTTAAAGAACTTTGACCCAGAGTATAGTCAAGGGAGAGCCTGGTACTATTCAAGGGTGCTTCAAGGTAAACCCAAGAAAGAGATTTCAAATTCAAGATTTTTAAAAAATTACTATTAATGTATTCTTCCTAGAAGCAGGTTGAAATTTTAATTTTGGCATTTACCATAATCTGTGCTCATCTCTTGTGGACTTGAACTCCTTAGATAATATATTTTTTAAAAAACAGCAAACTCGTAACATTGTCAGAGCTGACAGGAATACTACCTGGCAGGCCTGTGTTCTTCTGAGGTAGGTGGTTGGCTTCCCAAGGCTACTGAGGGAAGGACACCAAGGCAACAAGTCAGTTAAACATTTCTGAGCACTTCCACCATACTGGGTGTGGCGCTGGGCACTGAGTGTACAGAAATGGATTCCTGTTCTGAGGAGGGGCATACAATTCCCCTGTAGACCTGATGATTTGTCATGGCATTTGCATCTAAATATATAAATATGATGGCATATTTTGTACATATATTTTTCAGAATAGTGCAGCATTAACAAAATTGCTAATCTGGAAGTCCCATTATTGATTACAAATGTGACGTGGCTATTTCTGTTTCCTATGGTTATTCCTCATTAAAGGTTTGGTATTTTTTTTTTTGTTTGTTTTTAAGGAATTCATTTAAATCAATTTTGAAAATGAATATAGAGCCAAAAGACATAAAGACTGTCTAAATGAAAGGCTCATGTTGATTTTTTTTAAAAATAAGTCTTTTCTAATTATGTTTTAGCTTTCTTTTATTTTTGTTTGCCTTCCATGGAAATTTTTTTTAATAGAGAAACTGGAATAGGTTGACTTTAGAATGAAGCTCATGTTTTCTTAGTCCAACAACACAGGAAGCAGCAGAAGGAGCAGGAGGTGATACAGAGCAGGAAGGAGGTAGCTTTGTGACTGATCGGGCCAGGGCACATAGTATGTATGCACATGATGATTGTTTTAAAGCTACTGGTATATAGTTGAAAGGGTCAAGTTAGATTAGATGACTTAGATTTCTTTCCAGTCCTAAATTTATAATTCTACAAAAATCCTCACATTCCTGTGCATTCTCAGCATCTTCTTGTACTCTGCAGGGTTAGGCGGACTTCCTGTTGAAGAGATTATTTCCCTTTTAGTATATGTTTGTACCATACTGGTCCCCTGTCTGTGAACCCCAAGCCCATCAAGGACCTATTTTATCAACAGATGCTAGAATATGACCATTACCTCAGGGGTGGTAGAGAAGAATACTGAAAATTTTTGACCTTAAAAGGAGGTCTTAAATTTGTAAAATTTACTATAATTATAGTTTTTTCATCCCTTCTAATTGATCCTGTGTAAATAGAATAAATCATCAGTGAGGTTAGTTATGTTTCATAGCCCCCCTATATAACCAAATTGTCTATAGAACCATTTTCAGACATTTTTATTTTTTCCAGACCTTAGACCCTGAACCACAACACTTGTCCTTGACAGCTCTCTTTGGGAAGCAGGACAAATCTACATGTCAAGAAACTGTGGGGTCCCCACAGACCATCCGCCACCAGCAGCAGCAGCAGCAGCAGCAGCAGCAGCAGGAGAAACTTCCGGTCAGGCAGGGGGTTGTACGCTCTCTCTCCTATGAGGAACCCAGAAGACACTCACCCCCCCTCGAGAAACAGCTCTGTCCAGCCATTCAGAAACTCATGGTCAGGAGTACAGACCTCCATCCATTGTCAGAGCTGCCTGAAAACCGGCCCTGTAAAAATGGCAATACCTGTTCTGCTGGGGAGGTTTTTCTGGGACCTGTCCAGCCAGGGTCTCCCCATAGCATTGGGACTTCCTGTCATGTACAGAGTGCTTCCAGAACTCAGAACCTGTTGGAGAAGCTTCGGAGCACCCCAAGGTCAGCGAACAAGTATGAGCCTAGTATACCAGCACCTGCTGGCTCAGCTGCCCCAAACCTCAGCAGCACTCTCCCCGCTGCCACCCCTGGCGCTCCAGTAAGGGGACTGGTGCAGGCACAGGTGGGGTATTTCAATGGCTCCCTTCCACCTCAGACACCAGGACATCAGGCTCACGGAAAAGAGCAGTCAACACACCCGAGACCGACACTCCCCCTCTCTGGCAATCAGATGAGCAGCTCTGGAGTGATCTCCCCTCAAGAGTTACTGAAAAAGCTTCAGATTGTACAGCAGGAGCAGCAGTTGCACGCATCTAACCGGCCGGCTTTGGCAGCAAAGTTCCCCGTGGTAACCCAGAGCTCTAGGACAGGGAAGACCTTGGAGTCCTGGATAGACAAGACACCCAGCACAGAAAAGCAGACTCCTCTTTTTCAGGTGCGTGTCTACAGGGGTGGGGGCGTGGGGGCGGTATTGCTGCACTGCAGTGAAGCTTGACATCAGCCTCTGTGCTCTAGGGACATTTCTGTGCAGAGCAGGGCGCCGAGCGCCATATCTGTGCATCTGATTATCACCATAACTTTCTGCCTGGAGAGAGCATCCTTTCTTTGCTTAGCCATCTGGGGGCTTCCCGCCTTTTAGAGATACTTTATTTGTACAGTTAAATCTTCACAGTGTCATAAGGCCTGACACAAGCACGTGAACACGGGAAACAACACGGATGTGCCGAGAACCCCCTAATCTTGGACCATGGATACTTACTGTCTGCTCTGAAATACTGTGAGATGCCAAACATTCGACCTTTTCTGATTATTTTAAAATCATTACTGTTTATCCATGTATTCACTAAATACCTTTGAGCACTTACTACGTGCCGGGCACCGTGCTTCCTGTGGGTACATACCTGCAGGTGTGTGACAAGTGACAAGGCATGCAGACTCACCACCTCAGAGGTGCAGGCTGGTTTTATTTCTGTCGCTGGTATAGCTTAATGAAGATTGAGAGAGGAGTGAGTATGCCATCTAACTACACACACACACACACACACACACACAAAGTGCCAGACAGGAGGAAATACTTTCAGAAATACTCTGTCCTTTGAGGAAGGCAGTTCTAAGTTTATCAGTAACTTGGAGTGGTGAGAAAACCACAGCTGTTTCATCACCTATGAGTAACATCTGGAGACCTCTGATTTTTTTTTTTCCCATTTGGATTGGTACAAATTCAGTGAAAAGGCATTGGGTTTAAAAGTTACGACATTTCTTGGCGTTCCTGGGTGGCTCAGTCAGTTAGGCATCTGACTTTCGGCTCAAGTCATGATCTCACAGTTTGTGAGTTCAAGCCCCACATCGGGCTCTGTGCTGACAGCTCAGAGCCTACAGCCTGCTTCAGATTCTGTGTCTCCCTCTCTCTCTCTGCCTCTCCCCCACTCATGCTCTGTCTCCTTCTCTCAAAAATAAATAAACTTTAAAAAAGAAAATTAAAAAAAATAAAAAAGTTAGGACATTCTCTCTGTTCATTAACAGATGTCAGCATTGGTCTTTTTGTCCTCCTTACAGGACCGTAGCTTACAACGGTTCCTCAAAAGTCCTTCACCTTTTTGAAAACAAAGATCACAGTCACATAGCATAAGTCTTTGTATACATGAGTCAAAGTGTTGTTGATTATTTATGACAATCTCAAAGAAACGATTGTTACCCACCCCCCTCCTCATTTCAGTGCAATAGTGTCCCTTTCTTTGATACCTGCTTCTCTTGGTGGTTTAGATGGGACGCTAGAAAAGTTGGGGTTAATAGTTTGACATCAACTTCAGTGGGCACAATTCTCATTTCTCTTCAGTGCCCACGTGCGTGGAGAGCTGATCACGACAGTGTGCATCCGTCAGCCTGCACTGCATTCTCCTTAAGGGTGCCGGGACCCGCACTGTGGGTGGCATCTGTTCTAGCTCCTCTCCTCGCGATGGCAGATAGGGACAGTTAAAGAAAACAAACAACCTGCCTTCCTCCAGGCTTCTTTCTGCCCAAAAAGATACTGAGGGAGTATAAAAATCACAGCAGCTTCTAGACTATCAGCCTTTATGCCCTCTTCTCGTGAGTTCTTTTGGGGCATTTTTTCTCACCTGCCTTAGAAACAAATGAGAGCTAGCTGTAGGAGTCCGTCAGACAGGGATAAAATGTCACTTGCATAACTGGAAAAGCTGTTGGAAAACTTGGTTTTAGGTGTTTAGCCAAGTGAGGTAGACATACTGTCTTGGACAGATAAGTCACTGGCAGTGCTGAGCACCACTGGCCCTTCCTGCCCCCATACTTGAGCTGGATGCTCTCCGTGAGCTGGCAGATCCTATCAGGGAGGGACTAGGAGGGGTGAACCTAATAAGCATGTCTCCCTCCTAGTGAGAAATCATGAGCAGGTGGAGAGAGGCCGGGAAGGTTCCTCCACGTAGAGAAATCAGGAGCGGAAATGTGTGTGTGCCCCCAGCAAGTGTAACAACTCACGTGGGTTGCTGGACCTTTAGGTCAGAGTAGTGGCCAGTTGGCCCTGAGGAAGAGACCAGCAGTCCTAAATGCATGCTGCAAAGTGATGGTGGTAAACTGCAGAAAATATTACTCAGAGGATGAGCTTTATATGCAGTGGGAACAATAGTCACAGCGGCAGACTGCCAGAGCAGCTTAGTGATGACAAAGGAAAATATGGAGACAACTGAGCAGGAGTCAGGCTCCTACAGGCTCCTCCACCTAGTGGAGTTGTGAGCAATTAATACTGAAACTCATTTATATCCATTCTTGCCAGCGAGGGGCCTCTTTATCTGTCTACCTTTCTTTTCAATGAGTTGCTACTTACTCCTGCCCTCTGTGTGTATTTGCTGTGAGCAGGCCATCTCACCTCCGCGCGTCCTTGCAACAGTGGCTCCTTCTCTGCTCATGTCCCCTATGGTGTTCACACAACCCACCTGTGCCCCACCAAAGGAGAGGGACAGTGGGCTCCTGCCTCTGGGAAGCCAAGAACCAGCTGCCACTTCCACCAGCCTCCTCCTGCCTCTGCAGACCCCAGAACCCCCTGCAGTCACCAGCAGCCCACTTACCAAGCTCCAGCTTCAGGAAGCACTGCTGTATCTCATTCAGGTAGGAGAGTCACGTCATCTCTATTCTTCCCTTTCCCTGCTGACCTGTTGGTTGCCACTTTGAGATAAAGACTCAGTTAGCTAATGCCTACTTAGTACTCCCCAAGAATAAAAGGACCATGTAACAATTCAACCTAAACCTCAATGGCATCCATGCTCAGTTAGCTGGGTGAGATTCAAAATACTGGCTGTGGACTTTGGGTGTCTCAGACCATCAAGGATTTTGTAGTATTGACTAGGTCCTCCAAGCTGTCACCTGCCAGAAAAGAAAGAAACGTATACTGTATAATTAAGCAGCCACTGGGAGGATTGTAGGTGCTGGCTGGTGCCCAGAAAGCTCACCATGGGGAAATGGAGGTGAGAGCCATCTTGAGTAAGTGGCAGCATTTAGGGGAAGGTTCACAAGGACTGTTGAAGAAGGAGGAAAAAGGTAGGGAAGCAAGTAATGGCTGTGACTACTAAGGGCATATTTTACAAATAATTTTGAAACCTACTGATAGGACAGGATAGAAGGAGGGGACTTCTTTGTCAGCCATTTGTCTCACTTGGCTCATGAGGTAACAACATAACAGTGGCCACATGTAGAGAGCTCTGTGCCGGGCACTGTCTTAAATGCTTCACATATATTAATTCATTTAATCCATCTACAACAACCCTATTATCTTTTCTATTTAAAGACAAGGAAACTGAGGCTAAGTGACTGGCCTGAGGCCACAGCTAGGAAATAGCAGAGCTAGGATTCAACCGCAGTCTGGCTACAGAGTGCTCCTTCCTGCTGCACTGGGCTGGGGCCATGGTAGTAATGGGACTGCAAGGGATGGGCCTCCGGAGGCCGTTCAGCAGTCTACCAGGTGAAGCATACCCCAAAAATATATGCTAGGCCTTGAAAAGTGGAACACTTTTATCCAGACAGACTTCAAACACCTCAGTTAACATAGTTAGGTGTCTTTGATATAGTCTTTAAGAAAATTTTTGTGGTACTTTACTTAAGCTTTGGCAGACTTTCAGAGAGCTGGCTAGCACTCCACAGATGTTCCGTCCTAGTTAAAAAGCCTGTGGTCTCTGTTATTAAAAACATTTTTTAAAGGTCACGTATTTTGGAGGGAAGGGAAGGAGAGAGGGCTAGCAATCAGTGTCCAAGTGTGAAAGCAGAATAGCAGCCCACTAAAGATCAGCAACAAATGAGTTGCTGATCCATATAATCCATAAACAAATATCAGGGTAAAAATATTTCCCACCTTTTCAAGCCACTCATAAGTTCATGAGGACTTAGGACATCTATAAACTTCTTTTTTATGTGCAATAAAAAAAAAAAAAAACTTAAATTGAAAAGTTTCACATTTTTTTCTGGTTCATTCCATTTAAAAAAACATTGTTCCAAAGATCTTTGTACAGGAGCCAAGACTCCAGCAAAAGTCTAGAGCAGGCCTGGTACGTTGCTAGGTAGAAAATTATGATCCGTCCACTCTCTGCATACACTTTACTTTTCCCCATGTAGACATCATCTTCCTGATGGACTCTTGGAAGTCACTCATGCAGACTGTTTTTAGTCTTCGCCTGTTGGTAGGACACAGTCTCACGCACAGGGACTTTGTGGCTACTTTGTAGGAAAAACAGGGAGAAATCACTCTTTCATTGCATGAGAATAACTCTATGTGCGTGGGGTGCCAAGAGGGAATGAAGGGGGAATGTGAAATGTGGGTGAATTGCTAAAGCTTTAAAGGATTTGAGTGGGAGGGAGAAGTCTCTAGAATTAAAAACAAAGAGCACCACTGATTAGACCCATGATTCTCCCTCAGTCCTAGCCAGGCAGTAGAGCCCAGAGACTGCCAGTCTAACTGCTGCCCACTCACCCAGACCAAAAACTTTCCATAATTAATGGGAGAATTATGCTAGTTTCGATGATATAAATGAAGCATGTTGCAAGTAAATCTTAACTAATGTTGAAATAAAGTGTATATATTGTGGGAGACTTGGAGAACCTTTAAGAAGCCCCAGCTATCTCCTGACCAAAGAGACCACTGACCTGGATCATTGCCTCCCACTCCAGCCTTCTGTTAGAACCTGTATCTTTTCCTGAAACAGACCCGGGCTTTTTTTGAGTGACCCTCATCCCATACTGCCATGTGGCTGGGCTGCCCATCCGTGCTGTAGGTAATGAGCACTTGCTACTTCTCATATGACTGTTGGACACCAGCAGCTGACTTGGTCAGGCCTCCAGTCCCACTTAACACTCTCGTGTGCAGTGAAAAACCACCAGCCGTTGGAGCAGACAGGCAGAGAGGAGCGTCTGAGTGTCAGAATGCCAGTTTAGCTCCAAGACAGAGGAAGCCTTTGGTTCCTGCCAGCCAAATCACATTCCCTTGGGTCTTTTGATTTTGTTTTCCAGAACGATGACAACTTCTTGAATATAATCTACGAAGCTTATCTCTTCAGCATGACACAAGCAGCCATGAAAAAGACAATGTGAAATCAAAACATTTTCAGACTGATTTTCAAGGTCCTGTGGCTCAAGATTCTTTCACGTCAGTGGTGTTACCCTAAATGTTTCCGCCTTTTTTAAAAGTATGTACGATATGAATTAAAACATTTCAGAATTTTTTTCAGTCAAGCTCTTTTTTAATCACATCCTTTGGTTACACCTTGTACTAAGAATCAAGCAGATAGAAGTCTTTTGCTCATATCACACAGTAAATTCCAAGCTTAAATTATTTTTTCCTTTCAGGCATGGGGCCAATTCTACAAGAAGTAGCCTCTCAGTAGGAAGGACTGTTCTGGAAACTTGGTTTCTTTTTTATTAATAGCTCTGGTTATTCTTTGAACGCGGGGAGTGTGGTTTCCCTGTTGCTGAGCTCCTTGTGCTGTAGCGCATGCCAGCCACCAGGTGGCAGTGTCACCCCACATACTAACCTACGCGGACCTACCCTAGCCTTTGGAGGTTTTCTTTTACCAAAGTAAACGTTTCATTTGTAAAAATCCAGTTGGCATGTTTTCCCAAGGCTTTTGAAGGGAAATTATTTCTAAGGATATTTATAGCTAGCTTCTAGAGGCGAGTTGTTCTAGGAGTCCACAAATGGCCCAGATTTCCAGTAACACTTCGTTTATCCCAGCTCCTGTTATTTCTTTTGGACCTAACCAGCCGAATATGCCTGCCTATGCTTCCAAATGAACATTTTGTCATTTTTAGCAAAACATGCTGAGAAGAAGTCTACAAAAGATTTTAAAGCTTTCTCTTGGCCTCTGAAGAGAGGTGCTAGGTTCTTTAGGGGCATAATGACAAAGACTCTTCAAGCTACAGAGCAGATTGATTTTATGTTCACAGAGATGAGGAGCTTAATCTTGGAGGGAGTCAGAAGAGCCCTTGTTGTTAAGGCCCAGAAGTGTCGATATGGGAATTAGTCTCTGCTGAATACTGGTAATAAATAAAGCTTTGCATTTCTATAGCTCTTTTTATTCTTAGATCATAAAAAAATCTCTAGAATGCTGTCCGGAAGACAGGTTTTATTCTCATTTTATAGGTCATCTAGGAGGCATGGGAAAAATAGGTTTCCTGATAGCTTCCAATGCTAAGACTTGGGCTTTAAGCTGTGGACCTTCATGCAGGCACACCATCAGTAGTGTTCCTGGGAATACCACTTCCCCTGCTCCTGCAGGAGTGTGCCTTTTCTTCTACAGAGAAAAGGTGGGCAGGAAAGGAATTGACTCTTATTACCCTTGTGATGTGCCATTCACTGGACTGAGGAGTCTACTGTTACCCTCCTACGTTTAGGAAGGAAGGATTTCTTTCTTTCTTTTTTCTTTTTTTTTCTTTTTTTTTTTTTTTTTGACATCTCCTACAATATCTAACACAGATGTAAACCCATGTGATGTTCTAACAAAATACTTGAAATTAATAATTGCGTATGTAATACCTCCATACTCTCATAAGGAGAATGGGGCAAGGGGAGAGACACACATGACCTATTATCCCGAAATCAGCGATTGTGCTCTCTTCTGCAACACACATACTAAAATTGGAACAAAATCAATGATATACTTAACCGCTTGCCAACCTTTTCTTTAAAAAAGTCTCTTTGATCTTAATTACATGTTTAGAGTTGTTTCTCTAACTAGAAAGAAATGAACTCCATTTTAAATGTTTTAATATATCTGGGGGTAGAAAATGGCTAATTTCTGAAATATTTATTTTTTTAACCTCAGCAATGAATAAATAGAATAGAAATATCAATTGCAGCACCTAACGTGAAAGGATGCACAGTGCTATGTGATAGAAGAAAGGACCTGGGCCCAGCAGGGTCAGACCTGCACTGCAGGCTTCACTCGGGACTTTTTAGGTCAACTCCACAGTGATCTGTTTTGAAAAGTAATAAATTGTCCATCCTTTACTGGAATGAATCACTTTAAAAGTGACAGGCCCAATTCATTTAGACCAAAGACCAAGTCACCCTTTTAAAGGGCACTTGGTGATTGAGTGCTTATTTCTTCTACATGGCAAAACAGAGGAGACCTTCTTTGTACAAAGAGCTTCCTCTAGAGAGTCCGAGAAATAGATAAAATGGGTTATCTAAGGTACCCCAAATTAGATTTCATATATAAATTGACTTTTCTTTTTCCTACTTTCATCCCAAATTCTGAGACCATCACGGATGCCACTCCTAGGTGTCACTGGCTCCCAGGCAGCAGTTTTAAGCTAATTGAATTTCAGATGCAAAACTGAGATAATTATGCCTAAAGGCAGTGTTCTCCGACATGGTGGATTTCAAGCTTGCAGAAGTTACGGAAGTCAGTTCTGCAAGGTGTGGGGACAGAACACACAGCCTTCATCAGGCAGTGCCTTCAGCGCCTGCGTAGGTGAGCCTCTCAGAGATGCTGTTTTCATTTGTAGAATGAAAGTAAGACCTGCCACACAGGGTCCTTAGATGGGGGCAATTTGTGGAAAGCGGTTCCTACGTGCTGTGCATTCTATGAGTTCGTTCTCCCCCCTCTGTGCTATTTGGTGTGTCCCAGTCTTCCGGCCACTGGGATGAGGCCTGAAGCTGCTGGAGTGAACCTCACATGCCTTCATTTGTCATCCACTGTGACTGAGTGTTAAGTCTTATATTGACACTTACGTTTCTGTGGTCACTTTACTATACCCTCTTCTCCCCTTCATCTCTTTATCAGTAAAATGAAAACAGTAACACTTACCCCTTCTTTCCAAAGGAGATGACATGAGCTCTTTAAGACAAAGATGTCAGTGTGACCCGAGATCGTATTGTTACTGTCCCTGCATTTATAGGTGAAGTGCCATTTTACTTGTAAAACCAGAGAAGACAGTGCTGTTAATAGAATTTATAGTCCCTGAACTTCTGAAAAGACACATTGCTCAGTCTCCCCATTTAGAAAACCAGGCATGGAGGTAATTGCAGAGTGAGAGAAACATTTACCAGCATCTTTAAGAATTTTCTAGTGTTTGTACCCAGTCTTGCTGATAAAATTGGATGACATTGGCTATCTTCAGTTCTCTTGGGTGTTAAAGAGAAAAGCAACAGTTGACACATGTTAGAGCCCACATCCCCAGGTATGTAATGCTAACAATGGGAGGTGTCCCATCAAAGACCAGGCCTCTAAATACCAGGCTTCACCTGGATTCAACCATATGTTAGTACAAAGGCAAGGAAGGAGAGGAACTCAACTGAACTGTGAAGACAGTTCTTTGTTCTGCTGGGCAGGACAGGACAGGGCTGGGCTGGCCTGGGGTGGAGGTAGATGGTGCTGTGTTAGGAGTGAGGTCTCTAGAATCTATGGACAAATTGGCGGCTCCCTCCTTCTAGCCATAGAGAAGCCCTTTTTTCTCCAGTTCCTCCTCTATTCAGACATGCGGCTCCTTCTCCCTTTCCAAAGCAATCAGCTTGCTTCCTAAGCTTTGGAACATTGAGCCATCTTTAAGGCTAAATTTATCGTTTGCAGCCAGCAGGTTGTAGCAACACTTCAACATGTAAAGTTGCCTGGCTGCACAGATTGGTGGGTCTCCCCAGCATTTTGCTGAATACTTGATTTCAGGTTTCAGGTGGTTGGCATCCCCCTCCCTCTTATAATTAGGATAGTGAGAGAGACAGTTACAAATTCTTGGTATATTTAACTCAACCTCGAGTATCTAGATAGATATTCACCAAATTGAGTTATGAGTAATGCCTTCCAACAACTTCGAGCCTTGAGAAAAGTACACAAATAAAAACTGCGTGTGTCGACTGTGGTCTTAAAACACCAACGGGGAGGTGGAAAGCATAGCTCTGTTGTTAACCTTCTCCAGGGACTGAGCAGTGCAGACGGGCATTGTGGCTCTGAGCCAGCTAGCACAGCCCAAACCATGCAGCCGGGTTTCTTGGATAAGCCAGTCCTCTTGAACAAGGGCACAACAGGAAGGAAGTAAAGATCATTCTAAATAGACAAGAGAAAGGGTGGGAGACCCAATGTTTGTAAGCCAAAACCTAAGAATTCCCCTATAAGTCTAAGGACCAAGATGAAAGGCACAAGCTACCGAGTGAAAATCCAGGTAGGACATCCTGCCAAGGCTGGGAGGAGCTGAAACACTCAAGAGAGGCAGTGGGTGTTCCCAACTTAGTGATGCTGAGCATCACTAACAGCAACAATAAGCCCACTGGTCTAGAAGACTGCATATTGTCAGTGGCCCCATGACAGGTCCCATCCAGCTGTGTCCACACACGATTCTATGGAAGACATAAGCAGTGAAAGAAGCTCTGGTTCCTCCAAGAGATTTGTTCTCACTTCCTACCACCAGGCTGAGAAGTAATGCCGACTATGTCTTTCCTCAGCACAGCTAGAGCCTACACAATCAACTTAAGGGCTCAAAAGACCAAGATGGCAGTCCCAACAGGTAGGCTGCCATGAGCATCTTATCCCATATGGCAAAGAACATATACTTAGGGCCAAACAGTTCTGGATTTGAATCCCACCACCTCCTGTCTCTTTCTTCAACCAAGACAGTAGCAGGAAAGAAAATTATTTTCTGTGTGTTTATCATGGGAGCATAGAAGTTGTCGCTTTGGGTCAGAGCCATCTATGCTCCGCAGTGGCGTTTTCTTCTGGACAGCAGCCCCAGGGAATGTGGCAAGGGAGGAGTTGCTCTTCACTCCCATCAGCCTCAAAGGTTAGGTGTATCCCAGCTTCTCTTTGTTGCCATTTATGGCTCCATCATAGATCTGTCCAGAATTCTTTTTGATGCTTTCATATTTCCTTCTTATAGCACTTCCCCAGGGTTATGAGTTCCTTAAGTTTTATTCCCTGCTGTATGCATAGTAGCTCACCCAGCATGCCCAGAGGCTGAGAAACTGTGGCTTGACAGAAAATCCGTAAATATCAGACCCTGATGGGATGGGGGGCTCTGTTCTGCAGTGAAATGCCCAGCCTGTGTCTGAATGTCCATTACCCGTCAGATGCCTCTGTCATCCCCAGGCCAAACACAGTAACATCGGCTAAAAAGACAGCTACTCCTAGTTTTGGATTCCTGGAAAATGCTCATCCTCCCCAGTGCTTTCCCTTTCCTCTTAGAGGAATGTGCCTCGTTCCGGTTCATATATCCAAAAAGCATGTCTATCTTTCCTACCCTTTGGAAATGAGCTGCCTTTCCCTAAACTCTTTTCCTCATGCCAAGTTTGGGGCCACTTCATTCATGCATGCTTACATTCATTCATTCACTCAGTAAACATGTACTGAGCTCTCTGTGTGGGGAGACATAAGGGACCTAATCCTGACCCAAGGATCTCACAGTCCAGGTTGGAAGGAGACTAACTGTAAGACGTGGTAAGGGCAGTTATTGATAGGCATGGGATATTACAGCACACCTAAAACAGACAGGAGGTTGAGAGAAGACTTCCAGGAAGAGGAGGCCTGAGCCGATTCACAAAGGACAGGTAAGGGTGGACAAAATGGGGGGAGGCGGGTGTTCAAGGCAAAAAAAGATGGTGTAAGATAACAAGGCAAGAAGCAGCAATGGTGTGTAGCTGGATGGGAAGGAGGGAGGTAGAACACAAGCCACTTGGTGTTGCTGGAATTTAAATGGAAAGCTAGAGGGAGGCAGGAAATGTGGCTGGAGAAAGCCCAGGCCAGACTCCGCAGATAACAAGGAGCCTGGGCGATTCAGGCAGGAAGGGCCATGGTCAGATCCCTGGCAACTGAAGAGAGGGCAAAGGCAGGGAAAATGAGCAACAGGGACACTGTGGGGAGGTGTGGCAGGGGTTCACATGGAGGAGGATGATGACCTGGTCTGAGGGAGGGGTAGCTGAGGTTGTTTGAAAAAGAAGGGACAGTTACAAGAAATATTTAGGAAGCAAAATCAGTAAGACTTAGTAGTAAGTAAGATGATTAATTACTCATCTGCGGATAGTAGAGAAGGAATCAGGTTTCCTGCTTGGTTGCCTAGGTTGATGATCATGAGATAAGATGAGGAAATGCTGGCTAGAGGTGAATAATAATAATAGCAGATAGCACCTATTAAGTTCTTCATATGTACCAGGCACTTTTCTCAGTACTTAGTACTTTATTTCATTTGTCCCTCACTGAAATCCTGCAAAGCATCCCCTATTTTATGGCTGAGGAAACTAAAATTCAAAGTTCACTTCTTAATTGGACCGTTTTACTAAGTCATTCAGAGGCAGGGCAATCCTTCCCCAGGGGCCCAAGCTGAATGGGATGGGAGGCAGGAGGTGGGATGGCCATGTTGGCAGGCTCGCCTAGGCTTGGGGAAAGGAGAACACACGGTGTGTGCTTCCCCAAATCCAGATTCCTCCCTGGGGCTGATGACAGCGGAGCAGGGCCAGTCCTAGGAATGAGGAAATCTGGGCCCAGACTGATGACCTCCCAGGGTCTTACCCCAAATTCTGTGAGTGTGCAGTCCTGTTGTATCCCAGAGGACCCCTCAGCCTCCTTACAGTCTGTGGCTCTCAGCAAAGTCTGTCCTGACAGCTTCCCCACCTCCTGTCAGTGTTTCCCAGGCAGGCCACTCAGGATCCCTGGGAGGCTCTCCACCCACTCCAGCTGTTGCTCCCTCTGGAGAACCTGAGGGAAGCAGCACTTTGCACTGGAACCCACAGATATTCACCTGGTTTAGTGGATTGAGGTGGGATGGTGAGGGGACAGCTCCCCTCCCCCCTTCTCCCCACTGCCCAGGCCCGGCTGCCCTGTGGGAATGCCAACAGCCAGGGCAGCAGAGAAGAAAGAGCAAGGCCCAGGAGACCTGGGTTCTATTTCATGCTTTGCTATTAACCTGCTGCATGACTTTTCCCCTCTCTGGATGTCAGTTTCTCTTATTTAGAAGATAAGATGATTCGACTTAATAAAAAGTGATGCCTTACATGTGAGGAGCTCTCTGCAGTTCCAGACTCAGAAACACTGTGAAGCAGGTATTTGGACAACTGTTAAGTAAGTGGGGACTGTCTCTGATTTCGGGAGTTTCAGGGAACTTTCTCTAACTCAGATGCTGCAGGACTCTCTTTGTACCATCACACTCCACTCCAGTGGGAGGAAAGAATGGTATCTCCATAACAGCACCACTTCTGCTGAAGCCAACAGAACCTCTTGGAGGGATTTTGTGGTGAACAGAGGTCCTTTCAAGCCTAAAGGCCAAGAATTCCATAGTTTCAAGTCCCCTCTCTTCTTGTTTTTTTTTTTAATATTTTATTTTATTTTTGAGAGATAGAGTGCAAGCTCCTACACATGAGTGGGGGAAGGGCAGAGAGAGAGGGAGACAGAGGATCCCAAGCGGGCTCTGCACTGACTGGAGAGAGCCCCATGCAGGGCTTGAACTCATGAACCAACTGTGAAATCATGACCTGAGCTGAATTGGGACGTTCCCTGGCACCCCACCTCTCTCTACTTTGGTGTTACCCAGTTGTCAGCAATAAGGTGACCACAAAATCTGTCATCCAAACTAGGATACTTCTGGGCATGAACTATTAATAATTACATCAAACTGTAGGCATAAACTTGCACCATCCTGAGCAAATGGGAACAAATGGTCACCACATATATTCTTCTAGAGATCCCCTGGTTCAGCCATGCAATTAGCACCAGCCTTAGACCAAGCCTAAAAGAAATCAGACTGCACACAAGGAGTCTAAAGTCAGGAGGCCACATTCTGGGCCTGGCTCTGTCATTAATCTGCTGTGTGTAACTAAAGCCAGGTCATGTCAATGTTCCGAGCCACAGCTTCCTCTGTCAAATGAAGGGTTTGAACTAAACGTGGTTTCCTCCAATCTCAGCATCCAGCTTCCTTGCTCCTTTTGGGCCTTTCCTTTTGGATTAAGATGAAAGTTCAGAGGAGGTCACTGTCAAAGGTGGTCACTGGTCCTGAGTGTAAGGTGGCTCCCACTTTCCCTGCCTTCACTACCACCTAGAGACAGGTTCCCTCCATGCCCAGGATAAGGATGCTCTGGACTGTGGAGGGATGGCTTTACAGCCCCATTTTAGCTCTGCCATTGATCAGATCTGAGGTGTTGGGCAAATTATGTACCTTTTCTAAGCATCCCTTCAAGCACCCCATGGGAGGTCCTGCTTGCTTCTCTCAAATGCACTTTGTGACCTTGACCAAAGGCGCTCACTGATCATAAAACGTAACCATGAGAAAGGCTTTTGTGATCATAATCTGACCCTTTCGTTTTACTGATGAAGACAGGGCCCAGAGGTGAGTTTTGACCTGCCCAAGGAGGTACAACCAGTTAATGGCCAAACCAGTACCAAAACCTTGGCTTCACGGCAGCTACCTCCTATGCCTCTTCCCCCAGCACAGCACAGCACAGCACAGCACAGCACAGCACAGCTCTCTCCTCCCCCCTAAGGGACTCCAGCATTCGTCAACCTTTAGAAGTCTGTGTTTATTTATAAAGCTGCTGCTTTCCTTCCAGCATCTGAGAGCATTTTACAGGCATTAATTAAGGAAGGTTCACAGCAAGCCCAAGAGGGAAGGAAGGGTTTGGGGCGGGGGTGGGGGGATTCTTTAAAGGACCAGTTTCTCCTGCTGGGTGCTTCTCCCAGTTTTTCTTTAACTTCTCACTCTCCTCAGTACACACATGTGTGCACCCATACGTATGCACACATATACATGCATATACACGTATGTGCACATTCATACATATGCACACATACACGTGTGTGCGGTCATGTATAAACACATATACACACACATATATGCATACACACGTGTGCACACACACACACACACACACACACACACACATACACCAGCCATCTCCAGCAGCCTTCTAGCATCCTTCATAGCAAACCTCTGCTGACTCCATCCTGATTGCATCTCTGACGCCTCCCTGAGCCCCTTCCCTTGTGGTTTCACCCAACCAGCAGTGCCCAGAGGATGCTCCAGGGTCAGAGTCACTTCACCCCACATGACCCTCACCCCTCACCCCTCCTCTTTCCCAAATTCACTCCTAAATGTTGCGCACACTTCAGCTCATCTCCCACGCTGTGCAGAAATAGTCCTTTCCCCCTCCCATTAAGGCAGGAGAGGTTCGTAGGGGAAGGCCAGGACCAATAAGGCACTTCAGTGTCGGTGGTAGGGCCACTGCACCGGGTTCCAAAGTACCACAGACTGCCAGACTTGCACAATAGAAGGGTATTGTTCACAGTCTGGAGGACAGAAGTCAGACCAAGGTGTCAGCACGGCTGATTCCTTCCAACCTGAGAGCCACGGCGGGGGAAAATGGGGGGGGAATCTGTTTCATGCCTCCGGCTTATCTCCTGGGGGTTTGCTGGGGATCTTTGGCATTCTTTGGCATTTAGAAGCATCACCCTGAGCTCTGCCTTTATCTTCACGTGATGTTCTCCCTGTATGCATGTCTGTCTCCGAGTTTTCACTTTTCATAAGGACACCAGTCACATTGAATTAGGGGCCTTCCCTCATCCAGTATGACCCTGTCTTAACTAATTACATCTGCAATGACTCTATTTACAAATAAGGTCACATTTTGAGGTACCGGGGGTTACAGCTTGAACATCCAAATTTGAGGAACACACAGTTCATTCAACCCAAAACAACTATGTCACTGAAACCACAGGTCCTCCTAGGCTAATTAGTGTCTGTCACTGGTGGCCTGAGTGACTCACATGAGAAATGTTCCTATTCAGACACCAAGATTATAACCCACTGGCTAGTGGCTGAGCCTCCTTACCTGGAGAACCCAAACATAGCTGTACACGAGTTTCTTTAAACTGGCCTTCGTGTATATGTGTTAATTGCTAGACACACAGTTCAGCAGTCAGTTTAGTCTGATTTAATTGCCAGAGAGGACACTGGACGTGGGAAGTTTTAACCCTGAGTGACCAGAGCCGGGGACTCTTCCTTGCTTGTGTCTGTCACTGTCTTGGATTCCATTCTTGACATCGAACGGGCCAGGTGTCCTTCTCTTGGCAACAAGCCTGGAAAGAGATGGTGACTACAGAGTCCCACTGCCTGCTGACTGCAGAGACTCTTGGGGTCCATTTAAGTTCAAGTTTCTAAAGCCTGTGCTTTCTGCCTGCATTCTGCCTCCACCTCACTGCTGCTGTTGCTCTTTGGTTTTCAATTTTTCTGTAAAACTCTGTCCCTTTCTACCTTGGGCACAGAAAAAAACTGGATTAATCATACTCCTTAGTTTCTATAAACCTTCATTATTGGTTTGGACAAGAACATTTTTTTTAATCTTATTCATTTCTTTTCTTCTGTGTTCAAACCACACTCCATTCCCTTCCTTCCTAACAGCCTCCCCACAACCATTCTATTGAGCCCATATGTACTCAACACCCTTAATTATCAGGGAAATGCAGACTGAAGCCACAATGTGGCACCACACACAGCCACCAAAGTGGCTAAAAATAAAAGGCTGACAGTATCTTGAGTTGGCAGGGGTGGGTATCCATTAGAATTCACATATGCTGCTGGAAGAAGTGTCAAATGACACATAGCCTGTCAGAGAGAGGACAATGCCTACTATCCTGTGACCTTTTTGTTTGTATGTGTTCTTACAAAATGTGTATTGTTTTGTACAATAAAGTATGGATTTATTTTTTATTGAAGTATAACAGATACACATAAATAATGCAAATGTTAAGAGTACAACTTGACAAATCTTATAAATAACTGTGTAAGTATGTCTGGGTACACCACCCAGATGAAGATATAAAAATATCTGCATGGGTCTCTCATAGCCTTCTCGGTCAAAACTAACCCCAGAGAGACCATTTTTCTGATTCCTACCATCAAAGACCCCTGGGCTTGAACTTCACACAGTGGAGTCATACAGATTTTTTGTTACCGGCTTCCTTCACTCATCACTATGTTCATTTTTTTTTTTTTTAATCTCTGTGTGGTATTCAGCCATGTGGACCTTTGAATTGTTGGACCTATTAATAGACCGTCAAGTGTTTCCAATTTTTCTACTCTTCTGAATAATAAAGTTACTGTGCACACTTTGGTACATGTCTTTTTGTGAATATCTGAGCTTCTTTCTTTCAGGTGTGCACTCAAGAGTAGTACTATGGGTCACAGGATAGCAGGCTTTGTCCCCTGTCTGACAGGCTACATACCATTTGACATGTCCTCCAGCAGCATGTGTGAGTTCTAATGGATACCCATCCTTGTCAACTCAAGATACTGTCAGCCTCTTATTTTTAGCCGGTTTGGTGGGTGTGTATGGTGTCACATTGTGGCTTCAGTCTGCATTTCTCGATAATTAAGGGTGTTGGGTACATCTGCTGTACATGCGGTTATTGGCTAATCCCATATATGGGCTATAAAGTGCCTGATCAGGTTTCTTGCCTATTTTTTAAGTGGCCTATTTGCTTTTTCATATTGATTTGCCTTCATTCTTCAGATGTTCTCATGTAAGTTATTTATGTGCACCCACACTTTGTTCACACAGCCCCCCATCGCTCTGTGCAGTTGCTCCTGTGTCTATGACTGAAGTGCTGGGACAGAAAGGCACTCAATCCAGGACACTTTTGTCCTTAAACTTGATAACATGCAAACTGTTGTACAGAATCTCCATCTCTCCACAGTTCACTGACTCTAGGATGTGTCAACCTCCCACTCCTTTGTACTTAAGTATTATAGTCCCAAAGCTGAACTCTCTTGTATCAATGCAGGTAAGCCCAGAGGAATGGCTCTCAAACTCTAGACACTGCACTGGGTTCCCCCAGGGAGACTTGGGGCCTCACACCTCAGTAGGTCTGGGACAGGGCCTAGGAGACTTCATTTCCCACAAACTCCCTAGATTATTTGATATGCAACCAGGTTTCATCTACTCAAGAAGTATTTATTGAGCATTTACTAATAATGCCAGCTACTAGGCACCAGGAACAGAGCAGTGAACAAACAAATATTTCCCCCTTGAGGAGGAGATGGATAAAAAGAAAGACAAGTAAAATATATAGATATTAGAGAGAGAGAAACACCAAGGAGGAAAATTAAGCAGAGAAAGAGTATGGCAGATTCAGAATGAGGATTGCACTCTTTGATAGGGTCACAGACGGTCTCACTGAGAATGAAGCATTCAGTAAGGACCTGAAGGAGCTTCAGGAGTGAGCCGCAGGGGAATCTGGGGGAGAGCAACTGAACAAGGACACAGCTGCTGCTCCTTAACTTCTTAACTGTTTGCTGCCTCTAACTTGTTGGCTACACCTGGAAAACCACTTTCAGGGCCAAATATTTCCAAAACCTGTGAAGAGGCCACCCATCAGCTGGAGGCAGGCTCTACTGCCCACCCTCCAGTGCCCACACCTCACTGGTTGATCACACAATACCTGTCCACCACTCCCTTCCTCCATCCTATCAGACCTCAATGTTTTGGGTATCCTTTGTGTGGTCACATTCTTTTGGGGAGGTGGGCCCAGCCCCAGCAGGAGGGGAATTATAATTGCTTTAAGCTAGATGTGGCGGTCCTGCTCCCTTGCCCTTTACTCCTTCAAGCATGACCCTAGAATACAGTCTGGCTGTTGAAAAAGAAAAGTCTGCTGGATTATTTCTGCACCAAATATTCCTCACAGATAAGCAATGCCAGGTAAAATCAGTCCTTCATCTCCTTCAAGATATTATGATGTCTGACCATAATGCCTAGAACAATGGCAGTCCTCTTGTGACCATGAAGGGAGCTAGGCTGAGGACAATCCAAAATACTGAGGATGACGGAAGAAAGATGGGACGAACTTGACCTTTGGTACATCATTGAGCTGCTGTATTAACCAACTTTGAGACCGTCTAGAGTTCTTATGTAAGATATTAAATTGCCATCATTTAAGCCAAGTGAATAGGGGTTTTCTGTTATTTTCAGGCAAAAGCACTAACTGATATCCACTCCATTGATATACCTTGAGCCTATTTAAGACATCCTTCCAATAGTTCCCTGAAGATATGGGCTAGGCAGAGTCTACTCTCTACTCTTATGACCTAGTGGACCATCAGGTGTTTGGGATATACTCGGGCTTACTTTTAGACTTCATCTGCCATCACAACAGCATAAAGGAAGTTGCATGGAGCAAAGGGCAAAGATCCAGTGAGAGTCAGCTTCTCCAGCTCTGGGTTCCCACACTCCCCTATTGGGTTGGGATTTTTTTGTGTGTCTCCCTCGTCAGCAGCCTATGAGCTTCCTCCAGAGCAAGAAATTACCATCATCCTAGTAGCTCTGAGTCCTCGGGGTCTTGCACAGTGCTGGATGTATACTAGGTGCTCAGCAAAGGTTTGCTGAGTGTTGGCAAGACATGGAGAACAATTGAGAAACAGGAAAAGAGGAGGAACAGAAGGGGAGGCAGACAGGGGAAAGCTAAGAGGGTTAGGGAAGTGGAAGGAAGTGAGGAGTGGGGTTCCAGACAACTATTTGCAGAGAAAAGTATGTGTAGTGTGTCTTCTTCATAGGGACCATAAAGGAAGAAAGCAAGACTGTGAAACAGAAGGTTGAACACCCAAGGGACCCAGAGGCCAGTGGTCATGGACAAATGAGCCTGAGCACACACCTCACTATCAGCAAGCCCATCTGGTCCCCCTCCTCCCTCCCTCCCAGTATGCCTCCTCTCTTTTCCCTGTTCTCTCTCTCTCTCTCTCTCTCTCTCTCAGAAATGAGGACACAGCTTATGCTTATAGGGATGAACTTCTAGCTGTGTGTAACTCTAGCTATGGTTCCCAAAAATGCTTTGGGGATTCATCAGAACCAATAACTGCCTTTTGTCTCCTCACCTACATTGCTCATTCTGCTGCTCCAGAATAGTTGCTGAAGCAAGCACAGATATCACCCACCCCCACCTCCAGGGATGTGCTGTAGTCTCCCTGTGAGACTGCCTACCTGCATTATGGGTAACTGATCCATGGACTGTGGCCAGGAGTATGAGGATTGTGACAGTGACAAGGAGAGCTGTGATGACCACAGGATTTAGTGAGTGCTTGCCATGTGCCAGGCAATGTGGAGGATGTGGCACATTTCCTCTCACACACCCCTGACACCACCCTTCGTTCTATTGAGCAGGAAATTTAGAGTCTCCCTCTGATCCCCTGCATAATGAGAGTGGTTCCAACTCTCATTTGCCACTTGACCTTCTGAGATTTTTTCTCCCCAAGGTAGAGGCAGAAGCCCTTTCCCCAAGCCTCTGAGGTGTTCCCAAGGGTATTGTGAATTGGAAGGTTAGCTCAACCAGGGCAAGGCATGGGACCATCCCACTGGAGGATGGCTGGCCAATGGAGTGAGAGGCCATTAATGAGGGCAAGGTACCACTCACCAGCTGGTGCTTCATTCAGTTTCCCAGCCAGAGTAAACTGACAAAGCTTTGCCTCACTCGTGTGGTCTCCCCGCTCAGGATAAAGTAGGTAAGAACTTCCTAAGGTTAATGGGGTTCATTGTAATCACACATCAGTGCAATTGATGGGCAATATTTTCCTTACAGATTGCATCAAGAAAGCCCTGGACAGCAGACCTGGTGCATGCAGGGTCTCTTCACTTTGTTTTGCCCTAGATAGTGCCAACCTGAGTGTTCGCCGCAAGTAGACACTTAACAGGCCCTTCCTGGCCTTTCTGGAATGCCATCCCTGGGAAGCTCCAAGCTGCAATTTCTGAGCAAACTTGCAACCTAGGTGAGGTAATTTTCACAGAACCTGGCCCAGCTCTGTGAGGAAACACTCCACTCCCTGCCAGGACCAAGGCCTTGCCACCCTCATTGCTTTTGCCTCCAACTGCTCCCACCTGCTCTGGCCCATAGGGCTTAGCACTGGGGTTCCTAGCTGAACATTACTACGTTTCAGCACCTGCTTCCAGCACCTTGCTCCAGCTGGCATGGGCCCCAGGATTTTTAATGACAGGGCCAGGTTTTGAGAACCACATTGCCAGGATACGGCTGAATAATTCTAATTTAAGCTCATGCAATTTTTCAGACTCAGGCAGTGGCGTGGCCTGTGGGACTTATTTCCACTCCAATCTTGGCTGCCAGTCCCGGGGGGGACATTACACACGCAGGCTGCAGACTTCCCCCACCTGTTAAGGGGAAGTCCACAGCTAATTTCTCAGGTACTCTCCCAGGATTCCTTCCTCCTCCACCAGGACCCGTGGGGGCATTCAGAGGTCTCTCCCTGGGGTGCTGCCCGGGCCTCTCTGCTTCCCCCACCCTTTTTCACTTCAGCCAAGTCTCACTGCTCAGCTTCCTGCCTGCCCAGGAAGGAGTGGAAACACTACAAACAGAAGTGATGGAAGTGACTCGAAGGCCTTCCTAGTGATGCAGTCCTAGCAGCAGTCTCCTCCAGAGGACAGTGGGGTAGTTTCCAAGGGAAACGGACATAGTTTCCACTTTCCCCCATGCAGAGATTCCGGATGGACACTGCCTGTTGGCCTCACATGATAAGAATCACCAAGACCCCTTTACCACAGGGAGCTGACCTCAGCCCCAGCCTGCTCTTCCTCTTTTCCTCCACTTTGACAAGCCCTTTTGCACCTTATATCCCCTGGCCCATCTTCCTCTTCCTTTTTGATAATTGACATATAACATCATATTAGTTTCAGCTGTATAACGTAAGGATTTGATAGTTGTCTATCCTGTGAAATGATCTCCATAGTAAGTCTAGTGAACAATATTTTCTTGCAATGAAAACTTTTAAAGTCTACTCCATTAACAATAACAACAAAAAACTTTCAAATATACAATAGAGTATTATTAACTATAGTCACCATGCTGTACATGACATCCCCAGGGCTTATTTATTTTCTAGCCAAAAGTTTGTACTTTTTGACCCCCTTCACCCATATCATCCAACCCTGACCCCCTGCCTCTGGCAACCACAAAACTGTTCTCTGTATTATTGAGTTCAGGAGTTTAGATTTCACGTGTAAGTGAGATCCTACAGTATTTGTCTTTGTCTGACTGATTTCACTTAGCATAATACCCGCAAGGCCCATCCATGTTGTCAGAAATGGAAGGATTTCCTTCTTTTTATGGCTGAGCACTATGGAATGTGCAATGGAATTGCACATATAAAATATTCAGCTGAACCTTGAACAACATGAGTTCCAACTGTGCAACACCACTTATATGTGGGTTTTTAAGAGTTGACAGCAAAGGCCACAAGGCATTTATTTAGGACTGCCCGCCCTGTTCTCCACAGAACCAAACCAGAGGTGGCTGGCACAGAGATTGTGTCTGCTGCTCTCTGAGTAGCCAGGAGTCCCACAGGGGCCACCGGCAGCCTGTGGATAGGCCTGCAGGGCACCTCACATGTCCACAAGGCAGATTGGTCAAGTACCCAGGACTGGAGGTAGGAGGCCAACCTGAAGCCGAGGAATGTGCCCAGAGAGCAGGGATATTGCTGTGCAGGGAGCCCTGCACCCTCAGTACCTTCATCCCTGGAGCCCTCTTCATGCTAGTCTCTGGGGCTGCTCAGGGGAACCACTGGCCTCTGGCCACTCCCAGGCCAAGTGAGAACCCCTGTCCACAATGGTGCCTTGGGCCCGTGGCTTCCCTGAGGCTGGTGCATTCATGTGTGGCCACAGCTGCCAAAGACCAATGGCTGGTGGTGCACCTCCAGGCCACCGTTGCTGCCCACAGACTGCCCAGTGGCTGCCACCGCTGGGCCAAGGCCACCAGGGTGTGGAATATCGCCATCCTGGGAAGTCTGGCTATATGCAGAGTGTTTTTAAAAAAAAATATATATATATATATATATATATGTACTGTACTATAAATGTGTTTTCTCTTCCTTATGATTCTCTTAATAACATTTTATTTTCTTAACATTAATGGAATAATCCATTACCACATTTTCTCTGTCCATTCATCCATCAATGGACACCTAGGTCGCTTCCATGTGTTGGCTATTGTAAAAAATGCCACAATGAACATGAGGGTGCAGGTATCTTTTTGAGATAGTGAGGAACCTCTGTATTGTTTTCCATAATGGCTGCATCAATTTACTTTCCCACCAACAGCATATGAGGGTTCTCTTTTCTCCACATCCTCACCAGCACTTATTTTTTTGTCTTTAATGCTAGTCATTCTAAGAGGTGTGAGGTAATATCTTATTGTGGTTTGATTTGATTTGTGTTTTGCTGATGATGAGTGATGTTGAGCATCTTTTTTACATACCTGTTGGCTATCTGTATGTCTTCTTTGGAAAAATGTCTACTCAGATTCTCTGCACATTTTTCAATAGAATTGTGGTATGGTTTGGGGGGGCATTGGTTTGGGGTTTTTTTGTTTGTTTTGCTTTGTTTTATTGATATTGAGTTGTATAAGTTCTTTATATATTTTGGATATTAACCCTTTATAAGATATATGATTTACAAATATTTTCTCCCACTCTGGGTTGCTTTTTTATTTTGTTGATGTTTTCCTTTGCTGTGCAGAAGCTTTTTAGTTTGATGTAGCTCCATTTGTTAATTTTTGCCACCTGGGCCCATCTTGACACTTTACATATGTTTTAATGTGTATGAAATTTCCCTTCATCTGTACATGCTGCATACATGTGCTTGAATGAGGACCTTGCGTGTGTGTGTGTGTGTGTGTGCACGCTTACTAGACTCCCAAACCACTAAGGCCCTGAGATGCTTCTTCCTCCAAGGATTCAAATGTCTTACATTTGCATAGAACATCACATTCTCATGTCCACCATCTTACATGGTCCTCTCTTATAAGAATCACACACATCATTGTATATAGATGACAAAATTAAGAGGTTAAAGTTTTAAGTCATGCAGATGACTAGCATCATGGCAAGAATTAGAAACTAGGTCTCCTGATCCCTAGATGGATGCAGCTGCTCTTTCCAGTGCTCCAAACTATGAAGGAATTTGGTAGCCAAGGAAAAGCTCCTAGACTCCATGGATCCTCGTGCCCTGCAGCTGAGTCCTCCCCTTCCCTGACCTTTCTACATACCCTGTCTTCTCCCCTGAAAAAGAGGGAAAAAGCTCTTTGCCAGCTCCCCTTAAAATGTCCTGGGAGTTAAGGTCTGCCTGTCGATCCTTCTATGGAAGAGAATTTATATGTAAATAGTAATAGAGGATGTTTTTTAGGGCCAGATCCTGATTCTGCTTAGGGAGTGTGGTATACCAGTTGCCCACATAACACCCCCTTCTCCTGTTCTTTCTTGGTAACAATGTCCAGCCCCGGGAAGGACATCAAGATTTATTAAACCAGGTGAAACAATCCTGTTCCCATATTTCCAATCTACCTTGTAGCTCATTGTGACTATGTGACTCACTTCTACCCAATGGGTCAGAAACACAAGCCTGCTGGCAAGGGGCAGGGAGGTGAGTAAAATTCTGGAGAAATTTTTTGTCTCATGTTTAAAAAATGAACAGAAGCATCTGGCATGGTGCTTCACCTTCACTCTACCTTGAACTCAGGCATGATGTTTGGAACAGCAGCAGCCCTTTTGTGACAATGAGATAACAAACAGAAGAGGACTGTAGCAAGTGAAGGAGGGAAGGGTAGAAAGAGAGAGCTCTGGAGGACTTCTGGGAGCATCACAAAGCAGTAAACCCAGACCAGCAACTGCCGACTGCAGACTCCTGGCTCTAGGTTAACAAATCCTTATTTGTTAGCTGTGTATCTTGTTACTTGCAGCTGAATGCATTCCTACCTGACAGGGAGTATCATCCCTATTTCACAGATAAGAGAAATGAAATCCCTTGGATGACAGAATAAGAAAGAAATAGTGCTAGAGCTCAAACCCAGATCCCTGCACACAAGAGCCTGAGCTCTCTTATTGTCTAAAAAGAGTTTTGTTAAACAAATTATTAATATAAATAAGTTTGCAAGGAGAACGTTTATCCTATTTAAAAGGATAACTACAGGTTAATTACGAATGAAACTTATCTTCATATTAAATCATGCGCATTGGCCCCTGTCCCCAATGCTATGCGTGTCCTCCCCTAGCCACAGCCACATGGCTGGCCCCTCACAAGAGGATCTGGGATTCACTGGGGCTGAGCAAACACAATCTTTCTTCAGATACAGGCAGTGAGGCAGGAAGTCAGGGTAGCCTGAGGAGGACTCCAGCACACCAAATTAGCCTAAGCCCCTCTACCTACAATGAGAAAACTGAGGTCCAGAGAGGGGAGCACTTTGCCCAAAGTTACCTCTAGCTAAGGGCCAAGCTGAGACCCAACACCAGGCCTCCTTCCCCAGGTGGGTGCACTCGTGGCCTCCCAGAGGCTTCCAGAGCTCCTCTGTGTACTGTGACTCCAAGCCCACTTGGTCAACAGGTAGACCAGGTTTGAGGACAGAGCCCTTTGCTTCCCAGTGTGTGTCTCTACAATGAAGCTGCTGTCCTGTGAATGCCCATCGGTTTCTGGCATGGACAATGTCACACTGCCACACTATCCATACATGGGGGTCCTGAGTCCCCAACACCAGAACTGGAAGCACACAATCCTGGCCCATTGCTCATTGCAAGCCCTCACTTGGTAAAATGAGGGAATTACTGGCTTGTGGCTGGTACCTCTCAGCAAGCACTTCCTGGTCCTTCCTCTCAAAGCCTATTCCTTGAAGCCTGAATTTCCTCGAGACCCCTCCCCACACTCCTCCTGGAGCTCCGAGCAGGAGGGAGATGCAGAGAGCTGTGGACTTTCACCATCTCCTTTATCACCAAGTGCCCCTCTCTCCCCGCTCAGGGACCTCCTCCTGGGGTTTCTTTTTGCCCCAGTCTCCCACCCTCCTTTCTTGCCTTTCCCAAACATGCACGTGTGCACGCACACACACACACACCTGCACACCTTCCTCTAATAAGCCACCTGTCAGGTATTTACAGACCCCACAGGTCTCCTAGTGACCCTCTCCAGCTGCCTGCTTGGCCAACCTCTAATCAGCCTTGTGCCCTCTGCCCTGGGGCTTTGATGTGCCTCAGACCCTCCAGGCAGAAGTGACAAGTCAGGGGCCTGATGTCCCACAGGCAATTGCACCAGCAAATCCAGGTTGAAGTTAGGCTGGTGCTGGGTTGTCACCTGCATCCATGTGGTGTTTCTATGTGGTCAGGGGGGAGGTTGTGTGTGCAGCTGGGTGGAAGGAGGCATGTTGAGTTAGACCACAGCACTTTGTTCCGTGGCCATATTCTTCCTCCCTTTTCCCTTGTAAGAATTGGCTAAGCCATGATTAAAGGCATTGGCAATATGAACATTACTCTCTCTTTCAAAGGTCTAGAATCCAGCCAGAACTAGTATTTTTTAGCAATGGACATTTTCAAAATGGGAAGCAGCCTCAGGAAGACAGAGCAGAGTGTCCAAACTCCCTTGGCTCTGCTCATGGCAGCTATACATGCTTCCCCTTTTTTCCTACTTAAAAAAAAATTGTGGTTAAAAAAAATCTCACAAAATTTACCATCTTAAGTGTTTGAGGGTACAATTCAGTAACATTAAGTACGTTCACATTATTGTGTGACCAAGACCAACCATCAGGATTCTTTTCATCTTGCAAAACTGAATCTGTCTACCCATTAAACATTAACTCCCCAGCTCCTGGCAACCACCACTCTGCTTTCTGTCTGCATGAACTTGACTCCTCTAGAAACCTCATATAAGTGGAATCAGACTTCTTTTGTTTTTAAAAAAAAAAATGTTTATTTATTTTTGAGAGAGAGAGAGAGAGAGAGAGAAAGAGAGCACGAGCAGGGAAGGGGCAGAGAGAGAGGAAGACACAGAATCCAAAGCAGACTCCAGGCTCTGAACTGTCAGCACAGAACCCGGCGTGGAGCTTGAACCTACAAACTGTGAGATCATGACCTGAGCCAAAGTCGGACACTTAACCGACTAAGACACCCAAGCGCCCCCTTCTTTTGTCCTTTTGTGACTGGCTTATTTCACTTAGCATAATGTCCTCAAGGTTCATCCAAGTTGTCGGCTGAGTAAGAATTTCCTTCTACTATGTTCTATTGTATGGATTATTCTGTTGTGTGGAAATACCACATTTTGCTTATCCACTCATCCATCAGTGAACAGTTGAGTTATTTCCAGCTTTTGGTTCCTGCAAGTAATATTGCTATGAACAAATATTGTAGTGTACAAATATTGTAGATGCCCTTTGTGATGTCCTCTGTGTCATTTGAAGATGAAATGAACCACCCAAGACACATTTGCAAAAGGAAGGGGCAATGAGTGCCTTTGCATGGTTATGCGGTGGTTTCCAAATTGAGTTCAGGGCCCTGGGAAGGGAGGGGGGAAGAGCAAGCAGGACCTGGACTAACCCCCCTCACACTGTCTCCTACCAGAGTATCTCCACTTCCAACCATTCATCCATTTCCCACGTATTCTCCCATTTGCACTGAGCACTGATTTAGACAGTGGTGGGAATACGGCACAGAGAAAATCAGACCACAGTCCCTGTCCTCACAGAGGTTATGCTTTGGTGGAGTGGACAATAGATGAGCACAAGCCATAACGAAATACTGTACATGATACATTTGATGGCAACCCCTAAGCAAAAAAAGTGCGGGGAAAGCCCAAAGCAAGAAGAGTCTGGGAAGAGGGATATGAAATGTTGAAGGGAGGCAAAATTTTAGATCCTGTAGCCACGGAAGGATTTACTTACTGAAAAAAAAAACATTTAAAAAAAAAGAAATGTAATTCACTCACCACAAGAGTCCCCATGTTAAAGTGGCTTTCAGTATATTTACAAAGTTGTATACCACCACTATTATCTAATTCCAGAACATTTTCAGCATTTAAGGTGATTTTTGAGAAATATCTTATGCTGGATACCTTCCATCTGCTCCTCCCTCCATGCTGTCTGCCCCTCTTGGCCCAGAACATGGGTGGGCTGTATCAATGGGCTCCTTCTATGGGGGCCTCCAGGTGGCTTAAATAGCTGGGAGCACCTGCTGGAGAAAAGAGGAGGACTTACTCTTCAAGTTCCCTCTGGGTGGGGTCCCCACAGACTGGCTGCATCCTGAGGCCACTGTCCCTGTGAGATGGTCATCTCCATGGAGCTCACTCTCTCTCCAGGTTCCAGGGACTCTCCTCCCCTTGTCCCTTCATGCCTAGGGATTGGGTGCCTGCTGTTTCCAGCCCAGGATAAGGCAGTGTCCCTGTCATTTCCCCACACACCCTGTCCATACCTCTGTAAATAGTCCCTTTATTACACTCTTCTCAAGGCACCCAATTCAAGTATGCCGTCTCTTCCTGCCAGGGACCCTGACTGACAGACGCCTGATGGAAATGAGGGAGCCAGCCACCCAGGGGCAGCAGGGCAGGCAGAACCACTGAAGGGGCTGCAAGCTCAAAGGCCCTGAGGTGGAAGCAGGCCAGACTTGCTCAGGCAGCAGCGAGATGCCACTGTGGAAGGGGGCCCATGAGTAAGGGCAGACAGCACAAACAGGCCAGGGATGAAGCCAGGTTCAGCTCATGTAGGGCCTTGTAGGCTGTGGCAGAAACTTTGGCTTTTACCCTAAGATGCATAGCCTCTGAGGCTTCTGAGCAGAAGAGCGACACGGTCTGACTTACCTTTTAAAAGGAGCCCTCAGTTGCTGTTCTAAGAATAGACTGAAAAAGGGCAAGAGCAGAGGCAGGGAGACCAGCTGTCAGACAGAGGCCCAGCAGGAAATATGTGGGACACTCATAATGGGAAAATTGGAGGAAAGTTTCTTACAAAGGTGTAGATGTAGAGGAAACACAAGGGTAACCCAGAGCTTTGGAGCCACTGAGATGTTAATATTTTCCAAGTCATGGGAAGGAAGCAGTTACTAGTGGAGTCCAAAGAGAGCATGGAGGTCAACTTTATATGTCAGCTTCACTGGGGCACAGAGTGCCCACCCATTTGGGCAGACATTAATCTGAGTGTGTCTGTGAGGGTGTTTCTAGATGTGATTAACTATGTATGTATGTATGTATGTATGTATGTATTTATGAGAGCGAGAGCATGGGAGAGGCAGAGAGAGGGTAAAAGAGTCCCAAGCAGGCTCTACGCACTCAGCGAGGAGCCCAACATAGGGCTCGGTCCCACAAACCATGAGATCATGCATGACCTGAGCAAAAATCAAGAGTCCAACAGCTCAACCAACTGAGCCACCCAGGTGCCCTTAGATGAGATTAACATTTGAATGGACAGACTTAAGTAAAGTAGATTGCCTTCCCTAATGAGGGTGAGTCCTATCGAATCAGTTGAGGGCCTGAATAGAACAAATGCTGATCCTTTCTGTAAGAAAGAATTCCTGACAGCCTTCAAGCCAGGGTATTGGGGTTTTTTTCCTTCCTTCAGACTCAGGAAACATCAAAGCTCCCCTTGGGTCTCAAGACTGCTGGCCTTTGGACTGAAACACCATCAGCTTTCCTGGTTTTCAGACCTTTGGACTCAGACTGGAAATATACCATCTACTCTCTTGGGTCTCCAGCTAGCTTGAGGCTTGTCAACCTGCTTAATTGTGTGAGCCAATTCTTTATAATAAATCTGTATATACACACACATTCTCTCTCTCTCTCTCTCTCTCTCTCTCTCTCACACACACACACACACACACACACACACACACACACATCTTATTGGTTCGGTTTTCCTGGAGAAGACTGGTTAATACAAAGAGATGGTTGTTCAGAGGTGCCCTCCTGAAGAAGCATAGTGGTGTTGGGTTGAAGATCGTGGCCAGCACAAGGAAACCTCACTCTCTTTCCAGGCACCTGCTGAGGCTCCCTGTTAGCTGAGCTCCCTGTTAGCCTCAGCAGAGGTGGTCCATACAGATGAGACTCCCAGGGCACAGAGCAGGATACACAGCATAGAGCCTAGATCTGGAGGGACAAACAGAAGTTGTCCAGCATAAGTAGTAGGAAGGATGTCACAATCCAGGGAAGAGACAATGGTGGCTTGGGCCAGGGTGGTGGCTGTGGGTTGGGGAGCAATGGCTGCATTCTGGATATATTTGTAAGGCAGAGCTTACAAACAAAAAGAATTTGTTAACAGCCTGGATGGAGCAGGAGTGAGAAGAGAAGGGTCATAATGACTCCAAGGTTTCTGGGTTGAAAAACTAGAAGAACAGGGTTGCCATTAACTGAAATAGTTTTCTTTGGCTTCTGCAAAAATTTCTTTTGAAGAAATGATTCAATTGCTAACAAAATGTTCTGAAATCCCTGATAGCATATTTTATATTTTGTCAATGAAATACACTGCTCTTGCCTCATTTGATCTTCACTATCCCCTGAAGCAGGTAGGGGAGGTATTCGATGACCAGTGGGGAAATGGAGCCTGGGCACAGGGCCTCGCCTGCAGCTGTGCTCATTCATATTGATGGAATGAAGGGGAAATTGACATGGAATGGTGGGAAATACTGATTTGTCATACTCGGTTATAGAATCAGGCCTAGAGACCTGATTCGTTCCATTGTCTGCCCTTCCATTGCTCAGACAGGAAGAGCCCAGAGATGAGTGAGCTCCAACCTAAGCTTAGTCCTTGAGGAGCTAGTGGACCAACTCCACAGGGACAGTCACCAATAATATAAAGAAAGTGTGTGTGGAGAAGAGGGGGAGAGTGGGAGTGGGGAGGCGGGGAAAGGGGACAAGGGAAGAAGAGGGCAGGATGCACACCCTAAAGAGGAGAGCTTGGGAATTCTCACTGACCAGTGCTCACTGAGCGATAGACAAAGAAGTACACTTGTAGTCTGTGCACAAAGGAGCTTAGCACAGATACATGACTCTTTTATATCTTTTCCTTCCCTGTTTCTTTTCCTTCCCACCCCCCTGTTCCCCTGTACTGTCACACCCATAAATGGGTACTTTCCAATAGATGTGGACTTGCAGCAGGGGAGATTTGAGTTATATTTTAGAAAGAACTAATATAATCCCTTCATAATTTAGGTATAATCTAACTTTTCTTCAGCCTCATCTCCTACAGCACCTTTCTCACCTCACTTACCCCCAACCCTTCCACCCTTGCCATCCTCCCTTATCCCTCACCCTACTACCTTCACAGTGGTGGTTTTAAAACATGTCTGCAAATTTTTGACCCTCTTGCCATTGAGAGGTAGGGTCTGTGTCTCCTCCCTTTGATAATTAACTAACCAATAAAACACAATTGAGGTGATGCTCTGGGACTTCCATGGCAGACCATAAAAGGCAATACAATAACCAGTATATTCTCTTGGGATTCTAACTCTTGGACCCCAGTCACCATGCTGTGAGGAAACCCAAGCTGTCCATGAAGAGGAAGTCTGAGCAGCCATGTGGAGGAAAACTGAGTCTCCTAGCCCTCAGCCTGAGCTGGGTTCCTAGCCAATAGTCGGCACCAACTTGCCACCTTGGAAGTGGATCTTCCAGCCCCATTAAGCTGTCCTGCTGACACCGCATGGAAGAGCCTTCCCTGCTGGGCCCTGCCCAAAATGCACAATTCATTAACTAAATAATATATTGATTTATTTTAAGCCACTAAGTATAACTTAGTATACAGTTATGGATATCTGATATTTTGACTATTTTCCAACAAGTGTATACAACATAACATGACCATGGTTTCCTACTCTTGCTCCTTCTGTTTCTTGTATGCTGTCTGTTCCTTATAACTATCCATTGAGGAATCTCCCATTGGTGAACTCTATTCATCATTTAAAGCCCAAGTCAAGGGACACTTGGCTGGTTCAGTTGGAGGAGCATGCAACTCTTAATCTCGGGGTCGTGAGTTTGAGCCCACGTTGGGTGTAGAGACTACTTAAATAAATAAAACTTTAAAAAAATAAATAAAGACTTGGGAATGCAAGCTGGTGCAGTCACTCTGGAAAACAGTATGGAGGTTCCTCAAAAAATTAAAAATAGAACTACCCTATGACCCAGCAATTGCACTACTAGGTATTTATCCAAGGGATACAGGTGTGCTGTTTTGAAGAGACATATGCACCCCAGTGTTTATAGCAGCACTATCAACAATAGCCAAAGTATGGAAAGAGCCTAAATGTCCATCAATGGATGAATGGATAAAGAAGATATATAGATATAGATATAGATATAGATATAGATATAGATATAGATATAGATAGATAGATATAGATAGATAGAGATAGAGATATAGAGATATAGATATAGATACACACACACACACACAATGGAGTATTACTCAGCAATCAAAAAGAATGAAATCTTGCCATTTGCAACTATGTGGATGGAACTGAAGGGTATTATGCTAAGCGAAATTAGTCAGAGAAAGACAAATATCATATGACTTCACTCATACGAGGACTTTAAGAGACAAAACAGATGAACACAAGGGAAGGGAAACAAAAATAATATAAAAACAGGGAGGGGGACAAAATATAAGAGACTCTTAAATATGGAGAACAAACAGAGGGTTACTGGAGGTGTTGAGGGAGGGAGGATGGGCTAAATGGGTAAGGGACATTAAGGAATCTACTCCTGAAATCATTGTTGCACTATATGCTAAGTAATTTGGATGTAAGTTTAAATAAATAAATAAATAAATAAATAAATAAATAACGCCTAATTCAAATGTCTCTTTCACTGTGAAGGCTTCCCTAAAACTTCCCTCCTCCTTTTTCCCCACCATAAGGAGAGAATAATGTCCCCTCTACTACATTGCCAAATACTTCGCTTATGCATCACAGCACTTAGCTCCCTAAGCTGTTGTTTTGAGATTGGCCTTCCTGTAAAGACTCTGAGCCCTATCTCATGCACCATGTCCAATCTTCATGCCAGCTCTATGCATCATATCTCCAGTGCCTGGTGCCAAGATGCCCTAGGAAAGTGGGTTAGGATGGATTAATTAAATTGTGGGTGGTTTGATATGAAACACTGACCAAGAGAAAGTTGCAATACTCCTTCTCTTATGGCCCTTAAAAATAAAGCCATGGGGCACCTGGGTGGCTCAGTTGGTGAAGTGTCCAAGTCTTGATTTCAGCTCAGGACATGATCTCACTGTTGTGAGATCGAGCCCCATGTGGAGCTCTGAGCTGAGTGTGGAGCCTCCTTGGGATTCTCTCACTCCCTCTCCCTCTGCCCCTCTCCCCCACTTGCTCTGTCTCTCAAAATAAATAAACTTAAAAAAAATAAAGCCACAACATCAGTTCTCTCCTAGCCAGCATGAATATGCCATCCTGGCCTGCAGCTAAGGGATGAGCCCCTGAAGGTTCTGAGTTTCAAACATCTGTCTTAAGGACTGATCATTCCCTTAGCTCTATGCTCTGCTCCCATGCTTCATTTTATTCCTACTAAGACATCTCTTCTCTGGAGTTATTCGGCTCCCAAGTCCTCTGCCCTCCCTTACTCCCCCCGCTCCCACCACAATCCATAGTGTTTCCCAATATCATGCAGTATACCTCTGGGTCATAGTCCTAATGAGCAAAATGGACCAGAGTAAACAATGATACAAAGCAACTATTTTAGAGTTATTTAAAAGGTATTTTTCTCTAGACAGCTGGTTAGGCACTTGCAGAGTGAAATACCTCAGTAGGTCATTCAAAAGACATCACTTTCCTTTACTCACCATTGTAACATCAGTGTTTTTCTTTACAAGAACCCTGAGGTCTTCCCAAGCAAATCTAAAGGGCCAGGTAGGACCTGGGCCACTGTTGTGTCTGTGAAGTGAGCAAAAGTTTCTATGTAGTTCCATGCTTATCCCGTTAGAAGAAGTCAGTGCCTTCAGTGAGCAGGTGCCACAAAGGGGTCAGGGGCCAGATGCTGTGGGGTCAGAAGCTTGCAAAATTTCGGGGTGGTTATCTATAGTAGAAAAGGAATGCAAATTATAAATACAAAAATAGATATTAAAGTGAACATTTATTTAGAATGAAAAAAGTCACTTGAAACTACATATTTTAAGGTGATGAATACTACAGAAATCATAAACCTAGAAAAAGTACGTGTTCTTATTTATTAATTGTCCCATAAGCCTGTGTAGTACTTTTTTCTAAATTTGCTATGATTTATATTTTTAAAATGTGCAAACTTCATCTGAAATTAGGCATTCATAGAAACAATTCAAATGCATTTAAAAATCGGCTGCCACGTTATGTTGAACCAAATAATTGCGTAACCAGATTACTCTGATGCTACAACATTGACTTATTGATAAATCTGTGTAGGAGTTCTGTCACTAGAACACTTGCTTCTTCAGGCATTTCTCTGCGTTGGTGGCAATTTTGTGTGCCACTTTGCTGGAACCCGCAGATTTTGTCAGGACAAGATGTATCAGATCCACTAAGAAGCATCGATACGTGTTCTGTGTAAGCTGAGACTTCACATGCAGTGCCCGTGTACCACCATTACCAGATTAGGCCCACAAACACAACAGTTTTGGTCAAATTATGTTTTGTGTAATCCCCATCAGAAGAGAAGACAATATAAGCTATATTTATAATTACATACATTCAACATTGACTACTTTCCTAACAAGAGAGAACTGTTTTGGCCAGGCCTTGATAAGAACCAAATCCTCTGCTGGCAATTTTACTTGTTTGATCATTGGAAGAATCTGCCAGACTAGCTTCTGGCTCAAAGTATTTCCAAACCTTATTTTTCCCTCCCCTCCCACATACTTCCAATGGTGGGTGCAGTAGGACATTCACACCATGATAAACTTAGGCTGCACCTGCACGTCCTGATGAACAGTGTAGGCACTGGCAGTGATGAGAGTGTTCCTGGAAACCATTCCTATACCCGGATGGTTGCAGATAAGTTATCTATACATGGAAGTGACAGTGAGCTACAGAAATATATCTCTCTAAGCCCAAATTAAATGTTTCCCCAATTCAACTTCCTCTTAGCTGGATCCCCGAAATGCCCACAGGCACTCAAACATCACCCAACTAAAGGAAAATCAGACAGAGAAGTTGGAATGGAAAGAGACAGAGCTATTAACCACTTGTACTTGGACAATCTTACTTTTGCATATATTAACGCAACATTTGGGTACAGGAACATGCTGCCCCTCAGGGAGGGGCCCTGAAGCTTCATCAGCTTCCCAGCAAACATGTCCCTTAGCCTAGGACCAGGAGCACATGGGGGAGGTCGGGGCCATAGGATATTGACATTATCTATGACCTCATCAAAAAGCAGCAGGCCTGGAGCCAGAGTTACAGTCTCAGCTCCGTCCCCAAGCCTCCTTGTGCCTCAAGAGCCCCCTGAAAACAGGGATGATGACACTGAACTCTCAGAATGGCTCTAAGATTTAAAACACCAATTTGTTACATCTTTTTTTTTTAAGTTTATTTATTAATTTTGAGAGTGGGGGGAGGGGTAGAGAGAGGAGGAGGAGGAGGAGGAGGAGAGAGAGAGAGAGAGAGAGAGAGAATCCCAAGCAGGCTCCATGCTGTCAGCGCAGAGCCCAGCACAGGGCTCAGTCTCACGAACCTGAGATCATGACCTGAGCTGAAATCAAGAGTCAGACCCTTAACCAACTGAGTGACTCAGGCGCCCCAATTTGTTCCTTCTCTTGATAAGTCAGAGCACTGGACAGACACCCCCTGTTGTTCTCAGGCCAGTGTCACAGTCTTCTCCTCCCCTTGGGTCCAGAAGAAACAAGTCTACAGGAACAGGGCTGTCTCTTTAAAGTGGGAGGTTGTGCTCTGGCCCCTAATGGAATGAACCGAGTCCTGTCTTCTCAAATCAGGGTAATCCTGCTGAGGTCATTTCTGCCACCTCCTCCTCCCTGCTGTCAGGCAGGGGATTAGAGGAGAGGCCAATGGATTAACGGGTTCATTTTGTCACAACCACCCCCCTCAGACCATCAGCCCCCTCCTGGAGCCTGCTGGTCAGGTGGGGCGGCTCCTCTGTGCACTGTACTCTGTGGGCAGAGAGACCCCCACCCCTGCCAAGGGTTGCAGCCAAGACAAGACAAAGCTGGGGACCCCAGGCTTGCCAGGAAGGCAGAAGGCCTGGGGCTGTCCCAAGGATCTAGGTGACAGGCAGACAGAGCTGGTGGTTGGAGACTGCTCTCTTCTCTCCCTGCCTTCACCCCGAGCCCAGCAGAGACACCATGCCAGGACTCCCCAGGTTCCACTTAGACACCAGCGCCCCCCACAGCAGGAGGCCCTGCCACCAATGGCCAGGGTCCTGGGCCTCCTTGCAGAAGACCGTGGTCATCCTGTGCCTGCTACTCTCCAGTACCTCCCTGTCCCCCACACACGCGCAGACTGAGATTCCTCCGGAAACGTAAGCATCAAGTTCACCCCAACCCTCTAAAATCCTCTGGCCCTTTCCTCCCTTCCTTCCCCCTGTAGAGCTCAATCCTCTGTCCACCTTCCCACCTGGACCTCTAGCTTCCCTCAGGGCTCCCCCTGGGGGTTTCCACTCTCCCTTTCCCTCCCTTCTTCCCACATTCTGCCATTCGGGAGCCCCACCTGCCACTCCTCACACCTGCTGACTTCAGGCAGAACTGAAGTGAGGGTCCTCATTCCTCTGGCTGGCAAGCAGCATCTCAAGCTCCTGCAGGCCCGATGGATGCTCCTTCCAGGATAATCGCTGCCATTACGCCCCTGGCAGTGGGAGATGTGCTAGCTCAAAATGATCGTCGTGGCTCCCCAAGGATTTGTTGGGAAATTTGTGTTTTGACATTCTGAAAGGGTAAGGCAGTTCTAAACCAACAAAATGGCTCATGCAACCGGGAGCTGAGTAAAACTGGACTTTGGTCGTCTTAGTCTTCCCTTCTGCCTCCTTCCAGGCCCCCTTCTATATTCTGTCAATCAGCCCAGCTCCAGGAAAGAATCTGCTCTCAGTCATTTACATTTTGGTATAAAGTTTAATTGCTGTGCAACCTCTCTGAGAGTGTCTAGTTTTCCGTCCTTTGATCAGGTGGTCCTATTAAGAAATGCCGATGTATGTGGGGAGCAGAGAACTCTAGAGTAAAGGGGGCAGCTTGCTCAGTCCATATCTAAGCCCAGCTACTCACGACCAGCAAAATAGGCTACCAGAGCCAGCTGTCAACCTCATTTCTTAACAGAAGTGGAGACAGGGAGGACAAACAATGCACATTATGTCTAGCTTTGTTGAGCAATGGGTTTGAGCAGCCTTGTTTACACTGGATTGTATAACCTCTACTTTTTCTATGCCTAGTACAGCATTAGGTGCTTTATAAATAATATATTTACTCCACACAGCAATACAATGAGGTGGGTGATAGCTTCCCTATTCTGTACTTGAGGAAATAAGCTCAGAAAGGTTGGATGACCTCCCCAAGTTCACACAGGCAGTAAACGGAAGTGCCAGAATCTAAACTCAAGTCAGCTTGGCCTGTGCTTCACCTGTTGCTGGGCTATAAGACTATCTGTTGCTGAGGGAGATGTTGAGAATAAGTTTCCAGCCCCAGAACACACACCAAAATTGTAGAAGGGGAACTCCAGGAATAGGCTGAGTGCTGAGTAAAGATGGCTGGAATCCAGGTCTTTGTTGAGGAGAATGGCAGACTGGACCACCTACTTAGAAACCTCCACAGTTGGCTGAGATTATTAGCCCTCAAACCTGCCTGTATCTGCACCTGCCCTCTTCCTGGGAGCCGGACCTCTGCCAGGCCCTTGACACAACCCCACCTCTCTCTCCTGCTGAATCCTCTTCCACCCCGATGACATTTCATCTCTCTTGTGTCCAGCTGTGCCCTTGCTTCCTGCTCAGCCCTCAGCCTCCACCACCTGCCCAGGCTTCTACTGCCCTCCCAAAACTGTTCCCATCGAGATCTCCAAAGATCTCTTCCCTGCCCAACCCAGTAGACATTCCTGGCTCCATCTCCCTGGACTCTCTTTTACTTGAATCTCAATGCCTCAACTTCCATTAACATTGTGTTCCTCTGGGACTCCTTGGGCACCTGAGCTGACCTTCTGTCCTCCTCAAGCAATTCTTTCCCTTTGCCTGCCCCCCAGATTGTTGGTGCCTCCCAGGGTTTGTCATCAACTCACAGGTCTTCTCATGCTCCACACTCTCCTTGAGAGAGCCCATATACCTTCAGAATTTCAACTCTACCTATGTACTAATGACTCTCAGCCCTATCTCTACTTGTTAGACTCACATACCATTGCCTGTGGACAGCTCTTTCTAAATATCTTGTGAGGTTTTAAGTTTAAGTTTGTGTCTTCCAAGATATAATGCAATTGGTACCTTCTGGAGTTGTGCAGTGCACAACATATCCTACAGCACTCAGTAGCTTTGCAACAGGAACCTCACATTCTATATATCCCAAGAGACACTCATCACCTTCCACCCTCTCAAACTTGTTCCTCCTGATCTTCCTGATAATTCTCAATAGCACCACCATCAGCTCAACTACCCAAGCTAGAAACCTGAAGTCATTTTTGACCCCTCCAAGCTCTTCTATACTCTCTACCTAGAAATCTCTTTGGCAGGCTAAACTCTCACAAACTTTTTTTTACTTTTCTTTCTTTTCTGTGCTTTTCTTTTCTTTCTTCCCTCCTTTCTTTCTTTCTTTGGGTGACAGGGAGAGTATGAGCAGGGAAGAAGGGCAGAAGGAGAGAGTGAGAATCCTAAGCAGGCTCTACACCCAGCACAGAGCCCAATGTGGGGCTCGAACCCTTGACTGTGAGATCATGAGCTGAAATCAAGAGTTGAATGCTCAACTTACTGAACCACCCAGGTGCCTAAACTCTCCCAAACTTCTAACACTGAACTCAGATCCCACTTGTCCCAAGAAGCCTCCTGGTACCACCACTACCCTCCCTAGCTTTTTGCAGGGCTGGGATCAGCCCCGCAATGGCACCCCTCCCCTTCGAACATGTATTATGCTATCTGTATATGGAGGGGTGTCCTTCTAACTGAGGGTTTTACAAAGATGAGGAAGGACTGTGATATGACTGCAGTGCTGTGCACAATGGCTGGCACACAGTAGGACCTTAATAATTATTGGTTGAGTGATTGAATTAATGTGGACCTTGACAGGATCATGAGGGCAAGCTCCTTTTGCTCCATCTGGAGAGGCTCAGACACAGTCCTATGTATTCTCCCCAGGATGCCACCAGCCTGCCCAGGTGGCAGGATCTTGGTGCCCTTCTGGGGACGGATCAGAGGTCAGGGCTTCTCCACTAGGCTGCCTACACCCAGGGTGAGGGGTTGCTTCCTCACACCCTCCCTGTCTGGCCTGCTTTCTGCCCCACAAAAGCAGCTCAGAGCCTCTTCCTCTGCCCCTGGCCTCATGTTCCCTCTGAAGTTTCAACAGAGGATTTGGCAGCCAGTCGTGACCTTGAGCAGGGCACACTGAAGGGCACAGCCCATTAAGAAGCTGCAGTGGTGCCGGGGCACCTGTGTAGCTCAAGTCAGTTCAGCATCCAACTCTTGATTTCAGCTCAGGTGATGATCTCAAGGTTCCTGGGATCAGCCCTGCAATGGGTTCTGTGCTAATGGTGCGGAGCCTGCTTGCAATTGTCTCCCTCCCTCCCTCCCTCCCTCTCTCTCTCTCTCTCTGCTCCACCTCTGTGCTCGCTCTCACTCTCTCTCTCTCAGAATAAATAAGCATTAAAAAAAAAAGTTGCAGTGCTACCAAACAGTTCCTGTTTCCACCCTCAGTATCCTCCCCACCCTGGTCTGGGCCTGTCCATAACCTCTTCCCTTTCTCTCCTCTCTGTTCTCCACCCACAAACCAGAACCCTTAGGGGTTTGGGATCAGGCTTTGCTTCCCAGCTCATCTTCCCTGTCCTGAGGGCAGCTGCTGTGCCCCCAAAGGGTCCTCTAGGTCTCCTGCCTGGACCAGGAGGGATGGTAGCTCTTTGCGGGTGTTTCTGGGTGTAGGTGGTGTGTACGTGCATCCATGTATGTATGTGGGCCTCTCTATGTGCTATGTGTGTCTCTGTGTGTGTATCAGCGTGTGTCTGTGTGTGTGTGTGTGTGTGTACACGCTGGTGTTCTATGTGCATGTGTGTGTGCATATATGTGTGTGCATATATGTGTCTCCATATCTGTGTGTCTGTGTGGTGCATGTGTATACACATGTACTTTCATTCCCCGGCAGAGTGAAGCTGTGGGCAGACACCTTTGGCAGGGACCTATATGACACCGTGACCAAATACTCGGGCTCTCTCTTGCTGCAGAAGGTCAGTAACCCCCTTCCAGGGAGCTCACAGGGGGCAGTCAGTCAGGGACTTCTTCCTGATGGAGAAGCAGAGTTCTCAAGACCCCAATGTCCATGCTGTAAGGGGTCTTAGAGATTATCTAATCCATTCACCTCATTTGCAGATGGGGAAACTGAGGCCCGGGGAGGGAATGATTTGCCTAAGTCACAGAGCAAGTCAGTGGGGGCAGTACGGTGGAGTGGCCAAGAGCACAGTGTAGTGTCAGCTCAGATGCCCCAGAGGCTGATGCCAGGATGCTGTTAGAGAGATGGGGGTGTGTGGCTATGAAGAAGAAAAGGGAGAGGGAGCAGGTGTAGGCAGAGTGGGATGCTTGCTTGACTGTGAAGGCGTATGCAGAGGAAGGAGAAAGGGGTAAGTATCCTGCAGGTGCTTGGGCAGTAGAAGGAGATGAGAGGGCCTATGGCCTCTGCAGAGAGAGCTTCCCTTACCTCCAGTTCTCAGGACCTCCAGCCCTGCCGCAGCGCTGCCAAGCACCCACACAGGCCCTCCCTGAGGCCTAGCCCATGCATGGCTCAGGGCGGGAAGCAGTGTCTGATGGACAGGATGTTGCACGATCTCCCTCCACTCCTTTATTTTTTAATTGCTTTTTGAGCAGATTGACACCAAGCTTGTCCTCTCACTGGATTATAAACAACCTCATTCTCTCTAATATTTATAACTTCCAGGCTGGTTTTAGTAATAGCCTGCCATCCTTTATTATTACCATTTGCTAAGAGCTTTATATTCACGCTTTAATTCATTTGGTGAGTACGATCTTCACCATTTTCTAAACGTTGCTAAGAGCAAACCCCCAGGGTTTTATGCCTTCGCAAGCCCACGCTGCACCCCTTTCCTCCGGCCCTGTGTTCCTCGGCTGGCGGGAGTGGGCCGGACCGGAAGTCCTGCGCTCCCTGCAGGCCGCTCCAGCAATGACAACTCAGACCCTTTAAGCTCACTTGGAGCTTCTACATTGCAAAGCGCTTTACTCATTTGTGCCTTCCAACCCTGGGTGAGGGAGATACAGCAGTAATTACGTCGCCGTTTTGGGTAAACGCATTCTAGAGCCTGCTCTAAAGCCATGCAAATGTGACGTTTTGTAGATGAGGAAACTAAGTAACTCGCCTGTCACATGGCCACTAGCTGGCCAAACTGGGTCATTAGACACACGCCAGGTGAAAGATTATCTCCTGCGGGCCCAGAGAGTAGATTTGATCCCAGCTCTCTTAATTCCTAGGCCTACTGGCAGTTCTTTGGGCAACCTGCAGCTGCTGCCAAGCCCTGCCCCAGCAGTGAAAATTTCAGTTCACATGGATGTGAGAAGGGGCCACGCTGATACCAGTAGGTGTCAGGGAAAGATAAACTGATGTCTCACAGTCCCTGTGAGCAGCCCAAGGGAGGCAGCATGACTGCACAAAAAACATGGAATTCTGGGCGCTCTCCAGAATTCCAGGATGAGGTTCTCCATTCACTAGCAGTGTGACCTTGGTCAAGTTTGTTGACCTCTCTGAGCCTCAGTCTACTCCCTTTTAAAGATATTAACCACAACATCTCCAGAGTTCCTGGAACAGAGAGGACATTTGATAAGAGACAACTATTAATGTTAGTGGGGGAGATTATACAAGAAGGGGAGGGCCTGTCGTTGCCTCTAGTCCAGTCAACAAGACTTCACAGGTGTGAATACACTAGTTGGGAGGTTGGAGGCCACACATAATCATGTACAAGACCACAGGTGCCCATCTCTCCCACTTCCCCTACACAGAAATACAAGGATGTGGAGTCCAGTCTGAGGATCAAGGAGGTGGATGGCTTGGAGCTGGTGAGGAAGTTCTCAGAGGACATGGAAACCATGCTACGCAGGAAGGTGGAGGCTGTCAAGGTACTCCAGGTCCTATGATTTGTGGGGGTTCCACCCCAGCGCCCATGACACCAAAATGACACTCAGTGTTGTGGCCCTGCATCCTCTTTCCTACACCATCCTCTTCCTACCTTATGAGTGTCTGCTTTGTATCCCCATGAGCCTAAAGATCCTTGTAACGGAGAAAATGATGGCAAGTAAGGGGAGCAAGAAGGGGCCTGAGATTTGAGTTCTGCCTTAGGGAACAATGTCCAATACAATAGGATCAACCTACAGTGTTAAGAGGGACTCCGCATCACAACCTCACATTTAGAAACTGGCAAAGAGCAGGTGCAGAGTGAGGGCTTAGGAGTCAGCTGCTGAATGAACAGGTGGATGGCTGGATGGCTAGTGGGTGGGAGGGAATATAGCTAGATGGAGAGCTCAAAAAGCGAAGCTCCCTCATCTCCTCTCCCTTCTGTCCTCTCCCCTTTTCTCCTTCCCCTACTCCTCCCCCCACCTTCTCCTCTTCTGTATGCCAACCCATCCGCCATGGCTCTCAAGTGCTCAGAGGGCCATCCAGGCAGCAGAAGTACTTATAGTGCTGGGCCTCATGCACAGGTGATTCCCTCACTGCACATCCACCAAGCCTGGCTTGGCCCTGCTAGAAACAGAATGTGTCCCTTCCCTAGCATGAAGGGACTGCCCTGGTATCTGTGGGGACTTGGCTGCTTGGAGAGACATAGTTCCTGATCCACCCATCCAGACATCTGGCCATCCAAAACCAGTGTTATCCCCAAAAGGACTCCCTTTGGGGAGCCAAGAAAACAAGGAGAGAGGAGATGGAGCTGGGTGGTAGGCTGTGCAGGAGAGGCTGAGGACAGGGGTTAGGGAGAGATCTGGCAGCGCTGACAAAGCAAGCTGCAGCCTGACCAGGGTCCTGCCCGGCTCCCCACATCCCCATCAAAGCCCACTGCCTGGGAAGCATCAGTGTCAAAGTCACTGAGAACTTCTTTCCCACAAGTGACAATTTGCAGCCTCTTTTCTATAGCTTAGGGGCAAGGGATCTCAGCATCAGAGAAGATACTTGGGGACTGGAAAGCCCATCCTGGACAGTAGGGGGACAGTGACCTCACATACAGCCAACGTGGGCAGTAACGCTTGTCTCCTTCCATCTTCAGTGTTGTTTAAAACATCTCTCTGGGCACAGACGTTGGGCCCTTCGATGGGGATGCCCTGTGGAATTTCTTCATCACATCCTAGGACTTGGTGCTTGAATTATTTGACCAAATGTACAGTTATATGAATAGAGACCCAAAGAGGCTTAGTAACTTGCCCCCTAAAAAAGCCAGAATAGGAGCTCAAGTCTTTTTTATTCCCCAGGTTTATTGAGGTATAATTGACAATCAAAAATTATGTATATTTAAGGTGTGCAACCTGATTACCCAATAATATACATATACATTGTGAAATATTCACCTCAACCAAGCCAACCAACATCCATACCTCGCACTTTTCCTTTCTCCCTTCCTCCTTCCCTCCCTTTCTGCCTCCTTGCCTTCCTTCCTTCCTTCCTTCCTTCCTTCCTTCCCCCCTCCTTTCCTTCCTTCCTTCCTCCCTCCCTTCCTTTATTTATTTATGTGTGATGAGAACACCCAAGATCTACCCTCTTAGCAAACCTCAAGAATGCCAACATTCAAAACTGCCAACTAAAGTCATATTGCTGTACATCAGTTCTCTACAACTTATTTATCTTGCATAACTGAAACTTTATACCCTTTGACCAACATCTCCCCATTTTGCCTTTCCCCCATCAGCTCTTGGTAACTGTTTCTATGAGTTTGATTAGTTTAGATTCCACATATAAATGATATACAATATTTGTCTTTCTGTATCTAGCTTATTTCATTTAGCATAATGTCTTTCAAGTTTACCCATGTTGTTGCAAGTAGAACGGTTTTCCTTTAAGGCTGAATAAAGATAGAATAGAGAGAGAGAGAGAGATCATGTTGACTAACATTTAGGTTGTTTCCCTATTATTGGTATTATCTTCAGTGAAATGGGAGTGCAGATATCTTTTTGAGATCCTGACTTCATTTACTTTGATATGTACTCAGAAGTGGGATTGCTGGATCATATGATAGTTCTATTTTTAAGTTTTTGGGGAATGTCTATGCTGTTTTCCATATGGTAGTACCAATTTATATTCCCACCAACAACGCAGGGATTCTCTTTTCTCCGCAGCCTCACCAACACTTGTTATCTTATGTATTTCTAATAACAGCCTTCTAACAGGTATGCAGTGGTATCTCATTTGTGGTTTTGATTTGCATTTCCCTGATGATTTGTGAAATTGAGTACCTTTTCATATATCTGTTGCTCATTTGTATGTCTTCTTTGGGGAACGTCTATTCAGGTCCTTTGACTTTTTTTTTTTTTAACATTACTCAGTGCTCATCAAGTTGTACACTCTTAATCCCCTTCACCTATTTTACCCATCCCCCACTCACCTCCCCTCTGGTAACCGTCAATTTGTTTCCTATAGTTAATAGCCTTTTGTTGTTGTTGGTTTCTTTTTTTGTTTGTTTGCTTTGTTTCTGAAATTCCACATATGAGTAAAATCATATGGTATTTGTCTTTCTCTGACTTATATCACTTGGTATTATACCTTCTAAGTCCATCCATGTTGTTGCAAATGGCAAGATTTCATTCTTTTTTATGACTAATATTCCATTGTACATACACCACATCTTCTTTATCTATTCATCTATCAGTGGACACTTGGGTTGCTTCCGTATCTTGGCTATTGTAAGTAATGCTGTAATAAACCTAGGAATGCATATATCATTTTGAATTAGTGTTTTTCTTTTCTTTTCTTTTTTGAGTTCTGGAGGTGGATGGTGGTGATGAATTAGTGTCTTTATTTTCTTTTGGTAAATACCCAGTAGTGGAATTACTAAATCATCTGGTAATTTTATTTTTAATTTTCCGAGGAATCTCCATACTATTTTCCACAATGGCTGCACCAGTTTACACTCCCACCACCAGTGCACAAGAGTTCCCTTCTCGCCACATCCTCATCAGTACTTGTTATTTCTTGTGTTTTTATTTTAGCCATTCTGGCAGGTACAAAGATATATCTCATTGTGGTTTTAGTCTGCATTTTCCTGATTATTAGTAATGTTGAGCATCTTTTCACGTGTCTGTTGCCCATCTGTATGTCTTCTTTGGAAAAATGTCTATTCAGTTCTTCTGCCCATTTTTAATTGTATTATTTGGGGTTTTTTTCTGTTGCCTTGTATAAATTCTTTATATATTTTGGATATTAAACCCTTATCAGATATCATTTGCAAATATCTTCTCCCATTTGGTAGGTTGCCTTTTTGTTTTGTTGATGGTTTCCTTCACTGTGCAAAGCCTTTTATTTTAGTGTGGTCCCAATAGTTTAATTTTGCTTTTGTTTCACTTGCCAGAGGAGACCTATCTAGAAAAAAGTTATTATGGTGAATGTCAAAGAAATTATTCCCTGTGTGTTCTTCTAGGAATTTTATAGTTTCAGGCCTCACATTTAGGTCTTTAATCCATTTTGAGTTTATTTTTGTGTATAATGTAAGTAAGTGGTCCAGTTTCATTCTTTTGCATGTAGCTCTCCAGTTTTGCCAACCATAGGTTCACTCTGTTGATTGTTTCCTTTGCTGTGCAGAAGCTTTCTGGTTTGATGCAATCCCCTTTCTATTTTTTCTTTTTGTCTGTGTTTTGGGTGTCACATGCTCCCCCAAAAGACCAGTGACAAGAAACTTTTTCTCTATGCTTTCTAGTAATTTTATAATTTCAGGTCTTGCATTTAAGTCTTTATTTTGAGTTGATTTTTGTATTTGGTATAAGATAAGGATCCAATTTAATTCTTCTGCATGTGAATATTCAGTTTTCCTAACACCATCTATTGAACAGACTATTTTTTTCACCATTGTGTGTACTTAGCCCCCTTCAAGATCAGTTGTTTTAAATGCTGGATTAGAGGTGCATGTGTATTAAGTGTCTGACTTCAGCTCAGATCATGATCTCACAGTTTGTGAGTTTGAGCTCTGTGTCAGGCAGCCTGGAGCCTACTTTGGAATCTGTGTCTCCCTCTGTCTCTCTGCCCCTCTCCTGAGCTTATGCGCGCTCTCTCTCTCTACAAAATAAATAAATAAAACATTTAAAAATTTTTAAAATAAATGTATGGATTTATTTCTGGGCTCTCTATTCTCAAATTATTTCATTTGTCTATATGTTTTTTCTGCCAATACCAACTGTTTTGATTATTGTAGTTTTGTAATATATTTTGAAATCGGGAAGTGTGATGCCTCCAGCTTTGTTCTCCTTACCCAACATTGTTTTTGGCTATTCATGGTCTTTTGTGGTTCCACATGAATTTTACGGTGTTTTTTTTTTCTGTTTCTGTAAAGAATGATATTGGGATTTTGATAGGGGTTGCACTGAATTTGTAGACTGCTTTGAGTAGTATGGACCTTTTAACAATATTAATTCATCCAATCCATAAAAAGGGATCTTTCCATTATCTGTGTCTTCTTTAATTTCCTTACTTCCCATCATGTTCTGTAATGCAGACATCCTTCTTTAAAAAAATTATGGTAAATACACATAATATAAAATTTACTATTTTTACCATTTTAAAATGTACAATCCTGTGGCATTAGATACACTCTATGCATCTATGCAACTCCCATCACCACCGAGTTCCAGAACTTTTCATCACTTCCAGACTGAAGCCCTATACCCATTAAGCAGTCACTCTCACTCCCCAGCTCCCAGAAACCACTAATATGCTTTTTGTCAATAGATTTTCCATTTGAATATTTCACAAAAATGGAATCATATAGTATGTAACTTTCTATATCTGGAGTCTTTCACTTAGCTTATTATAGGTCATACAGAATAGCTTCACTGCCCTAAAAAATTGTCTGTTTTCTGCCTATTCATCTCTCCCTCCCCCAAACCTCTGGCTAACACTGATCTTTTTACTGTTTCCATAGTTTTTCTTTTCCATAATGTCATAATGTCACGTAGTTGGAATGCAGCAGGTAACCTTTTCAGACTGGCATCTTTCACTTAATAACATGCATTTACCTTTTGGCTATTGTGAATAGTGCTGCTACAAACATTTGTGCACAGGTTAGTGTTTGAGTACCTGTTTTCAGTTCTCTTGGGTATATTCTTAGGATTAGAAATTGTTGAAGACCTACTGGCCTTGTTTTTCCCATTCATTCTCCCCTTTGTGTTTCCATCCTTCAGAATCTGGTAGAGGCTGCTGAGGAGGCTGACCTGAACCATGAATTCAATGAATCGCTGGTGGTGAGTCCTCTCCCAGAGCTGCTGCTGGGAGGGTATGATGACTAATCACTAAACCCCCACCAAGAGCCAGGGTCCTTTGGGTATAAGATACAGAGGGGTGGGGGAAGGTAGACAGTCCAGCACCATCTTTTAATGTGCATAGGATATGTATGACCATATAATAGCTTGATTCTGAAATACTCTCCAGTCTTTTCAGAAGAGATTTATGGACCAGATAGGAGAGAAAATTTTCAAGACTTGGGGGGGGGCAGGGGACATAGAGGGACAATCCACCCATTCCATAAACATTTTTTGCCCAACCACCATGTGCTAGCCTCTGGATAGATAAAAAGTCAAGAAGCTCATAGACCAAATAACTCTAGCATGAGGCATATGTAACAAGTCCATGAGAGTTGGTAAACAGAGTTACAAGAATGCAGAAGGGAAGGAGTAGAGGCTCAGAAAGTCCTGCAGACAGGGTGGCATTAGGACCAGCCTCAGGCTGAGTGGGATTTAAACAGGAAAGGCATGGAGAAGCTGAGGGAAAAGACAACACACTGAAATAGGAAAACACAAGATAGAGAAAATTGTGAATGGTCAGTTCTGTATGTCCAGGGGATGGTGAAGTAGAAAGTGACTGTGGACAGATAGGAATCTGGCCTCAACTCAGCCTGGAATGTCACAGACTGAAGGGTTTGAGAAGGGGAGGGACACAGCTGGATTTGTGCTTTAGAAAGCTCTTGTACCAAAATGATTCTTCATCCTGATTTGGGACATCAGTTCATTTAGTCGGCCCTTAAACTGGGTAGGTGCATTCAGTTCACACTGAATTGTATCTAGCTGAACTCCCAACTGCTCTTCATCAGCTTGAATGGCATACCCACTCTTTCTCTGAATTTCCTGTTTGATTAGAACCTGTAAAGTTCTATGGGAAAGGTCCATGAGTTTCCTCTTGTATTGTGCAATTTTGGCCATAGTTGTGGTTTGATTCTTCTGTAATTCGCTAATCTTCAGATATGATATCTAATCTGGTCTGCTGTTGCTTAGTCATCTGATCTTGAAACTTCAGTCTTCGAAGAAGTTTTTTGAAACCCACCATGAGTACCGGAATTAACTTTTCAGGATCAGGGTTATTCACCTTGGCTTGTTCCCAGATAATAGGATCAACACCAGCAGGAGGATAAATGTATGTCAGTTTTTATATATTTGTGAATTCATCTATGGGAGGAGTAAAGGAAATCCAAGAGTATTTAATGATTGTGGTTTTCTTTTCATTCTATAAAGATTTGAAAATATTTTTTATATTATTTTACTTATTTGGAATTTACAGAACACACTTAAGCAATTAGGATATAACAAAACTACATTTTATCATTTTTTCATTTTTGCAACTTTTTTGCTTTAAAAAGCAAATCTGTCCTTAGACCTTTTTATTTCTAAAAAAATGATGAAAACTTAAATAAATGCTTGATTGTAAAAAAAGAAAGAAAGAAAGAAAGCTTTTGCAGTCAGCAGTATTGTGGTGTGGGACAAGACATAGGGTGCCCTGAGGGGGCTGTTCAAGATGTGAACCAGGTGGTGTGGAGGGAGTGGGGTAGGTCTGATCATGGCTCTAAGTGTGGTATTCCAAGTAGACCCTTCAACACTATGTGCTAGAGGCAGAGAGCACACTGCTGGCTCCTCAGAGGGACACGGGGGCCACAGACCCTGCCTCGGGCCCAGGCTGAAGGCTGTTTTCTAAAGAGAGAAGCCTCACCTCTCAGGACCCACCACTCTGGGTTCCTAGGAGCCCTCCTACACTGGAAGAAAATTGATGGTGCCCATGAGGCTGCCCCTGTCTCTTTACTTCACCTTGGACCTCTACCTACCTGTCTCTGGCTCTGATCTGGTCATGCCCACACATGACAAACAAAGTGGAGAACTGAGGCAGTAATCTAGACAACTTACATCAAAAACCAAGTGAATCAACCATGCTCTCTAACTGTCTGGGATCTGTATTTGTCCAAATGTGTAATACAGGTCACTGCCTCAGTTGTCCATGGATGTTGCTTGTATGGATGCTGTCAGCCCGTCTGACCCCACCTCTCACATCTGAGTGCTCTGATCTGTGCCATTTCTCTTTCTCTTTCTCACCTTGTATGTCTCTTGTGTCCACACTGTCTCTGTGCTGCTTTTTTCCCTCCACCCCTAGTTTAACTATTACAACTCTGTCCTGATCAACGAGAGGGATGAGAATGGCAATTACGTGGAGCTGGGGGCTGAGTTTGTCCTTGAATCCAATGCGCACTTCAGCAACCTGATGGTGAACACCTCCATCAGCAGCGTGCAGCTGCCCACGAACGTGTACAACAAAGGTAGCTCCTTTGCCCCACCCCGCAACCTGGCACTCTCTCTTAACAGTTTGTAGTTGTTAGGTGGTACTGGTGAGTTTTAAAGATTTGCCTCCATTTTCCTGAGAAGACTTGAGGAGTCTAATCTGATTCTCCAACCTCCTTGACTGGGGAGAACAAGAAAAAGTATTCTACGCCAGTTTTGGCTGGGAGAAAACTCAGCATTCCTGGATTAGAGGGTGTGAGTGTGGCTCGCCAAATACAACATAGCAGAAAGTTGTAAACAACAGCACTGCAGGCTGCGTGTGTGTTTGGCAGGTGAAAGATGGTCACTGTTTCTTCTGATTTAGTTTCTCTGCAGTTCTTTCTATAATTTCAACTTTTAGACCCAGACATTTTAAATGGAGTCTACATGTCTGAAGCCTTGAACACTGTTTTTGTGGAGAATTTCCAAAGAGACCCGACACTGACATGGCAATATTTTGGCAGCTCCACTGGATTCTTCAGGATCTATCCAGGTAGGGATATCAGGAGGAATCTCCATGGTCTTCTGAGCTTCTCTGGGACAAAGGCAATAAAAGACATTGAAGATGGGCCCTGGCACTCAGACCCCCAGTGAATGGACGCCCCTCCTGTCCAAAAGCATCTCCAACCCACATTTTGACACCCTTCACAACATGATAAACACATTTACAATAAATAGCCGTTGAATGAATGAATGAATGAAACTATCAAACACCATGGTAACTAATCACAAAATGCCCACATTAAACTCTTGTCCTATGAAAATCACTGTGGAAAATGTAAAAGAAGATAAAACAATTCTGGATCTTAAGAAGTTTACATTCTAATTGGAGAAATGGAGCATATTCACTTGAAGTTTTCAACAGCAATGCACAAAGTGTCACCAGTTAGTATGTGATTAGTGGCAAACTTAATAGATGGCATGGGAAAAGTCCCTTGTCCATCAATAAAAGTAGAAAACAGAAACATCTACCACAAGGTTTGCATTTTACTCCAACCCATTTTTGTATTTTAGCACACTGCTGAAAGTCTTGAAGTTGCCCTGTTTTTCTGAGACAGGAAATCAGAAGTCCTAAAAGACCCTTCTGTGTCCCCAGGCTGGAAAAGCTAATTCTTCTGCAGGAAGACACAAGGATCTTAGAACTCACACACAGGGTTTTAGCATGCCCCTGTTTCTCTGCCCAAATCCACAACCAGTCACTTTCTTTCTCTGCTCTCTGCAGCCTCAACAAGCAAGCTCATCCCTCTTCCTTAGAACAGCCCTTAAAATGCTTGAAGACAACTCACATGTCCCTCAGGTCTTCTTCAGGGTCCAATTCCTGCACATTTCTGCCACATCCAGAGACATCAACTTGTGTGCAGACAAAACAGTCCAGATATGGCCCATCAGTCTATGAAGAGGGGAGGGCAACTTCTCACATCCGCACCCACATTTATAGATATATATCAGCCCTCAGGTGCACAGTATTGGGGTGACCATAATCCACGGTCATGGTACACGGTTCTCATGGGTCCATGCAGGCCTATTTCTGTGTTTTTTAATTTTTATTTATAATACAGTGAATGCTTGTATTTACATCACCAATGCAAAAACTAGAATGTTACCAAACCTCTATTTACTTATGTGCTCCTCCTCTGGCCTCTGCCCCTCTGACTTCTCCCTGATTTCACCCCCTTCAACTGACCAGGCAACAACTATTCTCCACTTTGAACTTATCCCTCTATTTGACTTTTTTGGCTCTCTGCTTAGTTTTATATCATTTTTACAAACACATAGACATCTCCCTAAACAATATATTGTTTTGTTTTGCTTGTTTTTAAAATTTATTAAACTGGTTTTGAGTATAGACTTTCAGAGTTTGCTTTTTCATTCAGTATTATACTAGCAAGATTCATCTGGGCTGTCACATATGTCACATATGTACTTTGTCATTTTTTTCTATATCATATTCTTGTGGGCCAATATGGCAGTTTATTCATCCTCCTGATCCTATCTGGGTTGTTTGCAGTTTTTTGTTTTTCTTCTCTGTTTTTTTTTTTCCTTTTAAGAACAGTGTTGCTATGAATGTTCTTATACATGTCTCCTGAGACATATTCTGAGAATTTCTCTTGGGTATGTACCTAGGAATGGAATTGCTAGGTTATGAGATATGTGACTGTTCAACTATGACAAGAAAGTGCAAAATTGTTCTCCAAAATACTTGTACCAATTATATTCCCACCAGTCATGAATAAGAGAGTCTGTTGACCCACATTTTCTGAAATCCTGGGTATTATTAAACATTAAAAGATTTTGTTAATAACCCTTTAGTATAAAATGGTATTTCACTGGTCTGGCATTGCATTTGGCTGATCAGTTGTGAAGCTGAGTATCTCTTTCTTCATATGTCATGTATTGTATGTATTTCTTCTTCTGTGAATGCCTATTATGGCATTTGTCTAATTATCTATTGACTTTTCCAATGTTAATCCATCCTTATTGATATGAAAACATAACTTGATCATAGTAAATTAGTCTTTTGTGCATTGCTGGATTTAGTTTATTAATGATCTTGTTTGGGATTTTTTGCACTCATGAGTGAAATGGTCTTGTAAATTTTTTTCTTATACTGTCTTTGGTTTTCAAAATTATAGTAGCTTCAAAAAACAAACTGGGAAAGTATTCCCCCTTTTTCTGGTTCTTAGAAGTATTTAAATAAGTTAGACTGATCCTTTCCTTGAAAAGTTTGTTAGGATTCATCTATAAAACCATATAGACCTGATGTTTTCTTTATGGGGATATTTTAAATTACCACTTCAATATATTTAATACTTGCAAGACTCATAAGATTTTCTATTTCTTCTTACTTTGGCAAAATTCTTTTTCTTAGAATCCATCCCTTTCATCTGAGTTTTCAAAACTATTTCCAGGAAGCTATTATTCTATCATCTTTTTAATCCCTGCTGTATCTATAATTATGTCCCCTTTTATCTGTAGTATTACTCATTTTTTTCTTCATTATCCTGCCACTGATTTCTCTATTTTGTTAGGTAGGAATCATCTTTTGTCTTCGTGGACTGCTCTCTATTGCATCTTTGTTCTCCAAGTCATCTGTTTCAGCTCTGAGCTTATCTCCTCTTTTCCCTTTCCTTGAGTGTGTTCTACTGTTCTTCTTTCTAACTTATTAAATTGGACACTTAGCTTTAATTTTAAGCCTTTCTTTATGTCTAAAATAAGCATTTATGGCAATACCTTGGCCCTAGAAGCTCCACTTTTGCTTCATCTCACAGGTGCAGTTAGTAGTGGTTTTTAAATTTTTTAATCATAGTAAAACACATATAACATAAAATGTGCCACCCTAACTTATAAAATGGAATTATGATTGATATATATTATATTAGTTTCAGGCATACAACATAGTGATTCAATATTTTTATACATTATGAAATGATCACCTAGAAAGGTCTAGTTACCCTCTGTTACTATACAAAGTTATTACAATATTATTGACTATATTCCCTATGTTGTACATTACATACTTGTGACTTATTTATTTTATAATTGGAACTTTGTCCCTCTCAATCCCCTTCACCTCTTTTGCCCATTTCCCAACCCCTTCCCTCTGGCAACCACCAGTTTGTTCTCTGTATCTATGAGTCTTTTTCTGGTTTTTGTTTGTTCATTTGTTTTTAGATTCCACATATATGGTATTTGTTTTTCTCTGACTTATTTCACTTAGCATAATACTCTCTAGCTCCATCCATGTCTTTGCAAATGGCAAGATTTCATTCCTTTTATGGCTGAGTACTATCCTATTGTACATATACACCACATCTTCATTATCCATTCATATATTGATGGACATTTGGGTTGCTTCCATATCTTGACTATTGTGAAGAGTGCTGCAATGAAAATAGGGGTGTATATATCTTTTCAAATTAGCATTTTATTTTCTTCAAATAAGTATCTAGATGTGGAATTGCTGGATTGTATGGTAGTCCTGTTTTTAATTTTTTGAGGAGCCTCCATACTGTCTTCCAGAGTAGCTGCACCTATTTACATTCCCTGCCAAGAGTGCATAAGGGTTCCCTTTTCTCCATATTCTTACCAGCACTTGTTATTTCTTGTCTTTTTGATAATGGTTATTCTGGCAGATGTGAGGTGGTATCTTACTGTGGTTTTGATTTGCATTTCCCAGATGATTAGTGATGTTGAGCATCTTTTCATGTGTCTATTGGGCATCTCTTTGGAAAAATGTCTGTTCAAGTCCTCTGCACATTTTTTAATCACGTTGGTTTTTTTGTTGTTGAATTTTATGTGTGTTTTTGATATATTTTGGATATCAACTCTTTACTATATATCACTTGCAAATATCTTCTCTCATTTAATAGGTTGCCTTTTGTTGATGATTTCCTTCACTGAAAATTTTTTTTAGTTTGATGTAGTCCCATTTTTATTCTTATTTTTTTTGTTTTAGAGATAGAAGGACCACAGGTGAGCCCAAGTTGGAGAGAGGGGCAGAGGGAAAGGATGAGGGAGAATTTCAAGTAGGCTCTATGCTCAGTGCAGAGCCCAATGCGGAGCTTGATCCTATGACCCTCGGATCATGACCTGAGCTGAAATCAAGAGTCGGACACTCAACCAACTGAACCACCCAGGTGTCCTGATATAGTCCCGTTTTATTTTTATTTTTGTTGCCTTGCTGAGGAGACCTATCCAAAAAAATATTGTTAAGACTGACGAACTTATTGCCTATGTTTTCTTCTAGGAATTTTATGGTTTTAGGTCTTACATTTAGGTATTGAATTTATTTTGAGTTTATTTTTTTATATGGTGTAAGAAAGTGGTCTGGCTTCATTCTTTTGCACTTATCTGTCCAGCTTTCCCAGCACCATTTATTGAAGAAATCATCTTTTCCCCATTGTATGTTCTTGCTTCCTTTATTGTAGATTAATTAACTATATAATTGTGAATTTATTTCTGGGCTCTCCGTCCTATTCCATTGATCTATACGTCTATTTTGTGTCGATGCCATACTGTTTTGGTTACTATAGCTTTGTAGTATAGTTTGAAATCAAAGCAATTGATTCCTCCAGCCTTGTTCTTTCTCAAGATTGCTTTGGCGATTTGGGGGGTCTTTTGCCATTCCATACAAATTTTAGTATTATTTGTACTAGTCCATCCTACCTACCTTTAAGTGTATGATTCAGTGGCACTAAGTACATTCATAATATTTTGCAACCATCACCACCATCCATCTCCAGAGCTGTCTTCATCTTACAAGATTGGAACTCTACCAATTTGAAAAATAACTCACCGTCCCTTTTTCCTCTCAGCCTCTGGCTACCACCATTCTTCTTTCTATGTCTCTGAATTTGACTACTCTAAGTATCTTGTATAAGTGGAATCCTACAATATTTGTCTTTTTATGCCTGGCTTATTTAACTTAGTGTAATGCCCTCCAGATTCATCCATGTTGTAACATATGTCAGAATCTCCATCTTTTATAAGGCTCAATAATATTTCATTGTATGATAGATCACATTTTATTTACTCATTCATCTGAAGATGGACACTTGAGCTGCTGCTTCTACATTTTAGCTATTGTGGATAATGCTACTATGAACAGGGATGTACAAATACCTGCTTGAGACCCTGGTTTTGGTTATTTTGGGTATGTCCTGAGAGGTGGAATTCCTGGGTCATATAGCAATTCTATTTTCAATTTTTGGAGGAACATCCATACTGTTTTCCATAGTAACTATACCATTTTACATTTCTACCAAGTGCATAAGGGTTCCAATTCCTCCCCATCCTTGTCATGTGAAAAAAAAAATTGAGAGTAGCCATCTTAAGGATATGAGTGGTATTTCATCATGGTTTTGATTTGCATTTTCTTAATGATTAGGGATGGTGAGCATCTTCCCACCTGCTTATTGGCCATTGTGTGTCTTCTTTGGAAAAATGTCTATTCAAGTCCTTTGCCTATTTTTGAATTGGATTGTTTGCTTTTGTTGTTCTTTAGTTGTAGTTCTTTATATTTGGTAGATATTAACCTCTTATCAGATAAATAATTTGCAGATATCTTCCATTCTGTGGTTCTCTTTTCACTCTATTGATTGTGTCCTCTCATACACAGAAGTTATTGCCTGTGTTTTTGGTTTTATGGTAGAGTTTAAATTATCATTTGCTTCTAAATATTGTTAAATTTCCTTGTGATTTATTCTTTGATCTTTTAGTTATTTAAAAGCGTATTATAGGGGCGCCTGGGTGGCGCAGTCGGTTAAGCGTCCGACTTCAGCCAGGTCACGATCTCGCGGTCCGTGAGTTCGAGCCCCGCGTCAGGCTCTGGGCTGATGGCTCGGAGCCTGGAGCCTGTTTCCGATTCTGTGTCTCCCTCTCTCTCTGCCCCTCCCCCGTTCATGCTCTGTCTCTCTCTGTCCCAAAAATAAATAAAAAACGTTGAAAAAAAAAATTAAAAAAAAATAAAAATAAAAAAAATAAAAGCGTATTATGGGGTGCCTGTGTGGCTCAGTCAGTTGAGCATTCCACTCTCAATTTCAGCTCAGGTCATGATCATGGGATCATGGGATCAAGCTCCATGTCAGGCTCCATACTTAGCATGGAGCTTATTTGGGATTCTCTCTCTATATATATATATAATATAAAATTTATTTTAATTTATAAAATTTCTAAATATGTAAGTATTTTATACTTATCTTTTTTAAATATGAAATTTATTGTCAAATTGGTTTCCATACAACACCCAGTGCTCATCCCAAAATATGTCCTCCTCAGTACCCATCACCCACCCTCCCCTCCCTCCCACCCCCCATCAACCCTCAGATCGTTCTCAGTTTTTAAGAGTCTCTTATGGTTTGGCTCCCTCCCTCTCTAATTTTTTTTTCCTTCCCCTCCCCCATGGTCTTCTGTTAAGTTTCTCAGGATCCACATATGAGTGAAAACATATGGTATCTGTCTTTCTCTGTATGACTTATTTCACTTAGCATAACACTCTCCACTTCCATCCATGTTGCTACAAAAGGCCATATTTCATTCTTTCTCATTGCCAAGTAGTATTCCATTGTGTATATAAACCACAATTTCTTTACCCATTCATCAGTTGATGGACATTTAGGCTCTTTCTGTAATCTGGCTATTGTTGAAAGTGCTGCTATAAACATTGGGGTACAAGTGCCCCTATGCATCAGTACTCCTGTATCCCTTAGGTAAATTCCTAGCAGTGCTATTGGGTCCTAGGGTAGATCTATTTTTAATTTTTTGAGGAACCTCCACACTGTTTTCCAGAGTGGCTGCACCAGTTTGCATTCCCACCACCAGTGCAAGAGTGTTCCTGTTTCTCCATATATACTTATCTTTTTATTATAAATTTCTAATTCAATTTATTTGCATTCAGAAAACATGCCATATGTGGTACTGATTTATGTGAAGTTAGTTGAGATGCCATCAAGTACATCATCAAACTTTATAAGTATTCCATATGTGCTTGAGAAGAATATGTGTGCTCTAATTGTTGGATGAAAAATTCTGCATATGTTGGTAATCAAGCTTGTTAATTGTATTGTTTAAATTTTCTATTTCTTTGCTGTTTATGTCTGCTTGACTCTCTTTAGCTCCTTTGACACTTTTTGTTATAAATCTATTTTGTCTCATATCCACAGAGTGATACCAGTTTGCTCTTGGTTAGTATTTGGGTAATACATATTTTTTACCTCCTTTTACTTCCAACCATCTATGTCATTTTCCTTTAATCATATGTCTTGAAAATAGCTCATAGCTTTTCAATTTTTATCCAGACTGACAATGTCTTTTACTGGTTGGCAAGTTAAACTTGTTTACATTTATTGTATTGAAATTTGTAAACATGCTATTATATGATACTTAAAATTTTTATTGGCCCTTCTATTTTTATGTTTCCTCTTTCCTCTTTGTTTGTCTTTTTCAGAGATTGGCATTTTTGATAAATATCTCCTTCTCTCATTACTTCTCTATTTTTCTATCAGTTTAGAACTTATCCTTCTGTTTCTTTTAGTAATTACCCCTGAAATTTTATCAGGCATACTTAACACATAATGTTAAAAGTAAATAATATTTTTACTCTTCCTCCAGTCACAAAAGAGCTTTAGGACTCGTGCTTACGTCCACTTCTCCCACCTTGGCTTCCATTCTATTGTCATGTAATATATCCCTTTTTTGATCCCCACAAATTAGATACTATGCTATTGAGACAGACATGCCTATTTGGAATGGACTTTTTGTTTACTATTTTATTTGCCCACCATTCCTTCATGCATCCCAAGCTGTCTTTTCAAGATCCTTTTCCTCTTGAAGTAAATGTCAGAAGTTCCTTTCTGGTGGGTCTCTTGGTGGTAAATTGCTCCTGCTTTGTTTATCTATAACTGCTTTATTTTATCCCCACTTTTTTGTTTTGCTTTTTAATTCATCCTTTTTTGTTCTTAGGAGTTACACAAATCATTTCCTGTTGTCATCTCATTTAAACAGAAAAGGCCAAGTCTTTTTTTTTTTTTTTTTTTTTTTTTTTTGGAGAGGAGTGACTAAGCCTGCATTTGATGACACACCCCTGAGAAATAGCACAGAGGAACTAGAAACCCCCAAGCAGATTTCAGAAAACAACACTGTTGTTCTCTATCAAAACTGTTGTATTCTTTAATGATTGTTTGGCTGGGAATGCATTTCTAAATTCGCAATTATTTTCTCTCAACACCTTAAAACTGTGTTTCTACTGTTTTCTGACTTCCATTGATGTTGTGAAAATCTGCTATCAATTTAACTGCTGTTCCTTTGTAAGCATTCTCGCTTTTCTGGCTGTTTTCAAGGTATGTATGTATGTATGTATGTATTCGCCCTCGGAGTTATGCAGTTTCACTACTATGTGTCTACATGTGGATATCTTATTTATCCTGCTTGGGATATGCTGTGCTTTCTAGATCTATGGATTCAGACTGTTTCTCAGTCCTAGAGCATTTGCCAACATCAGTTCTGTGACCATTTTCTTTCCTCGCACTCTCCCTTTTCTCTTTCTACAGCCCCAGCCAGATATATATTAGACCTTCTCATTCTAGTCTCTGGGGGAATCTTTCAAATGCATGGATTTTCTCTTATGCAGACCTCTGCATAATCCATTATACATTTTTTTCAACATTTAGAAAAATGTTCCATATTCTTAAGGCTGTTTCTTTGTTCCTAATCACTTCTTGTTATTTATTCTTCCTGATGATTTCTCCAACATAGCCATCTTCTACTTTGTATTTGGTAGTTTCAATACCTGTAATCCTTGGGAGGATACAGCTGATGGTTCTTGCTTCTGCTGCCTCTCACTCACACTGCCTGTTTCTTGTGTTTTTGGTAATCTTTACCTGTGAGGCCACACCATTTCAAGAGTCAAGCTTCCCCCCAAGAGGACCACTTCTGTTTCTTCTTGGAGTTGAGGGTACCCCCACCAGGACCACTAAACCGCTCTTCCAAGGTTTTGGTTCAGAACTGAGAACCTTAGACACAGTTTCTCCTCCTCATTATTGTTCTAAGGATCAGATTCCCCACACCTGTGCTGCTGCTATAGGAATGTGTCCTTTGGAAGACCCTACTTCTCACAGCTGCCTTCAGGTCTACATAAGAGCCATTGTTACTCAAGCTCCCACCATGCTCTGGTCCTGTTTCTTCCTTCCAGGCCTTGGCTCCTGGCTGCCTGGGCCCCTGCCTCTCACTCTTGGAACTCGGCTTTCACTTGTTTGGTTTTGGGGGCACGATCACTGAAAACATCTCCTACCTTTGAGACAAGCAATGCTTCAGAGGGTGTACCTCATCTGAAGTCTAACTGTTATGGAAAAGGATGATCCCTTGGAGCTTCTAGACATTCGTGATACTGACACAACCTTTTTTGTAGCCCAAACATAACCAACTACACTTTCACCTGTTATTTTTAATCTCCTTATTTTGAACTCACTATTCCCAACCATTAAAATCTTTCAAAAGAGATTCTATCATTGATCATGTCAGTGCTATCTGTGCTTTGTGTACATTTATCCAAGTTTTTGATCAGATGAATAAGACAAAAGCATTCTGTGAGTGCTCAAGGTAAGACCTTTCGTACTCATTCATTCATTTTTCATTCAAGTAACAAACATTTATTGAGCATCAACTCTGCTAGGTACTATGTTAGACACTATACTAGGCCCTGGAATCCCTGACTTCAAGGAACTTACAGTCTTATAGCCAAATCACTTCTCCCAGCGATCTTAATTAAGCTGAGTAAAGCGGGTGAGCTAGAGAACAGAGTACCTGTCTGTTTATCGCTCTGTCCATGTTTTGCTGATGGTAGTGGATGTTAACTGTCATACCTCCTTCAAGCTTCCCCTTCTACAACTTGATGTGAGGTTCAGTCACAAATGGGTCCCAGGTATCACATTTTGGGGGGCCTGTGAAAGTAACCCAAACTCTGGGTCTGGGCAGTGTTGGTGGTAGGTATCCCTCCGTAAGTTGCCCTTCCTCCTTGCCTGCTGCCTCAGTTTACAGGGTGTGATCTAGTGGTCCCACATCTGCTGTCCAGGTCCACTGCTGGCCCTGCCTTGGGGGTGGCCAAACTGGACATTCTGTGCTCTTTACTGAGTGCTCTTTATTGAGCTGGTAAAAGAACCAGCCCTTATTTCCCCAGGTATCAAATGGACGCCTGATGAGAATGGAGTCATTGCCTTTGACTGCAGAAATCGTGGCTGGTAAGAGCTCCAGGGGAATGGTGTCTGGTGCTGGTATCTCTCATATAACCTTTGGGTTCTGCCCAGTTCTCCTCCAGTCACTGCCCTACCCCCACCACCAGCCAAGGGCCTCAGGTGTGTATAACCTGAACCCAATGCAAAAGCAGGAAGAGTTGCCAGCTGTATTTCCCTTCTCTGCAGCTGCCCTTGCTCTAGGACTCATCACATTTGTCTTTCTTACCCCAAACCTCCTTCCAGCACATTGAGCTGTCTCCAAATCAACCCTCTGCCAGACTCTCCCCTCCCTTCACACCCCTCCTCTGGCAGATTTGTAATGGAATCTGAGGGTGAAATCCAGCTTTCTCCCTTCCTGCTGCCTGTCCCTCCAGGACCCTGGCTGGTCCAAAACAAAAAGGACAAGGGTTACCACCGGGACTGAACCTTCTTCCCACCTGATAGGTCCATTAGATGAGCACAGTCCCAACTTTTGACCCCAAAATGGCTTTAGAACTGTGCTGGGTGGTTATGGGACATGAAAAAAGCTAGCATTGATGGATCATTGCCCTGAACCTTGGGTACACCTGGGCCACAATCTGAATAGAAATAACAAGAGATTCAGTTGGGTGGCTGTTCTGGCTTTAGTTTTCCCATTATTGGCCTGTGCTTTCTTTCTGTTAAAGGTATATACAAGCTGCTACTTCTCCCAAGGACATAGTGATTGTAGTGGATACGAGTGGCAGCATGAAGGGGCTGCGGATGAGTATCGCCAAGCACACCATCTCCACCATCTTGGACACACTGGGGGAGAATGATTTTGTTAATATCATTGCGGTAAATGTGCCTTCCTATTCTAGAATAGCTCTCCCCAGAAAAAAACCCTTTCTGCCTGCACTAGAATGACCTATACGTACAATCACTTGATGTTTCGCACTGTAGAATGATTCTCTTCTCTGAAGCTGGGGCTTCTAACCTAAGCTGGACCAAGGATGGGCTTTAAGCGATCCACAGAGTTTCTGAAATTGTGTGTAAAATGTGTGCATCCACTTTTCTGATTCCACAGATTTCATCAATTTCTCAGATGAGTCTGAGAATAAAAATTAAGAGACACTTGCCCTGAGCAGATACTTAACTCACCCCCATCCATGTGCTCTTGACTGGTACCCATCACTGGAACAGCCTCTCCATTATGCTTAGGATGAGTGAGCCCTGCGCTCTTGCTTTTTACATTCCCAGTCCCCCATCTCCTTCATCCCACCAAATCCAGACATTAAGAGAAGGGGAATGTAGGTAGTGGGAGCTAGAAAGGGACCAGCAGACCTTGGTCCTGCTTGCATGGCAAATCTTCCTGAGGATAGCTCTAGACAGGATAGGTCTTCCTGTCCTAGAAAAATAATGAAGGAGAGGGATGAAGCAGAAAGAAATGTGAAGACAACAAGTCAGAAGAATGCTTTCAATGCAATGAAAGAGCAGACCAGTTCAGCCCTCCAAGGAGGCAGAGTTGACTGCCACCTTGGGGGCATCAATTTGAAGCCTACCTGATCCAAAGCTTTCCCCATCATCCTGTCACATTGCTGAAAATGCTTGTCTTCAATGGAATTTATATATCTAGTAAAGAAATACCAAGGCAAAATGGTCTAACTTCAAAATGTTCATCCTGGAGGCATAAGAAGGGCCCCTCCCCCATCTCTGAATTGCTCCCCTGAGGCCTGCATCATTTACCCACCCACACCACCCCTGGACCTCGCCCTCCCCAACTCCACCACCTTTCCATCCCTAGACATGACCTGCAGCAGTGACAGGACAGTTACAAGGACAGGCCTCAGTCCTCCACAAGAGTGGGAGTGTGCTCCTCCTGCAGAGCCTGCCCCACCTCGTTCCCAACCCTTCTCCTGCTTTTGGGGAGGAGAGGCAGGAGAAACATTTGTTCCCTACATTCCCCAAGAACACCCCAGCACTTGCCCTAGAACCTGCCTGCACTCCTACCACCATGTCACCATCATCTCCCTTTCTCTCCCTCTTGTATTTAAACAGAAGTAGTTTAAAGACATCTTCAAGATTTGAATTCTAACTATAGGGAAATGGAGAGATTAAGAAAAAGAGGGCAGTAGTAATTCATTTCCCCCCTTCCCATTCCCTGTTGACAGCTAGAGGATCTTGATCATAAATGCAAGACAAAAGGTAAAAGAATTCAGTTCCTAATCCCTATACCCAGGCATTGGGGAGGGGTCAGAACATAGAAGAACTAGAAGGCTCTGGAATTCTTGTGGAAGGCACTTTGTCTTGTCCTAAGGGCGGAGACCAAAGGAATTCTCTCAGTGCCTTCAGGTTCTCTGTGTATTCTAGGAGATGGACATCACTCAGCCACCTGAGAAGACCAAGACCAGGATTTGAGGAGAATTTTTAGAGTTAAAGCCCCACTGTTCTCTGTACCCCCTTCTCTCTACTCAGGAAAACTGCCAGAAGCATAGGGTACTCCAAGATAATATTACACAGGTGCCAAGTTAGCCTGTGAGTTTCCTGAGCTTCCAAACTGATCCTATCTGTTCTGTCCCCTCTGCCCTCTGCAACTACAGTACAGTGACTACATCCATTACATCGAGCCTTGTTTTAAAGGGATCCTTGTCCAGGCAGATCGGGACAATCGCGAGGTGAGTGTCCACCATAGGTGAGTGCCTGATGCTTCTGAACCCCTGCTTGATTAGGATGGTGGGCAGTCACCTGAACAGACTTCCTGACGGCCCCCTTTACTTATTCCCATGGTACTTGGAAAGAGGGAAAAGCAGTTACCCATGTAAATACCCCCAAGAAATTGCCTCATAAATATGCTGCCTGCTTATCCGAATAGTGAGCAAAGAGAGACCTCCCATCCAAAGGAAATCTCACTTATTCAGAACTGCTTTTTCACTCTGTGGATTATCCATGACTCAGTTTCCCTCTTTGCCTCCTCTGTGGGTCTTTCCACTGTATCAGTCCTCATGAAGAACTTCCCCAAAAGGAAGAGAAGTTCAAACCCATTGGACTGAGTCTTTCTCAAAGGCCAAGGAGGAGAGGATGTGGTAACTTTTTTGAAAAGAAAATTGCAGGTCACAGATCCTTCTTTCTGTGACTGGAGAATTTGAGTTTGGCTTCTTCTTGAATCCCAGCCTCGGGTTGGACACTGGAGCCCCTGGGGGCCTCCATGGTTTCTTCTGTGAAATGCTCACCATTGGGTTATGTAGGTCTGGGTGCTGAGGATGCTGGGGATCTGGGCATTGGTTCCCAGCAGGTCTGCCTGAACTGTCCTCCCTGCTCTGGATGGGCTCACACTTGGCATTTCCTTCCAGTAGTGGAGATGTGTTTGCACCTAGCCACTTGCACTCTGTTTATCTTGGGGGCATTTAAGAAACATCTGTTGTAGGGTCCAGCCATGAAATTAGCTGGATCATGAAGAGATGGATCCTGTAGTCATGTTCTGGGCAAATAGCTCTAAACAGCCTCTGAAATTAAGACCACAGATGAAGGTTCCTTGGCCATCAATCCACTGACTCTCCTCTAATTTCTTACCCATGATAGCATTTCAAACAGCTGGTAGATGAGCTGATGGTCAAGGGTGTGGGGGTCGTGAACCAAGCCTTGACTGAAGCCTTCCAGATCCTGAAGCAGGTACCGACACCTGGTGAAGCTCCAGGAGAGTAAAGGGTTAGGAGACGGGGTGGAGGTGTGGGGGGGACAGTTGGGCTGCAGTCATGTTACCTGTCCTTTCCCCACACAGTTCCAAGAGGCCCGGCAAGGAAGCCTCTGCAACCAGGCCATCATGCTGATCACCGATGGGGCTGTGGAAGACTATGAGCCAGTATTTGAGAAGTACAACTGGCCTGACCGCAAGGTTACCCTTCTGGTGGAGGTCAAGGGGGCAGGGGAAGGGGCCAAGGGAAGCGTTCTCTTACTGCCTGCATAGGATAACCAGTGGTGCCCAGAAAAACCAGGCCTTCCCTGAGTTCAAATGTCCTGCTCCATTAGACACATTAGTAAATGTCCCAGATTGGTGTTCCAAAATTATGGTGACCCTAGGCACAGAGGACTCATGTGAGAGAGAGTTCTGGATGAGAGACCAGATGTGGTGTTCAGATGAAAACTGTCAGGCTGTGACCCTCCACGCTATACCTGGCTCACATTACCATGGTCCTGGCAAGTCCCATTGCTGCCTAGGCCTCAGGGTCCTTTCTGGTCAAAAGGATGAGAGTGGAGAATTCAAAGTCAGCAAAATGCTTGACCTGACATCCAAGACTCACATAAATAATATTAACACTACTTATGGCCAGGATCTATGTCTGCTGAGTGCATCTGTGTCTTGTGGATTAGGTTCGAGTTTTCACTTATCTGATTGGAAGAGAAGTGACTTTTGCTGACCGCATGAAGTGGATTGCATGCAACAACAAAGGTAGGTGGTGTGTGAGCAGAGCTGCTTGCAGCCTGCACCCAGTCGTCGGAGGTTCTGAGCCATGGCTCCTGTATTGGGGCCTTACAGAGGTACTGTGTCAAGATAACAGTATCTGCCCCTCCTTCTAACTTGGAAAAAGCTAGACAAAATGTAGATTGCCCCAGGAAAACTTGAGTAAATACATGATTACCCCTGCAGGACTCTAACTTATAAAGTCACCTGAAATGAAACTGAGAGGTCATCTGTCCAGTGTTTGCAGAAGAGAAAATTCTCTCTTCAAATAAAGCCTGTATGAATCATAATACAGACAGAGTGATGCAGGGGTGAGACCCACAGTTTAAATGTCAGTTCTTTCTGATGTCTAGCCTCCATTCCTCTTGTTGCAGATTATGTCCATTTACTCTGGTTCTGCTTCTAGACAAAGCAGAGGGTCATCATTTTCTTTAGAATAATGTTTTGGGTGCAGTCCTCATCTGTCTCTGGCCAGAGCCAAAGATCTGGGCTGTGCAATGCCAACTTGGTCCCTATTGATTCGACCAAAGTTTATTGAGAATGTACTGTCGTGCCTGGCAAAGTTTCCAAATTGTGGTCAGGATGGACTCAGTCTTGCTCTTGTTGCTGTCCGGCAGAGCAAACAGACAAATCAGCCATCAGTGGTGATATAAACTGTAAGGGCAGAGGGGCACAGACCTTACAGGGGCTGGGAGAGTGATGGGAGAGGCACTTCCCCCATTTGAAGGTGGCAGGGAGGGCCTCCTAAAGGAAGAAGTGTCCATGCTGAGATATAGATAATGGTAGGAGTCAGCCAACATAGAGAGCATTAAAGAGTGTTCCAGAGAGAGTGAAGATCATGTTCAAAGGGTCTGAGATAAGAGCATGCTGGGAATGGAAAGCAGTTTCACTTTCTGGAGGGTGGAATGAATGTTTTGTGGGGAGTGATGCACAATGAGACCAGACAGGTAAACATGTACTAAGGCATTCAGAGCCTTATAAGCCATTTGCTCTTTTAAATATCACTGTGGCTACAACCAAAAGTCTATAGCACCCCTCCCTGTAAACAAGGAAGGACAGTAGTCAGAGATAGGGGGGTTAGGGGACACCAAGCTACTGTCTTAGACTGGACCCAAATACAGAGCTGCCTGCAGGAGGGGGTGCTCTTGGGAGATGACCCTGTAAGGAAGTGAGGAGGGCATAATCGTGAGAGGGAAAAAGAGCCACAAGGCCCCTGCTGCTCCTGTGGCATTTCTGGACTGAGAGGTCCCCCCACAGTTCTCCCAGATTAAGGCAGCACCACTGGCCTCCAGCTGCCTGCGGGAAAGGACACAACCTTGGGGGAAGTAGTTCCCTGTGGCCCAGGGCAGCTCCCAATGAGAGCCCAACCTGTAAGCTGAGAGCAGCTGGGGGAGCATTTGTGGGCCCTGCAGAGTGATTCCAAGTTGAACCCCCAGCTTTTCATAACCACACAACCCTTTCCTCTGCCAGGCTACTATACACAGATCTCCACACTGGCAGATGCACAGGAGAACGTGATGGAGTACCTGCACGTGCTCAGCCGCCCCATGGTCATCAACCATGACCATGACATCACCTGGACAGAAGCCTACATGGACAGCAAGGTGGGGGCCTGACCCTGCTCCAGAGTTAGGGGCCCCAGGGAGTAATAGGTAACTTCCTGAGTCAGGAGAGGGGTGAGCAGAGCACCTCCTCAGGAGATGGCATGAAGGGGTGAATACCTTCAGCCCACTAGAAGACCCATTGTCTGTATGCTACCCCCAGAGGCCCAGAAACCCCATGAGCAGACATGCCCAAGGCTATTCTCCATGGATAGAACCCCTTTTCTCCAGACTTGTGCCTCCCTTCTTCCCATTGTCCTCACCTCCCTCATTGTTCTTCTCTCCTACCTGTTTCAGGAAGAAAGGTAGCCAACCAGTAATTCAAGATACTATGGCTTCATCAGGTGCTCCCCTTCCTGCACTTTCAGAGACTGCCTGTGGGTTGCAGTGATTTACACAAAGGAATAGATAGCCAAAGTAGATGAGATGTGTGGGGGCAAGAGGGACCTTCCTGGCACTTCTCAAATCATATCACATACATAGCCACCTGCTTCAGTGGTAAAGTCTCAGACTGGGATTGAGAGAGACCTGAACATAGTGGCTTAAATAAGAGAAAAGTGTAGTTCTCTCTCATGTAAAAGAACTTTAGAGGTGGCATCCCAGAGCTGATGAGGAGCTTCCTGGTCATCAGGGACCCAGGCTGCTTCTTGCATCCCCTTGGTCAACCCCAGGGTCCTCCTGGTTCCAGTAGCTACTAAAACATTAGTTAACTGAAACTACTCACTTTCAGAAAACCTTACTTCCAAACTCTAAAGTGAAAAATCAGATGAGGAAGGGGAAGAGACTTGATGGTTAATGATCTATGCATAGTATAATGAATATAGATAATATCTTACTATAATTATGTAATGTAAATAACATCACTACAATGGCAATCATGTGACAATATGTAAATGTATCAAAGCAACACCATAAGTTTACACAATATTATATGTCAAATATATTCAATTTTTTAAAAGTTATTCATTCTCCAAGAAAGTATACTATAGACTTCCATGGCTCAGCACCCTCCTTTGGTTGATCCTGATGAAGATCACACATATTAAACATACCTGTGCATGCCACCTGTGAGGACCTATCTTCATGATAAAGTGGGGTGCTTGTGCAGAGCCCCTTCCAAGGAGGCTGAAGGAGGCTGCACAATGAGATGAGGCAGTCAGGGAGGAGGGCCATTTGGGAGGTGTGGAATGATGTGGCTCTGGTGTTCTGAGTGAGGAAGAGGTTGTGGGTCTGTCCCATGTGTGTTGGGAGTGACCCTGAGGTCAGCTACAACTACACCATGACCCTAAGGTCAGCTACAACTACGCCTGCTCTTGAGCTATGCTTCCTCATGCATGTGCTTGTGTTTGTGGGTGGCTCTGTGTCAATGTCCTTCTCCCTCTTAACTGCCCTGGGCTGTCATTTGGATCCATAGCAGAGATTTCTGGGCATGTGTGTGATGTGCCCCTTCCATGGTTCATGCTCATCGTTGGCATGGCCAAGACAAGAGTACTTCATGAGCATGTTTGGGAGCTGGGTTGTGGGCTCTGGGGTTTTGACACTTGTCCTGGTTTAGGACTATCGTTGCTAAGAGACACTGGCCTGGTCCCCTCTCCAGCCTACCTCTCTCCTTCAGCATTTCTGCCAGCTCTCCTTTTGCAGAGAAGGGGAACCTCACTTGTGGTTTCGTCTTCCTGTTCGAAGGTGGCTTCAGCGATAGTTGAATGTCAACTATCAACTTCAGCGATAGTTGACATTGGTGACTGTGGGTCCTCCACACTATGGACTCTGAGATCTCTGTCCTTTGCTCTTTCCTCCCTGGCAGTTATTCACTTCACAGGCACAGAGCTTGATGCTCCTCACCACTGTGGCCATGCCAGTCTTCAGCAAGAAGAATGAAACGGTGAGTGGCTGCTCTCTGAGAAGTTCCAGCAGATTTTAAAAGTTGGGGTCCCTGGCTGGCATCATTAGACCAATGGTTCTTGATTGGATGGGCATCAGAACCACCTCAGAAGGGTTTTATATTCAGATTCCAAGCCCTTTGCCCAACCATTTATATCAGAATCTCTTGGTTGGGAGGGGAGTGAGGGTGGGAGGTGGAGTGGGGTCCATACTTCCCAAACTCACCCCTTGATTCTGCTTAGTCATTTTGGGGTTGTCTTATTTCTCTGCACGTGGGACCACTGTCCTGAGGATATAAGGCTAGAAAAGTCACCTGCCAACCTTCTGGCAAAACAACACTTAGCCTACCAGTTTGGACAGCCTCTAATTTGTAAAGGCCTCTGGTAAAGGACTTTCTAGAACCTTCCATCCTCTATCTGGTCAGAAAATGTTTCCTTATAGGCCTTGTGTATTCAAAGCATCCATAGATTATGGTCTTTCAGATTCTGATACTCAGCCTCTGCTATGAAAATTAATATTTTATTCAACTTTGTATTTCTTTTAAATATTATGATTTAAATATTAATACTGGAAATTAATCTTCCCTGCAGCTGAGATTTCTCCTGGGGCTTCTTCCGGTAGGTTCTAGATTTTTATTCCAGAGAGCTCAGCCTAAAATCCAACTGCAGAGGAAGGGTCATATAAGGAAGTGGCTTATATCTTCCAGGTTCTGGGAAGGCCAAGGGTCCAGTCCAGCCCTGTGCACAGGGAAGCCTGGCCTCCCCCTGAACCAGGTATTTTTCTTTCCAGCGATCCCATGGCATTCTTCTGGGTGTGGTGGGCTCTGATGTGGCCCTGAGAGAGCTGATGAAACTGGCACCCCGGTACAAGGTGAGCCTGGATCAGATGCCTGAGTCGAGGGTCACAGGCTCCCTGGGGGCTGTGCTACCAGGCTCAGGAGTCTTTCTGCAGGCATTGCAGCCAAGCCCAGAGTTGGGATGGGGCCCCTCAATCCCACCCCACAGAGAAGTGCAGGCACTGAGCCTGGTGGCAGTGGTTTGGATTTCTGGGACCCTGTGTCACCACCAGCTCTGACTTGCTCTGTGGGCTTCAGAAAGTTCTTTCCCTTCCTGGTGCCTCAGTTTTCAATCTGCTCCTCCATGCCATGCAGTCCTGTTTGGGGAAAAAATGAGATTAAATCATCAAAGCACCTAGATAGAGCATGTGATGGGGAAGAGGCTGAGTAATGATATGCATTATTGTGGCTGCTACAAACACTAAAACTTAGAAAGGAATTCAGAATCAATGGCTAGAAGCATGACGCTGGCTCAGTTATATTCTTATTTGAAAAACTCACTGCTGTGAGCTGCCATCTTTAATAGTCCTGCAATCCAACCCTCACCCAACTCCAGTTCTCCAGCCCAAACAACAGGTCTGACGCCCCTCAATCCCTGTTGTTTTGGCAGCTCGGAGTGCATGGATATGCCTTTTTGAACACTAACAATGGCTACATTCTCTCACATCCTGACCTCCGACCCCTGGTAGGTACAGATCTTACTTGCATTGGGATCTTAACTATATGGGATTTGGGGACAGTTCATAAAATCAGTTAAAACAATGTACATACATTGGGCTCCATTTAAGAACCCAATGGATAATATAAGAAAAAAAATTTAAGTCATGGTTTCCGTCTTCAAACTGTTTGTAATCTAGCAGGAAAGACAAAACAAAAAAATAGGTGAACTGATTAATGAACAGTCCAGAAAGCATATAATGAAATGTGCAGTTTTCCCTGAAGGACAAGCTTCCACTTACATTCCTGTCACTGCCTCAGTTGCTCCACACTCCTCTTGGAGTCTTACAGTGGTATCAGCAGAACTCCAGGGACTGCCCCCTCCTCAAGGGGGTGTGAACATTGAGTTAACAATAAAAATGGCAAGGGAAGAGTCTCATGAGAGGTGGGGGGGAGGGGCAGTAAAGCTGAGGCTCCCCAGAGTTTGTCTTGGGATGATATGTTCCTTAGCACTCCTGCCTCCTTCCTAGCTTGCTCCATCCTGATGCATGGGGCTGGGAACATTTTCACATGCATTCAACAGAACAACTGATGACCAAAAAAGTTGCATCATTCTATCTAAAAGTTCTGCCTTCAGGGCTAGGGGCTCCCTGATGCCTCTGGTCTGGGCACTTGGCTGCTATTGATGACAATGGCCACACCTTTCAGTGTGATTGTTCAGGGAAGTAGGAAGAAGGCAGTTAAGTCCTACAGGAACCTTAGCCCTTTCCCCTTAAAGTCTCACACTAAATTGAAATGGCAGCTGAAGACAATACCAAGCAGAGCATCTTTGTGAGAACTTACTAAGGGGCTCATCTGCCCCAGGTACCACTTGAAGAAATCATTCTAAGCCAAATTCCATTCCAATTTGGTTCAGATAGATACTGAGTGTCCATAAAGCAACTGACTGAGCTATTTAAGGCAACATATAGAAGTTCATAGTAGAGATCAGGGCACACTGGAAGCCATGTTGTCTTCCCAATTCAGACTCTACTGGGCAAGCATCTGAACCCATAATGGGTCACTGACCTCTACCAGTGGGTTCTATAGGGAGCATTCCCAGTGGCAATAAGATGATTCACTAGGAAAAAAAAAATAATATGTCAGTCATGGAGCTGACTTGTAAAATTGAAGGGCAATGGTCAGAAACTCATCGGTCACCATCTATATAATCTAGATGAATATAAGACTTCAACCAATCAATTAATATTGTGGACCTACTGGGTGCCTGACCTTATAACACTCTGAGAATACTATAAACAGAAGGTTATATCTAATTAAGGAAATAAAGTATACACAAATAGACTTAAACAAATGAAATTAGAGAAAAATAGCATGTAGAATATTATTACATAACAAACATTATTATGTAAAGCCACCATAATGAGATTCCTAAGGAAAGCACTATCAATTTGTGGTAGATATTAAGAAGAATAACAGTTAAGTTAAAAAATAAAAATAATAGAGGATTTGCCTAGTAATAAACTGAAAGTGGATCAAGAGCCATACTTCTGGCCTGAAATCTCTCTGTATGTGCTCCAAGTTATACAAAGTAGAACTGTGGTTTTAATAAAATGAGCTAAAGATGATCTTTCACGTATCATCAGGAATTAGAAAATAGAAATGAATGACGACTATTGCACCTTACTCAAAAGAAACAGATCTGGTGTAAAATATGGCAGGGCAGTGCTGTTTGCTATGAGCACAGGCATCACCAAGGCCAAGAACAGAAGCATCATCCAAGCATGGATGCAGAGAAAAAGAGAAGAATGAAAGAATACTACTGGGGCCATTATCATGCAAAACTCCCAGAAATAAGGTGACACTTTCTTGAAAAAAGAAAAAACTGGCAGAAGCAAGATACACAGTGATAGGGGACTTCAGTCTTTTAAGCATCTTCGGGGCCCCATTCTGCTAAAAGTAGACCCTCTGATTAATTCTTAATTTACCCTGACAATAAACCATCCTGTTTCCTTTTTTGATCTATTATTAAACTAAACCTGGGAAGTGCTGCCAACCTAGTAGCAGATACCTTGACAATATCTGTCTTGGTATCAGAGAGAGGGTGGCAGGGAGAGATGGAAGTCAGGGCCAAAAAACAACAACATTCAAAGACTTGATTAATGGCTCTATGTCAAGCTGGAGGGAGGTCTTTATTAGGCACTGTAGAATCTGCCTGTCCTTGACTTTGTCCCATTCAAGAATTCAATCAACAAGATGAAAACATAGAAATCAGATGACACCAAGTCTGGAAGGTATGGATAATACATTAAGGGAGGAAATTAGTATTCAGGCAGTATTATAAACAATGGGCTGAAACTAACAAGATGAATATATTAGGATGCATGGAAAGTTCTGCAAAATATTCAATGCTCAAGCATAATATTGAAAAGATGCAATTTAACAGTGTACCATGTGAGGAAGGCCAAGGGCACTTAACTGACTGAAAACTCTATTTGGGCCATTAGGGCAGTGTAGCTGCCCTGAAAATCCAGTAGAATCAGAGGCAGCAGTCAAAGCCATACAATATTTTGGTCCACACAGGTCACACTCACACTACACTGGTCAGAACCCCATCTAAAATATTGACTTTCATCCTGGGCACTTCATTTTGGGAATGACATGGACAAAGTAGAGCATATTCAGAGGGACCTGAGGGATCTACAACCTGAGAATGTTTAGCTTATAGAAGTGAAGTCAGGAGTAACAAGCACCTTCCAAACCTTAAGAGTTGTCAGGTGGAAAACATTATGTGCAGCTCCAGGGAAAGAATAAGACCAATGGGTAAAAGTAACAAGGAGCCAGATTTCAGCTCTGTATGGGGAAGAGCTTTCTAACGATTTAGAGCTGTCCAAAACCAAAACAGGCTGACTCACAAAATAGGGAGCTCCTCATCATGGGAAATACTCACTCAGAGGCCGTGAGACCATCTGTCACAAATGTTGGGAAGGGAAATTCTGCATCAGCTGGAAGGTTGACCCAGATAACCTTTAAAGAATCACTGAGATTCTTTGATTTTATGAATATATCTGTAAGGCATTATAGCAGGGCCTTATGTTTTAACCTCATGTCTTTCTTCATGACCTGCCCACTCCAGTACAGAGACGGGAAGAAACTCAAACCCAAACCTAACTACAACAGCGTGGATCTCTCTGAAGTGGAGTGGGAAGACCGAGCTGAAACCGTGAGTGGGGAAAGTAGGAGAAATAGAAGCTGGTGTAGCTCTACAGCCAGTACTCAGGCCAGCTGTGGGGCCATGAGCTCTGAGACCACCCTGTTCCTCCCCATGGAGGCTTTCCAAGTCCAAACCAGAAGCAGTTTCTGTAATGGAAAATTCTTCCAACAACTGTAATAACATAGCAGTATCTTACTGAATCCCAGAGGGTGCTGAGGCCGAATGAGCCATGTCTGTAAACCACAGAGGCTGAGCTCCAGTGGTATTTAATTCTGACTTTTGGGGTCAATAGCTCATTCAGAAAAAATTGTGTCTCAGTAATATGGCACTATGTTCTCTCATACATTAGTGTACTTGGGAGCATTATCTCGGTGAATGTCTGGAACTATAAGCTGAGTGGAACCTAGAATCATGTCTATGTTCCCTCCTGTGTATTCTGCTTTAAGGAAAAAGGGAAGAACTGAAACTATTCCTAGGGATCACCTCCAGTCTGGTCAATAAAGCTCAGTGCCTTCCACCCTCCAGTGTGAGCCAGGGAACTAATACCATTATCTTTCCTCTTGAAGCTGAGAACAGCCATGATCAATGGGGAAACAGGGTCTCTCTCTATGGACGTGAAGGTTCCACTGGACAAAGGGGTAAGGTGCTTGAAGGAAAGAACCAGGGTCTGGTACCAGGAAGGCAGCTTCCCAGTTGATTGAGATTTGGGGAGGTGACAAGGGACTTTGACCTAGCTTAATTAGAGCTTAAGTCTTGAGTGCTTGCTGTAGTCTATGGGGCTTGACTAGAGAGTATATCCAAAATGTGCATCAACCCCAGAGAAACATCAGGCCACAAAACGATCAGTTCTTTGGAGACTACCAAGAGAAGCAGTAGGTTTAGCTCAAGGCATTTACAACGCTTTTTTCTTCCTGATGCTGCCTGCTATTTGGCTCTTTTGTTGTTTGTTATGGAAAGGGGAAAAGTGACAGTTAATTTTATAAATTGTTAGCAACTCTTGAAATCGTGTTATATGGGAAGAGGTTGAAAATAATTGCCACTCCTTAGAGCTGATTTTCATCAACTGTAACCACAGATAGTCAAGAATCAATACACTCACTGATGCCATTGCTGTCTTCCCAGATCTACACATCATTTATAAAAGATCATTTCATCTTCTCATTTAAAAGGTTCCACTGCATTTGTGGTGAATTTTCATTGTCCCTTGACATATTTACAAATGTCACCTCCTCCCTCACAACCACCCCCACCTCCTCCTCTTGTTGCCCATCTGCCTCAGCTAAAAGAACACAGGCATCTGTCTGCAACAATTAGACCCAAGTTCTTCCACAAACACAAACCTCCATGGAAGCCAAACAAGAAAGCATTGGAAAGGAAAAGCAATTCATTGCATTCCCTTTAGACACATGGGCTGAATTTCACTGGGACCAGTATCTGATTTCTGTGGCAGCTGCCTGCTTTTTATAAGCTCTCGGCTGAGAAGAGCCTCCTTTAGGCAGACTGGACAATATCAATGATGTCACCAGTTATAGCAGCTCTTTCTCCTGATCCAAAAGAGTAAAGGTTTATTCCATGTACCTCCACCTTTATCCCAACAGACTCCTGCTTACATGCATGAAGGAGCTCTTCCTTAGCCCAGCCCAACCAAAACATTTCAGGTAGCTATAATGAAAATTTTAACATGCACATGGCAGACAGCAACTCCCAGATATATTGGAATATAGCTATACTATATCTAATTCAGACTGACTTACAAAGTAGGTACAGTGTGTCTTCTATTCTTTCCTCCCAGTGCCCAATGTTCTCATGCTGCCTTCACACTTCTCAAAGCCACCAATTGAGCAAGAGTTCTAACCAGATCCAGACAGTCTGAACTTCTCCTCAAATTTCTGCCCATCCCTTTGAAATGTGTTCATTGCTGCTAATAAACCATCCAGGTCAAATGTGCTATTTAACAAAAGCTTCCAGACATGTGGGTGCTTTAACATGAAGTAGGGTGATGCTGATCATGATGATATAATGCACATTTCATAGCACATAGGTGTTCATGCCTTACTACTACTACTAATAATAATAATAGTGGTAGCTAACATTTATTTGAAACTCGACTAAGCACGTTATAAGTATTCACTTAACATTCACAATCCTATGAAGTATATACTATCCTATCCCCATTTTATAGATGAGGAAATTTAGAGAGGCTAAAAACTTGCCCAGTCATCTAGATGATTAATTGCAAAGCCCTCATGTGTCTGATTCTAGACCACACACTCTTTTTTTTTTTCTGAGAGAGAGAGAGAGAGAGAGAGAGAGAGAGAGAGAGAGAGATTGAGAGAGAGAATCTTAAGCAGGCTCCGCACCCAGACTGGAGCCCGACATGGAGCTTGATTCCACGACCCTGGGATCGTGACCTGAGCTGATTTCAAGAGTCAGATGCTTAACCAACTGAGCCACTTAGGCACACTCTTAGACCACTAGACCCCACACTCTTAACCACTAATGTTTAAGGCTTTTTTGTAGGAGTATCCCTGAATTCTCTACTCACTCTCCAGCCTTAAAGACTTCCCAAGAGTCTCTTTAGAATTCTGTTTCCATCTTTAAAATTCATTGTCTTCTCCTCTCCCTCCACCTCATTATATCATAACTCAACTCTAATCTTTCATCTCTTTACTTCCATGCTCAGAAGCCATCACACCTGCACTGTGTGTGTAGGACATTTTGCTATGTGGCCACTACTGTGGTATCCAGCCTCCTGCTGCTCTGATCTATTATGAGGCCACTCTGCGATGTTGCTACATTTTTTTCACTACCAATTGCTCTGTCTGCCCAATGTGTCTTCTCTTTTTAAGAGTCACAGACAGTTCCATTGTTTTCTCGCCTGCCACTCTATCCCATCCCTCGCAGCTCAGTGGTGTGTCTCACCTCACAAACTCGTTCCTCACTAGAAACACTCTTCATATCTAGGCCAAGGGAAGCTTTCTTAAAGCATTGTGGGAATATCTGTCATCATTCAAGCCATCCTTCTGGCAGGTGTAGTTTGTTTTGTTGTTTTCTCTAGGGGATTTTACATGTATCCTTACTTCCCATGGATCAATTTAGACCTTTTTTCCTAAACACCAGACAGGTAAGTATGGTGGCATTCACAAGACAGTAATAGCAACCCAGCAAGATTTAGAGCAGGGCTCACAAACTCAAAAACCTATGGGGTCAGATAGGCTGTGTTCAGAAATGTGAGTAATAAAGACAAGCCTCAGTATTTGTGGTTCTGGGAACTGAAGAGTTACAAGTATCATCTAAAGGAGACAGCTAAGAATCTGTATTTTTTAATGTGCATTTAATTCCAAAAATATTGAAAATACAATCTGAGCCAATATCTAAGATATCAAATTGAAAGGGGTCCAGCTTTGGCTTGTAGGCCTCCTATTGGCCATTTTGATAGCTGTCTGTTTTCCCCAAAATGTGGACCAGTAATAGGTATCATAATTTCTAAACCATCAGTAGCATCCTGGTCAGATATCCTAAGACATGTTTAAAAGAAAAGACAGGGACACCTAAGTGGCTTAGTCAGTTGAGTGTCCAACTCTTGGTTTCAGCTCAGGTCATGATCATGGGATCAAGCCCTGCATCAGGCTCCTCACTGAGCATAGAGTCTGCTTAAGAGTCTCTCTCTCTCTCTCTCTCTCTCTCTCTCTCACTCTCTTTCTCTTTCCCTTTCTCTTTCTCTCTCCCCCACTCACACACACACTCTCAAAGAATAAAAGGAAGGAAGGAATGAAGTTCATTAGTTTAATTTAAAACTTCATTTAAAAAAAAAGAAAAAGAAAGAAAAAACAGGTAAAATATCCTGAAGTATCTTATCCGGCGCGCTTTTTATCATTTTCATCTTGTTTGATAGTTTAGAAAAAATAATTAGCAGTGGGAGAGGAAGAGAGACAGTGTTCTTTACTAGCCTTTAGATTTTTCCAAGTTAGCCCTGCTGATGGGTGCATGGTGTGTACATACACACACACACACACACACACACACACACACACACCAGCAACTGACATAGTCAGTTAGGACAGATTTGCCCTATATTCCTCCAGTACCTTCTAATCCCTATGCACTGGATTCAGGGGGGTAGCTCTGTGTCACTTTCTCATTCTCTCTGTGTGTTACACACTCATTCACTTTTTTTCCAGCAAAGGAAGGCAATCTATTAAAGGAGGAGATTGTTCTGACACCTCTTTACTCATATTTTCCAAACCTCTCCAGTTCTTTCTTTCGGTTAACAAGATTCAGAGACAGCACCACTCCTCTCTTCCTTTTGCCTCAGCCTTAAAAGATTATCTCAAAGTTATGATTCTAGTTATGAGGGAGCAGCTTGCAATAGACTAATTCTCCAGTATATAACAATTATAAATTTATTTATAATTGAACAAAATATTAAAATATTAAAAAACAAACATTTAAGGACATGCGAAAGTGGCCAAAAGCAGGCAGAAGCAAGGGTTGAAGAAGCTTCAACCCTTGAATCAAGAGAACTACACTGGGTGAAACACACATTTATGTTTTTTTTTTTCTTAAGGGATGCCCCAGTCTGTTTAAATGAAATAGCTATAATTCAAGCAGAAAGCTATAGTTACCATCTTGAAGTATCAACTAACAGAACTTGGGCTCTCAGAGTGTATTGAAATGAAAGAAAATACCCTAGAAATAAGGGATCCTACAGGTGGGCTGGCCCTAATATATGTAAACAAACTCCTCTCAAATTCTTGACTGACCTTAAAGTACATATACGCAAGGGAGACTCTAAGTACCCAGGGGAAAGCAACAGTTGAAAGAGTTGAAAATCAGAACAAGGATTTCAACTGTTGCCTATGGTAATGAAGACAGTTTGGAGTCTAAGTCACACCAAGGTGAAGAGGTGTGGTAAATACCTCAGGATTTTCTTTGAAAGCACAGAAGAGTTATACTTTAGGAGTAAAAACTATGTCCCAAGACCAAGAGATTCACTCTAGACCTAAAGACAAAGTTGAAACAGACCCACCCTAACAAAAATGTAAATCCAAGCCTCCACATGCTCAGGGTGATCAGCTAATTATTTATCTGCTGATTAAAATAAAAATCAACACTTGTCAGAGGAAGACAAGGTATCTCCAACCTATTCTTTACAATAGCCAGTATAGCATAAAAATTAGCAGGTGCATGAAGAAAAAGGAAAATGTGACACATAGTTAAAAGAAAAAGCAGTCTTAGAAACTGACCCAGAAATGACCAGCTGTTGGATTAGAAGGACTTTATAGCAGATATAACACATTTGCACAAGGAATTAAAGGGCAGTCAGAATGAGTGAATAAATGGAGAGTCTCAGCAGAGAAATGGTTGGGGTTTAATCAAAGTAGGTCCACTACAAGTGATATGAATATAGGGTTTTATTCCAGGGGTCAAACATTATCAGATTGTTATTCCTGGTAAAGAAGTTTGTAAGGCTGGTGTCTCTGCATCTAGTGGTGAGTTTGAAGTCATCATAGGTCAGTAGGACTAGCGATTTGAAAGGAAAGCTGGATGAAATGGAGGGGGGTGCAGGAGAGGGAACAAGAACAGACTGAAACCCATGAGGAAAAATAGGAAGCATAAGCACAACTAAAACCCACATCTGTCTCTCACTACCTCTAATCTCAAGGATATGGGCAATCTGCAAGAAAGAGTTAATGCCATTCACGTGGAGCTGCACAGTCACCAGGCTCAGATCTCAGGGAAGCTGAAGGAGGAGATCCAGTGGCAGCTGGGGAAAGTTTCTGTTGGGAAAGCCCAGAGATCAGAGCACGCTGCAAGTGCTCGATATGCTATACTTACCTTTAGCGTGTAAAATGGCTGCTACTTCCCTTCTGCCTTACAAATCTCATGCAAACTTCTCTCTTGGCCAGCCCTAACTTGGAACCATTCAGGGAAGTAAGTCTGGAAATGTAGATCCAGCTTAGTTAATTTGACGCAGTATATAAAACCACCACAAGAACCAAGTGGAAATTCTAAAACTGATGACTACAATATCTGAAATGAAATTTTTACTGGATGGGCTTATCAGCAGTTGGAGGAAAAAAGGACAGTGAATTTGAAGACAGATAAATAGAAATTATCCATTCTGAAGAACAAAGAAAATTTGGAAAAAATGTTTGAAAAAAAAACTATCCCTCAGTTACCTATGGTCTGGCATTATGTCCTTGGAGTCCCAGAAGAAGGGAGAAGGAATGGAACAAAGGTATTTGCAAAAAAGAATGCCCCAGATATCTTGAATTTGGTGAAAAACATCACCCAGAAGATATAAAATTTTCAGCAACCCCCCAAGCAGATAAAAAGAAAAAGAAACCACATCTAGGCTCACCATAATATACCAGCTGAAAATCAAAGATATAGGAAAGTCTTAAAAGAAGCTAGAGGAAAGCAGTAATAAAATAATGGCTAACTTCTCATCGAAAACAATATAAAATAAAATGTTTTAAATGCCAAAAGGAAAAAAAAAACTCTCAACCCAAATTTCTATGTATGGAGAAAATATCCTTCCAAAAGATGTGTATTTAGACATTTTCTTATAAAAGAGAACAGAGTTTACCACCATCAGATCTGCCCTATAAGAAATGCTTAAGGAAGTTCTTGAGGCTGAAGAAAAATGACACAGATGGAAACCCAGATCTATATGAGGAAATGAACAGCACTGGAAATGGTAAATGTGTGCACTAATATGAGACTTTTTTTGAACTCCTCAAAAAGACAACTATTTAAAGCAAAGGTTTTGACATTGTATTGTAGGGCTTATAATGTACCCAAGTATAAGATAAATGGCAATGATAGCACATAGTGGAATTACCCCAAGAATGTAAGGCTAGTTTGACATTCAAAAAAGTCAGTCAATTAATGTAATTCATTACATTAACAGCATAAGGGAAAAGCGCCATATGGTCATCTCAATAGATGCTGAAAAAGCATTTGACAAAATTTAACTGGAAACAAAAGGAAACTTCTTCAATCTGGTAAAAGGCATCTATGAAAAGGCTAACTTTAAATGGTGGAATATTAAACACTTTCTCCCGAAAAGTGTGAACAAAGGAAAGATGTCTGCTTTCACCACCTCTGTTCAACATTGCACTGGACCCTGCAAGGATCTATCCTTACAATAGGTAAGGAAACAAAAGGCACAAAAATTACAAAGGAAGAAGTAAAACTGTCTTTATTCATAGACAAGATGATTGTTTACACAGAAAATTCCAAGAATCTGCAAAACAACTACTAGAACTAACAGATAAATTTAGCAAGTTGACAGAACACAAGATCAATACTATAAAAATCAATTGCATTATATATATCAGCAAACAATTGGAAATAAATTATTTTTAATTTCAAATTTCAATAGCATCAAACAACATAAAAAACTTACAAATAAATTTAACAAGTCATATATGACCTCTACGCTCAAAACTGCATAATGTTGCAGAAAGAATGTCAAAAAGTTAAATTAATAAAAAGATATAACCATGTTTACAGGTTGTTAGTCAATATTGCTAAGTCATCCATTCTCCATCCATCAGACTGACCGGTAGATCCAATACAATCCCAATCAAAATTTGAACAGACTTATTCTAGATATAGCTAAGAAGTGAACAGGAGAAGGTGATTCTAAAACCTATATGAAAATGTAAAGGACCTAAATAATGCCCAAAATGACCTTGAAAAATAAGAACAAATTTAGATGTTTCGTACTATGTGACTTCAAAACTGACTGTAAAGCTATAGTAGCCAAGCAGGGTGGTATTGACATAAAAATAGACAAAATAGGGGCACCTGGGTGGCTCAGTCAGTTAAGCTCCTGTGACTCTTGATCTCAGCTTAGGCCATGATCTCATGGTTCATGAGATCGAGCCCCACACTGGGCTCTGCACTGACAGCACAGAGCCTGCTTGAGATTCTTTCCCTCTCTCTGTCCCTCCCCTGCTTGTGCTCTCTAAACAAACAAACAAACAAACAAAAAGAACCCAGAATAGACGAAGGGATAGAGAATCCAGAAATAAACTTACATATTATCAACTGATTTTCAACAAAGCCACCTTGTCAAATCAATGTAGAAAGGAAAGTCTTTTTAACAAATGGTGCTGGAACTACTAAATAAATGTATGAAAAAAAATAAATAGTGAGCCATATCTCACACCATAAAAAAATTAACTTGAGGGGCACCTGCATGGCTCAGTCGGTTGAGTGTAGGATTCTTGATTTCAGGTCAGGCCATGATCTCACAGTTCATGGACTTGAGCCCCATGACGGTCTCCAGCCACTCTGGCAGTGCACAGCTTGCTTGAGATTCTCACTCTCCCTCTCTCTCTGTTCCTCCCCTGCTCTCTCTCAAAATAAATGAATAAACTTAAAAAAATTTTTTTAAAGAAAAATTAATTTGAGATGGATCATAGCCTCAATGTAAAACCAATAATTGTTAGTCTTCTATAAGAAAACATAGAAGATCTTTACGACCTGAAGTTATCCAAAGGTTTCTCTTTTTTTTAAGTTTATTTATTTACTTTGAGAGAGAGAGTGGGGGGGGGGGGAAGAGCAGAGAGAGAGGGAGAGAAAATCCCAAGCAGGCTCCACACTGTCAGCATAGAGCCCAGTGTGGGGCTCAGTCTCACGAACTGTGAGATCATGACCTGAGCCAAAACCAAGAGTCAGAGGCTTGACCGACTGAACCACCCAGGCACCCCTATCCAAAGATTTCTTAGATAAAACATGAAGAACACAAAACATAAAATAAGATTTGATAAATTGGATTTCATCAAAAGCAACAAGTTCTGCTCATCAAAAGGCACCATTAAGAAAATGAAAAAGCAAGGCTCAGACTGTGTCCAGAATACATAAAGAACTTGTACAGATTGTTAACAAAAAGACTAACAACCCAATAAAAAATGGGCAAAATACTTGAGCAGACCCTATGTATCCTTAGTCATCAAGGAAATGCAAACTAAAGCTGCAGTCAGATTCCATTCCATACCTTCTGCTAGAATTTAAAGGACAGATAACACCACATTCTGGCAAAGACGTAGAGAAATTGGAACTCATATATTGCTAGTGGAAGTATAATAAAAACAACTTTGGAAGATTATTTGGCAGTTTTTTATGAAGGCAAACACTTTTAGCATATCACCCAGAAATTCCATTACTAGGTATTTATCAGGCAAAATAAAAACAGGTTCACAAGAAGACTTGTCAATAATATTTGGAGCAGCTAAAGCTGCTCAGTATAGCCCCACACTGGAAACACTCCAGATGCCCATCAATAGGTGAGTGTAAAGGCAAGCTGGCATGCCCACACACTGGAGCACTACTTAGCAACAGAAAGAAACACACTGCTGATACACACAACAACACGGGTGGTCTTAAAGATGTTATGTTGTGCAAAAGAAGCCAAGCACAAAAGGTACACACTGCAAGGACAGACAAACCTAATGTAAGGTGATAGAATTCATAACAGAGTTCACCCTTGGAGGGGTGGGGTGGGGATGGGCTGGAAGGAGGCAAAGAGATTTTTAGAAGATGCAAACATTCCATATCTTGACTGGGGAGGTAACTACATGGGTATATATATATTTTTTTTTTTAAATTTTTTATTTATTTTTGGGACAGAGAGAGACAGAGCATGAACGGGGGAGGGTCAGAGAGAGGGAGACACAGAATCAGAAACAGGCTCCAGGCTCTGAGCCATCAGCCCAGAGCCTGACGCGGGGCTCGAACTCACGGACCGCGAGATCGTGACCTGGCTGAAGTCGGACGCTTAACCGACTGCGCCACCCAGGCGCCCCATATATATTTATCAAAACTAATGGAAGAATACACTTAAGATCTGTACATTTTGCCTTTTTCTTTAATAAATCAAAAAAGGAGGGGCCCCTGTGTGGCTCAGTCAGTTAAGCGTCCGACTCTTGGTTTCAGCCCAGGTCATGATCTTGTGGTTTCATAAGGTCAAGCCCCGCATTGGGCTCTGCACTGGCAGCATGAGGCATGCTTAGGATTCTCACTCTCCCTCTCTCTCTGTGCCCCGCCCCAACTTGCACTGTCTCTGTCTCTCTCAAAATAAATTTTAAAAAAATCAAAAAAGGAAAAATTTTATTTTATTTTTCAATATATGAAGTTTATTGTCAAATTGGTTTCCATACAACACCCAGTGCTCATCCCAAAAGGTGCCCTCCTCAATACCCATCACCCACCCTCCCCTCCCTCCCACCCCCCATCAACCCTCAGTTTGTTCTCACTTTTTAAGAGTCTCTTATGCTTTGGCTGTCTTCCACTCCAACCTCTTTTTTTTTTTCCTTCCCCTCCCCCATGGGTTTCTGTTACGTTTCTCAGGATCCACATAAGAGTGAAACCATATGGTATCTTTCTCTGTATGGCTTATTTCACTTAGCATCACACTCTCCAGTTCCATCCATGTTGCTACAAAGGGCCATATTTCATTCTTTCTCATTGCCACATAGTACTCCATTGTGTATATAAACCACAATTTTTTTAATCTATTCATCAGTTGATGGACATTTAGGCTCTTTCCATAATTTGGCTATTGTAGAGAGTGCTGCTATAAACATTGGGGTACAAGTGCCCCTATGCATCAGTACTCTTGTATCCCTTGGGTAAATTCCTAGCAGTGCTATTGCTGGGTCATAGGGTAGGTCTATTTTTAATTTTTTGAGGAACCTCCACACTGTTTAAAAAAGGAAAAATTTTAAAGGTAATCTCCAGTTCCGACCCTCAAGCCAGCCCCATCTTGGAACACTGGGCTCCCGAGGCCACCACAGCCCTTCCTGGCCCCCGACTGCCCCAGCACCACTGTGAGGGAGGCTCTGACTGAGACAGTGGAGTCAGGAACATTGTGGGGATGAGGCTGGTGCTGGAGAACTGTTCATTCAGGTTTGATCTAAAGCTGGTTTCTTCCGGAAACAAACTTTTTTTGCCACCCAAATTCCACTGCACCCCCTTCGGACAGCTTATTCTAAAAGCCAGAAAGAAGTGAAGGGAATAAGAACATGTGGCTTTCCCAACAGCATAAACTTGTCATGGACAGGACAATCCACAGGACTTCAGAGCCCAGAGCAAATCCTGCTCTTCCCTGGATCCACCCCTATCCATTAAAGTCACACTCACCACCTCATGGCAGCCTTATGCATGGGGTGCTATTATTAATCCTGATTTACAAATGAGAATTCTGAAGCTTAGAATTGAAGTGGAACAGCTCACCCAAGAGCACACAGCTTGTAAATGGCCGAGCTGGCTCTAAATCCAGGTCTGTCTGATGCCGAGCCCAGGCCCTGAACCACCGTGTGCACTACCTGATGCCCTAACTTACACAATTCTACTGAAACTGAAAAGATGGCAGCTTTGAAAGGAAAAAGAAGTTGTAAAAGAGTGACGTAGCCCTGGGAAGGGGTTAGTGGAGGGAATCATGCTCCCTCTCCCTCGGCTGTATTCCAGAAAGGGGGAGGTTGTAGGGGGGTCATACACAAATGAGCTCCAGAAGCTTTTAGCACCAGCTGGTCCTGTATGAACCCTAGCATCGCTGTCCACACCTGCACTGTTCAATACAGTAGCCACTAGCCATGTTGGCTATCTAAATTTATATGAACTCAACTAAAACTTAAAACTTCAGTCCCTCAGTTGCACATTTCAAGCACACAAGAGCCTCATATGGCTAACAGCCACTTCATGGGACAGCAAGGGTGTAGACATTGGTCCCTTAATCAGGCAGCCCCAAGGCTACAGCCTGCTGGGCCTGGTGGTCAACAAGGTGAGGCATGCCCCTGGCAGTCAGGGAAAGGGGTCAGAGGTGAAGGAAGTGGCACAGAGACAATGAAAGCCAAGGGCATTAGGTGAGAAGGTAAGTGGCATGGTCAGGCACCTCTCTCTCCAGCAAACCTCCTTTTCTTTTCTCTCTTTCAGAAGAGAGTTCTTTTCCTGACCAATGACTACTTCTTCACAGACATCAGTGACACACCTTTCAGGTGAGGGACCCATGTTTTATTTGGAAGGGGGAGGTGGGATGGCTGGAACATAAATTCCAACAACTGCGAGCAGAAATTCCAGGTCTGGGGAATGAATTTACTCATATTTAGTTGGCAATTTTATGGTAACAGAAAAAAACCCCAGGCTTGCCTTCAGGAAACTTGAGGTCTAGACCTGCTTTGCCAGTGTATCCTACTTTGCAGGGTCTGGAGCCAAACTGCCTGGGTTTGGGTCCCAATTGCACCCCTAGCAGGTTGTGTGACCTTAGTCAAGTTACTTAACTTCTCTTTGCCTTTGACTCTTGTTTGTAAAATGAAGTTAAAAATAGTAGCTACTTCTTTGTGGTTTGTAGGACATAATCTACTGAAAGATCTTAAAGCGATGCAATGTAAAAGATTGTAAGATGAAAGATCAAATCTGAAAATCTCTTTGGTTCCTTCCAACTGTTGTCAACATGAGGCATTATACAGCTTAGGAAACAAATAGCCCTTATCTCTGAATTACCTCATTTCTCAATAAAGTGTGGTGCCCAACCTGACTGCTCATTAGAATACCTGAGGAATTTTGCAAAACTGTCAATGCCCTGACTCCATCCAAACCAATGAACTCAGAATTTCTAGGATATACCTGTAATTCAGATATTCAGCAAACATTAACAGCAGTGTTCTACTAGGAGAGAGAGGAGGGCATGGTGGTGTTCACCAGGCAGGAAAGCACTCTCCTATTTGTGAAAGCCTGTGAGACATAGAAACCTCTCCACATTTCAGGAGGTCCCTGAGAGGTTTTGGATGAATCTTGTCTAAAATGGTAGGTGATGGGGCATCTGGGTGGCTCGGTTGATCGTCCGACTTCGGCTCAGGTCATGATCTCACAGCTCGTGGGTTCGAGCCCCATGTCGGGCTCTGTGCTGACAGCTCAGAGCCTAGAGCCTGCTTCCGGTCTATGTCTCCCTCTCTCTCTCTGTCCCTAACCTACTCACATTCTGTCTCTGTCTCTCTCAAAAATAAGTAAACATTAAAAAAAAATGTTTTAAATAAATAAAATTAAATGGTAGGTGATGGGGCTCTTGACCTACAGAACTGACAGAGTCCTTCTCAGGAAGAGAGGTTGATGGAAGCATAGAACTGCTGCTTTAGTTCTAGAGGAGACTTGTGAGGCCAGGGGCAACATTCATAGACTCCAAGTTGCTGAAGGCCAAGGAAGTAGGCTGGACATTGCTTGGCCCTTGATGCTGTTGAGCACTTGTGTTCTCTGTTCTCCCCATAGTCTGGGAGTGGTGCTGTCCCGGGGCCATGGAGAGTACATCCTCCTGGGGAACACAACTGTGGAAGAAGGTGGGTCTGTGCCCAGTACTGGTGGGCAGTGTGGGAAGAAAGTGGATTCTCCTGGGACACTGAGCAGGGCCAGCCTGGGACAGAGCCAGAGTCTCCCAGGTCCTAGACTTGAGCAAACTCTCAGAGCAAGGCTGCCTGGTGAGGAGGGGTCTGTGTGTCCTGTGTGCCGGGGCTGCAGGATCTGCCAGTTGGTTGTCAAAGCCGGCAAAGCCTAGGACTTGCCATTGTGGAAAGCTTTGGTGGACCAGAAGAGGTAGGTCAACGGGATATGTTTCTTCTTTGAACAAAGCTGAATTTCACCTAAGTCATGACAAAGGAGGCCGGAAAGAGTAAAGGAGCAAATCTGTAGCCGTTGGATAAGGCTAACAAAACAAAGTACCACCAACTGGGTGGCATAAACAACAGAAATGCTTTCTCTTGCAGTTCTGGAGGCCATGCCCCCTCCAACACCTCCAGGGCAGGATCCTTCCTGGCCTCTACCTCCTGATAGCCCCAGGCATTTCTTGACTTGAAGCTACAGTTCTTCAGTCTCTGTCCTCACCATCTGTGTAGCTTCTCATCTGTGTCTATTTAACCTTGTACAAGGACACCAGTCATATTGGATTAGGGCCCACCCTAATGACTTCATCTTAACTTGATACGTGCCATGACATTATTTCCAAATAAGGTCACATTCACAAGTACTGGGGTTCATACTTCAACATATCTTTTTGGGGGGACACAGCTGAACCCATAGTAGGGAACTAATGGGAAGTGAACTGAGAGGGGCAGTAAGGAATGGTGGGGAAGGATGGGGGACAAGGTCCCCACCTTCCCTAACCCAACCTGTTCTTTACTTACAGCTGCCTGAGCACGTTGAGAGAACAAAACTAATATCCGGGATTCAGGGATATCTCAGGAAGTCCTGGGATGGTTTGGTCACAGTTCCATTTAACACCCACATTCTGTCCATTCTTCCTTTATCATCTCTTGAGTGCATCTCATGTCTCCATATCTCTGCCACCACCCTAGTCATTGTCACCTCTCTCCTGGATAACCACAGCAGCCTCCAACTGGTCTCCCTGCCTCTCTCTTCCTGTAAATCTCTGCCAGAGAGATCCATCAAGAAATGCCAGATCAGATTATGTCACTGCTAAACGACCTTTAATGGCCTTCTGGGTTTTTTTTCTATTTTTGGTCATTTCTCCATGCACTAAGCTTTAAGATCTTCCCATGTGCTTTGCTCTCCCCTGAAATGCTCTCTTCTCCAGTTATCCCACCTAACTTGGACCCACTCTTCATGTCCCAGTGTAAATGTCACTTTTCCAGCAGCTGTCCTTGGCAGACCCCCTGTGGCCAGCCACATGCTCCCATGTGACCCCTGCATTCACCCTTTCACAGCATACATCCGTGGCATTAGACCACACTCCTTCCCTGTCTTCCACTGTCCCCAAAACGATCAAACTCCCTGGGCCTCCATGGTGCATTCTCTCTTCCTATACTTTTCTTTCTGTACTTAGATATTCTCAGGGCACATTCCTGCAGGGGACAGAGACCAGCTTCCATGGGTGAGACCAACCAGTGATCCAAGGACTTGGAATTATGGACTCAACCAGGCTTACTGTGGGGAAAGGAGCATCACCCTGTAGCTATTTGCCTTATGTCTATGTCAGTCCAGTACCCCTTTTAATGACTCCACAAATTTCCCCTTGGCATTCCTATCATCCTTTCCTTCAATTTAACAAACCTCAATTGAGCACCTATTTTTGAGGACTGAGTAGGTGCTCAGTAGGGCAATTGTTCATTTACTCATTCAATCAACAAACATACACTGAACACACGGTTAGTGTAGGTACAGCAAGAGGCTACAGAGATTACACAAAACAGACTTGGCCCATCTCAGTTCTACTTTTGACTGGCCATTTAACTCAGTTGGGTACAATGCAGACAATGAAGCAAAAACCACTGGTTTCAAAGTATCAGCTCTTTGAGAGATCCAAATAGGTGGGATTTGGACACAAGACAATGGGAAGAAAAAGCATTTCAGGAAGCAGGAGCAACATGGACAAAGGCATGATTTGTACAAACCCAGCACCATCCTATGGGTTGAGTCCCTACTCCGAGCTGAGAACAAAGGCATGATTTGTACAAACCCAGCACCATCCTATGGGTTGAGTCCCTACTCCGAGCTGAGAACAAGGAAGAATAAAACCCAGTCCTTCCCTAGAGAAGCTTTCTGGCAGTTGTTTGTAAACAATTCAGGTGCACATCCTCACAACAGTGGGGAGCACTGTACTGAGTGTGAACTCTGGTTTCAGGCCTGCATGACTTGCTTCACCCAGATCTGACCTTAGCCAGTGACTGGTAAGTGGGAAATTCGCTGTTCACGAAGAGTAGAGAATGGGAAGGAGAAAGGTGGAATTTTCTTGAGGTAACATTGATTCTCCTGGGCTCCAGGATCTACTGCATCACAGACATTGACCCAGACCATCGGAAGCTCAGCCAGCTGGAGGCCATAGTCCGCTTCCTGACAGGGGAGGACCCAGATCTGGAGTGTGAGTGCTGACCCCGCCCACCAAGGACTTTCTTTTTTCTTTTTTTCTTTCTTTCTTTACTTATTTATTTATTTTATTTTTTTTTTTAATTTACATCCAAGTTAGTTAACATATAGTACAATAATGGTTTCAGGAGTAGAATCTAGTGATTCGTCCCTTATGTATAACACCCAGTGCTCATCCCAACAGGTGTCTTCCTTAATGACCCTTACCCATTTAGCCCATCCTCCCACCCATAACCCCTCCAGCAACCCTCAGTTTGTTCTCTGTATTTTAAGAGTCTCTTATGTTTTGTCTACTTTTTTCTTTTTTTAAAAATTTGACTACATGTGAGTTTTAATATGCCATTTATCAAAAATAATATAAGAAATTTAAGTGAAATCAAAAAAAATACACTAACCTTAATGGATAAGGTTTCGATGTGTGGTTTTTTTTAAGTGTTGACTTTTTGACATCTTATCACATTCATTATCACTGTCAACTTTTTTTAGTTCTAGTTAACGTAAGTATTATATTAGTGTCAGGTGTATAATATAGTGATTCAACAACTCTATATATTACTCAGTGATCATCATGATAAATGTACTCTTTAATCCCCATCACCTATTTCACCCATCACCCACCCACCTCCCCTCTGGTAACCAAGTTCTCTGAATTTCAGAGTCTGGTTTTTGTTTGCCTATTTTTTCTTTGTTTTGCGTCTTAAATTGCATATATGAGTGGAGTCATATGGTATTTGTCTTTCTCTGACTTATTTCACTCAGCATTATACTCTCTAGATCCATCCATATTGTTGCAAATGGCAAGATTTCACTCTTTTTTATGGCTAAGCCACTGAGGACTTTACTTACTGCCAAGTAGCCTTATCCCTGGAACTCACCCATGGCTTAGGGAGAACAGGGAGATTTCCAAAGAAAAAGACAGAACTAGCCTCCCTATGGGACCACAAAGTTGTCTAAGTTCCTGGCACTGTGGCAGCATGAGTGTGTCCCCATGTCAGGGACTGAGATTGCTTTAAGCCTCTTTCACCGGGCACTGTTAAGCCTTCAAAGAGACACTCACACAGTGTAAGGGCATCAGCAACCTGTCCCTAGATCTGTCCCTACTACCATCTAGCTGATACTGATGCTCTGTTCTCTAAAGTCCTCATCTCAGCAAAGGAGAGCATTTGGCCAGATGGCATCTTGTAGCCTGTAGTCTGTGAGAGTTTTCCATTGCCTGGCTCTCAGGCTAAACTTAAATTCCCCAACACAGATGCAACTGGTGAAACCACAGGGCCACACCCTCAGCAGGGTCCCTCTTGTTCCTCTTTGGAAGAGGGACACACAAATGTCACCCCTAAGACAGGACCTTGCTTCCATGCTGGCCCAGAAGGGCACTCATTTGTGCACTCACTCCATCAGTAATCAGTACTGAGCATGTACTTTGTGCCATGCCTGGGGTAGGCACTGAAGCTACAGAGATGACCCAGATGAGGCCCTTATTCTCATGGAGCTTGTAATCTAGTGGAGAAACCACACAACAAAGAAGCAAGCATGTGTGTGTAGGTGTAGGTTATTCCAGATTGTGGTAAGTGCCATGAGTAGGATACTGTATGGGATCCTATAGAGCGCCCAACTCTGTCAGGTAGTGTTACTTATGCTGAGGATAAAAAAGAGTGACCCGAGTGCCTTCACAGGTACAGGGTCTGTTTTGGGGGTGATGACAGAGGTGATGACTGCACATCATTGTGAATGTATTAAATGCTACTGAGTTGTATACTTTAAATTGGTTGATTTTATGTTACATAGATTTCACCTAAATAAAAGTAGATAATTTTTTTAAAGAGAGAGGGAAAAGAGCCACACATGCAAAGAGTTGGAGGAAAGCATCCAGACCAGGGAACAGCATGCACAAAGGCTCTGAAGTAAATTCACGTGCACAGAACTGGCAAAAGGCCAGTGTGTTGGGAGGGTGATGATCAAGTTGCAGACTGATGGCAGCAGAAAGGAGAGGTAGCCTGGGCTCAGGGCAAGATCTGATGTCCCTGAGAGATTCTAATCTCACGGAATACCAGAACTGGGAAGAGCCTTAGAAATCAGTTCTGCTCACATGTTGTTTGGGATTGAGGATGTGAAGGCTGAGGGAGACGACATGATTTCTTCAAGCTCACATAGATGGTTTTATGTGTCCCAGATACATGTTTATGAGACACATCCCATTCCCTGAAGTCGGGATTCCTTACAAAGGTGGATGAGCTGTATTCAACATCATAGAGGAAATAAGTGGTTTGGTCTCCTTTTATTTTGTCCCCAGGCGATGAGGAGCTGGTGCGGGAGGTACTGCTTGATGCGGTGGTGACGGCCCCCATGGAAGCCTACTGGACAGCGATGACTCTCAACACCTCTGAGTATGTCAGTCCAGGGTGGGGCTGGGGGTTCCGTGGAGCGAAGCAGCTCCAGCCCCTAGGATTCCCTTGGCTGAGTCAGGGTCCCTCCCACTTCCTGGCTGGCAGCTCAGGAGACAACTGGGTCCAAGATGAAGGTGATGACAGTGGGCAGACATGGGAGGAGTGAGAGCTTCCTTCACATGGGCCCCAGTAAAGCAGGGACTTGGCACAGCTTCCACATCCCACATGTGCTGCTGCTCTCCCCTCTGGAAAAGCACCAAATGTGGGTCCCCCCGGCATAGCTCAGATCCCCCACCCACACTGCAGCAGCCCCGTTCCAAGAACACCTCTCTCTTGGGGTTGGTCTGTAGCTGTGTAAGCCTGTTTGCCAAGTACCCTGGAAAGAGTGGTTCAAGCAGGACCCAATTTCCAGCACATAAGGTCAAGACACTATGAAGTACAAACTTGGCCTTTACCAGTGCCTTAGATTTCCTCACTCCCTTTGCTGATATTTATCTTGTGCTATCAGGTTTAGTGAATAGGTAGAAAAAAGAAATGAATGGTGTGTGTGTGCGTGTGTGTGTGTGTGTGCTTGCGCACGCATGTGTGTTGGGAGGGTACAAGATATTAATGAGGTTAAGAATACAGTGGACTACACCTTGTTCCTGAATAGGAAGATTCAACGTTAACATCATGAAGATGTCAAGCTCCCCTAAGACACTCAAGTTAATTAATGCTCTCCTAAAGAAAAGAATAGAATTTTGTATGAAACAACCACCTATTTAAAAAAGCAAGATGCAGACTACTGTGTACAGTTTGAAACCATTTCTATAAAAAGGAGGGAAAACAGTATATCTGTATGTGTGTGTGCATGCGTGCATGTGTGTGTATAAAGTCTATGAAAGTCCAAATAGGAAATAGTTCACTGTATAACTTATAACTTTTTGGTATAATTTTGAACCATGTAAATGTATTACATATACAAAATTAAATGAAGCTAGAAAAAATAAAAAGAATATAGCAGGCCAGGCACTAAGTACTTAGTGTATATTAACCTCATAACCACCTTCCAATGTAGGTACTATCATTATCCCCATTTTACAGATGAGGAAACCAAGGTAAAGTGTGATAAACAACTTGCCCAAGGTCATATGCCTCACAAGAGGTGAAGTTGGAGTCAAACCAGGCAGTCAGGGGATTGGATCACTGGTTTGGAGAGAAGGGGCATGATCTTCATCTTTCCAAGTTCAGAGATTAACCAGAGACATTTTTAAAAAAATTTTTCTTTAATGTTTATTTTTGACAGAGAGAGAGAGAGAGAGAGACAGAGCATGAGCAGGGGAGGGGCAGAGAGAGAGGGAGACACAGAATTGGAAGCAGGCTCCAGGCTCTGAGCTGTCAGCACAGACCCGACACGGGGCTTGAACTCACGGACTGTGAGATCATGACCCAAGCTGAAGTCGGACGCTCAGCCGACTGAGCCACTCAGGTGCCCCATAGCCAGAGATGTTTTTAATGTTGAGAAACACTGAAGAATAAATATTCTTAACCAAGGTGTATATTAGAAAAGAAGACCTGGAGAATTAATATAAAATAACATATTAATAAAGCTAGGGTGATAAGTCATATAATCACTCTCATAGATGCAGAAAGATATTTGAACAAATGTTAATATCCATGCATGTTTTAAAAAACTAATCAATGAAGTTAAAATTGACCTAAGCATGAAAGTCAACATCTGAACGGGGCTAGAGGCTCTCTCAACTAAAGACAGGACTAAGATAGGCATTCCCATATCCTTATTACTATTTAACAAGGTCGGAAGGTATTAGTCAGTGCAACCAAACAAGAGAATGCACCTAGAAGCAATGAGAAGGGAAAGGGAGAGGTAAATTATCTCTAAGAAGGTGATATGATTATATTTCTGGAAACCCCAGAAGAATTTATAGGAAAGCTAGTAAAACAATAACAGAATTTAGTAAAGTAATAGTTTATAATATGAACATCCAAAAATTAATATCCTTTACCTATAAAAACAAAATTAAATTTAAAATATCATTAGAGAATTCCTATTTAAGAGGGAAAAAAATAAAATGTAATCAAACACCTAGGTATAAACTATAAGAAATATCCCAAAACTTACATAAGGAAAATATTAAAACACTCCTGGAAGACACAAACATAGTCTTGAACAAATGGGGAAGTATTCAGTGTTTTTGGATAGAAAGAATCAACATCACAAAGACATTGATCCTCCTTAGATTAATTTGTAAGTTTAATGCAACCCCAATAAAAACGTAATCAGTATTTTTATGGATCCAGATAAACTGATTATAAAGTTTATTTGAAAGAATAGTCAAGAAATTCCTGAAAAAGAAAAGCAACAAAGGAAGTTTTGTGCTCCCAGGGTATTAAAACATGTAATTTATGAAGTGTAGTACTGACACATGAATAGAAAGGCAGACAAAGAGTAAAAAAATAGAAAATCCAGAAATTCATCTAAATGCATGTGGAAATTTAGTATATGACAAAGACATCATGTCAAACCAGTGAGAGGAAAAAAATGGACTCTTTAATAACTGATTTGAGAGCCATCTGGAGAAAGATAAAATTGTATTATTTCCTCACACCATACACCTGGACAAAGTCCAAATGACTCAGAGATTTAAATGTAAAAAATGAAACCATATAAGTACTAAAAAAAAAAAAAAATGAGCCAGTTGCTCTAAAATCTAGGAATTAGGAAATCTTTCCCAATGATGACTCAAACTTCAGAAACAAGAGAATGACTGATAAATTTAACAACATAAAAATGTTTATTTGGCAAAAATAAAAACATAAGCAAGGTGAAAACATAAATGACAAACCAGAAAAATGTTTGCAACTTAAAAAACAAAAGATTACAATCTTTTATTCTCAAAAAATGAAGAACTTCGAAAATAGAGAAGTAAAAAACCAACCACTTTATAGGAAAAATTACCAAGGTATATGGACAGTTCTGAGAATATATACAAATAGTCCTTAAATATATAAGAAAATGGTCAATATAGCTCATAATAAAAGGAATTCATATTAAACAGTACCAAGATTATATTCATCACTCATCAGATTGATAACCATCTAAGTTTGTTGACATGTACTACCGGCAAGGCTGTGGGGAATCAGGCTCTTGTATATTGTCAATGGGTATACACAATGTTTCAAGGGCTATGGAGAAGAATTTGGCAATATCTAACAAGTTAAAAATGCATTTACACTTTGACTCAGCAAGACCACTTCTAGGAACATATTCCAAAGATACACTAATAAAAATAGGAAAAGATATATACATGAGCTTTTTGTCACAGCTCCGTTTAGTGAAAGATAGGAAATAACCTACATCCATCAGCAGGAGCCTAGTTAAATAAACCATGGTAGATCCACATAATGGAATACTATGTAACTGTAAAAAATGAGAAATCTATAAACTGTTATGGAATGGTCTCACCAATGGAGAAAAGTGTGTATAACACCTCCACTATTTATTTAAAAAGAGGAAATTCAAATATATTTTCATAGTTACACATATATAAATATAGACACATGTATGTATGTACATATGTACACATATATGTTTAATGGAACAATAAACAAGCAAACAAAAGTTACTTTAGGGAGAGTGAAAGACAGGCTTATAAAAATGCTTTATTTTGCATATTTGACTTTGGAACGATGTAAATGCTTTATATCATTATAAAACAAAATTAAATTTTAAAAAATAAGCTCTAGGGCGCCTGGGTGGCTCAGTCAGTTGAGCGTCCGACTTCAGCTCAGGTCATGATTTCACAGTCCATGAGTTCGAGCCCCGCGTCAGGCTCTGTGCTGACAGCTCAGAGCCTGGAGCCTGCTTCCAATTCTGTGTCTCCCTCTCTCTCTGCCCCTAACCCACTCATGCTATGTCTTTCTCTCTCTCAAAAATTAAAACGTTAAAAAAATAAAATAAAATAAAAAATAAAAAATAAGCTCTAAAAAATTAAAAACAAAAGAAACAAATAAACCTGTGTATCAAGTTCATGAAATAACTGTACATAGATTAATTCCCTCAACGGACTTAAAAACACACACCATAAACAATAAATAAAATCATAAACCGTGTTCAATAACCACATTGCTAGAAACAACATTGGCACTGTTATTCTCAAACTATATAGATGGGTAGGGCAAATAGTATTGTGTTAATGTCATTAGGAACCAAGGTTTTCAACAAACAAAAAAAGAGATGCAAATTTTTTAAATCAAAGAAGTTAAGATGTACTGCTGAATACGAATTGGAAATATCAATGAACTCATGATTATTTTCTCTGAAAGAAACAAAAAGGATATCCTAGCCCTGTACGCTGAAAAGACCAACCTCAGTGAGCACCCCAGACCCAGATTGTGGACTTTCAATGTCCATATTAAGAAATTCTTATTAAAATGAGTCAGCGATCCTTGGAGAAATGTCTGATTTCAAGACAGTGACAAATGTACAAAATGAGCCAGGAGTATCTTGTCATAACCAGAAGCAAGAAGTTACTGAAGACTATAATGAGATTGTGCCAGTGGGACCCCAGAGCCAACTGGAAGCGATTCTCACTGGTTATAGGTGGAAAAATTAGAGCAGCAAAAGCAATGACAACTGCAGTGGATTAAAACATATTAGGTATGCTAAAATCCTGTGTTCACAATGATACTGGGGAGAAAAAAAGACTTTTGGTCATCTTCAGAAGATGTTAGGAAACCAACTCATTATTCTAAACTGGCAAGTAAACAGAGAGACAATTATTTATCCTGGCTCTTCTATAGAAGTTGCATCTCAGGATAACCAAATATTGATGAGGAGAAGTCTATCTTTAATCAAGTATTTCAGGTACAAATAAAATAAGGAAGAATCCTGTCTTGCAACCTCTCGTCAATGAGAGAGTGTGTGCCTCTTGACAAAGAACACACCACCTATAACTCAAACCTATGTCAAACCCATAGCTCTAACTGCTAGTTTATAAGAAATACATGGGACAAGAGAGCATGCTAAATAACACCACAGCATCATGATCAGCTAAACCCAGAATGCAGAAACTCTACAGAACCAACAACCTACTTCAGCAAATAAATTGCAAAGAGAAGAAGAGAGGGAAAGAAGAGAAAGGAAGGTTGAAAGTGACTAAACATGACTGATAACAAGTATGGGGTTCCTTTTGGGGATGATGAAAATGTTCTAAAATAGACTGGTGATGGCCATACAACTCTGTGAATACACTAAAAACCGTTTAATTGCACACTTTAAATGGATGAACTGTATGGCAAGTGGATTACAGTTCAATAAATATCTAAATTGAGATTGAGAAATGAGAGAGAGAGAAAGAGAGATGAGAAAAGAAAAGAGACATATGAACTATGGACCCTAGTCTGATTCTTATACAAATAAGCTTTAAAAAAGTCATGAGGATTGTGGATTATTGGATTATTTGATGCTATTAAGGAATTGTGGATTTTTTTAGATGTGATAATGTCATTAATGATTTTTTCCATTCCTTATATTTTAATGATAGAAATTAAAATATTTATCAATGAAATGATATCTGAGATTTGCCTCAAAATAATCTGAGGGCTGCAGGAGGCTGTAGATGAAACAATATTGGCATAGACTGGTAATTGTTGAAGCTAATTTATGGGTGCAGGAGTCTCATTAGACTATTCTGTACTACTTTTGAATAAAGAATTGCATCAGGCAGATTTTCAGAGAAAGAGTCCCTTGGGCCCCACCCCTGGAAATTCTGGTTACTACAACATCAGGGGTGGGCAGCCAGTCCCATCTGCATCTCCAGACCTTGGTGCTTTTCCAGAATGTAGACCAAGTGTTTTAACCCAGCTCCAGGTACTATCAATTGATATTGCATGGTGCAACCTTCTTCACAATATTTCTTTAGGGATACCCTAATAGCCATAGAGCTGAGCCTTGATTAAAAAAAAAAAAAAACAAACCCAGGGTGCCTAGGTGACTCAGTCAATTAAACGTCTGACTCTTGATTTTGGTTCAATCAAGATCTCAGCATTCAGTAGTTCAAGCCCTGCGTCAGGCTTGACTACCTTATACACTCACTAAAACCGCTAATCTAGGTACTAAGAGAAATTAGGTAGTCTCCTGCAGCAAATTGGGCTAGGCATGTGAATATTAATAAAGTTAGAAGTAATTAAATAAAAACCATATATAACAAGCCCACAGCTAATAGCATATTCAGTAGTAAAAACGATGAAAAGCTGAAAGCTCTTGCTCTAAGATCAGGAACAAGGAGCTCTTACCACTGTTACTCAACATAGTAGTGGAAGTCCTAGCCAAGCAAGAAAAAGAACAAAATGAAAAGGCAGCCTATGAAATGGGAGAAAATATTTGAAAATTATATCTGATAAGGGGTTAATAACCAAAACATATTTTTAAAAACTCACACAACTCAATAACAATAAAACAATCTGATTTTTTAAAAAGGGCAGAGGAACTGAATAGACATTTTTCCAGAGAAAAACCTACAGATGGCCAACTGATGCATGAAAAAGTTCTCAACATCAGTAATCATCAGGGAAATGCAAATCAAAAACACAGTGAGGTATCACCTCACATGTTAGAATGTTATCAGAAAGACAGGAGACAAGTGTTGGCAAGGATATAGAGAAAAGGAAACCCCTGTGCACCATTGGAATGTGAATTGGAATGTGAATTGGTGCACCCACTATAAACAACAGTTTGGAGGTTCTTCAAAAAATTAATAATAGAACTATCCAGCAATCTCACTTCTGGTTATCTATCCAAAGGAAATGAAACCATTATCTTGAAGACATATCTACACCCCCATGTTCATTGCAGCATTATTTATAATAGCCAAGATATGGAAACAACATGTCATCACTGGACGAATGGACAAAGAAGATGTGATATATATATATATATATATATATATATATATATATGAAGATATATTATTCAGCCATGAAGAAGAAGGAAATCCTGCCCTTTATGACAACTTAGATGAACCCTGAAGGCATTATGCTAAGTGAAGCAAGCCAGACAGAGAAAGATAAATACTACATCATATCACTTATATGGAGAATCTATAAAAGAATAAAATAAAGTCAAACCCATAGAAACAGAGAGAAGAAAAGTGATTGCTGTGAGCTGGTTGGGTGAAGATAGGTCAGTACAAAGTTTAAACTACAAGCCACATGAGGCCTCGGGATCTAATGTAAAACATGGTGACTGTAGTTGATTAACACTGTATTGTATAATTGAAATTAGCTAAGAGAATATTCTCAAATATTCTCACCCCCCAAAAAAAGATAAAAATACCTAATATGATGGATGTGTTAATTAACTAGATGGGAAGAGTCCTTTCACAATATATCAAATAACCATGATGAACACTTAAAAATTTTACAATTGTATATCAGTTATACCTCAAAAAAGCTGAAATTAAAAAAAAAGAGGTGATGACTCCCACCCCTGGTGCCATCATGGCAGAAGTATGGCTTTGAGACCATAAGAAAAACTAGTTACACTCCAGCTAGCTAATGGATTTTCTTTCTCAAATCTTGCTGGCAAGGTTATAAAGTTCACTGGGTTCCCATAGGTAGATGTAGACAGTGGCTTCTCCTCCTTTCACAATTCAATAATAAGGTAAACATGTGAAAAGGGCTTTAAAGCTGTGAAGTGTCATGTACGTGTCGGTCATGAGAAGCTCCTGTTCCTGAGGTTCCAGGACAAAATCTCTTTTCCTGAATTCCTTCTGTCCTCCAGAGCCAACTCCCCTAAAACCTGGATGGACAAATTAAGAGAAAAAAAAAAAAAAAAAGCAGAAAGGCCGAGGCCCAAGAGACCCCATTAACAAGGGAAGATGCTGCCCAGGGGAGCCAGGTAACCAGATGTAACAAACATGATGCTCACAGAGGATGGCCAGTGCATGTGTGTACAACCCCCTGAGCAAGCAACGTGTCTGTCCATTTCATGCTCCCCATCCCGAAGATCAGGCCAGGAACTAGGAGAGGCCCACAGGTCTTCCCCGTGCCCCCAATGCCCTCTTCTTAGTCCTGTCACTGCACTGCATGATAACGACACCTGTTCTGTCTGCTTCACAGCGAGTCCGAGCAGGTGGTGGACATGGCATTCCTGGGCACCCGGGCTGGCCTCCTCAGAAGCAGCTTATTTGTAGGCTCCGAGAAGGTCTCCGACAAGTGAGTCATGCTGGAGAGGGAGCGGGATCCCCAAAAGGTGTTCCTGTGGCATGTGGGCAGGCTGACTCTTGGAGTCCAGCAATGCAAGGAGGGTGGAAAGGTTATGGTTTGCAGATTGGGAGGGTCAGAAAAGTAACTCTTCCACCAGGTTTTAGATGCATCCTGGAGGTATCCCCAAGAAAGAAGGGACAGTGGCCCAGTCAGAGAAGAGAGTGGATGAGACTAAAGTTGGAAGGGTTAATCACTTCCATAAAGGGAAAACCAGAAGTTGTTTTTCCCACTGGGACCAGTGTCTATGTGACAAGTGAAATTATTTGGCTGTGTCCCCTTTTTTGTTAACAACTTACATATCCCCTAAAACGGGGGTATTTTCCCCCATCCCCACCCCAGGGACATTTGGCAATGTCCGCAGACATTTTTGGTTGTCACAGCTAGGGGATGGGGGCTTGCTACTGGCATCTAGTGGACAGAGGCCAGGGATGCTGTTAAACATCCTCACAATTATTTGGCCTAAAATGTCAATAGTGCTGCTCCCAGCAAAGCCTACATTTTGGGACACCAGCTTGCCAGGGTGTCCTCCCCACCAAATACTGAAGCAAGGGGAGGATGGGAGCCAGAAAAGGGTGCTGGGTGGGGGTAGGAGAACAGAGCCACCTGCCACTCCACAAACCACCAGACTCAAATAGGCAGAGGCTACCAGGCACTTGGAGGAGAACAGTGAGGAGGCCCTCACAGTCTCCCATCCACACATGGCTGCTCTCACTGAATCCAAGCACACTCAGCCACGGAGTGCCATCTTTAAGCTTCTTCCAGGACTCTGACAGATCCATACTTGCTTGAAAGCTGAGGCCTTCTAGGAAAACAAAGTTGCTTCTCCCTCACCCACTTCCCCTCACTCCCAGAGAGGTGAACAGAGGAGAGCGCTGTCTCGCTAACCCTTTCCATGGCCCTGTCAGAGACAGAGCAAATGACTCAATGGACCAAATCTGGTAGGTAAACTGTAGATTCACTCTAAGGCCTTGAGCAGTGTGGGGAAGTGACCTCCCCACACTTACTACCCCTCCAGCTCTCCACCCACTTGTACTTCCTCATCTGCTTACACTTCCACCCCCACACAGAAAATGACACCCATGTCATTGCTGGCCAAAGTTGGACAGGGTGAACCACACCTGGCAGTATGAAGGGAATAAAAGCATCCTTCGTATTTCCCTAAATCTTCTGTGAAAGGCTTCTATGAATGGAAGAGGAAAATCTCAATACAGAGAGACTCTCCTGGCTTACAAACACAGCCACCACAAATGGCCGCATGGGCACCATGCAACTCCAGAGGTCTCCCTTCACCTAGACCATGATACACCTGGCCACTCAGGAATTGTGCAGGAGAGCTTCTTTTGAATATGTAAGCCAAGCCCTCTTAAAATCAAACTTCAGTTATCCACCTTGTGGGTTATCCACAGTGTCTTTTTTAATCCACAAACCAGCTTTTCTCCCTGCCTCCCACTCTGCTTCTGGACCAACACTCCCTTCTGCTGGCTGCTGTGTGTTCAGGGAATGCAAAACCATAATTAGCAAGGTAAAGCTGTTCAAAAAAAAAAAAGATAACTCATATTGCATTCTAAACCCTGGAGGCAATGACTTTTGAAGTAACCATTTGGGGGGAATTTATGCCCTTCTATTAGTGCAGTGATAGAATTGACTATACAGTTTCCCCATTCAGACATGCCGATTAACCAGACAAAAGGAAACTGGGCTATATCCCAAAGAAATAAACCCTGCAGGCAAAGGAGTTTTCATTAAAAAAAAAACAAAGGTGTTCTTTCACAATACAGGCTCTATACCTCCTCTAGCTACTAATATGTCATCAGGTACAACAGTATTTGATTCTGGAAAAGGCAGGAATTGCTGGGGAACATTGTGTGGGGTAAAACTAGGGGCTAATGTTTTCTACCTGCAACTCTACCAAGGCAGAGATGAATCTCTCTTCTTGGCCCAGCCAAGATGACCTTGTGTAAAAAGAAAGAGGGATGAACATATTCCCAGATTTAGGGGGAGGTACCAAATCTTTCTCCTTGCAGAAAGTTCCTGACTCCTGAGGATGAAGCCAGCATATTCACCATGGACCACTTCCCTCTGTGGTATCGACAGGCTGCTGAGCATCCTGCTGGCAGCTTTGTCTTCAATCTCCAATCAGCAGAGGCACCAGGTGATCGGCACCCCTGTGCTCCTGGGGCTGAGCTGGGACCAGGGCATGGCTCTTCCTGAGGCTTTTGGTGGGAAACAGGAGCAGACATGGAACAGAATGTCCACACCTCGGGGTCCAACCTTCCTTCCTGACACCTGTCAGCAACTTGGGAAAGCTTACTCATGCCTTATCACACAATTGGCCTCTACCCTGAATATAGGACAGATCATTTTATCTCCCAGCCAGCAGCCAAAGTTGGTCCCTAAAAATCCAGCATGGCACAAAGGAAGAAATTTGACCCAAAAGTCAAGAAGAGCTGGATTCTAGCCCAAAGTCCAAACAGGTGGATATTAGAAAAGTTTGTCTTTAACATTCTTCTATTTCTAAACATCTATTTTTGAAAATGTCTTAAACCACCCAGATGAAAGTAACAGACCTTATTCCATCAGAGGACTTCTGTACTTACCAAGTTCACTGCCCCCATCGCACTTCTGCCCAGAGAAAGCAGCCTGGTCTCCACTCCCTTGGGGTCTCCCAGGAAGGGCAATATTGGGCTCCCCGTCTGCTCCTCAGGAACTCCCAGTAATAATTGGGTGCCTCCTGGCTGGCAGGCCACTGGGGGCTCAAGGGGTAGGAAGAGTGGCAACTAAGATTGGTCCCATGGACCAAGCTACCAAATCCCTACTCGTCCAAGGCCCAGGAAAGGTTTCAGAGCTGCAGGCACCCAACTCTCAACCCCCAGACCCCACTCTGAAAAATAGCCCAAGAAAAGTTAAGTGACTTTAACAGAGCACCAAGAAAATTGCAAAATGTTTAGAACAGAAAGGGACTTTGGAGGATGCAAGGCTTCACTTTCTTAATGTACACTCAAAGATTCTATGGCCCAGAGAGGTTAAGGGACTCATCCAGGGGTCCAAGAGTCTGCAGCAGAGCAAGCTCTCCACCAGGTCACCTTGGGGGAAACTGACCCTAGCACAGTGGAGCAAGAGGGCCTAGAAATATCCATGTCCAGGTCAGAGTGCAAAGAGATAGAGAAAGAGAGGGAGGAGGGAGAGGAGAGGGAGGGAGAGAGGGAGGAGGAGAAAGAGAAGGGGGAGGAGGGGGAAAAGGGAAGGAGGGTGAAGGAGAGGAGGAGGAGAAGGAGGGGAAGAGAGAGGAGGATGAGAAAGAGGGGCAGGGGAAAGGAGAGAAGGAAGAGAAGGAGAGGAGGAGGGGAAGAGGGAGAAGTAGAGAACTCAGCTGAGTCCACCTGGAATGGAAATGTCCTTTCACCAAAACCCTCCAGCCACCACTTCCACCAAAACCATCCTCAGCTTCCTGATGGAGAAATTCCCTGAGCTGACAGCTGGGGAGACCCAGGAGGTCCCCCTCTATGTCCTTTTGACTCCTTCTTCGCCTTGTGCCTAAGCTCACCTCTCTATCCCATGCCTGTACCCCTCACTGAATGCAACACTAATAGGCTTTACAAAATGTTCTAGAGCATATAACTCATTTAATCTGCACAACTCTGTAAGTGTTGTTATTCTCTTCTTACACAGGAAAAATTTCAGGCTCAGAGAGGTTCTGTGACTTGACCAGGATCATGCAGCTAGAGAGCCACTCAGGCCAGGCTAAACCCAAGTTCTACCCCCTTAAGTATAAGCCAGGAGGGGTTAGAGGAAGGGAGGCCCAGTGAAAGCTTACAGGGGAGGCTCACAAAGCCAAGGTGATGGTCCCCTCCCCACATTGCCCCCCAGAGCCAGAAAGAGGCAGCTCTTTCTTCCTGTCGCCTTCTATAGCAGGAGCAAGGGCTACCAAAGGAGGGGCTCCCGCAAGGTCCTGGGGAGGTTCTCTAGAGTGAAGCTCTGGCCCCCCACCCCCAGTCCATGATGATGGCTCCCTCCTACCTGCATTGTCACTGGGCCCATGCCTGAAGGCTGCTGGGGTTGCTTTTTGTGGCGGTGAGGTAGGAGGGCGGTGGGTGGGGAACCAAGCCGCAAGGAGAAGAGAGGGAAGCTGGCAACCCAGAAGGGGGGACGGTTGAGTAGGGAGGCAGGAGCTTGCTCTCTTTTCACACCCTCGCTTGCTGCTTTAGCTCCTGCCTATGCTTAGAGACACGTGGACACCTCTGCACACTCCATTCTCCCCCAAGGGAAAAGACAACAACAGCTTCATTGTAATGGGGAGTGGGTACCCCGAGGAGGTGGAGGAGTCACCTCCAGGGTGAGTGGAGTCTTCACTCTGCCTCTGCAGGCTGACTCTGTTGCCCTTTGCCTGAGGCCTGGTGGGCTGAGTTCTGCCCACACAGAGCCATCCTTTGCAACCAGTCCCTGAGAAATCTGCCAGCACAGGGCAGTCTCACCAATGCCCAGGTGCCTCAGGCTCATCATTCCTGCTTCTAGACATTTCTAGAGGCAAGGTGAGGAAGCTGACTTCTGTATTTATTGTGGTTTTATCATGGCAAATTCCTCGGATCAAGGACAACATTACATATTGTAAGTTGCTAGTATCAGAGTAATTTTGGGTTTCTGTGGGATATTTGATTATAGCGAGGTGCGATAGATGAGCTTAGCAAAAGAGATATGAGAAAACAGTGGTTAATTTAAGTTCTGCTATAGCAGACGATTTCCACACGAGCTTCTCATGACCTATTTGTTTCGAACAACATTTGATATATAAAGACATTCTAACAAGATAGCACTTGATAAAATTTTTCCCCTTTCTTGGAATTTTTAGTAATGGAAATTGGCCTGTGGACAAGAATGCTTTGAAAAGCGAAGCCATGTCCCTGGACTGATGAAAATTAAAAAGCCCGAGGTCAGATACTAGCCCATGTCTTGGAGCCAGAAAGCTCTGTTTTAATGTAGAGCTGAAACTGCCACGTGAATTTTGCACCTGTGGTGGCCAGATTCTCTTAGAAAAGGTGGGGGTGGCAGCTCAAGGCAAGCCCCTTGCCCTTCAAGAGCCCAGCAGAGTATCCCAGAAGCACACCAACCATCTGCAAAGCGAAAGACATGGCTTGATAACGGGGTGGTGGTGGCAGGTTGGCCACCAATGACCAGGATTTATGGAGTGCCTCAGAGGTGTCAGGCACTAGCCAGCCTTCTGTGCCTGGTTCAGCCCTGGCATCCGGCCTCCAGAGGGGCTGGCTGTCAGTGTCACCCTGACTCATGTGACTGATGAAGGACAACCCAGGATCAGCCACTGCCGAGTCCTGGAACGCAGCCTGTCCTTCTGCTAGAAAGAATCATTTGACGCACAGCAAGTCTTCTGAGTGGAGCATGTGCTGAGAGGGTCACAGCAGTGTCCCTGAGCTCAAGCGAGGCAACAACCAGCAGACAGTTGCTGTCCTGAGACAGAGCAAACTCACAGTGTCCTTGTGACGTGGACAACACTGCATCGTCCAGGTGGGCAGGGGCTGTGGTGTATTTATCTGGCAGATTCAGATCTGCACAGGAGGGGCAGTGCCTGACACTCAGGAGGTGCTCTGCAAAGACCAGTGGTTGATGGTAACAGAGCCACCATGGCAACAACTTCCCCAAACACTGCCCCCTTCACCCCGACTTATTCAAGGAATGCCCTCACCTAGTATTTATGTTGTCTTTTCAGCCTACCCAATCACTACCCAACCACAGGCTCTTCCTCAGGTACTGAGAACTTGACTTAGCAATTTTTGTTTCCCCAGAAAGTCCAGGCCAGCCAATGGTAGTAACAGCGAGCACTGCTGTGGCCGTGACGGTGGACAAGAAGACAGCTATCGCTGCAGGTAGGAGCTGCCCTTTGCACCACCATGGTCGAGGAGCTGTGAGTCAATGTCAAGAATAAGGCACACAGTAATAGCAAGAGGACCCTACCTATGGTCTGCAAGTGACACAGCCCTCAGGCCATAAGTTTTCCCAAGTGAAATGTGGGACTAAGGGAGAAAGGAGTCCTCCCAAGCCATTTTGGTTATAAAACCATAAAATCTTAGATCCAAAAGAGTTTAGGAAGTAAAATGAAGTTCAGACAGGTTAAGAGATCTGCTCCAGGTTGCACAGGACAGAGACTGCAACCCAGACCTCCTCACCACCCCTCTCTGCTACTTCCTGCTTCCATCACCTTGGGTCTAGCATCCTTCTATGGAGAGAGCTGGGCTTGTGACTGAGACCCTAAAGTAAGAGCCCGGGACGCATGCTCAATATGTGCCAGGCACCTCGGAAACTGCTTCCTGGGTGCATCTCATTCAGCCCTCAGGGTGATCCAATGAAGCCGATACTTTTGGCTCCATTTTACAGATAAAGAAACTGAGACATAGAAAAAATATTTGCCCAAAGTCACCTAGCTAATAATTAATGAAGCTAGAATTTGAACTCAGGCTGCCTCTCTTTAAGCCCCAGCTTCCTACCCCATGTTGCCATTTGCCACAAATGTGATGAGAGTACCCAATGACCCTCCCACACTGCCCTGACTTGGTAGTTTCTTGGTATCTAAAAGAGTCCTTTGCATGGGTGCCTCCTTGCCTGAGTGCCGTCAGGCCTGTGTGGTGAAGCCCTCAGCTTCGGTTATAAATCCTTGCTTCGGTTTCCATGTCTCAGAGCCAGCTGTGTTCTGCAAAGCTGTGCAATCCAGTGGGCAGTCAAGCATCAGCCACCACAGGTCCTGTCCTGCCTCACCAGGGGCCTGGAGCCATGTGAAAGGGCTCCAGCAGCTAGAGCAGGCAGGGGCAGGCAGGGGTGGTGCGCCTTGTCCCTCAAAGCTGGATTCAGGGCAAAAGAGGTGGGAGGAGCCGGCTAGGGTCTGGCAGAGATTGTGCAAGCCTGTCTTACTGCCTGAGGAAACATCAGCACCACTGCTGGCCTTCAGGATGTACCGCTACAGCATTTGGAAGGGACCATCTCAGCCACCTTTTTAAACTCAGGCCACAGTGTGCTAACTGCAGACCCATTACTAGGCCAAAACTGGACCTGAACTTGTCTCCCTAAAGACTATTCTGTGGTCCCAGCTGAAATCTGTGCCTGTCCTGCTCCCTGTGATATGGACCTTCTAGCTCCTGCTAGACTTGAGAGTCTAGAAACCAGAGGGGACAGGGGTCAGGCTGCCGGCTGCATTCTCCTGCACTCTCCAATCATTTGGTATCATTTTTAACTCAGAGCTGAATCAGAGCCTCCAGGGGTTGCCATAGAAACCGTGTCCTGGTGCCTCCGGTTTAACTCACTGCAGACAATGGCTCTGACGCTCTGGGGTGCATGGATGTGATAGGAAAAGAGTGAGGCACTGGAGACCTTATACTTCAACTTTTTGGGGAGTGTCTCCTTTTGCAATTTCCCCTCCATGGCAAATGGCTCAACCTCCCTGATACTGGGGCCAGAGGAGGCCAATAGTTGAAAGCAGAGTAGGCAGCTTATTTGCTACCCTGACAGTTTCATCCCTTGGAAATAAGTGGCACCATGTGCATGTGAGCTCCAGGACCAGGTGAGCAAGGTGGCTGCCAGGCGGGCTGCATGTGTGATTTTGCACACTGAGTGAGCAAAGGGAGAAGGTAGGAGACAGGTACTCAGACCAGCTACAGGGACCGGCTACATGCCAAATGTATGCATAATGACATGGGTTCACACAGAAGGGCAGATGAATAAAGAGGGATCATTTTGATTTTAAGCAGGTGGTTTATCAACTGTTTATGCAGAAGTTCTAGGAATCTTTTTGATCAGGATCCAGTTTCAATTTCCCATGCCCTCCAGACCTACTTGGAGAATATTGCCCAGCATAACGATGGTGGCACCATAAATTGCAAGTGTGTTTCTCTAGCACGTGTCCTGTAGTACACACATGCCCCTGCCTAGAGGCCTTTAGCGACGAGCCTGCTGTCTGGAGCCGCAAGAGGGCTCCTCCACTTACTCTGCCTACATGCAAATAGGCCTAGCCGTCAGACCTGTGTGTGTACATGCACAGCAGTGACGTGCATGACACACCTATGCATTCCCCAGGCCTGTGCCAGGCTGCTGAGGGACCTTGGCCTCTGCTTCTGCAGCAGAGCTTGGGGAGTACTGTCTCTTGGGTCTGATACACCTGTTAGGCTTCAGGAGGCAGCACCCCACAATTATCACTGCCTCTGAAAAGCAAACAGCCCGGCTCTGCTGGGATTCCAGCTGAATGCCAGGAAGGGGCCTGGATGGCTCACTTCTCCCTAGGGCTTGCTCCTGGCTCGCTGGGATATCATCCAAAGGAAAGCTCCTAGGAAGGAGAAAATTCTGTCTTGGTCTCTGATGACTAATGAACCATAGAGCCCAGGCCCAATTAGCCAGAGGCCGGTCCAGGCCTGGAGATGAGTCACTCCAGCTTGGGATGGATGAACAACCCCAGAGATCTGGCCCTCTGGCTCATCTCCCCTCCCGGTCTCCCAGCCCCAGCCTCCAGTTTATAATTCTGGTCCCGTCCCACCACTGAACCTGCTCAATCCTGTGGAAGATCATATTTGTAAGCTCAGAGTGTCATCTGCCTGTACCTAAAGTCAGTCTTGAAGGTGCAAGAGGATAATAGTTTAAAAGGGATTCCTCTTTCACGTTAGCAACACCCCCAATCTCACCAAAGCTGATAAAACCTAACCAATAGCTCTTGGAGAGCCATGCCCCCGCCTCCCATCACATAGTGGTGTCCTCTGGGCAAATGCATGCCTTCCTACCACATCCACTCATCTGTCCTTGACTGTCACAGTGGATGAGCACACAAAGGGCTCGGAGCAGTGACAGGTCTCCAGCTGACCTTCACTGCCCAGTGCTACATGGAGACCCAACCTGAGGCTCACGTACCCATACTGTGAGGCCAGCACATGGGTGACTTGTCACACTCGGCTACAGAACCCATTCTAACCCAGGACTCAGCCCTCCACATCTCTCCTGGCAGTGCCCCAAGGCATTCCCTCAGGCAGGAGTTTCCTGTCTGTCTTATGGAGGTCTGGACACTGGGGTGACATCCTGAAGCAATTTTTGCAGCTGCCTGGGGAGGTCAGGGGACAGGAAGCCACTCTCCCAGCACCTACATGCCCTCCCCACCCAAGGAAACCAGGAGGTACGTAGGAAAATACAGTCTTTATTGTTCTTCTGAAACAACAAACCAGAAATATAATTTTGCCTTTAAAAATCTTCTGTCTCTGGCTGAAGGTACCACCATTGACAACACCCACCCCTCCCTCTCTTTCCCTTAGAAAATGCCTAGATCTGGTATTAGCTGGAAAGAAGGAAGACTGTGCCCCCAGCCTCAGGAGACATGTTTAGCAGCCTGCTAAGCAGCATTCCCTGCCTTCCCCCACAACCCCCTTCACCTACCATGGTCCTCTATGAGATGGAAGGATCGAGGGGTGCAAGGCAAGGTGGACCTGCCCTGTCCTTCCCTGTTCCTCTTCAGACCCTTGACCTCAGTGTTCCAGTGGCCTCTTCCCAGGCCACCACCAAGACTCCTGTCTTGGAGCCAGAAACCAGCCTGATGCCTCCCGACCCTCCAAAAGCCTTGGAAAACTTGTGTCCAGCAGAGGGAGATCTAGTACTCATCTGAGATCAGACTTGCAGGAGGGCACAGACCTACAAGAGGGGACTAGTGACCCCCAAACCCCATACAGCCATCTTATCACCTGCCACCCCTTTTGTGTAGGATACTAGTAACAAACAGGCCCCCTGGCCCAAGCTCTTGTTTGGAGCCCAGTCCAGGTGCAATTAAAACCTCCAGAAAGCCAGACTGGGCACATAAAACCCTGGGAAAGGGACCCCACAACTGAGGCCTCTGAGCAGAATGTGGCAGCCCTCTCTCTGCCCCTGGGGTCTGCTTGGAATATGCTGGCAGGCAGTGAGCTTTGGTGAGGGCCACCTGCTTTCCCAAGATGCCACCAATCATGACCCAGTCCCTGTCCCAAGGTCCCAGGCCTGGAGCTGCTTAAGATGGAGGGGTGAGGGGTACAGAGCAATGGTTCTTGGGCTGCAGGCTATAGGAGTGGAACTGGTGGGTGTCCCCATGGGGCCTGGCAGTGATGATGTCCTTAGCGCTGAAGAAATGCCCAGTGGTGTATGTGCCTGGGCTCCCGGGAGGCTGCCATCCACACATGCTGTAGCTTCAAGGCCTCTGGGCCGGTGTCCCTGGAAAACCCAGCAGGAGAGGTGTGAGAGGGTTACCATGGTGACAGGCAGTCTCATCCAGCACCACTTTGGCCCACTTCAGAGGATCTCAAAGGAAGCCTCGTGTTGTCAGTGTGTGCTTCTCCCCCTGTTGACTTGAGAAGATTGCGGTGAGCAAGCAAAAGGTTCTGTGGCCTGAGGGCTAGAGACCCAAGGGGGAAACATGTCTCTACTGCCCAAGTTCTCATGATCTGTGTCCATGTGATTCTGTGTGTGTATGTGTGTGTGTGTGTGAGAGAGAGAGAGAGAAAGAGGGAGAGACAGACAGACAGACAAGACAGAGACCAAGAAAGAGAGATTTCCAATAGATATAATTGCGCTGGTGATGCTGAGTGTGTGTGAGAGTGGATAAGTGAATCCAGGAGCAATGCAGTCGGTGTGGCCTATAGCAGATAGAGAGACCTAATGGCTTCAGCAGAGGGGGTGTGTTATAATCATGTTTCTTAGAGCTGGGTCCAGATGCCATGGCTGGTGTGATTGTACATTAGTACTAGCAGTTGAAAGCTGGACCCAACTCCGACACTAAGGGCAGCTGAAAATATATTCCTGGCTTAGAAGAGGGTCACAGAAGTTGACCCTTGGCCCCCCTATCACTTCCTCCCCACCCCTAATGCAGATGAGGTGCTATGAGCAGGAGGTAGGGAGAGTCACCCAGTCTACAGCCAGGGCAGGAAGGGCAACAGGGGAACACTGAGTCCAGAAGCCTCCACTTGCACACATATCCTTTCTTCCCTATGGCCAGAAGCTTAGGGAGATCCCCCAGGTGTTCCAGAGACTTGGTGGCTCAGAAAGGAGCATGAGCAGGAGCCTTTAGCACAAGGGTGGCTTCCGCAGAGACTTGGAAGTTCATGGAGACAGCCGCACTGTGGCTTGTTTGCTGGAGGGATGGGGAGGAGAGGGGGGGGCTATGGTGGAGGGAAGGGCAAGCCCTTACTGAAGCAATCCCCAGCGTGCTCTCCCAGCCCTTCCTACCTAGGCCAAATGGGGCTGGGCTCTCACGCCACAGAAGAGATCTGCTTCTGGTCTTCATGCTCACCCTCCGGGTCCCCCATTAGGGGCTGCCTCTTCTTGAGCTCCCGGTGGTACTTGGCCATAAGGGAGGCATAGATGCAGCCATAGGCAGCAGCCACCACCATCATGATGCAGACAATGCCACAGACAACCCCCGCGATGATCACCGTGCCGATGGCCCGCCTCACGCTCACCGGCCGATACCTCTGCTTCTGGGGGCAAGCAGTGCTGGGCTCGGGCTCAGGCTCAGCCCCTGGCTTGGGTTTAGCAGGTTCAGGGCTTGCCTTGGTACAGGGTGGCCCAGGAATATCCAGCCCAGCTGAGCTATTCTCATCCTCCAGCTGGGAGCAGTAGTTGAACATCTCCATGGGGACCACACGCATGTCCTTCCCCCTCAGCTCCTTAGGTAGGGTGCAGGCAAGCTGGTCCAGGCGCCCCCCTGCATCCAGGGAGAAAAAAAGGAGGAGATGACAAGACATGCAGAACCTGGACTCCCTCTCCCCATCTCCAGAAAGCCCAGAAGGTCTAGTTTCTATCAGGAATGCAGTCAGTCCTGAAATCACATCAATAGGAGAGGAAGAGAGAAGAAAAACTAGCATTTATTAAGCCAAGGATCATGATAGGTGAGGTACATATATCATGTCATTTCATCTACACAGAAGCCATATGAAATGGATATTGCCATTATTCCCATTTTAGAGCAGCACACAACCATTTCAGTCAAGCCTGCTCCCTCCAGTGTCAAACTGATGCACAAGAGTAAGGCAATGCTTATATATGGAGGTGCTCAGGGAAGAGTTGACAATGCAAAGATAGAGCCAAGAGCCCTGCCCAGGCTATAATTCTTCTCTTCTCCTTGCCCCTGAATCTGCCCGTTCACTATCTGTAAACCCAGGGCACTGTTCTCCACAGTATCTAATTACTCCAGAGCTCCTCCCTCTCACAAACAGGACAAGTTAAAGCCACTGTCACAGTGACCACGCTTCCATGCAGAACCTTTTGGTTGCCCAAGACCACCTATTTGGAGAAAAAAGGTCAGGTGATAATGTTTTCCTTTTCCTTTTTAAGAGCAACTATAACCCATTAGCACCCCAACCACAGCATCTCTGAGTGAAGCAGCATCTTGAAAGGAAATCCTGAAAACCCATAAGGGCAAAGGAGAGGGGGCCAGTGCTAATGAGGGGGTGTGGGCAGCAATAGGTGCATGGGCTAATCACAACAATAGTGACAGCCACACAATGGTGAAGTCATGAGGGCATGTAGATGAAGAACATGGGTGGGATAAGAGAGAAAGTAGCTGAGGAGAATCCCCTAGGATGTCAAAGTCAGATTTTGGCATTCTATCCACTTCCAGGCAAGGGACACCACCCCCCCTTCTAAATGGCTCCTGCTAAATGTGCTCCTGCCAGTCCATCACTCCCAGGTCCATCTCCCAGCACAGCTGCTGCAAGCCTCCTCATACAACAGATATGCTTCTCCTGGGATGCTGATGAAAACACCCTGGGATTTTTTTTTTAAAGAAATGCAAGGTTGAAAACAACTGTACTATTGAAATTTCCAAAAATATATATTCCCATTCCATGCCCTTTTGTGCTGAGAATTTAGTTCCTGATGACTATATGAAAGGACAAGGACATTCCCTCGGGATAACACATGGGTCTGAAGACACCTGGTCTCTAGTTCCCCTATGCCACTGACTGCCTGGGTGACCTATGGCAGGTCTTACATCCAGCGAAATGTGTCCAAGAGCCACCTTTGTACAGGCAGGAACTGGGTGCTGAGATGGGGACAACCTCACCTTCCTGCTCTAAGACCTGAGGTTGAATCATCTTGCACAAATTATTTAATTTAATTGCATTTGAGTCTTGTTTTCTTGGCCATAAAATAAGAACATCTAACTCACTTAACTGCTATAGGGATTAAACAGATAATGTACATGAAAAAATATTTGTAAACTGGAAGCTATATTAATTATTATTTCCCAACTCACAAAAATGGGAGAAATTATCATAGTGACTAACATTTTATGGCACTTTACAGTTTGTAAAATTTTTTAATTAACTAACACATGAGAATATCACCCAAATAATTGAGATGGTGGCTGGATATGAAACAAAAGGAGTAAGACTGAGGAAAAGCATTAACACTCTTCATATTGATTCACTCATTCAGCAAATATTCATGGAGCGTCTACTTTGTGCTGGGCACAAATTATGTCTTATTAAGTCCATTTGCTATTATGGATATTACTAACAAATGAACAAATAAGTGAATAGGTTTCATGGAGGATTTACTTTATGCTAAGTACTTGTCAAGACACTTTTTGTGCATTACTATTTAATCCTCACAATGATTCTATGAGATAGGTGTTATTTGCCCCATTTTACAGATGAGAACACTACCACAAAGAGGTTTCTCAGGATCCCACAGCTAGTAAGTGAGTGACAGGGCCACACATCAAACCTAGATCTGGCACTTTTAACCATTATGCTCACTTCTTTGCCCTCCTTTTCCATTCCATTTTATAGTCATTCTAGAACTTTCCCAGGTTAACAAAAAGGGGAAGGGAAAAGAGTAAAACTAAAGATAGGTGGGGGCACCTGGGTGGCCCAGTCAGTTGAGCATCTGATTTCTGCTCAGGTCATGATCTCACAGTTTGTGAGTTTGAGCCCCGCATTGGGTTCTGTGCTGACTGCTCAGAGTCTGGAGCCTGCTTCAGATTCTGTGTCTCCTTCTCCCACTGGCCCCTCCCCCACTTGCACTCTCTCTCTCTCTCTCTCTCTCTCTCTCTCTCAGAGATAAATAAACATTAAAAAAACCTAAAGACAGTTGGCTTATTAAAAGCTTTGAATATAAAACTTCTTGAGACAGAGAGTTGAGATCATCATCAAAGTGAAAATTTGGTTTTATCTGTGGATTTAAATTACATTCCACCCTCCTGAAACTGTAGATATTTAAGAAGGTATTGTATTATTCAGAAGAGCAAGGGTGTTTTTTCTTCCTCCTATCATGCTGGGGAAGCCTAGAGGCATACCTGGTGGGATGCAGAGAAAAATTATACTGAGTCTTTAAGTTGCCTCATGAAACCTACAGAAGTGAGATCAAGTTACAGTGAGTCAGTCTAAAAGAAAAAGAACAGGAAGGAGGCTGGGAGCTGGGAGGGGTGCACAGGGAAGAAAGCGGATCAGTAGAACAGGAGGGAAAGCAGCACTGGCCTCTCAGCCCTGCTGATGATTTGGAACCGAGGCTGAGACTCTTCCAGCCAGCCCTGCTAGTAGAGAGGTAGGACCACCCCCTTCTCCCTGGACCTCAGCCCTGAGTCAGCGCTCAGCCTCCAGGAAGTGTGTTGGGCCAGGGGGTGACCCTCCCAATTCCTCACACCCAGGCAGGACTAGCTGTGCTTACCTCGGTAGGAAAACCACTCCATCCAGTGCTTGAAATCACGTAGGTTACAGTCGCATTCCCAGGGATTGTCCCCAACCTGCAGCAGCTGCAGGCTTGCGAGGGGTTCAAACGTCAGCCGGTCCAGGTTCTGCAGACGATTGGAGCGAAGTGATAGGGAGCGCAGAGCCGGGAGTCCATCGAAAAGGCCAGGGGGCAGCTGGGCCAGGCCGTTGATGGACAGGTCCAGGTGGCGAAGCAGGGGCGAGTGCTGCAGCAGGTCCCTGTCCAGGGTCCTGATGCTGTTATTGCGCAGCTGCAGCTCTGTAAGATTCGTCAGGTCCCGGAAAATGGAACGGGGCAGCTGGTCCAGGAAGTTGTTGGATAGGTCCAGCCGCTGCAGGCTGGACAGATTGGCGAATGCCCAGCTAGGCAGGGCACTCAGCTTATTGTTCAAGAGTAAGAGGGTTCGGGTGGCAGCGGGCAAGTCCGGGGGCACCATGGTGAGGCCTAAGCCACTGCAGTCCACCTCCAGGCTGCGGCTGTCACACTTACAGGAGAAGGGGCAGGCGGGGAGGGCCTCCACAGCATACAGGGTGATCCAGCAGGTGATCCCTGGAGGGGAAGAGAACAAAGAGGTGGAAAGAAAGCAACAGGCTGGGGGTTATCACCTCCTGCTTCTATGCCCTCCTTTCTAATTTGTATCATAATGGCCTCTTGACTTTATCTGTTTTGGCCCAAGCCACAGTCAATACACAAACCTTTACTGACCACATAAAAAGATAATTAACAAACCCAAAACAGGTCTATATTATTGGACATCACACAGTGTCAGTAGGGCTTCTTGCCTCCCAGCATATCTGGCAAAGGAATCCCTTTAGTGGAGTACAGTCCTGCAGAATGGCAGACCTGAGTCCAGAAGACAAGCAATGTTGTTCCACAAAAATGTCCCAGCTTGCAGGGCCTCCCATGGTTGATCTTCTTGGGAGTTTGGGCCCCACTGACACCATAGATGTTGACAAAATAAAGGATCTAGTAGTCAAAGAAGCCTCCTCCCTTGTTCCTCTCCCAGTGTCACAGAGAAGGATTCTCTTTCCAAAAGAAAATGGCCACACTACTGTTTCCTTCTCCTCTGTACCCCCACCCCAACTTGGAGCTGCACTAGGCTAAGACATGCCATGCATGGAAGCATGAAGACCAGAAGCTTGAACCCATCTTCAGTCCCACTCCAGAGACCACTGTGAAAATGATGAGGATAAGATGCACAATTCCACTTCCATGCTGAGGAAGACTTGGGCACAAGCCACTTCACACCATAGGTCCAGAAGTTTTCTATTTATTCTCATTCTAAAACCAGCCATGAACTTAGGCTGGGTTCCTGTTCCTAAGGGCTGCAGAATGGACCCATTAACAGCATTCCATTTGTGGTCCCATGTTTTGCCCAGGACCCCTCTGAGTAAGCTCAGAGCCTAGTCTGGGGAAGGGCTGGGAGGTGGGGGAGGGGCCTAAAAGAACAATCACAACAGAGCAGTTCATCCTATTGCCCAGCAGCCCTTTTTCAGAGTGACTGCAAAAGTTAAGTGTCTTCCTGAGTATCAGAGAAGCTTGCTCACTGTGAAAGAGTTTTCTCTTTCTCATCCCTGGGATGAACTCAAAATAGTTCAACTTCACTAAGTCAGCACCCGGTCTGGCAAATTACTGGCCCCATCTTGGATGTGGGATTCATGCAGATCTGACAGCACGTGGGAGGCTGTAGAGGGCCAGGGGTGGGAGTGCCCTTTTGTGCTCTCTCTCTTCTGTTCATGGCATGTCTTAGGCTAGTGCAGCTCCAGGTGTGGGGGTGCAGAAGGGAAGGAAGAAGTAGTGTGGCCATTTTCTTTTGGAAAGAGAAGCCCAGAGGAAAGACCCTAGCCAGGGAAGTGGCAGAGAAGTTCAGACCCAGTTCGTGGCCCAGGTGGCCCCACCCAGACAGGCAGCAGCCACCCTGACTTGAGTGCCTGAATGAATCTGTGTCTGGTAGATGTCCGACTGTCTGGTGTCCTCAAGAACAGAGCTTGAAGGAACAGTAGGGGACTGTCCCCCCCTCCATACACACACACACACACACACACATACCTGCAGGGTCACTGACAGCTGAGAAGCAGACTGCAAGGCTGACACCTGAGCCTCTTCATTCTCAGGGGGAAATGAGCACAGTCATGGCCATGGGAGCCAACTGGTGACCCTCCCTGGCCACATGTGGACACCTGCTGCTACCTGTCACCCTCTTACCCCTCTGAGCCCATCTGCTGCCAGGTCGGCCTGCCCCACACTACCCCCACTATGCCATTTGAAAATCAACATTCTTCAGACTTTACTTTCCACAAGAAAAAATTCAATCCATCCAGCTTCCCTCTCAAAAGGATCAACATAACCAGAAGCCATTATTCTCCCCACCCCTGAGAAATTCAGGGTGACATAAAAGCTATGGTGACAAGAAAACATAATCCTGTATTGCAAGATGTTGAATGATTCCAGAATGAGGTTGAAAGGGGATCTGAGCAGCTCGGGGATCAGCCATTCTCACATGATGAATAATTCAGGCTGCTTATGTAGTGGGGCAACCACATCACAGGACTGACCTTATGAGGGGAGAAGTCAGGCAGAATAATGTCCTTTAGGACTATGTCTTACCTCTTAACCACACAGCCTTGGGCAAACCGGTCCTTACAGACCTCGGCCCTCTCCCTCATGTGACGAGAATTCTCAGGACTTCTTTCAACCTGACAACTTAAAGCCTTTCTTATGGGAAATGGAGGCCTCAGTCTCCTCAGAAGGAGGGGTGGGACCCAACCTGTAAGGTCCTTCCAACACCACGACCCAGGAGCTCTCTAGCTCCCTCCATTTCAGAACTGGGAAGTCTGAGGCAGAAGAGAAGTCTCCAGGCTCACCCAGCCAATGGAAGACAAGAGGGAGACTCGCCATTAGAACAAAAGGACTCTCCTAAACCGGACTTCTGGGCACAGGAACAGACTCACTTAGGAAAACAGGTCCACCCATCATGGCCTCCAGCTCCCAATTTAACCACTAAAGCTCTCAGCGTCGACTCTTCCTTTGACTGCCACAGATGCCAGTAGCATGGGCAAGATTTTAGAGGGCAACCTCTGGCCCCCAGAGCCCCCTGCAGCCTGGCATGCATCCCTGCACGCCAGGCTAGCCCCTGCTGCTTGCCCCCACCCCATGGTACTCACAGTAAATCTGCCTCCACAGCACGGCAAGCCCGGTCCTTTGCTCGGGGCCACTGCCCCGGGCCAGCATGGTGAATGCCACAGCTCTCAAGGCCCTGAACCTCTGGGGAGAGAGGAGCCTCTCGGTGTGTGCTATCAGTCCTGAGAGAGAGAGAGAAAGAGAGTGGTGAGCAGGCACTCGAGGCCCCATTCCAGCCCAGGGGTTAGGGAGAGGGCCAGGTGTCTCTTTACACTCCTTGTCGTCCCCTCTCCTGTTCTTCTCAGCTCAGCTATGGTTCCCTGGGGGGTGGGGGGGGGGGAGGGGGTGGGTACGAGGGGCAGAGAAACCAGGAATCCTTCCACTTCCCTGGGCGACTGGGGAGGCAAGGAGGGCAGGCTCCGGCCTTTGGCATAGCACTGGGCTCTGTGTGTGGGACTCTCCTGCATCGTCTCCCCTGTCTCTCTTGTTGTCTCTCTGGTGTGTTGATCTCTAAAATGTTTTGGAAACATTTTATGGTCTCCTTTGTGGGCTTTCCCCCATGTCACAGATGGGGAAATTGAGGGATCTGTCTACCAGGTAAGCAGAGTGAGGCCATAGTGACACTGTTGCCAGGCCCGGCGCTGCTCTTACCATGGCCCCCGAGGAGGCAGAGTCTGCTGCTGAGTCAGGTGTGCAGCCTGGGCCTCGCTCTTGCTGCCGGATGGCCTCCTGCTTCCCCTCCACCTTTGCCTGAGAGGTGAGGTGCAGTGCTCTGTCTTCCGCCCGCTGGGCTATAATAAGACTCATCAGCTCAGGGAGTTCATGCTGCAGCAGCTGTCTATGCAGGAGACAGGGGCAGGAAGGAGAAGAGGAGATTTTGGAGCACAGGAAGGGCTAGGAGTGGCCCCGGGGCTGCAAGAAGGCAGGTTTCTCTCGCAGATGATGAAAGAGGGGTACTCACCCTGTCTAGGGTCTCAGGACCTGCCCTGCCCCAACCCTATGGCTAATAAGAGGGACACGGGCCCTCCTCTGGTCCTCATTTCCTTCCAGATATGGCTAAGGCCCTTAGACAGAGGCCAGAGCCTCCACTCTCCCAGCCCCAGCAGAGGAATGGGAGAGGAGACTGGTGGGCTGCCCTGCAGCAGGCTGGGACAAGGTGGGGAAGGGGACAGGGGAAGGGAAGACCCTGCCCACAGCCCAGCCCCTCCGGCTCCCAAAGGGCACCGTCCTCTCAGCCCACTGCTTCTGGCTGGCTCCTCTGGTTTCCTGCTGCAGCCTTCCCTCTCCTTGCCCCCCTCCCCTGCCCCCATCCCCCGGAGCCAGGGGCAGAGTTAAGCAGGCAGCTGAGGAGGTGGAATGGGCTGCTGGGAAGCTAATGCGTTCAGCTCTGAAGTCTCTGCACCCAGTGAAGCGGGTTTCCCTCAGGCATTTCAGGTCCTGCTGCAGCTCCTGGTGTCTCTCACTGCCTCCCCAGCTCCCACTCTTGAATCCAGCTGCCTCTGGTGACAAAACCCACATAAAACACAGCGACCCCTGCGAGAACTTCAGCTGTACTACCAGCAAGAGCAGCCTGGTGTGTGGGGGTCTTGGCTTTGCCTTCCCCCCACCCCTCCACCGGGGAGGGCTCCAGGTTGTACAGGCCTCCCAGAAGCTGGCAGAGACAGCCACAACAACTGGTCCCTGACATGGGGCGTGGGGAACAGCCAGGTTCCCCACACTGCCTCTTGGCTGAGGTGTGAAGAAGCCTAGAGCAGCTCAGGTATCTTCTTCAGCTGTTCTCTCAGGGCCAGGCCCCCATAGGCTCCTAGTTCAGAAGCCCAGGCAGGCAGGACTCCTAGTTTCCTTCTGGTCCACCACTCCCTAGCTGTGCAACCTTAAACAAACCCGTACACTCTCTGAGCTCCAATTATCTTATCTCTAAAAGTGGTGATCGTAATACCTCATGGGCGGAATCTCTGTGTGGATCCATTTAATTAAGGGAGGAGAGTTAGCATTTACTATATTTAGTACACATTACCTTAGGAGAGAATTCAGGCGAATGTGCCCAGCTTGGACTTGAGCCCATGATAGATGTGAGGAAACACCAGTTCCCTTCTTCTGTGGGTAGGGGACAGCAGCTTGCAACAGCTCTAGGTAATGTCTCCTTCCTGGTCCCACCAACCTCACGCATGTGTTTACTTCTCTATTCCTGAGCAGATGGGCCATCACATGATGCTCATGGCCAGACACCCCACACACACAGGCTTCACAGACTTCCATCGCAGATGACAGTGTCCACCCTCTCTGTGTCCCTCAGGCCCTGACCCTCAGAACGATCTGTTTCTCCAGCAAGAACCCTCACATCCAGAGCTCACAGCACCCACACAATATTAGGCAGATTGGTGGCCATCCAAGGCACAGAGATGAGGACCAACTTGCTCAGGGTCACACGCTAGATCAGAGATAGGTCATGGGCTTCTGAGCCTGGCTGCTCATCCACTCCCTGGCAACTGTGGGGTCTTAAGGGAAGACACATATGTGTGCACAGGGCAGGGTGCACATAGGCTCCCAGACACGTGTGTGGAGCTTCCAACATAGCACCTGGTGCAAACACACACCCACAGAGAGCTATGCAGTTAGGCACGTGCTCACACACACACACGCACACGCGCGTGCACACACACATGCCCTGCCAGCAGCCCTCCAGCCCTCCTCTTCAGACGCCAACAGTCAGCACAGTGAGATGCCTGGCAGGTCCCAGAAGCCCCCAGTGGACAGATGTACAGGGGCACCTCCAGCCTAGAAGGGAGGTCTAAGGAAAACCCTGAAGGGCAACCTCTACCCCAAGACTTTTTCTATACCCAGAACCACAAGGGTACTGGAGACCCAATCCAGGCCTCCACTCTGCTCTTTCCAGCTTTCTGCAAGGAGACAGGTGGCAGAGAATCCCTCTCACCCAAGCCCAGGCCCTATGTCCACATGAACCTCCTCCCCTCTTTCAAGCAGGTTCTCCTTTTCCACCCCACTTACCCCTCCCTGACCTCAGTGTCACCCCCATGGTGAGCCGAGGAGTTGACCAGCAAGCACCCATCAGTGGAGACAGTGGCCTGGAGCAGGTCCTGATGCCCCATCCCGACTTAGACAATGTCACCTGTACAAGGCAAGTCAGGCAAGTTGCCACAATGCAGACCCATAGGCATCATCTTTCGAGGTGGCAGGGCACTGTTGACCCCAGTATCTCTGGAGATATGTGATGAAAACAAAATCCCCCAGGCCCATGGGTGGGGGATGGGGGGCTTCACCTGTGCTCCCTAGGGAGCTGGCCCTGCCTCCGTGGGCACCATGGAAGTGACCTTTAGGGAGATTTGGGGCTAGAACCCAGCACTTCCTGGCTCCTTGGCCCTTTGCCCACAAGCACACCTCCAACCAAAGAACCCCTTCCTACCCCCAGAAGTATCTAGCCTCATCAGGAAAGGGGGTGACCTACATTAGGAGAGCAGCTGCTGCAGCAGGCACTGGCCAGCTGCTGGAATAAATTTACACTGTCTGAGAGGGAAGTCCCACCCAGGATGGAGAATGAGGGACAGAAGAGAGCAGGGAGGTCCTGCCAGAAAGATCTATCTCCAAGTCCTACAGCTTCCTGGCTCTGGATGCCAGACCTGCTCCTAATCATCATGGGACTCACTGTCCCAGTCCCAGAGACAGAGACACCAGAGAGAGGGGCTGGGCCCCAGCAGGAAACCCCTGCCTCCTTTGCCAGCCTGTGCTGAGAGAACCAGGATTGGAGGATGGGGCCAAGGAGCTACAAGCAATCAGACGGAGAACCCCTGAGAACCCTTTGCTACTCGGCATGGTCCATGGGCCTCACCTAGGCATTTCTTAGATGTGGAATCTCAGGCCCCACCCTGGTCCAAATGAATAAGAATCTGAATTTTAACAAGATCCCAAGTTTGAGAAGCACAAGACGAGATTGCTTCTCCCCCAGCAGGCCCCGGCACCTCCCAGGAGGCCATGCCAGTCAGTCTCTGGAAGCCAGGCCCCATCTCGGAAGCGTCAGTGACCTGGCTGAGTGGGGAGGATACTGACACTGGCACCCCCTTCAAAAAGCCTCTGTATGGGAAGAAGCGATGACCATAGCCACAAACGTCTGTGTATAGTGTCCTTAGTCCTCATAACAACTCTCTGAGGTTGGTATTACTATTAACACCATTTTTGCAGATGGGGGAAACTAAGGCAAAGGAAATTAAGTAATTTGCCTCTGGATAGGCCCTGGAAGAATGAATACAGCTTTGGGTTCAAGCAGTCTGGTGACAAAGCTACTAACTCAGCTGCCTTTATAGGCTTCTCGGGCTGTTCTGTTCCTGGTCTGTTTACACACGGAGGTTCTGGGTATAAGAAGGAAAAGGCAGAAAAGGGAGACGCAACCTTTCACTTATACAGTACTTCACAGTTTACACAGCATTCCCTCACCCACTGTCTCACTGGATCTGAGGAGGCAGAGGTTCTGATGCCCCTCCTCCTGATGAAGAAACAGGGTCTGTGAGGTCCTGGACTCAGACACAAGCCCAGTCTCCCCCTCCCAGCCCCTCCTTCCAGTAGCATCATAGATGTAGGGAGAAGCCCCAGGTGGCCAAGATCTTAGGAAAGGAAGGGAAGGGGGCTTTCTAGAAACCTTCCGGCAGAAGGTTGGGTGCTGAGGTGAGGAGGGTAGGCTGGGAGCTCCAGGGAAGCCAGGGGTGGAGGGTAGTGATAGAATGAGAGGCAGCAATAAGAGCAGAAGGTTCCACGTGCTCCTGCTGAGCTGAGTGGGTGCAGCATCCCCTGGAGACTGGGAGTGGGGGCTGCTTCCCGGGTGGGGCACCTCACCTCAGCCCCCTGGGCGAGCAGCAGCCAGCCAGAGCCCCCAAATCCGAGTGCTCAGGTTAGGTCGGTGCAGAGCCATGGCCTTTCTGTGCTTCTGCCCCTTCAATTCCTCCTACAGACGGAGTTAATCCTCCAAGTGGAGCTGCCTCAGACCCCAGCTAGAAATCTCCAGCACACCCACCAGCAGCCTGGTGTCCACACCCTTCCCCTGATGCCTCTGTCACGTCCATCTCCCTAAGTCAAGTGTCCAAACCATACAACCGCTTAATGCCTATTGTACCTCAACCCAGGGTTCCTGACTCCTGGGACATCATGCTGTCCCTGCCATTCACCTCCACTGGTATCTCTCCCTTTGGTCAAGTATCCCTAGTTGAGGACAAGGCTTCTGCACGCCCTCAGCATCCAAGACTCACAGGACTTACAAGCAGAAAGGGACTTCGTAGTCGCCTGTGCACCCACTTCACTCTGCAGAAAGGTGAAGGTCACAGGCGGGTGAGAGGCACCAAGAGGGTGAGAGGCACCTGCACCGCAGGGCGGCCTGAGCTGAGCCCTGTTTGGTGGGGACTGTGCAGGGCTGGGCTCTGCACCTGCTGCCTCCAGTCTGGCCATCTGGGCCCTTCCAAGAGACATTCTCAGTCTCTTCCTGCCTGTCACGCCCATAACATACACTGCCCAGGCAGCACGGAAGCAGGTTTTTTTTAATCTCTCTATCTGTACTTGGAACAGGCAAACCTTCCTGGTTCATTTCAAAATGCATACCCCATTCTCACCCCCAGCTTCCTGCATCCTGGTTTCCTTGTTGAATATTCCTGATCCCAAACAGATCCTCTGCTAATCAGAACAGAAACGCCCCCTGAGTCGTTCCTCACCGGAGCCCCTCTCCGTTGTGAACAAACTAAGCATGTTCATTGAGGTCATGGATCTGGGTTCAGGCCATGGCCTTGGGTCCATCGAGGTCATGGATCTGGGCTCAGGCCATGGCCTTGGGTCGGGGCGGTTGGGGGTGGGGAGGGGGACAGAAGAGGCTTGATCTGGGTAGAAGGAGGGAGAACCCGAGAAGAGAGACTGCCTCTGCTCCAAGTCCTTCCTCCCCAGACACCCCAACATTACATAAAAGCCCTCCCCTGCCTCCTCCCCATGATACCCATTCCACCAAAAACAGCCCAGTAGGGCCCCTTGGTTTTAGTGCCTAGGAAATGGGAATAAGGTTTGCTTATCTGGGCCCCAGACACAGCTTCCAGCCAAACCCCAAAGAAACCAGATCGGTTGCTTAAGAAACCTCCCTCCTTCTCCTGCCACCCCCAGGCTGGCTTTCCTGGGCTCCCTCTTTTGGCAGTGCCCGAGACTGAGACTGTGGCAGCGGGGAGGTGGGGTGGGAAGAGCAGGAAGCTGCTTCGGGTTTCCCTCCTGCTGGACTTCCCCCGCCCCCTCCACGTGCTCAGCCTCCCCTCCCCTCCCCCAGCCTATGTAGTTATCTAAGCTGCCGAGTGTCAATCTGAGTCATGCCAAGGCAATGCCCAATGCGCCCTGACAGCCAGGTGCCACCCTCACCATCACCCCCAGAAACTCTGAAAAGCTTAGCTCAAGGAAAAGACAAAGCAGTCACTGGAACTGAGCTGGGTGGTCTGGACTCCTGGTCAGACTACCCTCTCTGCATTGTCAAAATGGGCCTCGGGGCTGCTGAGAGCAGCTTTCCTGATACAACTCAGGGTGTCCATGCCCCACTGGGTTGGGAAACCAGGTAGGAATGGCTTGGCCATATACCACCCGCTCCCCCTAAGCTGAGTCCACAATTCCCACCATGGCATAAGGCTTCTGAACCCATTTATGGATAGAGGACCTGGTGTGTAGCTGGGGGACACCCCGAGCGAATTCTCACAAGCCTGGATCCACCCCCTGCCCCTGGGACCCTGGAGGGCTGGGAGCAAGGCCTCAGGCTGGCCAAGGAAGAGCTGCAAGGCTTTTCTCCATCGTCCACTCCCAGCCACGCCCCCACCAGGGAGGCTTCCCCCACAGCCGCGTGGACCCATGTCCATGTAGGGAAGAGCTCCACTGCACCCTGTACAAGGACAGCTTCCTGAAGGCCGACAATCCCGTGCTGAGGGCATCCTGCAGAGAGGCTGCCCCAGGTCTATTCCCAGACCTCAAACAGCATAGTCCTCCAGCCTGCCATCCCCCCCCCCCCCCCCACCAAGCTGTCCTCTGTACCAGCCCTGTCACCAGCATCCCTTTCCATAGCACCCAAGCTCCTCAGGCTGTGTGCACGAGCCGGGCAGGCAGACGGCACAGGGCTCTCGGCTGGCACTCCCCGTGCTGCAGGGATTGGTTTCTCTGCCCCCCAGGGCCTGTCATCTGGCACTGGCACTGCCCTCCTGTCCCCTCCCCTTCCCCAGCTGCCCCCTCCCCAGCAGAATCCCAGCTCACCTCCCCAATGTTGTGATGTCAGAGTACCCCTGGGTCCTGTATCTTTGGGTCACCCAGATGTCCGGTACTGAGCACTTCCCCAACCCCAGCCATCGCTCCCAGGCAGCAGGCAACAGCCACTGTCTGTGCAGGGCCAGGAGACCCAGCAAAGATGGGCCCTGTTCCCTGTGACCCAGCCACCCTGCAGCCCCACCGGCCCTTCATTCCTTCTCTCCAGAGGACAGCACTCACCTTTCTTCACCCTGACTGCAAGCTCCTTAAATCAAGTAGCTCTTAGCCGTCCAGCGAGCCCCTCCTGGGATTCCTGGAGAAATCCAGACAGCACTGCCCAGCGGAGCGCTGGGGGCACTGAGTCTCCAGTCGCCCAGCCGGCCGGGAGCAGGGACCTGGCACGCAGCGCACAGCACGGGGAAGAAGGAATGCCTGCCGCAGCTGCCAGGGGGACGGGGCTGCTGGGTCAATAGCAAATTGAGAAGGAAAGAGGGAGGGACAGAGGGAGACCGATAGGAAAGGGGAAGAAAGGGAGAGGAGGAGAGCGCGCGCGTGTGCGCGCGAGCGAAGAGACGGAGCAATGGAGTGACAGCTGGGGGTACATCTGTGATGACAGCGACAGTAGCACACACAGGCGCACACGCACAGGCGCACACACACCGGAGGCGCTTGCGGCCAGAGGGCAGCGCTCACCCTTGAAATGCTCACATTTCGGTGGAAAAAAGCACCTATGGATTAACCGCTTCCAACTCGAAAGGAGGAAAGCTGTTGAAAGCCCTTGTACCCTGTACCTCCATCTTCCTTCCCCAATGTCCTCCAAGCTCTCCCTGCCCCGACCGCCGCCCCCCTCTCCTATCTCTCCCCTTCCCTTTGGAGAAAGAGGGCCAGGACCCAGAGGGCAGAGAGGCCCCTAGGAGGCTGGGTCTGTCTCCCGTTCAGAGATCTGCAGGGCAGTATCTTCCATCCTGCCTGTGGAAAAGGAAAAACTAAACCCTTTTCCCGGTCAAAGGGTGATTTATTCCAGAGAGGGTCATTGGAGGGGTGCACAGGACAGCCCATATGCCTGGCAGTCCTCCAGAAAGGGGCCCTGAGCCACACAGAGCTAGTGTCATGGTCGCACATAGATCACTGAGCTTCAGTGACCCCAGACCAGGGCTATTTAAGGAAGTAAAATGCCAGGGCTGACAGGCTGGGAGCTAAGGGGACTGGAGCTGGTTGACAGGTTGTCTGTAGTGCCCTGGGGTGAGCCCTGGAGGAACCAGGGGTAAATGCAGCCCCGCCCCATCTGACTTGGCTTCTTTAGGCTCCTTGTTCTTATCTAGATGAGGTAGGCTTGCAGAAGGGAAGAGACTGGTATTCAAGAACTCAAGAGGCCTGGTTGCTAACCAATCAGGACAAAGAAGTTGAGGAAATTGATATTCCAAGAGATGGCAAGTGTCTGATCCAAAGGCAAAAGACACCAGCAACTAAGCCAGAGGAGGAGTCCCAGCCTGGGGCACAGACCCCTAAGTGACCCTTCCTTGCATCTCTTAAAATCTGCCTGACAAGCAGATGGCATGGCATGTTGATAATATATGTCAGGGGTATCCCGGTGTCCCTCTTCCATTTTACCTGTGTTCCTTGGGGGATTCACCATCAGGACTGGGGCAGGGGTGGGGGTCAGGTTGAGAAACCCCCAAGATGCCTCTGACAGATGCTCCTGCACCATCTTTTTTGTCTGCCCTGCTGCACAACACAGCAGCAGAGGCTCAGACCACTGTTCCAGGAGGAAAGAGGGCATCTTCTACCTGGGAATTCACCTACACAGAGGTCAAGTGCATCCTATCCTTCAGGCTAACTGCACCCACTTACCTCTAAACAGATCTTGGCTCTCCCAGCTCCTTCCCTGAGTCTGAAACACCCTCCGTCCCCATGGGTAGCCTCCCCCTTCTTAAAAGCTCAGCCAGAAAGTCACCACCTTTACCAAGTTTCCCTGTCCGGTCCACAGACTTGACCTTCTCCAATCTATGGCCTTTCTTTGGGGCACCCTTGCGGTTCATATCACAGAAAATGTACAGCAGCTTTCTGTGGGATGGCTTATCTTCTTTCGTGTACTATGAGCTGTACCAGAAAATGGACTCTGCCTCTCCCACACCCCAGTACATTCTTGTCAGCTGAATCAGGGCTAGAAGGGAAGAAAGAGCCCAAGCCTAGGCATCAAGAGACCCAGAGTCTAGACTCTGCTGCTCATTAACTAGCTATTAGCTAGTTAATGAACCTGACAGCCCTGGGCCTTATTTTCCTGCTCTATAGAATGAGGAGGGAGAATGATTGAGATCTTGGGTCTCCCTTCTGTTACTGGCACTCTATGACCTTGAGCATCTGCTGGAAAACCAGCCTGTAGGGTAAAAGATGGGCCCCTCCTAATCTCACAGCTCTTGATCAGTTAAACGCTCTCCAGGCTGAGTTATCAAGGCAGAAAGGGGGGGAAGGACAAAGTAGCTATGAGAGCTAGGGGGTAAAGTGTGGAGGTGCTGGGAGAATGGCTCCCAACAGGGATCATTTCTGTGTGTGTGTGTGTGTATGTGTGCACAGCTGCTTTGTTTTGCCATCTGTAATGACAAAGCAGCACTGAGGTGACAGCCAGGACCCCGAGCAGATAGGTACATCTTGATAAGCCATCTGCTGCCTGTGGCCTTATTGAGGCTTTTTGTTAGGTTGTCTGACAGTCAAGGGAATGTTAAAGAAAAGCTGCTTCGGAGGAAGGCACAAGATCATTGTGGAGGAGAGATCCTTGTGCAGAAGCAGGGGAGAGAGGAAAGGCAGGAGGAGGCCAGGGGAGGGAGAAGAACAGGCACGGCTAGGGGCAGGAGGAAGGAGCATCATTTCTCTGCTTCTGTCAGGTTGTAGTGGGACCTGGGGTCCAACGTCTGTCTCTGAAACAAGGACCAATCACGCACAGAAAAGAGGGGGTCTCTTAATAACCCACTGGGGGTGGCAGCCCAGAGAGGCCAGTGCTGCACATTCCCATGGCCCCTTTGCTTGGATTTCTCTTCACCACTAGTTCTGTGCCTGCCTGCAAACATAATACCATGAAGTATTATCTCCTGCACACAGCAGGCTTATAGGAGACACTAGGAGGGGGGTGACCCCCTGGTGCTCCCCTGAGATGGGGGTCCAGTGAGGTTCTGACAATAGCCGACCACCTGAGCAAGCAGAACAGGGACCCAAGGGCCACCTTGGCAGGTTTCCCAGGAGAGAAGCCTGGACTCTCGCAGTGTCTGGGGTGGAAAAGTACAGTTTGGGTTATAAGGCAGGAATTGAACAGGATTTGAAATGATGAACAGCAGAACAGACGATTTGCTGTTGAAGATGCTCCCGTGATCCTCACTACCTCCCCCACTCTATACCAGCCCCTGCTGTCAGAATCTAGCAGATCCTACCATGAGGAAGCTCTTTTTGTCTCCCCTAAAGTCCCTGTTTCTTAGTGGGCTCCCTCTTAGGCCTTCAGGGGAATCAGAGCACAGCTAAACCTCTAGGGTCTCAAGTCCAGATCTGTAAGAGGCCAGGATCCATATGGGAGGAAGGAGCTCAGCTCAGTCCTAAGCCCTAAAGGTAAGGGATGAGATGGCAAGATCTTGTAGAATTTGCTTCCCAGTCAAGTGGCTGACTCAATGGAATTCACAAATATTTACTTAGTTCAAAAAATAGTTATGGTGGGGAGCCTGGGTGGCTCAGTCAGTTAAGCATCTGACTCTTGGTTTCAGCTCAGGTCATGATCTCATGGTTTATGAGTTCGAGCCCTGCGTCGGGCTCTGCACTGACAGTGCAGAGCCTGCTTGGGATTCTCTCTCTGTCCCTCTCACTCTGCCCCTCCCCTGCTCTCTCTCTCTCTCTCAAGAATAAATAAAATTTTAAAAAACTTAAAAAAATGTTTATGGACGGGCGCCTGGGTGGCTCAGTTGGTTAGGCTTCCTACTTTGGCTCAGGTCATGATCTTGTGGTTCTGTAATTTGAGCCCCGCATTGGGCTCTGTGCTGACAGCTTGGAGCCTGGAGCCTGCTTTGGATTCTGTGTCTCCCTCTTTCTCTGCCCCTCCCCTGCTTGTGTTCTCTCTCTCTCTCTCTCTCCCTCTCAAAAATAAAACCTTAAAAAAAATTTTTTTAATGTTTATGGAGCCCCACAGTATGTTAAGTATTATACTAGGTGCAGGGATCAGAACTCACTCCCTCTTCCCTACTTTTAGCCCCCATGCTAATAAGGTGAGGCAGGCAATAAATAGGAATAAAATAAATCTGTTGCTAAGAAACTAAAATGATGAAATAGAGAGTGGAGGGTGAAGGAGTGGTCTGCTCTGTCTGGAGAGGTCAGAGAAAGCCTCTCTAGGAGGCAATGTTTGGGCTGAGATCTGATGATGAGAAGGAGCCAGCCATGTAAAGTTCTAGGGGAAGAGCATTCCAGGAAGGAAGCACAGCTTTGATGCACAGCCATTTAAGGGAGAAGATGATTCAGGTTGAAATCAGAGAGAATGGCAGGGCAGGCTCCTGTGGGGCTTTGAGGCCATATTACAGAGGAGTTTAGATTTTGTTCCAAAAACAGTGGAAAGGCATTGGAAGGTTTTAAGCAAGGGAGTGACATGACTTGATCTTCAGAAAGATCATTGCTATGGCTATTGGGGAACGGAGGGCAGAGAGGCAGGGAGACTGCTTAGGGATCTAGCACATTAATCCAAGTGAGGGATGTTGGTCTGGCCCAGGGTGGTAGCAGCAGAGTAGACAGACTTACAGTGTTTTGGAATAAGGGCTGCCGAACTTGGATGGAAGAAGGGAACATGAGAACGATTAAGTGGAATATGCCCCAAATGGAAAAGTCTCAAGGAAGGTCACATTTGGGGGAGGAAAAGCCAGAGTTCAGTTGTGAACATGTGAAGTTTGAAATGCTTCTTGGTGACCCAAGTGGAGATGTAGGCAGTTGGAATGTCCTTAGTTCTGCAAAGGACACCCAGATGCAAAGGACCTGGAGCTCACCTTAGAAGAGCTTCTGGTCCAGTTGTGAGACGGAACCTAGGGGAGAGACAATCTGCTTGGTTCCCCACTCCTCCCATTTCTAGCCAAGAGCCTCAAAAACCTGTTTCATTAGGGAAAAACTAACTCCCACCTTCTCAAGCCTCTCTATGTTAGAATCACAGAATTCCTTCTGGCTCTGGAATGTCATGATTCCATGAGAATTGGCTCTGAGCAGGCAGGTAGAAAGTCAAGGTCTTCCTCTAGGAATCATCTGAAATCTCTTTGACTATGGAAGCCAAGGACAAGGGTCAGTGGCCCAAAGATCTGATCATTCTAAGCATTAGTGTGACTCCTCTCTGACAATTTTTTTTTTAATTTTTTTTAACGTTTATTTATTTTTGAGACAGAGAGAGACAGAGCATGAATGGAGGAGGGTCAGAGAGAGGGAGACACAGAATCTGAAACAGGCTCCAGGCTCTGAGCTGTCAGCACAGAGCCCGACGCGGGGCGTGAACTCACGGACTGCGAGATCATGACCTGAGCCGAAGTCGGCCGCTTAACCGACTGAGCCACCCAGGCGCCCCCTCTCTGACAATTTTTAGAAAGTTTCTTCCTTCACTCAGCTTTCTTTTGTTGGTGAAAGAAATGGTCTAAAATGAATATCATGGGTGGTCTTAAAAGGAAGAAAGGGAGAGAGAGTAAGAAGTCACCTGCAAGTTTAGAGGGAAGCATGGAAGGGAGGATAGGGTGTGGTCACCAGCACTGGACTCTCCAGCACAAGCTTCATGTGTTGATCATGTGCTGTGTCAGTGCATCTCTCGTCTTTGTCATGACCAAGAAGTGGGTGTGCCTGCGCCCTTCCCACCCCTCCTCTTAGTCATCAGACCTTGCAGCCCAAAGAAGTGCACAAAGAACTCAAATGTTCCCATATCACAGAACCTGTTCCAGAAGGCTAGCCAAAGTTCCAGCCACAGAAGTACCATGAGACTCCAAAGGAGGGGAGGGCCTTCTCGGGGCCTTGGTTTCATCATCTGTAAATTCATGTATCTAGAATTGCATTGTCCAGTATGGTGGCCATCAGCCACATGTAGCTATTTAAATTTAATTAAAATTACATTAAAAATCTAAAATTCAGGCCCTCAGTCATACCAGCCACATTTCAAGGGCTCAATAGCCACATGTGTCTAGTGGCTACTGTATGAAACAGTGCAGGTCTAGAACAGAAAGTTCAATCAGATAGTATTGCTTTACAACAGTGGTTCCCAAAATATGGTCTCTGGGCCAGTAGCATCAACATCATCTAGAAACACTTTAGAATTGCAAATTCTCAGGCCTCACCCCAGACATACTAAATGAGAGACTCTAGGGACAGGGGAAAACCTTCCAGATGATTCTAATGCATGCCAAAGTTTGAGAACCAAGGCTCTAGTGTAAAATAATATTCTCCTCCATTATCTGTTTGAGCCTCAACAATCTTATACTCATTCTGCCTTCCTAGGGCGAGTATAATCATGGCTCATTTTGTAACTGAAGAAACAAATCCAAAGATCACAGCCTTGGCAAACCCAGGGCCAGAACTCTGGCCCCTTGACCCTTCCTTGTCTCATTTTTTTTTTTCATAATATTTGTCTAGGATCATTCCATATTGAAAAAACAAAAAAATACAATTCTGTATCTCTGTACCATTCTAGAACTCCAGCCCATTTAGAAGAGCCTGTTGCTGAGTTTTGGCAAGTCAGAATGGTCACAATGGAAGATCTCTCCAATGAGTGGTCATTGGCGTGCCTAGAATGTCTCATGAATATAGTATAACAGTCAGGAGCTCAGATCCACGCCCACTGTGCTGATGAGGGGACCGCAGCCTCAGGTGGGAGAGTGCTTGACTAGAGAACAGTTAAGAGCCTTAGGAACAGACCCAGCTGAGTCCCGGTTCTGCCTTTAGGGGCTGGGTGACTTAGGCAAGCACATCACCTCTGCAAGCCTCCATTTCCTCAGCTGTGAAGTCCGAATAAGAATAGAACTGGTCCGCTGTGTGGATGAAATAAGCTCATGGATGTGAAGGTGACTGGCACTCAAAATTTTCAATATTATATACCAGACAGTAGGAAGTCGACCTAGTTTTTTTATTCCTTTTCTTTTCAATATAACCTGCCTTTTTGTTATGTTCTCTGACCTCAGATTTCTCTTAGCATGTGAGCTCCAGCTCGCATCCTCTGAGCCTATTTGGGAACCAAAGAGGCACAGGTGGCCCTTGGACGTGGCATCATCAAGAGTAGCTTTTGCCGGTTGGTAGCATCTCTAGTTTTCTGGAACCTACTTGGGTAAACCTGATCGTACCTTTCAGCAAGGAAAGAGACTTCTTACAAAGTGGGGGAGACCCTGAGCAGGAATGGGGTACAAGACAGGCTGTTATGTCAGACTTGAAATCTAGAAAGCTTCATAAAGGGTGCTGAATTCCAGTCTCAGCCTACCACTTCTGGTCCGATGACCTTGAACAAATGGCTCAGTCTCTCTGCCTGTTTTTCCATCTGTGGGAAAAGGGAGAATGATGTGCCTAGTGCACCTGCCTCAATTTTCCCAAGATCAGAGGAGAGTGCTGTCCTCATTGTTCTGTAGAACCTGGGACTCATCTTTCTCTTGAGCATTTTCTGGTGTTGCCTGCTGTGGAGAGACAGAAGCCACCAGCCGGTCTGCTTTTCTCCCCACTCCCACTCCACAGGAGCCTCAGCTCTCGAGCACACTGCCATCTGACTCAGCTCGATGCTACCTCTCCCCTCAGTTCCTGCTGATGCACCTCCTCTCTCTGACTTGGATCTATTTTTTTCTCTCACTGTCTCTTCCCTCCCACCAACCCCCTCCCCAAAAAACACGCCCATGGTCTTGCCCTCCCTCTTCCCACTTCCTTGTAGCGGTGGGAGTCCAAATGAGGCTGGAGTTCCTACAACGCACGTTCTGGGCAGCGACCCGGCAGGTGGGTGTGAAGGTGCCAGGTCAGGGCCAGAGGATTGGCCGACACCTTGGGGTGAGGAGGGCCCGCTCCCCCGGGCAGCCCTCACCGCCTCTTGGCCCACCTCCTGGGCCCTCAGTCCACTGTTCCAGATCCCTTCCTTCTCTGCCTGGCTCTGCCTGGCTCTCTTCCTTCTCTGCCTGCACCTCAGCCTGTGGACTCCTGACCTTCCTCACCAGGGGCTCTGTCTCAGCTCAGACCCAGAGAAAGGGCAGGTCACAATGCTCCCACCTGCCCTGCCCCATCAGGCAGAGGAGAGAGCACCCCTCGTCCCTCCAGCCAAGACCCAGGCTTTGACTGCTGTCCATCCTGTGCTTCCCACTCCACCCCATCCTTCCCCACCTCTGCTCTTCCTCCCCGGAGCCTGGAGCCCACGCACTGGGCTCTTCCCCACTTCCTGGGTCTCCTCACTGTCTTCCTCAAGCTCCTCTGGCCAGAATCTTCCCCTCTGTGCCATGGCCCCCCCATCTGCGTGTCGCTGCATCCTCCCTTTGAGCGGGTTTAGGAAACCACAGAATGAAGATGGAAGGGATGGGAGGGGAAGGGGCACCAGCCCCATAACCTAGCAGCACCCTTCACATCAGGTGGGATCACAAAGAACAGGAGCCTCTGAAGCCACCCCATGAGGCTTCCAGTGCCGCCCTCACACATGGGCTGCAGTGGCCATGGCCCCTCAGACAAGGCTGAACCCACCAGCAAGGGCCTGCTTCTCCTTGCCCTGACCCCACTAACAGCTTCACACGTGCATCACACCACACGTATACACCACACGTGCACACATGCACACTGCACACAGACGCCCTACACATACAACACACACACAGCATACACACCACATATACTATACACACACACCAAACACATACAGTATAAACCCCACATCAGTATACGAATATAACACACACACAACACCATGCAGATGCACGTACACAGGCATACACAGTTTACAATTTCTCCTCTTCCTTCCAGTGCGGCACTGTGGAGAGGCCATGCCCAGAGAGCTGCCAGGACAGTGTAAGTTCTTCCACGGACCCCCCCAACCACATCCTTCCCTGAAGTGCTGGGCCACACTGCGTGCCTCTACACTGGACACGCAGGCCTGCCTTCCCGAACGCCGGGACGGGCACCCAGGGGTCATGGCCCAGCCATGACCTCCTCCTGGGTTTCTCCCCAGAGCCTGGACTGCTTCGTCATCGACAACAACGGGTTCATCCTAATCTCAGAGAGGTCCCAGGAGGTAAGGCATTGGGGAAGTAGAATTAGGGGTCAATCAAGTCATCTGGCAGCCAGGACAGCCAGGGGAAGGAAGTAATCCTGGCTTAGAGCAGGTGAGAGTAAATGGTCTGAAGAAAACGGAGTCTCTTCTTGAAACCAAGTCCATATAGCAAGATCACAAAATTCAGACACTGTTCCACTTGGGTGGTCAGAGAAAATGTTGCTTCTTATTTTGTCTATACCTCATCTGGCCTCATCCCATGGTTGGTAGAGAATCTGCCCACATGATGAGGAGAGGCAAGACCAAACTCCACCTCAGGGTAGCGTGTGTCCTGTGCCGAGGCCGTGCCGCTGACTCCCAGAGTCCATACCCCCTTGTACTGCCCATCGCCCCACTGCCCTCCATCACATCCCCTCCCCGCTTAGTCCATTCAGGCCACTGCAACATGAACAGACTGTGTGGCTCATCCACAGCTGGAATTTATTTCTCAGGGTTCTTGAGGCCAGATGTCAGAAGCCAGGGTGCCCGTGTGTTCAGGTGAGGGCCCTCTTCCAGGGCACAGATTTCTCATGGTATCCTCATATGGCACAAAGGGCAAGGGAGCTCTGGGGGTCTCTTTGATAAAGGCACTGATCCCATTCCTATTCTACCCAGATCACATTTGCTCACAAGTTGGTACAACTTTGGATATTTGTAAAAACAAATAGAGACATATTTTATAAAGTATGTGTTTATTTAGCTTATTTACCCCTATTTTCTCAACTATTATAACACTGTATGTACTTTTAAAAGCCATCCCAAATCCTTTATAGAATGAAGCAGGGTGTAAATGAAATGAAATTTAATCTCATAATAGGGTTGGGACCATCCAGAAGCTCCTCCAGAGCCCCAAGCCCCCACTGTGCTTGGTTACCCCGGCCTCTGACACTCCGGTGCTTCCACTGCCTCCCTTCCCCCACTTCGGGGCCCCACACCACCGCCACCATCATCTCAGTAGTGGTATTAGTCTCATTTTGTCCTGGAGTTAAAACTGAGGCTGCGAGGTGAGGTTAGCAACCCGAAAACCAACAGCTACAGAAAAGTCAGACTTTGAGCCTAGAAATACGAGTGAAGGGCAGTGACAGTGACCAGGGAGATAAGGCCTTCTCTGGGGGGCGTGGCAGGCCGCAAGCCCCAGCCTCCGGGGTGGTCTTCCTGTGGCCTGGGCACCCACCCCAGGCTGCTCTGTTACTGCTTGGGGCAGAGTTCATTCACTTTGCTGCGCTTGGCTGAGTCTGATGGAATTAGGACCGATGCCTCTAGGACGCTGAATGCCAAGGCCAGGCATCCCAACCCCCAGATTAAACTCCAAGGCTGGTGCCAGGGCTCTGGGAGCAGTGTCTTGACAGAGCTCCTCTTTCCTTGCTCTGGACAACTCTCACCCTGTGACCGGAGCTGTGTCAGGTTAGGAGAGGGCAGGAAGGGAGGCACCAATGGTATAGCAGCACCAGGCACAACACACACAACACACACACCACACACACCAGGCACAACACACAGTTACTACATGGAGAATCAAACTGGCCTAAAGGTAAGAGAGGCCTGGAAGAAGCAGGGACTGGACTGGAAGGTGAGTGGAAACATAGTGGTGGAAAGCGGGTGCTGATGCTGTAGATCAGCTGTCTATCCATCCATTTTTGCTTTTGTTTTAACTCCTCCATTCAACAACTCTGTAACAGTTATCTGTTGCACGTAACAATTTACCCCAACATGTAGTGGCTTAAAGCCACCTGACTTACTGTCCCACAGTTCTTGGGCGTGGCTTAGCTAGCTGATTCTGGCTCAGGGTCTGTCATACAGCTGAAAGGAAGGTGTCACCCAGGGCTGTGTATTCATGTCAAGGCTTGGCTAGAGGACGGTCAGCTTCCAAGTTCACTCACATGGTCAGTTACCACATGGGCCTCTCCACAGGACAGCTCACAACATGGCAACTTGGTTCATCAGAGTGAGCAAGCCAAGAAAAGCCAGAGACAGAGAGAGTGAGAACAAGGTGGAAGTCACTGTCTCCTGGAACCTAGTTTCAGATGCGACATCCCATCACTTTTACTATATTTTATTCACTAGAAGCAAGTTACTACATCCAACCTACCAAGGAGCCATTACAGAAGTGTTCTACCATAAACCCCTTCCCCTCCCCAAACACACCCAAGTGCTGTCAAGGACCACATGGTCTGGCCCCTCCTCCAACTCATTCATTTCCCCCCCTTTTACTCCTAAGCCTCCAAGTGTTGGGGGGCAGGGGTACTGGAAGCAGCAGCAGCAGCAGAAATACAAGTTAACAGAAATACAAGTTCTCGGGCCCTACCCAGACTAAGGGAATCAGAAAGTCTGGGGTGGGGCCCACCAACTGCGATGTGACAAGGCCTCTGATGATTCTGATGTGTGATAAAGTCTGAGAGCCACTTCCTAGGCCTTAATGCCAGCTGCTGTTGATCTGGATGCACTTTCCCAACTGGGCTAATGTGCCAGAAGGTCCAGATTACTCCTTGTCCCTGCTGAGGTCCACCCAGGGACCAGAGGAGAGAAGACTGTCACTGCTCTGGATGCAAAGATTCTTCCCAAAGTCCCTCCTAGCCCTTCCTCACTGCGGCCCTCCTGCCCAGCAAATAATGTGAGTGCAATGCCCAAAGGCACCATCTGTGGTCTGCCTGAGGGAGGGGCAGCCTGAATCTCTCCTGGCCCTGGTGGTGTTCCAGTCCTGCTGATTAGACATTTGGTCCCACTGAGCCTCTCTTCCAGCTCAGGGCTCATTCTTTTAATAAAGAACTACAGATGACAGGATTACAGCCCTTTGTTGGGGCCTAGAAAGAGAAGCAGACAGCTGGGGCCAAGAAAGTGACAACAGCTCTATAGATCTTTGTAATGTTTACAGTGGATCTGTCACCTTGGATTTGGGGACTCCAAGTCCTGTCATTTGCCTGTGGGTAGCACCCACACAGGAGAGCTTCAAAGTGGACCTCAAAGGGACAGCAAAGGTAAAAAATCAGATGCCCCATCATGATGTCTTTCCCTGAGGACTTGAATCTCTCAGAAGGAATGCGCCCCTCTACCCCCAGCCCAAAATGCTGAGCTTGTCCTCAGACCAGGGCCTCTGATGTGCCTGTCTTGAGCCTCAGCTCCTGTTTTCCTTGGCTTCCCCTTCTCCTTCCCTGCCTTCCTACACACCTACCATGCAAGTGCCCCCCACTGTCTTCCAGTCATACTCCCAGTGCAGTGGGTACGGTGGACACAGTGCAGGAGAAACCTCCAGCCTCCCTGCCTGGTTCATGCTTCTGACCGTGCCGCTCCAGCCCCCATCCCTCACCACCTGCTTCAGCACATCCCAGGCTCCCCCAGTCTCTGGCAGCAGAGCCTTCCTGGGGTCAGGGCAGCCTCATTTGGGCAGCTCAGGCTGGGTGTCTCCAGAGAAAAATTCAGCTGGCCACCTGCCCCAGAGATGGCCCATCACAGCAGAGGACCTCTGGGTGCCTCTCTCCAAAGTGGTGCTAATGGCCACTCCTCCACATGCTTCCCTGGTCCCACTGTGGGGCCAAAGGCACTTGTCAAGAGACTGAGAAGCTCAGAGGAAACAGGCAGGGCTGTACACTAGTAAGGAACAAAAAGAAATTGGTTCTCATGAGGAGCCACACACAGTGACTTCACTCTGGTAACTCATTTAATCCTCACACCCCTTAATTTTTTAGTGAAGAAACTGAGGCTGTCCCTGGGTAAAAGGCTGTGAGACATTTGCCCCATTCCAGAGTCAAGGGCTCCCCCACTCACCCTCTGGCCTCCCTTCCCTCTGGGGATAGTAGCTTCACACAGGCATGCAAATTAGCCTATGCACAGGGCTGCTGCTCAGTCAGCAGGAATACTCATCAGTTCTGCCCCCTCTGCCACCACCTGCCCCATCTGCTTCCTGCTCGAGGCCCTGGGTGGTACCTCGCAGGACCCCATCTCACTCCTGCCTCATAACAGACAGGAAACACAGAAAGCCCCAGGCCCTTTGGATGCAGTCCCAGAGCTCAGGCAGTCCAAAGGACATTGCTTATCTGTGGACTGTCCCCTGTACAAGTGGAGCCCTGACCTGCTGTGAGCAAACCTAGATGGCATGGGGACCTGGAGCTTCCAGAGACCCTGTACTGTGCTGTGGGTGGACAGAGGCAGGAGACCCTGTGCTGTGCTGTGCTGTGCTGTGCTTTGGGTGCTATGCCACAGTCAGTCTGGGGGACCTAAGCTGACAAGGGTACTCAAGTTTGAGTGTTTCAACTTGGGCTTTGCAGGGTCAGGAACTAAATCAGTTTACCTATTTGAGGCACTGATTCACTCTGATGAGGCTCAAATGAAACTATCAGCACAGAATAGTGTTCTGCTGTCAGGAATAGTGCCCCCACTACAGTGTTTTTTATGTGGGTTTTTTTTTTTTTAACTTATTTTTGAGAGCAGAGGAGGGGCAGAGAGAGAGAGACAGACAGACAGACAGAATCCGAAGCAGGTTCCAGGCTCTGAGCTGTCAGCATAGAGCCCACTTGGGGCTTGAACCCAGGAACTGCGAGATCATGAACTGAGCCAAAGTTGGCTGCTTAACTGACTAAGCTACCCAGGCACCCTTACAGTGTTTTAAACAAATTAAAGGTTTATTCTCTCACGTGAAAGAATAGAGAAAAGTAGCCCAGGCCTGGTATGATGTGGTCACCAGGTGTCCCCATCCTCAAGATCACAACATGGCCATAGGAGTTCCTGCCTTCTTGTCCACTTTCCAGACAGGAAGAAGGGGGAGGTCAACAGCCATGAATGAGGTGCTTCAGCAGATCTCCCTTTAAACAGATTCCCAGAAGTCTCACCCAGGAACTTTGCTCACATTTTATTGGCCAGCCCCAGCTGCAGGGGAGTCTGGGAAATGTAGTGTTTTAGCGAACACATTGCTACCGTAATTCAAGTCAGGATCGCCTTACCTAAAGAAGAAGGGGAGGATGGATATGCTCTGCCAGAGTGACATATCCTAGAAAGTCACGCTGTGTATGTGTAGGTACAGAGGAGGACACGTTTTTCCCAGTGTCCAGGGGCTTGTCTTCTCAGAATCAAGTGTCTGAACAACAAGGAGAGATGAAGGGACAGCCTTGTGGGAATTTGCCTTTTTTCCATCCCGCTGCACTTTCCCAGCAAGAGTACTCAGATCACTCATTCATCCCCCTGTCCATTCACTCACACATTCCTTCAGCAAATACATGCTGAATAGTGACCATGAACAAGACACTGTGTGGTCTATGAGAAGCCAGGAGGTGGATGTCTGCCCTGGAGGATCTTGCTGTCTAGTAATGCAGGAATGCACAGACACCTGGTCACTGGAACAGCAAAATTTAGCAAACCGCAGCTGACGGAGAGGGATGACTTGAACTGGAGGGACTCCAGGTGGGTTCAGGGCTGCACTGTGAGGAACAGCAGGACTGGATGCCTCTCACCTTTTCACTTGCTGTTCCTTCCCTTAAGTGCCCTCAGCCCCTCTCTGCTGTCCCCTGCTCTGTCCATTGCCCTCCTTCAAGAAGCCTATCAGGCCTCAGAACACAATGAGCCTCTGGCCAAAGAAAGCACAGAGCTCAGAAAAGCCTGAGTGTCTCATTGTATCCAGCTCTCTCATGGCTACTGCCTCGTGCCTTAGTCATTAGCCTCTAGGTTTCCAAGTGCAGAGGAGGGATGCCATCACTCCAGCTGGAGAGGGGAGAAAGAAAGACTTCTTAGAGGAGGACAAGTAAAGCTCCTTGGAGTGGGACTGAGGAAGGGTCATTGAGGCAGAGAGAAGAGCCAAGGCCTGGAGCATTTCCTGTCATATGGCCACCACATACAGAACACTCACTGTGTGCCAGATGCATGGTACACATTATCCCCTAACCTACCCATGGCCACACAGTGGGCAGTGCCAGAGCCAGGATCTGAGTCAAAATCCAGTACCTAAGTCCAGACTCTTTCACTCTGCCATGCTGAGAAATCGGCAGAAGAGGCCAGGGCAGGTGAGGAGGTCGGTGTAGGGGTGCAGCTGGAGGGCAGTCTGAAGCCAGAGCACAGCAGGCTTGGGTGTCAACCAACGTGGAGAGACTTTGCAGGCTTGGAGGATACCGCCTAGCCTGGCACACTGGCACATTGGTGGGTGCTCACCAGTGCTGGCTGATTGGGTAATGGAGGGACGGAGCAAGAAGGAGACCAAATCCCAGCTGTATTTGAGAAAGGTTGTCTGGCAGCAGGGCTGGGGACTGGGAGACAGCCCAGTTGGGAGGGTGGAGTGAGCTGGGGTTGACAAAGGTCTGGGTTAAGTCACTGTCCATGAGTCAGAAGGTGAATGACAAACCCACAGGGCACACTGGTAACTGGAAAGGTGGGGGGAGTGGGGAGGGAAGATCAAAGGCAGCTCCAGAGTTCCGAAAACAGGATTTGGCCGAGTGATAAGGATGCCAGTGTGAGAGACAGAACTCTGCTTTTGAGCCTTTTTAGACCATGATTCACAGAAAGAAATACATGTTACATCTGATCTAGGACATACACATGCACCATATACAAGAAACCAAATTTCACAAAACCTTGTTTAACCTGACTGCATGCAGTTCACATGAAATTGTTCAAAGGAATTCTGTGCCTAAAAAAAAATCAGATTGCAACCCCCATATTGATTTCATGGCCAACTAATGGATTACAACTTAGAGTTTAAAAAGGACTGAGAATATGGCAGGGGAGCAGGTTAAAGAGGGAAGGGCCAGGTGGAATGGATACAGTTCTGATTATATTGAAAGGAATCTGAGGGGAAACCCAACCAGCAACTAGTCTGGAGCTCAGAAATGAACCTGGCCTAATGTGGGGGACCTAGAAGTCCTCATCCAGCTCCAGCTCCCTCCCTCCTCTCACCACCCATCTCTCACGCCCCCTCCTCCTCCCTCTGTCTTTTCCCTCCCCTTGTTCTCCCCCTCTCTCCCTCCCTCCCTCTCCATCCATCCTTTCCTTCCTCTCTCCCTCTCCCCCCTCTCTCTCCCTCACAGATGGGAAGATTCCTGGGGGAGGTGGATGGCGCTCTCATGACCCAGCTGCTCAGCATGGGGGTGTTCAGCCAGTAAGTGGGACATGCTTCTCCCCAGACTGAATACACACAGAAAAGGCAGGAGCTGATGCTAAATGGTCCCGACAGATATCGGGATCCTGACCTCAAAAACCCATAGCAAAAGCCCCAAAGAGCTCCCAAAGCAACCTTTCTGAAGCCAGGGACTTGACATGAGGTGGAGAGGGGTATAAGGTCATATGGGCCCTTAGAGGGAAAACCAAATTTGCTGTTCAACTTCTTTAAAGCAGTCAAAGTGCCGAGATGTAATTTTCTGATCTGCCTATCCTAACCCATGCACCCTCATGAATCCTGGTGAATGAAAACCCTGCAGCAAACTTCCCCTGGGTGGGGGCAGGGAATAGGGGAAGGTCTGGACTCCCCAGATTCTGTTTCTGATTTTCAGAGTGACTATGTATGACTACCAGGCCATGTGCAAACCATCAAATCACCACCACAGCGCTGCCCGGCCCCTGGTCAGCGTAAGTGTCACCCCAGACTTTCTTCCCACCTGCTAGCTCCAGGACCCCACTCTTGACTCTGATCGGAAAGTCCTGTCCAACCTCTTCCCACACCCCTACTCCCTGTTCTCAGCCTGTCCCGTGCCCCCAGGTCTTCTCTCTGGGGCTTCAGGGAATTGTTCTGGCAGCTCATGAGATAACCAGGGATCTCTGGCAGAGAAAGCAGACCACATAGCTCCTTTCTTGCTTTGTTCCTAACCTCAGTTGCTAGTGCTTTCACTAGCACCAGAAACCTAATTGGCTCATCAGGAAGAGAACTTCACTAGTCTTCTAGATGGGCATTGTCTAACCCCAAGTGTCTGCCCTACAATAGAAATTTATCAGATAACTCAGTTATAAATGTTCCCTCTGCTGGGAAGGGATGGGGGGTGGTGGCAGCAGGAGGGGGAACCCCCCCCATGGTCGTTAATGGTGGTGCTGAGGGGAGCCTTTGCCAGGGTCCTGGGGTCCTGGGCTTAACTGTGTGTCCCTTTCCTTCCCAGCCAATCTCTGCCCTCCTGACTGCTACCAGGTGGCTAGTGAATGAGCTCTTGCTGTGAGTGGGGTCTGCATCTGGGACAGGGGGTGGGGCCCGGGGGGAACTTCATGCAAGTGTGGCTTATGAGGGAGCCCTTTGAGCAGGAGCTGCCCAAAGTCCCCACAACCCCAGAGGAGGCAGGCAAGATCCCTGGGTGGAACTGGCCAGGCATGTATGGTGCTTGCCTCCTACACTCTGCTGCCAGAGGTTGTGAGGCTCTCTGCTCACCTAAGAGCCTCAGGGCAGGGAGAGGGTGTCCTGGAGGAGAGGGGCTTGACCAGGGGCCATCAGGAAGCTCTGGTGCTCCAGCCAGCTGAGGGCCCAGCTGGGGAGGACATGCAGGTCTCTGGGATTCCGCTCTGCATCTGACAGGCTCCTGCTCGAGTGGAGTGCCTGGGGCTCCTGGCGTGCGGACAGCAAGGCCGAGGGTGAGTATACAGGACCACAAAAGGGAGTGCTTACTATCAAAGCCATTTCAGTAGAATCTGTCACTTCTGGGCGGATGACAGAGGGGATGGGGACTCTGGAAAGTCCATTGCTCACCTCTCACCCTGCTGGGCCATCTCTCACTCACCACCTCCCTGTCACTCCTGGCTCCCCTCACCTCTCTGTGTGACATCACACCATCTTGGGACACCCACTGCTCCATGTGACATCATTCATCCCATGTGACATCACCACCCGTGCCATCCTGCCCTCATGGGACATCATGCCCACCCTGTGCTGGGCCTCACGTCTGGACAGCCAAAGCGGTCTTCCATCAGTGTAAGTAGCATTCACTGGGGAGCCTGGGGTGTGGGGGGTATGGGAGGGACTACAAAGGGCCTGTCTTCAGCTCTCCATCCCAGGCGTGCATCTAAGGAAGGCTGAGCTCTCTTCACTGGGGACACCCTAACTCAGAGGGCCTCTCCCAACCTAAAGCCCCATTCTTCACGGGGCAGTGGGGCAGCCCAGATCTTATCCCACACAAGTACAGTCCTACCCCAGGGGAACCACCTCCTTGGGTAGGAACATTTATGATTCCAAGTGGAAAAGGATGAGCAGCCACCAAATCTCCTTGCAGAGCAAGAAACAGTGATGCCTCCAGCTCAGGTGTCCACCGAGCCCTCAGCAGCGCTCAGGGTTGAAGGCATGGTAGGTGGAGGCCTTGGTCTGGTCACAGGAACACTGTGGGGACAGTACATCTCCTGTGACCTTGTATCTGAGGACAGTGTCCTCCAAAGGCCTGATCACAAGTCAAAGATCAGCTGTGACTCTAGACTGCCCCCCTCCCAGGAGAGTGCAGCCACTTGATCTTTAAATGCAAAAAGGAAGCTAGTGGCTTCCACTTGCTTGGCTAACATGGGGTTCCCCTACCACACAGGACTGTCTTGCTTTAGCCAGTTTTACTCAATTCTCCATGTTAATAGAGCCTTTGCCGTGGGGTTCTGGAACATTGCCACTGCCTGGGCTGCACTCCCCACCCCATTTTTGTTAAGACTTTGGCTTCCTGATGGTGTCTGTGACAGGAACCAGGAACCATGTGTCACAACCCATTTAGAAACAGGTCCCTCCTCCCCTCTGCATGGGAACACAAGGTGGGGGACACAGCTCCCCTCCTTATCTTTCTCTCTCTGCCAGCAGCTGCATCTTGCAAAAACTGGGAATGATCTCCCTCAATCTGCTTGTTCAGAATTTTTCATCTTCAGGGCAGCTGTCCCTGGAGCTTCTCCCTCCTGCCTAGGAGGCCTCGTCTGGCCACTCATCCATGTCCTCAGTGAATAGCGCTGGACTTGGGAGTCCAAGGACATGGATGAGTGAGGCCCTGATGCCCTTTCCCAGCTGCATGGGAGCCACTTCACCCTATCGTGGCTGGCATTGTTACTATCATTGTCACTGAGATAACCTACCCACACAAAGGGGCTCAGGTGACAGGCTTAGGGGACAAAGCCAGTGCAACTGGCCCCTGGAAGGAGTGGAGCCAGCCCTGAGTCTTCTGCAAGCTTTAGCCAGAGTGCCCACTCTCAGATTCCAAGGGGGCCCAGACAGCCACACTGCCCAGCAGGAGCCCTTGAAGATCTGGTGGAACCTGACCGAATATATAGACACCCGACTTCTCTGCCTGCAGACTCCCCTCCCTTCCCCTTCAAGGTCTAGTGGGAAGTTTCTGGGTCTGGGAGTTTAGGAGACCTATAGCTATCCTACTAACCCTGAGACCTACTAACCTATGTAATCCTGACTTAGGGATCTATCAAATGGGAGTGATATTGCCCACCCCTACCCCCCTATTTCACAGATAGGCCCTGAGAGCAAAAGGAAAGGCATGAGAAGTGCCTGGAAGAAATAGAAGTGCTGTTAACAAAACAGTGCTGCTATTTTGAACAGAAATAATGTCACTCAGCCTGTGAACCAGCCTTGTTTTGCTTTTGCTCACCTCAGGAGCAAATGTGGGCCCTTTAGGACTGGGCTTCCTGGGCCTCAACTTTTCCTTTTGCAGAGTCCTGTTCACTCATCCTTTGTCCCCTTCTGAGTGAACTCAAGTGTACCACACAGATACTAAGGAGCCCAAAAGGCTGTGGCTCCTGGGCTTAGGCAGCTCTGGGCACTGGAACCTCCCCTGCGGGTTCTCTCCCAGTCCCGGGCAGTCAGGCACTCAGCCCTTGCTGCTCTGCTCATAACTGGACACAGGGGTAAGACAGCAAGCCTAGGGCTTGTCTGGGAGCTGCATATGGAGAGCACTGTAGCTAGACTTGAGAAATGTCACCTGTACACAATGGGAATGGGAGGGCTGATAGCATTAAGGGACCAAAGTCTCCCACAGCCACCCCTTGGCACTCCTACTGCTCACCTCTCGGATCCTGGATGTCAGTGCTCATGGGCACCTTCAAGGGGTCCACTTCCACCCCTCCTCCCAACCAACCAGCTTACATTGAGGATCAGGCTTCCAAAGAGAGGAGGTGGTTTTTTCCAAGGTCACAGGGCTAGTGTGCTAATCACACACAACTGAGAGCCGAGGCCCCCAACGCCTTCTCTGCTGCCCTTTCCACTGTGATATCATTTGCTCCATTTATTCTGTTCCTTTTCCTTCCCTGTCTTCCTCCCACCCAACCTCTCCTCTACAAGCCCTGAGAACTTCTGACAAGGGGGCCATCTGCATGCACATGGACAAAGGGGCATTTCATTGCATAGGGACTGCACCTGCCCTGGCAGTGCTGAAGCAGAGACCCCCACAGGCATGGCTTCTTGAGGCCCTCCCAATTCAGCAACACCCCATTACCCATGTGTGACTCTGTCTCTCTGCAGCCCACAAGCACAAGAAACAGGACATGCTGCAGCCCTGTGACACACAGTACCCCGTGTTTGTGCACCAGACGGCCATCCAGGAGACCAACGGGGCCATCGAGTGTGGGGCCTGCCAGAAGTAAGACCCAAGGGCAGCTCCCAGGGTCCCCAGCCATGCTCCCAGGGTCTTTGCTTCTCACTTGCCTTAGTGAAGGAAACACAGGCTGTTGCAGAGGGCAAGCCAGCTGGGGGCGCTGATCGGTTCCGTGTGCTGTCTTAGGGAACCTGGGAAGAGCTGGTCCAGAGGCCAGATCCAGGCCCACCCGCGCCACCACAGCCTCCCAAGTCATGCCACACAGAAGAAAGGCTCCCACAACCTCTCTCGGTGACCCCCTCAGTGTGGGTCTCACTCACACCTGCATAGCCCACAGCAGCTCAGTGTCAGGGCCAGGCAAGCTTGGCTGCATCTGCAAGCCCTTGGAAGTCAAGGATAGCTTTGAGGAAAGAAACCAGTCAGCTCTCCCTCAGAAATCTCTGTACAGAGAAACTGGCAAGCTTGAAGGTGTTCTCAGGAGTGGGTGGGCTAGAAGAGGGCTCGTAGCGTTGTCACCTGGCCTCTCCACTCCTGGGCCTGGAGCCTGTGTGTGGCCCTGCCTAGACTCAGGCCTTCTCCCCTGTACAGACCACTAGATCTGACCAGCTCTGCCAAGCCCTGGCCCAGGAGGGCAGGGAGGCCTGACAGAAAGCTCTCTCCTGCTGACTCCCACCCCGACCTCAAGGACCTCCCAAAAAGCCCTGCCATTACCAGGGGCTTCCCAAGATGTACCTTAGAGCCCTAGACCTCAAGCAAATTATTTTATAGTGTAGCACCTCAGACTGTGGTGTGAGATAGTCAGACCTACTAGTGTGCAATGCCTGGGATTTTAATCTCACCACAGCAGCTTTCTTGGAAATATTGTTATTTATCTCAAAGTCTTGTTATGAGGATAAAGTAAATGGTATGGTATAAGGCAAAGACTTTAGAGTAGACAGATTTGAGTTAAAAAACTAACTCTGCTACTTCCTAGTTGTGTAATCTTGGGCAAGTTATTTAACCACTTCTAGCCTGTTCTCTCAGCTACAAACAGGAATAATACCAACCTCATACAGAATGGTGAAAGTTAAATATATACGCGCACGTGTGTGTGTGTGTGTGTGTGTGTGTGCATGTGTGTGTAAAATCATCCACCCCAATAGGAAATGCTCAAGAAGTGGCAGCTACTGTTATATAATGCGCCAGGCCTAGTGCACAACAAGCTTTCCCTAATCCTTCACTCCCTCCCTCTGGTGGGGCTCTGGGGCTGTGTGCAGGTGTGCTGTGTGTGCCACCTTGTGGCCAAGCCTGAGCACTGCATCTTCCCAACAAGGCCTGCCTCCGCCATCATCCAAAGCAAGGACAGCCACACATCCCTATTTGCTTGGGACAGTCTTGATTTATGCTTGTTGTCCCTGCATATATTAATAACAACTCCTTTCACTCTCAGAATGTCCCAGTTTGGACTTCCTCACCTCTGATCTGCTAGAAAGGAGCAGTACAACTGCAAAGGCTTGTGGGTAAAATAAGCCAAAAGGCCTGAGTTCCTTGCCTAGGACTGTCCCTGCAGTTGCCCCTGATCTGACCTGCCTCATGTTTCTGTTCCTTCCTCTGCCAGCCCAACTCCACACTAAGTCTCCAGAAATTCTCTCCCTAGAAACTCAATGTGATGCTTGCCATAGAGAAGTTTCATGACCCATCTCTCTCTCTGCTGCAGGATATTTGTGATGCAACAGATTCCCAGTAGTAACCTTCTCCTCCTGGTGACAGACCCCACCTGTGACTGTAGCATCTTCCCACTAATCCTGCAGGAGGCTACAGAAGTCAAATATATCCTTCCAATCCTCCACGATATGCCGGCTGAGGGAACGGTGGAGGTGAAGGAGATGTCACTGAGGGGCTCAGATTTTGAGAAGCCGAGGCCAGCTTCCCTCACCATCAGCATCCCACCCTCCCCCACAGAGCATTGTGATTTGTTCTCCAGCCTTCCACCCCACTCTGACCCCCCCACCCCCACCCCTGGGTACTGCCTCTGACCTTAGAAGCCACTTGCAAGATAGCTGGTCCCACCAAGGGGAGGTTCTTCCTGAACTTAGTCTCTAGAATCTCCAGAATCCATTCCTGTCATGAGGTGTTCACCTTAACAGTGAATTCTTCACATAATGCCTCTGTCAAGTGTGACAGGATGCGCTCCCAGAAGCTTCGCAGGAGACCAGATTCTTGCCATGCCTTCCATCCAGAGGTGAGGGCTGGAGGGGAGATAAGGGGCGGGGCTTGGTCTTCATCCCCAAATCCTCAGCTCCGGGACTGTGCTAAGGCACTTGCAGATAGGAGTGCTTCTGGACACTTATGAACATAACCGTACACGTGATCTCTGTGGAATACATTTGTGCATGTGCATTTACATTTAGGCCCCTGTGTCATTCAAATACTAAGTCAACCAGGAGCCAAGGATACTCTTACAAGGAGGGCCAAATTTCCCAAGGTTTGGGCCCTCAGTGGTTTAAAATCCAGCTTCCCCATATTGCTGTTCTTTTTTTTTTTTTTTTTAATTTTTTTTTTTTTCAACGTTTATTTATTTTTGGGACAGAGAGAGACAGAGCATGAACGGGGGAGGGGCAGAGAGAGAGGGAGACACAGAATCGGAAACAGGCTCCAGGCTCTGAGCCATCAGCCCAGAGCCTGACGCGGGGCTCGAACTCACGTACCGCGAGATCGTGACCTGGCTGAAGTCGGACGCTTAACCGACTGCGCCACCCAGGCGCCCCCCCATATTGCTGTTCTTACTACTGCACTTAGCTCCAAATGATCTGATCAGATAGAAGAAACTAATGGTGTGCATAATACTAATGGTGACCAACATTAATTGAGCACCCACTATGTAAGGTGCTTTTAGCTTATGGACTTAACCTGGGTGCTTTATACATAGTATTGTCTTTGCTGACTATGACTGCCACAAATTATCCACCTCAAAGAAGCTTCCAGAGTTGATGGCTTCCCTAAAGTCATTCTAAGGCATGGCCCCACAGCCACTCCAAGACTAGGGACAAGCAGAGGCTTGAGCCCAGTTTGGGGCTGAGTGTACAGCCTCTACTTTTCCCTACAAGGCAAACAGCCTAAAGGTGGCAGTGCTTCTTCCATTTTCTGGAACTTCCCTCTTACTCTAGGTTTTTGGTTCCTATTAGTCCCAGAGACCCTCCTCCCTACTCCTTGTCTCCTCTGTTGGGGATGGTTGCCTCATCTTGAATGCCACCCTTTCATCTCTGCTCTGGGTTCACAGGAAAATGCCCAGGACTGTGGTGGCACCTCGGACCTCTCAGCCTCACTCCCCATGCTCCTGCTGCCTCTGTGTGCCTGGGTCCTTCCACCCCAGTTGCTGCGGTGACACCTGCCCAATCTGACCTCTGTTTTGATGAGATGGTCCTTGCAGAGATATTCTAAAGAGTCAACAACTGGTGTGGGATCCACCTCACTACACCTGGGTTATCACCCAGGTCACTGTTCATCTCAATCTTAGGCTAATGGTCCCTGCCTCCTGAGCTTCCTGGACAGAACCAGAAACCACTTCTCAAAGACCTTCCAGGGTGTCTAGTACCATCCACCCCAAGTCTCAATGGGCATCCTCCCATCCTTCCTACCTCCTCTTCAGGAGCCCAGCATGAGCTCAACTTGGACCAAGACAAAAGAATTCAATTCCATCTATTTTCCAGAAGTCCAGACCCAGCCAAGGGTCAGCTGTTTCTAATGAACCTGGTTGGACTTTGGAAGAATCCAAGAACTTAAAGGTACTGAGAAAGAGGGGCAGAATGAAGCCAACAGCAGAAAATGAGATGAAGAACATACTTCATCAACCTGAAATACAGCTTTCTCAAAATGAGATGCATGGTAGAGGGTAGCTCAATTTCCTAGCTGCTACTTAAAAAAGTTGTGTGTGTGCATGTGAGAGAGAAACAGAGAGAAAGAGAAAAAGAGACAGAGAGAAGGCAGGAAAGTAAATAGTAATGGGAAAAACTCTTTTCCTACAGGTATTAAATCCTTTTATATTACTGTGGTATATGCAAACTATTGCCATTAAAAAACTTCTAAAAATGTCTTTACAAAGCTCTAACATACAGGAACTTTTGTATCTAAGAAAAAGCCAATAGGGTAAAATATACAGCTGCTGCACTAGAAGGTGATGTAAGTGGCGTAAGTATAGATGTAGCTGTAGCCAAGCATAGAGGTCCCAGAAAAAAGAACAGTCCTTCACAGTGGACCGGTGAGGGGTCTCCTGAGGGGTAGCTCCAGACTCCGCAGGAGGTCCAGGTCCCATGGCAGTCTTTTTCTAGCCACTAATCGGTGCAAGACATTACCAGACTCTATCCCTTGGGATGGAACTTCGGGGAACATTCCAATATGCAAAGCAAAGTCCACTGAGAGGGGAGCTCTAGCTAGCTAAGAACTTACTCCCCACATGCACAACTCCCCGCAGGAGTGTCAAGGCCCTGGAGCTTCCTCCTCCTTCTCCCTCAGACCTGGCTCCTGAGAGACAGCAGTCTCCACTGTGAGAGCAATATTAAAGATAGAACCATGTAGAAATCTTTAGGTGGCCTCAGATCTTTAAATTTAACCAACCTCCAATAAGGAGGTCCAGCCAAATCCCATGACAGGCACAGACAGCATGCAGGACCTCAGGGAACCCTTCCTTCCAGTCCTCCACAATTCAGAGTACAAGCTTCCCACCAGCAAATAGTGCCATTTCCCTAGAGTAGGCTGACTCTGTATGGCCTTGTTCATTGCAGTGTTTGTAACATGCCTTGTATTATTGATTATATGACGTTGTTTTCACCATTTAGTCTCACAAGCCTGCGAGGTAGGCATTAACAGCCCCATTTATAGTTGAAGAAATCGAGCCTCAGAGAAGACAGTGACTCAAGCTCACTTGCTCAGCCAGTTTAAGTGGCAAAATAATGCTAGGAATGGCCAAGGCTTACAGGTACCTAGTAAGTAACAGGTATTGACTCAGTTAATCCTCACAACAACCCTCTGAAGTAGGTACTGCTATTAGCTCCATATTATAGAAGCACAGAGTTGAAAATTGACTGCCAATTACTGAAAGAGGTTTATGAAGTTTGAGTGCGATATTCATGTAATGTGCTGGGCATATAGTAAGCATGAATTACATGTTAACTACTATTATTCTATTCCCTCATTTTGTGAAGGTGGGGGCAAGATATGACAGTTCGGATGCCAAGAATAACAGGCAAAGATCACAGGTGTCTGTCCACCTGGCACAGGTGGTTAAAGAAAGCATCAGGGAACCCTTTCTCCAGCCCCCTCGGTTGCCACCACCTTCATGATAAGACTTTACTGTGACAGGCATGGCAACATGAACACTTCCTAACTGTTGCTCCAGCAACACCCCCCTGCCCCCCCCCCCCCCCAACCAGGACCCATGGCCTTCCCTCTGCCTTTCTTTGTCTGTTTCTGGCCTCCAACAGGATCCAACCTCTTCTACCAACTCCCAGACACAGGCTGCTTGTCTTTCTCCCTAAAACAGCAAGCCTGTCTTTTGAAAGGCCTGTCTTCCCTGCCCAACCAGGGAGAGCATTTTCAGGCAAATTTATCAACCATCTCAGCTATATAATTTAAAAACCAAGATTAGAAGTACTGGGGCAGTGGGGGTGAACAGGTGGCTCAGTTGGTTAAGTGTGCATCTGATTTCAGCTCAGGTCATGATCTCATGGTTCATGAACTCAAGCCCCGCGTCGGGCTCTGTGCTGACAGCTCAGAGCCTGGAGCCTGCTTCAGATTCTCTGACTCCCTCTTTCTCTGCCCCTGCTCTGCTCACGCTCTCTTTCTCTCTCTCAAAAATAAAAAAAAAAAATTAGGGGCGCCTGGGTGGCGCAGTCGGTTAAGCGTCCGACTTCAGCCAGGTCACGATCTCGCGGTCCGTGAGTTCGAGCCCCGCGTCGGGCTCTGGGCTGATGGCTCGGAGCCTGGAGCCTGTTTCCGATTCTGTGTCTCCCTCTCTCTCTGCCCCTCCCCCGTTCATGCTCTGTCTCTCTCTGTCCCAAAAATAAATAAAAAACGTTGAAAAAAAAAATTTTTAAAAAAAAAATTAATTAAAAGAAAAAAAAGAAGTGCCGGGCAGCTCCTGGCCTTGTTTTGTCTGCTTCATCCCCATGCCTCTGCATGGCCAAGAGGAGACCGTAAAATTGGGAAATCACTTTTAGAACCAATGGAAGGAATGAACTACTTCTGATAACTAGCCTTGTTCCTCGCCTGGCAGAACAGAATGTTCTCTTGAGCTCCTGAGGTCAAAACTATTCCTTTCTTCTTTTAACAGAATAAAGGACAGCAGGTGGCAGCCTAACCCAAGCTAAAGAGCCATCACTTTGATTTCAGAGGAACAAAGTTAAAACCAAAGTCATTTAATAAAGAACAAGATTCTGGAAGACAGAATCTTGACATTTCTTTACAATGTTGCACGCCTTTGGATGACCAGTAACTCAAAGCTGCTTTCAGATCCTTTCTCAGTACCAGTGATACATTAACTAGTAGATCCACCTAATAATTTTGTACATTTTAATAGAAGTGCTTTCAGGTTAAGAGTTCACTACTTCATAATGCTAAGTGAAGTTTTGGTTTAGGAGGACAAGGAAATGGACATATCTTAAAGCCAGAAAAGTAAATACAGGGAAGAGGGTGACAAAAGGGAGGAATCAGAGTAAGAGTTTGGCAGAAATGCCAGCCAATCACTATGTAAACTTTGAGAAATGTTAATCTCAGTGAAAGATGCAAAGAATATAAGCCCATTTTAACAGGTGAGAAAAGGCGCATTAGGAAAATAAAACGACTCTTCCTAGGTCACTGGCAAATGGCAGAACCTAACTCTAACCTACCTCTTTTTTCAGGTAAGCATAGCCAAGGCAAGGGATGGTAGTGGGCCATAATGAGAGGCTTTCATGTTCGTGCAGCTAGATTCCCTGTTTCCTCAGTTTCCCCTAGGCCATCACAAGTAGAAGTTACAAGAGGCAAACTGACCTTGTTTCCACCAAGTCAAAAAGTTGAAGGCAGAAAAACTTTGCACATTAGGAAACAGGGAGCAGTGGTCAATAGTTCATGACCAGTGAGGGAAGAAAAATACAGAATGTGCTGTAACTGAAGCACAATATTCTAGAGACAAGGATATTATTTCTGGGATAACTTTAAAGCAACATTGCCAGGAGCTTCTTTAGGGAACTCAGAGCCCTAGCAGTCTATAAAGTCAAAATTCAAACTTATCCTTTATTTCCTTTATAATATCCACAGAAATCACCTGAGAAAGGGAGTATATAGACCGTTTTTAGCAAAAGACTAGGAAAAAACCAAGTATTTTTTTTTAAAAGGCCTTAGAAAAGAATGCAATCCAGTGTTCTATACACAGATAATATATAGGGAAACCCTAAAGTTAGATCTATACTTAAAAATGAGAATTCAAATATTGGAAATTCCCCTTGCAAAACAATTTACCCAAGGCAAAGGGGTTGGGATTCCTCTTTTGTAAATTACACAAAGGGTTAACAAATCCCAAAACCTTTAAGTCAACACACATGAGACTATTTAACCCAAACTTTCTTCTTATTGTGAAGAGTGCTGGCACAAGAGACTCAGACCTGGCCTTTCTGAGCTTCAGTCTCCTCATCCAGGAAATGAGGTAATACTGATCTGTTCACAGGGAGGTGGTTAAAGGTATCTGAAATGTCAAGAGTCCTTCAACAGAAACTTTCCCATGAAGTGTCCATTATGTTAGGTATTATTCTTATAAACTTTAACCATAAATTGAGAACTGGCCTTGGAGTTAGCTCTCCCCTCCATTCTAACCTGGTCCCAGTTGTCATGAAAGTTTAAGAAAGGTCAGGAAAAGTGAGTTGGGCATACTTTGACTTATACACTGAGAATGAGAAGTCTCTGAAGATAAGCTTCAGTGTCTAAATTAAGGCTTCAAGGGAGGTAAGCTGAACCAGTAAAAAAGTACACAACAAAAGTTCATATTCCATTTGGTTCTTTTTATTAGAAGTTGAGAATACAGCAAGTAAGGGAAATCCCATGATGAATGGAACCATCACACAGAGGCCTCTCTGGAACCCCAACCTTCTATGATCCCCAAAAATGTGCTTTGTGGCTTCAGCAATTTATAAAGGGGGAAGGGGAAAATACTGAAAAAGGCCACTATTTAATGGTGAATGAAGCTGTAGAGGTCCTAACCAGCCTAGGGCCAACAAAGAAAATTAAAAATCTGCACAGAGCAAGCAAGCCTCTGATGCTGAGAGTAAGGCATTCAGGCGCCAACCTGGTGAGAGTTCTCAGCAAGCACTGTGAAGACCAAGTGCATAGTGAGGCTACTGGTAGTGAGTTGCACATAGACACACACATATAAATGGGCGCACACACCCACACACGCGCGCACACACACCCTAAAGAGGGAGATTTTTACTGGATTACGCATCATTGATGTTAATTTCATTTTTCCTAACAGTTTGTGCTATATTGAACCAGATTCAGCTCCTCCTTTGGGGTGTGGGGTGACTGGGCCCGGAAACTGCTACTTCTGTTGGTGTTGTTACAGGGCTGCATCTTACACCCTGTATCCCGAAGTGCATGACCGAAGAGCAAGTCTGGCTTCTGATATGTGCTGTTGCTTCCATGAGACTAAGTGAGCTTTCTTCCCGATGGCCACTGACCTGCTGGACCGTTCCCTCAAAGGGAGTAATACTGTTCTTTATGTTGTCAGGCACTGCACCAGTTCACCCACTCAGTCTTTTGCTGGGTCCCCTAGCACCCAGGGCAGTTACCTTATTCAGAACCAAAACACTCAAGTTCCTTCCAAGTTCTACCAGTGGAGTCCTTCTTCCTGGTTCCCAGCTTTTGCTGGAGATTGGAAGGGGAGAGAAAGGAGAATAATGACCAAGGAAACTCATTACTGAAAAGGAGGCCCTCCCCATATTCCCAAGCACCTATTTGGTGCCAGTCCCTGTGCTCAGGGCCTCAATGTTTCCCTCTAAAGCCCACAATCCCCAGGGTGTAACTCAATCAACTGGAGTCTTGGATGATAGCAAGTAACCTAAGACTCAAGTGCTATTTCGGTGGTTTGCCTATGAGCCAAGCTCAGGGTTCTATGAACCAGAACCTTCCCCTACCACTCTCCCTGAGGGTACCTCTGGGGCACGAAAACTCATTTTTCTATTCCTGGCAGCTCTTTAAAGATACAGCTTAAGGACTGTACCAGATTCCCTGGCAGTAACAAACAACTTTCTTTTAAAACTTCCCATCATGCTATCCCCCAAAACTGGGGTTCAGAGAATACTGAAAACTCCATGGTGGGTACTGGCCTTCTTGTTCGAAGGACAGCTGATATGTGTATCACAAACTAGGCTTACTAAGCGATGCTAGAGGTGAAATTCATCTTTCCTGATCTAAAGGAAGCATTCTCCAACCTATGTAAATGAGCTCAGGAGGCACCTGGACAAGTCAGAATCTCTTTTGTAGCTGGCTCCATGCCAGAAACTGTGATGCCAGGGAAAGGTCCACTTACATTCCCAGGAGGAAGAAAGGTAGTTAGGGCAGTGACTTTAACAGAAGGAAATTTCTAGGACATTCCAGAGCTCTATAGCAAGGATATGGAAAACTCACATCCCTTCAATCAGATAAAAATCACCACAAAATTGAATAGGATGCCAGGAAGTAATTAGATCAGAACATTTCCAGAGCTCCTCCTACTGTCTCCACTACCCCTTTGCTGGCATAACTGATTTTCCCAAGTAGATGGCTCTACTTTTTAGAAGGGGTCACTATCAGCACAACCAGTCAGTCTCTCAAATGATACCTTAACTAGAGCCTTTATCTAACACATCCTGTTAGCCTCACGTGCTGCTTCCACTGAGAAAACACATACAGCTTCCCTCTACCACAGGACTCTCAAAAGCTCTCAGACATGAGAGTGGTCATGTGATCACTGGATTAGGGCTGTACTTTCTGCCCCCCAGGGTCCAAGGTATGTCAGCCTTTAGAAGGCACCTTGGTGTACCAAGGCATTATACATTCTGGGGCCATCACCTGAACCTCCTACAGTCACCTTGTGCAAAATTGAAACAGTGTGTGGTACTTGCATGTTTCATTCTATACAAAAATTCCCTTCCCTCCCCTACCCCTATGTTTTAAACATTTATATAAATTCTTATTTAAACAGTAAGTTAGAAATCTTATTTACATTAATTTCTTTGTTCTCCCAAAAGAGCATCTAAAATCACATTCCCACCCTTTAATAGGATACAAATGTTCACCTAAATTTGTTTGTATTACTGATTTAAGGAGAGAGAAAGGGAGAACAAACCACCAGCTAAACTGTTTTCCCATCTTCTACAAATAAATATGAACACGGATCAGAAGCCAGTTTGCCAAGGGTCTTGCAGAGCCCTCAACTGATAGATCCCAAGTATAAGTCAAGGTCTGGGCCATTTCTCCTTTTCTCCAAATTGATGCACTCCATCCTTTGAGGTATGATTTATTTTTGTTTTTCTCTTCTCAGCCATGTACCAGGTGGAGCCCCAGGGGCATCACAAAGCCCATGAGGCTGTCAAAGTTTTGGGGCTCCTCTGGCACTGGCATCGATGGCCAGTAAGAGAGGCCTGCAGGTACCACAGGCCTTGGTTCAGGGTCACAATCCCTGGCTTCTGGAAGGTGTCACAGTGCATCTTCTTCACTGCAGCCTCCGCCGATCATGAAACGGAACTCCTGGAGGTTTGAGACACCGTGGAAGTGAACGAAAGCGCCAGCAACCACAAAGATGTGAAACAGCTGATGAGAGTGAAACTGGAGGCAAGGGGGAGTGGGGAGGGGGAGAGAAATCCATTCGTTATTAAAGTCTGCTAAAGAGTCTTCAGATCATTTGTGCTGAGCAGGGCAGGGAACGGAGGTGACAGAGCTTAAATTCGAAGTGTCCACAGATCTTGGAACATCCATTAGGCATATCACATTCTGATGAACCGAAGGCTAGCCATCCCCAAAGAAATCAAGGTGCTGCCACTAAGTTTTAACCATGAAGATTTGCACACGTAACACTGCAGTATCTGGTGAACTCAGAGGCAAATGACATACACATACTCTTGCCAACAGACATCAAAGGCCCAAGGATTCCTCCTTGCCCAGCAATGGACAGCAGTTAGACATGGGGAGGTTTTTCTCATTGCTGATAGAGATTTTTATCATGGACTGAATAAAGCACCAGGGCTATGGCCATTTAAATGTTGCTCTCTCCCAGAAAAACTACAGGGATTTCTAGGATTAGGTAGAAGGTCAAAACATATGTCTGCTCAGCTCTAAGAGTCTGGAATTACATGAACATACTCTATCAAAAGACTAGGGAAGCCAGGGACTTTTAATTCCTTCTCAAATAAGAAATTGGTCTATAAGCATGTGATGTTTTTTTCTGACTTAATCTGTTCTTTTGAATGCTAGTTCATTTCTTAAAAGGGGTTATCAATTGCTCAGTGCACCAAACATCACTTCAAAAATTACACTATTCTCTCATTATACTCTCAAAATGAAAAAGTACAGTTGCAAAAACAGTATTCATCAAGGGAAAGATATTGATTTTAAAGGTGTAAACTAGAAGTACCCACAAATCACATCCCAAGAAAGGCTTCCTAGGAAACCAATGGGAATTCATTCTCCCAAAAGTGGGGGGAGAATTATCTCCATAATCAACATCAAAATGATGATGAGGCAATCTCCAAAAGATAAATTAACTAATTTGAACCTGAAAGATTGCCTAAATTAGTATTATCTTCATTTTAGGAGGGCTAAATTAAACTTTGAAGACTAGGTGATCAACTTAGCCTACAATAATCAGCAACAGGTTTGAGGAACAGAATTCCAAAGGTCAGACTTCATATCCAGCAACACTCCAATTCTATACCTATTGAAAATGTTTCAGGCCAATTTCAGTTATAAAATTTTCCATCTGTTGGTCCCTTCTATTTCTTTTCCATCCCTTTTTCCTTCTCTCTTAACCACAATCTAGTTAACTCTACCTCCTATTGTAACCAAACACACATATACACACTCAATCTCTCATTACAAATCACTGTTTTAGTATCAAAAAGGACTTTGGTAAAAACTCTAGTCTATCACCCTCATTTTACAAATGAGGAAACCAAAACAAACTAAATGCATGGCCAATTCAGTGTAGTATACAGGAGCACAGATTCTGATATCAGACTAGCCTGATTCAAATTCTGCTCCTACCACCCAGGAGTAACTTGTCCTAATGTTGCTAGTCTCCCTAAACCACATTTCCTAATCTGTAAAATGAAAACATTAATAAAAGTTGCCATACCTTATACGGCCGATGTATTAAATGAGGTAATCTATGTAAAGTGATAACTCACTACCATGCCAACACCAAGTTAGTGCTCAGAAGTCATCACTGTACTTATCCAGAGAAACACTAATGAGGGATAGTTACAACTAGAATACAGGTCTCTCAGTTCTTAGTCTAAAACTTTTTCAATTATTTCACTCCCCGGTCTTCCAATAACAAACTAACAGATATGTATGTATATACACTAACTGCCCCTGATCATACTTACCCAGATATCACACTTGCCGGGAAAGAAGCGTTCAGGGATGCGGGCAGCATACAGGGCAGCGCCTGTGATATAGAGGCTGGCCATCAGCATCAGCCAGCCAATCTGCCCAATGGTGGCAGCCTTCAGGAATCCCTCCGAGATGACATAGTGAAAGGTAGGAATGATTCCACTCAGGCCAAGGCCCAAAAACACTCCTAGCAATCATAAGAACAGAATAAAGCAAAAATGCAGAAGAGAAATAAGGAAGAAGGAGTCAATATTAAAACACAGTACTAGTAATTCTACAAACTGAATATTTCAAGTGTGATGCAACACTGGCTTCTTGTTTGAAAGGAAAAACGTTCTTCAAACTCTTGGACACTGCCACACCAGACAGCACAGCTAAGTTCTAAAAGACAGATCTATTTACAAATGCAAGGAGCCTCCCACTAAGAGATGCTTAGTTTAACAAGTCAGCAGTCCTCAAAGGGTACAGAATTGTGTTGCTAAGGGTTTCAGGAATAGACAGTTTTAGGAGTTTGTTTAAACTTCCCTAAATGTTGCCTCTTTATAGACAAAGATTGCAAAACAGAGCAGTTTTACATATTTTATCTTCCCTGTGAAACACCAGATATTCCTGGCGTTTAAGCAGAGTGAAAGGGTGGAGGTGGCAACTGGGCGGAGGGGAGGGCACGACTGCTCCTGAAAGCTCCCAGGCCCAAAAAGTACCAATCTGGTACAGAAATCTATCAGAATCACTCCACCACAGCCCTACTGCTTTCCAGATCATTTATAGCAGTGTTTTTCAAACTTCTGGATAGGACCTAGGTTATAAGATCAACTAAGTGATCTCAATCAACAAATTTTTTTTTAAGTGAACTAAAACAAAGTAAAAATTACTAGACTGTCATAAATAGAATGTTAAGTAAAAGTCTATAAAAAGCTGAGTAATTTATATGTGTGTGAAGTTATGAATATATACACAAATCTGTGTCCATCAAAACACCACAGGAACACCTCTCAGCAGCCAGTAACTGCTCCTACATTTTGACACAGTTAAAAATGATCTTTAACTCTCAAAATACAGGAGGCATATTGCTTGCTTTGGACATTACCAAATACACTGCTGGTATGCAGCAATATATGTATACACATACATCTCCAAGAGAAGAGGAAAATGGCAATACTCCTCACAGAAGAAAAATCATCATGATCCTGTTTCACTTGTTATTTCCCTCTACGTGTTAAATAAAGGCTCTACTGGTCTTTCCTATCATTCTTGGAAGTCAGAACCTCAGGAACTTGGTTCTTCTGATTTGTATCACAGCAGAATGTTTCTTATCTCACATGCTTAAGCAGGCTTAGCACCACAGTTAAGTACTACTGGACGCCAATCCTGACCACTGGTTATCTGCTCATATAATCACTTAAAAAGGGAAGTCGGTAGACTGTTGCTAACAGTGGTCATTAACAAGAAGTTAAATTCTAACTTCTAACCTTCTAGGTAACCGTAGAAGAACCGCAGCTTGGATTTTAATACTCAATGTTTTGTTTTTGTTTTTTTAAAGGTCAAAAGAAAACATATTCCTTTTACTACTAATTGTTCATTCTCAGCACCAGGCTTGGCACTGTGGATAGAAAACTGAAGACATGGTTCTGGCTACAAGGAGTCCCCAGGCTACTGGGAGACAAAAACATGTCTCTCTGAACTCCACACTTCTACAGGAAAGCTCAGCCAAGGCCTTTTGGCTTTCCATATGATCTCCAGCTAAACAAGCCATTATCCTAAATATAAAAAGCCTCTTTATCCTTACATCAAAAGAGACGTATGGTGCCTACTTGAGTAGAATACAATCAGTATGGAGTGAAGTTTTTATTTACCTAAGCAGTACACATGTTAGAATAAAAATATAAAACAAAACAAAAAAAAATGATAACAACAAAAGAACAAATCACTAAAAAAAAAGTATACTCCAAGCTGACAGACTAAGAATAATCATTGTTTTACAAAGGTTACAGAGCCACTTGCTGCCTTATGGACAGCATATAGCCATAAACTCAAGTGAATTACAAAATATATACATCAGCTCATAAAGCTCACAATACCCTAAACTCTAGTGCTTTAAGATAACTGATGAACACTACTACATAAAAAGCCCTTGAAGAACAGAAACTATGGCTTATTTATATTTGCATCACAAGTACACAGCATAAGACTTGCCAAGTAGGCCTTTAATAAAATGATAAATAAATCAATGTCCAATGCAAAACTCCCGTATCTCTTACCTGCTCTTACTCCTCGATACTGAGGGGTAGCAAACATGTCCCACTGGGAAACTATGATGGCCGCAATGCCCAGCACACAGATGACAATCAAGTAGATGAAGCAAGGTTGTGGATTACAGTAGAAAGAATAATAAAGCCATGGAACAAAACTTCCCATAATAAGAAGAGCAATACCAGAGTAATCCAGTCTAAATTAAGAAAAAAAAAATCCATTTGATGTTAAAAAGTACTGCCCACTACAGGTTCCAATTAATCCCCTATGACATGAGCTAGCAGTAACAGCCAAGAGGCAAACTAGGATGCTTGCTTTAAATTAAAAACTAAATAAATAATTTTTTTTTAAGTTCTCTTCAGATGGTATCAAGAATTCTGCCTACTCTACTGGATGTTTTTCCCTAACCACTGACTCTAATATTTGATTACAATGTAGGCTTTCAGATACGTACTTAGAGAAGAGCCGGGAGACCCCTTCTGAGTGGCAGTAGACTGTGTGGAAGAGCCATGAAAAAGAAAGGCAGAGAATGGCCCCCAAGAAGAATAATCCAAAGACCACCTTCTCTTGCAGAGGGGCCACAAAGGAGATGTTTGGGCGAAACATATAAAAGATCCCCAGGCACAGGAAGAATACACAACCTACGAAAAGAGTGTGGGGAGAGAAAAGATTATCCTTGTGAAGAAACAGTGCTGTATATTCATTAGGCTTTCAGTCCTTCACAATCATAATGATATCTAAATCAAAAGTTCCATAAGAAAAATGTTCCAAATAACTGAGGCTTATCCAAAATTTTGGTCTACTTCATACATGGTTGGTACCCTATACTCCTCAGCCTCAAAAAATGAGTTTGTAGAATACAGTAACTTATTTATCTAACAGCATAATCAAAAAAAAAAAAAAAATACAATGCTGCTACTCCTTAGAAGGCTAAATTATTCCACTTCTACCTCTAGATCTAGTATAAAATTTCATTTAGAAAGTTTTTGGTGGGGCACCTGGGTGTCTCAGTCAGTTAAGCGCCTGACTGCTGATTATGGCTCAGGTCATGATTTCATGAATTTTGAGTTTGAACCCCATGCTGGTCTCTGCACTGACAGAGCAGAGCCCGTTTGGGATTCTGTCTCTCCCTCTCTCTCTCTCTCTCTCTGCCCCTCCCCCATTCACACTCTTTCTCAAAATAAATAAACAGAAAGAAAGAAAGAAAGAAAGAAAGAAAGAAAGAAAGAAAGAAAGAAAGAGAAAGAAAGTAAGTTAGTTAGTTTTTGGCACATATATTGGAGTCCAGCTTTCAAAGGTCCATTTTATGTTTGCTTTGCAATGAATTCTAATACCTCCAAACCCTGGCAAGAAATACAGCTTTCCTCCACCAATAGGTGTCAAGGAATATTATGCTTCTCTGGTCCTGTCCACTGACCCAATAGATTCAAAAGTGAAGGACAATAAATTATGCCCATTTATGTTATTTCATAACCAGTTTTTCAACTGCTCTTTTTCACAATGAGATACATGTTTTTATTGCTTAGGGAAAGGCCACTTAACACAAGGAAGGCACAGAAATTAAGAAGTTAAACATGTGCTCCCTCTCTCTCTGTCCCTCCCCCACACATGCTGTCTCCCTCTCTCTCAAATATAAACAAACATTGGGGCGCCTGGGTGGCTCAGTCGGTTGGGCGGCCGACTTCGGCTCAGGTCATGATCTCAGGGTCCGTGAGTTCGAGCCCCGCGTCGGGCTCTGTGCTGACAGCTCAGAGCCTGGAGCCTGTTTCAGATTCTGTGTCTCCCTCTCTCTCTGACCCTCCCCCATTCATGCTCTGTCTCTCTCTGTCTCAAAAATAAATAAACGTTAAAAAAAAATAAAAATAAAAATATATAAACAAACATTTAAAAAAAAAAAAAAAAGAAGTTAAACATGTGCTATGTGACTGACTGTTCAATCTATTTAATAAATCTTTTACCCCTGAGTTGGAAGTCAGCAACAAGCTGGATTTGATTCTCTATTCCACTCTCACTACACTAGCAGGCAAGAACTTGGAGACACAATGGAAGTCAAATGTGTGATATGAAATGCAAGTCAAATCGGGTAAGCCAGAAAAGATTTAACATATTCACAATGTTATGCGACCATCACTATTATTTAATTTCAGAATATTTTCATCACCCCAAAAAGGAGCCTATACCTATTACATTCATCTCCCACTCCCCATTACCCCACAGCCTTAGACAACCACAATCTACTGTGTCTGTGGATTTTCCCATTCTGAGCATTTCATGTGTATGGATCATACAGTCTGGATTATGCCACTTAGCATAATGTTTCAAGGCTCACCCATGCTGCAGCACATATCAGTACTTCATCTCTTTTTACTGTGAAATAATACTTCATTTGTATGGATATACCACATCCTGTTTACCCATTCACCAGCTGAAAGATGTTTGGATTGTTTCTACTTTTCAACTATTACAAATAATGTTGCAAAAAACATTTGTATACATGTTTTTGTATGAATATGTTTTCAATATTCTCGAGTACCTAACTAAGGAGCAGAACTGCTATTGACTCAGTTTAACTTTCTGAGGAAGTGCCAAACTGTTTTCCATAAAGACTGTACCATTTTACATTCCTACCAGCAATGTATGAGAGTTGTAATTTTTCTACATCCTTGCCAAGATTTGTTATTTTCCATTTTCTTGATTATAGCCATTCTAGTGAATATAAAGTGGTATCTCATTACATTTTTCAAAGTTTTTGATTTGCATTTCCCAAAATGACTAATGATGTTGAGCATCATTTTTTTTTTAACTGAAACAGAGTTGACACTTCAGCATCTTTCCATGTGTTTACTGGCCATTTGTAGATCTTTGGAGAAATGTCTATTCAGATGCTTGTCCTTTTCTTGTTTAGTTGTAGAAAGTTATTTACTAGATCCTCATCAGCTGTATGATTTACAAATATTTTCTCCCATTTTGTGGGTGATCTTTCCACTTTCTTGATAATGTCCTTTGACATACAAAAGTTTTTAACTTTGGGAAGGTCCAACTTATCTATTTTTAATTTGGTTGCTTGTGCCAAATTTAGGCATCAATTCTAAGAAACTGTCACCTAATTCAAGGTCACAAAGATTTACATCTGTGTTTTCGCCTAATGGTTCTATAGTTTTAGTTTAGGTCTTTGATCCATTTTGAGTTACTTTTGTATATGGAGTGATGTAGAGGTCCAACTTGATTCTTTCACATATAATTACTCAGTTTTCCTGAATACCATTTGTTGAAAAGATTAATCTTCCCTCGTTGTACTCTTTCTTTAATATGCAATCATGATGGAAAAAAAATTATAGATCACATTCTACTTCAAGTGAAACTAAAATTGTGAATATTTTAAGTAATGACTTTGAAAAATCAGGGTTTTCTTAAATGTTCATTTTTGTTTTTGAGAAAGACAGAGACAGAGTGCAAGCAGGTAAGGGCAGAGAGAGGGAGACAAAGAATCCAAAGCAGGCTCCACGCTCTGAGTTGTCAACACAGAGAGCAACACGGGGCTCGAAGTCACAAACTGTGAGATCATGACCTGAGCCGAAGTTGGACGCTCAACTGACTGAGCCACGTAGGCTCCCCCAAAATCAGCTTATTCCTATTAAATAACCACCCTCCTCACATTGTTCATTAAAATATTATACACATTTTGTATAGCAAAATGGCCTTGGCCTGGTTCAAGGACACTGCTGACAATCTAAGTAGAGAAAAATATGACTCAGCTATAATAAAATCAAAGTGCAAACTAGGATAACCACAGAGTAAACCAATAAGAAATTATCATTAGAAATTCAGAAAACAAAATGGCAAGTCCCAAATACATTTTAAGTTTTATCCTTAACCCTCAAATACATGGGGGAAAAAAATATATAGTGAATCACTAATTCCTGACACCATTGATATTACATACCCAAGAGATGGGTCCAGATGTTTCCTGTCTCTGTGTGTATTCTGAAAATGCTCTTAAAACAGGCCCGGAAAGAAGGCATTGGGGGCCGATGTCCATGTAAAAGGAAATCGTTATCCTTGAGCCAGTCTGGTAGTACATCATGAGGGATTACTCGCCATCGGCCTTCCCATACCTGGAAGAAGAATATCAAATACGTATGTGGTTGTGTCAACATAGCAACACTGGTTGCCCTAAAGGAGTGGTTTCAAGCTTGGTTTCAGTCTGGCTAAAGGCAGGGTGAGAGGTCCACATATACAAACTCTCCTTCCTTCATTATCCACAACAAACTTTACCTCTGAAAATTCCCTGTGGTATTAAATATGACCGTTCTTATATTTAATATTTCTGTTGGTGGAAAAAAGAACTACAGTTGACCCCTGAATGTGGGTTTGAAATGCATGGGTCAACTTATATGCAGATTTTTTACAGTACAGTCCTATAAATGAATTTTCTCTTCCTTATGATGTTCTTGGTAACATTTTCTTTCTCTAGCTTACTTTATTGTAAGAATACAGTATAGTTGAGTTTATGTTATTGGTAAGGCTTCCAGTCAACAGAACCCTATTAATAGTTAAGTTGGTATACAGAATTGATGTAAAGAACAAAGGCAAAAGAAAAAAGTAAATTTCCTTACAACTTACAGCCCACTGACAAGTACTTGGGACAGGCAGAGTGGCCTTCTTCCCGGAACTCGCTGATCTCAATGTTAATACTTTGCTAGAGGCAAAAGGCAACCTTAACTTGACATTAGCCTGAACTCCAGGATCCTATAAGTCTTCTTTAACATATGAAGATCCTTTTGGAAACTTTCCTTATCTTTACCCACTCCCCAAGATACATATTAGCAATCACCCTCCAAGCATATGGCCCACTGATACACATCTGAAGGGTCTCATGACAAGTGGTTTTACTAGGCAGTAGTAAATGATCTTTTCTTAATAGCAGCTAGTCCCTCAAGGTCCTGGAAATCTTGCTCCCAAATTCCTTAGAGATTTATGCTATCCCTAACCTCCTCCCAACTTAAAAGTATATAATCAGTCACACATAACCCCAATGCAGCTCTTTCTGCCCACAGGTCCTATCCCGTGCTTTAATAAAACCACCTTTTTTGCACCAAAGATGTCTCAAGATTTCTTTCTTGAACATTTGCTCCTGGACCCCAACAACATATCAGAATCACTTTTGTGTCTTCTGCTAAAATCTCTCCCTCTCCCTTCTCTTCCTACCACAACAATCACCAAGGGGTGCCTGGGTGGCTCAGTCAGTTAAGCGTCTGACTTTGGCCCAGGTCATGATCTCACAGTTCGAGCCCTGCTCTGTACTGACAGCTTAGAACCTGGAGCCTGCTTTGGATTCTGTGTCTCCCTCTCTCTCTCTCTCCCCCTCCCCAGCTCATGCTCGTACTCTGTCTCTGTCAAAAATAAACTTAAAAAAAAAAGAAAAAGAAAATCACCAAGCTTCAGTTTCCTCATTTATAAAATGAAGGTAACAATACTTTGATTACTTCCTAAGGATCAAATGAAATAACCCAAAGCAAGCCCCAGCATCCACCCCACAGGTGGTATGTAATCCTGACCATCCCCAGAGGCTATTTATTACCTACCTAAGAGTTAGTGACTAATCCACCCTCAATCATGCTGGAGAGATGGTAAAGAAACTCAACCTTCACTGCCCTTCAAGTCTCGTCACCACCTCCCCTTCTCCCTTTTCTTCACTGTCCCTCCCCCAAAGACTATAACAGGAAAGGGTCAGGAATTTGGTACTCTTCCTTAAAATAAGTTTGTCAACCTCTGCACTGTTTCTTTTAATGTCTCTCAGCCCAGAGAGTACACATCACAAGGATCACTTAATCCTCAACTAACTTATTTCTACTAACCAGAAGGATACAAGGAAAAATGCCAGGTACGTGGTCAACCTACAGGCTTCAGGTTCAGACAATGACCCCCACACTTATCCCCCAGGGTTCTTGTGACAAATAACACGGCTAAGCTATACAAACTTGGCTCGCGCTCTCTCTCTCTCTCTCTCTCTCTCTCTCTCTCTCTCTACTATGCAAAATGACTTTTGTTCCACATCTTCCTGTTCTCTGCTATCCTTAATCCTTCTTACTGAAATACATTTATAAAAGAACTGATCTTCTGTGTAACTCCAAAGGAAATGAGAAAAATTTAAGAGTAGACGTGGCCCTCTTAACACTATTGAAACTCACTCTCTAGCCTCCCCACTTCCTGTCTCACCTTCTAACTCAAACTGTGAGGCCTGCAGTTACGGGTGCAAATCTGACCATTCCATGCTTGTTCATAACATACAGTAAAAAAATAATAATGCCAAAAGACTAAGTTAGATTTTTAATGTCTACTGGTATAAGGACTTTCTGGAGAGAAAGAGAACATTCCAAGATACTGAATTTCTTTTATCTGATTTTTACTTGAAAAAAGATAGTTACTGTTAATGTTAACTTTACAAGATGCTACTCTGTTTCACTTTGGGAGAATTTTATATGCTAACAGGGAGAGAAAAAGAGAAATCAATCCTCACAACTGCTCCGTAGTTCACAATATGCAAACAGCTCTGTGTGACCATATGAAAAGTGCTATTGTGTTATCCCACACAGTCAAAATGAACACTTTCTGCAGTCAGAAAGAATATGTTGAGTTTCTTACTAGTTGTATTTGCATGTAATATCAGAGTGATTTTTTTCTCCACTGTTTCTAAACAAACATTCTAACGGTCTAAACGGAGCCAAGGTGATATACTTTCATAATTATACTGAAATTAGTGTCATATTCAACTGACATTGCAACCTCAATTCTCAACTTGGGAGTCCATCCAAATGCCAACCCAAACAGGCATCCTCTTTTACTTCTCCATAGTAAAAAGGATAGGATCACAGCTTAATCAAATACATATTCATTTATAAGCAGAACAAAGGCACTGCATAGAAGAAATGTCTGAGCAATGGTCCACTGGATTCATATTAGACCATTAACGCACAAAACATTTATTCTTAATTGAAGGCTGGGAAAAAAGAGACCATGATCAAACTTAGACACTCAATAAAGATTATATGATTTTATTTCCCCTATTCCTATAAGAAAAGCTTTTCCAAAAGGGATAGTAAGTATACAAGCAAGGCCACAGGACACTTCATTTTAAATACTGTTTACTTGCTTCCAATACAAGAAAAAAATTTTTTCTAGTGTCAAGTACACTCAGGTGCACTACGGCAGCAGGTGAAGCAAGCCTGGAGAATGTCATGTCACAGGAAGCCCCTTCAGACCACTCTCACAGACAAACTCTAGAGGGTGATAAGGGAATGGTAATAATTTTTGTGCTCCATTCAGTTTTCTTCAGTAAATCATAGTTTGGAGCAAACAAATGCCCTAGTTATTCTCCCATTAGCTGTCACACTGAAAGTTTTATTTGCTTTATTCTTTACTCTTAGTTCAGAAAAAGAGAATAAAAAAGAATAAAAGAGAATAGGACCCCACTGATCTATAAATATTAAAAATCCATAATGGCCCAGACACTAAATATCCAACTTTGAGAGATTTACCATCAAATTTGCCTGTTGAAAAACAAAATGTATCTTCTATATACTTTTGTATTCATTCTCCTAAGACAGCAATCACTAGAAAGAATGCATTGTTTTGCTTGGCTTTTTGCTATGGTTTTGCTTGGGTTTTTTTTCATCAATTTTCAAACACTGATTAAAATTTCCTAGGCTCTAAGTAGACCCATAAATATTTATACCCCTCCCTCACCACTCTTCATCCATCCCTTTATCTTAGAAGGGGTGTCTATAATGTCCTCTTCTCATCCTCTTGTCCAAAGTATAGTATTCTAGAGTCAACTGGCCCCAATTATTTCTACCACCACTGTGAATGTAAGCAAACCTAATTTAGTTTTCAGGATCCAAGACCACAGGCATAAAAAGTCTTGGTTTCATGAAACCCATGAAAAAGCTAAGAGTCACAAAAATTTCTCTCTAAATGATCAAGAGTTCTCCAGAAATATTTAACAAATGAATTTATTTACACATACAAACATAGATTGACTTGTGACTTTAGATCTGTCAGAGCCCTATCTAATGATCACATTATCAAGTAGCTGTAAATTTACCAGTGTCCCTATTTTCTCTAAGAAAGCACCCCCAATTCCAGTTACCGATTTAGAAGGAAAAAATCCCCACAATAGGTCTTAAAGAATCAGATAATGTGTTAGAATAAAAACTTTAGAGACTGAAAACATGCCAGCTAAATTGGAAATCCTGGATGTTCATGAAAACCAGGAAATTTCTATCTAAAGAATAGTTTGATTAGCCAAATAATCTTTAGCAAAATTAGCACATTTGCCATCACAGTCAAATAACAAAAGAGATTCAAGGCACTTGGGACTTCAGTATCTCTAGGCATCATCTCCCCCCCCACACACACACAACTTTCATCCTGTCTTATCTAAACTATCAACAAGACATCTATTCTGTTAACTTACATCAGGAAACACTTGTTAATAGATGGATATTCTAGTTTTATCACAACCTTATCATGGCTGCTGCAGGCAAACAAATGTATTTTGTCTTAAACAGGGTTAAAGTCATGATATTGTTTCTGTCTCCATTTTGCTACAGATTATCCCCAGAGTAAACCAAAGGCAGCTCTCCTTAAAGGTTTCTGTTTGGGAAGGGTTAAATATATAGCATAGGAATAACAAGAAACTGTCATCTTACCTTACAAACAAATTCTTCCATTCTTTCCATAGCATGATGTGCTTGTAAAAGAGGGGATATACCCATAAACCCCTCATCTTCCTGAGAAACTTCATCATTGCACTCATGTTCCTCAGAGATCTGTAAGGCAATCAAAGAAACAGTCAGGGACAGAGACCAGGGCCAAATGAAAGAATCAATACACTTTCTTTGAAAAATTATAAATGAAGTAATTCTCTCTTAAGGTCAAAGCAAGGCCTCAAACAAGTAACAATGTAGGAAGTAAAGTCAGTTTATTATAGAATTAGGACTATTAAAAATGAACAACAGTTAATTAATTCTTCTCTAACAGACAAATGAAATACAAGAACATTCCTATGTTTGTTTTAGTAGCAAATTCCTGGGGTAGCTTGAATGGTTCATTTTTTGTTTTAAGAATATATTCACAGTTCACATATTATTACTACAAAATTGAGAAATTACTGAGGGGAAAAATCTCCAGGAACCCCACCTGGTGTGTATAAAATAAATAATTGTAATGCAATGTGGTAAGTGCTCTAGAGAGAAAAAAGGGGAAAAAAAAGAAAAAAATTTTACTCAATTCTTAAGATATGCCAAGCATAAAAGAAAGGACTTTATAAAGGCCATCTAACTTAATCCTGACAGCCACTTTATCATTAGATAAGTTTTCTTATCCCCATTTAACATATAAAGAACATTAGGCAAAAAGGTTAAATAAGTTGCCTAAGGTTAAGACTAATAAAGTGAAAAAGTAAAAACCCCCCACCCACTGCCTTTCTACATTCTTGACAAAATGAAGAAAGAAATGATAATCTGGTTAGACCTTAAGAAATAAATCACTAAAATTAAGACTTCTATTTCCAGATGAAGCTTCTACGAGACAGAAGGATACTGTGAGAAGGGCAACTGACCAGAAGTCAGAAGACCTAAGTCTGGTTTTGCCACTAATATCCATGGAACTTTATATAGGTCTCTCAACCTTTCTGAGCCTCAAGTTCCTCATTTCTAATCTAAAAGAGGAGTTTAAAACTAAACAATCTCTACAGTTTTCCCTATTCTCTAAAATTCTGATATTCTGCAACTTAGTGAATAAATGAAAGCACAAGAGAACGGTAATTCCATATCTAATAAGTCTGCTAAGATAAATAGTACTGCTAACATACCTGCATGAAGAAATGAAATGACCTTCTACCTCCAGTCAGAAAACTGGTAAAGGATGAACATGTAGGCACAATAGGTAATCTACCACAACACTTGAATTTGGACATGTTTAAAATGAAATCCTAAGATTTTAGTTTCCTACTCTTTACTCTTCAAGATAACTAGGGGCTTAGTATTAAGACGCATGTAAGACATGTAACATAGCCAATCTCAACTGTTAAAAAATTATCTTCTCCAAGAAATCTATCTTGACTCTGCTTCTCTACAATTCTTACTTATAAAACACCCTCTCTTCATTACTTACCTAAAACTTATTGTCTGTCCTTCGGTGCCCAGTTTCTCATGATTGCCACTTTCCCCCAAGGCACTTTTAGTTTGCTTCTCCCATTCCCAGAAAATTTTATTAACCTAGATATACTACATGTTTATGTGCTATGGCTCTTCGGAGGGCTACAAACCACTGTAATATTTAAGACTTTTTCAAATCCCCCTCAATCAAGAAGCAATTTTCACCAGAGAATATACATGCCCTAATCCATAGCAACTGCCTCCCTTTCTGAACTTCTCTAACACTTGAAGTCTGCAGCTCTCATTTGACAACGAATATAATATCTGATTTACAGCTCGTCTCATTGACTTATACTGTTTTATTTCGTGTTTGACTGGATTTTACTTTTTTAGTGTATCATTTCCTAAAGAAGACTTTAAGTGTCTTTGTGGTCTTCTTTCCCATGGCCCCGAGAACAGTTCTCTGTAATATGTTATATACTTCATGGTGGCCTCAATTAATTAATTAATGCTTTAAAATTTTTTCAACAAAAATTGTTAAAGGATTGTGCCTAATAAAACATAAGATTAAAATGATAAACTTCATTAAAACATCAAATACAGGGCACCCAGGTGGCTCTGTTGGTTAAGCGTCTGACTTCAGCTCAGGTCATGATCTCTCGGCTTTTGAGTTCAAGCCCTGAGAGTCAGACTCTGACAGCTCAGAGCCTGGAACCTGCTTCAGATTCTGTGTCTCCCTCTCTGTGCTCCTTTCTCGCTCCCACTCTCTCTCAAAAATAAATAATAAAAAAATGTTTTTAATCAATTATATGAAAACTGAAAATAGATAATAGTTTAAAATGATTGGCAGACTGATTTTAAAGTATAAAATATAAATTTATATATAAAATGTAAAACAGCTCAAATATTTATACATGTTCAACATGTATTTAATTCTTCACAAAGAGTAACAGAAACAAAGATTCAGTCTGGACTTTCTCACAAATAAATTATGCCAGCAGTTTCTAATAAAACTACAGATGAGCACATAAAGTAGAACTATAGTTAAATGTTTCCTGTACTATCATAAGTAAAATCCTATTAAAAGTTGTAGACCTGTCTGACATATCAATGGGATTACTTACAACCAGTTAGTTTTGAGTATCAGGTTAATAATGCATTTGGATCCACAGAAGACTACTGATAGGAAAAGGTAAGCCAGCCTCCCCGGCAAACTAAAGTCATTTTATGCACTTGAGTCTAAAGTCAGATAAACAGTGACTACTGATAAATTCTATCATCTTTGACAAGATTGTATTTAACTAAAGCATCAGTTCCCTTACCTGTGAGATGATTTTAACAATATTGTATCTACAATACAGAAGTTTTCAGGATCAAAGATAATAAATAAAAAGAAACTATCACAGGGCCCAGGACTCAGAAGACAAGAAATAAATGATGGTCCTTACTATTATGATGATGGGCTAGGTACTAAGAACATTAAAGTTAGTATCAAAACCTAGTGGAGAAGCCATGCATGTAAGTAAATACAGCAAGGAACTAGTGAACAGTATGAACTGTATGAAAAAGGTCTGATGCAAATAGAAAAATATTTAACTTTGGCACTGCTGGGAAGTTTTCTAGAAAAGTAACATCTGAACCAAGCCCTGGAAAACGTGTAAGAATCTGGAGCAGAGGAAAAGTAGGACAACCATAAAGGTTGTTCTCTTTATCTGACTTAATACCTTGAAAATTCAGAGACCTGGGAGCACGGGGGGGTGGGGGGGGGAACAAACACAAAACTAAAGATCAGGGCAACCTGGTTTCAAATGTCTCTTTTGTGATTTTTATTTTTTTTTATTTTTTTTTTTTTTTTGTCTAAGGAAGTTTACAAAATGCTTAACTATATACTTCAACAAATACAGTTAAAACAGTCCAGGTTTTAGAGTCAGAGGCCTGGAAGAAATGGCCTATTCATTTCAACCAATACACCATATTATACATTTCAAAAAGAATTTTGGATGATAAAAAATATTGCACCAGGACTCTAGAGATCTGCATTTTAGGCCTCAATTGTCTAGGCTTACTTACTACCAAATCCTCCACTGCCTTGTACCTTTGACCCTTCATTCTAACTATGCTGAACATTTAACAGGTTTAGATACCAGTACACACCAGTACATACTCGATACATGTTAGCTATTATTGGTACTATTCCCTAAAAGCATCATGCTATTTACTTCTGTGTCTTCACATCTGTTCCTTCTGTCCAGAATGTCCTTAGGCTTTTCTCTTAGTTAACTCTGAAACTCAAATTTTACCTCCCTAGATGCCCAGGTGAAATTAGAGTTGCTCCCATAGTACACTCCACAATCACATAGCACTTAGCATAAACGTATCAATATACTTGTCTGTCCTTCTGACTAGAGTGTCAGCTGCTTAAAGGCAGACACTATGTCTTATCTTTGTATTCCAAGAGTGCTAATACATACTTTAAAAAAAAAAAACAAACACCAGAAACATCTGCAGAAAATTGATGCATCTTTTAAAAAAATTTTTTTAATGTTTGTTTATTTTTGAGAGAGAGCGAGAGAGAGAGAGAGAGACAGAACGAACAAGCAGGGGAGGGGCAGAGAGAGAGGGAGACACAGAATCTGAAGCAGGCTCCAGGCTCTGAGCTGTCAGCACAGAGCCCCCACAAACGGTGAGATCATGACCTGAGCTGAAGTTGGACGCTTAACCGACTGAGCCACACAGGTGCCCCAATTAATGCATGTATCTTTACTAAAACTAAATGACTCTTGGTATTCCCTCCATTCTGATATTCCAGGAACCAAGTTTAGGTACTTGGAAGAAAGTTGGGACTTTTTTTTTTTTTTTTGAGAGAGAGAGAGAGAGAGAGAGAGAGAGAGAGAGGAAGAAGGGGCATATAGGGTGGGGGCAAGAGGGGATCTCACGAACCGTGAGATCATGATTTGAGCGGAAATCAACAATCAGATGCTTAACTGATTAAGCACCTTAACCAGGTGCCCCAGGTGGGGCTATTTAATAGGAAATAGTAGTGTGTCAGAAGGAAAAGCTTACGAGGTAGGGGGTAGGGTTGGGGTTGTGGGGAAGCAGGCTAAATTAGTTCAGTCTGAAGCAGTTAAAGGTCCAATATAGAGGTCAGTACTAAGATGACAGATTTAGAAATCACTTTTGTGAAAAGACTACTGAAGTTGAGGTGGCTGAGATAGAAGAGTAAATTCAGGATGTGTTTACCACAATCTACTGCAACTACTTGAGCATTATTACAAAGGAAGGACAGCAAAACAGAATTGTTACTTATTGTGTACTAACCACATCCCAGACACTGTACTAAGTGCTTTCACAAATTAAATAATCAAATCCTCAACAACTTTCTGAGATGAGTATTTCCATCCCCATTTTATGATATGGAAATCCAGACCAAGTGTGGTACATAAAGAAATGGAATCTAAGGGAAGTTACACAGCCCTAAGTGATACCTTGATTCCCAACCTAATGACATTATCTTACATAGATGAATTAAATTCCTTGTCAATTTCTATCATGCATTTTTTAAACTAATATTACAAATATGGCCATCATGTGGGGGTCTGTTAAATGTTTTTGATGTTTAAAGAAGGAAAGGGGTTATTCTTGAACCAGCAAGTCCATTCCTAAGTATACAGCTAACAGAAATATTTCTATATGTTCACCAGAAGTACTAGAATATTCATAGAAATACTATTTATAATAGCCTGAAACTTGAAACAACCCAACTAGCCTTTAATAATAGAATAAAGGTGTTATAGTCACACAAAGAAAAGCTATAGATAGAAAAGTAAAAATGAACAAACTATAGCTACACAAAGTACAAATGAATTTAATGTACATAATACTGAATGAAAGAAGCCAGATACAAGAGACATATTGAATGGTTCAGATGACATAAAGTACAAAGACAGGCAAAACTAACCTATACATTAGAAGTCAAGGTAATAGTTACCTCTGGGAAAGGGATAGGCAGGCATCACTATGAAGGAGGGAAGGTATTAAGGGGGCCTCTAGGGATACTGGTTACACAAGTAGTGTCCAGTTTATAAAAATTTACTGAACTATTCACTTATGACATATCCACTTTTCTGTATGCATATTATATACTTCAATAAGGTTTTTTTTGTTTTTTCTTTCTCAAAAAATTTGGGAAATGATGCAGAAGGGATTAGACATTCAAATCCAGGTCTCTCTGAACTCAAAACTCTGGGTTTTGGGGTTTTTTTTTTCCCTTTTACCGAACTGCTTCCTTTGAGATTATCTACTGAAGCACAGAAATGGCTTCACTAAATAAAACCAAATTTGGTAAAAGTGATAAAAGTAGCTATTAAGTAGGGCTATTTAAGCAAAGATACCTAATTAGGTCAATCTATGAAAAACTAATTATGACCCTCATTCAAGTTTTATCCTCTAACAAGAGTTAAAACTACAGGGGGGTTGAGGAAACTTTAGATATCACCTAGTTCCAACAACTTCATTTCAATATTAAGAAAATGAGGCCCAAAGAAATAAAATTGGCAAAAACCACACAACTGGCTGGCAGCAGACCAGGACTAAAACGCAGGTTCATTCATTCATTTTTTTCCTTACTTACTGAGCAAATACAATATTCCCAGACTATTTAGGTGCTGAACATAGAACATAGACATGTTCAGGGCGCCTGGGTGGCTCAGTCTGTTAAGTGTCCAACTTTGGCTCGGTTCATGATCTCACGGTTCGTGAGTTTGAGCCCCACGTCGAGCTCTGTGCTGACAGCTCAGAGCCTAGAGCCTGTTTCGGATTCTGTGTCTCCCTCTCTCTCTGCCCCTCCCCTGCTTGTGCTCTCTCTCTCTCTGTCTCTCTCTCAAAAATAAACATAAAACAATTACAAAAAAAAAAAAGAACACAGACATGTTCAGGTTAGTGAAAACATAATAACAAAGTCAATTTTTTTAAAGATGATTACAAAGTCTAATAAGAACAATATCCAACAGATTATGTCCTGTTCTTTGGATTGGGCAATCTTCCTTTTTAAGGTGAAACTTAAGCAAATCTTTTCTTTCTGACACAGATACAGGCCTCCAGTGATGTACCGTATCCAACATTTGTAAGTACTTTCCATGTACTAGGCATTGTTCTCACTGCTTTACAGGTCCTATGCTCACTACAACACTGCGAGACAAAGTACATGTTATCAGATACTCCATTTACAGAAAAGGACACATTTAGTTACTCTGGGCCAAGGTTTACTCTGCTGAAGTTCCACCAGTCTAGAACTATACATATGTATCATGAAAAGGAAAAGGCTATAATCGCTTGTTCTCAAATTCTAAGTGTGCCCCAGAATCATGTGAGGGAGTTTGTGAAAACTAGATTCCTATTGCAGAGATTTTAATTTTAAAGGACAACCGGGGATGAGGCACTGACCTCCCATGTAGTCAAAAATCCTGTATAACTTCTGACTCCTCAAAAACTACTAACAGTCTACTATGGATCAAAAGCCTTAAAAATAACATAAACATTTGACTAACACATATATTGTATGTTACATACTGTATTCTTACAATGAAGTAAGCTAAAGAGTTATTTAAAAAGAGAATATATATATATTTATAGTACTAGTACTACATATATCAAAAACCTCTATATAAGTGGACCCACACAGTTTAAATCTGTATTGTTTTTCTTTTTTTTTTTTTCTTTTTTTAACATTTACTTATTTATTTTGAGGGAGAGAGAGTGCAAGCACAGGGGAGGGGCAGAGCAAGAGGGAGAGCGAGAATCCCAAGCAGGCTCAGCACTATCAGTGCAGAGCCTGATGTGGGGCTTGATCTCATGAATGGGGAGATCATGACATGAACCAAAATCAACAAAGGGATGCTTAATCAACTGAGTCACCCAGACGTCCCTAAACCCGTATTGTTTAAGGGTCAACTGTATTTGATTTCCAGTACAGTCCTCTTTCTTAAACCATTTTGCTTCTTAAGGAATCAAGCAGATTAACCTCTCCATTCCCTCAAATAAAGGACTCCCACACACAGGGAAATGAATGTAACTGTGCACACAGATATTTCATTTGATGCTAAGAGTCAATTCTACAATTACAATGGATCACTACCACTTGTCAGTCTCTTTTCCCACAATTTTGACCATCTATGAAAACAGTGTCCTTGAAAATGTATTAAAGGCAAATAAGCAAACTGCCAAATCACACTTTTGACAATAAACCAGTGAAAAGAAAAACTCCAGCCCCCGTGAAGAGAAGTATATGATCCTCCAATAAGAGTCCCTGTGTATTAACTCACATAAATTCAATGGAACCTCAGTTCCATCACCTGTAAAACAGATACTATTAATACCTACTCTATAAGGCTCCTCTAGGAATGAATGAGATGATATGTGCAAGAGAGCTTAGAAAGTTGCCTCATACATTGCATAGGCTCAATAAATATGAGCTATCATTCTTCTGATAAATAATAAGAGTGCACTTATTTTATCAAAGATTAAATAAGTGTGTTAACTAATTTTCCCTGATCATCAAAATAGCATACCCCAATATTCTCTTTCTATACATCTCTTTATGGAAACTACTTGAGACAATTTAGACCTAGAATACTATATTGGCTACTGATAAACTCATTCACCTATATGTTATACGCCTACCATGGATCAAAAAGACTGGTCTAGGATCTGAGGATGGGGTAAGCAAAAGGCAAGATTCTTTCCACTATGGAACACAGTCTACAAGCAAAAATAACTAAATATCTATCTAATGATAGAAATACATAATTACAAGCTGTGATATGTATTGTGATGAAATATAAAAGTTATGATTAAAGATAAGAATGGGAAAGATGAAATAGAATAAATTAGGGAATAGAGAATTTGTGAAAGGTTTCTCTAAGGAAATAATACTGAACTTGAATACTAAAGAATAAGCAGCAATTAGCCAGAGGTGTGGATCTACAAACACCCCAGGCAAAGAAAACAGTCATGTTTGAAGACTCTCAAGCTGGAAAGAGCCTAGCCTGTTTAAGGAACTGAAATAAGGCCAGTGTGGTTGAGGCTCACTGACCAAGGAGGAGAACACTGTGAAATAAACTTAGGCAGAGAGGTGAGATCATCAGAGTCCTGAAGATTATGGAAAAGAGTGGGGTTTTTGTCCTAAGTGCAATGAGAAGCAAATGATTTTTTAAAAATGGAAATGGCTAATAAACTGCATTTTTAAGAGTTCTCTTAGGGGTGCCTGGGTGGTTCAGTCAGATGAGTGTGCAACTCTTGATTTCAGCTCAGGTCATGATCTCAGGGTTGTGGGATTGAGCCCCACATTGGGCTCTGCAATGGGCATGGAACCTGCTTAAGATTCTCTCTCTCTCCTTCCCTCTGCCCCTCTCCCCTGCTCACACTCTCTCAAACAAACAAATAAATGAAAGCATTCTCCTTTGCAACTGTGTGAAGAACACACTGGACAAGAACAAACAAAACAGAAAGCCCTGTTAGAAGATCTAGCCCAATATTCCAATATTCCAGATGGGAGATAACAGAAGCTTAAAGTAGTGACAGTATAGGTGAAAAGAAATGGATCATTAAAAGTTGAACAGACACAACCTGAGTTTTGTAATAGATTTGAATTCGGTTTCTATTTCCAAAGTCTTCAAAGAGGTTAAATAATTAAAATCTTCAGCCACAGCTAACCTAGGAAGGTCTCCTGATAAAAACTCAAGAGTCAACTGTGACCACAATGAGATGCCACTTCACACCCACTAGGATGGCTATATTCAAAAAGGCAGATAAAAATAAGTGCTGGCCAGGACATGGAAAAAATGGAACCCTCAAACATTGTTAGTAGGGATGTAAAATGGTACAGTTGCTACAGAAAACAATCTGGCAGTTCCTCAAAATGTTAAACAGAGTTAACACATGGCCCAGTGAAAAATCACTCCTGTGTCTATACCCAAGAGAAATGAAATCATATGTGCACACAAAAACTTCTACATGAATGTTCATATCAATATACTCAATAAAGTATAATATGTCCATACAATGGAATATTACTCAGCCATAAAAGAGAATGAAGTTCTAATATGCAAACAACATAAATGAATCTTGAAAACATTATGCTAAGTAAAAGAGCTGGTCATAAAACACCACACATTGTGTGATTCCATTATATAAAAAGTTCAGAACAGGAAAATCCATGGAGACAGAAAGTAAACTGGAAATTAGCTGTCTAGGCTTGGGGTGTGGGAACAGGGTATGACAGCTAATGGCTAAGAGGTTTCTTTTAGAGATGATAAAAATGTTCTAGATTAGATTGTTGTGATGGTTGCACAATTCTGTGAATATACTAAAACTTTTTAATTATACACTTTAGGATGTAATTTATATATGAATTATTTCAATATTTTTTAAGAGTCAACTGTGAGTAAATGTGACATTTTCCTTTAACAAACAGCAAATAAATTCAACCTGATTTCCCAAATATTCCTCGGAGAACATGTATAGATTTGTCTTTTTGTAAATCATGTTTCTGAGAAGTTTTTAGTACATTTTAAGTAAAACAGAACTATAACTTTAGGCACTAGTTTTTAAACAGAAGTGAGCATCTTAATCACTTGTGAAGCTTTTAAAAACTACATTCATCCAGGACCCAAATATGCTGATTTAGTATGTTAGAATTAAATCCTGGCATTTGTGTTTATTTTCCTTAAAGGGCCATAGGTGATCAGATAAGCATTCCTAACAGATTCACTGACTTAAAGGAACCTGTTGATATACACTTGATCATAAAGACATATCACTCTGTAATGGATTACAACTACCTTTAACCCATTTTTTTTTTATAAATTCAGAATTTCACTTTTTATTTAAAAAAAAAAAGACACTCCTGTTATCTTTTCTATTACATTTTTATTCTTATGCACAATTGGCATTTAATGTACCTAGAGAGTCTAATGGAAACTGCCACATTTTTTAAAAGCCTATGCAATGTACTTAAGTTGTACATCTTAAAAAGAGGAACATATAGGGGTGCCTGGGTGGCTCAGTCGGTTGAGCGTCCGACTTCAGCTCAGGTCACAATCTCGCGGTCCGTGAGTTCGAGCCCGCGTCGGGCTCTGGGCTGATGGCTCAGAGCCTGGAGCCTGCTTCCGATTCTGTGTCTCCCTCTCTCTCTGCCCCTCCCCCGTTATGCTCTGTCTCTCTCTGTCTCAAAAATAAATAAAAAAACGTTAAAAAAATTTTTTTTTTTTTTTTTAAAAAGAGGGAACATATAGACAAAGAAAATAATGCAAAATTATCAGAAATGTGGAAGACTGCACCATGATAACGTTAGGTTTATTTAATTTCAAAGTAAGCAAAAAATCCATTGAAAGGTTAGAATGCATCTGAGAGGCAAAATTGTCCTGGCCTAACAAAAAATAAGGTGTGTGCAACAATTCTGTCAAAATACAAGTACCAACAGTTGAATCTAACCTCTGGGTTCAACATAAATACTCAGGCAGAGTTTGGAATTGAGAAATATGAAGTCAACCTGCTGCCAATTTTTATAAAGGCAGCTTTGTTCAGACGAGAGTGCAGAGGACTAATTAATTAGCACATGCTCTCGTATACATGTGAACTTAGACAAATTACTCAAACTTTCTAAATCTTACTTTTATCCACTTTTTAAAAGAGATCATATCTGTTCTTCCTATTTCAGAGGGCAATCTTGAGAAGCAAATTAGATGTTTGTGAAAGTGCTACATACAAATTTAAGGCACTATTATAATTTAGAAGGATACTCTCCATCTGCTAACAGTTCGCATACTTCCACTTCAAAACTGGAAATTTCAAGAGATTAGTCCTTCCTTCAAAAACAAACAAAAAATTAGTGTATGGAAATCATTAAGTCCCTTGAAGATATTAAGTTAATATTTTGTGTTTAATTCCAGTCTCAAAATTACAGTTTTCTGTAACTCTACCTTCCTTCTTTTCTAATTCCCATGATTATTCTATACTAATAACCCTGAAATTAGCAGCAAGGAACAGTGCTGTACATAGAGCAATGAATGAAGAGGAAGGGCCAAGGGAGAACTAGCGCAGCAGAAAACTTTTCATTGCTTAAATGATCCACTAAGTTTTCTATCAAAACTATCTCCCAAGTAGGTAGTACCTACAGATGGACTGGTTTTTTCAGAAACCACCTTCTTTTTTTCAGCAAAGAACTTCTACACCAAAGAGAAATAATATACAAAGGGCAAAGGAACAAAAAGACACAATTTCCTCATTAGTAAATTGAGGAAGGTAAACAAGATGGCTTCAAAAGAGACTTTTCAACTGTAACATTCCACAATCTATGGATCTGATTCTCTCAACTCCATGATTCCTCACAGAAAATCTGTTACAACAGATAGGAAGAAAGAAATGGTTTTGTTCAGGCTATTGGCTTCTGGGTTAACTTAGAGTAAAGGAAAATGAAATACAGGTTTTCAAGGCAATAGAATGAGTTCATTCGTAAGGATGAAAAAAAATCACATTCACTTAATTATCTGTTTTTAGTGAAACAAAAACACTATTATTTAGTGAAACAAAGAGCACAAACATTGTTATTTAGAAGATACCACTCTATCAAATGAAGATGATAAACAAAAATACATAGTATAATGAGAAACAGATAACCACTGTGAATCTGACACAAAAGGACAGGATGGATAAATTCTCAACTCTAAAAACATTTTATTGTCTCATAATTAATATTATATACAGAATTTTGTTGCCATTCTTAATCTCAGTCAAATTGGCTAGTCTGAAATTCCTTCTAGTTTTACAATTCCTTAGCTTCAATAAGAACATGTATCAGTTTTAAATATAGTTAAGAAAATAATAATTTTAAAAAATAAATATAATTAAGAAACAGTGGTACATTAAAAATCATACAGCGATACGATACAGCTACTGACTATTCAATTATCTCTAAGATGACTAAAGAGAATCTCAAGTCTCACATTCTAAAACAAAAGTCTTGATTCCTCCCCCACTTTCAAAAAGTTTTTTATTTATTTATTTTAATGTAATCTCCACACCCAGCATGGGGCTCAAATTCACGACCCCAAGGACTGAGAGTCACACACTTTTCCGACTGAGCCAACCAGGCACCCCTTGATTCCCCTTTATAAACCTGCTCACTTTACCAATCCCACCCAGTTTTTGCTGAGTTAAAATATCCAATAATCATCCTTGATTCCCCTCTTTTCCTCACTGTCTACATCAAACCCACCAGAAAGTCCTGCTGACTTGACCTCCAAAATATATTCGGAATCTATCCACTTCCATTTCTGCTGCTACTATCACCCTGTTTCAAGCTAACATGGAAAACTGGAATATATTCTCACCTGGAATGTTCTATAGGCTCCTGTCCTTCCATTCTGTCTTTTCACAATTCATTCTCCACAATGAGTCATCTTTTTAAAATCATCAATCCCGGGACACCTGGGTGGCTCAGCTGATTAAGCGCCTGACTTCGGCTCAGGTCGTGATGTAACATTTGTGGGTTCGAGCCCCACGCCAGACTCTGCGCTGACAGCTCAGAGCCTTGGAGCCTGCTCTGGATTCTGTGTCTCCCTCTCTCTGTCCCTCCCCTGCTCATGCTGTCTCTCTCTCTCTCAACAATAAACAAATAAATAAAATCACCAATCCCTACCTACCCCCTGTTTAAACACCCCAAAGGCTGCCTACTTTCTAGTGGATTTTATTAAAATAAAATCTAAGCTTTTTCTATACACCTATAGAATCCTGGTCCCTCTCTGGCCTACTGACCTCATTTCACTCTTCCTTCTTGCTCCTCATGCTCTAATTGCACTAGTCTTTCAGTCCTGGGGGGGTGGGGGGGAGGGAAGGAGGAGGAGATAGGAGGAAACAGCAGAAGCAGAGGGAGGAAAGGACCTCTGTACTAGCTTGTTTCCTCTATCTGGAAATACTCTTCCCCCAAGGTCTTTGCTGGTTCCTTATCATTCAGGCTTCACTTCAAACACGCTTTCCTTAACTATATCTAAAGAATTGCTGGGAGTGGTGGAGGGAGTAGGTAGAGCACAGAGGATTTTTAGGGAACTGAAACTATTCTGTATAATATCATAATGATGGATATATACATATCATTATACATTTGTCCAAATCCATAATATATACAATGTCAAGAGTAAACCTTGGGTAATTACAATTTGTCAATATAGGCTCATCAACTGTAACAAAGGTAGCACTCTGGTTGGGGATGGTGACAGTGAGGGAAGCTATGTATATGTGCAGGCAGGGAGACGACAGGAAATCTCTATATTTTCCCCTCAATTTTTCTGTGAACCTAAAAACTACTCTAAAAAAATAAAATCTTAATAAAAAGTATTTCTTTTAAATCACCTCACCTCATTACCTTAGCATACTTTTCTCCTTGTAGCACTTATCACTGTTTGTAATTATCTTATTCATTTATGTGTTTCACGGATTTATTGCCCATGTCTTCCCTACCTCTGCACTGGCACCATGCAGGGAAAAATTGTGGCTCTTACCCATCACCATATTCCTAGCACTTAGAAAGGCAGCTGGTCCAGACAGGGCCACCATATTCTACCCTCTAGGCTGTACACAGCACAACTTAAGATGGATCATTCACATGGATTATGATTTGATGAAAATCTCTTGGAGGTTTGCAAAAAAACAGACCTGGATCTGAAAAATGTATTCCTACAATACTTCCATTAATAAAACTATAATATTTCTAGATATGCTAATGCAACAATGTGCTACCAAGGTAGCCAGAACATAGGTTAGGTTTCTCAACCTTGGCACTTACATACTTGGCTAGGTAATTCTTTGCTGTGGAGGCTGTCTATGCATTGTAGGATGTTTAGTAGCATCCCTGGCCTCTACCCACAAGATGCTAGTGGCATAAATTCACTAGTTTTAACAACCAAAAATGACTCCAGACACTGCAAAATATTTCCTGGGAGTCACAACTGCCCCAAATTGTAAACCACTGGAATGGTCACTTGGACTTACACCATCTCAGTTTTCTCATCTATAACAAAGGCTCAACTTATCAAAGAGGCTCAACATATCATAGTCAGTTCAACTGTACACACTCGTTTACATCATCTGAAGAAACCTCTGGATATTTACACAACTAAGTTTGTTTTTGTTTTTTTTAACCCAATGCTCATTATTTGAATTTAGGGCAACAAAGTGGTATAGCAAAGTAAGCATTAAATCTAAAAACTAAAAGAATTTTCACAAATCTTCACATTATTCATATAACATGCATATAGAAGATATACACAATGTTATTTTGCTCTTTTCCAAAGAAACTGATGCACTGAAAAATTCTGCAAAGTCATAATTAGGAGTTCAATAAATAGAAGAACCTAGATCTTCCAATTGTCATTCCAATATTCTGTGGTACAAGAAAATTATCTCCAGCATGTGGCGCAACACTGAAAACTTATTATATGAAGTATGATAACCTATATAAAGATACTGGGATAGGGAATGCCTTTTTCCTTTAGAAACTGTGGCAGATCGTATATTAAAGTTCTCAATTATTCACTTACTCCTTCCCCTCAGAAGAATATAATCCCACCCCATTGTCATTCGACCTAGCTACATGACTACTTTGGCCAACGGAACATAAGTAAATGTAACACACATCATATATGAGCAGGAACTTTGAATGCAAATGCAATTTGGTTTGTTTTCTGGGACTTTTGCAATCTGCCACAAGAACATGTGCCAACCAGCCTCCTTCAACCTGGGTCCCAGAATGGATTCACAGAGCTGACCTGCAACAGACCGGCAACACAGAGTAGTAACATTTTACCTACTGCCCTCATGTATGTTTGTATTGTTGTAAAGTCACTGAACTTCTGGAGTATTTCGTTTCTGCAGCAAAAGCAGACTAACACAGGGATGTACTTTTTTGAGTACACAAACATTAAAATACTTACATAACTGTGAATTTCAGCGTATAGGACGTTATAAGTTGTTCCCTCTCCCTCCCTCTTTCTCTACACACACACACGCACACACACAGAATCTTTTGCTTTTCTTTAACATTATTCAATATACATATTATGAATGTTTTCAGAGATAAAAAAAATTATCAGAACATCTGTCTGCACTGAAGACAGTTGTTTTAAAATTCTCAATTCACATTTCAATATTTAAATACCACAAAGATGGCTCAGTTGGTTGAGCGTCCAACTTCAGCTCAGGTCATGATCTCAGTTTACGAGTTTGAACCCCACATCAGGCTCGCTGCTCTCAGCCTATCAGTGCAAAGCCCACTTTGGATCCTCTGACCCCCTCTCTCTGCCCCTCCTTGTCCTGTGCTCTCCCCAAAATAAATAAATATCTAAAAAATAAAAAAATAAATACCACAAAGCACAGTATAACTACCAAGTACACAGAATCCAGGAAAAAGTGTTCACAAATCTAGAGAGTTGGAATATAGTAGGCCTGTGTCCTCCAAATTAGTCTTAGTATTCCTTTTATAGTCAAAAAAACACCAAAAAATAAATACTTGTATCTACACGTTTGCCATCAGCAGACTAAAATGTACTCATTTATAAAAGGAATAAGCAAAAAATTAAAGGCTTTATGTAATTTTATTATTATTCTGTATGGGAAACCAGAAAGTTTAAAATAATTTCAGCACACAGGAAACACACTTGGAAAAAAGCTCACATGTTTTTTTACATGACAGAGAAAGGACTGCTTAGTACACATGCCATTGAATACTCATCACCTGCTATTCACAATCTGACCTACTCCAAGGTCTGGCTTCTGTTCCCACTCCTCCACCAAAACAGCTCTTAAGTTCACCAATGACCACCATGTTGCTGGAACCAGTGGTCACTAGCCTATCCTTTTTGTCCACGATTTCTTTAGCATCAGTAGAAACGAACCAATCACTGCTCCCTTCCCTCCTTCTTGAAACACTTTTAATTTTTGTGATATTACACTTTCCTGAGTTTCCTCTTACCTTATAGGCTTGTTGTCTTTAGCTTCCTTCCTCTACTTGCTTTCTCTCTTTGAAATGCCCTGTGAATGCTGGTGTTCTTCAAGCTAGATCTTAGGACTCTTAAGTAACCTTAACCATTTCAAGAGTTTTAAATATCAGCTACACTGCAGCTACTTCCTAAATAATTACTTCAAGCCCAGGCCACTCTTAGGAATGCCACACTCCTACCCAACTATCTTCTAGACACAGCCAGTAAGATGTCTCACATACATTTCCTATTTTTTGTAAGTTTATTTATTTTGAGAGAAAGAGAATATGAGCAGAGGAGGGGCAGAGAGAGAGGGAGAGAGAGAATCCCAAGCAGGCTCCATGCTGTCAGCACGGAGCCCAAAGCAGGTGAGATCGTGACCTGAGCCGAAATCAAGAGTCAGATGCTCAACTGAATGAGTCCCTGCGTTTCATATTTAACACAGCCAAAAGCAAACTTGATCCTCCCATTTAAACCTACTTCACCTCTAAACTTATCCTCTAGTTCTTCCCATCTCAAAATACAGATTCTTACCCCAGCAATCTAAATATTCACATCATACCCCAGACTCATTCTTGTCATTTCCTTCTCTTCTCCCTTAACCCATCACATCCAATCTACCAGCAAACTGTCAACTCTATCCCCAAGGCATAGTTCAAATGTATCCACTTCTTGCCAACCAACAATCACCATCAACCCAGAATAAGCTACTCTCATGAATTTCTGTAGCAGCCTTCTGACTCATCCATCCCCAAGTTTCTCTCCCCACCAACAGCCCCCAAAATCTGTCTTCACATCAGAGCCAAAAAGTGATCTTTTCAGAACGTAAATAAGATTCTATCACTCCCTTGCTTAAAACTTTCCAATAGCCTCCAATGTACTTTCTCCATATCATGGTCTACAAAGGTCCTACTACATTTTTTCCTCATCTCTTACCATCCTCCCCATTATCCACTGACCACGCTTCTTAAATATGCCAAGATTTTTTAGATTCAAGGCGTTGAACACACTACTCCTATTATTCGAAATGCCCTATACATACTTCCTCCTTTCCTCTTCCCTCACTTTCAACCAGCCTTTACTAAGCATTCAGTTACATAATCACTTTTAGAAACTGCCAGAGGTACTACTTATCACCATCAGTTCTTTAAATTAGTTATGGGTATATTTCAGAATAGTTCAATGTGGGGCACCTGGCTAGCTCAGTTGGTAGAGCCTGTAACTCTTGATCTTGGAGTTGTAAGTTTGAGTCCCACCCACATTGGGTGTAGAGATTAAACATAAAATCTTAAAAAAAAAAAAAAAAAGGAATAGTTCAATGTGTACATTCTAGAAACCCTTGAGAATATTTCTTAATATCAAAAACTTGATAAAAATGTAGAATCCTATCACAACTGGAAATGAAAACAGGCATCAACTATTATCCTATTATATATGACAAAAAAATAAATCCAGGGAAATTAAATAACTTGCCTATTTTATAAGGCTAAATGATAGGTCTTCTGACCCTGTGTTCAGTGAACTAGTCAACCCTCTTCCAATTCTGTTTATTACATTTCCACTTTCTTTAAGATAACCTCAATCATTAAAAAAAAAAGTCCTGAAATTCATATGGGATGACAGAGGGCCTCAAAAGTCAAAACAGTCTTGAGAAAGAGCAAAGCTGGAAATATCCCACTTCCTTCAAAACATACTACAAAAGTACAGTAATCAAAATAGTACGGTACTGGCATAAAGACAGACATATAAACCAACAGAACAGAATCAAGAGCCCAGAAATAGATTCATGCATATGTAGTCAAATGATCTTCAGCAAGAACAGCAACACTATATAATAGGAAAGAGACTATATAATCTCTTCAATAAATGGTGCTGGAAAACTGGATACCTACATGCAAAAGAGTAAAACCGGACCCTTATCTTACATAACACAAAAAAAACAAAATGACTTAACTCAAAAAAAATTTAAATGTAAGACCTGAAACTACAAATTTCCTTGAAGAAAATATAGAGAAATAGTTTCATAATATTGGTCTTGGCAATGATTTCTTGGGTATGACACCAAAAGCACAAATAATAAAAGCAAAAATTAGACAATTTGGAGAATGTCACACTAAAAAGCTACTACACGGCAACAACAGAAAAATCAACAGAATGAAAAGATAACCTACAGAATAGGAGAAAATACCTGCAAACCATATATCTGATAAGGAGTTAATATCTAAAATACATGTAACTCAACAGGGGGTAGGGGGCCTCAATCACTTTATACTGGCTTAAAAAAATGGGCAAAGTATGTGAACAGACATTTCTTCAAAGACACATACTGGTATATGAAAAGGATGCTCAACATCACTAACATCAAAGAAACCTATCACAAAACTACAATGATGTTCCACATCACATCTGTTATGATAGCCATTAACAAAAAAGAAAATAGTAGGTGTTGGCGAGGATATGGAAAAATTAGACCCTTTGTGCTCTACTGACAGGAATGTAAAATGATGCAGCTCCTATGGAAAACAGTATGGAAGTTCCTCAAAAAAAAAGTAAAAATAGAACTCTTATGACCCAGTAATCCAGTACTTCTGGGTATTTATGCAAAAGAACTGAAAACATTACTGGTAGCATTATTCACAATAGCCAAGACATGGAAAAAAACCTAAATGTCAATCAGTGGATGGATGGATAAAAGCAATGTGGTATATACTTACAATGGAATATTATTTAGCCTTAAGAAAGAAGCCTCGGGGCACCTGGGTGGCTCAGTTGGTTGAGCGTCCGACTTCAGCTCAGGTCATGATCTCATACTCTGTGAGTTTGAGCCCCGCATCAGGCTCTGTGCTGACAGCTCAGAGCCTGGAGCCTGCTTCAGATTCTGTATCTCCCCCTCTCTCTGCCCCTCCCCTGCTCATGCTCTGTCTCTGTCTCAAAAATAAATAAAAACATTTAAAAAAAAAAAAAAAGAAAGAAGCCTCATCACATGTTACAACATGCACAAACTTTGAGGATATTATGCTAAATGAAATAAGCCAGTAATAGAAGGCAAGATACTGTATGATTCCACTTATACAAGGTGTCTAAAGTGGTCAAACTCATAAAAGCAGAAAGCAGAATAGTGGTTGCCAAGGGCTAGCAGGGGCAGAGAAAAATGGGGAGTTGCTATTCAATGGCTATAGAGTTTCAGTCATGTAAGATGAAAAAGTTCTAGAGATCCAATGTGCATATAGTTAGCAATAATGTACCATACACTTAAAAAATGTGTTAAGAGGGTAGATTTCATGTTGTGCTCACTATAATAAAAAGAAAAAAAAAAAAAAAAAAGATAACCCCAGTCACTCATCCAAGCTTAGTAACATTGCTTAGGCCTTAACAGCAAATGAGGAAAACAGCTGGCTCAGCTTGGATAGGGAAGTCTTAGTTGCTAGTACTTATTATAGTAAAATGGCAGCAAGAAGGCAAGGTCTTAAGTGTTGATACAAGTTCTTGACCCAGATTATCTGGTCAACTTTTTAAAAAAAAATAATAATGCTGGCTTAAAAGCCAAATTGTATCATATGTAGTGTAGGCAAACAGCTTTTTTTTTTTTAATCCTACTAATCTGTCCTGTGTATGTATGGGTATATACACCCACATGCATGCAAATAATCCTTCACCATAGTACAACCTAGCCAAGAAGATAAAGCTGACTTATAAAGAAAGTGTTACCAAGAACAGAAGAAATACTTTAAATTTCCTATTCTGTACCTATACTGCTACAATGCTCTGATGAAATTCTTATAAAAGACCTGAAAGGACAAGACAACCCTCTGGAGTTCAAACCAACACCACTATTACCCACACAACCAATGTATGTCTTAGGATGGTACAGATGCAATTTGGAGTAGAGGCTTTCAAAATGTTTTTAGCTACAACTCACATGTATGTATTTTTCATATCTGTATACATATCTATATAAAACTAAACAATTTCATCAAATAACATAGTTTAAATGAACATTACTACATATATGCACCTCTTTGTTCTATTTTGCTGCTTAATATTTTAAACACAGCTTACAGTACCAAAATTTCACAAACCACTAATGGACACAACCTAGTTTTAGAAACATTGTACTAGAGCCACAACACTGAACACATGCTACATGATTCAAAGTTACAAAGCATATAGCTAAATATCTATAATAAGGGCTTATAGTATACAAATATTTTACTATATTTTTTAATAGTTATTTATTCTTGAGGGAGAGAGAGCATGAGCAGGGGAAGGACAGAGAGAAAGGGAGACAGAGGATTGGAAGCAGGCTCTGCACTGAGAGCAGAGAGCCCAATGCAGGGCTCAAACTCACAAACTGTGAGATCGTGACCTGAGCTGAAATCAGATGGTCAACCAACTGAGCTAGCCAGGTGCCCCTATAAATAAGGACTTTCTGATGCTGTTCACAAACACTTATGCCTTTGCTCTCTAGGTAGATGTGCTTAAATAATTTAAAAGCTGCTCTTTTCTCTGGGAAGTAAAAGGAAAGATTAAAACCTACCTTCTGTTCCCAGAATTCTAATGACTCCCAAGGTATGCACTGGAGATAAACCATATTTGGAGAAGCAGTTCCAGCACAGAGTCAGAATTTCTCCAAAATTATAAATGACAATGTCATAACTAAAATACAGTTTAGGGGTGCCTGGGTGGCTCAGTCGGTTAAGCAACCAACTTCGGCTCAGGTCATGCTCTCACGGTTCATGGGTTCAAGCCCCACGCAGGGCTCTGTGCTGACAACTCAGGGCCTAGAGCCTGCTTCGGATTCTGTGTCTCCCTCTCTCTCTACCCCTCATCTGCTTGCTCTCTTTCTCTCAAAAATAAATAAAACATTTTTAAAAATTAAAAAATAAATAATAAAGTTGAATTATAAAGACTAAATAGTAACTACAAAAACCCATTTCCCTTCTCAAACAAAATAAAGCAGACAAAGTATGATTTTAAGTGTCCGCAGAAAAGGATTATAAAATCAAAGAATACCTAGCCAATTTAAAAATGGGACTTCAAATCATCTTGAACAAAAACAAAAACAAATATGCTCAAGATTCCTTTTCAAAACCCCATCCTCTCTCCAGCAATGTCCCATACATTTTTTTTAATATCCTCCTTCCAACCACATTCCCATAAACTTTGTTTTACTTACCATCCTTCCCCCTTTAACTTACTTTTTTATGATACGAAGAAAGAACAGATGCCTCTAAAATAGGCTCCAAATTTCCTTGGTGGTTGTCATTATCACTTTTCCTTGTACCATCAAGTTGGTGCCCTTTTCTGAGCCTTATATCTGGCTCTGGAGTCCTGCTGCACCCCAATCGGTTTTCTGCTGTCTGGTTCATGGGACAATCAAGCCTTTCTTACAAAGAGATGTTTCTTTCTGTCCCTTCTTCTTGGGAGGATGGATTTTCTGGATACTGAGTTGACTCTAAGGAGAGGAAAGTTATGAATTAACATATTTTAAATAAACACATTAAATGAGTGCTGGAGGAAGACACAGGTTATGTTATTATACACTCAAACAAAAGAATGTTAAGCAATCATTAAGAAAAATAAAACAATGTATATAATATCTAGGAAAGATTGCCAAAATCTATTTGTAAATAAAAAAAGCAGTATACAAGACAATGCAGATAATGTTCCCAGAAGTTATAAAACTATAACTGTATATGTACACAGAGTAATTATTGGAAAATACTCAAAACTGTGCTTGGTACACAGAGAAGAACTTAGGGTCTCAAGTGAGAATTCAAATTGGACTAAAAATCAGCCAACTATTTGTTTAACAAATCATTTTGTTCTGTCTGCATTTTTTTTTTTTTACAATATGCCATTACTGTTTCAAATATACTATTTTACAACATATCATTACTTTTTCAATGAAAAACATACCTATCTGCAGAAAGAATACAGCTGGGTCTTATATATCTAATCTCATTTAAACATCACAATGACCCTACAGGGTATATTTTTTGTGTTTCTACTTTTCAGGTAGGGAAACAAAAATTCACCATACTTTGTATGAAACAGGACAAAGTCTGTGACTTTTATAGCACATATTATTGGTAATATTTTGCATATAAATTGCTTAAATGTCTGACATTTCAATATTTGAGTTGTTTTGAATTCTAACTAGACTACTCTGGAAGGCAAGAAACTCAGGACCAGAGAGAGCATACTCCTTTTACATTCCTTGAGTTCCCAGAAAGTACTATGCACATGAATGTTTAATGAATATATGATAAATAATATTTAAATGTTCTTTGTGTAAAAACACTTCCAGAAATCATCACTATCTCTCTAAACTAGACTGTAGTACGTTTCCTAGGTGTTCAATTATTTCAAGTCCTTGACCCTCTTAACTCACATGCAAAACTTAATTTAGACATGTAGTTATATATACTAATAAGGTCATTATCACAGCCAATCCAACTAGAAACACTAAAACATGATAAAGCGAGGGTATGTGTTATGCTATAAATCCCATGAGATTCAAAGTTCTTACTGGGGGAAAGGAGGAGTAGGGCAAAGTGGAAGGGCCTGGATATTATAAAAAGAAGGTAAAATGTGGATCTGGCTTTCATATATATGGGTACTAAAACTAAGAATCAGTCCTAGAATTCAAACTGGACTAAAAATTAGCCAACTATATGTTTAACAAATCATTTGAGTTTGCTTCAGGATTTCTCTAAGGGCTTTCAAAGTTCTGGAGCAAGAACAAATACAAATCTTTAAGGATCACCAAAACTTAGCACGTTCCTATCACATAAGGACCTAAGCAAGCATATTAATAATATTGAGATTATAAACTATGCTATTAATGCCAAATTCTGAAAGAGAAAACAATGTTAATGATTTCTGTTTATTTATGTACACTTCACAAAGCTATTTCACACCCACCATTTCATTTTGTTTCAGGGAAGAGGAAGCTAACATTTACTGCAGATCAACAATTCAACAAAGTTAAATTCCATACCAGAGAATTTACATGTGGTATCTCACATAACCCTAATATATAGCCCCCTGGGATATTTTATCTCTCATTTTATAGATGTGGAAACTGAGACTTGGAGATTAGTTAATTTATTCAAGACCATTAGTCAAGAGGAGCAGCTGGAATTTATATCCAGGTCTTTCTGGCCTGCACAATATCCATGTTCTTTCTATACCCAAAAGATTAAGATTGGGGGGGAAAAAAAGATAAAAACTTGAACCCTAAAGTCATTTGGCTCACATGGTAAGTAAACTACAGAATCAGAATCTTTATTCACAAATTGTAGCAAGTAAAATAAAAGTTTACTGCAAAGTAGCCTTGAAATATGACCACACTAAACTTCTCCTAAGTGGGAGCTATACATGGAGGAGTATTGCTCATTTATGAGAATATAAATGGCATGTTCTATTAAGTTAGAATTGTTTTGTAATCCACAACTCAGAAAGAAAGAAAAAAAGCAAATAATAAGAAATAAGTTTTCCAGGGGCACAGTCGACTAAGCTCTCTGATTTCAGCTCAGATCATGATCTTGCGGTTTGTGAGTTTGAGTCTTGCGTCCGGCTCTGCACTGACAGTACGAAGTCAGCTTGGGATTCTCTTCTGTCTCCCTCTCTTTCTGCCCTTCCCCTCGCTCGCCAGCACTCTCTCGCAAAATAAATAAACAGAAAAGAAAAGAGAAAAAGGGAAGGGAAGGGAAGGGAAGGGAAAGAAAGGAAAAGAAAGGAAAAAGGGAAGAAGGGGAAGGAAGGGAAAAGGGAAGGGGAAGGAAGGGAAAGGGGAAGGGAGAGTAGAGTGGCAGGAGCAGGGAGGAGGAAGAAAATCTTAGGTCTGTCCCACCAAATATCTTATAGATCTTCTGCTGCATGGCCTTCATAAAAGAAACACCATGACAACTGGACTTACTCCTAGAATGCAAGACTAGTTCAATACAGATAAATCCATCAATGTAATACATCGCATTAATAAAATGAAGGAAAAACACATAAGCATCACAACCGATGCAGAAAAAACACTTGACAAGATTCAACACCTTTTCATGATAAAAACACTCAGTAAAACAGGAAGAGAAGGAAATGTTCACAAAAGTCATATATGAAAAAAAAAAACCATAGCAAACGTCATAATAGTGAAAGACTTAAAACTTTTTCTCTAAGATCAGAATTTTGTACTTCGTGTATCTGTTCCAATATAAATTTAATAATTCTAAAAATTAATAAAAAATGAAAATAGTCAAAAGCACTAAATATAGTTTTTACTACCAAAATCATTAAGTATAGGTACCTTTTAAGATTTTCCAAGTATTCAGGGGTGCCTGGGTGGCTCAGTAGGTTAAGTGTCTGGCTCAGGTCATGATCTCACAGTTCGTGGGTTCGGGCCCCACACTGGGTTCTGTGCTGGCAGCTCAGAGCCTGAAGCCTGCTTTGGATCTGTGTCTCCCTCTCTCTCTGCCCCTCCTCTGCTCATGCTCTCTCTCTTTCTCTCCCTCAAAAATAAGTAAACATTAAAAAAAAAATAAAATTTTCCAAGTATTCAGAACATAAAAGAAAATTAAGCATTCCTTTCTGCATTTTTTTCTTTTTTAGAGAGAGAAGCGCACGCACTTACAAGCAGGGGAGACGGGCAGAAGGAGAGAGAAAGAGGGAGAGGGAGAGAGAGAGGAAGAGGGAGGGGAGGAGGGAGGGGAGGAGAGAGAGGGAGAAAGAGAGAGAGGGAGAGAGGGAGGGGGAGAGAGGGAGGGGAAGAGAGAGAGAGAGAGAGAGAGAGAGAGAGAGAGAGAGAGAGAGAGAGAGAATCTCAAGCAAGCTCGACACTCAAGTGTAAAACGCGACACGGGGCTCAATCCCATGACCTTGGGATCACGACCTGAGCCAAGGTCAAGAGTCTGACACTCAAACGAGCCACCCAGGCACCCCACCTTTCCATATTTTACATAAACTGTCCTATAACCTCTGAGTCTGAAACAATTAAAAGACTGATCATGAAATGACAACTCCAAAGGTCACATTTTTAATGTAATAAAAAAAGTTACATTATTTTATATATATAACTTTTGTACATAGTATAGCCTATTCATCACATACAGCTCTCTTAAGCCAGACCTTTATACAAATAGAAATCACCAAAAATGATCAATTTTTAGTTTTAACAATTCAAAATAACACCTACCAATAACAGTATGTGGATATCTGAGTTAGATGTTTCACAGAATTTGAGCTATTGCCTGCCAATGCCACTTGACAAATTTGGGGCTGTCATAAATCTCTTTTCACAAGCAGTATTTTTTTTTTAATTTTTTTTTTTAACGTTTATTTTTGAGACAGAGAGAGACAGAGCATGAATGGGGGAGGGTCAGAGAGAGGGAGACACAGAATCCGAAACAGGCTCCAGGCTCCGAGCTGTCAGCACAGAGCCCGACGCGGGGCTCGAACTCACGGACCGTGAGATCATGACCTGAGCCGAAGTCGGCCACTTAACCGACTGAGCCACCCAGGCGCCCCTCACAAGCAGTATTTTTTAATGATTCTCTAAGAGCTGTACTTTGCAAATGCCTTTAGAATTGCTATAATCTCTAGGGGAGGAGTCAACATGGTGGAGAAGTAGGGGGATCCAAAGTTCCCTCATCCCTCAAACAGCAGTATTAAGGCCAGAAGACTGGGAATTCCAGGAATCTGGGCTACAGTGACAGAAACATCTCCAGGGACCCATGGGACAACTAGACAGGCTATAGGTGTGTGATTGCAAACTAGGAGAGATAAAACGGGTGGTACAGGCACAGACGGGAGATTTCCCCTCGGTGGAGAGACAAAAGGAAGAGAAAGGGAGGCTGTGGAAACGTAGGACTGTATTTGGACAAGAGAAAAACCACAGACCTAGGAACAGAAAAAACAGAAGGAACCAATTTCTACCTCATTCTAGGGTGGCAGGGCTTTCTCCAGACTGGAGCCACCCTGTGCATGCACCTGGGGAGGAGGGGAGCCAGCCTCAGTCTCCGTAGCCAGCTCAGAGGCACAGTCAGAGACAGTAATCCTCTCCCTTGAATGCTGTGGGAAGAAGGCAAAAAGCCATTCCAAGAACAAAAGACTCTGCAGGTTCCTGCCAGCCAGAGGCCCCTTACCAGCTGAGCAGAGTAGTGCTACCCCAGAACTGGGGCACAGAGCAGGATCCTTTAAGACATCCAACAAACCTGCTCACTCATGCCCACCTAGCACTGTGAGGAGCCAGAGGCCCTTTGTTGGCTTCTGGAGTGGCACTTCCCCAGAACCAGGAAACTTGGGAGTGGGATCCTTTAAGATATCGGGGTTTGAATCCCAGCCAAGCACTTTGGAGGTGCAGGAGACTGTGGAGCACACTTGCCCAGCACAGTGAGGATGGCCTGAACAGAGTGGTTTGGGACACCCAGTCCAGGGGGAAAGAGACTGGGATATCGCCATTTTTCTCCCCATCACCAACAAGGTGGGGCTTCAGGGAACGGATGAGGGGCCCACAGTGGAGGCAGGACCACCTACACCAAACCACACCCCTCTGGGCCTGGTAACTGCATGTCTACCTGAGCAAGATTGACAATGACTAGACCAGACAGACCCTCCTCCAGACCAGCACTGCCACCAGTTCCAAGGCACCATCAGGTATCAGTCCAGCATTTTTGCATTTTCTGATTTGATTCTTGGTCAATTCTTATTTTATATTTTATATATACATATAAAATAATATGTATCTTTTTCCTTCTTCCTTTTCTTCTGCTTATTCCTTCCCTTCTCTATTCTGGTTACTAAGGTTATTGAGTTGTTTAAGCAGACATTTTTAATCTATTCTTTTTACACCTCTTCTTTATCTCCTTCTTTATTTTCCTCTCTCTCTCTCTCTCTCTCTCTCTCTCTCTCTCTGGATTAAGCCGTATAGTTTCTCTGATTCTCTGCCTGGTCAATTTTTTTGTTTGTTTTCTTTTTCCCTACCCGTCATTTCTCTTTTTGTATGGGATAGCCTTCTTCTACCACACCCCCCCTTTTTCTTTTTTTTAAATTTTTTCCAGGGTTACTTCGATGAACAAATCAAAGCTTACCTGGTGGAAGGCCCAAACCACCACTACAAGTAGGAAGATAAAGCACCCAGAGTCACAACAAGAGACAGCACGCAACACACTCCAAAAACACGTCCTGAAGGACCAGGCCCTGGATAGTTTATGACCCCATTTTAATATAATAGTGCTTCCAGGTGTAGGACACATAATAAGCTTTTAAAACACATAAGGTACAGAAAACTACCCAAAATGGAAAAATGGAAGAATTCTCCTCAAAAGAAATTCTAGGAAGAAATGACAAGAGAGGAAGAAATGACAGCTAGAGATTTTAGATTAATAGTCATAAGATTAATAGCTGGGCTTGAAAAAAGTGTAGAAGACAGCAGAGAATCTATTGCTGCAGAGATCAAGGAACTAAGGAATAGTCACAATGAATTCAGAAATGCTGTAAATGAGGTTCAAAATAAACCAGACGCAGTGACATCAAGGATGGAGAAAGCAGAGGGGAGAATAAGTGAAATAGAAGATAAAATTATGGAAAACGATGAAGCCAAGAAAGAGATAAGAAAATACCACACCACAAGGGGAGAATTAGAGAACTAAGTGATTCAGTGAAACATAGTAATATCCATATCATAAGAATTCCAAAAGAAGAGCAAGGAAAAGGGGCAGAAGGTTTATTTGAACACAATTATAGCTGAGAACGTCTCTAATTTGGGGAAGGAGGCAGACATCCATATCCAGGAGGCAAAAAGAACTCCCTTCAGATTTAACAAGAATAAGTCTTCTCCAAGGCATTTCACAGTGAAATTGGCAAAATACAAAGATAAAAAGATAATTCTGAAAGCAGCCAGAGACAAACAGGCCTTAATCTACAAGGGTAGACACATAAGGGTAGTAGCAGACCTGTCCACTGAAACTTGGCAGGTCAGAAGGGAGGGGCAGGAAATATTCAATGTGCTGAATAGGAAAAATATGCAGCCAAGAATCCTTTATCCAGCAAAGCTGTTATTCAGAATAGACGGAGAGATAAAGGTTCCCAGACAAAAAATTAAGGAGTTCATGACCACTAAACCAGCCCTGCAAGAGATCCTAATGGGGACTCTGTGAGTGGAATGCTACAAAGACCACAAGGGACCAGAGACATCACCACAAGCATTAAACCTACAGATAACACAATGACTCTAAATCCATATCTTTCAATAATGCTGAATGTAAATGAACTAAATGCTGCAATCAAAAGATACAGGGTATCAGAATGGATAAAAAAAAAAACAAGATCCATCTATATGCTATCTATGAGAGACTCATTTTAGACCTGAAAACACCTTCAGATTGAAAGTGAGAAGATGGAGAACCATCTATCATGCTACTGGAAGTCAAAACAAAGCTGGAGTAGCCATACTTAGACAAACTAGATTTTAAACTAAAGGCTGTAACAAGAGATGAAAAAGGGCATTATATCATAATTGCAGGGTCTATCCATCAAGATAAGCCAACAATCACAAATGTTTACACCCCCAACTTGGAGGCACCCAAATATATAAATCAATTAATCACAAACATAAGCAATCTTATTGGTAAGAATACAGTAATTGCAGGGGACCTTAATATTCCACTTAAAACAATGGACAGATCATCTAGGCAGAAAATCAATAAAGAAATAATGGCCTTGAATGATACACTGGACCAGATGGATTTGACAGATATATTAAGAACTATTCATCCAAAAGCAGAATACACATTCTTCTCAAGTGCACATGGAACATCCTCCAAGATAGATCATATACTAGGTTACAAAATAGCCCTCAATAAATATAAAAGAATTGAGATCATACCATGCATATTTTCAGATCACAATGCTATGAAACTTAAAATAAACCACAAGAAAAAATTTGGAAAACCCCCAAATGCATGGAGGTTAAAGAACATTTCTTCAGAAAAAAATGAATGGGTCAACCAAGCAATTAAAGAAGAAATTTAAAAATATACGAAAGCAAATGAAAATGAAAACATGACAGTCCAAAGGCAGTCTTAAGGGGAAAATACATTGCCATCCAGGCTTATCTCAAGAAACAAGAAAAATCTCAAACACAAAATCTAACCATACATCTAAAGGAACTAGAAGCACAACAGCAAAGAAACCCCAAAGTCACCAGAAGAAGAGAAATAATAAAGATTAGAGCAGAAATAAACAATATAGAATCAAAAAAAAAAAAAAAAAAAAAAAAACCAGCAGAATGGATCAATGAATTTAAGAGCTGGTTTTTTGGAAAAATAAACAAAACTGATAAACCCCTAGCCAGAATTCTCAAAAAGAAAAGAGAACCCAAATAGATGAAATCACGAATGAAAGAGGAGAGATCACAACCAACACCACAGAAATACAAATATTAGAGAATACTATGAAAAAGCATGCCAACAAACTGGACAACCTGGAAGAAATGGACAAATTCCTAGACACCCACACACTACCAAAACTCAGGAAGAAATAGAAAATTTGAACAGACCCATAACCAACAAAGAAATTGAATCAGTTATCAAAAATCTCCCAACAAATAAAAGTCCTGGGATGGCTTCCCAGGGGAATTCTACCAGACATTTAAAGCAGAGTTAATGTCTATCTTCTCAAGCTGTTCCAAAAAACAGAAACGGAAGGAAAGCTTCCAGACTCATTCTATGAAGCCAGCATTACCTTGATTCCCAAACCAGAGAACCCACTAAAAAGGACAATTACAGGCCAATATCACTCAGGAACATGGATGAAAATATTCTCAACAAGATACTTGCAAATCGAACTCAACAGTATATTAAAAGAATTATTCACCATGATCAAGTGGGATTCATTCCTGGGCTGCAGGGCTGGTTCAATACTTGCAAATCAATCCATGTGATACATCACATTAATAGAATAAAGGATAAGAACCATATGATCCTATCAACAGGTGCAGAAAAAGCATCTGACAAAATACAGCATCCTTTCTTAATAAAAACCCTCAAGAAAATCGGGATAGAAGGAACATATCTTATATCATAAAAAGCCCATGAAAAGCCCATAGCCAATATCATCCTCAATGTGGAAAACCAGAGTTTTCCCCAAGATCAGGAACATGACAGGAACACGGCAGGAATGCACTCTCACCACTGTTGTTTAACATAGTGTTGGAAGTCTTAGCCTCAGCAGACAACAGAATGAAATAAAGGGTATCCAAATTGGCAAAGAAGTAGTCAAACTTTCACTTTTCGCAGATGACATGATACTCTACGTGGAAAACCCGTAAGACTCCACCAAAAAGCTGCTAGAACTGATACATGAATTCAGCAAAGTCACGGGATACAAAATCAATGTACAGAAATCAGCTGCATTTCTATACATCAACAATAAAGCAACAGAAAGAGAAATCAAGAAATTGAGCCGATTTACAATTGCACCAAGAACCATAAAATACCTAGGAATAAACCTAACCAAAGATGTAGAAGATCTGTAGGCTGAAAACTATAGAAAACTTATGAAAGAAATTGAAGACACAAAGAAATGGAAAAACATTCCATGCTCATAGATTGGGAGAACAAATATAGTTAAAATGTCAATACTACCCAAAGCAATCTACACATTCAATCCCAACCAAAATTGCACCAGCATTCTTCTCAAAACTAGAACAAACAATTGTAAAATTTATATGGAACCACAAAAGACCCCGAATAGCCAAAGTAATGTTGAAAAAGAAAACTAAAGTGGGAGGCATCACAATCCCAGGCTTTAGCCTCTACTACAAAGCTGTAATCATCAAGACAGTACGGTATTGGCACTAAACAGACACATAGACCAATGGAATAGAACAGAGAACCCAGAACTGGACCTACAAATACATGCTCAACTAATCTTTGACAAAGCAGGAAAGAGTATCCAATGGAATAAAGACAGTCTCTTCAGCAAATGGTGCTGGAAGAACTGGACAGCAACATGCAGAAGAATGAAACTGGACCACTTTCTTACACCATACACAAAAACAAACTCAAAATGGATGAAAGACCTAAATGTGAGACAGGAAACCATCAAAACCCTAGAAGAGAAAACAGGCAACAACTTCTTTGACCTCAACCGCAGCAACTTCTTACTCAACCCGTCTCTGAAGGCAGGAGAAATAAAAGCAAAAATTAACTATTGGGACCCCCTCAAGATAAAAAGCTTCTGCACTGCAAAGGAAACAATCAATAAAACTAAAAGATAACCGACAGAATGGAAGAAGGTATTTGCAAATGACTTACAGATAAAGGGTTAGTATCCAAAATCTATAAAGAACTTATCAAACTAAACACATGAAAAATAAATCAGTGAAGAAGTGGGCAGAAGACATGAATAGACACTTTTCCAAAGAAGACATCCAGATGGCCAACAGACACAAGAAAAGATGCTTAACATCATAATCATCAGTGAAATACAAATCAAAACCACAATGAGATACCACCTCACACCTGTCAGAGTGGCTAAAATTAACTCAGGAAACAACAGATGGTGGCAAGGATGCACAGAGAGAATCTCTTTTGCACTACTGGTGGGAACACAAACTGGTGCAGCCTCTCTGGAAAAGTGTGGAGGTTCCTCAAAAAATTAAAAATAGAACTATCCTATGACCTAGGCAATTGCACTACTAGGAATTTATCCAAAAGATACAGGAGTGCTAATTCACAGGGCCATTTATACCCCAATATTAATAGCAGTACTTTCAACAATACCCAAATCATGGAAAGAGCCCAAATGTCCATCAACTGATGAATGGATAAAGAAGATGTGGTTTATATATACAATGGAATACTACTTGGCAAAGAGAAAGAATGAAATCCTGCCATTTGCAATGACACGAATGGAACTGGAAGGTATTATGCTAAGTGAAGTAAGTCAGTCAGAGAAAGAGATATCATATGTTTTCACTCATAGGTGGAACTTGAGAAAATTAATAGAAGACCATGGGGGAAGGTAAGGGGAAAAAACTGTTTCAAACACAGAGGGAGGCAAACACATAAAAGACTCTTAAATACAGAGAACAAACTGAGAGTTGGGGGCGGGGGGGGGACAGAGCAGAGATGGAAATGAGTGATGGGCACTGAGGAGGGCACTTGTTGGGATGAGCACTGGATGTTGTATGTAAGCAATAAAGCACGGGAATCTACCCCCGAAACCAAAAGCACACTGTATTCAATGTATGTTAGCTAACTTGACAATAAATATTAAAAAAACAAAAAGGAAAGAAAGAATTGCTATAATCTCCCTGAATAAGAAAGCAACACAACTAAACCCTTCAATTCCCTACTTTTCATAAGGAAAATAAAACAAAACTTGGTGGTCTTGAGATAAAGAAGGCTGCTATCATATTAACCTCACTTTTGTACATTCCATTCAGAACCTCGAATTACTAAATTCTTTCTTCTAGTAGGTGCCTATCTTATGGCTGGGGGACCTAAGCCTCAGAGGTAGAGATCTAACAACGGAAATAAGTAGCAAAAATCAGATCCAGATCACACAACTGACTCCCAATGAGTTCAAATTCTTGGTATTAGAATGTTTCAAATCTCAAAAAGACCATCTTAATCTATTAAATCTCATCTCTACCTATCATTATGTTATATACCATACCTACTTTCACCTAAGGGTTGTTCCACTTTAAAAACATTTACCTTGGAATAAAGAGCTCTATCTCTAAAGAAAATCACTTAATGGCATTCATGGTCATTCCATTAAACCTGACATTTATTATTTTGTAAGACTCTCCAAGGCTTTTTAGTTCCAGACAGGTTATTTGTCCCAAAGGTACACTTTCTGGCAAAGTATGAATGCCCTACATGTTTTCTAGTGATTCCTAGCCTGTCAGTTGGCCACTGAATTAAATAAACCAAACCACTGTTTATTAACCTTATATTTTCCTGCTTAATGATTTAAGGCTTTACCTTTCTAAGTTATACTCTTCAACTTGCTGATTCAATAATCAACTTGCTAATACTATAGATTTACTTGCCTTAGAGGATAGTATTACACAACATTATTGCTAAAGATATTCCTCCCTTATCTCAAATCGCCATATCCAATCCATTAGCAAATGTTATAGATTTTACCTCCAAAATACCTCTCAAATTATTTCCATTTCTTTTCCTTTCCTCTGTCACACTTCTTAAGCCAGGTTATCCAGTATTCTCTGACCAAGAATACTTCTGATAGGGGCACCCAGGTGGCTCAGTTCATTAAGTATCCAACTCCTGATTTCAGCTCAGGTCATGATCTCAGGGTTCATGAGTTCAAGCCCGGCATTGGTCTCTGTGCTGACAGCATAGAGCCTGCTTGGGATTGTCCCTCTTCCTTTCTCTCTGGCCCTTTCCCACTCACGCTCACTCTCTCTCAAAATAAATGAACTTAAGAAAATAAAATTTAATTTGAAAAAAAAAAAAGCATACTTTTGATAATCCCCTAATGGGTCTCCCTGTCTCTCTTATACCTACAGTCCTCTATACAATGGCCAAAGTGCTCTTTCAAACAGAAAAATCATACCAATTATCCCACTAAAATCCTTCCAGTACATTTTATTCCTTGTGCAAAGGAAAACCAAAATCTTTTCCATAATCTCCACAAGGTCCTTCATGATTTTGTCTCTGTCAATCTCTCCAATTTAACTCATAAAGCTCACTCATCGGTTCACTTATTCTTTTAATCCTTGTCTATACCAATCTTGATCATCATCAGGACCTGGAAAAAGACCTGATCCCTAGAGTCACCTTTTGTAAAAACTCTTACATGACCATTCTTACCTAACACAGCATTACCCCAGCCTCCATACCAGTCACTGATAGCACTTTACACTGTTTAATTTCCTTCATAGCACTTCCCACTCTCAAATCATATTTTTACTTGTTCCCTTTTTTATTATCTATCTTGCCCCACTAAACCATCAGTTCCAAAAGTGTTAAACCTGGTCTGTCCTGTTCACCACATGTATCTCTAACAGTGTCTGTCATATAGTACACCCTCAAAATTTATTTATTTCTCTTTCAACTCAATTACTGCCCCTTCCCTCCGTCCCCCCAAAAGAAGCCTTTATGGAAGTTATTTTCCCCACCAAAAAAAAAAAAAAAAAGAATTTTTATGGCAGTATAAAATTAAACAAGAAATCTTGAAGAGAATCTCTTTCAAAAAATGTTATTCTTTAAAACAAGTAACCTACCCTCAAATATTTTTGAGATGGGTTTTTTATTGTTACTAATTAATGTAACTATTTATTCTTATTTTTAAGAAAAATATTCCTGTGCTCTTAAAAGAAAATATAAATCTGAAGATTTAAATAGAGAAAAAAATCCATGAAAATGCCTTCATCATTCAACACAGAAGAAAATCTTGTCTCTTAAATGTACTCACTCCATTAATAAGCATGCTTATGAAGCTGCCAGATAGTTTTGAGTAGCAGAGTTTATCCACCCTCAAAAGGTGATGGTGGGAAGAAAGGAGAAACCAGCATAACTAGCAATTTGAGATAAGATGGTTTCTGCTGGCTGGAGAATTCACCTAATATAGTATTTTATTCTTTTAGGTTCTGGAATTCTTCCAGACACACTTTAAACAAAAACAGTAAGAGAGGGAGGAAAATACAAACTCCCTAGGCAGGGGGATAAAGGGTTGTTTTGTTTTCTCTAAAACAAGAAATGACAGAATTGGAGCTTTATTGGCTGACATGACAAATTAAATACAATTTGTAAATAAAACAAAGTAATAAAACTCATCAAGGTGTGCCCATAAGGGAATAACACATTAAAATCAAGTAGTGATAATATTCTAACATTTACTTCCACCCCTGAATAGGAAAAAAAAAATTTTTTTAAGTGAATTTGACACCTGAAAACTCTAATAAGACACTGACCAAATCTTAAATTCCAAGTATGAATATGGAAAAGTGTTGGAGTAATGCTGTCTTTAAAAGTCAGTATAACAAACCGTGTTTTTTGCATTATAGGAAAACTAATCACTCACTGACTTCTTTAAGGACCCATACTTCTATTTGGTAAACTTGGAAATTATTGCACCTAATACCATGAAGACAACTAGGTACCAACTCTAGAGGGAATGGACTAATTTTGAAACAATTCAGCAGAAAACCTAAAGCCTGGTAACAAACATACATTTTCTATATGACAAATTATTAACACTCTTTGTTTAAAAAAAAAATCCCCAAGTATCTTGGGTACTCTCTTTAAAAACAAAAACAAATACAACTTCAACTATGAAAAGCACACTGAAATATACTTAAACGATCTGTCTGAAGAACAAGTATTTAGACATTGAATATCTAACAAAAGGAGACCACCATTTCAAACAGAAATAAATATACATTATTTAATATAAACATATATTGTCAAGTATCCTTTATCTGATTTATTCTTCATAACCACTGTAAAGATTCAATACTTCCCATCTACAGCTGAGGAATCTGAGGCTCAGACAGGTTGAGCAGGTAACTAAAAGCCTCACAGCTGGCAAATGGAAGAAGAGAGTTCAAACTCAGGTGTTTCACACTTTCCAGTCAGCCATGATGCTCTAAGTGGAAATGAAAATAGACCAACAATATGCACAGTAACTCTGACCAAATTTTTTGTGCCAAAAATAGGGTGCAAGGTTTAACTAGAAATATATTTTCCTGATTTTATTTTAAGTTTATTTAGTTATTTTGAAAGAAAGAGAAAGCACACATGGGGGCAGGGTAGAGAGAGACGGAGAGAGAGAATCCCAAGCAGGCTCTGCGCTCAGCAAGGAGCCCAAGACAGGGCCTGATCTCACAAGTGTGAGATCACGACCTGAGCCGATATCAAGAGTCACACACTTAACCGAATGAACCACTCAGGTGCCTCTGTATTTTCCTAACTTTAAATTTCTATATTTGAAATGCAGCTCCAAAAAATCTAATTTAATAATCTACAAAAAAATTTTTTTTGATTCAGTAATTCTATTGATATTGATATTTAAAACTTGCAAAAAAAGAAGTTAATGCAGGTCTCAAGAGTCTAATTACTCTTAGGGCTATCTCCAAGAGCATGCTATCTCAAGGAAATCCTGTTTCCCCACCTATAAAAAGCAGTATTTGTGAAAAAATCTTATTTAATTACACTAAATGCACATTTAGTGTTCTAAAGTAATCAAGAACAGAAGATACAGATAACAAACATTAATTTTTGAACAAAAAAACCCACAGTATCACCACTTTCTTAAGGGAAACCATTGAGAAGCTTAAAAGCTAAACAGTTAGACCTTAGAATTACACATAACCTGGTATTACTCTTGTTTAGATAGCAATATAAACTGCAGTAAACCTCCAATCTACATAGAACAAGACTTGCAGACCTAGTTATATATCAAGAATTATCTAAAAAACAGCCATGACTCCTTGACCTAAAATCCTACTCTTTCAAATTTCTCTTTAAAACTGATACTAAAGCAATACAAAAACAGGAAAATCCATATGCACAAAAGTATTTATTTTGGGGAGAGAAAAAAAAGCAATTAACCATTCTTGTGTTTTTTTATTAGAATATTAAATAACATTTAGAAATGTATGAACAGTTTATTTATGGTATCTTAAAATTAAAGAACAAGATAAAATGCTTATCACAATTAGATAAAAATAAGCTTTACAGCTATATAAAAATGTGTGTATAATACAAAAGTTTAAAAGGCAATTTACCAAAATGAGTTGAAAACTTAGTCCATGCAAAAAGCTACACAAATAGTTTATAGTAGCTTTATTCACAATTGCCAAAAGTTGTAGCAACCACATGTTCTTCAATAGGTGAATAAACTATGATACATCAATACAACAAAACATTACTCAATTAAAAAAAAAAAAACAAGCTATTAAGTCATGCAAAGAAACTTACATAGAGGAAATTTTGCTAAATGGAAAGAAGCCATTCTAAAAGGCTACATACTACATGATTTCAAAGCTGACATTCTGAAAAAGGCAAAATTAGGGAGACAGTAAAAAGATGAGTGATTAACAGAAGTTCATGGGAAAGAGAGATGAATAGGTGGAGCACAGGACATTTTTAGGGCAGTGAAACTATTCTGTATGATCCTGTAATGGTGGATACATACACACATTTGTCACAACCCACACAAAGAATAAACCCTACTGTAAACTTTGGAATTTAGTTAATATTAACATTTATATTGGCACATCAAACATAACAAACATACCATACTAATGAAAGATACTAATACTAGATGAAACTGGAGGAAATGAGAGGGTATATGGGAACTCTGTATTTTCCATTCAATTTTTCTAAAAACTTAAAATTGCTCGAAAAAAACACAAGGTACTAATTTTTTTAAAAAGAAACTTTGACAAAAACAAATATAAAAAAACTAAAATCATTCAGGTAGAGTAGTGGATTAATCAGTGATATTTTTTTCCTTTTAGAATTGGTTATTTTCATGTATTATATTTAGCAACACATCAGCCATGAAATATAATTCTAGCAATGTGTGAAGTAGCTGCCCAGTCCCCAAACAGAAATCAATTCACTCCTAGTTTTACCTACATAAAACCACACATAAATTATCCATCTGTGATTTTTTTAATTGTCCTCAATTTGGAATAAAAAAAAAGTTGAGTGGCAGCTTTCAACTATTACACCACGTATTGAGGGGTAGAGGGGGAAGATGTGAGGAATCTATATAATTGCCAGCTAATTTCAGTCACTTAGTGACTACGAATGACTAATGATTTCAATGGAAAGTGAAGAATTTGATGTGAACAGTAGGGACATATGCCTCCCTCAAATTTTTAAGACTTTAGAAGAAATGAACTCTACTTCTTTTACTCATCTCTTACTTAGTTTATAATTACCACAAAATCATCCACAGACTACAGCTCAACTGATGACAAGATACCACATAGTTATGATGAAAACCAACACTGAAAATAAATGTCCAACCTGGTCTATCACATTTTTCAAAGCTAGAGATTTATCTCAACACCACTTTAAAACTGTTTTCTATAGATAGGAATTTATACATCAACTTCTTAAAAGTTCAATATAAAGTCCAATCTAAATCATTGTAAACATTTCCAAAATCATTTTATTATCTGAGTTAACATGATCAGTTAAGTCATGCAAACATCACGAAAAATCTTACAATCTAATATGTTGCTTAAAAAGGAATCGACAGACAGTGATATCAACAAGAAGGAACAGGAGTTTTCAGCATTCATTTCCCACGAAACAGCAATTTTGATAATTGCCCATGGACTAGAGTACCTTTGTGGGAACCCTGGAGTCCCAGAGAGGTCTCATAAGCTCTTTGGAGGAAAAAAATCTGCAAGTAAGTACACTGAAGAAAGTAAGAAGAACAGTTACAACTTCACCAATGGCATACTTTCCCTAAAGCAGCACAAATCAGTGCCAAGAAAGAATCCTTCCACCTGTGATTTCTACCACAGGGGAAGGTGCGAACAAAATGAGCACCCACTTCCCCAGATCTACAGGATGCTGCTCAGGGGCCCCTTCATTCTCATTCCACCCAGAACACTGAGACAAAGCAGGGAAGAGAAACAGGGCTCACAGCAACTAGGGCACAGAATTCAATAAAGTGCCATGGATGTTACTGACCACTCACAGGCTCCAGCAAGAGGCCTACCCACAAACCTCATAAGACACATTACCTGAAGATAACCCCAACTAGGCCCCATGTGCCCCCAGCACTCCATGTGCTCTTCCCCAATGAAACCAGCTCACGCAAAGCACTGAAAATCATAGACAAAGCAATCACAGACGGCTGGCTCAACTCTCCTGGATTGAAAGATGGTACACGGCCTTCAAAACTTCAGGACACTGCCCTAGGAAAAAATAAATGGGAGCCTTTCAGCATAAACAACAAAATTGCTTTTTAAGGAAACTCAGTGACCTACATGAGAGCACAGATAAACAACTCAATGAAATCAGAAAAAGACATAAAAACGAGAAGTTCAACAAAAATATAGAAATCACAAAAAATAATCAAACACTAATTCTGGGGCTGAAGAATACAATAAATAAAATGAAAACTGCAATAGAAAACTTCAAAAGCATATTCAATCAAACACAACAAAGAATCTCTGAGCTCAAACATGTCATTTCAAATTACTGAGTCAGAGAAGAAAAAAGAAAAACAAATGAAAAACAACGAAGAAAACTTACAGGAATTATGGGCTACCATCAAATGAACCAATATACCCATAGTGGGAGTCCCAGAAAGAAAAGAGGGAGAAAAAAGGCAGAAAACTTATTTAAAGAAACAATGGCAGAGAGGTGCCTACGTGGCTCAGTTGGTTAAGTGTCCATCTCTTGACTTTGGCTCAGGTCACTATCTCACAGTTTGTGGGTTCAAGACTCCAAGTCAGGCTCTGCATGGACAGTGCAGAGTCAACTTTGGATTCTCTCTCTCTCCTCGCTCTCTGCCCCTCTGCCATTCGTGCACATGCTCACACTCTCTCTCAAAATAAATAAATAAACTTTAAAAAAAATTAACAGAACAATGCCTGAAACTTCCCATATTATGGGAAGGATATAGACCTCTAGATACTTGAGGCTCAGAGGTCCCAAAATAGGACCAATCCTAAAATGATTACACAACAACACATTATAACCAAATCTCAAAAGTTAAAGACAAAATGAGAAGTTTGAAATCAGAAAGAGAAAAGCAACTCATGATATACAAGGAAACCTCCATAAGGCAATAAGCAGATTTCTCAGCAGAAACTCTGCAGGCCAAGAGAAAATGGGATGACATATTAAAAATGCTAAAAGAAAACAAAAACAAAAAACCATCTTCACCAAGAATACCCAGCAAAACAGTCCTTCAGAAACAAATGAGAGATAAAGACTTTCCCAAACAAAAGCTGAGGGAGTTCTTCACCACCACACCTGCCTTACAAGAAATGCTAAAAAGAGTTCTTCAAACTGAAATGAAAGGATACTAATTAATAACATGAAAACATATGAAATTATAACACTCACTGGCAAAGGCAAGTATAGACTCAAATACAGAATACTCTAATAGTGTAATGATGTTGTGGGCATCACTTTTAACTTTAAAAGTTATAAAACAAAACTATTAAAAATAACTCTAGAAGCACCTGGCTGGCTCAGATGGTTAAGTGTCCAACTATTGATTCGGCTCAGGTCATGATCTCAGTCATGCGATTAAGCCCCAAGTCTGTCTCAGGCTCCACACCAAGCACGGGGCCTGCTTGGGATTCTCTCTCCCTGCCCCTCCCCTGTTCACTCACACATTCTCTCCCGTTCTCTCTCAAAATAAATTAAAAAAAAAAATTTTTTTTTTAACGTTTATTTATTTTTGAGACAGAGAGAGACAGAGCATGAATGCGGGAGGGGCAGAGAGAGAGGGAGACACAGAATGTGAAACAGGCTCCAGGCTCTGAGCAGTCAGCACAGAGCCCGACGCGGGGCTCGAACTCCCGGACCGCGAGATCGTGACCTCAGCCAAAGTCGGATGCTCAACCAGCTGAGCCACCCAGGCGCCCCAAAATAAATATTTTTTAAAAAGTTAACTCTAGGGGTGCCTCAATGGCTCAGTCAGTTAAGTATCCAGCTCTTGGTTTCGGCTCGGGTCATGGTCTCACAGTTCAGGGGTTCGAGCCCCACATTCAGCTTCACACTAGTGGCACAGAATGCACTTGGGATTCTCTCTCTCTTCCTCTCTCTCTGCTCTCTCTAAAAATAAATGAATAAACTTAAAAAAACAACTATAGCCATAATATTTTACTAATGAATACACAATATAAAAATACGTAAATTGTGACATCAATAATATAAAATATAGAATGGGGGTAAAAGTACAGAATATGTTAAATTGGGGGCACCTGGGTGGCTCAGTCAGTTAAGCATCCAACTTCAGCTCAGGTCATGATCTCACAGTCTGTGAATTCAAGCCCCACGTCAGGCTCTGTGCTGACAGCTCAGAGCCTGGAGCCTGCTTCAGATTCTGTGTTTCCTTCTCTCTGCACCTTCTCCACCCACACTCTATCTCTCAAAAATGAATAAATGTTTAAAAAAAAAAATTTTTAAAGAATATGATAAATTGTTATCAGCTTAAAATAAACTGCTGATTTTAGGTAAGCCTCATGGCAACCACAAAGAAAACTCTAGTAGATTCACAAAAGATAAAAAAGATACAGCGGTGTTTAGGTGGCTCATTAGGTTAAGCATCTGACTCTTGATCTCAGCTCAGCTCTTGATCTCAGGGTGTGAGTTCAAGACCCGTATTGGTCTCTGCAGTGGGCGTGAAGCCTACGAGAAGAGAAGAGAAGAGAAGAGAAGAGAAGAGAAGAGAAGAGAAGAGAAGAGAAGAGAAAAAAGAGAGAAAGATTTAAAGCATACCACTATTTGAAAAAATCATTAAATCAAGAAGACAGTAAGAAAGGAAGAATGGCACAAAGGAAATAAAGTCAGAAAACAGAAGACAATTAACAAAATGACAAGAGTTAAGTCCTTACCTATCAATAATTGTTTAAATCTTAATGGATTCAATTCTCCAATGAAAGACATAAGAGTATGTGAGTGGATTAAAAAACAAGATCCAACAGTATGTTCACTACAAGAGATTCACTTTAGCTGCAAGGACACACATAGGCTGGAAACGAAGACATGAAAAAAGAGATTCTATGCAAATAGTAAATGAAAGACAGCAGGAGTAACTGTACTTATTATATAAAACAAAGACAGATTCTCAGTTAAAAACTATGACAAAGACAAAAAAGAGGGGCACCTGGGTGGCTCAGTCAGTTACACATCTGACTTTGGCTCAGGTCATGATCTCAGTTTGTGGGTTCAAGCCCCATGTCGTGCTCTGTGCTGACAGCTCAGAGCTTGGAGGCTGCTTCAGATTCTGTGACTCCCTCTCTTTCTCTCTGCCCCTCCCCTATGCTTGCTCATGCACTCGCTCTCTCTCAAAAATAAAACATTCAAAAAGAAAGATAAAGAAGGTCATTATGCAATAATAAAGGGGTCAACTCATCAAAAGGATATTAAGTGTAAATACACATGCAATCAACACCAAAGAACCTAAAAACATAAAGTAAATATGAACCAAACTATACATACAAAACATTCTCTAGGATGGATCATGTTAGGCCTCAATGTAAGTCTTAACTAATTTAAGAGGACTAAAAGTATATCTAACTTTTCCAACCATAATGGTATGAAACTGGAAATCAAAATCAGGAGGAAAATGGGAACAGGTGCAAAAATGTGGACATTGAATGACACATTCCTGAACAGCCAATGGGTCAAAGCAAAAATTAAAAGAGATATCAAAAAAATACATGGAGACAAAGATGGAAAAAAAATATATCAAAAACTTCTGGGAGGCAGCAAAAGAAGTTAGTTCTAAAAGGAAGTTTAAGTCAATAAATACATACATTAAGAAAAAAGAAAAATCCCAAATAAACAATCTAACTTTATACCTCAAGGAGCTAGGAAAAAAACAAACTAAGCCGAAAGTTAGCAGAAGGAAGGAACTAAGATTAGAACAAAAATAAAATAGAGACAAGAAAAAAAATTTTAAAAAGCAATGACATTAGAGGGGCACCTGTGTGGCTCAGTCAGTGGGTGTCCGACTCTTGATTTTGGCTCAAATCATGATCCCAGGGTCAAGGCATCAAGCCTCACGGCAGGTCCCACAGTGAGTGAGGAGCCTGCTTGAGATTCTTTCTCCCTCTGCCCCTCCCTCATCAGCATGCTAGAGTGCTCGCTCTCTCTTAAAAAAAAAAAAAAAAATGACACTAGGACTTGGGTTATGGTTTGTTTTGTTTTTTTTTTTTTTTTAAGAGAAACAAAATTGACAAATCTTTGGCTAGACTAACCAAGCAAAAGAAAATTACAAATCACAGGAGATACAACAACTGATACTGAAAAAATGGAAAAGATCATAAAGGACTACTATGAACAATTTCACTCCAACAAATTGGATAACCTGAAAGAAATGGATAAATTCCTAGTATCATACAACCTACCAAGACTTAATCATGAAGAAATAAAAAATCTGAACAAACCAAAAACAAAGTAAGATTGAAACAGTAATCAAATGTCTTTTATTTTACTTAAGAGAGAGTGCACAAGCAGGGGAGAGGGGCAGAGGGAGAGAGAGAATCTTAAGCAGACTCCAAACTCAACACCCCAAACATCTTTTTTTTTTTTTTTTTTTTAATGTTTATTTTTGACAGAGAGAGTGTAAGCCAGGGAGGAGCAGAATGAGAGAGGGAGACACAGAACCCAAAGCAGACTCAAGTCTCTGAGCTGTCAGCACAGAGCCCAACATGGGGCTCAAACTCGTGAACTGCAAGATTGTGACCTGAGGCAAAGTCAGACACTCAACCGACTGAGCCACCCGGATGCCCCCCTAAACATCTTTGAACAAAGAAAAATGCACCAGAATGCCTGAGTAGCTCAGCTGGTTAAGGGTCCAACTCTTGACTTCGACTCAGGTCATGACCTCACAGTTCAGTTTGTGAGATCGAGCCCTGTGTCAGGGTCTGTTCTGACAGCATGGAACCTACTTGGGATTCTCTCTCTCTCTCTCTCTCTCTCTCTCTCTCTTTCTCTGTCTCTCCCCTGCTCACTCTCTCTTCAAAATAAGTAAATGTAAGGATGGAAGGGAGAGAAGAAGGGAAAGAAGGAGGGAGGGAAGGAGTGAAGGAAGAAGGGAGGGAAGACGGAAGGGAGGGTGGGAGAAGGAAAGTCCCCCAGAGGACTTTACTGGTAAATTCTAATCAATCATAAATAAGAATTAATGCCAATTCTTCTCAAATTCTTCCCAAAGCCAGACAAGGACCCTATAAGAAAAAAGAATTACAAGCCAATATCCCTGATGAACACAGATGCAAAAATCCTCAACAAAATACTAGCAAACCTAATTCAATAGCATATTTAAACAATCATTTACTATGATCGAATCAAATTTATCCCTGGAATTCAAGGATGTTTCAACATATGCAATCCACAAATGTAGTATACCACATTAACAGGGTCATTGTGATTATCATTCATATGATCATCTCAAAAGCTAATGACAAACTACCATCATATGCAATGGTAAAAAGCTGAAAGCTTTACCTCTAAGTTCAGAACAAGACAAAGATGCCTGTTCTCACCCATTCTATTCAATATGGCATTAGAAGTCCTAGCCAGAGCACTTAGGCAACAAAAAGAAATAAAAGGCATCTTAGTTAGAAAAGTAAAATCATCTCTATTTGCAGATGGCAGGGCTTTTTTTTTTAATTTGCAGGATACAAAACTGATACACAAAAATCAACTGCATTTCTATACACTAACAAGGAACCATCCAAGAAAAAAAAAAAAAAACAATTAAGAAAACAATCTCATTTACAATAACTTCAAAAGAATACTTAAGTATAAATTTAACCGAGGAGGTGAAAGATCTATACACTGAAAACTCTATAGTATTGATGAAAGAAATTGAAGACACAAATAAACAGCAAGTTATTCTATGTGCAAGGATTGAAGAACTAACACTGTTAAGTGTGCATACTACCCAAAGCAATCTACAAATTCAGAGCAATCCCTACCAAAATTCCAATGGCATTTTTCACAGAAATGGGGGGGGGGAGGGGCTGGGGGGAGTCCTGAGATCCATATAGAACCAAAATGAACTCCAAATAGTCAAAGCAATCTTGAGCTAAAAGAATGAAGCTGAAGGCATCACACTTCCTGATTTCAAAATACATTACAAAGCTACAGTAATCAAAATAAATGGTATTGACATAAAAACAGACTAGACTAACAGAACAAAATAGTCGAGAAATAAACACATGCAACTACAGTCAACTGATTTTCGACAATGGTGCCAAAAGCACATAACAAGGAAACAACAGTCTCTTCAATAAATGGTGTTGAGAAAACTGGATGTCCACATGCAAAAGAATGGAACTGGACCATTATCTCACACTATACACAAAAATCAACTCAAAATAAATTAGACTTAAATGTAAGACCTGAAATTATAGAACTACTAGAAGAAAATATGGGGGAAAAGCTTCTTGACTTTAGCATGGGAAATCATTTTTTGGATAGGAGCCCAAAAGCAAAGCTAATCAAAGCAAAAAGATGGTGCGATGACATTAAACTGGAAAGCTTCTGCACAGCAAACAAAAAAATCAGCAGAATGAAGAGACAATCTATGGAAAGAGAGAAAATATTTGTAAACCATATATCTGATAAGGGGCTAATATTCAAAATATGCAAGTAGCTCAACTCAACAGCAAAGAAAAAATAACCCAATTAAAAAATGGGCAGAGGAACTAAATACACACATCTCCAAAGAAAACACAAATGGCAACAGGTATACTAAAAGGTACTCAACATCACTAGTCATCAGAGAAAAGCAAATCAAAACCAAGAGATATCATCTCACACCTGTTAGAAAAGCTATTATCCAAACACACAAAAGATAACAAGTGTTGACAGAGGATGATCCTGCAATCCCACTTCTGGGTATACAGCCAAGAAAATGAAAAAATGTCAGGATCTCAAGAAGATGTCTGCACTTCCATATTCATTTGAGGCATTATTCACAATATATATATGTATGAAAGAAAACCTAAGTGTCCACTGACAGATGAATGAAGAAATTAAGATACGTTAACATTCCATTACACACACATGCACAGTGTTAAAAAAAGAAGGAAATCCTGCCATTTGCAACAACATGGATGAACCTGGAGGACATTATGTTAATAATTATGTTAACATTATATATAACATTATACATAAAACATTTAATTATATATATTATACATATAATTATAATAACTGTTAATAATTACTTGACATTATGTTCAGTAAAATAAGCCAGACACAGATCAACAAATATCGCATGAGCTCACTTAACATTTGTCATCTAAAAAAGTCAAACTCAAAAAACAGAAAGAATGGTGGTTGCCAGGGGTTGGGTAGTACAGGACACAGAGAGAGGTTAATCAAAGGGTGCAAAGTTTCAGTTACACAGGATGAGTAAGTTCTGGAGATCTAATATACAACACGGTGATTACAGTTAATAATGTTGTATTGTATACTTGAATATTGTATACTTGAATACTTGTATACATACTTAACATTGTATATTAAGAGGGTAAATCTTAAGTGTTTTTACTAGACAGATAGATAAGGGAGGGGGAGGTAACTGTCAGTTGATAGATGTGTCAATTACTGGACTGTGGTAACCACCTTACAAAATGTGTATGTGTGTATACATATAAAGCTGGAGGAGGGCAGAGAACAAATCTACATAGCAGGACTGGTCACAACGGGTGAAAAGCTGAAAGAACAGACAAATGGATAAACAAAATGTAGTATAATCATAATACGGATTATTCTTCAGCCATAAAAAGAAATGAAATTCTAATACATGCTATAACATGAACCAATGTTGTAAACATTATGCTATGTACCAAATAAACCAGACCAAACACAAAAGACAAATATTGTATGGTTCCACTTACATGAGGTTACTGGAATAGGCAAATTCAGAGACTGAAAGTAAAACAGAAGTTACCAGAAGGAATGGAAAGGAAGGAGTAGGAGTTATTAATTGGTACATATTTTTTTTAGGATGATGAAAAAGTTCTGGAAATGGTGGTGATGGTTACACAACATGTAAATGTATTTAATGAACTGTACACTTAAAAAAGGGTTAAAATGGGGACATGTGGGTGGTTCAGTCAGTTTAGCGTCCGACTCAACTTCAGCTCAGGTCATGATCTCACGATTCAGGAAATCAAGCACTGCTTTGGGCTCTGCGCTGACCTGTAGAGCCTGCTTGCAATTCTCTCTTTCCCTCTCTCTCTGCCCCTCCCCCAACTCGTGCTCACTTTCTCCCTCTCTCTCAAAGTAAACATTTTTTTAATGGTTAAAATGTAAATTTTATTTTTTTCACAATAAAAAAAAAAGTAATGAAGTACTGACACATGCTACAACATTTCTCCCAAAAGAAATGTTCAAGGTTTTACAGAGGGGGTTTGCCAATCACAATAGATGAAAGGTATTCTGTGCAAAGAGCATATGCAAACAAGAATAGTAAGGTCTATTCAAAAATTAGAGGACAAGGGACAGATTCAAGATATACTCAGTAGAGAAATATCAACACTGGATGACTGATTAAATGAGGGTCAATGAAGAATACAAAGACATTAGATGACTCAGGTTTTCTGCTTAGGCAGTTAAGTGTATTTAGAGAATACCATTCAATGAGATGAAGGGATGTTAAAGGGGAAAGTAATGAAATTGTTTTTGGAAATGAAGTTTGAAGTAACAAATATTCAGTTGATATCAGGAAGCACAAATTAAGAAAAGAGAATAAGCTTGAAAACAGTACTGGGTGTTACCAGTAACAAAAGTGATCTAACATAGTTACCAGCCTAACAACAGTGGCCAAAATCCTTTAAAAAGAAGTGAGGAGGGACAAAAATGAAAGTGAAGAATCCAGGAGAATACCAAATATTACATGATAGACTGGAACGTAGATCTCTTGACTCCCAGGCAAATGTACTAACACCAGGTTGCCTTTCTAATGGAAAAGCAATGGAAAATTTTAAATTCCCACTTCATAGACTTCACTTTCCCTTCAAATAATACTGCATAAAGTTACTACACTGATTAAAAACACCGAGGTAACTTACATGTACCTCAAAATCAATTTTTTCTACCTGAAGAAATTGCTAACTTAATTGTTTGACACTTCAGGTCTAGAAATACAACTCTATTCTAGGAAATGTATTTTTTAAAAAACAATAGTTTGCATGTTACATAAGGGCAAGGATTCCTGTTTTGTTCACTGCTGAAACACAAATTGCAAGATACACAGGAGACATTCAATATAGGTTTCTTGAATGAACAAATAAATGTCCCATTCTCTAGGGGGACAAATGGAAAAAAGAAAAGGATTTAAAATTATTTATATTTAATCGTAAGTTGGGCTTGTTATTAGATGATATTAGTACGATGTATTACTTCACCTATTTTGTGATTTTGATTTTTATGTTGCCCTCAATTTTATTTTATTTTTTTTTTTAATTTTTTTTTCAACGTTTTTTATTTTTTTATTTTTGGGACAGAGAGAGACAGAGCATGAACGGGGGAGGGGCAGAGAGAGAGGGAGACACAGAATCGGAAACAGGCTCCAGGCTCCGAGCCATCAGCCCAGAGCCTGACGCGGGGCTCGAACTCACGGACCGCGAGATCGTGACCTGGCTGAAGTCGGACGCTTAACCGACTGCGCCACCCAGGCGCCCCTGTTGCCCTCAATTTTAAAAGAACAGGCAAGATGTGGAAAACAGTATGGTAGTTCCCTCAAAAAAATTAAAAATAGAATCACTATATGATCTAGCGATTCTATTTCTGGGTATACACTCAAAAGAATTCAAAGCAGGGTCCAGGAGAGACATTTATACACTCATATTCATAACAGCATTACTTATAACAGCTAACACATGGAAGCAACCCAAGTGTCTTATCAATGGATGAATCAATAATATAGTCTATACATACAAAACACTACTTAGCCTCAAAAAGGAAGGAAATTCTGACACACACTACAACCTGGATGAACTGTGGCATTTTGCTAAGTGAAATAAGCCAATCACAAAGAACAAATGCTACATGATTCTACTTGTATGAGAGAACTTATTAAAGTAGTCAAAATCACAGAGAAAGTAGAATGATGGTATCCAGGGTTTGGGGGGTGGGGGGGGGACAGGGAATTACTGCTTAATTTATAGTTTCCATTTTGTAAGATGAAAAGAATCTATAGATAAATGGCTGCACAAAACGCACAACATGACTGCACATTTTTAAAATGTGTAGTAAAAAAGACAGTAAATTTTATATACATTTTACAATTTTTTAATTGGGGAGAAAAAAAAACAATCCCAAAAAGTAATATACTGTATGATTCCATTTTTATGACATCCTTGAAATAACAAAAATATAGAAATGGAGAACAGACTAGTGGTTGTCAGGACTTAAGGAAGGCATAGGAGTGAGAAGTGGATACGGTCATAAAAGGTCACCATGAAAGATCCTTGGGGTTAACAGAATTGTTCTGTATCTTGGGGCGCCTAGGGGGCTCAGTCAAGCGTCTGACTGTTGATTTTGGCTCAGGTCATGATCTCACAGTCGAAAGACCAAGCCCCATGTGGGGCTTTGCGTTCAGCGTGGAGCCTGCTTAAGATTCTTTCTCTGCCCCCTCCCTGCTCTCTAAACTAAATTTCAAAATTAAAAAAAAAAAAATTGTCCTGTATCTTAAAAATGTCAGTATCATAAAAAGAAAAAACAATGTCAGTATCATGATTACAATATTACACTAGATATAGTTTTGTAAGATTTTAGCAGTGGGAGAAACTAGGCAAAGTGTATGGGGATCTCTGTATCATTTCTTACTACTGCACATGCACCTACAATTATCTCCAACAGAAAAGTTTAATTCAAAAAAAAGAGAGAAAGCAGGCAAGTCCAGCTCCACAGTTTTATACATAATACTCCACACCAGAAATTTCAATGCAAGGAGTGGAAAATCATGCACATAGTTTCCGATAAAAATACATACCACAATGCTAATAGCACCTGGGTAGTAATTTCTAAAAAAAAATCTCATCAATACATTTCACCAAATAAAGGCGACCATAATGATAATAAAAACAAGAGTAACAGGTTCCTCAAAAGTTCCTCAAAAAGGTAAACAGAATTACTGGGATTCAGCAATTCCACTCCTGGACATATACTAAAAATTGAAAACAAGAATTCAAATAGATACTTGTATACCAATACTCCCAATAGACAAAACATGGAAACTCTACTAGCATCCACGGACAAATGAATGGATAAACAAAATGTAATATAAACACGTAATGAAATGGGGTGCCTGGGTGGCTCAGTAGGTTAAGCATCCGACTTCCGCTCAGGTCATGATCTCCAGGCTCCTGAATTCAAGCCCCATGTCGGGATCTGTGCTGACAGCTTGGAGCAAGGAGCCTGCTTCGGATTCTGTGTCTCCCTCTCTCTCTGCCCCTCCCCCATGCATACTCTCTTCCTCTCTCTCTCTCCTTCTCAAAAATAAAACATTAATTTTTTTTTAAAAACATACAATGAACTATTAAGCTATTAATAAATAACAAAAGAGGATTAAGTTTGGATTCATGGTACAATTGACAGAACACAGATTATCAGGGCTAGTGAGAGGGGGTAATGGCAAGTTATTGCTAATGGTTAGTTTTTGTTTTAGGTGATTCAAAAGTTTTGGAATAGATACTGGTAAAGGTTACACAACATTGTAAATATATTAAACACTAATGAAATATAAACTTAAAAATGCTCAAAATAGTAAACTTCGTATGTATATTTTATCACAGTAAGAAAAATGGTAATAGCAACTATAGCTTATTTAGTGCTTACTATACACCAGGCACTGTGTCTTTTAAGTAATAAAGAATTAATTCAGTTAAAACTCTGTGAGATATGAGATGGGTACTATCAATCCCCACTTTATAGATGAGGACATAAAGCAAAACAGTCTGAGTAACTAACACACAACTAGTAACTGGTGAGCTAAAATTTCAATCTAGTGCTCATTCCTGGTGCTCTTATTAATCAATGCTACTTCTATAGTTTTATTAATAAATGATTAATATTAGCAAAGAAAAAGCTCAATTCACTGATCCCTACTTGGGGAATAAATGAAAAGAAATTTAAAAATTGTAAGTCAAATTACCATTAAAAATTGGATGAATAAAGAAAATAGAAATATATTTCAAAAAAACATGCTCAGCTTAAAGCCCATAAAGTCCACAGCCTGTAAAATATAGAAAAAGGTACCAAATTAAAGTTTTAAGAACTGTGAAATAAGATGTCAAGGCTGCAATCCAGAAAAATATACTACAGTACTGCATTGCCTCTTTGTCTAATAAACTTTTTATTGATGTAAAAAATACATTCAAGAAAGCACACAGAGTTCACAAAGATCACAAAGCATAAATGTCACATAACCAGCAAGGAACAACATTCTGGTATCCAGAGGACACCTCTCCCCCATCACTGTACCATTCTGTAAGTATTAATTTTAAGAGATCAACCACTTTCCCTGCAGTTAGTGTGACAGAAATCTTCCATCCGAATTCTGTAAAAACTTAAGCCAGTCAAGTAACACACATCAGTACTTCATTGATAGTGGTTAAAAAGGAAAAAGCTAGGGTTCAAAAGAAAATCTAGCACCTTTAATATCCTTACTGATCCTACTGATGGAATAAACTATTCCATCCTAAAAAATAATCCCATTCCATTAGTTGAATAACTAAATCTGAACAATTTGTATCCACTATATTTTACTTCACAATGAAGTCTGAAAGAGGAGGTAATAAGGGACACAACATACCAATACTTCCATGTAGAACATTTTGCACCATTCAGGTTTCCAATGAAGGAAAAGCATGAATTTGATATCAGGAATCTCATTAACCATGCACCAACTTCAAAGGCATACCTCAGTGTGGAATGATAGACCACAGAATAGTTTCAGTATACAACTTTCCAGTCACTTTGAAATTGGCTACTTTCACCTTAGAGGAAGCCAACAAAAACCTTGGGACATATTTGGCAGCCTGTCCTCTACCACTGAATAATCTAATTATAGAACCAGAAAGTGATGCTCCTAGATTTCAACTATTACACCCTACTCACTGTGTCCCAACTAATACAAAGAGACACTGCACTACCGGCCCTCAGAATCTGAAGACTTAATATCCTAATTTTTAACAACTTCAAAGGTCCATGGCAGATGGCAAATTAATGTGTAAAAGAGTCAACAATCTCCATGTCATGCATAGTTGTGAGAACTGAATAAGCTAACAGAGGCAAAGCACCAAGAATTAACTTAAATCATGCCCTGTGAGGTTGGCAATAGAATGAGATCACTAGTGAGAAAGCCCAGCTAAATACCACACACCAAGTAGCGATAGTCATATTTGAAGATTGTGAAGTTTCTGGTCACAACAAACACTAATGACAAACCAGTATTAAAAAGACACCTTAGGGGTACCTGGGTGACTCAGTCAGTTAAGCACCCGACTTGGGCTCAGGTCATGATTTCATGGTTTGGGAGTCTGAGTCCCGTGATGGGCTCTGTGCTGACAGCTCAGAGCCTGGAGCCTGCTTGATTCTCTCTCTCTCTCTCTCTCTCAAGAATAAACATTAAAAAAATTTTTTTAATTTAAAAAACTACCTTAATGCCATTTCATTAAATTTGTGCATTTCTCTCTGCCATTTTTTTATTTGGAAGATGAGGTACCCATAGTATACAAAAGAATTAGCTAAGTATAAATGTAGTGTTTAAACTAAATGGCGGAAGCCCTAGCTTATAATCACATAATGAAATGCAAAAGTATGGAAATAATAACTAACCAATACCTACTCTTCTCTCACTAAGCAATATAAAGAATCAAACCCAATACATGATTTCAAAATATGTGATGGGTTCAATTCTTTATACCAAGTGGAAATCATTCAATAGATTCTCAAAGGTCTCCAAAGATGAGGCTCTCCCACAAGCATTTCTTCAAATATTTAATAGTCCTTAAGGTCTAGAAATCCATAGTATTCAGGATGAATATCAAAAGACATCATCATTTTAGTTTTCCACAATGATAATATCCATTAGTTTGCTGCAAATCATTATTGTTAATTCAACTTTGACCAATCCAGGCTAAATAATTCTTATTCATTAAGCTTTTCCATAAAGGACTCATTTTTTAATTTCTGATCATTTCCTGGAGACTTTACTAGACTCGACCCACTTTTTTCATATCCTATCTAGCATAAGAAGCTCAAAACTAGATACAATATTATTAAAATGTTTACATAATACTCTTCACAATTATTACCATGTGATATGTGATGCAACATATACCTATAAAACATTATTTAGGCACCAAAGTAATAATAAGAGCTGTCATAATACACTCAGCAAGTCCTACTAATTCAGTCTTCAAAACATAGTCCAAATCTACCCATTTCTATTACTTTCTGGTTTCAGCCAGAAAATAAAATCTCTCTCACCTGTCCTAATACACTAGCCTATAAAGATCTCCTTGGTTCCATCTTTGTTACCCAACTATCCCCATTCCTTATGCTTTAGAATCCAGAATCCACTACTCACACAGCAGTCACAGTGATCTTTATCAAAAGGCACCCCCTTGTTTTGAGCCCTCCAATAACTTTCCTTTATAACTAGAAAACCTTTATCCTGGCTTACAAAACCTTAAGTGATTTTAGCCCTACCTTTGACCTCTTCTTGTACCACTGTCCCCCTTGCACACTACATTGCATCCACTGACCTGTCTATTCCTCTAACACTCCAAAAGCTCAAAGGGCTTTATGTCACCAGGTTTCCCAAACCCTGGAATGCTCATCCCTCTGATCATCCCCATTGCAGGCTCCTTCTACACATGCTGATCTCAATTTAAAAGTCACCTACTCAAAGAATCCTTCTGTCTACACCATCTAAATTGGCACCTCCTAACTCAACTTACTCCTTACCACATGACCTTTTAATCTCTTTCTTGTCTGTGAGATTTTTGTTTACTACTGCTCTTTTCCCATTAGAATGAAAGCCCCTGAGAGAACAGACATTGTCTTCTTTATTCCTATATTCCTAGCACCTAAAACAGCAACTGGCACACACTAACTGTATTCAAAATAAGTATTTGCCAAATAAATGTATAGGGAATTACTACTCAAACTTTGTAAGAAGTTCAGGGGCAGAAATTAATTTCCCTGACCTCCCCAGGCTCCTAACACTAACTCCTTTATTCTTATTAATGTTTTTATTATAGCACCTGTCACAATTTACTGCATTTATCCATTTACATGTTTGCCTTCCCCTCCTGGAAACTTCTTAGGGTCAGAAAACCTTTAGAATCCATTTTTGTTTCATAACACGGATGCAAAGTAGGAACTCAAAACCTTTGTTGGATGTGTAGGAGGAGGAAAAAGAGGAGGAGAAGAACAGGAGGAGAAAGAGGAGGAGTACTTACTACATGCAAAGAACATTTCCCATGAATTATCTCTTTAATCTTTACAACAATCCTGGGGGATAGGTACAATTATTTCCTCCATTTTGGAAATGACAAAACCCCCAGGAAACTTCCAAATAACTTGCCTGAGTTAACTATATTTACAAGTGGCAAACTAACCTACCTAATCAACCTACTCTGCCTAACACCCAAGTCAATGCTCTTATTCACAACCCTCTGTTTCCATGAAACATAAGCTCTACTAAATGCATACTACTTAAATGCCAAAATCAGGAGTTTGAACACTGATAATACGTTGTACTTTACAACAACGTTGAAAATATTAAGAAACAGTCAAAAAATAGGGAAGAACATAGAGCCTTGCTACATACCAGAACCAATGAAACGACTGATTAAAATTGGAATTCTTCCCCAGACACTCAAAACATTTCTGAGTCGAAAAATGTCAATAAAACAAAACTGGTAATGGTGGGGGGGAGGGGGGGGGAGGGACTGATAAAATGGGAAAAGTTCCTAACATATGCTACTGATACAGCCCTTAAGAAAATGGTACAGCTGACAACTGAGAAGAAGAAATACCTCAATTTTTAAGACAAGCATTCTCAAGCCTTCATGTTCATAAAATCTTAACTGCTATAAACACAAAGAAACATTTCAAATCAAACAGTTTATTTTTTAAAATTTACTTTGAATAGGGGAGTCTGGGTGGCTCAGTTGGTTAAGCATCTGACTTCAGCCCAAGTCATGATCTCACAGCTCGTGGGTTCGAGCCCTGCATCAGGCTCTATCTATGCTGACAGCTCAGGGAGCCTGTTTTAGATTCTGTGTCTCCCCCTCACTCTTTTCCCCTCCCCCACTCACACTGTCTCTCTCAAAAATAAAAACATTAAAAAAAATTTTTTTTAATTATTTTGAATATATAAAGACAGGCAACACTTTGAATCATTTACACTACTTTTTTTTTTTTTTTTGCCCTAGCATGAAGTAGGCCAACTTTTAAGTAAAATCACATGGAACCTGTTCTAACTGCCATATCCCACTTGACCAACTTTCTTGAGGGGAGAAAAAAAAAAAACAAATCCCATGATCATGTGAATGACAGTTGGGGGAAAAGTCAGTGGAGCAGACCACACAACTGGTCTATTGTTATGCCTAATGCAAATCTTCCTATAAAGATTTCTAAAGTGATAAAAAGATGCCAACTGTTATTTGCTGTGCTGCTACTTTATAGGCCTTTCCACCAGTTATCAAGTCCACTTTGGCATAAAAAATCCTTCAGCAATGTTTGCAAAAATTCACAGAACTGTACCTCTAAAAAAAGGGTGAATCTTATAGAGTGTAAACTATACTCAATAAATTTGACTTTTTAAAAAGCTAAACCATAAACATGACCAAAAAAGTTTCTACTCCTCAGTAAAAAAAAATCTGAATTTTGTCAAATTCCCAAAACATAAAGTCAAGTTCTAAGCCTTTAAGAAACAGAATTGGAGGGAAGACACTGGACTTATGCTATATGTATTATATACTGTACCATTACAATAAAGTAAGCTAGAGGAAAAAGGTTATTAAGAAAATCATAAGAGAAAATACACTTACAGTACTGCACTATAAAAAATTCACGTATTAAGTAGACCTGCACAGTTCAAACCCATGTAGTTCAAAGGCCAACTATATTCTGAAGTTTCAAGTATCAAGATGTCAATGGAACACCTGCTTATCTGGTTTCCAAAGTCTGTGGATATTAACCAGCAATGCAAAAGACAGAAATCTGTTTCCTCAAAGTGTATCCTTAAACTGCACACCAGTTCTATTACAAAAGTGGTTGAGAAAAATGACATGGGTGAGATCTACAAATATGCTCTGTATCTATCTACTCCTCTAGGTTGTACTTCTGAATCAAGTAATCGCTCAATCATTTCCTCTTGCCCAGAAGTCACAAACTTGAACATGTGAAACAGCCTGAGTAAAGACAAAGGCTGTTACTGTGTTGAACCAAAACTGCTTAAAAGATTAACAATTCAAATTCTAAAACACACTGTTAAATGGTGCTGTAATAACTGATTATGCATATAAAAAATTAAATTAAATCTGTAGTAACTGATTATGCATATAAAAAATTAAATTAGATCCCTGCCTCATATTATATAAAAATACCTTTTTTTTTCAGGCAAAATATTCAAAACATTTTTTCAAAAACTTTTAGAAAGAAGTATGGAAAACTCTTAATGACCTTGGGGTATGGAATAGATTTCTTAAGACACAAAGGACACAAATAAGGAAAATGGTAATAGATTTAATAATCATTTATATTCAACAAAACCATATAAAAAGTTAACAAATAAACCACATAGCTTGGAAGAAAATATTTGCAATTCATTTAGCAGACACAACTAAAATATTTAATAAGCTCCTATAATCAATTTAAAAAGACAAAGGAATAGGCAGGACAGGTAGCAGATAGTCAATTCAAGAAATGGAAACTTGAATAGTCACTCAACAATTGAAACATGTTCAATCTCATAATTAATCAAGAAAAATAAAGATGATATGATACTTTTCTGTAAAAATATCATCTGATTTGTAAACACATAAAAAAATCTGGCAATGCCATGGATCCTAATGATTTGGAAACAGCAAATTCTCATATTCTCGTGCTAAAATAAAGTGGCACAATTTGGGAGGATAATTAGGCAATCTATGACATAGTTAAAAGTTCCCATAATCTCCATAACCTCCAACCCAATAACTTCATTTCTGGGTAATTTTCACTTCATTTCAAACTTAGTAACCACAGGGGCACCTGGGTGGCTCAGTCAGTTAAGTATCCGACTTTCAGCTCAGGTCATGATTTCCCGGGTCTGTGAGTTTGAGGCCTGCATCAGGCTCTGTGCTGATAGCTCAGAGCCTGAAGCCTACTTTGGATTCTGTGTTTCCCTCTCTCTCTCTGTCCCTCCCAGCTCAGGCTCTGTCTCTCTCTCTCTCTCTCAAAAATAAATAAATATTAAAAAAAAAATTGTAATAAACTTAAAAAAAACACTTAGTAACCACATAGATACACATACACAAAAAGAAACAAAATTTTCACAAAGCATTTTATCCATACTGCCTGTAATACAACCTAATACTTTTCTATCCTATTTTAATTCCTGATTAAAACTGAGTTCAGAACCCATTAATGGCTTCCAACATGCAGTTTAGAAAACCTGCCAAAGAGCTGAAATATGTGCACAAGGATTCCTAATCAGGAATGTTCAACGTAGCATTGTTTTTAAAAGAGGAAAAATTGGAAACAACCTAAATACCTATCAACATGATAAATTAAAAATGGATGTATTCATATAATAATGTAATTGTACCCCAGAAAAAAGTGATGACTATAATTAGGCTGAACCACAGGAAACTGTCATTCTTGTAGGTCAAAAATGGTAATGTATCAACAGTTTCATATGAATCTAAAAGACATGTTTCATGGGTTGCTTGGGTGGCTCAGTTGGTTAAGCCTCCAACTTCAGCTTAGGTCATGATCTCATAGTTCATGAGTTCCAGCCCTACATGAGGCTCTCCACATTGGGCTCTACGCTGTCAGCACAAAAGCCCAATTTGGATCCTCAGTCTCCCTATCTCTCTGCCCCTCCCACACTGTCATGCAGGCTCGCTCTCTAAGATAAATTTAAAAAAATTAAAAATAGGGGCACCTGGGTGGCTCAGTCGGTTAAGCATCCGACTTCGGCTCAGGTCATGATCTCGCGGTTTGTGAGTTCGAGCCCCGCATCGGGCTCTGTGCTGACAGCTCAGAGCCTGGAGCCTGCTTCGGATTCTGTGTCTCCTCCTCTCTTTGCCCCTCCCCTGGTCATGCTCTGTCTCTGTCTCTCAATAATAAATAAACGTTAAAAAAAAATTTTTTTAAGTAAATAAATAAATAAATACAGGCATTTCATGAAAAACAAGTTACAGAATATGCAGAACATTGTTTACATCAAGTTTGAAAATATGCAAAACAATATTATGATTTGTTTATAAACGTATTTCTATGCAGCTATTACATAAAAATAGGCATTAGGAATGATCAACACCAAATTCATGATATCATTACTTCTGTAAAGAAACTGAAATGTAATCCAAGAAGGTGCTTCAACTGTATGTGCAATTTTTTTCTTAAAAAAATGGAAATGAGAAAAATGTTAAGATATAATACAGCTGTAGAGTAGATACACGAATGTTAATTATATTGGTCTCTGTATTCTGAATGTTTGAAGTATTTTGAAGAAAAAAAAAAATCTGTTAGCCAAATAAAAAACACATGTGCAGCCCAAATTCAAACCAAACCCCATAAAAAATTTCTTCCATTGGCTTGAAATGCTAATGCTTGGTCCTAGCCCTTTAACTAGGGCCTCTAGCAAAAACAAACAACAAACAAAAAATTAAAGAAACAGCTTTTTATGTAATTCCCAATTTAAACAGTTCTTTAAAATCTGTCAAGAAAAGATTTACCCCTGGAAAATTGGTCTTATTCCTCCTTTCAGTTTAGTGCTATGTATTTTACCATATTTCCATTTTTACCTTTGCTGCCAAGAAAACCCAAATCCAAATTTTATTCTTAGTCATTGAATTATGCTTCCTCCTTTTCCTCCTTATAATTACATTTCTGGATGAAATTGGATATAAATAAATTCCAAGAAAATAAAAGTAACCCTCTTGTTCCAACATGCTAAACAGTTTTTACTACCACCACTTTCTTCCCTGACCCAAGGAATGTACAGATACAATTATGTATACACGCTCACTAAAGTAAGATTTCAGGGCACATAGTATTAAAGTGAATATGCTGCCAGTGAAAAATAATCAGCAATATACTAACAAAAAAATGCATACAAAAGGCCTAGCTGGCCAAAATTTAATAAGGTAATTAAGTTTGTCTCTTCAAGACCATATGCTTTATATGCTTTGTTTTCTAGTACATAATGTGGAAAATACAGAAGTCCAAAAAGAATATGCAATACTGTAAGTCAGCTATTAAAAAAATCTTATTTTTCTGTGCTCTTACATCAAAAAACTTCAATTGTCCTTTCCCACAGTTATTTTCCCCATGTCTGAAGACATTCTGGCCGTTTCCAGAATTTAGCTTCACTTTTCCTTCTGTCTGGACACTTAAAATGTCTGATTAAGCCAGGCTATATAATCACTTAACCAACATACATCCCTTCTAACGCATGGTATACTACGAAACAGAAAAATCAAAACCATGGGTCACGTGAAACAAATCCTCTATTTAATCCATTTAACTTCCAAAACTGAATACTAAATGTACTTATTAAATAGATTAGGTTAATTATTCCTAACAAACAGGTCCTAGGATATCAATCAGCCTTATTTCATTTTAGAATTAAAAGAGGAGATAAAGCTGCAATTTTTCAAGTTTGTATTTCACAAAGACTTTGAAAAGGTTATTTTTAACAGAATTGAAGCACTTCACTTAGCAAAAGAATACAATCCAATTTAGGTTTTAAAAAGACCATTTACTCCCTACTTGCTATACACCAGGACTGCTGTTTGATATAAAGAAAGCTATCCTCTCTTTACCCTCAAGAAATATATAATCTACTGGCCATCACTCAGATTTTTTTAAGAGGGGTGGCAAAATCACACTGCTTTCAAGGGCTAAGTAGGAAATCTTAATAGATGAACAGATCTAAGAAAGTACTAGGAAGAATAACTACAGAATGTAAGCACCACCTAAAATAATTCTAAATCAACTTCAATGCAAATCTCAGTAGAGATTTTCAAACTGCAACCAAATAAACCCAGCAAAGAACTGGCAAAGTTGGTGACGTTTATGGCACCAATTGGTCACTGCTACCCAGAACATCTAGACAACTTTCCTCAAGAGTTGAAAGATCTGCTCTCCTACAATTACACTATCTTGAACACAGATCTTCCAATAACATTTTGCAAATCTTTGATCTCTGGGAGAAGAATCTGATCAACCCATCAAGTTTGCTCTTTTTTCTTTTTGAGGGAGAGAAAGAGAGCACTTAAGAGAGAGAGCACACAAGAGTGAGCACATAAGAGTGAGCAGGGAAGAGGCAGAGGGTGGAGAGAATCTTAAATCTATATGCCTAGCACAGAGCCAATGTGGGGCTCAATGTCATGACCATAAGATAATGACCTGAGCTGAAATCAGGAGTTGGACGCTTAACTGCCACCCAGGCACCCCACTACTGTTCTTCTTTTAACTTCTACATTGCCATATAAGCTTCTAAGACTTTATACACTCATTTGTAACAGAACAGAATAGAACTATGAAATACTGGGGCACCTGGGTGACTCAGTTAAGCATCCAACTCTTGATCTCAGGGTTGTGAGTTTGTGCCCCTCATTGGACTCTGCACTGGCCATGAAGCCTCCTTAAAAACGATAAAAGAGGGGTTTTGGGTGGCTCAGTCGGTTACGTATCAGGACTTGGCTCAGGTCATGATCTCACAGTTCATGGGTTCCAGCCCTACATCCAGCTGTGTGCTGACAGCACAAAGCCTGGAGCCTGCTTCGGATTCTGTGTCTCTCTCTGCCCCTCTCCCACTCATGCTTTGTCTCTCTGCCTCTCAAAAATAAATAAGTGTTAAAAAAAAAAAAATTACAAAAAAAAAAAAAGAAAAAAGTGTAAAATACAAGAATACTAGATGGCTCAGTCGGCTAAGAGTCCAACTTTGGCTCAGGTCATGATCTCATGGTTTGTGGGTTCGAGCCCCGCGTCAGACTCTGTCTGAGAGCCTGACAGCTGAGAGCCTGAAGCCTCCTTCAGATTCTGTGTCTCCCTCTCTCTCTGCCCCTCTCCTGCTCATGCTTTCTCTCTCAAAAATAAACAAACATTAAAAAAATTTTTTTTTAATTTTTTTTTTTAACATTTATTTATTTTTGAGACAGAGAGAGACAGAGCATGAACGGGGGAGGGGCAGAGAGACAGGGAGACACAGAATCGGAAGCAGGCTCCAGGCTCTGAGCCATCAGCCCAGAGCCCGACACAGGGCTCGAACTCACGGACCGTGAGACCGTGACCTGAGCTGAAGTCGGACGCTCAACCAACTGAGCCACCCAGGCGCCCCTAAAAAATTTTTTTAAAAAAGAGCCCAATTTCAGCTCAGGTCATGATGTCACAGCTCGTGAGTTCCAGCCCTGCATGGGACTCTCTGCTGTCAGTGCAGAGCCCACTTCAGATCCTCTGTCTCCCTCTCTCTCTCTGCCCCTCCCCAACGCTCTCTCTCTCTCAAAAATAAACAAACATTAAAACAAGAAGAAGAAAGTGAATATACTATTGCAGAATTCCATATGCACATTTTAAGAGACAGCAATGCAACTGTAGCCAAGATATCTTTGAAAGTGATGACTGAACTCCAGAAGAAACATCTGAAATGATGCCAAGACTGCCAGTGTTATCACAATTCATGCTTCTCTAAGGTCACCAAAGTATTAGTTGCTACCTTGACCTTCCTCCTAGGAAAAAAAGAACAAGAGAAACAGGACAGTGACTAAGAATCTTAGTGCAGTATGCCATAAGGAAAACAGGCTCCAAATACAAGGAAAGGTTGAAAAGGTTATGGAAGTGCTTAGAAACAAAAGAAGAGGAAAAAAACAGAGGTGTTTAACTTCTCAGCTATCCATTTGAGTCATGATTCCCCAAGGTTTTGCAGAAATACTATTGCCACTGAAGAGCTCTAAAGAGATACTCTACAAACTTATCTCCAGATTGGTGGGAATTCATGAGCTTTTTCTAATTTCTATCCCTTTGTGCAAAGGTTTCTATAGCAGCACCAAAGAGAAGGAGCAAGATCCTTCTGTTTGTGCACAAACATCTCATAAGCTGGTAGTCCCAGAGATCAGTCATTGCTCATAATTGAGGCCACCCATTTTGTTGTGGACAAGAACTCTGAGGAAATCATGACAGTAGGAATCAATGAAGGAGATTCTAAGAAAAAGATAACCGCTTAATGACTCAATTTCCCCAAATCCTGGCCTAGTATAAAACACTCAAAGTAAAGAATCTGATGTCTGCTGCAACTTTGACTCAGTTCTTCTGAACAATGAATTTCTCAGATGCAGAAGAAATTCCAGGTTAAGACTAGATAAAATCAAGAGTACAAGGATATGGAGAATTAGATGCTAAAGCTTATATTCTAGGAACAGAAGTGTTGGAAATTGAGAAAGAGGAAGAGAACAAAAAAGATGGATGGGGAAGTAGCTGTCTCAGTGAGGCAGAGAATGCTAATGGTAAATAGGTTGATGTGTTATCACGCTTCCAAGGAAGAACAGCAACAAAATCTCCAAGAAGCTGAACAGCTTCAAGGAGGAGCCAGAATGTCCAATCAAAAAATAAGCATTCCTTCAGAGAAAAGCAACTGGCACTATAACATAAACTTTTGAAAAAGAAAAAAACAGAATGAAGTAACTTTCAAGCAACTTTTCCATTCCAAGAAGACTGTTAAATATGTGTCATTAATCTGAAAATTAGTGAAACAATGATGTTCATTTGCATTAAAAAGTCCAGAAGCACTGTATTTTGAAAACCACAAAGCACACTATAGAACAATGACAGGTTGAATCCCTTTTTAAAAAACTCTGCAACACAAAGAGGAGCCCTATTATAATCAGATTTTAATTAATGACAATGTAACAATATTGGTTCATCAACTGTAACAAATATGCCACATTAATACATGTTATTAATAAGGGAAAACAGAGAGTAGGTGATATTGGAACTTTCTATACTATCCATAGAAATTTCTGTAAACCTGAAACTTCTCTAAAAAATGAAGTCTATTAATTTTTTTAAGACCTGCACATGTGGACAGATTTGGGAATAAACATTTGTATAAGCAGACAAAGAGGTGGCAATCTCTATATCAAACTATTAACAGTGGGTTTCTACGGAGAGTGAAACTGAAATAAAGTGTGTAACAAATTTCTACATCACGTACCCCTGGACTGTCTAAACTTTCTACACTGAGCGGAAAGGCTCTGTAGCATATTGGGAGCCTGGGTCCTAAAACCAGACTGCATGGATTTAAATCCCAACTCCACTATTAACTAGCTGACAAACTTGGGCAGTTAATTTCTCTGTACCTCAGTTTCCTCATCTTCAAATATGGATACTAGTACATGTCTCTACAGAGTTGCTGCAGGTAAGTTGATACACGTAAAGTATTGGAAAAGTACCAGTACACCAGAAGTGCTCCCACCACCACCATCACCATCAAGCATCTTTCATTCTTGATTTTATTTTTATCTTAACTGGTAAACAAATTAGGAAAACCTGGTTCATCCAGCCCCTTTCCAGTGAGCTCTTTGATGCAGAAGTACAAATGTATTCAATAGCGATGTAACAATAATCTGAGTTTGGGGGCACCTGGCAGGCTACATTGGTAGAGCATATGACTCTTTATCTCAGGGTCATGAGTTGAGCTCCAGGTTGGGCATGGAGCCTACTTAAAATAAAATAAACAAATACACAAATAAATATAAATAAATAGACAATGAGGGTTTTTTTTAAACCAGATTACAAACCAACACTTAACAATATGAGCCCATTTATACAAAAACAACTAACAGATTCTATAAGAATAATCACAAAAACAAACCCTTCTGAGTGGTGTGATTCTAGACAATTTTTACTTTCTTCTTTATACTTTTCTGATTCATTTTAACTTTCTATACGGGGCGCCTGGGTGGCTCAGTCGGTTGAGCGTTAGACTTCAGCTTAGGTCATGATCTCGCGGTCCCTGAGTTCCAGCCTTGTGTCGGGCTCTGTGCTGACAGCTCAGAGCCTAGAGCCTAGAGCCTAGAGCCTGGAGCCTGGAGCCTGCCTCGGATTCTGTGTCTCCCACGCTCTCTGCCCCTCCCCCACTCACACTCTGTCTCTCTCACTCTCAAAAAATGAATAAATGTTGAAAAAAATTAAAAAAAATTTTCTACATTACATATGCATGATTTTTAATAAAATAAACTAGGAGTCAGCAAGCTTTTTCTATTAAGGACCAGACAATACATATTTTAGGCTCTGCAGACCATACGAGTCTCTGTCCCACTACTCAGTTCTACCCTTACACTGCAAAAGCAACCACAAACAACATCAAAATGAATACATACAGCTATATCCCAATAAAAACTTAATTTACAAAAACAGCTAGCAAAAGTTGCCCCACAAGCAATAAAGTCTGTTCCCGGAGATAAAAAAAAAAATTATTTTCATTTTGGAAAACCTGATGTGATTTATACCAAAGAAAGTACATCAGCTAAATTGATACCATTGTGGGAAGAAAAAAAAAAAAAAAAAAAATCCATCCATTTACTTATTCATAGTCTAGGAATAGAAAAAGACAAACTCTTAGGCTCTGGAAATCCTTTTCTCATCCCTAACATTCAGGTAAGAAGAGAAAATTTGCTACTAAATAGCCTATAAAGTGTAGATATAAACATATACTGGTGGGTATGTAGTTACAAATAGAAGCTAAAAGAAACGTCTTTCATATTTAAATCAATCTGAAATGTTTTCAAAGTTTGCAATAATTCACCACCAAGCAGCTGCCAACACATGTGCGGAAGTCCCAACTACTGATGAAATTATTTTAGTTACAGATCATCACAGTCAGCACTCTGACATATTTATGAGAAAGCATGAAAATATCTATGAACAACAGCAGTAGAAATGAAATTTCTATAAAATAAATACTATGGATGAAAATTTTCATTTCTATGAAATGAAAAAGTAGAAAAATCTATCAAATTGTAACAAAAAAAGTCAGAGGGTGGTAAAAGGAGACATAGAGGTGGCCTTTGGATAAAAGAACACTTCAAACTTCAGAAATAAGTTTAAGATCTCCCCTCCAAAATTAAAGCTTTGCATTGAAGGAAATTATTTTTAACATTTCACTGAAAAGTTCTGTGATCAAATTATTTTAAATGTTACAACAGATTTCTTCAAATTTTAAAGTTTCTTGGGGATGGGGGCACTGTTTTTGGAAGAGATTTAATGGGGCTAACATAAGGCTGAGAAATCCAGCATCTAAAAATAAAAATATTAAAAGGCCAGTGTACTAAAAAAAATGCCAACAACCTGCACTGAAGTCATCATACCCAGTAAAATTCCAATCTGACATTTGAATCCTTCTACCAAAAGTCACAGTTGGGCCGTCTCATAAAATCAAATTCCAGAGACAAACGTATTTGTATTTAATGTCAAAAACCAAAAAGAGGGAAAAAAAAAAAAAAAAGTCACCTGTCAGTTTCCAATCCAAACTCTCTCATGGACCCCTAGAAGAACTGATTTAAACCCTGTCAGCATCAGTTTTAAAAGAAGCAAGCAATGACAGACGAAAGGCCAAACCAGTTTTGGGAAAACAGGGCCCAAGGTACTAACTATTCCAAGTAGGTTGCCTGAAGCGCCACCAAAGAAAAGGTAAAGAAAATCTTCCTACCCCAGGGACTAGAAAAGTAGCACTAAGCAGATCCATTCGAAGCCTGCCACCAAAGAAATTCCTAGAGCTAATAAAAGAGACAAAAATGAAGAAAGGGAGGGCAGATTCTCTCGGTGGGCAGTAAGGCAGGGCAACTGCACGCGAAGGGGAGAAGAGCTGAGACAGTGCTCCGGACGCTCTATCAGGAGGGGCGAGGCAGGTGGTGGGCGCCAGGCGCCACAGACAGCGGTTGAAAGGAGGGCGACTCCAGGCCCCTCTCGGTCTGTCCCCCCGGTCACAGCACAACACGCCGTGCAGGGCGACAGGTCAGGTAAGGAGGCCGAGTTGAAGGCTGGGACGGAGCGCGCGCTCCCCGGCCCGCGCCGGGGACAGTCTCCCCCTCAGAGCCCTCACCTCCTTCTCGACCCCGGGCTCTCCCTCTTCTCCCCCGAAACGGCGCTCACACTCCAGAGACCCTCACCCAGAGCTTGTCGCCGCCTCGCCGCGCGTCTCGGACTCCTCTGGAACCAGAGCTGAGGGGAGGGGGAGGAGGGGGGAGCGGAGGAGGGAGGGGACCGAACCCGGGGTAGCCGCGCCGCTGCCGCCGCCGCGATACCGCGTCTGGGATCGTGCTCGCGCCGCCGCGACCGCCGCCGCCGCGTCTTCCCGCCCCCACGACTGCACGTCGCCGTGACGCGCATCGCACGAGGCGGTTCGAACCAATAAAGTCACAGCTAGTGCGCAGGCGCGCTGGCCAAAACCGGAAACTGCTCTTCTGACCGCTCTAGAACGTGGTGGCATCTTGGGAGTTGTGGTTCGGCCAGGAACTCAACGAAAACAGTACTGAGAAAGTGCTCCACGGGCGCTCACACAAATCTCCTTCGTTTTCTTTCTCGCATAGAAAGCGGAAGCATTTAGATCAGAAGAGGCAAGGGCCCGCCCGGCTAGGGGACGCTTTTTCCGGTCTCTATGGATACGGGCTACACACCTTGGGCGGAAGCCAAAATTTTGGGATTTTTTTTTTAGGGTGGCTCGTGTTTCTGCCAACGGCCAGTATATTGCTAGGCGTCGTCTGTGAGAGCTTCCGAAATAAATCCAAAAGTATTAGTCAAGTCTTGTGCAAGACAATAGCGTTTACCTTTTATTGCCTTGTTAAGGTATTATGATTTATGCCTTCTAAAAAACAAATGTGAACCCACTCACTCTTAAAATACATGTAATTCGGACTAATTTGTAAAATGTTTTTAACGTAATAGCAGATCACTATAGCAGAAATGTAATAGCAGAAACTAATCTGGCATTAAATACTGTGTCTATTTCCCAGAATGAGTTTCTATTGAGCTCTAACTTCTAAGAAACCAAGAATGGTTTGGTTACATACTTATTCTATAAGAAAAGAAAGTAAAAGCTCCCCACCCCCCCCCCAGCCAAAAGTTCGCTTTTTCACTAACCGGAAGAATTAAAAAAAAAAAAAAAAAAGGTTTTCGCTTTTCCGAAATGGTAATTGTTTCTTTGTTTTTCGCCTTGGCTTTGGAAAGGCTTCAGTGAGAACACTGTACTTTCGGATAGCCAGGTGAAATCGGTTGGCATAGAAAAATGTGTTTCTCACGTTCAGTTATAAGATGAATTTATCACACTCTGAAGAGGTAATTGCCTTAACTGTCAAAACTCTTGTTATTGATATAGAGGAAATCCATAAGCTTTCAAGAACACTTATGCCCATACCTTGCTTGTCCTTTGAACCACAGCAGGAGAAAACAAAGAATTCTGGAAAAACCTGCACAGATCTCATAATCAAAAGGCCTAGAGTCTAATGTATGAGGAACCTGCCCCTAAAAAAAATAGGGAACTCTTCAAGCCTGGAAATGTAAATTCTAAGAAGTGATTAAAGTCACTAAAATCACGAGGAGCATGAATAAAATGCTCTTAATACTGATAAGTTAGGCCACCCAGTTAAGGTTGCAAGAGATAAAATTAATGCAAATAAGATTATAGAAATTAAAAGAATAAATTCCCTTCAAGGAGTAGTTTACACTGAAAATGTAAATTTTTTAAATTTACATATTTTTTTAATTTACATAATTTGTAAAAGATATAACAATAATGACTTCTGTTTTTCCAGGTAAAGACATAAAGCTTTTGAGATTGATATCAAGGAAGACATTGATACACTTCCACAGCACATTAGAAATGAAACACAGACACCTTTGGATGGTAAATTTGACCCGGTATACCAAATCACATAGGGAAAAGACGAGAACAAGAGCCTGAGAGTTAATAAAAGGTCTGCTAAAGGGAACAGAGCTATATAAAAAAGACAATTAGAAAAGATCCAAGATCTCAAATTTTTTCTCAAAGCATCCTTCTCTTTTAATGATTTGCTTTGACAAAATGCTCAACTCAAAGAAACTTCCTCTGGAACAGTCCATTGTGTGCTAAAACATGTGAGAAAGAGTGTTATTTTCCCACCAAGATTTTACCTCCCATTCTCTGTCACCTTGATCCCGTTCCCAGATCACTACTGCCAATTCTTGATGTTCACAATGATAAACCACTTCATTTCCTCAGAATGCTCACACCTTCTCAGCTATTGAGGGTGTTGCCAACATACTTCACCTGAGGGACATTCCCCTGAGGCCCATGTCCATACTGGCTTCACCCATATCCCTTACCTAAATGTCACCATTAAATGTTCCAAAGCAGATTTCTCAGGACTCTCTCCCAGGCTGTACTTCAGTTGCTAATCTTTATATATTAACTTATGACTCGCTGTCCAAAAACCAAGGAGAATTCAGGACAATTCTGTGTCCTCAGTGTCAGCTGTGGACCTTTAGAATCTCTGCTGTCTCCATTCTTAAAGTGTCACACTTCCCCACCACAGGAGAGTGGAGTTCTTCATCTTCCACAGCACCAAGAAGAGTCCCTTCCACCCCTACTCTCCATACCAGTCACCAATGACACAATAGTGCCTGTGGCACAGCTAGTCTGATGTAGTCATCTCAACAATTATCAGATATTGTTGACAAAGAGAATGCATCACTGGGTGAGTAACATTCATAATCTAGTTGTAGCCATCCCAGAAAGAGGCTTGAGTGACATTACAATATGTTGCCAAAATGTTGATATTGGACTCGTTGGAGGAGCAGGCTTAGGTTCCATTGTGATATGTGAGTCAATAGCCAATGGGAATTGAAGTTGTATCTAAAATGACAAGCAAATGAAGGTACAGCTTTCAAATTCTAAAGGGTAAGAAAAAAGTACTCTACACTCCATTGTGAACTTAAACTTGAGTTCACAACTGGTTTTTGTTACTTCTATAAAGAAAAGAAGAATTATTTCATTCATTATTTTCCTAATCAGAACAATTGCTATTTTCAAGAAGAAAAAAGGCCAAATTATCTGCTAGAGAAAACCAAAATTAGTAGTCTTCTTTGAGAGAACTGTTTGTATGACTTTCCCCAAAAGATTACAAAGGAAATCAGCTTCATTATTACAAAATATCTAAAACCAGCTAAACTCTTCTTTTGTCCCTCAAGATCTATAAGCTTTTGAAATATGAACATTAGAACTGAAGGAAAAAAATCTGGACAATATAGAAGTTGGACCATAAAAAAAAAGATAAACCAGAAGTAAATGCAAGACATGTCAAATCAGTCCCTGTGTCTGTGTCATATACATGTTGTAGGAGAGGAGAGATTGTCCTCTTATGTTCCATGGCTGGCATATGAATTAAACTGACATAGAATAGATTAGAAGGAGAAAAGTATGCAAATGTATTTAATATTTTTACATGTACACAGGAATCTTCAGAAAGAAAATGAAGACCTGAAGATGACTTTAGACACAAAAGCTTATATACTTTTTACACAAAAAATGAAGAACTCTAGGGATGTAGCAAGATCAAGGGGCTTGCGCTAAGGACAATAAACTGTGGGAAAATGACTAGGAACTGTAGTGGAGAAGCTAAGGGTTACTTTAGCAGGTTGTATACGTCCACTTGGGCATTGAATCCCGATCTCTGATATGAATGTTCTTAAGTGATGGATGTCAACTAAACTTTTCGTGGTGATCATTTTGCAATGTATACATATATCCAATCATTATGTTGTGCACCTGAAACTTATACAATGTTAAAATGTCAATTATATCTTGATAAAACTGGGAGAAAAAAAAGAATGTTCTCTCCCTGGTACAGAAAGACTACCTTTCTCATAGGAAATTTATGGCCTGCTTTTAGGTAAAAAGGGACAGGGTAGAGTGCTTCGTGCATTTGCTGTTTCTCAAGTACTCTCAGCTCAAAATAATCAACATGCCAAAGTTTCATATTTTGGAGTGGCGTGTTCTGAACCCCTCCAATGCAAAACAGTCAAATGCAGCCAGCTAATTGGAGTTTGAAGCATTAGGAATCAATGGTGTTAGTTGCTTTAAAAATTATCTAGTAATCTAGGGGTGCCTGCATGGCTCAGTCAGTTAAGCATCTGACTCTGGATTTCGGCTCAAGTCATGATCTCACAGTTTGTGAGTTTGAGCCCACATCAGGCTCTGCGCTGATAGTACAGGGCCTGCTTGGGATTCTCTTTCTCTCCCTCTCTGTCTGCCCCTCCCCCACTCATGCGTTCTCACACTCTGTCTCAAAATAAACATTAAAAAAAATAAAAATAGGGGCGCCTGGGTGGCTCAGTCGGTTGGGCATCCAACTTCAGCTCAGGTCATGATCTTGTGGTTCATGGGTTCAAGCCCCACGTCAGGCTCTGTGCTGACAGCTCAGAGCCTGGAACCTGCTTCTGATTCTGAGTCTCCCTCTCTCTCTGCCCCTCCCCCACTCTCTCTCTCTCTCTCTCTCAAAAATAAATAAACATTAAAAAATTTTTAATTAAAAAAATAAGAAAATAAAAATAATCTAGTAATCTATATGGCAAAATTAGAGTGAAAAACATAAATATCTGCATTCTTGCTTAATTACAATTGAAATGATATCAAACATATATTGATAAATATCACATTAGTCTGAAAGTTTTCAAGGAGTCCATTTTAAACACTTAGAGAAACATCACAACACACTAAATTCCCATTTAGGCCACATTTTTGTAAAGTTTAAAACTGAGGATAAAGAACAGTATAAACGTCCTCATAACTACATAAATTACGATAGTAGCTCCACAAACACAGGTTAGGTAACATAGTCCTGGAGAATGAGCATATGACTGGGAACATTATTACCAGCTGTGCTGCTAACTGACTCCCTGTTTAACTATGACCTATACACAGTTCTTGTCAAGCTTTGATATCTTCATTAGTAAAATGAGGATGTCTATTAATACATTTTATTAATGGACAGAGAAAGAAACACACAACTTTATGAATGTGCTTGCTGGTGGGAAGGGGTCGAAAATAGATCTGGGAACTAAGAATTCACCTTCATTGGTAATAATTCATTTCTCCTATATGGAGAAAGATAAAGCAAATGACAAAATGTTTAACATTTATTAACCCTGGGTTGTGTGCACGTGGATGTGTGTGAGAGTCTTCTTTAAACATTTTTTGTAGTTTATAAAAATCAACTTTATTGAACTACGCTTTACATACAATAAAATGCACCAATTTTTTGTGCACAGTTCAAATAATGGATTTTTCAGCTTTATTGATGTATATTGAACAAATAAAATTATAAAATATTTAAAGTTTACAACCTGACAATTTGATATGCATGTATATTGTGAAAGGATTCCCGCACACACACAGTGAGTTAACACATACATCACCTCACATAATTACGTGTGTGTGTGGGTGCGTGCGTGTGTGTGTGTGTGTGTGTGTGTGAAAAGATTTAAGTTCTATTCTCTTAGCAAGTTTCACTGATATAAAATAGTATAACAACCGTGGTGACCATGTTATAATTTAGATCCTCAGACCTTACTCATAACAGAAAGTTTGTACTCTTTTACCAGCCTCTCCCTATTTCCCCTACCCTACAGCCCCTGGCAACCTCTTTTCTACTCTATGATTTTACAAGTTCAACTTTTTTTAGATTCCACGTGTAAGTGATACCATGCAGCAGTATTTGTATTTCTCTGTCTAGCTTATTTCACTTAGCATAATGAACTCCAGCTTTACCCATGTTTAGCAAGTGACAAGATTTTTTTCTTTTTAAGGCTGATAATATTCCATTGTGCATGTTTGCATGTTTGTTTATATATACATATATACGTATATACATATATATACCACATATCCTTGATCCATTCATCCATTGATAAACACTTAAGTTGTTTCCACATCTTGGCTACTGTGGATAATTTTGCAATGAACACAGGGGTGCAAATATCTCTTCAAGATAATGGTTTTGTTTCCTTTGGATATATATCCAGAAGTGGGATAGCTGGACCATATGGTAGTTCTACTTTTAATTTCCTAAGGAACCACTATAATGATTTATATTTCTACCAGCATTGTACAAGAGTTCCCTTTCCTCCACATTCTTCACAGCACTTGTTAGCTCCTGTATTTTTGAGCATAACCATCCTAATAGGTGTGAGGTTATATCTTGGAGTTTTTATTTGCATTTCTCTGAAGGTTAGTGATGTTGAGCCTTTTATGTATTTGTCATCCATTTGTATGTCTTCTTTGGAAAAATGTATATTCAAGTCCTTTGCCCATTTTGAAATTGGGTTACATTTTTTTTTTTTTTTTGCTATTAGCTTGTAGGAGTCCCTTCTATATATTTTTTAAGTTTATTTGTTTATTTGAGAGAGAAAGTGCACATAAGCCAGGGAAGGGCAGAGAGAGAAGGAGAGAGAATCTCAAGCAGGCTCTGCACTGTTAGGGTGGAGCTGGACACGGGGCCAAACCCACAAACCACAAAATCACGACCCCAGCCGAAATCAAGAGTCAATCACTTAACCTAGTGAGCCACCCAGGCACCCCTATATATTAAATATTGGCCACTTATCAGATATGTGGTTTCCAATATTTTATACCCTTTCATAAGTTGCCTTTTTATTTTGTTGGTGGTTTCATTTGCTGAACAGAAGCTTTTTAATTTAATGTAATCCAACTTGCTTTTTTTTGCTTTTGTTGCCTTTAGTTTTTGGTGTCAAATCCAAAATATCACTGCAAAAACAAATGTCAAGGAGTTTATCCTCCATGTTTTCTTCTAGGAGTTCTATGATTTCAGGTCTTATTGTCAAGTCTTTTTTTTTTTTTTTTTTTTTTTAAATTTTTTTTCAACATTTTTTATTTATTTTTGGGACAGAGAGAGACAGAGCATGAACGGGGGAGGGGCAGAGAGAGAGGGAGACACAGAATCGGAAACAGGCTCCAGGCTCCGAGCCATCAGCCCAGAGCCTGACGCGGGGCTCGAACTCACGGACCGCGAGATCGTGACCTGGCTGAAGTCGGACGCTTAACCGACTGCGCCACCCAGGCGTCCCTATTGTCAAGTCTTTAATACATTTGGAGTTGATTTTTCTATATGGTGTGAGATAATGTTCCAATTTCATTCTTTTGCATGTGGCTTATGTCTCTTGTTACTGTCTTTGGTTTAAAGTCTGTTTCCTGATATAAGTATAGTTTAGCTCTACTTTCTTTGGGTTTCCATTTGCATGCAATATCTTTTTCCATCTCTGCATTTTCAAGCTATGTGCGTCCTTAAACTTGAAATGAGTCTCTTGTAGGCAGCATAGAGATGGGTGTTGTTTTTATGCATTCAACCAGTCTATATCTTTTGATTGGAGAATCTAGTCCATTTACATTTAAAGTAATTATTGAGGGGCGCCTGGGTGGCGCAGTCGGTTAAGCCTCCGACTTCAGCCAGGTCATGATCTCGCGGTCTGTGAGTTCGAGCCCCGCGTCAGGCTCTGGGCCGATGGCTCGGAGCCTGGAGCCTGTTTCCGATTCTGTGTCTCCCTCTCTCTCTGCCCCTCCCCCGTTCATGCTCTGTCTCTCTCTGTCCCAAAAATAAATAAAAAAATAAATAAATAAATAAAAAAAGTTGGAAAAAAAAAAAATTAAAGTAATTATTGAAAGACAAGAACTTACTACTGCCATTTTGTTCATTGTTTTCTGGTTGTTTTATAATTCTTTATTTCTTTTGTCCCTTCCTTTGTGTTTTAATAATTTACTTTTTAATTGAAGTATAGCTGACATACAATGTTACATGAGTTTTCAGGTGTACATGTGATATGATTATTTTCTTTCAGCACCATGAATATGTCATGCCACTCCCTTCTGACTTGCAAAGTTTCTGCTGAAAAATCTGCTGATACTATCATGGGGGCTCCTTTGTTCATAACAAGTTGCTTTTCTCTTGCTGCTTTTAAGATTCTCTCCTGTCTTTAACTTTTGACAGTTTAATTATAATGTGAGTTGGTATGGGTCTCTTTGGTTTACCTTTTTGGAATGCTCTAGGTTTCCTGGATCTGGATATTCGTGTATTTCTCCAGGTTTGAGAAGTTGTTAGCCATTATTTCTCTGAATAAGCTTTCTGACGTTTTCTGTCTCTCTTCTCCTTCTGGGACCCCTATTATGTATATATTGGTCTGCTTGATGGTATCTCATAAGTCCTTTAAAGAATCTTTACTTTTTTCATCCACTGCCCTGCCTTCTAGTTTTGCTGATCTTTTTTTCTATTTGATGTAATCTTTTGTCAAACCTCTCTATTGAAATTTTCAGCTTAGTTATAGTATTCTTCAGCTCCATATTTTTTGTTTTGTACTTTTACTTTTTTAGTAATCTCTGCACCCATCATGGGGCTAGAACTCACAACCTTGAGATCAAGAGTCTCATGCTCTTCCAACTGAGCCAGCCAGGTGCCTCTGTTTGGTACTTTTTAATATTTTAAAAATCTTTGTTAAAATTCTCACTTTGTTCATGCATTAGTCTCCTGATCTTGGTGAGCATCTTTATGACCCTTATTTTGAATTTGATCAGGTTAATTACTTTTCTCTGTAGTGTCATTTACATCTGTTTCTGGAAATTTGTCTGTTTTTTTAAACATATTTCTTTTTCTTCATTTTCCTTGATTCTCTGTGTTGGTTTCTGTATATTAGATAAGACAGCCACCTCTTCCAATTTTGACAGAGTGGTCCCATGTAGGAAACCAACCTTGTCAATCAGCCTGGCCTGAGCTCCTGGTTGTCTCCCAAACCTGTGTGATTATCCAAGCCACCTTCTTTGTTCTTAGTGTCTCCCAGCAGTTGAGAGTGTGCCAAGACCCATCAGTGCCCCAAAGGGGAGGATCTCATTCAGCACCTAGATAAGGGCTGATTGGGAGCCAGACCCTCAGGCAGGAGCTAAGAAAGTATGTAGTTAAGGGGTGCCTGGGTGGCTCAGTTGGTTAGGCGTCCAACTTTGGCTCGGATCATGATCTCACAGTTGGTGAGTTTGAGCCCCACATCAGGCTCTGTGCTGGCAGTTCGGAGCCTGGAGCCTGCCTCAGATTCTATGTCTCCCTCTCTCTGCCCCTCCCCTGCTCATGCTCTGTCTCTCTTTGTCTCTCAAAATAAATAAACATTTAAAAAATTAGAAAAAAGAAAATATGTAGTTAAGCCCCTTCCAGGGAGAAACTAGGAGATGGGCATTTTTGTTTGCTCCTTCTGCACTGGGCCCAAGTCTAAAATTACAAGGAGATAACTCTTGGCACCCATGAAGAGCTGCTTCTTGTTTGCTATAGTCCTGTGGGACTTACGAATGTAAATCCCATTGGCTCTGAGAGTCAGGTAATCTAGACACCTGTGCCTTGGGCAACAGCTGAAAAAGTTGGGGCACAGTGTGTACACACTCACTCAAGGGGAATACTGGTGACTTGGAGGGGGCTGGAGAGAGAGAGTGGGGGAGTTGTCCACCAGTTTCCCTGGTCTCTGGGGAGGTCACAGTCAGCCTCTAGATGTGTGCTAAATTAGAAGCTTGACCCTCAGGAAATAGCTTTCAAAGTATACAAATGGACCCCTTTCAGGAAAAGGCTGATATATATACAAATTTTTGCCTTTTTCTGCTCCGAGCCTGGGGGGATAGCTGTTGAGTGCTAACTGCCAGTTAACGCTGCTTCTTTGTTTGCTATATTCTTTTTTTATTTTTTTTTAAGTTTATTCATTTTTGAGAGATAGAGAGAGACAGAGCATGAGCGGGGAAGGGGCAGAGAGAGGGAGACACAGAATCCGAACAAAGCAGGCTCCAGGCTCCAGGCTGTCAGCACAGAGCCTGATGTGGGGCTTGAACTCATAAACTGCGAGATCATGACCCAAGCTGAAGTCAGACGCTCAACCAACTGAGCCACCCAGGCACCCCGGTTTGCTATATTCTTGAGGGTTTTGTGGATGCAAGCCCATTGGCTTTCAGAGCTAGGTGCTTTGGGAGCCCATCCTTCAGGTGGAAATCTTAAAAGCTAGGGCACTAAATGTGAAGTCCAAATCCTTTGCTCTTCAGGGAGAAGCTAGAAGTTGGGAGTTCCCTCCCCATGGTGTAATGTTGTGCTGGGGGTGAGATTAATAGTAAGAGTGTATTTCACCCTTACCTGCACATTCTGATGTGAGTATTTTCTCATTCACCCAATGTATAGGTAGTTTCTGGATTTCTTTCAGACGTATTGCTCTGTGTGTTGCTATGCACTTGGTGTGTCCATGAGAAGAGAGGAGTTCAGCAGTCATCCAGTTCAAATGAGTTTTGACAAAGGTATACACTCATGGAAGCATCACTTTAATCAAAATATAGAATGTTCCAACACCCCCCTCCCAAATTCCCTCATTCCCCTTTGAGTCAATAGCCCCCTCCCAAACCAGGCAAGCACTGATCTTTCTGTCACTGCAGAGTAGTTTTGCCTCTTCTAGAATTCCAAATCAATGGAATCCTGCAGTATGTATTCCTTTGTGTCTGGCTTCTTTCACTCAACATAACGTTTTGGAGATTCATTCATGTTTTGTACGTATCAGTACTTCATTCCTTTCTAGTGCTAAATAGTATGCATATATCACAGTTTCACCTATTCACCCATTGATGAATGTTTGGGTAATTTCCACTTATTGACTGCTATGAATAAAAGCTGCTATGAACATTTATATATAAATCTTTGAAAAGACATATGTTTTCACTTCTTTTGGATAAATACCTAGGACTGGAATAGTTGAGTTATATGGTAAGTTTGTGTTTCTTGCATAGAACTTCTTTGCCCAAATAAAAAGCAAGCAGGATATATTTTTTAAGAATTTCAGGGTTACATAATATTCCAAAGTTACAAAGAGTTGCTTTCATTTAGTCTCTCATTTACTGTGAGAATGGAAATAGAAACAGAAAAGTTTACATTACTTTAAAAACATAGAGTAATATGAGGCACCTGAGTGGCTCAGTCCGTTGAACATCCAACTCTTGATTTCTGCTCAGATCATGATCTCACAGTTTGTGAGTTTGAGCACTGCATCAGACTCTGCACTGACAGTATGGAGCCTATTTGGGATTCTCTCTCTCCCTCTTTCTCTGCCCCTTCCCTGCTCAAGTTGTCTCTCTCTCAAAATAAATAAAGTTTAAAAATAAATAGATACAAAACACAAAAACACAGTAATAAAGCTCTGTGTTAAAAAGCTACAAATACTGGAGGGGGGAGGACAGGAAACAGAGGTAAAAAATCAATAAAGATAAAATTAGTCTCATAAGTAATTTAGACACAACTGCTAGTAAAAATCTGTCAGCTTTTTATTAAGAAAAAATTCAAGACAACATCTGTTCTGCTTAGTGACTACTTAAGCAATCACCCACACAGGGAAAACTGCGAACCAGTAAGAAAAAGAAAAAAGAGCATTTATTGTGCTAAAGGAGGTTTCTTAATCTTGAAATATCTTGATGATGTACAGTTAAACTCAGAACTTACAACCAAGTGCTTAGGGTAAGTTGATAAGAATTCTCTCATCAGGTTACCCAGTATGAATTCCCGAGCCCTTGAGGTTGCAATTTAGTGAAGAGACATTTTGCAGAAATAAGTGCCAAGAACTGACAGGCATTTACCGTGAAAGAAACAGGACTGATCTGGAATTAAATTCCAATAAATGTGATCAAATAGTCACTGAGAGTGAGGCTGGAAATTGGGGGTTGTTCTCACAGCATTGTTTCTCTAATTTTTTTCCTTTTCTATTTTTTTGTTTTGTTTTTTTTTCGTTTTTGTTTTTAAGTAAAAGCAAACTTAAAGTAAGAAAAGGGGGCTCTCGCAAAACACACACACACACACACACACACACACACACACACACAATCCCTACAGAAAAAGTGCCTAAACCATTGAAAGTCTTACTCACTCTTCTCAAATTTTCTCTTTGTTTAATAGTTTCATATGCTTTGGGTATCATCAGCCAAGTTTAGCCATGCCTGGCGTACTACTGACAGGCCCCAAACAAATGTAGAATAGGAGAGCAAAGGGAAGAAAGAAAGTAAAGAGAGAAAGAGAAAAGAAAGCAAAAAGAAAAGCTGAAGGTGGTGTAAGGTAGCCACCTCAGGTAGCTATCAAGGCAAGTAAGCCATACACTTTTAAAAGATAGAATTGCTTTCTTCTTTCCAAGCAAATGAAAGAAATAGGTGAAAGGTTATCAGTTTTGTGTGTTTGTACAAAATTAACATTGGAGAGCTTCTTAAGAATGTTGATTCACAAACACTATCTCCAGAGATTCTATTTCATTAACTCTCTGGTAGGCCCCAGAAATCAAATTTACCAGTCAGATTCCATATTCTCTGATGCCATGGGCTCCACACAGGCTTAGTCTCATGGACATCACCCTGTGCCATTGCACAGGGCTCTGTGCTCAAAAGGACTCTTCACTTGTGTTTAATGCTCTCTTGTAGCTGTTGAAATTCTTACTTTTGAACAAGAGACCCTTCCCGCTGGGTCTTGAAAATTACGTAATTGGTCCTGTCCCCATGGACCACACTTTGAAAAACATGCAGTAGGGTTTAGACCTTAGGCTTCAATCTTTCACTACTGAAAATATTCAGGCAACTGTCTATAGGTCTATTGGATTTTAAGACTGACAGATACCCAGCATCTGAATAAAATCGCTTTACACAATTTCTACTTGGCACTCTTGGATCAGGGGTTCCTAAGTGGGTTTGTTTCCAGAGGGAGAGCCCAGGGAGAGAAGTAGCTGTTATTACAGGAAGCAAATTCCTGGGGGCAGTTGTTACAGGAATTGGAAATTATTTGCTCAAGGAAGAAAGGAAAAAAAAGGTAGAGACCTCAAAAATAATACAAGGAGAACAATCACTCTCAGGCATTTGAGGGGAGGCAAAATTGACCCAACAAAGGTGAACAGATAACCCTGAAATTCAATTGTCAAAAGAAAACTTTGGTCATCAAAAGCTAGAAAAAGTTAAAGACCTTTGGAATAAATTGTCATCTAATCTAATTCACCTAACCCTTTGAGCAGTAGAGATGAGTGGGTAGAGATGGGGACTTAAAGAAAATGTTTGTCAGATTGTCACAGTATTTTATAGGAGCACTGGGACCAAAAAACTTTGACTGCCAATCAAAAGTTCCCATTTCCCCATTCAAGTTTACCATTGGTAAACTATCAACAATGCACATTCCATGGGGTAAAAAAACAACTGAGGCAGTGAGTCAGTTCCATTCCAGGCTAAAAAATAGAACCAGTGCACATGTTAGTTAAATCTAAGAGCCAAAATGCAACTTGAATACACTCATCTCAGCTGTCAAATAAGATTACCCAGGCTTAAGAGCCTAGCTATCCTTAAAGTAGAATGAGAAAAGCTGTATTAGCTTCACCCAAAATGGTCAGCTGGTTATTCAACATTTCTTATGGTTGCTCATTTTTATTCACTCTTACGTGGCTTTGGGAAGATATAAGTCATCATGATTTTCACCATCGTTATCATCAATGCCACATGCATGTAATAATTATAAAAACAATAGCTAATATAGATAGACTATGTACTATGTGCTGAGCATTTTCTGAGCTATTTATACATATATATTATATATTTTACATATATATTATTATACATATGTATATATTAATATATATATATTAAGTCATGTAATCCTTACCACAACCCCATGACACAGTACCATTGTTATCTCCATTTTACAGATGAGGAAACTGATCACAGAGAGGTTAAGTGACTTGTTTAAGGTCACACGGCTATTACATAGCAGAGCCAAGAGTCAAACACAGGGACTATGACTATATTACTCAAGCACTTAACCACTAGACAATGTAGCAAAGAGCACTATTCAGGGAGCTTAATGAAGCAAAGCGAACAGAGTTGTTTGGAACATTTTTGGGGTTATGGACTCCTTTGAGAATCTATATCCCTCAGAAAAATAAATATATACAGCACATATTTACAAACTGTCAGAGGACTGCCTTTGTTCCTCCAAGACCATACATTTACCTTTATGACTCAATCTCAGGCTAAAAATGCCTGCTCCAGACACTAATTATTATAGTGGAACCTGCTTAAGATTCTCTGTCTCTCTCTCTCTCTCTGTCTCTCTCTCTCTCTCTCTCTCTCTCTCTCTACCCCCTTTCCTACACTCATGCTCTTTCTCTGTCTGTAAATAAATAAATAAATAAATAGAAAAATCTAATGGTTCTGTGAAGTGTGGACTCAGACCATTAATAAAACTTGTAAGCCTTATGCTTGTACCATATCATCAAATCCAAAAACAGCCTATTTTTAAATAACAAATTTTTTTTAATGTTTATTTTCAGAGAGAGAGAGCCCGCACGTGCACACAAACATGGGAAGGGCAGAGAGAGAAGGAGAGAGAGAATCCTAAGCAGGCTTCGTGCCATCAGCTCAGAGCCCAACACGGTGTTCAATCTCACCAACTGTGAGATCACAACCTCAGCCAAAATCAAGAGTTGGACACTTAACCAACTGAGCCACCCAGGTGCTCCTAAACAACAAACTTTAAAGCTTTTTATCAACTGCCAAATTATTTCAAATTGAAAGAACAAATCACTGTAATTTCTAGCATGTAACATGGTGCTTACCTATACTAAGTGCCAATAAATGTTGATAGAGAAGAAAAGGGAGAAAAGGAAGGTAAAAGTATCTTAATGTTCCTTAGTAATGTAGTAAATGTGATTCCAAAATATCATTCAACTTCTTTTTTTTTTAAGATTCTTTTGAAGTAATCTCTACACCCAGTGTGAGGCTCGAATTCACAACCCCAAGATCAAGAGTTGTATGTTCCACTGGCTAAGCCAGCCAGGCACCCCTCAGCTCCTTTTTAATAGTATTCACCTATTCAAATATTTATTTAATAAGATTTGTTGAATATTTATTATGTAATATAAACCGTGTTAGGCATCAAGGGTATGAATTTAAAAGGCACTGAGGAACAAACACACCAAAAATGTGAAATCTGTGAAATCTGTGAAATGTGAAATCTGTGATGAACAAAGCTAGCAATTAGAAAAACACACAAAAGAATATATAAAGGTTGAAAGCAAAATCTACATAGGTGTTGCAAATCTGGTGAGGGAACATCAATATTTGCCTTTACTTTCCAAGTTCTTTCTTCCCTCAGTCCACACCCACACCTTGACAACTGATTCTCAAAATTCAGTTGAGTTTTGCTCCAATACACTTCTTAGCTTGATAGCTCTATTGCTTTTCATTAGTTCACTCATTAATTAAATACTAAATGTGGCATTTCTGAATAGCAGGTGTCCATTTAAATTTAGCCAATTAAGGGTCACCTGAGTGGCTCAGTCAGTTAAGCGGCTGACTTTGGCTCAGGTCATGATCTCGTGGTTTATGAGTTCGAGCCTTGGGCTTGCTGCTATCAGCACAGAGCCTGCTTCAGTTCCTCTGTCTCCCTCTCTCTCTGCCCCTTCCCTGCCTCACACTCTGTCTCTCTCTCTCAAAAATAAATAAACATTAAAAAAATAATAAATAATTAAAAAATTAATTTAGCCAATTAAAAAACAAGTTAGAAAACAACCCACAACAATTTGGAGAAGGGAGACTCATACTCAGGACACGTGTATGACAATAACCTTAGAATATACCAGAGTATTGAGAAAACAAGTGCAAACCAAGACAGTTTAGGTTGTCATCATGCCAGCTAGACATATGACCCAGTAGAAACAGGTGATTAAATTGGCCTGCTAAGAAATTTGGTGATAGAAAGTCCAGATCAATGATTTCAGAAGATCTCATTAACAATAGAAGCAAACAACAGGGGACCCCTTAAAACTCTTACTGCTGATGCTAAGAACAGTTGTTTATACTCTGTAGAGCAATGGATCTCTCTGTTTTGCTCTACTTTCCCTGTTTTTTTTTTTTAATTTTTTTTTAATGTTTATTTTTGAGGGAGAGAGAAAGAGAGTGAGCAGGGGAGGGGCAGAGAGAGATGGAGACACAGGCTCCAGGCTCTGAGCTGTCAGCACAGAGCCTGATGTGGGGCTCAAACCCACGAATCATGACCTGAGCCAAAGTCAGACGCTCAACTGACTGATCCACTTAGGCACCCCTCTATTTTTCCTGTTTTAAAACTATTTTTCAAACTGTACTGATGCATGTTTTTCAAGCCTGGGTTCAATCACAGGAAAGCTCTAACTAGCTCAACAGGCTAATGAGCAGACATTTTATAAATAGCATGTCTGAGAGTTCATAATGCTACTCTATTGGGAAGCAACTTAGCTCTAGAGAATGCTATCATTTGTCTATAACAGCATCTTTTGTCAGCCCCAATTTGGTTAATAACTACAATTATGCTTTGGTCATTTCAGCAGCTCTGAGTCTTTGTCAGGCCTTACCCCTATTATGTGCCTTCATACCTTCTTCTTGGGCTACTGCAATAAGTTCCTAATTGGTCTCTCTGCCATCAGTCTCACCACCCTCTAAACCATTCTATATATTACTGCCAAGACTAACCTTCAAAATGAACCAAGTTTGAAAACTTTCAAAGACTTTCAAAGTCCAAATTCCCTTAAGCTGACATCCAAGGCCCCCCACATTGTCACTAATTTACTATTCCAGAAATTTGCTCACATCATTTCCTGTACCATGTACCGTGTATTCCCAGACTATGTCCTCCACTCTCTGCCTCTCTGCCTTTCCTTCTTTTGGAAAACCTTAGCTTCCTACTAACTTATTAAGAAGTCCTTTCTAATACTGCAGCTAACAATGGGCACCCTTTTTGCAGTTTTACCCATCATTAAAAGCTAATTCATAAATTTTATGGTATGTATTTTACCACAATTCAAAACTTGTTTAAATTAACACACATACACACAGTTAATTAATAACCTTCAAGTTTGGCAAGTTGGCAGACTAGATGTCCTGAAATTTCTCCTGTGAGGAATACCTAGAACTGCTGAATAAATTCAAAAGCTTTCTTTTAAATGCAACACTGAATACTCAAGAAAGAAATTTAATTACTCAGGTTTCACAAAGGGAATGAAAACCACTGTAGTAAATGTGAATTAAAGCTTAACTTTCCCCTGAAGATAGGGAACAGGGAAAAGAAAAAAGTCTTCCCTGAGAAATTAATAACCTTACAATAACCACGTAAGCCTAAGATTTAAATGTAGAACAATATTATTGATGCTAAAAAATAAGCATTTTAAAATTATAAACTATCTAAAAGAAAAATGTAAGAACAAGAATAAATGAAACAAGAACAAGAAGAAATGCAAAATAATCAAATTTCTAAAAATAATAAACAATCATTTAGTGAATAAGTTGAACAGCAGATTAGATATAGCTAAAGAGAAAATCAAAAGACTGGCTGGATTAACCTAGAAGACATCACAGATGAGAGAGAAAGAATAGACTTTTAGAGAAAAGAGGAATATATGTTCATTATAACTCTAATAAAATGTGATCTAGAAGGAGAAAAGGGAGAAGAGAAGATGGTGGCAGAGTAGGAGGACCCTAGGCTCACCTTGTCCCATGAATACAACTAGATAACTACCAAATCATCCTAAATACTCTAGAAATTGATCTGAAGACTGGCAGAACAAACTCTACAACTAAAGGTAGAGAAGAGGTCACATTGAAGAAGGTAGGAAGTGCAGAGATGTGGTTTGGGAAAGAAACAGATTGTGGCTGCTGCAGTGAGGAGGGAGCTATGGACTCAGAGAAGGGTGAGAGACAAACTAGCACACAAAGGAGCACACAAGGAAAACAAATCCCCGTAGCAACTGGCCTGGAAAGAAAGAAGACCCAAATTTTGCAAATTCTTGCAACCAATGGGGCTTAAAGCCTGGAGTTTTAAAGGTCAGTGTGCTTGGCTCTAGGAGAGCTCAGAGCCATTGGGGCTGCTCTTGGAGAGAAGGCAAGCAAACAACCCATGAACATACAACATGGAAACAGCAATCTGAAGAGTATCCCAGGCACACAGTGGTGAGGACAGTTGCTCATATCGGAGCATGTCCCAGAGAGGCAGCATACATAGAGGGACCCCTCCGGAAACAAAGGAGCTAGCTGCTACCATTTCCCTCTTCCCCCACTCAGCATAAACACAGAGCCATCTGCAGGTGCCAGCACAGTGCCCACACTTGCTACCTAACTTGCTTACACCAAGCCTCTTCCCCCATGCTCCAGAAAACCACTCTTCCCAGTCATACTTGCCTCAGTCCCAGTGTGGTGGGACCCTCCCCCAGAAGACCAGCCCACACCCTTCCCAACACAGTCTCCTGACTCAAGAGTTTTGTGAGCCCTTTGTTGTGGTGGTGGTAGCAATGGGTCTCATTTCACAAGCTGACCAGAGCACACATAGTTAAACTCACCATATTCAGGCCAGGGACCAAACACTGCCCACACAGGCAAAGAGAGCTTCTGCAAATGGCCAAAAGGATAAAGTGGCCAGGACACAACAGCAGAACACATGCAGGACACATTGGAGACACCTTCAGAAGTGTCAGGCCCTGTGGAAAAGAGGACATTACACTGCAGGGCACTAGAAGACCTCTTCTTCATAAAGCCATTAAACTCAAGAACAGGAGATATAACTGACTTTCCTAACACAGAGAAACTGGCACAGAGACTTAGACAAAATGAGAAGACAGAGGAATTTGTCCCAAACAAAAGAACAGGACAAAGCTGTGGCCAAAGACCTAAGCAAAACAGATATAAGTAACATGCCTGATAGAGAATTTGAAGCAAGGATCATGAAGATACTCACTGGACTTGAGAAAGAGTGGAGGGCATGAGTGAGACCCTTAACACAGAAATACAGAATAACAAGGGCACCTGGTGGCTCAGTTGGTAAGTGTCTGACTTTGGCTCAGGTCATGATCTCACTGTTTGTGGGTTCAAGCCCCACATTGGGCTCTGTGCTGACAGCTCAGAGCCTGGAGCCTGCTTTGATTCTTTATCTCCCTCTCTCTCTGCCCCTCCCCCATTTTCTCTCTCTCTCTCAAAAATAAATAAACATTAAAAAAAAAGAAATATGGAGTGACATAGCACAGATAAAGGACTCAATAGATGAAATGGGAAACATACTTGATGGAATGAACAGCAGTCTGGAAGAAGCAGAGGAACAAATTAATGACCCAGAAGACAAAGTGATGGAAAATAATCAAGCTGAATGAAAGAGAAGAAGGAATTATGCAAAACAAGATTAGACTTAGAGAACTCAGGGACTCCATAAAATGTAGTAACATTCATATTATAGGAGTCCCAGAAGAAGAAGAGAGAGAAAGCAGGCAGAGAATTTATTTGAAGAAATAACAGCTGGAAGCTTTCCTAATCTGGAGAAAGAAACAGATATCCAGATCCAGGACTCACAGAGAACCACTATCAAAATCAACAAAATCAGATCCACACCAACACATATTGTAATTAAAATAGCAAAAATATAATGATAAAGAAAAAATATTAAAAGTTGAAAGACAATAAAGACAGTAACATGCAAAGGAAACTCCATGAGGCTATCTTCAACAGGATTCTTCAACAGGAACTTTCCAAGCCAGAAAGCACTAATATGATATATTCAAAGTGCTGAAAGGGAAAAACTTGCAGCCAAGGATATTCTATCCAACAAGGCTATCATTCAAAATAGATAAAGAATTCCCCAGAAATATAAAAAGTAAAGGAGTTCATGAACACTATCTAGCCCTGTAGGAAATACTAAAGGAGACTCTTTTTGAGAAGAAAGACCAAAAAATGACAATATGAAGTTGGAAACACAAAAGCAGTAAAAATGAATATTTCTGTAAAAAATCAGTTAAGGGACTCACAAAATAAAAGGATGTATAATATGACAACATACACCTAAAACATGGAGAGGAAAGGAGTAAAGAATGAGTTCAAACTTCAATGACCAACAACCTAATATAGACTGCTATATGTAGAAGGTATTGTTGTTGTTTTTTTTAATTTTTTTTTAACGTTTATTTATTTTTTTTTAGACAGAGAGAGACAGAGCATGAACGGGGGAGGGTCACAGAGAGAAGGAGACACAGAATCTGAAACAGGCTCCAGGCTCTGAGCTGTCAGCACAGAGCCCGATGCAGGGCTCGAACCCACGGACCGTGAGATCGTGACCTGAGCCGAAGTCGGACGCTTAACCGACTGAGCCACCCAGGCGCCCCTGTAGAAGATATTGTATACAAACCAAATGGTAACCACAAATCAAAAACCAGTAACAAATATGCAAAGAATAAAGAGAAAAAAATCCAAATATATCACTAAAGAAAACGAGCAAACCAGGAAAGAGAGAAAGATAAGAAAGGGTCAGAGAAAACCTTCAGAAACAACCACATAACAAGTAATAAAATGGCAATAAATACATATCTATCAATTATTACTTTGAATATAAATGGACTAGGTGCTCCAATCAAAAGACATAGGATGACAGAAAGATCAAAAAAACAAGATCCATCTCTATGCTGCCTACAAAAGACTCATTTTAGATCTAAAAATACAGGTAGGGGCACTTGGGTGGCTCAGTTGGGTAAGTGTCCAATTCTTGGTTTTGGCTCTGGTGATGGTCTCACAGTCGTGGGATCGAGCCCTGTGTTGGGTTCCACACTAAGCACGGAGCCTGCTTAAGATTTGCTCTCCCAGGGGCACCTGGGTGGCTCAGTTGGTTAAGTGTACAACTCTTGGTTTCAGCTCAGGTCATGATCTCATGGTTTTGTGAGTTTGAGCCCCACATCAGGCTCTGCATTGGCAGTGTGGAGCCTGCTTGGGATATTCTCTCTCTCTCTCTCTCTCTCTCTCTCTCTCTCTCTTTCTGCCTCTCCCCTACTCGTGCTCAGTCTCTCTCAAATAAATAAATAAAATTTTAAAAAAAGATCCTCCCCCCGCAAAAAAGAAAGATTTTCTCTCTTCCTCTCTCTTTGCCCCTTACCCCCTCTTCTTTCTGTCTCTCTTTCTCAAAATAAATAAACATTTTTTTAAAAAAGGAATTTAAAAAATACATTGAAACAAATGAAAATGAAAACACAACAGTTCAAAAACTTTGAGACTCAGTTGGTTAAAGGTCCACCTTGAGCTCAGGCCATGATTTTATGGTTCATAAGTTTGAGCCCTGCATCAGGCTTTGTACTGTCAGCTCAGAGACTGCTTGAGATCCTCTGTCACCCTCTCTCTATGCCCTTCCCCACTCATGATCTCTCTCTCTCTCTCTCTCTCAAAAATAAACAAACATAAAAAAAACACCTTTGGGACACAGCACAAGCAGTTCTAAGAGGGAAGTGTTTAGCAATATAGGTCTCCCTCAAGAGGCAAGAAAAATCTCAAATAAATAACCTAAACTTACACTTAAAGGAGCTAGAAAAAGAACAACAACAACAACAACAACAAACTAAAACTAGCAGAAGAAAGTAAATAATAAAGATTAGAGCAGAAATAAATGATATAAAACTAAAAAATACAATAGGACAGATCAATGAAACCAGGACCTAGTTCTTTGAAAAAAATCAATGAAATTGATAAACCACTACCCAGACTTATCAAGCAAAAAAAAAAGACCCAAGGAAATAAAATCACAAATTGCAGAGGAAAAATAACAACCAACACCATAGAAATATAAACAATTATAAGAGAATATTATGGGGGCACCTGAGTGGCTCCAACTCTTGATTTCAGCTCAGGTGATGATCTCACAGTTCATGGGTTCAGGCCCCACATTAGGCTCTGTGCTGAGAGTTTGGAGCCTGATTGGGATTCTGCCTCTCCCTCTCTCTCTCTCTCTCTCTCTCTGCTTCTTCTCCCACCCTCAAAAATAAATAAACTTTTTTTCAAAAAAGAGAATATTATGAGAAACTATATGGCAACATATTGGACAACCTAAAAGAAATGGATAAATTCCTAGAAACATACAAACTACCAAAACTGAAACAAGAATAAATAAAAATTTGAACAGACCCATAACCAGCAAAGAAATTGAATCAGTAATCAAAACTTGTGAAACAAAGAAAAGTCCAGGGCCAGATAACTTCCCAGGGGGATTCCACCAGACATTTAAAGAAGAGTTAATATCTATTCTTCTCAAACTTTTCCAAAAAATAGAAATGGAAGAAAAACTTCCAAACTCATTCTATGAGGCCAGCATTACCTTGATTCCAAAACCAAACAAAGACTCCACTAAAAAGGAGAATTACATGGGGCGTCTGGGCGGCTCAGTCAGTTGAGCGTCCGACTTTGGCTCAGGTCATGAGCTCACAGTTCGTGAGTTCAAGCCCCACGTCGGGCTCTGTGCTGACAGCTCAGAGCCTGGAGCCTGCTTCAGATTCTGTGTCTCCCTCTCTTTCTGCTCTTCCCCTGCTCACATGCTGTCTCTCTCTCAAAAATAAATAAAGATTTAAAAAAAAAAAAGGAGAATTACAGGCCAATATCTTTAATGAACATGGATGCAAAAATTCTCAACGAGATACTAGTAAATCGAATTGAACAGTACATTAAAAGAATTATTCATCACGATCAAGTGGGATTTATTCCTGGGCTCCTGGTGTGGTTCAATATCTTAATCAATCAACGTGATATACCACATTAATAAAAGAAAGGATAAGGACCACGTGATCCCCTCAATAGATGCAGAAAAAGCATTCGTCAAAATATAGCATGAATTCTTGATAAAAACCATCAACAAGGTAGGGACAGAGGGAACATACCTCAATATCATAAAGGCCATATATGAAAGACCCACAGCTAATATCATCCTCAACAGGGAAAAAATGAGAGCTTTTCCTCTATGGTCAGGAAGAAGAAAGGAATGTCCACTCTTACCACTGTTATTTGTCATAGTACTGGAAGTCTCTACCCTCAGCAATTAGACAACAGAAAGAAATAAAAGGTATCCAAATTGGAAAGGAAGAAATCAAACTTTTCACTATTCACAGACAACATGATACTCAATGTAGAAAACCCAAAAGACTCCACCAAGAAATTGCTAGAACTGATACATAAATTCAGCAAAGTTCCAGGATATAAAATCAACATACAGAAATCTGTTGCATTTCTATACACCAATAATGAAGCAGCAGAAAGAGAAATTAAGAAGACAATCCTCATTTACAATTGCACCAAAAACCATAAGATACCTAGGAATAAACCTAACCAAAGAGGTAAAAGATCTGTACTCTGAAAACTATAGAACACTTATGAAAGAAATTGAACAGGATGCAAAGAAATGAAAAGACATCCCATGCTTATGAATTGGAAGAACAAATATTGTTAAAATCTCTATACTACTCAAAACAATCTACACATTTAATGCAATCCCTATCAAAATACCACAAGCATTTTTCCCTGAGCTAGAACAAACAATACTAAAATTTGTATGGAACTACAAAAGACACTGAATAGCCAAAATAATATTGAAAAAAAGCAGGGGCGCCTGGGTGGCTCAATTGGTTAAGCGTCCAACTTCAGCTTAGGTCATGTTCTCACGGTCTGTGTTCGAGCCCCAGGTTGGGCTCTGTGCTGACAGCTCAGAGCCTGGAGCCTGCTTTGGATTTTCCCTCTCTCCCTGCCCCTCCCCCACTTGTGCTCTGTCTCTCAGAAATAAACTTTTTTTTTTAATTATAAAGAAAAAATATTTTAAAAAAAGAAAAGAAAAGAAAATCTGGAGGCATCACAAGCTGTAGTCATCAAGACAATATGGTACTGGCATAAAAACAGACACATGCATCTGTGAAACAGAATAGAATACCCAGAAATGGACCCACAACTATATGGTCAACAATCTTCAACAAAGCAGGAAAGAATATCCAATAGAAAAAAAGACAGTTTCTTCAACAAATGGTGTTCAAAAAACAAACTGGACAACAACATGCAGAAGCATGAAACTGGACCACTTTCTTTTTTTTTTTAATTTTTTTTTTAACGTTTATTTATTTTTGAGACAGAGAGAGACAGAGCATGAACAGGGGAGGGGCAGAGAGAGAGGGAGACACAGAATCAGAAGCAGGCTCCAGGCTCTGAGCCATCAGCCAGAGCCCGACGCGGGGCTCGAACTCACGGACCGCAAGATCGTGACCTGGGCTGAAGTCGGACGTCTAACCGACTGAGCCACCCAGGCGCCCCTGGACCACTTTCTTATACCACACAGAAATATAAATTCAAAATGGATAAAAGACCTAAATGTGAGACAGGAAACCATCAAAATCATAGAGGAGAATACAGACAACAACCTCTTTGACCTCAGCCATAGCAACTTCTTATTACACACATCTCTAGAGGCAAGAGAAACAAAAGCAAAAATGAATTATTGGGACTTCATCAAGATGAAAAGCTTCTGCACGGTGAAGGAAAAAATCAACAAAACTAAAAAACAATCTATGGAATGGGAGAACATATTTGTAACTGACATATCTGATAAAGGGTTAATATCCAAAACACATAAAGAACTTATCTAACTCACCACCCAAAAAATAAATAATCCAGTAATAAATAGGCAGAAGTGGGTCACCTGGGTGGCTCAGTCAGTTAAGCATCTGACGCTTGGTTTTGGCTCAGGTTGTGATCTCAAAGTTCATAGGCTCAAGCCCCACATTGGGCTTTGCATTGGCAGTGTGGAACATGCTTGGGATTTTCTCTCTCCCTCTCTCTGCCCCTTCCCTGCTTGTACCCATGTGCACATACTCTAAATAAATAAGTAAATAAATAAATAAATAAATAAACAAATAATTTTTAAAAAAAAGAAAGAAATAGGCAGAAGACATGAACAGACATTTTCCCAAAGACATCCAGATGGCTAACAGACACATGAAAAGATGCTCAACATCACTCATAATCACGGAAATGAAAATCAAAACCATGATGAAATACCACCTCACCCCTGTCAGAATGGCTAAAATTAACAACACAGGAAACAATAGATGTTGGCAAGGATGTGGAGAAAGGAGAACCCTCTTACACTGTTGGTCGGAATGCAAATTGGTACAATCACTCTGGAAAACAGTATGGAGTTTCCTCAAAAAGTTAACAATAGAACTACCCTATGACCCAGTAATTGCACTACTATGTATTTACCCAAAGGCTACAAAATACTGATTCAAAAGGGTACATGCACCCTGATGTTTATAGCAGGCATTATTAACAATAGCCAAATTATGGAAATAGCTCGAATGTCCATGGACTGATGAATAGATAAAGAAGTGGTGTACACACACACACACACACACACACACACACACACAGTGGAACATCACTCAGATATCAAAAAGAATGAAACCTTTCCATTTGCAATGACATGGATGAAGCTAGAATGTATTATGCTAAACAAAATAAGTCAGTCAGAGAAAGACAAATACCATATGATCTCACTCATATGTGGAATTTAAGAAACAAACCAGATGAACATAGGGGGGAAGAGAGAGAGGGAAGCAAACCATAAGAGATTCTTAACTACAGAGACCAGACAGGGTTGATGGAGGAAGATGGGTAGGGGATGGGCTAAGTGGGTGATGGGTATTAAGGAGGGCACTGGGTTGTGATGCCAGTTGTGATGTTGTGATAAGCACTGAGTGTTATTGTAATTGATTAATCACTAAATTCTACACCTAAAACCAATTTTACTGTATATGTTAACTAACTATAATTTAAATAAAAACTTGGGAAGGGGTGCCTGGGTGGCTCAAGTCAGTTAAGCATCTGACACTGGCTCAGGTCATGATCTCACGGTTCATGAGTTCAAGCCCCATGTCGGACTCTGTGCTGACAGCTCGGAGCCTGCAGCCTGCTTCAGATTCTGTGTGTCCCCCTCTCTGCTCCTCCCCCACTCATGCTCTGTCTCTGTCTATCTCCTCCTCTCAAAAATAAACATTAAAAAAAAAAAACTTGGGGAAAAAATCCCAACAAACAAAAGTCTAGGACCAGATGGCTTCACAGACAAATTCTGCCAAATATTTAAAGAAGAGTTAATACCTATTCTTCTCAAACTATTCCAAAAGATAGAAAAAGAAGGAAATATCCAAATTCATTGTATGAGGACAGCATTACCTTGATACAAAAACTGGATAAAGACACCACACAAAAAAAGAAAACTACAGGCCAATATTTCTGAAGAGCATAGATGCAAAATTCCTCAACAAAATGCTAGCAAACCAAATCCAACAATACATTTTAAAAAACATTCACCATGATCAAGTGGGTTCTATGCCTGGGTTGCCAGGGTGGTTCAATATTTGCAAATCAATCAATGTGATACATCACATCAATAAGAGAAAGGATAAGTATCATATGATGGTGGGGCACCTGGGAGGCTCAGTGGGTAAAGCGTCTGACTTCGGCTCATGTCATGATCTCACAGTTTGGAAGTTTGAGCCCCGTATCGAGCTCTGCACTGACAATGAAGAGCCTGCTTGGGATTCTCTCTCTGCCTCTCTCTGCCCCTCCCCCAACTCTCTCTCTCTCTCTCTCTCTGTCTCTCCCCTTTTCCCTCTCTCTCTCACAAAATAAATTAAAAAAAGAGAATTGTATGATTGTTTCAATAGATGCAGACAAAAAATTTGACAAAGTACAACATCCATTCATGATAAAAACCCTCAACAAAGTAAGTTTAGAAGCAACATACCTCAACATAATAAAGGCCTTATAGAAAAAACCCATAGCTAACATCATCCTCAATGGGGAAAAACTGAGAGCCTTTCCCCTAAAGTCAGGAACAAGACTAAGATGTCCACTGTCACCATATTTATTCAACATAGTACTGGAAGTCCTAGCCACAGCAATCAGACAACAAAAAGAAATAAAAGGAATCCAAACAGGCAAGGAAGAAGTCAAACTTTCACTATTGCAGATGATATGATACTATATATAGAAAACCTCAAAGACTCCAGCAAAAATATACTAGAACTGATAAGCAAATTGAGTACAGTCACATGGTACGAAATCATTCTACAGAAATCTGTTGCATGATTGTACACCAATATTGAAGCAGCGGAAAGAGAAATTAAGAAGACAATCCCCATTTACAGTTACAATAAGATACCTAGAAATAAACTTAAGCAAAGAGGTGAAAGGCCTGTGCTCTGAAAACTATAAAGCACTGATGAAAGAAATTGAAAATAGCACAAAGAAATGGAAAAATAACCCATGCTCATGGATGGGAAGAACAATTGTCTATATAAACCAAAGCAATCTACACATTTAATGCAATCCCTATCAAAATATCAACAACACTTTTTACAGAACTAGAACAAATAATCCTAAACTTTGTAGGGAAACACAAAAGATCCTGAATGGCCAAAGAAATTTTGAAAAAGCAACGCAAAGCTGGAGGCATCACAACTCCAAAATTTAAGTTATGTGTTACAAAGTTGAAGTAATCAAAACGGACATATAGGTCACAAAAACAGACATATAGATCAATAGAACAGAATAGAATAGAAAGCCCAGAAATAAACCCCTGATTATGTGGTCAATTAACCTTTGACAAAGCAGGAAAGAATATCCAATGAGAAAAAGACAGTCTCTTCAACAGATAGTGTTAGGAAAACTGGACAGCAACATGCAAAAGAATGAAACTGAACTACTGTCTTACACCATACACAAAAATCTATTCAAAACGGATTACAGACCTCAATGCAAGACATGAAACCAGGAGCGCCTGGGTGGCTCAGTTGGTTAAGCCTCTGACTTTGACTCGGATCATAATCTCACAGCTAATGATTTTGAGGCCTGAATCGGGTTCTGTGCTGACATCTCAGAGCCTGCTTTGGATCCTCTGTCTCCCTGTCTCTGCCCCACTCACGGTCTCTCTCTCTCTCTCTCTCTCTCTCTCTCAAAAATAAATAAACATTAAAAAAAAAAAGACCTGAAACCATAAAAATCCTCAAAGAGAGCACGGTCTGTAATTTCTCTGACACTAGCTTAGCAACTCTTTTCTAGATAGGGTCCCCAGAGGCAAGGGAAATAATAATAAACTATTGGGACTACAGAAAAAAAAAAAAGAAAGAAAGAAAGAAAAGAAAAGAAAAAGCTCAGTGAAGGAAATAATCAACAAAACTAAAAGGCAACCTTTGGAATGGGAGAAGATGGTTGCAAATGACATATCTGATAAAGGGTTAGTATCGAAAATATATAAAGAGCTTGTAAAACCCAATACCCAAAAAACAAATAATTCAGTTAAAAAATGGGCAGAAGGGCACTTGGGTGGCTCAGTCAGTTAAGCAACCTACTTCAGCTCAGGTCATGATCTTGAGGTTTGTGAGTTTGAGCCCCGGGTGGGGCTCTGTGCTGACAACTCGGAGCCTGGAGCCTGCTTCGGATTCTGTGTATCCTGCTCTCTCTCTGCCCTTCCCATGCTCATGCTCTGTCTCTCTCTGTCTGTCAATAATAAATAAACGTTAAAAAAAATTTTTTTTTAATGGGCAGAAGACATGAATAGAGCAGCAAATTTTGGGTAGCCACACACCCAGAGGCTACAGAAATGCTCTCAGGGAATGTAGCCTGGGGATGCCATCTTTGCACTGTCCCTTGGCCTTGCTACAGTTTTCTAGTACCTCCCAGAAAGGACTCATCTGGAGTCCTGATTTTTGCAACTGTCTCCAAGGAGACACTTTCAGATTTCCTGATCTGGAGGCCAGCAAGGTTAACCTTTATGGTACCACAGGACTGTATATATTTGCATACCTTTAAAGCTGCTGCCTGAGGGTCTACTTTCCAATTAGCCTGAAATTAGGGGCTGAGACTGTCCCTCTGGAACTGGAAGCCTCTCAACAACTGGGACCTATCAGGAATAAATCAGGTTGGGGTGCCTGGGTGGCTCAGGCAGTTGAGTGACCGACTTCGGCTCAGGTCATGATCTCACGATCTGTGGGTTCGAGCCCCATATTGGACTCTGCTAGCAGCTCAGAGCCTGGAACCTTCTTCAGATTCTGTGTCTCCCTCTCTCTCTGCCCCTACCCTGCTTTCACTCTATCTCTCTCTTTTTCAAAAATAAACATTAAAAAAAATTTTTTTTAAAGGAATAAATCAGGTTGCTTAGACAATCACTAAAGTTGGAGAAACAACCAAGAACTAAGGCAAAGTTAAATGATAGGTTTTCTTTCCTACAAAAGGCCACTCCTTTAAGACTGGAAAAGATAGCTGTTTCACCTAATGTATAGAAAGAGAGAGTTAAGCAAAATAAGGAGACTGGGGTATATTCCCTAAAAAAGAACAGGATAAAACCCCAGAGGTGAAAAATCTTAATGAAACAAAGATAAGTAATTTACCTGATAAAGAGTTCAGGATAATGATCATAAAGATGCTCACTGAGCTCAGGAGAAGAATAGATGAACATAGTGAGAACTTCAACAAACAGAAAATATAATAAAGTACCGAACAGAAGTTACAGAACTAAAGAGTACAATAACAGCACTGAAAAAATACATTAGAGGGGTATAACAGCAGACTCGATGAAGCAGAAGAAAGAATCAGTGAGCTGTAAAAGAGGGAAGTAGAACTCACCCAATCAGAGTAGCAAGAAGAAAAATTAATTTTAAAAAGTGAGACATCACGCAGAATAACATCTGCATTAGAGGGGTCCCAAAAGGAGAAGAGAGAGGAGAAAGGAGGAGAAAATTTCTTTAAAAAATAATAGCTGAAATATTCCCTAACTTGGGGAAGGAAACAAACGTCCAGGTCCAGGAAAGCCAAAGACTTCCAAAAAAGATAAACCCAGAGAGAGCCAGACCGAGACACATTATAATTAAAATGTCAAGAGTTAATGGGGCGCCTGGGTGGCTCAGTTGGTTAAGCGTCCGACTTCAGCTCAGGTCATGATTTCGTGGTCTGTGAGATAGAGCCCCACGTCGGGCTCTGTGCTGACAGCTCAGAGCCTGGAGCCTGTTTCAGATTCTGTGTCTCCCTCTCTCTCTGGCCCTCCCCCGTTCATGCTCTGTCTGTCTCTGTCTCAAAAATAAATAAACGTGGGGCGCCTGGGTGGCTCAGTCGGTTAAGCGGCCGACTTCGGCTCAGGTCATGATCTCGCGGTCCGTGAGTTCGAGCCCCGCGTCGGGCTCTGGGCTGACAGCTCGGAGCCTGGAGCCTGTTTCAGATTCTGTGTCTCCCTCTCTCTCTGCCCCTCCCCTGTTCATGCTCTCTCTGTCTCAAAAATAAATAAACGTTAAAAAAAAAATTTTTAAAAAAAATAAAAATAAATAAATAAATAAACGTTAAAAAAAATTTTTTTTTAAATGTCAAGAGTTAAAGATGAAGAGAAAATCTTAAAAGCAGCAAGAGAAAAAACAAAGCACAATGTGAAAAAGAAATGCCTGTGGCCAGAATGGAGTGTCCTGATATATTCAAAAGTGCTGAAGGGGAAAATCTTCCAACCAGGAGCACTCAATTTGGCAAGGTTATCATTCAGAATTAAAGGAGAGATAAAGAGGGGCACCTGACTGGCCCAGTCAGTAGAACCTGTGACTCTCAGTCTCAGGGGGGTAAATTCAAGCCCCAAGTTAGGAATGGAACCTACTTTAAAAAAAAAAAAAAGAGTAAAGGAGAGATAAAGAGCTTTCCAGACAAACAAAAGCTAAAGGATTATTTCATCAGCACTAAACTGGTCCTACACGAAATGTTAAAGGAATTTCTCTAAGCTAAAAAAAAAAAGGGAGGGGGGCACAAATTAGTAAGAAGAAAACATACGAGAGTAAAATTCCAATATAAGTATATAGTAAAGGTAGTGGGTTGATCACTTACAAAGCTAGCATGAAGGTTAAAAGGCAAAAGTAGCAAAAATAACTATAACCACAATAATTAGTTAAGGGATGTACAAAATAAAAAGGTGTAAATTGTGATATCAAAAAGCAATCTATTTTAACTTGATAACAAGTTTGAATGCATTCTAAAACTCTACATTTTTAGTTCCTCTCCATAACTTTTTATATTTTTGATGTCACATTTTGCATTTGATAGCAAAGAAATACAGGGAATCATAAGACACTACTATGAACAATTATATGCCAACACATTTTTTTTTTCAACGTTTATTTATTTATTTATTTTTTTTATTTTTGGGACAGAGAGAGACAGAGCATGAACGGGGGAGGGACAGAGAGAGAGGGAGACACAGAATCGGAAACAGGCTCCAGGCTCCGAGCCATCAGCCCAGAGCCCGACGCGGGGCTTGAACTCACGGACCGTGAGATCGTGACCTGTATATGCCAACACATTTGACAACCTGGGAAAAAATAGAAACATTGTTAGAAACATATAGTCTTCCAATACTGATTCATAAAGAAATAGAAAATCTGAATAGGTCAATTACTGCAAAGGATTTTTTGAAGTGGTAACTAGACATTGTGGTGATCATTTTGCAATATATACAAATGTCAAATCATGTTGTATACCTGAAAACTAATATGTTGTACATCTAAAAACTATACTTCAATTAAAAAATTTTTTAACATTTATTTATTTTTGAGAGACAGAGAGTGAGTGGAGGAGGCGCAGAGAGAGAGGGAGACACAGAATCTGAAGCAGGCTCCAGGCTCTGAGCTGTCAGCACAGAGCCCAACAGGGAGCTTGAACCCATGAACTGAATCAAAGTCATATGCTTAACCGACTGAGCCACCCAGGTGCCCCTGCTATAAATTGCAAAACATAATGTGTTTTGAGGTAAGCAAGTTACAGTAGAATACATTCAATATGATCTCACTTACACCAAAGTTGAAAAAAAATAGATCTCAAAAACACATAGACTAGGCAAACCATAAGAGACTCTTAAACACAGGAAACAGAGGGTTGCTGGAGGGGTGTTGAGTGCGGGGTGAGCTAAATGGGTGATGGGCATTAAGGAGGACACTTGTTGGGATGAGCACTGGGTGTTCTATGTAAGTGATGAATCACAAAATTCTACTCCTGAAATCATTATTACACTGTATGTTAACTAACTTGGATTTAAATAAAATTAAAAAGAAAATAAACATATACTATCAAAAGAACACACACGTGGGCATGCCTGGTTGGTTCATAGTTAAAAATGTCCAACTTCAGCTCAGGTCATGATCTCACAGTTTTTGAGTTGCAGCCCCGCAACAGGCTCTCTGCTGTCAGCACGGGTCAGAGCAGCTGTCAGCACAGTGTCTGATCCTCTGTCCCCCTCTCTCTGCCTCTACCCTGCTCATGCATGCTCTCTCTCGCTCTCTTTCTCAAACACATACACACACACACACACTCACACACACACGAACTAAAACCAAGTGGCAAAAGAACCTGAACAGTAAAATGGCACTGATTTGAATTAAAAAGAACTTATCTGCTCATGGGATGGAAAGGGAGAGGGAAAAGAACTAAGAGTGGTGGTTAAAGGGACTTTAGCTACATTCATAATGTTTTATTTCTCTGCAGGAAAAAAGATAAAGCACATAAGACAAAAATTTAACAGAAATCTTGGATTGTGAGAGTAGAGGTGTTTGTTATATTATTTGTGTTTTCTATATTATTATCTGTGCTTGAATTTTAAAAATATATTATAAATGTCTGAAAATTATATACGTGTTTTAAAAAGAAGAATTAGGGAGTCTAAAGAGCAATCTAAAGTTTTGGCCTAATGTCATCTATGTTCTATAAATAATCCTTGCTAGCATGTGGATTTTCTTGGAGCTATGCACCTGCTCCATGGGAGGACATACACCAGTTTTGCTCTCCATCCTCCTATTTCTAGATTCTGACCAAGTTGATCCACATTTTCAGATTTCCTCTCCTCACAAATTTAACTCCAGAATAGAATTCAGGGTAAGTTAGAAAAAAAACATTCTATTTGCAGTGCAGTCAAAGATAACATCACGAATTAAGGTGAAATGTTTATCTTGCACTTATTTTTTATATTTGCTATATTTACATTGTCATAGTAAAAGTGTATTTTGTTTCAGATATGTAGGTTTGTGGGCAAGAGTACAGCCAAGTGTTAAGTGGACCAAAGGAACTGAAGAAACAGATCCAGTGACAGAGGCTGGATCTAAAAAGGGCAGCATCCAAGGGTTAGGGCAAGTTCAGCTGTAGTTAGGACAGATATCAGCCCTTAGGACAAAGGACAGATGATTATTTGGCAGTTGGAATACACCAGCTCTGTTAAAAGTGTTGGGTGTTGGGTCAGATTAAAGGTCAGGCTGTGGCAATAGTGTTATTGCTTGTGATCTGACCACTTACGTCAGGATGCTAGCAGATATACAGAACCAATATTGAGGGAGAGATTTGGTAAGGACTAGTGAAGATTGTAAGACTATATCCTGCGAGCTTACGAAGGATTTTTGCATTGGTGGGACCTGTTTAGTTCCTAATAATAGAAACTCACATAATTGGGTGGCATTAACTTCAGATGCAATGTGATCAAAGGTTTAAATGATACACTCACAACTCTTTTTCACTGGCCATCTATGTTAGTCACTTTTGCTGTAAACATGTTTTGTAGCAAGTTAGCCGCCTCACCTCAATGCTATGTAACAAGTAACTCAAAATCTCAGTGGCCTACAACAATGAAAATTTATTTCTTGCTGACAAGTCTGTAGATTGGCTATGTTTAGGCTAATATTGGCTGGTCATGGATGGGCTTAGCTGGACTACAGTCTTCAGGTTAGCTACAGATCTGCTCCATGTGTTCATCCTGGGACCAAAGCAGAGGGATGAACAGCTATCTGTTCTTTCCATGGGAGAGAGCAGAAGATCCAAAATTGTTGGTGGAAACTCATAAGGCCTCAGCTTAGAATGGGCGCACTGGTCATTTCTTTCTTTCTTTTTTTTATGTTTACTTATTTTTGAGAGAGAGACAGAGAGACAGAGTGTGAGCAGGGGAGGGGCAGAGAGAGAGAGAGAGACACAGAACTCAAAGCAGGCTCCAGGCTCCGTGCTGTCAGCACAGAGCCTGATGTGGGGCTTGAACTCATAAACCATGAAATCATGACCTGAGCCGAAGATGTTTAACAGACTGAGCCACCCAGGAGCCTCTGCACTGGTCATTTTCATCCCTGCTCTACTGGTCAAAATAAGTCATATGGCCAAGTCCAAAGTCAATGGGCACGGATGTAATTCCATTTACTCTAGTGGGAGGCAATGCAAAGTCAAATGGCAAAAGATTAGAGCGAGAGAGATGGATAGAGATAGATGATAGGTAAATAGATAAATCTCTCTCTCTCTCTCTCTCTCTCTATATATATATATATATATATATATATATATATATATATAATTTCAAATTAAGCATGAAGATTTGGAAGCTATAATCCAATCCACCACCCACTCTATCTCTGAACTTTCCTTGCCTCTGCTTGGCTTCCCTAGCATATAGGCTCTGTTGCCAAAGTCAAGATGGCTGTTAACTGTTCCTGTCTCACTTTCCCCAAGCTCAGCAGTCCTAATGGATAGAGAACATCTTTCCAGGTAACAACTTTAGTTAAAAAAAAAAAAAAAAAGTCTAAGAAGAGTTCTGATTGGGCTGGCATGGGTTTTACCTATTCCTGAACTGACCGCCACCACTAAGGAAGATAGGGCCCTCTGATTGGCCAGCCTAGGTCACACACCTATCGCACTTTATTATCCAGGGATTAGGAGGAGGTCTTCATAGCCTCACCAGGATCACATAAAACTTTAGAGGGGTCCTTAAAGGAACCAATACGGAAAGACAGACACTGCGGTCTTTAATCTCAGTAGGAAACTAGAAGCCTAGACAGGGAAACCAAGTAAAAACCCAGCCCTATGGCATCAATGTGAAAAAACTAGGAAGGAACAGCGGACCCTTGAGCACCAGAGTTACAGCAATGGGACTTAGGCTGAAGCTTCTGTGTACTTCTTATGTCTACTGTGGACCTGAGATAGGCCTGGTAGAGACATAGAACTCCAGGAACATCCAGCTTTAGGAGCAACTGGGAGGAAAAACAATGTGTGTTTAGCTGTATTGGTAAAGTTAAAATGCTGGGGTTTTTAAAGGTGAAAAAGTACATCTGAATCTTAGGGAAAAGCTATACTGTGCCAGCTTCAAGATTCAGACATTGGTGCCAGTGAGAACCACAGGGTAAAATGAACACTGCACTTACAGGTGTAAATACACTGGGGCCAACATGGCAGACCTTTTACCAGATGTCAGGAGTAGACTTGTGACTCACAACACTGTCCTGGACACTGTCTAATAACACACCGACAACTTCATATTGCAAAACAAAACAAAACCAACTATAATTTAGTTGAAGTGAGAAACTTAACAAGCAAAGTCTTTCCAAATGAGTTGTAAACTATATCATTTCTTAAATTAATGGAATGAAGTCTAAACCTCCAGTGGTTTGTAAATTATGTGCTCAGCAAATATAAGATGAATGAATGAACAAATCATCAGGATTCCCTCCGTTAACCGGTTTTGTGGAAGACCTGTACCAGTAATGAGAAAAATGTAGGGATAAAAATAGAGAATAGGGGGAGAGAGTGCCTGTCTGAGGAACGTTATAAAGAATTGCTTGCAGTGGAAACAAAGTCAGGCACTATTAGCTTTGGAAGTGAGTGAAGAGGAGGCGACAGCTGTGGTTGCTCCAAGATAAAGAAGCTTTTGCCTCCAGGCAAGGTCTTCAAGGAAAGCTTTAAAGGGCCCAAACAGGTCCATGCATCCCCTTTCTGGTTTGGTTCATTCTCCCTCCTTAAGGAGCTGATTCTCCTCCACCCTCAAATCTTCAGCCCACAGAAGGAGATGTGATATTAGTACTTGCCTCTCCGTGTTCTTCAGAAAGAGAGTCGGATTGGAGTGTGGAAGAAGCCAAGTATCCCCTGTAGCCTGAGTGTTTGGAGGTAGTAAGAGTATAGAATGAGCCCTGTTTTTTCTAACACCAGAAGAAATAAGATGTGTTGAGGGGTTCTTTGGTCTATGCAAGCAAAAGCTTGTGATGTTTCTGATAATTAGAGGTTATTTGAAGGTAATGCCAAAACAACAACAACAAAAACAAAACAAAACAAGAAGAACAAAAACACAAAAAACAAAAAACCTAATGTGTCAAGGATTCAAATTGTACCCAATTGCTGTAATAGTCTGTTTCTCCCCAATCCTCCTCCTTGAGCCAGAGCTCCCATTTGTAAGACAAATAAACGCCAACTGAAATAAAAGTTCTTTTTAGACAAGGGTCAAGGCAGATTAGAAATATTCTAGCTAGGTTTCCCAATCAAAGATGGGTATTTCAATTTCTCTCTAGTCAGAGTCCAATGGCAGTGATGTTTCCATGCCATTAGGCCATGTACAGATCCCGTGGTGCTGAGTGGGAGGCTCGGGGACCAGAGCACAGGCCTGGGCTGGGCACACCAAATGGGCCCTGTCATTGGTAGAGGCGGTATAGGGTGACATGCCACCGGACACCTTGGCTCTCAGACTGTTATTTTGAATAACAAGAGCACAATAAAGTGGGCTAATTAGTGTTGGGGCAAGCAGGGATTGGGTCATGGCTACACAAAGTTACAAAACCAGCATTTGGCTGGCGTAAGTAGACAGCAATATCACTTTCAGATACCAGACTCCCTCTGCCCTAGTTCTGTTCAAAGTCCAGAAACCAGGACTCTCCCTAAAGTCTAGAGCTTGAGATATGCTCGCTCACACATATTATGACACTGTCTTTGAAAGGAAATTCAGTTAGGACACTGGTGGAAAGGTCAAAAAGCAGTGAAATGTCATTCACCTGAACATTACCAACGGATAGTTGCTGTGTGGAAGGAGTGAGGGGCCGGGGGGAGGTCCTCCCACAGTTGCAATGTTTCTCCCCTCTTGGCCATTACAGAAAACAGAAATGGTTTCATTTGGTTCATCCAATGGTTCATTGGATGTTTCCACCTGTGTGAAGGAAATCTGAGTAAGGCTCACTGTCTTCATCACTTAAGAGCTGTTTGTTTAGTTTAGTTTTGTTGTCGTTAGTTTTATATACATATATATATATTTATATATATAGTTATATTAATAGCTCACGCATGCACGCCTGTTTATGTCTGAATGTCAGAGTTGTAACTCACACTCTCATCAAAAAATTTATAGAGAAAAAAATAAAGGAGGGTTTGGTTAAGGTTCATGAGGCAATAATAAGACCGGTTAAGCATTGCACCTTTTTTTTTTAAGTTTATTCATTTACTATTTGAGAGAGAGAGAGAGGAGCACACAAGTAGGGGAGGGGCAGAGAGAGAGAGACAGATAGACAGACAGAATCTGAAGCAGGCTCCAGGCTCTGAGCTGTCAGAACAGAATCCTATGTGGGACTCGAACTCAGGAATGGTGAGATATGAGCTGAGCTGAAGTCTGAGTCTTAACCGATGGAGCCACCCAGGTGCTCCACATAGCACCTTTAAATGACTAGTTAATGGTTTTATGCTCGTCAGGACTGTCAGCTCGGTAGGCAACTTCTTTTTCTTAATTGTGGTAAAATGTACATCACATAAGATTTATCATTCTAATCATTTCTAAGCATACAGTTCAGTGCAGTAAGTACATTCACATTGCCGTGACTCCATCACCACCATGCATTTCCAGAACTTTTTCATTTCCAACTGAGTCTCTGTTCCCATTAAACACAAATTCCCCATCCCCTACTCCCACCTCATCCCTGGCAACCTGCAGTCTACTCTCTGTCTCTTCTGACTACTGTAGGTCCCTCATAGAAGTGGAACCACACGGTATCTGTCCTTTTGTGACTGGTCTGTTGCACTTAGCATAACATCTTCAGGGTTCATCCATGTTTGTCATAAGGTTTTTATAGTTTGTTTTCCATTGATTGGACTGTTTGTTTTGTTTTCTTGCTGAGGACTCTGACTTGAAAACAGAATAACCATCTGAAAATTTGCCTGGCCATGGGGCTTCCTTCTCACTCCCTAAAATATACTTGTCTTTGCCATACTGGACATTTTTCAGTGTTTTTTCCTGCTTGTGCACTACATAACTGGTGTGGTAATAGCTGCTTCTGGCTCTCGGCAGGGGTTGAGGGTGTGCACCCCATCTTTCCCCTTCTCTCTCTCCTCAGGCAAAGACTTCAGAGAACCAAAAGATGCCCTTTCTTCTCTTGGTAAAGTCGAGGTAACTCCAGATCTAGAGGGCAGGCAATGCTTATCTTGCTCTCTAAGCAGAGCTGGCTCTTAACACATGCTTTTTGTTTGCTCTTTATGATTATTAAGTAATACACTCACATGGTTAAATATATACAGAGTCAGAATGTGCAGTGAAAAATTAATCTCCTTCCCACCCCTCACCCACTTCCTTGTTCCCCTTGCCAGCGATCAACCATTGTCACCTTGTCTATCTTTCCAGAGATGGTTCCATGTAACCAAGCACACAGGTGCCTTTTTTTTTACATAAAAGATATCACCTTATACCCGCTGATCTATATCATGCCTTCTGGAAAAATACAGAAAAGTAGGAGGCAATACACAAAGTTTCAGAGCTGATGAGAATGCTTAGTCATAACGGTTTTTTTTTTCTTACATAAATGAGGTAAAATGTTACAGAGAAAGTTGAAATAGTCTAAGACCAAAAAAAAAAAATTCTATGATCTTCACAGTCAATCCTGCCCTCCTCCTCCCATCCAGTGCTACCATGAATTTGTTATATCCTTTCAGTAAGCTTGTATATTTTCACATGCGTTCATATATATGCCCATGAACCATTTTGTGTATTTTTCAATTTACATAATAGCCATGTTTAATATTCATTCCCTCTATTGATAGGCATTTAGGTTCTTTCAGACTTTTCCTCCCCAAATAATGATGTAAGAAGTTTTTTTTGTGCAAACATCTTTGTATACACATATGTTTAGGATAATTCTATAGAGGTGGGTTCACTGGATCAAAAGATGCGTGTATTTTTATTTTGATAGATATTCCAAAGTTGTGGTACCAATTTTTACTCCAACTAACAATGCATGGAGTACCTGTTTCTCCACATCCTCTCTCACACAGTGATTTATCCAAAAATTGTTCATCTTTACTCATCTATTAGGTGAAAAATTACATCTCTTATAATTTGAATTTACATTTCTTTCGTTAGAACCTGGGTGGCTCAGTCAGTTAAGTGTCCAACTCTTGACTTCAGCTCAGGTCATGCTCTCACAGTTCCTGAGGGTTCAAGCCCCCACTTCAGGCTCCACACTGGTGCTGCTGGCATGGAGCCTGCTTGGGAGTCTCTGTCTCCCTCTCTCTCTGCCTCTCACCACCTCGTGCTCTTGGTGTCTCTCTCTCTTAAAAATAAATAATAAATAAACATTTTTAAAAATGAGGTTGATCAATTATTTATGGTTTGAAAGCCATCTGTATTTCTTCTTTTATGATTTTTTTGAAGGTCCTTTGCCCATTTTTCTTTTGGGTTTGTCAGCTTTATGGCAAACTTTATGACAGCTTTAAAGTGATGATACAAAAAAAAAATTAAAAAAAAAAAGTGATGATACATTTATTGCTTTCTCTTCCTTCTCTGTCTCTCCTACCTTCTCATTTTCTCCAAATACCAAAATTAATCTGATACCAGTCTAACCAAAAGCTCACCTCATATTCCTGGGTCTAGGGTTAGATCAACAGGAGGAAGTCACCCAGAGTTAAGCCATGTGAACCCTGGAGGTTTGACATAATCACAGAGGCACCAGTTGGCTTTGGCTCAGCTTTGCCCTGGTGTGCATTTAAAAGGGTGTCCTAAATCGGGGCGCCTGGGTGGCTCAGTCGGTTGAGCGTCCGACTTTGGCTCAGGTCATGATCTCGCGGTCCGTGGGTTTGGGCCCCGCGTCGGGCTCCGTGCTGACAGCTCAGAGCCTGGAGCCTGTTTCAGATTCTGTGTCTCCCTCTTTCTCTGACCCTCCCCTGTTCATGTTCTCTCTCTGTCTCAAAAATAAATAAATGTTAAAAAAAAATTTTTAAAAATCAATAAATAAAGGGTGTCCTAAGTCAATCTGAAGCACTGACACATCTGGGACTTCTTACAATCTGGGGGTGCACCCACAGCCACGCTGGTCTGCTTAGACTGCTTCTGCCCTAGTCTGAGCTACGCCCTTGCAGGCATTACAAAGAGGCTGACACGGGAGCTAGGATCGTGGTGACCCATTGCTTCTTTTTTATTCTTTTCAGCTCCTTAAAATACTTCTCATTGGAGCCAGTTTCTCACTGTCAGAGAAAATGAAAATGAAGTTTATGGTGTTGACTGGAATTGGAATATGGCTATCAATGCAAATGCACAATTTCTAATTCCTAGAGAAAGCCATAAAGGTAAATACAGGTGTACAGGTGAGTGTGCAACTAGGAATTTGCTTTAGTGTATTCTTTGAAGGTTTCACCCACACACATCCTTTTCATTTTCTTCGTCAAATTCTTCTTCCCTAGTTTGTAAAGACAAACCGCCCTGGTCAGCTATTTCCTTTGCTCTTTCCATATCTCTTCTATCACAAATACAAAGGGCTGCACAAAACATCATTATTTAAGCGCTGAGTATTAAAAAATAAGACTGAAAAAAAAAGATCATTAGTTGTTCTGGACTGAGTGGTGTATTCCCTCATCGTTCTTGCCTTCAACAGCCCTTCTCAGTAGAAGGTTCCAATCTGAACCTTCTACTAGCCCTTAGCATGGCTGCACCCTCCCTAGAAATATTTACCCCTAAGCAACTTCCCTCCTCCTTTCTTTCTTTCCTCCCTCCCTTCCACAAATGTTTACTGAGCTTTTAACATGTGTCAGTCACATGTGCCGTGAACTGGTGCTGTATCCAACAGATCCAAGCACTGTCTTCAGCACCTGTACAATCTAGCAGACATAATATAACGAATCACTGGGGCGCCTGGGTGGCTCAGTGGGTTAAGCGACCGACTTCGGCTCAGGTCATGATCTTGCGGTTTGTGAGTTCGAGCCCCGCGTCGGGTTCTGTGCTGACAGCCTGGAGCCTGGAGCCTGCTTGGGATTCTGTGTCTCCGTCTCTCTCTGCCCCTCCCCCACTTGTGCTCTGTCTCTCTCTATCAAAAATAAATAAAATGTTGAAAACGAGTAAAAAGAAAACACCATAACAAATCACTAAATAAACTTCCTTCCAGTAGCCAATCCCTCACTGGAACAGGGGTTATTAGCAGGTCCCAACTGTAGCTTCAAGATATACAGACACCTCCACTGTGCATGATGAGGGGGATCTAGTGGAGGTGTGGACAAAATCCCATTGGGACCTTCCTTGAATTCTCTCTTCTCCACAGTGAAGGCTGTCGTGGAGGAAGAGTGAAGTTAATGGACAATTCTGGAGGGAGAAGGGGTTGCGAAATGGCAGGAATTCGTGTCGCCCCCAGTCTCGGGGCCAGGGCAGAGCAGCATCAGCGGAGAGGATGAGGACACCAGTGGGGGGGCAGTGGGGGGGGCAAGGGTGAGAAACCGAAGAGGGGAGAAGGGCACATCTGAGGAGAAGAGAGGTCCAGCCGCAGGAGTCTGTCTGAGGGCGAATGCCTAGGTCTGTGGTTTTTCTTCAGCAAACCACAGCAGGAGAAAGGAACAGAGAGAAATCAGACAGTGGGTGGCCAAGGTGAGGAGGTAAGCATTCAAGGTCATGCCCCGGGAAAGCACTTTGAGCATTTGAAAGCTGTTTGTATACAGGTGCAAAAGACCCTTCCTACCCTGCAGGGGTCAGGAATCGGATCTGAGAAGGCTCTTTGTCCCAGTGGGAGAGAAAGTGAGGTGTATTTCCTCAGTGGCTGGATGCCACCGGCTCACCCCTGTAAGTCACACGCTGCTGAGTGCTGCTTCTCAACAAATGGCCAGTGGAAGATGGAATCTGAGGGTGCCGGTGGGGTGGGGTGCTCATGACTGGCCATGAGGGCCCGGTCCTGAGAGCAGAAAATGAGGGCAGGCGAGGGCAGACAGCCAGGAAGTGTAGTAATGAGAGCACGGGGCACGTTTGGAAGCCATGAGGGCGAGGCAGGGGAGCTGGGGCTCAGGGATTCCAAAGGGCATCTAGGCTTTGAAACTGCCAGATAATACAAAAATCAGGGGACAAGTTCCACAGGTGTGGCCAGCTTGTGAGTTGCCAACATGGCCCAGCTTGCTGTCAGGAGACTGGCTGGGAGGAAGAGGTAGCCACGTGCCTCAATCCCACTGCCTTTGCAGAGGAACCCCCAGGTGCGGAGAGGGGAAAGTCTGACTGGAGGCTTTGCTGGCTAGTTCTGAAATTGTGGGGTATGCACGCAGCACCTCCCTCTCCTCAAGGCCCCTAGCATGGGGGCATGAGAGAAAGAAGAGCCTTTATCCTAGAAAGCTTTTCTTTCTTTCTTTCTTCTTTTTTGATAGAGGGCTCAACTGAGCAAAGGGCAAAGAGAGAGAGAAGGAGAATCCCAGGAGAGGCAGAGAGAGAGAGAGAGAGAGAGAAGTGGGACTCCCCCAAAACAGAGCTGGAGTTCACCTGATGGGGACTTGAACTCACGAACTGTGAGGTCAAAACCTAAGCTAAAGCTAAGCCTGAGCCACCCAGGCACCCTAGCAAGTTTTTCAACTGAGGACATTGTCAAGGAAATTCCAGAATTCACTTAAGGCAAGAAGGAGTGAGAATGTTTTACAAAAAACAATTTAAGCCTCTATAAGATTTTCATGGAATCTTCTGGATGCTTTCCCTAGAACCAGAGTGAAGTTTAAGCTTCAGGGTGTCTCTCTTGCTATTCATAATTTGGTATTCATTATTTTTTTTATTGTCTCCCCCACCTCCATTGTATAGCCTTTAAGTCCCAGAAAATCTTAATCTATGTCTGCCTAGAACTCTACAAATTGGGATTTGGAAGAAGCCCAGGTTCTATAAATGAGTCCTGGGGACGTAATGACAGCGTGATGGCTGTGGTTAACACTGCTCTATGCGGTTCATCTAAAAGTTGCTAAGAGGGTAGATCATAAAAGTTCTCATTATGAGGAAAAAAAGCATTTTGTCTTTTTCTTTCCTTTTTCTTTCTTTTTTTTTTTTTTTTTGGTATCTATCTGAGATGATGGGCATTAACTAAACTTACTGTGGCAATTATTATACAACATAGGTAAGTCAGGTCATTATGCTGTATACCTTAAACTTGTACAGTACTTATGCCAATGATGTTTTCTTAAAAAGCTGAAATAGAAATAAATAAAACTCTCTACATGAAATGCAAAAAAGAAATAAAGAAAGAAAAGAAAAAGAAAGAAATGCAAAAAAGAAAGAAAGAAACTCTCTACATGAAATGCAAAAAAAAGATAACCTCAGTGTTTTGATTTCCAAAGAGTTTCTCTACTCCTGTATTGTCAAAAGACAGGAGAGGGGTGCCTGGTTGGCTTAGTCGGTAGAACATGCTACTCTCAATCTTGGGGTTGTGAGTTTGAGCCCCATGCTGGGTGTAGAGATTACTTAAAAATAAAATCTTAAAAAAAAAAAAAGATAAGCAGGAAAAATGATAAGTGTGCTACTTGGGAGTTAATTTTTTCTAAACATTGTTAGCCTGGATAATATCTGAAGGTGTGTTACTATGACCTCAGTGGAGGTCACAGTTACCCAATATTCTTCAGCTCAGAGCAAAGGTTAGGTGACACGTTAGGACGTGTGACTGTCACATGCACAGGGCATGTTCCTCTGGACAGGTCTGGACCTGTCTTTTATGTTTATGCGTCCCTAACAAACACTAGGAGTTGAGTTTCTTTTAAAACAATTTTTTTTAACGTTTATTTATTTTTGAGACAGGGAGAGACAGCATGAACGGGGGAGGGTCAGAGAGAGAGGGAGACACAGAATTTGAAACAGGCTCCAGGCTCTGAGCTGTCAGCACAGAGCCCGATGCGGGGCTTGAACTCACGGACCGCAAGATCATGACCAGAGTCGAAGTTGGCCACTTAACCGACTAAGCCACCCAGGTGCCCCTAAGAGTTGAGTTTCTAAACACACCCCACTCTGTAGGGGTGACATGCTAACAACCTCCCTGTCCTGAGAATTGTGACAGCTGACCAGCCATTGTTTGTACAGAATGTCCCCAACTCATGAATGGGCATTGTTCTCGGAAAGGGAATTTGTAAGTCAAATGTTTAGAATTGGGAGGCATTTCCCCTAGATAAACAAGGGAATGTGTAATCTTAATTATTCAGAACAGCCCAAGAGAACTTCCTGTGTCCTTGAAATCATCATTTGTACAAGGGTAACACAAACCCCCCCCCCCCCACCCCACCGGGGGAGTTATCCCTCAGAAAATGCCTTCCAACGTCCAACCTGAGATCCTAAGAATCTTCTTCCCCCATCAGAGAACTTTTCTGGAGGGCGGGGGCACTTCCCCGATTCTCAGCCCTCTGTGTGACTGCCACAGCATGGGATGGAGGCCACAGAAAAGAAAGAGCTATGAGCAGCGGGGCCAGAACCTGAAGAAGGCAGAGTAAATCCCAGAATTCCTCTGAGCATCTGGCTCCCCGTCCACATCTTCTGAGAGCCCCAAGGATAACCCTACTTTCCTTCTGCTTCTAGTCCAGGTTTCTTGGTCCTTTTGAGGTTTCCTAAGGTCTTTGTACCCCAGAAACAATGGTAAGCAGACTGGAGATTTAAAAAATGGCTCCCTTTTGAAGAAGAGCGGGTTTTCTACTTAATTTTGAATTTTCACGTTTTTGAAATTCTAATTTATAAACATTCACTTATTTTTCAGTTAATGACCCTCTCAGGAAAGACCAAAGTTGACATAGGAAAGAACGGTGGATTTCCGGGTATACAAAAGACTAAAGAAATCCAGGTGAGATTCCTTACAGATGTAGTTGGCTTCAATCAAGAGATGATTCCCAAGATCTTACATGTCATAATCCTGTACTTTTTAAAAATCATGCTTTCTTTGCTTTTGCCTCAATACAGTCTCAGTGTATCTATACCAATATCTCAATCTCTCAAAGGATTATATTTCACAAAAGGTTTTCACATCCATTATCTTATTTGAGGTAAAGATATTATTATCTCTGTTTTATTGCCAGGGAAACTGCATGAGATCACTTAGCTAGTTGCTTGAGAAGCCAAGTATCTGCACCAGATCTGTGCCCTTGCTAATGTTTGTTTAGAGGTTGGTTAATTCCCTAAGGGAGGCAGGACTCACAGAGTTGAGTAGCTGAGCTGAGTCTCCTGAGTGTGTCTGTTTTTCTCCCTGTCCCCAGATTGTACTAAATTCTCCCAAACATCTAAATGTATCTTATTTTCTTAACTTTCTTAGGGAATGAGATCTATAATTCTCAGTTACCTGTCCTGGTGACAAATAGCCTCTGTCTGGCTATTCTATATCCACCTTGGGGTTTTTTTGTTACCAAAAAAAAAAAAAAGTTTGTTTGGCAGAATAAGTGTTTTTTGGGAAAACGCAATAGAAGGCTTAGAAACAGGGATTGGGTCAGTTCACAACACTCCACAGCATAACTGAAATAACTAACACCGGAATGGATCGTGTGCATTTTCAACATACTTCCTCATCTTCTGTGGCAGCTAAGCCTTACACAACCCCTGAGTGGTAGGTAGAGCTGGCCAGGAGCTGATAAGCAAGCTAACGCCTGGAAGCCTGATGTTTTTGTCTAAGGTTCTTACACAAATTGTCAACAGAGCTGATGAGAATTCTGGTCTCTGGCCCTGGGTCTCCATGCCCATCAAAAGTTCATATTGACTCTACAGGTTAACCAAATTTTCATCGGGGTGAGTTCTTAATTTGGTGCCAAACCCAAATTCAGGACTGCTGAAACAGAAACAGAGATGCTCCCTGGGCACTTTGCTTAGAGAACACAAAGCCCCAGTTGGCTTCTGCCAGTCAGTCCTGGGGCAGAGCCAGCCAGTGTGTGCAACTGTTCAGTTCAGCAGAGCTTTGCCCTGCTCTGGCTGGCATGGGAACCCACAACGTTCAGAGGCTTCTCTTGAGCTCTTATCTCTCAGGTCTGCCCAGATCTGCACACAAGGCGTGTAGTCTTGTACAATCTGAGAGCAGTGCTGCTTGTGCGTGCTGTGTCTGGTGCAACTCTCCAAAACTAGGGGAGTCAACTGACCACAGTAGAGATTAGAAACGGGTCTAGGAGGTTACATTTACACATCTTCTCATGTAGGAGGATCTGGGGACAGACTGTACTGCTCTTAGTCTCTTGGGAGATTCTAATCCGGGACAGTTTACCAGTCTCCCTCCCAGTTCACCCTTTTTCTTTCTCTTTTTAGGCCTTTGTCAAATGTAGGGGAGAATTCTTTTTTTTTTTTAAGTTTATTTATTTTTGAGAGAGAGCGAGAGAGAGCACATATGTGCAGGAGGGATGGAGAGAGAGGGGGAGAGACAGAGAATCCCAAGAAGACGTGGCACTGAAAGCGTGGAACCCAATGCAGGACTCGAACTCAGGAACCACGAGATCATGACCTGAGCCAAAATGAAGAGTCCGATGCTTAACTGACTGAGCCACTCAGGCACTCCTCCCAGTTGACTCTTGAGTGTGTAGACATTGATGATTGACTCTGAATTCCCATCCTCAGACCTCTAACACCCTGGGACTTGGGTCACACTTCTAAGCCCAACTGTTCCTGCCAATAGCCAATCTTACTGCATGGAACACTTGGGTGTAGTCAGACATGGTAACCTATCAGCAATTCACAAACCTTGCTGCTGAGCACAATCACCCAAGGGGTCTTTTTAAAACACAGGTTCCGAGGCCCCACCCCAGATTCACTCAGCAGTATCTCTAGGTCTAGATCCTGAGAGTCCCAAGTTTTCAATTCAGCCAGATCGAGGGCAAGCAATGAGGAACCAGTGCCTAGCAAGCAATGAACTCCCTCCTTACCAGCACCACCAAAAGGGGAACATAACTGCTTATTTCACTGTTTCCACACACTAGATAGAGAGAGCATTGCTTCAGACTGAACTCAAAATAACCAGCTGCAATCCAAGCTCTGCTTGATGTCCGTTTCAAGCTTCCTCTCCTGTGACACTAAACCCCATCTTGCTTTGACTGGGTCTCCTTTCTCCCCGAGCAGCTGGAGGATGGGGAACCCCAAGAGCTGCTCACTCCACAGCACTCCCCTACTCTTGCTCTGAGCCCAGATGCCCGGGTGAGACACTCCCTTGGGCACACCTGGCAAGTGTGACGAGAAGAGTTCCACGTTCTCACTTGGCATCAAAACACCCTCTGTGCCCTGCCCTCAGTGTCCTGCCCTCAGTGTCACTGTCCCCACAGTGCCTCTGACCCCATTGCGGAGCACACAGCCTCCACGCTTTGACTGGTTTAGTCAAGGGCCAAGGCTATACTGGGTTTGGAGATGGGGCCTTTCAAATGGCTGAATGGGTCACGTAATTCAAAAGTATTTCAGATTGTCTCCTTTCCTTGCGATAGAAATTACTTCTTTGTGAAGAAGAATTAAGTCCTGGCATAGAGACTGGACAGCTGGAAGAGCACTTGGGGAACGGAAGTTCAGAAGCTCAGCTCATGGTTTTGTCTGTTTGCCATCAGACATTTTTAGAGCCCTTGTGAATTGTAAAGACCACTATTATTCAAAACCTCAGACTCCTAATACCTGGGAAAGGCAATGGAAAGAGAGTTTTCCTTTGGGTAAATACAGGGGAAGCAGCAGAGAAGAGAATGGCCTCTGAGGCCCCTTCCTGAGGACTGGCCAGATTTCCACCCTGCTGGTAGGGAAAGGACATTTCTGCCAGGAGACTTGGCTGCTTTTTGACTGGAAAGGAAATTCCTGGAGAGAGACTTTACTGTTCCAAGGCTTTTGAGATACAAGGGAATCCCAGTAACCAAGGATCATGGGGAAGGCCAGAAAGCTGACGCATCCAGTCCTGAGAGCTCAGGCCATCTCCTCAGAAGGAAGAGATGCTGCTTTGGCTTTGGGGGATGAAGGTCAGCACAGGGACTGACTCATAAACCAGGGAACTGTGTGACTCCCCTTCCCACTCCTGCTCTCCCACCAGCCAATCCCCATTCTTTCCTCTGTTCATAGACCCTGTAGGTCCATAGAAGGGCAAGCTATGAGCAACTTGACTTGTCCCCTTCCCCCTCAGACCTGTCCTTAATAATTGAAAGGAAGGGTATTTTTTTCTTTCAAAGCTCCACATTAAGGCTGGGACAGTTCCTCCTCTCCCTCTTAGCACTTGGGATTTGACACATGAAACCTACCCATTGTTCATCTGTACGGCTCATCCCCTTTCCATCTCACGGCCTCCTGCCAGCTTGGTGCTTTCTCCAAGGGCCACAATGTCTCACCTAGCCTGAGGGCTTAAGTCCTAATGCTGTGTTACTTACATTGCCAGAACAAATTAAGATTCGCAAAGAAAAAAAAAACTGGGGTGCCTGGCTGGCTCAGTCGGTACAACACATGACTCCTGATTTCAGGGTTGTGAGTTGAAGCCCCATGTCAGGCGTGGAGCTTATTAAAAAAAAAAAAAAAAAAAAGCCACTTCTCTTGTGTACAATGACCCCACCACAAAGGCAGCTCTGTAATTCATACTGTGAGTTGCCTAGTTGGTTGCACGGTCCTAGACATGTAACTCCCCAAGTTCAGCAATACACAGCTCTCTCTTTGCTTCAACATGTACATAAATATACTCTGGTCATTTTGTGCCTGATTTCCTGTAATTGGCTCTGTATGCTTTGTCCTTTTACTTTATCTTTTCAATTTTTTAAAAAGATTTTATTTTTCAATACTCTCTGCACCTGACATGGGACTCAAACTCACAACCCTGAGATCAAAAGAGATCAAGAGTCACATGCTCTACCAACTGAGCCAGCCAGGCACCCCTGTCCTTTGACTTTAGATTTGAGATCACCAAGTTCCTTCCACCATGTGCCCCATCAAAAGAAATTTCCTCAGTCGCTCTTCTCATCCAAAATTCATGCTGGCTAGATGAGGAAGATTACTGTACACACCTTGAGACTTAAAAGGAAATAGGCACCTCTTATTTCAGGTGACTAGATGCTATAATTACCCAGAAATCCACTAAGGAACAAGAAAGAGCTCCGGTGTCAGCATCAATTATTAGCTGTGTGAGTCAAATGATATTACATAGCCTCTCTGAGTCTTAGTTTTGCCATCTGTCACATGTGGATAATAATGCCTAGCTTACAGAGGTACTGAGAGAATTATGTGTAATATATATAGAGCAGCCAGTATACAGTAAGCACTAGATAATTGGTAGCTATAATTATTCCCCACGTCTATAATGATAACCTTCAAGCAAAGCACGCAAAGTATTTCGCAGCATAGAAACTACTTAAGAGCAAGGAATAAACTTTGACCAAAGGCATGCCCAGTATGCAGCCACTTCCCTGACCCACACTCCATTGTCATCACTCAAGTTCAGTGGCCCAGCCAAGCAGGACTAGGCATTGTCCTCATGGTTTCCTTCTCCCTCCCCCAATGGTTGCTTGATTTAAACAATTTTTTTTTTACCAGTGGGGAAGAGAGGCAGAGGGAGAGAGAGAAAGAGAATCCCAAGCAGCTACATGCTCAGCACAGAGCCCAACATGGGGCTTGATCCCACAAGCCTGCGATCATGACCTGAGCCAAAACCAAGAGGTGGACATTCAACCAACTGAGCCACCCAGGCAGCCCGGTTGCTTGATTTTTTAATCTCATGGTTTCCTTAACTCTATTACTTTCCACACTCATCTCTAAAAATAAGTAGAATAACACCTCTTTCCAAATTGGTTCAAACAAACAAACAAATAAAAATCTAAAAGTCAGATTTCGTTTGATGTTCAGATTTCGTTTCTGCCATTAATTCACCAGGACCCCACTGCCCAACTGTTGAACCAAGGTGTGAGCCACGCAAACGTCTGGCTAGAACTGGTAAAACAGCGACTCTGTGTGGTCAGATAGAAGCACAGCCCAGCGCCCAGAGGGAGCCTCATGAGCCCACAGTCTTGGCGCCGGCAGATGAGCCGTTAGATCTGTCAGTCAGAACGTCAAATGAGGAAGGAAACATAGCACCTTGCAAGTGTGAGAGGAATTACTTTCTACCTTACAAATGGGTCTTCCCTGTCCGCAGCTCAAGATTTGAAGGCTGGATGGCTTGTGCTCTCAAAGCAAAAAGGACAAAAGAAGGCTAGCCACAGGGTATGGGTAAAGTTTGAGATGTTTGCTGTGTCACTCCTTGGGAGGTATGGAAGATTTACAGAAAAATCTTGTAATCCTTATCTCTCATACGTATTCTTTTTGTTTGTTTTTATCTCTTACATGTTCTTTTTGGCGTGTACTTAGACTTCGAAGAACTAGGGAAAGTATGAAGGAAGCATTTGACATTGTAGTTACACCACCAAAAGGAAGATATCTTTAAATCATTAACAGGAATGGCTGACTCTTCAAATAGAGTTCAGTGTAAAAAAAATTGCTACGTCTGCGGGATGGAATGTCAGCCAGGTGTTGTCACTGAATCTTATCTAGTCATCTGCTTCTTAGCATCCTCATCTCCTCTGTGTCTGTCAGACACATCAATGGGCATCCATCTCATCCCTGCAGTGATTTAGGGAACAGGAGCCTTCCTCTTCACACTGTTGGGCTCAGGTTTTTACCTCTTTGAGAAGAGTCTCAGGACTTGTCCCATAATTATGCATTTCCACAGATAAAAGACTCTTCATGAGCATTCCCAGGGCGAATTGCTTAGGTTATGTCAGAAAAACAAACAAACAAACACCTAGGTATTTCCATGCACAACAACAAGCTAGATTATACATGCTGTCTGATCTGTCATCAGGGAAATTGATGGAGAAAGGAGTGGCTTCTCCTGCTTGGATGAATTCCTTTTTTTTTTTTTTTTTTTTCTTTTAAAAAATATTTATTTTGAGAGTGAGAGAGAGAGAGAGCAGGGGAGGTGCAGAGAGAAGGAGAGAGAGAATCCCAAGGAGGCTCCACACTGCCAGCACAGAGCCTGATTCAGGGGCTCAAACCCATGAACTGTGAGATCATGACCCTAGCTGAAATCAAGAGTCCGATGCTTAACTGACTGAGCCACCCAGGTGCCCCTTGGATGAATTCATAAACTCCTCTACTTCATTGACCCTGAACCACTGTAAGGTCACAGGATGGTGGAGAGAGCCCTGGCCCAGGAATTTGGCACAAGGTTTAGGAGAGATTCAGAGTCACTTCCCATGGCTGGAGCTGGAGCTTGTTAACTCAGATTCTGTTGGCTGCCATGTTTCCCCATGAGGGGCAGAGGAAGCTGGTCTGCAGAGGCACAGAGGAGAGCAGACCACAGAGAAGAGTGAGGAGGAGGGAGAGAGAGCCAAGTTATCTGCCTTCAGCCCCGCAAAGACCCTGGAGTCAATGAGACTCTCCTAACTCTTATACTACCTGACTCCCTTTAAGCTGATTCAAGTTGATTTTTGCTGCTTACAACTGTGAGAGCACAAACTACACAATGGCCTGGGCAGTTAATCTCATCTGTTCAGTAAGAATCATCATTCATTCATTCATTCAGAAAATATTTACTGAATATTCCTCTGCACTAGGCACTTTTTAAAGTTCTGGGAGACATAGCTGGAAGCACGAGAGATTTTTCAAAATCCTTTCTTCATGAAACTTCTCTTCCACTTAAACAGTCTCTGGAAATGGTATAAGTATATGAGAGAAGATATAAACTTCAAATCATGTACTAGCCAAAGGACTGATTGACCCAACAGATAGGGCACACGCCGGGCATCTTAGAAAATGTACTGGAGGGCCAGGGACACTTAAAACAATATTCACTCCTTTTAGCTTTACAATATGATTGGATTAAAAAAGGTTCACCCTTGCCATTTGCAACTATGTGGATGGAACTGGAGGGTATTATGCTAAGCGAAATTAGAGAAAGACAAATATCATATGACTTCACTCATATGAGGACTTTAAGATACAAAACAGATGAACATAAGGGAAGGGAAGCAAAAATAATATAACAACAGGGAGGGGGACAAAACATAAGACACTCTTAAATATGGAGAACAAACAGAGGGTTACTGGAGGAGGTGTGGGAGGGGGGATGGGCTAAATGGGTAAGGGGCACTAAGGAATCTACTCCGGAAATCATTGTTGCACTATATGCTAACTTGGATGTAAATTTAAGAAATAAATTAAATTAAATGGTAAAAAAAAAAAAAAAAAGCTTCACCCTTTCTATAGTGTCTTTTCTTTTACATCTTAGGCCCTTTCTGATGCTTTGCTGATAGGCCCCACACCTAGACAAACTCTCTTAATAGATACTATGATTTCCTACCTGCTTTGGCTGTGGACAGCTTCAGTCTATTTTCAGTTATCATGGGGAGCAGCAGATAATACACATAAGTGACACATTAAATTCACAGATAATTTTAAAATCTAATTTTAGCCACTCCTTTTCCCACTCAGTTATTTATCAAAACTACTTAGGAGGCCCAAATGAACTGATTTGGTTCTATCTTCTGTTGCTGCCTCTGGTAGAGTTGCAAATGAACAGATTGAAGAGCAAAAGGCAGGCAGCAGGAGGGAGAAAGCAAAGAATGTGGATAATCTACAGGGTGAATGCCCAAACTCTCAAACAATCTAGAAAATTAAACGTGGGAGAGCTCAGTCTTCCCTGTTGCCTGTCTGACCCTCATATCTCCCTATTTATGGGCAAATTACCCATAGTTCTCATGTAAAACCAGGAATGAAAGCAGCCTTTACTTATTGTTTTGGTATAAATACAGCGCAGGGATTCCTTTGCTATAAAGGAGTAAGGAAAATATTTAGCAAGCATGTCTCTGGTGGCCCTTCTCAGCTTCCCAACATCCCTTCTAGAGATAGGAAGTTTGTCATCACTAGCCAACCAAGGCGCAAAGATTTCCAATAAAGATGGACAATCCACATCCTGCAACATCTCAGCCAGAAAAAATGATGGTTATTTTTACTTTTTTTTTTTACAGCTTCCTTGCCTCAAGTGCCTCCCCATCTCTCCTCCCAAATTAATGAAAAACATTCATTCCTGTGTGCATGGGTGTGCATGAGCATGCATGCACATGCCCACACACCCACCCACAGACACACATACACACACTGAAGTTCTCCCAAAATACATGTGACCAGTGTCAGTGGGGTCTGGCTATGCGTCAGAGCCTGTTTTAAGATGGAAATGACTATTTTCTTCCACCTTCTCTGGATCGTGCGGCTCTCTGCCCAAGAAATAGATTTCTTTTTTGATAAGCTACTGCAGCTGTGAGATCTGTATCTCGTGGAGCAATCTCAACCACAGATGTCTTGCTAGCTCCTAGAACTCCAGCGAATGACAAAGCTTAAGTAAGACAGTGAGCAGAGCAGAATTTCAGAAGCAATAACTAATTTGGGGTTTTAATACAAATAGCAGGTATTGTCTCTGACCTCAGAGGATAGGCAGCGGATGACCACTGAGTTCTCCAAATTAGGGTTTCGAATCCAAGTTCTTGAGAGACTTGCATCAGAACGCTTTTATGAATGTAGGCCCACCCTCATCTTAACCCTGGTTGTGACTGCCGTCCTACCCTCTTATCTACTTTTTTTAAAAATGTTTTTTAATGTTTATTCATTTTTGAGAGACAGAGAGAGACAGAGTATGAGTGGGGAAGGGGCAGAGAGAGAAGGAGACACAGAATCGTAAGCAAACTCCAGGCTCTGAGCTGTCAGCACAGAGCCCAATGCAGGGCTCAAACTCACGAACTGCGAGATCATGACCTGAGCTGAAGTTGGACACTCAACCGACTGAGCCACCCAGGCGTCGCCCCCCGCTTATCTACTTTTAAGTGGAGGCAGTCAGACATACCTTTCTCCGAATTTTATCTTGAAGACAAGGTGAATACATGCAGACAGTTAAGCAAATATGACCGTACTATATTTGGAATAGATCTGTAGGTTTCCCCCGACCAGTCCTAGGCAGAAGAGGGAGGTAGAACATCCCAGGGCAAATCAGTTCTGCTCTATGCCAGAATGCTCTTTCCCCTCTCAATAAAAAGGATCCCTGAGATGGTTAGGACTGCTTGGTCCAGGCATTACATCCAATGCAGTGCGCTTTCAGTTAGACTCTAGGTTAACCATAATAAATTTCAGGTACCAGGAAATAATCCTGCACAGCGTTGCTGAGACGACTCAGATGCCTGTCTCCCTGTGGATGTTGGGCTCACTTTTACTGACCATAGGTCCAGTGTAGTGCCTGGACCATCAGCAGAGGATCCCCTCAGGGTCTTGTTAAAGGTTCAGACAGTTGTCCTGGCTCCACTCCAGACCAACTGAATAAAAATCTCTGATGCTGGAGGCCCAGGCCTCTGCATTTTTACACACACTAGACTTTGGGACCTACTCAAGATTTGGAGGCCCTTATCTGGAAACCCAGGAGCAGGAGATCTGACTGCCACCTTCTGTTCCTGCTCTAACACTGTGTGGTTCTGAGCAGAATCTCATTTTCTTAGGTTGGTATTTTCCAGCCACATTCCTACAGCATTACTGGTCACAACACAGACAACTGCCAATTCATCAGGATTTAACAAGCATGTAACTATTACTCCATCCCAATCTATTTTGAAGGTTAAATCTTTCCTAACCTTGGTGGTCAACGGATGCAACAGTCACATTGGTATTGGAACATGTGACTTGCTTTCTCAAGAAAACATTTAATATTTACTCAATCCCCTTGCCATGACTCTGCAGGAAAACCTCAACACAACAGGGATGATCTATCTCCTTTTCACGAACGTTAAAGTCACTTTTTGTGGACCAGTCACTGTCATCTAATTTCCCGAAGTTTCTAAAGATGAATTGGATTTCAGCTCTTAGACACTTTGAGCACCTGACATAAGGTAACTCTCCAGGAGTTACAACAGTGATGTAGGAAATAATGCCAGCCAGTGTTTCAAAACCCTTATTATCATGGCTGGTCTGTGTGACCACGTTAGTTTGGCTAAATGCCAACTAATGAAGATGAGGACACAGCGTTGATCTTGTGTGTGCCAGATGAGTTCAATCCCTTTCTTTCATGGACTACTCATCTTGAAAATGTCAACCAAAGGCATCTGAGTAACAGTGTGAGGAGCAGTTACTAGTGAAATAACCCTAGGTCTGGTGTTCTTTGATGTCGAGTCAGAAGGTTCTTCTTTAGGCACTGAAGATACAAGTAGTATACATGACCATGAATACCCTCAGACAGAACCTCTTTCACATTGTTTTGCAATATAATTTGTTCATTACAACCCAAGTTAACTCCTTTAATTCCATTATTTCCCCAGAAGTAAACTTTTCTAGAATAAAACTGGTGTTTTTATGTGGTTACTTACTGGGTCACCTGCAGGCTAGCCACTCCGTTGCACCTGGATCAATGTGTCTCCCCATAACTACTTCCTCCTGTTCTACAATATAACATCTCCCTTTGTGGATCACCCCTGAACTCTGTCTCCCTCTCTCTCCCGTCTCCACATCCTGGAGTCCAAGACAGGAGATCACAACATAGAGAAGGCTGCAGAGAGTGTCCCCATCACCTGTGCTTTACCAAGGACCCAGTGACCAAACCAGGGATAACTGGGTGGGCTGTAAAATGGAAGAAGGGAAGGTAGACATGAGGTTTAAACTGAAATCTCTGAATTCTTTTGCTTATAATTGTGATATTTTTTTCATAATAGTAATACTAATAGCTATCATTTATGAGTATTTAACTTCGGGCTAACCCTTGGGGAGAGTGCTTAAATGCATAAACTTACTTAATTTTCATACTATTCTGTCTCCAACCACCAGGCTAGAGTTCTAAAGCATTTCCATGCCCTTACCTTCTCCCATACGTGCACCGTGGAGCAGGGTTCTAAGGATCAGATCAAACATAAAAGGAGACTCATGAAACATAATCGCGTGTCCAAAAAGGAAAGGGAGAGAAATTCCAGTGAAGGGTATTTAATATCAGAGAGAAACTGTACATCTGGGGCAGAGATGAAAAGACGGTGCCGGGCCAGCGGAGCCTGACTTGGCCACGTGTCCTGTCATTGGTGGGGCCCCCGTGATGGAGGAAGTGACAGCAACACCCCAGCTGCCCCTCCCTGCGGGAGCACAGTGCAATCAATGTTCACTTGGTCCAGTTATGCTCCTGGCTCTCTGCAGCTGTGGCACAAATACTCCGTTCACATGTCTCCTAACAAGTCAGGCCAAGGGACTCGCTTTCCCCTCGGCACAGGGAATGGGTTGCAGGAGCTAGTGAACTGTGGAGGGAGAATAATTCTCGCTGGAAAGTCAGGCCCAGGAGTCTGGGGAGATGCAGGTCTACTTTGTGGCCACCGGTCAGAGATGACATGGGACCTGTCCTCGTTCCTGTAACTGTGGATTCTGCAAGGGTGCACATAAACCCAAGGGTAAGCAAGCCCTGGGCCTCTTACAGAAATGATCGGTTTTCTGACAAGACCCTGAGGATGCAATGGTTTGAGCTGAGTTCTGCCACCTTGCACAGGGCCTCCTGGCTAACGACGGGGGTCACAGGGCGGCTGTCCACCCAGCAAAGACTCCAGACTTCAGACAAAAGCATCTTCTCCATCTAACCACCATGAGTCTCCTCGAGGCCGTGGTGGCCTGACAGTGAATATCCCCGAGTCCCTACCCACTGCAAGGACCCACCAGAGGGAGGGGGAGAATCCCCTTTCACCACCCACCCAGAGTAGAGAACCAGCACAGTTCAATCCTCAAAGGTCTCCAGCGTCTCTTAAATAAGCTTTTCCTTTCCATTTTCTTCTTTTAATTATTTATCATCCATCCATTTATTTATACAAATATAAAATAGATTTATATAGATTTCTATAATATAAACTTTGTGAGGCAGAGCAGAGGCGAGGCCAGAGGAGTGGGCCCTCGCTGGCTATTTGCACACGTACTGGTCGACGACCTCAGTGCATTTCCTGCACTTGACGAAGCAGCACCAGTGGAACTTGCAGTGACAGCGCTCCACCTGGACACTCTTGAACTGGTCGTAGCCGCGGCCACAGCACATGAGCTCGCAGCCGTCCATGCCCTCCGAGGTCTTGTTGCAGAGGCGGCCCTGAGTGCCCAGGGAGCCTGTGGTCTCGTTGCGCAGGCAATAGTCAGGGCTGGGGTCCACGTAGACCAGGTCCTCCGGGGTGGGCTGGTTGAAGCGGCTGTTGACCAGCTCCAGCTTGCCTTTGCGGGTGATGCGCATGGCGGCCGCGCTGTCGTACTTCTCCTTCAGCTGGTCCCCCACCTTGCGGAACTCGGCCAGCTGCAGCCAGCACGTCTTGAGGCTGCAGGACCCTGAGACGCCGTGGCATTTGCAGGCCACGTCTGCCATCTTATACACAGCCTGAGGGGAGGAGAAAGAAGGCAATGAGAGGGAGCATGCTGCTGGAAGATGTCAAGAGTGTGGCTGGGGGTGCCACAGGCCAAATACTGAAGACGGCTAATGGTTGGGGAGGTGAGGAGTAGTTTTTCAAAAGTATAGAAAGATCTTTCCAGGATCCTCAGTCACCCAAATCGAAAGTGGATAAAGGGAGCACCGCATAGAAAAACACAGGGGAGGCAGTGTCTGTGTCTGATCAGCTATAAGGATGGCATCTGGTGCACTTGCCCTTTCTACTTTGTCCATTTCTTTTTTGTGCTTTTTTTTTTTGAGAGAGAGAGAAAGGGGGCATAAATGAGTGAGGGGCAGGCGAGGGGTGGAGAGAGAAGTGGGGCTCGAGCTCACAAACCGTGAGATCATGACCTGAGCCAAAGTCAGATGCTTAACCAACCGAGCCACCCAGGTGCTCCCTTTTTCCCATTGCTTGAAACTTGTTATGATCAATGTGTCATCTTTACCATCAGGAAAACAGGGATATTTCTATTGACCAAAGTCTCAGACAAACAAACACAAACCAGCAAACAGTGTCCAGCTTTTGCATCATATGGAATACAATCGGGGAAAAAAAAATCCAGTCGTACTGCTAGCCTGTCACAGAAACTGCTGGCATGGCCCTGGTTAGCAAAAAGCTGTCTCTGACTCTGCCAAATCCCCTAAGAACTAAACAGTCCCTTTTTCTGTGTTAACATTTGGTCCTCAACTCCACAGTCAGAGGGGCCTCGCCACACACCACACGGTGTTTGTGAACAAGACCGTTTTCTTGCACCACAGCACCCGCAGACCCCGTCCCCCCTGGAGGGGCTGAGTGTGGAGGCAGAGAGGTAAGGCCCTGTGCACTGCAAGAGTAGGTCAGTGGGCCCACTAACAGAGGTGATGTATTTGAAAACAAATCCCTGAAGCCACTGAACCACAACAATGTGGAGTGGATTTGAACTTGGGTTATCCCAAATCAAAATTTTAAAAGCAGGCGTAGACCAAAAAGCTGCTTACAAAGTGCTTTTCAATGAAAGCATACCGATGCATTGTGTCCAATAGCCCTGGAGGCAGGCCCGGGTGTACAGATGGCAAGATAAAAATGCAAGCCCGCTGCAAAACATTTTCTTATGCCACAGCTATTGTCATGGACGGAGTCGGGACTCATTTTTTCAAGGGTTTCTCTAGGATTTCTTTTCAAGAGTCCCCAGATTGTGTCTTTATTCAGCACTGCACAGAGACCACTGCAGGTGCAAGAAATAGCTTAACCATCATCAGCTCATCTTACTATTGTCAAAACTCTTCCTGATTTTTTTTCTGGTGTGGAATTATCCCCACTATTTTGTGGTGGAGGAACTGAAGCTCTAGAGAGGCTCAGTAATCTGGCCAGGGCCACCCAGAAGGGAGTCAGGATGACTAGCACTTTTGCACTCCAATCTTGGGGCTTAAAAACAGCTTAGGGTGGAGAAGGAAGGAGCCTCCTCCCTAGCGTTAAAGGCCCAGCACTTGACTGGCAGCTCCAGGCCCAGGGCATAAAGGAACCAACACCCCATTCCAACAGGCACTTCAAAGACAGGGTCTGCAATTACCCCCTTCTGGCACAAATCCCCCAGTCTGAGCCGGGGCCTGACATTCCTCTGGAAATGGTCCTCGGTTTGGAGAGGGAGGTCAGGCATCTGGTGCTGCTGGAAAGAGGAAACATTAAGGGCCTAAAACTGTATACCCCACCACTAAGTGACCAAGGGAACAGGATAAGCATCTCTACTGGAAGCAAACACTTAGGGAGATTTGGGGAAGGAGAGCCGGAGACGACTCTGCAGAGTAAGAACGGAGCTTTCGTAAAACAAATCCAAGAGGAAGAGTGTCACGGATCTTCACTATGCAGACATTCATTCCACCTTTCATCTATGGAGACACTGTAATATTTGTATATTCAAATAGTTTACTATTGATAATATATATAAGCTCCTCTTACAGGAAAAGGGGGGGAAATCTCAATGTTTGGCCTTTTCTGCTAACTGAAAAAGCAACAAAGTTTTAAAATATTTTCTTGGTTCTACATCTTGCTCCTTGGCAAAGCCCTAAGTCCCTCTTCTGCACTAATGGTGTGACTGAGCTTGGTAACTGATAGGAATGTCACAAGGATTAGGCAGCTTTTATCTGGAAAATGCTTAAGCCCTTGAGTGACAAGGCAGTATCAACCCACTGCTCTTGCCATCGATGTCTAGAATGGGGTTACTAGAGACTCTCAAAGGCCAAGAGAAATTGCTTGCAAAGTATGCCCAAGATTTATTCTGTGGCCAACACGTCAGATCCTAGATAGTCTGTTAAAAAAATGGTTTGGGGCTCCTGGCTGGCTCAGTCGGTGGAGTGTGCAATTCTTGATCTTGGGGCTGTTGTGAGTTTGAGTCTCATGTTAAGTGTAGAGATTACTTAAAAATAAAATTTTTAATTGGTTGTAGAATACGAGTGCAGGGAATTTTCGATCCCTGCCGCCATTTTAGTCTTTCCTAAGGAACTGTTTGTGTAGGTGTGAGGAGGTGGGAGGTGAATACCTTTGGCCTCAGATGGTGATTGATGGCAGAGGCCTGCTCCTCAGAGAGGGGAGAAAAAATAGAGAGGGACAGGAATTCCCAACCTGGAGCAGACAGGAGCAAAGGGAGAGATAAAGGCTGTGGAAGAGGTGTGGAGACTGGAGGAAGGGGGCCCAAAGGCAGGGAGACAGACAGAGGAAGACAGGAAAGGTGTGTAAGTGAGAAACAAGGCAGATGGAAGGAAGGTTTGCCAAGATAAGGGCCAGAACAAACAAACAAACAATTAAGGGCAATAAAATGAGGAGCCAGCAGAAGTGGGGTCAAGACTGTGACTGAAATGGAGTCCCGATTAGGATGAATGCCTAGTCACCTCGGCATCTGCCACAACGCCCCAAGGATAGCACAGAGCAGAGACGGGAAACAGCCTTCCATGAATTTGACCTCTTCCTAGGAAGCAATACGGGGGCTTTGCTCTGCACATTTGCATGTGCCCACTCATGTAAAGCACAGTGAGCGTTGTTTCAAAGAGCTATAGATGGAATCCCTGTCCTCAGGAAGTCACAGCCAGTGGGATGAGGTAGAGTAAGGAATACCTCAAGAAACGTAGCAACTGCTCTACTGTGGTTCAAAGGCAGAGAGACTACTAATTATGGGGGGTGGGGAAGATTTTAAGGAGTAGGTGCTGTTTGAAGTGGGATCTTGAAAACTGGATAGAATCTGGGCATTCAGGAGATAAAGTGAAGATCCTAACCTTTTTTGCCAAATGTCTCATGGTAGATACCCAAAGACTGGCAAGCAGACTGCCAAACAGAGACAAAGTCCTGGGGGACGGCGGAAGGAAGTGGCCCCGGAGATGCCCTGAGAATGGAAGGTCATCTAAGACAGTGCTGCTCTCTCTGCTCTGGTTTGTACTGGAGCAACACCCAGAATTCCTATCATCACCACAGATTAATACCACCCCCCCAACCCCAGATTCAGCCTCCGGGTATGGGCTTTGTAAGAAAGACACTGGCTAAGTAACCAATTCTAATTTCAACTTGACATCACACTATTGATGATACTAAGTTTACACAAGTGCACCATGTTCTACCAAGCCAACATCACAGATCCCAGTTCCTATAAAAGACATTTCAGTTCCATTTATTCAATATGTGTTCCTATGAAACATGAGTTGATTTTTTTAAGTTAATAAACTTTTTAAGAAATACATCCATATCCTATTGCTGAATCACCAATGAACCAACACTAAATTTCTCAATGTATTTCTTCTCAAGAAGCTGCTGGCCCCACTGTTTAACGGGTTCATCTCTGGTGTCCCTACAGTACCTTGCAAACTGGCTTGATGCAGACCTGAGTGCAGACAGAACTCCCAGAAAGAAGTCTGTGTGGTTTCCTAAGAGGTCTGCAGTCCCCTGGCCCTGTGCCAGGAGGGACTCCCCAGAGCTCAGACCTCAGACCTCTCTAGGAGGAGACTTGGACGCACATCCACACTCCCCTGCACATGGGATGTACCAAACCAGCAGAAGGAGAGCTTCTGCCCCAGCGAGCCCTCTGGTTTCCTGCAGCAGAGACAGATCATGTCGGGAGCAGCAAAGGGAAGGGGAGGCAGAGCATGTGCTCAGCGGTGAGGCCTTCATGAGCGAGGGGCAGGCAGAGAAGGCCCGTGCTCCTCAGCACACCACAAAGGAAAGCTAGAGCCATTGCCCAGGTATGCTCTGCATGTGCAATAAACCACGCTCACCTCAAACCCCACATTATAGTTTCCACTGAAACGGAGGCTCACCCAACAGTCACATCTCGCATCACATTGGTGACACAGCCTTGAGAAGGTGGTTACCCATCCTGCTTCCACTCATGCACAGAACTGTGTTTGATGTTAGCACTTGCATGTGCTTTTGGATTGGGCTTCTGGACACGCATGGTGGCAGCTCTTAAAAGTCAGCTCTGCTTTTACCTGAGCCTCCAACAAATCATAAACCCTTGGCTAGGTCAAATGGCCTAAACTTCCCACCATCCTATCTGCTCACGTTACAAAGGAAGGGCAGACAAGAACTCTACTCTGTATGCCTGGAATCCTGATGCCTCCTAAGTCCCATAGGGACAGATGTCCTGTGAAAAAATAAATGAGGTTTATAAAAATTACACCTGCATGTGCCCGTTGGGAAACAGAGCCTTGTGAAATGGAATGGGGCATTAATGCAGGAATCCAGGTCAGCCACGGTAGGTAAGAATCACCATGGTCAGACCTACCCCCTTTTTCACAGCCAAGCCACTGTTCCTGGCTCAGCCCAGGAACGAGCCAGGGACCCCACGGTATGTGTGGAGGTGGGAGAGCTCCAGCTTACCCTCCGACCCGCCTCATTGTTCTGCAGGTTCATGAGTACTCGGCCCTGCTCCTCCGACCCTTTGGCAAAGTTCTTCTCCCGCTCGCGGGCATCCACGAACTCCTTAGCAAAGCGGTAGCCATATTCCACATTGTCCCCGCAGCCGCCCCACAGCCAGTCCCGGGGAAGGTCCTTGGGCCGCGCTGTCCGGCTGCAGCCACACGTGGAGAGCTCACCCTCGCGGCAAGCTCGGCTGATGGCGTTCACCACGCCTGCCGCGCTCACTGCGTAGGTGAAGGCCGTCTCCCGGCTCCCTGCAAGAGAAGGCAAGAGAGGTGGTGAAGGATGCCAGCTCTCTGGGGAGGCCCCTTCCTTCCTTCTGTCTCTCCTGGACCCAAAACCATCGCCTGGGCCTTAATACTCCAGGGGAAATGATGTCAGGAGAAGCACCTTTCACTTTCCATGGCTCTAATGGTCAGAAACTTCTCCTGATAATGAGCATAAATTTGCCTCCTCTGCCCTGTGAACACACACAGTAGAATGAACCCCTCCAGCCTTGGCCCGCACTAACATCCATTCCAGGGAAGGGTACATAGCCAGCAGATTCCTAGGACGCAGACCTAACTGGAGGGGACAGTGGGCATTAAGGAGTTTATAGAACCTGTGGGAGGAAGATGAGACAGAGTAGCAATCATGGGACCAATAGTAAGACTGTATCCTAGCACAAACCTCTCCCTCACAGATGCCAAGTTCTCACCACTCTATGGGCCATGCATCTGCCTTTTTTATTGCTGCCATTATCTAGCTAGATAGTGGCAAAGACCAGGAGTAGAAGTGAACCCGAATTACAATGTCCAGGATCATCCAAGCTGTTTCCCTCTGTCTTCTATGGGGTCCACACTGCCTCCCAACTCATGAGCACTGGGAAACCACATCTATAGGACCCTCAGCATGGTCTCTCCAAATATCCAAATCACTCCCAGTAGAAAATCTGAACTGTATTCCTCTAACCACTTAAAAACTCATATGATGTAGGAGTGCCTGGGTGGCTCAGTCGGTTGAGCGTCCAACTTGATTTCGGCTCAGGTCATGATCCCAGGGTTGTGGGACCGAGCCCCACATCAGGCTCAGCATGGGCTGTGCACTGAGCATGGAGCCTGCTTGGGATTCTCCCTCTCTCATTCTCTCTCTGCTCCTCCCTCACTTGCATGCACACTCCCCACCCCCAAAATAAATAAATAAATAAACTTAAAAAGAGATCTTACTGAGATTAACAAAACAAAACAAAAACACAAAAAACTCCTGTTATATTCCACTTCAATAAAAAATGTTATGAAAAAATAATATTCAGCCACTAGGGAAATGCAAATCAAAATCACAGTGAGATACCACTGTGCACTCACGAGGATGGCTATAGTCAAAAAAGCAATAGTAAGGTGCCTGGCTGCCTCAGTGAGTACAGCATGCGACTCCTGATCTCGGGACTGTAAGTTCAAGCCCCACAGGGGGTGTAGAGATGACTTAAAAAAAAATAAAAGCTTTAAAAAAAAAGGCACTAGTAACAAGTTGGTGAGGATATGAGGAAGCTGGAATGCTCATGTAGTCCTAGTGGGAACCTTAAGCTTTGGAAAACAGTCTGGCAGCTCCTCACAAGGTTAAACACAGAATCACCATATGACCTAGCAATTCCACTCTTAAGATATATCCAGGATAAATAAAAATACACTCACACAAAAACTTATACCTGCATGTTCACTGAAGCATTATTCATCATAGACAAAAAAATGGAAAGAGCTCATATTGTCCATCAGTGGATGAATGGGTAAACTCAAGGTGGCATTATCCAAGCGGTGGAATTATTATTTAGCCATACAAAGTAATCGAGTGCTGGTACAAGCTACAATGTGGATGAACCTTGAATCATTATACTGAGTGAATCACTTAACATTTTTTAAAAGATTTTATTTTTCAGTAATCTCTACACCCAACATAGGGCTGGAACCCACAACCCCAAGATCAAAAGTCACATGCTCCACCAACTGAGCCAGCCAGGTGCCCCTAGCATTTGGCATCTGTACTGAACCAGATACAAAAAAACCACATAGTGTATGATCTCATTTATATGAAATGTCCATAATAAGAAAATTCATAGAGACAGAAGATTTGTGATGGCCTAGGGTTTCAGCAGAAGGGGAGGGAGGGAGAGTGATTACTAACAGGTATGCAGGTTTTTTCATAGGGTTACAAAAATGTTCTGGAATTGGACAGTGGCGATGGTTGCACAATCCTCTGAATATACACCAACCTGTATGTACTCTTTAAAATGGTGATTATACAGCATGCGAATTCTGTTTCAGTAAGGCTGTCATAATAAATACCACTCATAAAAACTCAGGTATGGAAGAAAAGGGCTAGGTTCTTAGCAGGAATCTGAGATCCAATCTTGATCTCAGGGATTAAACTAGGCAGAATCTTCTGTTCTCCATTTCCTCCTCTCTTGAGTCTTGTGGTCAGAAGCAGACATCCCATAATCCTGTCTTGGCAGGTGGACAGGGAAGTGGCCTGCATTCATCAATAGGTCTAGAGTGATCTCTCAACTTTGCCCTACTTCTCAATTGTCTGGGCAGGACACGGTGAAGCTTGCAACCAGACCAGACTGGGCAAGTCAGTGTTTCTCAAGTAACCAGGGGTCAGCTTCTGGTCAGATGTGGACTAGGAGCCACGCAAGAAAAACCCAGGTGATGCAGGAAGTCACTCTCATGATTCAGCCATCAAGCTCGACATGTAGTCAGTGCTGAAACCACTGGAGCTTTATCTAATCTAGGGTAGTCAGACTATGAGAATGAGCAACCAGGATGCTAGGGTGACCAAAAGGCCTTTAGGGAGGAGGGCCTAGGCCCCTCTTTGAGGGAGCCATGTCTAAGAAGTCTTGCTAAAATGGAGCCTCAAGCCCCTGATTGGGCCTTCTGGGACAGGAAGGAGCCTCTGATCTGCAGCCCAGTGACAACCCACCCACCGTGAGTCTTCCTTTCACGCATTTTTCAGGGAAGCAGGCTGGATTTTCAAGGCAACCCATCCCATCCCATCATCTATTAATGACTCTACTCACCAGAATATTCTTTCTTACAGTAAGTTGAAAAATGCCTCCCTATAACTTCCACCCACTGGAGCTACACTGTCTAATCCCTTTCCATTTGACAGCCTTTCAGCATTTGAAAACAACTGATACGCCTTTTATGTTTTCTCTTTTCCAGGCTACACGTCTGATCTCTTCCTCGGTTTTTTAGGAAACATGCTTTTCAGAGCCAAATCACTCCTCCCAGAACTGCCTTTCAAAATAACGTACCTGCAACTGAGCATAATACTGCAGCCACTATGTGCTCTGATGGTCCTGGTCTGTCCTGATGGTTTCAGATCCCAGTCTGTCCTCAGGTGGATTAGCTGTCCTTGCAATTACTCTGCCTCTTTTGGTTGGGGGCATCATTAGGTACTGAGTGTGGGTGGCTCTGCATTCAGGGGGAGCATTTGGGTCCTCCGACAGGCCTGGTTAGTACAGACCATAGTGCCATTCCCAGAAAACAAGACATGATGCAGGGCTTCAGAATGGACGAGCAAGGTGGGGAGTTTCTCTATATGTGGAACAACTCAGAGTGGAAACTCAAACCATCTCAAGTAAAAAGTCTAAGAAACCAGCAGCCATGGAACTGTTGGAGATACCTGCCATCTATCCCCTAGGAGACAGCAGGACAGTTCCATGCTCTCTGTCTCTGCTCCACACCCACTGCCAGGAAGGTGCCCCCATGTTCCCCTGACCAAGGCTGGGGGCAGTGTCAGTAGCTCCCTCCAAGCTACTCTGCTGCCCTCTGCTGGTGGAGTCTTGCAGCAGCTTCAAAAAAGGCAGGACTTTCTTGGAAGTTGTAACACAAGATAGCAGACAGAAGACTCACTAGGAGCCACCCTGGGCCCAAAGGGATGACTGGAGGATAACTTCCTGGGTAGTATAAGTCTGTCTGCAGGGAAGCTACAAAAAGAAACTGTGGAAAGAAGTCAAGCGGAGGGTTCCATTTGTAACAGAATAGCGTACAGAGACAATGGTAAGATCTGCTTTCATAGGTCATTCCCCCAATCAAATCTGGATTCTTTCCTGAAGTAAAGCTCAATTCTTGGCCTTCACTCAAACAAAATTACACATGAAAAGGATCTAGCCAATGTCAGGCACACATGAGGTCCCAAACAAACAGGAGTTCCCTTACAGTGATTAGTGGATGCCTCTCTCTATACCTGGGTCTCCTACTTTCCTCCCCCAGAACCCAGAGCAGGCAGTGCTGCTAAGACTTCACCATATACCGAGTGTATTTAGAAGAATCAATAAACTACAAACAATTCTCACTTAACCCAAGTCCATTCTTTTTTAGGAAAACTGCCTGATAAGACTGTTGCAGGAACACATGAGAATTCCTTGTATGGCCCTTGAGTGAATACTGAAGGAAGGAAGAGAACAGCAAGGTTCAGAGCATACTTTCCCCTGGTCCTCGCTTGTCAATATGGGGCAGGGGAGATAGGGAAAAGGGTCAGGAAGGAGAGGTCTTCCAAACACCCTGCTTGCTGCTAAAAGCATTCTTTGGGGAAAACTCAGCCTCAGGTAATTCCGGAATGCCATCCTTGGAGGAGAAACTTTTTTGGTAGAATAGCAGACAGAAGAATACAGTGCTCTAACACCTTCCTTTTATGGCCCTGGGGATCAGACCCAGTAGAATAGGGCCGGATTTCTCAATTTCTTGCCAGGGAGAGGAGGATTGCATTTCAAAAGGACCTAAAACAATTAGACCCCAGATCACACCTCCATCCAAGCAATAGGGCAGCCAGAGGGTCCAAGTGGGAGAGGGGAAAGGACAGGAATCCAGGAAGAGGTGGTGGCCTCTCCTCTTTCTTCTGGGTCTGTCCCCTTCCCCCACTTTCACACACATCCCCTTTGGAATGAAAAAGCCAGGACTGGATCTGGGTCAGGTTAATGATAGCTATCAGCAATTTGGCTCAAAGTTTCTATCTCTCTCAGGGTCCAAGTGGAAGAGGCAAAAGTCATACAGGCTTTTTTGGTTTTCTACCCAATGCTGCCACCAGAGCAGGAGCACGGGAGCTGCCCTGTGCTGGGGCGAAGGGCAGTGGCGGCAGGCAGTCTTGCTAATCCACTCTAACTCAGCTCGGCTGTTCTGCCACCTTTCTCGAGTGAGGAAGTTTGGTTGTCCCAAACAGGATGAGGCCAGCAGCGGAGCACCAGCTGAGCACTGAGCTGTGCCACCCACACATCATCCAAAACTCTGCTTCCTGAATGCTTCCCCGTCGCCTTGCACACTGCTTCCAAGCCTCGAGAGAACTGGACACTTGTGAGGGCTCTCCGCGCCAGTCCCGAGGTACTTGCACCCAGGCCGGGTGAGCCCAGTTCCTTTAGCCAGGCGGTGTCTGGGAGGCCTCTTACCTATCTGCATGACTCTCCCGAAGACAGACGTGTTGTCCACGATGCTGCAGTTCCAACGCCTCTGCCGGAACTGGTACTGGCATTCCTTGATGCCTGTCTTGGCTCCCTCCCCTATGTAGGCCATGTGCTCCTGGTACAGTTGGCACAGCTTTCTCTGGCCAGGGGACAGCCCGGGAAGCTGGCTGCACACGGGCTGGGCACCGATGATAAACACCTCGGGTCTCTGCACCGGGTTCACAGCTAATGACCTACAGCAGAGATCCAGAAAGCGGAAAAAAGGCCAAGGAGTGAGTATATGCCATGTGCAGCATTAAGTCATTCATTCAACACATTTATCACACACTTTCTTTCTGTGTACAAGGCCCTGTACTAAGGGCTTGGGAAGAAAAATTGGTAGGTAAAACAGAGCACCTGCCTTCAAAGGGCAACGGAGGAAAACTGAGGCACGGCCACAGATGACGCATGAGATGTCAAATGCCAAAGGCAGACTTGAACTTCTGCATCCACAGTGATCAGATAGAGAAAGAGCTCTTACAGCTGGAGAGAAGCTTTTACAAGGCGATGGTGTGAACCGGGTCTTAAAAAGGGGAGGGCGGGGGACAGGCAGAGAAGGTGACAGAGAGGGCAGAGGACATTGATTCCAAGCAGAGGACAGAAATGGCCAAACCTCAACAGGAGAGCACGTGACTTGTTCAAGGGGTAGGGACGACTTGTTCACTTTAGCCCAAGTGCAGGATATGTGATGGAAAGTGAAAAACTCCTTGAAATAGAACTCCCCTTATGCCTCAAAAACAGAAGCCAATTTTCATACATCACAACATAGTCTAAATGTTTTCGCTTCCATATCCCACCCACAAATCCCCTAACCCACTCTATCAGTTCACGGGCTCTCCCTTTGGCTCCATCCTCTACCAGATATAGTAAAGTGTTCAGTTAAATTTGCCATCGGAATAAAAATGTGAGTGGGGCGGGGGGGGGGGGGGAGTGCAGACCATGCAAAATAGGTGGGGTGTGCCTGCCATTTCCATGTTGACTTGGCAATGACATTAGTCTTCAAAACACAAAAGAAAGCCACGCACAGTCCTGCATATCTCTCAATTTCTCATCTGGTCATCAGACTTCTAAAATAGGAATTCTATTCTCCTTGCCCCCACCAGAAAAAAAAAATCAATATCCTTATTGATCCAAGAGCAACACAAGAGCTATTTCTAACAACCCATGAGGACGGAGGAAGGTCCAGGAAAAGGGGAATGCAGACAGGATCAGAGGAAAACACCAGATGAACTAATCCTTTATTCTTGGTGAACCTTTACCTCTGGGGGCCTGTGAGAGAAAAAGCTGTCCTAGTTTTCCTGGGATAAAAGCAGTCCTCAGGATTCCTACGAATAAAGGAATGATCACAACACACGGTGACCCTTCTCCACATTTAATTACCAAAGGAGGCGTAGGTTGTAGAGAAGGACTTCAGCCCCTCTCACTCACCACCAGGAGCTGGCTTCGGCCGGAAGCTGAGCCCAGCTGGACAGCAGTGCAGCGGCGAGCAGCAGCAGACTGGGCATGGTCGGCCTCGGCCTCGGCCCTCCCCAGTGCCCTGGGAAGACCCCGGGGGCAGTCGGCTTCTGAAATGGGGCTCCCTGGAGAAAGCAGAACAGAGAGAGAATCAATGTGGAAATGGAGCAGATGAGGCAGGACCAGGGGAGAGGAGGAGGGAAGCACAAAGGATGAGCTCTGGGTGGGTCTAATGTCAAGTTCTGCTCTCCCCCCCACCTCCCCCAAAGAAATTCAGCCTCTTTCCAACCTCCATTTCTTACTGCTACTCTGCTCACCATAGGAGCCTCCATGTCTCTTACCCCAAACTGTGGGAACCCTACTCAGGACCTAATTCCAAAGGAAACAATGAGCTGAGAAACTAGAAAAGAGAAATGAAAACAAGTCATTCCAAGAATGGTGCTCCGTGCACCATGAAGAGGATGCTTTGGTTGCTGCAGCAGACACCTGCCGTTCCCCAACATCCAAAGAAACCAGGGTACCCATCGCCTCCTCTCTCTATGTCTCACTGCAGTCAGAGGCTCTCCTTCGCGGGCTAAGAACAATTGGTGAGTTGGATTTACCTATAGCCAAATAGGTGTCTTCCCTCCCATCTGTACTCTTCTCACTCCAAGAAAGTTTCCACATTCCAGCATTCCCACGTTCCCATTACCAGGAATATAGCAGACAGAAGGGCGAGGATTTTGCACCTTCTCAAGACAACTTCTCTGAGAAATGTGAAAGCCACAGCCAGCCGTGTGCCCCTAAAGCCCCTGCGGATGAGGCGGCGTCTTCCTGGGTGGCCTCTTTCCCCTCCTGTGCGCTGTGGCCCTGGAAGGGCAGCCAGGAGCACAGACAGCAACAGTGGGGCACAGCCAGCTTTGGTCTGCAACTTTTGCCTCAAATGTCTGTGCCCAGGACGCATCTTCCAGAAGCAATGACCCCTTCCCTAGTAGCTCAAGAGCTTCCCACATCTTTGCCATATTTTTTTGTAACTGACGCCTGTGCCTGTATCCGCGAAAGAACACCTTTCCTCCAGCCCTTGGAAACATACGAAAAATCGTTGCTTCTGGATCCTGGAGTAAGTCTATAAAAACACACCCCCTCCCATTCACCCCCCACCCCCATCTCGTTTCTCCCTTAGCTTCCATCCAGGGCGTGACCCCACATCCCCAATGAGTCTTCTTCCCAGGACCCCTTAACACCTCCGACTCTACACGCGCAAACACACACTGGCGCGCACGCTCCACGCCGCCCCCGCCTCATCTCACCGCACTGCTCCCGCAGCCCTGGGTCTCCAGGCTCTCCGGGAGGGGGCGGCAGGTGCTTCGGGTCATCAGCCTAGGAGATATTTTTGTCCTGGGGCCACCAAGAGAGGAAGGTGGCCTGAGCAGGATCCAGGGAAGCTGGGCCACAGCCTGGTCCCCACCCCCTTTTGGTTTTCCTTCTTGAGATCTCAGCTGGGGCGGGAGCACCAACAGGCAGGTGTGTGGGGCCGGCAGGGGGCAGATCAAAGAAGAAACTTGCTCCTTTCCCCTTTGTCATGCAGAGCCAGCTCGGAAATGATCCGGCCTCTAGCCCGGCTGACTAACAGCTCCCCACACCCTACTTTCCTAACAGACCTCTCCTCCTCTAAAGGATGCCCCCTCCCCCTCTCCCCTCTACCCCCCATAAATCCTCCCCCTCCCTCAGGGCAGGAGGTCTGTGAATGCAACGATTGGAACCAAGAGAGATGGAGCAGAGATAGGGCTGGCACCAGAAGCTAATGGCTTTATGGAGGGGAGGGAACCAGGTCCAGAGTGGGGAGGACCAGAGAAGAGCTTCAAAGAGTTTCCTTGTGCAAACATCCTCAACTCCACCTACCAGTCCTTCTTGGGGACTGAGGAGTCAGAGCTGCCCCCATTCCCTGTGGTCCTCCTCCCTCCCCCACCCCCGCCCTCCCACCGCCCTGCCTCCTGCAAAGCCCCTGCTCCCGCCTGCCCCACAAACATCCTCATATATTTCCACTGCCAGAGTGCTCAGTTGTGTCTCCCCACGGGTGACACTTCTTATCCCCAGGGATGCCCCCCTCATACCAGCGTCTCTCACTTCTGTCACACCTTTTCTTCAAGCTCCTTTGAAATCTTTCTGGTTCTTCAAATCCTAGGTTCAACTGAGGCCATGGGGGGGGGGGGTACTGTTTCTGAGCCAAGGACAGGAGTCAGTGCCTGCTAATGGTCACTGTGGCTTTGACTCCCCAGTGACAGGCCAGCTAAGGCCAAACTTCCCAATAGCTTCTAATCCCGCCCCTCGCAAACAAGAGCTGAGACCGGACTCAGACATGGACTGAGATAGGACTCACTGCTGACAGCTGTTCCTACCACCCTGCGCTCTCCATCAAACTCTCAGCTCATTAAAAAAATATATGTTACAAACTTGAAAAAGAAAAGAAAAAAGATGGTAGCACATGTGGGGACTTCTTTCTCTGTCTTCCAGATACATGACACCTGAAACTGAACCCCAACGCCCTCCCCCCAGGATGCTGTCACTCAGGATGCAGGCAGACGTGAGCTGCCCTCTGCATGGTCACAAAACCCCAGGGCCACTCTGCCCTCACTTACATTCTTTGCTTTCCTTGTGCGGAGCTAGGAGGAGAAGAGAGAAGATTGGGGATTGGTTTCATCAGCATGGGCAGCATAGAAACTTCTGCCTCAATCCCACTGGGGTGGAAGGAAGTTGAGCGGGGACTCATGGTTTGGTCTTAATGAGTGAGACACATTGAAAGCTCGGTTTGTGGGTCATTGGTGAGTTTTACAGCAGGACTCAACCAAGGGATGCTGTCCTCTGCATAGGAAGAAAGAGCTAGTAAATACTGAAAAGACAGGGAAGGGAATTCCTTGTGCTGCCTTTTGTCATAACTACAGATCTCCTCAGAGAACCAAAGCAGCTCCCCTTCCTAGGAGAGGTGAATGTCATGTCAAACAACAAAGTTAAGCACGAGAGAATCCAGGGTCTCTGTCCTTCAGTAGTAGAGGTTCGGGGATGGGAGAGATGCTTCCAGAGGGCCAGAAGGAGCTGGTCAGACATCTGCTCTGCCCTACTTCTTCAGTCAGTTATTCATTCATTCATTAAAGTCATTAATCAGATGCACACAGGGGGCCTAGTATGTGCCAGCTACAGCTCTAAGTGCCAGGGATATGGCAGGGAACAAGTGAACACCCGATGTGTTAGGGGACAAGGATCAAGAATAGTAAGGGGTGATGGCTTACATTATTTAGGGTCCTTTATGGAATCTAAGGAAAGCCCTACTCTGCAATGTCTGCCCAGCCCACCTCTCTTCAAACTGCTGTGGGGACAGGCAGGTGGCGGGGGGTGGGGGGGGAGACGCTGCTGCACATCTCAGACCCTGCTGTGCCATGTCTGAGGTCCCTTACTGAGATGTGATGCCCACCTTTACCCAACCAGAGGGGTGCATATTTGAATACAGGGCTCCAGGTCCTCTTCCTTTTGCTGGGTGGACTCAGTCACCAATTTACATTCCTTTAAGTGGCCACATGCAGTTAGTCCAGAGATAGGAGACCAAGGAGAGAGACGTGGGCAAGTGGGGCTGACCCCAGCCAGGCTGTCCTGAAAGGGACACCTCTGTGCTTCCACACACACCTCAGAGCAGTCGGCAAGGGCTGAAACCATGAGAACCCCACCCAGTCGGCAAGGGCTTGACATGGTCATGAACTGTTCACAAAAGCCACCACCACCGGGTGTTCAGGACTGACCTGCCCCAGAGCCTGAGGACTCAAGTGACATACAGGAGTCGCACATGAAATGGTGTCACATCCCACACCTGCCCTCTTGCCCCAGACAGGCACCTCACACCTAGAAACCTACCCCAAAATAACCAACAGCCTCCATGGGAGCCTTTTCCTGGTTGCCACTGGCTAATTCTTTCTGTGTGACCCAAGGAGGAGCTATGGAATGTGTAATTACAAAATACATTTGCAGGGTACCTGGCTGGGGTCACTAGGTAGAACCTGGGACTCTTGATGTTGGGGCTGTGAGTCCAAGCTAGAGTGTGGACTCTACATAAAAAATACATTTATAGGGCGCCTGGGTGGCTCAGTCAGTTAAGCATCTGACGTCAGCTCAGGTCATGATCTCACAGTTCGGTTCGTGAGCTTGAGCCTCGCATGGGGCTCTGTGCTGACAGCTCGGAGCCTGGAGCCTACTTTGGATTCTGTGTCCCCCTCTCTGTCTGCCCCTCCCCCACTTGCACTCTGTCTCTATCTCTCTCTTTATCACTATCAATTACTCTCTGTCTCTCTCTAAAAAAATTAATAATAAACATTAAAAAATACATTTCCAATGTTGTTAACATTCCTGACATAACAAGAGAGACCCTCTTAACAGTCTTTGGGAAGGGATTGCCTCCTTTTGTGACCTTCTGGCTGCACTCATGTCCAGGTATCTGCCAGTTATTGGATGATCTCCATGGCGGTGCAGGGGTGGGGGAGGGAAGGGACAGGAGTGATAGACCCTTCTCCTCTCCCGTGGCTGCTTTTACCACTGTAGAGAGAGATTCTTTTTTTTTAATGTTTATTTATTTATTTTGACAGAGGGGAAGACAGAGGATTGCAAGCAGACTCTGTCAAGCGCAGAGCCTGATGCAGGGCTCTATCCCACAAACTGTGAGATTATGATCTGAGCTGAAATCAAGAGTCAGACCATTAACCAACTGAGCCACCCAGGTGCCCCTGTAGAGAAAGATTCTTTATGGATCTCAAAACACTTGACAAGCACCTCCTAAAAGGCACTTGGTTCACATATTTCCTTTCCCTGTTTTCAGGTAAGTGCTCACCCTCCTTACACAGACCAGTTCTCTGTAGTCTAACCCATGGCTCCCACATAACCCACGTTAAAATACTAATCCTAAAATACTAATTGTGCATCTTAATATTCCCATTTGAGGACCTACGGTGGTTCCCAGGTCTTCAATCATTCTAAACTTCCCAGCCTGGCATCATTTTATATTTCATCCTTCTCCTGAAATTCCTGCTATGGGATATCTTTTCCAGTCTCCCTCTGCTCCTAGAATAAGCCCTCTTTTCTCTCAAGCCCTCCTACTGATCCTCTTCCCAGGGATGCTTTCTCATCTACAGCAATACTTCCAAGTCCATGCTCAAGATTCACTTCCTCCACAAAGCTGTCTTTGATTAATCCCATGCCATGAAAACCTTTCCATTGATTTGGGACTTCCTCGGCACCTGTGAAGACAGGGAACTAGTCTGCAGCACCCCATCCCACACAGGCTGTCTTGGAACTGTGCATATTTCTTCCAGTAGATCCAAAGCTCCCTGAAGGTCAGAACTCACCTCCCCTACTTTCCTGTATGCCCCCATTGTGGCTGGTATAGTTTTACTAGACAATAAAAAAAAGGCTCTTGGTTGATAGCCGGTGACAATACTAAATATGAGCGAACACTTACTGACACTTCCTACATGCACTGAGCCAAACATTTTCATCCAATTCTCCCATTTATTCTTCACTAAAATTCTATGTGGTATATGCCATTATTATCCTCACTTTGAGTATAGGGAAACTAAGGTATGAAGAGGTTAAGAAACTTGCTCATACAGCAAGTGAAGGCTAGACCCTGGCTTGGAATCCAGATCTTTCTACTTCTCCCCAAACACAGGCAAATATATCCCATGCTTGGTAGTTCCCGTCACTGGAACATAACACCTCTCCGCTTTGTTTTTGTTCTTTCCACCATTGTCCTGCTACTGGGGCTGTGAACAGTATGACTGTCAGATCACAACATCCTGATATATAGGAAGTAGCACAAAAAGCAATGTTTATCAAAAAAAAGGCTGATTGCAAAGTTACTAGTATAAGTGCGCGCACGCACACACGCACACACACACACACACACACACAAAGTGTGTTTGGGGGGAATCCAGACTTCTCTTCATCCAAAATGATATCTGGATTGTGAATAGGTCTGGCTGTTTAAAGTTGGAGATACTAAAATAGAAAAATAGAGGCGCCTGGGTGGCTCAGTCAGCTCAGCATCTGACTTCAGCTTCATGATCTCATGGTTCTTGAGTTCAAGCCCGGCGTTGGTCTCTGCACTGACAGCTCAAAGCCTGGAGCCTGCTTCAGATTCTGTGTCTCTCTTTCTCTCTCTCTCTCTCTCTCTGTCTCTCTCTGCCCCTCCCCCACTCACACTCTGTCTCTGTCTCTCAAAAATGAGTAAACGTTAAAAGAAATTTTTTTAAATAAAATAAAATAAAACAGAAAAATAGTTTTTAGAGAGCTGGAATTTATGTATATGTTGGGTGGGAAAAGACAAACCAAGAGATAAACGTCAGGAAAGACGGCATGATGTGAGGTGCTCATGGGAAACCCTGACAGAGGTGAGGAGCAGAGTGGTTATGTGAAGAAATGTAAAGTTCGGAGAGAGCATGGAAAGAAGTTTTAGATGCCTCATAGCAGAGAAGCTAAGGGACTATGTCTATTTGACAGCATAAAATTGCATTACCTTTCAATGACTATAGCTACCGAGAAGCTCCTTTCAAAACTCATATTTGACCATGTGACTCCCCTGCTTACAACCCTTCAAAGGTTCCCCACCTCCTAAAGGATGAAATCAAAACTCCTCACCACATTATGCAAGGCTTTGCAAAAATCTGACCCTTGTCAACCTTTCCATCCTATTTTGTTTTTCACTTTGTGCTCCAGAAACTGCAAACTGCTATATATACTTCCTTACCCACCCCTCATGCTGTTTCTCCCCTCTGTGCCTTGCTGACTTCTGGGAATTGTTCCCTTCTCTCTGTGCAGATCAGGCTCCTTTGTCCTGAGGTCACACCTTCAAAGAAACTTTCCCTGCCCGTCATATCCAGAGAATGGCTCCACCTCCATCATCCTCTCCCTAGCTTCTTCCATGTTTTTGTCACAGCATTTACTATAAGGTGGCATAATTTGGCACGCTACCCGTTTATTTGTATTTTGTTTCTTTCCAACGGTCTTGTTCACCATTTTCTCCCCGGTGGTTAGGAGCGTACCCAAGGGTAACTGGAAGGTGCTCAGTAAGTCTTTGCCAACTGAACAACAAGAAAAGCCCTCTTTGGATCCCATGAAAATAGAAGGCAGGCCATCAAGGCCAGCCTCTCATGGAGACAAAGGAGCCCTTTTGGCTTCCATATGGCCCAGCCCACAAAAAAGCCGTTTCTACTGACGTATCTATCCCCTTAATTGGGGACAGAAAATTTCAAGGTGCTTTGAGAAAGGTAGGAGAGGTACTGCAATAAGTAAGGACTTCAGGGGCTCCCGTGTGGCTCAGCTGGTTAAGCATCTGACTTTGATCTAGGCTCAGGTCACGACCTCATAGTTCATGGGTTTGAGCTCTGTGTCGGGCTCTTTGCTGACAGCACGGAGCCTGCTTGGGATTCTCTCTCTCTTTCTGCCCTCCCCTGCTGGTGCTCTCTTTCTCTACAATAAAAAAAAAAAACAAAAAACATTTTTTAAAAAAAGAAAGAAGGGCTTCAATGATTTCCAGTGTTCTCAGAATCATTCTTATTCGTTAAATTTATGTAGTCCCTCTGAACACTGTTACTGAATTCCCACTAGGCATTCATTATCAACGGCCCAGGAAAATTTTCCTGATCTCTGGCTTCCGGTTTCACCCTGCAAGAATGGGACCTGAAGGCAATAATCAGTCACCTCTTGACAGTGAATTGATGGTTGGGGAAATCCTCCCAGAGAGTCAAGAAGCGCAGAAGTTGAGATACTGATCGACCACCCTCTTCTCCTCTTCTTTCATGATCTTGCTCCATCTTGCTAGTTCTCTACCAATTCTCTCCCTGGATCCAGGCTTAGAATCTTGCTGCCTGTTTTGACTCCTCCCTGTCCTTTACCCTCCAGGCCAAACCAATTGTCAAGTTCTCTTGACTGTGTCTCCATAGTATTTACAGCACATATTTCCTCCTCTCTTTCCTGCTGTCAGACTCTGAGCTACTACAAGGACCTGTGAATTGCCTCCTTTCCCTTCAACAATTGGTAAGTGTCTTTTTCCTAATTCTTATCTATTTAATAATGGAATGAATTCCTTCTGCCCCCAGTCCTCTAATTTCCAAGGTAATAGCCAGCTACCAGAAGTATGGTCCCCAGACTAACAGTATCAGTATCAGTTGGAAACTGATTAGATACACAAATTCTCAAGCCCCACCCAGACCTATTGAATCTGAAACTCTGAGGGTGGTGCCTAGCAATCTGTTTAAACAGGCCTTCCAAGCAATTTTTTTAAGTAGGCTTCACACTCAGCGTGGAGTCCAGTGCAGGGCTTGAAAACTCTCCATCCTGAGAACAAGACCTGAGCTGAGATCAAGAGTCTTAACTGAGCCACCCAGGCACCTCCAGGTGATTCTGATGGACAACAAAATTTGAGAACCACTGCCCTAAAGCAGTCTGTAGTACTATGGAATTAACGCAGCAAATCTTTCAAGGAACATGTATCTATTTTAATGACAAATTTCTACCTGTCAGTTCCTTAAAGCAGTGGTTCCTTACCGGGGGCGGGGGGGGGGTGCACAGAACCACAGAACATACGCAAACCAAGCATTACCTCTGGAATGAATAAATATGTCCACCTACTTCTACTGCAATGGTCTACATGTATGTAGACCCTTGTAATTAATCAAATACTAATTCATTTAGAAGTGTTACTGATGGAGGATCCTGGGTGGCTCAGTCTGTTGAGCATCCATCCGACTCTTGATTTTTTTCTCAGGTCATGATCTCACAGTTTCATGAGTTCCAGCCCCATGTCAGGCTCTGCACTGGCCACATAGAGCGTCTCTCTCCCTCCCTCCCTCTTTGCCCCTCCCCTGCTCGTGCTCTCTCAAAATAAATAAATAAACAAAAAAAATTTTTTAAGTGTTACTGATGATTGTGGTAATGGTTGCACAACTCCAGGAATATATTATAAAACACTCAATTGTATACTTTATACAAGTGAACTGTATGGTAAATAAAGCTGTTACATTTTTTAAAAAACGTTCATTTATTTTTGGGAGAGAGAGAAAAAGGGAAGGAGGGGCAGAGAGAGAGGGGGACAGAGGACCCAAAGTGGCTCCATACTGACAGCAGAGAGCCCAATGTGGGGCTCGAACTCACAAACCATGAGATCATGACCTGAGCCGAAATCAAGAGTTGGACACTTAACCAACTGAGCCACCCAGGCTCCTCAGTTACTATTTTAAAAAAGTGTTCCTGGGGCTTCTAGGTGGCTCAGTTGGTTAAGTGTCCAACTTCGGCTCAGGTTATGATCTCATGATTTGTGGGTTCAAGCCCCGTGTCGGGCTCTGTGCTGACAGTTCAGAGAGCCTGGAGCCTGCTTCGGATTCTGTGTCTCCCTCTCTCTCTGCCCCTTCCCCACTCACACTCTTTTTCTCTCTCTCTCTCGAAAATAAATAAACCTTCTAAAAAAAACAAACCAAAAAAAGTGTTCCTGATGAGGCAGCAATTCCATTTTCCTGGAGACATCTGCCCACGTGCACACCAGGACCCATGTCAAGAATAGCTGTGCTATTAGCAGTTTCATACTGGAAGCAACACACATATCCATCAACAATGGATGGACCAATTAATTGTGATATATTAACACGATGAAATATTAGGCAGTGATGAAAATGAATGAACTACAGTTCCATGCAACAGCATGCATGAATCTTACAAACATCATGTTGAGAAGAAGCAAAAGGATATATAACAAAAGGATATATAAACTATGATTCCATTTACAGCGAAACTATATTGTTTAGGGACCCATACATGGGTGGCTAAGCCAGAGAGAAAAGCAGGGAAACAATTATGGTAACTGTCATCAAGAGAATGGTTTCCTCAAGGGTGGAAAGGGAATTGTGAGGAGAAGAGGACATAAGAGAATTAATTTCTGGAGCACCAACAATGTTCTATTTCTCAACCTGGGTAATGGGTACATGGCAGTTCCCTTTATAACAACTTATTAAGTTGTGGGTATACGCTCCGTGCACTGTTCTGTATAGGTTATGTTATACAACAAAAAATATTTTAAGATAACAAAAAATCGGGTGCCTTGCTGGCTCAGTTGGCAGAGCATGTGACCCTTGATCTGGAGGTCAGGAGTTCAAGCCCCATGTTGGACCTAAAGGGTAGTTTTTAAAAATAATAAAATAAAATGAGAAAAAAATCTCATTAATACCTAACGAGGGGATCTTTATGTATTTTCTTAGTGGAAAATACAACTATAGTCTCATGGGGCACATGACCTTTTGGTGGGGAGCTTAAAAGAGGGTCCTCATACTCAAAGAGAAACCTCCGCCTTAAATGCATGTTCAACAATTCAGGCACAGAGACAAGCACCTGGGATAACTGAGGGCAGGTTCAGTGCAAACCACATGGGTACTGTACACGGAGTACAAGGCCTGGATTAACTATACATGTAACAGCAGCTGCCATGACCATGCCAGGGGCTGGCTCAGCATTTTGTTTCTTCTCTTCTCACTCCAGGAAATGCAGATCTGGCAAAATCACCTTCTGGCAAAACCAGCGCTGTCTCCTCCCCTTTTATTTTGTCTTCCAATATTTACCATTTAGTCCTATAGCTAGCTGTTTCTCTTATATGGATTTTTTTTTATTTATTTATTTTGAGAGAGACAGAGAGCACAAGTGATCGGGGGAGGGGCAGAGAGAGAGAAAGAGAGTCTCAAGTAGGTACGCTGTCAGCACAGAGCCCAACGCGCACGTTCAAACTCACAAACTGTGAGATGGTGACCTGAGCCGAAGTCAGATTCTTAACTGACTGAGCCACCAGGCGCCCCCCAAAAATATATTTTTAAAGTAGTGACGAAAGATGAATGCAATTATGTACCCAAGACTGGATCAGACAATCCTGCAACCTCTCAAAAGAATCCCCAGGTGCTCATCTTTCTTCTCAGCTCAATTAACATAGCCTTCCCCCCCCCCCCCCCCCCGCCAGCCTTAATTATTTCTCCCAAGGGTCTCTCTCTCTCTCTCTCTCTCTCTAGGTGTCTCTAGTTCTTCCTTCCAGGCTTTTCTCAATGAATCCTCTCAGCCCCAAGTCAGAGCATTCTTTTGTGTGATCTACTTCCCTGAGGCTTGGTAGAGATGAAAATTAAAAAATATTTTTTGGGGGGCGCCTGGGTGGCTCAGTCAGTTAAGCGTCTGACTTCGGCTCAGGTCATGATCTCACAGTTTGTGAGTTCCAGCCCCGCATCGGGCCCTGTGCTGACAGCTCAGAGCTTGGAGCCTGCTTCTGATTCTGTGTCTCCCTCTCTCTCTGCCCCTTGTCTGCTCATGCTCTGTCTCTCTCTGTCTCAAAAATAAATAAGACATTTAAAAAAATATATTTTTTTGGAGCAGGTATCCCAGCTACCAACATATTGCTCATCTCCCAAATAGTGTGTGTGTTTTGTTTCTCTCATTTGCAGGAGAAATAATGCCCTGGGGACGGGGGATGAAGGGGATTAGAAGGGGGCAGGAGCTCGATGAGATTTTAATTCTAGCCCTCAAGAAAAATGCAAAACTGCCCGTCCTCAAAACTGTGTTTGCCATTCTCGATGAGAAATTTCCCACAATGTGGGAAATATGGAGCAAAACGGATGCAATCACAGCACAGGATGACAAGGACACAGAAATAGATCCTGAGGCCTCCACACTAAAATCTAGTTCTTGATGTTTCAGAGAAAAATGATTCCTGAGTCTCCAGTTCCTAGTGTCTGGAGAAGTGTGAAAGTGGCCTCTCCTACTGGGCGAGAATAACCCCACACCCCAGGCAGAGCAAATCCCAGAGACTTCAGGCCCTGTGTGGTTCCCAGATGTGGCCCATCCCAGCTGACTCTTCCTCATCTGTTACAGTTGGGGGGGTGGGGGTGGGCAGAGGAAATCAGTCATTTCCCTGGGGACCAAGCAAAACCTCATCAGAAGTCTTATTCTGCACAGAAGATAAGAAAGGAATTTTTCCTTCTCCTAAATCCTGAATAATTTCAAAAGATTCTCTAGCAAAGAAGGCAGAAAAGGTATAGCCACAGATCGGTGTGGTACAGGAAATTGTTCAAGAAGCATGGCAAGCCATGGGTGTGGACTTTGTTTCAAGAGACTTAGGGAGTTGAGGCGAAAGCTGTCTGGATGCACTCATCTTTCTTCAAAGTAACCTATTTTCACTGGGTCTGGTCCTATGGGGAAAAAAAATTTCCTGGGAAATTGCCACCCACTTCTGCAAATTTCCTGGCTTGGATAGTGAAAGAAGCAAAGAAATAGAATTCTGGATCCCCATCCTGGGCGGGGTGATGACCTCTCTATGCCACAGGCTAATGAGAATAAAAATGTATCTTGTGCTGTTAAGTAAACGTGTTCCTTTTTTTGCAAACTGAAGTGTATTGTAAAAAGACCTGGGGCAATCTTACTGTTTAAAAAAGCAGGATCACCAACTGGCAGACAACAAAATCTCTTTGGCCAACACAATATTTTTAAATTTGGGGAATATGACTGCCTCGGTGAGTGGGTGAGAGGTACACAGCCCTCCTCATCTCCCCAAATCCCTGCTGTTTTCTATTGCATCTCTCCTGGCTGCTTCACAAACTCATCCTGCTTGTCAGGTGCCCAAAGGCTTTTAAGTATGCCACTGTTAGTTAAAGGAACCGTAATACGTGTATTATATATTATAATTATATATATTACATATACAACAGTCATTTTACTAATTGAGTAGTCATTCTGAACTATTTATAAATCTGGATTTGCACACATGGAGTTTTAGGAACACAGTTATGCTAATTCTTCTTTTCTTCTAAACAGTTCTGTAATTTCATCCCAGGAACTAAGTTTGGATGAGAATTTATTGCCTCACCTCATTCTAGTCTTCTTGCTCTCTTGGAATCTTACTGAAGCTGCCAACCTTAGGCTTCAAAAATTGGCAATTTCCAAATGGAAAATAGGATAGTTACTTCGTTTTTTATAAACAAGTGGGAGGTGACTATTACAGTGGAAAGAACAGCAGAAGCAGCCACCCTAGATCCAGAGGCCTTGAGTGGTGAGTGCCAGGGCCTGTCTTCCAGCTGTCCCAGGTCAGGTGTGCCCGTGGCTGGCAGGGCTCCAATGGCAGTGTGGGAACAGACAGACTGCAAGCTAATTCCCCCCCAGAGCTTACTGCTCATGCAGAAATGACACTTCGACACTTTTTTTTTAAGTTTATTTATTTATTTTGAGAGAGAGAGAGAGTGAAGAGACGGGAGAGAGAGAGAGAGAGAAAGAGAGAGAGAGAATCCCAAGCAGGCTCTGTACTATCAGTGAGGAGCCTGCCTGACACGGGGCTCAAACTCACGAACCATGAGATCATGACCCGATCATGACCCCAGCGAAATCGAGTCTGACGCTCAACCGACTGAGCCACCCGGGCACCCCTACACTTCGTTTTTAGGTGGGGGGAAACCAATAACTAAGTTATGCGGGTCTACCTATTACTCACCCTAGCTGTTATTCCTGCGTTTCAAACTGACCCTTAGGTGGTGCTGTGGCTCAAAGGGAAGAAGTGCCAGGCAGCTTTCTAATGAAAACCATAGACAGAAATCCTTCAGTCCCTCTCAGATGCAACCTTACTTCCTTCCTCACCAGGTGAGAAGCCACGCCAGCCACCTTTCTCACCTCCGCTCATGCTGAACACATGCCCATCTCCTTCACCACCGCTGGAGTCTCTGCCAGCCGTCTTCAGGCCAGGTTTGTGGGCCTCACAGGTTCTGATTTGGGGAATTCAATAAAATCCAATTCTGAAGCTTCTTCAGGAAAAAGCATGATCACCAAATTCAGGCCTGGGCATGTTAAAGAGGCTTTTGGTTTACCGCTGAGATTCTTTCGTTTCTTTTATGGCTCTGCCAGGCCTCTTTCACAGAGCACCAACCCTCTTGCTAAATGGCTCCCAATTGCTGCCTGCTTCCCTGGTGAAGGTTGCAGTGATGGATGCCAAGCCTCAGGGTCTGGGCCACCTCAGCTCGGGGCTCCACAGAAAATGGAGGCAATGCACAAATGGCCCCCGGCAAGCACCCTGAATTCAGCAGCCATTCGATGAATGTTAAATGTTCATCATTTCACACACATTTATTGTGGGCCTGCTGAGCACCTAGCACTATATAGGAGATTATAATAAATTATTAAGATGTTACTCTCCCAGGAGCTCGATATCACTGTCTTGTCCAGTATGGTAGCCACTGGCCACATGTGGCTTTTCAATAGGACATTTCCATCATCACAAAAAATTTATGGATGGTGCTGGTCTAGAATGGAAGCTAAGCAAATAAACAAATTATTACTCATATGAAACCAAAAGCTCCATATGAAGTCTACTATTTAAGGTTGGCACAACAAGGGCTGTAATAGAGGGAACATGTAAACTACTATGGGCACTTGAGTCAGGGCAACTAACTCTGGAACCCATGGCCCAGGACCAACATCCCACCTACCAGCTAGAGATATAGACATTTTCTACTTCAATGACAACCTCCACTCATCATCTTTAGAGTTGTCATTAGGAAAAGGAGACAATGTAATGAAGCAGGAAGCAATTTTTCATGATCAGAACTAAATGAGTAGCTATTTTACATTTGCTACTCAAGAAAAAAGGAAAAAGTTCAGACCCAGTGAAAATGCCAGAAAGTAATGTAAATGGAATTCTTTCTGTGACTCCAATTCAAATCAATAATATATATTTTTTAATGTTTATTTATATTTGAGAGAGAGAGTGCGAGCAGGGGAGGGGTAAAGAGAGAGAGACACAAAATCCGAAGCAGGCTCCGTGTTGTCAGCACAGAGCCTGACACGGGGCTCGAACCCACAAAGGTCCCGAACCCATGAGATCATGACCTGAGTTGAAGTCAGATGCTTAACCAATCGAGCCGCCTAGGCGCCCCCAAATCAATAAATATTATTGAGCACCTACCAGGTCTTACTCAAAGAGTAAGAGAAATTCTTATAATCTTGTAGACTTGAGACAAGACATGTACGAGTTACAATATTTAGTCGAGTGACATGTTACAATGGAGATACCAACTGCTATCCAATTGTTATGCTAATATTTGTATTCAAGTATTAGTTCTACAATCAACTTATTAATTCCAAAGGAGGGCATTCTTCATGATAGAAGTGGTATTTGAACTTGTCCCTAAGAGGACAGGCAGAATTCCCACAAGTGGAGATGGAAGAGGGAGACCCTCCCATTGGGCAAAGGTGCAGAGGCCTGAAAACACATGACACATTCTAAGAATGAGAAGAACATCACACAACAATTTCATGTCCACAGAGAAAGGGAGAGAGAGAGGGAGGGAGAGGAGTGGGAGAGAGAGAGAGAGAGAGAGAGAGAGAGAGGGAAAACAAAGCCAAAATGCAAAGAAAAACAAATCATTAATTCTTGGTGAAGCAGGACCTTCATACTGGGACTTGCCCATGGAAGACTCTGAGGTCCCACCTGGGAGTTTGGGCTTTATTCTGTAATCCTAGGAACCATCAAAGGCATTTAAACAGAAGAGAGGCATCATCAGATCTGTATTTAGGAAAACTGCTTATAGTTTGCCAGCAATAATGATTGATGGAGTATAGAGAATGAGAGTCTAAGGGTTGAGAGCCCAGCTGGGAGGACTAATCCAGCAGAAACATGATAAGGGGCCGAAGGAGAACACTGTCAGCCTGAGTGGAAAGAAGGGGAGGAGGTGTGGTCTGTGCATTATGCAGCCATGAGAATAATGAATGTTAGTGGTGGAATCAACCACCAGTACAGGCCCTCAGACCACTTGCATTTGGTCACTATTGAATTGAAATAAAAAATACTGATGATAGTATATGTGCATGTGGCTTTGGGGAGATCCCACTATTTAAAAAAATTGTTTTTCAATATTTATTTTGAGAGACAGAGAGAGATAGAGTGTGAGTGGAGGAGGGGTAAAGAGAGAGAGACACACACACAGAATCTGAGGCAGGCTCCAGGCTCTGAGCTGTCAGCACAGAGCCCAACATGGGCTCAAACTCACAGAGTGTGAGATCATGACCTGAGTTGAAGTCAGATGCCCAACTGACTGAGCCACCCAGGTGCCCCAGAACAGTTTTGATATCCATGAAATCTGGCCATCTTGCAAATACATGTCATTGATCAAAAAGTCACCACTACTAAAGAAATAAACAGCTTGAGGTATGTATAACACCTCGAATGAGTCCACGGAAATACCTATATCAAAATTAACAAAAAATTATAGTTAATAGTAGAAATAGGGGTGCCTGGCTGGCTCAGTCGGTGGAGCATGTGACTCTTTATCTCAGAGTTGTAAGTTTGAGACCCACATTAGATTAAGGGATTCCTTAAAAATAATTTTTTTAAAGTTCATTTGTTTATTTTGAGAGAGAGAGAGAGAGAGAGAGCAAGAGAGCAGGGGAGGGGCAGAGAGAGAGGGAGAGAGAGAATCCCAAGCAGGCTCCATGCTGTCAGTGCAGAGTCTGATTTGGGGCTCCAACTCACACACTGTGAGATCCGACCTGAGCCAAAACCAAGAGTCAGACACTTAACCGACTGATCCACCCAGGCACCCCTTAAAAACAATCTTTACAAAAAATAGTAGAAATAATTATCAATAACTTCTACACTCCTGGGTTTGTATGTATATACACATATATGTATATTTGCCTAAGAAGATACTTCACCCCATATGCTGTCTTCCTACTTTGGACCCTCAAAGCTATTCATGGCAGAGCTCACTTAACAGTCACTGAAACCGCACACGGCTTGACTACATCCTCCAGCCTCCACCGCACTAAGATGCCATCATGTGATTGGGTTCTTTCTAATGGAATGTTAGAAGAAATGATGTCTACCACTTCCATGCCTGGCCCACAAAATCCACCCACAAATAGTCATCCATGCTCACTTTCCTTCTTTCACCTTGATGCAGATAAGCATAGTGGCTTTCTATTTTTTTTTTTTTAATGTTTATTTTTGAGAGAGACAGAGACAGAATGCAAGTGGCTTAGGGGCAGAGAGAGAGGAAGACACAGAATCCAAAGCAGGCTCCAGGCTCCGAGCTGTCAGCACAGAGCCCGATGTGGGGCTCGAACCCACGAGCTGTGAGATCATGACCTGAGTCAAAGTCGGACGCTCAACCGACTGAGCCACCCAGGCGCCCCAAGCATAGTGGCTTTCAAAGTGAGAGCTAAGGATAGAGTCACAAGACAGGCCCCAAAATTACCCCTTGGAGAACTGCCTGCCAATAAGGAACATGCATTTTGCCTTTTACTTGGGCTAGAAACAAACTCTGATGGTTTTAGAGCCAACTTACATTGGGGTGTTTGTTCATTACAGAAGCTAACATTTACCTTAACAGAAACTCTGCCTGATGTTAGAATCATCTATATACTTTTAAAATATCCCCCTTTTGGACTGTAAACACCCTATTTTTATTTATAATTGCTCAAGTGGTTTCTACTAAGACTATCAAAGGGACTTCAATTACAGATAGATTGCTATCCTCATTAAAAATATATAGAGGTATCCAGCCACTCAGTCACATAAAGGACAGATTGAGTGAAGGTAACAATGCCTGAATTCCTGTTCTTTGAGGTGTATGACATTTTGTCTGCCTAGAAAGATAGTAAAGCACAACATCCTTGAGGTATTAAAAAAGACAAAAAAAGTTGAATCCTGTATTAAGCTCTTTATCTACAGCAAGGTCTGAATAACAGCCCATGATATTTTACGAATGCAGTCCCAGCTCTTCATAACTGTGCGACCCTAGACAAGTCACACAGCTACTCTAGGTCCCTGATTTCTCAATTACAGAATAAAAGGTTGAACTGTACAATCCCTAACGTCTTTTGCAGCCCCTAACATCTCTGGCATCTATTGGCCAGTCCACCAATCCAGTTAAATTTGCTCATTAAGTACATTGGGCAATTTATTGCTCTTTCAAAATAAACTATTTTTAAGATTTCCAACCTTTAATGAAAATAAAGCCTAATAAAATACTAGACTAGGTTATAGTTTTAAATGACAAAAAGGTAATTAAGATATTTAGATAGTGTCATTTAAAAAAATATTTTCTCATAATAGGTGAAAATGCCTATCTGATTTTAAACTGCATTTCTTTGATTATTAGTGAGGGTATATACACTGTTAGATGGTTATAGACATTTGTATTTCCTCTTTCATAGGTCATTTAGTTTTAAGACTAGAACACTGGCAGTAGGATCACAGAAGAGGATATTATTGCCGGCATCTTTCAGCCAGTGGCCAACTAAAGGGGCATAAAGTGTCTTGCCTACAACTGTCACCAGCTCAACCGACAGACTGTAGGGCTCCTCGCATTGGTTCAGCCCTATGCCTCCCAGAGTATGCCTGCCTTTTATTATGTGTCCAATTCAATGGAATAAAAGTAGCTGCAAGCATAGCATTGTGGGGTTCCATATTTATTCTCTTTCTGTGACAGCCGCATCCAATTTTCTCAGTTGAGAAGTCAAAGGGGTTACAAATTCCACTCAGGACCTGGAAATCCAGCTGGGCTGTTAGAGCTTCTTTCTACTTCTCCATGAATAAAGATTCTATGGAGAGGCCCTAAACCAACAATGCTGCTAATGATGTATGAGGCAGATGGGTCCTCAAACTCAACTGGCCAAGGAGACACTGGCTTTGCCTGGCTAACTCTCACACAAAAATTTGTTTTTGCCAAAAGAAACCCTGTAACTAGATATGTGCTGAAGTCACACAGAGAACGGAAGTGTTGAATCAGAAGGCATTTTTTGGCTCCGCTGCTTTCCTGAGCGTAACCAGGCTCTGTGGCCACAGCACTGTCCTGACATCACCCTTCTGTGTCCAGGTGATACAGTACATGTGCAGCGATTCAAATGATGGAAAAAAACTCTCTCCTGCCATCTGGGTTCTATCAGCAAAATAAAACAACACTGTGGGTTTCAAAAGCATTTAGAGATTTTGTTTAAAAAACAGATTTAAAAAACTGACACAGAGGGGAATTCTAATGAGGATCCTCTGCAAAAAAATGCCCAGTAGCCAGTGCCACCGAGCTCAAATCGAGAAAACATTAGCAGGAGTGCTGTCGGATCTCAGCCACTGGAGCACGAATAAGGGAGGTGTGTCCTTGATATTCTGCAAAAGGGCCTTGTCCTTGTGGATGTCACTGTCTGGGATGGCGGTAATAGGCAAAGACAGCTGGACCTGAAGCTCTGATAGACCACAAACAAATGTGCGTTAATAGCACACAATATTACCATGGTTTCCTTGTCTTCTTGGCTGCATCAGAGAAGCTGCATTTTTCTACTTACATGTAGCACATCCACCACACCACAGAAAGCCTAATGCCATGGGTGGCACACAGATGAAAGCAAGAACAGGAATGTGAAAACGTATCCCGAAGACAATTTCCAGCTTCAAATGACCAGACCCCTAGGAAAATTTCAGTGGTAAATGTGTTCATGTTTGTGTCAAGAGAAACCACACACCAAACCCTAAAAGCCAATATCAACAACCAAAAAGTCAATGAAAAACAGCACGGGATAACATAGCAAGTATAATGTGGCCTGATTTGGTTCGTAGGGAACAGCATGGAATGGTGTGCAGCAAATGATAAAACTATTGCATTTTTTCAACATTAAGAAAACATTCTCAAAGACTGAGGCAAAACCAGAAATGTCTGTGTGTTCTCTATTCCAGCTCCTGCCCCCACCCCAGATTGCTTCCCACAATACAGATTCATTCACTGATCTATTCTTTAAAAAAACAGCTTGGGGCGCCTGGGTGGCTCAGTTGGTTAAGCCTCCAACTTCGGCTCAGGTCATGATCTCACAGACAGTTTGTGGGCGCATTGGACTCTGCTGACAGCTCGGAGCCTGAGCCTCCTTCGGATTCTGTGTCTCCCTCTCTCTCTGCCCCTCCCCAGCTCGTGCTCTCTCTCCCTTTCAAAGATAAATAAAGAAACTTTAAAAATTAAAATACTTAAAACATTAAAAAAAAACAGCTTCTTCTTCCCCTCCCACTCTGGTCCCCACCCCCAACACATATTAATCAAAGAAAATGATCAGAATTAGAGGCAATATTTGTTGAGTGCAGACTGCACACACTGTACCAGGGGCTGAGGGATGGGGATGAGGCTTGCAGGTGAAGAGTAACAAAAGAGATACAACTCTCACCCTAGTTCTGGAGTGAGAGCAGCCAGGTCAGGAAGGTCCAGGGTGGGAGTGACAGTTACAAGCAAGACAGGGTTGTGGGGTTGAGGGGTAGGGCCGAGTTCCCATCACAGTTAAATTCTAGGCAGCAGCTGCTGCAGAATCTCTACCTGTTTGGTTAGCCTGTTGAACAAACAGAACTTGTGATAATTTGTATGCACAGAAGTAAACTTTCCTTGACCCATTAAACCCCCTTCTGACTTAAACACACAAACAGCTTTTTAAAATTATTATTACTATTGAGACAAAACAGAGAAAAATGCACAAATCTTAAATATACAGCCTGATGAATTTTTTACATTTGTATACACCCATGAAACCATCACTCAGACCAAGAACCATTTAACCATGAAGCAAATCAAATTGATATGCTACAGAAAAATGCAGGAAGAGAATCCAGTTGGATCTCTAACATGCCTTTCAAAAATTGTTTTATTGTTGTGGATTTTATTTGGATGTTAGAGATAGTTTACTCTTTTTTTGTGAGCAGGAGGGACATTAAAAGGAGGTCCACTCAGCAGGATCTAGGACCACAGACACTCATTCAAAGTAGAATTTTCTATTTGTTTGGGAATCTTTCAGGATACTTAACATTTAAGAAATGTTTAAGAAAACATTCAGGCTTCAACCTACTGCTGCCACATATTTGCATATCCCTTATGTTTAGGAACAGGGTGTGAAACAGTTTAACTTTTATATGTAATCTGGATGCCTTCTCTTGCATAACACCACAAATTTAATTCCTGCCAACCTCCTTTTTTTTTTTTTTTTTTTTTTTTTTTTTTTGCACGCCATTTCTTTTCCATGGCAGAACAGCAATGGCAGACAATGTTGTTTTCAGGTCTTCAATTCTCCTGTTTCCAGCTTTGTCTCAGAATTTAAATAAACAGAATTTTAAAACTTGATTTTTTTAATTTTATTTTTAATTTTATTTAAATCCAAGCTAGTTAACAAATACTGGAGTAATGGTTTCAGGAGTAGAATTTAAACTTGATATTGTTAAAAAACAAAACAAAACAAAACAAAACAAAACAAACAAACCCCTCAGTTTGGAATATGATCTATGCATTAGATTGAAAAACCAGTTCTCTCCCAGAGCCATGGAGAATTTAAGATGATCTAATGTTAAGCATGCGATTCTTTACATTGGTCAAGGATTAAGAAATACTCAAATTTTAAGCACTTACTATCTTCATGCTACAGAACACAGCAAAACTTTAGTTCACATATTAATTCATGTAGTAGTTGCAACTATCTACCAGTTTAGGCCACCTTACAGAATTTTTTTTAAGTTTATTTATTTATTTTAATAATCTCTATACCCATTGCACAAGGGCTCAAACTCATGTCCCCAAGATTTAGCATCACACACTCTTCCGACTGAGCCAGTCAGGAGCCCCCAGAAAGTTTTTAATAAATGCTATGTTTATATTGAAAATTATGATAATTAGGATATTAAGGGTAGCATATGACAGCTGATATGCCATCTGTATAGTGAAGCATTACAGACTAAGGCATGTTGCTGATGAAAACACAATGCAAGCTAATTCACTTGCGAGCAAATCTCTTAGTCTTCATATTGTTTTTCAAATTATGCCAAACTTTTAAAATTTATAGCATTAAAATCAGAAAAATGGAGGACTAGGCTGAAAAAGGATTCCAAAGATTGTTTTCTATTTTCCCAAAGCACTTTGTCACTAACATGGTTGGGTGACACGCATAATCACTCTTTCTAAAATAAAATGTTCACTTGTCCTCCTTTATTGTAGTTAAATCAACTGGCAATCCTAATCACTTAGTAGCATAAGTGATCAAATTTAATTCTATGTACTTCTGCCAATAACTGATTATGCTTCCCACGGCATATGAGTTTTCTTGAAACATCGCGTACAGAGGCGATCCTGAGTGCGCACCTGAGTGAGGAATTCAAAGATGCTTGCAGGTCAGAGGAATGATGCACTCAACCTCAACGGTTCCCAGGACCCTGAGAAAATCCCTTCTTTATTCTATGCCTTATTTTCTCCATTTGCAAAACAAACAAATAAGTGCTGTCATCAAATGTCTACACAGTGCTCTCAAAGCTTTAAAGGGAAGGTGTCACCTAATTACTAAGTTTTGTTATTATGTCAGAATGTTGACAACTCCAATTTCGGGTCATGCCCTCACCCAGCTAAATCAAAGAATTCTTGATGGTTACAACAGATCTTTTGAGTAAGTTACTTGAACACTTTGGCCTTAAATGGTAAGTGAAGTTTAAAAATAAAAAGTAAGGGCGCCTGGTGCCTCAGTTGGTTAAGCGTCCGACTTCAGCTCAGGCAGGTCATGATCTCACAGTTGAGTTCGAGCCCCGCATCAGGCTCTGTGCTGACAGCTTAGAACCTGGAGCCTGCTTCCAATTCTGTGTCTCCCTCTCTTTCTCTGCTCCTCCCCCGCTCATGCTCTGTCTCTCTCTCTCCTTCAAAAATAAATAAAAACAGGGGCACCCGGGGGGCTCAGTCGGTTGAGCGTCCTGAGCATCCGACTTTGGCTCGAGTCATGATCTCACAGTTAGTGAGTTTGAGCCCCGCATCGGGCTCTATGCAGACAGCTTGGAGCCTGGAGCCTGCTTCAGATTCTGTGTCTCCCTCTCTCTCTGCCCCATCCCCACTCATGCTCTGTCTCTCTCTGTCTTAAAAATAAATAAAACGTTTAAAATTTTTTTTAAAAATAAAAATAAATAAAAACATTTAAAAAATTTTTTAAATAATAAAAATAAAAAGTAAACAACAAATAAAAAAACTTCACTGAATTCTAGGTCTCAAAACTAAGAGAAGTTGTTTTAACTTTAGAAAAAATTTGAACAGAGTTTTTGTACTGTTTTCACATTCCTCTTTGAAGAGGGGAAAGCCAGTGCTTCGTGTATTGGCAGTTTGGGGAATGACTGGTATCCAGGAAAACAACCTATCACATGATGTAAAGATTTGCTTTTTATCTTTTTTTTCTTTTAATTCTCTTTTCTTAAAAATTTTTTGTAACTGTCTTTTTTCTGGGGTGTGAAGAGTTAATTCTGGCTATTTTCTAAACCTTTAACCCTACCCTCTTGGCAGAAAAGGGAAGCTGGCTGTGAGCTCTGCAACAGAGCTGGTGCCTCAGACTCCTCTGGGTCTGGCATTATGTAAGAAATGTAAATGCTTTGGTTCATCCACATAGAACTTTCCAGAAAAACCTGGCTCAGCCCCAGTACCTTTTCAAAATAGGAATAACCTTCAAACTCTGGCTCAGTAAGGTTTTAGACAGCAGAGTTCCAGACCCGATGTGGAGTTACAAACCAGTTCTGAGGAAGATTGATCTTGATTCCATCCTTGCCTTTTGAAATATTTATCAAGATATGACAGATCTATGAGGATGACCTTCACTGGCAGAGAGAACACAGCCTCAGGCTACGGAGAAGGAGGAAAGTTAGCTGTCCATTCCAGGGTGGTGAAAACCTGGAAAGTAGCCAGCCTTTGTTAGCCCCACAGTCTGTGCTTACTTCCCTTGGAAAAGAGAATTGAAACTGGCTAAGAATATTCCTTGTGTAATCCCACTTCAGCCCTCAGTACTGAAGCTCTGGAAAGAGCTCTAGATGCACTAACTGTCCCATCCCATAAATACAAAATGGTACTGGGTGAAAAGTGATATCAGGACTCTCACTTGAGCCCATCTTCCTTCCTTCCCCCCCTTGCTCCAAAATGTTCTGCCTTTCCTGCCTCCCCTTCTTCCCCTGCCAGAAGTGAACTACTGGTTATTTCCGGTGGTGCGTTCCCTTCCTTCACACTCTTCCTCTCTCTTCTTGCCCTGGGCCATGCTCCCTTTCTCTCAGCCCCTCGGTGCAGTCTCCCTCAGGTTCTGCTCACTGAGTCTCATTTGGAAGAAGCACTGACACGGAGTGGCAGTTTCATGGAGGAAGGGCTAATGGAGAAGTAACCACTAGAGGGTGACATAATTACACACAAGTGCATTCCTTGGGGACACTACAAGGCCAGAGCCAGCCAGGCATCCAGCTGTAGGTCTGGAAATGTAAAATGGATTATCAGCATATCTACCCACAGTGTGCACATCACACAGGCTTGCACATGTTCTCTCTCCCTCTCTCCCTCTCTCTCTCTCTCTCTCTCTCTCTCTCTCTGTCTCTCTCTCACACACACACACACATACAGGCACACAAATACCAACCTACCTTGGCTAGCAAATCAGTGTCTTCAAGCGTTTTGTGTGAAAGCCACACCTTGCCCTGGCCCAATATTGCTTACGGTACAGTCACTATCTCATCCACTGTTAACAAATTTTTTCCTGGACCCCTTCTTCTTTGATGTCATACAGAAACCACATCCTAGCAAGGTATAATGATGTTCAGTATAATGAAAGGTATAATGAAAGTTCAGATTCCAGTTCCGCTACCTGTTTTGTCTTGAGCAAGTTACTTCTCTGTGCCATAGTTTCCTCACCTGTAAAATGGACTTTTCTTCTTAGTTCAGATTCCACTTATTAGCTGATTAGCTGTTGCTAGCCTGTACTATTTAGCTGTTGTGAAGAATAGATAAGTCCATATATGTAAAGACCTTAAAAGAATGATTAATACAAAATAAATGCTCAATAAATATTAGCTATTTTCATTATGGTCAGGAACTGTACTCTCACAAAACTCCCAAGATACAAAAATCACTAGTCCCATTGCATAGTAAGAAAACCAAGGCTCCAACTGATTAAAATAATTTGTCCAATGTCACAGAAGTAATAAGTGATAGAATCAAGATTTTAAACCAGAATCTGACTACAAAACCTATATTCTTTTCACTCTATCACTGGGGGGAAAAATTCAGTCATCATGAGCTTATGATCTAAAAGATGAAAGATGAGTGGTGGGAAACATCGTTTTTTTTCTTCTGTGAATTATTTTTATTTTGCTAAAAAGGGAGAGCCTTTAGGAAGTATCATTTAATGGAAGTCTTTAATTTATTTTTAATGTTTATTTATTTTTGAGAGACAGAGAAACAGAGTGTGAGTGGGGGAGGGGCCAAGAGAGGGAGACAACAGAATCCAAAGCAGGCTCCAGGCTCCGAGCTGTCAGCCCAGAGCCCAACGCAGGGCTCGAACCCACAAATTGCGAGATCATGACCTGAGCTGAAGTCGGATGCTTAACCACCCAGGTGCTCCTTAATAGAAGTCTTAAAGAAGGAGAAAGAAAACTGGGTAGTAGGAAGTTCACCAGGGCTGTCAGTGCTGTGATCCCAGTCAACAGCATCAACATCACGTGGGATCCTGTTAGAAATGCCAATTCTCGGCCCCACCCCAGACCTTCTGACTCAGAAGTGTTCAAAGTCATTCTGCTCAAGTTTGAGAACCGTGGCTCCAAGCAAGAGTGTGAGAGTTGGTAGTGAGATCATACATTGAAGGCAACAGGAAGGATGTTGTTCTGGCAGAAGTGGTCTGGGACCATTTCTTGGTGACTGAATGGAATCTGCTGCTCTTCCTGACTTTTGGAGGAGAAAATGAGATGGAGAGAGATAGATGGCTTGCTCTAACTGAAAGATCATTTTATTATGTTCTTGCACTTTTGCTGTGTTTCCACCCCTTTAACCTGCACGTTTCTTAAAAACAGGAAATAACGTTTAAAAAAATGTTCAACTGTCAGCAAATGTATATCTGTACAAATTGAGGGCACACCTGTGTGGGTTTTTCTTTTCCCCCACAGTGCATTTTTAAAAGAAAACCCAAAACACAGCATTTATTTGATCTCTACTATGTGCCAGGTCCTACACTAGGCCCTTCCTTTCCTGTGGATTGTTTTTTCCTTAGGGAATTTGGACAACAGCTCTGTGAAAGGAATTACTTTCACTTTATAGATGAGGAAATTGAAGCTCAAAGAATTTCAGTCACTTTGCCTGAGGCCATGTGTCTATTATAATAGGAGAGCTAGGATTCTAATGCACAACTTCAGACTCCAAATCTGGTGTAGATTTAGCTCATGATGCTATCTTGGGAACAGAGGTGACCTCAGGGGCTCCCATGTTGCAAGCACTTACGGGAAACACACGTGGGAACCACCTTTGCACCTTTTAAGGGGCCTTTTAAGGGGCCAGGCAGAACACTGAATGGCTCCTCTTCTCCATCCCTGCCTGGATGTGTACTATCAAGCTCTATTGTCAGAGAGCAGTGAATTGGGCAAATGAGGAGAAAGACTGCCAATCAAGAAAAAATTTTTTCAGGGCAATTGGATTTGTAAACACAGTAGAAAATCCAAACCATGAACTAAAATTTTCTGACTTTAGATACTGAATTCTAATTCCAGATGAATAAGAATTAAAGTTTCCTGGGGCGCCTGGGTGGCATAGTCGGTTGAGCATCCAACTTCGGCTCAGGTCATGATCTCACTATTCATGAGTTCGAGCCCCGTGTTGGGCTCTGTGCTGACAGCCGGAGCCTGGAGCTTGCTTTGGATTCTGTGTCTCCCTCTCTCTCTGCCCCTCCCCTGCTTGTGCTCTCTCTGTTTCTCTCTGTCTCTGTCTCTCTCTCAAAAATAAACATAAAAAAAATTAGAAAAAAAATAATTAAAGTTTCTTTATTCTTGAAGGGAAAAAGAGCCAAAAATTCTTTGAAAAGATGATTTTTAAAATTAACCTGGTGTCTCAAAGGGGAAGAATCGTAACAAAGTATGACAATGTATGGCTGCTGCTATAGTGTTCTTATTTCTTTCCAAACAAGTAAGGAAAATTTTCAGCCTGTTGTCTAAACAAGTTTCTACTTGATGTAATGACCTTCCTTCCATCAAAACGATTCCTAAATTCTAGGCTTCCCTATGGTTACCCTCTCAATGGAAACATTTTATTTCTATCACTCTGTCGGCACTGTAACACCAACAGACACATCACTATGAGTAGGCGTTTTCTAGCTCATTGCTTGGTCTAAACCGTTAAAGACAGAAATATCACTTCAACATCTTTGTCTGCTTCAAAGCACCGAGCAGTGCACAAAAATTGTTTCAACATTTCCTGAACTACTGAATGAGTGAAAATCCACCTTTTTAGGTGTTCATTGCCCTGGAAATAGCTATATTTACAACACAGGTTTGTTTTTGTTTTTTTTTTTCAAAGATGCTATCTGCTTTGTAACAAGTATCTAAGGTTTTTGTTAATATTAACAAATAATAGCTGGTATTCTATCAAAGTATTTCTTTTTTTTTTTTAAGTTTATTTATTCATTTTGAGAGAGAGAGAGACAGAGTGCACGAGCAGGGGAGAGGCAGAGAGAGTGGGAGAGAGAGAATCCCCAGCGGGCCCCACACTGTCAGCACAGAACCCAACTCAGGGCTTGATCCCATGAACCCGTGAGATCATGACCTGAGCGCAAATCAAGAGTGGGATGCTTCATGAAAAGATACTCAATGTCACTCTTTATCAGGGAAATACAAATAAAAACCACACCGAGATATCACCTCATACCAGCCAGTCAGAGTGGCTAAAATGAACAAATCAGGAGACTATAGATGCTGGAGAGGATGTGGAGAAACGGGAACCCTCTTGCACTGTTGGTGGGAATGCAAACTGGTGCAGCTGCTCTGGAAAACAGTGTGGAGGTTCCTCAAAAAATTAAAAATAGACCTACCCTATGACCCAGTAATAGCACTGCCAGTAATTTACCCAAGGGATACAGGAGTCCTGATGCATAGGGGCACTTGTACCCCAATGTTTATAGCAACACTTTCAACAATAGCCAAATTATGGAAAGAGCCTAAATGTCCATCAACTGATGAATGGATAAAGAAATTATGGTTTATATACACAATGGAATACTACTTGGCAATGAGAAAGAATGAAATATGGCCTTTTGTAGCAACATGGATGGAACTGGAGAGTGTTATGCTAAGTGAAATAAGTCAGGCAGAGAAAGACAGGTACCATATGTTTTCACTCATATGTGGATCCTGACAAACTTAACAGAAGACCATGAGGGAGGGGAAGGAAAAACAAAAAGTTAGAGAGGGAGGGAACCAGACCATAAGAGACTCCTAAAAACTGAGAATAAACTGAGGGTTGATGGGGGATGGGAGGGAGGGGAAAGTGGGTGATGGGCATTGAGGAGGGTACTTGTTGGGATGAGCACTGGGTGTTGTATGGAAACCAATTTGACAATAAATTTTGTATTTAAAAAAAAGAGTGGGGTGCTTTTTAAAAAAAAATTTTTTTAAGTTTATTCATTTTTGAGAGAGAGAAACAGAGCATGAGCAGGGGAGGGGCAGAGAGAGAGAGAGAGAGAGAGAGAGAGAGAGAGATGGAATCCAAAGCAGGCTCCAGGCTCTGAGCTGTCAGCACAGAGCCCTACATGGGGCTTGAACTCACGAACCATGAGATCATGACCTGAGCTGAGGTCCGATGCTTAACTGAGCCACCCAGGTGCCCCAAAAAAGAGTGGGATGCTTAACCGAGGCACCCCACTATCAGAGTACTTCTAATCCTTTGGTTAGGTGCCTGAAAATATGAAAACATACATTAAAGTTAATACTCAAAAGTTGCAAATTACAACTTACAAATGGCAACCCCACTTCCAGGGTAGAAGGAGGGAGTGACCATTCATCTGGGGGTGATCATTATTGGCAACCCCTTTCACTCTCATGAATTTTTCTAGTTCAGACAATAAAGTGCACAGTAGCCTTTCGTGGGTGGTGGCGACAGGCCGAGAGTGCCCCCACGAAGGCCTCGGGCACCCTACAATGGTCCAAGGTGGTGGGGGGCGGCCTGCCCACCCCCAATGCAGCACTCAGCCCCTCTATGGCCAGGGAATCTTTTGCACCTAATCATATTGTGACCAAGCCCCCCCTTCTGGTACTTTGTGTCTCAGCTGAGGAAGACGAAAAAGTCTTCAGGCGCAACTGTCTGCTGCGGACACGGTGCAAGAAACGCCCCTTGTGGGGGAAGAGCTTCGGAGCCTGGCTGCGCTATGACTCCAGCAATGGCACCGACGGCACGTACCCGGAGTACGGGGACCGACCACTGCAGGCTCTGGCACCCGGTACTGTCCTGACATAGGCACTGGCACAGCGCTCACTCCATCCAGATGATGAAGGTGGGGACTGCAGCCAGCAAGGGCAGCCCACTGGCAGCCAAGCAGTTCCAGGACTCCAAGATCAAGTTCCCACTGTCCCATCTGGTCCTGTGGCCCCAGGGAGAGCCACACTTCACCACCAAGAGGCCCAACAATTTCTTTCAGATGCAAAGCTTCCCTGTCCCCAAGTTGGCCCAAATAAATTCCTTGGGAAACCTCCCTCTGCCCCCCTCAAATAATAATAATAATAATAATAATAATAATAATAATAAAGTGCACAGCTATCCTAATGAGAGGGCTCTAGCTACCCAGACCCCAAGTCCTTATTTTTATTGTGGTGGATAAAGCCCATGTTTACAGGATATAGCAAATTAATAACCTAGGAAGAGTAAACAAATATTTCAGGGTATTCCTGGCAATTTGTTGATATGAGAATAATTTTCACCGATTTTTTCCTTTTATTCATATCTTTATTTCAAAATGTTCGTTCTGTTTAATTTTTTTTTTTTTTTTAAGTAGGCTTCATGCCCAGTGTGGAGCCCAACGAGCTCGAACTCACCATCCTGAGATCAAGACATGAGCTGAGATTAAGAGTCAGACCCTCAACTGACTGAACCACCCAGGCGCCCCTATGGTAATTCTATTTTTAAGTTTTTGAGGACCCACGATACTAGTTTCCACAGGGGCTGAACCATCTACATTCCCACTAACAGTATGCCAGGGTTCCAGTCTCTCTACATTTTCACCAACTCTTGTTATCTTCTATTTTATTAATAGTATCCATCCTAATAGATGTGAGTGGTATCTTATTGTGCTTTTGATTTACATTTCCCTAACAATTACTGATGTTTAGCATCTTTTCATATGCTCATTATCCATTTGTATATCTTCTTTGGAGAAATGTCTGACAGATGCCCCAAGAAACTCTTGTTTAGTAATACAGTAAAACCTTGGTTTGCGAGCATAATTCCTTCCAGAAACATGCTTGTGATCCAAAGCACTTATATATCAAAGCAAATTTGAAGAACCATTGGCTCAGTTATTATCATGTGACATTCGACCTCACATACTACTTGTATTGCAAGACATAGCTCTTTTTATCAAGTTAAAATTTATTAGAAATGTTTGCTTATCTTGCGGAACACTTGCAGAACAAGTTACTCGAAATCCAAGGTTTTACTGGACTAGGAAGGAATAGAAAGAATGTTTCCATCAAGAAATCTTGAAGTTGGAAAGTAGTTGGAAAGGTACCATTTTATAAACCTCAGATGTCCGTTGCTATTGGTTGTCCAGATTCTTGGAGACGTTTTGATATGCATGAAGTCTTTCATAAAGATACTATGTTATTACTGTTCTCATTCATTTCAGTTCAAAAACCTTTACAGAGTGTCTACTACACAGTAGTCCCATGGATACTTTAGAGTTAATACAAAACACACACAACATATTTTAACTCCTTTGATCCAACACTTACCAGCTAGACTCAGGGTCACTAGGTTTGGATCTATATTTTTTTGAATGACTTTAAAAAGCTGCAGATCTCTAGGGGCGCCTGGGTGGCGCAGTCGGTTAAGCGTCCGACTTCAGCCAGGTCACGATCTCGCGGTCCGTGAGTTCGAGCCCCGCGTCAGGCTCTGGGCTGATGGCTCAGAGCCTGGAGCCTGTTTCCGATTCTGTGTCTCCCTCTCTCTCTGCCCCTCCCCCGTTCATGCTCTGTCTCTCTCTGTCCCAAAAATAAATAAAAAATGTTGAAAAAAAAAAAAATTAAAAAAAAAAAAAAAAAAAAGCTGCAGATCTCTTCCGATCTTTCCTGCCAGATCTTCCTTCTCTAAACGAGGAAGTACACACACCCTTAAGTAAGCTTGATATCCGGGTTGGGCCTCTCAATTTTCCCAGGCCTCACCCAGATGAAAAACACACCCATCTGAAAATCTAGTTCCTTTAAAATTCTTGATAAAGTTTTGGAGAGACTTCTTATACAGGGCTTTCATTTTTGTTTCTATACAGAATAGCTCATTCAGAAAAAAACTCCTTTCTGGTTGCAACTTATGGAACCATATACGAAAATCTGAACAAGTCCTTAGAACACGAACAGTGCCTGTGCTGCCTGCCCCTCCTTGCCTCCCCCTCCCAACCCACGCCCAGGGAACCAAAGCAAGAAGCAGGGACCACATTCCAAGGCAAGCTGATGGCCCTCAACTACCACAACCCTGCTGGCTTCAACTGAAAAACTGAAACAGAATTTAGAAACTTTATTGTTTGACTTGAAGACCAGAAAATCAAACACCACAAGATTGAAGGCAGAGGTAGTTTAAGAAACATCCACAGCAGTGACTGGTCCAAGTCCTTTGAAAAGTATCTCAGACATGTTAACTGTCCTTTCAAGATTCAAGATCAACAAGAAGTAATTGACTGGCTTCTTGGTTTAGCCGTTAGACTTGAGTATGGAGGCAATGCTGAAAAATACAAGGGCTTGCTACCTGATAATACAAAAAATGCTGACAGTGTAGAGGCACTGATCAATTTGGATGTAAATAATCCTGATCTTAAGGCTGGTGTAATGGCTTTGGCTAACTTTCTTCAGATTCAGCATCTTAATGGTTACCTGGTAATGCTTAAGGCAACTCGCATTTTGGTCCAGGAGCACCTGAGCAGGATGCAGTTGCTAAAGCACATCAAACAAAAGAGGGCTTGCCTGTTACTTTAGATAAATACATTCTTGGTTTTGACACTGGAGATGCAGTTGTTAAGGAAGTGCTCAAAATCTGTAATTGCTGCACATAGAAGAGCTCAGAGACCTACAGGCAAAAATTAATGAAGCCATAGTAGCTGTTCAGGCAATTACTGTTGATCCAAAGACAGACCACAGACAGTTGGAAGATGTACATCTTAGGATTTCAGCTTCTCACTGACTTAAGTATAGTTGGGAACCATGTACACTCTGGCATGTGTTTGGAAATCAACTGTCATATTTTTGAGGGAAGAATCCCAGAAAATTGACTATGTTCTAGAGATTTACCTTCGCTTTTGCTTTAATAAAGTTCAGCAAAGTGGGGGGGGGGGGCGGGGGGGGATAAACAGCTATCCACAGGATTTTCTACATTGGTATCCATCTTTCTCAGATAATCAAGGTCTCTGCTCTCTAATATGCTCCATCCATTTTTGTGTCCCAAATCTGAGCCTAAACCAAAATCCCCAAGGAGCCATTGCATGTGAAAATATTTTAAACTCTGGCCTGTCTTAAGAACAATGCACAAGCTCCAGGGTTGAGAAGCCAGTAGGACTAATCTAGGCTCATGGTCTCCCAGGGTGTTAATACTGGAAGGGTCCCTGAAGATTATCCAGTCAAATCACCCTACTGTTACATAAGGAAACTGACACCCAGAAAGGGGAGACATTTTCTCAATGCTATAAAAAGTCACCATATCTCCAGACAGCATAGGGCTCATTTGATGCCACACTTCCTTTTCTCCACTAATGTTCATTTTCTGAGATGCTTCTTGATGTTTATTTTCCTATTTGTTGAACATGAAAATAATCATATTACTGCAAATCCTTGAAATATGTTTGAACGTCTTCAACAAAAGCCTCTGTATTAATAAAACTCAGGAAAAAGTTTTGGTAGAAGTAGGATCAAGTGGCCAACTTCTAGAGAAAGTGTTTCTGGGCATCACTGAATGACTCTTGAGAATTGAGAACAATACCCTGTCTAGAGGAGGAAAACCAGTAAGCTCCTTTTCTTCAGGTCATGCTCCCAGTTTACAAACCCGCTCCCCCTACCCCATGTGTGGTCTAGCACTTTGTTTTGTGTTAAGTAGGATTAAGTTGTTTTGGACTGATACTTTGACATCGATACAAATACATCTACATCTACAGAACAACAAAAAAGTGACTTTCATGTAGAGTTTAAGGTAAAAATTTAGTCATAAGTGACTGAGACAAACATAAGGCCAGATACACTCTAGGAGAAGAGTGTTGGCTCAGGTATGGCCTGAAATTATTGCCTCAGCACATCTGGATCATCTAGGTGACTAACAGTACAGTCCATTATTTCAGAGAGGTTATAAAAATCTATGGGCCTCACATCATGTGTAATGTGGGTGAGGTGGCAAATGTGTAAGAGTTTTTGCTTCTGCATTTCCTGATTTATAGACAGGAAAGGTAGGGACACCTGGGTGGCTTAGTCAGTTGAGCGTTAAGCCTCTGACTTTGGCTCAGGTCGTGATCTCACAGTTTGTGGGTTAGGGCTCTGCACTGAGGGTGCTGAGCCTGCTTAGGATTCTCTCTCCCTCTCTCTGCCCCTCCCCCACTTGTGTGCACAAGGTCGCTCTGTCTCAAAATAAAGAAAACTTTAAAAAAATTTTAAGAAACAGGAGAGGTGGATGGGGGTGTGTGTAATATATATTATGCCTATTAGTGAATCTGTATGCACTTGTATTGGTCTCTTGAGCAAAGAGAAGTGGCCAAAAGCTAATCTCATATACTGAAAATGGAGCCCATTCAAAATTTTGTTCAGGTCCTCAAACAATCAATGAAACCATTTTCCTTTTCCGATAAACAGATCAGGTTGTCCTATATCAAGTTGTACGGACCCATAAGTTCATTAAAAATAGGGTCATTTTCTCTGATGCAAAGATTCATGGTTTGGGGATAGTTAAAAGGAAACTCTGAAATCCTATATTCAGTGTGGGCATTTCAGACTCAGGAGCCACATTGTAGAAGAGAGCACTGCCCTGGTTCAATGAAACAGTTGACAAACCAACAGACATTTGCTTGGAGCATTTTAAACCAAGCCCAATAGTCATTGTATTTTATTTAAACAGTATCTTTGTGTTTGTACCTACAAATATACTATCATACAAGTGTCCGTAAAACTGTATGTAGTCTAAAAGGCTGGGGAGAAAGGAAAAGATCACAAAACAAGGCTTAGGGACGGCTGCTCCCTTCTAAGTGTGAAGCAGGCTGAGGAGATGGGAGGACATCTGTGGCGCTCCCGACAGTTCACTTCACAGTTCAGCAGCCAAGTGCGGAAGTGGAGGGAAGTTTTGATGTAGAAAGTACTCACAGAGGCGTATGGACACAACCAGAAGATGCTAGATGGAAGCAGCAATGGATACTTCTAGCACGAGGGCCGGAGAGGGCCAGTGATAAGCTAGGGCGGAGATGAATAAAGTCGAGTTTCTTCATAATTTGAGGCACAAGACTGGAGAGAAAGGAATCGTAGGAAACAGCCCCGTTGGAAGAATTGGGGGTGTGATAGCAGAGACATGTTAAGGGGCATTAAGGACAGTAAAAGAAGGAAGGAGAGTTGGAGTGATGATTATTGAGTACTACCACTGGAAGAGGGTCTTGCAAGGATAATAAAGGGAGAAGGGTGTAAAGTAGGGGTCAGGAATTGCAGGGGTAAACTATGGGAAAAGACTGCGCAGACGTCAGCAGCAAAGAAAAAGAGAAGGAATGGGGTTGGGGCGTGGCCCAGAAAGGGAATGGCTCAATAGCGGGCTACGGGGTGAAAAGGAGAAGGGTGGGGAAGAGCCTGGCTGACAGCTGCTCTCAAATGGCGCCTACAGGGTTAAAAATCGGGGCGGCCAGACTAGGAAGAACTCGGTTTCCAGGGTAACGGCTCCGACAGTTCCGGCAGCGCAGGCTCGTACCATTGCGCGAGCGCGCGCGGGGGGAGCGCGGCGGGAGTGAGGGAGGGGACGCGCGAAGGAGCAGTCGGGCAGAGGGGTCCGGCCCGGACTCTACCAAACGCGCGGCCCGCCTGCTCGCTCCGGGCCCGGCGCCGAGCCGCGCTCCGGCCGCGCCGGCCGCGGCGTCCTCCGTGCCCGGGCCGGCAGCTCCCAACTGGCCGCGGACGGCGGGGGGGAGAAGGAACGTGCGCCCGGTGGCCCGGATTGGCCTCCAGGTCCCCCCGCCTGGGCGGTGGAGTGCGGGCGGCCCGGGCTGGGAGGTTTGAAAAGCGGGCGAGAGACAAAGGCAGCAGGAAGCCTCCTCGGCGCCCGGAGCCCGTGCTCGCAGCCCCCGGGGCCCCCCGGCCCGGAGCAGCAGCGGCGGCGGCCGGCGGCGGCAGTGGCAGGAGGCAGAGGATGCGGCAGGGGGCGTGGGAGCGGCGGCGGAGCGGGCGGAGCGGCGCGGCCCGAGCGCGGCGTGGTTAGACCCGAGGCGGCGGAGGCGGCGGAGGCGGCGGCCCGGCCGGGCTCGGGAGTGAGTGAGAGGGCGCCTTCCCCGCCCGGGATGTGAGGACCGAGCGGAGCCCGGGGCGGGGGGAGGGAAGGGAAGGGAGGCGAAGCCGGCAGGAAGGAAGGAAGGACGGACGGACCAGGAGGAGGAGCGGCGGCGGCGGCCGGAGCCGGAAGGCGGGGAGGAGCCGTCCGTTGGGCCCGAGGCGGCGGCGGCAGCGGCCGGGGCGAACCGCTCTTGTCGCCTCTCGGGGCAGGAGCGGCGGGGCCCGCGCCTCCTCCCCCCGGCGCCGCGGAGGGGGGAGGAGGAAGATGGAGACCCACATCTCGTGCTTGTTCCCCGAGCTGCTGGCCATGATCTTCGGCTACCTGGACGTCCGGGATAAGGGGCGCGCGGCGCAGGTGTGCACGGCCTGGCGGGACGCCGCCTACCACAAGTCGGTGTGGCGGGGGGTGGAGGCCAAGCTGCACCTGCGCCGGGCCAACCCGTCGCTGTTCCCCAGCCTGCAGGCCCGGGGTATCCGCCGTGTGCAGATCCTGAGCCTCCGCCGCAGCCTCAGCTACGTGATCCAGGGCATGGCCAACATCGAGAGCCTCAACCTAAGCGGCTGCTACAACCTCACTGACAACGGGCTGGGCCACGCGTTTGTGCAGGAGATCGGCTCCCTGCGTGCCCTGAACCTGAGTCTCTGCAAGCAGATCACCGACAGCAGCCTGGGCCGCATAGCCCAGTACCTCAAGGGCCTGGAGGTGCTGGAGCTGGGGGGTTGCAGCAACATCACCAATACCGGCCTCCTGCTCATCGCCTGGGGCCTGCAGCGCCTCAAGAGCCTTAATCTCCGCAGCTGCCGCCACCTCTCGGACGTGGGCATAGGGCACCTGGCCGGCATGACGCGCAGCGCCGCCGAGGGCTGCCTGGGCCTGGAGCAGCTTACGCTGCAGGACTGCCAGAAGCTGACTGACCTTTCTCTAAAGCACATCTCCCGGGGGCTGACGGGCCTGAGGCTCCTCAACCTCAGTTTCTGCGGGGGCATCTCGGACGCGGGCCTCCTGCACCTGTCGCACATGGGCAGCCTACGCAGCCTTAACCTGCGCTCCTGCGACAACATCAGTGACACTGGCATCATGCATCTGGCCATGGGCAGCCTTCGCCTCTCGGGGCTGGATGTGTCGTTCTGTGACAAGGTGGGGGACCAGAGTCTGGCTTACATAGCTCAGGGCCTGGACGGCCTCAAGTCCCTGTCCCTCTGCTCCTGCCACATCAGCGACGATGGCATCAACCGCATGGTGCGGCAGATGCATGGGCTGCGCACGCTCAACATCGGACAGTGTGTGCGCATCACAGACAAGGGCCTGGAGCTGATCGCGGAGCACCTGAGCCAGCTCACTGGCATAGACCTGTATGGCTGCACCCGAATCACCAAGCGCGGCCTGGAGCGCATCACGCAGCTGCCCTGCCTCAAGGTACTCAACCTAGGACTCTGGCAGATGACGGACAGTGAGAAGGTCAGGTGAGGGCAGCAGCACCTGCTCCCCTTGTCCCACCCTGTTCATCCTCCAGTCACCACCACACCTCCCCCCCCCCCCCCCCAACACTTGACATGCACACTTACACATAGATCATTGTAGTGGATGAGATGGGGGCAGTGACACGAAGCCTCAGGCTCATTTTCTCCCTCCTCCAGCACCTCGGCCCACTATGCACCCATTCTCATTGCATCTGGGGTTCCTCTGCTACCCCTACCTTAACTCCCCTCTCTTTTTCCCTGAGGATAGAGAGATTGAATCAGCTACTTACCCACCCACTTCTCTCGGCAGGGGGATGGAGGACTGTTTGAGCTACTGTATCCCCCACTGCTTTGCATTTGGAAATGGGGGAGGGGGTGGGGAGTGACTAGTCCTTAAAACCCTGGGGAGTTGAGGAAAATGTCTGCCTTCACTTAAGCTTTCATTTGAATACTGTGATCTGGTTTTTATTTTGAAATGTATAAAGAGCAAACCCAACTACCACAGCCTTTTCACCCTTCTTCCTTCCACTTTGTAACTAATCCCAGGCTCTTCTCCTCCCTTCTCCTACAGTGCTCTGCTATTCACGTTCATTTCCTTTTTATTGTCTTTCTTTTTCTTGTTTTCATTTTTTAGAGAAATTCGAAATCACGGTCCTTTTTTTTTTCTGCTGAATATAGTCTATATATTATATATATATAAATTATATATATATATACATATATATATGTCTGGCTACCTCGTTTTAGTTTACTTTTTTCTCTGAAGCCCTGGAATTCTACAAGAGAGATATTTTGAGACTGAAACATTTTTGTGCCTAGACTGGAAAGATGCCCATTGGGTTTGTACGTCCATTTTGTTTTGGCTTCTTCCCAAACCCCATCCATCCAGTGTGTCCACTTCCACATTCTGGCTAGAATTTTTTCTCCCCGTCCATTGGGATTTGAGGGCCCAATGGTGTCCATAAATCTTGACTTAATTTATAGCACAAATGTGTGGAAGAAATGAGAGTTGAACTTTTGTTTGTTTGCTTGAGACGCAGATTGTGTCTTGAAAGTGATTATTATATATGCAAATTCTGCCCTACCCTCACCCTCTTCCAAGTTTCCCCACAAAAAGGTCACACAGTGAGGCTTCCTGTTGGAAGCAGAGGGGCAGAGTTGGCCTACGGAGCCCCTGGGGCTGTAACGTGAAGGGGAGGAGACTGAAACTCCTGTCTCATCTCTGTTCTGTTAATAAAATGGGAGTTTGTGGGTTTTACAAAAATCTGTTTCTAAATGGAGGAATAGATGGCTTTCTTTATTTTGGTGGGGGTTGGGACTCGTGGCTTTAAAAAAAAAAATTGCTTTTGAGTAGGATGTATATTTCTGTTGGAGTTTTTGTTTGTTTATTTTTTTAGAATCCTCCACAGCAACCTGCGAGACCATGGAGTTAAAGAAACCCAGAGACCTTTATCAATTAATTGTACTGTTTGTGAATTTGTATAAATAATAACAAAGATCCTCTTAAAACGTTTATATTCTTACAGTAAAAGGTTAAACTGATATTTATATAATAAAAGAGGAAATATGAAGTATGTTTTTGAAAAAAAAAAACAAAAACAAAAAACCTTGTATCTGTGAATTATTTTGAAGGCAGTGTGTGTTTGGGCCCACGCCAAAGTAGGAGGTGCTGTTTGTGTACTCTAAGAGGAAATAAGGTATAGGGTTTGGTGCATCCTATGTGGTGTGAGTAAGCTCACAGTTAAACATTTATTCTGTATAAGGTTTACCACTGACATCTAAATGTTTTGTTTCTAGAAATGTGACTGGACTGGAGATTGGTATAATTCTTGGTTTTAAACTGTCAACAACATGGAAATTTTAAAAAGCTGAACAAAATGGAACTTTTTAAAAACGAGATCTGTAAGAGTCACGGTTTCCCCAGAGTGGAAATGAGATCGAGGGGTCCTGTTGAATAATGGCTCATGGGATGTGGAAGTGGGGGAGAAAGAGGGGTTTCTTTCCACTCTGAGTGGGTGTGGGGAGGATGTGAAATGGTGAAGGGTGGAGGGAACTGAAGCCATTGTTCAGAAAGTTAAAAGAGCGCTGTCCTTGCTCGCTCTCTCTCTTGCTCACTCATGCATGCTGAATCTCACAGTGTGAGTGAGGGTCCTAGTGGAGAGGAGGAAGGCAGTTCAGCCCCTCTTTTTAACATTCTCCTCCAGGCCTGGCTGTATTTAAGCACTTTCCTGGGGGATGGGGAGGTTGGCCAGGAGTTCTTGCACATTTGCATTTTAAGCACTTCCAGCTCTGAAGCTGGCCACTCTATCCACTGTGGTGAGGGTTCTTAGACAGAATTCTTCAGGGCAGATAAATGAATACCAACAATTCTAGCAAAGAGTTCCCTTTGGTAGACGTTAACTAAATAATCGACACCCTGTGGTTGGGCTGTGGAAGTGGAAGGGTATAAGCGCTCAAACAGTGGAGCAGTGCATATTCCTGGTTCACATAGGTCTTTCTCGTTTCTGAGATTTTTTTTAAACCAAAAATACTGATCCCAGCAAGAGATAGTAAGAGTGGTATAAAACTTTCCTGCAAAGACCCCTCTTTCCAGGAAGAGAGCTAGAACCCAAGTTTCTCTCGGGGTAAGGTTGTTTTGTAAAATTTCCAAGCTTTCTGCTGGAGCCTATCACAAAAGCTGCATTGTTCCTTTTTGGAGAGCTATCACAATTGGGTCTAATTGAGCCTGACACTAGATCCATCTTCCTTTTCTTTGGGGAAGGTGTGGATCTCTTTCTTCCCTCTTAGGTTGCAAGTGCTTATGGCCTGGGGCGGGGGGCGGGGGGGGGGGGTGATGTGTGAACCCTAATAAGAAGTCTGGACTTGGAATTAGGGTCAGCTTTCTGATTTGGCACTATAATGCATGAAGGTTCCATAAGCTCTAAGTTCCTTAGAGGATCTTTCTTTCTCCCAGACTGCATGACTGTACAGATTCAGTCCATCAAAATTTGAGCACCTCCTAAGTCTTAGACTCTGTGCTCACATTCTTCATTTTAATACACAGTCCTACCAACTAACAGGAAGTTTTCCACTTTTCTGTTTGGTTTTGTTTTTTACTTGCAAGGCTAAATAAATATAAGCCTGATTAAAGGTCGGTGAATGAATGTTTGAAAGTTAAGATCATGGGCCTACTGTCCTCATGCTGAACTGGGTATGCTTACTATATCTGGAGTGTCTCTGGAAACGATGAATAAACCATTTACTTTCATCAGTCAAGGTTAACTGTTTATCTCTCAACCTTCATGGGTAGAAAGAAATGAGTATGTGTTGAGAACCTATGGTATGCTTTGCATGGTACCTGAATATTTCTCCTTTTAGTCTTCAAAGCAACCTGTTGAAACAGGTATCCTTATTTCCAGATAAGGCATACTACTTGCCTTAAGTCACCCAGCCACTAATTGAGGGGAACCAGGACTCAAACCAAGTCCAGTTCCAAAGTCCAGCTCCCTTCCGTACCTGAGAAGGTTTAGTTACTGATCGTACCTTGGTTTCCAGTAAGGTGACCTCACAGAAATGAGTGGCAGCTGATTGATCACAGTGTGGACAAGCTCGTGCCACAGGGCACTACTTAAAGGGAATATGGGTGGATCCGATCTCCACCATACCTACAGGAATTAGAAGCACTAAAGAAAATGATAAGATGTTTTGTGGGCGCTACAAAAGTTAAAAAGCACTTCAGGGCAACTTTTAGAATAACAGGAAAACCTGGTTCAGGTATTTGCTGAAACTTCAGAAGTGAAAAACCAAAATAGGACTTTAGTGTAAACTTTATCATCTAGAAGTAATAAACCTCATAGAAACTGGGTAGTGGTGAGAACAGGGCTCCACATACCTTTCTTTTCTGAGCCTCATTGGGCAATAGCCCTTGAAGTCTGTCTGGAAAAGATTATCAGTGCAACCTCACTGGGGTTCAGACAGTTTCTGCAGCCCCATAAGGACCATGCTAGGCCTCTAGCTAGAAGTGCTGGGCATTGTTGCATGATGCTCCCTGCTGTGGACTCCCTCCTGTGAGATTCCTCAGTCCTAAAGTGGGGGAGCCCCCCCTGCCCCACACCTGATTTACCCCACATTTGGCAACAGAGACAGGGATACTTGCCTAACTTACAGCCTGTCTTTAAATAGTTTAGAAAATTCAAACTGATCATACTCTTTCCTGATTCAAATCAACAAAGATCTGAAAAAGCAAATGTTTCTTTCATTGGAGTTTCCTTTTAAAGGTAAGGACTTTTCTCTTTAAAAAGGACACTTGATATGGAAACTGAAGTATGGCCTGTTCCCTAAATCCTGGTGCTTTCCTGCAGCAGTTACTAGATAGACGCTGGTCTCAGAATTAGTAAAACCTTTTTTACTTTTGACTTAGAAAATGTGAACTCAAGTTTTCAAAGGGGAAAGGTATGGCCCCCAGAGACCACTGTGTTTTCAAGGAATAAGAACCTCTTGATTAAAAGATCAGATTTGTAAAACAAAACCAAGACCTCATGCAGCCTCTGACAACCGTCTTTTGCCAGTCCCCTGAAAGGGGGAGCCCCTGGCCTCTGCTCTCAGCTCAGCTGCCCTGCTGGAGAAAGGGAGGCTACAGTAAGTCATGTATCAGTCGCCCTCTCTGGTGCCCTTCTCTTCCCTGCATCTCACATCACTCCCTTTTAAGTTCATTTTATCCACTTAGTAGAGGGCAAGACCTAAACTCTGTATGCCTCTGAACTCCTATGGAGGCAGGGGAGAGGCTTTCTGATGAGATAATGTGGAGCACAGGATTAGAAACTGGAAAGCTATGGTCAAACACAGGCCTGTGCTTGGGTCGCATATCTTGTTTTTGTTCCAATATGATGTAGCAAGTTAAAATATTTTGAAAAGTGAATGGTATCAAACAGATAAGACATTCATATTTGGGTCACTGGCAACTACTAGTTTAGAACTTAGCAAAGGTAAGTGCACAGCTGGAAAGAGCATGTACTTTCAGGTCTTGCATAGAAAACGAGTATTTCTAGACAATGAGTAAATTTAAATGTCCACAAATGATCAGTTTCAGTCTTTTCCTCTTTTCCAGGGATTGCTCTGATTTTGCCTGGTGGAGTTGCCTGTACCAACCCAGAACATTTGGTACTATGTAAAGTCGAGTCTTCCGGTTAAGGTGGAAGAGAAAGTAAGCTTGAGATCTTAACTGTGCAGCACTAGTGTGGGGGTGGTATGTTGAGCATCCCCACAAATAAAACAAAACAGAAGTGGAATTCCTCTGCTTGCTGTTTGTTAACCCAGAAAAGTGCACATTCTTTTCTTAAAAAAAGACTTCGGTTTTTATTATCTCATTGTGCTTAGACTATAATTGTGTAAAACACAAACGCCACATATCCTTGTAAGTTCACTTTTATTTGTGATGGTGGAAAATAGTGTCAGTTGCAAAGAAAAGAATGAGGTCTTCTGCAGCAGCAAAGAAACTTAAGAGGGGACAGTGTTAGGGACGTGAATGCAACCTGCTGGGAGAATTTAGTCATGACACAGTGTTCACTTTCTGTCTCAAATGTTTGTTTTCACAAATCTGGTTGATACCGCACAGTTGATTTTATAAATGGGGAGAGAGGCTTGACAAAGGTAGGAGGGTTTTGCCACGGTGATATGAGGAGTACTTATCAGAACCGACTGCTGCAGACTTGACTGACCACCTCAGAGGGTGATAAGCATGCAGGTAGCTCTTTGATCTTTCCCTGAGGTATTGTAAAGGGCCACCCTAACCTCTGGCTTCAGAAAGGTGCTAAACCAGGGCCTGTTTTCATTGGGAGTAGGGAAAAAACAAAAACAAAAACAAACCCCACCAACTGCTGAAAGTTACTACTATTTAATATGTATTATTACGTTGTGCAAACTTAGATATGTCTTGTCAGCATCATATATAGAGTTATTTGAGAAGCTGGAAAACTAGTGCAAGTTGGTAAAGGGCTCTAGGGTACTGAAGTAGCTAGTAGTGTTAAATCTGTTCCCTGTTGTCCTCAGAGGAATTGAGCCAGTTTCCAGAACACTGCTTTGTCACAAATAGTGATGCGAAGTACGAATGCTGTAAGTCTGTGCTGGTGTTAAGAGTTCGCCCATGTTCAGCACACTACAATGCCTGTCACACAATCCTTATAAAGTAGAATCAAGTTGCAGGATCACCAGCTATTTCCTCTTCATTCAAAGGTAAAAAGGCTTGACTTACCAGATGTTTTAGTTACAAATCCCTCTTGTCCAGAAAGAGTACAAGGGTCTAATTTGTTAGTATCAGGCACTCTGTTATGTTTATTGCTCCTCAGTTTATGTAATCCACACTCCAGAAGGACGGGGCCTCGCACACAGCTGTCTGTCAGTAATTACTACTCATATCATGGATTCAAGTCACTGGACCTGGCCTGTGGGAAAATCATTCTTTGAGACCAGATTAACTTGTTATAAATAGCAAGGGATAACTCAGCACGGCTTGCAAGTACTATTTTCCTCATCTGAAAAGAATATGAAAATGTTTGCAAACATCCATAATAATATTTCTCCTTAGGAAATCCTTACCCTAAACTGGCATTTTATTTATTTATTTTTTTTAAAATTTTTTTTTTATTTATTTTTGGGACAGAGAGAGACAGAGCATGAACGGGGGAGGGGCAGAGAGAGAGGGAGACACAGAATGGGAAACAGGCTCCAGGCTCTGAGCCATCAGCCCAGAGCCTGACGCGGGGCTCGAACTCACAGACCGCGAGATCGTGACCTGGCTGAAGTCGGAAGCTTAACCGACTGCGCCACCCAGGCGCCCCTAAACTGGCATTTTAATGCACACATTTGTGTGCTACCATTTGCTTTTTGAGAAATGGTCTCTAAATAGGGAGGAACCAAAAGAATTAGTCATAATATTCCTAGAATCTTTAGTAAAATCACTGAGGCTAAAAGTGGACAGATGGATGAAATAAGGGAGGAATTAACAACAGTTATGCCTCTCAAATTCTTAATGTTCTTAGATGGAAGGCAACTAATTTGCACCTTCCATTATACTTCAGTGTTTTAAACCTTAGCTTCATAGCTCAAAAGCTCACTACTGTGAACCAAAAAAACAACAACAAAAAAGAGGACCAGACCAGTAGGTGTGTCCAAAGGAAACAACATGGAAATGAAAAAATTAAAGTGATAATTTCTAGCTCTTCTAGTTCATTCCAAATACACACAATTTACAGAGTTTCAGGAATACTCTGTAAAAATGGTCTGACCAGATTCTCTGATGTAAGCTTTATCAGGCTCACAGCTTGCTGCTGCAGGGAGCAGACAAGGTCTCCTCATTCTGTGAATCTGGAATAGATGACTGGCTCTTCCAACCCTAGCTGACGTCTGTGCACTTTAGCCAGATGCCCTGCCATTGTACTCAGAGTCAACTGGCGACAATTAGAGCAGCATGGCCCAAAGGAAGACAGCTGCCCTATCTTCTTCCCACACACGAAGGTCTAAATTTCAGTGGACTCACAAGAGGAGCCGCAGAAATTCACTTGAGTAAGTACGACATAGGATTTAGCAGCAAACAGCCTCATTACTGCTTAGTTTAGAAACAAAAATTGAGTCGGTAGAGCATGCAACTCTTGGTCTTGGGGTTTTAAGTTCAAGCCCCATGTTGAGTATAGAGATTACTTAAAAATAAAATCTTTTTAAAAAATTGAAAAAATGCACATATGCGAGTTAGGAGACAGAAGTCAAGCACTACATTTTACTGAAAGGCAGGGGTGGAAAATAAATGTTGACTTCTTCTACATTGCTCCTTGACCTTCCCCCTCCCCGCAAAAAACAAGAAACCTCTCCCACTCACCCAAGACTGATCCTCCTCACTGTGACGCAGCTATGAATCAGGTTTACACCAGTATCAGAGGTAGCTGGGAGTCCAACCTTGTATTTTTCTTTCCCGCTAGTCTACTAAGATGATTTTAAGATCCACTATAAGGCAGAAAAATAGAGCATAGTTACTACAAATGAATGGAAATTTGTTTTCCAATGTGGAAGATGGAAAGTAGAAAGAGGAAACGTATTTATCCACAAAGCCTGCAAGCCCTATGTTTTGTCAGCAGGCGGCAGCATTGTCTGCGAATTGGAGGTTATTTCCAGTGGGGCGCCCAAACCTTCCCCCTCAGACAAATGCCCTCCAGTCACCACCCCCACCCCATCTTCCCCCCAACCCAAAGAATTTCCCCAGGGTCTAAGAGCTGACAAAGGAGGGATTATTACCAAAAAAGATGAAATTAAATTTTAAAACATCAGTGAAGCTCTTCAAAGGAGCCCAGGTGTACAGCACTTTGTTCTCCGAGCAAGGTAACAGATGTGACCTCAGAAAGGTTCCCTGATTTAGCTCACAGTGCTCTGCTTTTGGAGGCTGTGGGAATCAAACATCAATTTCTAATTTTTCTTAAAGACCATCTTGTACAAATCTGGTTAGATTGTCATATTTGGGAAGTTTGGGAGAACAAATGGGCTGAAATTTTAGTCATACGTGGAGAGAGGTTTTTTTTTTTTAATTTTTTAAAATGTTTTTATTTTTATTTTTGAGACAGAGAGAGAGACAGAGCATGAGCAGGGGAGGGGCAGAGAGAGAGGCAGACAGAATCTGAAGCAGGCTCCAGGCTCCGAGCTGTCAGCACAGACCCCGATGCAGGGCTCGAACTCACGGACTGTGAGATCATGACCTGAGCTGAAGTTGAACGTCCAACTGACTGAGAGAGGTGCCCCCGTGGAGAGAGTTTTAACAGCAAGAGTAGAAGTTCTGGCTTTTTTTATGGCAAAAAAAAAAAAAAAGCGCATATCATCTGTAATGAAAAATTCTAGAGAGCCTTTGAGGAAAAACAAAAGTATTTTTAAAATGTTAGGAGTGTCTATTTTTATTACAAAATGAGCATCTTTATTACAGATGAAGGCATTTTCATAAAATCTAAAGGAGTCTATGACATTGAAAATGTTTAAGAGCCTGATAAAGGTGTGAGGTTGCTCACGTATCTAAATTCCTCCTATGGAAAACAGACATTAGGAAAAGGTAGGAGAAATTAAAACAAAAAGAAAAGAACTTCTAAGCCAAGTTGGCCAGATTCCATAAACCACACAATAAGGGGCAGGCTGAGGGCTGGAGAGGCCTGAGGGCTCTTGCTGTCCAGGTGCTCCGTAGTCTGGCCTCAGGGAATCAAAGCTCAAAGCGGGATCTGAAGAGCAGTTGGTGCAAACATGGAATGAAAATGTGGAAGGTGGAAGGTGGATATCCCCCGTGGCTACTTCTACCAAGCTGCATTCACTGTGGAGGGCACAGCTTTACTAGCTAATACAGAGGATAGTTTGGGTTGGAGAATGAGAGAAAAGGAAAAACTTCTGGAACTCAGGGCCCAGCCACGAAGCAAATTAGCAATCCCGACATCATCCATGAATGTCTTACAAAAGCAGAAAATCTCCCCAGACAGCTCTACGGACATTGCAGCTGAAATATGCCATTGTTAGGTGATCATGCCAAGCACAGACTGAGGGACAGCAACCCAAATAAAAGAGGTGGTAGCAAGGCCGGGGAGCCTGCATCCCTCCATGTGAGGCTAAGGACAAGACAACACGGGGCAGGCTGAGGAGCCAGAATAACCAAGAGCAATTGCAATGAAATTAAGTGAGGGAAAGCACAGACTAACGACTCGCAGTTTCTTAGGACGGTCGTTGGAAGGAACTAGCAGGGTTGCTCTTTGATTCACAGCCTCCAAGAACAGCTCTCCTGGGCTAGCACACATCTTCAAAAGACAGGCCCTCTTGCTTTGTGTGAATCCGACTTGAGACAAACATTCCGGCTACCAGGCCACAAGGCTGGCCTGAGGTGAGCCCGAGGCTGAGGACGTGCATGGAAGGTGACGGCCCTGTGCACCTGCCAGCATCCTGCTCCGACACAGGGGCCACCCCACCCCCCACAGCCGTCAGCGTCTGCGGTCAGGAGAGCGGTATGTTCTATCCCGCATCCTGGTTGTACAGGGAAAGCAAGCTAGGGAGACAGTGTACACGGGGAGAAAGAAAGCAGGCGTTTCCAGGGCCACTGGTGAGTGACATCCCTCACACGGGCCCTACAGGCAGCGGTTGGCTCCAGTGGCCTGAACGCTGCCTACCAGCTGCCTACCAGCTCCACACGGCTCAGCTTTCCATGCTCCGTTGCAGCAAAGAAGGTATTGCGACAACTCTAGTAACCCAAGAAGACAATTTCAGGTACTCCGCAAGCCCTGACCCAAGAGGGCTGCCAGTCCACACAGCCAGACTACTTATTTGCACACAGGGCAGCCACTGTCGCTGCTCTCCTAACCTTCTTCTGTCCCCTCTGTTGCTGCCCCACAGAAATAAAGGTGTCTACACACACATCCACGTCCTTAATTTAAAGTGATCCAGGGGTGCCTGGGTGGCTCAGTCGGTTAAGCGTCCGACTTCAGCTCAGGTCATGATCTCGCCCTCTGTGAGTTCGAGCCCCGCGTCGGGCTCTGGGCTGACGGCTCAGAGCCTGGAGCTGCTTCCGATTCTGTGTCTCCCTCTCTCTCTGCCCCTCCCCCATTCATGCTCTGTCTCTCTCTGTCTCAAAAATAAATAAACATTTTAAAAAAAAAATTTAAAGTGATCCAGCACAGCCACTTCCAGGCTCCTTGAGTTCTGGTTGCCCCGTCTACAGAGAGTGTAAAGAGGGGCCCAGAGAGTGGTGTATGTGTGTGTGTTGTGGGGGGAGGGTTCCAGGTGATACAGAGGCACATAACCTACAATGAAGCACGTCTGGGGCCTCTCATATACCACCCAGCAGGTACCCTGCATTTTTCTTGCAATCCTCCTTCATTTGGGTTGCCTCGCACTTGATGCCCTGGAGGTAAAGCCCCATGGACCATTCCCGAGCCCGGCAGCTCCCACTCCTGTGCCCACTCCTGCCTCTACACCTGCCAGGGAATTGCAGAGAAACCACAGCACTTGTGCGCAGGGCTGCAGACACCTTCCCACCCCTCCACCAGTGCCCAGAACAAGCCTGCTAATGCTAATCTACCCCCTCACTTGCAGCTCAACAGCTTTTCTCCTTTAAGCCCCTGATAATGGTTTTACTAAAATCCCCTTTTGATGGAAAAAAATCCCAGCTGGACATTTCAGGCCTCAGCACAATGTACAAGGCCGCGGGTCCCTTTCCCGACCTCACAAAGGCCTCTAATCAAGTGGAAAATGTGCTAGAGGCCAGAGGTTTGGGTCTGCAATTATTTTTTAAGGGATTACTAGAGAAGAATAGGGGGCAGCAAAGGACCCCCCCCCCCCACTTTGTTTTCCATTTGGTCCTTCTCTTAGACATATTGAACCAGTACAGCCGTCCAGTTCCTCAAGCCCAAGAGCCCCACGCCTCCCTTCCCTGGTGGAAGGGTGTCATCTCTGAACGCCATCTCTTCAAAAAGAGTTAGAGGGTTGGAAGCAATACGCAGGTCCTATTCTGACCCCATTTAAGCCCTTATTTATAAAACCACCATAGAACAGGATCTCGTGGGTGAGGAGAGCACTCATTCATTAACCTCTAACCCCCACTCTGTATGCAGAGGGGAGAGTTCACACCGTGTCCATACACTGCTAAGATTGGGAGCATTCACTAGGGCTTCCCAGGCTTTGGAGGGCAAGAGGTCATGTTCCCAATCTTGCCAGATATCCTTCTTCTTATTTATATACATTGACCCTTCCCCTCAACACAGAGCAAATATCCATGAAAGTCCTAATGCAAAACATAGATGAAAATATAAAACCCCAACCATTCTTATTAGCCTATTTAAAAAAGTACACTATGGAAGACAGTTTTCTTCTCTCTATATTTTCATGCTACATAAATGCTCATTAAGGGCTGAGAAATGAACATTTCAGGTTGGTCCTAAATTCACATCATTCTATTTCAGCACAGAGAGACTGCTGCTCATCCTTCTAAACCTAGCTGGTGAGTGATGTATGCAAATACCCAGTAAAAAGGAAATGATCACAATTCCTAAACTCATTCTGGGATGATCAAGGATTAGGCTGGTCAGCTCTGAAAGTTAGAAGTCAGCATATGCTGCAAAATAAATACCAGGCTGAGTAATAATTTTCAGGTCCTTTCTTCAAAGTCCCTAAAATATCTCTAGTCAAAAGCAAAAACCAAAAAATCCCAAACCAAACCAATAAACAAAAACCAAAAAACCAAAAAAACAACTCCTGTCTGTTTTCATCAGTATAAATGCCTTATTGACATATTTTGCCTTATTGATTTTTCAGTTTTCCCTAAAACCCTAAGCAATAGAGAACCAGATGGATAAAAGCACAATTATTATATTTAATTTATTACATTTAATACTAACACCATAGCAGTACATTATGTTGGCCTTCATACTTCTTTTGGTGGGTGTTGCAGGAGGAGGGGGCCATATAGTTTCCCTAAAGAAACTCTACCCTCTGGAGTCCTCTCACCAGATAATGACAGACAGTCTTGCTGAATCACTTCTGCTGGTTATCAAAATGTTGTGACAGCTTTCTCTAGGAGCGAATAATCTTCACCCTGCTTTACATGAGGATGAACTTGTTCAGCAAGGTGAAGTGATACATTCAAGGGCATCAGAGAGGACAGTGGACTATCTCTAAAGAAGAGTCTAAGTGGGCCTGGCTCCTTAAAGAAAGAGCAAATCATGAGGTAAGTCTGTCTTACAGGTAGAGTTGTTCAAAATCTTCCTCTCCCGGATACGCTTCCCGAATCATTACTCAGAATGCCTGTTTGCTTCTTTCCTGGGCTTATCAGTATTATCTTAATACTCATCACTATTCTTATGCTTCTCCACCCTCTTAACATACTGTATGGAACAAAGTATGGGTTGTTTCAGAAGTCACTCTTCCTACCAAAATCAGTTTGGGAAAGGGTAAAATAGCAATTTGAAAACAGTAATTTGTTAAAACAGTGATGACAATGCATCTCCGATTTTTCAGGGCGGTTGAATATTGGGATGTAAACATCTTTCAGACTCTTATTAGATCACAAAAGTATGTAAAAACCAACCTAAGACCATTCAGAAAAGAAGATGACCACAATTAGAACTAAGAAGTACAAAGTGTGGGCTTTCAAATTAACTAACAGAAAATTTTGCTCAAGGCCTCCTGAGAGAAGGAAATTATATCTTGAGGCTGAAATGTTATCGGTCCAGAGTTCACTGTGTCTAGCTGGCATACCTAAAATAGTTGGGAAGTGCCCTTGAATCCATGGAGAAAATATGAAGTATTCTTCAGATTGCACCAGGCAGGGTAGGCAATGGGGAGAAATGGAGCCTCGTTTCTCTACAGTGTTTTTCTCTAGATCCTTCTCTCATGCTCTTAATAACCAAGGTCTGTACCTAACTCCTGCTCAAATCACCTGTGCTGTATTGCTTCTTATTTCTGAAATTCTCCCTGTGCACTCATTTTCCATTATTATGGGCACTTATCATCTGGTTCACCTAACTCCCTAAACCACCGCTTCCATGCCTAACAATCTGGTTTCAGCAACCACAGACCCTGCTTGGGATTGCTGTGCACCTGACTCTGGTTCCCTGCTTCCCCTGCTCTGCCCCAGCACCTCCCAACAGCTATGGAACTTTCCAGAATCATCCAGATTGTTGGTGGCCAGATGAGTGACAACTGCCGTGACTATATTTGATTGGCAATCTTGACACCACAGTTTATTATTTTTACTAAAATATGCCTACTTAAAATATGCCTGCTGTTCTTAAAAGTGATACATAAATCCTTATTTTAAAAAATCATCCAGAATAGAAAAATCTGGATGACAAGGTAAAATTGCCCTTCAGTCCCCATCTAATACCATCTCCCTGCCCCAAGATGCCCTAGGAGATGGAGTGGTCTGTGTCCTTTTGGACCAACTCCAGCTTTCAGAGTTGCCAACAGCAGTGAGGTGACAAAATGCCCCAAATTTGGATCTGATGCAGAATCTTATCCTTCATTTGTATAAGATCTTGAAATTAACCTTTTGTCAGAATACGTTAAGCCCCCAAAGGGTCTATGGTAATGAGGCAACATTAAGAATCTCTCTCCCTTGGTTTCCTGCTTAAGAATCTCTTAAAAAGTTCCTCTCTGGGAACTATTATGAGTTTATCTACATAGTGCTGACAGTCAAGTGGCAGGACTGATAAAGCATGTGCTTGGCTTTATCAGTTTTAGAGCTAAAACTACTTTGAGAGCCCATAAAAATGCTAACAAATATTCCTTCTGACCAACCTACAATAACGGCCCTTCGCAATCACAAGATCCTGTTGGCTTATTGGGATTAATTGCCAACTAATAGTTAAAATGCTAGAATTTATGAATGACTGTTCAAAAATACAAATTAGTGTGGATTCAGGCTATCTTTCACTTAGTAAATATTTACTTGGCAGCCACTATTGGCCAGAATCCTGCACCCAGGGCTCGGGATATAGAGTAACGTCTTACACTTACTTGTATGGAGGTCTGAGTGGGAGAGAAAGAAGTGGAGTTTCACTGGGAACTGCTCCCAACCCACAGCCTGATTTATCTGTGCCGCAGCCTGTAATCTGGATATGCCCATGGGAGTGTGCCTCATGTGTGTTTTAGGGGGAAAAAAAAGAAAGTTGGGGGTTGCTGCTTTACAGAGTTCTCTGCGCAGGAGGAACCAGCCAGTGACAGATAAGGAGGCAGAACTGAGGTTTGTAGACATACAACACTAAATTCTTTCCAGCTTCCCCAGAGAGTGACAGCCTAGTCCGACTCCACACCGGAACTACTCTCTTCCTCATCTCTCCTGACCTCCTGGTCTCTCCCCCACCTCCTGGAGGCTGCCCTCCATGTCAGCTTCAACTTGATTTCAATGGGACAAAAATATTGAGTGAGGGGCTAAATGAGCCACAGTGGCCTACAAGACCCCCTCCCCCCAGCCTCTGGAACGGCCACTCTGCCTTTCGCTCAGGTCAGCTTAGCCTGCCTGGCCTTTATTAGCACAGCACAAGCTAAAACGTCTCCAAGGGAGGCCGAGCCAAACCAGGTCCTTGATTTAAACGGCTGTTTTAATTATTCCCTGCTTTATCTCCAGTAATTTTATTAGAGAAAGGGTTTGTGAGAAGAAAAGAGACATTTAAGGTTTCCTCTTGCTGTTCAAAGCTAGTTAAATGTAAACAGAAAAAACCTGTTGGTCTGTGTTGAGGCACTGTGTACAATTTGTCATGTGCATCTCAGTGTGGACACAAACACACATGCCCGCAGGCTTCACAAGCAAGGGGAAGTTTCCCTGAGTTGCCTTCTTAGGACGGGACCTTCTCCACTGAAGACCCTGTGAAGGGAGGAAGTTCAGAGTTTGTGCCCAACCTGCAAGCCACTTTGTTTATTTGTTATTATTTTTTATTAAAAGAATTTTTTTCAGTAATCTAACCCAACCTGGGGCTCGAACTCACAACCCCAAGATCAAGGCTTGCTTGGTCTACCTACCGACTGAGCCAGCCAGGTTCATACCACTTTGTAATAATTCCCCAGGACCCAAGTACAGACAATTCCCCAAAGACACTCCCACAGAGACGGTAACCCTCTGTGCGCTTCCTCCAGTGCACATGTGAAAACTGACCACACACTCTCCACTCACTGTTTTCCTCCCGACCAACCACCAGATGCCTCCATAAGCTCCCACGACTGTCAGCTCTAGATGCTGACACAGCGTGGACAGGAGCCAAAAGCAACTCCAGGGGCAAGGATCACAGTGTGCCAGGCAGTGGGGGTGGCGAGGTGCGAGGGGTGTGATTCGGATCTCAAAGAGCCCTCCACGAGCTTCAGATATGGGCTTTTGGATGGGGGTAGAAGCGGTGAGCACAGTATTCTCACTGACCAATGAGGAGGATGGCTTTTTTCCTGAGTGGCAGTGTTAGTGTTTACTCAAAGTGCCATTATCCCAGCCACGCACGAAGTTCTATGCTTATGGCTGGAAGATTCAGGGCCAGAGATAGGTAGGCAGGAAGGTAGGTAGGTAGGTAGGTAGGTAGATAAATACATAAAAAATACTTTCTTTTTGTTCAACTCTTAATCAGCATCCCCTGAGAAACTGAAGTACTTTTATCTCAAAGTGGAATAAAGGGACCCCAGTGAGCAAAGGATAAAGCTGTGGGGAATCTTTATTTTTATTTTAATAGAAGTTTTTTCTCCCTTGGGGTTTTGCTTAGCTGTCCATATATGTCCACAGAAAATATTAGTCTTAGAGTCCAGAGTCTGTTCATGTTTGTTTGTACAGATTTTTAAGGGCAAATAAAGACAAGTGGAGATACTTTTGATACTGTTGTGCTTAGATGATGTCCTTAGATCTTTCCCATCTAGTTCAGGAGCAATTTGTTTGTCATTGCTGGCAAAAAAGTACCTTTGAAATACACTGTTAAGCTCGTCAAACATGACTTATAAAGAAGACCCCTGCCTTTTCCAATGAACTCCTACCAAAACTTTTCTGACAGGAATAATCATGCTCACATTAGACTAAAACAGTCATCAGAACACCAGGAGCTGTGACCAGATTACGTCTGAAGTAAGGTAGGATCCTTCTGGCCGTGTCACCAAGGTTTTCTGCCCATATCCGACCACTAAACCATGCCCGTGGCAGGACCACAAAGTGTCGTGTGACATAAGCATCACTGATGCTCTAGGCCCTAGGCGGCCCTGAGTTTTAGATGCCTCAGAAGAGGGTTCTAAAGGCTCCTCTGGATGACTAGCTGGCCCTCAGCTCCCAGCAGACTCCTGCCTGCCTCCCAAGGCACCTCTCCCCTCCCCACTTCTTATTCATCCCACTGCTTCTCCAGGTGTAGTCTTGTGTTGACCTGTGGAAGAACCACCTGGGTGCTTGGTGCTTGCCCAAAATGCATTCTGCAGGGGGAGGGGTTCACAACCTCTCTACTCTATCCCAGAGATTTCTTCCTAAAACTGTAATCTGATCATATGGCTATCCTGCTTAGAAACCTCCACTAACTTCCTGTTACATTAAGAGTCAAGTCCCAACTCCTTGCTATCAGCTGCCATAAGCCTGCAGGGGCCCCAGTTACTCCTCAAGCTTCATCGCCTGCAAGTCTTCATCCTCCCAAATTCCAGCCTCTTCTGCTGGTCACATGCAACCTTTTCACGCTTTTGTGGCCTCGTGTATTTTGTAACCCCAGGCCTAGAATGTTCTTCCCTCCCAGCTTGAAGAACTTGTCCTCACTCCTCAAGACCTGGCTCAAATGAACTTTGTAGAACCTTCCATTACTTTCTGCTATGCATCCCTACAACACCTTGTATGAGGCTCTGGTCTTAGTGCTTCTGGCCTGTCTGGTAGTGTCCTCTCTGCATCACTCCCTCTCCCTAGAAGAATCTCCTAGTTATGGTGGTTCGGGAGACATTCAGCTGACAGGCATGCAAATATGTGTTGAGTTTCTACTAGGTGCTCTGTGAGAGGGGCTGAGGATATAGCAGTGAACCAACCTTAGCACCAGTGTCACAAGCCTATAGCCTTGTGGAGAAAGGAAACAATTAGTAAGTAATTACCAAAATGGGGAATGAATGTTTTTTTTAAAAACATTTTATTTTTTATTTTAAAGAGAGAGACAGAAAGAGAGCATAAGCAGGGGAGAGGGGCAGAGGGAGAGAGAAAGAGAATCTCAAGTAGGCTCTACTCTCAGCATCGAGCCTCATGTGAGGCTCGATCTCACAACTGTGGGATCATGACTTGAGCCAAAATCAAGAGCAGGACACTCAACCGATGGAACCACCCAGGCGTCCCAGGATGAATGTTTTGACAGGAGAAGTACCTTGTATAGGTTGGGGGTGAGAGACTCAAATCAAAAGGCCCTAACCTGACCTAGGAATCAGAGAATGCCTCGCAGACAATGCCAGGACTTACCTTTGCTTTGCTTTTCTAGCTGTTGCTTACACATTGAGACAAGAGTCAGACTTAGCCTACTGAGCCACCCAGGCACCCTGAATTTTAAAAGGCACATTATTTGCATTAAAATGTTTGCAAAGGTACAGGAGGAAACTTTGGGATGAAGAAAAGTTCTGTATGTTGATTGTGGTGGTGATTTCATGGGGCATACACCTGTCAACACTCACCATATTGTATACTTTAAATGAGTGCACTTTGTTGTACATTAATTAGATCTCAGGAAAGTTGTTATAAAAAATGTTCCCTCCAGGGGTGCCTGGGTGGCTCAGTCAGTTAGGCATCCAACTTTGGCTCAGGTCATGATCTCACGGTTTGTGGGTTTGAGCCGTGAATCAGGCTCTGCACTATGGATCCTCTGGCTCCCTCTCTCTCTCTGCCTCTCCCCCACTCATGCTTTTTCTCTCTCCCAAGAATAAATAAACATTAAAAAAATGTTTCCTCCATCAAAACCATTGCATGCATACCACCACCTACACTGCTCCATCCCTGCCTACCTGCCTGTAAATCTTCCTTTCCTCTTTGCTACCTTCATGAAGCCTTTCCTGACTCCTCCAGGCAAACTTGGCTGTCATTTCTCTTGTTCCCTACAGTTTGGATCATCCCTCCCCATCCTTGATAAAAGCATTTCCAGTCATGGAGCTTAAGACTTCATAGAACCACCAGGCTCAGGGTGGTGAGGTCTCATGGGACCAAAGCGCAGGAAGTGTCTTCACCCTGGTGGCCCCTATACTCAGGGAAGTGTCTGCTATGTTGCAGGTGTTCAGTAAATATCTGAGGAACAAGTGGAGCAGAAGACACATACTTTGCACACTAGGTTCAAATGATTTTGACTTGAAGGAGGCAGATGAAGCCTTTAGTAATGACTACAAACTTGCACTAACCTAAGTAGTGAGATATCTATTAAAAGCCCAGATTTATTAATAAGTCACTCTTTGATAACTGCTGTGTCCCTATCCCAAGGTAACCACTTCAAAGTCAAAGCAACAACATAAGATGATTAAAATGTTTCAAGGATTTTAAGTTTATTCATTTATTTTGAGAGAGAGAGAGAGGGAGAGAGGGAGTGCATAAGCAGGGGAGGGGCAGAGAGAGAGGGAGAGAGAGAAGCCCAAGCAGGCTCTGTTCTGTCAGTGAGGAGCCCTATGCGGGGCTCGAACTCATGAACCGTGAGATCATGACCTGAGCCGAAATCAAGAGTCAGATGCTTAACCGACTGAGCCACCCAGGCACCCCAAGCATCTGACTCTTGATTTTGGCTCAGGCCATGATCCCAGGGTTGTGGGTGTGAGCTGGGCCCGCACTGGGCTCTTTGTTGGATGTGGGGCCTGCTTAAGATCTTCTCTCTTCCTCTCCCTCTGCCCCTCTCCCCTGCTCATGCTCTGGCTCACTCGCTCTCTCAAAAAAGGCAAGAAAAAAAAAGCAAGTGTTTCATGACTACGGCTATACAAAACATGCTTTGGGAGATATACACAAGTATATCTAAAATCTAAGATATACACAAGATTCAAAAACTGTGATTGAAGGACTGTCCAGTCAAACGGTCATGGCAATGACTGAGCATTAGTAATAAATGCCACACGGTACGAGGACTGTTGACAATAATGTCATATTTAATGTGCCACTGTCTTGCAGGGATCTCTCACTCGATTCAGCAGACAGGGGCAGAGGAGCTGAGCTGTGACAAGGCTGGCGTCTCTCCTTGCCCCTGGCGCCACGACTCCCCCCAGCATTACCACAATCACTCGGGAGACCACTGAAGGGGTAAACATCAAGAGAGACAGAGGAGAATTAATACCATTTGGTCTCCATGATCCTATCGTCAAAGATTTATTGAATATTTAGTGTATGCTCAGACTAAAATAAGTGAAATTGTTAAGAAACTTGGGTTCTATTCTGCTTTGCTCACTTAGTCCTTGGCTTAGCTTGACTGGCCTTCCCTTGCCTCATTTTTTTTCACTTGTAAAACCACACAAAGTACAATACATAATCCTTGCCATTAGATCCAGGAAAGACTGTAGGGAATCACAAAGAGTGAAATACAGAACAATTCAGCAAATACACATTGCAGGTGTAGAGCACGCAGCTGGTGCCCACCCAGGCCCCTCCCCTCCACACTTCAGGACACAGAAGCCCACCTTTTAACTGCCAGATACCACATTTCTTAGCAAAGCTCTCTTTGCCCATACTGGTAGGAATTAGGCATGGGGAATTAAGGGCTCCCTGGGATGGCCCTCGGCCACTAACAGGAGTCCCTGGGCCGTGTGTTCCATTCTGGCTACGTTCTCCAGAGGATTTAACGTCAAAGGCCCCCAGCAGTAACCAGCTTAGCAGCTCACCTGCTCCTGGCCTCCTTCCTTCCCCCGCTTACTCTTCCACTCCCTGACCAGTGGCTCCCTCACCACACAGACGATCTGCACAAACCACCACTACCTTTCCTCAACTTAGAAAGAGAAGAAAAATAAAACGGAGAGAAATGCTAAGGCAAGACAAAGAGATGGGATGAGCTCAGGCTATCGCATTCTTTGACTTACACACAGTCTCCATAAATACATATACATTTGCACATAAGGGTAATACTGATTATATTAGCAAGTATAGAGATAAAGATGCATCCTTTTCTGTTCTGTAGTTCTTTACACCTCATCCTCATGAAGATGCTTTTAAGATTATTATGATTACATTATAAAAGGTAATTATTTTAGGTTATTCTTTTTTTTTAATTTTTTTAAAGTTTATTTATTTATTTTGAGAGAGAGACAGTGCTAGTGGGGAGGGGCAGAAAGAGAGGGAGACAGAGAATCCCAAGCAAGCTCTGCACCACCAGTGCAGAACCTGACACGGGGCTCGAGCCCATGAAACTGCGAGATCATGACCTGAGCCAAAACCAAGAATAGGACGCTCAACCAACTGAGCCACCCAAGCACCCCTATTCTAGGTTATTCTTAATGTTTCAGGACTACACTTTGTACTGCCCAGCCCAAAATGACCTCAAAGAAGCACACTTTAATTATATATATATGTATATGTTTATATATGTACATATGTATATGTGTATATGTATATATGCACATATTTACATAAAATTATGATACATACAATGATGACATATATTTCTGAGAGAGAAAACTGAGATTACACAGCGATAGCCGACACACAAGGAATTCACAACCCCCACCCCCACCCCCAACAGCATCTGGATGGTCTGCCTAGCAATTCCCCATGGAGTATAAGAATGTCTCCATTTTTCTATCCCTGTTCCTTCCCTGAAAACACTTTCAGTCATGTGACAAATCATTATCATTCATTAATAATGTTTCCTGAGTGTCTATATGTGAAAGAAATTCACCATATATTTCACAGTTGCAATGGTCTTTCCCATGGAGCTTTCGTTTTAATGGAAACTACAGAATACGTATGTCTTCCTTTCACGTATTCTGTTTGGGTTTGTTGTTTCTTGTTTTTCTCTCTTCTCTCTCCCTGGTCCAGAGGAATAATTTCCCAGTTTACAATCTAAATTGGATCATTTCACTTCCATAAGTCAGGAAATACTTCATGAAAGAATAAACATTTAAGAGGACTGGGGACAAGGGGTGGAAGGAAGTGCAGTAGAGGCAAACGAGGCAGCTGAGCAGTGATGGCTGCACGTTCTCAGTACAGAAGAAGGTTCCTGGTGGCGGGTCATTGTAAGCAGGGATCAAGGAAGAATCACTGGGGACAGAATATGCATACACCAAGGGGAGGCCAGGCTGATAACAAGAAAGAATGGTCCCATTGTCACATCTCACATTGCCTTTTCTTAAATTACCTTGTCAATTTGATGGGACCAAATTCTCCTGGTCCCCATCTCAGAGCCAAAGAGACTGATTTACATACTACACAGCTTAGGAAGTCCAGAGAGGTGGAATCTCATGCTTCCAAGTTCTGCTTTAGTCGAGCCAGGATGGCCAAGGTGTTGGAGAACGTTGTCTCTTATGATTGTTCGAGAAACTGCTGCCTATGCCCAGTATAAGGACACTGATAAGAATCCTCTCCCTGCTGCCCAAAAGGACCTCCTGGCTTGGACTCTAGTATAAGGACCCCAAGGTATGAGTTTGAATACATGGTGAACGTGGCTGACTTGTGCTTTTGGTATAGAGACCCTTCCCAAAAACATGAAAGTAGGGACACCTGGGTGGCTCAGTCGGTTAAGTGTCTGACTCTTGATTTTGGCTCAGGTCATGATCTCACTCTTTGTTGAGTTGGAGCCCTACATCAGGCTCTGACAGCACAGAGCCTGCTTGGGATTCTCTCACGCGCTTTCTGCCCTTCCCCTCCTTGTTCTCTCTCTCTCTCTCTCTCAAAATAAATACATAAATAAACATTAAAAAAAAAAAAAAAAAACATGAGAGGGGCACCTGGGTGGCTCAGTTGGTTAAGCGTCCAACTTTGGCTCAGGTCACGATCTCACGGCTTGTGAGTTTGAGCCCTGCATGGGGCTCTGTGCTGACAGCTCAGAGCCTGGATCCTGCTTCAGATTCTGTCTCCCTCTCTCTCTGCCCTTCCCCACTTGCACTCTGTCTTTCTGTCTCTTTCAAATATAAATAAACATTAAAAAATATTTTAAAAAAGACATGAGAGTAGTATCCAGTGGTGTAGACAATTTGATGGGTAGACCTATTTATAGTGCATCACAAAGAGAGAGACGGTGATTATCTACTCTAATGGCTTTAAACTTTTTTCCCCTAAGAAATAGAACTCTGCTTTTCCACCAAAAATTGTATGTTGAAGCAAAAGATTTAAAAGCAGGGGTGCCTGGGTGGCTCAGTTGGACACTTAAATGTCCAACTTTAGCTCAGGTCATGAGCTCACAGTTCATGGGTTTGAACCCCACATCAGGCTCTCTGCTGTCAGTGTAAAGCTGGCTTTGGATTCTTTGTCCCCCTCTCTCTCCACCTCTCCCCTGCTCATGCTCTCTCTCTCAAAAAATAAACAAACATTAAAAAAAGGAAGAAAGAAAAGCATTTATGCAGTTGAACCTTGGAGAGGGAAAGGATCTCCATACGAGTTCCTTAGTAAGAACTGTCTCAAAAACCACTTGTGCAGCCCGGTCCATCTACATTATAGGTGACTAAATGGGAACACAGAGAAGTCAGGTAGACTACCCAGCATTGCAGAGCTAGGGACCAATCTACTTTCTGGATGCTTCATCTCTTGCTCTTTCTACTATAGCATCCTGTCTCGGAGAATCCATTCTGAGCCTACAAATCTACATGTGGCAATATTAAGCCACAAAAATTACTGACTCGATGCTTTCATTACTCACTCCTGTTCATATCCTGAGAATGAGAAGCTTGGGGTTCTCTGTACCACATTAACTTCAGTGGTAATTCTGAATTCCCTTGTGGTGGAAGTAATATAGGTCAGATTCCATTTAACACATATCACTACAATAAAAAAAATTAGAATCCAGCTCATGGTCTACAAACTCCAGTAAGATTTAATGAGCAAGAGCTTAGTACTGTTCTACAAAGGAATGTGGATAGTGTTTTGGATTTTACTGTAAAAAGACTTTGCCTATAGTGTAAATATTGGCCTTGTGGTGGTAGATCTGATAACTCAGATAGCAGATGAGTCCCTCACCATAAAAGGGCCGTGTATTCCACAACCCAACACTGAAACACCACTCCCTGGGATCCCTCACTTCATTCAGCTTCTCCAGGTAGTCAGACATGATATGCAATTTGCTATCCTGGCACAGAGAAGAGGAAAGGAACCGTCAGCACTCCCAAGGCCCACCCATGGCCTCAGTGGGACTCCTCCAGGAGTGCACTCTTGATCCCAGCTTTGTCAGTAAGGAGCCTTAGGTTATTTACAAGACCAGAGTCCTTAAAGTAATTATGTTCAAGTCCATTAAAATGAAAAGAGGAGGGGCGCCTGGGTGGCTCAGTCGGTTAAGCATCCGACTTCGGCTCAGGTCATGATCTCACGGTCTGTGAGTTCGGGCCCCGCATCAGGCTCTGTGCTGACAGCTCAGAGCCTGGAGCCTGCTTCGGATTCTGTGTCTCCCTCTCTCTCCGACCCTCCCCCATTCATGCTCTGTCTCTCTCTGTCTCAAAAATAAATAATAAAAACATTAAAAGAATTTTTTAATGAAAAATGAGTAGGAATTTGAATGAAATTAAGTGAAAAATTTAAATGAAAAATAAGTAGGAATTCGAAAGAAATGTATGTACATATTTCAAAAATTCAGGGACAGAGGGGAAGTGGGCTTAGAAGTAGGAGGAGGTAGGGTATCAGAGTGGGAGGCTGGCCCCTCTGGGAAAGAACCTGCAAATGGGCTTCCCGCTTACTCATTCCCACACCTCTGAGGTTGGGTGGGGGAGGGAAGATGTTGCTGCCTCAGAAAGGATGGTCACGGAAGTAACAAAGAGGAGGCCACAAGGAACGAGGAAACTGTCGACATGGAGAATAGACTCAAGGCCAAGATCCAAGTAAAACATCAAATTGGAAAGAAAAAAAAGAAACAGAAACATTTCAGATGACAGAGCTGAAACTGTCTCTGGGATGTGGCTACTTAGGTTTCCCTCTCATGCCTGACAGCTAGGATCAGAGTGCTGCCATTTCTAGCACTGAGTCCTTGACATGTGATGCCTCTGGTACAGATGGAACCCACTCACCGCGCAAGTAATCTGGGCAGGGGACGGGGTGTGTGGAGCCAACTTGCACCCCCGACTCGGGTTTCCCAACCATTAGTTTGTATTTGAAACCTGGCATTAGAATAGTTCATGCTGGGACACTCTCTGAACTCTGCTTGCCCTGGTCCTGGCACTTCTGCCCTACAAAGGGAGGGGAATCTTAAAAGCATTTTTAAAAAAAGCAAGGAAGAGGATGAAACACTTGTAAAAGCTTTTGATAGTACTGAGTCACACACACAGAAGCAATCAAGTGGTCAGGGTACTGTATGTTCTGTAACAGATACAGTAAAACTCTCAGTGTATCAACCTTTCATATTACCTCATGGGGCAGCAAGGCTGAGCTACAGTTGAGAGCTACACTGAAGTTTCTAAACATCTGGGGCTTTTAAACACCTTTGCACTAGATATTGGTTTGGGGTGATGTACAGCTTTGGCAGAGAGCTGAGCCCTGAGTGCGTGTAAATTCTGCAACACTGAATACAGAACTGGGGTTTAAAATTCAGTTATGTCAATTATTGGCTGCATGACTCTGAGCAAGTTATCTAACCTCCGGTCCTCAGTTTCCTTATCTGTAAAATGGGAGTATTAAAACCTACTTCAGAGGGTCATAGTTGAGATAAATGAAATGAGATGATATATGCAAAGCATCTACTATAGTGCCTGGTACGTGGTAGATGCTTCGTTCATTCAACCAATATTAACTGGGCACCTTACTATTTTCCAGGCACTATGCCAGACGCTGCAAATACAAAGTAGCAAAGACAGCCTTGGCACCTGTCCTCTGGAAGCTTTCGGCATGGCCACTAGTCTAGTCACCTAATAGTAGCACTTACTGTGAATTGCTCGTCTTGACTGATGTACGTGGATGGTAGCATGTAGGTTACAGAAATAAGAGAGGTCCAGACTTTGTTCCTCAACTGCTTCCACTTGACTGAGAAGGTAAGAGAACCATATAACTGGATGGCTCTGCTACTAATTATGTGACCTTGGGCAAGTCATATAACAATTTTGGAGCAGGGCGCCTGGGTGGCTCAGTCAGTTAGGCATCTGACTCTTGATTTCAGCTCAGGTCATGATCCCATGAGTTTGAGCCTCACATTGGGCTCTGTGCTGGCAGTGTAGAGCCTGCTTGGGACTCTCTCTCTTCCTCTCTCTCTGTCCCTCCCCAACTCATGCATTCTTTCTCTCTCTCAAAATAAATAAATAAACTTAAAAAAATCTTAAAAAAAATAATTTTGGATTTCAATTTCCCTGTAAGTAAAATAAGGAGCTTGGATTGGATGGCTCATTCTCAAACTTGACTGGGTATCAGAATCTCCTGGAGGAGCTTTGGAAGTATAGATTCCAGACCCCCACCCACACCTGCTGGTCAGAATGTGGGGCTCAGGGATCTATCATGATTTTTTAAATGTTCCCAAGTGATCAAATGCAGACATCTTGGTTTTGGTCCATTTGTAAGATCCCTTTTAACAGGAGTAAAGTTCTGTGATACCTCACTGCCACACGAAGCTGAAGCTAACAGAGCCACAGAAGAGGCACCAGCACAGCATTATGAGCAAGGGTGAGGAGAAGGTAGACAATGGCTGGGCCAGTGGCAGCACGGAGTGAACTTGAGATGGGCCTTGGCTGAGGGCTAGAATCTGAACTTGGGAAAGGGAATAATAGCATGGAGAACAGAAGCCAAAAATTGGGCCAGAGGACAATGCGCTTGAATGGGAATGATGGGACAGAGGTTGCCAAGTTGGATTAAGACCAACTTCATTCATTCATTCATTTATAATGTGACCTCATTCAGAAACAGGGTCTTTACAAGGTAATCAAGTTAAAAGTGAGGTCATTAGGGTGGGCCCTAATCCATTATGACCAGTATGTTTATAAAAAGGGGAAATTCAGACAGAGAGACATTCATGGAGAGAAGACCATGTGCAGAGACACAGGGAGACTGTCATGTGAAGAAGGGGGACTGGAGTGTGTGTGCAGAGGCCAAGGGATGCCAAAGATTGCTGCTAACCCACCAGCAGCTGGGACAGAGGCATAGTACATTCTGCCTCACAGGCCTCAGAAGGGACCAATGCTGCTGATGCCTTGATTTCAGGCTTGTGGCCTCCAGAACTGTGAGATAATACATTTCTGCTGTTTTAAGCCACCTAGTCTGTGGGATTTTGTTACTGCAGCCCTAGGAAACTGACACATGATGTAACAGAAATAGAGGCAAAAGAGCTGTGAGAGACTGTGGATTAGAGGCTTGACAATTCATTTCCTGGAAAGGTTGGATTAACCCACTAATTATGTACTGAGAATGTTGGCACTCACCGTTTGGTATCATCCAGTATCAACAGATATTTGCTGGGTAATTAATGAGATGTTGGGGGTCAAGGAAAAGAAAAGATGGATTCCTGGGAAGAACGGTGGCAGGTGGGAAGAAATGTAGGTGTCGTGTCAGACATGTGAACTTCTCCAGATAGAAATATCTAGAGGCAGCTGGAACACAGAAGTGAAGCTCAGGAGAGAAGTCTGGGCAGAGATTAAGCTTTGGGAATCACCCATATCGAGACAATAGGTTGGATGAAGTGAGAAAAAATTATCTAGGGAAAGAAAAGACAGCTAAAGGCAGACTCACCATAAGTTAGGGTCTCCAAAGAGTATGGAGAAAAAGAGGAAATAGGAGAATCTGGTGGCTCAGAAGCCGGTAGAGGATATGTCATGGGGGAGGCCCTAGCTATGGCAGAAACAGAAAAAAAGACATGGATTTTGGCATATTTCAAGGCATTTTGTTTCCATATTACATCAGGTCCTTTTTTTTTTTTTTTTTTTTAAACATAAATCCATGACAAGTCTTGAATGGTTTTAAATGGAGCAGTTTTGAATTTCTCAAATTCAAGTAGAGGTTCTGGGGAAAAAGAGTGTTAGTGTTGATGTCTTGAGTGTTTTTAATAGCAATTTTAACCTGAAAAGCTCAAAGAGCATTCGATCAGGCAAATGATCTAATAGCAAGTACGATGTCCTAATGTCACAGATACAAAGGCTCAGAAAAGTAAAGATTTGTAGCTCCATTTGCCCAGAACATCAGGTTCAAGTGAAGAGCAGGTTCTGATTCAGGGGCAAATGTTCAAATCCAAGCACCAGCCAGTTCATCCATTTATCCACTCATTCAACACATTATTGATCACTGCACTGCACTAGGAGCACAAAGATGAATAAAATCATCAAGGAACTTACAGTCCAATGGGCAAGAGAAACATATTATCAGGTGTTAAACATCTTAACTAGAGAAACTTTAAAAAACAATAATGTTCAAAGATGGATGACCAGATAAACAAAATGTGGCCCAGGGTGCCTGGGTGGCTCTGTCGTAGAGCATCCAACTTCAGCTCAGGGCATGATCTCACGGTTTGTGAGTTTGAGCCCCACATCGAGCTCACTGCTGTCAGCATAGAGCCCACTTCGGATCCTCTGACCGCCCCCCCCCCCCACACACACTCTGCCTCTCCCCCACTCATTCTCTTTCCCTCAAAAATAAAATAAACATTTAAAAAAAATGTGGTCCATGCATACAATGACACATAGATGAACTTTGAAGACATTATGCTAAATGAAATAAGCCAGACACTAAAGAACAATTATTGTATAATTCCACTAACATTAAGTACCCACGGTCGTCAAATTCATAGAGGCGGAAAGCAGAATGGTGCTTTCCAGGAGCCAGAGGGAAGGGAGAAGATTGGAGAGTTAGTGTTTAATGGGTTGAATTTCAGTTGCGGATGACAAAAAATTTCTAGGGGCAGATGGTGTGATGTCTGCAAAGCAACATGAATGTACTTAAAGCCACATAAGTGTATACTTTTTTTTAATCTTTATTTATTTATTTATTTTTGAGAAAGAGAGAAAACAAGCAAGGGGCAGAGAGAGAGAGAGAGGAAGAGAGAGAGAATCCCAAGCAGGCTCTGCACTGTCAGCACAGAGCCTGACTCAGGGCTCGAACTCATGAACCATGAGATCATGACCTGAGCCAAAGTCGGACGCTCAGGCGCCCAGAAGTGCAATACTTAACAGTGGTCAATTTTATGTTATATACACTAAAAATGTTGTTACTGTGTTTAAAACAACAACAGCAACACAGTAATGTTTGTGACCCTGTCAGACGATAATTGAAAAATTAAAGGTCTTTTTCCATGATTCTGATCAGAACATACATCTTCTTCAGCTCAGTGAATAGCTAAGTCCGTATGCCACCAGATACAAAGTTGGGTTGAAAGGAGAATGTCCCACTTCTATTGCCCAAGTTGATAGGTGGCAGCACCCCAAGGATCAAAAGACATATGGAGGCCTTCCTGACTGTGACCTCATGTGTAATCCATTCTTAACTCACAATCAGGGATCCAATGGACCTGATATAATGTTCCAGGGGTTCAGGAATTGTTGCCCATCATCAGGGAGAAATAAGGACTCTCTCAAGTGGCCTCCTCTCTCCCACTGCCACAGAAGTGAGATTTTGACCACAGCCCTCTCAGAAAGAAACCAAACTCAGACTGCAACCAGGGGTACTGTCGTTGAATTTCAGTGGCACTTTACCACTGGCATTAACTGTTAATATTTGTCTTAATAGATGGCATTCTAAATTTCTTTTTTTATGCTTATTTATTTATTTAGGGAGGGGAAGGGGAGAGAGAGAGAGGAGAGAGAGAGAATCCCAAGCAGGCTTCATGCTGTCAGCACAGAGCCTGACAAGGGGCTCGATCCCACAAACCATGAGATCATGACCTGAGCCAAAAACAAGAGTTGGCCGCTTAACTGACTGAGCCACTCAGGCTTCTCCTAAATTTCCTTCTAATACACGGCAAAGGTATGGAGAAGCTGGCTGCCAAATATTAAGTCAATGTCAAAGTCAAGTAAAGAGCAGGTCAAATCTGTTATCCCAATACATACTACATGTTTTCAAGTTTTATTACAATTATTTAGCATTTGCATACTTAAAAGTAACTTTTCGGTTTTATTTTATTATCTCTTTACTTTTAGAAATGTTAGAAAATAAGAAATAGGGAGAACTAACACTTAAAACTCTACCATTTAGAACTTTTTTAAAAATTTGATCTTTTTTTTAAAGTTTATTTTGAGAGAGCACAGGTGCACAATTGACAGTTGGGGAGGAGCAGAGAGAGAGATGAGAGAGAGAGAGAATCCCATGCAGACTCTGCACCTGTCAGTGCAAAGCCTGATGTGGGGCTTGAACTCATGAACGCTGAGACCATGACCCAAGCCAAAATCAGACACTTAACCGACTGAGCCACCCAGGCGCCCCTAGAGAGAACTATTATTAACACTTTGGTGTAGCATCTTTTAGCTGAAAAATGTCCTATATTCATTTTTTTAAGTTCAATCCTTTGTATGGGAATTTGCAATTCTTCCTACATACAAATGGCAAAGAGTGATCTAGAAGAAAGGATCAGGTGGCTTTCCCAGCACCTCACGGTCTGTCAGGAGGAAGGTCAGAATTAGAATTCAATTCGAACTCGGCCATCCAAGGCTCTCTGACACTCCAGTAACTATCAGGATGATTAGAGTCATTGCTTACCACAGCCAGAGCCCCTGGCTAAAAATACACCCTCCTCTGAGATGGTTTCCGTTATTTAAATGTTTGAGAGCCAGCCAGAGCCTGCCCTGGGCACGGAGCGAACATCTGGGCAAGGGATTGGCCAGAGAACCACCAGGCAGCTGGAGGCCATATGGGTCCAGAGCCTCCCCAGTGGGCAAGGCCTCCCTCCACCTCCCTTCACCTCTCTGCACAGCACATTGGGCCTTCAAAGCCCTCCACCTTCTCTTTTGCCAGATCACAGCTCTCCTTTGCTCCTCTGCCCTACCTCACTTCCCCACTCTGTCCAGGAGAATAATTTCTTCTGCCTTCTTTGTTCCTTTTCCCTGTCATGCCTCCATTGACTTCCTTTTCCACTCTACCCTGCACCTGGAAGAGTTTTTCCCTCTCTTGCTTGTCAGTCTGATGGTTTCCTCCAAGTGCTTCCTCACAAGCCATTTGTCTCTGAAAGGCTTCCATGGATTTCCCACACTGGTGGCTTTTCTGCCACTTCCTCTGACTGGTTAGCCTCACCAGAGAGGGATCATGCATTTAACCAAATTCACCAAGATCTATTCTGGATTAAGCACGGTGTGCTTCTGCGGGCACAGTAATGAATGGGAAGAGGTCTCCGCCTTTAAGGGCCCAAGTCCAGTGAAGGGAAAGATGAATACAGATAGTTAAAGGGATGTGCTAGATGTGTGTTAGAGTTTGGGGGGACAATTTTGTTAGATTTTGGGAGCTTTGAGAAGAAAGTAACCTTGCCCATGGAGGTCAGGGAGGCATGAAAAGAGCACCCCTCTGAGTGAATCTAGTGGTAAAGGTCATCATTTCACGGGTTTGCAAGGTGCAAAGGGGCATTGCCAACAGTGGGGAGGGCATGTACAAAGGCCCATGGGCAGGCTAACTCAGGCAGGAAGGGCTTGGAACTCCACACTCAGGAGTGAGGGTCCAGCTCCTCGTGGGGCCACACTGTTGCTCCTGGGTCCCTAATAAAAGGGCTTAAACTGGCTGTGAGCTCTTCAGAATCTGTGGCTAATTCTTATTTTCAGTTGGGAAAGTTCAGAACAGTTTTCCCCAGACATCACAACAGAGTTAAAACCATTGCCACATGCATTGTCAGAGGTTCATAAACATCAAGGAGTGGCCATGATGCAGTCACTGGAGTCTACTGGAGGCAAATAACCTCAGTGATGTCAGATTCTCAGAACTTGCGAGTTTGCTCATCTACTAAATATGGCGATGGACAAGGGCAGGGACTTGCTCAGACAAAAGAGGGTTTCATAGTCAAGTAAGCATGGGAAACACTCCCCCTCCTGAGGGATTCACATTGCATATGAACACATTAAAGTTCTGTGGTAGGGGGAAACAAAAGTGTTTAATTTGGTTGAAACCAGCATTTCTCAAGCTTATGTAATCATGCAATTCTCCACCACCCCTCTCCCCCTGGAACCAAATATCTATTAACCTCTAGGGAGAAACACATGTGGGAAAGTGCTGGATGAGATGGTTTCCAGCCTGCCTTTCAGCCATTAAAACCCACTGCTGAATGGATTGAGAATAAGTAGTCAGGCTGGAACTAGAGTAATCGAAATACGATTGGGTTTTCTATACACTAACATTTATTCTAAGAAGATAATGGAACTAGAAGTAGGCGTGACTCTGAGAAAGGGTGTGATACTAACGATGAAGGGTCATGCGGGAGGCCCAGAGTGAGCAGAGAAATAATACAGAAAGCCTGAAGAAGTCCCACAGGGAAGACAAACTGGTTGAACGCTGAAGCCAGGAAAACTTCGATCAGAAGGAAAAAAGGACCCAATAAGGAAAGTTTAGAAACCCCACAGAGGTTCTTTGGGCACCAAGAAAGGCTGAGCTAGGGATCAGGAGAAGGTGGGTAGGGGGGGGAGGGATGGGTTAAATGGGTGATGGGCATCAAGGAGGGCACTTGCTATGATGAGCACCGGGTGTTGTATGTAAGTAATGAATCATTAAATTCTACTTCTGAAACCAATATTATACTTTTATGTTAACTAACTAGAATTTAAGTAAAAATTTGAGAATAAAATTTTAAATAAAAATTTCCTGTGAGAGGGAAGCTCGGCAGCCCAGTAAGGGTATGCTTTCTCCCAGTGAGAAAGCATAGCATGATCACAGGTAGGAGGGGAAGAATCAGATAACCTTGGGGTGAAAGAGCTACTGAATATCTGGGGCTGAAGGCTGCTGGTCACCTGTAATCTACAGCCCTTCCCCTCCCCAGGCCTCTGGGACCCTGCTCCACTGCCCACACTGGTCTCTCAAGTATCTTATGCCCCTTTCTGACCCACCTCCAAGTTATCCTTACCTCTGCTGACCCCTCATGTTACCCTCAGTTCCTGACCTCCACAGCTCAACTTGAAAGGGGTTCCAGTGCCGTATTTATGACTTCCTGGATGGACTAGCCACCTCCAATTCAACATGTCCAAAAGTGAATCCTCCCACTTCCCCTCAGTCCAGCCCCTAACATCATCATTCACTTGAGTGCCACAACCATGTTCCAATCAGGCAGACTTCAAGTAGACTAAGTCACTGCCCATGACTACATAGGTGACCAGTCTTATCAAATCTACCCCTGTGCCACACTTGGTGGAATCTCATTGTGCCACCTGACCCCTATTATAGTGGTCTTCTAAATGTTCTCCAGACTCAAACCCTGGGAGGGCAAATAGTCACATATAGGCCCCTCTCCCTCTAACCTTACCCAGACGCCAGTCATAAGACATCAGGAATGGATCACGGCAATCTTTCCTGCTAAACCCACACCTGGCCTCACAATCTTTCTTAACAAAGTATACAATCCAAGGAAGCCAGCATCAGTCAATGAAAGTTGACACTCAAGCACACATTTTATCATAGTTGAACAACTCCGAAATCTGCATGCAAATGTCAACACTGCCAAACAAATCTCAATGTTGCAAATTATGCCATAGTGACACAAAACTGTTATCACCTCTGAATGGCAGAATTGGTCACAGTTCTTCATATTGTTGTCACTTCATGTGAGTAATGTGACTGAAGAAATGACTGAGTTATTCATTCATTTGTTTATTTATTATTTTTAATGTTCATTTATCTTGAGAGAGAGAGAGAGCACACTCATGCAAGGGGGAGAGGGGGAGAGAGAGGATCCCACGCAGGCTTCGTGCTGTCACCACAGAGCAAAGGGTGGAGCGCCAGAATCACTGTGCAGGTCCTGGGATGGCAGTGGCTCCCTGTCACCGCATCAGAGCCATTGTCTGATGCCGGACCCTCCACGATGGCAGGGCAGGGCATCTGCCCCGGTGACTGGTGAATTGACTTCAGTCTGTGGAACCCAGAGCTGCCATCATGATTCCAAGCATATGTGCACCTTCACCGTAGGACTTCTTCCACGACAGTGCCCGGAGGGGCCCCAGCGTATTTCAGGACACCTGATTTGCCTTCTGCTAGAACAACCGGACACAGTAAAATCCCAACTGTCTACACTCAGCTTAATGCATGGGTGTGAGCCACATGACTCAGTTATCTGTCTTAAAAAGGGTTTTTATTTCCCCTCTAGAGAAAGATCCCTTCTGAAGAAAGCACAGCGTATGTTGGAGGGAAAACGGCTGTCCACAGGAATTCATTTACTTCACTTCACCTCATGTACCCTCCTAAATCCTGAAGCTGAGGCACGGATGCATGTTTGATATGGGATGGCTGACAGAAAACGCGTCCCCAGGGAAAGAGCCAAGAAGGAACTCCATAAGGATTAAATGGATCTGCCGTGCCGCCATGCTGACAAGCCTCTGCAGCTCTGAAATGACAGCAAGTTCAGAACACAGGATTCTCAGATCTCCCGAGACCACAGAAATCACCTGGGGGAAGTGACACGTGAGACAGCCTAGTAAACAGGACTGTACAGAAACAATCTGGGCCCACGTTGTCCATCGGTTTGGAGAACTCGCAAAAGCCCCAAAGTGGGAAATTCCCACATTCCTTGTCCCGGACCTCCCGGACCTCTCTCAATGCCCATTCTGATGTGGGCAATCTGTGTAACAAGGTGGCCACCGACAAAAAGCCCTAACAGTACCTCTCGTGATCCTTCGCATCTGAGGACAAGAGGGCCATTTTCAAAGTCCCCTCACACATCCCTGCACTGATCCTCACAACACCCCAGGGAAGTGGGGGCACACACATGAGCTCCTCAAGAAACTGTTCCTCAGGAAAGGCAAGTATCGGCCTGAGGGCAGATGGTGAGCTCTCCAATCCAGACCTCTCCAAGTCAGGACCTGTCTATCTCATCTTTAATCCAAACACCTCAAAGCCTTCTTACTACCATACAAATGGGCAAATGGCAGAGTGAAATGATTTGCCTGAGGTCACACACACATGTAAAGCATTATCGTATTATCACCTGCTCTGGGAAAATGATTCCCATGAACTACAAGCTTGCTAGTTGATGGAAAGAACAGGCTGGCATGGGAGACTTGACTCACCCTCAATGATGGACATGCCATTGAAATATGACTCCTAGAAATACTTTCCAAAATATTTAGCAAGATGATAATGTTCAATCAGAATCCTGTGTTATCTCTAATTAGCTCCAATTATCTTGAGAAGTGTCATGAAACACAGAACTAAATTAATTTCAATTCACATTTAACAGACACACACCATGTAGTATTTTGTGGGAACGGAGGGAAGAGTTCTCACAACACATAATGATACATGCTTCCATTACAAAAAATTTACTTTTATTTTCAGGGGACTTTCATTCACCTATAAGCTTCTAAAATTATGCAAAGACACTATGGACATAAAGCTCAAGTTACTGTGGAATTTGGACATTCCTAAGATCCCTGAGCTCTAACCACTAGGTGCCTCATTCAGCCAACACTCCTACTCAACAAGCCAACTGTCAGATGGGGCTTTGATGCACAAGTCATCTGTTCCAAAGGAAAGTCCCTAGGCTTCTGAGCTCCTGGAACCTTAACAATATTAGTGACAATTACAGGATTTTCTACTTATTAACAACATTAAATACTCTCTCTATATAAGCAATTTGTATTTTGGCAATTTATCACAGCTTAACCAGCTTCTCTCAACACGTTCAGGTCACTTCATCTATTGATAACAATGCAGGATGCCTAGAGACCTGTATTAGCTGCTCAATATGTTTTGAACTTTCCTTTTTAGTAGTGCAAACAATGCTCCCAAGAGGAAGCAACCCACAAAACAGGAGAAAATGTGTGCAAATATAAGATCTAAAAAGCCACGACATATTAACAACACTCACAACTCTGGGTGCCTGGGTGGCTTAGTTAGTTAAGCGTCTGACTCTTGATTTTGTTTCAGGTCATGATCTCACTGTTCATGAGTTTGAGCCCTGTTGGGCTCTGCACTGACAGAGTGGAGCCTGCTTGGGATTCCTCTCTCTCTGCTCCTTCCCCAAACACAGGTCCACGTGCTCTCTCTCTCAAAAATAAACATAAAAAAAAAAAAAAGAGAGAGAGAGAGAGAGAGAACACTCACAACTCAATAATTAAAAGACAATCCAGTTTTCCAAATGGGCAAAGGATCAGAATAGACATTTCCCCAAAGAAGATATGCAAATGGCCAATAATGCAAATCAAATCAAACCCATAATGAAATATCATTTCAAATGTGTCTTAATCTGCTCAGGCTGTCATAACAAAATACCATAGACTGGATGGCTTAAACAACAAGAATTTATTTTCTCACAGTTCTGGAGGCTGGCAGTCCAAGATCAAGGTGCAAGCATGGTTAAGTTCTGGCGAAGTCTTCCTTCCTATTTTGTAGACAGTCACCTCCTCAACAAGGCAAAGACAGAGTATGTGCATTCCTGTATCTCTTCTTATAAGGACACTAATCCCATCATGAGAGCTCCACCCTTATGACCTTCCAAAAGGCCCCATATCCAAATCCCATCATATTGAGAGTTATGGCTTCAACATGTGAATTTGAGGGGAACATAATTCAGTCCATACCAATACCTACTAGGATGGCTATAATAAGAAAGTCAGATAATAACAAGTGCTTACAAGGATGTGGAGAAATGGGAAGCCTCATACATTGCTGGTGGCACTGTAAAATGGTAGAGACACTTTGAAAAGCAGTCTGCCAGTTCCTCAAAAGGTTAAACACAGAGTTACCAAATGGCCCAACAATTCAACTCCTAGGTGTCTGCCCAAGAGACTCAAAAATTTGCATACAAATATTGGTAACAACATTGTTCATAATAGCCAAAAAGTAAAAACCCTAATGTCCATCAACTGATGAAAGAATACAATGTGATATATCCATACAATGGAATATTATTCAGCCAGAAAAAGAAATGAGGTGCTATAACATTGATTAACCTTTAAAAACATTATGCTAAACAAAAGAATCCAGTACAAAACACCACATATTGCATGATTCCATTTTTTGAAATGTCCAGAATAGACAAATATGTAGACAGAAAGTAGATTGGTAGTGGCCTGGGACTGGTAGGGAGACTGGGGAAAATGGAGTGACTACAAATAGGGGTGGGGTTTCTTTGAAGGGGGGAGGATGAAAATGTTCTAAAATAGATTGTAGTGATGGTTGCCCAACTCTGTGAATATAATAAAAAACACTGAATGGTACACTTTAAATAATTGTATGGAATGTGAATCATATCTCAAAAAAACTTTATGTATATGTATATGTATATGTATATGTATATGTGTATGTATATGTATATGTATATATGTATACATATATAGTAAGTGGTAGTTAACACCCCTGGAATCCAGCTGACACATGCCATACGAGTAAGGGCCATGCCCTACAGTAAGACTTCTTCTAGACTCAATCTAATAAAGTCCAAAACTGAGCCCTAGGGAACTTGGGTTGCTCAGTCAGTTAAGTGTCCGACTTCAGCTCAGGTCATGATCTCACTGTTCATGGGTTCAAGCCCCAACATCTGGCTCTGCGCTGACAGTGTGAAGCCTGGAGGCTGCTTCAGATTCTGTCTCCCTCCCTCTCTGCCCCTCCCCCACTTGTGCTCTGTCTTTCTCTCTCTCAAAAATAAAATAAATAAACATTAAAAAAATTAAAAACGCTGAGCCCTAACAAGACCTGCAGGAAAGATGAAGTTACAGTTTGAGTCCTGCTACATTAAAATTTGTGCTTTCTACAGATCCTCACTAACAAAGTGTTAAACCAAACCTACATTGGCACAGTGATTAGCCAGCGATTTAACTGTCTGCCAAAACAGGAGTCAACACACTTCAGAGGATGCTAACAAAATCCAGAGTCTTTAAAACCTATTATCATCTAATATTCAATAGAAAATCACCAGACAAAAATAAACAAATAAATAAATAGGAAAAATTTGAGACAAAATAGTCAAAATAAATCAAATTTGACAGGCCTAGGTGTTCAACTTGGCTGACAAAAACTTTGATGTTGCTATTATAACTACATTTAAGTAAGCAAAGTATGTTCAAAGAACATAATAAAAATATGGTCTTAATATGGAAATAAGGGAATCTCAGCAGAGAAATGGGAACTATATAAAGAACCAAATGAAAATTTAAGATCTAACGAGTGCAGTAACTACAATGAAAAATTCACTGGATAATCTTCACATCACATTGGAGATGGCAGAAGAGTCAATGAGCATTAAGACACAGCAACAGAAACTAAATGCAATTAAAAGATAACAATAAAAGGATGATAGTGGGGCATCAAAAAAAAGAAAAAACCCATCAGAAGAAATAATGACTAAAATTTCCCAAAGTTGATGAATCCTGCTATAACTGATGGATCTAAGAAGTTCAGCAGATTCCAAGAAGGATAAACGTAAAAAGAACCACGCCTAAGGACATCATGGTCAAAATTCTGCAAGATAAAGATAAAATCTTGAAAGCAGTGGGGACTGGGGCTTGTGGAAACACATTGTGTCCAGGAACAAAAAACGTTTAAAAAGCTAGCCAACTTCTCATCAAAAACGGCAGAGGTCAGAACACAACGAAACAACAGCTTCGAGGTACAGAAAGAAAAAAAAATTATACCCCGCAAAACTAGCCTTCAAAAACAAGGATGAATGAAATAAAGGCATTTTCAGATAAATGAAAGCCGAGAGAATTCACTTTCAGTAGACCTGCACGACAAAAAAATACTAAAGCATATCTGTCAGGCTGGAAACGTGGATCCGCAGGAAAAAATGAAGAGCAACCGAAATGATAAATAAGACTGTAAAGTAGAAAAAACTGTTTTCCTTCTTCTCATAATTTACCTAAAAGACAACCAACTGCTTAAAGCAAAAGCAGTAACTATAAATAGGGGTTTGTAACATATATTGAGGTAAAATATCAACTCTGTAAAGTGTGGACTGTGAAGAGGTGTGATGTTGATTCTAAACAGACCCTGAGAAGCAAAGGATGTTTGCAGCCACAGAGGACCACCAAAACCAAACAAACAATAACCACAACAAAAATGGGAGGAGATCAGTGGAAAACAAATAGCAATATGGTAGACTTTCATCAAACCATATCAAAAATTAAATGATTAGGGGTGCTTGGGTGACTCAGCCAGCTAAGCCTCTGACTCTTGATTTCAGCTCAGATCATGATCTCATGGATCCATGGGGTCCATGCTGACAGCACAGAGCCTCCTTGGGGTTCTCTCTCTCTCTCTCTCTCTCTCTCTCTCTCCCCTCTCTCTCTGACCCTCCCCCACTTGCTCTGTCCAAATAAATAAACTTAAAAAAAAATTGAATGATCAAAAGTTAACATCACCTGTAGTAAGAAATACTAACTTTATGTACCTTGTGATATGATGCATTGAGAAGGACACGGCATCACGTCTGTAGTATTCCTGCCAGAAATGCATAACCACAATCTAATCCTGAGAAAACATCAGACAAGCCCAAACTGGAACATTCTTTAAATGTGCACATCAAAAATGTGAAGGTCATGAAAAACAAAAGAAACATTGAGGAAGTGTCACTGACTGGAAGTGAGATACTGGGTTGAATCCAGGGGCAGAAAAAGACAATAGGAAAAAAAATAGGCAAAATTGGAAGAAGATCTGTGAATTACTTACGAATACTCAAACGATACTAATTTCTTATTGTGGACCATTGTTGTGTGCTTGTGTAAATTTTTTTTTTAATTTTTTTTTTTTTAATGTTTACTTTTGAGACAGAGACAGAGCATGAACGAGGGAGGGTCAGAGAGAGGGGGAGACACAGAATTGGAAGCAGGCTCCAGGCTCTGAGCCATCAGCCCAGAGCCCGACGCGGGGCTTGAACTCACGGATCATGAGATCGTGACCTGAGCTGAAGTCGGACACTTAACTGACTGAGCCACCCAGGCGCCCCGAAATTTTTTGTTTTTAAGAGAGAGCACAAGAGTGGGGGAGAGGGGCAGAGGGAGAAAGAGAAAATACCCCAAGCAGGCTTCACGCTCGGCATGGAGCCCAACAGAAGGCTCCATCCCATGACCCTAGGATTATGACCTGAGCCAAAATCAAGAGTTGGACACTCAACTGACTGAGCCACCCAGGCACACCGGTTGTGTAAAATGTTAATACAAGGGAAATTAAGGGAAGTATATACAGGAATTCTCTGAACTATTTTTGCAGCATTTTTGTAAGTCTACATTGATTTCAAAGTAAAAATTGTAAAGATGGAACTAAATTGAAAGACTAAATATCTCAATTAAAAGCCAGATTATTGGGGTGCCTCGGTGACTCAGTCAGTTAAACATCCGACTTTGGCTCAGAACATGATCTCACAGTTGTGAGTTCGAGCCCCACATTGGCCTCCCTGCTGTCAGCACAAAGCCAGCTTCAGATCTTCTGTCCTCCTCTCTCTCTGCCCCTGCCCTGCTCTCCCTCTCTCTCAAAAATAAATAAGCATTAAAAAAAAAAAAGGTTGTTATATTAACCAAATATCTAGAATGATCCAAATATCTACCAAAAGGGGATACACTGTCTCATATTCATTCAATAAAATACTACTCAGCAATAAAAAGGAAGGAACTACTAATACCTCAACAACACGGGCACATTTCACAGATACTGTGCTAAGCAAAAGAAGCCAGACACCAAGAAAAAACTGAGAATTCTGGTATAATTCTATTTGTATGAAATTCTAGAATAGGTAAAAGTGACTTACTCACATAAATCAGATCAGTGTTTGCCTGAGGTGGGGGGGGGGGGAGGGAGTCTGTGGAGACTGCAAGTTGCCAGCGGACTTTCTCAGGAAGTCAAAATATGATTGGGGTGTGGTTGCATGGTTGTCTATATCTGTCCAAATTTATTGAAGTGTGTACACTCACAACCTGTGAATTTTATTGTATGCATATTATATCTCAATAAAGTTGACTGAAAAGGAAAAGTAAGCATCGCTGCTGCTCAGCTGTGGCAACAGAGGGCGGCATGTGAAGGAACAGGGCAGAATGTATGAAGTCTGAATTGGGGCACTAAGACTTTTCCTAACCTGCAGCTATAAACAGACTGTGGAAGTAAGTTCACGGTATTTTCTCAGAAGCGTGTGTCCCCTACTGAGCCAGACATCTCAGCCGGACACCATCTCTCCACAACTCCCTCTCTGAGGGCAGGCATCACAAGTTTTTTTTGTTGTTTTTTTTTTTAATGTTTATTTATTTTTGAGAGAGAGAGAGACACAGTGCGAGCAAGGGAGGAGCAGAGAGAAGGAGTCACAGAATCTGAAGCAGGCTCCAGACTCTGAGCTGTCAGCCCAGAGCTCAATGTGGGGCTTGAACTTGTGAACTGTGAGATCATGACCTGAGCTGAAGTTTGATGCTTACCTTGACTGAACCACTCAGGCACCGCCAGGCATTGCAAGTTTTTAAGGATAAAAAATGCCACTTAAGGCTACTCCTCAGCACATGGATGGTTAACAGGACGCTTCAAGAATCTAATATGAAAGAAAAATATTTAAAAGCTGCCTGGTAAGCTTTTGACCAGGATTCTCTTGATTTGGCTACAGTATAATACACTGTCCGTATCTGAAAATGCAATGTTATTGAGGTCAGATAATTGCTGAATTGACATGCTTGTGTAGCTTATTAAAGCCCGTGCTTAACTATGAAAATAACACCAACTCCATCCCTTCTTTCCAGACACAACCAAGCTTTGGATAGTGTCAGCAGAACTAGTTACTGTGACTGCACAATAGCATTTCTCATGGTTGTTCAGGAGCACAATTAGAGCAAACATCTACTGAGTGATTTCTATGCGCAAGGCCCTGCTAAGTGCTTTCCAAGCATTCTGTGTAATCCTCACAACGGCCTTTTAAGGGTTTCAGCAGATGACAAAACTGAGGTCAAGTTTGTGGGTAACTTGCTCAAGGTCACCTCTGTGCGATATTCCCACTCCTGGTCAGTTTTGGGGCCAGGATTGGGCCAGTACCTTTTGGGCTCAGAATTTGATTTCTCAAGCACTGTACATAAGAGATTAGACTTACTCTTTCATGAGAAAGATATTTGTGTTAATATTAATGATACTTTATCTGACTAAATTTCCAATGTCAAGGCAGTGAAACAGGAAAATACGAAATGGAAAAAAAGCAAAACAGTGCATATTCTAGTTGTAGGATGTTACTTCTCTTTGATCCTTTGGGATACTATTTTACCTCACCAGACAAGCTTCTGCAAAGTTTCAAAGACTCTTTCCTAGAAATAAAGAAATAAGACAAGTGCCAGGTATGAATCACTGCTGAGTCACCTGGAGCTGCGTTTTGTCAGTGGACTTAAAAAAGTCTCCGTCTGGGTCACATTTCCACTCCACACATCCTCCTACAGGTAGGCACAGTGCCTTACATTGGTTAGAAACCACTTTCACACACACTGTCTCAATCCTAATAACTACTCTATGAGTTAGACAAGGCAGGGCTACGTTATAAACCCATTTACGGATGAGGACAGGGAGACTTGTCCAAGGTATCTTCTGCCCAAGATCCCTGGTAAACAGGGGCAGAAACCACAGACTTCTGATTCCCAAGTGACTGCCTGGGAAACTGAGAGTCCTCGAACACCAGTGTCCAGGATCCACGGGACATCTGGTCTTTGCCTAATATTTCCTATCTCAGTTTTAACTCTTAGTTGGTAGATGCTCAACATGAAGGTGACTCTCTAACTCTCCTATTTGGCAAAATAACAGTAGCACATTTCCAAGGGAGCACTAAGGCGGGTACCAAGAAATGACATCAGATCATCCTAGTAAATAGTGATCAATGACATTACCTTATTTATGAGATGCTACGGATTCTAAATTGCAAAGTTCTCCCAAATGAACTATGACACATACTGATTTTAAGTTGCATCCTACAGGCACCTGGGTGGCTCAGTCAGTTAAGCGTCCAACTTCAGCTCAGGTCATGATCTTGAGGTTCATGGGTTGGAGCCCGGTTGGGTTCTGTGCTGACAGCTCAGAGCCTGGAGCCTGCTTCAGATTCTGTGTCTCCCTCTCTCTCTGCCCCTCCCCTGCTCACACTCTGTCTTTCTCCCTCTCAAAATTAACATTAAAAAATGTTTTTAAGATGCATCGTAATCTCAGATATATGAAAATGTATCTTAGTATTGATGATATAAGACAATTCAAAAAATAAAATAAAATAAAATAAATTAAAAAAAAAAAGACAATTCAAGACCAGCTTTCTTAAACTGCGGATTATAACCTCTTTAGAAGCCACCAGCTCAGGGCACCTGGATGGCTCAGTCATTTAAGTGTCAGACTTTGGCTCAGGTCATGATCTTGTGGTTCATGGGTTTGAGCCCCACATTGGCCTCTGCACTGACAGTGTGGCGCCTGCTTGGGATTCTCGCTCTCCCTCTCTCTCTGCCCCTCTTCCACTTGTGCTTTCTCTCTTTAAATAAATAAATAAACTTAAAGATTGTTTTTAAAAAATTGAAGCTACCAGCTCACTAATTTATCAATATTATTAAGCAAGTAAAAACAATGCTGAATGCTGGGACTGTCACTGGGAAGAGAGAAGCAAAGATACGTAGGGTGTCATTTCTGCTATTCAGAACCCACCTCTCAGATTGGGTCCTCATGGAAAATTCCAAAGAGCCAGGAACTACAGAGCTTTGAACAGTACCTTGATAAAAAGTCGCTGGCACATAAGTGAATTTTCAGGTCTCCTTTGCCTCCTCAATGTTGAAACAAATCAAATTATACAATACTCAATTCTTCTGTTTTTTTTTAATGTTTATTTTTGAGAGAGAGAGAGAGAGAGAGAGAGAGCAAGCACACACATGAGCAGGACAGGGCAGAGAGAGAGGGAGACACAGAATCTGAAGCAGACTCCAGGCTCTGAGCTGTCAGCACAAAGCCCCACGCAGGGCTTGAACTCACAAACTGTGAGATCATGACCTGAGCCAAAGTCAGACGTTTAACCAACTGAGCCACCCAGGCACCCCAGCTGATACTCTGTTTAAACAAGTACATAGTAAATAACAAAGCCTCTTCTGGCTGGGCACCCGTTTAATCAGTAGGATGGCTGAGGGAAATCACCTGAGGTGATCTGGGTACATATAGTCCTAGCTGCACGTGGGAACTCACCTAAGTTCTACCTGAGAAGACAGCTTAGCCAACCACATAACTAGTGGTGAAAATAAGACCCCATCGCAAGTAATTACAATATAGGGCAAAGTGTGAAAAGGGCCATTGTAACGAATGTCTCCTGATATAACAGCTCTTCGGGAAGCCAACTCCAAGCAACAGAGAGATCATTTCTGACAGAGGTGACCAGGGAGGTAGCATCTGAGCCATACCTTGAAGAACAGGTAGGTTCTTCAAAAAGGAAGGGAAGGGGTCTGAGAGGAACAAGAGGCATGAGCAGACCCTGAGAAGTAGGGGAAGCAGTAGGAGAGAACTCTGGAAAGGTGGTAAGTTAGGGTAAGATTTTGAAGGGCACTGAACAGCAGAGTAAAGATGTCTATTCAGTAGGCAAAGGAGGAGTCACCCAAGAATTGTGAGCAGGAGAGGGACCTACAGCGAGCAGGGTGAGGGGTGCCCTTGTGTGGGTAGACCAGGGACAGACAGCAGGTGAGAATGTTGGGGCCATAATTCACATCTGATGCATAAAAACTCACACTCAGGCAGTGGCACAGAAACAGGATGCAAGACAAGTGACAATTCCAAAGGATTTAGGGGACGTGGAAACAAGGGAGACAACAGAGACACTTTAGGACAGTGGTGCTTAACCAGGGGGAGGTTTTGCCCCCACAGGACAGCTGGCGATGTCTAGCAACACTCTGACTTAGCACTACCGGCATCTAGCGGGCAGGGGGCAGGGATGCGGCTAAACATTCTGCAATGCACGGGACAACCCTCCTCAACCAAGAATTATCAGGTCGAAAACAATCAATAGGGGTGAGATTTAGACATACAGTTTTAGAACTGTAAGGAAACACAAGTGGTAGAGATGCTACGCTGGTCCTGCGGCTCATGAGACGAAAGGCAAAGAAACCCAGGGCCTGGCTCCACACAGACTACAACTGCTCGCCAGGTGACAGACCACACACTTGTTCCTCGGCCCTATGTGCACCTGCTCCGGCCAGGCCCTGTGAGGTACTGAAGGGGAGCGGCACGGGCACCGTCCTCATCCTTAAGGTGTCACCATTGGGAAAGGAGCAAGCACGTAAGGAACACACACGTCTACGAACACATATGTGTCTGTACACGTATGTGCAGAGAAGACTGAAAAGGAATGCTCCAAAATATTATCCATGATTACCTCTAACTTGGAATTAACATTTTTATTTTTCCAATATTTTTCCCTGAAAATATGAATGGATTGAAAAAATGAAAAAAAATTGTTTTTCAATGAACCTGTCTTAATTTCGTCAGAACAAAGAGAGGTATGCCACACAGTCTCACCAGCTGCCCCGCGTCTGCCCTCCAGTGAGGGAGGGGGAAGAAGAATGGGGAAACCACAGAGCCGAGGAAGGACCACCTCTTCCCCTTGTAGCCCTTCCACGTGATGTGAGAGACCCTCACCGTTCTTTCAATTCCTTCACCCACTATGTGTCAGGCATTGTTCCACATAACAAAACAGACAAAATCCCTGCCCTTGTGACGTGTATATTCTAGAAAGAGGAATCAGACAAAGAACAAACATGTAAAATATATATAAATATGCATGTCCAATGGTTATAAGTGCTATGGAGAAAAGTAAGGCAGAGAAGGGGGTGGGGAATAGGTAGGAGGTTTGGGGTTTATACAGTGGTCAAGGAAGATCACAAGCACATGACATTTGACGGAAGGCCAGAGGAAGGAGCAGGAGAGTGGGATGCAGTGCAGGTAGAGGGAAAGCAAAGTGCGGAGCCCCAAGGCAGTTGCGTGCCTGCTGGGCTCACAGACCAGCAAGAAGGTCACCGTGATGCAGCAAAGGGAGAGAACAGAGGTCACGGAGGGAAGCAAGGGTCAGATCAGCCAGGCGAGTGAGCTGTCGTAAGGACTCTGCATTTCTCCTGCACCAGATGGAAGGCCAGCGGAGGGCTCAGTGGCACAATCTGATGTGGTTCAACAGGGAGACCAGGGAGGAGTCCGTCCATCACTGTGATCCCACAGAAAGCTGCTGGTGGAATGAGACAGGAGAGGGGTGGGGAAGGTGAGAAATAGTCATGGATCTGAGTATCTTCTGAAAGTAGACTTGGCAAGATTCCCTGGTGGTTTGGATGTGGGCAGTGAGAGAGAGAAATCAAGAATGACTCCGGGGTTTATGGTGGAGAAACTGGAAGGGTGAGGAGAAGAAGCCTGTGCGAAGAGCAGGTTTAAGGGAAGAGGTCAGAAGGCAGGCTGGGATGCCTCTTCGATTTCCTAGACGAGACGCTGCTTACGCCGTTGGGCACACCAGTCTGAAGGTCAGGGGAGACCAGCAGGCAGGAGATTAAAACGTGAGATGGGAAGGAAGGGGACAGTACTTACAGCCATCAGAATGGATGCAGAGGAGAGAAGAGGTCTGAGGAGATAAAGGAAACCAGGACAGCTGCTGCCAGTGACAGAGAAGGGAAACTAGGCTATGACACATCACAGGAGGTAGTGGTACAGTTGCCTGTGGCAAACTAGAGAGCTTTTCCTATCAGTTCTTTTCGAAAGATACTCGATGTGGCTTTCCTGGATGCTTGTGCTCAGCAGTCTAGGACCAAAGAGATAAGATCTAGTAACTTCTAGATGGTGCCAATCTGGAATGACTGAGTGCCTGGGATACAAGATACCCAGGGAACTCCTAAATCAGTTTCTTCACTGTCTCTCAATCTGGTCACACACATGGGTGAAAAATATCCCACCAGTAATGGCAGCATGGAGGAATGATCCCCTTGAGAGCAAGTGAGGACCCAGGACTTGAGCAACAGGTCAGGTCAGTGCTGCAAGTCATGGATCTAGAACTGGGCCTCAACGGCTTCCTCTGGCTTCCTGTTCCTTCTGCATTTCCACCCTCTACTGCATCCCCAAACTGCCTGTGATGCGCACGATCAAAGATCGGTCTAATGCATAGGCTATGGGAGAATAAAAGAGTTGAGAGCTTCTGAAGTACTGCACACTTGCTATCTGCATGCAGTAGAAGTTACTAGAACAAAAGCTACTGAAGTTCAGGAACTATGTCTTATATCTCTAGCACCTGGGACATGCCTACATCAATATTTGTTATATGAATAATTCAACCATCATCAGAAAATCAGTAAGGGATGGCATACTTATTAGGCAAAATGGGCCCATTTCTAGCAATGAACATGCTACACAATTCATTGCCCTCAGATCAACAGTAACAAATATAGCTTGACTATCTTTTAACCTCAGACACTGTTCAGACACTGTTTTCGCTCTGAGGATGCAGTGCAGAACAAGACAAACATGGGGCAGGGGCAGACTTTTAACAAGAACTAATAGGGGCGCCTGGGTGGCTCAGGTGGTTAAGTGTCTGACTTTGGCTCAGGTCATGATCTCGAGGTTCATGAGTTTGAGCCCCACATCGGGCTCTCTGCTATTAGCACAGAGCCCACTTCGGATCCTCTGGCTCCCTGTCTCTGTACCTCCCCTGTGAGAGCTCTGTCTCTCAAAAATAAATAAACATTTAAGAAAAAAAATAAAAAGAATAAAAAGAATAAACAGGAGAGTTACAGATGGTAGTAAGTGCTCCAGAGGAAACAGAGTGCCTGGGGGCAGGTGACAGTTCTGCTTGGCAGGATCTCTCTGAGAAGCTGAGACCCAAATGGGTGCGAGGAGCCATCTGAGGGGGGGGGGGGGGGCATGAGCAGTCCAATCAGAGGGAGCAGCAGGTGCAAAGGCCCTGAATGAGGTGGGGGGGGAGGCGGGGGGGGGGGTTCCCTAACATCATGCACACCTACGTGTGGCAGGAAGTGGATGTGGAGAGGGAACTGCTGGAGGCTATGGTGAGCTTAGGAGACCTTTGTGCAGGGCTGGGTTGTATTTCTTTCAAGTTGCAGTGAAGGTAAGGAGGGTATTCTCTGGGAGGTGTGAGAGCTCCCTGTGAACATCACGAATGATACGCAAAGTCTGTAAGAAACCCCATTTGTAATGGCTCTGTTTCCGACACCTCTGAAAGAGGCCTCATTCTCTTTGAGAAACTGGGAGATTAGGTTAGGAGATTAGGACTAGGGATGGGTAATCCCTGGGTTTTGACAAATTAAAGGACCCAATGCAACCCTCTAGAGGCAGCCTCACGTCCATTCTGGAGAAGGGATCTTACCTGGGAAAGCAAGGGGGTCCCTGCTTGTCAGCCTGAGGCTCCCTAACACAGAGAGAGGTGTTGGGAGGGTTGACCACGAGTTTAAAAAAAAACAAAACAAAACATTTTTTTTAGTTTATTTATTTTGAGAGAGCGGTGCATGCACAAGGACGGAGCAGAGAGGGAGAGGAATCCTAAGCAAGCTCCACACTCTCAGCACAGAGCCCAACGTTGGGCTCAATCCCATGAACCAGATCAGGACCTGAGCTGAGATCAAGGGTCGATGCCTAACCAACTGAGCCACCTAGCCCTCCCCCCTCCAACAAAATGAATTTTAAATGTCTCAACTGGAATGACTTTAAGTGGGAATACGCTCTCAATTTGTCACAGGGAACTCTCCTTCACTCACTATTGTATTACAAACTCTCAGCTCCTCCCTCATGCATTCTGGCTACCTGCTTGGCCTTTGGGGACACAGGAGAATGAGACCTGAAAGTGTCTCTTTTCTAAGTAACTGTACTATTTGGTCTCACGGTGGTAGACACATCCAGCCCAGGGGAAAAAGGAAAAGTCTCAAATCTGATCTTCCCCTTTATATTTAATGCTTATTTGCGATTTGGTATCACAGAGGTTACCTTTTTAAGAATAAGAAAACACAAACGTCAAGAATTTGAGTGGTTTCAAATACAGGGAATGTTTCAGCATCTGCTTAGTAAAAACAACAGACTTTTTGAGATGGGGTCAGCAAGACCCCTTCCCTCTCAGCTGGAGACTTGTTCAGTCCTCAACTCTACAGGACCACATCAGAATCCACTCTCCTCCTAAGAGTGCCCCACTTTTCCCTCCCTTCACGACAGCCACCCCTGAACATCTATGCTCTCCTGTTATGGGTCATTACACAAACGGGGACCCTCAATTCCCACTGATGCGACGATCAAAACATCTATGCCTGATTGGACAGGGTCGGTGTTCTTCATGAGGCTCCCTGGAGAACTGGAGGGCACATGCTGACTTAAGCAATGAGTGTGCTGCTAATGTCCCACACAAAACAGCCTCCATCTTTAAATGCAGAGCAAGTAGGGGGCAGGGGCCAAGTAGTTCTCCCTGTCCTGCCAACAGGCCTTCATCAGTAGCATGGTAACATTGCACTTCTACAGTCCTACAAAGTCCTGGACACAGTTTTAGTGCTTTATATACACTAATTCTTACTACACCCCTCCACACAGCAAATACATAAGTATCATGTTACTGTTTCTACTTTACAACTGAGGAAACTGAGGCACAGAGAAGTCAGGTAACCTACCTGGCCGGAGGTTACACAGCTAGCTTCTAAGTGCTGGGGTTCCACACCCAGGCAGCCTGACTCCAAAGCCCCGGTCTCCATTGTCTTCGCCTTCTATAGCTTCAGGTCTCAGGGCATAATCTGATAGTGCAGTCTAGAACTCCTCCCCATTCTCTTCTCCCCTCCTCCCAGCCTGAGTCCCATTCACCAGCTCCTGCTCCAGAGTGCGACCTGGAATTTTCCAGTTTTAACCTTATATACAAAATCTCTCTAAGGTTTAATTACCTTGATTGCAACTCATGCACCCCAAACAAGATCTGGGTGAAATATTTAGTAATTCATTACTCAGTTTTTTCCAGGAGAACTTTCTCAATGAGTATAGGTGAAATACATAATCTTAGAGATGATCTATGAGGAGACTCCTCTGAACTGCAGCCCCCTGCAGCAATGGAAGACGGATCACATGGGATATTTGCTGGAAAGAGAAACGCAGGAGGGTGCAGGAGTCCTGGTTCAGACCCAGGAGATGCCCCAAGTGCAGGGAGCCGAGCTCCCCTTCTGTGGAAGGAGAGCAAAGGACCCTCAGCAACACACCTGATCACCCCCAGCTAGTGTCAGAAAAGCTTTGTTACCATATCTTTTGCTCTCCCAGCAGGAATCAGAGCAAATCTACCCACTGAACATTCTAGATAACTCCACAGTGACCTTTGGGGACTAAAGTTTGCAAACCAAAAACTTCTAACCCACTGCCTTTTCTAACTAAGCTTTCCCAGGCCTGGGGAAATCCTCTCCTGACCCTTTATCAATTAATCAGACAGGAGCAACCTTTGAGGGGTTCGCATTTCTGGGGCTCAAGGGGGCTGTAGAGGAGAGAGGGCTGGAAACCCAGCCTCAAGTCACCCGAAGCTGGAGACGGAGCCTCGAGGTAATCCTCTCCTCGGGAGGCCGACTAACCACAGAGGCCCCTGCCAGGCCGGAGCCCAAAGCCAGGAGCACAACCAGAGCCTCCGGCGCGACCACAAACCCTGCCTGCGCGACCACGGTTTGTGAAACAGTAACTCTGTGAAAGCAGCCGGCCGGCCCGCCCCTCCGGTGGGAACGCACCTCCTCTGATTGGCGGCTTCCCCTCCCCAGGCCCGGCCAAGGCAGAGGGATTTCCGAAGCGGAATCGGCTAAAGCTGTTGAAGACGACAGAACGCTAGCACGGGAAGGGGCCTCCAGCGCCCTCATTTTATGGAAGAGAGAGCTGACACCTCAAAAGGAGAAGCTGCAATGCACCTCGCTCCCGCCCCCCTCCCCTGCCCCCCATCCCCACCAGGGTAAATAACCTTCCCTGCAACACCACAGGAAAAGACGCTGATGCCAAGAACCGGACATACAGACAGGTTGGGATCTAAGGGGGGCCGGGGGGAGGGGGGCTGGAGGTTTGGGGGTGCAAAAAGAAATTGAGAAAACACTCCTTTGCCTTTAAGGACTGCAACTGCCGCCAGCACTGTACTTGCCCTTAGGGGGTCCCAGACCAGGCGGGCGGGGCTGGGTAGTGGTCAGTCAGCATGGCAGCCCTGGGGACCTTCGGTGACAACATGTGTCTACGTGTCCTAAAACCTCCGTGCGCGGCAATTGGAGGGTCTCCCTCGAGGACCAAACCAGGTTCCAAGTCACCCAGGAGGAAAGGAGTTGGGAAGAACGCCACATGGGTGGAGAAGCAGGGAGGAAAGAGACCAACTTTAGAAAGTCTGGAAGAGGATTCATGCAGCACAAAAAGACCCAACTGCAACCGCAGGGGCAAAGAAGTCAGGAAATGCTGCCGGATCAGCCAGCCCAGTGGCCAGACCGCCAGCCAGAGGGTCAAACTGGGATGGAGGGGGCGGAGGTTTAAATTTAGCCAGGTAAACAGAGCCTTTGCCAGGGGGAGAGGGCCCGGTAGGAGCAGAGCAGTCACCTGCTCTGCGCAGTTGGGGGACCTGTCGCTGAAGGAAGGGCACAGGAACTACCCCCAACAGCAGGTGGGCTCCCAGGTTGGCTCCTGGCTCCACCAACAAGCTAGCCACCATGCTCCTCAGAGTTGGATAGAAGGTTATTATTACTTTAAAAGGTGGCTCAATTTGGAAACAACCAGACCTTCTCATCTCTATCATGATATCTACTCCCAACCCCTCTGCTGGATTTTTCTGGATTCCTACATACAGTTTAAAGATGCTCAGTAGAAACCAGGCAGGGATGCCCAGATGAGGCTGGGGAGCTTCCATATTCTCTCCTCCTTAGAGGATCTTTATAGCTTAGTGCTGTTGTGAGTCTTAAAGAGACCTGAAGGAGTTACAAACACTCAGGATTGTGTTCAGGTGTGGGGGTGAACAAAGGTGGAGTCTGAAGGAAGACCTGTTTAGAAGACTACAGAGATAAATGGCAGGTAGTTTGAAAAGGAGCTAGGGAGGACCAAACCAGAAGAGTGAACAGGAAAGCTTTTGTGGACATGTTGTTTTTTTTTATTTCAGAGAAGGCAAGGACTATCACCTCATATAAAAATTTCCTCCCCTGCTGGAGATGCCAGATGTGGCAATCCAGAAACCAACAGAACTATCTTAGAAGTAAAAATTAGAACAGACTAGCCTAGTCCTCTGCCCTTCTTGAAGAAAAGCAAACAAAAAATCTTTCAGCTGCCACTAGAGTTAAAAGGGGGGGGGGGGTGGATATTCAGGTGAATAACAATCCCAGATTTTTGCTTTTCACAGCATATGGCGCCCAGCAATTTGGCAGTATCCCTTTCACTTACGCTTTTGGGCTTTAAAAAAATTTTAGAAAACTTTTTTTTTTTCCAAGTCAGTGAGATACCCTTCAAGATACTACAGCCACCAAATGAACTTAAGAGGGGTCTGGTTTCAGACATCCTGAGCAAACACCTAACACACACACACACACACACACACACACACACACACACACCCTCACTCATATATTCATACTCAAATACATAAGAAGCGAAAGCCTGGGAAAGTAGGAAATCCACAGATGGAAGAGGGCCAGCAAGCTCTCCAAGGCTGGCTTCTGCACCCCTGGCAGTCAGAAGCCCCCGCTTCCAACGCCCTCAGTGTGCCACACACCCTCTGTCTGATTTTCTTCAGGAAAGAAAGAGGAGCTGTCTCTCACAGCTGCCCTTAGGTATTTATCCACCACTGTCTCTTTAGGTCCTTGTATTCCATTCAGCTCCTACCCTGGTGTGAGTTCCACCTGCATGTTTGAGTGTGGAGACAGACCCCCTGTGAAGTCTGCTTCTTCTCTTGGGCTCATGGACTTGGCATCACAATGAAGGGCCCAGCTACATTGCTCCTGGCTCACAACTGTGCAAAAGAGGTCTCTTGGCATTGCCTTTCCTTCCCAGGAGACACACCTCCCCCTTGCTATTTATAACCACAAATCTTCTGTGTCAAAGAGAGAACAGACACTATTTTGAAATGGAGAAAAACCACCACTCATAGGTCGGTGTGTTTGCCAGGACTTGTGTGTGTGAGCCTTGGACAGGCGTGTGGGCACAAGCTTGAGGCCTGGCATCCACTCATCCCTGGCTGAGATTGGGAGTCTTGCCTTTGATAAGTAAAGCCCGCAGCTGAATCAGACAGCAGGAGGTGTGGCTGGGTCCAGGAAAGGGTCCTCACACTTTCTGAGGGTGTGCCTGCTGCTCCCAGGGCCCTATGTTGCCTTAGGGGCCAGCCACAGAAGGAGTCACCCTAAGGTTCCACCCACGTGTGCGCATTAAGTGCTGCTGTTTGGCCCTGCCCTGCTGGCCCAAGGTTTTCTGCACCAACATGGATGACATGGCACAGATGCCCCGTGACAGCTCTCTGTCAAGTGGGCACATTCCTGGGCTACTGTAGCAGTTCAAGGGACTGGTAACATGATCCTGAACCTTTCTCTCCAGGTACCAGGTTAAAACTCTGCCCAGGGTGGTAGTAACTGAAAGCTATTGCCAATGTGATCAGGTGGCAAAGCAGTGAAGGGGGGGGGGGGGGGAGGCGGGCAGGGACAGGGTGGAGAGCAAATGCCTCCATTCACAGCTGGGTAACCAACCCACGGCCTGAGCCACCTCAGTTTCCCTCTTGCAAAACAGAAGCAATCATGCTCCAAGCAAATTGAATCATCTCTCACAGTGATTCGCAGGATGGAAATATCTAGGAAATGCGGCTCTGACTAGAGTGCATGGCCAAATATCCACTGAGGCTCCACGAGAAAATGGAGAAAGAGGGCACCCTCCCCCCACCCACCCACCCACCTTCTCCCAGGGCTGGGATGGATGAGGCACAGGAGCGGAGGAGCAATGAAAGAAAACAGAAAGCTCCCAATTCCACTCAGCGCTTTACCTGCTCTGAGGCTTAGGCAGGAATTCGGGCACCAAAGTAACCCCGCTCCTGGGGGTTAAAAAAATCCAGATGTAGTCCTCGCTCCCGTCTGCTGATGCGGGACGCAGACCTCAAGCACAGAAGTCCAGCTGGGCCGACCAAGCCCGGAAAAGTGACCAAGAAGCTCCAAGGGGCTCGCACTCAGCAGGAACCAGAGACGGTCCTTGCGCGCGCCCGGGGGCTACAGCCGCCCCGGCCCCCTCCTCGGTCGCCCTACCCTGGGGAAGGACTGCGGCGGGCGCCGGGGCTGCAGGGGGAGGGCGAGCAAGCCCTAGCCTACCTGCCCGCGGCCAGGAGCGCGCCCTCGGTGCCCAGCCCCGCACGCTCACTGGAGGCAGTCGCGCGCGGAGAGTCCTTCGCCCCAGCTTTGTTCGCGGCCGGGGCACTACGCTTTCCCCGGCGCTCCCTGCCCCCCACCTGACCCCGGGCCGCCAGCTCGAGCCAAACGCCGCGAGGTTCCCCGCCGAGCGCAGGGCCCCGCTCCCCGGAGCCTCCGCGCCGCCCCTCGGCCCTTCCCGCTGCCGGGAGCCGAGCGCAGGCGGACGCCCAGGGGGCCGCTAAGTCGGGGCGCTCCGGGAAGTTTCGGCCGCCGAAGCCAGGACGAGGACGCCTCTCGGGCGGCGACAGCCGGGGGCCAGGGGCCGGGGGCGGCGACGGAGGCCCGCCGGCTCCTTTTCCCACAGCTGGCAGCCGGGCGCTTACCTGCATGTCCCGCCGCCTGGCAGGCCCGCGGGCTCTGGCTGGCCGCTCCGTTCGGCCCAGGTCTTCCAGCGCCCGGCTGCGCTGGGTCGGCCGGGCGCGCCGGCGTGCGGTCTGGAGGGCTCTGCCCCGCCGGGGACGCCCGGAGCAGATCCTACCGGCTCCTCTCAGCGAGCGGGCCGCTCCGATCCCGCACCGGATTCTTCATCCGCCGCCCGGCGCTGGGCTGGCGGCGTGGACCCGCGCGCTCCGCTCTGGGGGGCCCGCCGGGGCTTCTGCTCTGCCCCCCAGACGCTGGAGCCAACTCCGCGGGGGCAGCGGAACCTCCCCTCCCCCGGCGGTCCCGGGTCTCGGAGTCCGCGCACCGGGCTGCCGCCGGGAGGGCTCCCTGCTCGGCGCCCGGGATCCCCCGAGCTCAGCGGTCGGGGGTGGTCGGGGAGCGGAGCCCGCGGCCGAGCTGGAGGGAGGCCCTGGGCCCGCGGCGCCTGGCTCGGGCCGCCGCCGTCGGTCGTCGCAGGGCTGCGCGCTCTCCTCCGGAGCGCGGGACCCGAAGAAGTTTCGGCTCCAAGTTGGCTGCGGGGCGGGTGGCAGCCGCGGCTCGGAGTGCAGAGGCCAGCGCTGGGCGAGTGGATCCCCGGGGCTCCGCCGCCTCCGCCCCGCCTCCCGCGCCTCCTCCCCGCCCCCCGGCAGCCGCGCCAGCCCCTGACTCGCTCCTTCCCACCAGCGGAGCCCGCGACACCCCTCCCCAGGGCTCCTCCCAGGCGCGGGGACCGTGAACTCCGCACCTGCCTCCCGCCCCACGGGCGCACTCGCCTTGCCCCTCCGCCCCTCGGCAGAGCCGCCCCGGGCTTGGACGCGGGGGTGCCGAGGGGTGGGGGCCCGCCCCAGAGGCCCGCCGCCCGCCCCCTTCCCCCGGCCCAGCACAACCGCGGCCTCCTCCCGGAACTCGACCTGGTCCTCTGCGAGGACCTGAGGGACTCACCCTGTCCAGCAGCCCCCTCGGGGCACCCCACGCTCCTGGCTGGCGCTGCGGAGCTGGAGGCTCTGAGAGCAGGGAAGGTTCCGGCCATAGCTCCTGAATTTACATCAGCCACTCGCACGCGTTCGTCCTCCTTTGAATACCCCCAGAGATCTGTTATATCCACTTTACAAACTCAAGTTATATCCCCTCTTGATCTTGGACCGCCCCCCCCTTCTCCTACAGCACCCAGCAGAAATCTCTGGGACTAGGAAATCTGGTGGAGGAGGGGGTACACCAAGTAAAATGTTTCCAAATGGGAAATGCATTCTCCGATGGCTTCTGCGACAGCTCTGGGGCTGAAATATTCGCCTGCCTTTTTATGAGGAAACTGAGGCACAGAACATTGGCACGACCAGTCCATAATCACTGAAGGGAGTTAGTAGCCTGAAAAGTCACTAGAGCCCAGTTTTTAGCCTGAGCTCAGACCGAAGTTTAAATACTTTCATTGAGGTCCCCAAGTCCTGTTGGTAGATTAGCTCATAGCACCTCTGGGTGAGCTGTCCAAGGAGTTAGCCAAGGCTTCCCAGGAGGCGGGAGCTCCAGCCCCGGCTGCTGGACGCTAGTAACAGGGCACCAACAAAGAGCAGCCAGCAAGGTTTGAGGCGTGCCCTCCAAATGCCTTTTCTTTTACATTCTGAGACCCAGTCTCTTCCCTGAGTGAGTAGGAGGTCACCCTGCTAAAGAAATTGCCTTTGAATGCAGTACAGTGAGGAAACAAAACAAAACAATAGTAATAATCGAAGGCTTTGCCTTTTCTTAATTAGTAACCAAACAAGGTGACAGCCTCCGCTTTCAGTGGGGGAAGGGGCCACAGGGAGTGTGAGGGAATGAGGGACCAGGAACCCACCACATTGGCCTGGCTATAAGGACCTATTGTCCTCTGGCTTTTACAATAAGGAAAGTAAGAGCTGTTTTAGCAAATACCTGACTAATTAGAGGGAAAGGCTTCCTTGGAATTGTGCTGCCTTGGGCCGGAGGTTCTCTACGACTTTTCTCACCTCACAGTGAATGGGGTTTATGAGACCAGGTCCAGCAACTTTAAATGAATAGCCTATAATTGCCATTGGGGGGGGGGGGGGATGGTCCTGCATTCACTGGGGGGAGCTAGTTCAAGGCTTTATCTTTGGGGACAGATGGAACTGGGAGCAGAGCTGGTCTAAAGCAGCCATAAAAGCTTTGAATCCACTTTGTCAAATTACAAACAGGCTCAGTTCCTCTCCTCCTCAGAAGAAAGCATCAGTTCCGGGGGTAGGGTCTTTGCAGGAGGTCAAGGGAAAATCTGTCCAGGAGGCTCCTATCACTCTGGACTGCAACCTGGGGGGATTTGGAGGTCCCCTTCATGCATGCGTTTATCGAGCCCTTAACACACAAAGATGACTCAGACCAGTTCCCAGCCTAGGGAAGTTTCAATCTAAAGGAGTGGGGTGGAGTTAGGGGCCAAACTTCTCATTTGGGGTGTAGAATGAGCACAAGAAGGGACACCTTTGCTTGGTCTCCAGCTGACAACCCAGGAGAAGAGCAGGTGACAGATGACAGCACTCCCACCTGAATGCCGGTACCTACGTAGTCCCTTTCCTCCTACCGTAGTCTCTGTCCAGGATGAGTCAAAACTTGTGGCCCACAGAGGAAAGCTGCAATGGCCCCAGGAAAGGGGCTTGTGGCCCAGTAACTGGGAAAACATTCGAATGAGGAGCCAGCAGAGTCCTGGGCCAGATTCCCAAGGGAAGTGGTGAGAGCCCCATTGCTTGAGTCACTGAACTGCTGGGGAGTCTAGAGCCAGCCCTGGAGGCAAGCTGATGGGAATGTGGACAGATCTCACCCATGTTTTGTCTGTGATTGCTGGGTGGGGTCTCTCGCCTTCTCCCCCAAATAAAACATATCCTGACTTGGCATTTGTGGTTTAAACAAAGAAAGAAAAAACAAATATTTGGGCCTATGAAAACGTGTACTGATTCCTGCTCCATTTGTTGGAGACACTGCCCCCCCCCCCCCCCCCGCCATGCCCTCACAGGCCACCAACCACCCCCAGAGGTCTCTTCCAAGCCAGATGGGCTAACAAAACCTCGTTGGAAAGAGTCAGAGAGGAGCCAGACTCCATCTCCTAAGCTCTCTGTGGCTTTCCCATGGGGGTACGTCTAGGGCTGACCTCTGGCCCTTGGACTGTGCATTCTTTGGGCAATTGCCCCCTTACCCGCCCCAGCCCCAGCAGGAAGGGCTTCAGGTAGCACTGCTGCTCTGGCTCCTTGGCGGTCCCTGTTGCTGGAAAGTTCTTCATTCTGCCCCAGTCTGTTCTCTGGCCCCTTTCAAAGGATTTATTTGGGATGCACCGAAAATTTCTTGGGGAACCAGCCTGATGAGCATCTGCAGCCCCAAACAATCATAGAGGCAAAGCTAGTGACCTTATATCCTGACAGCTGGTTCATGGTGCTGTACCTCTGCTGTCTAAGCTACTCAGGGCTCCTTTTGTGCTTGTTATCTGGATGTTTTTTTAGGAACAAGGGCTTAAAAAAACTGGTGGGTTCTTTTTTTTTTTTTTTTTTTTTTTTTTTTTTTAATGTCTTTTGGGGCACCTGAGTGGTTCAGTTGGTTGAGCTTTCGACTTCGGCTCAGGTCATGATCTCACAGTTGGTGAGTTCGAGCCCCAGGTCACACTCGGTGCTGATAGCATGGAGCCTGCTCAGGATTCTCTCTCTCTTCCTCTGTCTCTGCCTCTCCTGCATTCTCCCTCTCTGTCTGTCTGTCTCTCTCTCAAAAGTAAATAAATAAACTTTTGAAAAAACAACAACCTCTCCCCAAGAATCATGCCTTGTGTGGTATATGCTCAATAAATATTAATAATAGTCTTTTTACTGTTAAATAGACATGACTTGATTTTCCATTTAGATAGTCTAATGTTGCTCTTGGTTCTTGAACTCTTGGATTTTAATCCCCATTTTTTTCACCCAAGAGAAGACAGAGTCCTAAATTGTCCCTTGAATGAATTCCTGCTTTACAAATATCTAGAATGAAGGAGGTGAAGGTGTCACTAAAAATCGGCAAAACCCAGAGACCCCCACTGACTGGGACGGCAAGCATTTCAAGTCAGTACCACCTGTCAAGGTCCAATAAAGGGACAACCAGAAGGGCTGACAAATGTGGTCCTGTTAATAAGCTGCTCCAGGGGCACCTGGGTGGCTCAGTTGGTTAAGCGTCCGACTTCAGCTGAGGTGATGATCTTATAGTTTGTGAGTTCTAGCCCAGCGTCAGGCTCTGTGCTGACAGTTCAGAGCTTGGAGTCTGCTTCAGATTCTGTGTCTCCCTCTCTTTCTGTCCCTCCCCCACTTACATTCTGTCTCTCTCTCTCTCTCTCAAAAATAAACATTAAAAACAATTTAAAAAATAAGCTGCTCCAATGCTTGACCAAAAATGAGGCACTAATTGGAATTGTTATCAGGAAATGATATTTTTCCTTGTGACAGTTTAACAGTGCCATGTCCCTCCTGTTTTCCCCTTCTCAGCTTTGACTGAAGTCCTCTTGTGTATTCTGTACTGAGGAACCCACTGAGGAAAGGGGGACAGAGCACCACCCTCAAGGAGCTTTGCTCTAGTGGTGGGGCCGGGGTACAAGTGGACAGAAACAAAACAAAGGACCAATGCCCATGCCATATACCCCTAGGTGCTAAAGCCATACCAGCTTACGGCCATCGGGACTAAGGGTAGAGGCCTGGGCTGTCCCCCGCTTCCTTCCTTGAAGAGCTCTTTTACCATGGACACTTCATCTCCTCTCTCTGGACCTCAGTGTCCTCACTGCTAAAGAACATGGATCCCACTAATCCCTAAGATTTCTTCCAGAACTAAATGAATCTATGGTTGAGTCAAAGGGGAAATGGAGAAAGATGGAAGTGTGGGTGGAAGATCATGAATTTGACTGCAACATTTTGTGTTGCAAAATGTGTGTGTCAGTAGGGCCATCAAGTGTTGACAGCAAGAAATAGAGAACGGGAAGGAGGGTTAAAGGTCAGAGTGGTGGGAGATGGGGTCTGAGTGAAGGGAGCTGGGAAATAGGAGAGCGGGTGTGAGGGTCAAGGCTGGAGGAGCTGGCAGAGCACTTGCTCAGTAGGTGTGGATAATCCTTGCAAGTTTAGCTAAGGAGGGTGGGGGAGGGACCAGACCGTGTGGCGGGGGCAGGGGGGGGAGGGGGTGGTGCATGGGGTCAAGTGATGTGGTTTTCACGGTAAGGGAGCCCTGGACACGCTTGAAAGCAGAGAGAAGAAAAGCGGGGAGGGTGGGATATCCCCGCCATTAGAAAGGGAGGGGGCAGGGCTGGAGCAAGACCCCACTCCCTGGGAGGAGGGAGGCCAGGAGCTCAGCCGGGGGGGGGGTAGCATTCCAGAGCCTGAGGGGCCCCTTCTTCCTTCTTCTCCAGAGACAGGACGCCAGGAAAGGCAGATACCCTGAGAATGAGGGGGGAGGAAAGGAGGCTGCGTTTGCAGTGAGGAGCACTGAAGTGGCCCCAAGCAGGAGACATACCTATGCCAGTGTCAAGGTCACTAGCTCTGAAGTAGCTCCTTGGGAGGCTTCCTTGGACACTGATGGGTTGAATTGCTGGTTTATTGGAATTTCTCAGGAAAGAATGTATGTTAAAACCAGATTCCAGGCGGCACCTCCAGCCTTCTACGTATATGTGGTTGCAGTCTGTAACTGTTAAGGCCCCACAGATGATTTCTGATCCTCAGCCCAGTGTGAGACTCAGTCACAGGGTCCCAAAGTTCCGGCACCCAGCCTACAAGGTGGAAAGGCACTTGCTGGAATGTGTAAAACCCTGGGGAAGGTTGTGGCCACCCCCAAGCCTCAGGAAATTACTAGTTAAGTCCTCTCAGGCTACACTGCAGTGGTGGTAGAAAGAAAGGGGGTGGGGTAGAGCTCAAATCTACCTGGTTTTCCACCAGCCTGGTTTCTTCCTGCATTGGCCTTGGCCAGGTCTTGCTGGGGTGCACTCTGCCCAAATGACACTGGATTCCAGGTTCCGCCATCACCACCGTGTTTGAGTTAACTTTTGCTAAATGGTACTAATAAGGATGATAAAGGAAATCCACAGGTAATCCAAACATCTCAAGGTAAGTAACAGTTTGTCTCCTAACCTGTAATTATCATCAAAAGCATTTATAAACTCCTGAATTCCGCTCCATGGGGCTGGGACGCCTTGCTAGGCAGTTTCCTATCTGAAGTATTTGTTGGGCTTGAGGAAAGTGGTTGTGCCCCAAGAAGCAAACAGTAACAAGTGAAAACATATCATTGTAATAGACAGTTGTTACCCTTTCAGAAGGTTAAACTTAACATATGTAGTTTAACACCCTTCCTTGTTCTCTGGTTTTCACTATGCATTTATGCAGCCACCTGGGTCCTAACGCAGAACTAGCTTGGGCATCCTGCATTAATTCTTGAGGTTCTTAAATATTTTGGCCAATAGGATCACCTACATCTGACTTTGGCTCAGGTCACAATCTTGCCGTTCATGAGTTTGAGCCCTGTCGAATCCCGTGCTGATAACTCAGAGCCTGGAGCCTGCTTGGGATTCTGGGTCTCCATCTTTCTCTGCCTCTCCCCTGCTCACACTGTCTGTCTCTCTCAAAAATAAATAAACATTAAAAAAATTAAATTTTTTGATAAAAAAAAATGACTCCTAAAAAATAGCAACCAGCTCCATTGTGAATTAGATTTGAACATTTCTCCAGTCCTGAAAGTCCTTGAGACTTCATGTGTCTCCATAAAGACACCGAGATCCAGGGGCACCTGACTGGCTCAGTAGGTGGAACACGTGACTCTTGATCTCCGGGTTGTGAGTTTGAGCCCCACACTGGGTGTAGAGATTAGTTAAAAATAAAGTCTTTAGGGAAAAACAAAAAAGACACCAAGGTTGAGAAAGATGGATCAAAGGAGACAGAGTGCGAATTTCCTTTCCTGCCAAGTTTCAAATATGGGCCCTGAACACCTTGAGACCTAAAAGGAGAAGGGACAGGGGCGCCTGGGTGGCTCAGTCGGTTGAGCAGCCGACTTCGGCTCAGGTCATGATCTCGCGGTCCGTGAGTTTGAGCCCCGTGTCGGGCTCTGTGCTGACAGCTCAGAACCTGGAGCCTGTTTCACATTCTGTGTCTCCCTCTCTCTGACCCTCCCCTGTTCATGCTCTGTCTCTCTCTGTCTCAAAAATAAATAAACGTTAAAAAAAAATTTTTTTTTTAAAGGAGAAGGGACAGATAAATGCCAGTGGTTTTTACAGGTTTAGTAATGTGCGGGAGGTGCTGACTTGCTTTTCCCAAGCCTGAGTAGGAAGGAGGGAAACAGATGAGGAGAGAACAGGGCAAGAGGCAACTGGCCCAGGGAGGGGAAGGGCTGGTAGTGACCTCACCCTCACGCAGAGTGCTGAGGTCCTCCTTCATGCCTGGCCTCCTACCTGCCCCTTTAATTTCCTTTTTGCCTTCTTGTAGCCTGATAACCATACCTGTATCCCCACCTGCCTATCTCATTCTTGGGCTGCCATCTGTGGTGTGCTTTAACAGGAAATTCTGGAAAGAGAAGATCCACCAGATCCACAGCAGATGATTCTCCAGTGGTGGAATTTTAGGCACTGAGACCTCTGAGTGCAGGAGATATTTCAGGGCCCCACGGATAGGTAGAGGGACCCACGGGAGCCTCCCCAGTGCCTCTGGGTCTTACCACCCAGGCAGCTACTTGCCTCTGTTGGCTCCCCACCGCCCCAACCACTGGCAGGCAGCCAGGAGCTGCTCGCTTGGCTTCCTTAATTTAAATGTCCTTTTGGGGGGCACCTGGGTGGCTCAGTGGGTTAAACGTCCGATTTCAGCTCAGGTCATGATCTAACCGCTCATGAGTTCGAGCCCCGCATCGGGTTCTGTGCTGACAGCTCAGAGCCTGGAGCCTGTTTCCAATTCTGTGTCTCCTGCTCTCTCTGCCCTTCTCCTGCTCACACTCTGTCTCTTTCTCTAAAACATAAATAAACCTTAAAAAAAATTTTTTTAAATGTCCATCTGGCTTTGCAGTAAGTTCAGGGTCTCCAGAAGCTAACAGTGAAGGCCCAGGTAATTGAAAGCTAAGCCAGGCAACCCAGTCCTCAAGATTTTCCCTCCCTGGGAGGGGTTTTGAGTGTGTGTTTCAAAGATGCCTTCATTCTGCCAAATAAAGGATCCGAACAAATCTGGTCACAATCGGTATTTTAAAACCTTCTCCCTTTGCACTTAGAGAATTCTCGGCCTGGCCCTGCTTGCAATGATGGTTGATGACAGTGACCCAGGCAGACAGAGGCCACTCATTTGCTCCAAATACCAAGCACATAAATATTTACTGCGGTCCAAGCCAGATCCGTGTGCCTTTTATGTGGTGGGAAAGATGAATGAACCAGGTAGACTGGCAGTTGGGCCGGGAAAGGAAGAGGAAGGGGAGTTTCTTCTCTGGGGAGCAGCCATCTAAGAGCTGGCAGAAGTAGGAGAGGGAGGTGTGCAGCCAGGGCTACTTGGGCATGGGGTGTCCTGAGAGGGTGCACAAGAGGGGAGCCTGCAAGCACTGTGAGGACTGAGCCCCGCCTGAGAGGGCTTCGGGTCACTCTTACCAGCAGATGCCAGGGCTGGAGGGGCCCCTGCGGCATTCTCTCCACTGTTTGAAACACTGTGATTTCAGCCTTGTCAAAGGGCCAAAGACAGGAGGAAGGAAGGGAGTCAAGGGAGGGTATTGACCACAGGCCCTTGCTTCCTGCCCCAGGCCAGCAGTGCCACCTGCTGAGGACTGGGTTCCAGAGTTCATGCTGCTAAGAAGGCGGTCCTGATGTAGGTCGTGCCAGAGATGGTGTGTCTTCCCCTACACGAGTAACACTAACACCTCACTCACACCCCAGCCCCCAGGGTGAGATTCACAGAACCCACTGCAACTTTATTTCCAATCTCATTGGGGTCAGGGAGGGGCTGGCTGGGAGCAGTAAAGGATGTTCTGAGCAGCTGACCTCACAGGTAGAAACTCGGATCCCGGAGCCCCAGGATGAGATACCGGGCAGCCCCAGGGTGCCATCCTTTCTGTCCACTAACTCCTCCCCACACAGGCTGCTACAACAAGGGGAACCACTTAACCCGGGGCTGTTTCTGGGACTTCCCACTTGACCTCTGCTCTGCTCCAAAGGGTGGCCGAGAGAGACAGAAGCAAAGCCGTGGAAGGAACTCCATTCGGCCTCTGTTTCTAACTAAAGGAGATGTCCATCTTCTCCTGAACCAAGCCCGGAAGCCTCCTCCTCTCTGGTTTCCCTTCAGGGGACCAGGCATGGTGGTCGGGGTGGAGCTGAGGTCTTCTGTGGGTGGGGGAGGGAACACCTTCTCCAGCAGAACCCAGCATTAGAAGCACAGTCTTGGTAGCATGGATTCAGGAGTTCAGTCCTCAGGAAAAGTTTTTGGATTAGGATAGTTTCCATGGCTACTGATGGGGGGGGGGGGTGCTGTCAACTGTGCCGTACCGTATAGATAGCTGTTCATTTTTATTAATATTCTATTGGCCTTTGGTGTGAGAAAGTATGCCTTAGTCCAGGACTCACTTCTGCAGGAGAATTATAATAATACCAGCACAACAATAATAACGACCTGTTCTAATTAAGCACTTGCAGTGGGCTAAGGGATTTAATCCTCACAACAACGCTATGAGGTTGGCGCTTTTATTATCCCATTTTAAAGATGAGAAAACTGAGGTAAAGTTACCTACACGCAACTCCTTGGCTAGCAGGGATCCAGGTCAGCTGCACACTGGCTGTAGAAGAGCCTGTCTGGAGAGAACCCTTGCAGCTAGTTGGGTCAAACTCCCTGCCCCAGACCACCACAGACCAGAAGTTAGTCTCCTTTCCTACCTCTTACAGTCATCCAGGGACAGGAAATCTACTCTGGCCCTAATTCTATAAATCATGAGAGAGGAAGAGGGGGGCCAGGGAACTTAAGAAAAATGCCTAAGATAAAGTGCTTTTTATATATATAATCTGTTCAAGTTCACAATGAGGCGGGAAACCAATTTTCCCCAAACTAAGAATTGAGGAAAGGGCAGTTCTTTGATTCTTACCTCAATCTCTCACCCCTGGGGGCTCAGACGTATTCCTTTTAATAAAGCAATTTCGAGGGTGTGTTTGGAACTCCAGGGAACAAAAGCCCCGAAGTCTGCTGAGGATGTGAATGGGTCAGACCCATGAGAATTGGCCTCTGAGAGCGTGGGAGGGCAGCCATTTCCTTCACTGTAGTCTTACCGTGTCCTTTCTCACCTCCACCAAGCTGCAAACAAAGGAAGACCCCACCAAATCCCAGGGTGGGGAGCTCCCCCTAGTGGCCCAATGGACCCACTTGCTGATGGCCCCTGGGGTCTTGAAAGGAGAAGGAAGCAAATGTTTGAACAAGTCCGGAGTCAGGCCTAAGAAAGAATGGGCCACTTGTAGGTATTATGCTCAAAAGAACTGAAAGCAGGGACTTGAAGTCATATGTGTACACCAAGGCTCATAGCAGCAGTATTCACAAGAGCCAAAAGGTGGAAACGATTTAAATGTCCATTGACTGATGAATGAGTAAAAAGGAACATTATTCGGTCTTAAAAAGGAATGAAATTCTGATACAGGCTACAATGTGGATGACCCTTGAAGACGTTATGCCAAGTGAAAGAAGCCAGACACGAAAGGACAGATATTGTACAATTCCACTTACAGAAAGTACCTACTTAAACTCTTAAAAACAGAAAGTAGACTTGTGGTTGCCAGAGGCTTGAGGGAAAAGAGAGTGGGTTTTTAGTTATTTGATGGGCACAGAATTTGAGTTGGGGATGATGAAAAAGTCTGGAGATGGATGGTTGCATAACCATGTGAATATACTTAATGGCACTAAATTGTACACTTAAGAATGGTTAAAATGGTAGGGGCTCAGTCAGTTAAGTGTCCGACTCTTGATTTCAGCTCAGGTCATGATCTCACAGTTCCTGAGTTCAAGCCTCACATCAGGCTCTGCGCTGACAGCATGGAGCCTGCTTGGAATTCTCTGTCTCCCTCTCTCCCTCCCCCCTCCCCCCCACCGCCCCTGCTTCTGCTCATTTTCACTCTCTTCCTCTCAAAAATAAATAAATAAACATTAAAATAAAATAAAATAACTAAAAAGTGGCTAAAATGGGGCACCTGGGTGGCTCAGTCGGTTGGGCGTCCGACTTCTGCTCAGGTCATGATCTCACGGTCCGTGGATTTGAGCCCCGTGTCGGGCTCTGTGCTGACAGCTCAGAGCCTGGAGCCTGTTTCAGATTCTGTGTCTCCCTCTCTCTTTGCCCCTCCCCTGTTCATGCTCTGTCTCTCTCTGTCTCAAAAATAAATAAACGTTAAAAAAAATTTTTTTTAAGTGGCTAAAATGGTAAATTTTATGTTGTGTATGTTTTACCATAATAAGAAAAACAAACAATAAAAAAAGAGAAAGAATGGGTTCACTCATTTTCGTGGAAAAAACACACCTTTTTACAGCTTCCTGAAAAAATTTTCAAATCACCCCATTTATGTGGAAATTTCCTGTGCCTGGTCTCAGCCTAACACGAAATCTAAGATGAATATTGTCTTAAAATCCACTCAGTTTCAAAGAATAAAGTGGGAGAAATTACTCTACTTGATGTGAAAACTTACTATATAGTTACAGTAACTGAGACAGTGTGGTGTTAGTGGAAGGACAGAGAACCCAGAAACAGATCCCCACAAGTGTGCCCAACTGACTTTTGGTAAAGATATAAAAATAATTCACCTTTTCAACAAACAGTCAGTGCTGGAGCTACTGGACATCCATAGATTAAAAATGTGAACCTCGATCTACATCTCACGCTTTATACAAAATTAATGTGTGTGTGATTAACTACTAGGGAAATGCAAACTAAAGCCACTATGAGCTATCACTACACACGTATTAATGAGTAGCTAAAGTACAAATAAGTGACAATGGCAAATGCTGGCAGAGTATGGAGGAACTGGATTTCTCATACATTGTCAGGGAACATATGAAATTGTACAGCCACACTGGAAAGTGGTTTGGAAATTTCTTAAAAACCTCAACATACACCGACCACACAATGCACAATTGCACACCTGGCCATTTATCCCAGAGAAATGAAAACTTATGCTCACACAGAAACCTGTATGTGAGAGTTCATAGCAGCTCTATTTGTAATAGCCAAAAATTGGAAACAGCCCAGATACCCTTCAGTAGGTGACTGTTTACACAAACTGTGGCATATCCACACCATAGAATACTATTCAGCAATAAAAAGGAACCAACTTTTGGAACATGCAATGATTTGGATGGATCTCAGAGGCATTATGCTGAGAAAAGCCAAACTCAAAAGGTTGTCTGCTCCATGATTCCATTTAAATAAAAGTCTCAAATGGATAACATTATAAAAATGAGAATGGATTAGTGGTGTCAGGGGTTAAGGATGAGGTGGGAGGGAGGGAGGAGGATATGTGTGGCTATTTAGGATAGCATAAGGGGGTGGCAATGAAGCAATTCTCTATCTTGACTGACAAGAATCTACACATGATAACATTGCTTGGAAACACACATGCGTGCCATGAGCACACTGGTGAAATCTGAGTAAGGTCTGGAGATTACACCATCTCAGTTTCCTGGTTTTACTACTGTACTATAGTTATGTAAGATGTGGCCATTGGCAGAAACTAGGTGAAGGGTACAGGGGATGTCTCTGTACTATTTTTGTAACTTCCTATGAATCTATAATCATTAGAAAAAAAAAAGACTGGAAAAAAATGCACTTAGCTCTTCAAGAGACAAAGAAGAAAAGGGCCAAGTAAGTGTGATGGAACATTTACCCTTTGCCCAGACCTGAGCCAGGCACTCTCCAAGGATCAGCATTTGACCTCCTCATGGCCCTGCAAAGTGTGTATTATCCCATTTTATAGACAGGGAGACCAAGGCCGAAAGTGGCAGAATTGTGTTGCAAACCAAGTCTGTCTGACCTTAAAGCCTGTCCTCTTTTAGGGAGCTGAAATGCATATGAGCTTCCGAGGTTGAGTGTGAGAGGAGGAATAAATGATCATCTTTGCTTTGCCTGCCAAAGCACTCAGAAATGAGCCCTGTGTACATATTGCAATTATTGTGAATTGAATGGCTCACTCCTCAGGCTATCCTGTTTGATGGCATCCATGTAAGCTAATCAGAACAAATCCTTGCCTTCTGAAAGCTCATGAATTTTCTTCAATACCACTTTTGCATGTTACTCTCCTGCCCATAAGTCTAGGTGGCCACTGAGAATGAGGGCCGAATCTTTGACTTGGTGCTTGGGCACTTGAGGCCCTGACCGACTGTCTCCTTAAGAAATGTCCAGGGGGCGCCTGGGTGGCTCCGCCGGTTGAGCTTCCAACTCTTAATTTTGGCTCAGGTCATGATCTCACGGGGTTCGTGGGATCAAGCCCTGAGTTGGGTTCCGCGCTGACAGCACAGAGCCTCCTTGGGATTCTCTCTCTCTCTCTCTCTCTCTCTCTCTCTGCCCCTCTCCCACTCACATGTGTGTGTACATACGCACACACACACACTCTCTCAAAATAAATAGAAAACTTTTAAAAAAAGAAAAAGTAATGTCCAGTGGTCCCTCCCGCTGCTGTCCATATGGACTGTCTCCTCCAGCTGAAATATTTTATGGCTCCAGACTGACTTACACACATCATTGTTTCCAGAGATCCTTTCGCTGTCCTTAGCCTATCTAGATTCTATCCATCTTCACAGTCCTCACTGTCTGCGAAGCCCACTCTGCTACCCCAACACTCAAGAGCTTTTGTCTCTACCTAGCACATGGGAGGCACTCAGGTGCGTTGAAATAGTGAATTATGATCTTATCACATATGGCCTTGTGTTGACACTGAATGTCTATTTATATGTCCGTTTTACCTTTCTAACAGGATGGTGAGTTTCTTAGCTAATTAGCCCGCTTTGTATTCTCAACAGCCCTTAACCCAATTGGTTAACTGATTTTAAAACAGCCACTAAGGGTGCCTGGGTGGCTGTCAGTTAAGTGTCCAACTCTTGATTTCAGCTCAGGTCAGGATCTCACAGATTCCTGAGGGAGCCCCACATCAGGCTCCACCAGGCTGTGCGCTGACGGCACGGAGTCTGCTTGGGATTCTCTCTCTCTCTGTCTCCACCCCTCCCCTCCCCTCTCTCTCCCAAAATAAATAAACATTTAAAAAATAAATAAAACAGCCACTAACAATGAGAGCTTATTCTCACACCCACGACTGGATATCCATCTTTACCCCTGGTCACCTATTTGGATGAAACTGTCTCAGACACAGTCACCACAGAGCGTAGTGGTGGCCTGAGATACAGCCGCCAGTGATGTTCTAATTCTTTCTTCTTCTCTTCTTTCATGGAGAATTCTGAGTTGCAAAGGTCCCAGATGTGCAATATCTTCACCATAACCCACCCCCCCACCCCTCTCCTCATGATTATTTCCTTCAGCAATTATAACCTTCCTTGGGGGGTTGACTTGGCTCCTTCAGTTTCAAGACATGAGTCTGGAATGAACTCAGACACCAGCACTTAGCCGCGGTCATCCATCTCTCGGGATGAGCACATTAGGAGGGGGCCATAGAACATGTAACTGAAGAAGAATTAGTGGCTGGGGAAAGGGCTGGGCTGTTACTGAGTGGGCCTGATCTCATCGCCTTTCATAACATAAGTCAAGGCTGAGGCTCTGAGGGAGACAGGCCAGCAGGAGGAGGGTGTTTGTGAAACTCAGATGCCTGGAGTAGCAGCTTGTGTCAAAGGCAGTGAGTGGGAAAGGCCGCCTCTCCTTTCTGTCTCCATGTTCTTCTTGGAGGGTTCTTGAGCCAGTAAGCTGTAGTGGACATCTGCTCAGGGATGCCGTTAAGACAGAAGTTCTGGGTGTTCCTGAGCCTTGATGCTCTGGGGCCAGACTGGGGTTCTGCCATCAACATCGCTTCCCAGAGAAACACATGTAAGATGCTTTCAGGAAGGATTCAGCACATGTGTTGACACTGAGGTCTCTAGTGCCCCTCCTGTTCTCTGATCAAGCAGAAGAAGCAGACCCAACATCACAACTTAGAGACTAAAGTGGCTTTGTAGGGTGAGGGAGGTGGAGTGGTGGCTGAATCTGCATCTCTACTTTCATTGGTTGGGTCAGATCCAGGGTGTCAGAAGGAAAAGGTGAATTCCCTGGAAAGGTATTCCCAGAAGGTACATTTCCCTCCTCTCCACCATGATGCAGACACACACAGCTCTTAACTGATAACATGCCATTCCAATATGGCGGCACAGTAGCATGACCTGTGTGTAAGCCCAGTAACTTCCCAGGAATCCTAGCCAACATCTGGAGTTTCAACAAGAGGAAAATGGCGGTCTCCACAGATTTTTCTCTAGACTAAGTGTTGGCCAACTATACCTCAGGGGTGAAATCCAGACTACTACCTATTTTTGCATGGCCTACAAGCTAAAAATGGCTTTTACATTTTTAAATGGTGGGAAAAATTTTTTTTGAAGACTGATAGTTCATGACATGTGAAAATTATATGATATTCAAGTTTCAGTGTCTACAAATAAAGCTTTATTGGAACACATGCAGTTATTTACACATTGCTTATGGCTGCTGTAGTGCTGCAGCAGCTTGGCTAAGCAGTTGTATTAGAGACTATACGAACCTGAGAGCAAGCGTGGCTACCAAATTTACCGTCCAAAGTGAAAATGTGTGGCCACTTGTTAAAAAATTATTAAGAATTCCACGATGGCAACAATAGAGCATTAAACCCAGTGTGATGGCCCCTCTAAAGGCAGGGTCCTGTGTGACTGCCCATGAAGCCAACACTGACTAAAATATTTACTTTCTGGCTGCTTTCAGAAAAAGTTGGCTACCTTCTGCTCTAAGGATTCAAACACCAACCTAAAAATAAAAATAAAAAAAGATTAGGTCCCCTGGGTGGCTCAGTCGGTTAAGTGTCCAACTTCAGCTCAGGTCATGATCTCATGGTTTGTGAGCTCAAGCCCCGCACTGGGCTCTGGGCTGATGGCTTGGAGCTTGGAGCCTGTTTCAGATTCTGTGTCTCCCTCTCTCTCTCTCTCTTCCCTTCTTCTGCTCATGCTCTCTCTCTCTCTCTCTCTCTCTCTCTCAAAAATAAACATTAAAAAAAAGATTAATGTTATTCTCCAGCAAAACATTTAGAGAAAATTACTAAATTATTTCTGGACACTTTGAAAATAAATTATTACATACTAGGACTCAATTTAGAGTCACTAAAAATCATTCCAAATTACACTCATTTTCTTTTATTTTTTTTTAATGTTTACTTATTTTTGAGAAAGAGAGAGAGAGAGAGACAGAGTGTGAGTGGAGGAGGGGCAGAGAGAGAGGGAGACACAAAATCTGAAGCAGGTTTCAGGATCCAAGCTGTCAGCACAGAGCCTGATGCGGGGCTTGAACTCATGAACTGTGAGATCAAGACCTGAGCGGAAATCAAGAGGTGGAGGCCTAACTGACTGAGCCACCCAGGTGCCCCAAAAGCATAAATATTTTTTAGTCTTCTTATTTCTCAGATACCACGATAATTCATTTGAAAGACTATTCCAAATACCTTTATAAGGTTGGAAAGTTAATTCTGAAAGTTATTTCAAAGTTATTTGGGCTTTTTTTCCTCAAGCCATTTCAGGGGCTCTCTGTGAAGCTGAATATATATTAACATTTTTTTCAGATACAGAAATTGAATTTGGTACAAACCTAGGTAGCAGATATAGTTTATGGTTCCAAAATGGAGAAGGGGTGAATCCCCATCTAATCCCCAAAGTTTCGTATCTACTGACAATTTTAGAATCTAAGTGAACATTATAGTTTGGAAGCTGCACACAGTGTTTTGCTGTTTCCACTAGATATCATCAGCTTATTAAATAAATGTGAGCTGCAGTTTCCATAAGAGGCCCTGATGGGGTATCCATTTCTAGGTGCAGTAAATAATATTGATCTTTGCTATTTCTCGTAGAACAGATTTATTCTTGTTGAGGTAGAAAGAAAGGGCTGGGGGATGGTATCCAGGCTCAGGCTGTGTCTCGCCTCTAGCAGACTGGCTCTTGGGTTAACCTCAGGGCAGATGTGCTCTTCATTGCCTGTAGACAGGGAGGTTCCCTGAGCAGGGAGGCACGTTGTCGGGCTACGGCAGGAGGAAGAACTGGCTGTAGTGGGGGAACTCTAGCCAGTGTCTAGTTTAGCTGGAGCTGGGTCACCCCAGCTCAGAAGTCTCACGTGCCATGCTGGAGGGAGCCCAAGGCTAAAGAGCAGGGGCCTGGGTGTTGCCGAAAGTGGGATCTTGACCACATTGCTTATTATTTCTAGACCCTCTTATGTTTACCTTTATTTAGTTTTTCAAGTTTATTTATTATTTTTTGAAAGAGAGAGAGAGAGTTGGGGAGGGGCAGAGAGAGGAGATAGAGAATCCCACACAGGCTCCACACTATCAGCAAAGTCCGATGTGGGGCCCGAACCCACGAAACCATGAGATCATGACCTGGGCTGAAACCAAGAGTCAGACGCTTAACCAACTGAGCCACCCAGGCTCCCCTCTTCTGTTTAAAATGAAGAGGGTGGACAGGATTATTTCTAAGATCCTTTCCAGCTCTCGTTATCTATGAACCTCTAAGAAAGCGTTTTCTAACATACATATCTGTTCAAAAATAGAACCGGCTGCTTTAAAGAGTAAGAGGGGAAGTTAGGGCAACCCCCACTGTTCTCTGACGACGATGCCCTTAATCGAAAGCAGCCTTTCTTTAATAGAAAGTGAATTCCTCAGGAGCATTCTGCTCTAAACCAAACAAATCTAATAAAAGGTAGTTGTTTCAACCTCCTAGTGCCCTATTCCCCATTTAGAAAATGGAAGAAGCCCTCAGGTGTAGTTTTAGAGCAGACAAGAGGGAGCAAGAGTGGCCAGACAGCCTGGGCATCAGGGATGGAAGCCCCTGGGCAGCTTGGGGAAATGGCCGGGGCTGGCATGGTGCTGCCTGAGCCATTCACTATTCCAGAGACACTAGCTTTAAAGGGGCCAACGCTGAGCAAAGGAGGTGGGAGGCCCAACGAGCAGTGACCAGACCAGTGGAGAGGCCTTGGTGCCAGGCTGATGAGTTCAGGCTTTATCCTTGGCTAAAAGGAGCCTTTGAAAGATTCTAGTCGAGGGAGTGACAAGGACCAAGTCGCTTGGACCAAGTGTCCAAGACTGTAAGAATCGGGTATGGGAGCAGCTTTTAAAATAAAAAACATAATTGTGGTAAAAAATACATGACATAGAATTTATAATTTTAACCATTCATAGATATACAGTGCAGTGGCACTAAGTATCATAATACTGTATAACCATGGAGCACAGTCTACACCTAAAACTTTTCCATCATTCCAAAGAAAAACACTAAATTAACTCTATTCTATTTTCTGTTTGTATTTATTATTGTTATTTAAGATTTTATTTTATTTTTTAAAGTTTATTTATTTATTTTGAGGAGGGATTGCAGAGAGAGAGGGAGAGAGAGAGAGAATCCCAAACACTGTCAGCTCAGAGCCCGAGGGAGGGCTTGAACTCACAAACCATGAAAGCATGACTTAAGCAGAAATCAAGGGTCAGACGCTTAACTGACTGAGCCACCCAGGTGCCCCTAAGATTTTAATTTTAAGTAATCTCTACACCCAACATGGGGCTCAAACCCACAACCCTGAGACAAGAGTCACCGGCTCAGGGAACCTGGGTGGCTCAGTCAGCTGAGTACCCAACTCTTGATTTTGGCTCGGATCATGATCCCAGCATCATGGGATCGAACTGAGCATGGAGCCTGCTTAAGATTCTCTCTCCCTCCCTCTGTCTCTCTCCCTCTGCCCCTCTCCCACCCTAAAAAAAAAGAGTCACATGCTCTACTGACTGATCTAGCCAGGTGCCCCCGTATTTATCATTTTTAATTAAATTTTATAATGATAAAATTTAGATAACATAAAAATGACCATTTTAACCCTGTTTAAGCAGCTCAGTAGCATTAAGCACATTCACATTGTGATCCCACAATGGCCACTATCATCTCCAGAACACTGTTCATCTTCCCAGATTGTAACTCTGTGCCCACTAAACACCAACTCTCTTTCTGCCCTTCCTCCAGCCCCTGGTAACCTCTAATCTACTTTCTGTCTCTGTGAATTTGCCTGCTGTAGGTCCCCCATATAAGAGGAATCACACAACATTTGTCCTTTTGTGTCCATCCTAATCACTTAGCATAATGTCTTCAAGGTTCAGCCACATTGTAGCATGTGTCAGAATTGTCTGCCTTTTTAAGGCTGAATAATATTCCACTGAAGGATATTTTGCTTGATGCATTCATCCATTGCTGGCCACTGGGGTTGCTTCCACCTTTTGGCTGTTGTGAATGATGCTGCACAAGTGTACAAATATCTCTTCGAGACCCTGCCTTCAATTCTTTGGGGGATAAATACCCAGAAGTGGGATTGGTGGATCATATGGTAATTGTATGTTTAATTTTTTTTTAAAGTAGACTCCATGCCCAGCGTGGGGTCCAACATGGGGCTTGAACTCTGTTACCTGGGCTGAGATCAAGAGTTGGACGCTTAACCGACTGAGCCACCTAGGTGTTTAATTTTTTGAAGAACCACCATACCGTTTGGGGGAATCTTTGAAAGAGCCCCATGAGCTGCATCCAGAGAAGATGAGGAAGATCCATGGAAGGCGGAAAGGAAGGAGCCTGGGCTGAGGGCCAGGCAGGCGTAGACCACTATCCATCTGGTCATGGCCAGGATGTGAGATTCCACATAAGCAGCATCCCCCTCTGTGCCCCTGTTTCCTTTCCATTCGTTTATGGAACACATTTTTATTGAACACCTAGAATGCTCCAGCCACTCTTCTAAGCACGAGGATGCACTGATGATAAAACAGATGTGGGCCATGTTCTCGTTCAGCATCTGTATAAAACGTGGACAGTGATCTCAGGAACATATGAAGGGGTTCGCTCAGTGTCTGACTCATCATAAGCACTTAATAAAGGCTTCTTTCCTTCCCTTTAACTCAGCAGCTGGATGATCAAGGATGCTGTATGTTCTCATATAAATAACCTCCTGTTGAGGTATTTGTATAAATAACTCTCTTCTAGTTCTCATTTTTAAAATTCACAGAGGGCCACTGTGAACAACAACAACAACCCCAAGGGGTGCTTTGTGTGAACTGAGAGCTGTGTGCGGTGAAGGGGAGGAAGAGGCAGGCACTGGTGGCCTCGCCAGTTTGGGTCAGCTTGCCGCCTCTGGGCTGGGAGGCGTTAGGAGGCGCAGAGGGGAGCTGGCGGGGCCCAGGTTTGCCCTGGTAACTAAAGTTACCCACAGTCAACAGTGGCCGACGCAAACCTGGAAACAGACACATATCAGCAAACCTCAAAAGGCATCCCAAGAAAAGCTGGTGAGAGGCACGGAACGTAAATGATGGAGTTTCTCCTCCAACCTGGCCCAGCTGCCAACAGCTGGGATTCTGTGTCCTGGAGACTCAGGACACATTCCTTCCCAGACTTGCTGGGAACAAACACATCAGACCTTGAAACCATCCCTAGTCCGCACCTGAATATAGTGACCTCCAGCTTGCAGACCAGCATAATTCCCAGCCCCTGTTGTTTCCTAATCTGGTTGCTACATATGGAGGAAGAGAAGAAAACAATTGTGTGTGTGTGTGCGTGTGTGTGTGTGTGTGTGTCTGTGTGTGTGTCTGTGTGTGTGTGGTGGGATCTTTTTAGGCAAAGGGAGGAAATGGAAGAGAAAGAAAATAAGGGCAGCTGCTGGGAAAGGCTGGGCAGGTTTGGGTTGGAGAAGCTGTCCCCATGGGGCAGATTAGTGGCAGGTGTGGGTGAGGAGGGCTTAGGTAGAGCAGCCCAGCCTTCCTTCGGTCACGGGCTATCTCCCAGCTGTCAGGAGGAAGTGTGACCCATCACTACAGCCTGGTGAGCCACCTCCGGGCCCTCATTTCACATGCAGGGCTCGAGGCACACACCTCTCTTTTCTTCCTCTCTCTCTCGGGAGGGAGAATTCAAAGAAACTCCGGGAGGAAGTAATTACATTTAATAGAAGCCCTGCTTTGCAGACACAGACATCCAGGCAAGAATATTTAATCGCTATTTACAGAGGCACCCACAAACACACGTATATGGGAAATTGTGCCGAGGGGATTAGATGGAGTCCAGCCAGACCCACCCCCACGTTTCAGATCTTTGAAGGTTGCAGAGATTCTGAGCAAAGGCCCTCGGTGCTCCCAGGAGATTACATGAAGGAGACTTAGAAGAATGCTGTGGCTAGTCCCCAGCTATGATTTTTTTTTAAGAATACATTTTATTTTATTATTATAGTAATCTCTACACCCAACATGTGGCTCAAACTCATGACCCCAAGATCAAGAGTCTCTGTTCTATTAACTGAGACAGCCAGGTGCCCCTGTGCTGAAGATTTTAACACGTTATAATAAAACCGATATTTTTATTAAGATAGGAAAAATGGCTGAATTCTAGCTGACCAGAAGAAGACCAGTGTGGTCCTGTGTCTACTGACCGCAGCTCCTTGCCTTCCTGCCCCCACCAGTGTTGCCTGTGGGTCCTCACCAGCCCCCTCAGATCAGAGATCCCACAGGGGCCAGCTCAGGGATGGAGGGCTTATGTCATGTATGGAATGGGATGGCTTATGCCAGGCACCACAGGGCTCTGCAGAGGCAGGCTCTTGTCCTTGGCTGGCTTGTGTTAGAGACAGGAGATGAGACTCTTCAAGTTCAATGACACAAAGTCACAAGAGACTCTACTGGTGCAGAAATGTCCTCAGAGCTGAAACAGATGGAGGACGGGAGCTGGGCTAAGTGTTAGTGAAGTGCCCGGGGTTGGCAGAGCCATTTTAGGAAGACATCTTGGAGCTGAACTTGGGCTGGAGCTAAGAGTGGTTCCCTCTGCACTGTAAAATCTCCTCTTCTTGGTCCCCTCCACTCTGATCCCATCCTGGGTTATGCTGCTCACTGCTGATTCATGTCTTTGTTCTGATCCCTCAACTGGATTCAGAACTCCTTGCACGCAGTGATTTTGCTTATATTTCTGTGTCTTGTGGGCATAGTCCCTGCCCCCAGTAAAGGGGCAGCTGATCTTTGGAGGAGGGAGGCTGCCTCAGGTTGGGTGGAGAGGGGCTTGGTGGCTGAGGGGCTGGGGCTTCCCTTTCCTGCTTGTCTCTCAAAGGCTACTCAGTGGGCAATTTGGGCCAGTTCTGGGACTGGCTGGACTACAAGTTCTGCTGCCCTGCCGTGAGTCCTTCAGGTATAAATGAGGCTCCATTTGTTAAGGAAACAGTAGGAAAGGTAGAAAAAAATTCAGTACCCTGAAGGCCTTACCTGGGCTCCGGCCGCATCTCCTCACTCAGCCAGGGTGTGTGGCTGGATCGGAGCGTGGCAGCCCCCACTCCGCCTTCCATAGGTTGGATGGCTTGGCTCACTCCCACTCACTGTCTTCCTCTACTTGATTCCTTCTGGATTAGCTCAGTGTAGCTTTACCCCAAAGACTCTGTCCGAGTTGGCAAGAGTCACACATTGGGCTGTTTGGCTTTTAATAAAGTTTATGATTTAAATCTTGTGCTCTTAACACCTTCTTTGCAAGCCTCAGAGGGAAACAGAAATGTTGAGGTTGTTTACTTATTTCCTTCATAACATGGAGACCCTCACACTTGGCCAGAGCCTACATATACGTGTGTGTGTGTGTGTGTATTAACATAGAGTTAGGGTGTATGGCTGTATGTATACACATACTCAGAGGGACAGGAGGAACCTTTAGAAAGACTGGCTGCATTTCAGTCCTTGGCAAGTTCCCAAGACTTTAAATGAGCCCTTCAGCATGAAGATTTTCCTCTGAAGAACTAATACCTGCATTAGATTCTGAGTCTTTGCTCCCTCACCAAGGTCGGTGAGGTCCAGAAGGAGCCCTTATCAGACTTCTTAAGAGCCAGTGGAAGGAAATAAAAGCTCAAAGACACCAGAGGACCCAAGCGAAGAGTTCAGCACAGGGGAGAATAGAAAGGCCCTGGTAAGACCCTCAAACGGGATCTCGAGGCTCGGAGGTCAAACCCGAGCTGCTTTTCTCCCAGCTGTTTGTGTCCGAGATGCAGTAACAGGGAGCCTGCTGCTCCCTGGCCTGGCCTGGAAACAAATAATCTGACAGAAGAAGCAGCCGACGGGACTCCCCATGACATCAAGTAGCTCTGGCACAGGCTTGTTCTGACCTGTCTTGCCCACAGGGGAAGTTGGGTTCATGACAGATGTCTGTGTGAATATTTCGGGGATTGATACATTTCCAGTGACATAGGCTAAAACCTGGCCAGCTGTGGAAAAGCGTATCCCAGAATACAAACCTCGAGGGAAGCCGACAATGGAGTGAACCAGCTCAAAAGGCTTCGTAAGCTCTGGAGTATGTGCTATGGGCCCGCAGGGGAGCCAAAAAGGAGGCAGACACATTTCCTGCCCTCAGGGGCCTTCCAGGCAGAGGGGACAGGGAGAAGAAGACAGGGACAGAGCAAAAGGAAATGGAGGTCAAAGTGTCCTGTCACTTCTGGGGTTGAATGGGGACAACTCGAGTGCCTTTTGCAAGTTTTAGTCCACGTAGGAGAGCTCAGAGGTATTGGACCCAGGGTTTGTTTGCACGCTGCGGCCTGGACTCCACGACGTGACGTCCTGGCCAAAGAATCCAACGTCGGGCTCCAGTCTCCCTGGGTCTCTTTTGTCACAGTGACTAACAGGCAGGGCAGACAAAGCTTGCATTCAAGAGCCCATCCCTGCAGGAGGATAACACGGCCCCAGCTGATGAGGCAGGCACATTGGCATCTGGGGTTTTTTTCCTCCTAAAGCAGAAGCAATATGATTGTTGGCATCTGGCTCCCCTGGGGGAGGGCACTGCAGCCTAAGCCCAGGGGCCAGACTCCCAGAAGGCAGGCCCAGAGCTGTCTGATGTGCTTTCCTGAGTTCGGGCAGGGCTGGGAGGGAGCCTGGGACAGGGGGAGGGGGTGGAGGTGGGTGGCGATTTCCCCACTTGAGACTCCCCATTCCAGGCCTCAGTTTTCCCATCTGTGGGATTCCACACAGTGGGAAATAGCACTTGTAGGCTCTGGTCAGAGTGAGATGAACTTTTAAATAGGTGATGGTTCATTTTCAAGTCTTGAGGCAAAACAGTATGTAGATTTACTCATAGGCCATGGGGATAATTCTACCCTACCATTGGTGGGTGCTGCCCAGCAAGGGGTTCCCAAGCAAGGGACAGCCCCCCTCCCCCCCCACCGAGCTTATTAATGCAACAAATAGCTGCTGGGTGCCTCTCCTGCACTTTCCTGTGTGCTATCTCGCCTCACTTCACCATGCACCTGTGAAGTAGACACTGTTATTTCTATTTAAAAAATGAGGGGCACCTGAGTGGCTCTGTCGGTTAAGTGACTCTTGATTTTGGCTCAGGTCATGGTCTCATGGTTTGTGAGTTCAAGCCCTGCATTGGGCTCTGGGATGGCAATGTGGAGCCTGCTTGGGATTCTCTCTCTCCCTCTCTCACTGCCCCTCCCCTGATCTCTCTCTCTTAAAATAAATAAATAAATAAATAAATAAATAAATAAATAACACATTTAAAAAGTGATAAAACTGAAGGCCAAAGAGGTCTAGTGAATTCTCCAAGGCCACACACCTAATGAGCAGTGCAGATAAGACGAGAACTTAGGTCTTCTTTCATTTTCAAAGCCAAGGTTTCCACATGCCAATCCCTACATTGCTCTTGTTCTCTACCCAGTAAGAGGGATAAGCATTGTGTTCTTCACAGCCATTTGGCCCCACAGACGCTGTACTTGGGCAAGGAGCTAGTGTGGCCCAGAGACAGCCTCCCTGGGATAGCACAGCCTCTCCTGGACAGGTGTCCTTTCAGAAGCTTCGTGTGGTGGGAATGTCCAGGAAGATAGACTGGCTTCTTGAGTTTTCTTCTTTCCTAGAGTCAGATGACTCCTAAAGCTGTAGGATCTTCCTGACATCCATACTCATGATAACGATCAAAGAAAAACTTCAGTCACTCATTCACCCTGGAGCCTGCCCTGTGTTTCCAAGGTTGCTGCCTTTGTCCACTTGGTTCTCCATTTACCTGGACGCCCAGCTCGCTGCCATGGGAGGGACAGCAGGGTCGTAGCACATCACACAGAAGTTCTCATCGCTGGGCTTTGTTCCCAGCACATCTATGCCACACAAACACACAGTAAGGAGTTCAGGGATGCCACCCCATTAAATTGTGCACACAACTCCAAGATCGCAAATGGACTCCCTCCAAAGCTTCATTTCCGACAATGCTAAAGAATACAATCATAATAGGGGCACCTGGGTGGCTCAGTAAGTTAAGCATCCGACTTCGGCTCGGGCCACAATCTCATAGTTTGTGAGTTCAAGCCCTGTGTCAGGCTCTGCTGACAGCTCAGAGCCTGGAGCCTGCTTCAGATTCTGTGTCTCCTTCTCTCCGCCCCTCCCCAATTTGTGCTCTATGTCTCTCAAAAAATAAATAAATGTAAAAAAAAAATTTTTTTTTAAAGAATAAAATCATAATAAAAAAAATCAAGCCCAAGACAAACCAAAAAGGAACCACCTCTTGAGTGTGAATTCCACCAGGGGCCACAGAGGTGGCTTTTTGGCATGGAAACTCTGCGGACATTTGGTGGACATTTTTTCCTCGTGTCCAACATTCCCTCTTAAATGAACATGGTTCAAGTTCTTCACCCTCACAACCAAGGTTGAAGGGCTGGGGGCACTGAGACTGAGAGACGGGAAGGAGTGTAAATGCAGGAAGGGAAAGATGAAGGTCAGCATGCTGTCGTGGCACAGCTAGAAGCAAGACCGAGGACCAACATGAGGATGTGCGGATCCCTCAGTCACCCTGTGAATGTTGCTTCTGGTGGGGCAATTACTTCTTCCATCAGACATGGCAAGAGAATGGTCTCTGTGGACAGGGAGGGCTGACGTGGTATTACCAAGGCTTCAAACCTCATTTCTTTCTCATCAAGGGCCGAGAGCATTCATAGTGCTTCATTGCCTGATTCTTGGGGAAGAAATGGCGCCCAGAGCTTAAGAGCACAAAATCCTGTGTGACTCATCCATCCTGCTGGTGAAAGAGCAAGACACATTATTTTCCTCTTCCTTTGAACACCCGCAGCCCCCAGGCTGGCCTCGATGCCTCACACCCTGCAAGGCTAGCAGGGAGTCTCCTCAGAGTCCCGGATCCCACAGAGCCTTCTGGAGTAGGGAACCAAGGACAAAGATTGGCAATCAGACGGACCCAGGTTTGACCCTAGGCCCATCACTTCTTGGCCTTGTAACACTGGGCGATTTCCCTCCAACATCTCCAGCCACAGCCTGCTCCTATCTCCAGCAGCCTCCATGGTCACTAGGATGGGAGACTTCCTGGAGTTGACCCACCCAGGTGCTTTTCTTTTTCTTTTCTTTAATTTCTTTCTTTCTTCCTTCTCTTTCTTTCTTTCCTTTTTCTTTCCTTCTTTCTTTTCTTTTTCTTTCTTTCTTTCATCAGCTCTAGTCGTGGCTGTAGTTATGGTCACTGGTGGTGTGGGTAATGCTCTACCTTGCCTTCCTTTCCAGGACGGTAGAGATCTCTCACAGTATGGGCCCATCCAACCTCCTTTTAAGCTATGTTGCAGCCTCCCTGTCTTCTCCTCCATGGTTTTGAGCCAAGCAGTATTTGACCTATTGGCATTAGATTGCTTGCTATCCTCAAATACATGGTGTCCTTTCCCACCTCCCTGTTTTTGCTCAGGCTCTTTTCTGCCTCGTCCATCCTTGAACTCCTTTGCTGGCAAAATTCAGTTTATCTTTCCAGGTCAAAGTTGAAATTCTGTGAAGAGCATTGCCTGCTCCTCTGTGTTCCCACAATTTATTGGGATTCGTCCTGTACTGACTATGAGCTCCTTAAGAGAAGTGGCCACAGGAATGGGCTGAAAAGCACAAGCTCTGGAGACAGGGCTGGGTTTAAACTCCAGCCCTACTACTTACAAGCTGCAAGACCTGGGGAAAGTTGTTTAACTGGCCCGTGCCTCATCTGTAAAATGGGGGTAACAGCACCTACCTCATAGGATTGCTATGAAGAGGAGATAAAACGTGTGTGGGGCTGAGAGCTGAGCCTGACACATGGGAAACGTGCCCCAAGCTGGTATTACTTGCATGGCTGGTACCCAGAACACAGCAGAGCGTGCACACTGAACTGAGTGCTCTGCTGGCAATTTGTGAAGGTGGGTTACTGGGATCCTCGGGGAAAAGGTGCATGTGTGATGACTGGGCAAGTATAATTGGAGGATGTGACTCTTGAACTCAGGAAAATTCCCAGCACGCGCAATCACAGAATGGTATAATGAAGCCGGTGCACCCAGCCCCCAGCTTCAACAGTTACTGATTTGTGGCCTATATTTCTGTACTTATAACCTGCTCCTCACCACCTCTCAACACACATACTGGATTATCTTAAAGCAAATTGCAGACAAGAAAAAAGCAATTTTATGCTTTACACTCTTAAAGGAGCTTTCAAAAGGGAAACACATAATCATATATTATCCTCATTATGGCTGTGGCTTGTGACCTCGATGAAGGCGGCCTTATTTTCAAGGGGAAGGTTGAAAAGAGGGTGAGAGATCAAGGGGCAGCCAAGGGCTCCAGGCTGGGAAACCAGGGCTTTTTCCAGGACATCTGGGAAAGCTCGTGGATCTCAAACCAGCTCAGAACACTCCCTCACCCCCGGATCTAGCTAGTTCTTAATCATCTTTGAGCCAGCCTGGGACATTCCACCTCAAAAATCAAATAATAGCAGTCTTTTCCCAATTCAGAGAAAAAAAAAACAAGTTAATGGATGGAATTCTCAATTGCAAGTTCTCTTCTCACATATTTTCCTTAAACCTTGTGGTCTCTGTGTCCATTTGTCTGCAACTGAGTGCTGGTAGACCGCAGAGTGAATAAACAAATAGTGAAATAAGATTAATGGAAAACCCTGGAAACAGCTGACCAGTGTAATCTGACAGCTTCCTGTGGACACATCTGCTGGCGGTTGGGATTTTATATCCTGCAGTATGATACACGTTCTGCAAGTGGAATCACTCCTGCTTTGTGACGAAATGACGAGCAACATCAGGTTTCCAGTCCTGCAAATAGCACGGCCTCCCAGGTGCTCCTCCACCTGGTGGGACTTCTCAGCAGCTGTGCCAGCTGGAGGCAGGCAGGGCTAGAGCCCAGGTGCTGGGAGAACCTGCCAGGAGGGGCGACGTCTGACTCTCCTGTCCAATTCCCAAGTGCCATAGCACAGTGGGCAGCAGTCTCCATGGGAGAGGGAGTGCATGCAGCGAGCAGGTTGATTCCCTTCTGGAGTAGACGCAGAAACGGAGCTAAGTAGAAAGCGAATTCTCACAAAGAAGTCCCCCAGAGCAACTTCTTATTGAGCATAAGACCAAGACAAATACCAAAGCTGGGGAATTTTCAAACGCAGGTTCTCTAGCTCCTTGACTCTTGGTATTGGCACTTTCTGTTGGTTCCTACAAACCCCACATCCCTGAGCTAATACATCAGATGCACCCCTGTGAAGCCCGAGTCCCAGTTAAAAAAAAAAAGTTCATTTATTTAGAGAGGGCAAGTGAGCATGAGCAGGGGAGGGAAAGAGAAAGAGAGAGAGAGAGAGAGAGAGAGAGAGAGAGAGAGAGAGAGAGAGAATGAGAAAGATCCTCAGTAGGCTCCCCTCTGTCAGCACAGAGCCTGACTCGGGGGATTGATTCCACGAACCATGAGATCATGACCTGAGCCAGAATCAAGAGTCAGACGCTCAACTGACGGAGCCGCCTGGGCGCCCCCTTAGTCCCAGTCCTGAATGAAACCACCTCAGCTATGCCATGGCTGCCCCTTCACCTGAGTACAAGCTCTGGAAACGCAGTTAGATGCGGAACGGGGAAACTGGCTCAGGGCCTAGCATGTAAGGGAGAAAGGAAGGTGGAAATTGACTTTGAAAAGCAATTCAGGGGGCTCCTGGGTGGCTCAGTTGGTTGAGCATCTGCCTTCGGCTCAGGTCATGATCTTGCGGTTCATGGGTTAAGAGCCCCACGGCAGGCTCTGTGCTGACAGCTGAGCCTGGAGCCTGCTTCAGATTCTGTGTCTCCCTCTCTCTCTGTGCCTCTCCCGCTCACATTCTCTCTCACTCCCAAAAATAAACATTAAAACAAAATTTTTTTTAATTAAAAAAAAAAAAAAAAAGGAACTCAGGGGCTGCCAATCCAGAGTTCAGATGGGAGCCTGAAGGAGGCCTACTCATTTGGGGGCATCACCCCGCCAGGCCCTTCAGGACTGAGACAGCCTTGGGCTCCTCCAGCCCCACCTTAACCTGGAGCCCCACTGGTTCTTGGCTTACTTACCAAAGCATTAATCTCTGGGAGACCACTGGCTTCTCCCTGCTTTTCTGGCATTTGAGGACTAATCTCACTTGGATAATCAGACTGAATGAGACTCAAAGAAAGACACAGCACACAATTTTTAAATAACTTTATAATTTCCTGATGGATTTAGTTTGTGAATAAAAAAGAAAAAATGGACAAAGTGTTTACAATAATTATCAAGGCAAAGTTGACTATAACACAATTTCTTTGTAATGTCATTATCCTGTCAGTAACATGACTCTGGCCATCACACACACACGCAAACACACACGCACGCACACACACACACACACAGTTGAAGGCAGCAGGTGCATCTGCATCACAGACACCATCATTGTGGCTGCTACTGTCACCAAAAGGAACTCAAGCTAGGAGTCAGTGCCCAGTGCTCCTCAGCTCCTCACTAAAGTGCAGCTCCCCTCTTCCAAAGCAGAGGGGGCGAGTCCCAGAGAGACCCCCGAGTCCCCATCCTGGACATCACGGTGTGCTCAGCAGGTTCCTGGGCTAGTCGGCTAGTCCTGCGTGGGCAGACAGGCCAGAACGGATGGTGTGTTGCCCTCAGGTAGGTCTGGCTGCATTGGAGCGTGAATGCAATACTGGTGCGGTGTGGAAAGAAGGGCTGGGCTCAGAGCGCTTGTTCTGGCCCGGGGCGAATGCTCTGGCTTCAGCAGGGTTCCCGTCCTTTCCTGATCAGGGCATCTCTAGGGCCAAGAGAGACAGCCTGGGCCTGGGAGATGTAGGGTCTAAAAGGCTTAAGGGGAAGGAATCTAGGGACTGAAGCCAGAAGGAACTGAGATCTGAGTACAATTCATTCACCTGGATTGCAGGCTCCAGGCTGGCCACTGCTTGGCCTGTAGTGGATGAGTCACTGGATGATATAGCACCAAGTGGGCAGGAAAGAGGTTCTGTGGCCTGTACAGGGCTGCCGGGTGTGGCGCTTCCGAGTCAAGCCTAGGTTACCACACAGTATTAGGCACACTGAGCTGGGACCAATGTGGGTTTGAGGGTGGTTATGGGGTCACAAAATTTGAAACCTCTACCCAGGGGTCCTGAGGATGTATAGGAAATCTCTGGCACAGTGGGGACTCTCTGAGCCCCAGATTCCAATTCCTTTTACGCAGCAGTTATCTCTTTCGCTCAGGCAGTCCCCTACCTAGAGTGTGGTCATCGTGTTTCCCAAGTGGCTAGCCCAGGTGCCACCTAAGCCAACTTGGGAGGAGGGGGAGGAGTTGGGCTGCCCCATAGCTTGAATTCCTTTATTAACATGATATCATTTTGCATTTTTAAAAACACAGCTCTTTAACTTTTCAGTTCTACAAACTACTTTTTAATATCTTAATAATCTCAACAATGGACACAATGTAACTGCCCCAATGCTCTGAGCCACACAGACAATATCGACAAGCAGAGAAACAAAGAGGAGGTGGGATGGGACAAAAATCCGCTCCCCCCAAAATCAATCCCTAAAACCACCTTTCCCCCAAAAGAGTCAGAAGAAATACCTACAATAGGGTCACAGCACTCACCAAACACGTTGGAAGAAATCAGGAGATGCTTGGTTACAGTTTTGACACTAAAAAGTTTGGAAACAGTTTTTGCTTAAAAAGAGTAAATAAAGACAGCCATTTTGTTCAGAAGGATTTCCCTGTAATGTGTGTGTGTGTTTTTGCCCAAACATTCCCCTAGTCCGCGTGGGGAAAATGCCAGATTCTTTTTAGAACATGTCTTTGACCAGTTCAAGTCGCTGTTCTGAGAAGCCCAGGGACTGGCAGTGATGGAGGGGTCGGCCTTGCAGGCTTGCAAAGGGTAGCATCCACACCACATCTACTGTCTCCTTACCTGCTTCTCCAGTTCTGAACTCCTGCAGGAGGGACATGAGGCTGGGGAGGCAGACGTGGGAGTTACTGATATTGCTGACACAGGGCCCATGGTAACTTAGGAAGTGCCACGTGAGGGTCACATTCTATGCGACAACATATTCCTTGATTTGCTCTTTCCTCAAAACCCCCGAGAGGGGAGCCAGCGGGCCTATGCTTCACTGCTGGGGTCAAAGGGGAGGGCAGGATGGTTCTGGGATCAGCAGCAAATCCAAATGCCAATCCTGAATGTCACAGGGGAGGGATGACTAATAAAACTTTGTAATGACTTCCTCTTCTCTCTGGGGAGTGGGTGAGCCAATGAGCTCCCGTGGAAAACCAAACAGACTTTTATTGACAAAAGGTGTCAAGTCCCACTGCTACTACTGACACCAAAGGCAGTCTTGGGTCCAGTTTGCTTCACTAATATTTCTAAAGACCAACTGTAAGGAAGAGAGAGGGAAGCACTTTGATCTTTGTTAGGTTATAAGATACTAGGTTAAAGGTTAGAGCTGAGATGGATTTAGGGATTCCCATTCATATTTCTTAATATATTAAAGCCTATTTAAAATCTTTTCCATTTCAAATAGTATCCAAGTCCTTGTAAATCTCAATTCAGATACTTCATCAAGAACTCAATGAGTACCTGGAATAGAGGTATATGAAAAGATGAGAAAATCACATTGTATTTCTTCAGCCCCACATTGGATTCCACTCACTCTTCTTCATCTTGTCCCCTTTCGTGATGACCTTGATTTGGGGTACAGATCTTTAGGTGCTAAGGGGTAACTAGACTTGCCAATGGAATGGATGAGTTTGGTGAACATAATAGGCAATGTGCAATGAGCTTTCAAGGCTCTAGACCTTCGGCAGCAGTTGAGTGACCTAGTGAAACCATGAACATCAGAAGAGTGTCATGCAATGATAAGTCTTTGTGTGATGGGAATAGTGCATTTAGTAAAAGTTGGCTCAATGAGTTATCTCAACTCAAGAAGATACTCTAAGTGCTGGACACTGTATTAATTTTGTCCCTATAACATACAGTCAGGTCACGTTCACTACTAAAGTTTAGCCAGAACCTACTTTCATCTAGAACCAAACAGTCCCCAGAACCATTTGAGATGCTAGAATGACCACCCAAGAGAAATCAAGGAGATCCCTGCTACGGTTCACAGAGACCACACAGATAATATTTGCCCCAGATATTTTTCTTACTAGAAGTATTTGTCCAGAGGACTTCAATAAAGTTTTGGAGAAGAAGCAACAAGAAGGCTTGAAATGAAAAGGGGAAGAAAGGAAGTGCAGTGAGAGTCATGCACCGAGTGGGCAAAAGTGACAGGTATTGTATTTGACAGCAAAGACAGAATGAGCAGGACCCAGGGAGACCTGCTGATGCCTTCCCTTGCCAAAGCTGCTAGAGAACAGTCAGCCAGAACCAGGCCACTTCTTTGTGGATGGCCTCTTCTCCTGCCTTCTCTGTTCTGCCGTAGTCCTGTGAAGGCTATTATCATACCTCGGTTCCTTGCATTATGGTAGATAAAGTGAGATGCTAATACACCAGGCTTAAAATACTGGGGGCTATCTACATGATTTATGGGCAGTGCAATAAATACATGGAATTGAGGTGATTGACCACAAACGACCACCACTTACTATCTTACCCCTACATCTCCCACTTTCCCTGCTTCTGGCCAGCCTGGCTATCAGGAAGCATCTCAGTAAGAAGTTTATGAGCAGAGTCCACTTAAACCTTCGATAAGAAACAGTCTACAGCTTCTCATAGGAGAGGCTGTTTTACAGCAGGGAATCAGGGCAGCTGGAGATATGACCATATAAGTTAATGGGACAGTCAAGAGCTGCTGGTGGGAAGATACTGGACTGAAGGCTTGTGATGACTTTACAGGCAGCATCATTCTTTGGGTGAGTAACTGGGGAGGGGGAAAGGACAAAATGCAAGACAAAAGCATTTAGCCCAGCAACTCTTATCAGAAGATGTGAGTATCTGGTGGGCGTCTGGCTGGAGAGGTGGTTAAAGGCTACATTTGGGTTAAGTGGTCTCTTTCTTGGTGCCTGATTATTTATTTATGACTGTCATTGTCTAAGCCTGGGAAAAATGCCCCTCAAAATGCCAATACCTTCAACTTGATTTGCAACTTTAGGGTCAATTTTTTGATCCGCAACATGGAGCTGGCCAGGTTCCACGTGGTGTACACAGATGTGTGAAGAAAACACTATCTACTACTGCAGCCCCCCTAAACACTATACTCTTGCAGGGTAACGACGACAAATAAAAATCCTGAACCACCAAATAAGATCCTGCAGGCAAGTAAGTGACTCAGCTCCCTGCCCCTGAACTCATCAATTACATTATAGTGAGAAATGCTAATCTGTAAAAGATTTTTTTATGAAAAAGATAACTTCTACTCAGAAGGAGTAGGGAGAAGATAGGTATACCTTTTACTGCTTTGACTCAAACAAGGTATGTCTCAGAGTCCTTTACATTTCTCCCTCACTAAAAAGAGACTTTTTTTCAAGGATGGGTACCTAACAGTGACTTGCACATAGTAGGCATTTCATACATACTATTTGAATGAAAGAATGGAGGAAGGAATGTGTGTGGGATGAGAAACATTCATTTGTGCCAGAAGGGAGGTTCCAGACAATGCACGAGGCTATGGTTATGGGAGTGCACATCAAGAGTAAAGCTAAAAGGGTAGAAGGTGGGTCATAAACTTCAGCAACCGCTGGGCCGCAAGAGCATACATAGAACATGGATGGTGGGAAGGCAGAAGCATTCTTTAGGGGCTCAGGGGACTAGAATGCTGATGAGGGAGATGTTTAGGAGAAACCAGCCTGGGCCCAAGGAGCGGTCATCTTCTACAGAAGCAGAGCAGCAGGTGGTTGATGGCAAGGTTCGTGTCAAACCCCTCTTCTCTTTCAGACTGAGACGTATAATCTGACAGATTAAGTATAATAAGGTCAAAGGTCTTAAACAAGAGGGATCGGGGGAGAACTGTTCACACCATCTTCTTATTAACTGGTTGAGAAGAGCAAGGATGTGAGACAGACAGGACTGGGTGAAGACTCCAAACTTTTGGTATTAGTGTTCACTAAGCCCTCATGAGGCCTGCTTGCAGCTCCCCTGCATAAAACATTACATGTGAAAGTGAGCAAAAGAAACAGTAAGAAGAGTCAGTTTCTCTTTGTCCCTGTTCTCTCTTTTCCCCCTCTCTCTTTTTAAGATTTTTTTTTTTTTAACCCTTTTAGGAGAAAGCACCTGTTGTGATATTAGAACACTCAGCTCTCTGGTCCATTGGGAAGTTTCTTTCAATATGTTGAACTCCAAGGAGATTCCAGATTTAGTTCTCATGTCAAGGACAGAGGGTAAACAGGCTACCTACTCCATGTCCCACTGTAAGGGCAGAACCACCAGCTTCCACAGTCCTCCACTGTTGATGACCAGATGGCAGTTCTTCATGGAAACTTGGCCACTTACCTACCCTGGACATCAAGAAAATTAGTGTAGAGACAATATCCAAAGTAGAAAGGCAGAGTTAAGATGAGAGCTGTAGAAAGGATGCTGGAATCATACTTGAAGGACCAACCAAGATGGGATACAGTTTGTAGTGTTTGTTGGGTGCCAGAAGCTCCTGGGAGCCTGTTCCTTCCAGCTCTTCTTTCTTGGCACCTGGATTTACTATAGCAGGCTGCTGGGCTGGCTACTCCCCATAAAGCAGGGTCAGGATGACTCTTCCAATGCATTGACCACTTGCTCCAGGATGTCGGGGCAATGATCTGCTATCTGCTGGAGAATGGCATTGGCAAACTCCTGCAGTTCTGCATTGTCCCGTTCACCTTTTTCTAGCTCATTCTGAAGCTGAAAGGGAAAGAAAAGATGGATTTCAGATAAAATAAAATTACCCTGTTTGCACTGGGTTAAGAATTACTGTCCATGAATAAAGAAACTGCATTTCCAACAACATGGATGAACCTGGAGGGCCTTGTGCTAAGTGAAATAAACCAGACAGAAAGGCAGATACTGCATGGTATCACTTATAAGTGGGACCTGGGGGGAAAAAGTCAAACTCACAGGTTGCTATCAAGGGCTGGGGGGTGGGGGAGATGGAGCAGGTTGGTAAAAGGGCACAAACTTTCAGTTATAACATGAATAAGGTCTGAGGATCTAATGTATAATACGATGACTACAGTTGATAACATCATACTGTAGAATTAAATTTGCTAAGAGAGTAGAACTTAAGTGTTCTCATAAGGGGAAAAAAGGAAGTATGTGAGATGACAGATGTATTACCTCGACTGTGGGAATCTTCACAATGTCTATCAAATCAACATCTGCACTTAATAGATCACAATTTTGTCAATTAAACCTTAATAAAGCCGAAAATTAAAAAAAAAAAAAAAAAAGAGAGGCACTTTCTATGTGAAGTCTTCCTGCATCAACGTTAACAACCAGGAAAGTGTAAACGTTAACATCAAGTGTTTGTTCGTGAAGGTGTGACTAGTTCACCAGTAATCTGCGGAGCTGGAGCCCCAGCTCCAGTCCCCTCATTCCAGGTGGAACATTCTCTCCACTGTGTCCCAATGTCACACCTCTGTCCAGGATGGGGAAAGGGATACATGCATGACCTCAGGTAGGATCTTAATCTTGTGTAATGGTTCTCATCCTAGGGAAACTTATAATTTAAAAGACTTTCCCCATTTGCTATATACCACTTTTGTTCAGTACATTAGACTATCTGCTCATATAGCTAAAGAGATTATTTTGAGAAACATTTAAGATGCTTAGAAATATAATTCTAACTTCCTGTTGTTTCAAACACTCTCTTGGACATTCCTTCAAGCATTAAAACAACATTTATTGAGGGCCTACTACTTGGTGAAAGATGGAACAGATCTGGTCTTTTCCCTGAAGATCCACTTGGGTTAATGGAAGAAAACACACAAACAGATCATTACAACACAGGATGGTAGGGGCCATGGCCGAGGCTCAGACATGCACTGTAGTGGAAGGCATAATAGGGCTGTTTGCATCCTGGAGGAGTGTGAGAAGATGCTACTGAAGGCAATATGTGGTGTGAATCTTGAAGGCTGAGCGGGAGTTTGCTGGGAGGTCAAAGGCAGAAGAGGCTTTCAAGCACATGAAACAAGGGCAGGTGTGTAGGGCTAAGAAAGGGCGTGGGACCTTGGGGAAGAGGGAGCTTCTCAGCATGGCTAGAGCATAAGGTAAGGCGGCTGGGCAGAGAGTGACAAAATGAAGCTGATTATGCTAACTAATTTGGATGTAAATTAAAAAAATAAAATTAAAATAAAATAATTAAAAATAAATAAAAGAAAGACAATGAAGATGAGGACACAGACAGGGCCACACTGTTTGTAAAGCTAAGGAGTTCAGATTGAATCTGGTTAAAAAACAAAGAAAGAAACACCCACAAAAAGGAAGTCCAAGAGTTTTCAAACAGTGTAGTAACATGGTCAGCTTCATTTTTTTAGAAGAGACCTGTGAAGATAAAAACACGTTAGCCTGAGTGGAGGGAACACTAAGCTAAAAGAAGTTTTGTGGCAAGCCCAGGTGAGAGTTAAGGAGGGCTAACACGGGGGCACCTGGATGGCTCAGTCGGTTAAGCATCTGACTTCGGCTCAGGTCATGATCTCATGGTTTGTGGGTTTGAGCCCCGCGGCGGGCTCTGTGCTGACAGCTCAATAGATTGAGCCACCCAGGTGCCCCTGTTTTAAGGACTGAATGAGCTACTTATATAAACTGCAGTACAATGCCTGACACACAGAAAATTTTGTATGTTAGATGTTGTTACAATTATTGTTGAATAGGTAAGATTACCTAGACAGAGCATGTAGATTAAAAGGCAAATAGAACCAAGTTGTTTTTTTTTTTAAGAACCAACTTTTAATTACACTGCTGACAGAATCCACATGCTGTGAGCCAAGAATTAGCATGCTGCGTCTTCAAATATATCAAAGAGTTAGGAACAGATTTTGCAATCTTTATTCTGTTAAATGTTGACTGAATACCAGGACATGCAAGGACCAGATTTAGACTACTCTAAGTCTTGACGCATCTCAAGGTCTGACTGTGTCATATGAATATGAATCTCTGAAATGGGGAAACCAAAGAAGCAAAGTGCCTTTTAAATACAGCTGCACAAAATATAACCCAGAAATACTGCTAGGTGAAAAGGCCACTATTCTCAAATCTCTTGAACAGAACTGAAGTCAATCACACAAAGTAACAGAGGAGGTTGTGAGGTTGTATTGCCTCAGTTTCCCATCTCAGTCCTTCCTAGGAATATTCTGAACATCTTTGATTTATATTCTGAGTCGGGTATCTGCACTTCACTCTCTACAAGTCAAATAGTCACTTCCTATGAAATATTTTTCTAATTTGGCTTCTGCTAAGCAGATAATCACGAAGTTACTTAATGGATTCATTTTAGTTTAAAAATTTTCAGGTTTTTTTTTCTAATTCAAAAAGTATTATGTATGCATTGTAGAAAAATTTTAAAACAAAAACACCAAGAAAAAAAAATCAACTGTAATATTAGCATCAGGAGATAACCACTGCTACATATTTTGTCATATATTCTTTGAGACTTTGTTTTATTACACACACACACACACACACACACAGACACACGTGTAATTTTAGAAACAAAATGGCAATGATAGTATATAGATTATTTGTGAGCTGATTTTGTTTTCACCTAAAAATATACTATAAATACGTTTCAGACCAAATCCCAAAGGCTCTTTCAGAGCCTGATAACTAATTCTAAAATTTATCCCTATGTATAAATATACAACAGGAACCAAGAAAATATTTTAAAGGAAGAAAAACAATGTGTGGACTGGCTTACCAGATTACAAAACATACTGTAAAAAGCCACGAATTAGAAGAGTATTGTACTGATGAAATTAGATCAATGGGATTTAGAATATGATCAGGAGGCATTTGAAATCAATTAACTGTATTAGGTCAACTGGGCCCAGTTGTGGTCAGATTCCTGCTCATATCATACATAAACATAAATTTGAAATTACCTAAAGATCTAAATTTAAAAATTATACTGTGAATTCATATTCTTCTCATGTACACACAAAACATTCTCCAGGATAGATCATATGAAAGCCACAAAACAAATCTTAATACATTTAAGACTGAAATCACATCAAGCATGTTTTCCAACCACAATGATATGAAACTAGAAATGTTACAAAGTGAAAACAGGAAAATTCACAAATATTTGGAGATTAAACAACATGTGACTGAAAAACCAAAGGGCCAAGAAAGAAATCAAAAATTACTTGAGGAGCGTCTGGGTGGATTAGTTGGTTAAGCGTCTGACTCTTGGTTTTGGCTCAGGTCATGATCTCACGGTTTGTGGGTTTGAACCCTGCATCAGGCTCTGTGCTGACAGGGCAGAGCCTGCTTGGAATTCTCTCTCTTTCCCTCTCTTTCTCCCCTCCCCTGCTCGCACTCTCTCAAAATACATAAATAAACTTAAAAAAATTACTTGAGACAAAAATGAAAATACAACATACCAAATCTATGGGCTACAGTAAAAACAGTTCTTAAGAGGGAAACTCAGTGACAGATGCCTACAGTAAGAAGCAAGAAAGATCTCAAACAACCTAACTTTATACCTCAAGGAACTAGAAAAAGAACTAAGCCCAAAGTTAGCAGAAGGAACAAAATAACAAAAAAGACTAAAAAAACAATAGAAATGAAATAGAGACTAAAAAGACAATAGAAAAGATCAATGAAACTAAGAGGTGGTTTTTTGAAAAGATAGACCAAACTTTAGCTAAATTTACCAAGAAAAAAAGTAAGAGAACTCAAAATTGGAAATTAAAGATGAGATGTTATAACCTGTACCAGAGAAAGACAAAGAATCAAAAAAGATTACTATAAAAAATTATATGCCAACAAACTGGACAACCTAGAAGAAATGCATAAATTCCTAGAAACATACAACCTACATAACTGAATCATGAAGAAATAAAAAATTGTAACAGATTTTTAGCAAGGGAACTGAATCAGTAATCAAAAACCTCCCAACAAACAAAAGCCCAGGACCAAATGACTTCACTGGTGAATTCTATCGAACATTTAAAGAAGAATTAATACCAATCCTTCTCAAACTCTTCCAAAAAATAGAAGAGGAGGGACAGTGCCAGACTCATTTTACAAAGCCAATATTACTCTGATACCAAAATCAGAAAAGATACCACAAAGAAAGAAAATTGTGGCCAATACTGCTGATGAACATAGATACAAGATCCTCAATAAAATATTAGCAAACTGCATTTAATACTACATTAAAAGGATGTACACCATGATCAAGTGGGATTTATTCTAAGGATGCAAGGATGCTTCAACATCTGCAAATCAGTAAAATGTGATAAACTACAGTAACAACATGAAGGCCAAAAGTCATATGATCATCCCAACAGATGTAGAAAAAGGATTTGATAAAATTCAACATCCATTTATAACAACTCTCAACAAAGAGGGTATAGAGAGAATATACCTCAACATAAATTAAAATAAATAAAGGAAAAAAAGACAAAGGATTGGGATCAATGTATTATGAAGCCTAATAATAGAAAAATGGGCAGAGGATATGAACAAAAAAACTCATTGAAGAAAAACAAATGGCTAATAAGCACATAAAAAATACACAACCTCACTGAGTATTAATAATTACTAATGAGTAGTTAAAGAGATACAAATTAAACAAGATAGAGTTTTGTTCCCCCTATCACACTAGCAAAAGACTGTTAACAATCCGTGTTGATATAGATTTGGGGAAGTGGGTACTTTGATACTGCTAAGGGATGGAAGGACTTTCAATTTTACTCTCTATACTTTTTTTTTTTTAAATTACAGTTGACACACAATATTACATTAGTTTCAGGTGTACAACAGAGTGACTGAACATACCTATATGTTATGCTATGCTCACCACAAGTGTGGCTACCATCTGTCACCATTACAACACTATCACTATACCACTGACTATATTCTCCTATGCTGTACCTTTTATCCTCATGACTTATTCATTCCATAACTGAAAGCCTGTATCTCCCACTCCTCTTCATCCATTTTGCTCAGTCACCCATCCCCATCCTCTCTGAAAACCACCAGTTTGTTGTCTGTATTTATAGGTCTGTTTATGCTTTTTATTTGTTTATTCAATTGTTTTGTTTTTTAGATTCCACATATAAGTGAAATCATATGGTGTTTGTCTTTCTCTGACTTATTTCACTTAGCATAATGCCCTCTAGGTCCATCCATATTGTTGCAAATGGCAAGATTTCATTCCTTTTTTACGGTTGAGTAATATTCCATTGTATATATGTGTATGTGTAGATACGTCTCTCCCTTCCTCCCTCCCTCTCTCACATATCACATCTTCTTTATCAGTTCATCTATTGACAGACACTTGGATTGCTTCCATAATTTGGCTATGGTAAGTAAAGCTGGAATAAACATAGGGAAGAATGTATCTTTTCAAATTAGTATTTTCATTTTCTTTGGGTAAACAGCCATTAGTAGAATTACTGAATCATATGGTGTTTTTATTTTTAATTTTTTTGAGGAGTCTCCACACTGGTTTCCACGTTGTACCAATTACATTACTTCCAAGAGTGCACAAGGGTCTTCTTTTCCCCATAGCCTCATCAACACTTGTTACTTCTTATCTTTTTGATTCTAACCATTCTGACAGGTATGAGGTGATACCTCATCATGGTTTTGATTTGCATTTCCCTAATGATCAGTGATGTTGAACACCTTTTCATATGTCTGTTGGTCACCTGTATGTCTTCTCTGGAAAAATGTCTAGTCCTCTGCCCATTTTTAATAAGATTTTAATTAATTAATTAATTAATTAGTTAATTATTTTGGTGTTGAGTTGTACAAGTTCTTTATATATTTTGGATATTAACCTCTTACTGGATGTATCCTTTGCAAATATTTTCTCCTATTCAGTAGATTACCTTTTTGTTTTGTTGACGGTTTCCTTCATTGTGCAAAAGCTTTTTATTTTGGTGTAATCCCAATAGTTTATTTTTGCTGTTATTTCCCTTGCCTGAGGAGACAAATCTAGAAAAATGTTGCTAAGGCAAAAATCCAAAGAAATTACTGCCTGTGTTTTCTCCTAGCATTTTTACAGTTTTAGGTCTCAGATTTAGGTCTTTAATTAATTTTGTTTACTCTATATACTTCTGTATTATTTAATACCACAAGCAGCATCAATTTTATAAGAAATTTGGATAAAAAGATATAATATAAATATTCAAAGCTGCATGTGTTCTTAAACATATAATTCTGATATTCCAAGACTGAAAAGGGGCAAATAGAAATGTATAAAATATTCATTCAAAAAGTATTGATTGTTTTGCCAATGAAAAGGAATTTAGTTCTGATACATGGTATATAACATGAACCATGAAAACACTATGCTGAGTCAAATAAGCCAGTCAACAGAAGACCACATACTGTATGATTCCATTTTTATGAAATGTCCAGAATAGGCAAATCCAGAGTCAGAAAGTAGATTAGTGGCTGCCTAAGGCTGGGGTGGGATGGGGTAATTGGGAGTGATTGCTAATAAATATGGGTTTCTTTTTAGAATGATGAAAATGTTTGACAATTGATGTGGTGACAGTTGTCCAATTCTGAGAATGTACTAAACCTATTGAATTGTATACTTTAAATAGGTGAATTGCATGGTTTGTGAATTACAGCAAAATAAAACTGCAAAGACAGAAAAAAAGGAGAGAAGGAAGAGGAAGTTTCTTGAAGAGCGTGGATGTTGAGATGAGGGCAGGAAAGAGGGTCTGGAGAAATCGTATGAACTATTCACAGAGGCACAGAGGAGGAAATGCACTTGGCTGTTCACTGAAGTTCAGGAATACAGGAATTACTGGGTCTCGACAGAAGCAGTACCAGTTCTTTGAAGGTGACAAAAGGTCCTTGGGCTGGCTAGGCTTGGGCACTATCCCTCAGAGGACCCTCACTCTATTTACATGGTTTCAGTGAAGCCACACCTAGGGCACTGCGTTCCATTTCAGGCACCTTATTACCAGAAAAATGGAGACAAACTGGAATGAGTTCAAAGGAAAATGGCAGGCATGACTAAGAAGCTGAAAGGATCATTTTATGGGGCAGGATTAGAACTAAGTAGTAGACCTGAACTAACTGAAGACTAAGCGAAGGGAATGCGATTATTACCTACAAATGTCAGGAGGGTGTACACAAGAAGCTGGAGGAGTGGTTGAGCAGTGGAGGAGAAAACATAAGTAGAAGTGGTAGAAAAAGATTAGCGGGAAAAAAAAACCAGAGGCAGACTATAGGCTATGCTTTTTCCAAGGGCTAATGAATGGTTTGCCTGGAAAAAGGTGTTTAAAAAGAGGATCAGAAGAATCAAATAGTTCAGAGAAGGAAAAAAAGAGTTTAGAGAAGGAAGTGTTCCTTCATTAGCTGGAGTTGCTTTCCATCTGGTGGAGCTTTCTCTATTCTCCAGGGATTATGCATGGTTTGCATTTTATCTGAAAGCAGTATTAGATGTGGGCATGGCTGAGCAGGGAGAGAGTTTATTGGCACTTGATCCAATATATGCTAAAATTTCCTGTCTTGAAAAAAATCTCAAAGATCAATTTTTTGTGTGAAACCTGAATTACATTTAAAATGAGGCTTTTTATTTTGACTTCGAAATGCAAAGCTTTAGTCATTCTGAAGTCAAAGGAGTACAGGAATGTGTGAGAGAAAAAAAAGACCACTTAGGAAAGAAAGGCAATGTGAAGCCATCAAACTAAAAATGTAGACAGATGTGTTATACAGCACAGGTGTGAAAACAAATCTTGAAATATATTAGTACCTTGTTATTTTAAAATATTTCTTTAGCATACACATCACATGTTTAAAAAAGGAAGTTTTTATACGGTATCAGTATGTAGTGGGTCCTATGGATAAATTGGGAAAAGTGTGTTCTAGCTTCTGAAGTATAATTTACCAGATATCTCACTCTTCTTGTTCCCTCTACCCCTGCCCACACCCTGCCCCTATGCCTGCCTATTCAACTCTCACCTCCTCCCCAAAGAAGGCCCCTTTAGATTTAACATCAGAAAAGAATTTCCCAAAAAGTACAAACATGTAATATTTGGGGTTTAACGTAAATTCTTATTACACCCTAGCTGCTAGGAATTAAATCTTTTCCCCTCCCCTCTTTCCTTTCCTTGTTAAAGTTACATATCCAAACTTAGTGGATATTAAGACTGAGTAATCCAACAAGATCTTCTATTTCCTATTCTCTACTTTCTAATATTGGCAGGCTAATTCCACCACTGCAAGTACTGAGGTGAAAAATACTGTCTTCTTGGTTTACTTTCTTAAAACACCATAATTATATGCAGCACCTAAGTTTGCACGATGCCCTCTCTAGATAGAAAGATGCAATTTTCTGTGTACATATTGAAAGCTTTGCATCTAAACCAAACAACAAACTTGAAAACACTTCCAACGTAAAATAATTTCTACAAAGCTGCAAAGTAGATTTGTTCCCACGAATCCCGCAAGCTCCCGCTGCAACTTAAGCATTAAATCCCTTATCTCAGCACCCTCGTTTCCCTCCATATATAAAATATCACTACAAAATCTTCCTCAAGTCTCTTGGGTACCTCAAGATTGAGTGGAAAAACCCAATTCTACTAAACCTTAATTTGATGAAGATACTCTGAAGGAAGAGATTATTGTAGTAATAGATGAATAGGTATGAGAAAATATAAAATAACATGCTTTGCTCAATGAAATAGGGATTTGAAAATGTGGATTAGGGATGACTATGAGGGCAACAAGTCTTGCTGCTCCAAACATTCTGAATGGGGTCTGGGGCCATTAGTGACCAAGAGCACAGCACTCATGATGGGTTAGTACCATTCACTGAATAAGCAACCAGTGAGTCTGAGGAAATTGTTACTAAGGTAATGCAGACATGAAACACACTACACCTCAAAACAACCTCACAACACTCCTTGTTCCTAATCTATTTTCCAGGTACCCTGTAGCCACCCTTCTATGACCCTGTCCCTTCAATTAACTCTGTGTTTCCAATCTCCTTCTCCCCTGGTCTTTCACCATGGCTTCAGAGGGCGCTCTCATCCTGAAATGACCTTTGGAATCTGCTTCCCTCACAAGCTAGTCCCAATTTTTCTCTTTCTTTCACTACCAAACATCTCAAAAGAACAGTCTATATTTGCTACCTCTGTTTCCTATTTTCCTCCTTAGCATCTAAGAATTTAGTTTTTGCTATTCACTGAAACTGCTCTCTCAAAAGTTACTAAGCTAAGACTCCCACACTGAAAACTGTAAAACATTATTTACAGAGATAAAAGATATCTTAAATGGAGGAATACAATATGATCATGGATCAGAAGACTCAATAGTATAAAGAATTAATTCTGCCCAAACTAATCTACAGATTCAATTCAATCCAAATAAAACACTCTGGCATGTGTGCATGTAAACTGACAAGCTAATTCAAGGCGTAAGTGGAAATGCAAAGAACCAAGAAGAGCCAAAGCAATCTCAAACAACAAAGTGTAAGAACATGAACTATGTTACTGTTATTAGCATAGCTTGCTATTGGCACAAGAACAGGCAAACAGACCAATGGAACAGACAAGGGGACCCAGAAAAACAGCCCAAATCTGGGAATAACCTCAATGCCCACCAACAACTAGGTGATAAATTGTGGTATATTCATTCATACAATGGAATATCATACAGCAATGAGAATGAACGTATATGTATATCATAATAGACACATTTCATAAACATGACATTGAATGAAAGAAGCTAGACACATAATCTGTGATTCCAGGTATATAAAATTAAAAAACAGGCAAAATGAAGTGTTAGAAGTCAGGTTACCCGTGGAGGGTGGAGTAGCGGCATGACAAGAGATTTCTGAGGTGCTGGTAACTTTCTGCTTTTTCAGGTGTTCATTATAGGAGTGTGTAAAAACTCATTGAGCTGCATACTTATGATTTGTGTAGTTTCTGTATGCATGTTATAAAAAAACAAACAAACCAAACCTCAAGGATTACCTAACAGCACAATCCAGTGGTCTTAACTGTCTTATCCTTGAACTCCTCTGTGATACTTGTTCTGATAACACCTCCTTCTAAAATCTCTCTCCCACTTGACTTTCTGGCTCTTCTCTGCCTGTCCCTATATTTCTTGTCTGTCTTGCTGCTGTTCCTCTTCTTTCTGCTTCCTCCCACACATGCAAAACCTGAGTTTTAGGGGACGTTCCTCTGTTCTTCGTCTTTTGTCCTCTGCTTAGACTGTTTTCCTTGAGCTTTATTTATAAAGTGGTAATAATAACAGCAACTAACTTACTGGACATTTATTGTGGACCAGGTATTATTCTAAGTGCTTTAGTGCATTGACACAATCTACTTCCTTTGCCCATTTTATGATTTCTTTTGGGGTAAGTTTTTGTGGGTTTTGTTCAACTTTAAGCATAGAAAATTTCACACATACACAAAAGAAAACAGTAAACGAACCCTCATGTGACCTAAATTTAAGGATTATCAGGGTATGTCAACATAATTCTAATTCCCTTCTCTCCTGAATTTGACTATTTTTCAAATGCTTAATAAATACTTCTTTGTGAATGTTCCACTTATACATCAACTCGTACTGTTCATACTGTTTAGTAAACTGTTGTTTTCACTTAATAATTACTACAAGGAGTTTTTCATGTCATTATAAATTCTTCTAAAATACAGTTTGTATTTTTATTAAAAATTTTAAAAAAATATTTATTTTTGAGAGACAGAGAGAGACAGAGTGTGAGCAAGGGAGGGACAGAGAGAGAGGAAGACACAGAATCCAAAGCAGGCTCCAGGCTCTAAACTATTAGCACAGAGCCTGACGCAGGGCTCAAACCCCCAAGCCATGACCTGAGCTGAAGTCAGACACTCAACCAACTGAGCCACCCAGGTGCTCCTAAAACACAATTTTTAAATGGGTCATATTGTAATCAAATTTATTGATGTATTTTAATTTAAATAATTCCATTATTAGAAATTTAGTTTGTTTTCAATTTTTTCTTTTTATAAATAGTGACATGTTGAGTTTGCTAGTACATAAGTCTTTGCGTATTTATGATCGTTTTCTTTAAATTCCTGGATCAAAGGGTATACACCTCTTTAAAGCTTTTGACATCTTACCAAACTGTTCCAGAAGAGCTGAACTAATATTCAGCCCACAGACAACAAATATGGGTGCTCATTTCCCCACCTACTCAATATACTGGGGCAACACACATGCACACACACACACACACACCCTGATCTTGCAGATATGACAGGGCTATTTTCATTTGCAGTTCTTTGTAATTCTTTTCATTTATAGCGAAGCCAAAAATTGAGGCAAAACATTCATAAATATATTTATTGGCCTTTTCTTCTTCTGGGAAATTCCTGTTAACGCCCTTTCCAGGCTATGTTTCTTTTGGTTTAGTTTCTTCCTTGCTGATCTCACGGTCACTACCCCAACACAAGCTATCTTATCCTAGATCTTTTGCTTATTGTAATAGCATCACATGCACATCAACCCTGGTTTTAAGAGCACTCTTTCTAAAAACATGTTGGATTAGGTTCCCTACTCCTCTTCCAACGTCTTAAATGATTTCCTACCTACAAAACAGAGGCCAGTCTCTCTGGCATGGCAACCACAGTCTGGCTCCATCCTACTGTCCCAATTTCATCCTCTGTTATAGCCTTGCCACGTGCAAATAGCCTCCTGGTATATGCTCTTGTCTTTGCTTTTACTTTGATGTGGTTCCCTCATTCTAGAATGTGGATAATCTTCCCTCCTACACACCTCTCTTCCCTGTCTTACTCATTCTTTATGATTGAGCTCAACTGGCTCTTCTCTCTATGAAGGTAGAGGTAAATATTGCTGTTCTTCTCTGTTCTCTTCAGAGGTAAATATTGCTGAAGTATTAATTTTGTCTTGAGTTTCAAGAATTGGCTATTTAATTCCCCAGCTCTTCTTCAAACTCCTTGATGGATTCTTTTTTACATATCAATGCTGCCTAGCAAAATACCCTGCACATAACTAGCAATTGAGAAACGACTGGTGTATGTATAGACGGAAGGAATGCATGCTAATCCTGGATGGGGGAGGGGGACACTGATAACTTTCCAAAGAGTTTTTTTTCTCTAAGTTTGTTTGTTTGTTTATTTGTTTAGAGAGTGTGCTAACAGGGGAGTGGCAGAGAGAGAGGGAGAAAGAATCCCAAGCAGACTTTGCACTGGCATCAGGCCCAACGCGGGGCTTGAACCTATGAACCATGAGATCATGACCTGAGCCGAAGCCAAGAGTCAGGCGCTTAACTGACTGAGCCACCCAGGTGCCCCTCAAAGAGATTTTTAAGATAAAATGTGAAGCATCTCAAAATCAAGACTGTGTGATGATACAGACCTTATAGCAGGGCACATAAACCATATACTGTAGCATCTCACTTTGTTTAAAGTTCTCAAAAGATGGAGTATGGGCCAAGTAAAGGATACTAAGGTGGTCTCTGGCAAGAATTTTCTGGCTTTGTCTGCTGAATGTTATTATAATGTATTCTGTTCCTAGTAGCTATTCCAGCCCTCCCTGAACTCAGAGTAGTAATATGATTTCTAGAGGGACTCGAGCCAAGAATCACAAACGCAAAAGCAACTCAATCTGAATGCTCGAAGCAACACAAGCTGGAAGTGTGTGAACACAAGGGAAGGAGAGAATGCTTCAGCCTCCACCACTGCTCAGGGGACCAGCAGGCAGTGGAAGCTCAGAATGAGGTTTGTCAGAGATGATGTTCTACAACCTCACACCCACCAAAAATATTCTTATGAAAGCCTAGCTGTAAGGGAAACCAACCGAGTTCCCTTTCTGCCTTCAATGTTAGGACTGTTCTCTGTAGGAGAACAGAGCTGATGGTATGAAGAATAATAAGGAACATAGCTGGACTAGATGGAGAAACAGAAGTGCAGCTGAGGGATGGGCAGATTTGTTCAGGGAAGTTGCCCCTGCTCAGCACAGGTCATGATTTCAGAATAACTACCCTATCTCTCCACAGCCAAGTAAAGGCATAGGGAGAGCTAACAAACTCACTAATTTGACAGTCTTAAAGGAGAGAAAATAGCCTCATTTCAAGGTAAACAGCTCTATTCACAGTCATAGGGGATGAAGTGAAAGAAAAGGACGTATGGATGGATATACAGAAGGGATGGTTACAAGAGAGGTAACTGAATAAATTCAGTTGTGGTTGGCAGTGACTCAGATTAATTCCTTTCCGGAGATAGCTTTGTGGTGGGCAGAAAATTATACAGAGATGCTTAGTTTGGTTTAAGCAGACAAGAATCTGAACTTGAGGTTTTTAACAGCTAGGTCTCAGGATGCATGGGCCATGAGGTCTGAGCTGGTCACCGGCATGATAATTGGAGCCTTTCAGCGGTGATGGATCAAGCTGAAACAGTCCTCCACCCTGGCCAGATCTGGGCTAGAGTCCCCCAGCCCAAATCAGCAGGCTGTTCAACTACATCTACTTAGGTGATATGAAGACATGAAATAACTTCTGAGGTTGGATTTTTGAGAAATGAGAATAAAATGAAACACATTTTTTAAAAGAGTCCTTCACTGTTTTGGCATCTTTTTTTTTTTTTTTTAAGTTTATTCATTTTGTGAGAGAGAGAGCATGTGCGAGCAAGTGCATGCACGGGGGTAGGGGGAGGGGTAGAGAGAGAGGGAGAGAGAGAATCCCAAGCAGACTCTGTGCTGCCAGTGCACAGTCCGATGTGGGGTTAAAACTCACAAACCAGGAGATCATAACCTGAGCTGAATTTGAGTCAAATGCTTAACCAACTGAGCCACCCAGGTGCCCCTAAAATGAAATGCATTTTGCCATAATATCTATTCATAAAATACAAAATGTATGTGGTCAGAGGGATCTGAGCACACGGTGGGTATTTCTTGCCTAGTTATTTACTTTTCTAGAGGTATCTGGCCACTTTTCACTCTGTAGAATCCCTCTAGCATTTAGTAACAGGGAAAACTAAAGTTGTTCTTTAAGTATTTGTCCTATGATTATTTCCCACAGATTAAGACCAACTCCAGGGGTGCCTGGGTGGCTCAGTCGGTTGAGCGTCCGACTTCAGCTCAGGTCATGATCTCACAGTTTGTGGGTTCGAGCCCCGCATCAAGCTCTGTGCTGACTGCTTGCTCAGAGCCTGGAGCCTGCTTCAGATTCTGTGTCTCCTTTTCTCTCTGCCCCTCCCCCACTCATGCTTTGTCTCACTCTGTTTCTCAAAAATAAATAAATTAAAAAAAAAAAAAAAAAAGACCAACTCCAAAACCTTCTCTTCCCTGGTATTCCAAGTCTGAGCTTGCAGCCTAAATCTCCCAGTTTTCTTCCTAAAGTCTCCACCCACCCCAGTTGCTTGTCATGTTAGAACCTAAAGCAACTGCTACCACAGCCCTAGGCTCTGTGTAATGCTGAGTGGAAGTGGTAATGACCATGAGGTTGCTACTGGGCCTTCTCCTTCTCCCTAACTTGTAATGAACTCCTTTGTCAGGCAATATCTGATTTTGTTCTCATAGGAAAAAAAGGCTTTTGCTGCTTAGGCCCAAAGTAAACAGATGCTGCTGCTCCTCCATGACTAATCTTAAACAAAATGGCATAATAAAAATACGAGTTTAGCTCCATTCCAGCCAGGGGACCTGCATATACATCATCCAAACTCAAAATTCCACTCCTGAACCAGTGTGATATTCCAAAGTGATCTCCCCAAGATTCCTTTGGTTTTGTATCACTAAAGGAACTTCCTCCTATCATTCCCTTACGACAGAAGCATCAAGGTAGGAGGGAACTCCAGGTACTTAAGCCTTTCAGAGCAAGAAAATCATAAATTACACCCTACTATTTTCTAGTACTTTCAAGAGCACGTTATGCCTGGCACATATGAGATGCTCCCTAAATATTGATTAAATGAATGCATGCCGTTTGCCTTGGGGTAGCTAGATTTTTCAGTGTAATATCATCATGTATTTTTACCTTTAGTTTTCAAAGGTTAAAAAGAAAACAAAAACAAAGCAACTAAAAAGCTGCTCTCTTTCTTAGCTACAGCTCTGCAAATTCTGCAGTTCTACCCTGGCAGTTCCCCAACTTTGAAGGAAATAAAGAGTTAAGATTTTTAAGGAGCCTATATTAATACAAAGCATAAAACTTAGGTTCCTACACTAACCCCCAGCAGTTCAATTCTCTAACCTTGTAAGTAAGACAACTACAGCCTAAGGGGATAAAGTGGCCAGTATAATTTAGATTGACAGAAATGTCTACCTCAGGAACACTTATGCATCATCCTTCAAGCCCAACCACTGAGTAGCTAGAGGATCAAACTCTACTGTCTCCAGATGCACAAGGTCTCCATAGAAAAGAGGAAGTCTCCCCTGCCTCAGAGGAAAATCCTACGAGAAATTTGGTCTTGCTAGCTAACTATCAGACATCTAAGAGTTGTCATATTGCTCACTGTTGTTTATTATTCTTTTCAAAGTTAGAATGAGTCATGATTTTGTGAAAGGCAACAAGTGAGAGGTCAAGTAGCCCAGGTAAAATGAATTAGGGTCAGTGGCAATCTAAGGGACCAAACACTTGTTGCTAACACCTGCCACTCTAAATTAATCTCCTTACACAGAGCAGGAGCTGGAACTGGGCAAGTACAATGGATGTAGCAATCCAGATTTAGAAAGTTATGTGTACATAAACCAGCACAAACTTTTGCTTTCTGATAACTCTAACTCTAGTTTGTATTTGCAGATGTCACTAACATTTTAATTTCTAAGCTACTTACGTCTAGACACCTCAAAAATGCTGGCTGCTGCTTTCCTGCCTAAAGCATTCTTCCCTGGCTGAGATAATTTGAGTTTTTTCTATGTGGTATTCTGTGCCTGTAAGAACCTCTCAGGTTACCAACTTTCCTACAAGACTGTATCTTGATATAGGTGTTATGCCTTCTCTGTGCAAGTGAAGGGAGTGAACAGAGAAAGAGTAGGACGAGAAAAAAGAAGATGTGACTGTAAAAGGTAAGAGTGGAAATAGAAAGCCCCCCCAGGAAACCCAATAGGAGATTTACATTGGTCTGATTGGTCTCTGATAAAAGAGAATGGGATGTCATCTTTAGTGTAAAAATGTTCCTGGAACATCAAAGGAACTGTGATGTATCATCCCCTCAAAGAATAAGCCTACAGTTGGTAACACCGTATTGTATAATTGAAATTTGCTAAAAGAGTAGGACTTAAAAAACAGTAGATATGTGAGGTGATGGATGTTAATTAGCTCAAAGGGGGGAAATCCTTTCACAATGTATAGGTATATCAAGTCATTACATTGTACACTTTAAACATCTTACAATTTTTTCAGTTATACCTCAGTAAAGCTGAAAAGAAAAAGAGTAACCCAGTTACCCATCTGGGTGGAGTGCTCACATGAAGCACACTCCTGAGGCAAAGAGATGGATAGGTTGGTCTCCACAAGGCTTTACCAGTCCAAAGACTTGTTGAGGTAAAACTTGAGGCTTGAGAAAGTGTAGAGTGTTATAAACAAATAACCATATTTTCCACTGAGGCAGAATTTTAATATGGCTGCCTAAGTTGATTTGGTAGTTATCTCACATTATCTCTTACAAATCTGTTAAGTGATGTGAATAGAGACATTAATATTAGGGGTCTGTCATTATCAAAATGGAGAAAAATTTCCCTCTTTGCCAAAGGGATCCATCAGAACAGCAGCACAGTTCTGGGAATCTCAGACACAGACAGGCCAGCCAGCCAGCCCAGTGTGTTTGGTTTGGCTCTCAGAAAAGAAAAGTGTCAAAAGGGAGAGAGTAAAAAAACAAAACAAAACAAAACCCAAACAACTAATAAGAAATCTATGCCGAAACTGTCAGAGCGGTCAAGAGCAGGGTTTTGTTGCAGCTGAGATTTTAGTGCTAAACCGGCACGGTGCCTAATCCAGTTCCAGAGAATCTCCCTGGCCAAGCAGGAAGAGAGAAGGAAACTTCCTTCACCACAGTGGCAGTGGCATGTGCTCAGTGCACACTCTATGCTCAGGACTGCTGTGTGTTGTTTCCAGCACATGGATCTGATTCTGATGAGACTGTGGCAGGGAGAGACTGGAAAGCCTCCCACAGGGAGCTGTGCATCTTGCTTGAGTTTTTCTTTTTAATTTCTTTAATTTTTTAAACGTTTTTATTTTATTTTTTGAGAGACAGAGCATGAACAGGGGAGGGGCAGAGAGAGAGGGAGACACAGAATCCGAAGCAGGCCCCAGGCTCTGAGCTGTCAGCACAAAGCCTGATGTGGGGCTCAAACCTATGAATGCAAGACCATGACCTGAGCCGAAGATGGATGCTCAACTGACTGAGCCACTCAGGCACCCCAAGTTTTTCTTTTTTTACTGCCAACCTGACACATTCCTTGGGTGGTGTCTCCTGATTCCTTGGTGAGATGACAGAATGATTCTTTGTGTGGCACAAGTTCCTGGCCCAGTAACAAGGGCCTTTGGAAGGGGTGCCATTACTGACCAAGGCTCTGGAGTCATGTGGGCTGTTCTGAGCGACTCCCCTGGGTACACATGGCCATCTTATGGAGGATCATGAGCAGTGGTGAGGGGCAAGCATAATACAGTGATATGGCAAACTGGGTCTCATGTGACGTGGAGAAGGTTGAGGATGAGGTGGGGGTCTGGAGTTGTATCTTGTGGCTCAGTCGGTTGAGCGTCTGACTTTGGCTCAGGTCATGATCTCAGTGTTTGTGAGTTTGAGCCCCGTGTCAGGCTCTGTGCTGTCAGTCCAGAGCCTGGAGCCTGCTTCAGATTCTGTGTCTCCCTCTCTCTCTGCTCCTCCCCCACTCACGCTCTGTCTCTCCCTGTCTCTCAAAAAATGAATAAACGTTAAAAAAATTTTTTTTAAATAAATTAAAAAAAAAAAAAAAGAAGGGTGAGAATGAGAGGCTCCAGGGCCATCTCCAGGCCAGCCTGGCTCAGTGAATGCTGAGGTTCACCATGTTCATGAGCACAGTTCCCCCAAAACGTGCGGGAAAAGCCATAGCAGTCCAGAGCTCAAATGGCCTCACCCAGCTTTATTTCCACATGGAAGGAATGACCAAGCTTGTGAAGGAAAGTCCACACCAAAGCAAGTACTTCTGGGAAGTTTCACCTAGATTATCGAAGAGAAGGATCACCAGATCTTTTCTCTCTACTTCTCTTCCTGAGAAAGCAGCTGGAGGGAGGTGAGCTCAACCTTCAGAAGCAGCCAAGTGAGAAAGTGAGTTCTTCAAGAGAAGATGGAGAAGGCATAGGATCATCCCACCCCACACAACCTAAGGAGGCCAAATAAATAGCCCCAGTATCTCCTGCATGTGGCTCTTTCCTTATGCCCAGTGCCTACAGGACTGCTGCCTGTGGGCTGCAGTATTGTAGATGGTATTGAAGAGATAAACACTAAGGGTTCAACTGAGTGTGCAGGGAGCAAGAGAGGTGGTGGCAAAGATACAGCCCTCAAGGAAGTTAAAGAAACTTAATAGATATTTTAAATTATCTACTATTTACTTTTCTCCCCCAAAGAAAGTCACAGTGCTTAGTCTGCACACAATGCAGGAACAGACATGCATCTACGTGCTGTTATCTGTTGCTGATACATACTCTGCTTGGGCTAGAAGGCAAATGGCCTTGCAGCGTCCTGCAGATTATTTAATATCACTATAGGAGAATACAGTTATTACTAGAGCTTCCTCTGAGGGGCTAAGAACATCTTCTTCCAAAGAGGGCTACAAGGTGCAATAATGGGAAAATGTCTGAAATGGAAGGAGACGTCCAGTCCCAACTGTGCCACTAAGCTTTATCATCTTAGGCAGGTCACTTCACCTCTCTGGCCTCAGCTTCTTCATGTGCAAAAGAAAAAGGTGTGTGTGGGGGGATCCAAAGATCTCTAAGTTCTCTCCAGCTTTAATCAATCCATGAATAAATATAGCTCATTCCTGATATTAAAATAATATTAGAACAGTGATCCCCAACTTAAAGCCTGCAGGCTATTTCTAGTTAGAGGAGTTTTTCAGCTCTCATGAGGATTTCTCATTGTGCCTTCTGTGTGTCTCATCATAGGATGCTTGAGAAAACCCAAGCATGCAAATGTTGCAAAAGTTTCTTGCATAATCTTTCTGATGATTCCCTACCTTCCTGCTAGGTGCATCCTCACATCCAGCTGTGGTGAACTTCCTTCCTTCCTTTCCTTTCTTTCTCCCTTCCTTCCCTCCTCTTCTTTCCCCTCCCCCCCCTCCTCCCCTCTCCTCTCCTTTCCTTTCTTTCTTTTTAATGCTTATTTATTAATTTTGAGAAAGAGAGAGAGACACACACAAGTAGGGGAGGAACAGAGAGCGGGAGAGAGAGAGAATCCCAAGCAGGCTCCACACTGTCAGCGTGGAGCCCGACACCGGGCTTGAAACCACCATGAGATCATGACCTAAACCCAAACCAAGAGTTGGATGTTTAACCTTCTGAGCCACCCCAGCGCCCTGCTGAACTTTTTTTTTTTTTTTTTTTTTTAAAGGAATAGTATCTGTTGGCTCAAATTTAGGCTAAAAGCTCCTGAAAGGTTGGTGTGATTTCCCACATACTCTTGATGTATCAAATAGCTGAAAATCAGAGAATTCAAAGTATAATGATGCTTTATCACCAGGCCTGGGTTATCTGAGGAGATTAACGTTTTTTTATTTTTTAAATTTTTTAACGTTTATTCATTTTTGAGAGACAGAGACAGAGCATGAGAGGGGGAGGGGCAGAGGGGGAGGGGCAGAGAGGGAGGGAGACACAGAATCTGAAGCAGGCTCCAGGCACCAGGCTCCGAGCTGTCAGCACAGAGCCTGACACGGGGCTCAAACCCAAACTGCAAGATCATGACCTGAGCCGAAGTCAGATGCTTAACTGACTGAGCCATCTAGGTGCCCCTAATCTGGTTTTTAATCTGGCAATTTGGTCTTTTTTGACCTCTTCTGAGTTACTCACTATTCTAATCATTCTGGTGTTCAGATACCCCACCAGACATGCTAGGTGGTAATGTCAATGTGCTATCCTTCCTAGAAATTCCTGCATTTAAAAAGGCAGTACTTTGGTGGGATACATGATTCAAAGGAATAAATTGAACAGTGAAATTTAAGAACAGATGAAATCAGGCAGGAGCTTTATCAAACATCCTATGATACTACTTTTAAGCCACTACCATATCATGCTTTTCTGTTAAATTGGCAATAGGATGTTAGCGTCTGACCTTTGGCTTAGGGTTTACATTAGAAAAGGGTAGGATTTTTTTTTTTTTTTTTTTTTTTTTACTCTGATAACGTTAAAACCTAATCTATCAATCAAAACCTAATCTTTAGGGCTTCTAAGCATCACTACAATTTATAGCAAGATCTGTTCAGTGTTAAAATTAAAGGCTCGCTTTCACCAGGACAGCATAGGGAGATTTTCTTTTGTGCCTAGGTGGTCTTTTGTATAAAAATTAGTAGACAAAGCAATAAGATAGCATTCATACAGTGTAGAAGAACACCTCCAAAAATTCCTGATTTGATTCATTCACTAAACAAGTGTCTACTTTATGTTTGGTGCTTTTATATCTATTACACAGCTTTTAAAGAAAGGTCCAGTTGCTAAGTTCTTTTCATAGTATTCTGGATTGAAGTCACCAGTACGCCCTGCAACTCCTCTAAGGGAGTATTTTGTAATTAGTGGGTGTGAGTAACAGATTGTGCAGTACCCTCCTACCTTTTAATAGGCAGGGCCCCAGGATTTATTTGGAATGCTGTTTCCAGAGTTTGAAAGTCAGTTGTTTGAAACCCAGAAACAATTACCTAAGTAGTAGTTAGGTTCCCCAGTAGTCCCCATGAGACTACTGACCCATAATGTTTGTTACAGGCTGAATCATGCTCCCTCCCCCAACTCACATGTTGAAACTCTAATCGCATATCCTCAGAATGTGACTGTAGGTGGAGATGTGACTTAAAGAGGTGTATTTAAAGAGATAACTGAGTTAAGATGAGGCTGTTAGGGTGCGTCCTATTCTGATGACTGGGTGTCTTTGTGAAGAAGAGGAAATCTGGACAGAGACATCAGGGATGCACGTACACGAAGGAAAGGTCACGTAGAGATATGGTGAGGAGGTGGCCATCTGCAAGCCAAGGACAGAGGCCTCAGGAGGAAGCAAGCCTGCCAACACCTTGATCTTGACTGCTAGCTTCCAGAATGGTGAGAAATAAATTACTGCTGTTCAAGCCACCCAGTCTGTAATGTCTTGTTATGGCAGCTTTGCAAACTAATACAATATTGTTGGTGTAAGGAGTCACAGAACTTAACCACCATTCATAACGTTTTACATACTGCAAGATGCCTTCTGGATTCTAACTCCAGACATCAAAAATGCATCTTCACTTGCCCCAGTGGCAAGTGAGTATGGCCTAGTCCCACCTTTCTGACTTAGCAGAAAACCTCACTTCTATGGCAGTGGCTCCAGCAAACAGGCTGTTCTTATAAGGGGTGCAGGAGGTTCTCTTAGAGACTCGGGGAATACAGCAGTAATAGCTAGTGGCTGTTGTGAAGGGCTAGGTCATTCGAGTAGCAGGGACTCTTCAGACTAGTGAATAGTATAGGAAAAGAGGTTGTGGTAGCATTTCCCCTGTACTTTCTGGGGGAAGCAGGGCTTTACGTTATGGGGCACAGGAGAGCCAAGTCAGGAATGGCAGTACTGTCTGTATGGAAACTGAAGACTGCTTACATTTTATGGTACCCTTTTGATTTTACACCTAAGAGGTCATGTCCCACTGGGAGAGGGGTTTGGTCCCACACCTTTTGTCTTTTCTTAAGTTTAAACAGGTCTCCCTTAGAGAATTACTTTTGTACCTCGCCACCGTTACTATAGGAGCTTTGAATCCTTCTGGTATGCTGGGCCAGAAACATGGCTGCGAGTCCCTGGCATACACCAGAGGAGATACTCTGCCCATAAAAAATTTGTTACTTCTATTTCTGGACTGTCCCACCAAACCTTTGGTAAAAAATTAAATAGTTTGGAAGAAAACTAAGGACCATTTATTTCAAATGCTCTGACTAGACCAAAAAACTGTCATTTCCAAGTTTCCGTGCCTATGCTGGTCATGTTTTGGTTTTTTTTTTTTTTCCCCATCCACAGCATTAATTTTCTTCTTTGCTTAGTTGGAGGAGCATTATCTCTGCAAGATGACATTGGAGACGACAGACCCGTGTTTAATGTACTGGACTGCAGTAATTGTTAAGACTCATTAAAATTCCAAGACGGTAAATAATTGCTCCTGTAGGAGCTCTACAGAATCAGGAGTGTTAACCTCTTCTCCCATGGAAATACTTTAAACACAAAGGAAAAAATGCAATTAGGGCAGCTAGAAAACATTAAGATCTCTATAAATATAGAGCTTTGTAATTAAAAAATATTCCATATTCATATTTTAGAACTCTAAAGGATCCAGTGCAAGACCGAGGTAATAAAAACTAAAAAAGTTTCTTGCATTTTTTTTGCTGCAAAGCCAAGAACACGTGAGACCTGAATTCAGAGTAGGTGTTTTATGTTCACTTTTATTTAGTCCAGGCTAGTTGGAGGTAGGCACCAGTAATGGGGACCAAGAGCTATCCTAGGCAAGAAGTGGAGGGCAAGATCTACAGACAAAACAGAAACAGGAGAATTCCCCTTCTCTGAGGCAAATTAAAAAAGGAAATGGTTCATGGATCCTTTCTATCAAAAAAAGTTTTGGTCTAGCAGGGTCTCTTAACCTCTCTCTCCACAAGCAAGATTATTCTACATTCTGCCCCAAACCTATAGTTTTGTCCCTAGTTAACTGAAGCCTTTCATGTGCACACCATAAGGCTACTCTCACATTGAGAGCGAGCTGCAGATAATGCTTAATATCTGTGTAATTTCAACTATGTAAAAGAGGTCCTTATTGCTTTTATATTCAAATCCTCATTTCCTCTTCCTTTCCCCAACTCAGCTTTTGGGGATTTTATCAGCAGTTAAGGCAGCAGTTTTGTGTCCTATGGCCCAGCTTAGTACCCTGTCAGCCCCTGTCCTCTCTCGTGGGGTCTGCCCAGCTCTTCCCTATCTTTCTTTCCTTCTTTTTTTCTTTTTTTGAACAAGCTTTTCTCTGCCAAATTTTCAACATCCAATTGGCAAGATACTCTGCTCTTTGCAGAAAAAGGTTAATGGCAGCTGTCAGAAGGAGGAGAAAGTGCCAGACTGTGTGAGAGCAGAGAGGAGAGAAACAGTGAGGCTACTCCACAGGATTTTTCTCATAAATTTGTTAAGACGCGCGCGCGCGCGCGCGCACACACACACACACACACACACTTCTCAAGCCCAGTCCTGATACAGGCACACATTTATCTTTGCAGCTCTGCAGTTATTTTTGCTGGATTGCTGGTCTTGCCTCTCTCAGCCTCTCACACTCTGCTGCTCTTAGTTTTTTGGACAAGAGTTCAACATTGGAGCTAAGGAAACGAGTTCAAACATCACAAAAAGAAGAAAACCAGATCAGAAACATTCAGGCTGGGAACCAGAACAAAGTTTGTTGCCCCACAAAGAACCATTCTTTTTCTTTCTTTCTTATTTTCTCTTGCTGTTGCCCCCTGTCCCTTGTCCCCCAACAGCTCCTAAGTCCATTTGGCTCACTTCTGTGGTACAGCAATCTGTGCAGATGCTAAAACAGGAGGATGAAATGTCATGTTGTGACTGATGACTGATGCACTCCCTGAGCGAGGGAGAGGACTTTTAGGTCCTGTGCCCAATACTGGCCCCAGCATTTAACCCCCCGATTCACCACCTTGAAAAGAGAGGGATACATGCCAAAGAGTGATTGATCAAAATCAAGAAAACAAATGGAAGAAGGAATCCAGGGAGAGGACAAGGTCTGAGCCAAGTTTTGGAACAATACTTCCCTGGAAATTAAAAAATGGGACAGAGTGCTGGGAAAGGGAGATGGAATCCAAAGCTCCATGACCCACAGAACAGACTGGCTGATACAAGTTCATTCCAGTGTGGTCGGGCCCCTGATGGGAGGCTGGCATTCATGGTGGAGAAAAGGAATTTGTACTCTAGGGAGAAATTCCATCTTAAGTTTTAGCAGGATCTGCTTATCAGTCCAACTTCTTCAAAAAGTTAAAAAGAAGCCTGGCAGTGGGGAATGATTTTTCAGTTTTCATTTTTTTTATTCAAGTTTTTTTTAGTTTATTTAATTTTTTTTTTAGTAATCTCTATACCCAATGTGGGGCTCAAACTCAAGACCCCAAGACCAAGAGTCACATGCTTGTCCGACTGAGCCAGCCAGGTGCCCTTCTGTTTTCATTTTAATTTAACTATCATTGACATATTGTGAAATGCACAGATCTTTAAGTGTACAATTTGACAAATTTTGATAAATACATATATCCATATAACCACCACCCCAACCAAAACACAGAACATTTCCAACATCCCAGAAAGTTTCTTGTACTATCTTTCAGTCAATTCCTACAGGAAACCAATGTTCTAATTTTACCACCATAGATTAGTTTATTCTGCTCATACATTAATTACATTTTATTTTGTATCTGGTTTCTTTTGTTTGATGTTGTATTTTTGAGATTCATTCATAAAGTTGCTTGTATTTAGTTCATTGTTGTTTACTGCTTAGTAGTATTCCATTTCATGATATAAAATAATTAAAAATACCTGTTTTGTTAATGAACATGTGGACTGTTTCCAGTTTTGGACTTTTACAAATAAAGTTGTTATCAACACTCTTGTACACATCTTTTTGTGGACACATCTCTTAAGTAAGTAAGAAGGGAACTGCTGGATTACAGGATAAGAGTATATCTAATTAGGAGTATTAGAGTATTTCTAATTTAATAAGAAACTGCCTAACGGCTTCCCAAAGTCTTGTACCACTTTAAATTCTCACCAGTATCAGTGTTCCAGCTGTTTGACACCTAACAAGTGGTATTACCAGTTTTGTCAATTTTAGCCATTTTTGTGGGATTGTAGCACAATCTCATTGTGGCTTTCATTTGTGTGAGCATTTTTCCATGTGCTTAATTTGTGTATCTTCTTTGTGAATTGTCTATTCAAGTCTTCTGCCCATTTAAAAATTGTATTGTTTTGTCTTTTTGTTACCAACTTTTAAAATATCTTTGCGATAGAAGTCCTTTGCTCAATATACACACACGTGTGCACACACATATAAAGTGAATGTTCTGATGAGCACAAGTTTAAAGTTTTGATAAAGTCCAATTTTTTTTCATTTTTCTCTTATGTTTAGTGTTTTATGTTCCCTATGTCTGCCAAATTGGGGGTAATTTTAGCTACTGATGGGCCATTTGGCGAACATCTGAAATTAAAAAACATTTCTTTATTAAGGCTTAAAAACAACTACCCATTGCTAATCCTTGTTTACAAAGGCCCAATTTTGGAACCAAAAACACTGGCTTTACCAAAAATTCCAGGGCTACTAAAGTTTTACAAATGAAAGGTTTACTTTCAAAAATATTTGCATTCAACATACAGGTCATATATATTTACTGACAGCATGAGATGATCTATATCAAATGGGCACAATATGATAAGTGTGATGGGGTTAGGGAGGGGGCACTAAGTGTCTGGGACTCAACTTTAGTTTTTAAATCTCTCTGAAAGGAAATTCTACCACATCCCTTTGAAATTTATTCCATGTCCACAGATTTTTCCCCATGTTTAACTGAAACATATCTTTTTGTAATTTAATATACTCTCTCATTCTGCCCTTAGATGAATAGAAAAAAGGAGAAACCTGGGCCCTCGCCATTTAGACAAAAGCCTTTACCCTATCATTAAGTTCTGTACTTTTAATTTCTCTATGTAAGCTGCCCTTTTGAAACAATTGTTTATTTTTAAACTATTCCTACCTTCTGCTTTTCAAATCTTTTACCTAATTTATTTTTTGAGTTTGAGTTACAATGTCATATTCAAATACAGTCTTAAAATTTTGGGGGCTAGGGCTGTTTACATTCCCTTTACACTAGAATGACAGACAACCAGGATTGGGGGCAGGGGGGAAACATCTTGGAAATAATCTGACTCAAATAATCTCCAAATGCTGAATTCTTTCTTTCTTTCTTTCTTTTTATAAAACATTTCTTTTAAAGTCTTATTTATTTTTGAGGCAGAGAGAGAGAGAGCATGAGCAGGGGAGGGGCAGAGAGAGAGGGAGACACAGAATCCAAAGCAGGCTCCAGGCTCCGAGCTGTCAGCACAGAGCCCAATGTGGGGCTCGAGCTTACGAACCGTGAGATCATGACGTGAGCTGAAGATGGAAACTTAACCAACTGAGCCACCCAGGTGCCCCAATGCTGAATTTTTTCTACAACGCAAGTGAGCAGCTTCTCCAAGAAAGAACTACTTTCCTATATGGCTGTCTATTTTTTTTTTTTTTTTTTTGGCTGACAGATACAGAAGTTTTTCTTTCTGTTAAACTAAAAGCTGCCTTATAATGTCTACCAACTGGTTGTGGGGTTACACAATTAGTCTATATATAAAACGTTCATTCTTTTTTTCCCCCACAATTTTATTTATTTAAGTGATCTCTACACCCAATATGGGGCTTGAACTCACAACCCGAAGATCAAGAGTTGCATGCTCTTCCCATTGAGCCAGCCAGGTGCCACACCCCCTGCCCCCAACCCAAATTCATTCTGTAAAGGGTTGCATCATCTTGTTGCTGCCTATGGGTAATATTTTGGAGTCGTCTAGACTAATACACTTCTTAATATTTTCAATACTCTAAAGCACCTCCATTTTCACAAGATGATGAAAATCTGAACCCCATATTTACTGACTTAAATTTTTAAAACTTTTTTACTTTGAAATAATTTCAAACTTACAGAAAAGTTGCAAGAATACAAAGAACTCTCCAACCCTTTATCCAGATTACTTAACTGCTAACATTTTGCTATCTTTGCCTCTATCATTCATTTACTGTATCTCTATATAACTTTATATGTTTCCTAATTATTAAATTTAGATTACATACTGTGTAGCAGAAAAACACCTGTGTTCTTCTCAGTGCATATAATCAGAAAGTATGTAATGTTTATTTGTACCACTAAGGGTGATGTTAAACTTTAGTCACTTGGTTTAAATGTTATCTATTGGGTTTTTCCAATGCAAATTAACTAAAAGAATTTTGTGCTAATTAAGTGGAATAGTTTTTTTGTGAAGAGATACTTTCAGACTATGTAAATACAAACTTCTACCTACTGTTTTTCACATTTATTGATGATTCTTGCCCAAAGCAGTTACTACTATGATGGTTGCTAAATAGTGATTCTCCAATTACATCATTCCTTCCACCTTTACTAGCTCACATTCTACTATAGGATACAGCTTTCTCCTTTCTCCCCCATTTGTTTATTCATTCATTTCTTCATACCAGTATAGATTCACAGATTTCTATTTTATTCAATGGGTTATAATCTGCTACTATCAATATTTATTTTGCTGCTCAAATTCTTCAACATTTTGCCATTGAGAGCCCCATGTCCTTCTGAAATATACCACCGCTCTTGGAACACTTTCTGGTATAAGATGTTCTGGATTTATGCTGTTCTATGCCACACATAGCCTTAGACTCTGTCATGGCTCCAAGGAGTCCTGAATACCTGAGTACTTGGGCAGCAATATTTAGGGTCTCCTTAAAATAATTTCTGTTGAAATGAACTCTAGTGTTATGATATTGTTGAGATGTTAAAGAAAAAAAGACTATGAAACTCATAGTAGTATATACTGGAAAGACGGTAAAGATGTTGCTTGTAATTTGATTCTGTATGAGCACCCATGGGGGCTCCTGGTATGTTTTAATCTTTCAGGATACTACAAACTGCATAAGTAATCAATTTTCTCTCCTGACAGTGCCTGAGAGTTCACTCCTGGATTCACCTTATTTTTCTCTAACCTCATTTCCCCTTGATTATTAGAATCACGAAGATGGGAATGTAGAGTAGAGGGCAGTTCTTTGGGAGATTCTGATATCCTCTATCATTTCAGAGAAGCGCTGCTCCAGAAGTATTCACTCAATTTGGAGTACAGTAAGGTGTACAACTGAGTTTCTGGTTATTCATTCCATCCTTTTGGAACATGCTTCCCTTTAACCTCAATGCTGAATGAATACAATATTGTGAACATAACTTCTAATTTTATATGATAAGAAGTAAAAATGCATAATGTGAGTTAGAAAAAAAATTACCTGGAAGATAAAATAGTGGATGTTCTTTTGTGTACCCAAGATATTTAAAAACAAGGCTTCTCTGGCCATAAACTATCTCAAATGTGACCTGTACCAAATTTACTTGGTTGTTGGAACTTGACAAGATCACAGCTAGAGACGAAATAGCCTTAATTTCACTATTTGAACAATGTATGCCTGGTAAAGTGTAGAGATAAAAACCCAAAGGAATAGGACCCAAGTCTTCAAAATATAATTTCCATGTATCCCTTCACTTGCAAACCAAAATACTGAAAGTGTATATAATTAACTATAGGTATTCCCAAATGAATCAATTTAGTTTTTGATGATTATATTGATTCTGGCCAGTGTGCATAAAATCACAATACACACAATTTCTTCAAACCAGGATACTTTGACCCATGAACAATATTATGCTCCAACCTGGTTACCACATTCACTTTATATGAGCCATTGTGCTGGTGACAAGTTGAAAAGCTGTTCATTGTTGCAGGGAAATTATGTTATACAAAACAGAAGTGTATGAATAAGAGAGTCATAGGAGACTTATAAATGCTTCCTGACCTCACTGTGAAGTTGAACATAATCACTTGCAGCTATGTTATACATAGGAGTGTGGTCTTTCAGATATCTGTACCTACAAATATCTGGAGTGTCCCACCTTGTTACATCTTTCTGAAAACAAGGAACTGTTATGTAGCAATATAACCCTTAAAAAAACATATATAATACTTATGTTAAACTCATTGTTATCCCTCCCAAATACACCAAGACCCAAATTCTCAAGCTCTATTGAAAGTAAGTCTGAAAACTTAAAGTCTCAAATTGTCTGCATATACAGAAAAGTTTTAGTTGAAAAGTTTCCACAATTTTCCCAACAGTTCTATAATACTTGCCCCAAGAACCAATAATCCAACTCCTTGAGTAGATGTTAGTTATATGTTAGCTAGTATCAATTCAGTGCTGGATTTATGGAGACACTAACAAGATTTCCTGCCTAAGAGCTGGCAAGAGGACTTGGCAAAGAAATGAAGGCACCTGGGGTGCTTGGGTGGCTCAGTTGGATAAGTGTTCGACTTCAGCTAAGGTCATGATCTTGTCATGAGTTCGAGGGCCGTGTTGGGCTCCATACTGACAGCTCAGAGCCTGGAGCCTGCCTCAAATTCTGTGTCTCCCTATCTCTCTGCTCCTCCCCTGCTCATACTCTGTCGCTCTCTCTCTCAAAAAGAAAGAAACATTAAAAAAATTAAAAAAAACAAAAGGAACAAAGGCACCTTATGTAGGAGAAGAAGATAGAAGTGTAGTGTGGGAAATACAGACCTGTAATTTCCATTGTGAGCTGCGATACTGGAAGATAACAGACAGTGGTCAAATATGGGACTAAAATAAACAGAGAAGATGTTCAAATCTAAAATTGAACTTAATAAAACTTTTTCTTAATGCTAGGCACTTTGTACCATAATAGCATTCTACTTTGACACTATCTCAATCTAGTTTTTCAAACTTTGTACCATAATAGCATTCTACTTTGACACTATCTCAATCTAGTTTTTCAAAGACAGCTTCTTTAGGGCTCCAGAACCATATGTAAAATGGTAAAAAATGTATATTTATTTGAAAAAATTTCAACAATGTCTCTTTTTCCAACACTAAGTGACTAGAGAGCCTGGAAATAGTAAACAATAAAGAACAGAAAGATGGTCTAAATAGTATGATGCCACTTATTTCAAATTTGTATCATACTAAATCATATTGCATATTGTTTATGGAAACAAATATGTACATTATTAAAAAGGTAAAAAAGTAGACTGCAAAAATGCATACCAATTTTGGATAGCAGTTGCCACTACAGATGAAACAGGAAAAATGCAACTGAGAAGGGGTATGAAGAAGACTTTAACTATATTTAGCATTAAAAAAAGCTCTGAAGGGGTGCCTGGGTGGCTCAGTTGGTTAAGTGTCAGACTCTTGATTTTAGCTCAGGTCATGACCTTACATTTCATGAGATCGAGCCCCACATCAGGCTCTGTGCTGACAGTATGGAGCCTGCTTGAGATTCTCTCTTTCCCTCTCTCTCTGCCCCTCCCCCATGCTCGCTCTCTCTTCCTCTTTCTCAAAATAAATAAGTAAATATTTCAAAAAAAATTTAAAAGCCCTGAAGAACCCTCTTACATGTTGGTGGGAATGCAAACTGGTAAAGCCACTCTGGAAAACAGTATGGAGATTCCTCAAAAAATTAAAAATAGGACTACCCTACAATTTAGCAATGGTGCTACTAGGTATTTACCCAAAGGATACAAAAATACAGATTCAAAGGGATACATGCACACTGATATTTATAGCAGCATTGCCAACAATATCCAAACTATGGAAAGAGGCCATATGTCCACCAACTGATGAATGGATAAAGATGATGTGGTATATATATACAATGGAGTATTACTCAGCCATCAACAAGAATGAAATCTTGCCATTTGCAACAACGTGAATGGAGCAAGAGCATATTATGCTAAGTGAAGTAAGTCAGTCAGAGAAAGACACATGCCATATAATTATACTCATATGTGGAATTTAAGAAACAAAATAAATGAACATAGGGGGGAAAAAAGGAGGTAAACCATAAGAGGGAGACTCTTAACTATAGAGAACAAACTGAGGGTTGATGGAGGGAGGGGGAAATGGGCTAAATAGGTGATGGGTATTAAGGAGGGCACCTGTTGTGATGAGCACTGCGTATTATACATAAGGGATGAATCTCTAAATTCTACACTTGAAACCAGTATTATACTACATGTTAACTAACTAGAATTTAAATAAAAACCTGAAACAAAAACAAATAAAAATTAAAAAAACCTAAAACAGATATAACAAAGTAGTGTTTGTTAATTCTGAGTATAAAGCTGATGTTATATTAATCTCTATGTTTTTTCTGAAAGCTTGAAATGTTTCATTAAAAATAATTTGGTATAACCACAAAGAAGAACATGTGGACCAAAACTGCAATTAAATATATATTACATAAAAAATGGCAACTATAGGTTTTCTCAATCTTCTGCAAACCATTTTTGTGATTCCTAAAATATCTATACTTAAGACTGCTCTCTTAGATCACAACATGGATACACAATGATAGGAAGCTTGAAATTAAGAAAGCACAGGTATAGCTAAAGATTTAGGGTCAGACTTTTTCATGCTCAAGATTCTAGAACAAGGCAAAATTCCAAGGTTGATGTGGAACTCAACAGGCAGTCTTAGTAAAATATTAACCAAAAATAATGAGCATGTAAACAGTAATAACTATCATCTACCATTTATCATCTCCCATGAAGCTGACACCTGTAGCACATGACACTAATGTATACATGCTTGTCTGTCATCCATGTCAAGTTCAATCCAATCAAAACTAATATATCACACACAAAGACAACTCCAAAGAGTATAAAATTTGGGGGCAGACCTACAAAACCTCAGAAATTAAAAGTCACTGCTATGAACAATTTCAAGGTAGAGCCTAGAAAGAATATATCACATTCTTCCATCTAGCTATTCTATAATTATCATTAAGCTACCAACCTATTGATAGGTTGAGAAAAAACTTTAATAGTTCTATGGGTATACATAATCTTCCACCTTTCAAAAAAGGGATGTTTTTATTGGAGTAAGTCCATGCCAGTTCTGTGAACATAGCACGAGGAGTAAAAATGACATCAATCCTCGTATTTCCTAAATGGACCGTTAGAGAATTCTGTACAATGTTAAGACTTTACTTCCTAATTCTATTGGCTGTTACAGTGTGTTAGTTAGAAAGATTAGGGACAGAGTGGGAATCCCAAGATAGCCCTACCTCCATGGTACAGGAAGTGGGGTCTGGCAAGGTTTGAGGGTAGAGCAGTAGCACTACAGAAATCTATCCATACTTTAGATGCTGTCTGAGCACAAGTTGCAATGCCTGCCATGAGAGGACAGGTACACAAGACCCACTTGCACCCTGGACTCTTCTTGGATATAAAGCAAGAGTAGTGTGCTAGAGGAGGCAAGAAACCTTTCAGTGCCTAGGGCCTCATTCTGCTTTGACAAGAAAAGCAGTGTGTGCTGGGGGCAGGGCAGGAACCCTGTTCCTAAAGACTGGCTGCCACTGCAATAGTAAAAAATCTATCCTATCTTGCATTGACACTAGGCAAAGGAATCTATCACCAGAGAAGAGATAGGGAGTCCACTATGCCCCCAAATTCTGAACTGATTCAAAGCAGAAGTCTGCTGCTTCTGGAGAAGAGAAGGAAATCTGCCTGCAGTCTAGAACTTGAGAGTGGGGAGAATTGTCTGTCACTGGGGTGGGGCAGGAACACTGAAACGGAGGCTGCCTATGACTGAATCTGGAGCAGAAAAATGAAGAAACCTCCCCTGACCCAACCATGAACAATGGACTGAGTAACAAGAGCAGTCTGCTACTTGGAGAAGGGCAAGAGGATAAAGAAAGAGCCCTCCATGACACAGGCATGAGGAACGTACTGAAAGCTGAGAACAAAGTAGGAAAACAAAAAAAAGTCAATACTCTAGAACTTATATTAAATATATGATAGTGGCAATTTGCTGGAAAATTTAAAGCCTGTGTGCAATGAAGTAACTACTGCTAAAACAAAACTCAAACCCAGCTCAATTACTGACTTACTTGACTCAGTTCCCAACACTAATGGCCTGATGGAAGAGGAATGCCTATTTCCAGACATAAATATTATTGACTTCAGTTTCAACTGTTCTTTTACATATAGCATTTGCCATTTAATAAAAAAATTATGAGACACACAAAAAACGCAAGTGAACTTGAAGACAGATCAACAGAAATCACCAAAGTTGATAGTAGGAATCTCTAAATATAACATGAAAGACAAAACAAAACAGATATCCAAGAAATGTGGGACATGATCAAATGACCTAACAAATATACAACTGTAGTCAGAGAAGGAAAAGAGACAAAGAAGCAAAGACATATATAAAGAGAAAATGGCCAAGAATTTTCTAAAATTAATGAAAGACAACAAAATGCAGGTCCAAGAGACTCAGAGATCCAAAACAGGATTTTAGTCCAAACAGGAAATACAAAGAAAAACACAAGTAGGCACATTAGTTTCAAATGGTTGAAAACAAAAGATAAAAAGAAAATCTTGAAAGCAGTCAGAGAAAAAAAGAAACATGACAAAGAAAAAGTATATATATGAATATAAAAGACTTTTCATATGAAACTTATGTAAGCCAGAAAAAAATGTAACAGCATCTTTAAAGTATTAAAAAACAGAAGAGTCAACCTAGAATTCCATATCCAGACAAGAATAGCTTTCAAAAAGAAGGCATATTAATATGCAAGGCTGCCATAACAAAATACCAGACTGGGTGGTTTAATAACAGAAATGTATTTTCTCACTGGTCTCGAAGTTAGAAGTCCAAGATCAAGGTGTTGGTTGGGTTGGTTTCTTCTGAGGCCTCTCTCCTTGGCTTGCAGAGGACTGCCTTCTTTCTGTGTCTTCACGTGTTTTTTTTTTCCTCTGTGATCACATACCCCTAGTGTTTCTCCATATGTTCTAATCTCTTCTTCTTATATGGAACCAGTCAGATTGGATTAGGGCCCGCACTCTCAGTCTAATTTCAACTTAATTACTTCATTGAAGGCTCTGTCTCCAAATACAGTCACATTCTTGGAGTTTGGGTTTCGATATAAAAATTTGAGGGGACATAATTCAGCCCGTAATACCCCACCTCCATGTGTTTCTCACATGCAAAACACATTTACCCCCATCCCAATAGCCCAAAAGTCCTTTTTTTTTTTTAAGATTTTATTTTTAAGTAATCTCTATACCCAACCTGGAGCTCAAATCTATAACCCCAAGATCAAGAGTTGCACACTCCTCTGACTGAGCCAGCTGGGCATCCCCCAACAGCCCAAAAGTCTTAACTCAGTTCAGCCTCAACTCTAAACTGCAAATCTCATCTAAATATTATCTAAATCAAATGTGGAAAAGACTCAAGGTATGATTCACCTTGAGGCAAAAATTCCTCTGTAGATGTGAACCTGTTGAAACCAAATTATCTACTTCTAAAATACAATGGTGGGACAGGCATGGGCTAGCCAATCCTATTCCAGAAGGGATCATGGGTCCCAAGCAAATTCAAAACCTCACAGGGCAAATTCCACTAGATTTTAAGGCTTGAGAATAATCCTCTCTGGCTGGATGCTCTATCCTCCAGGCCCACTGGGGTGGCAACTCCACCCCTCTGGCCCTGGGTGATAGCCTAGCCTATTGAAACCTAGGAGGTAGCCTTGCCCTCTGGAACCAAGGAGGAAGAGACAGCCCTTCCCCCAGACCTGTGCCCTCTGGGTTGGTGGGATATATACTAGACAGTATATATCTGTGACAAGAAACTCATTTCACATATAAAGACATAGATAGCTTAAAAGCAAATATATGGTAAAAGATATACCATGCACGCACTAACCTAAAAAAAGCTAGAATGGTTATGTTAATATCAGGCAAAGCACATGGAATACCATCAGATTTCAAGAAAGACATACAATGATAAAAGAATCAATTCATCAAGAAGATATAATAATCGTTAATGTATATGCACTCAATAACAGAGCTTCAGGATACATAAACCAAAACCAGTGAGTAAAAAAAAAAAAAAAAGAAATTCCAGGAACTCTTATAAATAAATCTTATAAATAAGATTATATTTCTATAGGCCAGGAGGTTGTAGATTATAGGATTATGACTCAGGATGAGTCTGAAGGGTTCCTGACATCAATAGATTATCCAAAGCTACTGAATGGCACTGAGAAAACTGTCTTGGATTGCCAAATAAATAATCAGCTAAGTATATAGTAAACATTCTCTATACACGTAGTATTCTGCTAGGCACTTTAGAAATATAAGACATGGTTCTGGCAGTGAAGGATCTTTTGTAGTTGGAGAAATAAGAATCTCAAATATGAAATACAAACTAGTAAACTACGCAGAACTCACTAGAATTCACTCACTCGTTTAAGTTACTGAGCAAGTGGTACTTGTTGATGTGGTGCTAATTTTAAGATGAAAATTATATAGCTCATGTCTTCAACAGACAGAAAGCTTAGAATGGGAAGACAGATATGAAAACAAGTAAGTGTAAGTGTTACAGGTACTACAAAAACCCTAAAGAGGGAGCAGCACATTCTGCCTGGGGTTTCAGGAAAGGATGCATAGAAGAAATGATGTCTTAGCTGAGCTTAAAAACACAGATTCCTGGGATGCCTGGGTGGCTCAGTTGGTTAAATGTCTGACTTCGGCTCAGGTCATGATCTCACGGTTCATGAGTTCAAGCCCTGCAAGGGGATCTCTACTGTCAGTGCCGAGCCAGCTTCAGATCCTCTGTCTTCCCTGCCCCCTCTCTGTCCCTCTCCTGCTCACACTCTCTAAAAAATGAATAAACATAAAAAAAAAAACCCAAAAAACAAAAAACTCAGATTCCTATTTAGGTACTGTCCAGGGAGACAAAGTAGGGAAGGGCACATTAGGCACAAGGATCAATATGAGCAAAAGGACAGAAGTATAGAAACTGTAAATAGTTTAAAACGAAGTGGCTGGGTATGCTTCATGGCTAGGATGAGAAGGGATGTGTATTTAATAAATAAGCCAAATGAAAGAAAGTCTTGTAGGATGTGATAAGGAGTACAGAATTTACCCTACTGTCTTCTGTCTCTTATTCATTCAACAAATATTTACTGAGCAGATACTATATGCTAAGCATCTTTCTTGATATAGACAAGATTCCTGTCCTGTCCTGTCCTCATGAGGGTGTTACTGGGGGAACATGGTACAGTGAAATACACTGGACACACAGATTTGGATAACAAATGTCAGTTGCAGAAGACTCTACATCCCCAAAACAAAAAAGTAAACAGAATACATACACATAAAATAAACCAATGGGTGTATCTGGCAGTGATTCATGTCATATGTTTCTAGGGCTTCAAAAAGTAAAGTCAAACCTTGATCATAATACTTTCATAGACAAATCATTTTGTAGTATTAAGGGTCATCTTTCTCAATAGCCTGCATTGTTCCCTTAAATTCTTACTTGTGGTAAGGCAGAAAATTGATTGGTTTCTCCACCAATAGAAGGTGGTATTGGTTGCTGTATTCTTTTACAGATAACCTAAGTCCCCTGTTTCCCAGGTTTTCCAGGGAAGCCTGCTAAAGATACAACTTCACACACTTCAAGCAATAACTTCAGTGACTGAAGCACATTCTCAATCAAGAAGAAACATATTAACACAATTCATGTATTGAGCAAAATTGTTTTGATGTTTACAGTAGCTTGATTGTAACATAACGTGTAATGCAAGTCTATTAGTGAATTCCTGGTTTCATTCACTCAAAACTTTTTGAAAAATTCTTAGTTAGAAATTTTCGATTTTGGTCTCATCCTGGAGATATTTTTTTTCCCCTTAGAGAGACTGAGTTAAGCCCATTCAAGCATATTTGAAAAATGGAACTAAGCTAAAATACTTTTTTCATTTCAAAGACAAGCTGTTACACAAAGAAATAATTTAATGCCGGTTAAACTTTGATACATTACTATGGTCAGTGCTTTAAGAAGCATTGTTCTTCTGTAAAATTTTGGTAAAAGTTTTTTAAATAAATAAATTTTAATGTTTATTTGAGAGAGAGAGAGCGCGAGTGAGCACGAGTGGGAAAAGGGCGCAGAGAGAGAGAGAGAGAGAGAGAGAGAGAGAGAGAATTTGAAGCAGGATCCAGGCTCGGAGCTGTCAGCACAGAGCCTGACGTGAGGCTTGAACTTCCGAACCATGAGATCATGACCTGAGCAGAAGTCAGATGTTCAACTGACTGAGCCACCTATGTGCCCCTGAAGTAAAAGTTTTGAAAACTAACCAGCCATGTGTTCTGCTTCCAGTGGCCTTTCAGTTGCATCTTCACTACATGGTTATTAATATCCAAAGGAGCTACTCGGAATCCAATTTCATTCTGTCCTTTGGATTTTTCTCTTTCAAGAAGAGAGAAATTGAAATTTCTATGGCAACATGCTACATTTGAGAGGCAGGCCTTACCTTTTTACTAATTAAATAAGTGAGGTAGATAACTAATTAGGCTGTTAAATATGCGTTCTATGAGGCAATATCCATATCAGGGGTAAGTAAGTACGGCTCTACAACTCCAGTCTGCATTTCTTGATCTGTGGTTTAATACTGCTGTCTTTAACATTATACCATGGAAGTATCTGTATTTAACACAATTTTCCTTCACACATTGTAAGTGAACAAATAGTGCTTAACAAATAGCAAGGATTTAGCTGGACAACAGCATACCGCTTCAAAATTCTGCAGAATTTTAGTAAATTTACACCACCAGTGCAGTTAAGTCTCTTGGTTAGTATGATTATAGCCTAGTTAGGGATATCATCAACCCCATCTATAAACTAGGAACAAAAGGAGCTTAGACTCAATGTTTTAAAAACTGTTCTCTTTCTCTGTATTTATTCAACTTTTCTTTCCTTCACTTTCTATGTCTGCTCTCTATAGCTCTCCTCATTCATTTTTATGTTTCTTTTATTCACAGTTTTTCTGTCCAGAATAGCCTTTCTCTATTAAACAAAAGAACAAAAAATAAAATAAAATCACAATACGAATAAAAGAGAATCACTGGGTATTTTACAGGCAACAGTAGGCAGAAAATGTAGCGTGGGAAGCAACATTAATTCATTGAATGGTTTTTTTACTTAAAAACTTAAGTGTGTTGTAACCCACTGTTCCCTAGAGACAACTGAGTAAGATATATGCTACTGACTTGTCAAGAATCCTTTATCCAAGTATCCTTAACTCAGATTTTCCTTCAGTACCCATAATTATCAGTGGTCATCGCTTCTATGAAACAACACATGGCATATGAGCAGACTGTCCTTAACCCTCTCCTTTCTAAGTAGCCCTTTTTTTCCCCCCAATATATGAAATTTATTGTCAAATTGGTTTCCATACAACACCCGGTGCTCATCCCAAAAGATGCCCTCTTCAATACTCATCACCCACCCTCCCCTCCCTCCCACCTTCCATCAACCCTCAGTTTGTTCTCAGTTTTTAAGAGTCTCTTATGCTTTGGCTCTCTCCCACTCTAACCTCTTTTTTTTTTTTTTTTCTTCCCCTCCACCATGGGTTTCTGTTAAGTTTCTCAGGATCCACATAAGAGTGAAAACATATGGTATCTGTCTTTCTCTGTATGGCTTATTTCAATTAGCATCACACTCTCCAGTTCCATCCACGTTGCTAGAAAGGGCCATATTTCGTTCTTTCTCATTGCCCTGTAGTACTCCATTGTGTATATAAACCACAATTTCTTTATCCATTCATCAGTTGATGGACATTTAGGCTCTTTCCATAATTTGGCTATTGTTGAGAGTGCTATGCAGCCCTTTTTGATACTTGAGCAAGTCACACTGAGGGAAGAATAAAGTGGTACTTTTGCAAATAGTAATTCCTATTATCTGTTGAAGAACTACCCTTTGCTAAGAATCCTGAATCTGGACACTGAGTTTCCAAAGGTAGCTCCTACTGCATCAATCTAAATAGCAGCTGAATTTTAACAGGGTCTTGTCAAAGTTCAAGTGAGAGACTTACCTGCTCCTGGGTCATCTTCTGCAGCTCATTCTCCCAAGCTGCCTGGTCATCGTCCAAGTTATAGGAAGCTGGTGGAGTGAGTCCACGAAGAATCAGGGGGTCTCGGTCATGGCAGAGGGCTGTCAGGTGTCCAATATACAACTTTAATTTGCTTCTATTCTGGTCAAGTTCTAAGAGGGGCTGGATGATCTGAAGTGAAAAAATTGAGGAAAGTCAAGGTCAATCTGAAACAAGAAGTTCAAATATCTTTGTCTTCCAAGTCAAAGAAAACTGGCCAAAGAGTCAAACTGCTCTAACCACCACTGAAATCTTCAGGATTATAAAGATACAGTTCCACACACTTGCACATTTACACTGTCACATCTAAACCCCCTTTTGGGAGACAGGTAGGGAATGCTGGCTTAGTCTATCAAGATGATGGGGCGCCTGGGTGGCGCAGTCGGTTAAGCGTCCGATTTCAGCCAGGTCACGATCTCGCGGACCGTGAGTTCGAGCCCCGCATCAGGCTCTGGGCTGATGGCTCGGAGCCTGGAGCCTGTTTCCGATTCTGTGTCTCCCTCTCTCTCTGCCCCTCCCCCGTTCATGCTCTGTCTCTCTCTGTCCCAAAAATAAAAAAAAAAAAAAAAAAAAAAAAAAAGAAGAAGATGAAACTGAGAGTTCCATACTTAGGCAGGGGATTAAACACAGGACTAACTTGTTTTTACCACGATGACATTCATGATACAGAAAGACTCCAGTTACCTCATGATTTCTCTTCCCGTTTATTTATAAGAGGTTACAAAAAAAAAAAAATGCTAGCGAAATTTGCTCACTGAAAGCCTGGACAGCATATACTTCATGTGTTCCTTCACCTCCTGGAATGGAAGAAAAATTCTGTCTCTGGAGAAGGTGCAAGTTTTTCTTGGCCATGAGATGTGATGAGTGAACTCATTACTAAATCTGCCTCATCCTGGCTTAAGCGCCCCTCATTCATTTCACAGAGGTATCCAATATTCTTTTTAAACAGTGATTGATAAATTCTTCTATAACACCAAACACCTGACTCACAGCCAAGGACTCTCGGAAATTCTCTCAGTTGTAACACTGGTTTGATGTTTATCTTGAAAAACAGTCCTGCACTTTTTTTTTTTTTTTTTGGTATTCCCTTTACTCTGGATGAATAACTATCCCTTGATTCCACTTGGAAGCACATGACAGATGACTTCTACCCCAGAATTTCATTTGACAGCTCTCATGACAATACTCTGGTCAGGTACTTGGTAGTTGGTCAAAGCCTGGCGCGTTTAGGAAGAGTTGGGCCAGATCTCACATCTCAGAACAAGGAAATGTTAGAGCAGCACCTGCTTGACACATAGCAGCTGTGAGAGTTGCGAAGCTCCACCAAAATGCTGGCAATTCTCAAAATGTTCCCAGGGCTTAAAAGGCAGAGGTCTGCACCTGTTACATGTCACTAGGCTGGCATTTTTCATGTACAGGACACCTCTAACCCATCTAATGAATAAAGGAGCTCAGTAATCTTCTTTACAGAAACAAGGACTGGCATTACTTTCAAAAGTGACACTGATTTCTCCCTGGCCTCCCGAGAGGCCTGCTCCTGCTGCTTTCCTTTATTTCTCTTTAAGAGTTTTTTTTAAATGAATAAAGTTTTACATATTTTATGAAATTAATACATATTTTACTCTGAAAAATATGGGAAAAAAGTATAAAAGAAGTGACAAAATAGGCTATAGGCATTACCATTTGCAATGTTGGCTGATTTTCTTCTAAGTCTTCTAATAAACTTATATAAACCAACTTTAACAGTATCACACTTCATATTTTGCTTGATACACTGTTTATCCATTTAATGTTACAAACATTATGAGTACTATTCAAACATTACCTATTCCTGGAAAAACATGGTTTTTAATGGTGGCTTTATAAATACATCACATTTCCTGTGTTTTCTAATATTAATTCCATGAAATAATTGAGAGGGAAGAGCCAGGGGCACCTGGGTGGCTTAATCGGTTAAGCATCCACCTTCAGCTCAGGTCATGATCTCGTGGCTCGTGAGTTTGAGCCCTGCATTGGGCTCTGCATCTGGACAATGTGGATTCTTTCTCTCTCCCTCTCTCTCTGCCACTCCCTAACTTGTGCGCTCTCTCTCTCAAAATAAATAAAAACTTAAAAAAAGAGAGGGAAGAGCCAGGGCATAGTGACTAAAACAATCTTTAGCTTACTAAAGAGATCAGAGTTCAGAGGTTAGGCCTATCTAGTATTACATATTATAGAAGTTGAAGCCTGGCTAGACAAACCAGAGAAAGTAAATCAACTTAGCATTATTTTGTTTTTTAAACTCATACACACAATTCTATAAGGATAAAGGTTAAACACTTAGGTGCTGGTATGGAAAGCTCTTGGGTTCTATAAGAAACCCCTAATCAGCAGGCTCATGGTACCAGTTTGTGCTGGCATTTCCTACCTATGATAGACATATTGACCCTGCCAGTCACAGAAAGAAGGGACTCTTTGAATAAAGCAGAGGATTTAGAGAGTGGGGAAGTTGGATAATTTTTCACTAACATCACCAATCTCTCAAAAAGAATTATATTTTATTTCTGGCCACAAATGTATACTCACTGCAGAAAATTTTATAAAGAATTCCAAAGCATAATCTTTAAAAGCAATATAAAGGCAGTATTCCCTTAAATGCATGCACACTTTGCACTTCAATAACTAAACTGCCTAGTCATGGTAATAGAACCATAAGACACCACAACCCTGAGGCCTCCACACAATGTAGCCCTATTTCTTTTCTTTCTTTCTTTCTTTCTTTTTTTTTTTTTTGGTTGTTGTTGTTTTTAGCTTGGCCTTGTCTTCCATTGATAAAAAAAATTTGGCAGGGGAGGGGGAATTCACTTTTGGGACTACCACTTATTCTGTATGTGTGTGTATGTATGTATGTATGTATGTATGTATGTATGTATGTATGTGTGTGTGTGTGTGTTGGGGGGGGACTATAGATGTTATCACATCTGGGCTGCAAGGCTGAAAAAGCCGATATTTTAGGTAATTACTGTTTGAATAAGCAAACTGGCATGAAAGAATATGACCACAGAGGAAGGAGACAATGTGATAAATGGTAGTAATGGAAAAGTCAAATTTCTGATAGTAAATGACATTTAGAAAAATACTACCTCATTACTACATGACTTGAAATGAAAAAACTTATTTTTCAGGTCCTTGTTCTTAAAGGTAAATTTAAATTAATTTAAATGCATTTCATGTTGAAGTGCTAACTGACTAAAAAACATGATAGTCTTTTGCACTCTATAATTCCTCAAAGTCCAAACTGAAAAGTTAAAAAATGATGGAATTTGAAATTCTTTCCAGAATAAAAATTCATCTATGCAACAGCCCAGATGTCTGTCCTTTCTTCCCATGGCTAAAGAAATTGCTTTAACAAAACAAAACAAAAACCCCATAGGGCTTACTATGTGAAGGCATAGGAAACAGCCCAAGTAGCACAGCTCTCAAATCTACCCTCTTAAAAAAATCACTTTGGCCTCTCTGGGACACATTTAACCACGTCAATCATGTGGGAAATGCCCTTATCTCTTCCTTTTCCCCCTATCTGACTTGGGCAGGCCACTTAGAAAAGAAATTGCATTTCCCACAAGGTAGAACTGCCACTGCCTAATCTCAAGAGGGAAAAGGGACGCTTGTCAAGTGGAATGAGGATGCCTTACAGGATCTGTAAGTTATGTCTTCTGTCCACATGCAACCTCAGTACATTGGCAAGAAGTCCTACCAAAAACTATCAGAAATGTGGTCAGGCTTAGTTCCATAGCTATGCAGAAAAATAGTTATACATCTTTTTTTGTCAAAATGAAGTTAAAAAATGAACTTATCGAGATAATTTCTGCTTGTATCAAATGTAATGTCAAAAGGCAATGTTCCCCTAGTCTTAATATTTACCAAATTATTAAGGAAAAGAATTTAAATTACAAAAAGGGATAAGATTTTTTTGGTTGACTTACTGATAGCTTTGTTTCTTCTCAAAGGATTTATTTGCTTATGTACTAGATTCTCAAACTGACTTCAGAGGCCAGCATTTGATGACATATGGTGACAGAGGACAGTGATCTTCTGAGGTATTTATTTTAACCTCCTTTCCACTTAAGTGAGATTAGATGGGTAAAGGTCTTTTGGAAGACAGATGAATTGCTCCTGTATTGTTCAGTGTAGACTGTGAGTGAAAATTCCACAGTTTTCCATTTCTGCAACCCATGTATCTATGATATCTGAACACACTTTCTTAGACCATTTGACTCTTCAATACCAGGATGGAATGTGCACAGTGAAAGACTTTTAACTAGTCCATTATTTAGCCTCCTTTTCTCTTCTCCCTCTACTGTTTCTTTGTCAGACACTTACTCTAAGTATAGATTAGTTCGTTGTAACACATTCTAGGCACTGGTTTTATTTTTTTAATTTTGTTTTTTATTTATTTCCTTATTTATTTTGAGAGAGGATGTGAGAGCATGAGCGGGGGAGGGACAAAGACAGAGAAAAGAGAGAATCTTAAGCAGGCTCCGCACTGCCGGCATGGAGTCCGACACCAGGGCTTGAACCCACAAACTGTGAGATCGTGACCTGAGCCAAAATCAAGAGTCAGAACCAACCGAGCCATTCAGGCATCCACCCTAGGCACTCATTTAAAAAGGAATGGTGTAGCTTCATCATAAAGGCTGAATGAATAGGTACTCAATATTATTTGGAACTTAAGATTTTGGGGTAACTAGTATTTTGCTGTTTGGAAGATGCCATTTGTTATTATTTATTATTTATTTATGTTAAAGTAGTCTTCAGGCCCAGTGTGGAGCCCAACATGGGGCTTGAACTCATGACCCTGTGATCAAGACCTGAGCTGAGATCAACAGTCAGATGCTTAACCAACTGAGCTACCTAGGCACCCCAAGAAGATGCCACTTTAAAAAATATTTTATTTTTGAGAGAGAGAGAGAGTGCAAGCATGAGGAGGGGAGGGAGAAGGAGAGAGAGAATCTCAGCCTCCATGCCCAGCACAGGCCCAGTGTGGGGCTTTGAGATCATGACCTGAGCCCAAATCATGAGTTGGACACTTAATGGACTAAGCACCACCCAGACACCCCAAGAAGATGCCATTTTTAAAAATGTTTATTTTTGAGAGAGAGCAAGTGAGTAGGAGGAGGGGAAGAGACAGAGGGACAGAAGATCTGAAGCAGGCTCTGCACTGATAGCAGACAGCCCAATGTGGGGCTTGAACTCAAGAACCATGAGACCATGACCTAACCTGAAGTCAGACACTTAGTTAAGTGACTTAAAGTTAAGGGTGACTGAGCCACCCAGATGCCCTGAAGATGCCATTTTTAAAAAAGCTAACATTTATCCATCATTTACTGTGTTCCTGGAAAATTATTTTTACATTTGCTGTGATTCTTCTGTGGCTAGCTGACTACCCTTAATTGGCTATAAAATCTTGTTCCTCTTTATATCTGCTGCTGAAGTCTTCAGAGACAGGTTCACCTGCCCATATATTAATGGCAAAAATGCTAGTGGTAGTTTTGATTTCTCACTGGGTTACCATTACACTTCTGTCCCCCAGTGTAGGTGTATCAAGAAAGTCCCAGAACAAATAACATTAACTGCCTAGAGACATTAGTCTCTTAACTGTATTTTTGTCTAGAGGCTCCAGCAGAGGGCTAACTCTGAAAAGTAAAAAAAAAAAAAAAAAAAGAACCAAATAAATAAATAAACAAATAAAGAAAATTAATCGATCTAGTCTCAAACTCTTTTCTCCTTCAATAACTAAGTTTATCTTCTTGGCCAATTATATACTTCAGGATAAGAAAGATGAAGGCTAGTGTTAAGTTTCTTTACAAAAGTCTGGAATTTTGTGTTATGTTCTCACTTAAATGCAGTTATTTGTGAAAGAATAGAGTTCTTTCAAAAAATATAGTATATCAAATGACATATATTGAAACTAAAAAGTTATATAATTCACTTAACAAACATTTAGTGAATGCCTTTGTGCCATGCCATATCCAGTTTTAGCTGGTGGGAATATTAAGAATAAGGTGTGGGGGTGCCTGGGTGGCTCAGTCGGTTAAGCGGCCGACTTTGGCTCAGGTCATGATCTCACGGTCCGTGAGTTCGAACCCTGTGTCAGGCTCTGTGCTGACAGCTCAGAGCCTGGAGCCTGTTTCAGATTCTGTGTCTCCCTCTCTCTGACCCTCCCCCGTTTATGCTTTGTCTCTCTCTGTCTCAAAAATAAATAAACGTTAAAAAAAAAATTAAAAAAAAAAAAAAAGAATAAGGTGTGGTTCTACTCTACATTAAAAAAGTCATGAAATAATGGAGCTAATGTGTTGAGTGTATACAAGAATTAAAATGCATAAATTCATGGTTTATCTTCAAGTTTACTTTTGAAATCAACTTCATGCAAATTGCTAAATAAACCTCTGTGCCGTGCTGTGAAGCTTAGTTTAACTTTGTCTTCGTATATAAGGTTATAAAATCCAAGTTTTTTCTTCTTTAAAATTTTTTTTAATGTTTATTTTTGAGAGAGAGAGAGAGAGAGAGAGAGAGAGAGGCAGAGAGAAAGTGGGGGAGGGGCAGAGAACGAGGGAGACACAGAATCCGAAGCAGGCTCCAGGCTCTAGCTGTCAGCACAGAGCTCGATGCTGGCTTGAACTCACAAACCTCGAGATCATGACTTGAGCTGAAGTCAGATGCTTAACCGACTGAGCCACCCAGGCACTCCTCAAGTTTTTTATTCTTAATGGTCTCTGAGATCCAACTTCTTAATTAGCTTTCTCATTTGAAGCCCAAACAGAAGGACAATTAATGGATTCCCTAAATGTTTTTGGTGGTATAGTCTTACCCATTTTTAACCCTACCAAATAGAAAAAAATATGCTTTTGAGAATGGCCCTCACTAGACACTTTTCCTGCAAGAGAGAGAATAGCTTTAGACTTACTTTGTACTTAGTGGGCTAGTAACTGAAAAACAATTCTAGTATAGCATAGCTGCCTTTCTTTTAGGGGTAAGTTAATAAACTTCCAAAATTCCAGGAAAAATTAACAGATAACCTAAAGTTAAAGGCAAGTTAAAGTTAAGGGCTCCAAATCCTAACCCTTACTTCATTAACTATCTTTCATGTTTAACTATTTGACTCCCCAAATTTTATAGAATGTGACTTTCCTGTATTTGTCTCCTAAACCAAAAATAAAAATCATGACAAAAGCAAAACAATCATTTATATCATAAATATTTTCTAAGTACCTAAAATAGGTGTGTTATAGTAAGCAGAATCTGTTCTTTCAGCCTCCCTTACAGATGACCTACTATTACTACTATAGTAAATGAAATATTTGGACTGGGGAATCACTTAGGCTCACTTAACCCTCTCATTATGTTATCTATATACTGGTGGCAAAGATTCTCACCAAACTTTAGTTAGGTTCTCCCTGAACTCTCTTCTTAACTGGCCCTAATTTTGGGCTCATCTCTACATTGTCTAGCTCTATCAAGAATTCTGCTAAATTGGTTTATCAAGAATCTCTCATCCTTGATATTTGATTACTCTCAATATATGATAAGGTTCCTCATCCTCCCTCATTCTCCAGGTGATCGCTGGCCTGCCTTCAGCAAGGATCTTATTAGGTCAGTTTAGCCAGAATGTGCCCTTATCCCTGGTGTTTTGTCTTGGTAAGTGTCCATATACTGATCCCAACCCTGCTTCTTGGCCATGAATTTCCAGTTTTCCTTACCATATTCAGTTCAAAGATTGTTAAGCACAATCTTTCTCCCCACTGAACAACTCCATTGCACTGCTTCCTATCCCTATCACAGTTGTCTTGAATAAAGTCTGTCTTACTGTTTAAAAAAGGGAATGGATAATTTTTTTCTTTAACACTGAGTAAAGGAAAGGAATAGTAAATAAATACTCAGTTACACTAGGAATTCAGGTTCAGGGACTATTGGGTCACTGAGATGAATAAATGTTAATCAGAAATCTTACTACAAACAGAAATATCTAGTTCTTAAAGTAAAAACTCTCTCCAAAGGTTTTAGATTTTAAAAAGGCTTTATGGTTTGTTAAAGTTTAAATGTGTCCATCAAAATTGCCAAAGGCTATAGGTTTTGAAGTACAAACAAAAGTGGTAATCATTTTATAAAAAACTGGGGGCTCAGTTGGTTAAGTGTCTGACTTCAGCTCAAGTCATGGTTTCACAATTTGTGGGTTCAAGCCCTATGTCAGACTGTGCTGACAGCTCAGATCCTGGAGCCTGCTTCAGATTCTGTGTCTCTCTGTCTCTCTGCCTGTTCCCCGCTCAAGTTCTCTCTCTCTCTCTCTCTCTCTCAAAAATAAACATTAAAAAATTTTTAAATAACATCTGGTCATTTCCTCTTAGTTTCATGGCTCAGAAATCCGTTGTCAACTTTTCTTTAAGTATATACTACCACTTCAGCAAAACAAAACATTTTCTACTTCTTGATCTGGATACAGAGAGAGAGAAAAAAAATCTGTACTCAAAGTTGTAAGGAGACAGGAAACAGGGTACAGAATAAAATGAATCTTGAAATCTGAACTACAGAGCTACTAACTATATTTTGCCTAGTTACTCTTCATTTAGTTATAACCTATCCTATTTTATGCAGTATAATAAATGCTACTCAAATACAGCAGAGTGTTGCAGGCCTGCACACTGGTAAGGGAAGGGAATCTCCCACTGGGCCCTTTTATTCATATGCTCGCGGAGAATGTTAAAGGCTGCAGGTATTTCAAGTACCTGCTTTAACACTTGGAAATTTGTAAGATACATGAAAATAAGATCATTTACCAATAAGGGGGCAGACAAGTATGTACAAATGAAGAAGTGCAGATAAATGGACATTAGGTGGAGAGAATGCTACTATGAGGCACAGAAGCTACTACAAGCTAACCAATCAGGGGGACACATAGTAGGCACCCTGAAGATATGGTCAGATGAGAGAAAGAGAACTAGATTCAAGAAAACCACCCACTCTGCTAGATTAAGAAATGCTAAGAATAGGTGCATGCTCCAAAATTCTTCCTCGCTCTTAAGAGTTAATAAAGATGGGAAAGCATCTTCAATTCAGTTCTTGGCTGAAGGCTTGCCTCTCCACAATAAATCATTTATTGTATTTTAGTGAACAATGTAGGGGTTAAGTATTTGTGTGTACACCTAAAAGTGTACACAATAAAACAGGTAAGTGACCACCCCATTCTATACCTAAGTTCCATGGCTATTCACTCATGAATGAGAAATTACGGGGAAAAAATTCTAGGCATGGGGGAGAAAAATGAGGCAGAAGAGGGAGAAAAGAGGTTCACACTTTTGGAACAGGCGAGCCAAATGAATACTGATGCTGCATTGAAAAGGAAAAACTAGTTAGGCAGTTGGCCGCAAGCAAAAATGGTGGCCTCAACTCCTTGCATGCCTGTGCACCTACCTGAGTGTTGAAATTAATAACTCACACTCCATTCTGATCCTTTGAGGTGTGGAGCCTAAAGTACTCCTGCTCTAATTGTTTGTTGCAGTCATGCACAACAACACTTCTTGGCATTATTACATGTCTGCTAGACAGATGGATCTGAAAAACAGCAACATGCTTGTTGCCTGCTGGGCAAACCACAATAACAACCTTATCACAACATTTCATTTTCTTCTCTTTCCAATGCAATGTACCAATTGCACTGGAAGAGGAAGAGAAGGCCAAGTGGAGGTACCCAGGGTAAACAAAAGGAACCTCCTGGCTTTGACAGTCTTTCAATAAATAGGGAATGATCTAACAAAGAATGTACATTATAGGGAACACATCCACTAGCTCCTTCTCATAGTCTAGTCTACAGGAATACGGAGAAGAAAAGGGCAAAGTATGATTATCTAGTAACTATGAGATTTGATAACATATCTGTATAAGGGCTCCCAGAGGCCAGTCTCTGGAGGAGACTGTTTTGTGATTAGCTTATTTTAAGGTCAGGTTAAAGCTGTGTGTGTGTGTGTGTGTGTGTGTGTGTGTGTGTGTGTGTGTACACACCTAAAAGAGTTGGAGGAGTAGACAGAGATAGTTTGCCATTAGTCACATTATTATTTCAACTCTAGTGTCAAATCAAACACAGTAGGACCATGCAGATATTTAGAAGTCTACTATAGAATGCTCACTGATAGGCTGTGGCCACTGAGGGGCTCATTCTATCTGAAGACAGACATGGTAGACATGGCTCCTCATCAAACAGTGCTTAACAAGAATGTACCCCCTACGAGGGTACAGGTGGGAGAGGAGAGTTTATCTATCATTTGGAACGCAGGGGAAAATATCTATAGCTGTGGAGAGATATCAGAAATGGGTATTTCTGCTATTTAGAGAAGAACTGATTTTCATATAGGAATTTGATCTCTTAATGCTAAAGTTAGAAATAACCAGGAAACAAACTTGACAGGTTAGACACGTGATTTGGTGTGTATAAGAAGGCACACGGATATCCTTGCAGTGGGAAGAGGACGGCAAGGGCAAGATGGAAGGAAAGATCTGAGCAAAATGGCCCTTAGCCATTATATTCAGGTTTAGCACAGCTTAGAAATCTGCAAACTGAGAGGATGGAAGTGTTTCTGAATATCATAAAAGAGCACTTCAAGAACTGAAACCAGTACCAGGACAGGAGACACAAGGGTGTCTGTCTCTTTAACTTCTCCTTCTCATTAGTATACATTAAATAAAGCTAGGCCCCCAGTGAGCTAAGGCTAATTCCAGGAAAGGTCCCCTATTTTAGCCCCAGTAGCACCATCATTCTCTTCCTTTCCTCTTCTACCTCTCTCTCCTCCTGACCTACCCACACGAAGAAATCTGTATTTCCACTCCACACATACATACCAAAAAATGTCAGATATCTGAGAATTGGAAAGGGATCTTGGCTGCTCTGACAGAGCCGTCCTTCCTGGATTTATGTCTGCCGTAGTCAATCAGGAAATCATATTTAAAAAGCAAATTCTTTCTGAAAATCTTATACACCGTGAACAAATCCCATGGATTAATGATTTCCAGACATTACCCTTTTACCTTGGGAGTAACCCAGGCTTTGGGTGGAAAAAAAAAGGATTTGGGAAAAACAAAAATTAAGAAGATGGTTTTCTCTACCCATTTTCTTTATTTCAGAATAAAACCTCCCAAATAGTCACTGAATTAATCTCCCCTCCTCCTCCTCTCTGAAAGTTAAAATTGCTTAGCAAAGCACAAACTCTGATAGATATCACCATTACATTATTACTAGTAGTTGATGCTTAAGCAAAGCTTTTATTATTTGAGGATAGAAAAGTTACTATGACAAAATACCAGAAATCCTGTTATAAGTTAACAGCCAGAGAAATTCAGGATTAAGTAACCTGGGGCAAATCAAGCCTTTTTGTGTATATATGACCCAGTTTTTGGAAGAAGGATTCATGTGCCCAGATTCCCTCTGATCCAGTACAGAGTTCAGTAAGTGCTGACTGAAGATCAGGTCTGAAGTACAGTGGCAGAGTGCAGCAGTCCCACTGGAAACTGAGGAACAGAGGAAAGAGCAACACACTCTGTGACAGAGCTGACAGATCCTAAGAGAAGAGCAGCGGAGTACTTGCAAGTAAAAGAATGGAGTGCCAACAGACCAAGGGAGAAAGTTCCAAGGAATTAGAAATGGGGGTGTATCTAGACTGCAAGAAGGTAAAGTTACACGATATTACAGAGGAAGGAGGCTCTTAGTATAGTTATAAAGTGACTTGACAGTGGGGGAAAAAGGTACGTTTGTACAGAATCTTCCTAATTTGTTTCATCTACAAGCCTCTAGCTCCAGCTTTTGGTACTCATGATAAAGCTACCACACATATGGACCCACATCCAATTCTGTAGCAGTTTTTGTGGGAAACACAAAGGACAGAGACCATGTTTCTAAAATAATCAGAGTACCTAATATTTTATTGGGCTTAGAAAATAGGAAACAATGAAAAAGTGCAGTGGAAACTCCAACCCTGAAAATCAACCAAAGAGGAAAAGCAACAAGAGAATGTAGAACACACCTTTTCTTTACCATGTTAATCTGTTCATGTCACTAGTGCTTTTCCTTGGTCTCTTTCCAGGGAGTATACTTTTAGTGTCATAGACTTTCACAGCAACTAACAGGAGGAACAGCTCTCTCCATGCTTCAAGCAATCTGCCCAAATATATGCATCCCTCAATTCTGGGGGATTCTTTACACTAAGTTGCTTTGTAGGCTTCAGCAGCTGTGATCTTCTGTATGAGATGCTATTGCTGACAACAATTAGAAAGCCCTAGATCATCCACAGGAAGCAAGGTCTCTGCCATCTTCACCTAAACAATAAAGTCTCACGCCATTTGGTCTGGTATACTTCTGTATTCATCTATCTAATACACCATCCATATACCATTTCCCAGATGTACCATTTCAAAGAATACTGCAAAGCCATCCTAAGGCTGACATTTGTGTCTCAGACTATCTTGTGAGTTCAGTGCTGTACGTTCTATGTACCTGAAGGTTTCCAGCTCTGATTTAATTAACATGCCCATCTAAACAATCATACTTTTTTGTGCACAACAATAGAGCATCAGGTTCACATGTTACACATGCGTGCGTGTGCACACACATACACACACACAATATGCGGTTTGATTACAGGGGCCAGGCTCCTCTAAACTGGAATGCTTGCATCCCAGTGTCTCCTGAAGCAATTACAACTTGTACCTTCTAGGAAAGCAGAGTTGTTTGCCTGGCTGCTTGCCTTATCTGCTCTCATGTTAGTTACTTCACTCATGAAATTTTTGCTAATTAGCCATGGAATTAAAGTAACTTAGATGGTCTTCTGTATCTTATGATCTTACTAAGAATCTTATATTGACTTGAATATTTCTCCAGAAAAAGCTGCTAGGGCATCTCATACTTTATAGCACTATAATCCAAGCAGACACAGTAGTCTCCATTCTTTACTGCCAGGGAAGGCAATGTGGCTGGCTGTGGCCACAAGCATGACTCATTCAAACACTGTAGCCATAAGCATGTAGGCCCTTGGCTGGTAATGTTAATTACTGGGCATCCAGTTTCAAAGACTGGTGAAAAAAGGCTTTTTCACCCAGAGGCTGTCCTCACCAGAGAGACAGATTTGTATTCCTCACATTATGTGGCTATAAAATGTCTGCATTGTACCAAAAACTCTGTGAGGGAGTACAGAACTATGGAGCAATACTGTGCAGTAGTTAAAAGCATGGGCTCTGGAGACAGACTGGTTTAACTCCAGGCTCTGCAACATTCTAGCTATGAGACCAAGGACAAGCTACTTTGGGGACAGTGTATTTTATGTGATTGTAATAATCCATGTGTCTACCACAGAGGAAACTTGTTCAATAATTATTAACTATAACTATTTTTTTTAACTATTACTATTTTCAAGAATCTGTTTCATCATCTATAAAATAGATCTGAATAGATGTAAAATACAAGTTATTCTTGATAACTTTAGCTGACACTCTGATCCCTAAGACATTTTAACCCTATCACTGTGCTTCGCTCCACCACCAACCATGGATGGTAAGACAACCACTGGATGCGGAGTAATGAGAAAAACAAAGAAGAGCTGGATCAGCAATAGACCAGAGGCTGGTAAATTACAGTCCGTGGACCAAATTTAACACCACTGCCTGTTTTTCTGTAATCCATCTTCTAAGAATGGGTTTTACATTTTCAAATGGTTGAAAAAAATGAGTGGAAGAATATTTGGGTGACATATGGAAATTACATACAAATCAAATTTCAGCATCGATAAATAAAGTTATATTAGATTGTGAGTCATGCTCATTTATTTACATATTACCTATGGTTGCTTTTAATTTACAAACCTTTACCCAAAACTTTGCCAATCCGTACAATAGATCAATTCCAGACAGTGGGGTAACTATAATATTAGGAAATTCTTATAACTGTCTCACAGATTAGTTAAGAAATAATAACTACCATTAAAAAATTCAATTCATAACTACAATGAGACATCACCTCACTCCTGTCAGAATGGCTAAAATGAAGAACACAAGAGACAGCAAGTATTGGTGAGGATGTGGAGAAAAAGGAACCTTCATGCACTGCTGGTGGGAATGTAGCCTGGTGTAACCACTGTGAAAAATAGATGGAGGTTCTTCAAAAAACTGAAAATAGAACTACCCTACAATCAAGTAATCACATTACTGGGTATTTATCCAAAGAATACAAAAACACTAATTCAAAGGGATACATGCACCCTTATGTTTATTGTAGCACTATTTAAAATAGCCAAATTGTGAAAGCAGCCCAAGTGTCTGAAAGGTGAATGGATAAAGAAGATGTGGTGTATATATATACAATGGACTATTACTCAGACATAAAACAGAATGAAATCCTGCCATTCGCAGTGACCTAGATGGAGCTAGACAGTATTATGCTAAGCAAAATAAGTCAGTCAGAGAAAGGCAAACACCATATGATTTCACTCATATATGGAATTTAACAAAACAAATGAGCAAAGGAAAAGAAAAGAGAGAGAGACAAACCAAAACAAAGACTTAACTATAGAGAACACATTGATGGTTACCAGAGGGGAGGGGGTAGGAGGATGAGAAAAATAGGGGATGGGGAATAAAGAGAGTACACTTATCATGATGCAAAAAAAAAAAAAAAAAAAAAAAAAAAAAATATATATATATATATATATATATATATATATATATAAAAGAATCAATTCATAATGAATATTATTTGCATCAATAGTGATATTAACATAAAATAAAACGTTGATGTAATAGAAAAGTGAATTTGGCAATAGGCAAATGCAAAAGAAAGGATACTAAAATGATTCAGCAAAATACTAGAATAAGAATATTGAATAAGAATATTGAAAACGTTAGCCATTTTCAATTACATGTATGGAACACTGATAAAGAAGTTAAATAGAATTAACTTAGTTTCAGCTCCCGCAAAAATTCAGTGAAAATTCCTTGACACTGGTATATCCTGATTTAAATGTTTGTGAATAGGTCAAATATTTCTATAGAGTCAAACATTCTCAAGGTTAAACAAGCGTGAAACACTAATTGGACCAAAACAGCATCTTGTACTCATTTTCAGTACAGAGCTAAAAGATAGGAGGAATTTTAAAGATCATATAGGTAATCTTTTCCCCTTCTCCTTGCCCTACTTTCTAAATGAAAAATTCAAGACCTGGAGAGGCAACCTGACTTGTAAACATGGTTAGGAGCTATGTTACTCAGCTAGTGGCTGTGGATCACAGCTTGATGCTTCTCCCCTTGGCTTTATTCACTGCTTTTTATTTGAATAGTTCCTGTGGGCAAGTTAACTTCCTAAACCATAACTGGGCTTTTATACTATGTTCTCTATTTTCTAACCCAAAGAAGATTGGAAACGGTTGGAGACATTTCTTAGAAGAACCAAAGTTTCTTGATAATGAATATATTCCCACTTTACTAACTCTTCCATCCTTGCATCTATTCAGGCCTTCAGCATCACTCTCCAAGACAAAATAAGAAGATAATCTTAACTGACCTTCTCGTTTCCAGTATTCTCTTTCTGTCCATCCTGTACAGATTACATGGCATACTAAGGTCTTCATGATCTACCTGCTGACTGCACCAGCTTTCATGGCTTGCCCTCCTCCTACCCTGATACTCTCTGGTGTTTTAAAATAACTCCACAAATTCTTTTGACATGCCTCTCTTCAAAAAGTAGAGCCTGAGATACTCTGCTCCATTAAATGTGGGATGGTCTTAGTGACTTGCTTCTAAGAAACAGAATATGGTAAGAGTGCTGGTATGTACCCTCTGATTCTAGGTCACAGAAGGCATTTGTGGCTTCTTCCTTATTCTCTTCTCCAGAATCATCCATTTTGGCTGAAGTTGGCCACCATGTCACGAAGATATTCCAGCAGCCTTATGGAGAGATCCATACAGGGAGGAACTGAAGGCTCTTGCCAACAGCCAACATGAACTGTAGATGAGCCATCTTGAAATTGAATGCTCCATTCCCAGTCAAGCTTTTGGATAACTGCAGTCCCAACTGACATCTTGACTGTAACCCCATGAGACTCTAAGTAAGGACTACCCAGCTAAGTGGCTCCTGAATTCCTGACCCACAGATACCTCTGAGATAACAAAGGCTTATTATCTTTTATGCTGACAAGTTGGGGGTAATATGTTATATAGAAATAATTAATTACACCTTAAGCATTATCCACAGTGAACTACTAAGAGTATACCAAATTTGTTATGCTGTTTATGCTTCCTTGTCTAAAATTATATCTGTTTGGCAAATGAGAACTGCTCCTTCAAGAGGCAGCTCACTGTCACCTTCTCTGTGAAACCTTGAGTTTCTTGGAGAGGCCTGGGTTTTCCTACTGTACCTTGTATAATTTTTTCTGTTGGAGAAAATGTGGTTTAGTATTTGTTTTACAGTCTTGAAACATATATTTTAATCCATATACGCAGTGCAGTATTTGGATTAGAAGTAGACTCCCAAAAAATATTTTTGACTTAATTTTCTCATTTCAGTCAGTTTTAAACCAAACAATAAAAACCTCAAACCACACTTACGGAATTATTCTATGTGAACTTAGGACCCAGATGTCAATGATAAAGGAGTATGGAGAATGTGCTTTTCAGCTTATTAAAACATGAAGTGAGGGATAAACATTCTGATTCAATTTCTGGAGGATATAACAATATGAATGTTAGATTCTAAATAGTGACCCACCAACAAAATCACTATGAAAATTTAAACATTTAAGATGTTTTCACTTAATATCCAAAATGACAAAAGCAAAATTTGAATAACTTATTTTATATTCACATGAAAAGGAACGCAGACAGTCCAAGTGCTTTCTAGGTTTGCCAAATCCCTCCTCATACAAAAAGTTTGTAATTCTAGTTTTGAAATTGAGGAAGAAAGAGTGGTACATATTCAATGTTGACTATCTTTCACTGAAAAGAAATGAAGTCTTGCTAACAAGTGGTTTGCCTTAAAACCTGAATTTTCACCAAAAAGAACCAGCCATCTGTTTCAAATATTTTAAAGACTAAGCCCCATTTTGTGCTCTGCTTTGATCTCCCAGGATAATAGGAAGACACTGATACAGTCCAGCTACACCTCAATCAAGTGTGCTCATTTAATTTATCCCAGAAATGCTAACTGCCAAATCCAGCTGGAAACTTTAGCCTCGTCATCTTCGGATCAGGAAGAAGGAGGAAGACACATCAATGGAGAATAACTCTTTTGTTTTGGTTGATGATGCATTTTTGTATTTCAGAAAATATTCCTTTAACCCAAAACAGATAGTAATCCTAAAGACAGAGAGAATGTATAGAAAATAACAAATTAGTGAGAAGCTGAGGACAAGTTAATGAAAGGAATACTGTAGAACCCTATTGTAACAAGATTGTTGTTTAATAGTTCAGATAAAATGTGATTCAAATCATGTCCTCCAAAACATAACTCTACAAAATAAAAATGTGATATAATAGGCAACTGCTAAGCCTGTCTTCCAAAACTATTAAAAGGGGGTCCTATCATATGGTAACTGGTGGGTGTGCATGGTGAACTTAATGGTACATTCTAGAATGTGCACTAGATACTGACTGGAGCTAGATCAGTCTGGGAAACTGATACATATGAATAGGGTCAGATTATAGGATAAATAACCTGTTAAGGTACAGAAGAATTTAAAAGATTAAAAATATCTGGTACTAATGCATAAAAATTTAAATAAATTATATGCAACTTCCCTTTATGGTAAAAACTCACCAGCTTTTTCATTTGATAAATATATACTGAGCTCTGCAGGGTCTCCACATTTTCAGATGACTGTGAAAATCAACTGACATGTGAAAACTTTTATTTTGCACAAAGTGTAAGGGTATTTTTATTGTCCAGGAAGAATGTCTCAATCACAAACTGCACCTCAAACAGGACAAAGACAGCTCTTCCCCATTAGTCAAATGCTCATAATCATTAAGATAAGGACCAATGGTGGGGCACCCATGTGGCTCAGTCGGTTAAGCGTCCAACTTTGGCTTAGGTCATGATCTTGCGGTTTGTGGGTTTGAGCCCCACATCAGGCTCTGTGCTGACAGCTTGGAGCCTAGAGCCTGCTTTGGGTTCTGTGTCTCCCCCGTGCTCTGCCCCTCCCCCCACTTGCATTCTGTCTTTCTCAAAAAAATAAATAAAACACTTAGAAACAACTTTTTAAAAGGATCTGAGAGCATATGTTCCAGAAACATTTAAAATACCGTAGTTCTGAGTCTAAGAAATAAATCACATGAGTCACAGGACAATGTCACCTTAAATCATTCAGCAGAAACTATAAAAATGTAGGATGTACCTATGGAACAGTATAAATGATGTCTTAAGAATACATCAAGAGAAAGGTTTCTCTCCCAAATTACTTACAACTTTCTCATGTAGTCTAAGAGGTCTTTGCCTCTGTGGAACTTACGTAATTGTCAAGTGTGTCCAGAATTAATTTAGACTCCAGTATAGAGGTGGTGGTTTCTACTTCTTACTATTGCCTGAAAATCACCTTCAGGTCAGAAAACTCCAGAAGAAAAAGTCACCTGCCATCATGGGGTGCTCCTTAAAGGTAATCAGGTCTGACTTAATATGTATGGCTAACATCCCATGCCTTGAGGCCTTGGAGAGGTACCTATATTGTTGCTCAGGCACTACTGGCAAACTTTAACAATTCAATTAGAGATTCAGAAAAGAAGATTAATTTCTTTTGCTGCAGGAAAAAATAATTACTAGGATTGTGGGTTATCTGTGCAATTAAAGTAATGTTACTCTAGGGGCGCCTGGGTGGCTTGGTCGGTTAAGCGCCCGACTTCGGCTCAGGTCATGATCTCACGGTCCATGAGTTCGAGCCCCGCATCGGGCTCTGTGCTGACAGCTCAGAGCCTGGAGCCTGTTTCAGATTCTGTGTCTCCCTCTCTCTCTGCTCCTCCCCTGTTCATGCTGTCTCTCTCTGTCTCAAAAATAAATAAACGTTAAAAAAAAAATTAAAAAAAAAAGTAATGTTACTCTATTAGGAGGCAGGAAAAATCTATAAAATAAATAGTAGCATCAATGGATCTCATAAATATTCCAGGGTTGTATCACAGACACTAAGAATGTCTTTGCTACTGTCATTTATTTAGCACTTCCTACATGCCAGGCAAAGGGTTAAGTGCACTAAATACCTTATTATATTTAATCTGCACAATAGCCTTTGCTGCAGGTTTTGTTATTGCCATTTAACAAATGAGGAACACTTAGGGAAGAGGTTAAGTGATTTGTGGGAAATTACATAGCTACTGAGCAGCATTCAAATTAGGTCTAAAGACAAACACCCTTTACCACCAAGGTAAAAGGCCATAAAAATAATATAACTGCCTTATAAAGGACACAAAAGAAAAAATATTTTGTCAGTTTCATAGGTGGGATATAATAGTACATTTAAAAAAAAATTTTTTTTAACGTTTATTTATTTATTTATTTTTTATTTTTTTTTTTTTTTTTTATTTTTTAATATATGAAATTTACTGTCAAATTGGTTTCCATACAACACCCAGTGCTCATCCCAAAAGGTGCCCTCCTCAATACCCATCACCCACCCTGCCCTCCCTCCCACCCTGCCCTCCCTCCCACCCCCCATCAACCCTCAGTTTGTTCTCAGTTTTTAACAGTCTCTTATGCTTTGGCTCTCTCCCACTCTAACCTCTTTTTTTTTTTTTTTTTCCTTCCCCTCCCCCATGGGTTTCTGTTACGTTTCTCAGGATCCACATAAGAGTGAAACCATATGGTATCTGTCTTTCTCTGTATGGCTTATTTCACTTAGCATCACACTCTCCAGTTCCATCCATGTTGCTACAAAAGGCCATATTTCATTTTTTCTCATTGCCACGTAGTATTCCATTGTGTATATAAACCACAATTTCTTTATCCATTCATCAGTTGATGGACATTTAGGCTCTTTCCATAATTTGGCTATTGTTGAGAGTGCCGCTATAAACATTGGGGTACAGGTGCCCCTATGCATCAGTACTCCTGTATCCCTTGGATAAATTCCTAGCAGTGCTATTGCTGGGTCATAGGGTAGGTCTATTTTTAATTTTCTGAGGAACCTCCACACTGCTTTCCAGAGCGGCTGCACCAATTTGCATTCCCACCAACAGTGCAAGAGGGTTCCCGTTTCTCCACATCCTCTCCAGCATCTATAGTCTCCTGATTTCTTCATTTTGGCCACTCTGACTGGCGTGAGGTGGTATCTGAGTGTGGTTTTGATTTGTATTTCCCTGATAAGGAGCGACGTTGAACATCTTTTCATGTGCCTGTTGGCCATCCGGATGTCTTCTTTCGAGAAGTGTCTATTCATGTTTTCTGCCCATTTCTTCACTGGGTTATTTGTTTTTCGGGTGTGGAGTTTGATGAGCTCTTTATAGATTTTGGATACTAGCCCTTTGTCCGATGTGTCATTTGCAAATATCTTTTCCCATTCCGTTGGTTGCCTTTTAGTTTTGTTGGTTGTTTCCTTTGCTGTGCAGAAGCTTTTTATCTTCATAAGGTCCCAGTAATTCACTTTTGCTTTTAATTCCCTTGCCTTTGGGGATGTGCCGAGTAAGAGATTGCTACGGCTGAGGTCAGAGAGGTCTTTTCCTGCTTTCTCCTCTAAGGTTTTGATGGTTTCCTGTCTCACATTCAGGTCCTTTATCCATTTTGAGTTTATTTTTGTGAATGGTGTGAGAAAGTGGTCTAGTTTCAACCTTCTGCATGTTGCTGTCCAGTTCTCCCAGCACCATTTGTTAAAGAGACTGTCTTTTTTCCATTGGATGTTCTTTCCTGCTTTGTCAAAGATGAGTTGGCCATACGTTTGTGGGTCTAGTTCTGGGGTTTCTATTCTATTCCATTGGTCTATGTGTCTGTTTTTATGCCAATACCATGCTGTCTTGATGATGACAGCTTTGTAGTAGAGGCTAAAGTCTGGGATTGTGATGCCTCCTGCTTTGGTCTTCTTCTTCAAAATTACTTTGGCTATTCGGGGCCTTTTGTGGTTCCATATGAATTTTAGGATTGCTTGTTCTAGTTTCGAGAAGAATGCTGGTGCAATTTTGATTGGGATTGCATTGAATGTGTAGATAGCTTTGGGTAGTATTGACATTTTGACAATATTTATTCTTCCAATCCATGAGCAGGGAATGTCTTTCCATTTCTTTATATCTTCTTCAATTACCTGCATAAGCTTTCTATAGTTTTCAGCATACAGATCTTTTACATCTTTGGTTAGATTTATTCCTAGGTATTTTATGCTTCTTGGTGCAATTGTGAATGGGATCAGTTTCTTCATTTGTCTTTCTGTTGCTTCATTGTTAGTGTATAAGAATGCAACTGATTTCTGCACATTGATTTTGTATCCTGCAACTTTGCTGAATTCATGTATCAGTTCTAGCAGACTTTTGGTGGAGTCTATCGGATTTTCCATGTATAATATCATGTCATCTGCAAAAAGCGAAAGCTTGACTTCATCTTTGCCAATTTTGATGCCTTTGATTTCCTTTTGTTGTCTGATTGCTGAGGCTAGAACTTCCAGCACTATGTTAAACAGCAGCGGTGACAGTGGGCATCCCTGTCGTGTTCCTGATCTCAGGGAAAAAGCTCTCAGTTTTTCCCCGTTGAGGATGATGTTAGCTGTGGGCTTTTCATAAATGGCCTTTATGATCTTTAAGTATGTTCCTTCTATCCCGACTTTCTCAAGGGTTTTTATTAAGAAAGGGTGCTGGATTTTGTCAAAGGCCTTTTCTGCATCGATTGACAGGATCATATGGTTCTTCTCTTTTTTTTTGTTAATGTGATGTATCACGTTGATCGATTTGCGAATGTTGAACCAGCCCTGCATCCCAGGAATGAATCCCACTTGATCATGGTGAATAATTCTTTTTATATGCTGTTGAATTCGATTAGCTAGTATCTTATTAAGAATTTTTGCATCCATATTCATCAGGGATATTGGCCTGTAGTTCTCTTTTTTTACTGGGTCTCTGTCTGGTTTAGGAATCAAAGTAATACTGGCTTCATAGAATGAGTCTGGAAGTTTTCCTTCCCTTTCTATTTCTTGGAATAGCTTGAGAAGGATAGGTATTATCTCTGCTTTAAATGTCTGGTAGAACTCCCCTGGGAAGCCATCTGGTCCTGGACTCTTATTTGTTGGGAGATTTTTGATAACCGATTCAATTTCTTCGCTGGTTATGGGTCTGTTCAAGCTTTCTATTTCCTCCTGATTGAGTTTTGGAAGAGTGTGGGTGTTTAGAAATTTGTCCATTTCTTCCAGGTTGTCCAATTTGCTGGCATATAATTTTTCATAGTATTCCCTGATAATTGTTTGTATCTCTGAGGGATTGGTTGTAATCATTCCATTTTCATTCATGATTTTATCTATTTGGGTCATCTCCCTTTTCTTTTTGAGAAGCCTGGCTAGAGGTTTGTCAATTTTGTTTATTTTTTCAAAAAACCAACTCTTGGTTTCGTTGATCTGCTCTACAGTTTTTTTAGATTCTATATTGTTTATTTCTGCTCTGATCTTTATGATTTCTCTTCTTCTGCTGGGTTTAGGCTGCCTTTGCTGTTCTGCTTCTATTTCCTTTAGGTGTGCTGTTAGATTTTGTATTTGGGATTTTTCTTGTTTCTTGAGATAGGCCTGGATTGCAATGTATTTTCCTCTCAGGACTGCCTTCGCTGCATCCCAGAGCGTTTGGATTGTTGTATTTTCATTTTCGTTTGTTTCCATATATGTTTTAATTTCTTCTCTAATTGCCTGGTTGACCCACTCATTCGTTAGTAGGGTGTTCTTTAACCTCCATGCTTTTGGAGGTTTTCCAGACTTTTTCCTGTGGTTGATTTCAAGCTTCATAGCATTGTGGTCCGAAAGTATGCATGGTATAATTTCAATTCTTGTAAACTTATGAAGGGCTGTTTTGTGACCCAGTATATGATCTATCTTGGAGAATGTTCCATGTGCACTCGAGAAGAAAGTATATTCTGTTGCTTTGGGATGCAGAGTTCTAAATATATCTGTCAAGTCCATCTGATCCAATGTATCATTCAGGGCCCTTGTTTCTTTATTGACTGTGTGTCTAGATGATCTATCCATTTCTGTAAGTGGGGTGTTAAAGTCCCCTGCAATGACCACATTCTTATCAATGAGGTTGCTTATGTTTATGAGTAATTGTTTTATATATCTGGGGGCTCGGGTATTTGGCGCATAGACATTTATAATAGTTAGCTCTTCCTGGTGGATAGACCCTGTGATTATTATATAATGCCCTTCTTCATCTCTTGTTACAGCCTTTAATTTAAAGTCTAGTTTGTCTGATATAAGTATGGCTACTCCAGCTTTCTTTTGGCTTCCAGTAGCATGATAAATAGTTCTCCATCCCCTCACTCTCAATCTAAAGGTGTCCTCAGATCTGAAATGTGTCTCTTGTAGACAGCAAATAGATGGGTCTTGTTTTTTTATCCATTCTGATACCCTATGTCTTTTAGTTGGTGCATTTAATCCATTTACATTCAGTGTTATTATAGAAAGATATGGGTTTAGAGTCATTGTGATGTCTGTATGTTTTATGCTTGTAGTGATGTCTCTGGTACTTTGTCTCACAGGATCCCCCTTAGGATCTCTTGTAGGGCTGGTTTCGTGGTGACAAATTCCTTCAGTTTTTGTTTGTTTGGGAAGACCTTTATCTCTCCTTCTATTCTAAATGACAGACTTGCTGGATAAAGGATTCTCGGCTGCATATTTTTTCTGTTTAGCACACTGTAGATATCGTGCCAAGCCTTTCTGGCCTGCCAAGTTTCAAAGGAGAGATCAGTCACGAGTCTTATAGGTCTCCCTTTATATGTGAGGGCACGTTTATCCCTTGCTGCTTTCAGAATTTTCTCTTTATCCTTGTATTTTGCCATTTTCACTATGATATGTCGTGCAGAAGATCGATTCAAGTTACGTCTGAAGGGAGTTCTCTGTGCCTCTTGGATTTCAATGCCTTTTTCCTTCCGCAGTTCAGGGAAGTTCTCAGCTATAATTTGTTCAAGTACCCCTTCAGCACCCTTCCCTCTCTCTTCCTCCTCTGGGATACCAATTATGCGTATATTATTTTTTTTTAGTGTATCACTTAGTTCTCTAATTTTCCCCTCATACTCCTGGATTTTTTTATCTCTCTTTCTTTCAGCTTCCTCTTTCTCCATAACTTTATCTTCTAGTTCACCTATTCTCTCCTCTGCCTCTTCAAGCCGAGCCATCGTGGATTCCATTTTGTTTTGCAATTCGTTTAAAGCGTTTTTCAACTCCTCGTGACTGTTCCTTAGTCCCTCGATCTTTGTGGCAAGAGATTCTCTGCTGTCCTGTATACTGTTTTCAAGCCCAGCGATTAATTTTATGACTATTATTCTAAATTCACTTTCTGTTATATTATTTAAATCCTTTTTGATCAGTTCATTAGCTGTTGTTATTTCCTGGAGATTCTTCTGAGGGGAATTCTTCCGTTTGGTCATTTTGGAGAGTCCCTGGCGTGGTGAGGACCTGCAGTGCACTTCCCCTGTGCTGTGGTGTATAACTGGAGTTAGTGGGCGGGGCCGCAGTCCGACCCGATGTCTGCCCCCAGCCCACTGCTGGGGCCACAGTCAGACTGGTGTGTGCCTTCTCTTCCCCTCTCCTAGGGGCGGGATTCACTGTGGGGTGGCGTGTCCCGTCTGGGCTACTTGCACACTGCCAGGCTTGTGTTGCTGGGGATCTGGCGTATTAGCTGGGGTGGGTAGGCAAGGTGCACGGGGGCTGGAGGGGCAGGCTTAGCTCGCTTCTCCTTAGGTGATCCACTTCAGGAGGAGCCCTGTGGCAGCGGGAGGGAGTCAGATCCGCTGCCGGCGGTTTGGCTCCGCAGAAGCACAGAGTTGGGTGTTTGCGCGGAGCGAGCAAGTTCCCTGGCAGGAACTGGTTCCCTTTGGGATTTTGGCTGGGGGATGGGCGGGGGAGATGGCGCTGGCGTGCGCCTTTGTTCCCCGCCAAGCTGAGCTCTGCCGTCCGGGGGCTCAGCAGCTCTCCCTCCCTTTGTCCTCCAGCCTTCCCGCTTTCCGAGCAGAGCTGTTCACTTATGACCTCCCAGACGCTAAGTCGCGCTTGCTGTCGGAACACAGTCCGTCCGGCCCCTCCGCTTTTGCCAGCCAGACTCGGGGGCTCTGCTTGGCCGGCGAGCCGCCCCTCCGCCCCGGCTCCCTCCCGCCAGTCCGTGGAGCGCGCACCGCCTCGCCGCCCTTCCTACCCTCTTCCGTGGGCCTCTCGTCTGCGCTTGACTCCGGAGACTCCCTTCTGCTAATCCTCTGGCGGTTTTCTGGGTTCTTTAGGCAGGTGTAGGTGGAATCTAAGTGATCGGCAGGACGCGCTGTGAGCCCCGCGTCCTCCTACGCCGCCATCTTCCGGACCCCCCCAACGTTTATTTATTTTTGAGACAGAGAGAGAGCATGAACAGGGGAGGGTCAAAGAAAGAGGGAGACACAGAATCTGAAACAGGCTCCAGGCTCTGAGCTGTCAGCACAGAGCCCGATGCGGGGCTCAAACCCACGGACCGCAAGATCATGACCTGAGCCGAAGTCGGACGCTTAACCGACTGAGCCACCCAGGCGCCCCATAATAGTACATTTTTAAGAAGGTAGAAAATTTTTTCTTTTTTTAATTAAAAAAATTTTTTTTTTCATTTATTTATTTTTGAGAGACAGAGTGTGAGCAGGAGAGTGGCAGAGAGAGAAGGAGACATAGAATCTGAAACAGGCTCCAGACTCTGAGCTGTCAGTACAGAGCCCCACGCAGGGCTCGAACTCACAAACCGTAAGATCATGACCTGAGCCAAAGTCAGACACTTAACCAACTGAGCCACCCAGGCGCCCCAGAAAGTAGAAATTTTTAAGTGCCCTAATGTGCATGTATCACAGTTATGACAATACCTGAGAAAGAAATACCTAAGAAAATACCTAAGAAAAACAGTAACACTGGACTATGAGACAACAGAATGTTAACTGAGATTGCATCAGAGTGGTGGGATTATGGGTAATTCTTTCCCTTTCGAAGCTAAGTGATTAGTGTTGACTACAAATCCAATTTTTCTCAATCTGCCTTCCTTAAGACTCCTAGTTCTCACACAAAGAAAGTCCCCACACAGTCATTTATGCACAGAAGTGTGCATTCTGACAAGTAGAGAGAAGAGAGTATATATAAATCTAGGAGATACAGTGAGACCTATTCCTTTGCTGTCTGCTGCTGGAATGGGGAAATGGGCTTGGGCATGCCTCTATTTATCTTCATGGTCATCCAGTTCTGGAAGACTCTGTCTAGGCTTTAAGGGAAAAAAAAAAAAAAAAAAGTGAAAGGCCAGGGAGGGGGGGCAGTTCTGAGATACTTCTAGGTTGGTGACCAGTTATCAGAGAAATCCTAATCGGGAAGAAGATGCATAAATGCACCAGGAGTACCAGTGTGTTGTGGCTCCTGGGGGCCTAAATACCCTAGTGGGCTTTTAGAAGGAGAGCAGAGGCAGCCATCTTGAAGGAATCCCAACAGTTATAATACCTCTACAGCAGAAAAATGTTTTCATGAGAAAAAGCAGAGCTCTTGGGTGCTTGCTTCCAAGATGACCACGGAAAGAAGAAACAATTATCATGAAGAAAAGGGCCGCCAACGTTATGTGCAGCTTGTTCATTGCACCCGCTGTGCCTGATGTGTGCCCAAGGACTAGGCCATTAAAACGTTCATGGTTTGAAACACAGCAGAGGCTATAGCTATCAGGACATTTCTGAAGCAAGGGTCTTTCACACCTTTATGCTTCTCAAGCTCTAAGTGAAACTACATTACTGCAGGAGTTGTGCCATTTGTAGCAAGGTAGTAGGGTATGACTTTTGTGAAGCCCAGAAGGACCAAACACCCCCCAATGGGATTTAGATCTGCAGGTGCTACCCTATCACCTCTGCCAAAGCCAATGTAAGGAGGTGAGTTTTTAAGTCTGAAGAAAAGCTATCCTCTGGAAAACAAATAAAATGGAAATCATACTTTAAAAATACGAAAGAAAAAGAAAAACATTGAAGATAAAATCTGGTTCAGTCACAAATCATTCTAAATCATGAAGGAAGAAAGAATGGTAAGCTGAATTTAGAAGTACAAAGGTACACAAAACAGTGAAAAAACTGGGGAATGATTACAGTTAGTAAATAAAAGCAGTATTCTATTTTTATGATAATGTTGATAGAGTTTTCATATTGTAGCTAGCATGCATTACTTTATTTATTAAAAAAAAAATTTTTTTTAACGTTTATTTATTTTTGAGACAGAGAGAGACAGAGCATGAACGGGGGAGGGTCAGAGAGAGGGAGACACAGAATCTGAAACAGGCTCCAGGCTCTGAGCTGTCAGCACAGAGCCCGACGCGGGGCTCGAACTCACGGACCGCGAGATCATGACCTGAGCTGAGGTCGGCCGCTTAACCGACTGAGCCACCCAGGTGCCCCTGCATTACTTTATCTTACTATATCAACTATTACAGTCCACAAAGCGTGTAACATAGTTGTAGTCTGAATTTGGCAAAAACTGTAGTCTAGAGCAAAGGTTCTAGAATTCTGAGAGTATCTGCAGGCTATCACAAAGCACAGTGACTTCAGAAAATGTTGACTAACCCTAAAAATACAGAAAGGTGGTGTTTAAAATACAGAGATTTGGTGTCAAACAACTATATCCTTTTCCCATCAGCATTCCTTTGATGTATCTGTAAAAAATGTTCTAAAACTAAAAATGAAAACTGCCTGTGTTACACTTCAAATACCACACAAAAGCTATCTGAAGTGAATGCTGGCTGTGCACCTACTATTTGCATAGCAGCTTATGGACTTATAAACAACTTTCACACTCACTACACTGCCTTAAGAGAAATAGGACAGTTATCATCACACTCATTTTAGAGATGAATAAACTAAGGATCTAAGAGGTTAATGAATTACTTAAAATATCTGACCTTCATTTAATGTTTTTTTAATTATACAAACAGCTGTCTACATTTTTCTTGGATAATTAATGTGAAACAGAAAAGACATATTTGAAGTTTGAGGAATTTAATATCTAAGGGCCAGAAAAATGATAGTTGATCCTAACAGTCAGTCTGTCAGAGAAAAACAACTTTGGCAGTTGAAAGGTTGTACTAAAAACCTAACAGCTCTGTCCAAGTCATATAAACAGATCAACACTGTCCCACAGTTATTCTGGAAAGGCCAAAACACATCAAGGAGGAATGATGTGAACCTTTGTTCACAGAGGAGTGATTATTTTTGTGACGAATTCTTTTTGTTTCAATCTTTGCTGTGAGATAAGGCTGAGCAGGTATAGATGACTGGCACCTCTCTTAGTGGAATAAAAGAGTCAGGATCTGGTGAGGCTGGTGAGAACACTGGTATACAATGCTTGTTTCTCCGCTCTGTTTATCAAGGGCTCTTATAAGTTTGGGGGAAAGAGGACAGCAGGAAGTAGAAGCGGAAGCATCCACTCTTGCAGGAAAATATTACTATCCCCACAGGAGAAGTAGCAAAATCACATACCAAAAAGTACTCTCACTCCCAACTATTAAACACAATTCAGTATAAGTGCCTTAACAAAATTATATAAGTGTACCCTTTTATAGAAGAGAAATACCACTTTGAAAGAAATAATTCCTGACAGCAAAAAATCTTAATTTTCCTCTAGTCTAAGCAGAAAAGTGCTATTCCAAAGCTAAAAAGAGATTAACAACCAATTCAACAGAAAGAAAAGAAAAGAAAAGTTTCTTAGGTTTTAAAGATTCAAATAAAAGCTTCTTGAGGTCCCAAGCCATTCTGGTATTTTCTCTGGCTATGGGTTAGTGAGTTACTGTTGACCTGTGAAGTATATATATCATCAGCTCTTCTCATGACATAATCTTTCAGCAGATGGCCAGTAAAGAAAATCACAGGGGACTACTTCAATGTTTACTTTATTTCTCTTTAAAATGTTAAAACCAATCTAAGAGGGAAGTTCATAGTGATAAATGCCTGCCTCAAAAGACAAGAAAAGTCTCAATAAACAATCTAACTTTATACCTCAAGGGGCTAGAAAAAGGACAAATAAAGGCCAAAGTTAATAGAAGGAGGAAATGCTGAAGATCAGAGTAGAAGTAAAGGAAATAGAAACCAAAAAGACAATAGAAAAGATCAATGAAACTAAGAGCTGGTGTTTTGAATTGACAAACAATAGCTAGACTCTCCAAGGAAGAAAAGAGAGAGGATTTAAATAAATAAAATCAGAAATAAAGGAGGAGATGTTACAACTGATACCACAGAAATACAAAGGCTCATAAGAGACTACTAGGAACAATTATATGCCAACAAATTGGATAACCTAGAAGAAAAGGATACATTCCTATAAACGTACAACCTATCAAGTTTGAATAATGAAGAAATAGAAAATCTAAACAGACCAATATTGAGTAAGGAGATTGAATCAGTCATCAAAAATCTCCCCAAACAGAAAAGCCTGGGACCAGATGGTTTCACTGGTGCATTCTACCAAATATTTAAAGAATTAACAGCAATTCTTCTCAAACTCTTCCAAAAAACAGAGGAAGGGAAACTCTTGAAAACTCATTTTATGAGGCCAGTATTACCCTGATACCAAAACTAGAAGAAAACAGAAATGCCACAAGAAAGAAAATAATTATAAGCCAATATCTCTGATGAACATAGACACATACACACACACACAAACCTCAAGAAAATATTAGCAAACTGAATTCAACAATACATTAAAAGGATCACATCTTGGATCCAGTGGGATTTATTCCAGGGGTACAAGGATACTTCAACGCCTGCAAGTTAGTCAATGCAATACACCGTTAACAAAATGAAGGATAAAATGATGATAGTCATCTCAATAGAGGCAGAAAAAGCATTTGACCATATTAAACATCCATTTGTGATAAAAACTCTCAACTAAGTGGGTATAGAGGGAACACACATCAACATAATAAAGGTCATATATGACAAGTCCACAGTTAACATATTCAGTAACAAAAAGCTGAGAGCGCTTCCTGAAAGATCAGGACAAAACAAGAATGTCTATTTTTACCAGGGCTCCTGGGTGGCTCAGTGGGTTAAGCGCCCGGCTTCAGCTCAGGTCATGATCTCACAGTTCATGAGCTCGAGCCCTGTGTTGGGCTCTGCGTTGTCAGCACAGAGCCTGCTTCGGATCCTCTGTCTCCCTCTCTCTCTGCCTCTTCCTAGCTTGCACACACACTCGCTCTCTCTCAAAAATAAACAAACATTAAAAAAAAAAAGAATGTCTATTTTTACATTTTTTTTAGTATTGGAAGTCCTATCCAAAGCAATTAGGCAAGAAAAAGATATAAAAGCCAACCAAATCAAAAAGGAAGATGTAAAACTGTTACTATTTGCAGATGACATATTATGTATAGAACACTCTAAAGACTGTGCCAAAAAATTGTTAGAATATATGAATTCTGTAAAGTTGTAGGATACAAAATCAATACGCAAAAAACTGTTGTTTCTATACACTAATAATAAACTATCAGAAAGAGAAATTAAGAAAACAATCTTGTCTACAATTACATCAAAAAGAGGGGCGCCTAGGTGGCTCAGTTGGTTAAGCATCCAACTTTGGCTCAGGTCATGATCTCACAGTTCGTGGGTTCAAGCCCTGTGTCGGGCCCTGCGCTGACAACTCAGAGCCTGGAGCCTGCTTTGGATTCTGTGTGTGTGTGTGTGTGTGTGTGTGTGTGTGTGTGTGTGTGTGTGTCTGCCCCTCCCCCACTTGCGCTCTCTCAAAAATAAATGTTAAAAAAAAAAAAGAATAACATACCTAGGAATAAATTTAACCAAGAAGGTAAAAGACCTGTATATTGAATACTGTAAGTCATTAATGAAAGAAATCAAAGACACAAATAAATGGAAAGATATTCCATGCTCAAGGATGGGAAGAACTGATATTATTAAAATGTCCAAACTACACAAAGCAATCTAATCTATGGATTCAATGCAATCCTTATTTAAATACCAATGACATTTTTCACAGAAATAGAATAAATAATCTTAAAATTTCTAAGGACCCATAAAAGGTCATGAATTATCTAAAAGTAATCTTTTTTTTTTTTTTTTAACATTTATTCATTTTTGAGAGGCAGAGCATGAGTAGAGGAGGGGCAGAGAGAGAGGGAGACACAGAATCCAAAGCTAGCTCCAGGCTCTGAGCTGTCAGCATAGAGCCTGATGCAGGGCTCGAACTCATGGACCGTGAGATCATGACCTGAGCTGAAGTCAGACGCTTAACTGACTGAGCCACCCAGGCGCCCCTATCTAAAAGTAATCTTGAGAGGGGTGCCCAGGTGGCTCAGTCAGTTAAGCATCCGACTCTTGATTTTGGCTCAGGTCATGATCTCACGGTTCAGTTCGTAAATTCTAGCCCCATGCTGGGCTCTGTGCCAACAGACAGGAGCCTGCTTGGGATTCTCTGTCTCCTTCCCTTTCTGACCCTCTCTCTCTCTAAAGTAAATAAATAAACATTAAAGAAAAGAAGAAAAGCAATCTTGAGAAAAACTAAAGCTGGAGAAAGTCAATATTCAAGAAGTATTCATTGAATGCCTGTTAATTTGCCAGACAACACTTAAGTGACCTCTACTGTCACTTTACATTGCTCCCTGTTGATTTAAGACTAATAATTTAAAGACAAAGGGTATTATTAGAAATAAGGATATTTCATAATGACAAGAAGAATGTTTAATAAGAGTACAATCATAAATGGGTATGCAAATAATAACAATGTCAAAATGTATGAAGCAAAAATCGAAGAATTCAAAGGACAAATACAAAAATTCCAATTATACTTGAATATTTTAATATTTCTTTCTCAGCAACTAATAGACATCTCCATCTCATAAGTTTTTGGTAAAGTCATGCAATTTGTGAGCGATTTTATCAACCACCTGGACCTAACTGATATTTATAAAACACTATATGCAATAACTAAAGAATACCATTCCTTTCAGGAGCACATGTATATTCATCAACATGGACTGTATTCTGGGACAGAAAATGAAAGCCTCAGAAAATATAGAATATTAAAATAATACAAAGTATATTCTCTGATCACAATGAGATTCACCTGGAAATCAATAAAAATATGACCCAATTTGCAATTAGACACTTTTGCAAATCTGTAGGAAGAAGAGAAAATATTTTAAACTAAATAATAATAAAACTGCCAGGATAAGTGAGGTAAGCAAAACTGTAAGGTATTTCAATATAAAAAACAACAACTGTATTTTTATATATTTGCAGCAAACAACTGAAATAAAACATTGTAGATACAAGTTAAAGAAGATCTAATTAAATGGAGAACTATACTATGTTCATGGTTTGAAAGACTTAATAGTGTTAAAATGTCAACTATCCCCAAACTAGTTTACAGAATCAATGCAATCTAAATACCCTCCCTGCATGATTTGTCATAGAAACTGACAGATTAAAATCTATATGAAAATGCAAACAACCTGAAATAACTATAACAACTTTAATAAAAACTAACAATTTGATGCGGCACCTGGGTGACTCAGTCGGTTAAGTGTCCAACTCTTGATTTTGGCTCAGGTCATGACCTCATGGTTTGTGAGTTCAAGCCCTGCATTGGACTCTGCCCTGACAGTGTGGAGCCTGCTTGAGATTCTCTCTCTTCCTCTCTCTCTCTGCCCCTTCTCCACTTGTGCTCTCTCAAAATGAATAAATAAACTTAAAAAAAAAAGATTAACAATTTGAAAGACTTACACTACCTGATTTTAACATATTATGAAACTATAGCAAGCATTAAGGCAGCGTGGTAATATAAAACAGAAGAGGCACAAACATAGACACATATTTACATCTTTGATTTTTTTACAAAGGTGCACAGGAATTCTATAGAGAAAGAATAGTATTTAAGAACAACTGGATATGCATTTGGGGAAAAAAAAGAAACTTGACCCCTTACCTTACCAAAATATATCAAACTTAGAGGTGGATTACAGAACTAAATGTAGACACAAAATGATAAAGTGTCTGGAAAAAGGAAAAAAAAAACAGAATATTTTAGCTCTTATGTGTTAGGCAAAAGTTTCTTAGAAACTAGAAAGCAATAACCATTAGAAACTGATGAATTAGACTTCAGTAAATTAAAGACTTCTGATAATGAAAAAATACCATTAAAAAACTGAACACACATGCCACAGACTAGGAGAAAATATTTGCAAGATATGTATCTCAAAAAGGACTGGTATCTAAACCATATAAAGAATGCTTACAACTTAATAAGACAAAAATTCAATTAAAAATAAAAATGTGAACAGATGCTTCAGAAAGGAAAACATGCAAATAGCCAGTCAGCACATGACAAAGTGCTCATCACTAATCAGTGACAGAATTAAAATGAAAACCACAATGAAATACCTGTATACAGCCATAAAAATGGTCAAAATAAAAAAAAAAAAAAAAAAAAAGGAAAGTATCAAATGTTTAGAAGGATGTGGAACAACCAGAAGTCTCATTTGTTGCTGGTGGGAGCAAAAAATATGATATAACCACTTTGAAAAAGTGGCAGTTTCTTATAAAACTCAAGAGATACCTATCAAATAACAAAGGTAAGTCCATTTGTAGGTAGTTACCTGAAGAAATAAAGGCATCTGTCCACCTAAAGACGTGTTTAAGAATAGTTTTATCCATAATTGCCCCAAACTGGAGACAGGCCAGTTTGTCTGTCAAACTGATCAAAGAGATCTAAATGAACTGTGATCAGTCACCACACAATGGAATACAACTAAGCAATAAAAATGAACTACATCTACAATTAAAAAAATGAATTTTATTTTTTATTTTATTTTATTCCAGTGTAGTTAATGTACAGTGTTGTAATAGTTTCAGGTGTACAATACAGCGATTCAAAAACTCTATACATTAGTCAGTGCTAATCATGATAAATGTACTCTTAATCTTCACCTATATCACCCATCCTCTCACCCATCTCTCTGCTGGTAACTACCAGTGTGTTCTCTATAGTTAAGGGTCTGTTTTTTGGTTTGTCTCTTTTTTTCCCCCTTTATTCATTTGTTTCTTCAATTCCACAGATGAGTGAAATCATATGGTATTTGTCTTTCTCTGACTGGCTTATTTAGCTTAGCATAATATTCTCTAGATCCATCCATGGTACTGCAAATGACAAAATTTCATTATTTTTTTATGGCTGAATAATATTCTATTGTATATATATACCATACATTCTTTATTCATCTGTTGATGGACATGTGGGCTACTTTCATAATTTGGCTATACTGTAAATGTTGCACTAAACACAGGGGTGCATAAATCCCTTTGAATTAGTGTTTTGTATTCTTTGGCTAAATACCCAGGAGTGTGATTACTGGATTGCAGGGTAGCTCTATTTTTAATTTTTGAAAAACCTCTGTATTGTTTTTTTACTGTGGGTGCACCAGTTTGTATTCCCACCAACAGTGCATGAGGGTTCCTTTTTTTCCCCACGTCCTTCTAACACTTGTTATTTCTTGAGATTTTGATTTTACCTATTCTAACAGGTGTGAAGTGATATCTCATTGCGGTTTTGATTTGCATTTCCCTGATAATGAGTGATGTTGAACATCTTTTCATGTGTCTGTGGGGCATCTGGATGTCTTCTTTGGAGAAATGTCTGTTCATGTCTTCTGCCCATTTTTTAATTGGATTATTTATTTTTTTAGTGTTGAGTTATGTGTAAGTTCTTTATATCTTTTGGATACCCCTTATCAGATATATCATTTGCAAACATCTCCCATTCAGTAGGATGTCTTTTAGTTTTGTTGGTTGTTTCTTTGCTGTGAAGAACCTTTAGTTTTGATGTAGTCCCAATAGTTTATTTTTGTTTTTATTTCCCTTGTCTAAGGAGACATATCTAGAATGATGTTGGTACATTCGATGTCAAAGACCTCTGCTCTCTTCAAGGACTTTTATGGTTTCAGGTCTCACATATAGGTCCTTACTCAAAAAAAATGAATGAAATTTAAATGTATTATGCTGAGTAAAATAAATCTTACACAAGAGTACAGACTGTATGATTCCATTTATATGTGGTTCTAGAACAGGCAAATTAATTTATGTCAAGCAAACACACAAACATTAACTGTGTTTGCCTCTAGGTGTGAGTACGTAGGTACAGACTGGGAAACGACAAGAGGTGAGAGAAAATTTTCTTGGGAGATGTTAATATTCTGTATCAGGGCTTGGCAAACAACAATGACCAAATGATCTAAATCCAGACAGCCGTTATTTTTGCATGTCTGTTGGCTAAGAATAATTTTTGCACTTTTTAATGGTTGGAGAAAACTATTTCATGATATGTAAAAATTCTATGAAATTCAAATCTCAGTGACCATAAATAAAGTTTTATTGGAACAGAACCATTCTTATTTAATTACTTATTGTCCACTAATGCTTTCTCGCTACAGTGGTAGACTTAAGTAGCTGCTACAGAAACCTAAATATTTACTATGTAACTCTTAAAAAAATATTTGCTAACCCCTTTCTATATCTTAATAGGAGTTTAGGTCACACAAAACTCATAGAATAGCATAGCTTAAGATTGGTACATTTCACTAATAAAAAAAGAAACCATAAATTTTTGAATTTTCATAAAATTTTCATAAAAACTCATAAAATTTTGAATTTTAATTAATAAGCATGGGGTGATGGATACAAGTGTCTCTTACTTTGAAATGCATGAAAAAAATGAGACCGGTTGACATACAGATGGAAAGATGTGATAAAGTAAACGTAACAAAATCTTAAGAGACTCTAGGTTTAAGACAATTTTTTTCAACTTTCCTGTATGTTGGAAAAGTTTCATAATAAGATGTTGAAAAAAAAAAAAAAAGCAAAGATCCCATATAATTGAAGTTGGTAAAATTACTTAGTGTTTCAACTCACTTAAAAACTCAGCATGTAGCTGCTAGGTTGGCTACATAAAGTCTTGGTAGTAAGTATGGGTTGTGTACCTTTGTTAAAGTAAGCCCCAGTGTGAACATATTTAAAAACAATAAATTATGTAAATGATCCTTTTGGAGGAGCTTCCTATCCTAAGTAGTTCAACTCACGGAAGCCCCCAAACAGTACACATTCTTTAATATGCTAAGAGATCAACTACTAAAATCAATAGCTCTGTTCCCAAGTAGAGAACAAAAAGCTAAACAAAAGCTCAAAGGCAGTCCTTTTCCATTTCAAAACTTTAAGGTATTTATCTGGTAAAGAAGGGTGCCTCTCTGTCTTACTTATATAATATTTCAAATAATAGTGCATATTTTGAATACATTTTGCCAGATCACCATTAGTCGTTTTTCACTAAAAACGTTAAAAAAAATTTTTTTTTTTAACGTTTTATTTATTTTTGAGACAGAGAGAGACACAGCATGAACGGGGGAGGGGCAGAGAGAGAGGGAGACACAGAATCGGAAGCAAGCTCCAGGCTCTGAGCCATCAGCCCAGAGCCCGACGCGGGGCTCGAACTCGCGGACTGCGAGATCGTGACCTGAGCTGAAGTCGGACGCTTAACCAACTGAGCCACCCAGGCGCCCCTGAAACGTTGTTTAAATTGTGGCAAAAAACCCCCACAAAAAACAAAAACCTGTAGTAAAATACACATAACATAAAAATTTCCATTTAACCATTTTTAAGTGTACAGTTCAGCAGTGTTAAGTATATTCACACTGGTGTGCAACCAACCTCTATATTTTTCACCTTCCAAAACTGAAACTCTAAACCCATTAAACAACTTCCCACTTCCTTCACTGCTTCTGTCTAAAAAAAATTTTTTTTTACTTTGAACAAAATCTGATTAAAAACATAGCTTCCATTTTGATATGGAAAATTAATTGAAAAAAATGAGTTTCAATGCAGAAATTTATTTTACAGAAGACAAAATTTCCCCCCAAGAATAGGACTCTTCTTTAAACATGGAGATGACTAAATAAAATAACAGGATGTGAGTGCCAGGTTTAAAAAGACCTTATAATTTTGGAGTCTTTCTCTAATACATGTTAGCGATATTTAAAGCAAGCAAGGAATATTGTATCTACATAAAGAAATTTATCTAGGACTTATAATTTTTTAAGGAAAATGCATTTGTAGTCTACTAACTGTAAGATATATTATTATAAAGATTAAGGTAAACATCTAAGAAAGTAGTTACATCAGAGGGGTTAACTGATAAATTTTACCCGTTTTCCTTAAATGGAAGAAATTATATCAATTCTCTACAATCTCTTTCAGAGGACAGAAGCAGAGGGAATACTTCCTAACTCACTCTATGAGGCCAGCATTACCCTAATACCAAAACCAGGCAAAGACATCAGAAGAACAGAAAACTACAGACCAGTATCTCTCATTTACATAGATGCAAAAGACCTCAACAAAATATTTGCAACTGAATCCAACAATGCATAAAAAAAAATTATACACCAAGACCAAGTAAAATTTATCCCAGGTATGCAAGGCTGGTTCAACATTTGAAAATCAATTAGTGTAAGCCATCATGATCATCAACAGGCAAAAGAAGGAAAATCACATAATTGTATTAATAGATGTAGACAAAACACCTGACAAAATCCAACACCAATTCATGATAATAGCTCTCAGTAAACTGGGAATAGAGAGGGGAACTTCCTCAACTTGATAAAGAATGTCTACAAAAAATATATATAAAGCTAACATCATACATAATGGTGGGAAATTTGAGGCTTTCCCACTAAGATCAGGTATATACAAGGATGGTCCCTGCACCACTTCTTTCCAATATTGTACTAGAAGTTCTAGTTAATGCAATAAGACAAAAAAAAAAAAAAAAAAAAAAAAAAAAAAAAAAAAAAGGAAATAAAAGACACACAGATTGGGAAGGAAGAAATAAAACTGTCTCTACTCAGAGATGACATTATTGTCTAGTAGAAAATCCAAATGACTGAAGAACAATAACAAAAACTCCTGGAACTAATAAGCAATTAATTACTGTTAGGATGTCCTTGGAACCACAGTAGAGGGGACAGCCATCTTGCCAGCGCAACCCAACGAAAAGCCCCTAGTAGCTGCCAGAACGAATTGGAGGTCAACCAATCACCGAGCAACAGCACCACCTGATGCTAAAAAGGCCCACCCAGACCTAAACCCGGAACCGCTGCAGCTTAAAAACCCCACCACACTTGGGTGCGACTTCCCTGACTCCTCTCTCTCTCCCTGAGTCACGGAACCTCGCCCGAGACCTTAGTTCCCAAATAAAGCCTTTGACTGCTAAAATTTTCTAGCCTCTGACTCCTATCTTTACCCTGCCTTACGCCTGACCCTAACAATTACAATAATAAGGTTGTAGGGTATAAGGTTAATATAAAATCAATTGATTTCTGATATACCAACAGTGAACAAGTGGAATTTGAAATAAAAAACACAATGCCATTTACATAGCATCCCCCCAAATGAAATACTTAAGTATAAATCTAACAAAATATGTACAAGATCTATATGAAGAAAATTACAAAATTCTGATGAATGAAATCAATGAAAAAACTAAACATGGAGAGACAGTCCAGGTTCATGGATAGGAAGACCCAGTATTGTCAAGATGTCAGTTCTTTCCAACCTGATCTCTAGATTCAATGCAATCCCAATCAAAATCCCAGCAAGTTATTTTGTGGAAAACAGAAAACTGATTCTGAAGTTCATATGGAGTGCCAAAAGATACAGAATAGTCAACATAATTTTGAAGGAGAAAACAAAGTTGGAGATCTGACACTACCTGACTTCAAGCCTTACTATAAAGCTACAGTAATAAAGATAATATAATATCGACAAAAGAACCAGCAAATAAATCAGTGGGAAACAACAGAGAGCCCAGAAACAGACCCACATACTTAGAGTCACCTGATCTTTGGCAAAACAGTATAGGCAATAAAATGGAACACACAGAGTCTTTTCAAAAAATGATGCTAGAACTGGACATCCACATGCAAAAAGATCAGTCTAGGCACAAACCTTACACTCTTCAAAAAATCAGTTCAAAATGGATCATAGACCTAAATGTAAAACGCAAAGCTATAACATTCCTAGAAGATAATATAGGACAAAACCTAGGTGATCTTGGGTATGACAATGACTTTTTAGTCACGAAAGGCACAATCCATAAAAGAAATAATTGAAAAGTTCAACTTCATTAAAATAAAAAACTTCTGGGGGCACCTTTGGTAGCTTAGTCAGTTAAGTGTCTGACTTTGACTTAGGTCTTGATCTCGCAGTTCATGAGTTCGAGCCCCATGTCAGGCTCTGTGCTGACAGCTCAGAGCCTGAATCCTGTTTCAGATTCTATGTCTCCCTCTCTCTGCCCCTTCCCCTTCGCACTCTCTTTCTTTCAAAAATAAAAAATAAACATTAAAAAAAAATGGGGTGCCTGGGTGGCTCAGTCAGTTAAGCATCCAACTTTGGCTCAGGTCATGATCTCCCAGTTTGTGGATTCCAGCCCCGCATCGGGCTCTGTGCTGATAGCTGGAGCCTGGAGCCTGCTTTGGATTCTGTGTCTCCCTCTCTCTCTACCCCTCCCTCGCTCCTGTCACTCTCTCTCTCAAAAATAAACATTAAAAAAAATTAAACATTTGTATTAAAAGTTTGTCTTACCAGTGATATCTCTAAGAAAGAAAAGTTTCATAACATACTGGTCCAAAACATGTTTTGAGATGCTATAGTGCTGATCGAATAGTCAGGCAACTCTTTCAGATTTTAGTCAGTGGAATGGTCTTATTCCAAGACCAAATGGTAAGTCTCTTGACAAATACATCCTTTATTTGAGGGGGTCTGCTGCTAGTTTACATAAAGCGCTTCCACAGAATGAAGTATACAAAGAACACATGGCCATGGTATCTACTATGCTCCAGGTTCTTTCTAATGGCTATGAGTCACAGGTTCTAGGAGGAAAGTTTCTACCCGAAGGATGTTCAGTTTTCAACAGAAAATATTTCTCAATTATAGTCAACTCTTTTTTATTTAGAATGAAATTATGGGAGCCTGATTCTAGGGCTTAATTATGGCTTTCCTTTAAATTCTTAACATTTCTCTGTACAGGTCTTTTGTTTCTAGACACTTTTCCTATCTTCCTTTTCAAAACTTCCCTTTCTTGTACTGGTAATGCTGACATTAAAGCTAACAGCTAATTCTATGCTCTTGGTTTCAGTGTAAACTTTACTGTTTCTTCTCTGGATTTCATTAATTCAAAAGTTAATTAATTTAATATAAACTTACTGAGGGCCTACTATATACTAGGAATTTTCTAGATGATAGAAATACACATTTTTTTTTAACGCTTATTTATTATTGAGAGACAGAGAGAGACAGAGCATGAGCATGGGAGGGGCAGAGAGAGGGGGAGACACAGAATCTGAAGTGGGCTCCAGGCTCTGAGCTGTCAGCACAGAGCCAGATGCGGGGCTCAAACTCACAAACCGTGAGATCATGACCTGAGCTGAAGTCAGACACTTAACCAACTGACTGAGCCACCCAGGTGCCCAAGATGATAGAAATAGAAAAGTAAACATATTGAAGTCCCTGCGCCCATGGGGACTACTTTCTACTGTAAGGGAAAAACAAGAAAGAAGAAAACACAAATTAAAGGGATGGAAAATAGTGGGAACACATTTCACATGGATTTCCTATAGGCTGAGGGGAAAGAGAAGGGACTCTCATGCTTTCTTCTTAAATACATTTTTTAAAAAAATGTTTACTTACTTCTGAAGGAGAGAGAGACAGAGCATGAATGGGGTAGGGGTAGAGAGAGAGGGAGACACAGAATCCAAAACAGGCTCCAGGCTCTGAGCTGTCAGCACTGAGCCTGACACAGGGCTCAAACTCACGAACCACGAGATCATGACTTGAGCTGAAATTGGACACTTAACCGACTGAGCCATGCAGGTGCCCTGGGACTTTCATGCTTTCTAACTGGAGGTAACACTTGCTTTCTTCTGTGTGTCTGAGGAGGGTTTCTTGACAGCAAACTCTTTCAAAGAAAGTTTCAATGAATAAATCTCTTTTATAGAAAAATTCAAGGTGTTTTCTCGAGGGAAAAAAATTCCTCAGCATACAAGAGATTAAACTTTTGGTGACAGAAAGGGAGATATAATCATCAATATGTCTTAGATTATCTCTTTCACTGTCAGCTACTAGTTCCTCTTTCCATACCACAGAAATGCCTGGGGGCTTTAATGTCATATCTAAATCTTTTTTTTTTTTTTTTAATTTTTTTTAGCACCCTTAAAATATAAAATGAGGGCACTGGAATAGATATTAATAAAAATAGTAACTGACACTTACTGAATGCTGACTACTTCCTGGAGGTGGATTCAAGTTAATGATGACAGCAGCAACAACAAATATAATAATATAAGCAGAGTACATGGTGGAAGACACTGTTCAATTCATTTTACATACATTAACTTATTAATCTGTCCAACAACCCTACAAAGTAGTCCATTAATAAACCCATTTTCACAAAAAAACTGAGTTAATTTCCCCAGGCCACGAAGAAGGTGGAGGAGTCTAGATGCAAAGCAGTGCTGTCTAACTCCACAAAGTTTATGCCTTTCACAACTCATCTGCTTTTCACAACAACACCCATTTGAAAGATGAAGAAATTGAACTGCAGGGAGATTAAGTATCTTGTCCGAAGTCACAAGTTAAATACATGGTGGTGTTAAGATTTCACCAGAGACATTCTGCTCCAAAGCCTAGAGTCTTAACCATCATGTTCTGCCACTTCTTATGAAATTACCGAGACCCCTCTCAGCTCCGTACTTCTATGATTCTCTTCCTGAGTATTGATTATATCTAGTAAGACCTAGGTTTTGCTGTTGATATGTACTGTGTTTTACAAAAGGTTTGAGATGTAAAGTATTATTTATATTCTTAAGTTTTATAAGGTAAATCATCAATTTCAAAAGTTTAAAGTTTTGTTAGGAAAAACTTTTCTGCAAGAAAACAAGTGAGGAAAACTGGAGGTCAAGTCATTACATCTGCAGTCACTCACGCATTTCTTATGAAACCCTTATGATAATATGACATTTATAGCACATTTTAGAAAATTGGAAGTATTGTATCATAGGAACTCCACTTAAGACCAGCTAATTACAACTCCACTGTGTTAAACCAATGGTAGTTAATATTTTAGTGCAGTAAGCTGTACTTTTATTTGGAAAAAATAAACTTTTGGAATAAACTTATTTAGAAAAAGGAAACTTCTTTTGGAAAAAAAAATTACTAGCATTTCAACTCTCTGTAGGAGTTATTCTATTAGGGAAGTAGAGAAAATACAGTGGAGACTTTAGGAACAAGTGTACGTGAAGGTTTGTTCATTTTTCAGTCTCCTGGTGAAGTTACATATGGGCCTTCTTCCTGTACCACTAACTTGTTTCTTCTGATTGGCTAGAAAAAGGGTATACAATCAATACAATCCTATTCATATACATCAGGTACGTGCTTCCTGCTAAGGCATGCCAAGAGGCTCCTATGTTCTGCCAAAATAGACATGGCAGGTTCATTTAGAAGGAGGGGACTGGTAAACTATATTCAACTACTGTATGGCCCCCACATCCTTCACGATGACAAATAGCTACCCTTACAGGGGGTAGTGTAGATAAAGAGAATTAGCACACTAATTTTCTCAGCTTTAGCTTTGTCTGGCATGCAACACTCTAACTGAAAGAGGTTTTTGGCTGGTATACATTTCGCCTTTTACACCCTCAGGATAAAGTCATTTGGAAAGCTTCCCATCTTCACAGTATATGCCCCTTTCCACAACTTACCTCATCATCCTTCTTGGCTGTGTTTGCTAGTGAGAGGTTTACACATGTTCTCATCATTTTAAGAAGTATAACACTAAGACACAGAATTTTCAGGGAGAACTGACTCCAAAAGAGTGAGATCACCAATAAGCAAGGGCAGTGAATCCAGGGAGTGCAAGGCCACCAATATGTGTGAACTTATTAATTGTAATTATTTTTTTTTCTAAGAAAAGGATTTCCTTAGTCAAACCTCCAGGGCATCAGATCAAAGGGAGATACTGCCACAGCTGGACTGTATTTTCTAGCCAATTGGCCTGGAAAGGAGAATCTAGACAGTGTCCTGGCAACTGTTTAACACAGCAGCAATCCATAAAAGAGAGGGAAAGAATTCTTTAGACCAATTTTTTAAAAGGTCTTCCTTTACTTCTTTACTTCTTAAAGGACAGTTTGAGAGTAATGTCAAAGCCCTAGGGGATGTAGGCACTCTGTAAGAACCACTGACCCTGGGAATTCAGAGCATCCTTCTACAGATAGAAACAAAAAGTTTTAGTTCACAGCACAATTTTTTTAAAGACATATATTTATAATTAATTATCATAAAAAGTATATCCCAAACCTACTGGCAGAATTTTTGAACAATTTTCTACTTCCAGTTTGATGTAAGTCACTATGAACCTTACCAGGACACTGCTGAATCACACTAGATAAGGTAGTTTATTAATAAAATCACAAAAGGAGAAATTTATTTATATGCCCTGGAAGTTCTCCCAAAAATGTACATAAAGAAATTATAAAGGTGACTATTAACACACAAGAAAAAAAAGCCACAAAACCCAACCCCACTATGTCAGAAGCATAGCAATACACACAGGAGTCATGTGAAAATGAGAACACAGAAAGCACACCAAACAATTTCATGAATTACAAAGAAACAAGATGTGAGAATGATTGTGTAAAAAAAAAAAAAAAAAAATGAAAGCAAACAAACAGAAAACATTTCTATAGTTAAGGAAAGGTGTTTCTCACCGTTCTGAACAAAATGGCTGAACTAAGAGCATCTGATTGGCTATGCCCATATACCCTCCTCCTCATCCTAGGGGAGAGAGTTGACAAAGGGAACAATGTCCCAGAGCAGCATGGGAATGAAAAAGAGTTGGTTAGTATTTAAAACAAAGACATAAGCATAATGTAGTAGAAGAAAATGGTCTCTAAATTCTTGACTCTTCTTATATTAGATTCTAATTCCCTAAATTCCCTAACATACTCAAATTAGTAATTAGTTTGTTGTTACACTTCTACTCTTCCTACCTTTCCAGGATACTGTCTCCATTTCAGAGCAAGATCTGGGCAACATTATCAGGTTGAAGGCTTTTCTTTATTTTTGCCTTTTCTTCAAACTTTCCCCATTTCTGTTTGCCTCCCACTACTCCCAGGCATCCAATTCTTGTATTTATACATTATCAAAACCTATTTCAAGGAAAGAATCTAATACTCATCTTATATGCACTGGCATAAATTTAATTCTGGGTATCAAGAACAGGCAGAGAAAGCAAAAGTATTTCTTGGCAAAGAAAGACTGCTGACCTCAGACAGACAGTTCTCCATTCTGCCTACATTAAGATTGGTATTGTTTTCCCTCTAAAACATAAGGCTTGCCTAAACTGGTTTAGTAAATGTCATCAAACTATGACTCTGCCTTCTGTATCTTACAAAAAAATCGCAATTTGGATATTATTGCTGCTTTCATCTGCAATATTTCTTCTTCTAAGACAATGCCATGGCTATCATTCAGTGGGGATGTTTAGTGGGGGAGTTTCCCTTGACTTTTTAGTCATATGGATGTAATTACTTAACTATTATTATTATTTTTTTCCTTCAGCTATACATTTTAAGATTGAGTGTGATGGAGATGTTGAAATCTGATTTTTGGCAATGGGATATGAGGTAATCTGTTCACCACTCTCTCCCATCCATCATTTTCAAGATCTTGGGAGAGTTCAGTTCTTCCAAAAGACTGGAGTTGAATATGGCTCCCTTTAGACTCATCAATGCCCCTTTTGCATTGATGAGAAGCTGAAGGCAATAATTTTCCTTAAGAATGACAAATACTGGAGGGATCAACCAAGGAAATGAGAGAGAAGAAATTTTCACTCTTTATAATGGGTGATGATCAGATATTTTAAAATTTGCAATTAAACAATAGTTATCTCTAAACAGAGTTGTGCCTTATTGAACTCAAAAGAGTTTTTTTTTATAAGGCATTGTTTTAATAAGAAAAGTAGGACATTTACAAATTAGTATATATCTGTGAGATTAATCTTTTTTCTCAACCCAATTCAATGATTTTTTATAGTCCTCAAACTTTCAAGTATCTCCTCTTAAAATATTCAGAATCATCCACCACCACCTTCCTATAGAAAAACTGAATCTGTGTTTAAAAACATGAGTGAAGGAGATATCAGAAACTGATGATTTAATTTTATTTTTCTAACTTATATTCTGGAATTTGTAACATGCTGGTATAAAATACAAGGAAATAAAAGCACATTTGTTTCTATAAAACATTCAAGAGCAGTCTTACCTGGTCTGGGGAGGGCTTGTGATTGGTTTGATTGGAACGGGAGGACATGAAGCGGTCATCCTCATAGTTGTCCGCCATTAGCTTCATTCTATTTTGTGTCTAAGAAGAAATGGTTCATGAAGTTAAAATGAGATAAAAATTTCTATGATACACTGAAAAGTAACAAGTACCTTAAGAATGTCATAAGAAACAGGGGTGCCTGGGTTGCTTAGTCGGTTAACCATCTGACTTTGGCTCAGGTCATGATCTCGCGGTTCGTTAGTTCGAGCCCTGCCATCAGGCTCTGTGCGGACAGCTCAGAGCCTTGAGTCTGCTTCGGATTCTGTGTCACCCTCTCTCTCTGCTCCTCCCCTAACTGTGATCTCTCTCTTTCTCAAAAATAAATAAGCACTAAAAAAATTAAAAAAAAAAAAAAAAAAAAGAATGTCATAAGAAACAATAAAATTAATTCTGTCTGAAATAAAATGAACATCAGATTTCTGAAGATATCAGGGAAAATTTAGGCACTGCACTGAACTGAATTGTGCACCCCTCCTCTGTCTCCATTCATGTTGGAGTCCTAACCCTCAATGTAAGTATATCTGGCTAGAGTCTTTAGGAGGTAATTAAGGTTAAATAAGGCTATCAGGGTGGGGTCCTAATCTGATAGGACTGTGGTCTTTTAAGAAGAGGAAGAGATCATTCTCATTCTCACTTTCATTCACCACCCCCCCACCCCCACTATAGGAGAAAACATTATGAAGTTGGCTTCTGCAAGCCAGGAAGAGAACTCTCACCAGGAACTGAATCAGCTGGCACCTTGATCTTGGACTTCTCAGTCTCCAGCATTGTGAGAAAATAAATTTCTGCAGTTTAAGCCATCCAGTTTATGGTATTTTGTTATGGCAGCCCAAGCAAACTATGACAGGCACCAAAATTAGTATAGAGATTTTGGAGGGAAAGAGTAATCTTCCCAAATTAAGCCCTCTATGCAGTGCTTGCTTTATTTTTTATTTAAAAAAATCTTTTTAATGTTTATTTATTTTCAAGAGAGAGACAGAGAGACAGCATGAGTGGGGGAGGGGCAGAGAGAGAGGGAGACACAGAATCCAAAGCAGGCTCCAGGCTCTGAGCTGTCAGCACAGGGCCCAACATGGGGCTCGAACACACGGACCATGAGATCATGACCTGAGCTGAAGTCGGATGCTTAACTGACTGAGCCACCCAGGTGCCCCAGTGCTTGCTTTATTTTTAAAAATAAAGACTGGAATGGTGTGCCTGGCTGGCTTAGTCAGTACAGCATGCAACTCTTGATTTCAGATTCATGAATTCATTGCCCCACATGGGAGTAAGGTCCACTTAAAAAAAAAAAAAAAAAAAAGGTTTAAAAAAGTAAAATACAATAAAGACTGGATTATATTATATCTAGGATAGGACTCTGTAACTCTTTTTTCACTTCATGATATGTATGACCCATATTTCCATGTTACTATAAAAACTACTCATTTTTTAAACAACTATTCAATTTGGGGGTATGTTATATTATATACAGACCATAAACATTAGGGGGAATAGTTCTGTAAGTGAAATGACATACCTACAAAATCTAAGAGAATCAACCGAAAAACTGTTACAACTTATAATAAAGTTCAGTGAGATGATTAGACAGAAGCTACATATATAAAATTCAATAGCTTTTCTTTACACCATCAATAAGCATTCAGTTTTTCAAAATAAATCACATCTCCCGACCAGAGAGTTCTATAGGGCCTCAGCTCTGGTGGAGCTGGTGTCAGGTTTTATTTCACAACCAGACCAGAGTATACCTGGCTAAAACTTGCCACAATCAGGCCAGGGACCAAACACTGCTCACAGCAGGCAAGGAGGAACCTCCGCAGATGACTGGCCTGAAGGACAGATCAGCCAAAACACAAAAGCAGAGTGCATGCAGCACATACCAGAGACATTTCTTGAAGTGCTAGGCCGGGGCACTACATGACTCCTTCCTAAGGACAATAGTTTGAGAAGCAGGAGACATAACTGGATTTTCTAACACAGAGAAGAAGGCAGAGACTTAGACAAAATGCCATGATGGAGAAATTCATCCCAAATGAAAGAGGAAGATAAGGTCACGGCCAGAGATCTAAGCAAAACAGATGTAAGTAACAGGCCTGATGGAGAATTTAAAGTAACAATCATTAAGGATACGCACTGGGCTTGAGAAAAGAATAGATGACATCAGTGAGACCCTTATCACCAGTATAAAAGAGTTAAGAAAGAATCAATCATAGATGAAGAATGTCATAAATGAGATTGGAAACAGGCGTGATGCAATGAACAGCAGGCTGGAAGAAGCAGAAGAATGAATTAGTGACCTAGAAAAAATAATGGAAAATAAAGAAGCTGAACAAAAGAGAGAAAGAAGAATTATAAAACACAGGAACAAACTTAGGGAACTCAGTGACTCCTTCAAACATGGTAACATCCATCTTATAAGAGTCCCAAAAGAAGAGACAGAAAAGGGGGCAGAAAATTTATTTCAAGAAATGATAGCAGGAAACTTCCCTCATCTGGGGGAAGGAAACAGACATCCAGATCCAGAAGGAATAGAGAACTCCCATCAAAATCAACAAAGCAGGCCAACACCAAGACATATTGTAATTAAATTTGTAAAATATAGTGGTAAAGAAAAAAGTCTTAAAAGCAGCAAAAGAAGTCCCTAACTTACAAAGGAAAACTCAAAGCCTAGCTGGACATTTCTCCACAGAAACATGGCAAGCCAGAAGAGACTGGCATGATATATTCAAAGTGCTGGATGGGAAAAATCTGTAGTCAGGAACACTCTATCCAGCAAAGCTATCATTTAGAAGAGGAGAGATAAAGAGTTTCTCAGACAAACAAAAACTAAAGGAGTTAGTGACCACTAAATCAGCCCTGCAAGAAATATTAAAGGGGATTCGTTGAGTGTAAAGGACAGCCCAAAAGTGACAAAGACAAGGAAGGATCTGAGAAAATCTCCAGAAATAATGACAAAACAAGTAATAAAATGGCAATAAATACATATCTACTTATAATTACCTTGAATGTAAATGGACTAAACGCTCCAATCAAAAGACATAGGGGGTCAGAATGGTTAAAAAAACAAGACCCATCTATTTGCTGCCTATAAGAAGACTCATTTTAGACCTAAAGACACCTGCAGATTGAAAGTGAGGGGGTAGAGAAACATGTCCCATGCAAATGGATGTCAAAAGAAAGCTGGTGTAGCAATTCTTATATTGGGCAAACTAGATTTTTTTGTTCTGTATTGTTTTTATCCTGCTTTGGTATCACGGTGATGCTGGCCTCATAGAGTGATTTTGAATGTGTTTCCTCTATTCCATTTTTTGTAAGATTTTGATAAAGATTATTATTTTTTTTTTTTTTTTGTGATACAGAGTGAGAGAGACCTGAGTTGAAATCAAGAGTTGAATGCTTGACTGAGCCACCCAGATTGTCATTATTTTTTAATTTTTTACTTATTTTTAAGTTTATTCATTTTTTTTTTTTTTGAGAGGGGGGGAGGAGGAGGCAGAGAGAGAGGGAGAGAGAGAGAATCCCAAGCAGGCTCTGCACTGTCAGCACAGAGCCAAACTCAGGGCTCAAACTCATGAACCGTGAGATTATGACCTGAGCTGAAACCACGAGTCGGATGCCTAACTAACTGAGTCAACCCAGGCACCACTGTCATTATTTTTTTTAATGTTTAAAAAAAATTTTTTAAGTTTATTTATTTATTTGGGGGGGGGAGAGAGAGAGAGAGAGAGAGAGAAAGGGAGAGGGAGAATCTCAAACAGGCTCTGTATTGTCAGTGATGAGACCCATCAGGGCTTGAATTTGCAATCTGTGAGATCATGACATGAGCTGAAATCAAGAGTCAGACACTTAACCAACTGAGCCACACAGTAGCCCCAGTTTTTAAAAAAATTTTAAAGGTTTGGTAGAATCCACCAATGAAGCCACATAGTCTTGCACTTTTCTGTGCTGGGAGATTTTTGATTTCCTAATTCAACTTTCATTCTTTCATGTTATTGGTCTAAGAAGATTTCTTATTTTTTTTGGAGTCAAGATTAATGATTCATTCTCGGTAACATGTGTGTTTTTAGGAATTATGTTTTTTTCCTAAGTTATCTGATTTGTTATTATTGTTTACAGTAATCTGTTATCACACTATGTATTTCTGTGGTTATCTGTTGTATTATTTTCTCTTCCATTTCTCATTTTGGTTTTTGAGACTTCTCTTTTTTTCGCTTAACTAATGAAGTTAAAGCATTGCCAATTTTATTATTTTTTTTAAACTGGTCATTACTTTCAATGTTACGTTATTGTTTATTCTGGTCTCTATTTTATCTATTTCTGATTTTTTCTTTGTTATTTCCTTCCTCTACTAAATTTCAGCTAAGTTTCTTCTTTGTCTAGTCCTTGTGGTATAATGTTAGTTGTTTATCTGAACTTAAAAAAATTTTTTTTAAATTTTTTTAACGTTTTATTTTTTGAGAAACAGAGTATGAGCAGGGGAGGGGCAGAGAGAGAGACACACACACACAGAATACAAAGCAGTCTCCAGCTGAGCTGTCAGCACAGAGCCTGACACGGGTCTCAAACCCATGAACGTGAGATCATGACCTGAGCCAAAGTTGGATGCTTATCCAACTGAGCCACCCAGGTACCCCAATGAACTTTTAAAAATAGAAATAACAACATAAAAATCAGGTTCTTTGAAATTAATAATAGATAAATGTTCAGCAAAACATGTCAAGAATAAAAGACATAGACCCATAATAGAAGGAACCAAATTGGAGGTATAACTATAGACAGAAATTTTAAAAACCATCAAATACTGTACGTATGCCAATACATTTGCATACTTAGGTAAAGGGGATACTTTTCTTAAAAAATAACTTACCAAAAATGATGCAAGAAGAAATATTAAATATTAATAAATCAACAGTACATGAACTCTCTCATTTCACTATGTAGGTAATGCAAACATCTTGCATAATGGTTAAAGTTTTGAAGTGAAAGCATTAAATTGAAGGACAAAAAAGAACTTTTACTACTGCTCCAATTCAACATTATTTTTTTAATAAAAAAGTTTTTTTTTAATGTTTGCTTATTTAGAGAGAAAAAAGAGAGAGAGAGAGAGAGAGAGAGAGAGCAAGCAAGCAGGGAAGGGGCAGACAGAGCTGGAGACACAGAATCCAAAACAGGCTCCAGGCTCTGAGCTGTCAGCACAGAACCCAATGAGGGGGTCAAACTCACAAGCGATGGGATCATGACCTGAGCTGAAGTTGGATGCTTAACCGACTGAGCCACCCAGGTGCCCCATCCTATTCAACATTATAATGAAAGTCCTAGCCAGGGCAATAAGGAAATCAAATGAAATCAAAGATATAGAAATTGAAAAGGAAAAGATAAAACTTTCAATATTTGCATTATCTCACTGCCTAAAATATCCATGAGATCTACAAATTATGAGACAGATGACTGTTAAATAGAAGTATTAACCAAGTAAATACGTAATATGAAAAAAGAAAACATAGCAATAGCTAGTAAAATATGAAGAAATTAGGAAAGTACGTATTTTTCTAAACAAAAATGATCTGTGAATGAAATCATAAAATAGTAATTAAGAGCACCAAAGAATAACATCAAATGGAAAGACAGAACATGTTTTACAAGTCATGATACCCTTCACATAAAGCTTAAAAGCATATGAAATAATGGTATCAGCTGCTCTGGAGTATGTACATATACAGTACAAGTGTACAGAAAAGGAGATATTAGTGGTGTGGAAGGTGGGAAAGGGTAAAGGACTGATGTATGTGATCAGGAATGGGTGACAGTTATCTCTAGCAGTTTCACATATGTTTCTTAATCTGTGTGGTGAGTATATGGATGGATATTACTATTTTCTGTACTGTCACAGTCCTATTTATTTTATGTATCTTATTGTTCTCTAAGCTATTTTTTTATTACATATGTTTTATAGTTTAAAAATATTCATGGAACAATGTGGTCCTTCTACAGGGTTTAAAAATTACAAGCAAAAAATGTGAGTTATAAAATTTTTAAAAGTCAGTAGGCTGACACATTCATTATATTAAATTTATTCCTGCAGTGAAGAGGGAGAAAAGAGAGAGAGAGAGACAAACCAAGAAATAAACTCGTAACTATAGAGAACAAATTGATGGTTACCAGAGGGGAGATGCGGTGAAATAGGTGATGGGTGAAATAGGTGATGGGGATTAAAGAGTCACTTATGATAAAAACAAAAGAACTGAAAGCAAAAAAAAAAAAATATTATTCTAAAATCTAATTTTAAGTGGCTGCATAGTATTCAGTTGAATGGACACTGAGTCTCATATAGTTGGGCATTTAGGTTCTCCACATTTTTACCTAACAATACATGCACATTAGTAAGTCGTTTCCTCTCTCCAGTATATAATGTCAGCAAAGAAAATACTTAACCAAATTTCTCTTTTTTGAGATGACTTAGGGCGACCTTGAAATATGTAGGGTAATTTTTCTTATGTCATGTGGTATTTCATGACAAATGGAAAGTTTTCTACAAAGTAGCTCTTGGGAGACAGGAGAGAGGAAAGGGCAAAGAGGTGTACCCGGAAAGTGAGCAAAACACTTGCTCACTTTTGGTTAAGAATGTGGTTAAGAAACTTTTTCATGTTGACTTTAGTAGTAATGCGCACTGAAAATAAACTTGGCTAGTTATTTTCTTAGAATACAACACAATCTTTAATATGTGATACCCAGTTTAAGTTTAAAACCAACTTAAAAGAAGTGCTAATAAAGAACATACAAATCCACTTTGAAGGCAGAATGTATTTCATATATTTCTTAGGAATGAATATGAAATCCTCCCAAAGGAATTGATCACCAAAGATTACTTATTAAATACATGTAAAGTGAATGAAGACATAGTCTTATGACATAGTCATAAGAACTTATTCTCCATTTCTGTAAGACATAAAGATAATCAAAGTCTAGTGTTTCTATGTCTAGTATTCAGAAATTTGATTTTTAAGTTTGCTTCCTGCATAGTCATGAGGTTGAGCTCTAAAATACTGACAGCTCACAGAACATTAGAAATTATACAGATTGTATAAATGATTCTGTGCTCCTAAGGAGCTCTTGTTCTATGCTCCTCTAAAGATAAGACCAACAAGCAAAAGGAAGAAGTCCTTTATGTTTTACTGACATGAAAGATATTTTATATCCAGATATTTTCCCTCTTAAACCATGCCATGTGCATGTGCAGATAGTTAAATTCCTCTGGTCCTAATGACATACAGAATAAGATTGTCTGAAGAAAAGAAGAGAGAGAAAAAGAAAGGAAGAAACTTACTAAAATAAAGTTCTGTAGTTGTAAATGCATATCCATGAATATAGGCATACATACTCACTCAGAGGAAAAGGAGTTCATTATTTATTCTGTAATCTTTTCTTTTAATATTAAGATGCCAGTGCTCAAACAAGGTATTAGAGAAACTGTATTTCACAGAAAAATACTTAGTTAAGGTAAGAAATGGTGTATGTTAGTTATCTGAACACAGATAGTAAAAGAAAAGGTTTGAATTCTAATCAGTTATCTAGTTCACTAATCTTTGCTTTTCAGTTTGTGATAATATTATTAGCCTACCTAAATAAGTTTTAGAAATAATAATAGTTGGAAATATTTTGATATATTTTAGAAAACATACTGTGAATAAATTTTACCCTTACTAATTTGGGTTATTTCCAATTACAATTATTAAGAAAATATTAAAATTACTTCTGCATATATTTGTTGAGCCTTGGAAATAATTTTATCATAGTGAACTGTAATTAAACTTTAGTTATATTGATATCTGATACACAAAATGAAAAAAGCATAACTCCTAACAATTTCAGTTGGGTGTGTCAAATTCAGTGCTGGTTATACATTTAACAAAATCTCAACAGATTACCTTCGAGCTTTGTTTTAAACTTTGTTTCATGAAAAAATATAGATTAGTCATTATTATTTTTTTTAAATTTTATTATTTTTTTAGTAATCTCTACACCCAACGTGGGGCTCAAACTTAAAACCTCAAGATCAAGAGTTGTATGCTCTAGCAACTGAGCTGGCCAGGTGCCCCAGTCATTAAGTTTTCTTGAGTTGTGCTATATATTTGTCTTTTTATACACAAATGACTGAACATTATCTTTGTAGTTGGGAAAATTTCTTTTCCACTGGTTGAACAGCTTTTGAAAGAACAATGTGAGGCAATGTAATAGGAAGGGGATGGCAATAAGATTAGAAGAAACATGTGCTGAATTTAGCCCAACAGCTGTCATAGTCAGATTACCTTTACATCCTATTTTATTTTCTCAACTGGCAATTAAGTTCTATAACAGTGAAGTGTATTTTCCACTGATTCCGTTTTGACTCTTAAATAAATCGGTTTGGTAGTTTAATTTTGGTCCTGATTACTATTTTTAGTTTACTGATGAAATCTTGAAGCTTATTATTCGGCAAGCACTTTCTATTATACACCAAGAAAAATGAAACCATAAAGAATCTCAGCTACAGAAACCCAAACTGACCAATTCTCCCCATCACTGCCTTGTTATTTTAAATAACTTAATTATTATTCTTTTGAATATTTTTGTACATTTATGTGATACAAGAATTTACAACCATAAAATTATGTCTACCTCCTACTCCCGACAGTTCCTCTTCAAGGGGCTACCACAGTTACTAGCTCTTTGTGTATACTGCAAAGATTTCACGACATTCCATGGCTATGTAACTGCACAGCCACGTGCACACACACACACACACACATACACACACTTGCCTACACTGACCCAAACTAATGTCTAAAATGAGGCTGTTCAAAAACAAAGTACGACTGAAATTTTATTCCCGATCACTACCTTACTTTCTAGCACATATTTCCTCATCCTTTAAGAAGCCTAAAGTAGCCCTATTCCAGTTTTAATATCATCATGATCATTTCTGCCAGCTATATTTATTCTCAAAGATATGGTCACTCTACATTCTGGAAAGCAATCAGAATGTTTAAGGGGAATATTAGCTAGATCCAGTGAGAATCACCATAATACCTAAAGAAAAAAAGAGCATGTAGGCAGTTGTTTTTTATTCTAGGAATCAACAAAGGCCAGGATTTGGGAACATTTACCACAGAGTTTTATCTATGGCTAAGGCTATCTGGGTGGCTGAGTATAAGTTAAAATTTTCTAGACATAGAAGGCCAGGAAAAAAGAGAAGTGACACTAAATTTCTTCACATGTAATCGGAAAAAAAAGCACTTTAACATCTAAAGGAACCAGAAGCAGCAGAACAGCAGAGAAACTCCAAAGCCAGCAGAAGAAGAGAAATAATAAATATTAGAGCAGAAATAAACAATATAGAATCCAAAAAACCCAGCAGAACAGATCACTGAATCTAAGAGTTGGTTTTTTGAAAGAATAAAAAAAATTGATAAACTCATATGTGTAATTTGAGAAACTTAAGAGAAGACCATGGGGGAAGGGAAAGGGGAAAAACAGTTTCAAACAAAGAGGGAGGCAAACCATAAGAGACTCTTAAATACAGAGAACAAACTGAGGGTTGATGGCGGTGGTGGGGGGCACTGAGGAGCGCACTTGTTGGGATGTGCATTAGGTGTTGTACGTAAGTGATGAATCATGGGAATTTACTCCTGAAGCCAAGAACACACTGTATACACTGTATGTGTATATTATATTAGAAATTATATTTAAAAAAACCACTTTAGATCATGTGAATCAGAAATCCTTAAAGTAATAGGTTTTGAGGAAATTTTATGTTTTCTTTTTACAAAATCGTGGTTCACGTGTGGGAAAGTAAGGAATAAAACTGACTCAAAATATAAGTTATTTACAAATTGTACACTCAAGTGTATGTACACGGAAGTATATTTAAATAAACCCAGGGGATATGAAAGTATTCAGATTCTTACTGGAAACTATTCATACTGAGAGCAACTGACATTAAGGCCAAAGCTTGCAATACCACCTTTTCTTCCTATTCTGTGAGAATTCAGTATGAAAGGCTTTCTCTGTACCTATGTGATTGTACAAACTTTTATATGCGGGTAAATTGTTAAAACTGGTATATGATGATTCTTGGTGTCCTCTCCATTCTCCCAAGTTACTTCTTAAATTACAGAGAAGTACTTTAAAATGATCTTATATATTTATGATTCAAATAATTCACTTACAATTTGATAAACTCAAGTATCTTAAAAACTTTGATTTCTAGGGGCAACTGGCTGGCTCAGTCGGTAGAGCATGTGACTCTTGATCTTGGGGTTGTAAGCTTGAGCCCTACTCTGGGTGTAGAGATTACTTAAAAATAAAATCTAAAAAAAAAAAAAGCAACTTTGATTTCTAGAAATAAGAAGCCGCAGGTATACAGATACTAAGAAGGAATGGATACCGATTAAGGACCATTGAGAAGAAATTAGACACTGAATGAAGTAATGATACTAGACAGCAAAACTTGTCTGCTACTAGAAGTAACATTTACTAAGACACATAAATATATGACTGGGGCTGGGGGAAGGGTAGTGATGAAAATTACAATTCCAAAAACACTGGATTATCTAAAATATAAGCGCTACAATTTAGCCTATTACTTGATGTCTAAACCCAAAACACACCTATGTTTTCCTAAATAGAAAAGGAGTTCTGCCTGTCTTACTTCAAGAATAAATGTTAGCTTTAACGTCCGCTTCCAGAAGATGGAGCAGATATACTTTTCCCTAAACCTTGTAAGAAATACAGAAGTACAACTAAAAACTGTCTATAAGCTATGTATATATACATATAAAACTATACCCAAAACAAACCCAAACCCACACAAACATAAAAATGGTGGAGAAAAGGTAGTAGATTGATTAGGGAGACTGGGACCCAAAGAATGATACAAATGGTAAGTTCCTTGGATTTCCTTTTTGTTCATATATCTAGACTTGGAGCTAGAGAAACCAGCAACCTGGAAATACCAACTGTTAACAAACAGCAAAAGCCTCTGTTCTCTAGCAACAGATCTAGAAAGGAAAGGGGCATGGTAGCAAAACAAAAATTTTAGACAATAATCACTTGATTCCAAAGACCACAGAAAAATACTATGGCCCTATTGTTACAACTGGGTTCATCTAATCACCCAAAACTCATGTTTGACATTAGTTTCATTTTAGAAGTACAGTAAAACCTTGGATTGTGAGTAACTTGTTCTGAGAGTGTTCGCAAGACAAGCAAACATTTCTAATAAATTTTAACTTGATAAACTAGTGATATCTTGCAATATGAATAGTATGTGATGCCAAATATCACATGATCACACCTGAGCCAATGTTATTCTTTTTCTCTCCCTCTCTCCCTCCCTTTCTCTCTTTTTCTTGCTGCGGGATTGTGGGTGAGCATCAATGCAAAGTCACATTTCCGTGAAATCCTCAAAAGGAGGCAAAAGCAATTGGATCCAACCTATCATTGGATAGGTTCCTTGTTAAAGCTGCACATAAAAAGATTTCATTCAGCCAATAGATAGCAGTGATTCCATTAGTGACAGTGAAAGTCATCCTACACAGTAACCCTCCTCTCTCTTGTCTCCCTCACATGAACCATGAAGGTTTTCAAAGGTAAGTGCAGGTTAATTTACTTTTCTTTATATTTTGTCTTTTATTATTTTGTATTATAGTATTGTAATAATTTTTATATGAATATTTTTGGGTTGTGGAATGAATCATCCATTATTTCTTATGGGGAAATTTGCTTTGATATACAAGTGCTTTGGATTACAAGCATGTTTCTGGAATGAATTATGCTCGCAAACCAAGGATTTACTGTAATTAAATGTCCTCTACACCTTTCCAGAAGAATTGACAATACCTCTGGGCTTCCTAAGCATGTTGAGGTAGGTATGTTGAATTTTCTTTTCTGTTTTAGGTTAAAAAAAATTCCTTCTTTGTCCCACATGTAGCTCCTTCCCATTTAGATTTATGACAATAAATACTAATTTTATCAACTCAGTAATTTATCAATACATTAATATTTACTTTTATAACTTAAAAATTACTTTACTAATTTTTAAAGTTGTTGACTTATTAATCAATGTTAATGGACATTTGGTGTTTACTATATAATTGATTTTTTAAAACCTATTAATTTATGTTATTGGGGATTACACTGTTTTAGAAATATGCAGAAATTTACTGGCTGAAGATCAGTTCTAATTATTTATTTATTTATTTTTTGACGGATGAGCCATTTTTATTCTATCGGGTCTTTTTTTTTTTTTTTTTTTTTTTTTGATGGACGAGCCTTTAAGATCAGTTCTAATTATATCAAGAGATAAGATCATCACCAAACACGCTGACTTATCTCTGTTAAAATGTTTTTTAATAAGCCATTTACTATTCATAATATAGAATTTTTATTATGATTAGAAGGAAATAATTTACCAAAAAAAAAAAACAAAAAAACAAACTTCTACTGGTATTTTGAAGTTCAACTATCTAAATATATCAAAGAATTAAATGGCACTTAAAATGAATAGGTTAACTGGCCCAAGAGTATAAACAAAAGGACATTTCATAGTTTTGCTAAGGAATCAAATGCAGAAATATTGAAAACTTAAGACGCTTTAAGAGAAACAAAGAAAATAACCTGCAACTGATAGGATTTGGACTGAATTATTTTCTTTAAGGAATTTCTTTGGCCTACATTTATTTTACCTCTTTGAAATATTAAGTGTACCATTTATACCCCCATCCTCCTTGGGACATATTAAATTCATAATGTCAAAATAGTGAAATGACTATGGGGTACATAATATCACAACTGCCTGTGATATATTATGCCGTAAATGTTTGAGGCATTTTTAAGACACACAACATGGAAAAAAGGTCTTAAAAGCCCTGAAATCTCATTAAAAAACTGTAGCAGTTCATATCCAATAAAGTAAATTCTGAAATTAGTTAACAATAAGTTGTATAGTGGGCATATGCTCATTGAGTTATATTATGTAAGGATGAAAAGAATGGGATGTGTAAATTAACATTTTAATATAAATCTCAGAAAACAGTAAAAAGTAAAATGTGCCTGTATTTTCTCTTGAATAAGGTAATCTATTTTTATGGTGTTAACTATAGGCATTTCTGTTTTGATGACTCCAAAATATCTAGCTCTCATCTTTATCCAAAACATCATACTTATCAGTCTAATAGGCTTCTTGATATCTCTACCTGGGTATATCCCATAGATACATTACATTCAACTCTCCTGAAAAGCAATGTGCCATATTCTCCTCCATATATGGTCTTTCTTCTGGAATAATTGTCTCAACTAGTGGAACTACCTCCACTTACTCACCCAAAACAGACGTTTGACTGGCGTATGGTGTGTGGGTAGAAGTACCTCAGGGTTTAAGCATAGAAGAAACAGCACTCAATCTTCCAGCTGTCTCTTCCTTTGCCGCAATGACTAAGGAGACTTCATAGTGACAGAGTTAAGATATAAAAACTTAAGTAGGTTGAGATCACTGAATTGCTGCATGGAGAGCAACACCTCAGAGTCAGCAAGAAATGCAGTAGATTCTACATAACTGAGAAATTAACTTTTACAGTGTTAAACCACTGAGATTACGTGGTGTTTGCTATCATGTTATAACCTATAGTATATACTATCTCTTCATCTCAACTGCCCTATATTTTTAAAAAAATTTACCTTAAGACCTTTTTCTTTTTTTATTATGGTAAAAGATACATAAAAAAGTGTAAAACCATTTTTGCACTTACAGTTCAGTGTTATTAAATACAGTCACACTGTTGTGCAACCAATGCTACCATCTAATTTCATAACTCCCTTTATCTTGTAAATCTGAAACTCTATACCTATTAAACAATAAGTGCCCAATATCCCCTCTCCCTAGTAGTGCCTGGCAATCACCATTATACTTTTTGTCTTTATTTATTTTGATTACACTAAGGACCTCATATAAGTGCAATCATACAGTATTTGATTTTTTGTAACTGGTTATTTCTATTTAGCGTATTGTCCTCAAGTTTCATCCACGTTGCAGCATATTACAGGATTTCCTTCCATGTTAAGGCCAAATAATATTTCATTGTACATACAGTTGACCCTTGAACAACATGGAGATTGTAGGCATTAACCTACCACACAGTTGAAATCTGCATACAACTTTTGACTCCCCAAAAATTTTACTAGTAACCTACTGGTGACCTAAAGACATATTGATAACACAAAGAGAAGATTAACACATATTTTATATGTTGCATGTATCATATACTGTAGTCTTGTAATAAAGGAAGCTAGAAAAATGTTAAGAAAATCATAAAAATATATTCATAGTACCATATTTACTGGAAAAATTCATGTATAAGGGGACCCATGTAGTTCACACCTATGCTGTTGAAAAGTCAACATTATATACCACATTTTACTTATCCATTCGTCCCCTGACAGACACTAGGGTTGCTTCCACATTTTAGCTATTATGAATAATGCTGTTATGAGCATGGGTTTACAAATATCTCTTTGAGATCCTACCTTCAATTCTTTTGGGTATATACCCAAAGGCAGAACTTCTGGATCCATAGCTGGATCACATGTTTTTCATACATTCTGCCAATCTGTTTTTTGGAGAGCTTAATCCATTTACATTTAAGGTAATTACTGATAAGGAGGCACTTACTTTTGTCATTGTGCTATTTGTTTTTCATATGCTTTATAGCTTTTTTATTCTTCAATTCTCGTATTACAGTCTTTTGTGTTGGCTTATTTTTGTTCTGTAGTGAAATGTTTAAATTCCTTCATCATTATCTTTTGTGTATATTCTATAGCTGTTTTCTTCATGGCTACCATGGGGATTACATTTTAACATCGTGAAGTTGTAACACTCTAATTTGAATTTATACTTAACTGCAATAACTTAAGAAAACTCTGCTTCTTTTCAGCTGTGTCCCCAAGCTTTTCAGTTTTTGATGCACAAAATTACATCTTTATATGCTATGTACCTTTGAAAATATAAACTAGTAATTTTTTTAAATTACTCATCTCCTTGGGGCAGCTGGGTGGCTCAGTCAATCATCTGACTCCTGATTTCAGCTCTGGTAATGATCTCACAATTCCTAAGTTCAAGCCCTGCATTGGGTTCTGAGCTGACAGTGTGGAGCCTGCTTGGGATATTCTCATTCTCATATTCTCTCTCTCTCTCTCTCTCTCTCTCTCTCTCTCTCTCTCTCTCTTTCTCCCTCCCTCCCTCCCTCTCTGTTCCTCTCTCTCTGCCCCTGCCCTGTCCTGCTCTCTTTCTCTCTCTCAAAAAATAAATAAGCTAATAAAAAAATTTTAACTCATCTCCTAAATTACACAGAAAACAAGATGTGGAGTTACAAACCTGTTAGAGTAATATGAGCTTTTACATTAATAACTGTTTTCTGAAAGTGTATTAGCCTCTTAAATCATACAGAAAACAAAAAGTACAGCCACAAACTACTGTTACAATAATACTAGATTTAAAAGTCCCCTTTTATTTACCTATATTGAAATCTTTATTTCTCTGTAGGGTTTCAAGTTACTGTCTAGGGTCCTCTTATTTCACCTTGAGGACTCCCTTAAGCATTTCTTGTAGGGCAGGTCTGGTGGCCATTAACTCCTGCAGCTTTTGTTTAATTGGGAATGTCTTCATTTCTCCTTCATTTTTGAAGGCCAGTTCTACCAGACAGAGGATTCTTTTTTTTTTTTTTTTTTTTATCTCTTTGAATACATTGGACCACTGTCTTCTGGCTCCAAAGTTTCTGATGAGAAATCTGGTGAAAATCATACTGAAAACCCCTTGTATGTGATGATTCACTTCTCTCTTGCTGCTTTCCAAGTGCTCTCTTTATCTTTTGAAATTATAATATGGCTAGGTATGGATCTCTTTGAATTCATCCTACTTGGAGTTTGTTGAGATTCTTGCATGCTTATGTTCATGTCTTCCATCACATTTGAGAAGTTTTAAGCCATTATTTCTTGAAATATTCGAATCCTTTCTCTTCTCCTTTTGGGACTCCTCTGATGCATATATGTTCATTCATTTGTTATCTCTTAGGTTATGCTCACTTTTCTTCAATCTTTTTTCTTTCTGTTCCTCAGCCTTGACAATTTCCACTGTCCTATTCTCAAGTACACAGATTCTTCTGCCTTATTGTACTTATTATACTATAAAAGTTATTGTACTTTTCAGCTCCAGAATTTCTTTGGTTTCTTATTATATATTCTATTTACTGATTGATATTTCCATTTTATTCATACTTTTCTGGACTTTTCCCACATCTCCCTTTAGTTCTTTCAGCATCTTTAAGACTACTGGTTTAATGTCTTTGTCTAATATAGCTGCCATTAAATTTTTTTCAGGTACAGTTTCTGTTGATTTATTTTTTTCCTTTGGCACAAACTTTGCTTATTTCTTTGTGTGCCTTGTGATTTTCTTTGCTGAATACTGGACATCTGAATCTAATGCAGTAACTCTGGAAACTAAATTATTCCACTTCCCTAGGGTTTGTTTTTGTTTTTTTTTTTATTTTTTAATTTTTTCTATTTTAAAAATATTTTTTTATTGACTGATCGTTGTAGGCTGTGTATGAGCACGAGGTGTAAACTTAAGGTCTTTTCATGTCTTTTCTGAATGCATGGTCATTTTCTAATTTTTCCTGTATATTCAATTGTTTTTGATGTCCTGGTCTTTAAAGTCTGGCTCCCAATAGTGAAAAATGCAAAGAATGAAAGCGGGGAGAATGGTGCTAGCTGGTTAGGTCCGCTAGAAGACATTTCAGCCAGAGGAGGAGGGCCTTAGGACAATGGGGGTAAGGAAGAAACAACAACAATAGCTACCTGCTTCTTTGTCAGCACCTCAGTGATCAGAAGCAGCAATCAGTGATCAGAGCACAGATCCCAAGAATTTGGAGGACGGGGCCCGTTTTGCCAATCCTGTCTCCCAAAAGCTGTGTGCAAGCTGCTCCAGGAACACATGCACATCTGCTTGCCACATGGCTGGTAGTGGAGGATGGGTAGCTGTTAGTCTGCTAAGAGCTGAAATTGACTGTAATTAACCATAATTTACCAAGTCTTCCCCTGGAAACTGCAAGCCTTCAGCAGATTCCAGAGTTCCAAAAAAGTTACACTGACAGACAGATTCTGCCAGTTCAACTGTTTTGGTGGGGATTCCTGGTGCTTCCTACTATGCCATTTTACCAGAATCCTCTTGATTCTGCCTTGTATTCTTAGTTTCATCATATCATATCTGGATAAGTGAAAAAGACTCTTAATCTTCCTGTTTTTAACCTTACCATCCTCTTATCACTTCAGGCTCCCTCCAACTTCTATTAACTGCCATAGTGAATTACCTCAATATTCTGAAAACATCAGTGAGACTAAAAACCTCTCCACAGGTTGGCATTACCTACATCAATTCCAAACCAACCTCAAGCATTGTTAATACAAGGCTTTCTATGATATTCTTTTCTAGTTCTAGAGTCTCATCTTATGTCACTCCCATGAGCAGTATATACTTGGTAATAATGAATCTCTCATAGTTCTCTGATCTCATGATGCTTCATGCTTTCAGCACTCTTGGTCATGTTGATGCTTCTGCCTAAAAAGGATTCTTTTCCAGTTTTATTTTTCTTCCCACGAAGCTACCTCTTGTTAGTCTTTTAGGATTCTCCTTTCTCAGAAAATATTATTTGACCCAGGCTACTTCCTGGTTGTCTCAACAAGGCCTACTGATAGAATGCATACCTCTATCATTGAATGCTAATCATTACACAGAAATAATGTATACTTCTCTTTCAAATAAAGAGCAAACCAAACGCATTCAAAAGCAATAAATTTGTACCATTCATCTTTGCATCCCTACACCTAGAAAAATGCTTGGCACAAAATAAAAGGTTAAACTGAATTCCTATTCCACATCCCAGAATAAACTTGAGACAAAATAAAATTCAGAATATAAGTGTTAGAAGTTCTATATTTTGGGGGCGCCTGAGTGGCTTAGTCAGTTGAGCGTCCAACTCTTGATTTTGGCTCAGATCATGATCTCACGGTTTGTGGGATTAAGCGCCACATTGGGCTCTATGCTGGCGGTGTGGAGCCTGCTTGGAATTCTCTCTCTGCCCTTCCCCACATACACGTGCTCTCTTTCTCTCTCTCAAAATAAATAAACATTTAAAAAGTTATATATTTAGAGGCACCTGGATGGCTCAGTTGGTTAAGCATCTGACTTCGGTTCAGGTCATGATCTCACCATTCCCAAGTTCGAGCCCTGTGTCAGACTCTGTGCTGACAGCTCAGAGCCTGGAGCCTGTTTCAGATTCTATGTCTCCCCCTCTTTCTCTGTCCCTCCCTGACTCCTGCTCTCTCTCAAAAATAAATATTTAAAAAAGTTATATATTTTTATAACCAGTTCTATTTATATATTATAGAACCCTGAAGACATAGGAGAATAAAACTGTTAATATGAAGGACCCAAGAAGCTATATTGTGTACACCCAAATATTAGTTTCCTAAAGCTACTATAACAAATTACCACAAACTTGGTGGCTTAAAACAACAAATTTATTTTCTCATAGTTTTAAAAGGCAAGAAGTCCGAAAGCTGGTAGGGCCATACTCCCTCAGAAGGCTCTAGGGGAGAATTTTTCCTCATCTCTTTCAGCTTCTGGTGGCTGCTGGTATTCCTTGGCTCATGGCTACATCACTCTGGTCTCTCTGCCTGTGCCTTCACACCACTTTCTCCTGTGTCTGTCTTCTCTTCTGAGTCTTATAAGGGCTTGTTATTGGATTTGGGATCAACCCAGATAATCCAGAATGATCTCATCTTGAGATCTTTAAGTTAATTCCATCTGCAAAGACTACTTTTCCAATTATTTGGAAATTATTTGGACCTGATGGTCATTTACAGGTTCTAGGGATTTGGACATGGACATATGCTTTTAGGGAGTACCATTCAGCACATTACAGCATGTTCTCTAGCCCCCCAAAATTCATATCCTTCTCATATGCAAAATACATTCACTCTACCCCAACATCCCCCAAAGTCTTAACCTATTACAGTATCAATTCTACCTTTAAAATCTCATGTAAATACCATCAGCTCAGGTCTCAAATCTCATCATCAAAATCAGATCAAGAATACTCTGGGTATGATCCATCTTAGGGAAAATTCCTTTCTATCTGTAGACATGTGAAACTAAAAACCAAATTATCAGTTTTTTCTAAACTACAATGCCAGGACAGGTATAGACAGGATAGACATTTCCATTCCAAAAGAGAAAAACTGGAAGTAATAAAGAGGTGATCAGTCTCAAGCAAGTTTGAAACCCAGCAGAACAAATTCCATTGTTTCAAGACCTGTGAATAAGCCTGTGAGGCTCAAAGCTCTGACCCCTGAGCATGAGCCGGCTCCACTCACCCTTGCCTCTGGACCCCCCTACCTGAAGCAGCTCCACTGACATAATATCTTAAACTTAAAATTTTGATTTTAAGGTAGAACTAATCAATACCATTAGAAGTCAGGAGAGCAATTACTCTTGTAGGTCTAGGCAGAGGACAGTGCCTGGAAGGGAGAATGAGGGTTAGTTTTTGGGGTGTTGGTAGTTAATGGTCTGCTTTTTAGATGTCCATGTTGGTTACACGAATATGTTCCTTGGTGAAAATTCACTGACAAGTACACTTATGATGTGACTTTTCTATGTGCTAAGTTATATTTTAATAAAAAGATTTTTTCAAAAGGTTGTATCACAAGAAGCTTTAAGCAAGAGAGGAAATAATCTCTGATGGAGAGTCATTTCTTTCAATTATAACTCATGTTTTCTCTTTTCTGTAATTATAATATTATGGTAATGTAAAGATGCTAAGTTATGATTACTCTCACCAACTGACATAAAAGTGAGAAACCCATCTTAGTCTCAGTAAAAGATGTAATTTAGCTTTCTCTCCTATTATATATTAAGAGAAAAAAGTTATTTCACTGCACAGCCATAGGAATAGCTGCCAGGGTGGTAGCTAGTAATATCGTTACTATTCAAGATGATAATCTGGGATTAGGAAATACTGCTATGACCATTGTTTCAATGTCTAAATACAGTCAATGATGGCAATCAGCTGAAGTGCAACCAGCAATGAAAACTGGTTTCCTGTACCGTATAATTCTGCTTGGTTATTTTTTCTAAATAATAAGGCAGATAGAGAGGCAAGTGTGGGAAAACCATTACAAAAGATAACTTGATTTTAAGAAGCACCCATTTAGCAATGACTGATATTAACAAATGTTGAACACAGACTAGAGGGATATAGTATATCTGTGTGCTTTCACTGGATTCAGGCCAGTGACTGAGAGCCAATGAAGAGTCAACTAGGCTCCTAAATATGTTCATTGTGAGTCTTAACAGACAATTTGGTATTGGTTTCAGGTACGCAATTTGGGTAAACTTGTTAAGAGAACATCTATATAATTAAACATAGTACTATCAATACAATCTCTCTTGTATTTCTGATGAATCAGCTAGTTAAAAGCTAGGGAGGTCTAGAAGGTACATGATCAAAATTGTTTTCAGAGATCCCATAATTTTAGATTTGGCCATTAGTAGGTTGTAATTTTATACAAGTCCAGGAAAACCATCATATCCAATTCAAAATGCCCTATTCAGAAACATGACTGGTGATACCATAAACTTTAAGCATTGAAAACCAACTATTACACATACTTTTTTTGTACTAAAGCTCACCAATTTACTTAATTAAACTCTTAATTTTGGGGTTTCAATAACAACTTTTCAGTCTCTCATCTCTATGAGTTCTTCCTGAGAATGCGAATTTATTGATTGTTAAATCTAAAAAATTTTGGTGAACAAAAGCTATTTTAATAAATTCTGTGTCATATTTTGAGGCCAGATTTCCATGTATAAGTATATATGGTAGTAACAGTATTTTAATACCAGAATTATTTGTGATGGTAATTTAGGGTTACTTTTCAAACTGGGCTATCTGATTTCAAATACTCTCTGAATCAGAACTCTCTGACCTCTAGCTTTCATTAACCTAGTCAATAATTTCTAAGATTACTGCTGAAATGAGAAGACATCTTTTGATATAAGATGGGGAAGAGATCTTGACCTGTCAAGATTCTGAATAATTTTTCAAAATTGAGGGAAGTCCTTTATGGTAATTTATATATTTTTACTGTAATTTAAAATAAGAGATGATTACTCCAAACAAACAGAAGTCGAGGACCAGAGGGCTCCACAGGTGAATTCTACCAGACATTTAAAGAAGAGTTGATGCCTATTCTTCTCAAACTATTCCAAAAAATAGAAGAGGAAGGAAAGCTTTCAAATTTATTCCATGAGGCTAGCATTACCCTGATCCCCAAACCAGATAAAGACACTACAAAAAAATAATAATAATAAGAGTACAGGCCAGTATCTCGAACACAGATGCAAAAATCCTCAACAAAATATTAGCAAACCGAATCCAACAACACTAAAACAATCATTTACCACAGTCAAGTGGGATTTATTCCTGGGATGCAAGGGTGGTCCAATATTTGCAAATCAATCAACATGATACATGACATCAATAAGTGAAAGGATAAAAATCATATGATCATTTCAACAGATGCATAAAAAGCATCTGACAAAGTACAACATCCATTCATGTTAAAAACCCTCAATAAGGTAGCTTTAGAGGGAACATACCTCAACATAATAAAGGTCATATAGGAGAAACCCACAGCTAGCATCATACTCAATGGTAAAAAAAACTGAGAGCTTTTATCTATGGTCAGGAACAAGACAGAGATGTCCACTCCCACTACTTTTATTCAACATAGTACTGGAAGTCCTAGCCACAGCAATTAGAAAACAAAAAGAAATAAAAGACATTGAAATTGGTTAAGGAAGAAGTAAAACCTTCATTATTTGCAGATGACATGATACTATACATAGAAAACCTTAAAGATTCCACCAAAACACTACTAGAACTGATAAATAAATTCAGTAAAGTCACAAGATACAAAATCAATCTACAGAAATCTGTTGCATTTCTATACACTAATAATGAAGTAACAGAAAAATAAATTGAGAAAACAATCCAGGGAACTTGGGTGGCTCAATCAGCTAAGTGTCTGACTTTAGCATAGGTCATGATCTCACAATCTCACATTTCATGGGTCTGAGCCCCATGTCGGGCTCTCAGCTGTCAGTGTGGAGTCCACTTGGGATACTCTGTCTCTCTCCCTCTGCCCCTTCACTGCTCCTGTGTGCGCCCTCTCTCTCTCAAAACTAAATAAACATTAAAAAAAGAAAACAATCATATTTTAATTGCACCAAAAATAATAAAATACCTAGGAATAAACTTAACCAAGAAGGTGAAAGATATGTACTCTGAGGGGTGCCTGGGGGGCTCAGTCAGTTGGGCAGACAACTCTTGATCTCCACTCAGGTCATGATCTCATGGTTTGTGGGTTCAAGCCCTGCATCAGGCTCTGTGATGCCAGGGTGGAGCATGCTTGGGATTCTCTCTTTCTCCTTCTGTCTCTGCCCCTCCCCTGGCTCGCATGTGAGCATGCGCACGCGCTCTCTCTCTCAAAATTAATAAACTTAAAAAAAGAAAGACAAGTACTCTGAAAACTATAAAATACTGATGAAAGAAATTGAAAATGACACAAACAAACTGAAAAATATTCCATGATCATGGATTGGAAGAATAAACATTGTTAAAATGTTTGTATTACCCAAAGCAATCTATAGACTGAATGCAACCCCCATCAAAATACCAACAGCATTTTTCACAGAACTAGAACAATCCTAAAATTTGTATCGAATCACATGAGACCATGAATAGCCAAAGAAATCTTGAAAAAGAACAAAACTGGAGGTATCACAATCCCAGATATCAAGTTATACTATAAAGCTATAGTAAACAAAACAGTGTAATACTGGCACAAAAACAGACACATAGATCAATGAAACAGAATAGAAAGCCCAGACATAAACCCATGATTATATGGTCAATTAATCTTTGACAAAGGAGGAAAGAATATGCAATGGGAAAAAGTCTCTTCAACAAATGGTGCTGGGAAAACTGGAGAGCTACATGTAAAAGAATGAAACTGGACCACTTTCTTACACCATACACAAAAACAAATTCAAAATGGATTAAAGACCTCAATGTGAGACCTAAAACCATAAAAATCCTAAAAAAGAATATAGGCAATAACTTCTTTGACATTGGCCAGAGCAACTTCTTTCTACATATGTGTCCTGAGACATGGGAAACAAAAGCAAAAATAAACTATTGGGACTACAGCAAAATAAAAAGCTTCTGTACAGCAAAGGAAATAATCAACAAAACTAAAAGGCAACCAATGGGATGGGAGAGATATTTGCAAATGACATATCAGATAAAGGGTTAGAATCCAAAAAATGAATAATCCAATTAAAAAATGGGCAGATGACAAAGCATTAGAGACTGTTAAAAACTGAGAACAAACTGAGGGTTGATGGGGGGTGGGAGGGAGGGCAGGGTGGGTGATGGGTATTGAGGAGGGCACCTTTTGGGATGAGCACTGGGTGTTGTATGGAAACCAATTTGACAGTAAATTTCATATATTAAAAAATAAAAAAAAAATAAAAAAAAAAAACAAAAACAAAAAAAAAAAAAAATGGGCAGATGACATGAACAGACATTTTTCCAAGAAGACATACATACAGATGGCCAATAGACACATGAAAAGCTGTTCATCATCGCTCATCATGAGGGAAAAGCAAATCAAAACCACAATGAGGTATCACCTCATACTTGTCAGAATGGCTAAAACTAACAACACAAGAAACAAAAGGTGTTGGTGAGGATGTAGAGAAAAAGAAACATTTGTGCACCGTTGGTGGGAATGCAACTGGTACAGCCACTGTGGAAAATAGTCTGGAGGTTCCTCAAGAATTAAAAACAGAATTACCATATGATCCAGTAATCGCACTTTTGGGTATTTACCCAAAGAATACAAAAACACTAATTCAAAGAGATATATGCACTCCTAGGTTTACTACAGCATTATTTACAACAGCCAAATTATGGAAGTAATCCAAGTGTCTATCCAATAGATGAAATAATAAAGAAGACATGGTATGTATATATACCATGGAATATAACTCAGCCATAATAAAGAATGAAATCTTGCCATTTGCAACAACATGGATCGATCTAGAGGGTACAATGAATATAAGTGAAATAAATCAGAGAAAGACAAATGCCATATGATTTCACTCATATATGGAATTTAAGAAACAAAATAAATGAAAAACAAACAAACAAACAAACAAGAGACAAGCAAAAACCAGACTCTTAAACACAGAGAACAAACAGGTTGTTGCAAGAGGGATGGTTGGGGGGGAGGGGTGGAGGACGGGGGATGGGTGACACAGATGAAGGGGTTAAGAGTACACGTATCATGATGAGCACTGACAAATGTATAGAACTATTGAATCACTATACTGTACACCTGAGACTAATAAAACACTATATGTTAATTATACTGGAATATAAACAAATAAGTAAAAGATTATTAAAGTAATATTTATCACAAGAGAATTATAGGGTCATTAATAATGGCTGACGGCTACTGAAATCTCTAACCAAAAGCACACAGTGATGGCAACATATTTTGGTGGAGTGATTAGTAGTGTCAGCACTGGAGTAATAGCATCTGTTATGATTCCTAGCTCAGTCACTTACTAGCTATGTAAACTGAGGGAAATTACGTAACATCTTTCTCTCAGGATCTCCTTAGTAAAATGAGGATTTCTACTTAACAGCGTTGTTGTAAAGATGAGTTAATTCATGTGAAGCACTCAAAACAAAGCTTAGCTCGATAAATGTTAGATATTATTATCTGTGAAGTGACTAATGGCATGAGTACTGTTTTTTTTTTAATTTTTTAAAACGTTTATTCATTTTTGAGAGAGAGAGAGAGTCCGAGCACGAGTGGGGGAGGGACAGAGAGACAGGGAGACACAGAATCTGAAGCAGGCTCCAGGCTCTGAGCTGTCAGCACAGAGCCCGACCCAGGGCTTGAACTCATAAACCATGAGATCACAACCTGAGCCGAAGTCAGTGCTTACCCGACTAAGCCACCCAAGTGCCCCCTTAGTACTGTTTTCTAGAGAACCATGTAGCAGTACAGATGATTTAATTGGTTGTGTTAACTACCCATGTAAAGGGCACTCTGATAGCAAATGTTGTAGTTTACCTAATACCATTCTTCCTATTCTTGAATATAAGTATCATTTAATTCCATATTCACTTAAAATTTTTTTTAAGTTTTTATTTATTTTTGACAGAGAGAGTGCAAGCGTGATCTGGGGAGGGGCAGAAAGAGAGGGAGACACAGAATCTGAAGCAGGCTCCAAGCTGTCAGCACAGAGCCCGACATGGGGCTCGAACCCACGAACCACGAGATCATGACCTGGGCCAAAGTCAGACGCTTAACCGACTGAGCCACCCAGGTGCCCCTCCATATTCACTTTTAATAAGTATTCACATTAGTTAAAAAGAGACCAAAAGAGGCAGTAGGAATATTCTCTGTGGAAAATACTGGTCTGACTGATTCCTACCAAGACAAGTTTAGTAGAGGAAAGGGGAAACGTTCTCAAACCAATCTTTCTAAATTCTACTTATGCTTAATGAGATCCTCAGACCAAGGTCAATGAGCACAAGAAACACAGTTATAAATCATGCCACCTGACAGACATAGACCAAGAAGCAGGAATAGGAGAGGTACAAGCATGGGGACAGGAAACCTAGGCTGATTTATTTGCATTGAGACAATTCAAGAGGGATCAGGAAACTCAGAAGATTTATAAATTCCCTGTTGCATCATAAAAGGCAGCAGTCTGACAATAGGAAGGGCAAGTTAGATTTGATGCTAGAAAAAAAGGGAAGAAAGAGTCTTATCAAATTTTTGTGAAGAATTTTTCTACATCTGGAATTGATGACAAAAAAGATGGAACAGATGGATGAAAGGAGACTGGGAGGAATCCAGATTTCCCCATATCTCCAAACCTCTGGACTTCACTTAGCTCCAAACAAGCAAAACTCATCAAAAGATGATCTATTTCTTTGTAGAATACAAAAAAAGGCTTTAAAGGGATACTAAGTAACCAGGATTTTTAAAAAAAAATTCAAAATGCAATACTTACTACTTTCATAAAGTAAGCAAATCTCTATAGACAGATTTGAGCAGTCTGTTTTCTTATGCTTTATAATTGCATCTTTTAAAAATATTCCTAATGTCAGCAATTAGCAGATAATATCACTCTAAGTAATTAATTTGTCAAAACATGGAAAATAAAGAACTTTTAGACTTCAAAACTTCAAAATTAATTTTATCTATCCATACAGTATTATAAATGAGGAAGATAAAACAGAGAGGTAAGTTAGGCAGCTTATGGCCTGGCTTATATAAAAAACAAAAAAAATTAATTAAATGCCAACATTCAGGTATTGAGAGATTTATAAGTGAAGAGGGTCAAAAAAATACAAACTTCTTGGGGCACCTGGGTGGCTCAGTCAGCTAGTATCTGACTTCAGCTCAGGTCATCATCTCACGGTCCTTGGGTTTGAGCCCCACGTCGGGCTCTGTGCTGACAGCTCGGAGTCTGGAGCCTGCTTCAGGCTCTGTGTCTCCCTCTCTCTCTGCCCCTCCCCCACTCATGCTCTGTCTCCCTCTGTCTCAAAAAAAAAAAACATAAAAAAAAAATTAAAAGAAACCACAAACTTCCAGTTACAGTATAAATAAATCCTGGGGATGTAATGTACAGCATGGTGACCACAGTTAACAATACTATGCTGTGTATTTGGAAGTTGCTGATAGCAGGTCACAAGAAAAAAAAATGTGTAATTAATTGTGTGATGGATGTTAAGTAAACTTATCATGGTAATCATTTCACAGTATATACATATATCAAATTGTGCTCACACCTAAAACTAATATGTCAATTATATCTCAAGAAAAGAGATTTATATAAATTCGTGGACTCTGAAGAAAAGAATGGACTCCTGTGTAACACAAAGCTCACATCATGTATGGCCACAAGTTGGAATTAAAACGTGGCAGCTTTTACTACTAGGAATTTATCCAAAGGATACAGGAGTGCTGATTCATAAGGGCACATGTACCCCAATGTTTATAGCAGCGCTTTCAACAATAGCCAAATCATGGAAAGAGCCCAAATGTCCATCAACTGATGAATGGATAAAGAAGATGTGGTTTATATATACAATGGAATACTACTTGGCAATGAGAAAGAATGAAATCCTGTCATTTGCAACAACGAGGATGGAACTGGAGGGTATTATGCTAAGTGAAATAAGTCAGAGAAAGACAGATATCATATGTTTTCACTCATATGTGGAAATTGAGAAACTTAACAGAAGACCATGGGGGAAGGAAAGGGGGAAAAATAGTATCTAACAGAGATGGAGGCAAACCATAAGAAACTCTTAAATACATAGAACAAACTGAAGGTTGCTGGCAGGGGGTGGGGGAGAGGGGAAAATGGGTGATGGGCATCGAGGAGGGCATTTGTTGGGCTAAGCACTGGGGGTTGTATGTAAGTGAAGAATCATGAGAATCTACTTCCAAAGCCAAGAGCACAGTGTATATACACTGCATGTTAGCTAACTTGACAATAAATTATATTTAAAAAAAGAAAACATGGCTGCTTTTACAGAAAAAGCATTTGGCCCCTACTTAATCACAGAGTCTCTCTCTCTCTCTCTTATTGTCTTACACACTTTATTCACTTCTTTAACTTACCATATTTGCCTGGCCCATTTAGCCACAGGGTTAGGTGCTCTAAGGTATTTGACTAATACTTTGTAAGCTGTAAACTGTGCATATTAGATGGTATTACTATGGTTTAAGATTATATGCTTAGCTATCAATAGAGTTGGAGCTAGAGCTCAGGTCTCTTGACACTCAGTTTGGTGTTATTTCTACTGTACCACATGGCTTCATACAACAAGAAAACCAGACAGCAACAGTTACAGAATGGGAATTCCTATATTTGAAGAAACAGCCACACCAATGAGAATAATTTGTCTTAGAATACATAACGTTAAAAACAACTGTAGTACAAGTGAATAATTTCTTTTTCTTTTTTCCTCCCCTCCCATGTTTCAACTCATATCCAAAGGAGGATGAATGTGTGAGTGAAAAAAGGCACAGAATGAATTTGCTAATGGTTAAAAAAAAAAAAAAGATTTCATGGCTAGGAGATTCCAAACTACAAAGATGAGTCTTGAAGTGAAGATTAAAGTAGAGATTAAGACGAGGAAATAGAAGGCAATTCCAGAGGTGAGGACAGTGAATGGAAAATGCTTTGCATCCAGTTCCTTTCAAATAAATCTGGATATCATCAGTAGGAAAAATCTAGCTGATCTTAATGTTTGTAGTGGTGTAGAGAAAGAAGTATGTATACTGAATACCTAATACAAAACAACAACAACAACAACAACAACAACTAACCCTAGAATTGAAGGGAGATAGGATAACTAAAAAGAGATTAACATTTTTATCTGACCAAATCAGAAAGGGCCACTGAATCATTAAATACTGACTGAACTGCAATCTTCTATTCTGGCAATGTCTGAATACTGTGTATTTTAACTAGACAGAAGGTTTTCACTTTCTCTGATCATAAAATAACAGTCACTATCAGGAGATAATGTCATATAGGACAGCTGAGACGTGGACATGTGTAGACGGCCAATACAGGAGAAAGCAGGCACAGTTAAATGCAACATCAAGGGGTTCTCCAGCAGTGCCTAACGTATATGTCTTCTCAGGAATGCCTGCCCAGTCAAGTAAAAGATACCTGGCACTATATATGTGTGGTGGACAAGTGGATACGTGAATGCTCTCTTGGGCTGGTCTCATCATCAAGAATTTAAACTGCTTAGTGAGACAGATGCCTACTAAATTTTGCTTTTCACCAACAGCTACAGAGTAGCACTTGAGTTACTTCAACACTTGCTATTTATTTTCACCTTTGTTCATTAACAGCTCCGGAGCTCTTTGTAGCTTTACCTTATTAATATTCTCTTTCTAAAGAATGCAACACAGTTTTATTGTTCTCTCTCCAATTTTAGATGCCACTTTTAAGCTAGTTTTAATACTGTGATGAATGAGTTTTTCCAGCTATTCCAGAATTAGTGACCAGGGACCAAAGCTGGGGACAAAGAAGAGCTAACCAAGCCATATTATATAGAGCTACTAAGAGGTGGCAGAAAAGGCATGACTGTCCACTAGTTCAACACGTCAGCACATACCTTTTTAGCCTGAGACGGCTGGGAGTGTGGTGCCAGGACTGGCAGAGTAGTCTTGATGGCACAGGGATCTATGTAAGTGTACAGTAGGGTCCCTGTGTCCAAGCTAAGCGAGAGGGCTCGAAGAGAAGTCAATCCTAAATCCTAGTATATTCAATCCTAAACTCTGGGTAAGAGTAAAAGAAAAGGAAATTGGCATCTCGTTCCTGTGTTTGGTACCTCCTTAGGCATCAATCAGCCTTGTTGATTTGCCTTATCCGAGAAGGAAAAAAGAAACTGGCGATAGATGAAGAATGGACAGAGAAGTACTGAGGCAGCCTATAGATTCTCACTCTCACTATCTGGCATGGCAAGGATATAGAACTTTCCTGTGAGTCAAGTAACATTACAGAAAGCAGCCAGGTTTGTGTCTTTCAGTTACTGCTTCCCTCAAGGAATTGGGGGCCAATGTTGGTCAGAGAGGCAGCATCAGCACTGAGGACCCCAACACCAAAGGAAGCGGAAAAAAAAGGAGAGAGAATGGAACTTATTCCTTTCCCAATGTAGGCCCCGCTTATGAGTTGAGGTAGGGAAGATGAAATCAGTTCTGCCTTGTTGTCTTACCTGTTTTCTGAGGTCATAAATTAAAAGTCTTTTCTAGAGTTTAATATAAATATGGAATATTCTTCTGTCTGGATTCTTTTGTTCAGTTGTGTTTTTGAGAATCACCTGCATTGCTGTGTTTGTAGTCCATTCCTATTTATTGTTGAGCAGTATTTCATTGCATGAGCATACCACAAATTGTTTATTCATTCACTTGTGGTAGCCAACCTTCAAGACAATCTGCAAAGATCCCTGTTTACAGTTATTCACACCACTGTGTTGTTCCCTCTCACATCATAGACAGTTGGTTTATGTAATTAATAGAATAAGGTTGAAGTAATGGTATGTCACTTCTGAGATTAGACTACAAAAGACATTGTGGCTTCCATCTTTGTTGCTCTTTTCCTCTCTCCTGGATCACATGCTCAGGGGAAGCCAGCTACCATGTACTGAGTAACCTTCTAGAAAAGCTTTAAATGGTGTAGAGCCAAGAGTCATATGGGTGAATCTGGAAGTGAATCTTGTAGTTCCAGTCAAGCATTCAGGTAGACCCGGCCAATAGCCTGACTACAAATTCATCAGGGATCCTGAGTCAGAACAACCAGCTAAGCTGCTCCCAGATTCCTGACACTAAGATACAATGTGAGATAATAGATGTGTGTGTGTGTGTGTGTGTGTGTGTGTGTGTGTGTGTGTGTCAGATTTTATTTTTAAGTAATCTCTACAACCAACATGGGGCTTAAATGTACAACCAGAGATCAAGAGTCACATGCTCCACTGACTGAGCAAGCCAGGAACCCCTAAGTGTTTGGTATTTTAAGACACTAAATTCAAGGTATTTTTTATGCAGTAACAGATAATAGATTTTGGTAACTGCCACAACAAAAACCTAAAATGTGGGAACGGCTTTGGAATTGGGCACTGGGGTGGAAGCTGGAAGAGCTGGAAAGATTTTGAGGAGAGTGTTAGTGAAAATGTAATGTGCCTTGAATAGACTGTTAGTAGAGATACAGGTTTTGATGAGACTATCAATGGGGTCTTCAAGAGAAGTGAGCCACATGTTATGGGGATCCTTGTTAAGTAGGAACAGAAAGTTCAGCAACAACATTACCAGCTGTAATGTGAAAAGTAAAAAACTGCACTTAATGAACTGAGTGATTTAGTTAAGGAGACTTCCAACTAGAGGCCTGAAGGTGTATCCTTGTTCGTTCTTGCTTCTTATGTAAGAGGAAAGAAAAGCAATCATGTTTCCACCCCAAAGACAGCTTGGTCCTTTTTTGTGTTTACTGGGAACTTAACAAATAATAAACTTACTGGCAACACACTTCCATGACAAATTTCATTCCTATGGAAAAATCTTTAACATGAGTAAGGACCCTACTGAAATGTCTATTTTCTTGGCTAGTTAAAAGGATTTTTCAAAATTTTTTTTCTTTTAGTAAAAGAAAATGATAAATCCAAAGTCATGGCTTTCACCAAACTGAGTTCATATTAGTAGATGATTAGTATGTCCTCACATTATTTTAGCTCTGTTCAGAAACAACTATGCATACTACAGAGAACCAACAGTAAGTCTGAAAAGTAAGAATCCAATTATTTATTATCATGCTCTAACTCAGCAGTTCTAAATGTCACTTCAGTAAGTGGGTTGGGGCCTGGGGCTAAGAATATGAAAACCAAATCTGAGTTGGTGTGTTTTTTTTTAACATACCTGACCCATAGTTTCATTTTTCAGAACAAACTTGAGCCAGTTCTTCCCAAAACTTAGTAAATAAGAAGCAATCACATTTTTACACACAAAGCAATAGATTTACATTCTTTACTCAAAACTATGAGATAGGTAGAGGAAGACACTTCAAACAAAATAAAATTATTTAAGCTTGGCTTACTTAGAATCAATATTGAAATAGCATTTTCTTTCATTGAAACTGTGATAAAAACAAAACAAAACAAAACATGTGCCTCAAAGTTGGAGTTGGAACAAATGATATTTTTTTGCACCCTAACCCTCAGTACCAAATAAAAGGAATTTACTGAACTTTCAAAAATTTATTCTCCTTTGGACCATGGATAAGCATGAGAAATTTAATCCAAAAGATAGTTTATTTGGAAAGTTCCAAATGCCTGGAGTGGTTATGAGAAGTACCTTTTCAACTATAACTTCACAGTTAGCATATCATGCTACTATAATGGTAGCCTTCAATGCTATGAGGAGGAAGAGATGACATATCTCTCTTTGTCATCTGGGCCAATGGTCAGCCTTATAACATGAGAAAAGGGGTCTACAGTCAAAATAAGAACGGTATTAACCTATACACACATTCAGTTTACTATTAACAAAAGTAATAAAATAACCCAAATAAAGGAAGCAAAAGAGAACAAGTCTATATTATAGAATAAGTTGTTTCTGAGTGAGCTATGTGGATAGAACATTGAATACTGTCATTATCAGTAACCAGCATTCTAACAAGGATAAGGAAGTCTGAAGAATGTATAGATATGGGTTTACAAATGCATGAAGGTATAATGCTAGATGCAGTAAGTGCCAATTCAAAGCACAGGCCAGTTTCCTGGGCCTAATTAGTGGCTGTCAAAGTCCTTAGCACTATCCAATAAAGCAATAAATAAAAGTATCATGCAAGGTATCACATATGTCACATGTAGCTCCTTGCAAGAGACGAAAAATCTTATCTAGAGAGTGAGCAGAACTGAATAAAAGACAATTACTTAAAGTATAATTCACTTCAGATAGTTTTCATACTGTGCTTCTTGAAAATACTTGGAGCAACACTGAAGAAACTCATTTCTATCAATAACTTAGAGATTAGGGAACTAAAGTGGTCTTGTGAGGGTTAAACAAATAAAATACACACAACACAATAGAAAAGTAAGAAAGTATATGGAAACACTTGACTGAAGAGTATAGGATTACCTCCAGTATCAATAGGGATCACCTGGGTGTAACTGCAAGGCAGCAGAACTGGGACAACTGGGAAAGGTTGCATGAACAGAAAGGGGATATTCAGACTGAACAGTGAGAAGAGATCAGGAGCAGGCTCTGGTCAGCTGAGCACTGTGCAGATGAACCTTGGCATTAGTATCTGTCTGACAGCTAGCTTCCCTGAGTGATACATCTATCTGTAGGTATATATACACATCACACAGCTCTGTACTTATGTATTACTGTCCTCCAGAAGATCTTGGTTCTAACTCATCTTCAAACTTCCTGAACAGAAACAGGAGAGAGACAATAATCATTTTACTTCGGGGAAATGAAGCACAGATACACAGCAACTTATCCAAAGTTTTTCTGTATCCACTAAAATATGTATATGCATTATTTATGATTCTTCACATCTACTCAGCTAGTGAACTTAGCTATCCCTAATCTATTTATAATTCTTCTATTTGAGCATTTTGGAAACTGACAATTTGTTGAGAATATATAAAATAAGGACAAATTAAAATTAGTTTAGAGTTCTTAAAATGAGACAGATTGAACAATCTGAAATTGTGGACAAATCACTGATATATGTTTTTGCTCAATTTTCTTGTGTAGTATGAAAGAACAGCAACTTCTTTGCCACATTAGGTGACGTGAAAATTCTTATGTGACAAAATACCTAGAAATGCCGAAGTAGTTGAACATACAATAAAGAGAAGTCTCCAAGAGCCATGTTTGCTTGCACCCTTCTATCACCAGCACCTAGAAGAGGGCTTGGTACATAGTAAACACTAAATAATAATTGGCAAATGTTGCTAAAATTAATTTAGGTGAGTGTCTAGAAGGATCTGTTAACTGTAAAGGGTGTGGGTCAAGGAAGAAGAGATTCCTGGACAGCAGGGAAAATGTTAAGGTTGTCTTGAATTATAGCCACAGAGTTCCAATTAGGAACACTGATATGACGGTGTATGCTATCTGTGCTAAAGTACAGATCTACTCTTCTTATAAGCCTTTGATACCTATAGGTGATTTATGCTGTTAGCTGGTCAGTGGCCTTGATTTTACCTTCTGTGAAATGGAACTACACTATTTTTTTTAATGTTTATTTTTGAGAGAGAGAGAGAGAGCGAGAGAGAGAGAGTGAGCGCATACAAGCAGGGGAGGGGCAGAGAGAGGGAGATACAGAATCCCAAGCAGGCTCCAGGCTCCAAGCTGTCAGCACAGAGCCCGCCATGACACTCAAACCTACAAGCTGCGAGATCATGATCTGAGCCAAAGTTGGATGCTGAGCCAGCCAGGCGCCTCTGGAACTACATTATTGTTATTTTTTGTTGTTGTTGTTGTTACTGTTTTTGTTTTCCTGGGGTAGGTTTATTTTATATTATATGAAATTTATTGTCATATTGGTTTCCTTACAACACACAGTGCTCATCCTAACAGGTGCCCTCCTCAATGCCCATCACCTACTTTCCCGTCCCTCCCACCCCCCATCAACCCCCAGTTTATTCTAAGTTGGAACTACATTATTAATAACCTCTTTTCCTCACAGGAGATGTTGTTAGAAAATGATGACAAAATTTTGCGAAATTTTTCTCCCAAAGGGGAGCAAGATGAATGTTCTGCGTCACATATAGCCAAATGTGAGGGTATAATAAAAGATGTGAGGCCATTCTGACTTTATAAAGATCTTTTAAAAACTCAACTGATTTTTATGTCAGTACACCACACAGGACATTTCCTGATAGTTGTCTTAATACATCATCAATGAGAATAGTTCAGGTCTTGCAGGAGTATGAGAATATAGAAGGTATAAAGAATCACAGGTTTAATGCTGACAATGATTTTCATAATAAATTATGAATATGAGAAATTAATATTTGAGAAGAAAAGGTTAAAGCTTAAAACATTTTATGTGATATAACTCAAAAGCAATGATTGATTAAAAAAAAGGAACCAATCAAAATTCTGTGCTTCTCATTATGAGTGAATTGACTTGACTACTTATCTTACTTAGACCTAATTTAGCATTATCCTATTATAGAAAGTAGAGCATTTGCCTACAGAACTCAAGAGTTGAAAAGTTCACAGTGGATAACATCATCAAGTTTCCAGGGTAATCTGTGATTATGAAAAATTAATATTTTAGAGGTAGCTACTACAGATTATTTTTCTCATTTTTGTTTTCTTCAAAAAGAAACTCAACCCGAAAAGCAACTAAATTAATTCTGTCTAAATCTCAAGTGGGTGGTCAGCTAGATATTCTTTAAGAACAATAGTTTTAAACCCATAGGACCCTGAAATGACTACTATGACTGTCTGCTCTTAGAAGGAACCTGTAATTGTTCTTTATTTCATGCATGTCATGTTCACACATGATAAAGGTCAGGGATAGCAGAGCTTATGTGGGCAATTTTCTTAACCCCACATAAAGGCCAAACAAACTGGCAACCGAGGCTACCTGCTGGACAGCTGCAGGGTTAGAATATCTCTTCACTACCCGTACACTGGTCAGGGATCCAGGGGACCAAACACTCTTTTATAATCACTCTGAAGTTGGAAAGTCTCCATATATTCAGGGTGGTCAAAGTCTCTGAGAGGCTGGCTCCCAGCTGGTGCTTTTAGGAGCCATTTGCAGATGGTTCAAAGAAGGCAGGACGTGAAAGTGAAGGTGCACTGTTAGAACAACAGCATGTTTAGTCCTGATAGGGTACTGCCATCTCCAAAGACAGAAAAGAAGCTAAATTATACCTCACCGTACTTTTGCAGCTTCAAGTTCGTATCATTTCTCTTAGTAATTTGGAGAACAGAGTCAAATCACACCATTTCTTTTTTGTTTCAGGTTCTTCAGAGGAAGAGAGGGGAAGTGCTGAAATATAAAAAATACCCTTTCCCATCTCTCAGGGGAACAAACAACTGTCATAAAAACTTAAAACAGCATTGTTTGTATTATTCGAATTGCAATACAACTTTCCTAATTACCAACTGTCTGGAATTTCCATGTAAGATGGAAAGAATAAGAAGAGAATGAACTCTGGAACTTCCACTTAGTCCTTGTGGAAATTTAGCCAAGAAATTTAATCTTTTGGGGTCTGAGGTGCTTCATCTACATAACGGAGATAATACCATACAGAACTGTGGTGAGGATTAGATATGATGTGTATAAAGCAACTATGCCCAGCATATTATAGTCACTTGATAAGTGGTAGCTATTTTTGTAGTTATCCTATTTTCACATATTTCTGAGAACTTGTATGAGCCAGGGCTAGAAGAGGCATGTATGCAAGCAGAAAGTCACAGAACTAGAGAGTGAGAATACATGTTTGGGTGTGGTCACGTTCCTAGCCCTGACAACTTCAGGCAGGTGGGCGTTTAAACAATGATCATCTATGATGAAACTATAAGACTTAAAAAAGATATATCAGAATTACTTTTGAAAAATGCTGTATTATAGTTCTATTACTGAAAAAACAGGTAAAAAGAAAAAGGAAGGATAAAAAGTACCACTTATTCTCTTAAGTGCTCTGAGAAATATGTTCTTCCTCACAGGAGTAGAACACAATGTGCTGGCTATATAATTCTAAATACAATAGTCATACTGAAAAGTAAACAGCTATCAGAGATGACTGAGAAGGAGAGCCATAGTTACTGAAGCTCTCCCCTCCCTCAATGTAGCATGTATCACCTAGAGATAGCACAGTTCTCACTGTGAAACAGGGATCTCTGAAAGTGGAAATCTAAGTGCTATGGGTTTACTGTATTCTTTAATTTCACACCAACCCTGTGAAGCAGGTAACATTATCCAAATTCTATAGATGAATCTCAGAGAAATAATTTGTTTCTTTGGTAAAAGAGACAGCTAGAGAGAGGTACAATCTAGGTCTGATTAGCTTTCTGCCAGGTTGTTAACTAGGAAGACATTCATTTTCCATTTATACAATATTTGACACACAGTAGATACTCAAAGAATGTGAAATGAATGGGCAAATAAATCACGTAATGCAGGGATGATTTGCTGAGGCTGTCAGCAGGAAATGATGGTAAGACTACTTTCGACAGAATGGTTTTGCCAAATGTTTAGAACAACTAGTATTTTAAGCACTACCCTGTGAGCTTCTTCTTTAAGGCAAGTACTGTGTCTTTATATCCCTCATGCCTAGACAATGCTGGAATAAAAGAATATACTGTTGACATTTCATCCTAATGCAGAGGATTCCAAAATTATAGTTGTAAATGAGACTGTCTAGATTCAAACCACATCAGTTTAAGTTTGTAGCATTTACTCATAAAGTTATAGTTGACCTTTAAAAAAACAGAAACAAAAGAAAGCAAAACAAAACAAACCCAACCATGTAGCTTGTCTCAAAAAGCCCAATCTGCCCACGGCACATCTGCATAGAGCACACACAGGGGCAGAGCCAGACTTCACACTAACAGCAAATACAATATGGAGGCTATAAAATTCTTGAGGTGAAAAGAAGAAAATAATGCTGAGAGAAAGGCCATCTTGTGACAGCTGCTGTGGCTCAACAGATTGTGTTAATGCTTTCCAGGGTTCCATGTGAGTTTACATTAAATCCAGCGTGGGTGCTTGACAATCACAGCAGGGGCTTCTTCATGACTTATAATCCGAACACACTGGTTGGCACCCACCACAGCACATCTGGAGTTTGTTAGACAACCTTTAGGTTTTATTTTTTTCATTGGCTCTGGCCCCTTCCTCTGATGCAGCCTCTCCAAGTGCTGCTTTGCCATGAATGAGTCACGGAAATAAGTTACCCTGGGGTGGGTATGTAAATTGGGACCATCTTAGAGGGTGACCCCCAAATCTGTAAATCCCTTGTTGCTTCATCTCTTTCTGACAATAGGAACTGCCCATGAATGCCAAGAGCCCATCAGGCAGTGGCAGCTCCATTTACTGGAAAGCCCGGTCAACGTTGCCTGCTTCCTTGTTAGGAAATGGCCTTTAGATTGAGGCACATTCCAGCAAGTCAAGGACTAGAAGCTTTAAATTAAAACAATATTGATGCCGTATCCGCTTTCCAAAAGGCCTCTCCCTTGTCTAAAAGTTAGTACACACACTTAGAAAAATTAAAGAATCAAATATCTTTGGCAAGACCGGTTCCTTCTTGCTCATAGCATCCTAGATACTCTTTGAGACAGCAGGAATATGAAACTTTACATGGAAAGGAGACAGGAAAACACTGTTAGGAAGGACTCCCAAGAACTACATTTATCTTTCTCCTTACATAGATCACATCACTATAGAATACTCAGGGCATATAGTTAGATGTAAAGGCATTAAGCCATTATTTTTAAAGATTATAAGTTCATGGGTTAATTGATATCTTTAACTTTCACCTACTGAAAACATATAGCCTTGAGAACCAAGTAATCAAAAGCTACTATGAATGAGTACTATGAATGAGTACTCTAGTCTGCTAGACATTTTATTATCTTTGGTATCCTAGAGTAGAGAGACCATTAACTATTTAAATCTTATGTCTATATATTTAGGTCTAACTACTTAGGAGAACTGATACTGCTACATACACATATTCACAAACTAGTGAACGCCTTTCTTCAACGATACTGTCCTTTTTCATATATTAGCCCCCCGCACTGAAGTATAACTAATAAATATAAATTGCACATATTTAAGGTATACAACATGATGTTTTAATATATGTATACATTATGAAATCATTATCACAACAAAACTAATAAAAACTAATTGACATTTCTATCACCTCACAGTTACCTTTTTTTAAAGTTTATTTTTTTTTATTTTGAGAGAGAGAGAGAGAGAGAGAGCGCACATGCACAAGCATGTGTGGAAGGGGCAGAGAGAGAGGGAGAGAGAGAATCCCAAGCTGGCTCTGTGCCATCAGCACAGAGCTCCACCTGCGGTTCCATCACACAAAGTGTGAGATCATGACCTGAGCTGAAATCAAGAGTCGGATGCTTCACTGACTAAACCACTCTAACTATAGCCACCATGATGTATATTAGATCCCCAGAACGTATTCATCTGGCATAACTGAAACTTCATACCCCTTACCAACATCTCCACACATTTTCCCCTACCCTCCTAGGCCATTGCAACCACCATTCAACTCATATTATCAGCTTTGATAAGCCAAATTTTAGTTTTGAACTACTGTACACGTCTTAAAAATTTTTTTTAATGCTTATTTTTGAGAGAGAGATAGTGTGAGCAGGGGAGGAGCAGAGAGGGGGAGACAAGAATCTGAAGCAGGTTCCAGGCTCTAAGCTGTCTGCACAGAGCCTGATGTGGGGCTTGGGCTCATGAACCACGAGATCATGACCTGAGCCAAAGTCAGATACTCAATCAACTGAGCCACCCTGGCACCCCCAGATGTCTTTAAAATTAAGCACATTCTTCCTGCTTTACTTAACCAGTATCCAAATACTGGTTGATGTCCTCTTCTTATGACAAATTATTTTAGGACACTGGAAAAGTTTCTTTTGCTTATAAATGAGCAGTGGGTTGGGTTTTCTTGCTGGTCATCTATCTATCCTGTAGAAAGGGACATCCTCAGTCAGAGAAAGACAGATACCATATGTTTTCACTCACAGGTAGATCTTGAGAAACTTAACAGAAGACCATGGGGGAGGGGAAGGGAGGAAAAAAAGAGAGGGAGGGATGCAAACCATAAGAGACTCTTGGGTACTGAGAATAAACTGAGGGGTGATGGGGGGGTGGGGGAGAGGGGAAAGTGGGTGATGGGCATTGAGGAGGGATGTAAATGTAGCATGTACGAACACTGGTTGGGATGAACACTAGGTGTTGTATGGAAACCAACGTGTCAATAAATTATATTTAAAAAAGAAAAAAGAAAAGAAAGGAAAAGAAAAGAAAAGGGACATCTTTTGGTATTTTCTCAGCAAAGTTGGCCACAGAAACATAAAATCTAGTTCTACACAGTTTTAATAATGGCCCACAATTATTTTTATTGTGTAAATACTGATTCTTGTTAATTTGAACATTAAATATTATGTAAAAATACTATCAATTAATGATCCCCTAGAGTAGAAAAGAAGAAATTCCTTCACTTGAAAAACTCTTTCCCAGTCTTATTACTTCAGACAGAAGAGCAAATGAAGGCAGACACAACGCACAGAAAATGTATCTGAGAATAAAGGAGATGATACTAGAAGACATGACTTGTGGACACTGAAAACAGTACAAGAATGGCCAGTGAAGAGCATTAAAGATAAAGAAGGGGACTTAGATTCAGCTTTCTGTTTATTTTCAAAGATTTTCCCCCCAGTTTAAAAATTGTGGTAAAATATCTATAACAAACAATTTATCATTTTAACCATTTTTAAGTATATAGTTCTGTCCACTAAGTACATTTACAACATTGTCCAACCATCAACAAAAGGGAAGTGTTTAGCTTTTATTTCCACAGGTTTTACATAAATATTAAGCATTACATTTGGGGAGGGTTTAGGTTGGAAAAGAAAAGGGCAAAACTTTGCCCTTACCTTCAGAACATACTTAGCTCTGAATAGCTAGAATTGTTTAAGTAAAAATATGCCTTCTACAGTGGGACTCTGGTTGGATCATTCAAAAGAAATCAGCCTTTTTCATTTCACCCGGGGAAAATTTCATTAATTTCATCCAGCCATTGCACAAGTTAAAAAATGCTCTCAGGAATGCCTGGGTGGCTCAGTTGGTTAAGCAACCAACTCTTGATTTCAGCTCAGGTTATGAGCTCATGGTTGTGGGATTGAGCCCCAGGTCAGGCTCTGTGCTGGGTGTGGAGCCTGCTTAAGATTTTCTTTCTCTCCCTCTGTTCCTTCCCAGCTTGAGCATGTGCACGCTCTCTCTCTCTCAAAAACAAAACCAAAAAAACTTTCTCATGAGAGACTTGTGACATCTCTAATTCCTAGATATAGCCAGAGATTTGTGAAGATTAAAGTCTCTGCTTATGAAAATTAACTAGATACAAAGATCAGATGTCTAATATGAGACACGAGACCTTAAAATACAAGCTGGCAAAGATAAAGGCAGGGAACGGTGTGAAAGCTGGACCTACTGACCCTCTATGGTGGGGCCCTCCCTGGCATTTAGTTATACCTGCTGTTTGAGCTGCTGTACCAGACGATCCTTCTCCCGCTTCAGTGCAGCCACTTCCTCTTGGGTCTTTTTCTTAGAGGATGAAAGCTCCAGAAGAGCTATGTTGGCATCTTTTTCACTAATGGCAGCCAGAAGAGCTTCTTGCCTACAAAATAAGGAAAATTCCAGGGCTTTCATTTATCCTGAAAACAATCCTTTGAAGTTACTATTATTATCACACCATTTTATGGGTGATGAACCCAAAGCTCCGAGAGCTTATATAGCTTGCCCAAATTCACACCAAGTAATGGTGCAGCCAGGAATCCCACTCAGGTTTCTCTGATTGTAATGTCTTTATCACATGTTATACAGACATCTTAATAAAGAGCTCCTATAGTTATAGTTAAACTCGAAAAGTAAACAAAACTAACGACTTTTAAACTAAGAATAATACTGTCACCCATACATTTGACTCATTTAACTTATTCTTTTGATAAGCATTTGGTACCTTCCAGGCAAATTGAGGCATTACTGAAACTGAAAACATTTTTATGTACAGAGTGAATAACAAATTGTAAACATTAGTAGATAGGATTTAGAAAATCAGCCATCTGTTCTTGGAGCATTCTAAACATCTACAATTCTCTTTCTCTCATCAATGCAAATACGTTTCCAGTCATGGCTTTATTTGGCAATGATCTGTGCACTTTGAAACAATAACTTAAACCTTACAGATTCCTTGTGGTTTGGCTAATGACTTTTTGGTTCACATCCAGAGGAAAAGAAGGTGGGATTTAAAAGAGGGGTGAACAGGAGAAATTTACAAAATAATCAGAATGAAGTTGGTGAACAATTAGTCTCACAGTCAAAAATGCTTTCCTCAATAGCGCATCTTTTATTTAAGTCATCTCTAAGAAGGCAGATTTGACTTACAGGAACTATTTAAGTGGCCTGAGCTTTTGACCTAAGGAAATGCTGAATCTGAGAATGAACTGCCCAAGTTTAACCTTGCTTCTGTCTTTTGTTAAGATAATTATGCTTCAATAGCAGTCATCTGGAAGAGTTTTAGTTTAGCCACAAACTGGAAGACTATCTTTTGCATATTCTGACAAGGATTTTCTATTTTCTGGATGGGTAGGTCTGGAGAACTCTGAACAAGCAGTACTAACAAATAGAGGATATAGATCAGCTTACATCATGGAAATGAAGATTTGTTTAACCAGTCTTTGCTGTTGGAAGGAAAGAAGATTCTCAGTGACCCCAGTCTAATTTTCCACTGTCCCCACACTCTATATAATTCTAAAAAAATGGCAGATGGCTTATCTCGTGAAGTTCTAATCAACACCAAAGGGATAACAATAGTCTAAATATATCCACTGACCACTTGAAAAAAATGTTAAGTGGTGAAATGAGCTTAAAGGTGGAGGAGTTCAAGTTGGTCTCACTATGCACAATTTCCTGCTGATTGCTGTCATCTGTTCCCTTTGGGGAAGCTCAAAGACTGACAACGCTGGAATGAGAAATGTGTTTTCTCAATAAGGGTGCTGCAGCATTTCTGTGCACCAATAGTCAGAATTACACATTTAGCAGCAGGCAAATAACAGAAGATGAATGAAAGATAAATGACTGTATGCAATTAGATCAAGTAATAAGCATCTTTGCAAAATGCGAGATACAAAGGTGATGGGATCTGAGTTCCATTCTGTGCTCAAGGAAAGCCTCATAATGTGAAATAGTAAACATTATTCTATGTTGGTGAAGCATCTTGACCGAATTCCAAATTCTTTTATAAATGATATGCTTGGCCAGCTAGTGCGGTACAGTTAATCTCTGGGGTAAAATGTCACATTCCCAAACTGCAATATGATATAACAGGTGACAATTCAGATTCTAAATTTCAAAATAAAGGATGTGGCACTAAAGTGTGAGCCACTACAATAATGCCTTTTTACTAAGATATATCATTTTAAATCTTTTTCTCTTTTTATATAAAATTCAAATTGAAATTTTATTATTTCATTTATGTTATTTTTTATTAAGCATTGATAATATGCTACAAACTGCACAGAATAAAACTTCATCTCCCATACCCATCGCTCACAATCACTGAAAATTCCCTAACAGTTTAACATACCATTGTCCTTTCCATTTTAAAAGTATACCCTTGATACTGATTTCTGCATGTGTATGTGCCTACAAAGGGCAATTGATAGTCCAGAATAAAATATTTTTATTATATATTGCACATATATATTGGGTAATGTCAGAATCTTTAATGAGTATATTAGTTTTTAGGTTTTTCTTTTGTTTTTGGAAAGAAAGAGATAGTATTGTTCTCTTGTCTACAATTTTGGTAAATTTGAAATGAACAACTATAGGGGAGAACAACTTCATTAAAAATTCAGAAGAAAAAATTCCAAAGAGAGGCAAGAATATTAAATGTAATAAATAGTAACAGCCATCTAATTTTTGGGAATAAGAAAAATTATTGTTCTCTCAATACATCTGGTAGTAAAGACCATGTGGTACAGGTGAACTTACGTGGTTAAGTTTTACAGAGAGCACTCAAAAGTGTCAAAACAAAAAAAATTTAGCCAACACCCTGCTTTTCAGAGGAAATGGAATTTAGCGTGGAAAAAAAAAAACAAATTACAAAAATAATCTTATTTCAGTAGCCACTTAACTCTTAAATATAACTGGTTCTTTGGGAACAAAAAGGGTAACTGATAAAAGTAATTTGCATTCATGGAAGAACTGGAAGATACAGAAAACTATAAAGAAGAAAATAAAAATACCAGAAACAGCTCCTTTTTATTCAGAGTCAATTGCTTGAGATGTGGAAGTCATCTATTCAAAATCAAATATGGCTATTTTAAAGAAAATGAACCTTGATAGGGATTAATAATTATTGGCTTTAAGAGTCTTACTAACTCAAGTCTATCTACAGAAGAGGAAGGAAGACTCGCTAGTGAAGCACATTCTGACTTCATTTCCCATGAGCCCCAAGGGAGTAATATACGCACATATAATATGAAAGGTAATATATGTATGCCACAGCCCGGAGCAAAATAAGAACTGCAATGCTCTTCCTGCTAAATTACTCTCCTTGTTCTTCTGTTAAAGTCTTTCCCTCAGCTAAAAAAAAAAAAAATGTATACACAGAACCTTTCAAAGTGATTAGTGACCCCCTACTGCTTGACTAACATGCCATATTACTTGCATAATGAGTGGGTAGTAGCAGAAACCCAACTTTAAGTCATTAAAGAGGTCTTTTCACTCCATCCCTGGTGCTTTAAACTACATAACAGTTGAACCTGCCCTTTGACCTGAAAAATCTAATAGAATCAAGATGTCTCTAAAAGTACTCTTCTGTGTCATTTGAGCTTCAAGAAATAGTAAGACCACCTCCTTCATCCCCTTCTCCCTTCTGAGAAATTTTGGAAACAGGAGGCAAATACTCAAAGCAAATGGAGCTCAAAATCTTTTTGAAAATGCCTGAATCCTTGAGAACAACAAAACATTAGACAGCTATCGCTAGTAAATAAGAAATATAATCAGTGTTGGAATGATGGTGGTTAACAATTTAACAGGGAATCCCAAATATGTGTTTTTAGTAGAAATACCAGACAGAAAAGGAGTGTGGATGAAGGGATGCCACGAAGGTTTATTTTTCCCTCTTCCTCCAACTGGGTATTTCAAATTGAATGATTACACAATCAAGTTTCACAAACTCCTGAAAACATTGGGAGATCAGATGAAAGCAAGAATACGTCAGTTGCTTTGGATGTATTATTATCATGGACATGTAAGCATAGTTTAATCTACTTCAATTTTAAGATAAATCTGAAATCTAGATTCTCTTATCGATGCCTCCTTGATTCTAATGCCTCCTTTACTTGTTATTTAACCATTTAACTATCCAGAGTGAGTAGTAAACTACTGTGATATCTCTTCCACTCTTCCATCAATGAGATGAAAAAAAAAATCCTTTTGATTATTATTTTTTCCAACTTCACTTACAGAGGTCTCAGATATGGCACACACACTACCTTAATTAAGCTCAGTAAAAACCAGTTTGCAGGTGAGGCTACCTGGGCAAGCTTGACTGAAATGCCTGACCTTTCAAGCTTCGGTCAATGTCTTATTATCTCCACTATAGGTACCCAGAAATATCTTTAATGTAGAATATCAACACTAAATAAAATTTTCCATCTACCATAACAAATTTCTCTTTCAGTGTTAATTAAATCACCGTATTTCTAGATCCACTGGCTGACAACATCTAAATAATTTGAGTTCTTTGCTTTCCATAACCAATATTCACATTTTGCTGGTTCTTCCTTTCTAATAGTTTTTAATGATATCGTGGCTTTGTATCTCCAGGTTCATTATCATAGTCACTACCATCCTTTTATCATGGGTCAATATCATTCTTGAACCCATTCTGATTTCTCTGTCCTTGTATAATGTCCAACTCTCCCAATTCATTTTAATCTGGTTTCTTACCACATCAAGTGCTTTGGCTTAATATTTAACCAGCTACAATTTTAAACCCATTTCTTCTTCACTGTCCTTCAAGGACCCTATATCACTGAGTTACCACTTTTCACTCAGATTTATGCTATGCTTTCTACCTGAAATGCCTGTAGCTTTCTTGCCTTTAAAACCTGACTCCTCACTTGACTGCTAACTTTTCTCTATTTAGCATTTCCTGTCAATTCACAGTTTAAATGAAACTAACAGGTATGTGCTCTGTAAATATCAGTCAATTCATCTACATGTGCAGGGCTGGCTTCCCCAACTATATTATGTTTATGGCTTATATCTTTAAATTTTTCTTCTAATGTTTCTATGGGTTTGTTGGTCTTTCAATTTATTAGCTCACTAACTTAATTTTTTTTAAGTTTTTATTTTTAATTGTGATAAAATACACATAACAAAAAGTTTACCATTTTAACCATTTTTAAGTTTACATTCGGTAGTGTTCCATACATTCACAGTGTTGTGCAGCCAATCTCCAGAACTCTTTATCTTGCAAAACTCAAACTGTAGCTGTTAAACAACTCCCCATTCTGCCTCCCCAACCCAGCTCCTAGCAATCACCATTTATTTTCTGTCTCTATGAATTTGATCTCTCCAGGAACCTCATATAAAGGGAATCCCACTGTATTTGTATTATTGTGTCTGGCTTACGTCACTTAACACAGTGTCCTCAAGGTTGATCCATGGGTAGCATGTGTCATAATTTCCTTCTTTTTTGAGGCTGAGTAATAGTCTACTGTAGGTATACACCACGTTGTTTATCCATTCATCAGCTGATGGGACTTTGGGTTGTTTTCGCCTCTGGCTATTGTAAATAATACCCCTATCTTTAATTTTTAAAATATACTATTTTCCTTCTAGAGTCTTAATTCATGGCTTTGAACACCAGAAGCTTGTAAGCATAATTAATTTTCTGTATTTCACGTGCCTAAAAATTTACAATTTTTTTCTTTTATTTGGTATGAGTTACTCTCTATACTTTGGTATTATTATTCGCCAGTGTTCCTTTTTGCCTAAAGCCTTTATTTTGAAATAGCTGGAATGCAAGCTCCATAAAGGCAGAATCTTCATATGTCTTGTTCACTAATATACCCCAAGTGCCAAGAATAGTTCCTGGCATGGAGTAGGTACTTCACAAATGTATTCTGAACTAATACCTCTTTCAACTCTGACTCCATTTCTATCCAATGTGGTGGTTTGTTTTCCCAATTATTCCAATGTATTCCCTTATTTTAAAGCTATGTTTCATTGTATTTTTAAAGTGGGGTTTTTTTTGGGGGGGGGGGCAGGTCCCAGTAGCATGGAAGGCAAATGAGCAGTGAGAACAGGGAAAAATTTGAAAATATGAAAGAAACCAAGACTGGAAAGAGACACTAACTTTGGCTAATTTACATTTCATTTAAAGAAAGATTTGTTTTACTCTAAGTAGACAGATGACAACTAGAGTTGTAGGCTCAATTCTGGATGACATAATTTAAGATACAGTGTTAGAGGGTATCCAAAGGAAGGTGACAGGATAGGGTTATAAAAGGGCATGTTAATCCAAAAAGATTTATCCATACAACATGATAATGGCTGTCCGAATAACAAGAGCAGGAATAGCAGAAATAAGACATTTAATGTGTATTCCTCTAGAGGGCACAAATGGCACTGAAGGGAGGAAAGTCACAAAGAGATTTCAGTTTATATAAAATGAACATCTAATGTGTTAACTCTTGTTAATAAGTAGAATTGGGAGGCCTAAAAATTGGTAGAGCTTCCCATGACTGGGTGTTTGGAGAGCTTATTAGAGATACTGTATAAATGGTTTTGTTTTTGAGTGGTATGTCTACCCTCTTTAACTGTAAGATTTCAATATAACTAATAAGATGAGATAATAAATGGTAAGTGCCAATAAATCATATGGGTAGTGGATGCTCAAGGAATACAGTAGACAAAGAAATCACCTTAGGCCGAGGACATAGGAATTGAGAGGGACCTTATCCTGACAGAGATAATGAAAAAGACAGAAAAAGTGGCAAGTGTAAAAGCACAGGCATATGTGAGGACACATGGCGTAACTGGATTAGAGGGTTTCTATGGGGAAAGGAAACAATGAGAGAAGCTGAAAAGGTGGCTTTGAATCAGAGTAGAGATGGTCTGGAATAGCAGAAAGGAATAAACATGGATTATGAAATCCTTGAGGGTTCAGACCAAAACTTGACATATAGGAGTTACTCAAAATACTGAATAAAGAGTAACTTGATTTTGATAAAATGGAAGCACCAAAAGTACTAGAAAAGTAAAATAGAGGTTTAGAAAGACTGATTCAGAGGCAAAGAGGGGAGACTGGAATGGATGATATTCAAAGCAGAAAGGTTAGGATGCTATTGCTGGAGATTTATTACGAATCAAATTCCCATATTACAAAAATAATTTTTAAGGAACAAAGAATAAAATTATGTCTAAATTTGGGATTCAAGATCACATGTGGGACTATGATAAACTGATATATTATACAATGAATATGAAATATAAAATAAATATCACATTTATGTTTTGATGCTGGAAAGTAACTTTCAAATGTCACCAAACAGAGACTATCTTAGGGCATTTGATCCAATAGTGTCTGCTGGGGTTCTGCCTTGTGTAATCTTCGTACATTACAGTAGCCAGGCCTTTGCCCAGAACAATGTGGAATCTTCTCAATCTTCTCTTGCTTTATATCTACTGCCTGAAATAAGGGAAGAAAACTGATTTATATTAAGAAATACACTGACATAAGAGTGGGTAGAGGAGCTATCCCAATACGGACTACCTTATTTTTCAGAAGTCCTTGAAAAGAATCAAAGTTAAAAGAAACTGGTAGTAGTTATAGCTTAGTAAGTACGGTTGATTAAACAAAATTTTGCAGGGAAAATCTGTATTCAGTTTTTCTCCTCACTTTTTCTAAAATACGAGGGTTTTGATATCTCCACACACTACAGATTATGACAAGTTTGGAAAATTTAGTTCGACTGTGACATTTCTCTGTTATGAAGCTTTGCCTGTTTCTCAGACTGGCAAAAAACTTGATGTTTGTATCTACATTTGTTTGAAAAAAATAAAAGCTCGTATCTTTTCCATTTGTTTTAAAAAATAAGAATTAATTGTAATCTAATCCACAAAGAGAAAGGAAATCAGAGGTTCCCAGAGGTTGGAGCTGGGGACTGCAGACTGACTAGACAGGGAAGCAAGAGAACTTTCTGGAAATGTATTATAGCTTGACTATGGTGGTTGTTACACAGTGTATACATTTGTCAAACTCCTATACTGTACCCTTAACATGTATACATTTTATTGTATTGATATTGTAACTCAATAAAGTTATTTTTAAAGTCATTAAGATTTTCTAAAAGAAGAATGTTACACAGCAAACACAACAACAATAAGCACAATGTATTTTTTCATTATGGTAAAATATACATCACATCAAATTTGCTTTTTTAATCATTTTTTAGTGTATGATTCTGTGGCACTGTATATTCACAATGGCCTGCAACCATCAAAATCATGATCTTTCTCCAGAACTTTTTTTTTCCAACTGAAACTCTGTATCCATTAAACACTATCTCCCCATTCCCTCTTCCCCCAGCCAGGGCAACTACCATTCCACTTGCTTCTCTATGAATTTAACTACCCTAGTTAACCTGATAAGTAGGACCAGATAGTATTTGTCCTTTTGTATTCGGCTTATTTCATTTAGCATAATGTCTTTAAATACAATGTATTTTTATTCCCCCCAATTTAAGTGACCTTTAAGATAAAATATACACTGTTAAGTATTTTTCCCAAGTCTTCTTTCAAACTTCTTTTCTTTACTCATGTTTTGAAACAAGAAAATCAGATCTCTAAGAATCTATGCCTTTTATTCAGTCATTGTTGGACTAGGAAGTGGTGGTGGCAAGAGGCAAAACCAGACGGACTGAACAGATGGGGAAAGGTCTGAGGTGGAAGCACTGACAGGACTTAGTGAATGAAACTGGCCTTCTGCTCTCCCTTATTAAGTCTAGTTTAAAAGTATAATATAGAAACATGGTTTCAGCGCTACATCTACAGACTGGAAGTAACTTAGAATTTCTGTGAAAAAATTGTTTTCTGTCAATGTTAACAGTCATTTACAGTAATACTAAAAATCTGTTCAAGAAATAGAAGGTAATATTTATAGAAGCTCTACTATTTGGTTAAACTTGAAATAAATATTCAATTACACAAAAGCTTCTCTGCAGCTATAAGACAACACCACCTGAAAAAGTACTAGCAACAGAATAAAACAATCTGGAGATAAAAGGTCTAATAAAGAACTTCATGCAGAAACAGCATGGCTTCCTTTTAAGAAACCAGAATCCAGCTCTTCCTCCATGAGTATTTTAAGTAAAATGCAGCTTCCCTGACTGTAAATAAGGTCTCAATAAACTCTGGACGTTCTTTCTACTCTTTCTCCCCTTGTTTCGTAATGAAGAGTCAGCTATTAGTTTCATCCTTTATGGGGCTGATTAGCTGACAATAAGTAAAAAGTTCAAAAACTACACCTTCAACTCAATAAATAATCACAATCATATAAATGATGCATTATGTGGTGCAACGCTCCAGAGTTTTGCTTTCCTGGAGACACTTTTATAAAACCAATTTCATGAAAATTCTAAATAGTAAAATAGACCATATACCTGGAATCTAAAAACTAGAAATTAAGAGATCAGAATTAGTCTCAGAATATGTATGTGTGTATATATATACGTATATATGTATATATATATACACATATATATTAATGCTTATTTATATTAGAGAGAGAGACAGAGTGTGAGTGGGGGAGGAGCAGCACGCGCGCGCTCTCGCGAGACAAAGAATCTGAAGCAGGCTTCAGGCTCTGAGCTGTCAGCACAGAGCCTGGTCCCGGGCTTGAACTCACAAACCCTGAGATCATGACCTGAGCCGAAGTCAGTGCTTAACTGACTGAGCCACCAAGGCACCCAACTCAGAACACACTCTTTAAAAAAATGCTAGAAAAAAAGGATTACTTTGTTAAGATAATATCTACTCGTTTAATGTGTCATTTTACTTGATTAGAATATGATCCACTAAAAATTTACAGAATCCACACTAATTTGTAAAATAATGGTACATAGTACCTATCTTTAAAAGAAATCTAGAGCTATAAATTATTCAAATACCAAACTGTATATAAAATGCATCTACATAATCTCCATATTAAAAGATTCTAGTGAGTGATGTATTTTTTGTGATATCCAGATATGCAGAGATCAAAACTCCCTTCAATATTTTATGCACTTGGTTGAGCATCTAACTCTTGATTTTGGCTCAGGTCATGATCCCAGGGTCATGGAATGAAGCCCCACGTCAGGCTCTGTGCTGAATGTAGAGCCTGCTTAAGATTCATTCTCTCTCTCACTTTCTCTCTTCCCTTTCCCCCTGCTCATGTTCCCTCTCTTAAAAAAAAAAAAAAAAAAAGTGTACTTACCACAATGAAATTAAAATGAACTACAACTTATAATGAAACAGATACAGAAAGGAAAACAATATCATTTAGGTAAGAATCTTAGACTTTGTTCTTTATGTAGTCACAGTTCATTAGAGTGAATTGTCCCTATCTCTGGTTCTGTATATAAGTGATTTCTACCTAATGTCCAGCTATTTCCAGAGAGAACTCATATAAATAAAAACATATGTTTTATTTGATCTAAAATGACTCACTGTTCATGCTACAATTCCTCATGCTACAATTATTGATGTTCATCTTAAAAGAAAAAAAAAAAAAAAAAGACTCCACCGACCCTACTTTTCCCTAAACTTCTATGCCTTCTCTTTTTCCCTCCTGGTCAAAATTTTAAAAACTCTAATAGAGTTCTAATTAAAATTTTGGATTCCTTATTTCAAGATGGCAGACCAAAAACCTCTCAGCTCCCTTCTCCTTTAGAAAAATCACTCTCAAATATCAGGATAACAACAAATAGAAACAAATCCTAACCTTGAAAATACAAGAGTTATGGCAAAGTGTAATATAAAGAGAAAATGGATAAGCAAATTCTTAGAACATGAACAGCAATCCAAAGTGTCTACTGAGGAAAACAGCTATGAGAGGGAAATAGATTTACCTGCAAAACCCAAGAAGAGCTCAAGAATGATTAGGTCAATAGCTGTGGAAAGTAGTATAACTTTAAAAAATGTTTCAGACTTGCCTTACAAATAATGGTTCTCCATTATTTGGATCTCCAACATAAAATAAATTATTAAAAATGGAAGTCTGTGCTCTACTGCTGACCTACTACACCTGAATTTCAAAGGATGGGCATCTATAACTTTTAAGTAGCAGTCAAGGTAATTTTGAGACCCACTACTTTACAGAAAGATGAACTAATTTAAAAGACCAACAGTAAGGTATTATAGGTATCCCTGATTCCTCACATGCTTGCCAAGCCTCAATTTTTATTTAGTATTTGCATTTACTGTTCCTAATTCAATAAATACATAAAAACCTTCTAATTCTATAGTGAAAATAACCAGTTATTTTAAACTCTTAAATTCTGATGATACTGCAGATATTAATAATATTGACCATCACTGGACTCAGAAATATCATGCAGAGATGACTTCTGCAGTGTAATTCTACCCAACAGATTATTTGAAAAAAGGTTTAGGCAAACATCTCATAATGCATTCATAGGCAAATTTCCTCCTTTACGGCAAGGACCATCACAAGACAGACAGGTGAACTCAGAATCTTCTACTTTCTAAATCTCTGTCTTTAAAAATAGCTGGCAGTCAAGGGAGTTTTTGTTGGGGATTATTCAAATCCTATCAAAATCCCTAGTGAATTATGTTCTTAAACCCACTGATTTCTGTTGGAAGTGCTGGGGGTGGGGGGAACAGCTTAGCATGAGCCTCAAGAGATGAAGCTAAGTGGTGGGTTCACAGTAACATCTGGGGATGATATGTACAAAAAGATTTATATATATTTTTTTTTATTTTGTCTTTACTGTTTCATAATAGTATGTCTGTTCTGCCTCAAGGTTAATGGTGTAATATGAACAGAAAATTTCAGAATATGAACCTCTCTTATAAAGATGTAGTCCCTTCAAAATAAGGCACACCTGTTATTGTCGTACTCACACTTTCAGGCTATACCATTTATTGTGTCTTCTTAAGGATGTCTCTATTTCCAAAGGAAAATAAACTCTTAACATTGTTTCTCAGAATTCAAACTCCAGCATACCTCCATTTATTTAGATGTCTGTTTTAAGAATTATTGAATGCTTTAAGCAATTAATCCCTGTACTTTGTCACTGTCCCACTGTTTAGTTAACCTTTTCCAGTCATAGATGGATAACATGTCCATACCAGCTGTCCACACTATGCTACCGTGGAAGCTTGCTTTTTTTTTTTTTTTTTTTAAGCTTCCACTGCATTCCAAGTCTGTTTGCTATGACATTTGCTAGAAGAATGCCGATGGTATCATGGCACTCATTTCTCCACCTTGCAGAATGATCGAGAGCTAAGTGTGTCTTGATTTCACAAAATATCCAATATCCAACATTATACATAACATGTAACATTTGAATTGTTGGTGCACTGCCTGAAAAAAGTGGGTACTGTTCCCATGACTAAATACTCACAATATTCCTTAGGTTGTAGATGAAGTATATAAAATTTGCAGGCACATAGATTAGTAATGTGAGGTGTGCTGAGAAAGGACTAGAGACACTGGTGTTGCTGAGATCTTGAAGGTGATCAAAAGCATTTATTGGCCAAAATAGATGAAAACAAATTCAGTAATTTATTACCTTCCTCTGTTAATTATTCAACAATTGTATTATCCATCTGCTATTAATTTGTTGGCAAAAATTGTAAGACCAACTCCTCTCCTACACAGCTTTGGAATGAAACATCTGGTGGAGAAATTCTATAGGCATGGGCAAGGAGTTGTGCCTGCATTTGGCAGATGAATTATTATTGTTGCCAGCTTGGATGATCCCACCTTCTCTGCATCTCTTCTTAGGTTCTAGCTACTTGTAAAATGCCAAACATAATTTGAAAAGCATGGTTATTATACCTAATTTTTCATATATATATATATATATATATATATACACACATATGGCACATGATTACAGTAGGCATAAAACAATGGGAAATGCAGAATTTTCTGATAAGTGTTTTTTGACATTTTCTGCATAGCAATGGTATTATTTTTAATAGGAAAAATATTACTCAAAAGTAGTAAAGCAATAAACATCACTGCTTACTAAGTCACACATTTACTTCTCAAAGATATAGGAAAACGACCACTGAAAAAATATATTTTTTTAATATTTATTTTTGAGAGAGAGAGAGACAGAGTGTGAGCTGGGGAGGGGCAGAGAAACAGGGGAACACAGAATCTGAAGCAGGCTCCGTCTAGGCTCTGAGCTGTCAGCACAGAGCCTGACATGGGGCTCGAACTCACAAACCGTGAGATCAAGACTTGAGCTGAAGTTGGGACACACAACTGACTGAGCCACCCAGGCCCTGAAAATATTATTTCGAAACAAGTTTTGGGATTTTACTATATGTAAACTTAAATAAAAAATTTGGGTCGGGGGCTCCTGGCTGGCTCAGTCAGAGGAGTGTTAAGACTCTTGATCTCAGAGTTATAAGTTTGAGCCCCATACTCGGTGTAGAGATTACTTAAACGCAAACGCAAACGCAAACACACACACACACACACACACACACACACACACACACACACACACACAGAGTAAAGATTTTAAAACTAGAGAAAATGATAACTATTACTGATTATATTTTGTTTATAGCCTCTGGGCCTCTTCCTCCTCAATTGAATATTTTATTTCTCTTAGAGTCCCTCTACTTTGTCTTATGTTATAGCAATATATGCATTTTCTCTATTTCTGAAAGCTGATTTATGGCATAAATGTTATCAAGTCTACCTTCAACTCAGCCAATCTGACTTGGCTATAGCACCTAACTGGTGCCTTCCTTATAGGGGTAATTCCATTTTCCATAGTGCATCCTCTCTATGACTGGTTAGCTCACCTGATCAAAGGAGTAATAAAGACAAGATACCTTCTCTTATTTCCAGTCTGTTCCACAGCCCCAAATTTCACTTCTAGCACACACAGTTGTTCTTTAAGTCAGTATTTCTCAAAAGTGTATTCCACGGAAGTACGGAAAGAGATGTTAACAAATGTCCCATGAAAAAAAGTTTTCCATGGTCAAATAAATAGAAGGAACACTGGGCGTAATAGTACCCTGGTGAAGAACTCACAAGAGCTTTTTATGGTGTAGGTTACACATCTTTAATGGGAGGCTACATTTTAAAGCAGGGGTAGCCAAACTACTGCCCACATGCCAAATCAGACTAACCATCTGTTGACATACAGCCTGTAAGCAAATAGCTTTTACATTTTTAAGTGGCTGAAACCACAAAAAGAAAATTATTTTTTTCTTTTCTTTTTTTTTTCTTTTTTTTATTTTATTTTTGAGACAGGGACAGACAGAGCATGAACAGGGGAGGGTCAGAGAGAGGGAGACACAGAATCTGAAACAGGCTCCAGGCTCTGAGCTGTCAGCACAGAGCCTGACGCGGGGCTTGAACTCACGGACCGTGAGATCATGACCTGAGCCGAAGTCGGCTGCTTAACCGACTGAGCCACCCAGGTGCCCCTGAAAATTATTTTTTTCTAAATGGTTAATTTTATGTTATGGGAACTTTACCTTATTTTTTAAATGTTTATTTATTTCTGAGAGAGTGAGAGCAAGTAGGGGAGGGGCAGAGAGAGAAGGAGACGGAAGATCCAGAGCAGGCTCTGTGCTGACAGCTGAGAGCCCGACATGGGGCTCGAACTCACAAGCCCTGAGATCATGACCTGAGCCCAAGTTGGATGCTTAACAGAGTGACCACCCAGGTGCCCCCCCCAAAATACTTTTATGACATAATGTAATTTGTAGTATATTTTATGAATATGATTTGAAATGCAATTTTCAGTGTCCATAAACAAATTACAAATGGGAAAAAGCATATACATTTGTTTATGTATTTTCTATGACTGCTTTAGCAAGGCAACAGAAAATCAGAGTGGTTGTGACGGACACCAAATTGTCCCCAAAGTTCAACATATTTACTATCTGGTGCCAACTCTTTTATAAGCCATTTTCCAAACCTAGGTGACCATGGAACCCTACTTCCTCAGTTTTCTGGGGAATACCAATAAACAACTGTAGGAATACCAGTATTCCAAGAAAACTGTTTGGAATATGATGACTTAACAACAAGCCAACAATCTCAAAAGAATGAATAAAAGAGTATAAATGCACTGGGAAAAAATTCACCATGATCAATACAGCCAACTTGATTACCACAGAGTTGGCTACTCTGTTAAGCATTTTAAATAGATTAAGTAATTTAATCCTTACAATAACCCTATGAATTTGAGAAAAGAGATATCTAGTAGGCAGTTGAACTGATGGGCCTGGGGCCAGGCCCTGAATTAAAGATGAATGTGGAAATGGTCAGTAAAGAAGGTAGCTGAAATAATGAAACCACCAAGATCAGAAGAGAGGCATATGGCACTGGTAGAATAACAGTCTATAAAAGAACTAAGGTGGGGGGGTTGGGGGGGGGAGACAGTCTTAGAGGAATAAGAAAACAAGAAGACAGTGGTATCTTGAAAGCCAAAGAAAGTATGTTTCAAGCAATAAGAAGTCATCAAATACTTTAAAGTGTTTATAAACAAGTCAAAATAAGGAATGCAAAATTTCCATTTGATTTAGTTTTTAGAATATTTCTAGTTACTGTGGAAAGCAGTTTCATGGCTAGAAGTAGAAGCCATATTGAAAAAGGTTGAGGAGTAGACACACACACACACACACACACACACACACACACACAGTGAGATACTACTCTGCCATGAAAAAAAAAGAAATCTTGCCATTTACAACAGCATGGATGTACTTTGAAGATGTTATGCTAAGTGAAATAAGTGAGACAAAGAAAGACAAATACCATAAGATTTCATCCATATGTGGAATCTAAAAAAATCAAAACAAATGAACAAACATAACAAAATACAGAAAAACTCATTATCTATATCTATATTGATATATAGATAGATATAGGTAACAGATTAGTGGCTACCAGAGGAGGAGGGTGAAAGTGGGCAAAATGAGTAAAGGGATCAATTATATGTATGTATGTTTGTATGTATGTATGTATGTATGTATGTGTATGTGTGTATACACACATACACAATATTTTCTTTATCCATTAACCCATCAAGGAACATTTAGGCTGTTACCATTTCTTAGTTATTATAAATAATGCTACAATAAACATACCTCTTTTTAATATACCTTTTCAAATCAGCATTTATGAGTTCTTTGAATACCCAGAGGAGGAAGAGCTGGTTCATATCTATTCTTAATTTTTTTTTATTAATCTCTACACTGTTTTCCCTAGTGGTTATACCAATTTTACATTCCCACCAAGAGTGTATCAGATATCCTTTTTCTCCACATCTTCTTCAACATTCGTTATTTCTAGTCTTTTTGATAACAGTTGTAATAGCCATTTTAACTGGTATGAGGTAATACTGCATTATAACTTGAATTTACACTCTCCTAATCATTAGTGACATGGAACAACCTTTCATGTGCCTGTTGGCCATCTCTATGTCTCCTTGGAAAAATGTCTTTTCAGAATGTCTATCCATTTTTAATTATTTTTTTGGTTGTTGTGTTGTATGAGTTCTTCATGTAATATGGATATTAATCCCTTGTTGGATATATGATTTACAAAAACTTTTCCCATTTACTATGTATCCCTTTTGTTTTGATGATGGTTCTTTCACTGTGCAGCTTTTTAGTTTGATATAATCCCATTTATTTATTTTTGGTTGTTTCCCTTGCCTCTGGAGTCAGATCCACAAAAATACCACTAAGACCAATATCAACATTTATCAACTATGTTTTATTCCAGGTATTTTATGTTTTCAAGTCTAACATTCAAGTCTTTAATCCATTTTGAGTTAATTTTTGTGTATGGTGTAAGATCGTGGCCTTGTTTCACTATTTTGCATGTGGCTGTCCAGTTTTCCTAATATCATTTACTGAAAAGATTGTCCTTTCTCCATTGCATGTTCTTGGTGCCTTTGTTGTAAATTAGTTGTCCATATATGTCTGAGTTTAGTTCTGGGACCTCAATTCTTTCTGCTGATCTGTATATCTGTTTTATGCCCTATATCACACTATTTTATAGCTTTGTAGTATAGTTTGAAACTAGGGAGTGTGATTTTTTCAGCTTTGTTATTCTTTCTCAAGATTTCTTTGGTTACTGAGGATCTTTTGCGTTTCCATACCAGTTTTAGAATTATTTCTTCTAAAAAAAAAAAAAAAAAAAAAAAAAAAAAAAAAAAAGAGGTTAGAGTGGAGGAAGAGAGCCAAAGCATAAGAGACTCTTAAAAATTGAGAACAAACTGAGGGTTGATGGGGGTGGGAGGGAGGGGAGGGTGGGTGATGGGTATTGAGGAGGGCACCTTTTGGGATGAGCACTGGGTGTTGTATGGAAACCAATTTGACAATAAACTTCATATATTGAAAAAAAAAAGAATTATTTATTCTAGTTCTGTGAAAAATGCCATTGGAATTTAGATAGGTATTGCCCTGAATCCATAGATTCCTTTGGGTAGTATGGACATTTTAATAATATTAATTCGTGCAATCCATGAGCATGGAATATCTTTCCGTTATTTGTGTCTTCTTCAATTTCATCATACAGGTCTTTCACCTCCTTGGTTAAATTTTTTCTTGGTTATTTTATTCTTTTTGATGTAACTGTAAATGGGAATGATTTCTTCTCTTTCTGATAATTCATTATTAGTGTATAGAAATGCCACTGATTTCTGTAAGTTGGTTTTGTATACTGCTATTTTGCTGGATTCATTTATTAGTTTTAACATTTTTTGGGTGGAGTCTTTTGGGTTTTTAATGTATAGTATGGTGTTATTTGTAAATAGTTTTATTTCTTCCTTTCAGATTTGGATGTCTTTTATTTTTTTTATTTGCCTAATTTTTATGGCTAGGACTTCCAATACTATGTTAAATAAAAGTGGTAAGAGTGGGCATCCTTGTCTTGTTCCAGATCTTAGAGAAAAAGCTTTCAGTTTCTTCATCAGAGTATCATGTTATTTGTAGGTCTGTCAGATATGGCCTTTATTATGTTGATGTATGTTTATTCTATATATAGTGTGTTGAGTTTTTGCCATAAAAGGATGTTGAATTCTGTCAAATGCTTTTCCTACATCTATTGAGAGGATGACATAGCATTTTTTCATTTTGTTACTGTGGTGTATCAAGTTGCTTGACTTGTAGATATTGAACCATCCTTACATCCTTGGAATAAATCCTATCGGATTATGGTATTTGGTCCTCTTAACGTATTACTGAATTCAGTTTGCTAATATTTTCTTGAGAATTTTTCCATCAGTGTTCATCAATGATACTGGCCTGTAATTGTGTGTGTGTGTGTGTGTGTGTGTGTGTGTGTGGTATCTTTGTCTGATTTTGGTATCATGGTAATGCTGCCTTCATAAAATGAGTTGGGAAATGTTCTTTCCTCTTCTTTTTTCTGCAACAGTTTGAGAAGAGTAAGTATTAAATCTTTCAATGCCTGGTAGAATTCACCAGTAAAGCCATCTGGTCCTGGACTCTTGTTTGTTGGTTTTTTTGATTACTGATTCAATCTCTTTATTAGTATAAAGATTTTCTATTTCTTCATGATTCAGGCTTGGAAGATTGTATGCTTATAGGAATTTATCAATTTCTTTAAGGTTATCCAGATTTTTGGCATAAAATTGTTCATAGTAGTCTCTTATGATTCTTTGCATTTCTGTGGTGTCGGTTTAACTTTTCCTCTTTCACTTCTGATTGTATTAAAGCTTGTTCTATTTTTTTATTGATTAGCCTAGCCAAAGGTGTGTCAATTTTGTTTATCTTTTCAAAGAACCACCTTATTGTTTTATTGATCTTTTTCTTTTGTTTTTGTGTGTTTCTTTGAGTCTCTATTTCATGTATTTCTGCTCTGATCCTTATAATTTCCTTCCTTTGACTGATTTTGGACTTCATTTGTTTTTCTTTTTTCTAGGTGTAAAGTTAGATTGTTTGAGATTTTTCCTGTTTCTTGTTAGATCTTTATTGCTATGATCTTCTAAGAACCACTTTTGCTGCATTTCAAAGATTTTTATATGTTGTATCTCTGTTTTCATTTGTCTTTAGGTAAGTTTGATTTCTTTGATGACCCACTGGTTGTTCAGTTGAATGCTGCTTGATGTCCACATTTCTCTGGTTTTTCCACTTTTCTTATGATTCATTTCAGATTCATACCACTGTGTTCAGAGAAGATGCCTAATATAATCTTCTTGAATTTATTTAAAATTGTTTTGCAGCCTAACATGATCTATCTGGAGACTGTTTCATGTGCACTTGAGAAGAATGTACATTCTGTTGCTTTTGGATAGAATGTTCTGTATAAACCTATTAAATCCATTTGGTCTAATGTGTCATTTAAGGCCAATGATTCTTTAAATGATCTACCCAGTGATGTAAAGGAGAAGTAAAGTCCTTTATTGTTGTATTGCTGTCAATTTCTCCTCTTAGGTCCCTTGATATTTGTTTTATATACCATAGTACTCCTATGTTGGGTGCATATATATTTATAAATGTTATGCCTTCTTGTTGGATTAATCCCTTTATCATTATGTAATATCCTTATTTGTTTATTATGACAGTCTTTTTTTTTATTTAAAAAAATTTTTTTAATGTTTATTTTTGACAGAGAGAGAGAGAGAGACAGAGCATGAACGGGGGAGGGGCAGAGAGAGAGGGAGACACAGAATCCAAAGCAGACTCCAGGCTCTGAGCTGTCAGCACAGAGCCCGAAGCAGGGCTCGAACTCACAGACTGCAAGATCATGACCTGAGCTGATGTCGGACACTCAACCGACTGAGACACTCAGGTGCCCCATGACAGTCTTGTTTTAAAACCTGTTTTGTATGCTGTGAGTATAGCTACACCAGTTTTATGTTTCCATTTGTATAGTTTCTACATCCCTTCACCTTCAGTCTCTATGTGTCCTTACTTATGAAGTGAGTCTCTAATAGGCAGCATAGAGATGGGTCTTGTTTTTATTTACCCATTCATCACTCAATTTCTTTTTTTCTTTAATGTTTATTTTTGAGAGGAGCTGAGGAAGGTGGGGGGTTGAGGATCCAAAGTGGGCTCTGTGCTGACAGCAGAGAGCCCAATGCAGGGCTCAAACTCATGAACCATGAGGTCATGACCCGGGCTAAAGTCAGATGCTTAATCGACTGAACCATACAGATGCCCCTCACCACTCAATTTCTTGACTGGAGTTTAGTCTCTTTATATTTAAAGCAATTAATGGGGTGCCTGAGTGGCTCAGTCAGTTAAGCGTCTGACTTTGGCTCAGGTCATGATCTCAGTTCATAGGTTTGAGCACCACATCAGGCTCTGTGCTGTTAGCACAGAGCTTGTTTTGGATTCTCTGTCTCTCTATGTCTCTCTGTCTGCTCCTTCCCCACTATGTCTCTGTGTCTCTTGAAAATAAACATTTATATAAATATAAATACACACACACACACACACACACACACACACACATATGGTAATGATGCAATTATTGATAGGTATGTACTTACTGCCATTTTGGGAATTGCTTTCTGTCCTTTCTCATGTGCTTTTCGGTATTTAAGTCTTTGTTTTGTGGTTACTGACAAGTTCACATATAGCTTCCTATGTACAGAATGATGTATTTTTTTTTAATGTTTATTTTTGAGAGAGAGAGAGACTGAGTATGAGAGCGGAGGAGGGGCAAAGAGAGAGGGAGACACACAATCCAAAGAAGGCTCCAGGCTCTGAGCTGTTAGCATTGAGCCTGACGCAGGGCTTGAACCCATGAACTAGAGATCATAACCTGAGCTGAGGTGGATGCTCAAGCGACTGAGCCAACCAGGTGCCCCTAGAACAATATATTTTGAGTTGACAGCAAGTTAAATTTGAACACACTCCATAATTTTACATTCCTGCCCTCTTGCCCATGCAATCTTTTTTTGATGACACATTTTACATCTTTTCATTTCTGAGCATCCCTAATGCCTAAACTTAACTAATTACTGTAGTTTTAATTTTCCTATTTTTGTCTTTTAACCTTCATATTTAAGTGATTGAGCCATCATTTTTACTACATATTTACCTTTTCCAGTGAGATTTTTAGTTTCTTATGTTTTCTTGTAATTAATTAGTGTCCCCCCTCCGTCCCCCCCCCCCACCCAGTTTAGAGAGGCCCCTTTATCATTTCTTGTAAGGTCAGTTGAGTAGTGATGAACTCCTTTAACTTTTGCTTGTAGTAATAGTCTCAAAAATCCTTCTCTTCATCAGATCTTTGATTCCCCTGCAAAGCTTTTGGTCTCTGAGCTTGAATATGGAGCTTTACTCCACCAATAATATGATATTCTTGTTGTAGTGCATTCTGAAGTTCTTCTCCTGAAGAAAACTGAATCCAACCCATGCCTCTGTAAAATCCAGTCTCTGTCAAAAGATATAGTGCACTTTCATATATGGCCAAACTGGGCAAAGTGTTCTCTCAGCTCACTCGAGGCTGCGGTCCAGGGAATTTTTCCGACAGAAGCCACAGGAGGGCTAGTACTCATGCACAGTGCCACAGAGTCTCTCACTAATGAAGTTGCCATCTTTAGATCTGTCTGGAAAACTCTTAATCTCTCCCTCAAGTCTGAATGATAATTTTGCTAGGTTGAGAACTGTTTGTTGGATGCCATTCTCTTCTGGTTTCAAAGTCTCTGCCGAAAAATCTGATGGCCTTATGGAGTTTCCCTTGTATATATTAAGTTGTTTTTATCTTGCTGCTTATAAGATTCTAACTTTGGGGCGCCTGGGTGGCTCAGTTGGCTGAGCGTCTGACTTCGGCTCAGGTCATGATCTCGCAGTTCGTGAGTTCAAGCCCCGTGTTGGGCTCTGTGTTGACAGCTCAGAGCCTGGAGCCTGCTTCAGATTCCGTGTCTCCTCCTCTCTCTGTCTCTCCCTCCCATGCTCATGCTCTCTGTCTCTCAATAATAAATAAATGTTAAAAAAAAAATTTTTTTTAATTTATTAAGATTCTAACTTTTACCATTTTAATTGTAATGTGTTTGGTGTGGATTGCTTTGTGTTCATCTTTTTTTGGAACTCTCTGGGTTTCCTGGACCTGTATGTCTGTTTCCTTTCCCAGATTAGGGAAGTTTCTAGCCTTTATTTCTTCAAATAGTTTTCTAGCCCTTTCTCTCTTCTTCTTCTGGGAGCCTTATGTTATTCTACTTGAAACTGTCTCTAAAGTGAATTTATCTTCATTTCTAAAAATTCTTTTTTGTTTTGCTGCTTTATCTGGGTATGTTCTACTGCTTTGTCTTCCAATTTGCTGATCTTGATCTTCAGTTTCACCCACTGTGCTGTTAAACTCCTTCTAGTGTACTTTACAGTTCAGTCATTATATTCTTCAGCTCTGTAACTTGTTTGAAGCTTATGTTTTCTCTTTGTTGAGGATCTCACTGTTCATTCATTCTTCTGCTGAGTTTGGTGAGCATCTTTATGACCATTACTTTGAACACTTTACCAGGTGGATGATTTATCTCCATTACATTAATGTCTTTCTCCAATGTTTTGTCTTGTTCTTTCATTTGAGACATTATCCTCCGTCTCATTTTGCCCAACTTTGTTTCTATGTATTAGGCAAAAGATATATCTCTCCCAATCTTAAAGGAGCCACCTTTTTAAGGAGATGGTACATGGATCCCAGAAATGTAATCCCCTCTGACGACCAAAGCTAGGCACTCAAGGGATGTCTCCTGTGTGGGATGTGCACTCCCATCTACTAAATGTGGCCGTATCTGTTGTGTAGTGGTTGGCAAGGTTATTGGCCAGCACAGCTCCAATATATGACTGGCATTGGAAAGTAGTTGTGGGCTAGGCTGTGACACATCCTTGCATGAGGATGTGGGGCAGAGTTCTCAGCAGGGCACACTCACTGACTCCAGCAGGGTAGAGGGACAGATCCAAAATGGCATCTACTGGCTGTGACAATGGAAAGGCAGGATGAAATTACAATTGGATCTGCCAATGACTCCATCCATGAAAAAAGTCCCAAAAGCTTCCTACCTCTCCAGTAGGCATTTTAAGATTAGTAAGTGAGTCTCCTCCACAACCGGTCTACTTGCTTTTCAAATTGGTATTTTTGAATTAGGTTTCAGGGAGAATGAGTCTGTGAGTGAGCCCTTTGGGGGAGGGGAGGTCTCTGTTCCCTATAAATCTACGGTTTTCATAGTCCTTGTTTTTCAAAACCTGGCATTTAGGGGTCTTATCTCTCTTGTGCTGGATTTAAAAGCTGGCATGCCTGATATGGAGCATCATGAGAGAATAGTTCAGTATTTTTGAGATCCCTCATGACTGTGAACTGCTCCAAATAGGATGTGTCTTTTTTGGCAAGACAGTGTCTCTGCCTCTCCTACGCATCTTGATGCTGTCCTTTTGTGTGGGGGCTCTGCTCATCCAGTTTTCTGGCCTTTTCCAGAGGAAATTATTCCATATGTAGCTGTCCATGGAGTGAATTTATTTATTTTTTTTTTTCCCCACAGTCTCCAAATTTCTTTTTTTAATTTTTATTTATTTTTGAGTGTGCATACACGCAAGTGGGGGAGGGGAGAGAGAGAATCTTAAGCAGGATCTACCCAGTGCTCCAGGGCTTGATCACATCACCAAGAGATCCTGACCTGAACCGAAATCAAGAGTTGAAATCAAGAGTCAGATGCTTAACCGACTGAGCCACTCAGGCACCTCTCCAAATTTCTCATAGTAGTATGGCATCAGTTCAATTCCAAATCCTCATTGAAATTTCATCAGCCCATGGAGTGAATTTATGAACTTCCTATGCCACCATCTTGAACTCAACTCCCTTTCCCTGATATCTTATTTAAAGCAATCTGTAAGTTGTACATGTATAAAGCCTATTCTTACGATCTCAATTAAACAATAGTTAATTGATGTTGGAACTCCTCCTTTGGTTATTTTGGAGAACACAGTAAGCCTTAAGAAATTACTATAAACAGTACAAAAAACAAATGTGCCTCTTCTATGGCTCTTTCATGTTTAGACTATACTATTAAATTTTGTGGAGATTAAAATATAACATTATTGGGGAATGTTCTTGCTTGAGTCAGAGGAGGCAAAACGAAATAACTTCTAGTGAATTGTATCACAGTTGACAAAGGGGCTTATTATTATCTATTGATTGGATTGGAGTTGTTATCTGCTCTATGGTAGTTTCTTTTTTTTATTATTTTTTTAATGTTTATTTATTTTTGAAAGAGAGAGGGAGAGAGGCAGAGTATGAGCTGAGTAGGAGCAGAGAGAGAAGGAGACACAGAATCTGAAGCAGGCTCCAAGTTCCAAGCTGTCAGCACAGGGCCTGATGCAGGGCTTGAACTCATGAACTAAACTGCGAGATCATTTAACCAACTAAGCCACCCACGTACGCCTATTGTAGTTTCTGTTACATTCTCTGCAGAGGAGGAATTCTGTTTTTTCGTTTGTTTGCTTGTTTGTTTTTTAAGTGGGCTTCACACCCAACATGGAACCCAATGTGAGGCTTGAACTCATGACCCTGAGTCAAGACCTCAGCTGAGATCATGAGTTGGATGCTTAACCAATTGAGCCACCCAGGCACCCCCAGCGCAGGAATTCTTAGTACATTTTATCTCTGCTACTCTTCTAGCAAGATAAGAAAATTAAAAGCTTTTTGTGAAGTTGTAAAAACAACTACAACAACATTATAACATTATATATTAATTTATAGTTGATTATTTGATTTGTCCAAGTACACATCTGTGTAAGAAGACTTAACTGCTTCTCATACCATCTGTGTAAGAAGACTTAATTGCTTCTCATACCCTAGAATTTTATCACGATGAGAACTAAGAGACTGGATTGAGTACACGTGTTGAATTGGCATTTAATTATTACATGTGAAAAAGAAGGTATTTCAAAACAGTTCTATTATAAACATACATTGTCTTACACAGGAGATGATGAATATAAGAAGTTTTATTTGGATGTACTTTGAAAAAACAGAAAGAGAGAAAGCAACAAAAGCAAGTGTAATAGTCTCAAAAAATATTCCAGATAATCTCTAATTATGTGTTTCTAGCTTTTGCAAATTTCTGTGAATTCTGGTTGCACGTGCCAGTACACTTGAGGATACCTGCTTTAACAACCTAAGACTGAAGCGGGGGGTTGGGGGGGGGTGGTGCCTGGGTGGCTCAGTTGGTCAAGCATCTGACTTTGGCTCAGGTCATGATCTCACAGCTTTGGAGTTCAAGCTCCACATTGAGATCTGTGCTGACAGCTCAGAGCCTGGAGCCTGATTCGGATTCTGTGTCTCCCTCTCTCTCTCTCTGCCCCTCCCCACAAAAATAAATGAACATTAAAAAAAAATTGGAATGCAAACTGGTGCAGCCACTCTGGAAACAGTATGGAAGTTCCTCAAAAAATTAAAAATAGAACTACCCTATGACCCAGCAATTGCACTACTAGGGATTTATCCAAGGGATACAGGTATGCTGTTTCGAAGGGGCACATTCATTCCAATGTTTATAGCAGCACTATCAACAATAGCCAAAGTATAGAAAAAGCCCAAATGTCCATCGATGGATGAATGGATAAAGAAGATATGGTATATAGATATACAATGGAGTATTACTCGGCAATCAAAAAGAATGAAACCTTGCCATTTGCAACTACATGGATGGAAGTAGAGAGTATTATGTGAAGCAAAATTAGTCAGAGAATGGCAAATATCATATGACTTTACTCATATGAGGACTTTAAGATATAAAACAGATGAACATAAGGGAAGGGAAACAAAAATAATATAAAAACAGGGAAGAGAACAAAAACATAAGAGACTCTTAAAGATGGAGAACAAACAGAGCATTACTGGAGGGGTTTTGGGAGGGGGGGTGGGCTAAATGGGTAAAGAGCATTAAGGAATCTACTCCTGAAATCATTGTTGCATTATATGCTAACTAATTTGGATGTAAATTAAAAAAATAAATTAAATAAAGTTAAATTTAAAAAGAACCTAAGACTGAAGGAATAGGAGAATGAGAAATTATGAGAATCTAGTGACAGATCTCAATTGGACGTTTTTTGGATTAACAATATAAATTCTAAATATCTTCTAGCTATAAAAATTCACCATTCTATGTAAAAGTAAGTACACAAATTTACAAGCTACATGACAATCAAACCATTCACAATTTGGCTACAATCCAAACGTTCCAGCATGATGCTTTAGTCATTTGAAAATTGTCATGTTTCCCAAATACATACTTTCCTTTCTTAGTGCCTTTTTCATCCTTTTCACTTAAAATTCAGTCTTCTAATTCCTCTTGCCCTTGGTGGTTCAGCTCAGTTCAGTACACATTCATTAAATGTCTTATATGTGACAAAGGTCACATTAAGCACTGAGCCAAGATAAGGCCTCCATCTTAAAATGTTACCCCGAGAAATCTAGGTAACTAGAACACGGGTACATGTGAAGTCTGTTGGTAGACTGAGCCTGGAGTGCCCTAAGAACTCTGTGAAACAATAAGGTAGGTTGAAGCTTTAGGCCTTTTGAAACTCCGGGGAGAACAGGGAATTTCAATATGTTGTACTGGGTTGAAACTGGTGGCCTAATGGATTTTGAGGCCTTTTGAGGCAGTGCACACTAAGTAGTAATTTATTTATCAGCTCTTCAATTATATTTTAAAAAGGAATTGCTTGTTTCCTTCTAAAAAGTTATCTGTGATACTTATAAAATTGGAAAATAAACTCCAATTTGCTTAACATGTGTATCTAAGAATTATTTCTTCTACATTTCATTAATATTGTCTCTCCATTAAAACAAAAGAATCTTAAATTATTTAATTTAAGCAAATAAGTCTGTATTCTGGATACTTATGTTGTAAAATAAGCATATACCATTATTTCATAAAGCACATGTGTTTAAAAATTTCAAGTATCAAGAGATTGAGAAGACAAGCCACAGACTGGGAGAAAATATGTGTAAAATAAAGAAGATATATATATATATGAAAAAATGTTCAACATCATATGTCAATAGAGAACTACAAATTAAAACACTAATGAGGTATCGCTACACACCTATTAGAATGGCCCAAATCCAAAACACAAACAATGTCAAATGCTGGTGAAATAAAACGGACTCTCATCATTGCTGGTGGGAATGAGAAACTGCACAGCCACTTTTGAACACAGTTTGGCAGTTTTTTGCTCAAAAAACTAACCCTTACTCTTACCATACAATCTAGCAATCATGCTCCTCAGTATTTATCTGAATGAACTGAAAACTTATGTTCACATAAAACTTACATCCCAAAACCTGGACAGGGATGTTTATAGCAGCCTTACTCATAATCGTCACAATCTGGAAACAAGTAAGATGTCCTTCAGTAGGTAAATGGATAAATTGTGGTAGATCAAGACAATGGAATATTATTTGGCACTAAAAAGAAATGAGCTATAAAAGCCATAAAAAGATGTGACAAGAACTCAAATACATATTACTAAATGAAAGAGCCATTTTGCAAAGTGTATGTACTATAAAATTCCAACTACACATTTTGGAAAAGGCAAAATTATGGAGACAGTAAAAAAAATGGTTTTCAGGGGCTAGGGAAAGAGAGAGATAAATGAGAGCACAAGGATTTTTAGGTCAATGAAACTATTCTATATGATACTACAATGGGTGATACATAACATTATACATTTTTCAAAATGCACAGAATGTACAAAACTATGAGTGAATTCTAATATAAACTATGGACTTTGGGTAACAACAATGTATTAATGTAGCTTCATTGATTGTTAACAAATATACCCTGGTACCCACAATTGATGGGAGAGATTATGTATACATGGGGATGGCAGTGATGAAGATTTTTTGTACTTTCCACCCAATTTTGCTATTAACCTAAAACTGCCCTAAAAAAATAAAATTAATATAACAAATATATTTAGTAACTAAAGTCATGGTTAAGAGTCTCTGTTTAGAGAATGATACAGACTGGGAGAAAATATTTGCAAACCACATATCTGACAAAAGAGTAGACTAAAGAACTCTCAAAATGCAACAATAAACAAACTCTCTAATTAGAAAATGGAAAGAAGACATTAAGAATTATTTCACTGAAAAGAATATACAGATGACAATCATATGAAAGGATAGTCAACATCATTCTCCCTTAGAGAAATGCAAAGTAAAAACCACAATGAGCTAGCATTATACAATTATCAGAACTGCTAAAATAAAAATAGAGACAACACCAAATGCTAGCAAGGATGTGGGAAAACAGGATCACTTACGCACTGCTGCTGGGAATGTCATATGGTGCTACCAGTCTGGAAAACAGTTTGACAGTTTCTTAAAATATTAAATATGCAACTACCATATCATCTAGAAACTGTACATCTGGGCATTTATTCTAGAAAAACATAAACTTAAGTTATACAAAAACCTGTACACAAATGTTTATAGGTTTTTTCCATAATAGACAAAAACAGGGGGGGCGCCTGGGTGGCGCAGTCGGTTAAGCGTCCGACTTCAGCCAGGTCACGATCTCGCGGTCTGTGAGTTCGAGCCCCGCGTCAGGCTCTGGGCTGATGGCTCGGAGCCTGGAGGTTGTTTCCGATTCTGTGTCTCCCTCTGTCTCTGCCCCTCCCCCGTTCATGCTCTGTCTCTCTCTGTCCCAAAAATAAATAAAAAAACGTTGAAAAAAAAAAATTTAAAAAAAAAATAAATAAAAAAAAAATAGACAAAAACAGGAAACAACTCAGATGTCCTTCCACAGGTGACCGGTAAAACAAACTATAGCACATCCATACCATGGAATATCACTCAGTAATAAAAAGGAATGAACTACTGATAGATGCAACAATCTGGATTAATCTCCAGATAACTATGCAGAGTAAAAAACAATCTGAAAAAATTATACACTGTATGATTCCATTTATATAACATTCTTGAAATGAGAAAATTATAAAAACGGAAAACAGATTGGCTGCCAAGAACAAGGAAGGTGGGGTGAGAGGGAAGTGGGTGTGAGTATAAAAGGGGATCTCTGTAGTGATAGAAGTGTTCTGTATCTTGACTATATCAAAGTCCATATCCTGGTTGTGATACTGTACACAATATCACATCCTGGTTTTGTAAGATGTTACTGCTGGGGAAACTGGGGATCTCTCTGTATTATTTTTTACAACTATATGTGATTCTACAGAATCTACAATCATCTCAAAATAAAAATATTAATTAAAATAACGTGATTTCATTCAGATTAAGGTGAAGAATTAATTAGTATCTTGTCCATTTTGGCTCAATATCTGACTAGCCATACAAATCCTAAATACAATTCTAAGAGCATCTCTTATTAGTGCGGGGAATCAAATGAAGTTCAAATGCTAGGTAAAATTCTAATCTTGTTGCAATACTGGCAATCACAAGCATAGATGCAGAAGATGATGTAAGTAATAAATCCAAGACTGGATGGACTAAAACATAGCACACAAAAAGCCCAAGGACACATTCCAAGCAAAATGCTAAACTTACCCAGTTCTAGAACTATACATCACTATAAAATAGGAAGAGATCTCTTGGACATGACATGAGCTGCGGCTGCTCTGCCCTATCTCACTTTATGGATTTATGACAGTTTTCCTGTTAAAGAACCATCCCAGAAACCATGTGTGCCTTACATATTTGCCATTCCTACTCTGGTATGACATAAATAAATCATGGGGCTTGGGTCAGTACAGCCAGCCTGTAAAGTGATTCATGAGGCCAGCAGTACCATCCCCTAGGACTGTGTACTTTATTACAGTAAACCTCAGAACAAGATACAATTTCCTGACTCAAGAAGCAGCCTTTAAATCAGGACACCTGGACAGCCCTGGAATCACTTAAAAATACAATAGATCTCAATCCACCATTGTTACTCAGTGCTGGCCTGCACTTGCCCCAGCTCTGTTCCTTTTAACACTAAATACAAAATTCAAAATGAATCCCCTCTGAGTGAATTATTATGGTAACAGAACTACAGAATAAATTTGAATGCATCGCATCCTTTGATCTCTTTTGTTCCCTGTTTTTCCCTAACTTTATTTACCCATTCAAAAAATAATATTCCCCGTGTCAAATTTCCCAGGCTTTAAAACTCATAAAGCAAGAGCACCATTCGGTACCTAAAATAAAAAAGCAAATGACTGAACCTGGTTTCCCTCTAGATAACTCAATAAGGAACACCATTTAGAGCAATCCTAGAGACAAAGTTGCCAGGGCATTCTTTGGGTTTGGAGACCTATTCTGCATCAGTATGATTTATATAGGTATCATGTATACTTTAAACCAAGACTGGCAATAATTCCATATTCTTGTTTGGAAAAACTGGAAATATAACCAGTTGTAAAAGGCATGATTTTTGAACTCCTAAGGGCTTTTTACATTAGCATCTACATATAATTATCAAACTCTCTTTTTATGTCCTCAACTCTGAATAAAATGCTTAAAGCCACTAAAATAAACAAAACCACATTCCCAGTTATCAAAAAGAACTACTTATGAGTAAGATGCTGAACAGTTTATAGCTAGATAATCAATATCAGTTTGCGAATTTACTGAGGCTTCCGAATCAAAGGCCCATGACATACTAATATTATTTTATACTTCTTCTTGAAGAAATCCTGGAGAAAAAGTGTTGGGGCTCCCCATGATGGCCACAGAACTGATCCCAACGCCCTGATCTTCTATGATACAACTGAGGCAAATTTATTTTTATTCAATAAAGACTTACTTTGACTGTTTATGTTTTGGGCACATGCAGCCAATAGGTACAAAAAGCTGCAGTGTTCTACTACATTCCTTTGCAGTAAGAATCAGACTAAGAGAAAATACGTAGTCTTGCTCCTTAGCCTCTTCACACCTTCCCAAGTCATCAAAATGACTGGACTGTACGCATGCATGAGGTGTTCAAAAATTTGAGCATGGCAATTGGAGATCAAGGCAAACTAAAATAACAGATTCATAGACCTATCGAGGCAAAAGCTTTCCAGTGAATCAAAAGGAGAAAAAAGAAAGGACTATGGGAATTCTCAGCAACTACAAACAAACTACATGTTGATGATATGACTGCTCATAAATCTTAGGGGACACAGGTCTTTGTAAATCTTGTCATATTATGTTTTAAGACATTACACAATTTTTTCCTTAAGCTGATACTTTACCACTGACCATACAGTTGAACAAGTTTCCTAGAAAGAATTCAATAATAAAAATTCTTTAATTAATAAATATTAAAGCTTCAGTAAACAAAAGGGGCAGATATGTTCCTTTTTAATGACCTCAGGCTCACTTCAAGCATCTGTGTCTTGCTAGAAAAGACACTCAAATCAGGAAGAGGCAGTTGGCAGATCACTTACATCAGTCATGCATGGAGTTGTTTCTCACTAGGAAATGCCACAAGCCTTCATGGCCTGCCAGACAGTATAAATAAACACTGCAGATAAGCTTTAAAATGGATCACCCAAAAGATTCTTTAAATACAGAGGACAAACTGAGGGTTGGTGGAGGTAGGGGAGTGGGTTAAATGCGTGATGGGCATTAAGGAGGGCACTTGTTGGGATGAGCACCGGGTGTTATATGTAAGTGATGAATCACTGGGTTCTACCCCTGAAGCCAAGACTACACTGTATGTTAACTAATTTGAGAATAAAAATAAAAAATAAATAAATAAAATGGATCACACTCTAAAGAATCAACATATTGGAGAAATATTTGAAAAATGTCGAAAAGTTCTCTTCTAGAAAAGCCTTGAATTCTTAACCTGACAACAAATGAATACTTTCTGGGGTAATGTGAAACTTGATAACAATCACAACATTTATTTAGTATTTTGTAGGAAATACTTCTTAAGGATTATCAAAACAGACATGCTTGAGTTTTACAGAATTTCTCTACCTGGAAATTACCATATTACTTCAATTTCCCTCTTCAAGGTAGTTAATTTTGATTTGGATGCATTTAAAGACATTTTTGGAGGGGTGGGTGCCTGGATGGCTCAGTTGGTTAAGCATCCAACTTTGGCTCAGGTCATGATCTCACAGTCCATGAGTACAAACCCCAGGCCTGGAGCCTACTTCAGATTCTGTGTCTCCCTCTCTCTCTGCCCTTCTCCTGCTCGCACTCTCTCTCTCAAAAATGAATAATAACGTTAAAAAAATTTATTTTTGAGAGAGAGACACAGAGTGTGAACAGGGGAGGGGCAGAGAGAGAGGCAGACACAGATCCAAAGCAGGCTCCAAGCTCTGAGCTGTCAGCATAGAGCCTGACACAGGGGTCAAATTCACAAACCATGAAATCATGACCTGAGTCGAAAGTCAGCTGCTCAAGGGACAGAGCCACCCACGCGCCCCTTGATTTGGGTGTATTTTAAATTGACTAATAAGGTAAGCACAGTTTGAAAAAGTAAACTGTGGCTCTAGCACACTAGTACTGGCACTAAAATATAACCTAGTATTTCAACGATATATTTCAAAAAATACATTTGAAAACTGCCAAGAGGATACCGAAAGATGAACAATTGTGCTTGTCTCAATTCTAAACTATGAACTATAAAATACCATCCTCAGTTGATTCTGGCCCCAAGTCTAGAAAAAAAACACAAAACAAAAAAAAACAAAAAGCAAAAAACTTCAAAACTATCTAGCTATTAAAAAAACAAATGTCAGGGGCATTCACTTTCGAATGTCCCCTCTGTAAAGAGAGCTTTCATACTATTTTTACTTTCTAATCTTATACTCTAATACACTTTTTCCTACTGCTCAAAAAATAACAACAAAATCCCACAGATGTCACAACATACTCTGTTTCCTGAGTATCAGCTGACTGATAATATCTACTTACTCTGTTAGGGTCAATCAATCAGTGATTCTCCTAGAAATAAAAGGAGGATTGTCAATTTTTTGAGTTGGGCCATAGCTGACTAAGGTTTTTAATTGAAACATGAAATTCCTCCTGTCATTAAGGATTATGATCCCCTTTAAAGTTTACCAAGTTTTACCCTCTCAGTTTCCTCCTTTGTAAAGAGGGACCTATATTAAATATATATGAACATTAATAAATATTTACAAATAGCACTGAAGAAATGTAAAGGATATAATGTAATATGAAAAAAGTACAGGTTTTCACCTAAGAAAAACCCTTTCAATATTCTCTCCAGTATTAGTGATTTCTACAGATCGACATGCAGCTACACAAGACGACAAACCTATTCTTGTCACTCAGGTCCACTTCTCACCCAGACTACTTACTGTCACTGATTCTACCATGAAGATAAGCCAGATGGGGTGCCTGGGTGGCTCAGTCGGTTGAGTTGTCCAACTTTGGCTCGGGTCATTATCTTGCGGTTCGTGGGTTCAAGCCCCACGTCAGGCTCTGTGCTGACAGCTTGGAGCCTGGAGCTTCTTCAGATTCTGTGTCTCCCTCTCTCTCTCTCTACCCCTCCCCTGCTTGTGCTCGCTTTCTCTCTCTCTCAAAAATAAACATTAAAAAAAAAAGATAAGCCAGTTACTGTGCAAAATGTAAGGCTTTTATTTATATGTGTAAAGAGAAAACATAAACATGTTATGTATAATATGAGCTTATCAGAAACGACATTTTTCACAATTATATGGAGGAATCGGAGTCATTTAATGTTTAATGACAAAAAAATATACGGGGCGCCTGGGTGGCTCAGTTGGTTAGGCATCTGCCTTTGGCTCAGGTCATGATCTCACAGTTCATGAGTTCGAGCCCTGCATCAGGCTTTGTGCTGACAGCTCAGAGCCTGGAGCCTGCTTCGGATTCTGTGCTTTCCTCTCTCTCTGCCCCTCCCCCACTCGCACTCTCTCAACAATAATAAACATTAAAAAAAAAGTTTTTTAAGTATTTTTTTCCTCCTGTGATCTCTAGACATCACAGAGTAAATGTGTTCAATCTGCAATAAAAAATTAAGCAAGTACTAAATAAACATTAAGCAGACTATGAAAATAAATACACAGGTAAAAAAAGGAAGACCCAAATTCTTAATTTCATTTGGCTACGCTGAACTTCTGTACATCTTCAATAAAACAGCTGTAGGTGTTGGACACTATGGATATAAGCTGAAAGAAACACAATCTCTGCACTCAAGAATTTATGGTCCAGGGACTGGTAAACTATAACCCAGGAGCCAAATTTACCTGCTGCCTATTTTATTATGATTATAATTAGCAGTAGTAGTAGTAGTAGTAAAATGTACATAAAAGTTACCACTGTAACCATCAAGTGTAAGATTCAGTGGCATTAAGTACACCGCAGTGTTGTACCACTACCACTATCCATTTCTGGAATGTGTTCATATCTTTAAACAGAAACTCTACACCCATGAGACAATAATTCCCCATTCCCCGCTTGCTCAGCTCTTGGTAACTTCTATTCTGTATTCTGTCTGTATAAATCTGCCTATTCTAAGTACCTCAGATAAGCAGAACCATAAAATATTTGTCCTTCTGTGTATGGCTTTATTTCACTTAATGATTTCTTTTTTTTAAATTTTTTAAACATGTTTATTTTTGAGAGAGAGCACGTGTGGGTGCGCGTGTGCAAATGGGGGAGGGGCAGAGATAGGAGGAGACAGAGAACCTGAAGCAGGCTCCACACTGTCAGCAACAAAGTCTCACAAGGGGCTCAAACCCATGAACCACAAGACTGTGACTTGAATCGAAGTCGGACACTCAACCCATTGAGCCACCCAGGTGGGGACCCCACTTAGCATAATAATTTCTAGGTTCACCCATGTGGCAGCACATGCCAGAATTTCATTTCTTCTCAAGGCTGAATAATATTCCACTGCGTGTATACACACACACAAACCACATTTTATCCACTTATTTGTTGATAAATACTTAGGTTGCTTCCACCTCTGGCTATTGTAAATAATGCTGCAATGAACAATGGTGTACAAATATGTGTTTGAATTCCTGCTTTCAATTCCTTTGGGTATACACCTAGAAGTAAAACTGCTATGACACTTGTTTTTGTAAATGAAGCTGTCCTGTTACACTGCCACATGTATTTATTTACATATTATTTATGCTTGCTTTTACACTACAATGACACAGTTGAATAGTTATAAAACAGACCATATGACCTACAAAGTCTAACATGTTTTCTATCTGGCCCTTACAGAAAAAGGTTTGCTGACTCCTTTTATTGTCCATCGTCTTATGATGTGGAAGAGGTGGAGAAACAGCTAATTTTGTCTTGTAAAGTTATGAGGACTCAGTGTGTGTGTGGGAGGGTGGATGTACACGTGTGTGTGTGTGTGTGTGTGTGTGTGTGTGTGTGTGTGTGTATTTTTGGAGGGGGTAATGGAAATGGTATCCTAAAATCCTAACAATACTACCTTGGAAAAAATTATTTATATTTTGTTTTCACACTGAGGTTAGGGTTACCATATAACTCACTAAATTAAAGCATTTAGTTTAGGCTTTCCAAACTATACTTCAGAGCTTCACTGAGCTTCTCATTTTAATGATTATAGGTTAGCTATACTTCCTTGTTTTCTCAACACTATATTCTCCCTTGGCTTCCTTAAAATCATACTTTGCTGGTTTACTATCTAGCTCATAACATTTCTTCTTCATTTTGCTGGGTCATTTCCCTCGCATCCACATGTTGAATTCCCTAGTGATCTATCTTACGGTCCTCCTCTCATTTTATACTCTTATTCATTCCCTTCTGTTTGAACTTCAGACCTACGATATCCAAATGTCTATTGGCTATATCTATCTTACTGTCCTGCATTTCAGTGGACCAATATCCACCTGTTTCTCAACTCAGACACCTAAGAGTCATCCTTAACTCCTCTATTTCCTACCTCACCACAACCAATCAAAACCAATAAATTATTATGTCTTTTCTTTCAAATATTTCTCAATCTCTTAGATCTCGTAAGCACTGCTTTATTTCAGGATCTCAAAAACTCTGGATTACTACAGTATTTTCATGACTTTAATTTTCTCCTCTATACCTCATTCTTCACAGCAGAATCATATATGTGAAATGCAAATATAAATGTCACTTCTACGCTCAAAACACTCAATAGCTTTTTATAGCTCCTAGGATAGGATAACCAGCCTCCCAATATAGCCCCCATTGATCCCCACAATCTGGTAATTATACCCTTTTGTACCTTCTTTCTACATGATACCAATGGTGATCTGTGTGATCAATATAAGATGGTAGAAGTGATGTAAATCACTTCAAGATCATGTTATAAAAAATACTGTGGCTTCTGTCTTCAGTGTCCCCTCACCCAGGGATCACCCACTCTCTGGGAAGCCAGCTGCCATGCTGTGAGCAGTCCTACAGAGAGGCCCATTCTGTGAGGAAATAAAGTCTCCTGCAAATAGCCAATGAAAAAATGAGGACTCTTCTCAACAGCTACATGAGTTTGCCATCCTGGCCAAAGTTTTTGATACCACAATCGAACTTCAGATGACTGCAGCCTCAGCTGACATCTGAACTGCAATCTCGTGAGAGGTCTGGTATCAGAAGCACACAACTAAGAGGTTCCCAAATTCCTGACCATCAGAAGCTGAGATAATTTTTGTTTTCGGTAATTAAATTTGGGATAACATGTTACGTGGAAATAAATAACTAATATAGGATAAAGGCTAAATTCCTTAGTTATGGTCCATAAGGCCTTTCATGAGCTATGATTATGGCTCTATCTCCCTCCTCACCCATTTTAATTTATGCTTCAATATTACTCAGTTACTTGTAATTCTCTATGTCTTATCAACCGTTACCCAGCTTTCAAAATCCTTTTCTGACATCATAACCTTCTAAAGCTGTCACTGCCCATCAATTCCTATGTCCCTTCTCATGTAATTTGATGACTGCCAGAATTCTGTACTACTTTTATACATGGCCAACTGCACAGTACAATTTGAGTTGTTGTCAATATGTGAATGGTACAATGTGGCCACACACAACCATGTATATGTTTCTATTTTTTATCTTGACCATGCTTTAAAGTATTTTGTACATCCCTCCTTGGCATCTAAAATAGGTATTTGGTAAACACTTATTGAATTAACAGACTTGTGTTAAATTTTCAATATAACCAGATTACACAAACACTTAAAATATGTAATTTTAGGGGCACCTGGGTGGCTCAGTAGGGTAAGTGACCAACTCTTGATTTCAGCTCAGGTCATAATCTCACAGTTTGTGAGTCTGAGCCCCACACTGGGTTCTCTGTTGTCAGCACAGAACCAGCTTCAGATACTCTATCTCCAGCTCTCTCTGCCCCAACCCCTCTCTAAAATAAACATTAAAAAAAAAAGTGAGGTAACAAAATGCTGAGGATTCTGAGTAACAACTCCAAATTTGGAGAAAATAAGATTGAAGGGTGAATTGACAGCTCAAGAAATGAAAATCAAGAAACATACTTATTTACAGAAGCCTCAGTACAGGCAAAAAAACCCTACCAGGATAGGTTGTTGTCCGGGGATCACTAAAGAATTTCACAAATGATTTGAACTCTCCTCACTCCTACCAAAGTGAGTATGTGACATTTTATCAAATTTCACAAGACAAAAAAACTGAGCCCAGGTTGTCCAACAAAGACTGTGCAGGGCCCTAGCTGAGGGCTGTGCCTTCTCCTTACACCCCTCAGGCTATAGAAAAGCAGAGTGACTCCATTTGGAGCCCTTAGGCTACTGTCTACAAGGAGGAAGCAATCAGGTTTCAGATAAGGTGGGGGTAGTAGGAAAGGTATCAGGGAACACTCACTCACTCCATGTTAGAAAAATATCCAAGAATTTCATAACCAGCTAAATAATTCTTTAAGTATAATGGCAAAATTAACATCATCAGGCATGCAAAAACAAAAACAAACAAAAAGAATTCAGTATCCACAAATCTTTCCTGAAAAAGCCAATTAAAGATAAAATTCGATAAACAAACAAAAAAGAAACAAAGCAAAGAATTTAGGAAAGTAAAGAGAAAATGTGATAACGGTTAGTGATAAGCACTGAATTTAAATGTAGAATCCAGATTTAAGTAAATCTGGGAATTAGTTATAAATTCAAATGTAAATGTTACAAACCTTGGTGAAGGTGAAATGAAAAAAAATCTTTATATACTGGTAAGAAGTGTTAATTTGCTAATTTTTTAGAGCACAGGGTGAATTAAAACTTAGATTAAATAATGAAAAACATGACCCTAATCTCTTAATCTTTTTCCTTACCCTTCAGAGGGTATCTTGGAAATTCTTTTCCTATGTGGTAAAGAAATACTCAGTTGAAATTCCATTTGCTCATTCTGTTAAAATTAAATTCAATTTATATTCAAGCTGGAGTGTTATTATGGTTCCATTATGTTCTCCCTATTTTCCCTTTTGTATATGTGCATAGATATATGACAAGAATCAGTACTCGCCTACTTGATTTCTTTTTTGTTTATTGAATTTTATCTTTAATTGGCTTGTTCAGAAAAGATTTATGGATACTGAATTCTTTTTTTTTTTGTTTGTTTTGTTTTTGCATGCCTGATGATGTTAATTTTGCCATTATACTTAAAGAATTATTTAGCTGGTTATGAAATTCTTGGATGTGTTTTTTCTAAGGTGGAGTGAGTGTTCACTGATACCTTTCCTACCCCCACCTTAATCTCAAACATGGTTGCTTCCTTCTTCTAGACAATAGCCTAGTACAAGTAATGTTTATTTCCTAAGTACTTTACTTTGAGCTAATTTTTGCCTTATTCTTTCTACTTTTGCTCTAGCTTAAACTTTCAAAAAGAATAACAAATAGATAAATAAAAAACTCTGACTTGAGGTACACTATCAGACACAATAGCAGGTGCTTTGGACTTCAATGTTGTCATATACTTCCTGTGTGACTTGAGACAAGAGACTTCTCAAACTTCATTTTTCTTATCTATAAATTGGGAATACGGATTCTTAAACTTCCCAGAGTAGTTGTTAAGACTGAGGCAGTTACAAATAATATGCTTCATTACAACTGTGAATCTGGCACATGGTAGGAAATTAACAAATATTAATATTCCTTACAGAGTTTGGGCTGTGAGAACAAAAGCAGAAAGAAGAAACCCAATTATAGCCTGTGTTTTATATTTGTCTCCAATTATATCTTTTAACCTCTAGTCAAGTCACGAGTCTTATTTCCCTAGACTCGTGTGGCTAAGGACTGTTTGCTTTGTTACATTACAACATGATGACCAAAATGTACTGTAGAAGGGTTTCAAAATATAAACTATCATTTGGTTCCAGAGTCTTTCCTCCTGCTAAGAAATCTGTATCTTCTTGATTCAAAGCAAAGAAAATATTATTTTTAAAGTGTATTAAAAATCTCTTTTCCCCATTGAGATGCTGACAGGATCTACCGCATCCTGAAAACAAGGTCATGATTAGCAAAAAAACAAAACAAACCACACGCACACACACACACGCACACGCGCGCGCGCGCACACACACACACACACACACACACACACACACACACACACACACACACACATATACACACAACAACACACAGGAGTGGATCAGTGAACTTAAAAAAAAAAAGAGAGACAAAGAAAAAAAGACCTTCCCCCAAAAGTGGACACTCCCCTGCCTTTGGTTCTATGAAACTATAGTTACATGTTTTATTTGTGAACAAAGATAAAAATGTTTTTACACATGAAATCCATGATTAAAAGATAAGCTTCAGAATATAGGCTTTTTAAGCATATTAGCATGTAGTTTAGAAGCACTATTAAAGGGAAGCCCAGCACTATCATGAATTCTATATGAGCTGATCTTTACCACTGCAGAGAATGAAATATTTAAAGTATCTGAGACTTGAGTTGGGAGAGAGTGAAGAAGTTGCAAGACACAGATGCGCAGAGAGGGTAGAAAGTAAGTGATGGTAAAAAAAAAAAAAAAAAGGTGATGAAAGTAATGAGTTGACAGTAACCCCATAACTTCCTAAAAAATAACTCGGTATCAATACCAATATAAATAAACTCTAAAGTTACAATCTGCTTCAAGGAAGAATAGACCTGTAGTTTCTATGCTAGATATGACGCTCCTGATGTAGCTTATAGGAACCTTTTAAATTAAAAGCAGCATGATGACTGAATGTGATATTTTCATGCCAAAATGATGAGAGGCAGAGTTCTGAAACTGTAAAATACGAAGACTGGTATCAAAGCTGATGCAATTTATTATTTTTTAAAATTTAATTGTCCCATGAAATATTTAAAAATCAGTGATACAGGTAAAAGGGGAAATACTAGTTGTAACAAATGGTACTTTCTTTGGAGTGATGGAATCTATAATGGAAAAAAATGGTCACTTGCTTATAAAGCTTATTTGCACAAGGCTCTGTTGATCTTGTGTTGCCTACATGAGAAATCCCCAGAGGAGCTGTAAAGTCGCCTTTAAGTCCAGGTGCTCCTATTCTTGTCTGTCAAAACAGGGACATTTTCTTAACAAACATTTCAAAACTGTCTAGTGGCAGGACTGGCTAGTTTAGGGACTGGAGGGAGTTATAGACAGCATGAGTGACACTCAAAAAAGACAGACTACATATATACTGATATTTATTTCATTCAAATTCTATGAGTGTGCCAATTCCCAAATTTAGAGAGTATTCCCTTCTGGACCCATCTAATGGATTCCTTACTGGTCTTTCTCCATTGTTAACAGAGCCAGCATTATCTTCCTGAAATTTGGATTGGATCATGTCACTTTCCTGCTCCCTAAGCCTACAGAATAAAATTTATAATTAGTGGTATAGTACCCAAGGTCCTTCCAGCTTTATCCTTCAGAATTCACCTTGAATATTATTTGTTCCACCTTGAATATACATTAATATTTCACACCTTTGTGACTTTTCATCTTCTATTTTCTCTATTAAGAATACAGGACTTCCAATGCTTTCTTCTCTCAGTTCTCCTTAAGAAATAGCAAAAGGGTCTATGAAGTCTACCTTAATTCCAGGTAGACTTGGGTGCCTCCCACTCTTCAAGCTTCCATTGAACCCTGTTTATATCTCCATTATATCTATCATAACAATATATTATGATTTCCTATTTTCCATGGCCTTCATCTATGAATTCTCCCCAAAAGATAAGTAACTGGCAAACTGTTTAACATTCTGTGAAATATAAGAAGTTCTTATAAACATTTTTCAAAAGTTCAAACTTTGAAGTATCTATTCTGTGATTCAGAAATAAACATGTCAAATACAAATACCTACAGTATGCCAAGCTAATCTCAAATTCCTAGCCTATTAAAAAAATATAAACCCTGTCACATGCTACAACATGGATGAATCTTGAGGACATAATGCTAAGAGATACAAACCAGTCACAAAAGACAAATACTGTATGACTCTACTTATTCTTATAGTAGTTAAAACCATAGAAACAGAAAGAAGAATGGTGGTTACCAGAGGCAGAGAGGAAGGGGAAAAGAAGTGCTTAATGCAAAATTAAAAAAAATCTGGAGATCAGTTTTACAACAGTGTAAATATACATAACACTAGGGAAGTGTACATTTAAAAATCACTGAAATGGTGTATTTTATGTTATGTGTTCATCTCAGTAAAAATCTCTTGAATTAAAAAGACAACTGTAGGGTGCCTGGTGGCTCAGGTGGTTAAGCATCCAACTCTTGATTTTGCCTCAGGTCATGAGATTGAGCCCCTCATGGGGCTCCATGCTAAGCGTGAATCCTGCTCAAGATCCATTCTCTCTCTCTCCCTCTCTCTCTCTCTCTCTCTTCCTGCCCCTCCCCTGCTCATGCATGCTCTCTCTCTCTCTCTCCCCCCCCAACCCTGTCTCTCAAAATAAATAAACTTTATTAAAAAGACAACTGCAAGCTAAAAAAGATAAATATAATGACTACGAGAGTCTGTTTTAGAGCAACACCTGATACATAGTAGACATTCAACAGTTTTAATGATTGAATATGTTAAATAACTAAATTTCTCTAGCAGATAATGTGTATTTCTGGGAGATAGGTTTTAATTCTGAGAATCTTCATTCAATCCACAAATTCTGTCACATATTTCATATAGCATAGAATGAACAATTTCAAGGGAAAATAGAAATGTTAATATCTAATGTTTTAAACCAATATGTATTTTTTCCTCTGGAAGAGCAGTAAAGACAGAAGTGGAATAAAGTGTCAACACATCACTTAGAGTTAAAATAACAGGAAATAGAAAACATAATATCCTTAACATAAGGGGGCCAAAACAATAATTCATGGTATATCATTTAGAGAAATATTATGTTACCAGTGAAAATAATGATATAGATCAACATTAGTTGATTTTAAAAGATTTTTTTTAAGATTTAATTTTTTTAAAGTAATTTCTGCACCCAACGTAGGGCTTGAACTTACAACCCCCAAGATCTAGAATCACAAGCTCCACCAACTGAGCCAGCCAGGCATCCCTGAAAGATTTTCATATTTATTGCTAAACTGGAAAATTCTTTTTCTGAAGGCACAGAATGAAGTCTGAACAGTTGTATAACAATTAATTAGCTCTAGATAGGATTACAAGTGATTTTCATTTCCTCTTAAGATATTTATCTTGGACTTTAAATATATCAGCACTCTTTTATAAAGAGAACATTTTAACAGCATTATAGTCATCATATTGTACATGACATTATATCTCCAGTACTTATTAATCTTATAACTGGAGGTTTGTATCTTTTGAACATCTTAACCCAGACCAATTTCCCCATTCCGCACCTTTGGAAACCACATAATTTCTCTCTTTTCTTTGAGTTTGGTTTTTTAGATTCTACATATAAGTGAGATCATAGAGTATTTGTCTTTTTCTGATTTAGCATTATGCCTTCAGGGTCCATTTATGCTGTTGCACATGACAGAATTTCCTTTTTTTTGAATTGCTGAATAATATTCAATTGTATTTTTATCTGCCACATTTTCTTCATTTACTCATCTGTCAATGAACACTTAGGTTGCTTCCATGTCTTGGCTATTGTAAATAATGCTGCAATGAACATGAGGGTGCAGATATCTTTTTGAGAAAGTGATTTTGGGTTTTTTGGATATATAGCCAGACATGAAGTTGCTAGATCATATGGTAGGTCCCATTTTTAAGCTTTTGAAGAGCTTCATACTGTTTTCCATAATGGCTGCACCAATTTACATTTCCACCAACAGTGCACAAGACTTTCCTTTTCTCCACATCATTCCCCACGCTTTCTATTTCTTGCCCTTTTGATGGAACCCATTCTAACATACATGAGGTGATATCTTCTTGTGGTCTTGATGTGCATTTCTCTGATGATTAGTGATGTTGAGAATCATTTCATATATCTATTGGTCATCTGAATATCTTCTTTGGAATAATGTTTATTCAGGTCCTGTACCCATTTTTAATTGGATTATCTAGGTGGGGTTTTTTTTTTGTTTTTTTTTTTGCAATTGAATTGCATGAGTTCTTTATACATTTTGCAAATTAATCCTTAACAGACATATGATTTGCAAGTATTTTCTCCCATTTCATAGGTTGCTCTTTGTTTTATTGATGGTTTCCTCTGTAGTATAGAAGATTTTTAGTTTGATGTAGTCTCACTTACTGATTTTTGCTTTTGTTTCCTTTGCTTTTGGTATCAAATACAAAAAATCATTATGAAGACCAATGTCAAGGCGCTTATCCCTATGTTTTCTTCTAGGAGTTTTATGGTTTCAGGTCTTATGTTCAAGTCTCTAATCAATTTTGAACAGATTTTTATGTATGATAGTGGTCCAGTTTTCCCAACACCATTTATTAAGAGACTGTGCTTTCCTCAGTCAGTATTATTGGCTCTTTTGTCATAAATTAATTGACCATATATGTGTAGGTTTATATATGGCTCTTAATTCTATTCCAATCTTTTTGTACACCTACATCATACTGTTTTGATTACTATAGCTTTGTAATATCATTTGAAATCAGGGAGTGTGAGACTTCCAGCTTTGTTCACTCTCAGGAATGCTTTGGCTATTCATAGTCTTTTTTTTGGTGGTACCTTTAGTATTTCCTATATATAAAAGTATGTTACCTACAAATAAAGACAATTTTACCTCATTCGTTCCAATTCTGATGCCTTTAATTTCTATTCCTTGTCTGATTGTTTGGGCTAGGACTTCCAGTACTATTGCATAGGAAGATTTCTTTAAGTTGATTTTGGTGACTTGTACAAGCTTCATGAACTTCCATATCTATACTCTTCTCATATTTTGGAAGTTCTGTTTTTATTTCATTAAACTTCCTGTTCCCTTCTTACTCTCTTCTCTTTCTGGAAATGCAATAATTCACAAATTGGTCCTTTCGATGGTATCATGTAGACTTTCTTTATTCTTTTTTCCTGTGTTCTCCTCTGACTGGATAATTTCAAAGCTCCTGTCTTCATTTTCACTGATTCCTTCTTCTGCTTGATCAAGTCTGCTATGGAAGCATTTTTCAATTCATTCACTGAATTCTTCAGCATCAGAGTTTCTATTTAGTTCCATTTCATGTTTCTATCTCATTGTTAAACTTCTTGTTTTGTTCGTGCATTGTTTTCATGATTTTGCTGAATTGTCTGTGTTTTCTTGAATTTTTCTTGTAGTCCACTGAATTTCTTTATAACAGCTATTCTGAACTCTTTACATCATAAATTGTAGATCTCCATGTTTTTGGGTTTGGTAACTGGAAGATTACCACGATCCTGTGGTAGTGTCATGTTTACTTGATTATTGATGTCCCTTTGAGTGTTATGCTGTCTTCACATTTGAAGTAGGAGCCATATCCCTCATCAGTATATACAAATTCACATTTTGTTTGTTCCAATGGAGTACTGTATTCTCTGTGTACCTAGACTTCCACAAAGGCTTTCTTTTCTGTTGGTGACTAAGTTAGTGTTCTCCGGGGGCTCCCACACCTCAGTTAAGAGAGGCTGGAGCTGATTCATGGATCACTTCAGTGTCCACAGGCAGGAACAAGGTCTGTCTGCCTATTACATGATACATGGGTGGGCAAGATTCTTTCCAGGTCCTTTGGTGTACAGTAGGAAATCCCATAGCTCCCACAAAGGGACTTCTGTTTGTGTATGGATGCCAAGTATTTATTGTTGGGGGTATGCGGGAAGGACTAAAATGAGAAACATCTTATGCAGCCACAAAGCTGATGTTACTTCTCTGTCTTTGCACTCTGCCCCCCACCCAACCTCAAGAACTGAAAAAAATTGTAGAGAGATATCAGAAATCGTGTCCTGTGGTATAAATATGGTTTCCTATATTTTTATTTGCTTGGCATTTGTTTTTTCAATGAACTGGAGTACCTTAGACTGTCCCATTTCAATTATTATATTATGTCTCATTTCAGTAATTTATATGATCTGTTTGGTCCTTGAATACACCTGAATTTGCTTTTATAGGCTTACAAGATTGAAAAACTGGAGCAAACAGCCAAGGCAGAATCTTCTTACTTATGTGGACTTAACAGTGCACTCCTTACATTCACATAACTTCTTAAAAATTTAAATTCAGGGGCGCCTGGGTGGCTCAGTCGGTTAAGCATCTGACTTTTGGCTCTCATAGTTTGTGGGTTGGAACTCCGTGTCAGGCTCTGTGCTGACAGCTCAGAGCCTGAAGCCTGCTTCAGATTCTGTCTCTACCTCTCTCTCTGCCCCTTCTCTGCTCATGTTCTGTCTCAAAAATAAATAAAAGTTAAAAAATTTTTTTTCTAAATTAAAAAAAACCATTTAATTCAAAAACATGACAACCTGGTGGGAAAAGACTAGTTCCAGCATACTGGTAAGCCCATAAGTCCTTATGGTTTCACCCACCCTGGATATGCCAAATAAATGTCTGCGACTTTGAGTGTAAACTAGAAATCTTGGAAGTAGGGGTCACCACTATGGCCAGAGCAGAAATCTCAGCCACCCAGGGCACAGCACCACAGGAAAATAAAGAGCATTCCTAGAACTAAACAGGATCAATTATTCGAGACAAAAATAAATGAGCCATTCTTGATTCCTTTGTTTTCTTAATCCCCAATATTCAATCCATGAGAATGCCAAAGGCTCAACCTACAAAATACATTCTGTATCTATAAGCTTTAAAAACATAAAATGGACCATACCAAACCCCATTTAAAATACTTCAATGGCTTCCTATTCCACTTAGAATAAAATTCAACCTCCTTTAAAACCTTAAATGACCTGGGTGTTTCCAACCTCTTTGGACACATTTCCTATGTACTATTTCCTCTTTGGGTACATTTCCTATGAATCCCCTCTTTCACTATACTCAATGGTCATTTTTCTATTTTTCAAATAGCCTAAGCTTAATTCTGCCTCAGGGATTTTGTATTTGCACCATCTTCTACTGGGAATGCTCTTACCCCAGATATTCACATGGCTAATTTCTTTTCAACATTAAGGAGACAAAATTCAAGAAAGCCCTAAAGATGGTTCAAGAGTCACAAATCAATCAACATAACACATCACATTAATAAAACAAAGTATAAGAACCATATAATCATTTCAGTAGATGTAGAACAAGCATTTGACAAAGTATAACATCCATTCATGATAAAAATACTCTCAAAGTAGGTTTAGAGAGAACACACCTTAACATAGTAAAGGTTGTACATGAAAAACCCACAGCTAATATCATTGTCAATGGGGGAAAACCGACAGTTTTTCCTCTATGATCAGGAACATCAGGGATGTCCACTCTCACCACTTTTATTTAACAGATGTACTGGAAGTCCTAGCCACAGCAATTAGATAACAAAAAGAAAAGGCATCCAAGTCAGCAAGGAAGAAGTAAAACTTTCTCTATTTACAGATGACATGATCCTGTATATAGAAAACCTGGAAGATGCCACCAAAAAAACTGCTGTAACTCATAAACGAATTCAGTAAAGTTGCAGGATACAAAATCAACATACAGAAATCTGTTGCATTTCTGTACAGCAATAATGATATTCCATGCTCATGGATTAGACAAACAAATATTGTTAAAATGTCTTTACTACCCAAAGCAATCTACACATTTGATATAATCTCTATCAATACCAAGAGTATTTTTCAGAGAGCTAGAACAAATAATTCTAAAATTTGTATGGAACCACAAAAGACTGTGAATAGTCAAAGCAACCTTGAAAAAGAAATTACAAAAGTAGAGGCATCACAAAATGGACTTCAAGTTATATTACAAAGCCGTAGTAATGAAAACAGTATGGTACAGGAACAAAAACAGACACACAGATCAATGGAACAGAATAGAAAATCCAGACATAAACCCACGATTATATGGTAAATTTATCTTTGACAAGGCAGGAAAGAATATGCAGTGGGAAAAAGGCAGTATCTACAACAAATAGTGTTGGGAAAACTGGACAGCCATATGCAAAAGAATGAAACTGGACCACTTTCTTACATAATACACAAAAACAATTTCAAAATGGATTAAAGACCTCAAGATGAGACAAGAAACCATAATAATCCTAGAAGAAAACACAGGCAGTAACTTCTTTGACATTGGCCATAGCAGCTTCTTTCTAGATATGTCTCCCAAGGCATGAAAAACAAAATAAAAAATAAACTATTGGGATTATATCAAAATTAAAAACTTCTGCACAATGAAGGAAAGAATCAACAAAACTAAAAGCACACTACAAAATGGGAGAAGATGTTTGCAAATGACATATCTAATAAAGGGTTAGTATCTAAAATATATGAAGAACTTCTAAACCTCAACATGCAAAAAAATGAATAATCTAATTAAAAATGGGCAGAAGAGGGGCACCTGGGTGGCTCAGTTGGTTAAGTGTTGGACTTAGGCTCAGGTCATGATCTCACAGTTCGTGAGTTTGAGCCCAGTGTTGGGCTCTGTGCTGACAGCTTGGAGCCTGGAGCCTGCTTCAGATTCTGTGTGTGTCTCTCTCTCTGCCCCTCCCCTGCCCACGCTCCGTCTCTCTCTTTCTCTCAAAAATAAATAAACATTAAAAATTTTTTTTTTCTTAAAATGGGCAGAAGAACTGAATGGACCTTTTTCCAAAGAAGATATACAGAGTTCCAACAGACATATGAAAAGATGTTCAACATCTTTTTTCATCAAGGAAATGTAAATGAAAACTACAATGAGAAATCACCTCCCATCTCAGAATGACTAAAATCAACAACACAAGAAACAACAGATGTTGAGGAGAATGTGTAGAAAATGGAACCCTCTTGCACTGTCAGTGGGAATGCAAAGTGGTGCAGCCACTGTGGAAAACATTATGCAGGTTCCTCCAAAAGTTAAAAATAGAACTACTCTACAATCCAGCAATGGCACTACTAGGTATTTACCAGAAGAATAAAAAAACACAAATTCAAAGGGATACATACACCCCAATGTTTACAGCAGCATTATCTGTAATAGAAAAATTCATTTACAACAACATGGATGGATCTAGAAGGTATAATGTTAAGTAAACTAAGTCAGAGAAAGACAAATACCATATGATTTCACTCATATGTGGAATTTAGGAAACAAAACAAATGAATAAAGGGGAAAAAAAAAGAGAGAGGCAAACCAAGAGACTCTTAAATACGGAGAACAAACTGATGGTTACCAGAGGAGAGGGGGCTTAACTAGGTGATGGGGGATTAAGGAGGGTATCGTTGTGATGAGCACCAGGTGATGTACGGAAGTGTTGAATCACTATACTGTACACCTGAAACTATTACACTGTATGTTTACTAACTGGAATTCAAAATAAATTTTAAAAAAATGCACTAAAAGCTTTCCTAGACCTAAAATTTTTTCCTAGATCTAAAATTTTTCCCAGTACACTATCAAACTGCTCTAGTAGTCTATCTTTATGAAAGAACTCTTACAGTTTCTTCCTGTTACTTAATCGTTGCTAAAACTATTTACTTACTTATTGTATTTACATTCTCCCCACTAAAATGCAAACTCCATAAATACAGGGACATTGTGTATATTAATCACAAGTATATCTCTTGATATTAGAACAGTTTCTAACACATAAAGGTTATATAATGAGTAGTGAATGAATCAATTGGTATTAAATAACTGCATCATTTGTCACTAGTGATATGAACTTTCCAATTATCTCTTTTGGCTTGGTGTCTGAAAGCTCTTCTACTCCAATGGAGACCCCATGGAAATAATACTAAAGAAATACAAAAGGTAATAGCTTTTCTTTTAGGGGTTTATTTTGTATTTGTATTTCTTTAGTATTAATATCAGATGGGGGAGTTCAACACATTTCTAGAAGAAATAACAAGAAAGCTAGTAGGCTGACAGGAACAGAAATGGCGGGATTCACGCAGTAGAGGACTAATGTTGAGATGTGAGCAGATCTTCCTCTGCAAAACTCCAAAGAAATTCAGGATTTGAAATCCGCATATGTAAGGGATAGAAATGAGAAGCCAAAAATAAGGGATTCCATTCAAAGTCTATCTGCTGAATAGCTGTAATGCTCCTCCTCACTTTCCTATCCTCTTTTTTGGACAAGCACCTTGTTATTTTCCCCACCTATAACACGCAGGCCAAGAAACCTGGAGATCTTCTCTATGATACTAAATAAACTAGCTGGGGAGATACAAGCTGCATATGGGTTGGTGGCCTTGAGGAAATTTTTCATTCTTGGATTTGGGGATAACCTCCAACCGAACAGCTGAATCTACACCCATCCATCCTAAACTGATCTCTGCCAGTTGACAAGTTCAGCTTAAATATATGAAAGTACATATCAGCTAAATCATTCAGAGGAGATACCTAGCAGAGAAATAAACCTACAAACACCAACAAAGGAACCTCAATTCATCCACCTACTACAATCAACTCAGTTCTTAAATATAAATGACAGTTAAGGATCATCAGATATATGTGATAAACCTCTAAAATGAGAAAAATTTTTAGATGTTAATAATTGAGGTAGGAGGAAAAACAATTCAGGAAACAATAGTTTTTAAAAAGATCTAATTCCTTTTTTCAGAGAAATTCAAGAAGATATTAAAGCTACAAAACAAGATTTCAGAGGCTGTGAAAAAGAACATTCAGATTATAAGAAAATTAGAATTTCATTACCAAAATAAAAAAATTCAAAAGGAGGAAGCTAATGTCAAGAAAATAAAACCAGAACTGAAGGAAGAAAAAAACAAAGAGTTAAAAATGTAAAAGTAATGGAGGATTAATCTGATGAGATCCCAAATCCAACTACCAGAGGCTTTAGAAGGTAAGAATCGTGAAAATAAAGGAAAGGAAATGGCCAAAGAACTAATACTAGAACTATTCTGAGCTTAAACAAAGGGGGAAAAACAGATATGGATATACTCCAAAACCCAGGACTCTTCAAAGAAAGACTTCTCTTCATGATGTTTTACTAAATTCATGCTTTCAAGCATAAAATATATGGCAGTGACAGATAAAATAGAGAGCAGTCTAAAAAGCTATGGCTGGGATCAAATATAACTTAAACATATGTGTGGATCAGAAATGGATCAGAACTATAAAGTGATATGCAGGGGCTGGATACACAGCCTGCCTGGAATCTGGATCAGCAAGTAGGCTGGGGTGGTTGGAATTTGGCTCCCATAGGATGATGGGCCTAAAAGCAGTTTATGGAAGATACAAGTTCATTATTTAAAGCTAGAAGCCAAAATTTTCCATCCCTCACCCTTCCCAATAATTAATTGCTCTCTAGGATCAGGGCATAGAGAATCAAGAAGACAGACTCAAGAACAGAAACAGAACCAAGGCATTTTACTGGCTCTGTGACTTGATCTTTGCAAAAGCTTCAATATCATGCTGGGTCAGGAACCACCATTATACTGGACATGTTCCTGGCACCACTGTTTTTAAGTGCCCTTAACTAAATAATCTATGTCTCCATCAACACTACAAGAATTATTAGACAGGTAAGTGCTAGATAAATAAGTGATACAGTCATACAATGTAATAAAATAGCATGAGACTGGAAGAACTATTAACTACATGGAACAAGTTGAATAAAAATGTAAAATGAAAGAACTCAGACACAGTATTTACTTTATGATTCCATTTTATATAATACAAAAACGGGAAAACCGATATATGTTTTCAGAAGTCAGAACGCTGGTTACTGAGGGGAAAGGTTACAGATTGGAGGGGAACACAAAGATGGCTTCTGAAGTACTGGTAATATTGTGTTCCTTGAACTGAGACCAATTTATATAAGTTGTCAACTTGTGAAAATGTAGTGAACTGAACAAAATACATTCTCCTATAAGTGTAATATACTTCATAACAAATAAGTTACTGAAATTAAAAACAAAATCTAAATAAGTGTGAGACTTACCACTAAACACAGTTTAAGGACAGAATAAATGAACTGGAAGACAGTATTAGGAATTCACTCAGAACACAGAGAGGAGAAATAAAGAGATAAACACAGGTAGAGAAATTAAGAGACTTGGAAGAAATATTGAGAGACTCTAATATAAGTCTATTAGGAGTTGCAGAAGAACTCTCGAGAGACTGGGGAAAGAATATTTGAACAAGTAATTGTTGCTAATTTGCCAAAACAGAAAACAAAAATGAGTTTTCAATTTTACAAGTTTTTAAAACCTAATACATTTTTAATTAATATATTTTTAGATTTTTTTTTTAATTTAAATTTTTAGAGAGAGAGTGCACAAGCAGGGGAGAGAGGTGAGGGACAGAGAGAATCTTAAGCAGGCACCACATTCAGTGCAGAGCCCGATACAGGGCTCCATCCTGCGATCCTGGAATCATGACCCGTGCCAAAATCAAGAGTCAGACACTCAAGTGACTGAGCCACCCAGGTGCCCCAAGTTTTCAACTTTAAACTACTGCTGTAGGTCTTGATAAAATGAATAAAAATGTAAGTTCTACTGTCAAAATTTAGGAGCTGAAAGCTAGATGGGGAAAGAAGTGGAGATGAGTAGATGTACTGATGAACTAATTTTGCTCTCTCATCAGAGAGCCTAGGAGACATTGATAGAACAGAAATTAGAGTTTTAAGTCTATAATTCAAAGTCACACAGGCAACAAACAGTAGCGCTAAAATAATTATTATGCTAATATAAACACTGGGAGAGTGGGGGAAGGCAGGCAACAGTTTGAGCTAAATTTTGACCTTTGTAGCAAGGAGGCAGTAAGAAAAAAATGGTACTGAGCATGGAGTGATGAAGAGACTTCAAAATGAAAAAAACATAACACACTCCAGGAAGTGGGACTAGGGGCAAAAAAGGCAGTATTGTTGCTTTTCCTAAGTGCTTTTGTACTAGTTGATTTTGCACCAAAGTCATATACCATGTTAATTATATATCTCACAAAAGAAGATAATAGAAAATAGCAATGGTTTTTAATTTCCTATAAAAAGTGAAGTTGCTGTTCCTAGCTACATTATAGAGGATATTGATTCTCAGCCATAAAACAAAAGATACTACTTAAAATTTCAGCACTGAGTCCACCACCCCTGGCTCTAGGATTTAAATATCTCCATCTCAGATACATGCACCCCCGTTTGTAGCAGCATTATTTACAATATCCAAGATACGGAAGCCCAAGTGTCCATCAATAGATAAATGGATAAAGAAGATGTGATGCAATGGAGTATTACTCAGCCATAAAAAAGAATGATGTTGCCATCATTCTTTCATCATCAAAGCTAGAGAGTACAATGCTAAGTGAAACAAGTCAGTCAGAGAAAGAAAAATACCATATGATTATTTGTTTTTAAGAAAAAAAACAAATGAGCAAAGGGAAAAAAGAGAGAGAAAGAGAGACAAACCAAGAAACAGACTCTTAACTATAGAGAACAGATGGCTACCAGAGGGGAGGTGGGTAGGGGGAGGGGTGAAATACGTGATGGGGATTAAGGAGTGCATTTGTCATAATGAGCACCAGATGATGAAAATAAAACTTAAAAAATATATATATAGAAAGAGTAAAACTACAGTTTACACAAAATTTCAATACTTTGTATTTGCTAGAATCTTACTACTGAACACTGACTACTGAATTTAAACGGAATAGATATTGAGGCAAAAAAGACAAGAATTAGGACTTGAGGGTTAGAGGAGACAGAAAAAGATGATGTCAGATATGGTTTTCCAGAAATGGGTGACACACATACTGAGTCTTAATGGAAAAAGAGTTAGCTAGGCCAAACAAGGAAGGGCACCTTACACATTTAGAAAAGGAGAGCAGCATACATAAAGACATAGGGAAAAGAGTGCTTTTCTTTTATTTTAGAGAGAGTACGAGCATGTGTGGGGGGAGATGGGCAGAAGATGAGAGAGTCAATCTTAAGGAGGCTACTTGCTCAGCATGGAGCCTGATGTGGGGCTCAAGCCACGACCCTGGGATTATGACCTGAGCCGAAATCTAAAGTTGGACGCTCAACTGACTGAGCCACCAAAGTGCCCAGGAAGTGAGAGCTTAATATACTCAAGAAGAGCAATATCCACTAGAACTTTTACATAATAATAGAAATGTTCTTTATCTGTGCTGTCCAATACAGCAAGTATTGGACAAGTTGAGGAACAGATTTTACAATTTTATTTAGTCTTAATTAATTTAAATTTAAACAGCCAAGTCTAGGGGTGCCTGGCTGGCTCAGTTGGTACAGCATGCCACTTTTGGTCATGAGTTCAAAGCCTTACATTGGGCACAGAGATTATTTCAAAATAAATAAGTAAATAAATAAATAAAATGTGAGGATATTAAAAAAAATAAACAGCCATATCTAGGAATTGAAAAAGTATGGCAAAAATAATGTGAAGAAAGGGCAATGTAAAAAGCTACAGAGATGAGCACAATGCAGACACTGAAGGGCCCAGCACATATTGTTGCCAAGTAGTTAATTTTTATCTTGAAAGTCAGAATGAGCCAGGCTAAGCCTTTAAGCAGTCAAGAGACAGGATTAGCTTTACATTGAGAAAAGATCACTCAAGCAGCAAGTGATATACCGAACTAAATGGGAAAAGAATAAAGATAGATTAGAAATTTGCAGAAGTAGAGCAGAGAAAAAACAAGAATGTAAGTTTAGGCAGAAGTTTACTACTTAAGAGAAAGAGGATGGCTTTGAGTGATGTAATATGATTAAGTGGAAATATTGATTAAATGGTGACACAGCTTCATTATTTTAAGGTGTGGTTGAGAAGAGTACTGATTTCTGGCTTGAGAAATTGAGAGAATAAGCATTCACTGAGACAGGCTAAATAATTAAATAAATAAATATTTTCATCTCAGGTTTTATAATTTGCTTCCAGTGGGAACTGTTAAACTCTTCTCCAGTCTCTTTATTTACTTACATTTTTTAACATTTATTTATTTTTGAGACAGAGAGAGAGCATGAACGGGGGAGGGTCAGAGAGAGAGGGAGACACAGAATCTGAAACAGGCTCCAGGCTCTGAGCTGTCAGCATAGAGCCTGACGCGGGGCTGGAACTCACGGACCGCGAGATCATCACCTGAGCTGAAGTCGGACGTTTAACCAACTGAGCCACCCAGGCACCCCTTCTCCAGTCTCTTTAAAGGAGAAACCAAGCACACCAGGACAGTGAGGTCAAAAGTCTTGGGACCTTTTAGCTTAAATCATCTTTGACTCCTCCCTTTCTTTCAGAGTCCACATATCCCTTTGTCATTAAATCTTCTGTTCATTCTGCCTCCTCAAATTTTCTTTATTGTCTCCCTCTAACACAACCCTAATTCATTATCCCTTCCCTGGATTACTTTAACGTCTCCTTTATCAGTATCTTAATTATTCACGTTTTCCCTATTCCTCAATAAGGTGAGATTTATAAGGGTAGCATTAGGTAGCAAAAGGGAACCAAAGTTTTAGATCTGTTCCTTTCCATTTCTTAGTATAACTGGCAAAATTACTCTCACTTTATTATACTCTCAGTTTCCTCAGTTATAGGAGTACACTGAAGGCAGCTTTCTCACAGGCTGCTGTGAGGCTTCCATAAATTAACAACACAGTATATATTCAGAAAATGTGAAATAATCTAATGATATTATCATTGTTGTTGTACTTATTGCATCTTTCTGCATACCAAATAGGATTTCATTCATAGAAGGGATCACTAAATATTTGGTTTAGGCTGTTATAAAATTATTTTTTTAAGTTTATTTATTATTTAAATTTTTATATTTTTAAAATTTACATCCAAGTTAGCATATAGTGCAACAATGATTTCAGGAGTAGATTCCTTAATGCCCCTTACCCATTTAGCCCCCCACCCCCACAACCCCTCTAGTAACCCTTTGTTTGTTTCTTCATATTTAAGAGTCTCTTGTTTTGTCCCCCTCCCTGTTTTTTTTAGAATTATTTTTGAAATATTAGATGTATATACAGAAACTGACAAAAAATAAAACTTTTTCTAAGATTTAAAAAAAGTTACCTTTTAAATAGACATTTATTCATGTATCAAATGAACTCTTGAGGAGTTCCAAGAATGAAAAAGAACTCTCCCTTCCTCCTTCAGAACAGAGATTGCATCTTATTCACAGTTATACTGCCAGGATATAAAACAGCTCCTAACACTACTTCAAGATGTTTACAATTTAATAGAAAAGAAAACATGCATACAGATAATTTCAATTGGTGGTAGAAAATGATAAAACAGTTAAGACAGGTTCATATCAAACTCAGAAAATGGTGACTATTCCTGCTGTGGTACCAAATTGAAAGAGAAGGATGGGTGAAGGGAGAGAGAAAAAAAGAAAAACAGAGAGAGGAGTTAGGGAGGAAGAAACAGGATGAAAGTAAGGTACTAAGGGCCCTGTAGTGGTGAACAAAAGGAAAGGGTCAGATTAAGAACCCTGAATAACATGCTAAGGAGCCTAAATTTTATCATGAAAGCAATGAATAGTCTTTGGAAAGTTTTAAGGGGAAATAATATGACCACACATGTATTTTAAAAAGTATTAATCTGGAAGAAACAGAAGAACTAGCAAAGGAAAAACTGGTTAGAGGGTCAATTAATTAAACTGGTGTTACAAAAACAAAAGCAATAAAATATGAGAAACATTGCTACAGGGAGAAAAGCAATGTTATGTGGAGATATAATTCAAAGGATCAATAAGACACAGGATTGAAAAAGCTGTTGGGGGCAAGAGAAAGTAAGTCATTAGTACTTATTTACTAGTTTCTGCCTTGAACAACTGAGTGAATGGGTTACATTTATTACTACTGGATATACTGGAGTAAGAGTCGTTTATGTTGTTGTTTTATTTTATTTTTTTAATGTTTATTTATTTTTGAGAGAGAGAGAGTGAGTGAGGGGTGGGGGCAGAGAGAGAGGGAGACACAGAATCCAAAGCAAGTTCCAGGCTGTGAGCTGTCAGCACAGAGCCCGACATGTGGCTGGAACTCACCAACCGCGAGATCATGACCTAGCCAAAGTTGGACGTTTAACCAACTGGGCCAACCAGGTGCCCCGTTGTTGTTGTTCTATATTAAAGTAATCTCTACTCTCAGTGTGGGACTCAAGCTCCCACCTCTGATATTAGGAGCTGCGTCCTCCACTGACTGAGTCAGCCAGGAAGCCCAAGAGTGTTTTTGTAAAAGAAAATGAGTATAATTTTAGCCACGATGAGATTGTTGGAATGTTTAGTAGGTCATTTACAATTGATTGTTGATACAAATGTCCAAAGCCTGGAAGAGACACATGGGCTGGAGTAAACAATGTGTGTGTATCTATTGGTACTTGGAAGTCATCAGTGCATATAGATGGTAGAAGCCATTAAACAGTTAAAATTACTTGGGGAGAAAATATAAGGGAGGAAGTAGAAAAGAACTAAAAATGGACTCATGGGGAGCATAAACCTTAAGGGAAAGAAAAAGGAGCCTTTAAAAAATGGCCAAAGAGGTAGAAAGAAAATCAGGATAAGTAATTAAAAGAACCAAGATCAATCTTCAAGCAATGTGAAGAACTTTCTATTGAAGAATTTATTCAGGCTAGATATCATTTAATGCTTTATATTCATGAAGGTAAAAGGCCTTTAAATGCTGCTCTAAGTAATTTAAATACTTGTGAGTATACATTTATTGTGCTAAAAATAATCTGTAAGAAGTTCATTGTTATAAAGATATAAGAAATGCTTCTAAAGTGATAGGTCCACAAAGACATGTAAAAATCATTTTTGTTACCTTAATAGAAACATCTTATGGTTTCCTCTCCAGAGTAACTGGCCCTTAAAAAAAAGGGGAGGCTATATATTGAAGTAATATGGCAACTAGAAAACTTAGGACACAAGATTTAGAACTAAAACCACGCCATGAAATAATTTTAAATTGTGTTGATTTTCAACATTAGATATAAAAAGAGCAAAGAAAAACCCCAGAATTTATGGACCACTATAAATGAGTTAACATGATAGGTGCTATGCAGTTGTTACCAATGGAAATAATTTAGTTTTAGTAGACTGTAGATAATCTTATGTGTCATCCACAGACTTTTGAAATTAATTTAAAAAAATAGCACAGTAAAAGATTATTGAAAAATTGAGCCTGGAGTAATGTGACTGTGCCATATTTTTCATTTTGGAAAAGGACATCTAGAAACAGGAAGTTTTACTTTTCTGTTGGCAATCCCTAACCTTTTCAAGAGGGAGAAATTATTTTAAATGACTGAAGATATTACCCTATGAATTATTCATAAACAGGAAACAAACCAAAAAATACATGGATTTTTAACCAAAAACATTTGCTCTTCTAAACAGTTCCTATTAAAATTCATGGGAGAGTTTTTGCTCTACATCTAAAATCTCACATTTCAAACACAGAGAATTACGGCACCTAGCCTGTCCCAAGTTCTTCTGGCGTATAATCTTTCTGGGTTTGATAAAGAATGTTTTAACAAAGTTCAATGTGGAAACAGTACTATCATGCAGGACTAGAACTTAGTTTGCACCCTTTCTGGATTAATTGCTTTTCTGCTTCAAACGCAGTATACTAAAGTGACCTTTTATTATGAATACTTCTGGCTTTATAGATTCAGGATCATCCCAAGGCTGTCTAGAAGTTATCACCTGATGATCAGGCAATTTAGGTGGAATAATGGGATTTAATGAAGTTAGTTCTTCAATCTAATTTGTCAGGCCAAGGACTTGTTAAACCAAAGTCTGACATACTCTTTTTTAACTAACAGGCTTTGAGTAAAATGTCTTGCTTCTAACCTTATTCCACTTTGCCACAGGTTACAGATCAGTATAGTGAGGTTTTTTCTACCTTACTTTCATAAAATAAGGATTCACACCATATATGTAAAAAATTCATAATTTAAGGAAATTTAAGAAAATAATTTAAGGAAAAGAAATAAATGTAGTTTTAGGACTGATGCCATATTAGCTTTGGCCTCATTTTCTCCAAAAAAGAAATGAGAAGCCTTTGGATCATGAATATCAAAGTAGAAGATTGATTGTTTCATATCACAAGCAGGTCCCTGAAACTGAGAAGGTTTATTTGACTTCAGTGTGATTTTGCATATTATAAAATTAAAGCAAATAATCAAACTGAAATAATTGTATCCTATAGTTATAATTAATAATGAAAAAACGAAAGAAAGAAAGAAAGAAAGAAAGAAAGAAAGAAAGAAAGACAGACACAAAGAAGCAAGCAGGCATGGGGAAGTAAAGAGGAATCAGTAGACAAATTTCCATATACTATGAAAGAGATAAGGAATAAGCTATATTCATGAAAGGAGAAATGCTGAGTCAAAACTATTATCCTTATTCTTTAACGTCTACACACTTTTGTTTATTCATTTTTTCCCAAGAAGGAGGAACAGGTCAATTATAAGAACTATAATCTTTAAAAATCAAATTGAGCATCCGACTTCAGCTCAGGTCATGCTCTCACAGTCTGTGAGTTCAGCCGCGTGTCGGGCTGTGTTGACAGCTCAGAGCCTGGAGCCTGCTTCAGATTCTGTCTCCCTCTCTCTCTGCCCCTCCCATGCTCATACTCTGTCTCTCAAAAAAATGAATAAACATTTTAAAAATTTTAAAAAATCAAATTTGAAAAGCAAATTGAATTCATAGAATTGGAGAAGTTAAAATTGTAACATTCTTTTTACTGAATTGGCTTTTCCAACTATGCCCTTCTAATGTTAAACTTACAGAGTTCTATGAAACATGCCCTCATTTAAATGCTTGACAATAAAATCAGTTGTTTTGGCTTCTGAGGTTTTCCTATGGTAGAAAATGCTAATTAAATAGAATGAGACACAAAGCCAAACTCAGGGGTTACTGGACAAGATCAGCAACTTTCACCAAACCTCCAGACACAGTCGGCATTTTTTTCAACCTCTAATCTAGTTTAAAATGGTACATTATAGGTTCCTTGAAATTTATCAATGGAAGCTAAACAAAAAAGGCCCTGACATTTTCTGTCTGAAATGTGCATCAATATAGACTCCAAAAACACTGATGCAAACTCCTTTTCTTCAGAATATTTTCTTTTTAAATATGTGGTTTTTCTGTTTCTTCCTTATCAATCTCCTAAACTGCTGGACCACTACTGCAGATTAGGGGAAAACTGGATGGGTATTAAGTAAGATATTTTTAAAAAACTTTCCAAATTTCATGTTCTGCCTAAAATTGAAAAAGGGAAGCCAAAGAGCTTCTCTACGAATACCAAAAAGGCAAATTTTTCATTATATGGTAGGACATCGTTCCATCAAATATTTCTTGAAATCCGTGGACCAATTTCAAGCCATTGATGGATCTTTTGATTACTATGATCATGAATGCCACAACTACAGACAGTAATGATAATAATTTAATTTTTACAACCCAAAGAGGTAAGTATAATTATCTTCATGTTAGAGATAGGAAAACCATAAATAAGTTAATTAACTTGTTCATATTTATAGAGCCAAAAATGTGGCAGAGATTTTATCTCTAATATTGACCTATGTCTTTAAATACCAGCACTACCAGCAAGAATATGATTAGTGAAAACAACAATTGAATGGATAGGCCTATAAATCTAAGAATCAATGTACAGAAAATACTATGGAAGAATATGTTAAATGTCTTCACAGTGATGCAATTAGCAAACTCGAGAATGCAGAGCTAAGAACTTGTTTGTTTGTTTTTTTTTTTTTTCCAACAAATATATTGAAAGAGGTAAAAAGATGGAAGGGTAACTTAAAATACAATTAAGAGACCCATGACCTAACTGAAATATATAGACTGATTGTGATGCCAAGCTCAATAAACTATAAATAATCAAAAGGACAAACCATTTAAGGAAGAACCTGGGAAATACTAACACTAACTTTGGTGAGAATAAAGAATTACTGTTAATAATTTTTAGTTGTGATAATGGTACTGTTGCTATGTTTTTAAAAAGAATTCTCGGGGCACCTGGGTGGCTCAGTCGGTTAAGCGTCTGACTTCGGCTCAGGTCATGATCTCACGGTCCGTGAGTTCAAGCCCCGCGTCGGACTCTGTGCTGACAGCTCAGACCCTGGAGCCTGTTTCAGATTCTGTGTCTCCCTCTCTCTCTGACCCTCCCCCATTCATGCTCTGTCTCTTTCTGTCTCAAAAGTAAATAAACGTTAAAAAAAAAAAAAAATTAAAAAAAAAAAAGAATTCTCATCTTTTAGAAATATATACGGGAAGATTTAGGATAAAAATAATATGATGTCTATAATTTGCTTCAAAATAAAATAGAATGGGAGAAGTGAAAATAGAGATAAAATGAAATCAGCCACAAGTTGATAACTGTTGAAGCTGATATGTAAATACAAAGATTCATTGTTCTATTTGTTCAACTTTTGAATATTTTTAAAACTTTCCATAGTAAAACAAAACAGCCCACGTCTTAAACATTCAAATCACATAAAATGTTATTGTTTGAATTATACACGAAGTATCAGAAATTTTAAAACTATCTTATACTTTCATTTGAGTGGCTTATTTAAAAAAAAAATCACAGTTGCCAAAGTAAAGGAAGAAACATATAGCTCTTCTTGTCTAGTAGAAGGTGACATTTCAACTCATCAGAGAAACTTTTTCTATTGTAAAGATATTTATTACAAGAGTGTTTATAAAAGAAACATTGAGTAATACAGAGTATCATACATTACAAAAATCTTCACATTTGTACTACATATAATTGAGATTTTTAAATTTTAGAGACTTTCAAAGTCCATCAATATTTCATGTTTAGTTACATATCCAGTAATTAACTTAAAAAATTTTGGTACATTCACTTCAAGTTGCCTACTGTGTGGGCTACAAAGCACATGTATATGAGGTGCTGTTCCCAGTGGAGGAAGAGTATGTAAACGAGGATAGAGGTATAAGATATTAAATACTTCACTGTTGTGAAACCTGAAAAAAGGGGGGTGAATGGAAGTATAAACTGAATTTGGGATTATAAGAGATTCACCAGCACTCATAATGAAAACAAAACTAGAAGACTTATTTTAAATATTGACATTGTTTTGAACTGATTTTGGGATTGTTAGAAAACATTTTCAGAAACTGAATATGAGTAGCTAATAATTCTGATGTCTTATTTAGCATACAATATGTATCACATAATTTTTTAATGTAATGAAAAGATATACAGATTTATACATGTTATAATATCTTACAAGGGTATTATACTTATAAAGGTATATATACTTATACAGGTATCTTATATGGTATAAAGCTTCCATACAGTATGGAAGCTCAAAGGAAGAGTCGGCTCATTGGGAATCTGAAGAGGGGAGATCAGCATGGAGAAGATATACATATTTATCTCAACCACCTTGTAAAATGTGGCTAGTGTTAATTCTTTGCAACTAATTCTCTTTCACACACATGAGCGTGCGCACACACACACACAGTTAATCAAATCCTACTTACAATGTTTTCTCTATGACTAGATTACCCCCAGTGACTGTGACTAAGACCTCTGACTTGCTAGGTCCAGAGTAAGATAACATATCTTTGGTATCCATGAATGACAAGTTACATTTCTGACAAGTATCCAGCAAAGTCTACCTGTTAACTTTGAAATGCATTCTATTAAAAAGTAAAAATCTTGGCAGGCTCCAGAGTGAGTCATGCCTACTGTCTGGGTTCTTTTCCCACTCAGGCACTGGTCAGACTTTTGAGTTCATCATCACCTCATCAGTATGTCTGTCAGCTGCCAATGGTAAGAGAAGACTAAGCCACTCACCAACAGCCGGACTTCCTGACTTCCCTAAAGCAAAAGCAAATCCATAAGTTTTTAAGCTTACTATACCTTATTTATTAATTTTAATTTATCAGATTAATTAACTCAACTCAAAATAGGAAATGACTAACACTAGAGATGCGATTAAACAGGCACCAAATACTCTATTATCAGAACTAAGAGCAAGACAATCAAGATGTAAACTGGGGGAGATAAAAGCACTAACCTACCTTTAATATAATGCTAATACTTGGGTTCAAGTCTGATAGAGATTCAGAGAAAAGATTCAGAAGGTAAAACAGCAGAAGTGAAATCGTAGGAAAGGCAATGAAGTATCTTAGGAAGTAGAAAAGCTAACAATATAGGCTTCAAGAAAATAAGTGGTTACATGTTGCACATTTAAAATGAGGAGTATGTGTGGATTTCTGGTTTGTTTGTTTTCAGAGAAGGCAACAAAAGCAATCATTCGGTCTAAGCAAAATATTTTCCTAATGCCTTTTCTATCTTGGAATGTGGGTTCAAGTTTTCAATTTTTCTCTGGGTAAAATGTAGCCATAGTTAATAACTAATCTAATCTCTAACTAATTTGCTACATTTTCTGCCCATACTTAGAAAACTTATTTAAAGAATACTGAAAAAACATATTTTAGAAGTATTCTAGATATGACTGCTTTTCTTATACAAATATAGCATATGATTCCCAATGTTTACAATATGCATGGAACAATAACCTTTGAAGTCTTTTTCAAATGGTGTGGCAGTAAAAGAATAAAAAACATTGGCCATATTTTACACTGAAATATAATTGTTTATTTACATATGTACACCATTAGTATATAAAAGTGCTTTGAAAAGTTACAATATGTAAATGGAAGAAGTTAACAACTTACCTTGGCAGGAGGGAAAGCTAATCCTTAAAGCAAAGGCACAATACATGACCAGTAACTATAAATGTGGTATCTTTGGTTGTAAGCTTTCATTTTTCTATCACCAGCCTTATAATTCAAGTCATCAAGCATGTTTACATTAAAATTAGAATTATTCTATACTTCACACATGTCCAAAATTATTTGTCAAAAGTTAAATATTCATAATCCTCTTTAAATACGTACTATTTATCAACTTGGGCCCTTTTTAAAAAAAAAAAAATTTTTTTTTAACGTTTATTTATTTTTGAGACAGAGAGAGACAGAGCATGAATGGGGGAGGGTCAGAGAGAGGGAGACACAGAATCTGAAACAGGCTCTAAGCTCCGAGCTGTCAGCACAGAGCCCGACGCGGGGTTTGAACCCACGGACTGCGAGATCATGACCTGAGTCGAAGTCGGCCGCTCAACCGACTGAGCCACCCAGGCGCCCCTGGGCCCTCTTTTTGAAGATACAAAATTACTTTTCAAATATAATTTTTCCTATTGTGATGCTGAAGAGGCCTGGCAATAAGAGAGATGCAAAAGAGAGTTGGGTTTCTTAATTCCTCGAGTTTTCTTTTTATCAATCTACTATTAAGGCATACAAATTCACATTAAAATTTAACCAGCAAGACTAAGGAAAACCAGATGTGAAAAATGAAGTCAGATATAATTCAATTAATCTAGCAAAATCAGGGATATTTTGGCTCTTCTAACATGGGCAAACTGAGTTTAGCAAACTGGAAAACCAAGTTAGAAGTAAAAATTTAGAAAATATAAACATTCCCAAATTGGAAAAATGACTACTGAGCCAGTTATAGCACCTTTCACTAAGGATAAAAATTCAGATATGGACAATTTCATCAGTTGAGAAGAGGTGAACCTAAAAATAACCTTCTGAGAATTATGGAATTATCATTAGTGAAGATGATTATGCTGGAACTCAACACCCACCTTTCTGGAATGGGGTTAGTATAATGAATGCTTAATCTTAGCAATTTCTACAAGTACTACTAGATCTTATAAAGAGGGAAAAAAAGATAAACCAGTAGTTTTTGTTTTTTCTCACTGAAAATTGTATACATGAGAATAAATGAATATGGATGTTGTTTGATATAGTGGAAAGAATCTATGGGCAATCAAAGTTTCAGATCTAGTCCCAGTTCAGTCACTAAATTGGCCTTTTGACTGTGCACAAATTACTTAGCCATTCTGAATGCCTGTTTCCTTAAATGTAAACTAAAAGAACAGAAAAGAAGAAAGGAAACCAACATGCAGAGACCTACTATGTACACCATGCATTTGTAGTTTTTTTCACACGTTGATAATACTCACTTTATGCTTACAACATCTTTGTGAATTGGTTAGTATTCTCATTTTCATAAGTGATGAAAATTGATTCAGAGATGAATTTGCCCAAAGTCACACCTATAGAATTGTGTCCAGCTCTATTTGACTCTGAAGTCCGTGATTAAAAAAATATGTATGTTACATGCTTCTTAACACCCTCAAAAGGTATCAGTAACCTTATTTCTCTATGTTTTGCTGATTAGGAACATGCCATCTCTTTTGCCATTTTCTTACTGAAGACTTTTTCTCTGGCATAATGTACTAGCTCCCTGACAGATTCTTCCTGCCCCAATCTCTACTCTCCTTCTTCCCATTTTGTGACCAGAGTGATCTGCCAAGGAGATACAAGCTTGTTTTTACATCCTTGCATAAAAGCTCAAAACACAGAGAAAATGCCAAGATCTTTGGAAACACATATTAATGTTTTTATAGCATGCTTCTAACTTTCCCCCTAACCTCATTATTCTACTCATAATGAGCTACTTACTATTGCCCATTGTCAAAGGATTAAAAGGAATAGAAGACAAACAAGAAGTTTGTATCTCATAAAAGTGAGGTATCATACAGTCAAAGGGAGGAAACAGCTTCAAGGAAAAAAAGGGGGTGGTAGGAATTAGCAGGGTAACAAATACTATAGAGCATCCACACAGAATGAGGACCAAAAAGATAATAGTTTGCTCCTCAACTTTTGTAAATAAACAAATTCTGCAATTTCATACTGAAAAGGGTGGTGTCTCCAGTCAGGTATCCCCCCCCCCCCCCAAGTGTAGATTAGAAATTCCCATAATTCTAAACACTGGATATGTCTAATTCAAGTGTCAAATACTTTAACAGATGGGGGACTTAGATCACTTAATTGAAAAGTAAGATATCAATTCAAGTATACAATCCTATATGAGCACAGGGACATTTATTCCCTCTCCTATAACAAACTTGGAAGAAGATGACTACATCTCAAAGCATTAAAACACAGAAATTGCTCTGATCATTGGTTCTAAAAGGATTAGCATGGCTGAACATAGTACGGAAAGAAATAACCCCTTATTTCTAGGAATATCCTATTAATATGGGAGTGAATCTTCATCTTTAATTTTCTTAGCAAAAAAGGAGAGAAATGCTTAATACCATGCAGTTGGGGACAGTGTGCTCAGTAAATTTATAGAAGAGGAGTAGGAAATGTTAAAGGAAGAGAAATATGTATTATACAAATATTCAAGTGTTATTTATAAAGGCTTCTAAGGCAACTGCATGCTTTCCCAGTATATCACCTAAAACCATGTGTAAAAAATATTCTGATTTGAAGGACCCACAGAGAACATTCATCAGGAATACAACACGTTTTAGAGGTCTCAAGTTTCTAGGAATGAAGCTACTTTGCCTTGAAATTATACTCTGAAGTAAAACAGAATTCAAAGCAGAAGCTGCATTTTCTATGCTGACAATTCAATGCATAATTGATTAAAACCATCACTGACAACCAGGCTCCACTGGATATATGTACAGCAAGCAACTGCTACTTTTACAAGAGATACCTGTCCCATATGAGAATATGTAGCAAAAGAAATTTAAGCTTGAGATTAAGTTACATATATTAACAGCAAAGTGAAGGACAATTGTTTTGTAGTAAGTGCCAAAGGAAAAAAACTGAGAAAATAGGAATACATTTAGCTTGATGACAGTATGAGTAAAAGGCAATCAAGTATAGTTAATATTCCTTATTTGTAGTAATTATATTGTATAAAGTAGCTGCAAACACTGAAATAGCAAATACTGAAACTGTGCTCCTAAGGGAAATACAGACTTAGGACTGGTGAAGCTTCTGGTTACAACATTTTCATCATATAACTGTATTTTATGTGTGTTCTTGTTTACAGGTATCTTACTGAACGTGAACATACACACACATACTGACAATTAAATGTATAATTGATTAAATAAAACCATCACTGACAATCAGACTCCACTGGGTATATGTGCAGCAAGCGACTGCTAGTTTTAGAAGAGATACCTGTCTCATATGCAGCAAAATAAATTTAAGAATATATATATGTAAGTATTTAAGACTATATGTGTGTGTATATGTATATGTGTATATATATATAAAAGAACATATATGAAATATATGTAACTTTATCTCAAGCTTAAATTTCTTTTGCTACATATTCTCATATTCATATATATATATATATATATATATATATATATATATATATATTCATTAACATTCAATAACACTAAATTCACCACCAACAGCACTGTATCTCATGCCTGAATGGAGGTTCACTAACACACATACTTTCTCTACAAGGTACAGCATAGCCTTTGTGTCTTAGTAACACTAAATAGCATTTTGTGCAAAAATGTGAAACATGTGGCCTAAACAGAATGTGAAAATGATACTTGTTTACAGCTTGGGAGCTACACAAGAAGGCAAAAAATCAGTTCAACCTCAGCTGGTGATGGGCATATAGGGTGGTTCATAAAGTTTTGCCACTCTGTCCATGTCCACAAATGACTATGAAAGTGTCACGAGTACTGATTTTGGATTTACAAGTAAGTTTTAGTGAGCAGGTAAATTGGCAGAATCCACAAATGAGGGTTGATTGTATTGTTTCTCAAATGTATTAAAGGCAAACAAACTTTTATTTTCTACCCAGTGACTCAATCCTGATTCCTATTAGAGTGACTATGATCTGAAAGGGTTACCTTTTTTGCCTCAGTTTTCACTTTTAGTTTGGAAAACAAGCAATGTAGCAGCATATCAAGAAACTAAATCTACAGCAAAATAGCTATTCACTATGCTTCAATCACATCATCATAATTTCCTGAATAAGAACATGCAATACAATTATGGATAAAGTTAGTAAAGACTGAGTTTATGAATGGATCTGAACAAGAAACTGGAATTCATAATTCTTTATCTCCTCAGATTATAATCCATGATAAAGATTCTCTTTTGCTAATTGTAAGGTTAATTCATTCATTCCTAGTGGATTCTTGGGATGGAAATGTTCAGAAAGGTGTAGATTTGATTCCATGTCATCAGTATTCTTCCAGCAAATGTAACAGCTTAACTGTATATATGAATATTCTACCAAATTTCACGTAGACAAATCTGTCTCTAAGAGAAATGAAATGTGCTCAATAGTCATAGAAGGAGTGGAAGGTTTACTAAGTATAGATATGGAGAAGTGGCATCTTAATAAATCCCTAAACTTTTTAAGAGATACTCAGAGTTTGCTTCTCCACTACAAAGGCCTATGAGTCAACACAGCTGCAGTAAGGAGCCTGAGAAATATAGGGCAGATGGTTTTTTTTTTTTTTTAATTACCATTCTACAAAGGTCAATGGTATTGTCTGATTTATGTTACAACAGTAGAGTAACCTTCCCCCTCCCTCTCTCTCCATTCTTTCAAAATCACTTATATGCCATGCAATGTGCTAGAAATGTGCTGGAAATTAGAAAGATAAAAAGAATATATGGCTTTAATAAATTCAGTATCTATATGGAAGAGATTATAGGTAAAGAGGCAAATAAAACATGTGTTTTACCTGTATTACCCCCAAGCTGGAAACAACTCAAATTTCTAACTATGGTCGAATGAATAAATTATGCTATGACGTGAATACTACATAGCAATGAGTAAATGAACTTGAACTACATGTAGGTATGGCAGAAAGCAAGAAAGAGATCATGAAGGTCTAAAAACACCATACTAAGAAAAATATTTTTGTGTGTGAGGTATATGAGGAGAGGAGATAGACATCAAAGAAGTTTAAGTAGAAGATTCAGCATATCTGAACTATTATATTAGGCATTATAGCAGGCAATATGAGGCATGTACTACAATGAGACAAATAGACCATGTAGGAAGCAATTAAGGAAATTCAAGCAAAAATCATCATGAAGGTACCAATTACAGTAGTGGCAGTTGTGCTAAAAAGAAGAGGACAAGAGAAAGCAAGTATATTAGAGTCAAAAGGACTCAGAGCTAAAATAATTGTGACAGAGGGATGAGTCCAAGGTGAATATCAGAATCATTCTGGAAAGAGCAGGAGGCATTTTATTCTTCACAGTATTTTTTGTCATTTTAAAGACTCTTTAAAAAAAAAAAAAGGCAACAAACCAACTCTTTATTGTTAGCCAAGCTTTGCAGACACACAAAAAAATTCTGAAATAGGGGCACCTGGGTGGCTCACTTGGTCGGGCATCCAACTATTAATTTCAACTCATGTCATGATTTCAAGGTTCGTGGGATTAAGCCCTGCCTAGGGTTCTGACACTGACAGCACAGAGCCTGCTTGAGATTCTCTCTCTCTCTCTCTCTGCCCCTCCCCTACTCGTGATCTCTCAAAATAAACTTAAAAAAAAAATTCCGAACCAGAAATTGTGAAAATTTCCCAAAAGTGTTTTCAAATGTTCTATAAATTGGATGGTTCTTCCATAAGATATAGGTAGAATGGGATACAAATAGAAAACTACAGACCTGCTGCATAGTTGTGTATGTTGTAGTCTACATGTAGAAACTATGCTTGTAAGTAAGGCAGCTTATGTCCAGACTGACCTTACAAGGAAAATACTTGAAAGACACTGAGGTGTTACAATATCTTCAAAGAGTTAGAAATGCTGGTCACCAGAACTTGTGATAAACAAAGTAAAGAACACAGTAATATATCCATTAATTTAGTGCTGCTCTAACTATATTAAAACAAGTGAAAAAAATATAAAATATCAGAATGCTCTGCATTTGAAAATGAAAGTGTCACTGAATAAAATTATTTTCAATAAGATAGAATGCAATGTGTGTATGTATTACATGTTTAGATATTTTACTGAATTGGCAAAGGTCATCCAAAGACTTACAGGAAAAAAAGTAGAAAGCAAGTTAATTCTACAATAAGTTACAGTGCTTGAGTATGCCTCTGAATATGAATTCTTATAACATTTCAAAGGAAAGTTTAGAGAATAGTTAGATTAATATCCTGCTGAGTCAATTTAAATCACCTAAAATCATTTTCTATTCTCTTAAGTATAAAAAGAGAGACTTTCATAGCTACACATTTAGTGGTGTTAGTAAATAATTTATCTTTTACAGTTGCTGACCATCCAAAGCGGCAGAGGGTGGACTTGAAGCACTCCCAAGCAAACCAAGGCAGAGAAAAAAAAAAGATGAAAATTAGTGTATAGGATACAAAATTTTAGGAGGAGCATAAAGAAAACAACAACAACAACAACAACAAAGAATTGCATTTAGGACTTCTTCAATTCTTTGACATTGGAGACTTATGCCCAAGGCATAGAAATAAACTTGTCAGCAATCTTTTCTAATTTGACATCCCTGACAAGAAAAGTTTTATGAAGTCTTTGAAGTACAAATGATTTAGAAGTAAAAATTAATGAAGTGAATCTGGAAGAAACATAAGACATTTAAACATATTGTAGTGATAATATGTAATACTTGTTATTTTATGTATATATGTATGTATGTATGTATATGTGTATGCTTGTATGTATGTATGTATGTAATCTCTACACCCAACGTGAGGTTCGAATTCACAGTTCTGAGATCAAGAGTTGCATACTCTACCAACTGAGCCAGGCAGGCACCCCTGTAGTACTTGCTATTTCAAAAAACTGATACTCTTCTACTATGGGTATATACACATCACTAATTAAAATTTATTTCTTTACAGAATTTCCCAGATTATCACTGGCTATATTTTAGTGGCTCATAAGCAGCTCCAGTTCACACACACACACTAATGTAAGACTGCAACATACATGCCTGATAACATAAGAACCTGGCCTGAGGACTGCTTGCATCAACCACAGCTCCTGAATAAGTGTGTTACTGAAAGAAGCACTGAACAGCTCTTACGTGTGTGTGTATGTGTATACATGTTTCTTAGTTTCCCATTCACATTCATTTTTTTCACCATCTTATAACATGAGAAGCCACTGTCAAAAAAATCAAGCCATGATAAAGGCCTCCTTCCTAGTAAACTAAATGGTTTGCCTCTGCCTCTATGTTCACATTTAAATAAAGTGGAATCGGGTGCCCAGATGTCTTAGTCGGTTAAGCGTCTAACTTCAGCTCAGGGCATGATCTCACAGTTCATGGGTTCAAGCCCCGCACCAGGCTCTGTGCTGATAGCTCAGAGCCTGGAGCCTGCTTCAGATTCTGTGTCTCCCTCTCTGTGTCTCCCCTTCTCTCTCTCCCCTGCTCACATTCTGTTTCTCTCTCTCAAAAATAAATAAACATTAAAAAAATATATTTTTAATACAGTGGAATTGACAACAGACATTCTGTGACTAAGTTTCATCACTCTAGACATTACCTCTCAGAATTTCATATTGCAGGAATAACTCTGGCAGAAGGAGTAAAAGAAATCTAAAAGACCTTTCTATTTACTTACATGTGTCAAGTGCTGGCCACTGTGTATATACTCTCCCATACAATTTCTTATTTCAGTTTCCTAACTCTACAAGACAGTATTCACTCATTTCATATACATATGCAAAGAATCTGAGATCCAGAGTAAACTAAATGCCTAAGGTCACACAGTGTACATTTAAACTTAGTTCTAACTTGAAAGCTCAGGCTTTTATCACTATATTAAAAGATACTTAAAATATTATATAGGTAATATATTCTCATGGTTAAATTATTCAAAAGTGTGTGTGTATGTGTGTGTATGTATATATATACACACATATACACACATATGTGTGTATATATATACATATATAGTGAAGAATATCCCTCTAACCCTTGTCCATCATTCTGTCTTCCATTGACCCAGAAAATAACAAGTATTTGTGCCTGCATATGTATATTCTTATGCCTCCCTCTTTTAAACAAATGGCAGTATGCTATGCACACCGTCTTCCATTCTGCTTTTTTCATTTAATAATATCAACTAGAATTACGGACACATATGCCATCTAATCCTACAATTCCACTTCTGGGACTTCATCCTACAGATATACCTGCATACAGGCAAAATATCTCTTGTACTGGGTTTTTCGTATCTTTATACAAATTTTGTATTACTACAAATTTATTATTATTTTGTAGCATTGTATGTAAAATAGCTCAGTATTAGAAGTAACTTAAATGCCCAACAACAGAGAACTAATTAAATATGGTACCATGGAATATTACACTACTAGAGAAGAAACAAAGTAATGATATGGAAAGATATCCTGAATATAAAAATACGTCATCAAAAGTTTAAAAGAGATCACACACAGTGTGCCCAACAGTGTGGGGAAATATATGTTCTCATCCACAGTTGGCAAAAGCGTATGTGGTAGACTTTGTTGAGAACAACAACAGATACCAAAATAAATATATATTATGTTTTGACTCAATAATTCCATTAAAGAATCTATTCTAGAGAGAGATGCTTACATGTGAAAAGATGCAAGTATAATCACGTTCTCTGCAGTACTGTTTGCAATATTGCATAACTGGAAATAATCTAAATGGCCTTCCACAGAGAAAGCATTTTAAAAAACAATGTAACATCTATATAATGGAACACTAACCAGTTGTTAAACAGAATATAACATCTTAATATTGATGTTAAAAAATAACCATGACATATTCTTCAGTTAAAAATACAAACTGCAGAACAATGTACCTAATATTCCATTTACATACAAAAAATCAGAAACACAAATGTAAAATAAAATGAAACAATAACCCTACCCCATCACAAAAACATAAACAGATACACAAGTATTCTATATGCTTTTCCATTTCTACCAAATCTTCAGCTACTTTGAACATGAAAATGTATAATAATTAAGTGAAGAAATGCAGAATTTAAACACACAAGTATATTTTTGTGATGGCCAGAAGTTTAAAAACAAGAATCAAATTATTAAAATTCCAAGTCTTTTATTTTCCAATGATAAAACTCTACTTGTGATGTTTTAGTCATATATAAAAATGTAATATATAGGAACCTAAATGGAAAGATGAAATCTGAAATAATACCTCGTTACAATAAATTCTTGCAACAAAACCCAAGTGATACTTTTAGTAACACAAGTTTACGGGACTAACCAGCTATAAGTATATGTGGCCGCTAACTGGTAAATTACTTGAAAGAAAAGAATAGGTATATCATACAGCACCTCACACTGTTCTGAATACACTAAGGGCTTAGAACATAAATGGCATGGGGCGACTGGGTGGCTCAGGTGGTTAAGCGACCGACTCGGGCTCAGGTCATGATCTCACGGTTCCATGGGTTCAAGGCCTGTGGTGGGCTCTGTGCTGACAGCTCAGAGCCTGGAGCCTGCTTCTGATTCTGTGTCTCCCTCTCTCTCTGCCCCTCCCTGACTCTCTCTCTCTCCTTCTCTCTCAAAAATAAACATTAAAATTTTTTTCAAAAAAAGGAACACAAATTGCCAAAAAAAAAAACCCAAAAGGGTAAGGAAAAAAAATTCTGTAATACAGAAACTCAGTCTACGTCATGTAATAACAGGCAATCATCTGTTTTGAGGCTTTCAAATCAGTAGTCAGATCAGAGATAGAGTAAATGATTTAAGATTTTTCTATTTGGGATGTGAAACAAAGCAGAAAGTTAACCAATAAGACAAAATGCTATCCTTAAAGCACACATACAAAAATATACCCACCTATAACATAAACAATAGGGGATAAACATCAAAATTGCTTCTTAAATTATAATCTTAGAATAACTGGATAATATCACTGCTGACTTAAAAATAGGCAAAATGGACACTGACTTGACACTAAGGGATGAAAAATGAAGAAGATAATCACTGTGGAATACAAAATAGCAGAAATAATGAGACAGCAATCATAAAGCAAGCATCAGTAAGTTCAAAAGTCAGGAACACAGAAGAAATATGGGCTCAAAATTCTCTTCTTTGGGAATTTTCCTCTTTTCGTTGGGAATAACATATTCTGACAATTACTCCCACAGAGGAAATGCTTTTCTATAAACTCTATTTCAAAATTACAAAGAGCTGAGAATTACACAGTAGATTTTTGGCAGTTAACCTTGGAGAGACTGTTGCTTGGAGCTGCTACACCCAAACACTAAGCTTCTCAGCAAACAGGGCCTGCTGCGGCCCATAAACTAATCTCTATGGAGGGCCCCACTGAGAGACCCACATGTTCTACAGCTAGTGCCAACACCCTTTTCAATACTCCAAAGGTTCACTTGCAACTCTGCATAAATTGCCAGTTTCTCTTGGCTCCAGAGACAGCTTCACCTGCAGGGTTTCATTTTTCTGCTTGACACCTTAATGTTGATTTTCTTATATACTACAAAAGAGCCCTCTCCAGTGCTTCTCACACAATTACACAATCACTCCATTGTAACTCAGGAGAGGATTAATGATTGGGTTTTATTTGATTGTAGTTTTGATTAATCCCGACTTTGTTTAATTTGTGACCTTTGCTGGAATCCCAAGGGCTGGGAATTAGAAAATGCACACTGTACCACTGTATTCTGAGCAGTTTGAGCTTGCCAATTTATTTCATGCCTCATTAGCCACAAAAGCTATGAAATCTTAGTCCAAAACAGCTTCACATTTTTTCAGGGCATGGGTACAAAATTCTGTAAGCTGTTCATTCTGATTTAAATATAGTAAGCCAATAATTAAGTCTATCCTGATTATACCCATAGAGTCTTAATTCCAATTGGCAGGTATCTCAGTAAAATATCAAACCTAGGCAAGTCATATCATGATGAAGCTGTCCTGACTTCCCAAGGATTAGAATTACTTTTTGTGAGGGTTGAAAAAAATATTAGAATGTAAAAAATTAAAGTATCTGTGGATAAATTCATCTTTGGAATTCAAACTAAATCCATACGAAAAAAATTAGCCTAGTTTGTAGTACATCTTAAAGATAATACATCACAGAAAAGGTGCTGTAGGTTTTAGTTATTTATCATTTCAGAATCAGGTATTTATAACATTTTTATCAATAATTTATACTATACAACATTCTATATAAAAACTTTCCCTTTTGAGGTTCCCAGAATCAACAAATTATTTATAAGAAACTATACAAGATGCCCTTTTATATGACACTCAATTCTGCTTGTTGATTTTTAAAAAGTTCACTAAAGAATGGAAAAATTATATATATAAATGTATACTGCTTCACAAATTTTAGTTGTAGCCAAGGTCCAAAGCTCTCACCATATGACCCATTGACCTAAATTGTGCACTTTTTTGTATTCTGTCCAGTTCATTTTGTTAAAGTAGGACTAGAATCTAAAGATACTTGAAAGCAATTTCAGTTTAAAACACCTGTTGATTTAAAAAATTCTCCCAATATCTAATAATTATTTCACTTTTAACCTGATTCAACAATGATTCTTACATGCCTTCCTTGTATCCTCTTCCCACAATATTTAGCTTCAGTTTCTTTTTTTTAAGTTTATTTATTTCGAGAGAGCGAGTGAGCACAGGGAGGGGCAAATAAAGAGGAAGAGAATCCCAAGCAGGCTCCACGATGATAGATTTCACCAATTATGAGATCATGACCTGAGCCCAAATCAAGAGTCAGACACTTAACCAACTGAGCCAATCCAAGAGCCCTTAGCTTCAGTTTCATAAAAATATTTGGTCTTATAAACGCCATTTGTTTCATGTAATAATAAAAACACTTATTCCAGTTATTGATACTGTAATTAACAATATATTTTTTAAAATTTATTATTACTTTTTTATTCTAGAGAGAGAGCGCAAGCCAGGGAGAAGAGCAGAGGGAAAGAGAATCTTAAGCAGGCTCCACACTCAGTACAGAACTGGACATGGGGCTTGATCCCACAACCCTGGGACTTATGACCTCAGCTGAAGTCAAGAGTTGGACACTCAACCAACTGGGCCACCGAAGCACCCCTAATTATATTCTTGATATACAGGCAAAGAAACATAACAATCATACAACTCAAAAGATTAAATGAGATATGCAGAGTACATTAGAGAGTAGTCTAATAGCTGTTCTGGTATTCTGTTAGTATCTTTAACAGAGTGAAAATAAAGGCTTAATCTAACAAGTATGTCAAGGGTTAAGGGCAAATTGATTACAAGGGTTTCTCATATATTTAACAGTGCTCAGTTGGTCTCAAAGTGCCTATTAGCATAAAAAAGAGGTTTACCATTTAAACTGTGGATTTGTGCTTCTGGAGATAATATAATTATCAATTTTATAAAGTGATGAGAGGTAGGAGCCATGATTCATCTTCCTTTCTGTAAACTATATTACAACGTGTTTCTTATCTTTCTCTGTCTCTCAATATACCTAGTCTAGAATGTAAATAAATAGAATATTGTGCAGGTAGAACAGCACCAGGAAAGGAAAAACCTTATCTATCTGTCTATCTATCTATCTATCTAGTATAATCTAATTGTAACAGGGTATTATGTCTGTTGTTAGATGTTTGAGAAAGACATCTTTTAAATTAAATTTTCTTTTGTCATAAGAGAGGCTTAATATTTTTAAAATAGTTTTATTGGCCAAATGCATTTCCACTTTTGTGCATTACTTATTTATGTTTTTACCTACTTTTGTCTCAGGACCAATGCTCTCATTTCATAGATAAAGAAACAAAGGATGGAGCACCTGGGTAGCTCAGCTGGTTAAGCATCTGACTCTTGACTTAGGCTCAGGTTATGATCTCACAGTTCGTGAGTTCCAGCCCCACATCAGGCTTTGCACTGACAATGTGGAGCCTGCTTGGGATTTGCTCTCTCTCCCTCTTTCTCTGTCAAAATAAGCTGGAAGGAAGGAAGGAAGGAAGGAAGGAAGGAAGGAAGGAAGGAAGGCAAGGCAGGAAAGGAAAAAGAAAGGCAGGCTCAGACAGGTTAAATAACTTCCTCAAGGCTCTACAGTGAATTAAACATATCCATGAAGTTAAAATGTTGGCATCTTTCTAATACAACAGGTATATAGGAAGTACTGCTGAAATACTGGTAGGCAGTAAGCTTAGCATGTAGGCTCATAACACCCTCTAGCCCAACGCCACCACCACAAAAACGGAAAAAAAATGTTTTAAAAATAACATTTGTTATTTTTGAAAAAATACTAAAACAGTAATGGGAAACATCAGAACATTTTTGATCCTTTTTTCACATATTTTGTTTAGTTTATAATAAAATTTGAATTACATACGGGAGGCAACTACCCTCTTTATGCTCAGTGGTTTACTGCCTCTAAATGTCTAACTCTGGTCTTCCAACTCTATCTCAGCTGAAGACTAATATGCTAGGCAAAATGGAGTGATTTTTCTGAACAGGAAACTTTGGTAGACACTGTTATAGTCACCTGTTCAATATCTATTCCATCATCTTTGTTTACTAATGGAATCTAGATTTTGAATCAGAGAGTCCTTGCCCAATGAAAACATGATTTTCTAAGCTCCTTTGTCAGTAAGAAATAAAAGGAAATCTAGCGGGTGGCTCTTTAAGTTAGACTCAGTTGGCAAATGCCTTTTGCTGCTTGTATGTGCTTCTTCATCATCTGCAATATGCATGCAAAGTCACAGTACCGAACCATTTTGCAAGCATAAGGAGAAAAGCCATGTACGAGAGAACAGTGGAAAACAAACAATGAGCCCAGACCCTTTTGATATCATAGAACCACAAAAGCTGTATGAGACTGCCTTCCTCCATAGTTCTTGTTAGGGGAGAAAAAAAAAAACCCTGTTCTATTAATATTTTCTTATACTTTTATTGAAATAAGGGTATTATTTGGATTTTCGTTAAAAATGAAGACAATGCTAAATTATATTAAAGTACTGTCAAAAGTAATTATTGAGAAAAATCATTCCAGCATTTATACGTCAGATAGCTTGGAGTTGAGAGGAGAGTTGGGAAGATGGGTTGCAGTTATTCAGGCAGGGATAACAGGCTAAATGCTAAAATATAAGTGGCTGCAGCAGAAACAAAGGAAACACAAACCTAAGACACTCTGCAAGTAAAATATTTCAAAACAAATTCAATTCATGTGAAAGAATGGACCAATTCATATATATGGCAGATTATTCAAGCCTAAAAATAAATGTAATTTAATAGAAGTAATTATTTTAGGACTGAGGAAAGAATCTACCAAATCAATATATTAAATGTTTCTAAAAAGAACAACTACTTTACTTCTCTGAGAGACAAATACATTGGAAAAGTCATTACCACCCTCAGTGTGTTTGTGGGTTACAAGCAAACATATCATTCTCCCCCGCAAATGTTTTTTTCTATCACCTTTCAGTTGTAAGACGAGGGGTGAAGATCGAGGTACTAAAAGTACTTTCAGCAGTACTAAATTTACAACAAAAACTCTATATGGGGGTATACAATCATATCTGTGATTACAAATAAAGAGCCCCATTTATTCCTGTTACTGATGAAATAATACAAACAGTAGCTATAGACAGGAGAAAATGTACTGCTAAGAGAAGGAAATATGCCATTCAACCTCTGAACTGAAATGCAAAAGATGAAATTATGTTCTTGGGGGGTAAAGGGGTATATAGTCCTCAAACAATGCAATTATGTATTTTGGGAAGCATAAATAATATTTGGCTTAATCTTCCATAGTACAAATTCAATCATATAAACCAACAGGAAAGTTTTCAAATTACTCACACCTAATGAAATACCATTCTATTCAGCTGTTGAAAACACTTATTTTGGGTTATATACCTCCAGAGAAAAAAGGATAGCATGGCTAGTTCAAGTGCAATAGCCAGAAGGATAACTGATAACTCTATATAAGAAAGCAATCACTCTTTTTAAAAAAATTTTTTTTTAATGTTTATTTATTTTAAATTTTTTTTTAACGTTTATTTATTTTTGAGACAGAGAGAGACAGAGCATGAACGGGGAAGGGTCAGAGAGAGGGAGACACAGAATCCGAAACAGGCTCCAGGCTCTGAGCTGTCAGCACAGAGCCCGACGCGGGGCTCGAACTCACGGACCGCGAGATCATGACCTGAGCCAAAGTCGGCCGCTTAACCAACTGAGCCACCCAGGCACCCCAAAGTTTATTTATCTTAGAGGGAGACAGAGCGCAAGCAGGGGAGGGGCAGAGAGAGAGAGGGAGACACAGAATGGAAGCAGGCTCCAGGCTCTGAGCTGTCAGCACAGAGCCTGACACGGGGTTCGAACCCACAAACTGCAAGATCATGACTTGAGCTGAAGTTGGCTGCTCAACCGACTGAGCCACTCAAGTGCCCCGAGAAAGCAATCACTCTTTTTTGAGTAAAAAAAATAAATAAAATAAAATACAATAGTGCTTGTAAATTTTCTGCCACGGATACCAACCATTTCCAAGAATTTCTAGTCTAAAATAAGATCATATCATAAGCAAACCAATAACCGCTGCCACATTACACTTACAATAACAATAATCAATCTATTACCCAGTATGTAGCTGAAAGCAATAACTTTATTTATTTTTTATATGAAATTTATTGTCAAATTGGTTTCCATACAACATCCAGTGCTCATCCCAACAGGTGTCCATCTCAATGCCCATCACCCCCCTCCCCCTTCCCCCCACCCCCATCAACCCTCAGTTTGTCCTCAGTATTTAAGAGTCTCTTATGGTTTGCCTCCTTCCCTCTCTGTAACTTTTTTTTTTCTCCTTTCCCCTCCCCCCTAGTCTTCTGTTGAGTTTCTCAGGATCCACATATGAGTGAAAACATATGGTATCTGTCTTTCTCTGCCTGACTTATTTCACTTAGCATAACACTCTCCAGTTCCATCCATGTTGCTACAAATGGCCAGATTTCATTCTTTCTCATTGCCAAGTAGTATTCCATTGTATATATAAACCACATCTTCTTTATCCATTCGTCAGTTGATGGACAATTAGGCTCTTTCCATAATTTGGCTATTGTTGAAAGTGCTGCTATAAGCATTGGGGTGCAAGTGCCCCTTTGCATCAGCACTCCTGTATCTCTTGGGTAAATTCCTAGCAGTTGAAAGCAATAACTTTAAAGACTAATTTAATTCCAAATAAAACCAGAGGCTTTTCACTGTGTTTCTTAAAGAACAAAGTCTCAAAGGGAAAATGGGAAAGGAAGAAATTATTCAGAAATAGTGCATCCATGTAAGTGAACACATATTACATCAAAATTGTAAAATTCAACATTAAAGATGGAGCAGGAAACTAAAACTAAGCCAATTCTCTCAAGATTTATGTGTAAAATCCTTGACCCAGGCTAAAAGATCCCACATGATGTAAGTCCTGCCATCTTCACATATCTTGGATATTTTCAAACCCATTGTCTACACTTCCCACACTAGCTTTCTTTCAGATCCTCAAATAAACTAAGCTTGTTGCCACCACTGGACCTCTGTTCATGTTGATTCCTTTGCTTGGAATATTCTTCTCCTCTTCTAATCCTTTACTGGCCCCCTAGTAATATGGCTCTCCTACTCATTCCTCAGGTTTTTTTTTTTTTTTTAATCTGAATCTTTAAAAATTTACTTTAAAAAAGTGTACTTTCTTCAGCTTACTGAAATATTGGTATATAACATATAAGTTTAAGGTGTGCTACATGATGATCTGACACATGTGTATACTGCAAAATGATTACCACAAATACCATTCTAAGTCATTTCTATGAATTCAGTTTTCTTAAGATTTCATAAAAAAGTGAGAACATACAGTGTTTGTCTTTCTCTGTCTGACTTATTTCACTTAGCATAACGTCCTTAAGGTCCACCCATAGGATCGTAAAAGAGAGAGTTTCCTTTTTTATGGCTGAATAATATTCCACTGTATATACCTATACCATATGTTCTATACCTGGTCCATTGATGGACATATTGAGTTGTTTTCCATGTCTTGGCTATTGTAAATAACACTGCAATGAACATGAGAATATGGATAGCTCTTTGAAATAGTGTCATTTCCTTCAGATAATACACAAAGAAGTAGGACTGATGAATAATATGGCAGTTCTATTTTTAACATTTTAGGGAATCTCCATATTGCTTTCTATAGTGGCTGTACCAATTTACATTTCTATCTATAGTACAAAAGGGTTCTCTTTTCTCCATAGACTTGCCAACACTTGTATGTCATCTTTTGTCTTTTCATTAACAGCCATTTTATCAAGTATGAGGTGATATCTCATTGTGTCTTTGATTTGCGTTTACCTGATGATTAGTGATACTGCACATCTTTTCATGTACCCATTGGCCATTTTTGTCTTCTTTGGAAATGTTTATTTCAATTCCTTTGCCATTTAAAAACTCAGATGCTTTGTTTTTGGGGGATTGTTTTGTTTGCTGTTGCATTATATGAATTCCTTATGTATTTAAGCCCTTATCAGATAGATGGTTTGCAGTATTTTCTCCCATTTCAAAGGTTGCCTTTTCACTTTGTTTGTTTCTTTGGCCATGAAGAAGCTTTTTAGGTTGATGTAGTCCTAATTATTTATTTTTGCTTTTGTTGTTTTAGCTTTTGCCATCACATAAAAAAATCATTGCCAAGACCAATGATCAGGATTTCACACCCCCCTTACCTATTTCTGCTAGTAGTTTTATACTTTATGGTCTTACATTTAAGTCTTTAACTCATACCAAATTAATTTTGTGTGGTACAGGATAGATGTCCAGTTTCATTCTTTTGCATGAGAATATCCAGTTTTCCCAACCACATTCACTGAAGAGACTATGTTTCCCCATTGAGTATTCCTGGCGCCCTTGTCAAATATTAGTTGACTGTACGGTGCAGGGGTTTATTTCCAGGCTCTCAATTCTGTTCTACTGTTTTGTTTGTCTGCTTTCATGCAAGTACCATACTGCCTGTGCTTGGAGGAGGAGTGATGGGAGTAGTGTGAATCTATCTTTTCTACCCTCTTCAGTGTGTCTTTTCTTATTTCTGTGTTTTATGCAGATGCTGTAATGCCTCACATGAATCCTTGGTTCCTGTGAAGGTATTTTTGCACAGAGACTGTTATTCAAATTGATATTTCTGGCAGGGGCAAGAGTGTTAGAAATTCCTATGCCATCATTTTGCTGACATCAGTCTCATTCCTTAGGTTTTAAATGCCACTTCACAAGGAAGATCACTGCAGATTAGTTCAGACTCTGTTATAATTTTCATTTAATACTATACTTTTTGTTAGTTAGACATCACAATCATAATTAAATTATTTGTGTAATGTGTACTCTCCTCACTAGGGTTTTAGAGACAGGGACTGAACACATCTTGTTCAAAATTATATTACTAACGTCCAGTATGGTTCCTGAGACATAGGTACTATTCCAGACATTTATTAAAAGACAGGAAAAAAAAAAAAACCACAAAGAAACAAAGAAACAGGGGGAAGAGGGATGGCCATGGTTGTTTCAGCCCCCTGTGCCCTCCTTTCCTCTGATTTGTCTATGTAGAAAGTCATCCTATTCTGCTCTTTGCCATATAGTAAAATGTAGTTATTCAGCTGTGCTAGTGGGTAGATCTAATTCTGGAGTAAAATATTAGAAAGGCCCCCTGGCTGCAAATATAAAGTCATGTATTCTGATCAGCTTTATCAGTATAAACATATTATTTTCATCTCCCTCTTCTGACTTTAACTCTCAACTAGATCCAAACTCAGAAAGGTAAATGCAAAATATCTTTGGTAAGTGCTACAAAATTTATCTGCCTAGGAGTAAAACCCAGAAAAAAACTTGGTCTTTTAACTATATATAGTACCATTTCTAGAGGTTGAAACTACTAATGGTTTTCTTCTAATTCCCTAATGTACTAACCTCATTAGGATATTTGGGGATTATTCATTGAGATTATTCAATTAATATTTTAGTAATAAATAATACATCAGTAATTAATAGCCAAAGTCTGTTTGAAGTGTTTCACATACATTTATTTAATCCCCTCAACACTGTAGATTATTAATTCCCATTTTATAAATGAGGAAACTGAGTAATTGAGAGGTTAAATATCTTGCTCATGGCACAGATAGGAAATGGTGAAGGCTATTTTAAAACCAAACCAGGTCCCAGAGTCTTAGTAAATGCACTGTTTTGTTAAATGCATGTTTCAGTTAAGTGTGTGTGTGTGTGTGTGTGTGTGTGTGTGTGTGTGTGTGTGACAGAGTGAAAGAGAGGTGAAAAGAGGGGAGGAGCAAGAAAGAAGACAGAACAGGACAGGGAGATGTAAAATGTTTTTGTACTGGGGTCAAAGTCAAAGGAATTTGAAAGCTATTGTTCTTAATTAATATGTCATGCTGTCTCCCCATAGGTAGATGAAGACTCTGTTAATTGCAAGTATACAATTTACTCACTTCCCCTACAGTTTGGCAGGGCATAGTTACTCTTGAACTAATAAGATGCCATCAATACTTATTATTAGCTAATCTTACTCTTTATGATACTACCACAGTTCCCAAAGCATCAGGTAAACTCACAGGTGCACTGCAAAATATTTTAAATTTTTGGGGGAAACATAGTGACATCTGTCAGACAATGTGAAAATTACTAGCTCAACGTAGTTTATAGTTTCAACACTAGATGATGATATACCTTTTCATGACAATCTATCTTTGTGAAACTGAGTTTTTGATGGTTGTTGTGATTAAAAGCAACTAAGATGTGAAAAACTGCAACACCCAACAAGCACACACCCCATTAGTAAGTTAAAGTGATTTAAGAATGAAATTAAAATGTTATTTTTTCATTCAAAGTATCTCTATTATTTTTTAAGTAATCAATAAGTTAAGTAATTAGAATACAAATATTTAAATTGTGTGAACTTAATCACTATTAGGAACTGTTGGGTATTTATTTTGGCCAAGAGGTCATGAAAAATTTACCGATTATACTGAAACCAACAGAGTTTGGGAACCTCTGTCCTACTCTAAGTAAATGGACTTCCTTTAAGGATGTTATAAGATCATGCCTAGCATGTAAGTTTGAAGAAATATCAAGTACTCCTTCATTTTGTGCATGTGGAACAACATAAATGGTCTTTGTTTTTCATTAAAAATTCCTCATTTTAATATAATTGAAGGTGAGCTCATTTTAAATCTCAGGTCTTTATCAGCTTCTAATCTGCTGCAAAACTGTGATCCAAGGGGAAACTGCCTATGAAGTGATCACTACCATTCATGGAAAAAAGCTTAGAAACAGAGCTAAAACAGAAAAAGAATCTCAACTGCAAAACTATCATAATTCAGCAGCCACTCACCTCCCATGTTCCCTTTATCCCTGTCAGAGGCTAGAACATTGCCCTACCTTACGAGCTATACCGCTGTTTTTTAAATAATGAAATAAGGTCTTGCATATGCACAATGAGCCTTCCCACAAATGTGACCTTTGGGATTTATCTCCTGATATTTTTAACCATGTTGTCAGTATTCAGATGGGATTTACAATGAATCAAAGCTACTACTGTTCACACCACATTATATCTACAATAGAATGCAATAAGATACCATAATATTTTCATTTGGTACTTTTTATTAGCCTACAGTTCAGTTCTAGTCAATGAAATACACAGTGCTTTCTAAGTTGAAAGCCTCTATTTATAGCACTTCTTTAAGAAGCTCAGATGAAAAAGGAATACCACAGATGACAGGACTCCTCTGACCTAAAAAGCAAGTAAATTACTAACTGCTCGATTTTTAATAAAAATCTTGGGTGGAATAAAGGAATCATCAACTTACCTAAACGGTGACTGGTGACTATAGGGGTACTCTGGTGTTAGTTTAAAATAAAGACCAAACACAGCTCTGGAACTATCTTATGATTTAAAAGTGAAAACAAAGATGTAATTATTAGAAAGATGCAACAGGTAAGCACTAAAGCTAAAAAGTGGTAGGATGAGAAGAAACTCCTTCAACTACTGGTGACACCCAGAGTTGACTTCAAAGGGAAGTCACTTTATTTGAAACTCAGTGTGTAAATTCTACTCAATCCCAAGTACTAAAACATGATAAACACAATTCCTGGGCCTATGGACTCACTAAAAGCATTATGTTCAAAACCACAAAGAGGGGGATGGAGGAATGGAGAGATTTGGGGGGTTGAAAAAAGGGAAGAAAATACCTCAACTGAGAATCAAATAGTAAGGAACTTATTTTATGAAACACTTACTAAATTTACATATTCCTTCTGTATTTATTGGCTCAAAATTAAGTGACCCGATTATCTGCACAAAAACAGAATTAATTTATTTTTTATCCAAAGAAAGTGACAACAATTGCCATTTGCTAAAATAGCTCTCAACTTAGTGATAAAAGAGATGGGTTATAAATGGTCTCTAGGGCTTTTCTTGCTCTGGAGTCCATCAGTACTTTCCAGGATGGTGACTGGGAAGAAGAGGGTATTTACCCACACTATCCCTATATGAAACCTCCCCTAACACAACCATGTCAAAATATTTCTATTGTTTGCATATGATAAATGCATAAAAGAGTGTGTGTGTGTGTGTGTGTGTGTGTGTGTGTGTGTGTAGTACAATTATTTGGATACTTTCTAACCAATGGAGTAACAATAAAATGAGAGGAAAATACTCTTAATTAGCACAGACCCAACTAGAATATGTGTGTTTGTTTTGGTAAAGAAACACTCTGATTAGTCTCTCTTGCACATCTGGAAATTACTGACATCTTTGAACAATATTACTTCACTCCTAGCGAGAAGAGCTGTAGAGTCTATTTAATAGTGTAACAATTTCTTTCTTTTTTTTTTTTTTTTTTTTTTTTTTTTTTTCTGTGCCGTATAGTGTAACAATTTAACCCACCTCCTGGTGTCTTAGAATTTTAATACTGAGGGTTTTAATTACAGTAAGCCTGCCAACAAAATAAAAGTAAAACAAAAAATCAGACCTAGAAATAACAAGAAAAGTCCTTAAGCACATTTTTTACATGGAAAGATAGAAATACACAAGCACAGTGTGACTGTCTTATCTCTTCAGGAAATTAGTAGCCAAAAAGGTTCACTCCTCCAGTTTCTACTTCAGTATTAATGGGTTGAGCAATTACCACATGGAACAAACCCCTTTAATACCACCTGGTCTACTTCCCAGCAGTGAATTCCACTCCCAGGCTTGTCATGGCTCATTTAGATAGTACAGTAAGTTTCCTCTGTAAGTCGGCTCCTAGAGCTTACAGAATTTAAGATATAATGAGATACGAAGGTGTTTATCATGAGGTAGAATGGAACTCTGAGCCAAAGCAACAGGAGTTGGATATCATGAGCAGGCTGGGAACAGAAAGGTTTTTTTTTTCCTCTAAAGTATATTGGAAAAATAAACTATTCCATAAGACACACAAAGTTTGGGTAAAGATGAAAGTTTTTAAGCAGAAGTAAATCTCTACCTTATAAAAACTAAAAGAGAACAAAATAAGATTTCAGAAATACAGATCGAGAGGGGCGAGCACATCTTTCATCATTGCCTCTTGCTACCTTTCCACATAAAATTTTGGTTCGAGAGAGTTGTAATCTACTCCATCCCTTAAGAAAAAACAAAATTTTTGAAACATATAATATGTCTAAAAAGTAACAATCAAAACTCTTGTTATGGATTTCGAAGACTTCAGGAAGGAAAAGTATGTATACAAAAATAAAGGCCAGCAAAAATTAAGAGAGAAGGAGAAAAAAAACTACCATATTGAAAATAAATTTAGTTTAAATGGAACTTATAATTCTGATTAACATTATGAACTAAGCCAACATAAAAAGGCCCTCCCCTTGTGCTCCAAACTCATGAAATTACTCATAAAACAGAAAATAATTAGGTATCAAGCACGAGCTAAACCAGAAATGCCAATAACGAAGACCAAACCCAAAGTCAAAGCACTGATGGAGTTTAAGTGAAATGGCTCATGAGGGGTAAAAAAAACCAGGTTAGAGGCCTTAATAGCTAAGGACTAGGGAAGAGATTCCAGGATTCAGGCTCAGGAAGAGATGGAAATGATCTATATGTATAAAGCTAAAGAAAGTCACAAAGGTTTGTTCCATCTGTAAAATGGGGACCAGAAAAACTCTGCCTACCAGGCCAATGGAGCAGCAAAGAGTCTACAGTTATGAGTGGGAAAACAGTCATCCGTGAAAAATCATTAGGTTCACGCGATACAGAATTCCAAGCACAGCGATTCATATAAAAATTGATCCAGAAACAGTGAATGTATTTGGTCCCTGCACAAAGTCAAAGCTGATCTAAAGAAATAAGACTTCTAAGAAAAGTAGTCCCACAGAAGATGAGTTCATTATCAAAAATTACAAACCTATATATATAAGAAAAATTCTCATGAGAAAAACTTAAAAGTTACAACAAACTGTAGAATTCACATTGTAAAAATTGGAAATAACTGAGCTGTGTTAAAGGGCATTTAAAAAGAAATAACAGGGGGCACCTGGGTGGCTCAGTCGGTTAAGTGTCCGACTTCAGCTCAGGTCACGATCTCGTGGTCCCTGAGTTCGAGCCCCGCGTCCAGCTCTGGGCTGGTGGCTCGGAGCCTGGAGCCTGTCTCCGATTCTGTGTCTCCCTCTCTCTCTGTCCCTCCCCCATTCATGCTCTGTCTCTCTCTGTCTCAAAAATAAATAAATGTTAAAAAAAAAAATTAAAAAAAAAAAAGAAATAACAAAGGCTCTCCTTACAGAATGCCATGTATCATCCTCTTTATCCCTTCCAATCAATTTGCTGATGCTTAAGGCATACTGAAATGAGGCAAGTAGGAGGCAATTGTAGAAGACTATATTGGGATGTCTGGGATGTCTAACCAACATCCATACTACTCCTACCTCTTAGCTTCTTCCTTCCAACATTTTTAATGTATTCACTCCTTCCACAGTGTGGATCAAAGATAAAGACCCCATCTCGACCTCAGAGGTAGATTCTAATTAAAACAAGGTAAAAATGGTAATCCTATTTTCCTTTCCCAATCACTTGGCATATGATTCAGGCTGGCCAAATGGATGTCGAAGGGAAGCCTATATGGAGGAGGCAGGAGAAGGCTTCTGAAAAAGTGGTTCTTGTATCTAAGGAACACCTGAAAATGGTTAGCATCATCTTGATAACAGCCTGAGGATACAATCAACATACAATCTGAGGCCAGTATACCCATTCGGTGGATAATTTTAAACATTTCTACTGTAGCTATATTTATGTCTCCTTTGCTTACCTTTTATAGATTATGCTTTCTCACTACAATGCAATAATATTGTGAAATCAACACTGAGTACTTTCCCTAATTTCATGAAATGAAACCACCCTACCCTCTATAACACATGGATTAAGGAGAAAAGCTCAGGAAACCAAAAGACTATTATAATACAAAATGAGAAATTTTTGTATATCAAAATATGGATATAGCTAATGGGAGTCTTAGAAAAAAAATTTATAGCATTCAATAATAACTAAAAATATTCAACTCAAGTAACTTGTGGGACGCCTAGGTGGCTCAGTCGGTTGAGCATTCGACTCTTGATTTGGGCTCAGGTTATAATCCCAGGGTCATGGGATTGAGCCCTGCATCAGGATCCACTCTGAATGTGGAACCTGCTAAGATTCCCTCTTTCTCTCCCTCTGCCCCTCTCCCCTGCTCATGTGCGTGCTCTCTCTCTCAAAAGAAAAAAAAAAAAAAAAGGAAGAAAGAAAAAGAAAAAACGTTTTAAAAAAGAAGAAAAGAGTAACTTGAAAAAACCAAACATTGTAAATGTAAGAAAAATAGAAGAAATTCATAATAGAAGAGAATCCAGTGGAGTAAAATCAAATAGATATTGAACAACATCCAAATCTGGCTCCTTAAAAAGAAATATAAAGGAGTCAAACTTCTAGTGACATCGAACATGGTGGGGGGGGGGGGGGGAGTCAAAAAGTATACGAATGAAAACAGGACATAAATACAGTATAGATTTTGAAAGTACCCACTAATCAGAAATAATAGCACTGAACTGTTAGATAAGTGAGAAACTTTTATTGTGTTAAGTCACAGAAAGTTTGGGGTGAGTTTTTTACAACAGCTTGTGCTACTCTAACTAATAAAACTAATAAAGGGGTAATAGGGTATACAATAGCAACATCTGCTTTAAAAAAAAAAAATAACCCTTTTGCACACCAGCAATAAAAATCAGAGCATTTAACTGAAAAAAAAAAAAAAAAAATAGCATTAATATGAAAAGAGTAAGGGTTCCAAACAATTCAGACACAGAACACTGAATAGAGATTGGTTCTGCCACTACCAGAACTTAAAAGTAAAACAGTAAATAAAATCATAATGAACTAGCACAGCAATAACAAATAGGTGAATGGAAAATTGTACAGAGTCCAGAAACAGACTCAAGCAGGAACTCACTATGTTATATGGATGGCAGCAGAACCGACTTTCCAAAGGGGAAAAACTAAAAACATTTTCCTCACACCAAACAATTCAGATATATTAAAGACTTACACGTAGAAACAAAACTTTCACACATATAAAACCAATTCTTTTAAAATACATGATCTCCAGAATGTCTTATCAAAGGATGCACTCCACTCATACTGGCCTTTTATTTTTATATTCACCCACAGAACCATATGCCTCATTCTATAAAAAACTCTGTGTTTAAGTCTATAAGCTCTGTAAAGTTAGGAACACACAAACACATATCTCAATGAGTACTTTATCCACCATATTTAGCATAATTTCAGAAATGTATTAAGACTAGAAACAAGGCATAAATATTGTAAAATGCACTAAAGAAACAAAACAGAGACTGAAGTGTAGGGGAACTAGGGCTGACAAACAAGATTAGGCAGGTTTCTCTATAGCCAATGTGATCTGGTGTAAGCCATGAGAAAAAAGTAGAACCATAAAAGGCAGAATTATGAAGAAAGCATTTAAGACTGAAGAATGGTTTTAGTAAAAGTATTTAGGGAAGGAGAATATAAGGTAAATTTGAATAATTAGATGTTTCTGGAGAAGGAAGATAAAAAGTATAAAGGGAAATAAAGCCAGAAATTTATCTAGAGACAAAATTACAGGTTTGATTGGAATATGGACCTTCTAAAGGTTTTTAAAGACAAACCTGTAAGTACAACACAATTAGATATAAAAGTAGGAATAAATAAAATAAAAGTAGGAATTGCTTATAAATAAATGTTTCAAGTAGAAGCCGGGATATTAGGAGCACCTGGGTGGCTCAGTCAGTTGAGCATCCGACTTTGGCTCAGGTCATGATCTTGCGGTTCATGAGTTTGAGCCCCACACTGGGCTTGCTATTATTAGCAAGGCAGAGCCTGCTTCAGATCCTCTGTCCCCTTCTCTGCGCCCCTCCCCTACTTGCCCTCTCTCAAAAATAAATAAACATTTTTAAAAGCACCTGGATATTAGAAAGGTCATGATAGTACTTTTATCTAGTTCATATTCAACTCAGTAATATGCATTATACTGGCCACTCCCTAAGATGAAAAAAAGAAAATGAAAGCAGTAACATGGAACTTTATTATATTTCATGTTATGGGAGCAGGGAAATGAATATTTCTAATATCAGCCTTTTGACAAAAGAAAAAAGGAACAGTGAATACAGATCTTGATTATTTTTAAAAAATAAATAATATCCATAGAGCATATCTGAATCAATCACACTTTTATAAGAGAATCATCTTATTTGCACTGTCTTGCTCTTTTTATGATTTTAATGCCCAATTCCAAATTTAACCATTAGATAAAGGCAATTTGATAATCCTAAGGATTTCAAATGTTTTATAAATGAGCTAAGAAAATGCATATACAAAGAAAAAGAAATGAGAGCAAAACAAAAAACAAGACTCCAAAAACCCAAAAAACAAAAGGCAACCGAAAAAACTAAAAACCAAAAGAACAAAACCCAAAGAAATAACAAAAGAAAAGGAAGGTTGTATGAGGTAGGCGTACCCAAAGACAAAGGAATACCAAAGGACTGCTATATTTGTGGGTACTTTGAGCTTGAAAGCTAACACCAAACATGGCGCCAGAGCCCTAAAGAGGGAGATATATTTTGGTAAATCCATTCTAGATGTGTACATTACCACCTATGAAACTCAAGTTCAATTTCAAGACCAAAAGTGCTTGCTATTTCTAATAGTTAGTAACCAACCACCTAGCTCTAAAAAGCAACAGTATCTCTAACCAGAAAATGCATTGGTCAGAAACACACTGAGAAGAAATAACTTCATTCTGAGTGGAAAATTATACCAGTGTTGATGGGGTATTATAAGAATGTCACTATGTGGAAGAAAAGACAAAGAATGAATCCAGCCACAACTGCTTTCATATGCACAGCAAAGATATCCTTTGTTAAAATAAGAGGTTCATCTGTTTTCTCTCAGACAATGACTTAGGTCTGAAATTGATGTGTGTATCACAAATATTTTCCATAGCAACAGTTCCTAACCAAACAAGGATCTTTTTAAAAAAAGTAAATTCCACGCCCAATGTGGGCCTCAAACTCACAATGGCGAGATCAAGAGTCTGATGTTCTACTGACTGGGCCAGCCAGGAGCCCCCCAAATAAGCATCTTTTATTTAATTTCCTAGATTATTAAACCAGAGAGAAAAGATGAATCCTGGGCTAAACGATGTTCAATGTGTCCTGAAAATCTAACTTGTAGAAAAGACAAATAACACAAAGGCTATTTTAAAAAGTTATTTGCCTTTATATTCTCTTAGAATACTTTCACTTTGAAGATAAAAATAATTTAGTACAATTCAAAAAATACATACTGTGTGCCAGTTATGTGTTGGGTACTAGGCTTATTTCCAGAGATCCAAAATAAGCAACACTTCTGAATGTCAGGTGTCTGGAGGAAAATAAAGCCTGCAAAAAAATGACTGTAACACAATGGGGTAAATCCTATGGAAACACACATGCAGGGCGCCTGGGTGGCTCAGGTGGTTAAGCATCCAACTTGGGCTCAGGTAATAATTTCATGGTTTGTGAGTTTGAGCCTTGCATTGGACTCTGTGCTGACAGCTCAGAGCCTGGAGCTTGCTTTGGATTCTGTATCTCCCTCTCTCTCTGCCTCTCCCCTGCTAGCTCTCTCTCTCTCTCTCTCTCTCTCTCTCTGCCTCTCCTGTGCTAGTTCTCTCTCTCTCAAAAATAAACATTAAAAACAATTTTTTAAAGAAACACACAGGTAATAGATATTTAACATCATTTGTAAAGTTCTGTACAAAATCCTTTACAGATATATACCTTTTATCTTTAACATTTAGTTATTTCCATTTTCTTAATGGTGTCTTTTGAAGAACAGCTTTTAATTTTGATGAAGTCCAATTTATCAATTTTTTTCTTTTATGGTTGGTGTCTTTTGTATACTGAGAAATCTTTGCCTACTCCAAAGCTTCCTGTTTTCCTCCAGAAGATTATGGTTTTACCCTTTATTTTTAAGTCTAAGATGCATTTTGAATTAATTTTTGCATATAGTATAAGGTTTTTACCTCATATTGACCCTACAGACATCAATTATTGAAAAGATGTCTGTTTCTCCATTGGTGCCTTTGACTGTTAATAGGTAAGTCTATTGCTATACTCTTTATTCTGTTTTATTATTTTATATGCCAGTCTTCATGCCAATACTACATTTTTTTATTACTGTCATTTTATAGCAAGAGTTTAAATTAGATAGTACAAGTCTTCCAACTCAGTTCCTTTCAAAATTGGACTCACCCTACCATATCCATTGCAATTCCATATAAATTTTAGACTCCAATTGTCAGTTTCTATCCAAAAACCCCCTGTGATTTTGGCTGTGATCGAGGTGCAAATATAAATCAATTTGGGGAATATGGGTATCTTAAAGCTTCCTTATTCAAATCATAAACTAGATATATCTCTATTATGTAGGTGTTTTTAAATTTTTCTCTGAGTATATTCTGTAGTTTTTAGTGTAAAGATCTTATATGATTTTTGTTAAATTTATTCAGAAATACTTTATGTATTCTGATGCCATTATAAATAACATTTTCTAACATATCAGTTTCCATTTATTTGCTGCCAGTATATGGAAATACAACTGATTTTTATGTATTGCGCTGCTTAATCACATTATCTGTGTATAAAGAATACTGTACTACCTTTTGAATTTTATTCTTTCTTTTCTTGACAAAATTACATAACTAGGATCTCCAATGTAATTATGAACAGTGGGATAAAAGTGGACATCTTTTTTTTCATTTATCTATTTAATATATTGTCAAGTTAGCTAATATACAGCATATACAGTGTGCTCTCGGCTTTGGGGGTAGATTCCCATGATTCATCGCTTATAAAAATGGACATCATTATATCCTTTGCAATCTTACAGGGAAAGTGTTCAACTTTCATCGTTAGGTGCGACGCTAGCTGTGAATTTTTCATTTGTTTTCTTTATTGAACTGAAGAAACTATTTTCTACTCCAAGTAAGTTAAGAGTTTTTATCATGAATCGATGTTGCCTTTTGTCAAAACAGGTTTCTCAATGTACTGATAATTGTATCATTTTTATTTTCTTAATGTAGTGAATTTAATAAATTCATTTTTGATACCTGAACAAACCTTACATTCCATAAATAAGCCTAATTTGGCTGTTAATATGTTAGCTTTCTTCTTATGTTAGATTCAATTTTCCAAGGCTGTTGGGGACTTTAATGTCAATGTTCATGAGGTAGACTGACTTTTGATATTCTCCTTTTATCATGTCCTTGCCAGATTTAGATGTGGGGCAAATTCTGGTCTCAAAGATGAATTAAGTATTTCCTTCTCTATTTTCTGAAAGAGTTTCTATAAGACTGTTATTATTTCTGGGGTGCCTAGGTGGCTCAATCGGTTAAGCGTCCGACTTCGGCTCAGGTCATGATCTCAAAGCTTGTGGGTTTGAGTCCTGTGTTGGGCTCTGTGCTGATAGCTCAGAGCCTGGAGACTGCTTCAGATTCTGTGTCTCCCTCTCTCTCTGCCTCTCCCCTGCTTGCACTCTGTCTCTCTTAAAAATGAATAAAGATTAAAAAAAATTTAAAAAAAGATTATTAATATTTCTTACTTAGACGTTTAGTATAATTCACCAGTGAAGACATCTGGGCCTGGAGTTTTATTTGTGGAAATGTTTTTGATTATAAATTCAGTATCTTTAATAGATACAGGCTGGTTGATTTTATATTCCTAATTCTGAGCCAGTTCTGATGAACTATTTTTCAAGGAATTTGTCTATTGTACCTAAGTTATCACATTTATTGGTATAAACGTATTCTAAATGTTCATTTAAAAAACACTTTTTGTTTTAATGTTTATTTTTGAGATAGAGAGCATGAGTAGGGGAGGAACAGAGAGAGATGGAGACACAGAATCGGAAGCATGGTCCAGGCTCTGAGCTGTCAGCACAGAACCTGACACGGGACTCGAATTCACAAACCATGATATCATGACCTGAGCAGAAGTCAGATGCTTAACTGGCGGAGCACCCAGGTGCCCCTAAATATTCTTATTGTCTTCTCAAATGTCCTTAGAATCTTGAATGATATCCCTTGTTCCCTCTTTCATTCCAAATATTGTTAATTCTTGTGTCTTCCTTCTTCCTTGGATGAGTCTTGCTAGGGGCCTATCAATTTATTAATTCTCTGACAAACCATGGTTGACTTTGTGAATTTTCTGTGCTGTTTTCTATTTCCTTGATTTTTGCTCTTATCTTTATTATTTCCTCCTTTCTATTTACTTTTGTTTACACTTTGGTCTTTCTTTTTCTAATACTGTAGTGTAGAAACTCAGATAACTGAATTTGTACTTTCTTCTTTTCTGATACAGGCATTCAAAAGTGGAAGTTTCCCACTTAAGTACTAGTACAACTATATAACACAAAATTTAACATTTATATTTTCATTAAGTTCAAAATGATTTCTCATAATCCTTATGATTTTTCTGAGCCGTGGTATTTAGAACTGTATTATTTAATTTCCAAACATTTGAGAGCCTTCCCAGATATCTTATTAATTTCTAACTTAATTCCATTGTGGTCAGAGAACAATTCTGACATATTTAGTCTTCTGAAACTTATTAAATTTATTTTTATGGTCCAGCATATGGTCTACATTGGTGAACATTCCATACATATTCAGAAAACATATACGTCCTTCAGTTGTTGGGTGTACTATTCTATAAATATTAAATAAGTCAAATTAATAGTCTCGAATAATCTGTATTTTTACTGCTTACTTTTTTAACATTTATTTATTATTGAGAGACAGAGAGACACAGAGCATGACAGGGGAGGGGTAGAGAGAGGTAGAATCCGAAGCAGACTCCAGGCTCCCAGCAATCAGCACAGAGCCTGATGCGGGACTCGAACTCACAAACTGCGAAATTGTGGCCTGAGCCGAAGTTGGTCACCCAACCAACTGAGCCACCCAGATGCCCCTACTGCTTATTTTTTTATTCACTTATTCTATCAATTTCTGAGAAAGAGGGGTTATAATCTCCAGTGATGACTAAGGGCTATGGATTTGTCTGTTTTTCACATTAGTTCTTTCAGTTTGCCCTTCATGAATTGTGAAGCTCTGTTATTAGGTATATACATTATGTAAAGAACTGCTGTGTCTTTCTAATGAATTGTCTCCTTTATCATTATGATAAATCCTCCTTTAATTCAGGAAGACTCTTTGGAAGTCTCCTGCATCTGATATTAATATAGCCATACCAGGTTTCTTTTGGATTACTATTTACAAGGACCATCTTTTTCCATTCTTTAATTTCAAGATCTGTGTTTATAACAGTATATGTCTTACAGACAACATTGCTTCTTTTTTTAAATTCATTCTGATAATCTCAATCCTTAATGTTTTAGCCCATTTCACTGTGACATAAGTATTGATACACTGAATTTCTATCTATCATACATTTATCCCTTCTATTCTTTGTTGCTCTGTTGTTCCTTTCGTGCCCTTTTTTTTCTGAGTAAATGAAATAATTTTAGCATTATGTTTTATTTCCTCTACTGAATTTTCAGGGAAGGTTGTTTTTTTTTTTTTTTTATTTCTGTTTTTGTGGCTAACTTTTTGAAGTTCCTTTACAGCTAACAATATGCATCCTTAACTTACCACAGTCCATTAAGATCAGAAATTATAAATCTTCACAACTGATACTTCCTACTTTCTATTTCACAAAGGTAACAACCTTAAAATATAAAGTTTCTCCCCAACCTCTTGTGCTATTATGGTCATATTCCCTTTTATATACATCATAAACTCCACCAAATAATGCCATTACTTTTGCTTTAAATAGTCAGTTGTCTTTTAAAGAATGATAAAAAAAAAAAAAGTTTCTATAAATCTCAACTAATTTACCAGGTTTGGTGTTCTTTATTCTTTCCTACCGATTCATGTTCCCATCTGGTTTCATTTCCTCTCAGCTGAAACATCCATTCATAACTTCTTATAGAAGAGTGTGCCTTCTAGAAATGAAGACTTTTCATGTTTGTTTATATGAAAATGTCTATATTTAATCCTAGTTTTTTAAGAGTCTTTTTATTTGGCCATAGAATTCTAGGCTAATAATTTTTTCTCACTACTTTAAAAGAAGCTCCATTTCTTTTTATCTCCAATTTTTTTTTTGAGAGAGAGAGAGAGAGAGAAGGGAGGGCCGGAGAGAGGGGGACATTCTTACATACAAACCATATATATCCATGGGGCAGAGAAAGCACTATAAAAGCTGAAAAAGAGAGGTACTTTGGGAGCCTTTATCTGTAAAGCTCAATGCTTTACTTGCTACTTAGAGATTATTCCAGTCATTTGAGGCTCTTCACATGAAAAAGATGATTAAGAAGCATGATTTTTTTTTTTTAAGAAAATGGTTTCTTCTGTTTAGAAGTTACATCTGGGGGCATCTGGGTGGTTCAGTCGGTTGAGCGTCTGACTTCGGCTCAGGTTATGATCTCACCGTTCATGGGTCTGAGGTCTGCGCTGACAGCTCGGAGTCTGGAGCCTGCTTCACATTCTGCATCTCTCTCTCTATGTCTCTCTCTCTCTGTCCCTCCTCCACTTGTGCTCGCACCCTCTCTCAAAAGTAAATAAATAAACATTTAAAAAAAAAAAAAAAGTTACACCTGACTCTAAATGGCAAAAAAGTGGATTAAGGCTTTAAGGGAGGAGAAAGGCATGGGATATTTGGGGTTATTTGTAACTGATTCCAATTCAGGTCACAAGAAAATAAAAAGATTTGAGAAAAACATTTGTAATACACATGCCGTTTTGTGAGAAGCTGAGCATCACGATCAAAGTTTAGGAGCACAAAGAGGTAAAAAATTCTAATAATTACTACATCCATTAAAGCCATTTCTTCCACTGTTCTATAACAACTTAGAGCCCCAAGCAAACTATCAGTCTGATGAGGAAAGACGCTAGTAACAGTTAAGATCATTCCATAAGGTGGGTATATAAGTGAGCTGGAGATCAGGGCTGAAAAAAAGGAGGCAAAATTAAGGAGTTAATCAAGACTAGAGAGGAAAACCCAAAGTCCCAAGGGATAGTTGATTACAGACACACATCCTGCTTTATCATTTCAACAAGGATGGGCCCACCAGTGTTGTTGATAGTTATGCTATACAACATACTTTGTTTCCTTTTTCAATTCAAGTATAGGAAATTTTTATATTTATGTGATTTCCTAAAGAATATTTAAACTTCTGTATTTTAGGCCGCTGTGAAAAATGCTTCCAACTTCACCATAAGTCTTTTATCATAGGTCTACTGCTTCCAAGATAGGCATCTGATGGAACCATAGATAAATGTGGCTTTGCAAAAAGTACACATATTCTTATGTAACTTAGAATGCGCTTCAATTTGTTACTAGGGTATAACTGTTCCTGGGATATAATTTGTGTAACTCCCCAATTTTGTGGTTAATTTGGAAGACTGTGATCAATTTCCAAATGGGATTTTTTTTTAATGTCAGCAACTTTACGATAAATTTAAAAATGAAATACTACAGGATATCAGAATAAAAATAATTAGTAATACAAAAATAATTTATAACACAAACTAATTTTAATTATTCAAGGTATAACAGATTAACACCTAACCTATACTAGCCCCAAAGTATTAGGCAAAAAAGCCTGGACTCTTTTGAGTAACCATTTTCTATAGCTTAAATTCTAAATAAATTCTATTTTTCTCACTTAAAAGGCAAAGATTCTTTAAATGTCAGAACTTAGATTATATTATTGGACTCCTTCTAGGTACATGCAAAAATTTATTTTATTTGTGGGAAGTCAGATCTTTCTTTAGCCAAAAGGCATCTCAAGAGTATATAATTTAGCCCCAGAAGTTTGAATTTCTCTGCCAACTTTACTAATGGAATGCTACTTATCAAACAACTCTGGATTCTCAAAGAAACTAAAGAGGTTTTCCACCACTTCCCTAAATAAACCTGTTCTCAGGGTAGTCATATTCATAGTTTAATAAAAATGTTTATTAAAAATGAAAAATTAGTCTTTTTATTCATAGTACTGACATAAGGTGACACAGCAGCAGGAGTGTGAGTGTGAGGCAGCAGAGGATGAACCATATCTAGATCTTACTACTCAAACTCATGACCTGAATTGATACCTAACATTTATTATGGTTATTAGCATTGTTATTTTGTTATTTTTTCCCTTCTCCAATTCATCCTTCATTTCTTAGGGAAAGAGACTAATATAAAAGCAGAATTAAAAAATAATGGCTAACAAAACCACAGCATAAGTAAAAGAAGAACCAACATGGGATCTGCCAATAAAAATGCTCCTTTCAAAGCTGGCTAACCAACTCAAATGTTTCTACTGACTCATTGGCATGCTACCAAGTGAACAGTTTCATATGTCTCCCAAAACTCATGGCCACCATTTGTTTGTAACAGATGCTCAAAAATTACAATCATAAATGCTAGGGTTGGAAAAGAATGATTAGGTCATTCCATTTGGTCTGATGTGGTCAGGATTATTGCAAAAAACTAGACTATTCTAGCGCTTTGTTAACAAATTTTCTGTATTTTTTATATATACAGGCTGGCTGCCTTTTCCTCAGGGGAGACTTTTCTTACTCTAGGTTTGAAGTCACATATATGCATGTTTCAGTCTCTTGTACATCACATTCCTCTCATATTTCTTCTGCATTTCAAGTTCTCTGGTTATAATGAACAATTCTTTTCATGTATTCAATGATCAATAATTAAACACTGTAAACATTTAAAATATGGTGGGTCCTGCCATGATTACAGTGAAGAATCTGGTTGTCACTGTCAATATCCACAGGTAAGGTTATTGCCTTTTTCCTTTTTAATTTCTTATTTTATTGTCATGAAAATTCTGTGAAGCAGAAGCAATTATTTTTGCCATTTTTTTTAATGTTCATTTTTGAGAGAGAGAGTGCAAGTGGGGGAGGGGCAGAGAGTGAGGGAGACACAGAATCTGAAGCAGGCTCCAGGCTCTGAGCTGTCAGCACAAAGCCCAATGTGGAGCTCGAATGCACAAACCGTGAGATCACGACCTAAGCCGAAGTTGGACACTTAACTGACTGAGCCACCCAGATGCCCCATTACTTGCCATTTTAAAAATGAGCAGATTGAGGCACCAAGACGTTAAAGAACTTGCTGAAGTCATAGAGCTAATAAGTTCTGATTCAGGCTCTTTTATTCCAGGAAGTATGTTCTTCCTAGTTGCCACAAGTAATTAGAGGCAGGTATCATGTAGAACTAGTTGGACGTAGTAAACATCTTACAAATTGACAAAAGAATGAAGTAAATTCTGAGCAAAGTTGTAGAAACTGAGATAAGCTCAAATGAGGACAGATTAGCAGAACTTGTTCAACATATGGAGAAAAGGAATCCAGAATATAGCAGAAGAAAGGCTATTGTCTTGGTTAGCTACATTAGTGAAAATGAATCAAAAGCTCACTGCATTAGAACCCACTATATGTCAACCATAGTGTTTTGTGTATAATTACACTTATGTTGTAGTTTTCAACTGAGGTTTTATGAATCATTTATAAGTATGCATACTTTGGAAATCTACATTTTTAAAATTTATTTATTGAGGGGGGCGGGGAAGGAAAAGAACAAGCAGGGGATGGGCAGAGAGAGAGGGGGACAGAAGATCTGAAGCAGGCCCCATGCTGACAGCAGAGTCCTATGCAGGGCTTAAAACTCATGAACTGTGAGATCATGACCCAAGCTGAAGTCAGCCGCTTAACCGACTGAGCCACCCAGGTGCCCCTGGAAATTTACACTAAAAAAAAAAATAGGGAATTCAATTCACTGTTCTAGGGGAAAGAATAAAATATCTGCTGCTTCACAGACTTGGTAGTGCCATGTGGGTTGGCTTACAGGGCAGTGCAAACAGAGAGGATCTGCTAATAAAACCACCACTCTCTTAACAATATTTGGATAGAGGATTAGGTCTAATGTGCTGAGAGAACTTATTAAAAGGAAGGTATTAAACAACAATTTTACTAACATATGAAACTAAAAGACAACAAGGGGAAATTTAAATGCAAATTAAAGCAAGGACTACTTTTAAAACTTTATGTTGGCAAATCTGCATGACACAAAACTTATGAAAAATCTGACTAAGAACATCATGATACCACAGAATATATTCTGAGCTATGGAAGAAGGTGATTTAAAAGATAGGTCATGGGGCACCTGGGTGGCTCAGTCGGTTAAGTGGCCGACTTTGGCTCAGGTCATGATCTCGTGGTCCGTGAGTTCGAGCCCCGCATCGGGCTCTGTGCTGACAGCTCAGAGCCTGGGGCCTGTTTCAGATTCTGTGTCTCCCTCTGTCTGACCCTCCCCCGTTCATGCTCTGTCTCTCTCTGTCTCAAAAATAAATAAACATTAAAAAAAAAAAAAAAAAAAAAGATAGGTCATATAAGGGTGCCTAGGTGGCTCAGGTGGTTGAGGGTCCAACTTTAGCTCAGGTCATGATCTCACGGTTCATGAGTTCGAGCTCTGCATCGGGCTCTGTGCTGACAGCTCAGAGTCTGGAGCCTGCTTCAGACTCTCTCTCTGCCCCTCCCCTGCTCATGCGCGTGCTCTCTGTCTCTAAAAATAAATAAACATTAAAAAAAAAGAGAGGTCATCTATCAGAGCCAGGTTTTAGCACTTTATTTCTAGAACTTTCATTTAATGTGTATTAAATTTCAATACTACTTACAAATTTCTCTACATAATCTTTTATCCCTGTCTTATTATGTGAGTGCTTGACATCACCAAAAATAGTTTTGCTAATCACAGTATTTTTCAGAAATGTAATCTCTGACCTGCTTTGGAAAGTGAAGTTCAAAACAGAGTGTAGCACTGTGGTACCAAAAAAGAAAAAAAAAATTGCAACTTCCTTTTCATAGCTTGAAGTCAAACATTCTTTTACAACTTCTTTCATGTCTTTGCAAGGCCCTAATAATAAAGGAAAATTTCTATACAAATACATCACTATTTTGCTATATACAGATTTGTACTTAGTAGGAAAGATCTGACAAGTGAAGTCAAGTACATGGAGACAACAAAACAAAACTTACACACTGTTACTTTAGTGAGGGCTGTTTCTGCTTTGGAAGATCACATGTGATACTTGGTTTTCCACAACATTATATCCATCATTCGTCCATTTCCTTAATTACTTTGGGCTCTGATTTAATTTGCTTCTCAACTCCTACCATGTTTTCAGTAATGGGTCCCAGATCTCTTAAACCCAAATGATTGTATGCTTTATCACCAAAAGTTACCTCTATTACTCCATCTCCAAAATATCAGGTTTTGAATTTTAACCACCAGTGACAAAAAACTTGTCTTATATTTCCTTCACTAACTGCTCCCTAAGAAGCATATTCACCAACTTCTATTGTCCTGATGATACTCAGAACCCTAACCTCTCTCTCCATTCTCCCAAGCATGTCGATTTATTTCTGGCTTCAAGTATGCGTCATTTCCAAGAGCAGGTCACCTGTAATGCTTTTCTAAAAGGTTAGAATCTTTTAACCTTGCACTGTGGTCTAAAAATCCATAAATGCAGGTGACACCACAAGAATTTCTTCCTTGACTCTTAGGTTGCTATCAGAATATCACATGTGCCGTGGAAAATTCACACTAAGGTATAATGGTAAGGTCCTCTTCTAGTCTATAATTTGGATATTAGCCTAAAGCACTAGCTGGTCTGAGAAGTTTGTTTATCGTAGGTCAAAGAGACCCAGTATTTATGGAGAGAAGAAGAAACTAATAGAAAGTGAGCACAGATTATATGGGAGAAAATTAACAAAGGAAGGCTGCAGAGCTGTGGACCTGGGCTTAAAACCTGTGACAGAGACCAGAAGCTGCCCAGACAGCTGCCAGAAGCTGCTGAAGGAGAGAGAGTATCTCTTCCGAAATAGAAGGGAAGACAACAAAAATACAGGTAGCTGTTGAAGTAAAGAAGGTAACCAAGCTATCCCAGGATAAATTTTTCATAAAACCTGGGAGCAGGATGACAACACAGAGGTGAAGGTTGGGAATAATAAAGGAGAAAATACTACTGAACTCTCAAAAGAGACATATTTGTTTTAAAGAGAAAGAAACCAGAGCTCCAAAGTTCACAATGAAGGAAAAGCATCTATTGTGTACCAGCAGACATGCACATGCTTCACTACAGATTATCTCAGGAGAGTAGTAGGAAAATGATGTACATCAAAGTTCTGTTAAAATTGACGACTTTGTAAAAATTGGAGAATGTGGCAAACTGTTAGCTCTTAAATATGGAGGATAAGTACATACGGGCTCATTATACTATTCTCTCTACTTTTACATACTTTCAGAAGTGGTTATAATAAAAAATGTTTTAAAAAAGTCCCTAGCTATCATATGACCTCAGAACCAACAGTCATGTTCCTCAGTAAACTCAAAAATAATGGCTGAATTTTCCATACAATTTTAGAAATTTCAGAGATGCAACTGGATATGGTTACACACACACACACACACACACACACACACACGAGGACTTTAAAATTCAATGAAGAGGCAAAAATAATTCTATTTTGACCAGAATTTGTTCCAAATTTGTTCTAGGGAGAAATACAAGTTTACATTAAAATTAAGCTAAATGTGTTAGGAGTAATAAGTAGGGCCAGAGGATGAAAGTAATGAGAAACAGGTTTTCTACTATGCATATACCTGAAAAGGAAGATTATAAACACTTACTTCATCTCCAGAACTTCCTCTAAGTGTTTTCTTCTCTCCGCCCGAAGATTGGTCAAATGAGTTTCCTTTTCTGCCAGAGACTGTTGGGTAGAGGACAGCTTTGCTTTCATGGACTCCAGTTCCTGCTTTACTTTCTCCATGGCCATCAGTAACTCCTCCACCTATGGTAAGTATGGAAAAAAAAAAAAAAAACAACTGAACATTTTGATTAATTAAAGACAGAGGAGCAAAGTAACGGGCAATTTCTGGGTCTACAAATTAAAAACACACACACACATCAAAAATTCTGTACTCTTTCTGGATCAAACAAATATATCAAGAATATACCAGATAGGGGAGCCTGGGTGGCGCAGTCGGTTAAGCATCCGACTTCAGCCAGGTCATGATCTCGCGGTCCGTGAGTTCGAGCCCCGCGTCAGGCTCTGGGCTGATGGCTCAGAGCCTGGAACCTGTTTCCGATTCTGTGTCTCCCTCTCTCTCTGCCCCTCCCCCGTTCATGCTCTGTCTCTCTCTGTCCCAAAAATAAATAAACATTGAAAAAAAAAAAATTAAAAAAAAAAAAAAAGAATATACCAGATAAAGAAATAAATCTCTGGTCTTCCCTCCACTGTAATGCCTTTCAGGTTCACCAAAAAGAACTTCATTTCCTTTTTGATAAACACAATTGCATATAAGGTATCAGTTCAAGAAGTCACACTCTGCCACAGTTAGTCCCTCTTGAAGATTTGGAAGTGGTCCACAAATACTCATGAAAATAACAGTATAACACAGATAAAAATAGAGGAACAAAATCACAGAAAATATTTCTATAAGGATTTTAAGACATAAACTTGACTATAATAACACTCAGTATAAACATACATAAGTCATTTTTATTCATCCAAAAATTTTTCTGTTTACACCTTTAAAAAATTTCTTTTTGAAGAAATAGCTAGAATTTAATCAGACAGTTTCTTGTTCTAAAGCCAGGTAGGTAGAGTTTTCTCAAGGAAGGCAGGAAGAAAAATACATAACCACCTAGAGAGAAGACAGAGGAGACCGAATGCTTTAAAAAGATTTGAAAAAAATCCTGAGGGAAAGAAGACAGAACTCTAAAACACAAGGAACTAAGAGAACACAGTATGTACTTCATCCATCTTTTCCACTCAAGCTGGGTGGTGTCCAAATCAGAATTACTTAAATAGACATGTTCATTTTAATTCGGAAGGAAAATATATGCTGGCAAAAATGTGTTAATACCAAAAATCAACCTGAACCAGGTAATCAACCAGCCAACTGCACCAATCACAAGAGTTTATGTCAGGTTGCTGCTTGCCAAGAAATAATTTTGGTGACAACAAGCCTTTTCAGAGGAAGAGGTGGGGGATTTGCCATTCACTGATTCCTACATAAAACCAACTTGTGTGATACTAAAACTGAGAACAGTGTAGAGACAAAACTGCAATATAACAAATCAGAGTTGTTAACAGACCCCAGGAAGTTAGTGCCTTATACCCAACCAAAGTTTCCACGTTGATTGGTAACAGCTGCTAAACAGTGATAGCAAACAGACACATTTAGTGTTTTGGCACCTGAATCACCTTACTTTGTGTATATTTTCAGAAGTGATCAAGTTAATTCTCAGCTAATAGCTTGAAAATAACTGTTGTAAGAATATATATGAATTGACATATCTACAAGCTTTGCGTAAATATAAATCACTATCCACCCTTTAGAAAACTACCAGTAAGGATGATTCCATTTTAATCAGTTTAATTCATGTAAAATCTTATTTAAAACTGAACTGAAATGATATGCCAAGGTACGTTCTTGTAACAGAAAATCAGTAATGGACAGCACCCTTTATAGAAGCTCTAATAAAGTGTGGTATGTGTCCATCTATGATGAACTCACCTTAAATCTCAAAAAAATCTCCCTCTCATCTTTCACTACTCCAAGCAAGGCATGGTATCAGTTTCTTATATAATTTAGATATTATGTATATACATAAGCAAGCATATAAAAACAACTTATTCCTCCTTTTCTATACAAATAGGAAGTCCACTTTATATATACTCTAAAATTTTTGGTAAGCTTTTTGTTGAAATACAACACAAATACAGAAAAATCCACAAATGAAAAATCCAACTTGAAGAATTTTCTCTAAGTTGAACACACCTGTGTAATCAGAACACAGACTTATAAACAGAATATGAAGAGTTCCCCAGAAATGCATCTCATATCCCCTTTCCAGATGAAGAGTAGCCATTATTCTAGCATTCTACCTTAGTATTGCTTATTCGTTTATACAAATGGAATTACATAGAATGTAATTTTAAGTACAGATTTTCTTCACTCATGTGTTATGTCTATGAGATAGGAATTCCACTGTGTGAAAATAGCAAAATTTACTGAAGGAACTTTTGATTAAAAAAAAAAACAAAAAACTTTTTTCCAGTTTTACTGAGAAATAATTGACATACATCAATCCCTGTGTAGTTTTAAGGCACACAGCATGATGGTTTGATTTACATATTTATATGTGAAATGATTACAATAGGGTCAGCTAACATGTATCATCACATATAAATACAATAAAAAGAAAAGAATGAAAAAAACTAATTTCCTTCTTTTGAAATTTTTTTAATGTGTATTTACTTTTGAGAGAGAGAGAAACAGAGTGTAAGCAAGGGAGGGGAAGTGAGGGAGGGAGACACAGAATCTGAAGTATGCTCCAGGCTCTGAGACATCAGCACAGAGCCTGACACGGGGCTTGAACTCACGAACTGCAAGATCATGACATGAGCCGTAGTCAGATGCTTAACCGACTGAGCCACCCAGGTGCCCCGATTTCTTCCTTTTGACGAGAACTCTTAGGATTTGCTCTCTTAACAACATTCCTACGTTTATCATAGAGCACTATTAGCTACAGCCATCATGTTGTACACTACATCCCTACTACTTATTTTATCTTATAACTGGAAGCTTGTGCTTTTTGACTACCTTCCTCCACATCACACTCATCCCACCTCCTACCTCTGGTAACAAGACTCATGTCTTTTTCTGTGAGTCTGTATTCATTTTGTTTTGTTTTAAATTTCATATATAAGTTAGATAACACAGTATTTGTCTTTCTCTAATTTATTTCACTTAGCATAATACCTGGAAGGCAGGTATATCCACATTTTAATTTTTTAAATTAAAAATAATTTAAAAACTAGTTTTTAATATTAATGGGGTTTAGCTAACTAATTTTTTTCATTTATATGTCTTTTACGTTCAGAGCTTTTTGTATACTGGATAAGAAAATTTTGTCTACCACAAGATCATGGAAAGATTCTTTCTTCTAAATCTTTTATTAAATTACATGTTTCACATTTAGAGCTACAATATATATGCAACTGAATAAATACAGTTGCATGGTCAAATATCATTTTTATCAATTTGGATATCCAACTAAGTCAGCACTCTGAACAGTAGGAGGACTTTTACAGCCACGATAGGAAGGCACTTTCAGCCTACTGGCAAAAGATCTGAAATTATGTAAAAACTACTTACAAACTGTAGAAAAGATAATTTGACAATGCTTCATATTGTTCATAAACACCTTAAAATTTAACGAATAAGCAATGTGAAATGTTATATGTATATAAAAAAGGAATATGTATATATTCCAGAACCAAGAGCAATACACCCATCTATATACTCACTATCCTTTATACTTTATATCTTTTATACTCACTAGCTTTATAAGTGCAATTATCCAACTGTATCCCCCAAGTCCCCTATGATAGGTCATTACTATTCTTTTTTTTTTTTTCTAACGTTTATTTATTGTTGAGAGACAGCGAGAGACAGAGCGTGAGCAGGGGAGGGGAACGGGGAGAGGGAGACACAGAATCCGAAGCAGGCTCCAGGCTCCGAGCTGTCAGCACAGAGCCCAACTCAGGCTCCAACTCACGAACTGCAAGATCATGACCTGAGCCGAAGTTGGACTCTTAACCAACTGAGCCACCCAGGCACTCCGGTCATTACCATTCTTAATTTGTTACTTAATCTCTTCCATTTCTTTATTTTTGCCTTTCGTATGTATTTAAAAATAAATCACTGCTTTATTCTATTAAGTTTATGAACACTGTATAAATGGAGCCTCCTGACTTTATTTCATCCAACATTATGTTTTTTCATGTAAAAAAGGGACCTATTCTATGTGTGTATTTCTGAACCAAAAGGACAACATACACCTATATAATTCACCACTCAGGAATTAAAAGCAATGAGAGCCAACAAGTTTGAACACCACAGCACCCAGGCTATAGTTTCCCACTAAATTGAAAGGGCTCCTTAAAAATACAGCTGATTCTAGATTTGGGCAAGAAATGTACAAAAGGTGAACTTTACACAATGTAGGCCAGAAAGTAAGAGAAATGGGAATCATGGCAAAAAGGGATCATGACACAGAAATCCTTCCGAGAAAACAAGAAAAATATATCACAAGAAAGGAAACTACATAAGAATATACCTTCTGAATACAGATGGTATTCAAAAACTAAAATCAAACTAAAATACTAAAAAACCAAACCCGGTAAGATCTAAAAATTGAGATTTATCCTAAGAATGCAAGGTTGGTTTAACACATAAAAAATAAATGCAATAAACCATATTAATAGAATATAGGACAAAAACACCATATGATTATCTAAGTAGATGTAGAAAAAAAGCATTTGGCAATTTCTAACAACCTTTCATAACAGAAACAGTCAAGAAAATACAAAGAACCTTTCTTTGGGTGCTTGGGTGACTCAATCAGTTAAGCATCCGATTCCTGATTTTGGCTCAGGTCATGGTCTCATGGTTGTGAGATCAAGCCCCATATTCAGCTCCTTCCTAGGTGTGGAGCCTGCTTAAGATTTTCTCTCTTGTTCTGCCTCCCAACACCTCTGCCTCTACACACGCTCTCTCAAAACAAACAAACAAAAAACAAAAACAAAAAAACCCAAAAAACAAACACTTTCTCAGACTGATAAAGGGCATTTATGAAAAACCCACAGCTAATATACTCTTTAATGATGAAGAACGTAATGCTTTCCCTCTAAGGCCAGCACTAAGAACAAGACTAGAAAGAATGTCCTTTCTCACCATTTCTGTTTAATATTGTACTAGAAGTAATAGCCAGGGAAATTAGAATACACAAAAAATTAAAAGGTACCCATGTTGGAAAGGAAGACAAAACTTTTTCTGGTTGAAAATGACATAATCTTATATAGTGAAAAATGCTAAGAAATCCTCTAAAAAATTATAATCAACAAGTATACAAAAGTTGCAGAATACAAGATCAATACACAAAAACCAATGGTCTATCCATACACAAGCAACAAACATTCCAAAAATGAAATTAAGAAAACAATTCCATTTAAAATAGCATCAGAAAATGGGGCGCCTGGGTGGCTCAGTCGGTTAGGCATCCGACTTTGGCCCAGGTCATGATCTTGTGGTTTGTGAGTTCTAGCCCCGCATCGGGCTCTGTGCTAACAGCTCAGAGCCTGGAGCCTGCTTTGGATTCTGTGTCTCCTTCTCTCTCTGCCCCTCCCCCACTTGTGCTCTGTCTCTATCGAAAATAAATAAATGTAAAAAAAATTTTTTTAAATAGTATCAAAAAGAAGGAAATAACTAGGTATAAATTTAATTTTTAAAATGCATAACATGTATAGTGAAAATTCTGAAAGATTACTGCAAGAAATTAAAGAAGATTTAAATAAATGGAAAAACATCACATTCACCAATTGAAAGACTTAATATTGTTAAAATTACAATACTCCCCAAAATGATCCACAGGTTCACCATAATCCCTATCAAAACTCTGTCTTTTTTGCAGAAAGTGACAACTTGATCCTAAAATCCACATGAAAATGAAAGGGAGCCAGAATAAGAAAAGTTATCTTGAAAAAAATAAAATAAAATTGGGAGACTCTTACTTCTTGACTTCAAAACTTACTACAAAACTTCAAGGTAGTGTTGGCATAAGAATGGAAAAAGATAAAAAAAAAAAAAAAAGAACTGAGAGTCAAGAAATAAACCCTGTTATGGCAATATGATTTGACAAGAATGTAAAGGCAATTCAATGAGGAAACGATATTCTTTTGACTCAAAGGTGCTTGGACAGCTGCCATATTGCTTAACATTTTTAATTTTCCATGCCATTAGCTTCATGACAAAATTGAGTCACATATCCTATAGAATGCCCCACATATTGGGTTCAGTCGGTTATTTTTTCTATGGTGCTATTTATGCTGTTCCTCTTGTTCTCGTGTTTCCTATAAAATGAAAGTTATATCTAAAGTCTTCATTAGATTGAGATTCAATTTGTCTTTTTAACAACAGTACTCCACAAATAAAGTTGTGTACTTCATGTTATAGCATATGAAGAGACACATAATGGTTGTCCAACTTTTAGCAACAACATTGATCACTGGGTGCAGATAGCAATAACCTGATTTCCTCTTTATAAATTTCTCAAGAAATATTTTATCAAGTTCTTTCATCACTTCAATAATAACCAGTATGGTTAAACATGTTTCATTTGTTTAGGGACCATATGTGCTGCTGCTTCTTTGCCACTCAAATCTTTGCCCCTCCCCCTGCCTCCACTGGCTTTTCTTATTCTCGTTGATTTGGAGAAATTTTAAACATATATTCTCAGAAACCAACATTTCATCAATTAAATATTTAGGAAATTACTTCTCCCACTTTGTACACTATGTGTTCCTTTTCATTATGGTATCTCTGTATGATCAAAAATATCTTAATATAAACAAATTCGTTAAGCCTTTAAGATTTGTGACATTTACATCCTGTTTAAGAAATCCTTCTTCTACCCAGGGTCATACAATATTCCCCACTTTTGTACTGCCTTCAGTAGACTGAATTAGCGGTCCCAATTATTCATTACACTACACTATTAGTATTCATCCACATCCTTCCCATAGTATCATGATGGGCAGAGTATACTGCCTTTAATGACCCTTATTCTGGCTTGGCTATATAACTTGCTTAGGCCATTGGGATGGCAATTCAGACACAAGCTGAGGCTCTTAATACATGTAGTTAGGTTGTAGTTCTACCACTGCCAAAAAACCCAACATTCTGAGTAGCTGCTGCCTTTCAGTTGGGTCCTAGAAAGAGCCACGTGGGCACGGCCAACCCAGTCAAGGACTAAAGCAAAGCCAACTCTACTAACCTTCCAATCTTTGTGATGAAGAAATAAATGATTATTATAGGTGTGCTAGAGTTCTGAAGAGAAAGAGAAGCAATGGGATATACACTGAATACAGTATGTGTGTGTGTACAGACATACCTTGTTTATTGTGCTTCAAAGACCTGTAATTGTAAAAAATACTTACAAACTGAAGTTTTGTGGTGACCCTGTGTCAAGCAAGTCCTTCTGTTGCCATATTTTCAACAGCATTTTCTCAATTCACGTCTGTCACATTGTTATTCTCCCAGTATTTCAAACATTTTCATTGTTATTATTTTTTAAAAAATCTTTTTAATGTTTATTTTTGAGAGAGAGACAGAGCATGAATGGGGAGGAACAGAGACAGAGGAAGACACAGAATCCAAAGCAGGCTCTAGGCTCTGAGCTGTCAGCACAGAGCCCGACACGGGGCTCGAACCCACAAACCGTGAGATCATGACCTGAGCCAAAGTTGGATGCTTAACCGACTGAGCCACCAGGCACCCCACTGTTTCATTATTATTATACATTATAGTGATGTGTGATCTGTGATCTTTGATGTTATTACTATAATTCTTTTGGGAGCACCATAAACTGCACCCAAATAAGATAGCAGACGCCATTTGCCAAATATTGTGTGCTCTATCTGCTCCACCAACTGGCTATTCCCTTGTCACGCTCTCTCTCCTTAGGCCTCCCTATTCCCTGAGATACAACAATACTGAAATTATGCCAATTAATAACCCTACAATGGCATCAAGAGTTCAAGTGAAAGAAAGAGTCACAGATCTCTCACTTTAAATCAAAAGCTAGAAATGATTAAGCTTAGAGAGGAAGGCATGTCCAAAGCTGAGAGAGGCTGAAAGCCAGATCTCTTGCACCAGCAACCACATTGTGAATGCAAAGGAAAAGTTCTTGAAGGAAATTAAAAGTGCTAGTCTAGTGAACACACGAATGATAAGAAAGTGAAACAACCTTATTGCTCACACGGAGAAAGTTTTAGTGGTCTGGACAGAAGATAAAACCAGCCACAGTGTTCCCTTAAGACAAAGCCTAATCCAGAGCAAAGCCCCAACTTTCTTCAATTCTATGAAGGCTAAGAGATGTGAGGAAACTGCAGAATAAAAATCTAAAGCCAGCAGAGAACTACTCATAAGGTTTAAGAGAAGTTGTCTCCATAACATAAAAATGCAAGGTGAAGCAGCAGTAAGTGCTGATGTAGAAGCCACAGCAATTTATCCAGAAGATCTAGCACTGATAATTAATAAAGGGGCCTACACTAAACAACAGATTTTCAATGTACATGAAACAGCTTTATACTGGAAGAAGATACCATCTATGACTTTCATAGCTAGAGAGGATAAGTCAATGCTTATCTTCAAAGCTTCAAAATATAGGCTCTTTTATTATGGGCTAACACTTCTGATGACTTTAAGTCGAAGCCAGTGCTCATTTACCATTCCAAAAATCCTGAGGCCCTTAAGAATCATACTAACTGCGCTCTGTGTTCTATAAATGGAACAACAAAGCCTAGATAACAGCACATCTGTTTACAACATGGTCTACTGAATATTTTAAGTCTACTGTTGACACCTACTGCTCAGAAAAAAGAGATTCTTTTCAAAATATGACTGCTCGTTGGCAATTCACCTGGTCACTGAAGAGCTCTGATGGAGATGTACAATGAGATTATTGTTGTTTTCATGTCTCTAAACCAATATCCATCCTGCAGTCCATCAAGAAGTCGTTTCAGCTTTTAAGTCTTATTATTGAAGAAATACATTTCGGAAAGGCTACAGCTGCCACAGATAGGAACTCCTCTATGGATCTGGACCAAGAAAACTGAAAATCTTCTGAAAAAAATTCAACATTCTAGATGCCAGTAAGAACATTTGTGATTCATGGGAAGAGGTAAAAATATCAACCTGAACAGGAATTTGGAAGCAGTTGATTCCGATCCTCCTGGATGACTGTGAGGGGTTCAAGATTTCAGTGGAGGAAGGAATGGTAGATAGAATAAAAATAGCAGGAGAACTAGAATTAGAAGTGGAGCCTAAAGATGTGACTTAATTGTTGTAATCTTATGATACAATTTGAACAGATGAGAAGTTGCTTCTTTTAGATGAGCTAAGTAAGTGGTTTCTTGAGATGGAATCTACTCCTTCCTGAAGATGCTCTAAAGACAGGTGAAATGACAATAAAGGATTTAGAATATTATGTAAACTCAGTGGATAAAGTAGCAGACTTTGAGAAGACTGACTCCAACTCTGAAAAAAGTTCTACTGTGGGTAAAATGCTACCAAACAGCATCATAGGCTACAGAGAAATTGTCTGTGAAAAAAGAGCTGATGTGGCAAACTTCACAGTGTTCTTATCTGAAGAAATTGCAATAGGTAGTGGGCGAAAAGAGCAGACCTCAGAGAGCTCTGAGCAGCTCCGCCAACTCTAGCCTAGTCACCATCAACATCCCAGGAGGAGCTGCAGCTGCCAAAACCAGCCCCGTCACCATCACAGCAACCATGAGCAGCAAAGTGGAGACCTTCCAGTCACCCAACCACTGCCCCTGCCCCACCACTGCTGACGCCAAGCCTGATCCCACAGCTGGTGATGGTGGCCTCCCATCGGGGTGCCCACCAGCATGTACAAGAAGGTTTTGGTAACAGTAGGATGGTTCAATGTAAGAAATGGATATGGTTTCATTAATAGTAATGACACCAAGGAAGATGTATTTGTACACCTGACTGCCATAAAGAGGAATAACCCCAAGAAGTACCTTCATAGTGTGGGAGATGGAGAGACTGTAGAGTCTGATGTGGTTGAAAGACAAAGGGTGAGGAGGTAACAAATGCTACAGGCCTTGGTGGAGCTCGACTACAAGGCAGTAAATATGCATCAAATTTTAGCATTATAGACACTATCCACAGTGCAGGGGTCCTCCATCAATTACCAGCAGAATTACCAGAACAGTGAAGGTAGGGAAAGCATGAGAGATCAGAGAGTGCTCCCAAGGCCAGACCCTACCGCAGGCAAGAGTTCCCATTTTACTCATGTGGAGACCCTGTAGGCATCAACCACTGTCTTCCAATCTGCTTGTGCAGGGAAAAGTGCTCAAAGTGCTGACAACCAGAATTCAGGAGAATAGGTAGACCAGTGAGACAGAGTATGTATCAGGGTTATAGACAACAATTCCACAGGGGGCCTCCTCAGCAAAGACAGTCCAGAGAGGACAGCAATGAAGAAGTTAAGGAAATCAGGAAGATGAGACCCAAGGTAAGCAGTCACCTCAATATTGCTACCTCCACAACTTCAATCACCTACACATATGCCCAAAAAACCCCAAACGACAAGGTGGCAAGAGACAAAAGCAGATGATCCACCAGCTAAGAATTCACCTGCCTCCCTCTGGGTCCCTGCCCCACAGACTAGGGCAGGGCCAAGTAAATGCTGGTATAGCATCTCTACCATCATCTGGGTCAGTCATCCAACAAGAAGAAATGAATAGGATATTCCGGCAATAAGAAATGAACAAAAGACTGGAGTGTAAGATTTTAAGTGCTTGCTTTTTGCCCATTAATCAGATAACTTGAACTATCTGCATTATCTATGGAGCATCACAGGGTTTTTATTATTCTTGCTGAAAGACATCTCTTTTTAGTAATGGCAAATATGCTAAAAAAAAAAAAAAAAAAAAAAAAAAAGCCTGTTTTTTTCTCAATACACCCTTAAAGGTTTTTAAACTGCTTCATATCTGGTCAAGCTAATATTGTTAAAAGCCTCATTCCTGTTTGTAATAAAAGATTACAACTTGATTTTTTTCAAAAAAAAGTCAACAAAGAGCAAGTACCTGTTAATAAAGGTCTTAGAAAGTTGTCCTAAAAACACAAAAAAATAGAAAGAGGAATTGCCACAGCCACCCCCACCTTCAGCAACCACCATCCTGATCAGTCACAGACATCAATATCAAAGTAAGCAATCTCCACCAGCAAAAATATTACAACTTGCTGAAAGCTCAGATGCTAGTTAGCATTTTTTAGCAATAAAGTATTTTTTAATTAAGGCACAAACATTGTCTTCTTAGACATAATGCTATTGCACACTTAATAAACCACAATATAGCAAAAACATTATATATATATGTTTATATGTATATGTTATGTGTTATATGTTATATGTATATGTACACACACACACACACACACACACACACACACACTCTGAGAAACCAAAAAAATTTATTTGATTCACTTTATTGCCATATTCACTTTATTGTAGTGGTCTGGAACCAAACTGGCAATATCTCCAAGGTAGGGCTGTATATGCATGCATATACATACATACACATACACACACACATTTCATTCAATATATGTCCCATTAGTTTTGTTTCTCTGGGGGAACCTAACCAATAAATAAATATATATAAAAACTATATTAATGTTAATAAAATTAGATGTAATTACATTAATTACATTAATATAACATACTATAACTATTATACTAATATATAAAATGTTACACATATATTAAGATGTGCATTTTATAAGAAATTATATATAATGTGTAACATTCATATTATAAAACACACACACACATATATATATATATATAAAATAAGTAATTGGCTCATGAGATTATGGAATCTGACAAGTGCGAGATTTGCAAACTAAATGAGCAAGCTCAAGACCCAAGAGAGATAGCTGTGAAATTCTGGTCCAAAGACTGGCGCCAACTCAAGACTCAGGAAGAGCCAGTGTTCCAATTAGGGTCCGAAGGCAGGCAAAAGCCAATATCCCAGTTCAAACACAATCAGGCAGGATTTACTCTTACTTGGGGGAGGGGAATCAACTGACCAGAAGGCCTGAATAAAACAGGATGAGAGCCACTCACATTAGAGAGGGCAATCTAATTTACTCAAGTGTATCAATTTAAATGTTAATCTCATCCAAAATACCCTCACAAAAACATGTACAATAAAGTTGACTAAATATCTGGGCACCCTGTGTCTCAGGCAAGTTGACACATAAAACTAACCATCACAATTTGCTGTTGTTTTGTGGTTGTTATACACTATCTGACTGAAAAGTTATCTAAGAGTGTTAAGTATTGTGTTTAACATCTGGTCTTTAAACTCCTTGAAATTGCTTTTTTGTGTATGGTGTGAGGTAGGGGGCCAATTTCATATTCCCCCATAGGGACATCCAACATCCATTTTTAAACAATCCATTCTATCCTAACCTTTGACATGTCATCAAGTATTTTCATAAGTATGGGTATGTTTCTATGCTATTATGATCCACTAGTTTGTCCATTCTTACACCAAAACATTAATTTAACTATAGCTTTATAAGGCTTAATATCTAGTAGAACAAGTCCTTCTCTTCTCAGAAGCTTAACTATTTTTTAATTTCTGCAAAAAATATTTATTGAGTCTACCATAGGCCAGGCACTGTTCTACAACAGTTCATGAAAGAGACATAGATTTAGGACTATAACATATTTCAAAAAGTTTTATAATTTTCACCACAAAAATCTTTAACATTTTAATGATATTTATTCCAAGGCACTTTATATGATTTTCTTAATGTTTTAGTAAACAGCACCTTTTTTTAAAATGTAATTTTCTCTTTGATACAGGTTATAGAAATGCAACTGATATTGATACTGTCTCTAGTAATCTTCTTAAATGCTCTTATCTATAGGTTTTTAATTTACTATTTACAAAACCACATCATATGTACAATAAGAAAACAATTGTTTTCTTTCCTTCCAATCTGTATATTTGTTACTTTTGCTTGCCTTTCTGCATTGCCTATGTCTACCACAATGTTGAATAGATATGATGACAGTGTGTACTCTATTTTATTCCTCATCCTAAAAGAAATGCTTTAACAGTTTTATTTGTATAAATTATAGTATAAATTATCTGTATAAATTATAGTATAATTTTTAATAGATATGTTTAATAGATATTTTTTATCAGGTTAAGAAGTTTCCTTCTTAGACATTTTTCCAAAAAAGACATACAGAGTGTCAACAGACACATGAAAAGAGGCTCATCGTCACTTATCATCAAAGAAATACAAATCAAAACTACAATGAGATATCACCTCACACCACTGAGAATGGCTAAAATCAACAACACAAGAAACAACAGGTGGTGGCAAGGATGTGGAGAAAAGGGAACTCTCTTGCACTGTTGGTGGGAATGCAAACTGGTACAGCCATTCTGTTATGGAGGTTCCTTAAAAAAAATTACAAGTACCCAATGATCCAGCGATTGTACTACTAGGTATTCAAAGGGATACATGCACCCTAATGTCTACATTTACATGCATCATTACCCACAATAGTCAAGTTATGGAAACAGCCCAGTGTCCATCAATTAATGAATGGATAAAGATGTCGTGTGTGTGTGTGTGCATGCGTGCGTGCGTGTGTGTGTGTATACAATGGAATATTATTCATCCATAAAAATGAATGAAATCTTGAAATTTGCAATAATGCAGATGGAAATAGAGAATATTATGCTAAGCAAAATAAGTCAGTCACAGACAAATACCATGTGATTTTACTCCTATGTGGAATTTAAAGAACGAAACAAGCAAAAGGAAAAAAAAGAGGGGATGGGGTAAACCAAGAAACAGACTCTTAACCATAGGGAACAAACTGATGAGTATCAGAAGTGAAGTTGATGGGGGGTGGGGGGGGGGATGGGTTAAACAGGTGATGGGGATTAAGGACAGTACTTGTTGTGATGAGGACCAGGTAATGATGTATGGAAGTGTAGAACCATTATATTGTATACCTGAAACTAATATTACACTGCATGTTAACTAACTACAATTTAAATAAAAACTTAAAAACAATTCTATTGCTAGCTAGTTTTAAAAAATTAAGTAAAGTTCCTACATTTTTGAGATGATCATACGACTTTTTCCTACCAGCTTTTAATGTCATAGACTATAGTAATTAATTTTCTAATGATATCAATCTTGACTCCTGGAATAGGCCTAAAATGTCTTCATGCATATTTTTCTCTTTCACATACAGTAACTTTAAATGTTTATTTATTTATTTTGAGGGTGGGTACGGGCAGAGAGAGAAGCCTAAGCAGGCTCCACGCTCAGCATGGAGCTCAATCCTATGACCACAAGATCATGACCTGAGCCAAAGTGAAGAGCCGGATGCTTAACTGACTGAGCCACCCAGGAGTCCCCACATACACTAACTTTAAGTTGGCAATATTTTGTTTAGAAAATTTTCATTTATGTTCACAGTTGAGACAGGCCTAAATTTTTCCTTTCCTTGTATTAACTCTGTCAAGTTTTGACACGAAGTTCTGCTAATCTTATAAAGTATGTTGGTGATTAATTACTCCCACTTTTTTATTTTCTTGAATTCTTTCTGTAAAACTGAAATTATTTGTTCCTTGTATGTTTATTAAAAATCAGCAGTATAATGCTCCAGGCTTGAAATTGGTGGGAAAATTTTATTATGGACTCATTCTTTTCAGGTTTTCTTTTTCACATTTAGCTAGTCTTGCTAAGTTTCATTCTTTCTGGCATTTTCTCATTTAGTCTAAATTTAAAATGTATTGGCAAAATATCCTTGTATCTTTTTAATACTTGCAGGACTTGTAGTTAGGAGCTCTTTATCACTTCAAAAATTGTTCACCTTTTAGTATCACCAAAGGCCAGTCAATTTTCTTAATGTTTTCAAAGGACCAATTTGGGGCACTGTGCATTGTTTTTAAAAAGGGTGGAATGGGGCACCTGGGTGGCTCAGTCAGTTGAGTGCTGGACTCCTGATCTGGGCTCAGGTCATGGTCCCAGAGTCATGGGATCAAGCCCTGTGTCAAGCTATGCACTAAGCATGGAGCCTGCTTAATATTCTCTCTCTCTGCCTCTGCCCTCTCCCCGACTCAAGCACACTCTCTCTCTCTTAAAAAAAAAAAAAAATGGATGGGGAAGTTGGTTGTATATTAGGCTCTCTACCTTGGGCTGCCATGACCTTTTCTTTCTTCTGCCAAGATACAAAGCCTAATATTCAAGTACAACAGCTTATCAAGTACTTATATTTGAATTTCCTGACTAATCATCTCCTGAGAGTTTCTTACTTTCTTGCCAATTTATGATACATATTTTATCAACCATCTTCAATTTTTTTTTGTGTGGCAGTTATTTTCCCAGCATCTAGTCTGCTGTGTTTACAGACATGTTTTAACTTCCATACTTTCACTTATAGAATTTTGCTTGTTAGTGAAATGTAACTTTCTTAAAGGTTGTTTAACATTCTCGTCCATTATAGTGCCAGACCCACAGGGTATTCCTACTTCAGATTATATATACAACCAAATAAGTTTTAAAACATGTTTGTATTTAAGGCTAGAGTGGTACCACAGACCAGGATTTCAAAATAATTATCTCATTTGTGCTTGGGCTCCAGCCAGGGAAATAGTTTCAAGGTCAAATTGAAATACTCAGTTACTTTTCCACAATCCAGAGAACACATTCAACTACCTTCATTTGGGTATCTATTCCATCACACGCCTACCACACAGCAGCTATACAGTTTTAGGTATAGTCACTGAGAGACAAAAGCTGAGTAGAAGAAAAGAAGAGATATATACCACACTAAAGAGCGAAGAAATTCTCCACCATTTAAAAACGTGCTCCAGGTCACAGTATGTCTTCAAAAACATATGTTTTAAGAAACAAAGAAAGTCCAGGCCAGAGCTGGGATTCAAGTATGTAACTTAACTGCCTCCAGTAACATATTAAGAGAAAGCATAGGGCTTGACAGTGTACAGTGCCAGCAGGACCAGATGGTTTGCTTAAATCACAAGCTAATAAACTTTTACTCAGAATAAGAAGAAACAAATTATGGCTTTACCACAGACCCATTTTCCTTAAGAAAGCAAAGCAATTAGGTGCTTCAGGTGCTGGCAGAGACCGCATCTTCAAGTTTCCCACCTTCTTCTGTTCCCCAGCCGAGGGGAATATACTCTTGCAGTCTCCAAGATGCTTGTGGAAAATCTTGCTATAGTTTCTTAGGAGGGTAAGAAGCATAAGTCTCCAAAGGAATGAAGTGATTAGAAGAAAGGAGTGCACGAAAGAAGTACCTAGAGGTTAAACATTCATCACAGAAATCATTTCACTTGAGAAGTCCACTCTTTTGATTTCAAAGAAATTCTAGATTACGACCCACTCCATTATACAATTAACAAAAAAAATTTTTCAAAAGAAAAAACTGTTACCAAGCTCCTGAGTTGAGAAGCACTTTTGAAATATTAGTGAGAGCTTACTTACATGTATACATATAAACTTCCTACCATCCTCTCCCAACACACACCTTAAGGTATCACACAATCACTTCTGTTGAGAATTTAAATTTACAGAACTTCTGAAACAGATATATGCTAGCATTTATACTAGAAATCTTCTTTCTCCTGTTATGTTCTTTTTGTCAATGTATGGTAATTCTTTGACAAGATACACACCAATAGTACAGTATTTTATGAATAGGGAATAGCTGGAGCTATTGTAATAACAACAATAACAACTTACATTATTTGAATACTTTGAAGTGTTCTAATAAATGCTTTACAGACACTGTTTCATTAAATCCTCATAATGATCCTATGAGTCTGGATATTAGGTATTATTATTATCTCACTTTTACAGAAGACAATACAGGTTTGGAGAGTTAAAGTGCCTTATTCAAGGTCATACAACTAGAAGAGACAGAACCAGGATTCTAAGCTAGGCAGTTAGACTTCATTGCATTCAGAGTTAATGTTGCTTTGCTACAATACCAGTCTTCTAAAACAGTTTTCCATAATTATATCTAATAAATCATTCTGGGAAGTGTTCCCAGGCCCAGTTCTGCATCTTTCCATTCTCCCTTCTGCCTCTTTTCTCCCATCCCCTGAACATTTAATTCCTACCCTGTGCAGGTACTATGTGTTAGGCATTGAAGGTGCAACAGAAAACAGAACAGATGTATTTCTGTCTAGCTGTTGAGCTCTGAGTCCACAGTCATTAATTAATAAAATTCATAAATATTTAATTATAAATTGTGTATAGTGTTATGTAGAAGATATATAACACCATGAGAATAAGTAACATGAGGCCTTGATCTATATTTTGGGGGCCTAGAGAGTTTCCCCAAAAAAGTAAAGAGGAGATGGGGACAAAAAGGGCATTCCAGCTTGTAGAGTAGCCTTAAAGTGGGAAAGCACATAGAGAAAAGATACAAGGTCTGATAAAGAGAAGGGTGCAAATGTGGCAGGAGAGGGAGGAAGGGGCTAGATGTAGAAGAATCTTGTAGGGCATTATTAGGAATTTTGGCTTTTATCCCAAAATGCAACAAGAAGGTACCAATGGGATCTGATTAAATAAAGGAGCAAGAGGATTCAGAATGTGAAAATGAGAATTACTAAAATAATGGAATAAGGAATATAAACTAAATAGAGAGGGAAGAAAAGACAGGGTATACAGACGGAAGGAAAGACGAGGCTACTGGATTACAATAAAAAAAAGGGGGGGAAAGAAGTTCAAATGAACAAGAAAGCTGAAATAACAGGCAATTGTGTTTATAGAGGAAGGTACTGTAATCAGTGAATGTGGAGGTGGGCTAGATTACAACAAGGTTTAGAATGCCAAATATGGGATGAAGAAAGTCAAGGGAGACAGGCTACTGGTCAAGAACCTGAAAGGACAAAGTAACAAATTATCTATGCAGATTCTGAAGTCAGTGAGATAACAAGTCTTCAATGAAAGCCTTCAATGCTCTACCTGCACAGCATGAGACTAAAAGTAGGGGTTCTAACCTTAAGAATGTGATGGAATAATGCTCTGAAGGTAGAACAGGAAACAAGAAGGATGAGAGTCCTACCTTTAACCCTGAGGTTCAGAATAAACACGTATTTAACACCAGAAAGAGTTGCTGGAAGTTGCCAGGGGAGAGGCCAAATTATACTCCAGACAAATAAGGTGAAGGCTGGCTCAGGAAGAAAAAGAGAAAGTCAAATACAGTACGATTTCACTCATACGTGGAATTTAAGAAACAAACAAACAAATGAACAAATGAGACAAAGAAACAAACTTTTTAAAGAAATGTAGACATTTCTTTTTCTTTTAATTTTTTTTAATGTTTATTTATTTTTGAGAGAGAGACAGCATGCAAACAGGGGAGGGGCAGAGAGAGAGGGAGACACAGAATCTGAAGCAGGCTCCAGGCTCTGAGCTGTCAGCACAGAGCCTGAGGCAGGGCTCGAACTCACAAACTGTGAGATGATGACCTGAGCAGAAGTCAGACGCTTCACCAACTAAGCCACCCAGGCGTCCCAGAAAGAAACTCTTAAATACAGAGAACCAACTGGTGCTTGCCAGAGGAGGGCGGGGGGGGGGGGGGGGGGGTGGAATAAAGGGGGTGAAGAGTTCCCTTACCATGATGAGCACTAAGTAATAGAAGAATTGTTGAATCATTATACTGTATACCTAAAACTAATATAACATCATGTTAATTATATGAGGAGGAGGAGGAAGTTAAGAATGTATGTGCCAGGGCCTGGCACAGAGTAGATAATAACTATCTGGTGAATCAGTGAATGAATGAAGACAAATGAATTCGTGACTTTTAGTACCTTAGTAGGAAGATGTAGAAGGAATAACAACAGTTGAAGAATATGTTAAGGCAAGAAAGTACTGAACAGATAGGGAAAATGGTGCAGTATAGACGACTGAAAGCTTATTCTTTGGGCAATGTCTAATGAACTATAGGATGAAAGGCACAGTAAAATTAACTCTACTAGGTTTTTTCAAGAGGGTGGACACTGGTTCCATTGGACCAGAATTTCAAAATAAAGCAGATGATACCAAAGTTAAGAATTATGAATTATTTTCTTTTAGTCCTCATTTAAATGCATAGGACTAGGGTACCTGGGTAGCTCAGTCGGATAAACATCCAACTTCAACTCAGCTCATGATATCGCAGTTCATGAGGTTGAGCCCCACATCAGGCTCTCTGCTGTCAGCACAGAGCCCACTTTGGATCCTCTGTCCCCTCTACTCTCTGCCCCTCCCCCGCACATACATGTGTGTGCTCTCTCTCAAAATAAACATTAAAAAAATAAATGCATAGGACTTATATGATAGCACGTGATTATAATTTTCTGTTTATTGAAAATAAGATATTATAAGTGATACCTGAAGTAACCTAATGGTAACAGATACCACTGAATTTAGCAATATATTCAAGTTAGGAATTGTAAGGTATTACTGCCATCTTTTACTCCTGACTTTATGAAGAACCCAAATATGAGTAGGAGTCACATATATAGCACTGAAAAAGAAACCATATTTCTACAATTCATCTTAGGAGTCATTAGATTTCTTGACTTTTCAAATAATGGTGCATTTCTCTAATAAGTCAACACTGTCAAAGGTTTTTGAGGGCGAATAAAATCAGCAAATGACACTTTAAATAATTAATGTGCTCCATGGGTGAGGAATTTACAAAATGTTTTTACCATCCCTCAAAATATGGCTCACATTCCCATAGGACACTTAACAATGCTGGGTATTTCTATAAAAGCCTTATGGTTTATAAGAATCCACAGAGTTAAGACTGACTTTTAGAGGAGGTAAGTGCACATTGATTGACTATATTTCTTCATTGCCAACTGCCTTTAAGTTTCCAGTAATACTGTGCTATGGTAATAAATCTTCAGCTGAAGATAGTATTTTTTTTTTATTGAGGTATAATTGACATACAGTATCCTTTTAGTTTCAGCTGTACATCATGGTGACTCAATTATTTTTACACATTATGAAATGATCTGCACAATATGTCTAGTTACCATCTGTCACCATACAATATAAAGTTATCACAGTATTATTGATTATATTCCATATGCTGTATATTACATCTCCATGACTAATTTATTTTATAACTGGAAGTTTGTACCTCTTAATTCCCTTCACCTATTTCACCCACTCCCCTGAAGTCTTCCCTACTCTAATAACCAATAGTTTGTTCTCTGTATCTATGAGTCTGTTTCTGTTTTGTTTTGATCACTTGTTTTGTTTTTTATATATAAGTGAATCCATATAGTATTTGCCTTTCTGTGATTATTTCACATAGCATAATACATTCTATGTCCACCCATGTTTTGCATATGGCAAGATCTCGTTTTTAAAAATTTAAAAAGAGACACAACAATGTGAAAGAAATGCTTTTTTTCCCCTAAGCCATCTCAATTTCTCTTTTTTCTTTATCAACTCAGAAAGCTTAGGAAGATAAATCCTATAATAAGCCCTCATCATTCCTAAGGGGAGCTTTAAAAATCAGACATCAATAAAATGTGGGTGCACATTTTCAAAGCAAAGCAAATGTCCCCCTGCTGCTATGAATCTCATAATTTGTGTCACTGAGGTTGGAAAGCGGCTTTAAGAAGGGCTAATGTTTATCTTAGTGCCAATTCCAGTTAGGTGATTTTTTGGTAACAAAGCATCAAGACGAAAAACTAAAAATCTGAATTAAACTCCAAACTATTTTTTAAAGAAAACTGTTACTTGATTACTATCTCCTATAATTCGCTTATTTCAGCAACAAAGAGTTCATACCAGAATCAAGTAAAACAAAAATAATTGCCTGGGTTGACACAGACTCCATGACTCTACTCCTAGAAGAAAAAAGGACAGAAATAATCTAAATAACATCACATTTTCTTTCTCCAGCAGCAGTAACAAAGATGTGGCAGCCATCATTTTACACTCTTCTGCATCTGGGTCTGAGACCTCCTTATATCTCATTAGAATTTGACAAATGAGTATATCAGGGAAATACAAATAGAGATGGGATGACAAGACTTTCCCTCGAACTTCGGGCTCTAGTAAATTCTCTTCTGAAAAAAGTTTGGGTTTTTTTCTGAATTATTAGGAAGTCAAGACAACAGGATAAAGTACATGGTAGGAGGGCTGTACAAGCTGTCCAGTTTTTAAAAACAAATTTCCTTTGTAGTTGAAATCATTTGGTCATTTCACACAGAAAAAAACATTAACTTCATTTCATCACAAAAAACAGCAATCCCCTCAATAGCATAAAGTCATCAACAGAGAACAGAGCATTTAGGGCTTGAGCCCTTTTTCTAAGATCAAATGAGTAATTTGAATAAAACAACTTCATACTCTTTCCTTAAGTTCTCAACAATGAAAGTTTACTGGCATTTTAACTGAAAATTTTAATCCTTCTCATTTGCATTGCTAGAAAAACAAAGTCAAACAGCTATCTAGACATAAATGGAGTGTAATTTCATCAATTACAGATATATTTAATGGAGAAAACATTATTTCAATATAACCCCTGGAAAATGGTTACCAAAAAAAATGGCAAATTAAATGACAGCTATTTGACCTTATCAAAAATTTACTACTAAAGAAGAAAAGTAAAAGGGTGGGATTTAAGGTCTGGAAACCCAAGGATACCAAGAGAGATCTCGTAAGTATCACATAAGTGTGTATGTACACACACACAAACACACACATGGTTATTTTGGTCATAATAATGCTCAACATTTGTATACTGTTTTTATAGGCTACCAAAGCAAAATTATTGTGGGGATAAGAATTTACTTCACTCTACTACAGAGGCTTAAAAAGATTATGAGCCTTACCCTAAATCACAGCCAGTAAATAGAAGAACTAGAACCCATATCACTTGACTTCTGGTTCAGTGCACTTTATACTAGCCTTTATTACCTCTTATTGATTCATTTAAAAAGGTAGAGATAAGAGGAAAGGACAAGTGAATGCCAAAATAGAGCCCAGGACATGCCACACACAAAAACTATCTGTTGTGTAGGATAAATCCTGCTGTGCATATTTCTCTAGGAAAATATGTTTTATTGAAAACATCCAGGAAGGTGCAGCCAAGGAGAACATAAACTGCATATAAAAATCAGTGGGACGCCATCTGGCTTTCATGACTTCACCTTCAGCGATATCTTGGATGACTGCCTCTATCGTCAATAACTTGGTTTATCAAACTTCTCAGTAGGAGATAACAGAATAAGGGCCAAACACCCCAAGAACTCATTACAAGCAAACTAAATATCATCTGTTACAGATCTGCCACATAGATTCCAAAAGGGCTCCCCAGTGCAGTAGTGGTTATGCAGTTTAGTCAGAAAGTACAAAAATATGTCTATTTTGAAAACCAGTATCTATAGACTCTGGCACTCATCTCTGTGGTTCAATTTTGGGGTGTGCCAAAGTTTTATTTCTTTTCCACTTCAGTTAATTTTTCATTTGATTATAACTTCTGAAAACACAGATGTGGTCCTTCTGTTGAAGGAAAAGGAAAAACTCAAGCCAAAATTTAGAAACATAGGTATTTCTTGAAGTTCTGGGATAATATAATCATGTACTATTTTATCAAATAATTTTCAAGAGTAAAAACCTGTAATAAAAAAGGCAAACACAAAAGCGTTACTTTAAAAACTACTGTTACAAACCACTCATGTGTAAAAAGATTTTTTTGGTCATGTGGTTATTTCCTGGGAGCTTCAGTCTCCCTTCAGAATTTCTTGTTGTCTACTGACCCCATCTGGCAAAATTATAGAGGAAGTTATAGTGACTAAAGCTACTGCCAAGCCAACCCTTTTATTTTATCTAAGGAGACATTTTAAGAGAAAAAAAGAAAACAGAAGATCAGGTAAAATACTCTAAGGATTCTTAGCTTGATCCCTCTATAATACATAGATGATAGGGAAAAACATGTAATATTAAAAAGGTCATGCCACTGAGTTTTAATAATTTTAAATTATTACAGGCTAAGCTCTACTCCCACTTAATACCATATATAGAATCTCCATATTTTTACTGCTCTGTTATTTATCTGTCTTCTTTTTCAAGTGTACTACATATGACTCCAACAAATGAAGATCTTTCAGGGCTATCAGTATTCTAAATGACAGAATTCATGTGCTGCCTTTTCACTGTTATTCTTCAAGATGCTTTTTAGTATTCTGATCTTTTATTTTAAAAGTTTTATTAAAACTCTGAGATCTTCTCTTTGTTCAATACAATGATAAGGTAATTACTTCAAAATCATCTCCAACAAAACTGGATGAAAAACATTTTAAACAATACAAGGTAGTTTAAAACTTCAAGTACAGAGTTACTAAAAGGGGAGAAATGTCTGTTTAACCTATGCAAATTGGTCTTGAGACTACAGGTTTTCATTGTCTGCGATTCTTACTATCAATATTCAGAATACGATCCTACCAAAGGGGATAAAAAGGAGAAACTGAAGGAGAGTTTTAAAAACACATCGAGAGCTCCATTTTATTCACCATCTGACTTATTCCACATTTGTGAAAGTGGCTACAACATTAACACGAAGTTTCAATTCTTCTTTTGAACATTCCTCCTCTGAGACATTTGAGTTTTTAGACCTAGTGTTATTTGAACATATTTGGGTAATTTCCATTAATAAGTGGATTGAAATGCAGAATAACACCGGGTTGCCATTGCTACAGACTATATCATTCCCCTAACTTAAAGCCCATTTCATACATCTTTCTAAGATCAAAAGAAGGAGAAGTCTAAACATGGAGATTTCTGCTATGGCAGGGTATAGCCATTTAACTTCTTCTTTCAACAAGCCAGAGATGGCAGAATTCTCTTTGAAGTGGCAGCCCTGTTGGCCTTTGAAGTCCCTTGTCAATTGCAGAATGGCTCTGGTGGGGTTTGTTTTGTAGCCAGCTGTCACCATGAAGGCAGACATGACGTATTTCCAGCAGTCTCACTTCAGGGTCTGTCAAGTGACTGATTTCATAACCAGTCACCATAACAAAGGAGATTCAAACTCATTGACATTAGAGCAATAGTCTACAATGAAACTTACTAAGTTCCCCTTGACAGAGCTTGATTTAAATACTGAAATGATTACACAAAGCTAATGAGAAAATGATTGTCAATTTAACTGTCACCATCTAAGATTCTTAGAATATTAATGTACTTTCCATAAGTTTATCAATGCAGTGGTTCATTAATAATATCTTGTTTTAAATGAAGCATCTTTGAACAATAGTACCTTCAATCTGCACGGACTAAAAACGATGACTTCTGCAGAAATCAGTAACCTGTTTTAAAAGCAGTTTATACTGCTAATTTACAACTGGATTTACTTCTAAGACTGAATGATTCTATGTAGTTCTGAGAAACATGTTTGTATTTATAATACTTTTAGACTGTTCAGCGACTTACCTCAAAAATCCCCAGCACTACCAACATAGAGAACAGTTTAAGACATAAAAGGATAAACAGTGGGAAAAAAATGGTAGGTTAAGAAACTTCTATCAACCATAAATGCAGCCCATTAGAGTACTATATATAAGGAAACAATCTTAAATTACGAAACTATCTTTAAGGCAGGAGAGATGAGACAAATCTTGAAAAACCTAATGCCAAATTCACCAATGATAATCAGAAGTATTAGTTCCACTGGAAGGAAATAAAGCAAGATCAAAAACATTTTCATCCTAATTTAATCACAGTTTATATCTGTTCTGTAGAATGTTTTGATTTTTCTTCTTTGAGAGAGAGAGAGAGAGAGAGAGAGAGAGAGCGCGAGAGAGAGCACGTGCAAGCAGGGTAAGGGGCAGAGGGAGAGAAAGAGAGAATCTTAAACAGGCTTCATGCCCAGGGTGTAACCCGACACGAGGCTTGATCTCACAGCTGTGAGATTATGACCTGAGCTAAAACCAAGAATCAGACACTCAACTGACTGAGCCACCCAGGTGCCCCAGACTGTTTTGAATTTTTACATGTTTTTATGACATGTAAAAACTGCTATTTCAGAGTTGAAGACTACATAATACAGAATACACTTTTAGGTAGCTCCTACTATCTGAAAGATCAGCCACAATAGGACAGAGTACTACACATTCATCCCATGAGACATAATAAGTTCTCTTATTTCCCACTGAAGGACAGGTCATGGATAATGAGGATTTCTGTATTTTATTTTTTCCATTCTGGCTACCATGCTTTAAAATCACGCTTTAAAAATAACCTTTCAAATAATGTTCTTTAAATCTACAATTGTGAAATCTTTTGAGTTCTTCTGGTCAGTTGACAAAGTGCTTCATCAAATCCTGTAGATAAGAGTTGAAAGAAAGAATAAAAACAATTCAAAATATTTTTGTAATAATTCAACATATTTTTGTAATAATTCAAAATATTTTTTGTTAGCTAACGTAAAACTCATAAAACTGCAATTAAACTTTACATTGTTTAGTAAATAAAGCGACACTTCTATTACCAGAAGTGTAAACATTCAGGATGTCAGAATAAAATTTCACTCATTCACTCATTAATTAATTCATTCACTCAACAAGTCTTCCCTGAATGCCACTATGTATCAGACATAATGGTAGGTATTCAGGATACAATAGTAAACAAGACACAATCCCTGCCCTCAAGGAGCTTTCATTCTAATAGAGAAGATGGAAATAGTCTCTTAAAGTGACAGACAGTAAATAAGTAATAAGAACACAGTGTTGCCAAACAAACAGTACAGGGTACTGCTGAAAAACACGGGAGAGACATGTAACTCAGACTCAGGAGATAAGAGAAGGTTTTATGGAAGGAGAAGTAGGATTTATCCAGGTAAGGGAATGAAATAAAGATGAAGACACTGCTTCATTCACAGGTGACATGTACTTCAATAAATGCAAACTATTCTTCATTCTTCTGCAAAAGGACTCAATGAGCACTGATGTTCTTTTTCTCTCCAGGAAACATTAATATATCTAAGAATTTCGTTAAGTGATTAAATACTAGTATTTATCATGATGACCAGCAGTTAATAGGTAAGCAGTAAATGTCAATATATCAAGCCTTGTAATTATATTAAGAGTAAAATGCTATGTACTTTCACTGTGTCACATTTTCTAGTAATAATAGAGAGTAAAGAGGTACCTCCTCAATTTACGTGTATTTGAGAGTGACCGGTTTATAGTTTTTAGCTCATAGCACACTTCTAAGCTAAAGCCATGTATCCAACTCCCTACTGGACAACTTTATGGGAAACAGGGCACAGGTATCTCAAATTTAACATACACATAGTTGAATCCCTACACTAAACTCCTCCAGCTTTCCCCATAGTTCAATAAACACCACCACCATCAACTTAGCTTTCATGGCAGACAACACGGGCATCAGCCCTGCCACTTCCTTCTCCTTCATCGTCCACATACAAAACATCAGCAAATCTTACTGCATCTGCCTCCAAATAAATCTCTCCATTTTCACTGCCAACACCCTACTATGTTCCTGGATTATGCAGTATCTTCCTAACAGGTATTCCCCCTTCTACCCTTATTTATTTTTTCCCTATCCATTTTTCATATAGTTACCAGAATAATCTTTTCAAACTATAAAATGGATTTTCATCATTCTTCTGCTTAAAATGATTTAAAGGTTAACCATTATGATTAAGATAAAACCTGAAATCACTGATGTGACCATCCTACATAATCTGGTTTCTGCCTACCTCTGCAGTTTCATGTCATAGGATCTGTTCTCTTACTCCTTCATTTGCTCACTCACTCATCTACCTACCCACTCAGCCACCAACTCACTTCTACTCAATTATTCTCCACTAACTGGTGGTTCTCTTTTTGCTCTATAGCATGACTATACCATGCTCTTACCATTATTAAGGTGTCCACACAAGTGGTTTCCACTGAAGTAAATTTCTTGACGTTTTGAATCTAATTCCTATTGACTTTTCATGTGTCAATTTAAATACCAGTGTCTTAGAGATGCCTTCCCTGACCATTTATTCTAAATAAGTTCCCCTTGTTATACTTTTTATAATACTATACTTTTATTTGGCTATATCACAATCTCAAAGAGTAAGTTTATGCCTGTGATCATGTGATTAATCTCCATAACATATAAACACCAGGGGGAAAGGGACCATATTTTTTTGGTTCACTAATGTATTTTCAGTTTCTAACACACAGTAAACTCTCAATTAGCATTAATAGAATGTATAACAGCGTAATGGACTAAATGGTATCTTGGAGGCCATTAAACTATTCATGCTGGGCTGGCATATTCTCTCTATGGACAAACACCTCTTTCTCACTTCTATAACCTTTCTACTCCTTTTTCCTATACTAATTCCATCACACATGCTATAAATTGAAGTGTCTAGTATTATACGAACACGGGGTAATACACACACATGCACACACACACACAATTAGGGTATCACTTTGAAAGTGACCTAGTCCTTTACTAATCTAAAGGATTATTTCACCATTATTTCTTAAAGGAATAATTACTTTTGACAAACAGGTTTTTAGACTACAGATGTTTTCCCAAAAATGAAAATTAAAAAAGGATCAACTACATCAGTGCTTGTCCTTCTACATTATCAGTACTACAAAACTCTGTCAGGCTCAGGAGGAAAAATTAAATGGTAGTTTCTAAGTACACATGTTTATATGGAAGTATCTATCCATCCAACACACTATGGAGTTCAGCCATCCAATACAGTAGCCACTAGCTAGATGTGGCCATTTAAATTTAATTGAAATTAAATAAATGTAAAAATTTGGTTCTTGGGGCTCCCGGGTGGCTCTGTTGTTTGAGTGTTCAACTTTGGCTCAGGTCATGATCTCATGGTTTGTGAGTTCAAGCCCTGTATCAGGCTCACTGCTATCAGTGCAGAGCCAGCTTAGGATCCTCTGTCCCCCTCTCTCTCTGCCCCTCCCCTGCTCATGCTCCCTCTCTGTCAAAAATAAACGTTAAAACAAATTGGTTCTTCAGGGACTCTAGCCACATTTTAAGCATTCAACAGAAACGTGTGGCTAGGAGTTGCCATACTGAACAGGAGAGATATAAAACATTTCCACTTGCTCAAAGTTCTACTGGATAGTGCTGGTATAAAGACTACCAGAGACTTTGGTAACAAATAAGCACTTATGAATAAAAATGTATATTCCTAGAATTCACTTTATATCAAAAGAAAAAAAAAGTAACTTCTGTTTGGAATTCAAATCTTTTTAATAGGGAATGGTATTTAGATACCACATCTGAGCACCAGAGAGGGTACACTGCAACTGAAATAATCAACTTTTTTAGGTACTTTCAGTACACAGGAAATGTGTGTGCATATGCATCTAAGTGTTTAAGAGAAAAAAGACATGAATATTAAACAGATATTTCCAATTCAAGATTATGAGGATCAAACACAATTTTCTTTAATCTTAAATTTTCTGTATCTTCTTACTTCTAGAAATAAGCTCCAAGCATAATGTTCTCAAATCCACATTTTGTTTTAAATCGTGCTAATGAGAGTGTTATTTTTCTTTCCTTCCCTACGTTCCTTCCTAAAGGAAAGCATAGAGTAATAAATGACTTTGTAAAACTGAAAGATAGCATTAGGATTCAATTCCACAGTACATATTTGTAGCCGTTAACTAAAATCACTAAAATTATTTTTACGAGGAGAGCCTAAAAGAAAATTGGAAAATAAAGACTAAGATCCTGAATTAACCTAAGACAGACTCTCAGAGGATGAATAACCCAGTGACAAGAACGATACCTTGTTGACTGACTTACTAGTTGGCTATGGCATTCCCAGGTGATACAGATATTACACATTTTAGGCTGAGCAATGGATTAAAACTTGTGACTTAACGTCACAAGGATTAAAACTTGATATATGGAAATGGGAACTTTTAATAAAAAGCATGTTATCACCAGTACTGAATCGACCAGGTGGGTCTGTAGATACTAAGTTTCTCTGGGGCCTTAAGCCTTCCTTTAGAGCTATCAAGAGTCATGGTAGTAACAACAGAAGCTTCAGTCGTAGCTAATGTTCACTGGGTGCTTACTATATGCCGACTTTAAGTGCTTTATACATACCACCTCTCTTTAGTGTGGCAGATATATTTAGTATCTTTGACAGCTCAGGGAACCAACACAAATAACTTGCCTGGGGGCACTTGGGTGGCACAGTCGGTCGAGCCTCCAACTTTGGCTCAGGTTATGATCTCACAGTTGGTGAGTTCAAGCCCCATATCGGGCTCTCTGCTGTCAGCACAGAGCCTGCTTTAGATCCTCTGCTCCCCTCTCTCTCTGCCCCTTCTCTACTCTCTCAAAAGTAAATAAACATTAAAAACAAACAAACAAAAAAAGTAACTTGCCTACAATTACCATTTTTAAGTGATGGAAGCATAATTCCAACCAAGAATTCTAACCCAGAACCCACTTTCTTGTATGTAGTACAACTTCTCTAAAGTTCTGGAGTAGCTTTTAACTACAGAACCAGAGTGTACAATCTATGTACCTAACCTATCACTTCTGCCTTTCTCAGACTTGCTTCTCCTAACACTCACCATGACTAATTTCAACTTCATAGAATAAGAGTGTTTTGTCACATGAGTTGAAAAAGCCTGAGGGAAAAACTGGTTTGAGGCAAGGAATCAAGAATTCTGGATTTGGATGGTTTCAGGTTGAGAAGTCAATGAATTATATGAAAAAAGGTATGAAGCAGACATGTATACAACTGTCTACTTCATTAGTTTGGACCTCAAAAGAGAAAAGTGGGCTGATCATAAATCTGATATGGTAACAATTTTATTACTTATACTAATGTAGCTATCATTTCTTTAGCATAATTTCTTGGTTTTTATCCTCAAACAAGTTTTTCCCTCAGGCTTTCTCCTCTCAGAAAATGGAACTACATCTGCCCAGCTGTCTAGCCAGAAATCAGAGAATCATCTTTATTCTCTCCTTCATCCTTACCCACACATGCAATTTTATTTAGCTCTATTAGTCTTTTATTTAGCTCTATTTCCAAAAGACATTCTAAATCCATCCACTTTTCTCCATCCCCACTGCCACTATGTAACTTACTCACCTGTTACCTAATTTACAACTTCTTGCCTAAACCAGAAGCCTACATGATTTTGCTTGTACACCCACTAAATGTTTATATTAACTATGCTTTTAACCTGGTATCTATTTTTTTAACATAAGTTTAAAGAGTTGCAAAGAATGTGATTTCTTAGGAATTTTTTTTTTAATGTGTATTTATTTTTGAGAGAGAGAGAGCGAGCATGCTCATGTGTCATGCAAGCGGGAGGGGCAGAGAGAGGGAGAAAGAGAATCCCAAGCAGGCTCCTCACTGTCAGCGCAGAGCCCCACAAGGGACTCGAACCCATGAACCATAAGATCATGACCTGAGCCAAAATCAAGAGTTGGACGCTTAACCAACTGAGCCTCCCAGTTGCCCTGCTTTCTTAGGTATTTAAATTTTATTTTTAAAAAATGAAGCATCACTCTTTTTCAAGAAAGTATCCAATTAAATGTAAATATTATGGAGACTTGATATCTACTTTTATCTATTTAAAAACTAACTATAAAGACAAACTGTTCTTAATTAATTAAAAGTTTTTATGTTCCTTTTTCCTCTTTGACCTTATGTTTCTGTTCCATTTCTTCCTAAAATTTTATACTGACATAATTTATTTTATGCTAGACTGTTTGTATAGATCCTGTCTCGTACTTCTGCACCAAAGATATATACATAAATTTAAATTTCTTACTTATAAAATCTCCTGTGGTCATAACTCTATTAGTAAATTATTTCAAATTGAGTTATCATTATAATTACTATAACACAGAATCAATAGAAACTAACATACATATTTTATATTTTGAAAAAATATTAAACATAAAAAGTAAAATTTTATTAAAAATGTATCTTATCACTAAACATTTATCTTAATGAAATTAATGAAACTTTTATTAGATATTCCTTGATAAATATTTCTTATTGGAAAAAAGACCTAGGATTCAGTACCAATTCTATTGTATGTTTCATTTCCATAGGTGTAAGCACTAAGAAACCTTTATATAAATAAGTAAATAGGAATGGAAAGAGCTTTTTGTTATAGCAATATCTCAAAATTTTGCACTCCTTCAGAATTATATGCCCCAAATCACATATTAGCCCATCATTAAAAATTATTTATAATTATCAGCTGGCAACTTAATTAGGTTATCCTTCAATTTTATTGGAAACAAAGAATTATAAACAATCTGAGGGTTTTTTTTTTAATGTTTATTTAATTTTGAGAGAGAGAGAGAGAGGCAGAGCATGAGCAGGGGAGGGGCAGAGAAAGAGGGAGACACAGAATCCAAAGCAGGCTCCAGGCTCTGAGCTGTCAGTACAGAGCCCGACGTGGGGCTCAAACTCATGAATGGTGAGATCATGACCTGAGCTGAAGCTGGACACTTAACCAGCTGAGCCACCCAGGCGCCTCCTGACTTTTCTGATCCATCTTCTTAACACTAATATTTGGAATTATCCATTTGTTACTGTTCCAGAGGGTTTCTTCCTCCTAGAGGAATATAAAATACTAAGATTCAGGAGAGGTGTGCCTATTGTAAAGTGAGGGATGCACACTGAAAAGAGAAGTGAAAAAAGAGAATCTACACATCTTAGATCAATTTGAAGGAACAGTATGTTTAGAAGCTGAAGACCTGTGCCCGTGCTCCTTTTTGGAAAATGTTCATGCCATCTCCAAGTCTATGTGCACCTCAGTTTGAAGACCTCTGGCCCAGGCTACTCTAACAACTCATCTGATCTTCTTACGTCCACTCAGCCTTATTGAATCCATTTTCCAACCAGCAGTCTGATGACCTTTTAAAAACACAAATCAGCGGCACCTGGGTTGCTCAGCTGGTTAAGTGTCCGACTCTTGATTTTGGCTCAGATCACGATCTCACAGTTCATAGGTTCAAGACTCACATCGGGCTGTGCACTGACATCGTGGAGCCTGCTTGGGATTCTCTCTTTCCCTCTCTGCCCCTCTCCCACTCGCACAAGCACTCTCTCTCTCAATAAATAAACTTAAAAAATTTCTTTTAAAAAACCCCACAAATCAAAGAATGCCATGCACTGATTAAACCTGTTTAACTGCTTCCACCATTCTAAAAAAAATAACCCTGACTTCTGGCCACCCCTTACATAAGACCCTGCACACCTTACACTGCTCCCACCCCTTAGTCATACCAGTTGTCCTCACACATGTCTAGTTCTTTTCACCTTCCTGCTGTCACAACACTGATTTCTCCCCACTATTCACATGGCAGGCTTCTTACCCTTCAAGACACAGATTAGGGTGTCTGGGTGGCACCCCAGGTTAAGTATCTGACTTCGGTTCAGGTCACGATCTCATGGTTCATAAGTTCAAGTCCTACATTGGGGTAAACCCTGCCCTTCTCTTTCTCTCTCTCTCTCTGTCCCTTGCTTACTTGCTCCCTCTCCCCCCCCCCCCGCCTTAAAAAAAAAAAAAAAAAAAGACCCAGGTTAAATGTTACTTTCTCAGAGAATGCTCCCTGAGCATTCAATCAAAAATAACCCTTCCAAATTCACCAGATTATTGCCTATTACAGAAAACCTGTTCCTATTCTTTACAGACCTTCTGACAAATTATAACTTAAAAAAAAAAACTTTTTTTTTGGTTTAGGATCTGTATCTCTCTGCAGACTATAAGCTCTCTTAGGGGAGAGACCACAGCTGCTGTATTCATCACAATATATCACCCCAGACTACCACAGCACCACTGGATACTCAATAAAGATCTGTTGATCTGTTGAATGAATGAATGAATGAATGAGCAAGCAAACCCATGAAAAAATATTATCTGCTTAAATTCCTTCAATAGTTCTCCACTGCCTTGAACATAAAATGAAATGCTGGAGTAGAACATGAGACTAAATTTGCTTAAGCATGATCAGATTGCAGGCACCTCCCTATCCCTCCCATAGTTCTCCCTCCCATAGATCATGCCATACATATTTATCCTAAATTATAGCTACTAACCACTATTTAAAGTTTCCTGGATGCTTCCAGTTTTCACATATGCTGATCCCTCTGCATGGAATATGGTGAATATCCTTCCACATCTTTTTTGCTTAGTTCTTTCTTTTTAAGACTCAGCTCATGCATTGGCCATCTCCTCCAGGAAGGTTTCTATAGATCTCTCCAATCTGGATTGTATGCCTGTCCCTCCTCTTCTTATTCAGATCACTACCACGGCACTTACCAAACTGAACCATAATTATAGGTTCATTCTTCAGTCTTTCCAAACAAACTATGAACTTCTTGAGACAGAGGCTATTTCTATTACCTTTTTATTTCCAGTGCTTACTGTAGAGTCTGGAAAACTACAAGGTATTCAATAAAAGTTTGTAGAAAGGGCAGCATAAGTAAAAGGGTCATTATTTTATTTTCTGAGCATTACTGCCACTTAATTTAAAAAATGAGAAATATAACTTACTATAAATATTCAGACCAGTACAAGACTATGTTTATATGACCAAAGAATAAACTGTCAACTCTGGGAATAGCTAAAAGTTAAGAAGGCAATGGAAAAGATTGAAGAGTACAATGATAGTTTGATTAGCATACATCATCTTCTATAGGCTACCCAGTTACTAGTGATGCTTCAGTAGTGGCAACTGTTCTGTTTGAAAAAGTATTTGGGTATCACGGTGATAAATGCTGTGTAACTGATTGGATAGATTTGCAACCAATAGGGAATTTAATATATCTTTAAGAATAAAAAAAGAGATGGGACACTTGACAGTTGCCAGTTGCAGACTGGGCCCCACTCACTCATGTGCCTTGCTCCACTTCCTCCACAACTGTGTCTGACAAACCAGACATGACTGAGGATAAGAAATTTGATTAAGTCAAAATTGAAGAAGATAGAAACACAAGAAAAAATCCACTGCCTTCAAAAGAAACAATGGAACAGGAGAAGCAAGCGAATCATAATGAAGCAAGCATTTGTCACCAATATGCACTGTACATTCCATAAGCACTGCCTTCTTATTTTACTTTTTTTTTTTAGCTATTTACCTTTGCAAAATGCAAAGAAACTGGATCAAGTTTAAATGACTATACTGCCCATTTTCACAATAAAGAATCAAGAACTTCTGACAGGGAAGGCCAAAAGCCTGTCTTTCCCACCTGCCTGTCTAGCTGGCAGGAAAGGAAAAGAACTTGCATGTTGAAGGAAGAAAGTGGATAGTACAACTGTGAGATCCAGAGTAAAAACCAAGCTGGCCCAAGGTAGGCTGTAAAATGCAGTTTAATCAAGAGTGCCATTTTTTGTTGTTCAAATGCTTTTAATTACTGGAATGCATAATACCTGGGAAAAAATTTTTAAGATGTAATCCTAAAAAATGCTCATTAATCTATAAGTACCTGCATACAAATCACAGGTATAACCTTATGATCTTCTGGGTCAAAAATTTAAACTTAACATACAAGCCAAATAATATCAAAATGGCAATTTAAAAAATGAATACCACTATTAAAAATGAGATTTTAAAACAAAAGTCAGAACTCGTGTAAATGTTAGTTATATTGAGAGGATATATCTTTATCCCTCAAAACATTAAAAAATGCACTTTAGGAACATATAAATCCAGCCTACTGAGCCACAAGAAAATGTGTTACGTTAGAGGGGTTTTTTAAATCCTTGGTTAGCAATGTAGTTGTAAAAGACTTCTTAAAAAAATAATCTTAGTGAAGATATTTAAAGTATTCTTTTCAAGTTAAAAAAAAAAAAAAGCATTTCAAAAATTTAACCTTACAGCAGCACTGCTGAACTAAAGAAATTGCTCCCTACCTCCTCACAATTACGAGACTTAAGACAGCCAAAATTATTCTATTCTCATTTTAGGAAAATGGATTCTCATATTCAACAAAACACAAAACCTGCTAAAACTTGAGCAGAGAGAAGTTTCAGAAAAAGAAAATCCATGTGGAAAAGCACAAAGCAAAAGTAAAAGGAGCCCTTGGGTTTCCCTCCATGGGATTATATTCACTTTCACTTCTCCATTTGCCAACACAGGTTATAGGACATCTTCCTTCACTGGATCATTATATTTTTATATTTATGTTTTATATTTTTATATCATTTATATTTTATATTTTTATATCATTATGTATCTTTATATTTGGGGGCATAGGCTCAATATGGAACAGCATGTATTGGGAATAAAGAAACTGTAATGGGATCCTGTAAGAAGAAATGTTTTCCCTTGACCCTTTTTTGCCTCTCAAACTTTAAAAAGCTCTGTATTTTATTTTAGTAAGAGAGACTGTTCCCAATTTTACTCTGCACTTTAAGAAATCAAGAAATGCAGATATTCTCCTTCTATTAGAGGGTGTTATTTCTTCTCAGAGGCTAAATTTAAGAGACAGAAATGTCCCTAGCCAAAAAAAAAAAAAAACGAAAAAAAAAAAAGCTTTACCCATTTAAGATGTTTCAAATGAATATTTCTAGATTACCCTGGTGTATACAATTAATACATATAAGTAAAATTAACAGCAGAGCTGAAAGACAGAAAAAGATAAAAATAAAAGAACAGAAGATGACAGCAGGAGGGGACAGTGGATTAAGATTATATAGCCTCAGAAATACAAACATAAAAGAGGCTTCTTCATACTTTAAACCACTGAGAGCTCAAATGACTGGTCTCATGCAATATTTTACTCAATAGCTTCAGATAGGCAATGAGTAGCAGCATGGTAGAAAAGAAGAAAAAGATAAACAGGGAGGAGAGAAAGAAAAAAGCATGCAATTAAAAGCAAATTATATATAGCCACTTTGGAAGACAGTTTCACAGTTTCTCACAAAGTTAAATATAATCTTACCATACAATCCAGCAATTCCCAGGTGTTTACCTAATTGAGTTGATAATTTATGTCCATAAAAAAACCTACACACAATGTTTATAGAAGCTTTATTCATAATTGCCAAACACTGGAAGTAATCTAGATGTTCTTCAGTAGGTAAAGGAATAAACAAATTGTAGCATGTCAATACAATGGAATATTATTCAGAAGTAAAACAAAATGAGCTATCAGGCCACAAAAAGACACAGAAGAACCTTAAATGCAGAGGCTAAATGAAAGAAGCCAGTGTGAAAAGGCTACAAACTGTGTTTCCAACTATATCGACATTTTGGAAGAGGAAAAACTAGAGAGACAGGAAAAAGACCAAGGATTACAGAGGTGGAGGAAGGATGAATAAGTGGAGCACAGGGGACATTTAGGGCAGTGAAACTATTCTGCATGATACTGTAATGGGGAATACATGATATTATACATTTGGCAAAACCCAGAGAAGTGAACAAGATGAAGAGCAATCCAAAATGTAAGCTATGGACTAGTTAATAATGTATCAACACTGGCTCATCAATTTTAATAAATCTGTCACACCAATGTTAACACTAGGGAAAACTGAGGTGGAGGAAGGAATATATGGGAATTCCATGAACTTTCTGCTCAACTTTTTTGTGAACTAAAAAAAGAAACTGATCTAAAATAAGTCTATTATAAACAATACACAAACACATAAATTTGTAAATAAATCTACCCCCCAAAAAGCAAATTATAACTAGGTTCACACAATAATACGTTTTAAAAACACATACCAGTTTACATGCTATAATGACAGGATGTATTATTAATTGTCAACATTTCTATGATTCCCAGTATGTAAGACTTGTCATTATATAATGATTCCTAAACAGAAAAAAATCTTCACAGAAAGAAAAAATGGGGTCATTTTGAAAATGAAGGTAAGAATGTACAAAAGGTAAAATCAATAAAAGAAAACACCTCTTCACCCTGGAACAATGACTGTCACCATCCCTTCTCTGAAGCTCTCCACTACCCAAGCTCTACTTAACTGTACACGAGGAAATACTCAAATTACAAGTGGACAAGGCATTTATGTAGGAACAAGGCACTGAAAGACATGAAAAGTTCAATCTCTGCTAATAAATATCAGTTTGTCTTTCTACACTTAACATTAAAGAAAACATACCCTCATACTAACAGTTAAGAAAGGACCTCCTTAAGGCGCACACTACACCATGCCTGCTTTCAGAATGCACCTTCTTCCTTGTTATGCAACAGTATACCTTAACTCACAAGACCACTGGTGGTCTCATCATGGGGGTTCCCAAAAGATTCAGGTTACTCTCTCAATGAACTCTTTTTACCATATTTCTCCAACAAAGAAATGGAAAGGAAACAATAACTAAAAAAATTAAATGCCACGATCTCTGTGTAAGGAAGATTCAAAATCTCTATTCATATTCTCAAAATGGAAACTGATCTTAGAGACTTCACTTGTTAAAACCATTTTTCCATTCACATTTCCCATCTTTAGTTATTCCTCCTAACAAAAAAGTTAAAAGCCACTGCACAGGATCTAAAAGATGTAGAAAAATATATAAAGCAAACACCACACACAGCAACGGTAGAACTCTTTAATAAGTCACCTCAGGGTTGAGACATACTGATTGGTTAGTCTCAAGTGTCATGATATCTATGTCCTTCATACTTGCTATTCACCTTAACTTGTTATAACTTTAACTGCTCTCTTGAACAAGGCAGGGTATAAATAAACTATCTGCTATTTAAAATTAACATTTTAACTCAGATCTGTTTGTGTTTTCCCATTCAATTTAAAAGCAGGATTGTGACCAGCCTTGCAATACACAGACAAGCTCCATTTCATCTCAACAGATACATGAGCATATACTACATAATTTTTGTGAAATAAGTCCCAAATTATGAATGCAGAGATTTTTAACATCATAAGTCAATTAACATGAGCCAAGTCTTATGCAAACATAAGAATTTCAATTCTTATTTAGGTCCAAATACTTGTACCTGATGAAGTGCTTCTGAAACCCTATAAACATATGTAGAGTTTGCCTAAACTATACTGGTTGGGTTTTACCTTTTGTTTAACCAGCAGCATTGCCAGTAACTGTATAAAATTGCAGACCTGTTTTTCAGCACTGGTCCTGGCTGACTCCTCTTGTGCTAGCACCATTTCTCGCTCTGCAGTTATCTGTACACTTTCTCTTAGTGCTTCTTCCAGCTCTTCAATCCTGTCATCCTTCTTACGGAGACTGTCCTGGAAAACGATGGAAGACCAGGTGAAGTAGACTAATTAGTTAACCCAAGAGAGCCTATTTATCAAGAAAGGTTATTTGCTTATTAAATATTCTTCCCTTCAGAAATAAATCCAAGCCAGAAAGATATCTTCACAGAGGAAAGAACAAGGGAAGAAAAGAAGTCTAATAGGAGGTTGAAGAATATTATTAAGAGCAAAGCATCAAGTTAGTTAAGCAAGAGAAACTTGTGATGGATTTGTTCTCTGTAACACAGAGAATAAAACTGTGTTAAGCAGCACACACAGCAAGGGCTTGATTACTTAAAAACACAAAGCTGTTTTTGAACTACTCTCTAAACTGGGCTTTAAGCCAGCTTTGATGAAGCCTAAGTAGTAAGACACAATACGAAAACATTCTCTCTCCCTGAAAAGTTCAGCCTAGATGAAAAAGTTAGATAAACAGCATGATTCTTCAGATTATATTCTTCATATAGACACTCATTAGCAAACTAATTTAGAAAAAAAGAAATGAAAGTGATGTTTCCTAATGATTTAAAGACAGCAAAGTTTTCTCTTAATTTCATATGAGAAAACTAAATACGATAACTGGATATAAGTGATCTGGCTAAGGATGAGTAATTTCATTAGCCAACCAATTCCCACTAGCATTGATATTCTAAATAAGCTGAAAAATTAACTCTTGGGAAGGTAAATACGGATTTCTATCAGAAAGACAAAATCCTATAGGACTTTAAGAACATGTAATAAAGGAAAGATCTTAAAATAAGAAGGATAAATGAAGCAAAGGCCAAGCAATATTAAGAATTAGATTCATCAGATTATAAGCATTTCCTCTTTAAATTCTTCTAGAACCAAAAGATTAAAAATAAAGTGCTGCCTTTTATTAATACAATTAAATTAAAAACACAAGAACAAGAGTTACTAAAACATTCTCCAACTTTCAGAATACTTGCCATCAGTAAAAGATATGAAAGGATTTTGTCTTTTTTTTGTGCAACTCTCACTTAATTAGATTGTAGTTCACTTTTATAAGTGCAAGGCACAGAAAGTCCTTCCTAACAACTTTGTCTTCAAAAATCCAGAACTTGAAATCTGTCAAAGGTTAGTCAGATTTTTCTTCCAGCACTAAAAGAATAGCATCTTTAAAAAAAAGAATATTCACATTTCAGTAATGCATGCCATGTTCCCCCCCCCCCTTTTTTTTTAAGTGTTCATTCTTCTAGTAGAAAATGTTATAAAATACCCTGATTTGGTCCTGTAAGTAAGGTTCTGCCTTGTACAGGACAGTTTAGCTCTATCAAAAAATGCTTTCTTGAAATCTTAATGCTTCCAGGTGGCTTGCCATGAGTAGCAGAGTGCAGCTTCTAAAACCGTTGAAGCTTCAGCTGAAGGTTCCTAAAACAACGCCAGGGGAAATGAAATGATGCCAGTAAAAACAAAGTCCAAGGTAGTTTCAATTCAAAGAAAATGAAATGTAACAGAAGGATTATGTAGAAAGAGACAGATCAGTGAGTTCAGTCCTCTCAAATGGGATTTTGAATTACAAATTGTAAGCAAAAAGAATCACTAATGTTTCCCATTATCAACTGGTTGTGAATAACTCAGAATTATGTTTTTGTCCGGTCAGTTATTTTCTTCACTCTTAAGCTGTCTTTTGAAGATCTCCTGAGAGGCTTCTGTTATTCTAATCTAAATTATCCCAAAGAACTTCCCAGAACCTATTTCAAACAAACAGGCTTATCTGCATTTCTGCATGGACTGCAGCTTTGCAGTTTTATCAGTAAAACTTTTTTAGAGAGAGTTTACTTAATAATTTATCATAATGCAGATAATCAGTACAGGTTTTCATACTGAAAGTTTCATCAAAACCAGTAAGAAAATCAGTCTACCATATGAGCTCAGTGCACCAGGCCATTTATTTAAGCAAAGTTTTCCAGAGGGGGCACCTGGGTGGCTCAGTCGGTTAAGCATCTGACTCTTGGTTTCGGCTCAGGTCATGATCTCAAGATTTGTGAGTTAAAGCCACACATTGCGCTCTGTGCTGACAGTGTGGAGCATGCTTGAGATTCCCTCTCTCTCTCTCTCTCAAAATAAACTTAAGAAAAAAAATTTTTTTCTAAAAGTTTTCTGGACTTTGTGGTAAACAAAGCCTTGCTCAAAATCTGTGTCCATAATAAGGACAAAGAACAAAAGCCAAGAAACACCATAAATAAAAAGAAGAAAACTATTAAACAATATTCATGAAATACGAAAAATTACATAACTTATACTATCTAAGATCAATGTAAAACTAAGTATGGAACCATTTGCTCTAAGGAAGCTGTAATAAACCAGGGTAGTAACAGAAGAATGAAGACACCAAATACCCTCATCACCTTCAAAACCAACACCAATAAAGTCCATAACTACTTAATCCGTCTAATGAGTAAAATTTGGCTCCAGCTTTATTTTCAGAATCTTAATAGATGTCTGATAAGGTAAACCAAGGAAGTTTCCTTTGTACTGAATTACACACCTTGAAACTGTTTCATTTAATAAAACATTAATGAATTTTTAATAAATTAAATATTAATAAATTTTCATTTAATAAAATAAAATGAATCTGTTTCATTTAATAAAGTATCTAAATGCCAAAAATGAATAGAATCTTTCAGTTCTACAAATACTGGCACACTGGCACACCTAAACACACTGACAGATCATATTTATAATTATCTGTTCTTGTTGTTACACTTTCAGTGACATTTTCTACACTTAGACCATAATATGGGTATTCTCTCTCTTTTTTTTTTTAAGTTTAGAATACTAATGAAAAGATTTTTAAAAGTTTGGAAAGACCAAAAATGATCACCCACAAAGAATAAAAAACTGGAAGGTACTGGAATTTTTTATTGGAAACACATTAGGGAACTCGAAGACCACTGAAGTAATACCTTCAAAACTCTGAAGGAAAGATGCTTTCCGATCTAAAATTCTATATCCGAACTATCATTCAAATGTAAGGGAAGAATTTACTTCATACCACAAACTCTCTCAGAAAGTTAGTAGGAATGTGCTCCAACAAACTTAAGAAGTAAACATACAAAGAGGAAGACATGGGATCCAGAAAAAAAGGAGTCTACCACAAATGAGTGGTGAAGGGAACCTAGAGGTAATGACAAGCTTAGAGAATAATTACAATTTGGAGGAGAGGATAGATACTCACGGAACGGTGTTTCCAAGAAAAAACGGTGGATGAATAGATTACCAGGTTAATAAATAAGGGCTGATGTATTCTACAATAGTACCAATAATGAAAGGAATGTTAGAGTAGGAGAAAGGAATTTGGGAATAAACTGGTGATATGTATACAAATACATAATAAAACAAATTTAAAAACCGAAAGCTGTTGTTATCAACAGGAAAAACTAAAGGTAAACTAAAGGAAATGTAATCATAATATACTACGTGCCTGAGACATAATAAGGTAAAACTTAATAAACTACGAGATGGAAGGAGGGAAGTGTGTGTGATAACTTGCATTAAAAGGCTAATTCCTTATCATTCATGGTAAGAAGTCAGTAGGTAACTAATGTCCAAATAAGGAAAATAAGAAAACAACAATATAAGAATGTTATTTGGAAAGGGAGAAGTAAACAGAAGAAACAACCAAAACGGTGAAAGTACTTGTCTCAGGGGAGCAGGAATCCAGGTTAGACAAGAATGAGGTTGAGGGCTATCACAACTGTCAGCCATGTAGCATTATTTCACTTTGTAAATGATATAAATAGGTATTGTTCAGAAAAAAAAAAAACAATATCAAATTTAAAAATATGTTAAAAGAGAAGCACGTAATGCAAATAAATTAGTAAAAATACAAGAATTTCTGGCAATAGTTATAAATGTGGTAACTATTTCAGGTACGGATACTCTAAACATATGGGTTAACTATATACTATGGAAAGAGAACAGTCTGGGCAAATATACTGCAAGATAGTGCTAATGGTGAAAAAAACATATACGAATTTTAAGACACTCTCTTCCTCGTTTTTTTACTTAAAAGTTGAATTTTTTCATGCCAATAATTTGTATAGCATGTCAAAATTATCAGAAATTCTTTTCCAGGGCGCCTGGGTTGCTCAGTCGGGTAAGCGTCCGACTTCGGCTCAGGTCATGATCCTGAGGTTCATGAGTTCGAGCCCCGTGTCAGGCTCTGACAGCTCAGAGCCTGAAGCCTGTTTCAGATTCTGTATCTCCCTCTCTCTTTGCCCCTCCCCTGTTCATACCCTATCTCTCTCTCTCTTTCTCTCAAAAATAAATAAAACATTAAGAAATATTTTTAAAGAAATTCTTTTCCAGTCATTAGGTAATGATGGTATATCTTAATAAGAACATTTTTGAGATAAAAGTTTAAACATCCCAACAGCATATGTGTAAGACACAGCACCAAGCCCTAATTCAAATAGCACTAACTATTCTGCCAACAGAGAAAAACAAACTATGGATTTAAAGGAAAAAGAATTCAGCATATGGCATATCACTTTAATACCTAAGATATAAAGTGCCTAGTATTAGCTGTTTACTGTAATATAATAAGTTGCCTCAAAACATAGCTGCTTAAAACAACAGTGAACATTTTTTTAATCTCACACAGCTTCTGTGGGTCCGGAACTCAAAAACAGCTTAGCCAAACAGTTCTGGTTTCTCATGGGGTTACAGTCAATACGTCAGTCAGGATTCAGTCCTCTGCTTCCATTTACATGGTTGGCAAGTTGGTGATACCTACTGGCAAGGGGTCTCTGTTCCTCTCCACAGGGCTGCCTTAGTGTCATTACGATATGACGCCTAGCTTTCCTCATAGCAAGTGATCCAAGAGAACAAGGCAGACGCATCAATGTCTTTTATGATCTAGCTTCAGATGTCACATACTATCACTTCTGACATTTTCTACTGTTCACATAGACTAATCCTGACACAATGTAGGAGAGGATACACAAAGGCTCAAACACCAGGAGGTGACAATGACCTGGGGCAATCTTGGAAGATGATTATCACAGCATGTTAGAGTATACCTTTAGTATAAGAAAACTGAATTATCAAATGAAGCAATGAAGCATGATAACAGTGAATATCATAACTGCTTGAGAGTAGAATACCTGTTAGGATAACAGGGTCTTACTAGAAAGACATAGCTTTTGCTATGAGAGTATATTAAAATGGAACCAAATTAACACTAGATTACCTAAAATGTAAAAGACAAATATTAAGCAGACTTCACAAAATTGGGATATCCATTGGCTATCAGCAAAATATACATTTTGTCAACAATTATTCAGAATAAAACTCATGATGGGATTGAGTTCTAATGAAATATTTGTTTTATAAATTTTTTAAAATGTTTGTTTCTGAGAGAGAGACAGAGACAGAGACAGAGACAGAGACAGAGAGAGACAGACAGACAGAATCTGAAGCAGGCTCCAGGCTCTGAGCTGTAAGCACACAGCCCAATGCGGAACTCAAACTCACCAACTGAGAGATTGTGACCTGAGCCGAAGTCGGAGGCTTAACCAACTGAGCCACCCAGGCACTCCTCTAGTGAAATATTTTCTTATGATTATGGTAAAAATTAAAGTAATCGAACTTAATTTGTTAGTAGTTCAGTACTAAGAATACTTGATATGCCAATCAATCAAAGGTCAACTGAAAAAAATTACTGGGCAAATGTTTAAATAGCTATATGTAATAGAGAATACTAATGGGTTTAGTCCTCACATTTTAGTTAAGTTTCTTTCTTTTGGGAACAAACCCATTTTTAAGGAAATTGGCCCTCACCTATGAATTCCCTATGAATTTTCATTATAATTGATTTTACTCTTAAGGGGGAAAAAAATCACAAAATTTAGCAAAAAAAAAAAAAAAACAGTCTAATTTAAAATTACATAGAGAAGAATTATTTGTACTATTTGGAGTTAGCCAACTGTCTAGCCCTCACTATTTAGAAAAACGTTAAATTGGCAGGGTGGGGGGAAAAAACCACATAGAGGAAGAAACTTCAATTTCATTCACCTGCTCGAACTTGGAATTTCACTCTATTTAACGAATTTAGGCAACCTTAAATTTAGAATGTACTGTATACCACAGACAACTCACTTAAAAGCCACCTGGAGGGGGTGCCGGAAGATGGCGGCGTAGGAGGACGCGGGGCTCACAGCGCGTCCTGCCGATCACTTAGATTCCACCTACACCTGCCTAAAGAACCCAGAAAACCGCCAGAGGATTAGCAGAAGGGAGTCTCCGGAGTCAAGCGCAGACTAGAGGCCCACGGAAGAGGGTAGGAAGGGCGGCGAGGCGGTGCGCGCTCCACGGACTGGCGGGAGGGAGCCGGGGCGGAGGGGCGGCTCGCCGGCCAAGCGGAGCCCCCGAGTCTGGCTGGCAAAAGCGGAGGGGCCGGACGGACTGTGTTCCGACAGCAAGCGCGACTTAGCGTCTGGGAGGTCATAAGTTAACAGCTCTGCTCGGAAAGCGGGAAGGCTGGAGGACAAAGGGAGGGAGAGCTGCTGAGCCCCCGGATGGCAGAGCTCAGCTTGGCGGGGAACAAAGGCGCCAGCGCCATCTCCCCCGCCCATCCCCCAGCCAAAATTCCCAAAGGGAACCAGTTCCTGCCAGGGAACTTGCTCGCTCCGCGCAAACACCCAACTCTGTGCTTCTGCGGAGCCAAACCTCCGGCAGCGGATCTGACTCCCTCCCGCTGCCACAGGGCTCCTCCTGAAGTGGATCACCTAAGGAGAAGCGAGCTAAGCCTGCCCCTCCAGCCCCCGTGCACCTTGCCTACCCACCCCAGCTAATACGCCAGATCCCCAGCAACACAAGCCTGGCAGTGTGCAAGTAGCCCAGACGGGACACGCCACCCCACAGTGAATCCCGCCCCTAGGAGAGGGGAAGAGAAGGCACACACCAGTCTGACTGTGGCCCCAGCAGTGGGCTGGGGGCAGACATCGGGTCGGACTGCGGCCCCGCCCACTAACTCCAGTTATACACCACAGCACAGGGGAAGTGCACTGCAGGTCCTCACCACGCCAGGGACTCTCCAAAATGACCAAACGGAAGAATTCCCCTCAGAAGAATCTCCAGGAAATAACAACAGCTAATGAACTGATCAAAAAGGATTTAAATAATATAACAGAAAGTGAATTTAGAATAATAGTCATAAAATTAATCGCTGGGCTTGAAAACAGTATACAGGACAGCAGAGAATCTCTTGCCACAAAGATCGAGGGACTAAGGAACAGTCACGAGGAGTTGAAAAACGCTTTAAACGAATTGCAAAACAAAATGGAATCCACGATGGCTCGGCTTGAAGAGGCAGAGGAGAGAATAGGTGAACTAGAAGATAAAGTTATGGAGAAAGAGGAAGCTGAAAGAAAGAGAGATAAAAAAATCCAGGAGTATGAGGGGAAAATTAGAGAACTAAGTGATACACTAAAAAAAAATAATATACGCATAATTGGTATCCCAGAGGAGGAAGAGAGAGGGAAGGGTGCTGAAGGGGTACTTGAACAAATTATAGCTGAGAACTTCCCTGAACTGGGGAAGGAAAAAGGCATTGAAATCCAAGAGGCACAGAGAACTCCCTTCAGACGTAACTTGAATCGATCTTCTGCACGACATATCATAGTGAAAATGGCAAAATACAAGGATAAAGAGAAAATTCTGAAAGCAGCAAGGGATAAACGTGCCCTCACATATAAAGGGAGACCTATAAGACTCGTGACTGATCTCTCCTTTGAAACTTGGCAGGCCAGAAAGGCTTGGCACGATATCTACAGTGTGCTAAACAGAAAAAATATGCAGCCGAGAATCCTTTATCCAGCAAGTCTGTCATTTAGAATAGAAGGAGAGATAAAGGTCTTCCCAAACAAACAAAAACTGAAGGAATTTGTCACCACGAAACCAGCCCTACAAGAGATCCTAAGGGGGATCCTGTGAGACAAAGTACCAGAGACATCACTACAAGCATAAAACATACAGACATCACAATGACTCTAAACCCATATCTTTCTATAATAACACTGAATGTAAATGGATTAAATGCGCCAACTAAAAGACATAGGGTATCAGAATGGATAAAAAAACAAGACCCATCTATTTGCTGTCTACAAGAGACTCATTTTAGATCTGAGGACACCTTTAGATTGAGAGTGAGGGGATGGAGAACTATTTATCATGCTCCTGGAAGCCAAAAGAAAGCTGGAGTAGCCATACTTATATCAGACAAACTAGACTTTAAATTAAAGGCTGTAACAAGAGATGAAGAAGGGCATTATATAATAATCACAGGGTCTATCCACCAGGAAGAGCTAACTATTATAAATGTCTATGCGCCAAATACCCGAGCCCCCAGATATATAAAACAATTACTCATAAACATAAGCAACCTTATTGATAAGAATGTGGTCATGGCAGGGGACTTTAACACCCCACTTACAGAAATGGATAGATCATCTAGACACACAGTCAATAAAGAAACAAGGGCCCTGAATGATACATTGGATCAGATGGACTTGACAGATATATTTAGAACTCTGCATCCCAAAGCAACAGAATATACTTTCTTCTCGAGTGCACATGGAACATTCTCCAAGATAGATCATATACTGGGTCACAAAACAGCCCTTCATAAGTTTACAAGAATTGAAATTATACCATGCATACTTTCAGACCACAATGCTATGAAGCTTGAAATCAACCACAGGAAAAAGTCTGGAAAACCTCCAAAAGCATGGAGGTTAAAGAACACCCTACTAACGAATGAGTGGGTCAACCAGGCAATTAGAGAAGAAATTAAAACATATATGGAAACAAACGAAAATGAAAATACAACAATCCAAATGCTCTGGGATGCAGCGAAGGCAGTCCTGAGAGGAAAATACATTGCAATCCAGGCCTATCTCAAGAAACAAGAAAAATCCCAAATACAAAATCTAACAGCACACCTAAAGGAAATAGAAGCAGAACAGCAAAGGCAGCCTAAACCCAGCAGAAGAAGAGAAATAATAAAGATCAGAGCAGAAATAAACAATATAGAATCTAAAAAAACTGTAGAGCAGATCAACGAAACCAAGAGTTGGTTTTTTGAAAAAATAAACAAAATTGACAAACCTCTAGCCAGGCTTCTCAAAAAGAAAAGGGAGATGACCCAAATAGATAAAATCATGAATGAAAATGGAATGATTACAACCAATCCCTCAGAGATACAAACAATTATCAGGGAATACTATGAAAAATTATATGCCAGCAAATTGGACAACCTGGAAGAAATGGACAAATTTCTAAACACCCACACTCTTCCAAAACTCAATCAGGAGGAAATAGAAAGCTTGAACAGACCCATAACCAGCGAAGAAATTGAATCGGTTATCAAAAATCTCCCAACAAATAAGAGTCCAGGACCAGATGGCTTCCCAGGGGAGTTCTACCAGACATTTAAAGCAGAGATAATACCTATCCTTCTCAAGCTATTCCAAGAAATAGAAAGGGAAGGAAAACTTCCAGACTCATTCTATGAAGCCAGTATTACTTTGATTCCTAAACCAGACAGAGACCCAGTAAAAAAAGAGAACTACAGGCCAATATCCCTGATGAATATGGATGCAAAAATTCTCAATAAGATACTAGCAAATCGAATTCAACAGCATATAAAAAGAATTATTCACCATGATCAAGTGGGATTCATTCCTGGGATGCAGGGCTGGTTCAACATTCGCAAATCGATCAACGTGATACATCACATTAACAAAAAAAAAGAGAAGAACCATATGATCCTGTCAATCGATGCAAAGGCCTTTGACAAAATCCAGCACCCTTTCTTAATAAAAACCCTTGAGAAAGTCGGGATAGAAGGAACATACTTAAAGATCATAAAGGCCATTTATGAAAAGCCCACAGCTAACATCATCCTCAACGGGGAAAAACTGAGAGCTTTTTCCCTGAGATCAGGAACACGACAGGGATGCCCACTGTCACCGCTGCTGTTTAATATAGTGCTGGAAGTTCTAGCATCAGCAATCAGACAACAAAAGAAAATCAAAGGCATCAAAATTGGCAAAGATGAAGTCAAGCTTTCGCTTTTTGCAGATGACATGATATTATACATGGAAAATCCGATAGACTCCACCAAAAGTCTGCTAGAACTGATACATGAATTCAGCAAAGTTGCAGGATACAAAATCAATGTGCAGAAATCAGTTGCATTCTTATACACTAACAATGAAGCAACAGAAAGACAAATGAAGAAACTGATCCCATTCACAATTGCACCAAGAAGCATAAAATACCTAGGAATAAATCTAACCAAAGATGTAAAAGATCTGTATGCTGAAAACTATAGAAAGCTTATGCAGGTAATTGAAGAAGATATAAAGAAATGGAAAGACATTCCCTGCTCATGGATTGGAAGAATAAATATTGTCAAAATGTCAATACTACCCAAAGCTATCTACACATTCAATGCAATCCCTATCAAAATTGCACCAGCATTCTTCTCGAAACTAGAACAAGCAATCCTAAAATTCATATGGAACCACAAAAGGCCCCGAATAGCCAAAGTAATTTTGAAGAAGAAGACCAAAGCAGGAGGCATCACAATCCCAGACTTTAGCCTCTACTACAAAGTTGTCATCATCAAGACAGCATGGTATTGGCATAAAAACAGACACATAGACCAATGGAATAGAATAGAAACCCCAGAACTAGACCCACAAACGTATGGCCAACTCATCTTTGACAAAGCAGGAAAGAACATCCAATGGAAAAAAGACAGTCTATTTAACAAATGGTGCTGGGAGAACTGGACAGCAACATGCAGAAGGTTGAAACTAGACCACTTTCTCACACCATTCACAAAAATAAACTCAAAATGGATAAAGGACCTGAATGTGAGACAGGAAACCATCAAAACCTTAGAGGAGAAAGCAGGAAAAGACCTCTCTGACCTCAGCCGTAGCAATCTCTTACTCGACACATCCCCAAAGGCAAGGGAATTAAAAGCAAAAGTGAATTACTGGGACCTTATGAAGATAAAAAGCTTCTGCACAGCAAAGGAAACAACCAACAAAACTAAAAGGCAACCAACGGAATGGGAAAAGATATTTGCAAATGACACATCGGACAAAGGGCTAGTATCCAAAATCTATAAAGAGCTCATCAAACTCCACACCCGAAAAACAAATAACCCAGTGAAGAAATGGGCAGAAAACATGAATAGACACTTCTCTAAAGAAGACATCCGGATGGCCAACAGGCACATGAAAAGATGTTCAACGTCGCTCCTTATCAGGGAAATACAAATCAAAACCACACTCAGATACCACCTCACGCCAGTCAGAGTGGCCAAAATGAAGAAATCAGGAGACTATAGATGCTGGAGAGGATGTGGAGAAACAGGAACCCTCTTGCACTGTTGGTGGGAATGCAAATTGGTGCAGCCGCTCTGGAAAGCAGTGTGGAGGTTCCTCAGAAAATTAAAAATAGACCTACCCTATGACCCAGCAATAGCACTGCTAGGAATTTATCCAAGGGATACAGGAGTACTGATGCATAGGGGCACCTGTACCCCAATGTTTATAGCGGCACTCTCAACAATAGCCAAAAATGGAAAGAGCCTAAATGTCCATCAACTGATGAATGGATAAAGAAATTGTGGTTTATATACACAATGGAATACTACGTGGCAATGAGAAAAAATGAAATATGGCCTTTTGTAGCAACATGGATGGAACTGGAGAGTGTGATGCTAAGTGAAATAAGCCATACAGAGAAAGACAGATACCATATGGTTTCACTCTTATGTGGATCCTGAGAAACATAACAGAAACCCATGGGGGAGGGGAAGGAAAAAAAAAAAAAAAAAAAAAAAAAAAAAAAAAAAAGAGGTTAGAGTGGGAGAGAGCCAAAGCATTAGAGACTGTTAAAAACTGAGAACAAACTGAGGGTTGATGGGGGGTGGGAGGGAGGGCAGGGTGGGAGGGAGGGCAGGGTGGGTGATGGGTATTGAGGAGGGCACCTTTTGGGATGAGCACTGGGTGTTGTATGGAAACCAATTTGACAGTAAATTTCATATATTAAAAAATAAAAAAAATAAAATAAAAAAAAAAAAAGCCACCTGGAGACAGGAAAGGAACATGCTTTACCATTTTAAATAGTTTGTATCACTTAAAATGAGAGCAATATCTTTAGAATTTTACTTCAACTGCTGTAAGTTATGTTTGCACTCATCAAAACTAACAAAGACCAGTTTTCCTACCATGAGATTAGGTGCTGAAGCCTACTTACTATGACAACTACACTTATCAAATAAGGTCAAATAAGATCACTTCATTTACAGAATATAGGGTTCAAAGCAGGGGGTGTGTATGACTAGTTCTGGGGGTATGGTAGAGGGAGAGAGGAAGTGGGAAGCTACCAAAGAATTCTTCATATCCTTAAATAAGAAGACTCCTATAGTCGAATGAGATTAGGGCAAAAGCTGTGGCAGCTGTAACTTGAGGCAAATTAACAAGAAGACCAGATTCTAGCAAATCCCATACTACTAATTCCCCTAATAGACTCATATGAACTTTGCTTCTTGACATCAGCTCTGTCAACATCAACTATATACCACTGCAGCTCTAAGACTCTAGTCTCCACAGCCTTTCCTTCAAATCAAACATTAGTTAAGGACAGCAAAGGCAAACCAAACAAAAAAAAACCCCAGCAATTAAAAATAATTTTTTGTTCTCTTCAAACATCTTCCTCACAATTAAAAGGAAAAACGGTACAATACTACAGTACCATAAAAAGAAGTCACCTGAGGAGGACTTGGGTAGCTCTATAAGTTAAGCCTCCAACTTCGGCTCAGGTCATGATCTCATGGTTTTTGAGTTCAAGCCCAGAATCAGGCTCTGTGGTGACAGCTCAAAGCCTGGAGCCTGCTTTGGATTCTGTGTCTCCTTCTCCCTCTGCTCTTCCCTCCCTCCCTCCCTCTCTCTCTCTTTCTCAAATATAAACAAACATAAAAAAAAAAAAAGAAAGAAAGAAATCACTGGATAATGACAGATCTTCTTAAGCTTCTCCCTCTGTCAACAGCAGAGGGAAGGTCACTGCAAATCTCACAAAGATTCTCCAAGGTAACCCAGCCTCCCATGTTCACTCATCACTTTCCCAACTTGAACTCTGCCTTGGTTATGGAGGTCATTTATTTGGGTTAATAGTAAGAGTTGCTTCTTTGGAATAAACACCACTTATCAGAGAAGCTTTAACATGTTCTGAAAGATATTAATGTTAACTGCTATCCATTATCCTTAACATAAAAAGACAGTAATTTTTTATTACTCTCAACCCCACTGCTTATTCTTCCTCTCTTTTCCCCATCCTCCAAGCATACAAACACATGCAGAAGATTTCATTAGAATCATTCAACATGTCAGAATTCAATTACCAACTGCTTAGATGCTAACTGGGAGAAAAAAATTGAAGCTAGATGCACTGATGAAGTCAATTTTATGAAAAGAAAGCCACCCTAACACAGAGACAGAATTTGGTTATACACCAACTATTTTTTATTTTAAGGAAATGCTTTGGCATAAAATTTAAAGGTATTTTCTTCCCCCTTCTGTCCATAGTCCCTCAAACATCTCCCGCACTCAAAGTTGAACTCTGTTATAACCTTAATTTTTAAAAATCAAAGTCAAACAAGAGCAGATGCATTTCATTAAAGAAACAGAAATATATACATATACAATGGTGCTTTTTTATTTATTTGAGGGGGGAAGGGCAGAGAGAGAATCTCAAGCAGGCTCCGCACTGATGGCATGCACCCCTACATAAATTTTACAGAATATATAGTAAAAATATCCCATGTAGATGAGCCAGGTTCTTATCTTAAAAATTCTGGTATCAAAAACTTGAGCAAGGACTTAGGGTTAGCCTAATCCTAGTACATGTCTCCTCTGATCAATAATGCTTATAGAGGGGCACAGGGGTAGTTGACTGAGTGACTGACTCTTGATTATGGCTCAGGTCATGATCTTGTAGTTTGTGAAATTGAGCCCCACGTTGGGCTCTGTGCGGTCAGATTCCTTCTCCCTCTCTTTCTGCCCTCCCCGTGCTTGTGTGCATCTCTCTCTCTCTCTCTCTCAAAAATAAAATAAAATAAAATAAAATATAATGCTTATTAAAAGAACAAGCATAAATTTTCAAAGTCTTTACCAAACATGCCAAAGATAACCTTTTATTTAAAATAATGAATAACTGATGTGGTCTATAAGAGGATGACTTTTGCCTTTGAGGTCTTAGCAAAAGGGATATATAAAGCCTGCTTCTGCTCTCTCTTAAAAATAAGAATCTTATTACAGACTTCACTTTCCAAATACAAAGGAGGAGTCTCCACAACAACACAAAGGAAAGGATTAAACCATTAATTTACTGCTAGGAATTTATCCAAGGGATACAGGAGTACTGATGCATAGGGGCACTTGTACCCCAATGTTTATAGCAGCACTCTCAACAATAGCCAAATTATGGAAAGAGCCTAAATGTCCATCAACTGATGAATGGATAAAGAAATTGTGGTTTATACACACAATGGAATACTACGTGGCAATGAGAAAAAATGAAATATGGCCTTTTGTAGCAACGTGGATGGAACTGGAGAGTGTGATGCTAAGTGAAATAAGCCATACAGAGAAAGACAGATACCATATGGTTTCACTCTTATGTGGATCCTGAGAAACTTAACAGAAACCCATGGGGGAGGGGAAGGAAAAAAAAAAAAAAAGAAGTTAGAGTGGGAGAGAGCCAAAGCATAAGAGACTGTTAAAAACTGAGAACAAACTGAGGGTTGATGGGGGGTGGGAGGGAGGGGAGGGTGGGTGATGGGTATTGAGGAGGGCACCTTTTGGGATGAGCACTGGGTGTTGTATGGAAACCAATTTGACAATAAATTTCATATATTAAAAAAAATTAAAAAAATAAAAATAAAAATAAAATGAGGTATCTGCAGTACTCTAGTCAACGAAAAAAAAAACCCATTAATTTTACTGAGGTGAGGATATAGTACTTGTAAGAATTTTAGTGCCAAATGTAACTTTAACCAGCCATTATTTTATGGGGAGCATTCTTATAATAAGCTAAAAGGATGTGGCTAAAAGTTCCCATAGAATAGGGCTAACCTTTGGGCACCTGGGTGCCTCAGTTGGTTAAGCGTCTGAGTTCAGCTCAGGTCAGATCTCAATGTTCATGAGTTCAAGCCCTCCATCGGGCTCTGTGCTTATAGCTCAGAGCCTGGAGCCTGCTTTGGTTTCTGTGTCTCCTTTTCTCTCTGCCTCTCTCTCTCTCAAAAATGAATAAATATTTAAAAAAAAAAGAGAGAGAGAGAGAGAATAGGGCTAACCTTAACAGTAGGAAGCATCTTAGTAGACTACACATGAATATTATCAATAAACATTCTTTCGGTAAATTTCACTGGCAATCAAATAGAACTGAACTTTGGCCAGAGAGAAAAGTATCTGCAGAGTCTATTTCAACCACTGTAGAGTTCCTTAGAATAATTTTATGACTTGGTTTTTGTTTTCTAAATGGTAAAAAGCAGCACAGTTTGGGCTAAAACCTTTTAAAAACTGCACACATGCCAAAAATTTGAGTAGGTGCTTCACCTACAGGAAAGCCAAATTTTCAACTTAATTCCAGCAACTATGCACAAGGTTGTAAAAATGGATCTAATTTGTATATACTTTTCCAGTGTGATCCCTAAGTCCATTTAATATTTCTTGAGAACACCATAAACACCCACCTATGTCCATATTCTAGACAGAAAAAGACCTATTTTGCCAAAGAAAAAAATTAAAGAGGAAGAAATGACATAGGATTAAATCTTTAAATAGGTCAAGGAGAATATTTGTTAAGGAACCAAAATTGATTTTTACAAGAACATCATTAATATATTACAGGTACCTAATATATTAGGTGACACATCACATACTATTTCTAGAAAGAGATCAGAGAATCTTAATTTTTTTAATGTTTTCTTAAATAATTACCCCCATGGCCAATGTGAAAACCAAACATAAGTAGTCTTCATTTCAGAAAGGAAAAACATCTCTTACCCAAATGGAAGAATGTTTGTTACAGCAAATCCAATCAATTTTTAAAGAAAAACACAAATGTTTCACTGATAATGCTTCTGAAAAGAGAATATGTCTAAATATACATAAAGTTTTCCTGTCACTATTTCTATTGTTTTCATTTTCTTTGAACTTTATTGTTAATATTCATTGGTCTCAGGAGAGTTGACTCACAAGAGCCACAGTGTTCTTTCAGCAGTCCCATTAATCTCTGTGACAGTACCCTCTCTCAAGGTTAAATTCAAATACTTATCTTTGTTATAAATAAAAACAAAGCACCAAACCACTATCAAACCGAGCTTCATCCCTACCCACCTTCAGTCTAGTTTGTCTTATTAGAATATGACTAAAACTTGTAGTTTTGTCAAAAGACAAAGTGAATGCTACTACTTAAAAAATAAAAACATATAAGGTAAATATTCTCAACTAACTGCAGATAACATTTCTTTGTTAAAATATTTGAAGTCCTGGGTGCCTGGGTGGCTCAGCTGGTTGGGCATCTGACTTCAGCTCAGGTCACGATCCTATGGTTCGTGGGTTTGAGCCCCATGTCAGGCTCTTTGCTGACAGCTTAGAGCCTAGAGCCTGGAGCCTGTTTCGGATTCTGTGTCTCCCTCTCTCTCTGCCCCTCCTTTGCTCATTCTCATTCTCTCTCTCTCAAAAATAAACATTTAAAACATGTGTGTGTGTGTGTGTGTGTGTGTGTGTGTATATATATATATATATATATATATATATATATATATATATAAAGTCCTTAAAGAGTAATCTATGAAATTTTAAAGACTACTAGAATGCTAAATATTGTAGCATCATACAATTTTTTTTAATTTGTAACTTAAATTTTATTGTAACAATTATAGCTGCAGTTAGTGAATGGCTGCCTATGTAAGACAATATTTAAGAAAAGCTGAAAAGATATGTGTAAAACAGCCCTTAACCTAAGGTAGACATAAACTAGCACAGAAGAGAAAGTGATTAAATCATACAAAAGCAATTATAATATATTAAAAAGTATAAAATGACAAAGTATAATTAAACATATAGGCTGAGGAACAATAGATAAGACAATAACAAAACAGGGTACAGATCATAAACAAAGATTAATTTTAAGCCAGAATGTTTAGGTGGTAAAACTGGAAATCCACCAGGAAAAGATTCTGTATAAGAAAAAGAGCATAGATTAGAAAATCAACAAACTGTATTTACGAAACATCAACACTATAGCTTCTCTAGAATATAGTAGCTATGCTAGGAAGTATCTCACCTAAAAATGAGGTTAGAAATACTTAAAGGTTTGGTTGATGGGAGACTCCAAAGGCCAGGCTAAGATGCTTGTGAATGAGTGTTCTGGACATCTATCAATTCAACTGAAATCAATAAACACTTTTAGAGAGAACCAACTATGTACAACGTACCAAGACCTAATTCCCAAACTCAAATATATGGGGGGAACAACACACAAATTATTAGTATGTAATATAAGTAGGATAAAACAGATATCAAAGCAGAAACAAAGTCTAATGGAATTACAACAGAGGCCTGATTAATACCAACTGTGAGGATTTAGGCAGGCTTCACAAGGGAGGAAGCATCTGATCTGAACCTTATAAAGATAGGCAGCCTTTCAACAGAGATTTCCTAATCGCAACATCACCATCAGTCAAATCAGCTAAGATTATGCTTTCATATAATGTTTATTTAGGAGGTCCTTATTGCTGGGATTTGCCTAATTTCGTTTTTTTATACAGCAATTACTTACAAATTGCACTATAACACACCTTTTGACAGAAAGAGCATATCACAGCACTCAGCACAGTGACAGTTCCATAACGGGCACACAATAAATGTTTACTGAGGACAACTACAGATTATTCTGAAATCTTATTTAGCCAATCAAGGTGAAATACAGCTTACAAAAAAATATTAATGAAACAACTCAGAACTAAATTTAATACAGAGCTAAATTCTTGAGTAAGGGAAACAGAAAGTTCAGCAAAATTAAATGCAGTCTATCAAGAGAAGAGGCATTATAATTAAAAAACACAATAGCAGAAAAGGCTCATCACCAATATGTGTCATCACCAATATGTGCAGCATTGTTTTTATCATTCATGTACTTTATTCATGAATATTGAATGGAATTGTAAAATAGTTTAGATGTATATATGGATCATACTAGAAACACTTTAAGTAACCATTGTATAATCAAGTCTTAATATCAGTCACATATATACCTAAAGATAGACATTACAAAGACTTTGTGAAGGGCAGTGAATTTTGGTGAGTGTGTGACAGAAAAACTGGCCAAGGCAAGTGTATAGATCAGTATAGGACCATCTACTATCTCCAAGGTCAATAAGATAGAATGGAAGACATCTATCTACCTTAGCCCAGGGAGATCACTGCTCTTTCTTGACCATTTTGAATACACTGGATCAGACCACTCAATGATGCTGTCCTCTTTCTCAGACTCTCAGCACCATTACCATGATGCACTTACTCCCCACTCTGGAGACCATCTTCTCTCTTGCCTTCTATAATGCCATATTCTCCTTTTTCTCTCCCATCTCAACTGGCCTTTTCATTTTAGTTTCTTTTCAAACACCACCCTCTCCTACCCAAACCCATCTCTACCTACTGAGGATTCCAACAGCTCAGCTCTAAGTCCAGGTTCTTCTGTTAATATTTTACCTCTAGACGATATGACTGATTCCTACAGACTTCAATATGATTTTTAAACTCAAGTCCCCAAAATTAATTTCTATGGACTTTTTATCATTATGTTACATTGTCTTCCCCATAAGGCAATATGCTCCAGAGGCTGTAGGGAGCATGTCTTTTCACTACTATCTAATCAAGTCTAGCAACAGACTTTTACACATGGAAAGCATTTGATAATTTTATACTGAATAAATAAAAGACATCAAGTATGTCTAAGGAAAATGAGTAAAAATTAAGCCTGATATCTTGGAGGGATATAGACTAATCAAGGTACATCAACTCTAATAAAATAGCCATATTTTCATATCATAGCTTTATGATTTAGGTCAGATTTTCAGAACAATCAACTTGTTCAATTAAGTTCTAAATTAAACTAAGGCTTTAGGATATCAAACAATATGGAGAACACAGTAATATCTGCTTTGCGAATTTAGAAATGGTATTTGAAAAAAGCCCAAGGTATCTATCCTGTATCATTAAGCTTGGAGGTAAGATGTTTTTGAAATTCACAGCTCATTTATTTCAAGGGAATGAGAACATGAAGTGGATAATTAAAAGTGCTGAGATGGGTGCCTGGGTGGCTCACTCGGTTAAGCCTCTGACTTCAGATCAGGTCATGATCTCACATGATCTCACAATTCGTGGGTTTGAGCCCCACATCAGGCTCTGTGCTGACAGCTCAGAGCCTGGAACCTGCTTCAGATTCTGTATCTTCCTCTCTCTCTGCCCCTCCCATGCTCAATCCTCTATCTCTCTGTCTCTCAAAAATATATAAACATTAAAAAAAAAGTGCTGAGAAAAGAGTCAATGACAATTTGAAATAGATTTTTAATTCTGAACTAATTATAAAAATACAGAGAGGCTGCAAAATTAGTACACAGTTCCCATATACCCCTCCACCCAGCCTCCTCTAATGTTAAGAGCTTACATAACCATAGTACAGTGATCAAAATTAGGAAATTTACATTGGTGCAATACTCTTCACAAAACTAAAGACCTTCTTCTAATCTCAACAGTTTTCCCCTAATGTCCTGTATCTGTTTTAGGATCCAGTCTGGGATCCCACAGTTCATTTAGTTAACATTTCTTCTAAGTGCCACTCCATCTACAATAGTTTTCAGTCTTTGTCTTTCACAATCTTGACACTTTTAAAGTGTACTGCATAGTTATTTTATAAAAATGTTCCAGAATTTGGATTTGTCTGGTATTTTCTCATAACTGGAATAAGATTATACATTTTGGAGAAAGAGCACAGATATGAGATTATCTACTTTCTCAGTATATCATATCAAGGGGACCATGATGTCAATATCTCACTACTGCTAATGCTAACCTGAATCATTCTGTTAAAGTGGTGTCTATTAGGTCTGTTCACAGAAATGTTAGTCTTCCCTTTATACCTAATAAACATCTCAGGGAATATATTTTGAGACTATTATTCCTCAAATGTTCACCCACTAATTTTCACAACCATCACTGGATCTGGTCTGCAACACTTATTACTGAGGTGTTTGTTTCGTGGTGATTTTTAAAAATCTGCATCCTTCTACACTTACTAATTAGAAATCTTCTTCGGGAAAGAACTGCCTTCACCCCCCTACTTACTTATGCATTTGATTATTTATATCAGTATGAGCTCATATTTATTTCATTCTATGGATTAAATTCAAATATTACCATTATTTATCTTTTTACTCAAATTGTTTTAACATGAGACATTAGGTGCTCCTTCAGGTTGGCTCCTATGTTCTTTCACAAGCCTGCATTCTTTTGTTGAGCATTTTCCTATTTTCTGGAACCACAAAGTTATCCAGGCTCACTGCATATTTTCCCTGCCCCAACCCTGAAATCAACCATTTCTTCAAGATGCCTTGGTTCATCTTACTGAAGAAAGGTGTATAGAAACCAGAATCTGGGTGTTAGGTGTGCTTACTACTTCTAAGCCCTCTTGGTGGACAAAGTGAGGAAATATAAGCATATATAACAACCCCATACATACATACATATCAGTATTTCTATATTTATTTGCATATAAATTAAATACCATGAATTCATACTAATATCTCTGATGCCAGTACAACGCTACAGGGTTTACTTAAGCCTTCCCACTTCACTTATTTATAACTTCTTGCTTGAACAATGAAAAGCTCGCCCTCATTATCTATATTTACTTGAATTCTAGTACACATATCAAGTGCTCTCAGAATGGCTAGCCTATCCTTTGTGAGAAACACATTTATTACCAGATTACAACATTTATGTATAGTTCTTTGTCTTTAGCTTTCTAGCATTCAGTCAAGACAATGTCTTCCAAAACTATTTAGGTTAGTTCCTTTCTTCCCCAGCCCTTTGAGGGTGTTTGTATTATACATTTATAAAACAGGTTTATCTGTTAGTGTTTGTATTCTCTTTGGCTTTTCCCCCCACCCCACCCCACCCCACATCTTGATTGGTTTTGTTTACCTAGTTTTTAGCATATGTGAAATAGTACTATGGTTCAGAGAGTCAAAGTCTTTATTACATAACAGAAGGTTCTCCTCAAACCTACCACCCCAATCCCATTTCCCCTTTCTTTCCACTCTTCTCATCACTCCCATAGATAACTGGTCTCTTTAGTTTCTAGTTTATCCTTCCTGTTTTCTTTTGAAAAAGGAAAAAAAAGATGAGATGTAAGTGTATTTTCTTATACCAAGAGTAGCATACTATAGATAGTCTTTGTGCTTCCCCCCTCCCCCCAACTTAACAGGATGTCCATATCAGGTCATTAGAGATCTTCCTCACTTTTTCTTAAAGCTGCCAAGTCTCCAGTTTGTGGATGTACCATAGAAGACTCAAGTCCTCTCCTACCTACAGGCAATTAGGTTGTTTCTAATATTTCACAATTACCCACAATACTGTAAAGAACCATTTATATAAGTATTTTTATATTGCCTGAGCTATATCTTCAGATACAACAAGATGATGGATAGCTGAGTCAGTAAGTTAACTGCATATGTATATATGGTAATTATAACCTATATTAAAAAATCATGTTTTGAACTTTAATAATTTTTAAGAGTAAAAGGGGGCTTCTACAACCAAAAAATCTCAGACAAGTTAATATACATAACACAAAAGTACAAACAGAATACAATGGAATGTCAATGTCCTACATTAAGAAAGGGCACTCGTATCTAAGGCCATGATAAACAATGCCAAGGTTTACAGTCTGCAGGATTCCTAGGTTCTCTCCACTTTCAGGTATCATTTTCATTTCATATGTAAGGAATTTGTTTAATCTTTTTAGAACATTTTTAATGTGTTGAACCAAAAACAATGAGTAAAGTAACAACTTATTTCCAAACTCACGTTCTGCCAAAAAGGAATACTTTTAGTTCCATCTGAATATTAAAAAAATGGAAAATTGAAAGAAATGAAGTTATCTTTTCAAAACACTTTCAAGATAAAACATAGGATTTTGAATTAAAAAAAAAAACAGTACAGCAAGGACATCAAATGTGCAAATGCTACACTCAACTATCATGAATAAACCTCACATGTGATGCTGAACAAAAGTCACAGAAGAATGAATATGATGACTCATTTACATAAAATAAAAATATGCACAACTAACCTATACTTATTTAATATATACACAGGTTGCAAAGAAAAGCAAAGAACAATAAAAGCCAAAATAATAATTTCCTCTAGAGGAAGGGAGGAAAAAATGATCAGGAAGGAATATACATATGATTTCTGGGATGCCAGTAATCTTCTAATTTCTTGAGATGATCACTTTACATGTATTATTTACATTGTGTGTATATGTGTATTTTATGTACTTCTTCTAACGTATTTAATCTTGCAGAATAATGAAAGACAAATTTAAAAAAAAAAAAAAAAAACTTAAAAAGCAGCCACCACTGCTTTGTGGCAAACTGTAACTTCTACTAGGAAGAGTGAAGACACCAATGAACTACCATACCTGGCAGTCACTGAATAACAAAAAGTGAAAATTAACCTTGTTTTAAACCAGGTTTTAATCTTCACAAACAAAAGAAAACATACTATGTATTTACTAACATCATCAGAATTAAACTTTGGAAGGCAAGGTGGCACCTGATAAAGATTATTCATTATTCATCAAATCTGAAAAAATTAAATATACCATATTTTAACATGATAAAGAATATACTTTAATCCTAGAATTATTATGCCTATAGTGGAAATACTAAAATAATTCCTTCCCTTTACATTTCCTATTTCACAAAAACATCAACAGATGAACCCAAATATATATGCAGAAATTTAAAACACACAAAAAAATTCAGGTATTAGAACTATTTTTAATACAAGTCCAAAATCAATTGCTTTTCTACTATTATACTTTCATGAATTCTGATTAGCCATTTCTCCAAGATCACTAGCTTTTTTTAGTGGAGATTCATATTTAGAGATCACAATCTGGGTGCTAGGGATGTTGACTACCACTGGTTGTCACTTGCAACAACATGGTTAAGAAGTGAGTGGCAGAGCTAGTTAGTACAAGAGCTGAGATCACATGGAAAATATCCTAGTTGTAACCCTATACTCTTTTCACTATATTTAAATGAACTACATCCATGTGTATCTTGCATATGGCCATGAGCTATCATTTGTCATTATTTTTATATCCATCACTTACTGAGACACCTTGGAAAAGTCATTCATCCACTCTAAACTAGTTTTCTATGTAATATATAAAATAAATAATCTGATGTCCTTATTTCTCAAATCATACAAAGAGTAAATAGGAGATTACATGTGAAGGCTCTTTTGATAATAACATAAAAATTGACAAAAGATTAAAAGGGCATCTTTCGGTTTACGCAGACTGGTAACAGAAAACATTAAAGGGGTGGAGGACAGAAGACAAATGAAAAAATTAAGGAGGTAACATAAATAAGGGCCTGTCTTATAAATTAAATATTTTCAGTAATTAAAAACATTGTGATACTAGTTCAACAAAGGAGGCTGAATGAAATCCTAGAAATAGCCTAATTGTTCAATGAAATGAGCAATGAAATAATTTCCTATCAATGATCTAGTTAAATTGTTAGCCATGAAGAAAAATAAGACCCTCACCACACAAAATATCCTAAAATAATTTAAATTAAGAAGTAAAGGTAAAAAATGGAAGTCCAGAGCAACTTAAAAATATTTATAGGCAAATATTTATATGTTCTCAAAACAGGGATAAACAAACCAAAAAAATCCTTGGGGAAAAGGCCAACACGGAAGAGAGACAGCATTTGATTTATATTAACAAATGAAAATTTAAGACATGAATAAATACTTAGCCTCACTGGTAATCAAATAAATGTAAATTAAAACAAAAATTAAATATTTTCCGGGGCGCCTGGGTGGCTCAGTCGGTTAAGCGTCTGACTTCGGCTCAGGTCATGATCTCACGATTCATGGGTTCGAGCCCCACATCAGGCTCTGTGCTGACAGCTGGGAGCCTGAAGCCTGCTTCGGATTCTGTGTTTCCCTCTCTCTCTGCCCCTCCCCGACTCGTGTGCTGTTTCCCTCTGTCTCAAAAATAAATAAACATTCAAAAAAAATTGTTTTTAAATTAAATATTCTCCATCCATCAGACTGGCACTTTAAAAAAAGGGGGGGGGCACCTACATGGCTCAGTCAGTTAAGCGTCCAACTTTGGCTCAGGTCATGATCTTGCCATTCCTGAGTTCGAGCCTCGTGTCAGACTCTGTGCTGACAGCTCAGAGCCTGGAGCCTGTTTCAGATGCTGTGTCTCCCTCTCTCTCTGCCCCTCCCCTGCTCGCACTCTGTCTCTCTCTCTCTCTCTTAAAAATAAATAAACATTAAACAAAAAAAAAACTTTTTAAAAAGGAGGAAGAAAATTGATAATATCAACTACTGTTGGCAACAGTGAGGGAAAACCGGTACGCTGCTTCTATCAAAAGGTGCTGCATTTGAAAAGATGTGTATTGTTTCTATAAGGACCATGCACTGTATAATAAAATGAATATAAAACAGGAATGAAAAAAGAAATTAAAAAGTCAGATTTTTGTGTCTGAAGTGGATCTGTTGTGAAGTCTAAAAATGTCCCACAAATCTCTTCAGTAAAGATTGCATGATAATGCAATTGTGGCATAAGTTCTCTCTCAAACCAAATTAAAAGTTTCAATGAGAGAAAAACAAAGTGGCGGTAGCTTAGCAGAATTAGCAGATATGCTTCTCTAAAATTTAAACTTCATTCTGACAGGTTACAGATCCAGAAAGTCTCACGTAAAATCATGGCTGAGCCACTTACAGAGCTGTGTGTATTCAAGTAAATAATTCAATTTCTTGGAGTCACTTTCTTACCTGTAAAACGTGCACAAAACCACCTGCCCCACAAGATCAATGTCAAGGTTAGAAATAATGAATGACCAAAGGCCTGAGTTCAAGTAATGGGCACATAACAGGAACTTACCATATCGTCACTAGTACTGTTATGGAGTTTAGTTACACCTAATTTTTGAAAAATTATCACTCCAATGAAGTGAAAAAGTATAGTTTATACATCCTGTATGACTGTGAAATATGCTCTCTAAAGTGAATATTTAAAAAGGAGGGAAAGAAAGAGAGAAAGGAAAAAGCAGAGAGAATATAGGTAAAAGAAGAATAAAAAAACAGAATGAAGTTAAACAGACGTTAGCCAAGATTAGCAATGTACTGTAATGAAGGAAAATGGCAAATAGTAATACTGACCACCCTGAAGCTTAAGAGAACCCACTCATTGAACTGACATTGAACTTACCAATTAAATGCGATCAACTTGAAGATGAACTTTCTCCTATGCTGAGGTGTCCTCACAAAGCTGTGGAATAAAACTTGCCTTTTCTATTTAAAGCCATTCCTTTATTGCTAAACAGTTGGTCTCAGAGGAAGGCAGCAAGCAGGGTTAGAAAGAGAAAAAAGAGGAGGATAAAGATGAAGAGAAAAACAACATGCAATCATGGATCAATCTCTTCACCCGATCCTTTCAGATTCTCCTCGGGTTCTAACCTGTAGTTGTTGGGAGCTATCATTGAGGTTATCCTCCCTCCGTCGAGCCTCCTCAAGCATCTGCGCACTCTTCTTCTTTTCCACCTGTTCCTTGTGCTTCAGATTTGCTACCTTCTTATTCTGGTCTTTCACTTGCCTATTGATAAGGGAGGAGAAAAATCAAGCTTTTCATATATCTGCATAAAAAAGAATATTTTTATTTAGAAATAGATAGCACTGATGCCAAAAACTGGCTGAAAACCAACAAAGAATTTCTGCTGCAAAATTTTTCTAACAATTCAAAATTCTTTCCTACCAATGGAAACAAATTGGTAACAATGGTGTTTCAGAAACATGTGTTCAAGCAAGTACTTTATGAACCACAAAATTATAAAACAAAAGAAAGACATAGGATAGTCTGAAATAGCAGAAGAAAAGAAACCAATTCAGAGATTTATGTTGGAAATAGGGAAAGGCTACTGACATCAATGTTACGAAATATTTTCTCTTTTTTATTTGCATATCTATTACTGGTTTTTGACTTGCGATTAACATTAGGTTTCTACATAACATCTTATGCATATATCAGCCTATATTAAGTTGATGGTCATTTAAGCTTGAACCCGTTCTTTACTGATAGAGAATTTAAAATAATGGTCAAAAAGATACGCACTGGACTTGAGAAAAAAGAGTAAGACCTCAGTGAGACCCTTAACAGAGAGATAGAAAACATAAAAAACCAATCAGAGATGAACTCTGTAAATGAAATTAAAAATACACTATATGAAATAAATAGACTGGAGGAAGCAGAACACCGGATCAGTGACCTGGAGGACAGAGTAATGGAAAACAATCAAGCTGAACAGGAGAGAGGAAAAAAATAATAATAACAAATGCAAAGAGACTTAGGGAATTCATTGACACCATCAAGTGTAATAACATTGGAAATATAGGAATCTCAGAAAGAAGTGAGAGAGAAAAGAGGGTAGAAAATTTATTTGGAGAAATAATAGCTGAAAGCTTCCCTATATGAGGAAGGAAATGGAAATCCAGATCTAGGAAGCCCACAGAAGTCCACAACAAAATCAACCCAAGGAGGTCCACACAAAGATATACAGTAATTAAAATGGTGAGGAGTGACAGAGAATTTTAAAAGCAGCCAGAGAGAAGAAAACAGTCATATACAAGGGGACCCATTAGGCTATCAGCTGATTTTTCAGCAGAAACTTTGCAGGCTAGAAGGGAGTGGCATGATATATTCAAAGTGCTAAAGGAAAAAAGCCTGCAGCCAAGAATACTCTATCCAGAAAGGATGGCTCCCCAGAGCTGATTAATACAACAAACAGCTGCTGGGTGCCCCTTGTGCGTTTTCCTGTGTGCTATCTCACCTCACTTCACCATACACCTGTGAAGTGGGCACTATGTTATTTCTATTTTAGAAATGAGGGGCGCCTGGGTGGCTCAGTCAGGCGTCCAACTCTTGACCTCAGCTCAGGAGATGATTTCACAGTTCGTGAAATCAAGCCCCACATCGGGCTCTGCACTAACAACGCAGAGCCTGCTTGAGATTCGCACTCTCCCTCTGTCTCTCTGCCCCTTCCCCACTCATATGGGTGCACACACTCTCTCCCTCAAAATAAATAAAAACACTTAAAAGATAGTAAAAATAGAAAATTTATTCAAAATCAAACAGTAAATTAGTGACATAGATGGTAAAATAAAAGGTCTGATGGAAGTGCACACTAATAGGCTATCCTAAGGTCACATTTCAGATCTGTACTTTCTGCAATCTTGAATATCCACAGAAATATTTAGCCACAGAGAATAAAAACAGATACCAGTAAAAGAAACAAAAATGCAAATCATGTTTATATTTGATTCTCCTCACTACATAATTTTCTATGCTAATGTTTTGATTTTTATTAATCTGATATCAATTATATCCTAATGGAAAAAAACAGATTGGGACCTTTGCATTAGAAAAGACCAAAAAATGAAGCAAGATTTTCTTTTCATGAATCAAATTGCTCTTTCTCAAAATTAAACTTCTCATAACATTAGTTTACTGATACAAATATTTGCTGTTTTTAGAGTGAAAAAAATTTTAGATGGTATATAAATTCTTTTCACCCTGCATCTGTGGATTATTCCAGATGGTGCTAGCAACCACTAAAGCCATAGCAGTAACCTGGTTATTTGGAGCATTATGACACATGGAGGAAGAAACCTAATTAAAATCACCTGTGTATTTTTTGGTTAGCGGGCCAACCTTAAAGACTCAACTGTTGATCCAATCAAAACCCTTTTCATTCTTCAGTACTTTTTATCGTTATTATTATCTGAGAATGAGTGGTTTATTTTTATCCTGACTTTACCCACAAGCCATAGAACTAGGTCAGGGTGTTTTTAGTGGTGTTTCAGAAAAGAGAATAAAAAATCCCACTGCCCCTATCCTATCCCAATAATCATTCCAATCCAACTTGTAGTATGCATTTAAAAACCAAAACTGTTTGGGGGTGCCTGGGTGGCTCAGTCAGTTAAGCGACTGACTTTGGCTCAGATCATGATCTCTCAGTTCATGAGTTTGAACCAAACCCCCCCCTCCGCTGGCAGGCTCTGTGCTGACAGCTCAGAGCCTGGAGACTGCTTTGGATTCTGTGTCTCCCTCTAACTCTGCCCCTCCCCCACCCTCACTCTGTCTCTCTCAAAAATAATAAAAACAATTTTTTTTTAATGTTTGTGGCACCTGGGTGGCTCAGCAGGTTAAGTTCCAACTTCAGTTCTTCAGTTCAGTTCATGATCTCACTGTTCATGGGTTCAAGCCCCACATCAGGCTCTGTGCTGACAGCTCAGAGCCTGGAGCCTGCTTCGAATTCTGTCTCCCTCTCTCTCTCTGCCCCTCCCCAGCTCATGCTCTCTCTCTCTCTCTCTCTCTCTTTCAAAAATAAATAAACTTAAAAAAAAACAAAAAGATAATTTTAATCTTCAAAATATTGGTCATAGGATTTTTTTAATGATTATCTCCATCAACTCCAAAAAGACACGACAAAATACTAAGTAATAAATATAGAATACCAAGATGAATACAAAGCATGATCCTAAACATATGTGTGCATACACACATACATAACTGAAAAAATTAAAAAGAAAAAACTTAGGATGTTTTTAATGTTTCTTTTAATGGTATTCTGTAGTTTCTAAATTTTCTAAAATAGACAAAATACTTTTAAAAAACATTTTAAAATTATGTTTTTAAAAATGAGATGTGGTTTTACCTCAAAATAGGATCTTCATCTATATCAGACTAACAGAAAGTAGTCCAGTATGGCACATTTAAGTTTCCCTTATTTTTTTTGGTCTTTAATTTTCCACTTCCAACTCCATTTTCTTTTCATGTTTTCAATTTCTTTTCTTTAACTTAGTTTTCTGGCTTTAGCTCTACATTTTCACTCTATAGACTAAAGGATAATTAAATAGGAAAATAAAATGATTTTATCTAATAAGTCAGGCAACCAAGAAAAGTATAGAAAATTTTAAGAGTATTAAATCAATATCTCTCCCATTGTCTCTCTTACCCCACCTTCTTGTATAATGTTTACGTGCACATGCAACACAAATATATGGAAAGTTCTGAATTCACAAATTAACTAGAGTGGATGAATACACCCAACTTTCTTGTCTAATATCCTTTTCAACACTGTTTCTTGGGCAAAGAACACAAACAGCAGTATTATCACAACATACGTGATAAGTAAAAGGAAAGATGTAACTTGAGGAATTGTTTGGGAATAAATATTCTGAGATGTAATAGAATCTGTGAAACATGAAATTACTTTCTCTTATAAATAGATCAATATGTAATTCGATTTAAATCTGGGTATACAAGAAAACCCAAATATGTTAGTAAACCCATACCTTAAACAGAAAGAAAAGGATTTAAATGGCTTAGTATAGATTTTTTTTTTTTAACTCTCTTAGACTGCTATTAAGCCTGAATTAATTAACTGGGGTTAAATTCAAAGTGAAGTTATATCCTTTAATATCCTTCAAGCAAGAAAAGGAGAAAGGAGATTCAGAAATGAATTAATCCTTTAAAATGTGATTCTCAATTGAGGAGTTCCCAACTATTATAATAAATAATGAAATAATGAATGAATGAATGAATGAATGAATAATGAATGAATTTAACTCTCTCCATTCTCACACAGATATGAATAAATTAATGTGTAAGAAGAGAGAAATGCAAAAATGGAAAAGAAGACAGATTTATCTCTACTGATCTCTATCACAAGAAGTTTTATAAGATGTGATCTACCACCTTGCTATTCAAAGTATGATCCATGAACATACATCATCAGCATCACTTGGGAGCTTGTTAAAAATACAGAATTCTCAGGCTCACACTAGATCTACTAAATCTGCCCCTATTTACTTTGTTACTATTCCCTGAGCCTCTGTCTCTTAAAATCCAAACTCAAACTTAGGTAAACCTCTTAGGTCATAACTACTATTGGCTCTCCTCAGCTCCCATACTCATTTTAACTAAATACATCTTAGGACATGTTAGTTTGTTCCTCATATTAGTGTAATCCACATGTATATCTCATTATACCTATGAAAATGCCTTCCTAGGGGCACCTGGCTGGCTCAGTCAGTAGAGCACACGACTCTTGATCTTGGGGCTGTAAGTTCGAGACCCACATTGGGTACAGAGATTACTTAAAAATAAAAACACCTAAAGAAGGATGGAAGGATGGAAGGATGGAAGGATGGAAGGATGGAAGGATGGAAGGAAGGAAGGGGAGAAAATGCCTTCCTAGAGGTCATGGTCCATGTCTGATATATTTTCATAACTCACAACTCATAGCATAGTTCCTCCTTGTGTGTAGATACTCATTAAATATTTGTTAAACACACGCATAAAAAGGAAACTACATCCCCTCTATTGACAAATTTACCCAAAACACGGCTCTGAGGGAAAATACAGTTTAACATTACAAAACAATGTAAGCACTGAAAAATGAACATCTTCCTTATCTTTAAGTACCTAAGAAAGTTTATTAGGAAAGGACTAGTTCTTGTTCTCCTTCAAAACTTAAATTCTATTAAGACACCATCATACTTTTTTCAGAAACTACACTCCTAGTGGCTTTTTGCTTTGTCAAAATGACAGATACATAATGCTAGTGTAGTAGGTCACCCTACCATAAAAATCTCCCAAGCACATTTAGGAAAAAAATAGAATGCTACTATTGTCAGGTTTAAGGAAATACTAAAAATCAAATCTGACTCAGCTATTTGTGCTTTCATTAGAGAAAAGCAGTTTAAGCTAGAAAAAAAAGCTTAAAAATACATTAATTTCAAGCAAAATATTGTTCAGGTATTACATATTAAACATCTTTATTATGCATAAATGTTTACATATAGAGAGAATATACAGATATTGCATGTGCATACACACACAGACACTCCCTCTCCTTCAACCTTCCCAGGAACACCCTCCATTGACACAACATAAAAACTAAGACGTGAAATTTCTTAACACTACCTGAATACCTACACTTGGCTTAAAAATAGCAATTTCATATTATATCATCCCCAAAAGTATATAAGAAACTAAAAATAATATTTTTTACATATTCTATGTCTAATTACAATGTTTTGGGTTATTTAAGAGCTGCTTTAAATAAGGATTTTTATTTTCATGGCACTGTATCCCTAGCAATCTAATGATAAGCCATACCAAAAAAAAAGAAAATATTTCATTATAGAATATAAAATCACTAACAATTTGGAGTTTTATATAAACACTCCTAAATTCTACCAAAAAATGCTTTAGTTATCAATTCAACAGTTTTTGTTTTTGTCTTTTTAAAATCTGGAACACTTCTCAAATTTGCCTGGCATCCTTGTGCAGGGGCCATGCTAATCTTCTCTGTATTGTTCTAAGTTTAGTTTATGTGCTGCCAAAGCGAGCACCAATTCAACAGTGCTCTTCAAGCACTTCAAGAGAAGAACATATCTAGTCCCATCTTACATTTAATTTCATTTATTTCTATGTTTGTTCTCACTACCACACTGATCTCCTTGTGGGCAAGGACCTTGTATTATAAATCTCCACAGATCTGAGGCAAGGCCTATCTCATAGCAGTTACTCAAAGTTAACTGAATTCAAGTGTTTTGACAGAAAACTCTTTTTTTAAGGTTGGTTCTCATAATAACTCTCATCTATTACCATTAACTCAATGAATATTTCATGAAAGCTTCTATGTGCTAAGTATTATCTTGGGAATATGGCAGTGAAAAAAAATGACAAAAATCTCAGCCCTCACTGAGTTTACAGTCAATGGGAAGATAGAGAATATAAGTAAAATACACTGTATGTCAAATGGTGATAAATCCAATGGAAAAAATAAAAGAGGAAAAGAGGAGCGTGGGAATGAGCAGTGAGACTGCAATTTTAAATGAAGTGCTCAGGAAAAGCCACTCTGCTAAGGTAATATTTAAGTAAAGATGTAAAGGAAATGAGGAAGTAAGCACAGCTATGCACATATTGAAGAGAGAGTGCTCCACACAGAGAAAACAGCAAATCATAGATCCGGATAGAAGAAGGTGCCTGGCCAGTGTGATCAAAGTAGATGGAGAGACACAGCATACTGGCAGATGAGGTCACACAAGCAATGAAGGGCCAAACCCTCCAGCAAAGGCAAGCAAAAATTTTTTTAATCTTTTCATTTCTATTTATTTCAGAACAAAAAGTCACAGGATGTGGTTTTCACTGTCCACCTTCCCCCACATCCATAAACTGGTGTTTAATTTTTGATCTACAAAAGAATAATTCATTTTTTTCTTTTCAATTTTTTACTTAAATTCTGTTTAGTAACAGAGTGTAATATTGGTTTCAGGAGTAGAATTCGATGATTCATTACTTAGCTAACTTTTTTATGGTAAAGGTCCAGATAGTAAGTATTTATACTTTGTAATCCATATACAATCTGAGTCACACACTCTTCTCTGTTTTTTTAACTATTTTAAATACATGAAACCATTCTTAGCTTGCAGGCTATATAAAGGGTACAGGAGGCCTGTAGTTTGCTAATCCTTGCTTCAGAGCTTTGTAGGTTACTGAAATGCCTTTGCTTTAGGAAGCAATTCCTTGGTATCATAAAGTACTAATAAAAATAACCCAATAAAAATTCAAATTTCTATCAAATGAGAAAGCTACATACTTGTCAATAATTTAAAACTAGCATGCATTCTAAACCCAACCGTGAAATTTTCTAAGAAAGCGTTAGCCTCCACTTAGCTATTTGGCATATATATACTGAATACCAAAAAGGCGTACATAGCTTTTTTTCTTCCTTCAAATTTTTATTTAAGTTCCAATTAGTTAACATATAGTGTAATATTGGTTTCAGGAATAGAACTGAGTGATTCATGACTTACATATAACACAGTGCTTATCACAAGTGCCCTCCTTAATACCCATCATCCATTTAGCCTATCCCCCACCTACCTCCCCTCCATCAACCCTGTTTGTTCTCTGTAGTTAAAAGTCTCTCTTGATTTTCTTCCCTTTCTTTTTTCCCCTTCCTCTGTGTTCATCTGTTTTGTTTCTTAAATACCACGAGTGAAATCATATGGCATTTGTCTTTCTCTGATAGACTTATTTTGCTTAGTATAATACACTCTAGCTCCATCCACGTTGTTGCGAATAAGGGCTGCTTCTCTTTTAAGGAACAGAATACAACCTCACTGCCCTCAGGGAATTTATTGTTGAAAGAGGCAAAACAATTTCAACTAACAAAGAATCTGCATCACACAGCACAGTGGCATGTCCTATGGGAAAAATCAAATGGAGCAAAATAATAGAGATGCTGAATATGATAATAGTTTATTTAGCTACAATGGTCAGGGTAGACATCACTGAGGAACTGCGATGGAGGATGTGAAAAGCAAGCCATGTAAAGGCCTAGGGAAAGAGGGAGAAAGAACATAAGTACAAATACTGTGAGGACAGCAAAAGCTTGGCAGATTTCTTTTAAAAGTCGATATGGTGGTATATTACAAAGGGTAAGTAGTAAGTAGTGAGGTCACAAAAGGAGCAAGAAGTCAGATGATGCAGAGCCTTATAAACCATGGTAAGGAGTTTGGGTTTTATTCTGAATATAGAGGGCAGAGCAAGGTCTTAAGGAGTGACAGCATTTACTGTATGCTTTAAGAGTTCAGTCTAGCTGCCATGGAGAAGAGACTAGTAGAGCAAAATGTAGAAGCAAGGGTACCAGTTAGAAAGCTACTCTGATAGTATGAGTAAGAGATAATACTTCATAGGAGGGCATGGAGAGAAATGGCTGAATTTCAGATATATTCGTGATGTACGATAGGACTTCCTGATAGATTTAATATAGGGAGTGGCAGGAGAGAAAAATCAGGAATTAGTTGATTTATTTCTGAGCAATGAGTGAATGGTGATACCATTTACTGAACTGGGGAATACTGGAGGAAGAAATTTTGAAAAGAATGGAAAAAATGAAGAGATCTGCTCTGGGTAAAGTTAAGTTTGATATCTAATTAAAGACATCATGGAAATAATTAGTATATTACTCTGGAGCTCCTTTGTGTACGTGTAGACATACGTATATACATGATAGACATGTCCCACATACACGATAGATGGGAGCTATAAATACATAAGTAATAATGAAAGCCACAAGGCTTGAAGACATCTTCTCAGAAAGTATATGTAAAAACGACAATAGGGCTGAGAATGGAGCCCTTCAAGCTTTAGGGGAATACGGCAGAGCCAGAAATGACAACAGAGTAGGCATGACAAGTGAAGGACAGAGAAAATAAGTAGAATCTGCTATCAGAAATGCCAAAAGAAAATACCTTTCAAGGAAGGGAGTGTGTATAATGACGCTGAAAGGAAAGGCAAGATGGTGACAGTAACTTTTGGACCTGGCACCTGAAAATATACCACCGTAAACCCTGGCAAAAGCAGTTTCAGGGAAGTGATAAAAATAGACTAAAAAATAGATAAAAGAGAAGTCTGACTTGGTAAACTTGAAGAAAGGTGAAGAAATGCAGACAGCAATTATACACAGTCAATTTTTTAAACAAGATTTGTTAAGAAGGAACAGAGAAAAATTGTGTGCCAGCTAGAAAGGACTATCATGTCAAGGAAAGGACTTTCAAAGATGGAGGGTGGAAATGTTAAATCATGCTTATGATAATAAACTAGGAAAAAGTAAAGTTTTAAAAATAAAGCAGAGAGAAGGATAATTGAGAAAGCACCATCCTTGAACTGGGTAAGGATAAGATTATGAGAAAAAGTGGCAGAGTTGAACTTAGAACAGTGAACCACTGTAAAGAAAACACACAAAACACACCTGTACAGATGCATGTAAGCCAGGAGATCTAAGGGTGGGAAGATGCAGTAGGTAGCATCTGATTCCTATTTTCTCAATGTAATATGAAGTGAAATCAGCAGCTATGAGGTGAAGGCGGGGATTTTGTGGATTTGACAAAAGAAGAGCGAGCAGGATATAATCATCTCTGAAAATGTAAAATCAAATTTAACAGGCATTTGTATTAGAACTGCCTGTATAATTGGGAGCACATTTGAAATATGTGGCCATAAATCTGCAGTGAGACCTGTCAGGACAGTTGTGTGACTTTTTTTTCCAAGAAATATGCAGTATCTCAGTGCAGAGGCTGTAGAGTATAGAAGTGGTGATCAGAGCTGCACTGTACTTTGCAGCATACTAAGCCAAGGTGTAGAATTCCAAAAGAAAACAATCAACTCCACATACTTAAAGTCACAGGAAAGAAAAGAGGGAAGCTTTATGCTGGCCAGAACAGGTATACAATCCCCCAAATGTAAGAAAAGACACTGCTTAAGAATGGAACCAAAACAGAGGAGAAAAGAAAAACAGAGAACCCATTCTCACATTTCTTAGTATAATTTGTGGAATTGTTTTACTACAACGGTTGATGACTGTTTCCCAAACTGTATAAAGATAAGAATCCATGACTGTCGGTATATTTAAAATCAATTTATACAGTCTAAAAAAAAGCAGACCAAGGATATGTCACAGTGCTATGACTGAAGTGTGCCAAGAAATCTGAATATGTGCTAGAGAAACAGAGAAACAAAAAAAATTCCTGTCTTAAAAAACTGACTTGACTTTTTGGATCTGTGACAGAATAAATATACTGTCAATTGTTTTTATTCTTTAAAGAAAGCTGCTCTGTGTTGCTCACTCTGGATTTCTCCTTGACTTATTGATAATGACAGAGGAAAGCACAAGCATTTTTATGGAGAGCATCCATTTATTTTATGCATTATCTTAATGTCTATCATCTAAAACAGGACATACAACTTTATACACTTTTGAGCAAAATTTTGGTACTAAGAGATATATACATATCCTCATGTCTCTCTTCTATTTTTTTCTCCCTTTTCAATTTTATTCTTCCCCAATACTCCTACTTTATTTAATTTTCTTCTCCCTTTCATATATTTTCTGTTTATATGCCTCAGGCCTCACAGAATCATCCAGAGATTCAACCATTCTTGGTGGAAGTCAGACCTAGGAGAATGCTGACCCCATGACCTAGGAAAAGTAATATTCTAGCATGAACAGAACAATGAAACAGACAATATAGCTTTTTATTTCCTGCTATCTTGTTTCCCTCTTTCTGTCTGAAAAGTGCTTTGTAGATACTAATGAATGCATTTACTTTCAGTACCCCAAGCCTCTGTCAGTAATGAGCACTGTGAATGCTACAGTTTAATCACACCACAAAACAGTATACTAAGTTATGTGTGCAGAAAGAGTATGCTGTTTGTACTTTTTCACCTGGTGGTTTCACAGGGAGCAGTTTAAAAACTAATTTAACTTGGACATTTCTCTATAACATGCACATGGAGAGGTAATAGCTGGAGGCTACCTTGGGAAACAAAGCATTAATAAAAAGCAGATAATAAATGAAAAGGTAGATAATGGTAACAGTTTCTCTCAGGTGCATATAAATACGAATAATCAGCAAACTCCATAAGTGGTTTTCTTCATAAATTTTGGGTAAAATACAATGAAAATCATTAAATCAACTGGGGAGAAGATTATTAATCACTAAAGCATTCCACTGAAATGAGAGAAAAGAATAAAGTTTAGTTTCTGATTTCATTAATAAAGCATTGGCCTAGGGGTGCCTGGGGGCACTCTTGGTTTCAGCTCAGGTCATGATCTCACAACTCATGAGTTTGAGCCTGCATATGGCTCTGTGCTGACAGTGCAGCACCCTCTTGGGATTTTCTATCTTCCTCTCTCTCTTCCCCTTCCCAACTTTCTCTCTGTCTCAAAAATAAACCTAAAAAATAATAATAAATATAGTACTGGCCTAATGGAAGAAAGGGAGGCAAAAAAAAAAAAAAATCAAAACTGTAATCTATGAATCTGAAATTTTACATTGTATTTTCATCACAAAAATATTTAAACTCCACTTCCAAGGGGTCTTTAACCAACAGAGATATGACTACACACAAACATAATTTATAAAAACTCAGCATGCCGTAAGTGAATTATAAAAGTTTAGTTTACGTTTGCCTGCTTTTTGTTTTTGTTAGAGACATACTGACCTCATAATAAAATTCAAGCTTCCTTAATTAGCACCAAAGGCCCTCAAGAATCTTTATTTCTATCACTCCCTCCCGCCGCAGGTTTTTTGTTTTGGGGTGTTTTTCTTTTACTTTGGTCTCTTCAGTTGTCCTAATGTCTTTACACTATCTCTGCCTAGCATACAAGTACTCATCCTTCAAAATGATATTAAAATGGCAGCATGCTGGCAAAGCATTCCAGCACCCCCTGAGCAGAAGTGCTTCATCCCCATGACTAAAGGGTCTGTACCTGAACTATAGTATGGTACATTGTGTAAAGGATGTAAAGTGTAAAGGAAAGTGTAAGGAGTGTAAAGGAAAAGATTTTCTAGATTCTCTGTTCACAAATTATAATATTTGAAATATACAAATATTCTAGAGCTACAAATTAAAGAAAGACTAAAATATACAGTGAAATTCAAATTGCCAATATTGATTTAATATACAGGTAAATCACTGATCACAGTGCACTTAAGGTATTTACTACTATGGTCCAAGTGCTTTTGAAACATAAGAAAATTAAACTGTCCCAAAACTTTTCTTTGTCAAACTGGTAAAAACAAGTTTGCTTCCCACAGCACATCATAATATCATCTGAACTTTGCTTGAAATTAAAGGACCATTATTAAGCCTACCACCTCCTTTTTTCATTGGCCCATCGCAATTACAGCAGTTAATACTTGATAACAATGATATCATAACCACAAAGCAAATGCTTATGGATAAATATGCCATTTAGTTATAGGATTTCACCCAGATGATCCAAAATATGTACATAAATTGTGTTTTACATTGTCACTGAAATGAAAATACAAAATAATAACCCATCAGCATGATAAACTCGTAAATCTCAAAACATGTTCAAAGTCCCCAGGGATGTGAGAGCCCCTGATAGGAATACTGTAATGAAGAGGTTAAAAACAAAGCTTTTAAGAGTTGGAGAGCTCTGAATTAAATATCTGATTTACTATTCATCACCTATGTGATCATTAACCTCTTTAAGCTTCATGTTTGGTTTTTGTTGTTTTTTAAACTTTTAACTTGTGATATGGGATCTCTCATAGAGTCGTTATGTGGAATAAATAAGATAGCGTATGGAAAATGCACAGCATAGGATTTGGCACAGCAAGCAGCGAGAAACATTACTTCTCACACACATATGCATGCACACAAACACATATCTACCTTATTTTTTTTTTTTTTAGAAAAACTGTCCTTTAATACAAAACAAGATAAAGCATTCCTTCTCTATTGTATTTTATCACATAAATTTAAATACCTAAATTCCCCATCATCAACTTGCACAGAATCACAGAATATGCTTTTTACTCTGCAGGTGGTGGGAAGGGTGTGTGTGAGACTGAATACTCTACGTTTCAATGTAAGTCTAGCATTATGTTAGATAAAATACTATAATAACCACCTTTGTAAGTTTCTCACCGTATACCAACCACCTTAATGTTTATCATCACATTATCTCTTTTGTCACACCTTATTCAAAAGACTTTTATAAGGCTTTATTATTTATTTATTTTGAGGGAAGGGAGAAGTGTTTTAGTATAAGTATGTCCCAGTATTTGTATGATATTAATACTAAAAAAGTATCCATTGCTTATCTGAAATACTAATTTAACTGATATCCCATATGTATATTTGCTAAATCTGGCAATCATATACAAATTCAAATTTTAACTAACTGTAAATTTAATCTTTCTTCCCTTCTCTACTGAATTTATCATGTTTAGCTACAGAATGCCAGATAATTGTCTATAATTGCCATCATGAAAAGCTACATTTGCCACTTCTCAATGCATGATAGCACAAAACTCAATACTTTTCAGTAGAACAGTTAGGTAGATCAGTACAAGTATGTGTTCACACATTTTTTTTTCCTACCAATGAATCATTCAAAGTAAGAACACTGTATTTCAGGAGAAGGTAGTTATGCAGGCTGTGGCTACACTGTGCTTGCGTGACCCATTACAAAAACACTAGGCAATATTATTGCTTGAAAGGAAAGAAAATAAGGAAATACACTCTTCAACAATAAGGCTGTTTAAGAAAGCCAACAAGGGGCGCCTGGATGGCTCAGTCAGTTAAGCCTCTGACTTCGGTTCAGGCCATGATCTCACAGTTCACAAGTTTGAGCCCCACATCAAATAGCTCTGAGCCTGGAGCCTGCTTTAGATTCTGTGTCTCCCTCTCTCTCTGCCCCTTCTCTGCTCACACTCTCTCTCTCAAAAATAAATTTAAAAAAAATTTTTTTAATTTTAAAAAAAAGAACGCCAACCAAATGACAAGTAAAAAAGGCAATTAACAACAGATCATTCTCCTAGATTATACTCGTGTCTATAAATCAAACTCCTTGTAAATAGATCCCACAAGGTCAGAAATGCTCTTAGGCCTATAAAGTTCTGAAGACTTTAGCTAAAAAAAGAAAAAAGAAAAAAAAATGAAGGCTTCAAACTATAGTTCTCTTTTTGTGAATGACATGAGGTTTTAGTGCCTACTGTCAGACAACAATGAAAAAAATTCTAAGATGTGCAATCAGAAAACTGGCTAGTTGACTTAGACTTTGGAAATCAATGTAGAACTCTTTCATCAAATTAGATGAAAGAGACTATATAAAAACAGGAATGCATCTGAGCAAGGCATAAAGTATTTAGCTTTTATTACAGAACAATAGAGGCACTCTGGTCTAAATGCTGTTGATACAAAATATCCCACAGATTCCAAACATCTGTTTTAAAGATAAATCTGCAACAGGCACTGTCAAATAAAATAGGGGTAATAATAATATTGAGCACAATTTGTGTAAACCAGGAAGTAAGTAAATGAGAGGATATTTATAAGCCTCACCTACTGAATGTCTTGCCTTTAGCCAAAGGTGCTAAATCAAAAGTAACAATGAATTATGAATGAAATCATATATTTTCATCTATTCATGGAATCATTTCTTTGTATTCTTTCTCTGGGGATATGTCATTGAATAGTAACTAAAGACATGTATATATGTTTAAGAACAGAGAATGTGAATCTTCACTCATTATCACACTAAATGAAATCTCTCTGTACTAAATGGAAGCAGGGACAGAGGAAAGGCAGTAAAGGACAAGAAAGAGAAAACAAATAAATCTATACAAACCAAGAAAGCTTAGAGGAGGACACTAAAAAGCAAACACTACAGTTAAGTGTCACTATTAATACAAAACAGGTGGTTAAAACAAACACTTAAGGGTTAAGTATCCTGCCCATGGTCCCATAATGAAGTTATCCAAATATCCAATCCAATCTCAAGCCATCAATATTCTCTTAATGATCTGTTCAACTGGACTTGGCAAAACCATAATTAAAATGGTGAAATGCTTCTGTATAGAAAAAAGTACTGCACTAAATTCCAACCTGGAACAAAGAAAACCTTTTTTACATACTACAACCAAAATGATCTTTGCCACTGGAAAAACAAAACCTGTTTTATTTTGTATATCTTGGAAAATAAAATTATTGAGAAATAAGTATAGCTTAATGGCATTTACTGCTAGAATAACAACTACTAAAATGAACCAGCTAACAACATTATAATTAACATAACCTGTAACTCACAGAATTATGTATACAATAATGACTTTCACACACAAATTCTTCTGGGGCTTTTTGTAGGGCTTTGTTTAGAGATATTTAGGTCAAAACCTGTCACACAAAAGACAAAAGCGATAAAACTTTCCTGTAAAAATATGTCCACCTGATGCTTAAGTTAGAGATGAAAGTTCTCCAAACACAAGGCAAAATCCTTCATGGTATTTCATTACTAAAGCTGAATTGTGTTCAGACTGTACCACCCTCAAAATTACTTAAGTGGTACCCATACTGCTTTACTATAATGTGTGAAGAAAATGTTTACAGTAGAAAATGGGAAAATCACTTTTTAAATGCAGTATTTGTGCTTGCTATTTTTATTGCAAACAATGTAAGATTTGTTCTGTAATAAATATGGTTTGAAATAAAAGTTCCATAAAAACCTGAACAAAACAAAATAAATAAAACTGAGTCTTTGGTAGTAAGTAATAAGGCAGGTAACCACTAATGTAAATGAAAATGAAATTTTTAAAAAGAATATGAGAAATCCCAAGAGTTAAGAAACATGTAAAAGAAGAAAAGCAAAACAGACTGAAAAATGTCAATGAGGTGGTACCTGAGCTAGCAGAAAACAGTATCACATAAACTACAAAAGAAGGGTTCCTAGAAAGAAAAGAGGTAATCGATAATATCTAACACCCCAGAAAGGTCAATAGACCCAAGACAAACAAAGTTACTAAACTTGGCAACCAGTATATCACTGAAGCCATTTTACCACAGCAGTGAGAGAAGAATCCAAATTACATTTGAAAAATAAACGGAAGTGTGGAAGTGGAGGCAGCAAGCATAAATGATTCTTTCAAAAACTGTGCAAGTCAACAGAATAAAAAGGTAAAATGTAAAATTAAGATGGTGTACTGAACTAAGGCCAAGGAAAAGATACTGACAAGGATTATTTACATTTCTTTTTAAGGATGAGGGGAAACTAGTACCTGTTTTATGTTTGGGAGAATCTGTGGAGAGGAACAGAATGGAAATAAAGAGAAGGAGAACTTAACCTATGGGGCAAGGGTTTAAAAACTGATAAGAAGGAAGTAAAAGAGAAAAGGAAAATTTAGCCTTTGAAAAGAGCTGGGCCATTAGTTCCACAGAAACAAAAAGAAGGTCAATTATCAGTGAAAATATAAACTCAAAACTGTGGATACCGTAAAGGTCTATTTACTTGGCAAAGGAGAGGTGGTCCCCTGTTAATAGAGAAGGAAGAGGATAGTGTAAATCTGACTGACAAAGATCAATATTGGGGTGGTTCAGTTGGTTAAGCGTCCAACTTCGGCTCAGGTCATGATCTCACGGTTGGTAGGTTCAAGCCCTGTGTGGGGGTCTGTGCTGACAGCGCAGAACCTGGAGTCTGCTTTGGATTCTGTGTCTCCCTCTCTCTCTGCCCCTCCCCCACTCCACTCTGTGTGTGTGTGTGTGTGTGTGTGTGTGTGTGTGTGTGTGCGTGTGCGTGTGTGTGTATGTGTGTGTGTCTCAAAAATAAATAAGCATTAAAAATTTTTTAAATTATATCAGTATAAATAATTATGAAAGAAGGGTTTGTTTTTTTAATGTATTTACAACCCATACAAATTACTTTATTCTTAAATGAGTCAAAGGTAAGGAGGGAACTTTTTCAGAAATATCATTTAGGTCATCAATTTAAACACTGAGAAGAAATACCAGGGAGTAGAAATGGGAAAGAGAATCTTTTTCCTAAAAAGCTTCAACACATATTTTATCTATAACAGAAATTTAGCGCCTGAAAAGATAAGTGGAGTCTTAACAAAAATATCATTGCAGAAGAAGTATGATGTTTTCTCATTTTCTACACATATATAACTTTGCATAGGGATTCTACTTTGCACTTTCTATTAACAGTGGTATGAGTCAATAAGGAACAGTATAGTGTTTTAAAGAACCTGAAATATATCACATCATGCTATCATATCCTGGATCAAACAGGACTCCGCAAAAAATGCAAAAAGGAGTAATCATAATAGCTCTATATATTGATTGTTTACCCTGTATCTTCTAAGCGCTGTTCATATGAACTCATTCAATGTTTACAACAACCCTTTAGATAATTATCCCAAATTTACAGATGAAAAAAACTACAGATGAGAAACCTAAAAAAATTCAAGTTATCTAGGGCTCTATAGCTCACACTCTTAATTCCTATGGTAGAGAGCACAGAATACATAAAGCCCTGAGGCCAAAATGAGATCTGGCTTCAAATATAAATTCCATTATTTATTCACTGGTTGAGCCTACAGAAATCATGTTCCCTAATCTTAGTTCCTCATCAGAATGATAATCTGTGCTGTTAACTTCTCTTCATAATAAAGATGGACAAATTACTTAATGGGCTTGGTCGGCCCTTGTGTTATTCACCTGAAGAGTGGAAATAATCAATCTCTCTACATACTTGTTGGGAAGATCAATGGAAATAAAATATGTAAAGGTCTACCACAGTGCCTCTGGCACATATAAACAGAACTAGGGGTGGCTGTTTATATTCTCATTTATTCTACCATTCAGCAGAATCACAAAACAAAACCAAATTTAAAGGGTGTATAAGTTTGTGTATATAAAATAATTTCAAGTTTCTTCTAAAAACCCACAGACTACAGCACTTTCTTTCCAATATTCACGCTACATTTTATGTCTCTGATGAAATTTTAATTACATTAAAACCATTTTTCTTCTCATTCCCCTGGTGGCTCCTTTCATCTTCATTTTGCTCTCAGTCAAAACATGCTCAGTCCGATTCTTGATTTCTGACTATCTTTTGAAGCACAGAACTTTGAATCTACTCTTCATCTATATCTTATGCACTCATAACTAGATTTCTAGACATGTCTTTCCTGCAGTAGTAAGTGCTGTCATTTCAGTTCTTTATTAGAGTTCAAGATAAAGATAAGAGCATGGTATACTAACATTGTTTTAGTACAAGCATACTGACCTTGAAGTGAGACTGAAGAAAACAGCAAATCCAGGAAGAAAATGTGAAAGAGAAAGTTAGAAAGAATTATTAATAAGGACAATATTCAGGAAATAATGTTATTCATAGACACAGACAAAACATAAAGCACAGGATTAGAGGAGGGAAAGGTATAATACACATCCTGCACAGGCATTAAAAATTAGTAATTTCAAATTTGTAATGCTCAACAAGTGTGTTTTCATATTAGATTACACCATTGTACCTTAATGTAAGTTTCAAAGAAAAAATTTAGTCTAAAATTTACCATTTCTTGGAGCAGGGGAAAAAAACACGAAGAAAAAGAAGAGAAGGTCAGCAGCTCCCCTTTTCATTTAAGTAGCAAAGTGTGATCTCACAACTTAAATCATCTTAATTTTATACATATCCACCTTATAACTGACTACTCCTTTACCCACCCCACTCCATTTCTTGGATCCAGGTTATCCATAACAAAAGCAGAAAAAAATCAATAATTTCATTCTGTAGAATACAGAATTCTAGTTTATTTCACTAGTGGAAGTGAATTGGTCCCAAATGTGAAAACAGTAACAATTTTTTCCTAATTAGAACTTAATTATTTTCTCATTCTGAATCTACCTAAACCCACCTCAAATGGTGCAATCTAAAAGCAATAATGAACAAGAATACACAGCTTTATAAATATCAATCTGTTTCTAATGCTGCTCAGCAGTTAGAGATGCGAAGTTGCCATGCTTAATATTGCTATACAGCATGTAGCCCTGGTGGTTCATTATTGCTTTTTTATAATAACAGGCAGTTTTCCCTTTTTAAAAATTAATCAATTTCACTGAAGTTAGTCTTATCCTCCAAACACTCAGACATCGAATGGCCAGTGCCATCCAGATTGTCTTCAGGATCTAAATTTTACTTATTAAGAATCTAAAACAAAAGGTTTATTTCTTGAATGCAAGCACCATTTCAATTTGTACTTTGTTTTCTAATGTTTCAATACTTAAAACCAGGGATTTTAAAAGTCACTATGAAAATGGTGAAAGGTAAGCATGACAAGATTTATTATTCCCATTATGTGAGATAAAGAGAAATGAAAAACAGAGAAAAAAAATGACTTCCTCACAATCACACAGTGGGTAAGTGGCAGATCCAGGATAAAAATGTAGTCTGCTGACATCTCCCTGGGCATATTGACATGTTCTGTGAGACTTACAGATTCCTAAAGGAAATGTATAAAACAAATCCATGGATCTTTGGCATATATAAAACAGTAGAGAATGCAGATAATGTTCAAAGGCAAAAAAAAAAAAAAAAAAAAAAAATAGACCATTCTCTAAATGATTGTTTCCAATTACCTTTTCTATTTTGTTGGTTATGACACAATAAATTAGAATAATTTTACATTAACAATGACATTAAGTGAAATTTCCTATAGTTGCAAGGCTTTAAATAAGACTCAGGTAAATCCATGGGGGAAAAAATTAAGCTTAGTCTTTTCAACAATAAGCAACTTCTTACCCATTTTATTGTTCATGAGTCATACATAGTTCCTTTTGGCATCAAACTATATAGCTCTAGGAAAATTAATTTTGAAGGAAAAATGTGCATATAGAATAATTGTATATAATTCTAATATTTGTACTTTTAAGTAAAAACTTAAGGTAACTACTAAACAAAAATTCCTATCAAGATTGTAGTAACCAATGATGAGGTGCTGTGCCCACAAGAAACTTTGGGAAGATGACATAATAGAACTATGTAATGCTGTGTAATTTATTCTTCTTTTAGATGAAATCAGTGAAATTCATCAAGGATAAAGAAGAAAGAAACAAGCAGCTTCCTCAGAAAGCAAGCTGAAGCAAGCAGGATCAGATAAAGAACCAGTCATCTACAGTTACAATATTCTTAGTATCTTTCTTTCCCGTTTTCCTTTTTTTTTTTTTTTTTTAAACAGTCCATTCTCCCTCAAGCAAGAACACACAACCCCCAAAGCAGCAGTAGTCATTTCTCTTCTGTTCAAACTACAGGAAGACCATATGCTCTGACACTGAACTTCATGGGTCAAAGGTACATAACCATGAATTTAAAAGTAAGGAAATTCTTCCCTAAGGAACCATTTTCCTCATGAATCATATGCTAGTTTATGCCAAAGCTATATATAGCTTAATATTAATTTCTATACATAAGATCTCTGAAGACATTAAACTGAGTATCAATTTAGCATTTCTTTACCAAAAAAAGTTTACAAATATGAAGACTAAATATGTGGGTAATCGTTGTTAGAGTATATTGTGTAGATGCCTAAATATACTATGATACCAATATAAAACAATCAGAAACACAAAGTACATTTTTCCAAAGATGAGGTCCAAAACATTTTTAGGTTGACCTACATAAATAAAAAGGAAGTAGGTAAAACAGTCAAATATATAATTATGATAGTAAATGTATTCATTTGGCTGTACACACATTTAAAATGGGGTACAAAGGAAAGTAAATTTGGAAATACTTTCTTTCACTCCCACGTTCTCTGAAACAATTTTATTTCCTCTTTGCATGCATCTTCAGTATCAATTCAACAAAGACAGAAGATGTGCCATTACTTTATGTATCACTCAGAAAGAAAAAATTATACCAATTAAATTATGCCATGCCATTATTTATACATGTATCTCAGATTCAGAGAGGTTAAAATGTAAAAAATGAAAGTTATAGTTGGTATTTCATTATGAAAAAAGAGGAAGGAGATTATCTATATTTCTATGTAACATACAGACCAAAAAATAATCCCCTGGATTATACTAAATTATATAAAAATATTTTATAGATATGAATTTACTTATATTCTTACAGAAGGAAAAGTATATGCACAATTGTAAACACATTACAAACATACAGAAAAAAATGAATAAAATAATATTTGCAATATAACTAACAAGTGATAAGGGACAAAAACATCCACCTGTTTGATGAATGGTCTGAATATACAGGTGATAGATTAAAAAGGGAAGAAATGTGGGATGATCAGATAGTGAAATGAGAAAGGAGCTCTGTCTTTAAGTATTAACATATATATTGATTAGACCCTCAATAATGTATAGTCACAGGAAAACATGATAGACACTGTAAGAATGGCACACATAAAGGAAAGAGAAACTACTACCTCAGAGAGGTCAGTATAGCTGGCTTTCTTTTCCAAAAAGATAACAGTTAAAAGGGGTCAGATTCCCACAAAAGAATATGAAAAGAGAACATTTTAGTCAAAGAGAAAAGAATAAAAGCAGTAAACAAAAATGGACTCATCTAATTTTGAGGTCCATTTTTTCTGAAAAACGAAATAATTCTACTAAGACTACCAAACCAAAAATTGAAAATAATCATCCTGTAAACTAGTTCACATTTGTCAACGTATTTTAGAATATTTATAAAAAATAAAAACAACTCCATTTTCATAACATAAAATTTCAGACACTAGTAATCTTTAAAATCAAATCAAAAACTCAAAAGGCCAAATCCTTGAGCCATGAGATTTAAGCCTAGCAACTACCTTCCCTAATTTCTCCAAATACTACCAGAAAAGTTCTTTCTCTTACACATACACACATGCAAATAACACCCCAGATTATATCTCACTCTTGGAAGGATAGGAAAACAACCCCATTCTTTCTGTTCAAGCTCAGCTCAGTACATTGACCTTAATCTACCGAAGTGCAGATTTACCTCGGTTACCAAAATGAGACTGAGTTACTACTTTAGCAGCTCAGACAGCTAATTCAGGGGCTGATTACCTTGAGCCTAAATTCTGAGCAAAGTGAGAACACAAAATCAGGGATAGGGGGACAAAATCAGTTAAAGTAACTCCAAATGTTTGACTAGATCATATTCCACTTTTTAAATAAAGCCAATTGTTAATGAATCAGAATTTAATTCCCTTGGAAATAACATTATATATGTAGTTTAGGTTTTCTTGCTAGCCCATAAAACTTAAGCTTAGTCATGATGCAAAAGCCTAAAACTAGTAGTTCTAGATGAGGTCTAAAAAAAGATGGTTACCAAAGAAAATACAATTAACCATCAAAAAGTAAAGAAAACTAGAAGCCTCTGGGTGGCTCACTCGGCTAAGCATCTTGATTTCAGCTCAGGTCATGATCTCACGCTTGTGGGATTGCACCTGTGTCAGGCTCCACAATGGGCATGGAAGCTGCTTAAGATTTTCTCTCTCCTCCTCCCTTTGCCCCTCCCCCAAGTGCTCTCACGCTCTCTCATTCGCTCTCTCTCAAAAAAAAAAAAAAAAAAGTAAAAAAATGAAGTTTCCTCCATTATAATTACTTATATAACTGGACTAATAATGTGTGTGTGTGTGTGTGTGTGTGTACATGAATGAATGAAAGAATGAATGAATGAATAACAAAACTTGTCTCTGATTCTCTTGCTTTCTTAGAACAGTAGCAGTAGTAGTATCCTGGCTTTCTCTGTTTCATGTCTCTACCTACACAGAGTTCTAGGGTCTGAAATTAAAAGTCCAGGATCCAAAATTATCTACTGGTCTTCACACCAAACAACCTCTCAGCCATTATCATTCAATATTGATCTTAAAAATTAAAAGACCACACTTAAGAGTACAAAGTTCAACAAGAAGTCCCTTGTCTATGATAATCCTATATCCAAGGGTACATATTAACTGAGTAGGTTGGGGAGCATGTGCATGGCTCAATCAATTGAGGGTGCAACTTTGGCTCAGGTCATAATCTCGTGGTCCATGAGTTTGAGCTGACAGTTCAAAGCCTGGAGACTGCTTCACATTCTGTGTCTCCCTCTCTCTCTGCCCCTCCCACACTCATGCTCTGTCTCTCTCTCTCTCTGTAAAAAAAATTTTTTTTTAATTTAACTGAGTATGTTGAGTATTACTTCACAGGACAGTTCAACCAAACCTCAAACTGAAACCTTATCACTGAAATTTCCAGCTACTACATAAGCCATGGAAAGATACCTGTGCTAGCATCATCACAAAGGAAAAGACAACAGCTGCTCTTTGTTGGGAGTCTTAGTCTTCTGGGGCCAGAAGTATCTCTTTAATGAGTCTAGACTGACAGAAGGGCTAACAGTCAGACATGTGACTGACACCTGTTGGCACCTGGCAAAAAGCAACCCACATGCCAGTTCCAAAGTACCTGTCCTCTAAAGACAGCATCCCAGCACATGGGAAAAGCCTTTGGCCTCAGCAAGATCATCAAGTGAATAGCCTCTGAATCATCTAGTTGTCTCTGTCTTCCCCTTCTAGAAGGTAAGCTCATTAATAAAAACTTGAACACAGAGAGGAGGGGGGAGGAGGAAGGAGAAAGAGAAGAGAAGAAGGAAGGGAGGGAGGGACAAGGTACCTTTCCAAAAACAAAACAGTCATGAGACAGAAGGGGCAGCAAAAATTAACAAATGCAACTATTAAACAAATTACATTAAAATTTTTGGGACATCTTTCTTAGAAAAATAAGATCTACCTGACACATACCAAAAGAAGACCTATAAGGCTTGCAGAGTTCCTACAGGAATTCTCCACCCACAATATATGCCAGTTTGCTTCTTAATGTTTTTACTAAAGTAAAGAAAAAGAACTGATCGTTGAATACAAATGAGGTAAGAGTAATGCCCACATTTCAAAGGAAATAAGGCCATTTCTGTCACAATAAAAATTTGTTTTGGGGGCACCTGGGTGGCTCAGTTGATTAAGCATACAACTTTGGCTCAGGTCATGATCTCACAGTTCATGAGTTCAAGCCCCGCAGCAGACTCTGTGCTGTCAGAATCCTCTGTCTCTCTCTCTATCTGTCTCTCTCTCTCTCTCTTCCCCTTCCCTGCCAGCATGCACACACATGCATACACTCCCTCTCTCTCTGCCCCTTCCCTGCTAGCATGCACACACACGCTCTCTCTCTCTCTCTCTCAAAAATTAATACATGTTAAAGCTGGGAGGAGCCAAGATGGAGGAACGGCATGGAAGTTGTTTTTGCATCTTGCGTCCATGAAATACAGCCAGATCAACACTAAACCATCCTGCACACCTAGAAAACTGATTTGAGGATTAACACAACAATCTACACAACCTGAACCACAGAACTCAGCAGGTACGCAGCACAGAGAGGTGAACTAGAGGAGAGACGAAGCCACGGAGGGCAGGGAGCTGTTTTTGCTTGCGGAGAAAGGACAGAGACAGGGGGAGAGTACCGGAAAAGCACCCCCTCCAAAAGCAGCCGGAGAGAAAGTGGAAAGTGGAAACAGCCACAGGGACTGAACTAAAAAGGGAGAAAGGAGAAAGGAGAAAGGAGAGGGTTTAAATTCCACTAAGACTCTATAAACGGGGGTTGGGGGTGGGGGGGAGCGCAGAGTCTGAAACTCCACAGCTTGATACCTGGCGGTGCTCTGGTGGGAAGGGCAAATCCCCAAGAGAGTGAGGTCTGGGGCTCCTTGGGCCACATGGGGAGAGGCAGTTCCCCTGCTGGAAGGACATTTGGTAGAGGCAGTGTGGCCCACCCACAGGCAAAGGTGCCAGCAGACCCCAGAGAACAACCACATTCACTGGTGCTGGAACAAGGTCATTAAGGGTGAAGCCTGGTGCCAGATGTGTGTTGAGATTTTCCATAATCCCTGAAACGCTGCTGCTACACAATCACGTGAACATGTTCTGGGGCGGGCTGGCACCCAACCACAGTCTCTGGGCATCAGCACCAGCACAGTCCTGTGAATATTCCTGGGTGTGACCGGCACCCAGCCATTGCTTGGTGAGACCCTCCCCCAGAAGGTCTGAGGGGGACAAAGCCACAGTCCCTCAGAAGTGAGGGGTTAGGAAACACAGCTGAATGTGAGATAAAACTCAGGAGGGAGGTGCCACCTGGCAACCTGACAGCTTGATCACCAACAGTGTAAAAGCAGGGTGTGGACGGAAGCCAAAGACAAAGGACGAGTGCATGATTGCTGACCCGGGAAAACAGAGTTCCAATACTAGAGACTGGGTAGCTGGGTGACATTTTTTCACCCCTCCCATGAATGCACATACACACCAACAAGCACCACAACAATCCACCCCACTAAGCTAAGCAGTGCCATCTAGTGGAGAACGGAGCCATTACACTAAGCCTGGCCCAACGGGCCAACCTGGCACTTCAGGAACATCACAAGTCTCTCCGCCTGCTTAGTTTATGGACTATAAATTGCTTTACAGTTTGTCTTCTAGGGGAAAACAAAGTAAATTCAATTGTATTTCAGTCTGTTCGCTCGTCCATCTATTCAATTTTCTTTTTTTGTCCCTCTTTTTCAATTCTTTTTTCTTGAATATAGAAAGAAAAAGTTTATTTTTATTTTCAATTTTTATTAAAAATATTTTTCGTTAATTTTTTCTACTGCGTTTTATACTTTTTGTAAATTTTTCAAATTCCATTTTACTTCCATCATTTCATTTTATTCTATTTCATTGTATTCATTTTTTCAAATTTTCAAAGGTTTTCCTTTTTTCCTTTTTTTTTTTTTCCTTTTTTTTACCTTTTTTCTCTAATCTATCAAGCTCCTTTTCAACAACAAGACCAAAACACACCTAGGATCTAGCATCATTTATTTGATTTGTGTGTGTGTGTGTGTGTGTTTTCTCTAATCTATCAAGCTCCTTTTCAACAACAAGACCAAAACACACCTAGGATCTAGCATCATTTATTTGATTTGTGTGTGTGTGTGTGTGTGTGTGTGTGTGTGTGTGTGTTGTTTTTAATTTTTTAATTTTAATTTTTTTTTACCTTATTAATTCCTTTTCTCCCGTCAAAATGATGAAATGAAGGAATTCACCCCAAAAGAAAGAGCAGGAAGAAAGGACAGCCAGGGACTTAAGGATACAAGGAAGATGGATACAAGGAAGATGACTGAACCAGAATTTAGAATCACAATAATAAAAATACTAGATGGGGTCGAAAATAGATTAGAATCCCTCTCTGTGGAGATAAAAGAAGTAAAAGCTAGTCAGGATGAAATAAAAAAATGCTATAACTGAGCTGCAATCTTGAATGGATGCCACAGCAGCAAGGATGGATGAGGCAGAACAGCAAATCAGTGATATAAAGGACAAAATTATGGAGAATAATGAAGCAGAAAAAAAGAGGGAGACTGAGGCAAAAGAGCACAATTTAAGAATTACAGAAATCAGTGACTCTTTAAAAAGGAAGAACATCAGAATCATAGGGGTCCCAGAAGATGAAGAGAGAGAAGAAGTGATAGAAGGGTTATATGAGCAAATCACAGCAGAAAACGTTCCTAACCTGGGGAAAGAAAGACACAGACATCAAAATCCAGGAAGCACAGAGGACTCTTATTAGATTAAAAAAAACCTGACCATCAACAAGGCATATCGTAGTCAAATTCACAAAATACTCAGGCAAGGAAAGAATCATGAAAGCAGCAAGGGAAAAACAGTCCTTAACATACAAGGTAAGACAGGTAAGGTTTGCAGCAGACCTATCCACAGAATCTTCACAGGCCAGAAAGGAGTGGCAAGATATATTCAATGTGCTGAATCAGAAAAATATGCAGCCAAGAATTCTTTATCCAGCAAAGCTGTCATTCAAAATAGGAGAGATTAAAAGTTTCCCAACAAAAATTAAAGAAGTTTGTGACCACTAAACCAGCCCTGCAAGAAATTTTAAGGACTCCTCTCTGAGGGGAGAAAAGGCAAAAAAAAAAAAAATCAAAGCAACAGCAAAGACTAGAAAGGACCAGAGAACACCGCCAAAAACTCCAACTCTACAAGAAACATAATGGCAATAAATTCATATGTTTCAGTACTTGCTCTAAACATCAATGGACTAAATGCTCCAATCAAAAGACATAGGATAACAAAATGGATAAGAAAACAAGATCCATCTATATGCTGTTTACAAGCAACCCACTTGAGACCTAAAGACACCTTCAGATTGAAAGTAAGAGGATGGAGAATCATCTGTCATGTTAATGGTCAACAAAAGAAAGGTGGAGTAGCCATACTTACATCAGACAAGCTAGACTTTAAAATAAAGACGGTAACAAGAGATGAAGAAGGGCATTATATCATAATTAAGGGATCTATCCATCAAGAAGACCTAACAATTGTAAACATTTGTGCTGCAAATGTGGAGGCACCCAAATATATAAACCAATTAATCACAAATATAAAGAAACTCATTGATAATACCATAATAGTAGGGAACTTCAACACCTTACAGCAATGAACAGATCATCTAAACAGAAAATCTACAGGGAAACAATGGCTTTGAATGACACACCGGAACAGATGGACTTAACAGATATATTCAGAACATTTCATCCTAAAGCAGCATTCTTCTCCAGTGAACATGAAACATTCTCCAGAATAGATCACATACTGGGACACAAATCAGCATTCAACAAGTACAAAAAGATCAAGACAATACCATGCATATTTTCAGACCACAATGCTGTGAAATTTGAAATCAACCACAAGAAAAAATTTGGAAAGATAATAAATACTTGGAGGCTAAAGAACATCCTACTAAAGAATGAATGGGCTGACCAAGAAATTAAAGAGGAAATTAAAAAGTACATGGAAGTCAATGAAAATGGTAACACCACAGCCCAAAACCTCTGGGACACAGCAAAGGCAGTCATAAGAAGGAAGTATATAGCAATCCAGGCCTTCCTAAAGAAGGAAGAAAGGTCTTGGATACACAACCTAACCTTACACCTTAAAGAGCTAGGAAAAGAATAGCAAATAAAACCCAAAAGCAGCACAATCTGGGAAATAATAAAGATTACAGCAGAAATCAATGCTATGAAAACTAAAAAAAAAAAAATAATAGAAAAGATCAATGAAATCAGAAGCTGGTTCTTTGAAAGAATTAACAAAAATTGATAAACCACTAGCCACTTTGATCCAAAAAAAAAAGAAAAGAAAAAAAAAAAGGAAAGGACCCAAATAAATAAAATCAAGAATGAAAGAGGAGAGATCACAAGCAACAGAAATACAAACAATAATAAGAGAATATTATGAGCAATTATATGCCAATAAAATGGGCAATCTGGAAGAAATGGACAAATTCTTAGAAACAAAAACTACCAAAATTGAAACAGGAAGAAATAGAAAATTTGAACAGACCCGTAACCAGGAAAGAAATCGAATTAGTAAACAAAAATCTCCCAAAAACCAAAAGTCCACGGCCAGATGGTTTTCCAGGGGAATTCTACCAAATATTTAAAGAAGAGTTAACACCTATTCTCTTCAAGCTGTTTCAAAAAATAGAAATGGAAGGAAAACTTCCAAACTCTTTCTATGAAGCTAGCATTACCTTGATTCCAAAACCAGACAGGACCCCACTAAAAAGGACAACTATAGACCAATTTTCCTGATGAACATGGATGCAAAAATCCTCAACAAGATATCCTCATGGATACCTCATGGATGCAAAAATCCTCAACAAGCTCCAAAAATACATTAAAAAAATTATTCACCAAGACCAAGTGGGATTTATACCTAGGATGCAGGGCTGGTTCAATATCCACAAAACAATCAATGTGATGCATCACATCAATAAAAGAAAGGACAAGAACCACGTGATCCTCTCAACAGATGCAGAGAAAGCATTTGACAAATTACAGCATCCTTTCTTGATAAAAACACTCAAGAAAGTAGGGATAGAAGGAACATACCTCGAGATCATAAAAGCCATATAAGACAGACCTATCAAAAAAAACACCAGCATTCTTCACAGAGCTAGAATAAACAATCCTAAAATTTGTATGGAACCAGAAAAGGCCCCAAACAGCCAAAGCAATCTTGAAAAAGAAAACCAAAGCAAGAGACATCACAATCCCAGACTTCAAGGTGTATTACAAAGCTGTAATCATCAAGACAGTATGGTACTGGCACAAAAACAGATACTCATATCAATGGAACAGAATAGAGAACCCAGAAACGGACCCACAAACATATGACCTACTAATCTTTGACAAAGAAGGAAGGAATATCCAATGGGATAAAGACAGTCTCTTCAGCAAGTGGTGCTGGGAAAACTGGACAGCGACATGCAGAAAAATGAACCTGGACCACTTTCTTACACCATACACAAAAACAAACTCAAAATGGATGAAACACCTAAATGTAAGACAGGAAGCCATCAAAATCCTCATGGAGAAAGCAGGCAAAAATCTCTTTGATCTTGGCCACAGCAACTTCTTACTCAACACGTCTCCGGAGGCAAAGGAAACAAAAGCAAAAATGAACTACAGGGACCTCATCAAAATAAAAATCTTCTGCACAATGAAGGAAACAATTGGCAAAACTAAAAGGCAACCAGCAGAATGGGAGAAGATATCTGCACATGACATATCAGATAAAAGGTTAGTATCCAAAATCTATAGAGAACTTACCAAACTCAACACCCAAAAATCAAATAATCCAGTGAAGAAATGGGCAAAAGACATGCATAGACACTTCTCCAAAGAAGTGTCCAGATGGCCAACTGACACATGAAAAAATGCTTAACATCACTCATCATCAGGGAAGTACAAATCAAAACCACAATGAGATACCACCTCACACCTGTCAGAATGGCTAACATTAACAACTCAGGCAATAATAGATGATGGGGAGGATGCAGAGAGACAGGATCTCCTTTGCACTGCTGTTGAGAATGCACACTGGTGCAGCCACTCTGGAAAACAGTATGGAGGTTCCTCAAAAAATTAAAAATAGAACTACCCTATGACCCAGCAATTGCACTACTAGCGATTTATCCACGGGATACAGGTGTGTTGTTTCAAAGGGACACATGCACCCCAATGTTTATAGCAGCACTATCAACAATAGCCAAAGTATGGAAAGAGCTCAAATGTTCATTGATGGATAAATGGATAAAGAAGATGTGGTACACACACACACACACACACACACACACACACACACACACAATGGAGTATTACTCGGCATTCAAAAAGAATGAAACCTTGCCATTTGCAACTACGTGGATGGAACTAGAGGGCATTATGATAAGTGAAATTAGTCAGAGAGGGACAAATATACAACTTCACTCATATGAAGACTTTCAGATACAAAACAGATGAACATAAGGGAAGGGATGCAAAAATAATAGAAAAACAGGGAGGGAGACAAAACATAAGAGACTCTTAAACATGGAGAATAAACAGAGGGTTACTAGAGGGGTTGTGGGAGGGGGGATGGGCTAAATGGGGATGGAGCATTAAGGAATCTACTCCTGAAATCATTGTTGCACTATATGCTAACTGGGTTGTAAATTAAAAAAATTAAATTTTTAAAAAAAGAGAAATTCCCAAAGAACATGCCACCAAAGTTACAGACTCACACTAAATTGCTCTCAGGCATTGTTTGTTTTATTCTCCACATAATTTTGTTAGAGTGAGCATTTAGTAAAACCAAATTAAGCAGACAGAAATAAAAGTTTGTATACATAATTTTGAAAGTGGCTAAATATATTCTTCTCTAATTTGAGATGATCAATTTAAGAAGTATTTTGCTAAATAAAAAACAATTTCTAAAACCGAAAGAAAGAAAGAAAGAAAGAAAGAAAGAAAGAAAGAAAGAAAGAAAGAAAAGAAAGACACATTAAAAAAAAATTGCTTAAGGTCAAAATCTATCACTCTTTAAAGTAGTTGTCTGATTGAGGGCAAAAATCTCTTGTATAATGCCCTTTCCAAAAGTGAAGGGACAAGGTCTGTTCCAGGCATTCAGGTGGGGATGAAGGAAGAGAAGAGACAAAGAAAGAGAGGACTAAAATGAAGGTAACAAAGGACTGAGAGCTGTGTGCACATATCTGAAGACATCAGCATAGTAGAATAATTTATAACTGCTTTAACTGGTATCCTTGAAGTACTGCCTTATTTAAAAGAACCAAAACTGTCATAACAATTTAATCACCCCTGATTTGAGGCACTAAGTAAAACAGTGAGGAAGTTAATTTTTGATTCATAAAGTATTCGGTAGATAAAGACAGCTCAATCTTGGTCAAGGTCCCTAACCTGTGTCTGTCTTAACACTTCCAATGCTTGTTTAACTTCTCAAAACTTTAAATCTTTTCAAAATGGTTGCTTCTACTATAGAAACATTTTTAAAAGAAAAAGAGGAGGAAATAAGTTTGTAAATAACTGTAACAGTTTGAAATCTTTGGGTGTTAAATTACAGAAAATCTTGTTTCAAAATAGCTTAAACTTTTTCTAATTTTTTTAAGTTTATTTCGAGAGAGAGTGTGTAAACGAGGAAGGGGCAGAGAGAGGGAGAGACAGAATCCAAAGGCTGTTAGCTCAGAGCCTGACACAGGGCTCAAACTCATGAACCATGAGATCATGACCTGAGCTGAGATCAAGAAGAGTTGGATGCTTAACCAACTGAGCCACCCAGAGTAAAACCCCAAAATAGCTTAAAATTTATGAAAATATACTCTCTCACAAAACATAAGTCTAGTTTCAGAAATACTTCTAAAGTGAGTTCAGGAATATTACTGAACTGAAGATGGCAGAAACAAATGAAAAGATATAATATGCTCACGGCTGAAAGAATTAATATTGTTAAAATGTCCGTGCTATCCAAAGCAATCTATACTCAATGCAATCCCTATCAAAATACCAATATATTTTGCACAAAACTAGAATAATCCTAAAATTTGTATGAAGCCACAAAAGACCCTCAATAGCAAAAGCAATCTTGAAAAAGAAATACAAAGAGAGGTATCACAATCCCAGATTTTAAACTCTACTTCAAAGCTACAGTAATCAAACCAGTATGGCACAGGAACAAAAACAGACACACAGGTCAATGAAACAAGATAAAGATCCATGAAATAAACCCACACTTGTACAATCTACAACAAAGGAGGCAAGAATACAAATAGGGAAAAGACAGTCTCTTCAGTAAATGATGCTGAGAACACTAAAGAGCTACACAAAAAAGAGTAAAACCACTTTCTTTCACCATATTAAAAAAAAAAAAAAACTCAAAATGGATTAAAAACCTAATGGTCTGACCTGAAACCATAAAATTCCTAAAAGAAAATATAAACCATAAGTATTCTGACATCAGTTTTAGCAGTATTTTTTTTTTCTGGATATTTCTCCTCAAGTAAGGAAAACAAAAACAAAAATAAACTATTGGGACTATATCAAATCAAACAGCTTTTGCACAGCAAAGGAAACCATCAACAAAATGAAAGGCAACCTACCGAATAGGAGAAGATACATGCAAAAGATATATCTGATAAGGGGTTACTATCCAAAACATATAAAAAATTCATACAACTCAACAACAACAACAAAATGATTAAAGGGGCACCTGGGTGGCTCAGTCAGTTAAGCCTCCGACTTCGGCTCAGGTCATGATCTCGCAGTTGGTGAGTTTGAGCCCCGCGTTGGGCTCTGTGCTAACAGCTCAGAGCCTGGAAAATGCTTCGGATTCTGTGTCTCCCTCTCTCTGTCTGCCCCTCCCCCGCTTATGCTCTGTCTCTCAAAAATAAATAAACGTTAAAAAAAAAAATGATTACAAAATGGGCAGAGGATGGAATAGACATGTTTCCAAAGAAGACACAAAGACGGCCAACTGACAAAAGATGCTTAATACCATGAATCATCCAGGAAATGCAAATCAAAACCACAGTGAGATATAACCTCCCATCAGTCATAATGGCTAGTATCAAGAAAGACAAGATATAACAAGTGTTGGTGAAGACATGGAGAAAAGAGAACCCTAGTGCACTACTGGTGGGAATGTAAACTGGTGCAGCCACCAAGGAAAACAGTATGAAGGTTGCTCAAAAAAATTAAAAATAGAAATACCATAAGATATCCATTTCTGGGTATTCACCCAAAGAAAGCAAAAAAAAAAAAAAATTCAGAAAGATATATGCACCCCTATGTTTGCTGATGCATTATTTACAGTAGCCACGATATGGGAACAACCTAAGTGTCCATCAATAGATGGATGAATACGATGTTGTATATATATTTATAATGGAATATCACTCATTCATAAAAAAGAATGAAATCTTGCCATTTGGGACAACTGGATAGACCCAGATGGTACTATGCTAAGTGAAATAAGTCAAACAGAAAAAGACAAATACCATAACAAAAAAACAAAACAAATACCAAAAACAAAACAAACAAAAAAAGAAACAGACACATAAATAAGAGAACAAACTGGTGGTTGTTAGAAGCAGGGGCAGGGATGGGGGGAGGAGGAATGGGAGAAATAGGTAAAAGTGAAAAAGAGGTACAAACTTCCAGCATAAAAGAATTAAGTCATGGGGATGAAAAGCACAGCATAGAGAATACAGTCAGTAATATTATGATAACTTTGGTGACAGACAGTAACTACACTTATTGTGGTGAGCATTTCATAATGTATATATAAACATCAAATCATTATGTTGTCTACCTGAAACTAATATAATATCGTATGTCAACTCTACTTCAATTAAAATATATACACACACAAAGAAAAACTAATTCATAGATACAGAGAACAGATAAGTGGTTGCCAGAGTTATGGGTTGAGGATGGGTGAAGATTGTCAAAAGGTATAAACTTTCTGGGGATGTCATGTACATGAGTATAGTTAACAATACTGTAGGGTGTATTTGAAAGCTGCTAAGAGAATAGATCCTAAAAGTTCTCATTACATGAAAAAAAAAAACTCTGACTTTTTGCAGATGTTAACCACAGTTATTGTGATTATTTTGCAATCTATACAAATATTGAATCATTATGTTGTATACCTGAAATTAATATAATGTCATATGCCAACTAGACCTCAATAAAAACAATTTCTTTAATTAAAAAAAAAATTTTAAAGAATTATTGCAGAAGTCTGAAAAGATAGTAAACCAGAAATCTGAAAAGATATTAAATCAGAGTTCTATCACTCTACAATTACTCTTCTCTCAATATTTTAAACATTATGCCAAGATAAGCCTCTCCATTATAATTCTAAATATAAACTCTAATATAATCACTTTAGAAAAGAAATTCTCAATTACAATCAGGGTTTCTAAGGCTAATCTAAATTGATCTACTTACATAAGGACAGGTAAAGCTCTAGGGCTTTTTAATTATTATGTTTTTTTCTCCCTTAAATTGAGCTATAAAGGCTATCCAAAATCACTAGGTGAAAACTTTTTTAAATGTCAACTTGGCTAGCCTAAAGTGCTTAGTTACTTAACCAAACACTAATTTAGATGCTGCTATGAAAGTTACAATTCATCTTCTAAAAATAATAATAATCAATGAATCAATCAATCTTTTAATCCATTTAAGCAAAGGAGATTATCCCAGATAATGAATAGGCATAACTGAATCCTTTGGAAGGCTCCTAAAAACAGGGCTGAGGTTTTCCTAAGAGAGAAAAAAAAAATTCTACCTGTGGACTTGGCTGAATTTTTGCCCATGCCATGGGATTTCTATCTTGATGCTGATGCTCTCTTCCTGTCACCTTGCCATCCAGATTTCAGACTTCCTTTGCCAAGTCCCACACAATCATGCAAAATAACTCCTTGCAATAAATCTTTTAAATCTCCTTGTATAAATGATATATAGAGATATACAGATATACAGATATATAGATATACCCTACTAGTTCTGCCTCTGGTTGAACTCCCAATTTATATACACCACAGTTTAGAATATTAATTTAGAAGTAGTATCTCTTACACTTAATTGGGAAGGTATTTTGTATGTGCAAATATATGGGTGGCCTTACATAATCCTTTTAAAAACTGCAGTAGGTCAACAGAACAACAGTGGTACAACACTGAATCATCCTCTACAGGAGTTACTATTGTTCTACAAGAGCAATGTAGGGGACTATTCTTTTTTATCTAGGTCACAAAGAAAAGGCCTAGGAATTCTTTATGATTTAATCTAAACCTTTTAACACTGGAGATCTTTACATAAATACTATGAAATTTGCAAAGAACACTAAGAATTTTCTCTAGTTCAATGATCATAACAGTCCACTTTTTTTTTTTTTTTTTTTTGCATTTAGAAGGTTGCTGAACACCCTTTAGAAATGAATTCTATATCCTGAATTATGTGTGGAACTACCATCACATTAAGGGGCCACTACTTAAAGGGCATGTCAGCAATGGAACAACCACATACAAGATGGGCTAGAAACAAAGACAAAGACAATCATAATCAACAATATCTGAATCTTACCACAGAGAACACATACTTTATCCTCAAAACAATGTCCCCAGAGGTACAGTTCAACTGACCTATACTGGCTGTTCTTTAATTCTGATCAAGCAAAATTCCCAGCAAGCCTCAGCAGTAGCAAAAGCAGCAGTAGCAATTCAGTTTATTACAGAACTGTAGCCTTACATAACACTCACTTTCCCAGGAAGTCCCAAACAAACCCCCCTGACGGTGCAGGGACAGAAACCTGGCGTGGAAGGTACAAATTGCGGGAGACTGGCTTTCTGAGAAACAGCATGGCCAAGAGGGAACACACATAAAAAACACAGAGACCAAAATCCCAATGGATTAGGACCATGGTAAGACAAATCAAAAGAAAGGTGAAGAAATTCAAATGATAAATTATGGGGAGACAGACACCCACATATAGGAAATAGTGGAATGGCAACACAAGAAGCAAATGGTTAGTAAGAAACACAGCAGCCACACACATGCATCTCAGTACTAAATATGGGAACAAAAGGCATAAATAATATAATCCTGACTCTCTTTGACTATTATTCAAATCTTAAACTGTATTACTGAACAAGAAATTATAAAGCCAGTAACAAAAAGTGAGTTTTAAAAACTTCCTTTTTTGGTAGCCAAGAAACTTTGTGTCAAATCCTGAAACAAAATTACAGTGCTACCTGGCGAGAGGATAAAACTGTGTAGTGCTTTTCAACCTTTTAAGTTACATTTTGTGGAAAGCACAGATCATTCACAAGTTTCTCAAAATGTGAGAAATACAGTGGATAATGAAAGCTATTTGTTGTGCTTTGAGTCTGAAATATAAATTTAATCCTATTTCTTACTCTCTTTCAAGTCACACCCATCTCCAAAAATCAGCATTAGATCCAAAAATGAATCAAAGTTTCTCAAAGCAAGTGGTCTGAAATAACAAGCAATCATTTCAATGTAGATATCTAATACAAGAAAACAAACTGAAAAATGAAACTTTATCAAGGAATTTCTTTTCTGAAATACTAAAATATTTAGTGGGAAGTCACTAATCCATCAAAAGTATTGTATTTTAAAACCTATGCAGTACTGCTGCTGATTTCAGGCCAACACAGAGCAGGGAGGCATGTATCCATGTGAGTATGTAAATGTGTGTGTGTCCTGGGGGGGGGGGGGGGAGGGAAGTGCAGTGCAAACATGAAAAAAGGCACATAATCTCATCTTGAGACTCTAGTAATTTCTTAATTCTGACCTGAAGAATTCTATCCATTCATCTTATCCAGAACCAGAAATACAAATAGAATTAATATCAAAGTAAAAGGAATCTAGCGAGTATGCAACCAGCTATGTTATTAACACTTTCAGTATAGTGAAGAAAAATTGTGAGGATTAAACTTTATTGTTTTGGTTTCTTGAAACTCAAAATTCTATGGGTACAGAATAGGAGAAAAATTAATTCTAGGGGAGTATTAAGTCTACCAGTCACCCATAAATTTTAAACTTAATACAATTTATGAAAGTTGTCTCAGATTTCCCAACCTTCAAGAACATGAAAATAAAATATTCCTAGAAATCAGCTCCAAGAAGCTACAGAGGTTAGTGACTTCACTCTGTCACTGTCATCTCTGACTATTTAAAAGAACATGGGTGGTTAATGAAGTTCTACTAGAAGAACTGCTTCTATGTACGTGTAAATTTATGTTAAATACATGCTGTAAAAGAAGAGGTCAAAAAACAAATACTTAATCTTTAGTATAAAACACTCTAATTAGAGGGAGAAATAAAAGAGCTGTCTAGCTAGATCTATAAGCACAGCTCATTTTAAAGAATTCATCTACTTTACTATGTAGATAAAGTAATTAAAAAGCAAGTAGCTATTTGTACTCTACTGATTAGCCAGTAGAAAACTTCAATTTCTCAATCAATGAATACTTCCTCACTTTCCAATTAATGATGTTGATGTCCAGAGCTTCCTAATATATTTCCATCCTATGTCACCTTTTAGATGTTGCAGCAATGAATTTACAATGACTTATAATAAAAAGTAGAATAAAAAAATAACATAAGCACTCAAGAACCTAAATTCCAAGAGGCAGATACACTGAAAAAGTACACCCCCAAAAGTATACAGTTTTAAAAACATACTTTAATATTTCTAACATAGAGAGTCCACCATTCAGCTTCCCTTTCCTTACCTTTCCAACTCTGCAATCTTCTTATCTTTGTCATTCTTCTCATTTTCCACTTCTTTCAAGATTTCCAAGAGGCGGTCAACTTCTGCCTGGGCCTTGCTAGATTCATCTTTGTACCTGGCAGTCTCTCTCTCCAATTGCTGTATTCGGTCATTCATCTCTGGACTGGCTCTGGCTTCCAATGTTGCCTCATGTGCCTACAAAGAAAAGTGTTCAAATTTCATGATTCACATATAGTGGCAGTGAACACTACAGTTCCAAAGCACTATCTACATTTCAAATTATTTATTTTTTAATGTTTATTTTTCAGAGACAGAGCGTGAGCCGGGGAGGGGCAGAGGGAGAGGGAGACACAGAATCTGAAGCAGGCTCCAGGCTCTGAGCTGTCAGCACAGAGCCCAACACGGGGTCTCAAACTCATGAACTGGGAGGTCATGACCTGAGCCAGAGTCAGACACTTAACTGACTGAGCCACCAAGGCACCCCTACATTCCAATTTAAACATAGTATTATCAAATATCTAATAGCTCATCTTCAATTTATAAAGTTTTTCTCTGCTTAAATATTATATAAATAAAATATTAGTAATAAGTTGAGAAATAATTATCATGAATTTCAAACAGGTTTGGGTTTATATGTACTACTAGACATCTCTGAATATTTATTAGGCCAAAAATCATCATAAGACAAGAGATTTTTCTGAGTCTAGTGATACAAACAAGGCATTAGACTACTATTGACCTCTCCAAGATAATCTCTCCAATCTCTCAAAAAGGCATCACCAGAGATCCACTGCTGATGTTACTATAACCACTGCCAATGCTGAGATCAAATTCGCACTTGACCCTTACTTTCCTTCCCTTTTCCTATATACTGCTTTATCAAACATGTATGAATCACATAGAGCATACAGAATCACATACATTCTGCAGATGAAATACTTCCATGAAAATGAAGTTAGGTTAAGAAAATGGCTATCCACACATAGGTACCTTCCTAAGGCAAGAATTCAGGGTTTTACAAAGTAACATGGAACAAGCAAAGTTAGAAGTCAACGATCACCTTCAGAACCAAGAAGAAAATTTTTATTCAGAATCCTGTTGCAAATGCCAACTAGTAACTCCAATGCATTTTGGAATGCAAAGCAATTTCAATAATTAAAAACTAATTATCAAGTCTTCAATTTTCCTTCTGAATATGTATAATGTATTTAATGAAAAGGTCATAGTGAAGATGTTTCATTTTCCCTTATTTAACAGACAATAGAATATACTCAGTTCTTTAAAAAGGTTTGAAAAAATACTAAAGGAGTAAATATATGTTGTTAAGAAATAATCTGGAAAGTTCTGAAAACTAACTTGAGAAATGTTTCCACAAATTGGGCTAAATGCTTTGTCAAAGCAAAAGCTGTACTTCTAAGATTAAAATCCTGCAATAATTTTTGTTTCAGGTGTAACCAGTTTTAAAAATCCAGTTACTAACAGTGGCCTTTAAAAAAGAGTCCACTGGAGTACTTGGGTGGCTCAGTCAGTTAAGTGTCCGACTTTGGCTCAGGTCATGATCTCACCGTTCATGAGTTTGAGCCCCATGTCGGGCTCTGTGCTGACAGCTTGGAGCCTTGGAACCTGCTTCAGATTCTGTCTCTGTCACTCTCTGCTCCTCCCTTGCTTGCGTTCTTTCTCAAAAATAAACAAACACTAAAAAAAAACAAAAATGTTCACTGGAAGATGTATTTTAATGTGTTAGCAAAATTCTACCTTAAACCAGTGGTGTTAAAAGCCACAAGATAAAATCTAGCATAAAGATAGGTAGGGCGCCTGGGTGGCTCAGTTGGTTAGGTATCTAGCTCTTGATTTCAGCTCAGGTCATGATCTCACGGTTTGTGGGAATGAGCCCCTTGTGGGGCTCGGCACTGACAGCACAGAGCTTGCTTGGGAATCTCTCTCTCCCTCTCTCCCCGTCCCCTGTTCACGCTGTGCTCTCTCTCAAAATAAATAAGCATTTATAAATAAACAAATAAATAAAATGAAAAGAAAGGAGGAAAGAGAGGCAACTCCAAATCAATTAATCATTAAGAATAAAACAAGGCAATGGGGACACCTGAGTGGCTCAGTCAGTTGAGCGTCCGACTTGGGCTTAGGTCATGATCTCATTGTTGACAAGTTCGAGCCCCCTGTCAGGCTCTGTGCTGACAGCTCAGAGCCTGGAGCCTGCTTCGGATTCTGTGTCTCCCTCTCTCTGCCCCTCCCTCACTCATGCTAGGTCTCTCTTGTCTCAAAAAAAAACAAAAACAAACAAACAAAAAAAAAAAAACAAAAAAAAAAAACAAAACAAGGCAAAAGCAGCAGAAATGCAAACACATCTCAAAGCCTGGGGGGGGGGGGGGGGGAGGGGAGGGATTTTGATCTCAGAAACTTTTCAACTTTGTATTCACTCCAAATCTATACTTTCTATGCTTTAGAAAGGAGTCATTTTAGAAAGTCTATAGAATTCCTACTTGAGGAAGGGAGAAGGTCTTGTGCATTCACTTTTTTTTAGAGTAGTAAAAAAACCTCTCATACAAAATACAGAAAAAAACATCTACCTAGGCTTTATGGCACTACTCTGTCATGTCACTTACTGGTCTGAATGGGTGGCTTAAAACTATTTTCAGGACCGAAAAGGAAGAAGAGTCAGGAAGAAAAGAAGAGAAAAAGGTAGAATGAAATGGTATAAGAATAGAACAAACAAGAGAAAAAAAAGTAAAAGGTTAAAAAATATAATTTAAAAAATTAACAATAAAAAAATTTTCTAGGAAGAGAGATTTCTTCCCAGAGGAGAAAAAAAAAAGAAGTTAGCACTTTTTACAATTCTGATAATTCAGAAGTTGAATTTCAAGACTGTTCTTAATAATTTTAAGGTCATTATCTCATGCTGAAGACATAAAATACCCAAATTCATATCTAGGATATAAATTCCTAAGCTAGAAGTAAAAAATGTCTTGAATTTATCATTATCTCAAGATTAGTTCCCTTCTACTACAAACAAAATAGAGAAATTTCTTTGAAAATTTCAATAATAATCAGAGCCTTATGAATAAATATAAGTTAGAACTCCAACCTTATGCCACTTACGGTTTTTAGCAAGAAAATGTGCCAAATATCACTTCATATCAACCTACAAATAAATGTGGGCTCATTTCTGAATTTTCTATTCTGTTCCAGAGCATGAATGGAAGTGGAGCAGAGAGAAAGAGAAGGAGACACGGAATCCAAAGCAGGCTCCAGGCTCTGAGCTGTCTGCACAGAGTCCCACATGGGGCTTGAACCCATGAACCATGAGATCATGACCTGAGCCAAAGTCAGACACTTAACCAACTGAGCCACCCAAGCACCCTTCAGAAAATAGATTTTAAAAGTTTCCACAACCGGGGTGCCTAGGTGGCTCAGTCAGTTAAGCGTCCAACTTCAGCTCAGGTTGTGATCTCAGGGTTCATGAATTTGACCCCCACATCGGGCTCCCTGCTGTCAGCATAGAACCAGCTTCAGATCCTCTGTCCTTCTCTCTTTCTCTGCCCCTCCCCCTTTTGAGAGCACTCATGCATGCTCTCTCTCAAAAATAAACAAACATTTAAAAAAGTTCCCACAACCAAAAAATAAAATAAGCTTTATCTATGTAAAAAAATAAAAATAAACCTACTAGTAAGCTATAAAACAACAACAAAACGTTAACACAAAAAGACAAAGATAACAAAATCCTAGGCCTAATAAGCTACTAAGAAGAATTAAAACTGTAGCAAATTAAAAAATATATATATATGACAATATTTGGTTCTATTTATTTTAGATCAAATTGACATATTAGTTTCAGGCATACAACGCAATGATTTGACTATGTACAGCGTATTGTGAAATGGTCACAATGTACCTAATTAACATCTATTACCACAAACTTACAAATAATTTTCTTCTTGTGATGAGAACTTTTAAGATCTACTTGCTCTCAGCAACTTTCAAATATACAAAAAAGTATTATTAACTACAGTCACCATGTTGCACATCACATCTTCAGGACTTATTTATTTTGTAACTGTAGGTTTTTACCTTTTGAATCCCTTCCCCATTTCACCTATACACCACCACTTCCCACCCCCGGCAACCACCAATCTGTTCTCTGTATCTATGGGTTCAGGTTTTTGTTTTTGTTTTTACATTCCACATGTAAGTGATATCATGTGGTATTTGTCTCTATTTCACTGCTCTGCTTTTAAAATGTGCAAGGGAAGTATTTATTACGAGAATGAGATAAAAATTGTTCTGAGTCTTACATTTTATTGCCTAACTCTTATCTCAATTGTACATTGGAAATACTCATTTACTCTAAGACATATTTTAAAGTCAAAATTGTCTTTTTTTCCTTTCTTGAGAAGTAATTTCCAACGTAAATTAATGACTTTAGAAACACTTTGACAATATATAAAATATTCAAGTTCATCTGACATCTAGTAGAACTAAAAAATCTACATAAGACATGTATACTGTTAACTCAGACTTCTGTGATATACTCTCAAATACCCTGGGAGAGGTAACCTACTGATTCCATAAATATTTATGTATTAATTAATAAAACTAAATCTGATTCCCAAATATAGGCAATAATTGTATTTTTATTGCAGGTTTATTTTAGATGTTATTCTAAATGGCAAAACTCACATATATATCTTCATAAAACAAGAATGAGTAAGTCTGTTCTATATGGAAAACTGCTATAAATTCAGCTCCAACATGTAAAGCACTTGGAAGTCACCACTACCATTCTTAAAATAAGAAAAAACTAAAAAACTGAATATGAGTTACTTTTCTTGGACCTATCAGAGAACTGAGGGCAAAGGGCAAACTACAACTCCAAAATCAAGAGACACAGGCAAATCCAGGGGGTCACAGTTGGGATCTACTTACCCGGAGCAAAGCTGTTGGCAGAAACACTTTAATTGGTAACTTTGAGGAAATACTAGAGGCTGAGTATGGACAAGCATGAGAGTGAGAAAGCCCTAGAAGCTGCAGTTTCAGGGCACACCCACCACTCTTTCACAGTCTTTACCCCCAGGAACCTCACCAAGTTCTCACAGTGAAGAGCTCACAAAAATCCCCTTGTGGTTCTGGTAAGGGTGTGGAGGGGTAATAAATGCCCAAAGCATACTCTACCCAAAGGCAGACTCTCCAGGAGCAAAGATTTTAACAGAGTTTTATCCCACCTGGTAGATGGGCATTCCTCCCATTCTAGCCCCCTCTAGCTAAGGGGGAAAACCTTCATGAAGGTCACAGCGAGGGACAGAGACTCATAAAAGACCAAGACTTAATCATCAGATTATAGAAAGTTTATCTTTTCCCACATCTTACCACCACAACAATAGGGTTCTCGTATGATAACAAAGGGTAACAGCTGAAAGAGCTACAAGATGCAGACTCTCTGAAGACAGAAGCACAAAGTCAACAGAGACAAGGACACTTAGAGGAAACTGAAGCCTCTGACACCTACAGCTACAGCAAACATTAAATACAGCTCAACTTCTAGCCAGATTAAAACCTCACACATAAGCCTATTTACCTCAGTTTCTGCTACCTGATACAACATATCTGGCTTTCAACAAAAAAATTACAAGGTGTGATAAAAGACAAGAAAAGACACAGTCTGAAGAGATACAGTAAGCATCAAAATCAGACTCAGATATTTGACAGAAATGTTGGAATTAATCAGACAGGGAATTTAAGACAACTGATGAAAAGTTAAGGTCCCTAATGGGAAAAGAGACAATATTCAAGAACAAATGGGTGATATAATCAGAGAGGTGAACACTTTAAGAGTCAAAAGGAAATTCTAGGTATAAAAAACCTGTGAGAGAAATTAATGCCTTTGATGGACTCATTAGTAGGATGGATTTGGCTGAAGAAACAATCCGTAAGCATGAAGACAAGTCAATAGAAACTTCCCAAAACAAAAAGATTTTTAAAAATGAAATAAATAAATTAAACACCAGTAGAGAACATCTAGGAACTACAGAGTAATTTCAAAGGTGAAACATATAGATAAGTGGAATACCAAAAGGAAAAAAAGAAATATATTAAGGGCACCTGGGTGGCTCAGTCAGTTAAATGTCCGACTTTGGCTCAGGTCATGATCTCACGGCTCATATGAATTCAGGCCCCACATGGGGCTCTGTGCTGACAGCTCAGAGCCTGGAGCCTGCTTTGCATTCTGTGTCTCCCTGTCTCTCTGCCTCTCCCCTGCTCACTCACTCTCTCTCTCTCTCTAAAAAATGAACATTTAAAAAAATATTTTAAGTAATTATGGCTGAGAATTTTCCAAAATTAATGACATGCACCAAATCAGGAAGCTCAGAACACCAGGCAACATAAATACTCAGCATCTATGTGTAAGCACATCATACTATAACTGTAGAAAATGAAAGACAAAGAAAAAAGGTTAAAAGAAGTCAGAGGGGGAAAAAACACCTCACCAGCAGAGTAACAATGTTAAGAACTACAGTAGACTTCTCATCAGAAATCATGTAAGAAGACAACAGAGTGAAACCTTTAAAGTGTTAGGAAAAAAGCCCACCAACCTAGAATTCTATAACCATTTTTAATATCTTTCAAAAGTGAACAAGAAATAAAGACTTTCTTAGACAAATAAAAACTGAGAAGTTCACAGCCAGTAGACTTACCCTGCAAAAATATATTAAAAGAAGTGCTTCATGCAGAAGGAAAATTATATAGGTCAGAAACTCACATATACATATAGAAAGAAAGAGAACTGAAGAAAGAATAAAGCTAAAATTTCACCTTTTATTATTTTTATTCTTCATCTAAAAGGTAATGATTTTAAAGTAAGGATAGTAATGTATTGGGGTGATTATCACATATGGATAAATGAAATGAATGATAACAATGTCATCAGTGAAGGGAAGAAGGAATTGGGAGGATTCTGTTGTATGGTACCTGCACGACACAAAGTGGGATAACATTTTCTGAAAGTGAACTTTGATTAAAAATGTTCACTGTGTGATTTTTTTGATAGGACACCAAAAACACAGGCAACAAAAGCAAAAATAGAAGTAAAAAGCTTCTATATGAAAGTAAAAAGTAAAAAGCTCCATCAAAGTAAAAAGCTTCTATAAGAAAACTATCAACAAAATGAAAAGACAACTTATAGAATAGGAGAAAACATTTTCAAAACTTACAGCTGACATTCAAAATAAGTAAGGAACTCATACAACTTAATAGCACAAACACAAATAATCCCATTAAAATGGGTGAAAGACTTGAATAGATAGTTCTTCCAAAGAAGAGAGAAGACAAACTATGGCCAACAGGTACATGAAAAGTAGCTGAACATCACTAACCATCAAGGAAATGCAAATCAAAATCACAGTGAGATAACACGTAACACTGGTTAGAATGGCTATCATCAAAAAGACTAGAAATGAGAGTTGCCAAGACTATGGAGAAAAGGGAACCCCTGTACCCCACTGATGGGAATGCAGATTCATACAACCATTATGGAAAACAGTACAAAGCTTTCTCAGAAATTCTTAAATGGAGCTACTATATGATCCAGCAATCCCATCCCTGGATATATATCCAAAAGAAATGAAATCAGTATCTCAAAGAGATAGCTACACTCTCATGTTCACTGTAGCATTACTCACAAGAGCCAAGATAAGGAAAGAATCTAAGTATCCATCAACAGATGAATGGATAAAGGAAATATGTGTCTCTGTGTGTGCATATACTATATATATATGATACATATATATCATATATATCATAAATATTATTTAATCATAAAAAAATTATTTAATCATAAAAATAAGGAAATCCTGCCATTTGTGACAATATGGATGAACCTGGAGGGCATTATGCTAAGTGAAACAAGCTGGACACAGAAAGACAAATACTGTATGATCTCACTTATACGTAAAATCTAAAAAAGGTGAACTCATAGAAGCAAACTAGAATGGTAGTTATCAGGAGCTAGAGGGTAGAGAAATGAGCAGGTGTTGTCTACGGCCATACCACCCTGAACGTACCTGATCTCGTCTGATCTTGGAAGCTAAGCAGGGTCGGGCCTGGTTAGTACTTGGATGGGAGAAATGAGGAGGTGTTGATCAAAGGTTACAAACTTTCAGTTTTGAGTAAATTCTGAGGATCTAATGTATAGAATAGTGACTATACTTAATAATACTGTATTATATATTTGAAATTTGCTAAGAGAGCATATTTTAAAAGCGCTCTCACCACAAAAAAATAAAATAATAACTATGTGAGGTGATAAATGTGTTAACTAGCTTGACTGTGGTAACCATTTTGCAATGTATACATAAATCATCATGTAAACCTTAAATATATACAATTTTTATTTGTTAATTATATCTCAATAAAGTTGGGAAATAAGTAAAAAATGCATACTGCAAACTCTAGGGCAATCACCTGAAAAAACTGAAGAAATACAACTGATATGCTTAAAGGGGCAAGAAAAATGAATTATATATAATGTTCAATTAAAACCAGAGAAGGTAGGAAAAGAGGTGAGAAAAGGCAAAAAACAAACAAAACAAATAAAAACTATACAAATAACCTCCTTGTTGGACTTGGGAACTGTGGAAGCAGTTTAAAAGGAAAATATCAGTAATGAACTAAAATGAAAAGAAACAATGATCCAGAATGAAACAAAGAAAAATATGAAAAGAAAAATGGCCATTACTAAAACAGATAATAAATCAAAGTAGAGGAAAGCCATCAGCCTCCTCTACCCAAAGATAACTTTATTTTTTCTCATAAACCTACAGATAAAGCCTAAGATATAAGAGGCCATGATAACAAGAAGATTAAAAGTAAACAAATAGAAAATGTGGGATTGTCACAAACAGGGGAGTTTAGAATATTAATGAATAACATTACTCTTGATAGTTCCTGCTCTGTTTTATAACTCTGAATACATGTAACAGCTTCACCTTTGATTTTCAGGTATTAAATAGAAAATTATTTCCACCTTTCCAGTGAAGAAAAAAAGCCAACTATCAAATGTGAATTGGTTATAATCGGAGTCCATAATCTCACAAATAGTATTTTCCTACTTATTCAAAAGTAACTATAAGATACTGGATTTTCTTCCTCTCTTTAGCTTAAAAATGTGATTTTGCTTTAGACATACTCTACATGAAATATTCATTATAAGGATATCATGTTGAATACACCCAATATATAGAAAGAGAACATAACTTAGTCTTGGGGAGCCTGGGGAGCTCCATCAGTTTAGCATCTGACTCTTGATTTTGGCTCAGGTCATGATCTCATGGTTCGTGAGATCCATGTTGACATATTGACAGTGAGGATTCTCTCCCTCCCTCTCTCTCTGCCTTTACCCCACTCGCACACGTGTGTGTATACACGCTCTTCACTCACTCTCAAAATAAGTAAACTTTAAAAACAAAAAACATCTTAAAGTCTCAAGACTAGGCTGTACCTGTTTTCATTAGTCATCATATGAATTGGACCCAGTTAATTTCACTGCTCAAAAGTCACAGTTCCAATAACTCACAGAGTTGACAGCTCAGAGATTATAAATACGAAAGTGTTTTGAAACCTACAAACTGCCATATAAATCTTAGAAATAAATCAGAGAAATGGACAATAAATATCTATATCAATCCTAATACTCGCCCCTATGGGTGACTATCACTGCTAAATTATCTCCTAGGAAGCCCGATGCTAATAGAAGAAAAATACCAGATAAATTAAGATTTTTACATTGTGGTCTTATATTTTACTCTTCCTCTGAACTGTCAATTTTCTAAGAATTTGAGGGTTTTCAGTAGTAAAATAAAACAGGGTAAATACACGAAGAGAACTGATGAAGGTATAAATGACATGTTGAACTCTAGGGGATTATTACATCATTGGTAATTTATTACATGTGAACCCTGTAGAGCTTTCTACTATGTTCTTATTTAAGCAAAGTAAGAAAAGTATAAAAATTTTCTTTAACCTTTTTCAACTGTGATTCCATTTTCAGACACTCCTCCTTCTTCTGTTCTAAAGCAATCTCCAGTGTCTTAAGTCGTGAATCCTTTTTCAGTCCTGAGGAAGCCAGGGAAGAAGCATGCTCTTTCAGATCCAAAAGTGAAGCCTAAAAAAAGCAATACACATCTAGAATAAATACTAATTACAAACAAAATGGAAATAAAATTTTTTTAATTTATTATCTTGGTGGCTTATATTTTCTGTTCATTATTATATACTGAAGTTTCCATTTCAAGAACATTCATGGAATATAAAACAATGTTAGCCTCAGCTTTCAAGTCCCAACTAAAATAAGTTGAATTCCCAAGAAATACCAATTGAATTGTGATTTAAGAGTTCTATCGGGGTGCCTGGGTGGGTCAGTAGGATGGGCCTCTGACTTCAGCTCAGGTCATGATCTCACATGGGTTCGAGCCCTGTGTTGGGCTCAGTGCTGACGGCTCAGAGCCTGGAGCCTGCTTCGGATTCTGTGTCTCCCCCTCTCTCTGCCCCTCCCCCACTCATTCTCTCTCTCTCTCTCTCTCTCTCTCTCTCTCTCTCTCTCTCTCTCGGATTCTGTGTCTCCCCCTCTCTCTGCCCCTCCCCCACTCATGCTCTGTCTCTCTCTCTCTCTCTCTCTCTCTCTCTCCTTCAAAAAAAATAATAAACATTCAAAAAAAAATTAAAAGAGGGGCGCCTGGGTGGCTCAGTTGGTTGAGCGTCCGACTTCAGCTCAGGTCATGATCTCACAGTTTGTGGGCTTGAGCCCCACGTCGGGCTCTGTGCTGACAGCTCAGAGCTTGGTGCCTGCTTCAGATTCTGTGTCTCCCTCTCTCTCTCTGCCTCTCCCCCTGCTTGCACTCTCTCTCTCTCTCTCCCCCTCTCAAAAATAAACATTAAAAAAAATTTTTTTAATTTAAAAGAGTTCTATCAGTACATATCCATTCCCACAAAATAAATGGAAGGAGATTGAGCTTTGTGAATAAAGTAGTCACTAGTAGTAGGAGTCACTACTAGTTACTGTGGTAGCTACACCAACATAAATATAAAACACTTTTCCCTTTTAGAAGGGAAGTTCCACTAGAAATAAAAATTACCATAAATTTTTTATGGTAAATTTATTTTTGGGAGAGAGAGAGAGAGAGAGAACGAGTGGGAGAGGGACAGAGAGAGATGGAGACACAGAATCTGAAGCAGGCTCCACGCTCTGAGCTGTCAGCACAGAGCCCAATGCAGGGCTCAAACCCACGAACAACGAGATCATGACCTGAGCCGAAGTCAAACACTTAATTGACTGAGCCACCCAGGCACCCCACCATAAATTTTCTTAAAAGATATAAGAAAGAAAACCCAAGAATGTTTCTAAAGCTCATGTATTATTACATGATCATAAGGCATTAGGTATTTCTACTATTTAGGTCACATTAACAGGATCCTCCCAAAGCAAGGCTACTAAGTCACCCAACTGGTCAGCAATCACTTAAGATTTCTCTGCCAATATTGAGGTACCTAAGAGGTACCATAGGGGTGCCTGGTGGTTCAGTCACTTGGCCATCTGACTCTTGATTTCAGCTTAGGTCATGATCCCAGGGTTGTGGGATTGAGCCCTGTATCAGACTCCATGTTAAGTGTAGACCCTGATTAAGATTTTCTCCCTCTCTCCCTCTGCCCGTCTCTCCAACTCCTGTGCTCTAAAATAAAATTAAAAATTAAAAAAAAAATTTTTAAGAGCTATTGTAAATAAGTTGTCCTCCATTTGCATATTCTTTTCATCTATCACCTTTCTTACCATTAGCACAGTATTTTTCCATGTGTAACTGCTTCAGTTTTTTAGAATCTATAAAAATGTCATTAACAAGTAAGAAACCAACTCATAACATATTGAAAGAGAGAAGACTTAGGAAATGAATGATCCAATCTACTACACCTCTGCAAAGCTTTCCAAAATACTCCTTAAGGTCTTCTGAAAAGGCATACTATAAGAATATTAAGAAAACCTTTTCTCAAATACATTTTTATATGCATTACATAAAGACCATCAACATATACATACAATGCACCAACTAAACAAATCATTCTATTTTGGTGATCTTAACCTCTTTTTCTGAGAGGTCGCCTTGCAATAAGCTGACTTTTTCTTTCAAGTCTTTAAGATCTTTTTTGTAGTTATCAATTTCCTCTTGCTTCTCTCGCTCATCTCTGTCCCGCTGTTCCTTTAAGCGTTCAATTGTCCGCTCCTGATAAGAGAGCACATCAATACATAAGAAAATTCCTTTCCTACTTATATGAGTGTAATTCAGCTTTTAGCTGATAAAATTTCACACTCCCATGCTTCATTCAAAAGACAGTGGTAAGTTGTTAATAATTTACTTTTTAAAGAAGTCATACCTCCTACTCATCTTGCTATAACAAAGATGTGGCTTTGGTCTTTTGACTCCCCTGGGTTTCTGTTCCTATAATCTCAAATAGTATTAGAATCCCCTAAAGTATTCTTTTGGAAAAACCCATTTAACTCCCAAGTATCCAAAAACTTTACGCACGGGCACATGCATGCGCGCGTGCGCGCACACACACACCCCTACCTTAAGGGCAATAGTCAACAAATACTCCTTTTTTATATGTAATTCACATGTTGCCCATAAGGCAATGGAAACAACTCACAATTCACACACCAAAAAAGGAGGAGATTGGGGAGATTATGACATACTGAGCTTAAAGCATAAAAAAGCAGGGTAAAAGAGAGGAGCTGTTAAAACTTCTGTCAACAGATACTTAGGAAGTCTAAAAGTTGAAGCAATTTAAGCATATTTCTGGGTATTATTTCTGAATTTATTCAGGGATCAAGCCTTGATCCCTGGCATACAGTCTGAAGCATTCTGAGTCCAAGACGCTTAAAAAACAGTGACCTTATTCCTTTAAAAAAAAAAAAAAATCCAATTAAAACGCCCCACCAAGATTCCTTAAACCTCCTTCCAAGACATAAACACTTGTCCGGCTGGGCCACTTATTTACTTAGTCAACCATTCCTGAAAGATTAGGTCTGCTCATAAACACAAAATGCAGTAGCAAGGCCAAGACTAGAAAAATAGCAAGTATGTATTAACACATTAATACTAAATGTATTAACGTATTAATACTAAATGTATTAATACTAAAATCCATGACTATATTAGGTACCAGTGTGGTATAGTAAAAGAGAACTAATAATATAGTGCTTCCTGATGGTCAATGTCTAATATTCTACATCCCCAAATTCTAGTTGATGAGATAAATAAAAAGAACTTTTTTTTCAGAAGATAGTAAATGGGGAAAATATGGCTTACTGTTTACAAAGTTCAGCCACTGCCCTCTACTGTGGAATCCATCTTGCCTAACAAGAGATGCTTAAGTTGACAAAAACAGAGTGGATTTTCTTTCCCCTATACTATCTATGTCAGCAATAGTACAGAAAGTTCTTTTCTCTTTTGCCCCAAGGGACATCTTCTGCCTTTTATATCCAAGTCTCATTACTAGAGAAAATTTTACATTAATGAGAAAGCAGAGGAAATGTGTCTATGAAGAGTCCAAACCAGTCACTCACTTTCTCTGCAAGGGCCTCTTCCAAAGTTGTCAAGGCAGTGTCAGTGTTGGTAGTGTCAGCCTGCAAGGATTTGACTCGTTCTTTCAAGCTGCTCATTTGCTTTTCCTTATCTCTAAGTTGCTCTTGAAGATTTTCAATCTGAGCGGGGGGGAGGAAATTAAGAGAAATATAGTCACAATAAAAATAATTTTAAATTGAAAACAGGTAGATCAGGGTTATCTCTGAGTGTGTTCCATAGAAATAATTTAATCCTAAGGGTTTCAAAACTGCATGCAAAATTTTAAAGTTAGAATTTATATCCAGAACAGAGAAAAGATGCACATACACATATATATAAGTCTCTAAAGAAATAAGGAAAGTAGCTAGAGAGAAAATACCCAAGATATAGAGATGGGATGGAGAGAGGAATTATAGAGAGGAAAGACATGAGAAATTGGATTACTTCAATAATGACATTGTAAATCACAGTGAATTGAGGATTAGAATAAGCCAGTAAGACAGACAAATTAGCTGTATAAAGAAAAACTGTTCTTAAACACTAGTGTTAAGATATAATCTTAGATCTTCTTTTATCCAAACAGGAAGCATTTTCAATGAAATTCCTTATTGAAATTATTCATTCCTTCATATACATTATGGAGCTGAACCCATGCTATGGATGGCTCTGTGTGTGATCTATACTAGACAGATTTTATTCTAACAGAGGACAACCATTAGGTGTTTTTAAACAAAGAAATGGTCTGGTCAGTTCTGTCTTTTAGATAGATAATTCTGATGGCTATGGAGAAATAACTTAAGGGGACTTACATGGAAAACAATTAGAGCTTATCAATTCAGGTAAAAGATTTTCAAGACCAGATGAGCTAAGAGAGATGGAAAGGAGGGAGTAGGTTTGAGAAACATGGAGATAGCATGTTATCATAGGAAACTCAAGTACCCATAATGAAAGATACTGAGTAAAAAAATAAATAAAGGGATTGTAGAGAGATAGCCTTTGTAAAAAAAAATTTTTTAATGTTTATTTTTGAGAAAGAGAGTGAGTGTGGGAGGGGCAGAGGGAGCCTGCCTGAACCCACAAACCATGAGATCAAGATCTGAGCCAAAGTGAGATGTTTAACCGACTGAGCCACCCCGGTGCCCCAAGAGACAGCCTTAATAAACTAAAAGAAATAATAAGGCAATTACTGTAGAACTCACAAATTTCATTCATTCATTCAACACATACTTGAGCTACTGCTATAGGCCAGAAACTTTTCTAGGTGTTGAGAATATAGAAGTAATAAAAACAACAAAAATCCCTATCCTCAAAGAGATTACATCCTAATGCAGTAGACAATGAATGAATGAAATAAATATAGAATGTAGGATGGCAATAAGTTCTAGAGAGAAAAATCAAGCTGCAAAATATGATTAGTCTCTTGAGCTAATACTAGAACTAGCTGGTTTACTTTACATGGCTTTCAAAAAGCAACATAAAAGTTATCTCCTTTGAGGGGCGCCTGGGTGGCTCAGTCGGTTGAGCGTCCGACTTCAGCTCAGGTCACCATCTCGCGGTCCGTGAATTTGAGCCCCGCGTCGGGCTCTGGGCTGATGGCTCAGAGCCTGGAGCCTGCTTCCAATTCTGTGTCTCCCTCTCTCTGCCCCTCCCCCGTTCATGCTCTGTCTCTCTCTGTCCCAAAAATAAATAAAAAATGTTGAAAAAAAAAAAAAAAAAGTTATCTCCTTTGAAAAGATTTCCTTGCTTTTACCTCCATGAGAATAAAATGCTCTTTGTATTTTATTACACATATACATGTTATATATACATACACATACACACATGTTCTCCATTCTTTCATATATCTATATGTTTGCCACATTTATCTCTATTCTCCAATCTGTATATACACATTGTAACACTAACCCCTGACCATATTATAATTCTTTGTTTGATACACGTCTTCACAAGTAGACTGGATCCTACACCTCCACCCCAATTTTCTATCATCATATCTGGCACACGTTAGGTCTATTATAAATACTGGTTCATTAATCAGTAAATGAATAATATATAAGCTCACACTTTTAGAGACTGTATTTAGGCATACACATAAACTCCTGCCAAGAAAGTAACTATAAAAGAAGCCTAGATACAATGTTCAGATAACTTTCTGCAGTAATCAATTTAATATAAGCTCTTTAAGGAACTTCCTCATTCTACAGGGGAAGAAAAAATCAAGTCCTTCTCTAAAGTCAATGAGAATTCCACAAGCAGAATAAATAAGCTATGCAAAAACATCTGGTAAATAAGGTACCCTAAATACTGTGTAAGGCTTAGATTTTTATTCATTTTTTTTTTAAGGTAGGTAGGTAGGTTGGTTGGTTTGGTTTGTATTGTTGTTTATTTAGAGTGGGAGGGGAGGGGGAGAGAGAGAGGGAGGGAGGGAGGGAGAGATAGAGAGAGAGAGAGAGAGAGCGAGCACGCGCACAGAGCAGAGGCAGAGAGGGAGGGGGAGAGAATCCCAAGCAGGTACCATGTTGTCAGACCACAGCCCAACGCAGGGCTCAATCTCACAAACCATGAGATCACGACCTGAGCCAAAATCAAGAGACGGACATTTAGCTGACTGAGCCAACCAGGTGCCCCTAGATTTTTATTCTTTAACAAAGAAACAACCATACAGGTAAACCACTGAAATGCTTGAAATGGGTTCCAGTCTTTTCAATGACATTAAAAGTTGAAAACCTACTATCAGAAAAAGACCACCACAAATGAAAACCATTAGTCTACCTTAAATCAGACACTATTATTAGAATCTCATATGGATCACCACTTAGGTATACTCACAACCACTAAAGAGAATTTTGGCACTCAAAAATATAATACTCCATATGCAATGGAGAATGCAATGCCCTGCTTTTACATGTTTAACCAGCTATGCATGTCATTCTGGTTGTTAACATACAAACCTTATTAAACAAAGAAAAGATATGACCATGCTATTAATCAGACTTTCTTGTCAAGAAAAAGCATACAAGAGCCATTATTTAAAATGAAATTTCACAGAAACAACCAAGTTTTACATACAAGAAAATAGAGATTTGTTTTAGGAGACCACCTAATATACAAATAGCCCTTACAAGCATCATAAGGATATCTTTCTTTCTCCCCTATCATCAGCATCTAAGAAAGAAATTAAGAAGTTAAACTGCTAACAATACCACTCCTATAATTTATACATAGTAAAACTATTAAAGGAATCCATTATTCTTTGCTGGCAAAAACGTTTCATAATATACTCAGGTGCAGAAGCTGCTAAACTTGGTAAAATCCCCATTAACACGTTCTCCGTAAGCTACTTTCTTTTTCAATTACCCAGCTGTCTAAACAGATTGTTGAGTTGGAGGAGAGGAAAAGAATGGCTATTCACTTCTAAGGAGGCGGAATAAACATTCCATACTGAAAAGAACTGACAAAATGAAGGACGATGGACAGTAAAATTGCCTCCTTTGGGCAAGCTGCCATCAGCGAGGAAGAGTTGAAAAAGACATAGATATGTGCAAACTAGCCACATAAGCACTGAATAAACCCAAAAGATGCTGTGTGTGGTATCTGGGAGGAGGAGTATGTACAAAAATACTTCTCTTTTAGTTTACCTAGCAACACGATGGATAACATGAAATGTACTAAAAGCTGCTGTTACACACCCTCACTTTGGTGGTGATTCAAAATCGTGTTCTTACCTAATGTTGAAGATGTAAAAGCTGATCACCCGGATAGTCCCATTATCATGTTATTTCAGTATTTATTTGGCAATTTCTATAAAATACACAGTTTCCTATTTCTATACTAAATTCAATTATCCACAGGATCTAAAATAAATGATTTACAAAAAGTTTGGAATACAGTCAAGGAAAAAACTAGAATACAACAGCCAAGAAAAAAACTAGATCAGCTGTGCACATAACTGAATATGAACAATATGGATATTTGGAATCATGTTAAGTAGAAAAATACTCCCCTAAATATACTCAGACTATCTACAAAAACAAAATAAAACAAGACATCTCCACTGTGTAGGAATAGAAACCACAGAATCCTTAAAATAACAAAATAATATAACAATAACAACAAAAATAATAATAAGGGATGCCTGGGCGGCTCAGTTGGTTACGCGTCTGACTCTTGATTTTGGGTCAGGTCATGATCTCACAGTTTGTGAGTTCGAGCCCTGTGTTGGGACCACGCTGACAGGGCTCCTCCCCTGCATGCACACGCTCTTGCTTGCTCTCTCTCTCTCAAAATAAATCAATAAGCTTAATAATAATACTAACGATAATAATTGTGGTGGTGGTGACAAGGAGGAGGTAGTGGTGATAAAAGGGACTACTAACGTTTAAAAAGAACATTGTATGTGAGGTACTGTTGTAAGAACTTTATATATAACAAAGATTTAAGCATCACCAGAAGACTATGAGATAACTACTAGGCAATGCAGCTCTAGAATCCTACTCTTAATCACCATGCTATAAATAATATGTTCTGTGATTAAAAAAAAAAATCAATCATACAAATGACTCAAGCCATCTTTACAGAAACTATCCCTTATTATTAAGTAGTGTTTACTAATAGACATGGTACATTATTACTGTGGTCACTTATACCAAAATCTTATCCCCTACTGAAGAAAAGCATGAATGGTGGAGATAGGAAACCATTGCAAATGCAAAAGTACATCTCCCATGTAAGGAACATATATCCAAATACAATACACTAAAGCTAGTGGGCAGAGGCAAAGACACTTGATAATCAGGACTTCAGTATCATCATACTACTAAAATAGTCAGTTTAGCCTGACTTCCAAGGGGTAGAAGGAAGCTAGTTTGGACTAGAAAGCACTTGACAATGAAATTGCAAAAAAAGATTTTCCTTCACTCACTTGTTTTTAATTACATTGAAAATTAATAAATGATTGTTGTAGAAAATTATTTATTTTATAATTCTATGGGCTTTTTTTGTACTTTCCACAAACCCTATCTGATATAGAAATAGATCATGAAGTACCTATTAGTGTATATTCAATTGCTGCATGAGTTTAAATTCTGTAGAGATCAAAGGAATTGCTGTTTATTCTATATATCTCTGTCCTTGATGACAAATAGGGAAGAGGGGGATCACTCAGGTTTATACATACAGTTTTTTACCATAAAGAACAATGAAGAATTCAAGATTTTTTTTTAAATAACTATTCACAAAAAGATGACATTGCCCTCTCTAATCATAGTATAGCTCTGTCAACTGTGCTGTAGAAAGAAAGAAAGAAAGAAAGAAAGAAAGAAAGAAAGAAAGAAAGAGAGAGAGAGAGAAAGAAAAACCTAATTATTGTATTATACAGAACCTTTTTCTCCTCATACAATTTTTATTTTACAGAGAAAAAATGTATGTAATCAGAGAAAGACTAATGCCGAACGCATGCTACATGTGAATTCATCAAATCTGCATACCAGTTCCACATTGGCACAGATTTCTTCACATCTTTTGTTTTAATTTTATCAGCATTGCCAGTTGTCAGGAACTATCATGTTTCAATGTGAATGATTTATTCCTAGTCAAGTGGAACTGATTACTCTGACTCTAAGGTTCTAATCACTGAGTAAAGGTAGAAGAGACTTCCTCTAGCATACAGTTCTAAGGACAAGGTATCCAAAAAAACACTTCTTGCAATCACCTAGCTACTTTAAACATCATTTAAAGAATGTTTTTGATGATGTCTCCACAGTTGTTCTAAGTAGTCATCAGCATCAATTTACTATGTAAATCAAATTATTCAGAAAGGCTCTGACCTTCACCTACTAGGTTAATAATACCTTTCAATATCAATGACAGAAGTACAGTTTACATGAATGATCATAATCAGGAGCAAAGAGGGATCTACAGTAATTAATAAAATATAAAAAGGAAAAATTCACTAAGTCCCCTAATTTCTAGGCAATTGTCTACTACCCTGTGATCTGGCAAGAAGTACCAACAAGCCCAAACTATACTGGCCTTTAACTTTTACTTGTCCAGGAATGTGTTTCTAGACACAACAAAATCATGAGCAATTCTAAGCAATGTTTTCAATTCAGTTTAGGTTGTGAAAAGCTTCCATATCTATATTGTTAATCACTGTTTATGGTCTTTAATAAGTCCAGCAAAGATTATGGATGGTAACCAATTATTTCTTTGGTTGAGTTTCCTTCTCAACTGTACTGTTCTCTCATCATGAGTTAGAGTAGATTACTGTAATGAAAAAATAGCTGGCTACATCATACTGGGAAAGTTACTTGATCTTTCTAATTATTTTATCTGTAAAACAAAAGAACACTAACATTCCTTCAATTCTAAAATACAACTATATTCTCAGGGGGAAGCTGAGAACATTTAAAAAGTAATAAATTTCATTAGAGTACTACTATATTTTATTTTAAAAACTGTTCAGTTCGAACTATACAGAAGGTGTAGCTATGATCTTTAGGAAAATACATTCAGAATTCACTGCTCCTGACAGATTTCATTAATTGCTGAGAGGGAAAATAAGTTTCCTGATAAACCTGCTCTGGGACAGATAATGGAACTAGGGACCTCTTGCATTAAAACAACTGGATAATATGGAACAAAAGCTGGGGAAACCAAAGGTCACTGCCAGTTAAGATCTGCTTGGTAGACAACTATATAAATGTCTCAAATACTTCTTTTTTATCTGGCAGGCATATATAAAAATTTGCCGGACCTTCCTGTGCTAAAATTGTTCAAAGAGGATCCATAAATGTACAACAGCAATCCTTCTGTTAATAGTGACACTGCACTTAGGAACTCAATTCACATCATCCATACGAATGCTACCCCTTTAAGTTGTATAGTAACAATGGCTATCTAGATAAAACAGTCTTGGAGCACCTGGGGGGCTCAGTCAGTTGGGTGTCCAACTTCAGCTCAGGTCATGATCTTGCAGTTTGTGAGTTCAAGCCCCGCCCACGTCAGGTTCTGTGTTGACAGCTTGGAGCAGGGAGCCTGCTTCAGATTCTGTGTCTCCCTCTCTCTCTGCTCCTCCTCTGCTTACACTTGCCCTCTTGTTCTCTCTCTCTGTCTCTCTGTCTCCAAAAATAAACATTAGAAATTTTTTTTAAAAAGTCTTACATCTAATAGTTCACTACATTTTAGTGATAAAAGAACTCAATATTTTTAAATAACTAATTAAAGCAAGCACACTAGGCTTAGTTTCAAAGAAAAAGCAATCATTCTGTGTTATTTATTAACAATAACAAAGTAGAGAAAAATCAAATACATAACAATAGGTGGCTAGCTAAGTTACATACAATCTATCCACTGAATGTAATATTATGCAACCATTACAATTCATATACTTAAGGATTAAGTGAAGATGTAGAAACCTGCTTTTCATATACTATTAAGGAAAAAGACAAGTTATCAAAAAGTATGTACAATATTACCCCAATTTGAAGGAGGGAAAAGTTTAGTTTTACATAGAATTTTCCTTGTTATAAGGTTTTCCATCTTTTTCAAATATTTAGAATACTTCCTTTCAATGATAATAATAAAAGCAATAATTTTTTAAACATTGTCCAAGAAAGAAATCTTAGGATTTGTGGAAGGAATATGATTAGGATTCTAACAACAGGAGTTCCCTTATCATATGTACTTATCAACTTGAGAAACCTCTAGGGGTTTCTGCAGGACGTGTGAGCAACTCTTTACTTAACCCACATCTTTCACAGGCTCATATTGTGTGGCAAACAAACCAAGCCATCAGAGATTTTGGCGGTTTTCTGCAAGGTCAAAAAAAAAAAGTGGGAGACAACTAATGAATTCAAAGAAACCTAGATTTCCAAAAACCACTGGAAATATAAGGTCTGAAGGAATACTGATAAGATGCTTCACATATTTTGAGTCTAAATTAAAGTTCATCTCACTGAACTTTTTTTTTAATGTTTTTATTTTTGAGAGAGACAGAGACAGAGTGTGAGTGGGGAAGGGGAAGAGACAGAGGGAGACACAATCTGAAGCAGGCTCCAGGCTCTGAGCTGTCAGCACAGGGCCTGACACAGGGCTCGAACTCAATAACCATGAGATCATGACCTGAGCCAAAGTAACTGGGTGACTGAGCCACCCAGGCGCCCCTCACTAAACTTTTATTTTAGCCAAGCCTCCTTTCATGGCCTGTACGCTAACTTGTACTAATACTCAACCCTAATGTGACAAGGCTGGGTTTCCCAGGAAGCAGACCTTGAGATAGATTTTACTTGCACGAAGTTTATTAGAGGGTGCTCTTAAGATTAATACCAGTGGAAAGGAAGGTGGTAGGGAGAGAGCCTTATTGTGCAGAGGGAGAAATTCAGATGCCACAAAGTCCCAAAAGATTCAGATGACCCAATGAGGAACTCTGAATCTGGGATGATCTTTCAGAGTTGTCTCAAGTCAGGGCAATGGATTCAAACCCTTATATCCTCAGAGATAAATTTAGGACATCCATGGAAAGCAGTATGCCTTTATGCAAGGGAGGTCTCTTTAGCCCACAGGGGCTAACAACTAAGGACTATGTCAACAGTACTTCCAGCACCTGGGCGAATACATCCTTAGACCCTCAAGGGGAATATAGGTCACTCACCACAGTATCCACTATATCCAGCAGATATACTCTTTCTAGTTAAATGACAGTTAACATGAAATTGTAACTGACCTCAACTTCCCTTGTATTTGAACCACATACATAATTTTATGGTTTTGTAAAACCTAGAGGCCTTTGTATCTCAAACTTGTCTGTTTCATGGATGGTGGGCATTTTTTTTTTTTGGGGGGGCATTTTTAATCAAGAGTTCATGGATGACCTGGATGTATGATGTCCCAAAAATGAGCTATGTGCATTTTTATATGGAGAGAACCCACGGCTTTCATCAGATTGTCAAAAGGGTAGGGGAAGTGTTAAAGCTCATTCATCAGGGGCATTCTTTTACCCAGAATGTTGTTTAAAATGAATACACACTTCACTTAAAATTCCTCACTTAGCTGCTTTATAAAAAATACTATGTTACTGGGGCACCTGGGTGAGTCAGTTGGGTGCCTGACTCTTGATTTCAGCTCAGCTCATGATCCCACAATTGTGGGACTGAGCCCCACATCAGGCTCTGCTGAGCATTGAGCCTACTTAGGATTGACTGATTCACTCATTCATTCAATCATATTCTCTCTCTCTCTCTCTCTCTCTCTCTCTCTCTCTCTCTCCCCTCCCCACCCCGCCCCTCACCTGCACTTGTGCACACATCTCTCTAAAAAGAAAAAAGAAAAAAAAAAAAAAACAAAAAACCATGTTGCCAAATTTGTTGTATATAAAATAAGAGTCTGGCCTGGGTGACATGCAGGGAAAATAGATCCAAACAACGGTTCCTGGTGTATATGCAATGGAAACCTAAGGATCTTACCAGATTTAATAAATTTTCCTTGGTAGATTTGGATGAATTTTCTAATCCAAAAAACTCCTCTAGGAAAAAAAGGATTAGGAGAAAAAAGTAACCAGATCTGGCAAGTACAGGAAAACAAAGGACAAAACACATGTCTGATGCTTGAAGCTATTTTCTAGTTAGGGTGTACATATTGATATAGTAGAAAGAAGAAACAGCACAAAAAGCTACTCCATCGAAGTCTGATTTATTTAATAACTTCTTCAGGTGGTTAATTATTTCAACTTCTTAACTAAAGTTGACAGGTACCTGGGCATCTATCCAAACAGCCATTCCCACAGGTGAGAATGCAATGCAAGTTAATTCATGTCAAATTATAAGCAGTTCTTAAGCAGAAGAAAATATTGACTGTGCTTCAAAACTTTGATCAGGTATTTTTTTTAATCCTTTGTCCCTCTCTAGATACTTATCTATCTATCTATTTATTACTCTGACAAGTTCCTGCTACAAGGTCTCCTGAGAGACCTGTAAGAATAATCTTTATCATGATAGAGATCTGACCCTTTCCTATTTGCATGCTAACTACCACTTTCCAGTTTAAAATGTGTGCTCAGTCAAAACAAATCAGGGCACTCTGAACTAGAGCTTGTAAGACTCTGAGAGTATTTATATGGCACTCTATCAACAGCAAATGGACCCAGATAAACATAGATCTCCAAGTTATTCACTAAGTATTCAAACACAGTTAAAAGTCAAAGGAAACAGTATTTTAACAAAGGTCAAAATTACTTCTATATTTTACAAAGCACTACAGTATAAGCTCTTAAATAGCTCTTATTTATATTATATTGCAACACTTAAAAATAAAGCATTTATCCAAAGGCTGTATTCTCTCAGGTCCACTGCTACTGCCAACATGGTAATTTTGGTAGAATAAGTTTCCACAATTCTCCAGATGAAGACAAGGCTATTTAAAATCACATCCATCCCTATCCTAGGAATGCAAGGTTGGTTCAAACATACAAAAATCAATCAATATAATGTACCATATGAACAGAATAAAGAACAAAAATCACACAATCACCTCAATAAATACAGAAAAAGCATTTTACAAAGTACAACACTTTTTGGGGCACCTGGGTGGCTCAGTCGGTTAAGCGTCCAATTTCGGCTCAGGTCATGATCTCGCAGTCCGTGGGTTCAAGCCCCGCGTCGGGCTCTGTGCTGACAGCTCAGAGCCTGGAGCCTGTTTCAGATTCTGTGTCTCCCTCTCTCTCTGCCCCTCCCCCACTTGCACTCTGTCTCTCTCTGTCTCAAAAATAAATAAACATTAAAAAAAAAAAGTACAACACTTTTTCATGATAAAAACACACAATAAACTAGGAACAAAAGGAAACTTCCTCAACATGATAAAGGGCATCTATGAAAAAATCCGAAGTTAACATCATACTTAATGATGAAAAATGAAAACCTTTCTCCTAAGGTAAAGAACAATTCAAGGATACAGGCTTCACTACCTCTATTCATCATCGTACTGAACAACTTGGGAATAGCAATTAGGAAAGAAAAAATAAAAGGCAGCTACATTGGAAAGGAAGAAGTATAGCCATCTCTTTGCAGGTGGCATAATCTTACATACAGACAATACTAAAAAAACCACTAAAACACTGTTAGAGCTAATAAACAAGTTTAGCAAAATTGCAAAAGGCAAAATCAATATACAAAGGTCAGTTGTGTATCTGCACACTAAAAATTAATAATCTGCAAATGAAATGAAAACAATTCCATTGGTAATGGCATCAAAAAGAAAAAAATATTTAGGAATAAATTTAAAGAAGTTCAAGACTTATAAATTGAAAACCACAGAACACTGATAAAGGAAATTAAAGACAACCTTGAGAAGTTGAAAGATACTCCATGTTCATCAACTGAAAAACTTGATATTGTCTGGCAATACTCTCCAAATTGATGAGCAGATTCAACACAGTCCCTACCAAATTTCCAAATTTCTTTTTTACAGAAATGGACACACTGATCTCAAAATTCATATGGAATTAAAAGGGACCCCCAAAAGCAAAAAACAATCTTGAAAAGGAACAAAGGTAGAAGATTCACAATTCCCAATATCAAAACCTACTAAAAATCTATAGTAATCAGGGGTGCCTGAGTAGCTTCATCAGTTAAGTATCCAACTTTGGCTCAGGTAATGATTTCATAGTTCGTGAATTCAAGCCCCATGTCGGGCTCTGTGCTGACAGCTCAGAGCCTGGAGCCTGCTTCAGATTCTGTCTCTGCCTCTTTCTCTGCTCCTCCCCCACTGTGTCTGTATCTCTCACAAAACTAAACATTAAAAAAAATTTTTTTTAATCTAGAGTAATCAAGACAGAGTGGTATCACACATGGATAGACATACACCAATGGAATAGAATTAAGAGCTCAGAAATAGAATTAATGTTCAGAAATGAACACACATGTCTACAACCAACTGATTTTTAGCAAGGGTCCTAAGACCATTCAATGGAGAAAGAACAGTCTTTTTTTTTTTTTTTTTATGTTTATTTTTCAGAGAGAAAGAGAGAGAATGAATGAATAGATGAGCGGGGGAGGGGCAGAGAGAGCAAAGACAAAATCAGAAGCAGGCTCCAGGCTCTGAGCAGTTAGCACAGAGCCCGATGTAGGGCTCAAACCCAAGAACAGCAAGATCATGACTTGTGGCCAGAGTCAGACACTTAACCAACTGAGCCACCTGGTGCCCCAAGAACAGTCTTTTCAACAAATGGTGCTGGGACAACTGGATATATCCACATACAAAATAATGAAGTTGGACCCCTACCATACACCAAGAACTAACTTGGAATGGTCAAAGATCTAGATATAAAATCTAAAACTATATAAACTCATAGGGGCACCTGGGTGGCTCAGTTGGTTGAGCATCCGACTTCAGCTGAGATCATGGTTGCAATAGTTCGTGAATCCAAGCTCCATGCTGGGCTCGCTACTGTCAGCCTGTAGGTGCAGAGCCTGCTTCAGATCCTTTATCCCCTTGCTCTCTGCCCCTCTCCCACTTAAGCTCTCTCTCAAAAAATAAAATATTAAAAATAAATAAATAAAACTATACAACTCATTGAAGAAAATGTAGGAGGAAATCTTTGTGACCTTCAATTAGGCAAAGGTTTATTAGATAGGACACCAAAAGCACAAGCAACCAAGAAGAAATCAGATAGATTGACTTTCATCAAAATTTAAAACTCTTGTGCACCAAGGGACTCTACCAAAAAAGTGAAATGATAACCACAGTAGGGGAGATATATTTGCAAATCCCATAACTGATAGGGGTGGAGTCTCCAATATATAAAGACTTTCCAGAACACAACAATGAAAAGATAAATAGCTCAATTTAAAAATAAATAATATGAATAGGCATTTCTCTAAAAGATACACAAATGGTCAAGTACATGAAAAGATGTTCAACATCATGAGTCATTATGGAAATGCAAATGAAAACCACAAAAAGATACCACTACATATCTATTAGAATGGCTATTTATAGAAGAAAAATAACAGATGTTGATAGGAATGTAAAATCATATAGCTGCTTTAGAAACAGTTTAGCAGTTCCTCAAAAAGTTAAACTTGAAGTTAACATCATTTCCATTCCTAGATATATACACAAGAGAAATGAAAACACAAGTTCATACAAAAACTTGTACATCAATGTTCGTAGAATCATTATTCGTAATAGGCAAAAGGTGCAAACAACCCAAATGTTCACAAACTGAAGAATGGATAAACAAAATGTGGTATATTCATTCCAATTCAGCCATTAAAAAGGAATGAAGACTGATGCCTGAATAAAGTACAACAATATGAATGAACCTAAAACCCATTACCTTTAAAAAGCCAGACACAAAAAGCTGCATGCTGTATTATTACATTTATATGAAATATTCAGAACAGCCAAGTCCATAGAGAAAAAGGGTAGGTTAGACATTGCCAGAGGATAGGGGTTATGACTGCTAACAGGAATGGGTTTCTTTTTGAAAATGTTCTGGAATTGAATAGTGGTGATGGTTACACAACCTTGTAAGTATACACAAACAACTGAATTCTACAGTTTAAAATGGTAAATTCTATGTTATGTGAATTATAGCTCTATTTTTAAAAACCCATTTAATTAACCCATAGTGCTGGCTTAAAAGTCAGAATTCCACAACACCCATCAATGAAGCATGAAGCTTCTCTAAGCCTGAGATGTATTCTGTTTTACTCCCAAATAACACAAAACAATTTAGCCAAGTTTCTCTATTCTTAACAGACTTTAAAATCCTTTTGCATTCAATGTATCATCTACACACATATTCAGTCCAATTATCTTCTAGATAGCACTATCTTCCACATTAGAGCACTAATACGCAAACTTTTCATCTAGACAGTTGTACTTCTCACCTGAGGTGAATCTTTAAAATAAATGTGTAGCATTAATTTACCTTCTGCTATGAGTCCACCCTTTGTACCTTTTTTTAACACCTTATTCCTTTGTACTCTTTTTTCGTATTTTTATACCCTGTGATAATTCCTGAACTTGGTAAAAAAATTTCAACTGCTTAGAATTTTTTCTGATTTGAAGGGACTTGTTAGGAACAATGGATGATAGTAGAAACTCTATGAATAACAGATTAAAACACTGAGTAGAACACAGAAACAGAAAAGTTCCTCTTCCATTATGATTAATAAAGCTGCAACATCAAAAGACAACAAAAAAGAGAGGAGTTTTATCACTCTCTCTCTCTCTCTCTCTCTCTCTCTCTCTCACACACACACACACACACACACACTCTGTCTCTCTCTCTCTCTCTCTGTCTGTCTCTGTCTCTCTCTCTCACTCTCATATTCTCAATCTCTTATTCAACATTTTTATTGAATTGGAGCAGATATTTTCCAAAGATGGCCACAGCAATACCTCCCACCTTACATGCTCTTCTGCAATGTGGCTTTGCCATGCCTCCATTAAGAACTGAAGTCTATTTCTTGACCCCCTGAATCAAGATCAATCCTGTGGCTACTATGACAAACAGAATACAGCAAAAGGAATCCTCTGACACTTCCAAACCAATTCATAGCATATAACCCTTAACTCATCAGGCAGCTTCTGCTTCTAACACCTGTGACTGTGGAAATCAGGTGGCACATAGGAAGTGTGACTACTCCTATCATGCTGTGGTATACCCAGGGCATATGCAGAAGCCCTGAGGCAAAAGACATCATGTAACCATGCAGCCAGAGGCCAAGAAGTACCTATGCAGAATGTATGCAAGTGAAAAAGCCAGCTTGGCAGTGGATCATCCAACTGCAGACACCCCTAGCTGTCACCAAACAAATCAGGGACAAACTACTTGAGAGCCCTTCCTAAATTCATGATTCACAAATAAGTAAACAATCTGAAATGGTTCTTTAAGTCACTAAGCCTTAGAAATAGTTCATTTATATAGCAATAGGTTTTTCTCCATCTATTGTAAAGCAATGCTATTGCTATTGCTGTTTTAATTGCTTATATCTGAAATTTATTGTTTCTAGATTATCAGAATTATCAGAATGTAGGGTGATGGGTGCTGTGTTTGTTTTATTGTTTTTATTTTTTCAGATAAAAATGTTCTGGAAGGAGAAGGGATGGTAAGCAGGAATATATCATAACTAAAACAATTTATAACACGGTAAACTTTCCATAGGGAATAACGCATCAATCATTACAAAATGTCACTTGTATAAGATCAACATCACTTAAAAATAGTTATCTGTTGACACACTGGAAGTTAAATTAGACTTTCCAAGTTTAGCTGTTGACCTCCTTAAGGTTTACTTGAAAAAGAGGTGGCAGGGTGGGGAAAGGGAAGGTTATATGAAGACTGACTTTGTCTTCTCTTAATTTTAGCTTCATTAACAGCTGGGTTGTGACTTAAAAATAACATTTAGAAAACACTGCAATTAATCCTTATTAAAAATAAGAATTTTTTAAGGATATTAACTTTCTCGGGGCGCCTGGGTGGCTCAGTCGGTTGGGTGTCCAACTCCAGCTCAGGTCATGATCTCATCGTCTGTGAGTTCAAGCCCCGCGTCGGGCTCTGTGATGACAGCTCAGAGCCTGGAGCCTTCTTCAGATTCTGTATCTCCTTCTCTTTCTGCCCCTCCCCCCACTCACACTCTGTCTCTCTCTCTCTCTCTCTCTCTCAAAAATAAAATAAAAACATACATAAATAAAATATTAACTTTCTCGGAGTAAAATTACTAAATGTTGTTTTTAGTATAAACCATATTCTCCTTTCCATTTTAAGGAAAAAGTGAAGACATGAACACTACCTTAGTCAATACTATGAAGAAAACAAATAAAATATATTTAAAAACTTATTCTTTCTGACTTGCTACCCAAAACTTTCTTTGTTACCCAGTAACAGAGAAAATTTTAAGAACCAATCTATGACCAAACAAACCACCTGCAACCTTCTAATTCTATATATTAATTAACTTTCTGCTACTCTTAAATCTAAACTCTAAACACCAAAACCAACAAAACTGGAGAAACAAGTAAGGCAAAACACAGAAGTTACAGAAGCACAGACGGGAATGATGGTAACATCTGCATCAGCAAATTAAACTCCAAGCAACATTATCATTTATAATCAATCAAGCAAGAAGCTGTACAATTTTAACACAGATTTCTGAATGCAGCTCAGATTCAAATGCTCAATTACATTTTCCAGGTCAGTAATTTACTATAAAGGTAAGAAATTTACTGTAACACAAAACTACTTTAAACCATAGGGGAGAACCCTGAGAAGGAGGAGCCCAATGCTAATCCCATTGTACAGCATGCCTAGCCATCTGCTATTGTCCCATTTTATTCTCTGAGCACAGGGCTATTCCAGTGCACACAAATACATAAACTACCTAGAGAGTTAGAAGATTGTGGGTGGGCAGTGGTGGCTGAGACAGAGTCAAAAATAGTGCAGAGTATGTGACTCACAATCCAGCCACTATCACAGCTGCTACTATTCTCAGAAAACAATGATGTTTTAAATGAATATCTAATATGCCAAAAGTAATGCCAAAGTAATATGCTTCCTGGCATTCCTTCTTAAATATTAAAATATTTAAATATTACTTAAACATACCATTATAAATATTTGTGAAAAAAAATGATTACAAAATGCAGATGTCAGAAATAAGAAAAAAGATGAAAGCAATTAACTTACCCCTCTTCCTTATGGACTAAGTCTCTGTATAAAGAAGCAAAGTAGGTTAAGTGTGCAGAATTAAGACTTTGCTCCAGGAATAGCTGACGTTCTACCTGAAAGGTTGTATCTCACTACCTACTGCAGATAAATTTCTAGTTTTTAACAGTAAATATTCAAGGCCAGAGAAAAGAAAAGTGGAACTCTATTAGTTTCCTAAATAAACTAAAAGGAAAATAAAGATGAGTATATTCACTGAAAACTTTCTCCTTATGTAAGAACTGGAAATAATTGTCCCAGTGACCAGGTAATAGGAGAGTTCATAATAAGAAAGAAAAGTCATTTGTAGACAGTGCTCTACCAGAACCTTGTAAGAATTCCTATTACAAAATGTTTGAAGAGCAAAGGCAGAATTCCAAGGCATGACAATGTGGAAAAGAACACTATTTCATGTTTTCATTCACACTGCTCTCTTAGCTTGGGATGTCTCACTCCTTTCCCATCTGCTTAGCAAACATTCATTCAATTTCACACAAGCTCAAATCTAAAATTCCTTGCTTTGTGCCCCACTATATACTATCTGTATCACCACTTTTTTGACTCCCAGAAATCTAAGACTTTAGATTTCTAAAGTCTTTCTAAAGTCTTTCTGGAGAGCAGAAACCACATCTTATTTGTCTTTGTACTTAGCACAGTGCCTACTATATAGTAGAAGGTACTATGCTGAATGGATGAATGAAGACAGTTTAGGAATACTGGGAAGCCACAAACACAATTTGACTATGCAACTGTAAGTGGATGTGGTAGTGAAGAAATGGAGAAACAGCAAACAATATTCCATTGTGTGTGTGTGTGTGTGTATATATATATATATATATATACACACATATATATATATATGCATGTATATGTATATGTATATGTATATGTATATGTATATGTATATGTATATGTATATATATATATACATTGCTTAGAAATCTAGAAAAATGTATGGGTAGTGGTCCTGAAAAAGCCAAAAACAGTTGAGTGTATCACTGGCTAATAACCCAGGCATCACTATAAGAAAGAATTATACAGAGTGATCTCTCCAATTAACTTAGATTTTTTTTTAAGCTTATTTATTTTACAAGAGAGAGAGAGAGAGAGCACAAGCAGGGGAGGGGCAGAGAGTGAGGGAGAGAGAGAATGCCAAGCAGGCTCTGCACTGTCAACACGTAGCCTGATGTGGGGCTCAAACTCAAGAACCATGAGATCATGACCTGAGCTGAAATCAAGAGTCAGATGCTTAACCGACTGAGGCACCCAGGTGCCCCAACTGACTCAGATTTTTTAAGACAGATATGTAAGAGTCTGAATGAGGAAGAGAAAGAAGAATCTTTAAAATGGCTAGACCTACAAATTTACAAGAATAAAAATTTTTAGATGACAAAAAGAGCTTTGAGAATTGTTTTGAGAAATAAATCTGACAGATGTACAATATACCACAAAAGTCTTTTCTGGCCCTATTCAATATATTATCACTTATATGAAAGTATAAAGAATATGCTCACAGATGGGTAGAAGGCATAAAATTGAAGGAGACAAACTAAATAAATCAAGATTCAAAAAGATCCTCAAAGATTAATTGGCTGAATTTAGCAAAGTAAAATTAAGTAAGAATAAACAATATTAACACCTTCTATCCACAATGTGTAACACTTTATAGGTTCCAAGGTACTTTCATACACATTACATCATCTAACAAAAACCTCCTGAAATAACTATTATACCCTGTCTATAAATGAAAAAACTGAAGGTTAGTGAGTTTCAGAGAGTTGCCAATATCACGTATCAGCTAGGACCAAGAACAGAATATTCATAATGTTCTAATTCTCTCTCTTGCAATTAGATCCAAAATTCCAACTGGTCAAGTAAAGTATGGAAGAAAAATAAGTTCAGACAAATAACTCCCATCAGAAAAATTAAGGGCAAATGAGAACATTGAGAGGAACAGAAATATTTCACCTAGGAAAATAAGATGTGAGGGCTGTCCAAGAGCAAGCTCCCAATATCTAAAAAGTCATCCTACAGAAGGAGAATTATACTTATTCAATATGGCCCCAAGTTAATCTCAATCAGCAAACACTGTAAGTAGCCAAATTCTGGTTCAAGAATAAAGGCTCAAACTGTCCGAGTCATTAATTCATCATAATTGGATACATTTGACCATAAGATGAATGAATTCACTTGCCAGAGAATTCATACAAAAAATTTTAATCAGACAGCTGAACTTCATCAAATAAGCCTCTACATCTGTATCAAACATTGTTTCAAAATGTACAAACAAACTTCTAGAGAAAGATGGCTCTAATTTTAGAATTATAAAATTAGGAACAAATTTAAAGTGAAATGTATGAAAAGTTTTTTCTTTTTTTTTTTTTTAAGATACTTTACTCTCTGGGGCGTCTGGGTGGCTCAGTCGGTTAAGCGTCCGACTTCGGCTCAGGTCACGATCTCGCGGTCCGTGAGTTCAAGCCCCGCGTCGGGCTCTGGGCTGATGTCTCAGAGCCTGGAGCCTGCTTCTGATTCTGTGTCTCCCTCTCTCTCTGCCCCTCCCCCGTTCATGCTCTGTCTCTCTCTGTCCCAAAAATAAATAAACGTTAAAAAAAAAAAAATTTAAAGATACTTTACTCTCTTTTTTTTTTGTTTCATGTTTATTCCTTTACCTTGAGAGAGAGACTGCAAGCTAGGGAGGGGCAGAGAGAGGGGGAGAGAGAGATCCAAGCAGGCTCCACGCTGTCAGCACAGAGCCTGATGAGGGGCTCAATCTCACAAACCCATGAGATCATGACCTGAACCAAAACCAAGAGTCAGTTTTTCTTTTCCAAAGAAAATACAGATATATACAAAGAGAGATGGGGTTTTTCTTCTTAAGCCTTTTTTAAGTTAATATTCAAACAAAGGGAAACTAATAAACACCAATGTACCAACCATGCAAGTTTAACAACACTTAATCTGCTTAGTTATTTTCATTTATGTCAAATAATATTTATTATATACATATATGTTATGAAGTATGTGAATAATAAGTTAAATACATACAAACTCATTCCCTATATTAAGATATTTACATATCCCTCCTTATGCCATTTCCCTTGCCTTCCCTATATCTAGAAGAAATGACTCTGCTGAATTTTTATCCTAAACATTCCTTTGCCCTAAAATAAGAGGCTCCATTGTGTGACTACACCAAATTTACTTATTCATTCTTCTCTTAATGAACATTTGTAGACTGTTTCCCAGTTTTGTTTTGTTATAGCCAAATAAGGCTACTATGAGCATTCCTACACATATACTGGAGTTCATCTAAGGTATCTGTATCGGGGAGGGTATGCTTATGTTTAACTTCATAACTCCTTCCCAAAATATTTGTACCAATTTAAAAATCCAACAGTGCTCTTCAAGAAAACCAGGTGCCATATTTATTGACACTTGATACTGTCACAGACTTCTTAATTTTCACCAACATAGCATAAAAGTACAGGTATAAAATTGTATGTTAATCTGGTCTTATTTTACATTCTCTTGGTTACAGTCAGGGTAAATACTTCTCATATTACCTATGTTTTACTAATATATACATAGGTTATAAAAGTACAAAAGTATGCATCCTGATCCAATATATGAGGGCATTCATAAGTACCAAAATTAAGTGTTCAACTCTGGGACAGAATGGAGGACAATACTATCAAGTAAAGATATGCCAAGGAACATAAACTGTATTTGAATTTTCACTTCTTTTTTTTAAGTTTTTAATTTATTGTAGGGGAGGTGGTAACTAGCAAAGAGAGAGAGAATGTCAAGTAGGCTCTGTGCTGTTAGCACTGAGCCCAACACAGGGCTCGATCTCACCAACCATGAGATTGTGACATGAGCTGAAATCAAGAGTAGAGTCAGATGCTTAACCAACTGAGTCACCCAGGCACCCCTGAAGTTTTACTTAAGCTGAGTAACTACCATTACTCATTATTCTCTATATTCTTTGCATCTCTGTAACAATTAGTTATAAAATGTAAAGAAGATAATATAAATAACATAATCAATAAGCAAGAACATAGAAAACATCATACCTATGACCTTTCTTGAAAACCTATTCAATGGAATTCTAGGGCAATCAAGAATTAAATAAAAATTTAAACCTTGGAGTACAAAGCAGGAAAATGGCAGGGAAGACCCTAGGCTCACCTCCTCCCATGAACACAACTAGATAACTATCAAATCATCCTAAATTCCCCCAAAATCAACCTGAGGATTGACAGAACAAATTCCACAACTAAAGGCAGAGAAGAAGCCACATCCACTGTGCAGCTCCTGGACAGAAGGCAAGCAAACGACCTGGGGGCAAACAGCATGGAAACAGAGATGTGAAGAACACCTGAGGTACACAGTGCAGAAATTATTCACTCTTCTTGGAGCGCTACCCTCAGAGGCAGCATTCATGGAGACACCTCTCTGGGAACAAGGGAGCTTACGAAGCCATTTCCCTCCCCTACCCCCTCATCTTAAACACAGAACCACCTGCAAGAGGCAGCACAGTGCCCAAAGGCTGACTAACTTGCTTACACTAAGCCCCATGCCCCTGGGCTCTAGTGGAACTGCCCTTCTCAGTCACCCTTGCCCCAACCCGAGCATAGCAGGCCCCTCCCCCAGAAGACCAGCACAAAGCCCTGCCCATACCACATCTCTGGACCAGAGAGTTTGGCAAGGCCTCAGTTACAGTGGAAATGATGACAACTCTCATTTCACAAGCCAACCAGACCACACCTAGCTAAAACTCACCACATCCAGGCCAGAGACAAAACACTGCCCACAGGAGGCAAGGAGAGCCTCTGCAGATAACTGACCTGAAGGACAGAACAACCAGAACACAACAGCAGACTGCACAGAGCACACACCAGAGGCAGTCCCTGAGATGCCAAACCCTGGACACTACCTTAACTCTTCTTCGTAAATCCATTACTTTCAGGAGCAGGAGACATTAACTGGCTTTTCTAACACGGAGAAGAAGACAGAGACTTAGACGAAATGCAAACACAGAGGAATTTATCCCAATGAAAGAACAAGATAAAACCACAGCCAGAGATCCAAGCAAAATAGATATAAGGAACATGACTGATGAAGAATTTAAAGCAACAATCCTGAGGCACCTGGGTGGTTCAGTCAGTTGAGCATCTGACTCTTGATTTGATTTCAGGCTCCGTGCTGAGCATAAAGCTTGCTTAGATTCTCTCTCTTTCCCTCTGCCCCTCTCCCCCATTCACACACTCTCTCTTTCTAAAATAAAAAAAAAAATACACATATCCTTAAAAAAACAAAACAACATCATAAGGATACTCATTTGAGTTTGAGGTTTGAGAAAAGAAGACATCAGTGACACCTTTACCACAGAGATAAAAGAGCTAAAAAGAATCCATAAGAGAGAAGAGTGCAATAAATGAGACTAGAAACACACCTGATGCATTGAACAGCAGGCAGGAAGAAGCAGAGGAATGAATTAGAAGAGAAAGTAATGGAAAGCAATGAAGATGAACAAAAGAGAGAAAAAAGAATTATGCAAGACAACAACAGACTTAAGGAACACAGTGACTCCGTCAAATGTAGTAACATTTGTATTATAGGAGTCCCAGAAGAAGAGAGAGAAAAGGGGGCAGAAAAATTACTTGAAGAAGTAATAGCTGAAAACTTCCCTTATCTGGGGAAGGAAATAAATATCCAAATCCAGGAGGCACAGAGAAATCAAGAAAAGCAGGCCAACACCAAGACATACTGTAATTAAATTTATAAAATACAGTGATAAAGAAAAAACTTTAAAAGCAGCAAAATGAAAGAACTCATTAACTTACAACAGAAAACCCATAAGGCTAGCTGGAGATTTTTCAACAGAAACTTGGCAAGCCAGAAGGTAGTACCATGATATATTCAAAGTGTGAATGGGAAAAATCTGCAGCTGAGAACAATATATCCAGCAAGACTATCATTCAGAATAGCATGACAAATAAAGAGTTTCCCAGCCAAACAAAAATCAGAAGAGTTCATGAGCACTATAAGCCAGCCCTGCAGGAAATATTAAAGGGGACTCTTTGAGTAGTAAAAAGAAACCAAAAGTGACAGTATGAAGGCAGGAAAAACAAAAGCAGTAAAAATGAATATTTCTGTAAAAAACAGTCAAGGAACTCACATACAAAGGATATAAAATATAATAACATATACCTATAAATGGGGAGGAGAGGAGAAAAGAATCGGTTCAAACTTGAATGACCATCACCTGAATATAGACTGATATTTGCAGAACACGTTGGTAACATATATATATATACAGACCTAATGGTAACCATACATCAAAAACCACTAATAAACATGCAAAGAATAAAGAGAAAGAAATCCAAATATATCACTAAAGAAAATCAGAAAAACATGAAAAAAAGAAAAAAATGAAAGGATCAGAAAAAATCTCCAGAAACACCCACAAAACAAGTAATAAATTGGCAATAAATACATATCTATCAATAATTTGTTTGAATGTAAATGGACTACATGCTCCAATCAAAAGACATGGGTATCAGAATAGATTAAAAATACAATATCCTTTTATGTGCTGCCTACAAGAGACTCACCTCAGACCTAAAGACACCTCCAGATTGAAAGTGAGGGGAGAAACATTTATCATGCAAATGATGTCAAGTAGCAGGAATAGCAACACTTATATCGGAGAAACTAGACTTCAAAACAAAGACTGTATGTAACAAAAGACGGAATGGCACTATACAGTAATGAAGGAGACAATCCAACAAGATATAACAATTATAAATATATATGCATCCAACATTATTATAATGGCTTATAACACACTGGACCAGATGGATGTAACAGATATGTTCAGAACATTCTATCCTAAAACAGAATACACATTCTTTTCAAGTGCACATGCAACATTCTTCAGAACAGATCACATACTAGGTTACAAAAGGGGCCTCAACAAACACAAAAATTGAAGTCATACAAGAACCTTTTCTAACCACAACAGTATGAAACTAGAAGTCAACCACAAGAAAAAAGTCTGGGAAGACCAGAAATACATGGAGGTTAAACAATATGCTACTAAACAATGAATGGGTCAACTGAGAAATTAAAGAAGAAATAAAAAGTACCTGGAAACAAATGAAAATAAAGACACAATGGCCCAAAACCTTTGGGATGCAGCAAAAGTAGTTTTAAGAGGGCAGTTTACTGCAATACAGGTTTATTTTAAGAAGAAAAATCTCAGATAAACAGCCTAACCTTACGCCAAAAGGAGCTAGAAAAAAGAATAACAAATGAAGCCTAGGGTCAGCAGAAGGAAGGAAATAATAAAAATTAGAGCAGAAATAAAATGATACGGAAACTAAAGAAAAAAAATAGAACAGATCAAGGAAACCAGGAGCTAGTTCTTTGAAAAAATTAATAAAATTGATAAACCTTTGGCCAAACTTGTCAAAAAGAAAAGAGAAAGGACCCAAATAAAATCGCAAAAAAGAGAGGAGAAATAACAACTAACATCACAGAAATACAAACAATTATAAGTGAATATTATGAAAAAATATATGCTAATAATTGGACAACCTAGAAGAAATGGATAAATCCCTAGACTACAAATTACAAGAGCTGAAACAGGAAGCAATAGGAAACTTGAATAGACCGATTACCAGCAAAGAAACTAATAATCAAAAATCTCCCAACAAACAAAAGTCCAGGACCAGATGGCTTCACAGGTGAACTCCAGCAAAAATTTAAAGAAGAGTTACTATGCATTCTTCTCAAACTATTCCAAAAATAAAAACTCCCAAATTCATTCAATGAGGCCAGCATTACCCTGATACCAAAACCAGATAAAGACATCACAATGAAAAGGAAATATAGGCCAAGATCCCTGATGAACGTGGATGCAAAAATTCATGATAAAAACCCTCAACAAAGTAGGTTTAGAGGGAGCATACCTCAACATCATAAAGGCTATATATGAAAAACCCACAGCTAATAACATCCTCAGTGGGGAAAACTGACAGCTTTTCCTTTATGGTCAGGAACAAGAAAGGGATGTCCATTTCTACCACTTATATTCAACTTAGTACTGGAAGTCCTAGCCATAGCAATCAGACAACAAAAAGAAATAAAAGGCATCCAAATAGGCAAGGAAGAAGTCAAACTTTCACTATTTGCAGATGTCATGATATTATGTATAGAAAACTTAAAAGACTCCATGAAAAAGACTGCTAGAACTGACAAATGAATTCATAAAGTCTCAGGATACAAAATCAATCTACAGAAATCTGCTACATTTCTATATACCAACAATGAATCATCAGAAAGAGAAATTAAAGAATCAATCCCATTTACAACTGCACCAAAAACAATTAAGATACCTAGAAATAAACATAACCAAAGAGACAAAAGATCTATACTCTGAAAAACATAAAACATGGATGAAAAATTGAAAACACAAAGAAATGGAAAGACATTCCATGCTCACCATTCAGAAGAACAAATATTGCTTTTTTTTAATTTTTTTTTTTTTTTAAGAGAGAGAATTTGAGCAGAGGAGGGGCAGAAAGAAAGGGAGACATAGAATCCAAAGCAGCTCCAGGCTCTGAGCTGTCAGCACAGAGCCCAACATGGGGCTCGAACTTCAGGGAACTCTGAAGTCAGAAGCTTAACCAGCTGAGCCATCCAGATGCCCCAGAACAAATATTGTTAAAATGTCTATGTTACCCAAAGCAATCTAAACATTTAATGCAATCCCTATCTAAATACCAACAGCACTGTTCACAGAGCTAGAAAAACAATCTTAAAATTTATATGAAACCACAAAAGACCCTGAATACCCAAAGCAGCCTTGAAAAAGAAAAGCAAAGCTGGAGGCATCACAATTCCAGACTTCAAGTTATATTACAAAGCTGCCGTAATAAAAACAGTATGGTACTGGCACAAAAACAGACATACAGATCAATGGAACAGAATAGAAACCCCAGAAATGAACCCACAATTACATGGTCAATTAATCTTCCACAAAGCAGGATAGAATACCCAAAGGGAAAAAAGAATGTCTCTTCAACAAATGGTGTTGGGAAAATTGAACAGCAACATGAAAAAGAATGAAATTGGACCACTTATACCATGCACAAAAAGAAATTCAAAATGGACTAAAGACCTGAATTTGAGACCTGAAACCATAAAAATCCTAGAAGACAACACAGGCAGTAACTTCTTTGACATTAGCCATAGCAACTTCTTTCTAGATACGTTTCCTGAGGCAAAGGGAACAAAAGCAAAACTAAACTATTGGGACTACATCAAAATAAAAAACTTCTGCACAGCAAAGGAAACAATCAACAAAACTAAAAGGCAACCTATGGAATGGGAGAGATATTTGCAAATGAAATATCTGATAAAGGGTTAGTATCCGAAATATACAAAGAACTTATAAAAGCTCAACACCAAAAAAATGAATAACCCAATTATAAAATGGGCAGAAGACATAAACAGACATTTTCCCAAAGAAGCCATAGAGATGTCCAACAGACATATGAAAAGATGTTCAACATCACTTATCATCAGGGAAATGCAAATCAAAACCACAATGAGATATCACCTCATATCAAAATGTCAAAATGGCTAAAACCAACAACAGAAGACACAATAGGTGTTAGTGAGGAGGTGGTGAAAGGAGAACCCTGTTGCACTCTTGGTGAGAATACACTGATGCAACCAGTCTGGAAAATAGTATGGAGGTTCCTCAAAAAGTTAAAAATAGAACTACCCTAAGATCCAGCAATCATACTACTTGGTATTTACCCAAAGAATACAAAAGCACTAATTCAAAGGGATATATGCACCCCTATGTTTATAGCAACCTTATTACAAAAGCCAAGACATGGAAGCAGCCCAAATGTCCATCAACTGATGAATGGATAAAGAAGATGTGGCATATATATACAATGGCATATTACTGAGCCACAGAAAAGAATGAAACTTGCCATTTGCAATGATATGGATGGAGCTAGAGAGTATGCTAAGTAAAATAAATCAGTCAGAAAAAGACAAATATGGTATGATTTCACTCATCTGTGGAATTTAAGAAACAAAATAAATGAGCAATGTAAAAAAAGAGAGGGGGGTGGGGAGAGAGAGGGCAAACCAAGAAACAGACTCTTAACTATAGAGAACTGACAGTTACCAGAGGGGAGGTCAGTGGAGGGATGGGTAAAATAGGTGATGGGGATTAAAGAGGGCACTTGTAACAAGCACCAGATAATGTATGGAAGTGTTAAATCACTACACTGTATACTTAAAACAAATATTACACTGTATGTTAACTAGCTAGAATTTAAATAAAAAATTTAAAAAACAATTTAAAAAAAGAAAAAAAATTTTACCTTGGCAATAGTTAGCTGTGACACTGTAAAACTAGTAACAAACATTAAATTCACTTAAACACAGAAGTAAAAGCTAAACAATATGAATTATAATTATAGTAAAAATGTCTTTCCCCCTTGAAAAGCAACACATTGTAAATCCATAAAGTATTATGGATTCAATAAGACAACAAAGCTTACCAACAAAAATCAAGATGGGAGAGATCATAAGTAAACTATTTTTCATAAAAAGTAGTCAACAGATGCAGATTTTTAAATTTGTTAAATCAAAAATACTAATTTGAAAATATATATACACCCCTATGTTTGCTGTAGCATTATTGATAATAGCCTAATTATGGAAGCAGCCCAAGTGTCCCAACAATAGATGAATAGATGACTGGTGTATATATACATACAATGGAATATTATTCAGCCATTTAAAAAAACGAAATCTTGCCATTTGCAATAACGTGGATGGAGCTAGAGAACATAATGCTAAGTGAAAAAAAAGTCGGAGAAAGACAAATACCATATGATTTCACTCATACGTGGAATTTAAGAAACAGAACGAATAAAAAAAAAACAGACTCTTAACTGTAGAAAACAAATCGATAGTTAACTGAGGGGAAGTGTGTAGGGGATGGATGAAATAGGTAAAGAGGATTAAGAGTATACTTATCACAATGAGCACTGACACAGGTATAGAATCGCTGAATCACTATATTGTATACACTGTATGTTACCTATACTGGAATTAAAATTTAAAAAGAAAAACTAAAAAATAACAAAAATTATTTTAAAAGTAAGCATGTCAGGAGAAAGAGTGATGAGGAGATTATATGCATAATAATTTAAACAATTTATCTTGTTGACAAGATATAGTCAACAGATATTTAAAGTGATCAAATATTTATGTTTACATACAGAAAGCAAATGAAAACCAAACTAATATACTATTGGTAAAATACAGGACATGGTCTTCTGTACTACAAAGAAAAGGTGAGGGACGCCTGGGTGGTTCAGCTGGTTAAGGGTCCAACTCTTGATATCCTCTCAGGTCATGGTATCATGGTCGTGAGATCAAGCCCTGCATTGGGCTCCAAGCTGAGCATGCAGCCTGTTTGGGATTCTCTCTCTCCTTCTCTCTCTGCCCCTCCCATGCTCATGGGCACTGAATGAATGAATGAATGAATGAATGAATAAATAAGAACTGAATGTGAGGTTTAGTAAAGAGAGTTTTATTCCTTGGCTATTAGAGGTTAAAAATAAAAAAAAATTTTTTTACATTTATTTATGAGAGACGGAGAGAGACAGAGCATGAGTAGGGGAGGGGCAGAGAGAAAGGGAGACACAGAATCCGAAGCAGGCTCCAGGCTCTGAGCTGTCAGCACAGAGCCCAACGTAGGGCTCAAACCCATGAACCTTGGGATTACGACCTGAGCCAAAGTCAGACGCTTAACTGACTGAGCCACCCAGGTGCCCCAGGTAGAGGTTAAAAATAAACTGGAACAAGATCGAATATTTCTAATCTGTCATCTCAGTGGAGATGAGCAATAAATACTACTGTCTACTATAACTGTTATCTCAAGAGTATCCCTTACTTAAGCTTAAAAAAAGGGAGGGGAATAATTATTGATACTTTTCTTATTTACTCCAGAGTTAGCCTCTTACAATCATGAGGAACCTACAAGTAACCTACAAAGCGACCTATGAGGCACTTTTCAGAAACAGCAGCATCAAAAATACTATGGACACTAAGCGCATTTACTTTAAAAATTGAATATACAGAGCAGTTTTAACAATCTACCTACTGCAACAACACTTTCATTTACTAACCATAAAAATATAAACAGTGGAATAAGAAAGAAACTTTGACAGAATTTAGGTATAACTTAGTGGTAGGAATGGGGATGTATGGTAAGTGTAGGAAACTAAACTCAGAACACCTGCACCTTACCTTCTTCTGAAGAACATTAACCTTTCGCTCCTTCACATCCAGCATGTCCTTGAGGTCATGTATCTCTCCAGCTTGTGTCCCCTTCTCCTCGGCCATATCCTGAATTTGTTTTGTCTTCTTATTCAGCATGGTTTCCTTCTCTTCCAAACGCAATCGGAGAGCATCCACCTAAGAATGTGACATTTTTACAAATGATTAAATGAAAAGAAAGGAATGTAATTCCTTCCAAATAGATGTGTACAATTGCCCAAATGATACTTATATAGTAAGCGTTCATTAGAATCAATAAAATACCACTCTAAATATAATCATTGCTATTTAGAAACTAAACCATAAACCTTATGAGCAGTTTTGTAACAAAAATAAAATTTACATTAGTTAAATATACGATATAGCAGGATAAATATATCTGAATCAAGGGACAAAATGGAGACTTGTTATAAAGAGACTGAGTTTTGCCACTTCTATAAAAGTAGTATAATCTACAACTATGCTTCTCAAACTTTAGGTGCATTACAACCATCTGGAGTGTTTAAACAGATTGCCAGGCCCAGCCACCAGAGCTTCTGATTCAATGGGTTTAGGGCTCATGAATTAGTTGTGGGTTTTTTTTTTTTTTTTTAAATGAATTAGTTTTTCCAACAAGTTCCCAAATGATTCCACACTGCTTTAGAAATCTAAAATTAGAAAGAAAACCCTAAGTATCAATCACCAAGCATGACACTTACTGTATCACATAATACAAACTAATGGTAGAATGTGATGCTTTTTAGACAGACAATCCCATAATGCACTGAGACATCTGTACAAAGGAAAAAGCAAAGGTCTATTTTCAGACCCCAAGCCTAGTCAGCTGAAGCCTAGCATCCAGTTACCTTTATCCCCCCAAGTTTAACACCTCTCATTAAATATAATTTTCAAATAACTAGAAACCTAATAATAGTGCATATTTTTAAATCCACTCAAAGCAAATTTTATCAAGCATACTCACACATTAAATTTATTTTGGGTTTGTTTCTTTGTTTTGCTTTTCCACTAGATTTAAAGTTCAGCAAATAGTAACACATCTATTATAGCAAACGAGGGAGGTACATACATTTCTTTCATCTTAAGACAGTGTGTTGTTCAACAGAAATATGTTAAGTCCTATGCAAATCACAATGAAACTTAAGCTTTCTAGCAGCTACATTAAAAAATAAGAGATAAAATTAATTTTAATACTGTATCTTGTTTAATCTATCTACAATACTGTCATTTCAAACATGTAATCCATATTAAAAACTATTAATGAGCCATTTTACTTTATATTCTTTGTTTTATACCAAGTCTTAAAAGTCCAATGCATATTGTAATTTTTACATTTACATCATATCTCAATTTGGACTACCATATTTCAAGCCTCAATGGCCACATGTGGGCTGGTGGCTTCCACAGTGAAAGTGCAAATCTAAGACATCAAGTATATTTCTATAAAACATCTTTAACCTAGAACTTGTCCTGTATTATTTCTCCTGGCTAATTAACCAGCCCACAAAGAAAAAACAGGTAGCATGAGTAATGACTCACATTTAAAGTACACCAAAACTCTCAAGGACAATCTAATATTATATCTAAACTATAAGGTATTTGAGACCCAATACTGTGTATGGTAACACTTACTGCTAAGTATTATGGAAAATATCCTATGAGACTAGTCTCATTTGAGACTGCTATAGTTAAGTCATTACATACTTACAAATTATGTTGGTCTGTGCTGGAAAGGAAAAACATGTAAATAAACCAAATTTTACTCTGCTAAACTACACTTCTACCAACCACTTCAACGTCACTAGTCCCACCAAGCCAGAAATTGGGGAAGTAATCTTTTTAGGCTCCATTTATAATTCTTTACCACAAATTCTACCATGTCCCCTCAATAAATACCTGTCACTTCTAATTTTCCTGTATTCTATTTTAATAGGAAATATGGTAACCTTATTATATTCTGGAAAGGTCCACCTAAGAACTTTCAAACTCTTAAATTCTTATTTCTGAAACACAACTGTTTTCTTTCTTCTAGCCTACTAAGTCGTCTCTTTGTGCACAGCATAACCTCTGATCTAAAATCTCTTCTCTATCATTCATCCCTATTCTGGTTTTACTTCTTTTTCTCCCAGCCTGAACAATCATTCAACACAGCCTCATAGCACCTCCTTTTTATTTTAGTCATATTCATTTTACACATCTTTTCTTCTCTATTAAATGGTTTTCTTCATTCTACTCTCAGACTTCTGAACCTTTCTGCATACAGTCATGTATGTGCTTGCCAACCATACCTACGGTAAATTAAAAATCCTCACAATTCTATCCTCAAGCATCATATCTTCTTCACTTGCATTATCCCTGTGGAAAACTTCACTCTCCCCTGGCGACCTGGAAAACTGGGACTGAGAAAAAGTAGCTATAAATAAACAATAGCAGGAATTAAGATTAACTCGTCTGTCTCCAGATCCTCCAATCTTAACCACTAATTCTGTAATACACTACCCCACTAACAACTAGACAAAAAAGAATATATATGATTTCATATATGTAAAATTCTAGAGAATGTATATTAATTACAGTAATAGAATAGAACAGTAATAGATCAAGGTTGCCTGGGAAGAGGAAGAGGAGGGAGTAGTAAAGAATATCAGGGAAAAGTAAAAGAAAGGAATTACAAAGAGATACATGAAAATCTGTAGGACATATTCATTATCTTGACTGTGGTACTGGTTTCACAGGTGTGTGTGTGTGTGTGTGTCAAAACTTACCAGACTGTACATTTTAAATATATGCAGTTTATGTCAATAAATTTTTTTTTAATTTTTTAATGTTTATTTATTTTTGTGAGAGAGAAAGAGACAAAGTGTGAGCTGGAGAGGGGTAGAAAGAGAGGGAGACACAGAATCCAAAGCAGGCTCCAGGCTCCAGGCTCCAGTGGTCAGAGCCCGATGCAGGGCCTGAATCCACGAACTGTGAGATCATGACCTGAGCCGAAGTCAGAGGCTTAACCAACTGAATCACCCAGGTGCCCCAATAAATTTTATTTCTTAAAAAGCAAAAGCAGAAAGTATGGTATTTATTAAGAAAGAAACCAAAAAAAAAAAAAAAAAAGAAAGAAAGAAAGAAACCAACAGACCTTTGCAAGAGAAACGGGAGCCAAGCTCACAGACCCACACATACAGGAACCCATACATATAAAAAACAGAGGTGATACTGCAAGCAGCGAGAAAAGGACAGAGTATTCAATAAACTGTCTTTAAACAATTGGCTACCCATACTGATGAAGGGGGTCAGATCTCTAACTCATACACAAAAATAAATTCTAGGTAAATTAAAGATTTTATATTTGAGAAGCAAATCTTTAAAACTTTTAGAAGGAAAATATAGAAAAATACTTTTAAATTTAAATTTAAAACTTCTGCACATCATGATACTATTTTAGAGTGTTTTATTATTTAATCTGTATTTTATGTGCCTGAAATATTTCATTCTTAACAATAATACTAAAGAAAATACAGGAATATTGATAGTTGCTTTAAAAATGTAGATATTTTATAAGCTGGCAAAATAGGATCCAATACTGAATTTCAATTTTCAAAATTTATGACCATTTACAATCACTCCAAAAAAATTTAAATGCCTAGGTATAAGCCTAACAAAACTTATAAAGGATCTATATGCTGAAAATTACAAATAAGAAATCAAAGAAGATCTAAATGTGTTCTTCTCTTGAATACTTTATGAAATGTAAACGACATGTGTTAAGATAGCCAGCCTATTTAAAATTTTTCTCAGAGATATGGAAAACGAAAAGATTAAAGTGATTTAAAAAAAAATGTGTTTACTGACAAACAGTAGAACTACAATAAATAAAACCCAGTGAATCCAAGAAATATAACAACTAAAAATACACAGTTTTGGTGCCTGAATTCAGCACTAAAGACCTCAGAGCAAGAATTAAAATTCAATGCAAAAAAGATGAATTACATGATTTCCCCAACAGTCCTTTCTAAAGTGCAAGATGACAAAAGTCTTTACATTTCCTTGGTTTTCCATCACCAACCTATTAAAATCAGAAACACTCTACCATGCAAAGAAACAAAAAAGTCCACAAGACAATGTCAGAACTGAATATTGATTCAATTTGAAGAAATGGACCACCACCACAGAGCAAAGACCTTTGTGGAATATGAAATTCACAACCAGGCTGCTTAAGATGCCAAAAGAGCCCATTGACCCTTATCCACTTGGCATTCAGGCATAGCTCAAGCTGGCCTGTGTGGCTACTAATCCTATTTGACAGTATCAGATTTGGTTCCTATTAGCTGAATCCATTACAGGGCATCAGTCACGGTGATTCAAGAGGGTGCTTATTGAAATCACAGTTCTGCACAGTTAAAGAGGTCAAAGTCTTAAAAAAGTACACGTCAGAAAATTTAAAAATAAATCATATACTAAATCATTTGCACCTAATTTCTACATTCTCATTTGTATTTTGTATACTGCATATTCTACTTCTCTCTTTTTTAATGCTTATCTATTTATTTTGAGAGAGGGAGAGAGACAGCAAGCAGGAGAGGGGCAGAGAGAGATGGAAACAGAGAATTCCAAGCAGGCTCTGCGCTGTCACTGTCGAGTCCAATGCAGGGCTCAAACTCATGAACCATGAGATCATGACCTGAGCGAAAGAAGTGGGACATTTAACCGACTGAGCCACCCATGTGCCCCTGAATATTCTACTTCAAACACATATACTACATATCCCAATAAACACAAGCAAAGACAAAGCAACCTCCTAAAAGACATTTCACTCAATATCCCTGAAATATATTATTGAATTCTTATTATAAAGGCAAAAAGTCCAGACATTTAAATTTGTAGATAAGTCTTAACTGCCTAATTTCTTTGTCTCTCAGTTCTTCTCAGCATTAATTTCAGAAAAATGAAATGTTTTCCTTCTGTGGGTAAGAAATCAGAATACAGCAGAAATACATCCCTCAGCATTTCTAAATGTTTCTCATTCTGTTGGTACCAAAGTCTCATAGGACAATAACTATAAGACCTCATATTTCTACTTCTTTACCAAAAGTACCTAGATATCCTAGCTGCATTTGTACATTAGATCCCTCACTCAGCTAAGTGACCTTGGAAATGTGCCAGTGCTAACCAGTCATAGATACCTGCATGCCATTTTGAGGGAATGTCAGGTATGAGACCCACAGGAATTGGTGACTAAAAAAAAGTAAAAAATGAAAACTCTTGTATTAAACATACAAACCTTCAGTGTAAGAGTAGCTGGAAATGCAGGCTTTGGTATAAAATAGATCTCATATAACAAATATTAGGTACAGAAATACTCAAGTCCATAGTAATTAGAATTACTAAATGATCTTGTCTTTACGAAGTATTCAATTCAAATCACTTACTGTAATACACTTTTTCTTGGTCTACTTTTTTTGTGCAATGAAGAATTTAAATGTGTTTGTCTGGAGATCTAAGATAAAAATAACCACAAAAACCACTCTGCTACTACTAGAGTAGTTGCTCTGAATTCTACATTGATCTTTTTGGTTTGGAGTGAGCTAAGTTCACAGTACAATTTTGTGTGAGGTCCATATTTTGCAAACCACAAAAAAACACATTCAGGAAAGCCCCTCAGAGACGAGCTGGACACATAATCATCACCCTAATACCATTCCTGGTAGGAGGAATAAGACCTTGTTTATTCACATCAACTGCACTGGAGGAACAGCATCCACCTAGCTTGCCAAGCGTCAAGGTCTGTGGCAAACAGGTTATGCCAACTTCAAAAACACAGAAGGTTTTTCTCTATAAGATTTTCTCTACCATTGGACATGAACAGAAAAATGGCTACCCGGCTCTTCTGGACTCACTTCTGATCAAAAGCTATCAACTCTCAAGCTATCTTATTTACATCATGAATCTAAATACACAATAGCAGTAGTAACTGCATGGATACAATAGCTTGTTTACTAGAACTCCTATCTTGGCTTTGCCATGATTCACTCCTTTCTGATTCTCTGACCACAACTTTTCAGTTTTCTTCACAGGCTCCTCTGTCATTTTCCCCTCCTCACATCTCACTTTATATAACTTCCTCTGGAGAAACCAATTCAATCCTAGGCTACAGCCACCACATCCATTGTGACAGCTTCCAAATCTTTATTCCTAACCTCAAACAGTTCTAAAACCCTGAGATTTTAACAAAATATTCTACTTAACCCAGATTTCCACTGAATATTTAGTTTAGACTGAGATTTTGGAGTGCCTGAGTGGCTCAGTTGGTTGAATGTCCGACTCTTGACTATGGTTCAGGTCATGATCCCAGGGACAGGGGATCAAGCCCAAGTCAGGCTCTGTGCTAAACGTGGAACCTGCTTGGGATTCTCTCTCTCTGCCCCTCTCCCCCTGCTCACACTCTCTCTAAAATGAATACAACAGAATAGAATAGAATAGAATAAAATAGAATAGAATAGAATAGAATAGAAATTTTTTTTTTAGAACCTTTTCCTTTAAAGAACCTTTAAAGATCCCCTAATGAGATCAAACATTAATGTAGATTAAATCTGATGGTGTTTATTATATTACTTTCTGCATTTCTTTCTGTATTTGGCAGTATTTCATAAACTTTTTAAAAATTACTAATCTAAACTCTGTGTATTTTAAAGCTGATGAGGGGCACCTGGGTGGCTTGGTCAGTTAAGCATCCAACTTTAGCTCAAGTCATGATCTCGCAGTGCGTGAGTTCAAGCCCTGCGTCAGGCTCTATGCTGACAGCTCAGAGCCTGGAGCCTGCTTTGGATTCTGTCTCCTCCCTCTCTTTGCCCCTCCCCCACTCATACTCTGTCTCACTCTGTCTCTCAAAAATAAATAAATGTTAAAAAAAAACTTTTTTCAAGCTGATGAATCAATGCCCAAACTAAGTGATTTGCCCAAGATCACTAAGTATAATTTCCTATCACCACATTTCTCATTAATCTCATCTAGAATGGAGGCTGAATGAAGGACGCTGGACCATAAGACTGACAACACCCACAAGTAAACGTTTTTTTAAAAGGCTATTTTGGCAAACAGCATTGAGCTGTTTAAAGCCTTATACCTGACAAAAAGTTGAAGAGCTCAGAGAAACATCAAAAAGGCCAAGGATGTAGATGTGCCTTTCCACAGTACATAATTTGTACTTTACTCACGAAGACACACACACAGAAAAGTTGCAAATTTAGTCTAAGAAACCAATGTCAATATTGTCTCCACCTGAAAATTCATAGTAAAGACAACACAATAACAACTACACAAAGTATACAGTAATAAGCTATATTCAGCTATGTAGCCTCAGTAGAAATGTTAATGTTGGTCTCTGCAAATCTGATAATGCAGGGCAGTTGGCCAACCTAGTTCTTCTACCCTGACCTCTCTAAGCCTGTAACACTCTAAGTCTGTAACACTTCCTCATTCTGGTACCAGACTAAAATTAAGTAAGCCTTATAATCGTGCCGGAAACCCTCAGAATCACAGAAAGAGACCATTTCCTCATTGGAAGGACCTGGTAAGCTTACCTGATTGAATCTCTCCTCTAAATCCTGGGTCTCTATATCCCTTTTAAGCAGGCTTTTCTAGTATCTGAACACCTCCAGTAAAACTCAGGTACACAGTTCCTCTCCAGAGGCTGCCCATACTCTGCTTTTACCAGGCATAAAAGCTATCTCTTATCCAGAAGTTTTAAAAGAAAAGAAAGAAAAAAAAAAAAAAAAAAAGGCTTTTTCTGTAGTTTTATCCACTGGCCCAAGTTCAACCCCTTAGGCCAGATGCTCTTCTACGTAATAGCCATTCAGATACATGCAGACTATCATGTACTCCCAAGAGCATTTCTTTTCCAAGCTACCCTTCAACTATTCCTTAATATGCCATGATTTCAGACTCTTTGCATCTAAACATGCTTAAGTGTGCCAACATCCTTTAAATCACTGTATCCAGAACTCAATATTTTACGTCTGATTACTTTACCCTTATCTAGGCACTTTCAAAACAAATGAAGATTGCATATGTTTTTTTGTTTTTGAAGGGGTTTTCTGGCAGCCACTACACAGATGCTTTTGTCAGTTTTTATGGGTTTGGTAGATTGATTGATTGATTGGGCTAGCTTTTTGTTGGAGAGAGGGAGAGATGGAAAATTAACAATTTTTACAGTCATCCTTTTAAATTTTTATCCTGCTTGGTTTAGCCCATTACTCTCTTTAAAGATCTTTTGGAATGCTGAATTTCTTATCTAATATGCACATTACCCATCCTTCCTCCATATTTTTTTCCATCTGATTCATTAATAAAAATACTTAACAAGGAAGAGTTAACATTCGAGGGATACATAATAAATACTACCAGAAATTTTTATGTAAGTTAACATACATCATTAAACATCACCTTTTGGGAAAAGTAAATTTATAGTTATGAAAAAACCTAATTACCATCTTATCCAGCTTCCATTTCTCCATCTTATTTACACTGCCTTGCCAGCGCCTTGAAGAGGTATAGGTCTACTACATTTCTCATATACTCCTGATCTTCCAGACTGGAAATCCTAGATATAGGATAATAAACTATAAGATATATCTTATATATCTTACCAGATACAAGAATAATATAAAATTAGCCTGAGATGACCTAATTTTTTTTTTTATTTTTTAAATGTTTTTATTTATTTTTGAGAGAGAGAATGCAAGTGGGGCAGGGGCAGGGAGACGGGGGCAGAGGACCCAAAGAGGGCTCTGCACTGACAGCAGCAAGCCAAATGTGGGGCTTGAACTTGTGAACCCCAAGTTCAGGACCTGAGCCAAAGTCAGATGTTCAACTGAATAAGTCACACAGGTATCCCTGAGGTGACCTAGTTTTAATGTTGACTTTCAGTAATGACCATTTCCACCTCAAGATCCTTCAATATTCCATTCTAAAATAGCACTTAGGGGGCAGGACACCTGGGTGGCTCAGTCAGTTAAGCATCCGAATTTGGCTCAGGTCATGATCTCACAGTCTGTGAGTTTGAGCCCCAAGTCAGGCTCTGTGCTCACAGCTTGGAGCCTGGAGTTTGCTTCGGATTCTGTGTCTCCCTCCATCTCTGCCCTTCCCCCACTCATGCTCTGTTTCTCTCTCTCTCTCAAAAATAAACATTAAAAAATTAAAAAAATAAAATAAAATAGCACTTAGGAAAAAGCTTAGGTGCACAGAGGTGGCAATCCTCTTTGTTCTCTTGTTTGAAAATCATAGTGCCATTTGCTCAAAGCCAATCTTAAAAACTGCTATTATCTTCATGATTCCTAAATGATAATCAATAACTGATTAGTAATTTAATTTGCACCTGGGATTTAAACTGTCCTAGCCAAAAACAAAACAAAACAAAACATTTTACAGCACTTTACAGACTAAGGATGCTTAAAATGTAGACTCTGATTCAAAGGTCTAAAGTATGACTCAAGATTTTGTTTCCAATAAGTTCTTAGGCGAGTAGACACTGCTGATCTCAGAATCACACTTTGAATAGATCTCTTGAATACTTTCTTATAATTTCTCTTCTCACACATCTTGGGTATTCATTTTCATTTTTCCACTATTAGAATATACAACCTACTCTTTTCAGTCCTATGATATTCTTCTGGATGGAGAAGACAAAAGCAATCTAGATGCGGAATTTCACCTGCTCTATCATTTAGCAACCTCATACCAACAAGGAGAAGCAAGTGATAAACTCTACCTTTTATGATCTTTCTCCAAAAGTCTTCACTTTTACTGGATAACCTTAACTAATTTTGAAGTTCTGGTATTAATGACACTATTGTTGTTAGGTTTGTGCCAAATTCTTATATTGATATTTGATTGTTTTTTTTCCTACTTGTCACATTAATAACCCTTTTCTACTATTGTCTCTTGAATCTCACCCATTCTTTGTAGAGACAATTTTTTCTTTTTAGCAGTTCTTTCTATGTGATCCATAGGGAGTAAACTCTCAGTCTGTGGTAGTCTGGAAAAAAGTCTTTCTTTAATCTACTTCGAGTGATAAATGATAGTTTCACCGGGTTCAGAATTATGAACTGAGAGGGCACCTGGGTGGCTCAGTCGGTTAAAGATCTCATCTCAGGTCATGATCTCATGGTTCTTGAGTTGAAGCCCCGCATCAGGCTCTGTGCTGCCAGCTTGGAGCCTCAAGCCTGATTCAGATTCTGCATCTCCCTCTCTCTCTGTCCCTCCCTCTCTCTCTCAAAAATAAACATTTTTTTAAAATTAAAAAAAAAGAAAGAAACAGTTGTCTAAGGTTTTCACTGAACTTTGAAGGTTTTACTCTACCATATTCTCTCTTGCTCCTATTGTTGCTGTTGTAAAGCCTACTGTGGGCCTGTTAATCCCTCATAGGTAAACTATCTTTCCTCTCTCGTGGCTTTTGTTCCTTAATGTTTATTTATTTATTTTGAGAGAGAGTGAGAGTGAGTGGGGAAAGGGCAGAGAGAGAGGGAAAGAAAGAATCCCAAGCAGGCTCCACATTGACAGTGTGGAGCCCAACATGGGGCTTGAACCCACAAACCATGAGATCATGACCTGAGCCAAAATCAAGAGTCAGACATTTAACAGACTGAGCCACCCAGGTACCCCAAATTTCTGGTGGCTTTTAAAATCAGTTTATCTATGGTTTCATTGTGATTTATGGTAGGTGAGGATATCTTCCTGCTCAAGAATTATTTGCTCCTTAACAGAAGGTCCATTCCTATCATCTGGTCAGAAATATTCTCAGCAATTATCTCTTTTAAAATTGCCTCCCATTTCCTCTATCCTCCCCTTTTGAAACTCTCTTATATATGTTAGATTTCTATTTCGACAGACTTCTCTTTAATTTCTATCTTCTTATGTGTCCTATTGCTCTCCGGATAACGTCTCCTCAGATGTATTTTCCAATTCACTGTCTCTGCAGCTCTACTTTGCAGTTTACTACTACATTGTTCTTCCACTTTAGTTATTACGTATTTCTTTTAATAGTTTTAATTAATTTATTTATTTAAGAAAGAGAGAGTGCACAGGAGGGGGAGAGAGAGAGAGAGGAGAGAGAGGGAATCCCAAGCAGGCTCCACACCATCAGCATGGAGCCTGATGCAGGGCTCGAACTCACGAACCATGAGATCATGGCCTGAGCCGAGATCAAGAGTCAGATGCTTAACTGACTGGGTCACTCAGGCACCCCTAGTTATTATATATTTCATATCTAAAACTCTGTTTTGTTCTTTAACAACCTGCCTGGTATTATGTATAGTGTTTTGCCCTTTGTTCATGTTTTAAATCCTTCCTTCATGTATGTAACAATGGTAGTATTTATTGAGTGCTATATGTGCATGCACTAACTCTCATAACATTCTAGAAGGTAATGCTATGCTCACAAATGAGGAAACTGAAGCACAGAAAGTATCAACTTACATTAACAAGTAACTGGCAAAGCCAAGATTAAAAGACACTAAACAACTACAGCTAGTGTTGCCCTTTATTACACTGCTCAGCTTTTACTCACAATGGTCCTGAAACAACAGCCCAATAAGTTGTATTTTTTTCTTCCATTCTAAAGAGTGCTCCTATGCTTACTTCTCCATCCTTTAGTTTAATCATTTCATTTATGGTCTCTTTCTATTATCCAACGTTCCTAAGGGTCTAAACATTCTTATTTGTTCTTACTTTTGATATTGGTTCAGAATAAATTCCATAGGTGATTAACTAATTTGGGGTAGTAAGTTCATTCTAAGCATGGCTCTTATCTGTGGGAATCTGTGTGGACTAGGCTGAAATCTATGTTGGCAGCAGCTATGCATATTCAAACTCAAAGCTCATGAGAAGACACCTTTCCTCCAACTCTAAAACCAGGTAAGTCAGTTTCTAATATTATCAATTAATACTGGTAGGATTAATTTTTTTCTAATCCACTTTTTCTCACAAAAGTCCTAGATTTACTCGGTTTCAAATCTGTACCCCATTTAGGGCCAATGTCTGCTCTCCACATGTCAGCATTAAAATATAAGCCCCTTAGTTACCAAAAAGAATAACCCTTCAGAACAACTGTACTTAGAGTCCTTGTTGACAGATGCTCGGTGTTGGAAGGGATGAGAAAAAACAGAGACATCTGCCCTGTCAGAGAGATAAACCAAAACAACTCTGAGAATCAATGTGGTAAATACACCATACCCGACATACCTCACAGTAGTTACACAGTCAGAATTACTGCTTTCACACTTTCATCAACTTGGAGAAAGAAATAAATTACTCAATCTTCAGTTCACTTAAAACTATCATTGACCCATGCAAAGTTCTATTGTGCCTTATTATTTTTCCATCCACATCCAACATCCATTCCTCCATCAATATGCAGCCATTCTAATATATTTAATATGTAACTGAATATGCATTAACTTAAAAATACAGAGGCTTATTTTTTATACATATTTTTTAACTCATATGAATGCTATATACCTCATTCTCTTACTTCTATATATATCCATGACCTTATGATTACTTCTAAGATCACTGCCTTTGACTTTTACATAGTATTCCATGGTATATACCCACTATATTTTACTTATCCAACCCCTCTAGAAATAACCATTGGGGCCGCCTTCAATTCCTTGTTCTACAGTGAGCACCCTTATAATATATGTTCTCCTGTGAGTCAGTGGGAGCCAACTATGCCATATACCTTACAAGCACTGAATATTAACTCAATTTCTAATTTTTACCAATTTGAACAATGGAATATATTTCATTGTCTCCAAAATTGAGGATCCCATGCTATATTTATTTGCTAACCCTTTAGGCTTCCTTGTTTGTTAATTGCCTACTTAAATCCTCTCTCTCATCCTATAGTCTCTTTTTCTTACTGATTTATAAGCATTGTTTTTTTATTCTATATTCCAATCTTTGTTATTTTGGGAGGGAGTGAAAATATCTTCTAATCAGTCACATATTTGTTAACTTTGCCAGTAGAGTTCTTTCTTGAATTGAAATACTTAAATTTGATGGCGTCATTTAAAATGTATCTTAAATGTATCCCACCTAATATACATTTCATAATTAGGCTTATAGGTTTCCCTTTCACACTGAGGTCTTTAATCAATATGGAGTCCACTGTTTTATCTGGTATGTGATAGGCGGCCAATTTCATTCTCTGTATGTCAATTGTCTAAACATTCTTTTAATCTGCACTAGTTTATGATGGTCCCATCTATATACATGTCTAAACTCTCTTTTTTCCCACTGGTCTATTTGCCCATTCCTTTGCCAGTACTACACAATTCCAGGGTGAATATTCAGGTTGGTTTATGGCTCTGTGGTATATTTTCAAATCTATTAAGGCAGATCTACCCATCTTTTCCTCTTTTTCTTCACTTTAATGTTAGAATAGCTTTATTTGTCAACGTAAGTTTTAAAATTTTTCAATTGTGGTCAAATACACATAACATAAAATTTGCCATCTTCACCATTTTTAAGTGTATAAGTCAATGGTGTTCAGTACATTCACAATGCTGTATTACTAATCTCCATAATTCCCTTCATCTTACGAAACAAAAACTGTTCCATTAAAAAAAAAAAAAAAAAAAAAAAACCTTCTCCATTCTCCCCAGCTCATAGCAACCACCATTCTCCTTCTATCTTTATGAATCTGACTTCTCTAGGTACCACATACAAGTGAAATGATACATTTTTTGTGACTTGTCCATGTAAAACTTAAAGTAAAATGAGTTTCTAAAAAAACACTGCTGAGTATTTTCATTGGAATTGAAAAATATGTAAACACTTATTTGGGGAGAACTGATATCTTACAGTATTAAATCATACCACTTATTGATAACAGATCTCTGAATTTATTTCTTTTTCCTTGTATCCTCTTGTAGAGTCTTGGGCTTTCTTGCTTCTTCTACTTTTTGGAAAACATTAAATATAAAAAATGATTATTTTTTAATGTTTTATAAAGTTCTCCTGGCAAGCCGAGTCACAGGATTTAGAAGGAGATAGGGTTGAGGCTGAATACCATTTTAATTTTCTATAATGATTACTGTTCATGTTTTCTATTAATTCTTGAACCTACTTTGTCATATTTTCCAGAAATGTATTCTTTTGTTCTGTCTTTATAAGCTTATCAGAATATAATTGCTTATAAATGTCTTTTATTATTTTTAAATTGTATGGTGCTAGTAGTTACTTCTTTATCATTCTGTAAGAGACATTCCTATCTGATTAGCCTTTTTAAAACAACACTTAGTTTATTTTATCCTCTACTGATTGCTTACTTAGTATCTGTTACCCTCCATTTTACTGTTTCTTTGGTTTTGTTATTTTTTTCCTAGTTTCCAGACTTATATACTTAGCTTATTTGCATTTATTCTTTATTATTTTCCAATAAACATAAAAACTAGACATTTACCTCTAGATACTAGAGGATTAGTTGTACCCCACAGATTTTCTTTTGCTTTCTGTTCCAGTCTCCTTCAACCCATGGTCATTAAGTAGTATATTTTCAACACTAATTCAAAAAGATACATGCACCCCTATGTTTACTGCAGCATTATTTCCAAAAGCCCAGATATGGAAGTAATCTAAGTGTCCATCAATAGACAAATGGATAAGGAAAACATGATATGTATACAATGAAATATTACACAGCCATAAAAAGGATGAGATCTTGCCATTTGAGACAATATGAATGGGCCTAGAGAATACTATGCTAAGTGAAGTAAGTCAGACTGAGAAAGACAAATACCATATGATTCCACTCCTAAGTGACATTTAAAAACAAAAAAATGAATAAATAAAAAAAGCACAATCAGGCCTATAAATACAGAAGACAAACTGATGGTTGCCAGAGGGCAGGGGAGTGGGGGGTTAGGCAAATTGGGTGAAGGGGAGTGGGAGGTACAGGCTTCTAAATATGGAATAAGTAAGTCACAGGAATAAATGCACAGCATAATGAATACAATGATATTGTAACAGCAACATAATGGAACAGATGGTAACTATACTTGTGGTGGACACAGCATAACATATAAACAAATCACTGAGTTGTACACCTGAAACTTAATGTAATATTATGTGTCGATTATACTAAAAGTACTACATTTTCAGATTCCAAATTTATTTATGGTGCAATTCTTCATTACTGATTTTTTTTTTTTAATTTATTTTTGAGAGAGAGTGTGTGAGTAGGCAAGGGGCACAAAGAGAGGGAACCACAGAATCCAAAGCAGACTCCAGGCTCTGAGCTGTCAGCACAGAGCCAGATGTGGGCTTGACCTCATGAACCATGAGATCATGACATGAACCAAAGTCGGACATTCAACCAACTGAGCCACCCAGACGCCCCTTCATTACTGATTTCTAATTCTGCTACATTGGCGTCAAAGAACACAGTCCAGGTGACTTTAATTCTTGGGAATTTTGACATATCCTCTGTGGCCTAACACATTTGATTTTTATGACTATTCAAGAAGTTCTTAAAAAGTGTTTTCTGTATTTGTTAGTGCAATATTTTACAGAATACCTATTTGAGCTTATTAATGTTATTGAAATTTTCGGAATTGTTTTTTACTTTTGTTTCTTTGATCAAGTTCTGAAAGCAATCTGTACTAATGAGCAACTGCAACTGTTGGTTTCATCTATTTCTCACCACTGTTGTTTTACACACTTAAAGGCAATGCTGTTGGATGCATAAATGTTCACAATCATCTTATTTTCTTGATCTACTGCTCTTTTTATCAGTACCTAACATCGCTCTTTGTGCTTTATAACTTCTTTGCCTTAAAAGATAATTTAATTAATGTTAAAATAAGTGGGAGGGCATATTTTCTTGATAAACCTTTTATTTTTTAAATTTTATCTATTTTTTATTTTTAATTCTGCTATTTTTTGTTTTATGCTTAACTCTTATTGACAAGATATTTCTGTATCTTATTTTTTAGCCCAATTGAGGTCTGTATTTTTTTAAGTTTATTTATTTCTTTAAGTTTATTTATTTATTTTGAGAGAGAGAGGGAGACAGTGCAAGCGGGGGGGGGGGGGGAGTGATAGGGAGGGAGATAGAGAATACCAAGCAGGCTCCACGCTGACAGCACAGAGCCCGATGCAGAGCTTGAACCCACGAACTGTGAGATCATGACCTGAGCTGAAACCAAGAGTTGGATGCTTAACTGACTGAGCCACCCAGGCACCTCGAGGTCTGTATTTTAATCTACGTTTAACTCATTGCATATATTGCCTTTCCCATATTCATACAATTTTGGCCAACATTTTTGGTGTCTACATACCATCTTGTTTCTCCCCATCCTCACTGCCTCATTCTTTTCTATTCTCCACTAGATAGACTAAATTTTATACTGAAGATTTGAAATTTATACACTGTTTTTATTCTCCTAGTATATTAACAGCAATACTTAACACTTATGTTTTCCTGGCATTTTCTCAAGTTTATCATTATTAGCATCTCCACAAACAAGACACGTTCACCACTGTGAATGGTGCTAATTCACCACTGGAGTTGGAAGACTGGTGGTGGTGGCAGGAAGCCCCCCAGATCTGAAAGCCTCTGGTATAGTAATATGTACCTCTACTCTGCCAACACTCTTTCTCTAAAATGATCTTCTACTCAGGTATAGAGAGAATGAGAAGGAAGAAGGGGCACTCAGAAGCTAGACAGGCCATCTTCACAAGCTCACTTGAATACCACACCAATGTTATACTGCAGTACCTGCCCCCACCACTACCCCATGACTCATACCTGGCTAAACACTGCTCACAATGGTAATGGAACAATGATCCACCTAGAACACTGGGAGAGAAACAGTCACTGAAAAATATCCCAAACCACCACATGATGCCAAGTCCTCCTTTATTCTGAGTTGTTTCATATATACACATATATTCAGATTCCACACAAGGAGGCATTATAGCATTATGATCAAGAACATAAGTTTCGGAGTTTCAATTGATCAGACTCTGAATCCCAGGCAGTAAGTCATGTAACCTCCATCTCTCCAAGCTTCAGTGTGCCACCTATAAAACATTATGACAATTCTTATTTGCTAGAAGATTACTGTAATGCTAACTAAGAAAATGAAAGAAAGTATACACCCCTGCATGATATGCAGAAAGCATTTAATGTTAGGTATTATCAAATATGTTTTTTAACTAGATTATCTCTCAAATGCACTCTAGCCCTAAGGGTGTATTACTAACTCTAAATATACTGGGGAAGTCAAAACTCTAGTTTGAAGAGCACAGCATATTGGGGTGCTTGGTTGGGAATGCAAGCAGAAGGTGCATGTCAAACAACAATGCCTAAGCTCCAGTGCCTAAACATGCTAGAGCCTGGGCAGTTCTTTACTTTGTGCTGGATGCTGAGTCTCTGACCAACTATGAAAGAAAAGTCACTTCCTATAAACTGTCAGTAAGAAATGGATGATACCATTCACCTGTAATAAACAGAACTCTAGGGACACCTGGGTGTCATCTGATATTTGATTTTGGCTCAGGTCATGATCTCAGAGTTTATGAGATCAAGCTCTGCACTGAGCATGGAGCCTGCTTGGGATTCATTCTCTCTCTCTCTCTCTCTCTCTCTCTCTGCCCCTACCCCGCTTGTGTGTATGGGCATACTCTCTTTCTCTCTCTCAAAATAAACATTAAAAAAATAAAAAATAAATAGAATTCTAAAATTAAATGTTCTGGAAAACAAAAAAATTGTACTGCTTTGAGGCAATAAGGCTTCCATTATTTTAACATACTGATAAAATCAGCTCTGCTCATTGAGAACTCAAACAAAATAAATTCATTGTAAAGTCCACGGTATGTCATCAAGACTTAGAAACAAGAAAGTGGGCATAAAATAGAAAATTTATTGAAAATATTATATTATAATTTCCTGAAAGTCCCAGGGTATTAGTGAGAGTGGCCCCAAGTGCCAATCAAAAGTAATGTGCTAATTTAAAACTTCATGTAACTCTCAACAATAAAAACAACAATCCTTATCTTACCTAATCCATACCATTAATGTGAGGATCACATAAAACAACAGAGATCAAATAAAAGTGCTTATAAATATTTAAAAATATTTGAAATCCACTGGCATTTAATAATTCCCTCTAAATTCAGAGGAGAGCTACATAATTAAACATCTATTCTAGCCACAAAAACCTTAGGAAGCTGGTACTATCATTATCCTCATTTACAGATGAGGAAATAAAGGATTAAAGATGTAAAGTAATTCATCCAACATCACATAACTAATGAACACAGACAGTTGCATTTCAAATTTAGGTCTGACTCCAAAGCCCATGGTTTTAACCACTATGTTACTAGATCCAGACCACTTCTGTGAAGGTTAACAGATTAGAAGAGATGTTCATAAAACAGGAGCAATTCCAGAGATACTATATATATTGTACACTGCCCATCACAAGAGGGCCTCATTCCCTGGACCATGAACAGGAAAAAAAAAAAAGAAAAGAAAAAAATCAGGTCCTTTCCCATATCCCCATTTTACTTTAAGGATTTTTAAAAACTCCTTGATCCATGTTCTTTTTCACACACGCTTAGCGATGTGAGCATTAGATCAAAGTCCAAGACAGCTGAAGAAATGAGAACTAGATCAGTTAAGAGCAAATTACAGAAAATATATGAGAATTTGTTCAAAGAGCTGGTTCAAACTGCCTTTTATTGGGCTCTCATGAGAAAGATGCTTTGGAAAAAGTGACCCTGGTCAAATGTCACCAAAGTAATTTGAGAAAAAAAGTACATGCTAACAAATAGGCATATCACATTCATATAATCATCCTAGATTCAAAAGGACATTAGCTTTTACACTGTCATCCTTTTGGATGAGATAGTCATATTTGAGCAATTTGTCCTAGTAACTTATAGGGGTAATCACTGAAACTCAGTTACTTCCATAATGGCTAAAAACAAATATAAGAACCATTCAAGAATGACCACAAATAGTCTTTAGTCTCTATGGTACAAGAAATCAATCACAAGCCCATCTGTGTGAGACCTAGCGAATAAGAACATTATTTGAGAGGGGTACAAAGAAAAGGATGGATTGCCAAGAGGAAAAAGTAATTTATTATCGACTGTGACAAGCTTTTAAATGTTTGCATTATCATTAACCAACTGCCTGGTTCTCTGATTCACACACCTGCAACCACCAGCCAATGCTATCACAGTAGTAAACTTGGACATAGGCTCACCTCTAAAACACTGGCACCCTCTTCTGACCTTTTTGCAGTACTGCATGCACACCAGTTACTGGGGTGAAAAATTCTAATAAAGCCATTAGTAATTTTGCAGGTAACATTTTCCAGATAATTTTATATTTGTAATTCCCTGGATGAACATAAAATTAGCTAAATAAACATATGAAATTGCATATCTTTTAAACAAACTTTATGCCAATGAAGAGAAAACCAACTGTGTTCTCTTAATATTTTCAGAGATTATATATTAGCTGATTTTATTACAATAGCTATAATGATGACAATAACGAATAGACAAAGATTTTATTGCGTGCCAGGCACTAGGCTGATGAGGCAGACACTCCTACTCTTGTCATCTTACAGATGTGGGGAAAGTGAGGCACAATGAAGTTAAATAACCCAGGATCATGTACCTGAGAATAAGTGGTAAAGCTGAATTTCAAACTATGGCCCTGCAGCCAAAATCTAATTTTATCCAAAATATCCCTGTGAGGGAAAATGAAGTTATCATGATAACATGAGACATGACTGAAATAGAAACAGTATAGGTTATAAGGAAAATTACAAACATATCATCCAAATCCCTCATTTTCAGCAAAGTCCCAAACTGTACAAAAATAAAATATTACATGAAAGAGTTTTGGCCATTTACCCATTCCTCCTCACTTGAAGATTCTCAATCTTCTGGGTCTATGTTTTTATACCTTCTTTTTACTCCTAATTCCTCTTTTCCCTTTTCTCTAACTATGCCCTTATTTACTTATCTGGTTCTTTAAATGAAAAGAAAAAAACTAATCCACATTGTATGCCTTTTCTTCTATAAAGCAGAACTACTTACCTATTTCTACCTAAATTCCCTATTTCACTATATCTTTAAAAAAATATTTAAGATAGTAAATCAAAATAACATCATGAATTCCTTCTCTTTGATCATTACAATTATGACAGATTCTCATCTGTATGGAATTATTTAGGGTATTCCTACCTAAAATCAGGGCTGAAAAACTGAATAATCTAAGATCTCTAAAAATAATAACTTGATTTTCACACAGGATACGAAGGCACATCATCTAACTATCTATGATTCAAAACAAGATCTATCTAAAACACTTCTAGATTCTGCAGTTTGCCTACATAAAGCTATTCATTATATCAAAAATTAAGAACACTTAATAATCTAAACACAGGGTAACCAAGGTCACTGTCATTCACGACTAGAAAATTCACATGGGTCAGAACAAAATACTCATTTAGATTTCTTTTTAACAACTACCGTTACATTTCATAATGTTAGAAGCACAAACTTAGGGAACATCTAAAGAATTAAAAACATACACAAACTGCACCAGATTTAATTTATTAGATCTAAGAACTGAAACAAGATAGTTACATTTTTACTACAGTAACTGATCACACTGCTAAAGAATTAATCATTACATTATTCATATCTCCCAAATCTAACAAAAACAGCACAGGTAAAGGTGCCAAGGAATTGGAACGTGAAAGGTGCCAAGGAATTGGCTCCCTGAAAATTCCAGAATTCATTTTACCTCGGTCTGTAGGATGGCAGCCCTTTGTTCTTTAGCAGTCAAGGACTCCTTCAGCACTTCAATGTGTTGCTTACTGTCTGAAAACTGGTTTGTGAGTGTTTCTAGCTTTGTCTGTAGGGCTAGTAGTTCTGTGTCCTTTCTGGACAGCTCCTGCTTCACCTGACCAATCTAGAGGAAAAAACAGAACATTGTAAGTAAAAAAGAAATGAAACAATCACCTCTGATCTGAATCTTTTTGACAGATCTGAGTCACAAAATACTAACTATAGCATTAGTTTTATGACAAAACACAATTTATCTTTTTGTATCACCTAATCTTGGATAACCACCCACCACAAAAAACAACAACAACAACAAAAAAACAAAAACAAAAAAAACAGGTTTTCAACAAATAGGGATATCCCAGTTTTCAATTATTGTGTTTCCTAAATACTCTTCAAAATCTCTTAGAAAAAGAATAGACAGAGAAAAATCCCAATTAGACTACTATGAGATAGCAGGAAGCACCTGAATACTATTGTGCTGATCAGTTTTCATTTTATTAAGTCAGACCTCTTAAAACATAAAGCAGGATTAGTGTAGATGTAAAACAGAAGGAAAAAAGAAAACCTCCTAGCATTGCCATTTAAAGCGAAATTTGAAAGCTGCTGCTAGTATACTTTTTATTTTTTCATTCACAAACAAAAGTTTACATAAAATCCTTATCTTAAAAAGCCACCATTAGTGTTTTAAGGCATTATAAACCTGTGCCTTTTAGAAATCACATAATTTTGAGGAGTTAGAGATACTGACCTAAAAAAAGATTCCACCAACAAAGTTCTATCATCTACAACATGTCGTATGAACTAGGTGGATAAAAGTATATGACTTAAATGCATAAAAGCTCAGCCATAAGAATCTACATGTGTAATTTGAATCTGAATTATCTGACAGAAAATCCGTAAGTCAAGAGGCATCCATTCATTCTCCCATAAATTTCTCATCTTAACTTTAAAAAATTTTTATTTCAAACATCTCATTTACATCTAAGAATTTTCTAAATAGGCTCTTATTGTAAATGTACAACAAATAAACAAAAATCAGAATTGCTTTTACATTCTGTCTAGTGCCTAGCAAGGTAGCTAGCTGTGCACTAACAGATTAATGACCAGAAGTATAAATCCCATAAGAAGTCCATAATTTATTTCAGCATTACTGATGAAACGAAAAGTACTTTGTATTTTTTTACATCTACAGAATCTGTACTATAATAATCTGAGGTATAAAGGACAATTTTGAGAACAATTTCACATGAGGAAGTGTGAAATAAATATTACTTTAATTAAAATTAGACTTTTGGGACGCCTGGGTGGCTCAGGTAGTTAAGTGACTGACTTCAACCCAGATCATGATTTTGCAGTTCATGAATTTGAGCTCCATGTCAAGCTCTGTGCTGACAGCTCAGAGCCTGGGGCCTGCTTCAGATTCTATGTCTCTCTCTCTCTCTCTGCCCCTCCCCTGCTCATGCTTTGTCTCTCTCTCTCTCTCTCTCAAAAATAAATAAAAATATTTTAAAAATAAAAAATAAATTAAAATTAGACTTTAAGGAGCACTAAAAATTAATTTCTAATTTACTCTTCTTGCTTAGCAACAAGACAAGCCTTTTCTCATATGCATGAAAATTCTATTTGCAGATTTAATTAATTATTCATTCATTCAACAAATATTTCTATATGTTTATTGTATGCAAACTACTATAGGATACTAAGAATGTCAGTGGAAGATAATTGTAAATGGCAGCTATCTTCATCCTGTAATATACAGATGTACCCTGAGTTACCACATACTGTAATGCTGTGGCATCTTTCATGACATCCCTTTCCTAACAAAAAACACATATTAGTATTTTTCTATCCTTAACATACAGGTTGCACTAAAAATACACTTATGGTATGAATTGATTAGGAGAAATGTTTAAAATTTTATCACTTCCTCAGCTAAAGAACTATTACGGCTTAAAGATTACTCAAATTTCCAACTACTTCCAATCATGTGATTAAAAATAAATATAAAATCCTTGTTTCCTCAGCATCTACATTTTTAAATAATCTTCAAATATTACTATATTGACCATAAAGAATGAAAAAGGAAGAAAATATTCTAAATGGAAAGCAGAGTTTAGAAGCACACATTTTCCATAAAAGTTAGGAGCACAAGGCTTTGCAATCACACCTGAGGATAAGTGTGTCTTTGAGTAATTACCTCTCTAAGTCTTGTTTTCCTAATCAGTAAAATGGAGCAAGTAAACTAATGTTACTGTATTTAGACATTAAATAAAATAATGTATGGAATGTGCTTATCCTGTTGCTTGGTATAACAAAGAAATATTTATAATAGGTAAGGAAAAAAAAAGTAAAGTTATAGATCAACTACTCCTCTAGATAATACAGTTACTGTAAACCAAAACCAAATTAGTCCCTTTTAGACAAAATATGTCACTTTATTATCTGTATTATAAAGTGGTCCATAAATAGCAAAAATATCAAATTAGCACAAGTTTTGTTTTGTTTGGTTTTGTTTTAATAATGCTGCATTCCTGTCTTATCCCACAATTACTTTCAGGAGCAGTTTTTCCTGACATTTGTGTGACATATGTGCACATGGCCTAGCCACAGAGCAGTAAGTAGACTGAAGAGCTTACCAGCACGGGTTCTGGAATCAGACTGCTTACATAAAAACCAAACTCTGCCCCTTACTAACTATATATTTTTTTTTAATTTAAATTTTAGTTAACATACAGTGCGATACTGGTTTCAGGCACTAGTTATATTTCCTAAGCACCACTCTGTTACCTCAGTTTCCTCATCTATAATTTGGGGGTGATAATATACCTACCTTAGCAGGTTATAAATGCTTACTTACATGTTAGCTACTTTATTATTTTTTTATTGTATTTTGAAATGGAATTTAAGTTCTTTAAACAGAAGATTAAACTAGATTTAGACACTTAAAGTATGTTTCATGCTAATTCTAATTTACTAGATAACTCTAAGCAAATCACTTTCTATATATCTGTTCTAAAAAAAGTAACATCTGTTGTAAAATCACCTAATGGTGACTTAAAGATAATACATATGAAGTTAAAGCACTTTACTCAAGAATTTCAAATTCTACGAGAGTCGATATTAAAAGTTCTCATCACAAGAAGAAAATAAAATTGTAACTATGCATGGGTACTATGTAGGATGTTAACTAGACTTACTGTAGAGGTCAGATAGATAGACAGATCTCAAATCATTATGTTGTACATGTATCAATTATACCTCACTTTTAAAAAAAAGAATTTTAAATTCAGATAAACACTACAACCTAGAATATCTACATATTCTTATACCAAAGAAGAGAGATCATCATTCATATAAACAGCAAGTATCTACAAAAGGAAAGGACTTAAGAAAAAACAAATTTTGAAGTACAATCCATACAGTGACAAAAGCAACAATAAAGAACCAGATATAGGGCTTCCAGAACATGTGAAGGCTCACTGCACACAAAGTGACATATGGGTCAAACTGGTGAACATGAGTCGGTTAAAGAGCAGAGCAGGCTGGTTAGTGCTAGTATTGGGCAAAGCTGCCAACCAAAGAGAATGAAAGTATAAGCCACCCAGAAGCCAGAGCCAGCAGGGTCCCACTGTGGGATCACTGCTCACAAAGAGTAAATCTTACGGCAAAGACCTCAGCCTGAAGACCAGCCGCTCTCTTTTTCAGCTCCTCCCCTTGAGCCTCTTTCGAACTTAGCTCCTCCTTCAGTTGTTCTACCTGTCACGACATTGTTATTCTTTTTCACTTATGTGTCAATTTAGGTATTATCTGCTTTTCAGCCAGAGCAGTAACTGGAAATGACAATAATTTAAATAACACAATCAAATCTGTTCCCTTAATTCCCTCTTCAAAGCACCCTAGATGATTCTCTATTTTCATTCACAGGATTTTTTAAATGGACTCAAATGTGCCCATCAGCAAATGGAAAGCAGAAATTATACTGTAGCATATTTTGTTCTCAAATTAGCGTGAAAAATACAAACTAACAGAAAGTTGGATATGTGAATTGTTAAGTTCTAAAATTAACATAAATTGTCAATAGTCACTGATAACAGATTCTTAAAATAATAAAGGAATATTTTACAGACTTTTATGCCAGGTATGGATACCACAGCAAGAAACTAGAAACCAGAGAGGGAGTTAGAATAATGGTGTATCATTCCTTTATAGTTTTCTGTTCTGAGAAACTGGCGAACTAATACAATTGGGATGCAGGAGGTATTTATTTTCTAGCTAATATTTTATCATCACAATTAGATTTTTAATTAAACCAAAACAAACCTAGCAAATTGATAGCCGTAATAAACTAGATCTTCCAATTTGCCTAAATAGGTATAGAATCAAACTAAATGGCTTTGGATCTAAGGAAAAAATATTGTGCCTAGTTAATACATATGAACTGACATGTCTCTCTGGTAGGTATCCTACTATAGATATATCAGAAGTACACATGGGAAACAATAAACCTGATACAAATGGATCTTTTCTAGGGAACGGACCAAAGGGCCTTCCTTTTTATGTAACTGTATTTGAAGGGAAAACATGATTTAAGCCATTTCAGGGGAAAAAAAAAAAAAAAAAAAAAGGTAGGGGGACTGGGTTCAGCCTCTCAGGGTTTGACTATTAAAATACAACTACACAAGAGGTAAAGAACTTGGTGTCTCATGTTCTGAGAAAAACTCAATTTGATGGAATTTATTGAATCACCTCTGAAGTACTAACAGATATAAATGTTAAACTGTGACAATACATTATCAGCATTATACAATGAATAATTTTCTTTTAAGGGAAAACTTGAAATAACTATTTATCAGTAATTCTAACTTTAATTCTGGGAAAGTTCAATTCGAAAGAATTATAAGTCTTCTTCCCTGAAGTTTGATAAAACAATGTGAAGCTCTTCATCATCACTAAGGAAACAGAAATATGTATCAACTTCTCAAACCTCTTTTAAAAATTACAGTATCACACACCATTACCTTATTTTTCATAAATTTAGAATGGCTCCGATAGACCTCCATTTGTTTCATTTCTTCCTCCCGTTCTTCAGTACTCAAGGCTCCATTTGATTTCAGCATTTGAATTTCCTCTTCCAAGTCTCGGAGTCCACGCTCCATAGAGGAAATTTTTGAATCCTGAAGACAATGGAAGATTTAGACATTATTCACAAAGAATCAGAGAAGTTGAAAATCTCAGTCTTTACAGATGTTGAATTCAATAAAGATAAATATGCAGGAAAACTGCTGTCTAGCAACTGGTGTCTTGCTTCTAAATTAATATATCCTTTATGGCCACTTAGGTGAAAGGAAGATAGCTCGTACCTATAATATGATTTTTCCTCTGTCTCCTCCTCCAGTCTGCACCCTTTTGTTTAAAGTTGAGAGTATATGGGCGCCTGGGTGGCTCAGTTGGCTGGGCATCCGACTTTGGCTCAGGTCATGATCTCACAATTCGTGGGTTCGAGCCCCACGTCAGGCTCTGTGCTGACAGCTCAGAGCCTGGAGCCTGCTCCGGATTCTGTGTTTCCCTCTTTCTTTGCCCCTCCCCTGTTCACACTCTCTCTCTCTCTCAAAAAATAAACATTAAAAAAAATGTTTTTAAATAATAAACATTTAAAAAAAATTTAATGGAGTCCACCCTCTCAAACCCTGCTGCTACTTTATCAACTAAGATTATGTAATATTCTAAATACTTGGTTGTCATTTCAACAATCTTCACTAGTAGAGTCCATCTTAAGAAACCACTCACTTTGCTCCTCTATAAGAAGCTACTCCTCAAATGTTCAAGTTTTAGCATAAGATTCAATAAACTCAGTCACATCTTCATGCTCCACTTCTGATTCTAGTTCTCTTGCTATATCTACTCCATTTGCAGCTCTTCTTCCACTGAAGTTTTGGACCCCTCACAGTCATCCAAGAGGGTTGGAATCAACTTCTTCCAAACTCCTGTTCAGGTTGATATTTTTACTTCTTCCCATGAATCACAAATGTTCTTACTGGCATCAGGAATGGCAAATCCTTTCCATAAGGTTTTCAATTTACGTGGCCCAGATCTTTCATAGGAATCACTATCTATGGCAGCTGTAGCCTCACAAATATATTTCTTAAATAATAATACCTGAAAGTCAAAATGACTCCCTGATCCATGGGCTGCAGAATGAATATTTTGTCAGTATGCATGCAAACAACAATAATCTCTTTGTACATCTCCATTAGAGCTCTTCAGTGAGCAGGTGCATTGTCAATTGAACAGCCATATTTTTAAGGCAATCTTTCTCTCTGTAGTAGGTCCCAACAAGCGGGCTTAAAATATTCAGTAAACTATGCTGCAAACAGATGCGCTGCCATCTAGGCTTTGTTTACAGAGCACAGCCAGAGTAGAATCAGCATAATTCTTAAGGCCCTCGGAGTTTTTGGAATGATAAATGAGCACTGGCTTCAACTTAAATGTCACCGGCTGAGTTAGCCCCTAACAAGAGAGCCAGCCTATCTTTTGAAGCTTTGAAGCCAGATACTGACTTCTCCTCTAGCTATGAAAGTCCTAAATGGTTTCTTCTTCCAATAGAAAGCTGTTTCATATAGGGGTGCCTGGGTGGCTCAGTTGGTTAAGCATTTGACTTCGGCTCAGGTCATGATCTCACAGTTTGTGGGTTTGGGCTCTGCGTCAGGCTCTGTGCTGACAGCTCAGAGCCTGGAGCCTGCTTCAGATTCTGTGTCTCCCTCTCTCCCTGTCCCTCCTCTGCTTGTGCGCTCTCTCACTCTTGCTCTCGCTCTCTCTCTCAAAATAAATAAGCATTAACAATTTTTTAATTAACAATAAAAAAAAAGGAAGTTGTTTCATTTACATTGAAAATCTGTTGTTTAGTGGAGTCACCTTTATCAATGATCTTAACTAGGTCTTCTGGATAATTTGCTACACCTTCTCCATCAGTACCTGCTCTTTTTTTTTACCTTGCACTTTTATGTTATGGAAATGGCTTCTTTCCTTAAACCTCATGAACCAACCTCTGTTGGTTCAAACTTTTCTTCTGCAGCTTCCTCACCTCTTTCACCCTTCACAGAACTGAAGAGACTTAGAGCCTTGTGCTGGATTAGGCTTTGGCTTAAGTGAACATTGTAGCTGGTTTTATCTTCTATCCAGACCACTAATACTTTCTCCATATGAGCAATAAGGTTGTTTAACTTTCTTATCATTCGTGTGTTCACTAGAGTAGAACCTTTCGTTTCCTTCAAGAACTTTTCCTCTGCATTCACAATTTGGCTGTTTGGTGCAAGAGGTCTGGCTTTCAATCTATCTCAGCTTTGGACATGCCTTTCTCACTAAGCTTAATCATTTCTAGCTTTTGATTTAAAGTGAGAGATATGAGCCTCTTTTCACTTGAACACTCAGAGACCACTGCAGGGTTATTATTTGGCCTAATTTCAGTATCGTTGTGTCTCAGGGACTAGGGAGGCCCAAGGAGAGGGAGAGAGACGGGGGAACAGCAGGTCAGTGGAATAGGCAGAATGAACACATTTCTCAAGTTTGCCATCTTATATGTGCACAGTTTGTGGCACCCCAAAACATTCAGTAGTAATATCAAAGACCACTGATCACAGATCACCAGAACAGTAATGAAGAAGTTTGAAATATTGAGAGAATTACTAAAATGTGACACAGAGACACGAAGTGAGCAAATGCTATTGGAAAAACAGTGCCAAAAGACCTGCTTGATGCAGGGGTGCCATAAACCTTCAATTTGTAAAAAATACAGTTTCTGCAAAACACAATAAAGTGAAGCAATAAAACGAGGTATGCCTGTAAACTATTTCAATTGCACTATCTGAAAATTCACCTTTAACATTATTATAAATCTTCCTAGAAAGATCAGGATGTAGTCCCTTAAGAATAACTAAAGAAGCACCTGGGTGGCCCAGTCGGTTGAGCATCCAGCTCTTGATTTTGGCTCAGGTCCTGAACTCACAGTTTGTGGGACCAAGCCCCACATCAGGCTCCATGCTGACAGCACAGAGTGATTCTCTCTCCCTTTCTCTCTGCCCCCCCGCCAAAACAAATAAACTTAAAAAAAAAAAAGAATAATAACTGAAATACTAGGCATACACATGCGACTAACCTGCAAATGAAATGTGGTTTACCTCTGACATTAGTTTTGGGAGGGGAAGATGGATAATGAAAGGGAGCCAGTGGAAAGAAGGAGTGTATTTCTAGCATCACTGGTGCTTCACACAAGACAAAATCACCTCCAGCAATCAACTCAAGCTCCACACATCACACAGACAGCCTCTAACTCTACAAAGCCGCCATAAGGCCCCCAAGACACATTATCCATTTTCTCCTCTAACTCCAACACAAACACATGGGCAGCTCTTGACCAAATCAGCACCCTCACTACCAAATCATGTCCCATAAAAGTTCCTCCCCAAAAGGGACCAAACTGTAACTGAAAGTCACGAAGAAGGCACTGACTGCCCAGATAAGAGACGTGGCAGGCTACTCGCTGAAATCAGGACAGAAAAGTAGTATCTGATATGCTCAACTAATTCTAGCACCAACTCAATCAGACTGAGACTGGGTTTATTTGAGAACAGTCCTTCTAACAAGGTTTCTTACTCCTACAATGTATAATAACTAAGTAAATAAATTCCTTTTCATCTTACGACTCTGTACTTCCCCAGCTCTGGGTCTCCCCATCATTAATCAGCCAATTCCACTAACCTATTGAAATCCCCTGTTGCTTGCTAAATTTCCCAAATCCTCACTTTTTCTTTTGCAAAAGTTGTCTCCCTACCCCAAGTAAAACCTGGCTTTCCAAAAGGATGTAATTTCCCTGAACTCTCTACAATGAGGGTCACTAATCCCCCAGTACCAGAAAGGAGCAGGGGAAAAAGTATAGGCAACCTCCCAGTTCCTCAATGCTGCTCCCTTTATTTTACAGCTCATACTCCTTTTCACTCTACCCCCTCCTCACTACTTCCCCATCCCTCTTGGCCATTAGAAAAACGTCTTTGGCACCTGGCTCACAATCAATCTTCCCTTCAAATGCCACTCTTGCCATCATCCTAGGATTTCAATGTCTGAATTTCAATGACCTCAACCACCAGTCCACTTCAGCTATCCAGTCGACAGGACTACCCTCTGGATCCTATCATCACCCAGGCCTATTGCAGGCTTCTCCCCAGGCCTAGTGCACCATCATCCTCTATTTGCCATTCCTCAACCTCACAGAGATCTTCACCTCACTAATGGTCACATTTTCTCCCAACCTGTCAGTACAGTCTGAATTCTCTTCCTTTCTATCCACACTACATTCTTGGACTGATCATGCAAACTCCTCTCTCACCATCATCCTCAATTCATGTGCATTCCAATAATTCTGCCATTATCTACCTAGCAAAACTGTAACCTATAGCAGTACAGTAATTCTTCCCTGTTCCTCCACTGCGAAAGGAAAAAGGAAAAAAATTAGAGGAGGAGGAAGCAGAAGGGGAAGTGGAGAAGGAGAAGATGGAAGGAGGGAAGAAAGCAAGAGAAGGAAGGTGAAGGCAAAGATAGGAGGAAGAGGAGGAAGAAAAGGCGGAAGAGAGAAAAAAGAAAACTACATCACCTTGAAGATAGTTGGGCTCTTTTACTGTCTATCAATCATCTTCTTTTCCCATTTCCCCCCAAGACTATTCTAGATCTTCATAATTCTCTCAGGATCATGCCACACTCTCAGCAACTCAACTATTTCAGCTGTGATTTCAGGATAGCATCCACCTGACCCAACTGGGCCACCATTATCTCAGGCTTTCTTAACAGAATGGCCGAAAGTTAACACAACTTAAAATAGCTCCACTGCCTGTTAATTATTACACTTCCCCATTCTATCAAAAGGGAAGTAAAAGAATTTTGGAAACATAGGTATATTCATGTGTTTTATTCTTACTTTTCAACAGGGCTCAGGAAATAAAACATACAAATAGATTTGTGGGAAATAAGAACATACAATTGAACCTTTCTAAAGACTCTTTACAAGATTATGTTCAAGACTACTTACTAATTGCCTAACTACAAAGAACCCAGAATTCCACTAATTCAGAATTTGTTTGGTAAATCTTTCCCCACTGGAAATAAAAATACACACAAATAAACAAAATTTTAGAATGAAATCATTTAAATTCAGAGAGAAATTCTTACAACCGTACTTAAGCATCTCTCTACATAAAACTATATACTAATAACTAAATATTCTTGTCATACCAACAACTATTGAATAAAGGCCCACAAAACAAAAACAGTGTCAAACTTTTTAGGGAATAGGAAGAAGCTAAGATTTAGGGAATATGAAGAAGCTAAGACTTACCTATAAGTCTTTCAGCTTTTGTAAGAAAGAGTATGTTGTTTAAAAAAAAAAGAATATGTTTTTCATAAAAATAGTAACAGGAGCAGCAGCTAACAGTTTACTATATGCCAGGTAGTATTCAAAGTGTTTTACTTGCTATAATTAATTTAAACCTCAAAACAACCTATGGGATACATACTATTACTATCGCCTTCTAGCCATAAAGAAATTGAGGCATAGAGAGGTTAGGAATTACTTGCTCTATTGTCATACAACTGATTCAAGTAAAGCCAAATTTTGAATCCAAGGAATTTAAGAAGACAAGCTCTTAATCAACCTAACATAAAGCCTAAAGATTTCTACCTATTCATTAACTTAAAGCAGAGGTTTACAAAGCATGGTCCATGTTCTATGTTCTGGGTCCCCCCAGACCTTTTCAAGAAGTCTGCATAGTCAAAACTATTTTCATAATAATACCATGATTTGATTTGCCCTCTCCACTATGTTACCATTTGCACTTCAGGTATAAAAGCAATGGTGGGAAAAAACTGCTTGTGTCTTAAGACAACAGGCAATAGCACCAAACCACGCTAGCAGTGACTGCACTCTTCAGTATCGGGTACTCACAGAAAAAAAAAATTTATTAAAAAAAGTTTTTTGTTTTTTGTTTTTTTTTTTTAAGTAAGCTCTAGGCCAAATGTAGGGCTTAAACTCATGACCTCGAGGTATCTCACGACCTCAAGGTCAAGAGTCACATGCTCCACCAACTGAGCTAGCCAGGAGCCTCAAGAAATAAAAATTTTAAAAGACTACTTCCTTTTGGGGATGCCTGGGTGGCTCAGTCAGTTAGGCGTCCAACTCTTGATCTCAGCTCAGGTCTTGATCTCAGGGTCATGAGTTCAAGCTCCACATTGCACTCCATGCTGGGTGTGGAGCCTACTTAAAAATTTTTTTAAAAAGACTGCTTCCTTTGAGAATGTCCTTAATGAAGCAGTAAAAATTATTACTTTTAATTAATCTCAAACCTTAGGAACACATCTTTTTAATATTCTGTGTGATGAAATGGGAAGGAGCTAGGCATTTCTGCACATTGAAGTATGATAGTAGTTCCTTAGAATAGCACTTGTGTGCCTCTTTGAATTGCAAGCTGAATTAGGTTTTTTCATGGAACATCATTTTTACATGAAAGAACAATTGACAAACTATGGTTACTAGAGTTAATATTAGGCAGACATTTTCTAAAAATAAATGAATGAGCTTGTCATTTTAAAAGAATAAAAGGGTCCTGAGATCAAAAGGCTTAAACACAGCCGATTTAAAGGAATTCTGGACAACTTTTTGGTCCCATCTGACTTATGATCTATAACTAAAAGGGAATAAAACTAAAGTTCTTTTAAAGTGTCTTTTCATTGTCTTACTATTTCTTCTTAAATCTACAAAATAAGCAAAATATTGTTACATACCACTTTCTAAAACTCACACATGAAAGTATGTAATCACTTCAAAGTGTAAACTGACTCATAAGCTTCTTTGGAGACTCTTACCTTCATTTCAATAACAGTTTGCAGAGCTTTTGTTTTGGCAGAATCAGGAGCATTCTCAAATCTCCGATGCATCTCCTATACAAGAGAAGCAAAAGAGAGTAAGTGTCTCCTTTTCACTCTTATTTTTGCTCATGGGGAGGGTAGGGAAGGACAGGGAAGAGGGAATAATTGAGTAAAACAGATGATAACCCCAGTCCCGTGTGACACTTTGATCCCTGTCTACCAGACCTTTCCCAGCAGATCAGAGAAGGCTAGGGAGGTATGTGGGTCAAATACACAGGCACAAAGAGTCCCCATCTCGAACACCTAGTTATTTAAATTTAGTCACAGAGATGACATTAGAACAACAGATGAAAACTACACCACAACCCGAGATTGGTGTATCAATCCTCCACATGACTCTAAGATATACAAATCAGAACTCCAAACAATCCAAAAGGAAGATTAGAAATAGTCTTTTTTCAAAGGAGAAATAAAGGTAGTCACAATCAGTCTGCATTGCACAAAGCTGCTTTTAGTAGCTTTTAGCATTTGTGTTAACCACATCCTTTCCATAACATACACACCAGAGTAACAACCTGGCTACCTATGATGAAAATCTCTCTCCAATAGGGCAACAACTGGGAAGAAAAAAGAAGATAAGGCTGTTGGACAAGTTTCCTAAGTAGTTCATATTTAAATTTATAAAATGTCATAAAAACATAGCTATTCTTTTTAATCTAAATTTTAGTGAGTTCAGAATCAGGAAGAAAGGAACTGATGGTAGTAGTATCACATTCATGGCCTTCCAGGGTTACAGCAAAGTTATTGGACCACCTCAGGCTATTTCCTGTCAGATTTTGTGAATGTCTCTGAGTTAATCAGTCAACATTTTCAAAATACTCTGGGACAACTTCTAGTGACCCAAGAATACACAGATGAATACTTTCCATCTGAACCATACTTAACCATAACAAAAGGAATGTATAATACTTTAATTGCACCTTTCACCTAATTTATTCATTCTTGCCTGACCAGAAAGAATGGTTTGAGAAAAAGAAAACAGAACTGCACACTTCACTGAGTTACCTCTTTCTGAAAGACTGACAGAAAGAACTGATAAAAGTTCTAAATTATAAACAGTTTAAACACCAGTTTAAACACCAGTATCTTCTTAACATCCACATTCACACCAGCTGGCTGCTGAAAGTATAGTGCAAACCACTATTAATACATACCACCCTTTCTGACCACGCTTTCTGCTACTTTTCTCCCTAACTCCAGCCTTAAATATTCAACAAGGTATTCGATCCACATGTGTGACAAACACCTCAAACTCTCCAGGCCCAAGAGTAAACTCTTGGAGGTGATCCAAAAGCTGTTCCATCCTTCCACTTACTCAAGTGAAAAACCTGAATCTTCTTAATGCCTTCCTTTCTCTTTCAAGTCAGTCAATCAGGAAATACATTTAACTCTAGCTTCAAAACATATCTGAAATGCAAGCACTCCTTGTCATTTCCACTATGACCATTTGGAGCGAGCCACTAACAAAAATATATCTTCTAATCCAACGACAAGCTCCTAATTAGGCCCCCCTCTCTTTATCTTTCTCCCCTACATTCTATTCTCAACAGAGCATCCAGAGTCACCTTTTTATTTTTTTTTTTTAACGTTTATTTATTTTTGAGACAGAGAGAGACAGAGCATGAATGGGGGAGGGTCAGAGAGAGGGAGACACAGAATCTGAAACAGGCTCCAGGCTCTGAGCTGTCAGCACAGAGCCCGACGTGGGGCTCGAACTCACGAACTGTGAGATCGTGACCTGAGCCGAAGTCAGACGCTTAACCGACTGAGCCACCCAGGCACCCCCAGAATGACCTTTTTATTTTTTTTTTTTTTTAATTTTTTTTTTCAACGTTTTTTAATTTATTTTTGGGACAGAGAGAGACACAGCATGAACGGGGGAGGGTCAGAGAGAGAGAGGGAGACACAGAATCGGAAACAGGCTCCAGGCTCCGAGCCATCAGCCCAGAGCCTGACGCGGGGCTCGAACTCACGGACTGCGAGATCGTGACCTGGCTGAAGTCGGACGCTTAACCGACTGCGCCACCCAGGCGCCCCCAGAATGACCTTTTTAAATATAAATTTAATTTTGTCCAATTAATTAATTTTGACAAAATTAATTTTGTCCTCTACTCAAAACTGTCACGGCTCTCTGTCTGACTCACAGCAGAGTCAAAGTCCCCTCACAGTGGCCTACAAAACCTTATCTCTTACCACTCTTCCCTCAGTCACCATGCTTCAGCCACACAGGACTCCTTGCTGTTTCTCAAATATGCTAGGCATTGTCCTGTTCCTTAGGACCTTTACACCAGATGTTCCCACTGCCTAAACTCTCTTTCCTGAGCTCATAGAGAGGACTTTGTGTCCTTCAAGTCTTGACTCAAATGCCTCTTCTGTATTAGGTTTATGAGTTGTGATAATCATATTGTAGTTATACAAGAAAACGTCCCTATGTTTTAGAGATGCGTACTACAGTGTGTAGAGGTAAATTACATCGTGTCAGGAATTCTTTTTAAATCTTTGGTAAAAAAAGAAGAAAAAGCAAAAATAGGACACATGAAGCAAGTGTGGCAAAATTTTGGTAACTGGTATATCTGAGTGATAGGCATATGGAGATTCATTATGCCATTCTCATTACTTTTGTGTAAGCTTGAAATTTTTCATTATAAAATTAATGTTTAATGTTAGTGTAATGTACCTTATTTGAAAACTTAAAATGCACAAAAAAGAACCCATATGTCCTTTTCCCTCTACTTTACTCAACTTTTTCTTGTCCCATAGCATGTACCCTCTAACGTATGTTATGTGCCTCTATAAGAACATAGAGGGCCAGGGTCTTTGTTTCATTCACTGTTGAATCCAAAGTGCCTAGGACAATAGCTGGTACATCAGTAAGTGCTTAAGAGACATTTAAAGAATGAATGATGAATGAATGAATAATGAATGGCTACCAAACTTTCAAGAATTAGCTAAAGAGGGAATCTTCTCATGTGCTGAATTATGTACACCTCCTCTTACTTCTACACAGCCCTCCTCTAACACTTAGTACACTCTATTTGGAATGATCTTCTTCTCTAACATACCAGCCTGTACACTCCTTCAGGGCAAAATTGCCTTTTGTATTCCAGACACTGTCTGACATGTAAGCAATCATTAAAAATGATTTCTCCCCCACATCCATTCCTCTTTGGCTAGATGAAGGAAAGACTGAATAAATGAATAAATTATCAGCTAGTATTCATCTTCATCCCTGTATTGGAGCACTCTCTCTAAAGTATCAAAAAAGGATCTCCTTATTTCTAAATCTAAGAGCTGTTGTCCATCCACATCTTTTCTGAACTCCATGTAGTAGCTGACTTTTTTAAATGAAAACAGAGAGTGTTAAGGGAGAACATCTTTAAGATTTCTAACTGCCTTCCATTAATGAATTATCCTAGCTCTAAATGCTTATTCTCTGCCCTTTCTCCTATCCTAAGCACAGACATTTTCTAAGTTCCATCCTTGGAACTCTTCTCAATTCTATTGCCCCAATCCAGGGACTCCACTAGCCCACAGAGAAACTTGAAATGAATTAGACAATAGCAACCCCTCTGGGGTAGATGCAACCTCACCATGAAGCACTGGTTGAGTTTTAGGCCACATCTGCTCCATCAGCAGGAAGCTTTTGTTTGGTTGAACAATGTGCACACCAATCATACAAGGAAGCCCTTCCCCAGTCCCACAGATTCGACTACAGTTGATCTCTGAACAACAAGGGTTTGAACTGTAATGATCCACTTATTTTTTTAATAAATACAGTAAAATACTGCAAATGTTTTTCTCTTAGGATTTTTTAATGACATTTTCCTTTCTCTAGCTCATTTATTATAAGAATACAGTAAATAACATATAACACACAGAATGTGTGTAAATCACCCACTTATGTTATCAGTAAGACTTACAGTCAGTAGTAGATTATTAGTAGTTAAGTTTTGGGGGAGTCAGACATTCTACACAGATTTTCAACGTTTTTTTTTTTTTATTTTTTATTTTTATTTTTGGGACAGAGAGAGACAGAGCATGAACAGGGGAGGGGCAGAGAGAGAGGGAGACACAGAATCGGAAACAGGCTCCAGGCTCCGAGCCATCAGCCCAGAGCCTGACGCGGGGCTCGAACTCACGGACCGCGAGATCGTGACCTGGCTGAAGTCGGACGCTTAACCGACTGCGCCATCCAGGCGCCCCAGATTTTCAACTACATAGGGGTCAGCTCCCAACCTCCTCATTATTCAAAAGTCAACTGTATTACCTTTCCATGGATGCACTGGAAAATATATTTTTCTATTCTTGTAGTGGACACTTATCACTTTTTCTTGCCATGGTATCTAATCTCCCTTCTACATTTGGGGATTCTACATTTTAAGCCAAGAGTCCTTCTGCAAAAGAAGTTAAAAATGCCACCTACTTTTTTCCCCAGCCTTTCCTGCAGTTAAAGCCCAGACACAAGACCTAATCTCCCCAATGAGACACATACATCACTTACTTTGAATCAGAATCTTGTAACAGAAGCAGGGACATGAATAGAGACAACTCTGTCAATGAGTGGCAGAGGCAACAGCCACCTCAAGTTCCCAGTCTCAGGAATGGCAGAGATTCCAAGGGTAGGGAGCAGTGTCAGTGGTGTCAGCCAAACAAGCTACCGTGTTTGTGTCCTGCACCAGGAGCACCACTGTCTAGACTAAACCAATAAAGGAACATGATGGATTTGAGGCTATTTTTTGGCTATATAACTTCTGAACCCAGACTCTTCAGCGCTCCTAGAGATTATGGAACCATCATCTCTAGCCTGGATTACAGCAACAGTCTCCCAAAGTTGATCTCCTTAGTAACACAATGGAAGACTGTTACTTTAATTTAATTATTTTAATTAATTCTTTCTCGACCTCCCCAAACAATTCATCCATATCACTAATGAATTCCAGGGTGCCAAATCTAGTGGACCCCTTTCTGTCCTCATCTTCCTAGAACTCTCAGAGGCATTCAAAGCAGTGGGGCCACTCCCTCCTATATACACATTTTCTCTTGACTATTATGACACCACACTCTCCTATTTTTCTTTTTCTCCAAGGGCTCCTCTATTTCTCTTACAGGTTCCTCCTTCAAAATTAGACCCCTAAATACTATAGTGATCAGGTGACCAGTCCCTAAACTCTCTTCTCTTTTCCATCGAAACTCTCTAATCTTCTACACTGCTTAAAATTCAATTGAAATGCTAGTGAATTCCCAGGCCTGTCCTCTGCTCTGATTTCAAGACTCCTTTATCCAACTGTCCATTTGACATCTCTATTTAGAGGTCTAGTAGATAATTTAACTTTTATTATCTGTAACAAAACTTAATTTTACCTTCCTTAATCTAGCTATTCATCTGATGAGTGTGACGAGAGGTAAGTCTTCTCCATCTCACTAAACATCACTACCCTCCAGTAGCTCAAGCCAAACACCAGTGTCTCCTTTCATTCTTCCCAGATGTTCAAAATTCAGTAGCAGGCAGTGATTGCTCCATCTTCAAAATATTTCTTGAATTATTCCATTGTACTCCATTTCCAGCTCAGTTTAACCCCACATTACTACAACAGCTGTTCATTTCCTTCCATTTCCTCTGTCCACTCTCAAGAGAGCACCAGAGTAGTCTTGATAAAGCATCAACAAACCATGGGAGTTTAGTCTGCTTTGAATCTTTCAACGAGTTTCCCATTCACTTCTCATTCTCTACAAAATCAACATGATCTGACCAAAATGAATAGAAGACTGACCCTCCTGTTGTACTCATTTTAAACTATTTTAAAATTAGATAAAATGCATGAAATAACTGTTTTCAGACACTGGAAAAAGGCACACTGATCTATGATCCTTGAAAGAATAGAAACAAATGTGATGGCCCAAACCAGCTCTTCAGAATATGATGCAAGGAGAGAAAGCCAAACAGAAAAGAGCAGTCATACAGAGCTCAGAAGACAGATCAATGGATAAGACTCCTAAAGACAGTGAAAATGTGCAGAGCAGAGTATCACAGAGAAGGAAGCTAGCCATAAAAGCAGCAGTATCTAATTTGACAGGGGTCCCCTTGAGTATTTGGCCAAATACTAAGTATGTACGCACAGGGCAAGACTCCACAACGTCAAACAACAACTACTAAGGATAGAACAACTACCCAGAGAGCTATGAATTGAGCAACTACCTGAACTCACATGAGGCTAAGGAAATTTTAGTTCCAAAGGGCCAAAATAAAGAAAACATCAGAGGCATTTAACAGAGACACCAGAAAGTCCAAGTCTTAGAAGTCGCAATCATCTGATGAGTGTGATGAGAGGTAAGTCTTCTCCATCTCACTAAACAGCACTGCTCTCCCAGTAGCTCAAGCCAAACACCAGTCTCTCCTTTCATTCTTCCCAGATCTTCAAAATTCTCTATATAGAAATTAAGGCCTCTATAGGAAAGGCTATCTAGATCAGCTCTAACAGAATTTAAAAGCAAGTCCTATAAAGATCAAGTTAATCCACAACACTTCATTTAAGGAAGACAGTAAAATCCAGAACACACTAATGCAGGACAAAATCTCAACACGTTAGTTTAAGCCATAATAATTTCTCACCTACACTAAAACAACAAATCCACCGGCTTCCTATGAGCCTCGAGTTTGTACACATTTAACCTATTCTCCACACTGTAAATAAGATGACCAACTGGACACACAGCAGATATTTAGTAATATTTATTCAATAAAATGAGTGTACATATAGAAAAATAAAATGAATCCTACTAATTGTAAATAATCTTCATCGATTAATAAAATCCTATAACCTATACATTTCTCATTTGGTGTTTCTATATCTACTTGAAAATATTAAAACTGCATTTCCTTGATACCTCACAATTCAGATACTGAACAAATTAATTTTATCTGACTTCTTTCCTATTACCTAATTCCAAATAAGGTCAATTTCCAAATGTTTTATAAAGTTAAATTATAACAATTTTACTTTAAATCCTAGCAACCACATATGCAAAACATAAAGAAAATAGAAATCCATTTGAACAAAAAATCCTCCTTTGCTAAGGAACTAGGCTGCATTTTAAACCATCCACAGGCATAAAGCTTTCCTATTAAGACATTTGAAAACCTATCATTCGTAACAAATTTCCATTCAGAGGCCTGCACATTAAAACTCATTATGAACACATCTTGCAGTCAGTGAGCTGATAAACTCCCCTTTCCAACTGAGTACATCAAGCCTCTGACTCATGCACTGTTAATAAAGAGACTGGAAATAGAAATGAATGTACTATTCAAATAAATACAAGAACTAGAATATTCTATTTGCTCACTCTATTTCACTCCAGTGGCCTGAAATTTCTCATCCAAAAACAATTAAAGTACAGGTAGAATTATCTGGATCTTGTTACACTGTCAACTGTGGTAAACAACAGAAAATATGTTCATTTTCTCTCATTAATTTACCAGAATAATAACTAACCTAGAGTTAGAAAACAAGCAAGTTAGGAATAAATCTTCGTATTTTTCTCTCTTTGGCAGTTTCTTTTAAAAAGTCAACTTTTACTTACACAACTGAGAGAAAGAAGTATTTGTGACTGACAAGTAGTACTTATGTCTGAAATTTCTTTTTTCAAGTTTCAGGTTTTAGCCTCCAGCACCCTTGGTTCAAGGGTAGAAGCTCCAGATTACTTGTGAGGCCCCTTTACAGATTCAATCCTCCATACAAGTTCTGGCTTTAGTGTACTCAAAACACAGAGGAGACAGAAATAAAGAAGAAGGGGAGAATAAATGGAAAGAATCCTCACTGTTTTCTGTATCTCTCAGACACCATTGTACTTTAACCCTTTTACCACCTCTAGTAATGGCTTTATTCTGAGAAAACATCATCTTCTTGTCAAAATAGAAATAGGGCACAAATGACACATTTTCTCTCAATCTCCTCTGCTTATACCTTACAACTGCTAATGATAACAGGCATCCCTCAGATACACTAGTTAGATTCAGAATTCCTATGCTGGAACCTAGTCAAATATTAATACTTTTAACCTCAAACATTTCTGTAAACCCCAACATGATAGAAGTTATACTAACAAGGTTTGTTGACTGAAATATTAAAGAGATAAAAACCAGCATGAATGTATTAATGTTTTAAAACAAATTTATATTTTATTTACCACAATAGCATTTACACTTTTAAAATTGAGAGCACATATAGGTATATAAACAATGTGTTTAGTTGGCCAACAGATAATGTTTGGTATGCAGATCCGAAAAAGTCCATAGTCAGCTTAGGTGTGTTCTGCCAACAGACTGAGAACCAAAACTGGGTTTTCAAACTATGGTGTATAACAGAATTACCTGTAAAGCTCTTTAACACTCTGTATGCCCAAACCCCAAGCACAGACCAAGCCAAGTCTTGACTGTAGTTCAATGTTTGTCCACCATATGTCTTCACTATTCTACCAATCAAAGGAAAGGTACTACAGTAAACAATATAAAATCTAACAATAAGTAGTCCCACAACAATGTAATTTAGCATAAAGAAAACACAATGCTTAATTTAAATTTATTATTGTCTTCTTTGGCTTTTCTTTGATGGAATTATTTATCTGTTATCTACAGAATAATTTTTATAAACAAAATAGAAAACTAATCACAAATGCTACTGGAATGCTATTTTAATGTTACAGTATTTCATCAAATCTAAGATGCCACTGATTATAATATATACTATTGTTTTATGTACTGGAAAGAAAGGGGGGAAATGCCTCCAAATAAATAATTACACAAAGCTTTATCATCCAGAATTTTTATTTTATACTGACTATAAAGTAGAACTTAGAGTTCTCTTTTACTTATTTAACCATATTTTAACTATATGCCATTTTGAACTGTTTTCATAACTTTCCCCATGCCAGCAACTCTGGTGTCAATGCTGATTCATCACATGATATTACTGATGACATACTGAACAATTAAAGTTAACATGAGAAATACCAACAAAGCTCACACCCTCAACTACAGTGGTAACAAACTGAGCAGCTATGATTGAATGCACAGGCAAACAAATCAGCACCACTACTGCCTTGTTGACAGACTGTAAGATACTGCCAAGGATAAAATTTAACTCAATGCCATATTGCTAAAGTAAGAAAAACTGTGAGTCTTAGGATTGATGAAATACTCTTTTTCTTTAAAGATGAACACAAAATCCAATAAATAACAAAACCTATGGATATCCTGGTATTGCCAACTCACAATTCTTTTTGATTCCCTTGATCTACTAGTGCGATAATGTGCAAAAGTCATTTCAAGTCACCACTCACCTACCCTAGATTAGAGCTGTTATTAGACTTCCTTGTCCACTCTTGACTCTCCCTCCCCTATTTATTTTCAACATGACCAGAGTAAATTGTAAAAAGCAAACCTGATCTTAACATTCCCTTGGTTAAATACTGGAATGGATTTTTCTTGCACTTTGAATATAACTGTTGCATTACCTGCAAGGATCATGAAGGCAAGTGCTTTATCTCCCAAAGGGCATGTTTTGTTCACTATTTCCCTAGTGCTTTGTACATGCTTAGTGCCAGTAAATATCTGAAGAATGAAAGGAATGGATTTGTCCTTGGATACCTCTTCACCCTGTCATCTGATGCCAGCCTTCACCTTATACAATTTGCTTTTGCCCTCTAGCCTCCTTGTTGCTCCTTCAAAATTCCTTCCCATCAGGCCTTTCGCAACTTTTAACCTTTATTCATGAAACAGTTTTATCCAAATGTTCAGCATGACTTTCTCCTTGTCTTTCCTCCAATCTCCTTACCTCAGGGGCACCTCCTCATACGAGCTTATTCTATTTACAGAAATCCCCTCCCCAACAAAATTAGACTCCACCCAATCATGTAGTTACATCCCATAATTATCAGTTTACTGTCTCCCACTAGATTTTTAAGTTCTAGGAGGGCAGAGACCATGTGGTCTGACATAAAAAAATGTATACCCATGCCCATCCTAGGATCAAATACATATCGAAGGCTCAATAGTTATTTGTTGAATAAATAAAAAAGGAAAAGTGGTGCCAGTAGTCTCTTGTTTTAGAAACAATCTTTATGTATCAGGTTAGCCATACATTAGAAAACTTTACCCCAAATCATCATTTTAACTTTTTGTTAACTGTATTTTCTAACATACACGAATTTAATTCTTTTATTTTTTTTTTTTTTTTAGAAAGAGAGAGAGCATGCATGAGTGGGGGGCAGGCAAAGAGGGAGAAGGAGAAAGGGAGAGAAAGAATCTTAAGCAGTCTCCACACTCAGCATGGAGCCCAAAGTAGGGCTTGATCCCACGACCCTGGGATGATGACCTGAGCTGAAATCAAGAAACGGACACTCAACCAACTGAGCCACCCAGGCGCCCCCACAAATTTAATTCTTTAAAGTTCTTCCTACGGCAGTGAAAGATTCTTTCCTCTCTCAAAATTATATTAAAAGCTTTTTACTTACATTTTCTTCTAGTTTTTATTTTTTATAAAGTAGCTCTTTATTTCATCTAGAATTTGATGTAACTATGTAACTGTTTTCCAAATGGATGGCCACTATTTAAAACATCCATCATATACTTAAAACTGTATTATTTCCGGGGTGCCTGGGTGGCTCAGTCAGTTGAGTGTCTGACTCTTGATTTTTGGCTCAGGTTGTGGTCCTGGGGTTTTGGAATCGAGCCTGCTTTGGGCTCTGTGCTGAGTGTGGAGCCTGCTTGTGATACTCAGTCTCTCTCCTGCCCTGCTCCCCTGCTCTCTCTCTCTCTAAAACAAAATAAGATTTTTAAAACCGTATTATTTCTGGTTTCTATTTTGTTTCATTGATCCAGCTATCCACTGTTGTGCCAGTACATTTTAAGATCACTGGGTTTAAAATACGTGTATCATGGGGCACCTGGGTGGCTCAGTTAGTTGGGCATCCGACTTCGGCTCAGGTCATGATCTCACAGTTCATGGATTCAAGCCCCACATCGGGCTCTGTGCTGACAGCTCAGAGCCTGGAGCCTGCTTCAGATTCTATGTTTCCCTCTCTCTCTGCCCCTCCCCGACTCACTTGCTTTCTCTCGCTCTCTCGCTCTCTCTCAAAAATAAACACTAAAAAAAATTTTTTTAATAAAAAATAAAGGGGCACCTGGGTGGCTCAGTCAGTTAAGCACCCAACTTCAGCTCAGGTCATGATCTCATGGCTCATGGGATCGAGCCCTGTGTGGGGCTGGGCTGACAGGTGGGAGCCTAGAGCCTGCTTCAGTTTCTGTGTCTCCCTCTCTCTCTGCCCCTCCCCTGCCTGCTCTTGTTCGTTCTCTCTCTCTCTCTCTCTCTCTCTCAAAAATAAACATTAAAAAATTAAAAAATAAAATAAAATAAAAAATAAATAAAAATAAAATATGTGTATCATGATCTGCTTAAGCAAGTGTTCCTACACTGTTCTTCTGCAAATAAACTACAACATCATTAAGGCATGTTTGAAAATCATTCCCAGTAGGATTACATTAAATTTATAGATCTGGGGTAAGGTGACATCTTTATATTGATGTTCCCATCTACACTATAATGAAAAATTAGCCTTTTCCTCTCCATTACCATTACTGATATTATTTATTACATTTCCTTACCTAATTGTACCATGTAACACACCCAGAATAATGTTAAATACTGATGAACCCAACCATCTTTGACCTCTTTCTAAAAAAAATTTTTTTTAATGTTTATTCACTTCTGAGAGACAGAGAGAGACAGAGCATGAGTGGGGAAAGGGCAGAGAGAGAGAGGGAGGCACAGAATCCAAATCAGGCTCCAGGCTCTGAGCTGTCAGCACAGAGCCTGACACGGGGCTCAAACTCACGAACCGCAAGATCATGACCTGAGCAGAAGTTGGACACTTAACTGACTGAACCACTCAGGTGCCCCTGACCTCTTTCTAACTTCAGTGGGAATTTCTAATATGGCACAGTAAGCCTGATGCTGGCTATTAGTTTGAAATGTGGTTATTATATACATTTATTATGTTATTATTTATTTAAATCTTATTTAAAAGTATTCAATTCTTATTTTTAGTTCATTTTGTTTCATTTTCAATCAAAATTCTGTAACATTTTATCTAATATATTTCAGACAGCCATCAAATACCACAAGATTCTCTTTTCCTTTTATCTAATACAAATTGTAACTGTGTATGATAAATTAAGCCATTCTGGCATTGCTGGAATAACCTCCTTTTGGTCAGAGTATTATCCTTTTATCATAATGCTGATTCTATCTGCTAATATTTTATTTATAATATGTATAACTAAACTCATAAGTAAAATTAGTTTTGAGTTTAACTTGTTTTCCAAACTTCATCAGATTTGAGAACCCAGTGGTTTCACTGGGGAAAAAAAACTTGAAATGCTATCCTTCTTTCTGTAAGTTCTAGGTTTAAATTTTTTGGCCTACATTTCAACTTACTCAACGAACATTTCTTGAGTACCCACTGTGTATTTGATAAACACTGGTAAAATAAAGATTTTTTTAAAAACATGTATCTTTGAGGGCGCCTGGCTTGCTCAGTCAGGGGAGCATGCAACTGTTTATCTCCAGGTTGTGGGTTCGAACCCTATGTTGGGTATAAAGATTACTTAAAAATAAAATCTTTAAGGGCACCTGGGTGGCTCAGTTAAGTGTCTGACTTCAGCTCAGGTCATGATCTCACAGTTCATGAGTTTGAGCCCAGGATCAGGCTCTGTGCTGACAGGTTGGAGCCTGGAGCCTGGAGCTTGGTTCAGATTCTGTGTCTCCCTCTCTCTATCTGCCCTTCCCCCCATCATGCTCTGTCTCTCTCTCTCTCAAAAATAAATAAAAATATTTAAAAAAAAAAAAAATATATATATATATATAAAATAAATAAAATATTTAAAAAATGTATCTTTGATGCAAAAAATGAAGCAAACAATGAAGAAACATACAGGTAAATATAAATATACTATCATAGGATTGGTTCATCTACATTTAAGTATACAGCTACACAAGGAAAACTTCAAAGAACTAAAATTTGGTCTAAGTCTTGAAGGTAAATAGGAGAAACAGAAAAGAGAACTAGAATTCTAGACATTTGTTTCTGAAACAATCATTTCCACCTGCTCTTAAGTAATTTTAATTTGTATGACTGTGTTTTCCTGTAAGATGATGCTATGTTACTAACAGCAACTAGAATTGTGTGTTGGTATGATTGATAAGGCCTACCTATATTTCTTCCACACTATGTACGTAAGTGGGACTTGATATTGTAGAGCTTGTTAGTTGAAAAATCAGTCTTATATTCATGTTTTTTTCTACCACTGTTTCAAATTCACCACATCTCTGTTCTCTGCCAGAGTAACAATGTAGCTTTTCACACTCCTTAACTGTTCACAATTTATTAACTCCAAAACTCAAAAGTAAATAGGCATAATAAAAAAGAATGCAATCTAGCCACTTACGATAACATGGATGGACTTAGAGGGTATTATGCTAAGTGAAATAAGTGAAAGAGACAAATACCATATATTTCACTTATATGTGGAATCTAAAACACAAAATAAATTAACAAAAAGCAGAAAGAGTCTATAGAGGACAAACTGATGGTTGCAAGAGGGGAGATGGGTTGAAGGATAAGCAAAATGGGTAAAGAGGAGTGGGAGATACAGAATGAAGAAGTCACAGGGATAAAAGGAGAGCACAAGAAATATAGTCCCTGGTACTGTTCTAGCATTGTATGGTGACAGATGGTAGCTATACCTGTAGTGAGTACAGCACAATGTACAGAGGTGTCAAATCACTATACTGTACACTTAAAATTAATGTAATGTTCTGTGTCAACTATACTTCAATTTAAAATGCTTTCAAATAAATAAATGGGCATAGGTTGAAACATTCAGAACAGAAGCAGTAAAAACATAACACTCAAAATTCATGATGCTGGGAAACATTTCAGGTTGCATGCTGTGTGAGATTATTACAACTTCTCTAACAAAAGTCTATGGCCAGGCTCTAAGTAATCTCATTAAAATATAAAGTCTTTAATGTAAATTGAAACAAACTCAGGATGTGCCTGTAACATACCAGTTGACTGAAAATTTCCTAAAATATTACAGTCTGATAATGTGAAGAGCCTAAAATGTACATAGCTGCTGATTAATCCTAACAACATGTTATATACACTGCTGGGAAGATAAACTGGTCCAATCACTCCGGAAGATGAGATTATTCAGTTTCAAAAATGTACACACCTTTCAAGCAAATTCATTTCTAGGAATTTATCCTAAAGAAAAAAATTAATGTACAGAGATATATGGTTAAGGATATTCAGCACAGCAGTTTTATACTACTGAAAAATTAATAGTGGTCTAAATTTTCAATATTCAATCAAACGTTATAAATTCATCTGAAATTACAAAACTCTACATATACCTGACAAAAGATGGTCAAATACATTATCAAGAAAAGCATGTGACATTACATTATGCATACTACACTAACACAGTAGCCACAAGCTGCACATAGATACTTAAATTTAAATTTAATTAAATTTAATTCCAGATTAGTTATAGTGAAATAAAATTTAAGTCAGTTCCTCAGTCACACTAGCCACAATTCAAGAGCTCCATAACCATATGTGACTAGTGGCTACCATAATGAACAAAGCAGATACAGAACATTTCCATCATCACAGAAACTTCTATTAGACAATACTAATGTACAGTATTCTATCTTTTTTAAGAGAAAGAAATACAGAAGGGTGGCGAGCTGGGTGGCTCAGTCAGTAAAGCATCCAACTCTTGATTTGGGCTCAGGTCATGATCTCACGGTTGTGAGATCAAGCCCTGCATCAGGCTCTGTGCTGGCAGCAAGAGGTCTGTTTAGGGTTCTCTCTTTCTCTCTGCCCCTCTCTCACAATAAATAAATAATTTTTTTAATGCAGAAGGAATGTATACATAATAAAAATGACTGGAAACATATGCATAACAGTTATCAGTAGGTAATGATACCTGGGATTTTAAGTTTTTGCTAATTTTACTACAATAAGCTACCATGAATTTACTATGTAATAAAATCATGTTTTTAAAAAACACTGAATTTCCTCTTTATCAAAAATAAAATGTCCTCACTGTAAATATTTCATATTCCTTACAAAAGGAGAAGTTATAGAACTACAAATATAGAAGTATCCTTCTACAGTTACTATTTTGCTGCTTTGGGAATATTCCATGCTTTAATTCCTTTCCTCATACTTCATTCAGACTGACAGTAACACAATTCTGTGATTTTTTTTCCGTATCCAAATGGGAAAGTTATCTGAAGTCTCTGGCCACATATAGAGAATTACAGCTGTCGATTTTTTTTAATTCAAAGGAAGATGTATTTTTCATTTATGTTTTCTTAAAATGAATCATTACCTAGAAAAGTGAAAGGTTATCAACAGTCACAGTGGCCAGCTTAAATCTGAGTTTCCTCTATAAAAAATAACTGACAGTGTGCTCTATATAATTCTTTCTCACTGTGCCTCCATGGCAGCAAATGATTTTTATTACATATCTTTTAGAGCAAGGCAAGTTTCTATGGCAACCACAGAGCAAACATCCATTACTACTAACAAGGACTATATAAGCACATCTAAACTGAAGTAAACACTTTTTCTCTTAATAATATTCTGAAATTAAACAATAATTAGGTAATCTGATTCTGTTTTTGCTGTGTGTGTCTCTATGAACAAATCAAGAGATGAGTAACAAACTAAGAAAATTCTGTGTCCCTCTAGCAATAAAATGTGTCTACAGAAACCAGATTGGGGGCGGGGGGGGGGGGGGGGGGGGGGCAGAAAGACCCAGAAATTTATCAAGCCAGTATACATACTAGTCAATGCCATCTCATACAAGAGAGCAAATCAGAAATCAGTGAAGCACTTAAATATCAAAGAAGAAATTCCCTTCGGGCTAACTCAATGGAGTATGTAAATTTATCTAAGTCAAGATGCTGACTAATGCGGGGTGGGAGAGACAATCAGTAAGTCAAGACAACTGAAAAAGCACTCACCTCTCTCAACATACTGTTCTCTTTTTCCTTCTGCTCCAAAAGGCTTTCTAGGTGGTGGACGTGCATCTCTGCCTCTGCCAGTCGTCTTGTTCTCTCATGATCTTCTTCAGTAGCCTTAGCAGAAAGTCCTTTGCTCTGCAACATCTCCAGAAGTTTCTTGATGGATTCATCCCGAGCATTTAGGGTTTGCTTCTGAGTCTCAATACGCAACTCCATTTCCTCCAAAGTCTTTCGAAGAAGAAACAGCTCTTTGGCCTGCCGCTCATGCTCAGCATGTAACCTCTGAAAGTTCTCCTCTGTCAGCTCTGCCACGAAAGGTTCACCAGTCCTACTGCTACTATCTTGCTGAAACAGCTGGTTCAGGTCCCTCTGGATCCGCAATTCATCCTGGAGAGCCTGGATTGTCATTTGCATGTGCTAGAACCAAGACAAAACAGAAAACCCCAAGTCAGCTTCCCTCCTCAAGAAGAAAAAATAAAGCAGACTGGGAAAGTCAGAAAGTAGCTACCAGGGCTCTCAGAACTTGAATTTAACAAATTAGAATTCATGTAATTTTACACTGTCTTAAAATATGATTGAGATGGGGCACCTGGGTGGCGCAGTCGGTTGGGCATCCGACTTCAGCCAGGTCACGATCTCGCAGTCCGTGAGTTCGAGCCCCGCGTCAGGCTCTGGGCTGATGGCTCGGAGCCTGGAGCCTGTTTCCGGTTCTGTGTCTCCCTCTCTCTCTGCCCCTCCCCCGTTCATGCTCTGTCTCTCTCTGTCCCAAAAATAAATAAATGTTGAAAAAAAAAAAAATTTTAAATTAAAAAAAATATGATTGAGATAATCTATAAAATGTCAATAATTTAGCCTCTATTACTCCCAAAAGGAAACAAGAGAAGTATGGCAGAACTTCACTTTGCATAAGCCATGACAAAATAAAGGCATTGTTCGAAATTAACAGAAATATTCACAGAACTAAAAGGGAGGGGAGGAGAAAGGGGAAATCTACAGGAATACAAACACATCATACAAAAGTTTCACCAAATAATACAAAGGATATCAAAACACAAAATGACTTTTTAAGTAAGTTTACACATTAAATAATACTAACATTTAATGAGTAGCATCTACATGCCACACACTTTTTATGTGTTGATTCATTTAATCTTCATGACATGTGTACTATTAATTTTTTTACTACTTTTTTACTATTATTATTATTCTTACTGATGATGACACTAGTCTTGGAGATTTTTTGCTGTTTATTTTTTTTAATATTTTTTAATGTTTGTTTATTTTTGAGAGCAAGAAAGAGTGCAAGTGGGGGAGGATCAGACAGAAAGGGAGACAACAGAATCAGACGCAGGCTCCAGGCTCTGAGTTGTCAGCACAGTGCCCGACATGGGGCTTGGACTCACGAGATGTGAGATCATGACCTGAGCCGAAGTCAGACACCCAACCTACTGAGCCACCCAGGCACCCACTACTGTTTATTTTTGAGAGAGAGAGAGAATGAGAGAGCGTGCAAGCCAGCAGGGGAGGGGCAGAGAGAGAGAAGGAGACACAGAATCTACAAACTCCTGTCTCCAAGTTGTCAGCACAGAGCCTGATATGGGACTCAAACTTAAGAACTGCGAGATCATGACCTGAGCCAAAGTCTGTCAGGTCTTTTTAAATCTAGAGATTTAAGTAACTTGCCCAAGATCACACAGTAAATGATGGACCTGTCATTGAAATCAAAGGAATTTTCCCAGCCCACAGAAACTAGTGCTACCCGAAGAAAATAACATAACTTGAAGCTTTCATAAGGGGAGGAGAAGGAGTGCCTGGGTGGCTCAGTTGGTTAAGCTCTGACTCTATCTCTGCTCAGGTCTTGATCTCACAGTTTGTGAGTTCAAGCCTAGTGTCAGGCTCAGCACTGACAGCACAGAGCCTCCTTGGGATTCTCTCTCTCTGCCCCTCCCCTGCTCACACTCTTCTGCCACCCTCCCCCCACCCCTATCAAAATAAATAAATTTTTTTTAAAAACTTAAAAAAAAAAAACCAGGGGGATGGGGAAATACCTCACCATGTGAGCTTTTCATACAGGGAAGGATAATAATATAGGTGAGTAATTAAACAAAGATGTCAATGCAGTTAAATTACAAAATGTTTGAGACAGCATATCTTTAGCCTGTACACCTAATGAAGGTATATGAACCTTTAATCTGAATGGAAAATTTCCAGCACGTTAGACAAAGAATCTAAAAGTATTCACAAGATTCATATTTTTAGAAATGAAGAAACAACAACAACAAAAATCACTCTTTGTATTAAAGGTTTAAAGACTGGCAGTATGCCATAGTGGAAAGAACACTAACCCACAATCAGAAGACATGACTTTTAGTTCCAGCTCTCACACTAACTGCTATGCAATTTTGGATACAATGCCACTTTCTGCATTTCAGATTCCTCATATTTAAAATAAGGATTTATATACCTGCACAATTTTTTCACAGAGATTTTAATAATATCATGGAAATCTTTGCAGATTATAAAACATACATTGTTGAAAAATTCTGGCAGACTACAAAATAGCAGTACAGTAAATATCTCAAATAAATGATCTGGCAAGGATACAAAGATGTATGTACAAAGATACTTATTCTTATTTATAATAGTGACAAAATTAGAAACAACCTAAATAGATATTAATAGGTGATGAGTTACAGTAAATGAGAAATGTCCACATAATTTAATACTATACATCCATAAAAAAATAACAATGTAGGCGCACCTGGATGGCTCAGTCGGTTAAGTATCCAACTTTGGCTCAGGTCACAATCTCACAGTTCGTGGTTCAAGCCCTGCATCAGGCTCTGTGCTGATAGCTCAGAGCCTGGAGCCTGCTTCTGATTCTGTATCTCCCTCTCTCCCTGCCCCTCTCCTGCTCATGCTCGGTCTCTCAAAAATGAATAAACGTTAAAAAAAATAACAACAACAATGTAGATTGGTATTTAGTGATTTAAATCTATCGTCACAATATACTGTTTTAAGTGTAAAAAAGCAGACCACACAAGACTAAGTATAGGATGATCTCAATCTAATTTTTAAAAGTGTATATACATCTAGAGTAAAGTCTAAAAGGATACAAGCAATTAATTACCAACGACTATCTCTGGGTATGAATAGCTTTTACATTTTTTCTTCATACTTTTTTGTACTAACTAACCATGTAATCCTTTTGTAATTAAAAAAACAACAACAACAAAAACCACCTTTTTACCTAAAAATAAGAGAAACAGATTTCAGAGATAATTGCTTGGGTACAGAAAACCGTGCTCAATTTACTACCACTTTTGTTAAAGAAAGGGAATAATATTTACTATCTACTGTAAGTAAAAAATAAAATATTCTTAAGAAATAAAAATATTTCTGGAAAGTTACACAAGAAATAATTTTTTAAAAAGTAAAACTAGAATAGCTGAAGGACAACTTATAAGAACACTTTACTAGAAATTTATTCTATTCCTCTTGAAATTTTTTTATTCCTCCAGAAATTTTTAACTGAAGTATAATTGACATTGAAATCTTCTTAGTAACAGCTTTATTGAAATATAACTCACATATAATAAAGTTCACCTGTTTTAAGTGTATAATTCAGTTTTCAACATATTAAAAGTTGTACATCAAACACACATATCTAATTCTAGAACACTTCCATCACCCCTTAGTGAAATCCCAGGCCTATTAGCAATCACTTCCCATCTTCCCTCCTCCCAACCTTCCTCTTAAATTTGAACAAAATAGATGTGCTACCCCACTCAAAAATTAAATTTAGGGGTACCTGAGTGGTTCAGTCAGTTAAGCATTCAACTTTGGCTCAGGTCATGATCACCCAGTTCATGGGTTCAAGCCCTGCATCAGGCTCTGTGCTGACAGGAGCCCAGAGCCTGCTTCATATTCTGTGTCTCCCTCTGTCTCTGCCCCTCCCCTGCCTGCACTCGGTCTCTCTCTCAAAAATAAAAAAACATTAAAAAAAAATATTTTTCAATTTAAAAAGGGCGGCTGGGTGGCTCAGTTGGTTAAGCTCAGGTCATGTTCTCACAGTTCTTGGGTTTGCATCCCACATCAGGCTCTCTGCTGACAGCTCGGAGCCTAGAGCCTGCTCCAGATTCTGGGTCTCCCTCTCTCTCTCTGCCCCTACCCTGCTTGCACTCTCTCTTTCAGAAATAGATAAAATTTAAAAATAATATAAAAATAAAATAAAAAACAAATTTTTAAAAGTGCTTACAATACTTTTCAAACTTAAAAAAGAATGAAATTCTGACATGCTACAACATGGATGAAACTTGAGGATAATGCTAACTAAACCACAATAGACAACTATTATATGATTCCACTTAACACGAGGTATCTAGATTAGTCAAACATATGAAGCAGAAAGAACAACAGTGGCTGCCAAAGCCTGGAAAAAGCAGGGGTTGGGGAGGGATGGGAAGTCACTAACAGGTATAGTTTTACAGGATGAAAAGAGTTCTGGAGATGGATGGTGGCAATGTTTGCACAACATAATGTACTTTATGCCAATGAACGATACACTTGAAGAGTAGCTAAGATGGTAGATAAAAGATGTATTTTACAGTAATAAAGAAAATGAGGAAAAATGATACCTGCCATAAAATTCCAATTTATGGATATTAAATTATTTATGACTATTGATAAATATTTAGGTTGGTTCTGTTTTCACTATTACAACAGGCACCTTCATATGTATATCTTTGTACATGTATCCAAATTTTTACTGGGGATAAATTCTCAAAGGGGAATTGCTGAATTGGAGGATATGCAATTGTAATTTTGATTATATATTAAAAATTATCTCTAAAAGGGTCTGACACATTTAAACTTCCACCAAACAATATCTGGGAGTCGCCACTTCCCCATATATTTGAAAACTGTAGGTATTTTCTTTTTCTGGCATTTCTTTGATTATAAGCACAGCTAAATACCTATTCACATATCTACTGGCACTTTGTATTCCTTCCTTTGTTACTCATCTGTCCTTGTTCTTTGCCCATTTTTTAATTTTCCTAATCCACTTAGGAAAATAACCTTTTGCCTACTGTGTATGTTACAAATATATTTCCAAGTCCGTCATTTTTCTTCCAACAAATTTTATGGTGACTATCATAGAGATTTTTTTTTTTTTTTCAGTGCAAACACATCAACTGTTTATTTCATAATTTCTAGTTTTCCTATTAGGCTTAGCAAGTAGTGAATTTTCAATTCTGGTAATCTTCAAACTTTTGAAAACCACTGCTTTTTTCTTACCAAGAATACATTTATAATAAGACTATCAGATATTTTAATTCAGGAATAGGATTTTTTTAAATGCATTTAACTTTCAGCATCACATTTTAAAGATTCTTAACAGTTGTTGAACTTCAAAATCTTTAATGAAAAGATGTGTCAAAATGCTAGTAATTCTCTAGAGCTTATTATCAATTCTATTTTCCTTCTTTACATCTGAAAGTCAAAAAACCCAGTTAAAGCCTGAGTGAGGGTAGTATCAGAAGTTAAATTCAACAATGAAACTGATTGCTAGGTACAACTGTTCCTCCTTTTTTGGACATTCATCACCAATTCATTCAGGTTAGGAGAAACAGGTGTTGACTACAGCTAATAGCCTCACATATACTTTAGCATTTACAATTTGATTAAATCTGGCATGGCAATTATTTTGACAATATAGAAATTATAACCATTAATGTTATAATTTCAGCTCTGCTTGCACCCATTTATCTACAAAATAGAAATAAAATGATGGTCTGACTGGTAGCCTAGAAAGCTACACAGCAATTTTCTCCACTGAAATAAATCCCTACTTTAGGCTACATTCAAGCTAGCTTTACTTTACAAAAATTCTTGCCAAATTCCTTGGGAGAAGAAAGAAGCAACAGGCTAAGAAACTATGCTACTGTTTCTCCAGCATATTCATACAGATGATAAACTGAGCAAACCTATACATCCCATAGACATTTATAATGATCAACCAAAAAAAAAAAAAAAAAAGACATACTGAATTTAGCGGGAAGACCTCAGTTGTAAGACATTAGGAGAATTTCTATTTGGGAATTCTGCCTCATGACATTCTCCAAAATGATCTCCGACTTCTGATATTCCAAATGTTATACCAACACTCAGTAGTCTACCACTTTTCACTCTGACATTCAGGTGATCTGGAAAGACTGGAAAAGTAACTGCTTAAATTTTTTTTAATTGTTTTTTTTGTTTAATGTTTATTTTTGAGAGAGACAGAGACAGAGCGCAAGCAGGGGAGGGGCAGAGAGAGAGTGAGACACAGAATCTGAAGCAGCTCCAGGCTCTGAGCTGTCAGCACAGAGCCTGAAGTGGGGCTTGAACCCACAAACCATTAGATCATGACCTGAGCCAAAGTCAGACACTCAACCAACTGAGCCATCCATGTGCCCCAGTAACTGCTTAAAATTTAATCCAAGGATTGTGCTATTATTATATGACACTCTGCCTCAATGAAATGATAGAGTATTGTGAACAACAGGAATGAACATTTTTAAATCTCCGACAGAGACTATGACTTCTATTAGAAAAATAATACATCTGAAACAAATGGCCAAAAAATCACCACAGCTCTTCATATAACATATTTTAGATAAATATCAGAAGCTCCTCTAAGGCGTAACTTCCCAAAAATAATCATTAATTTCTTGGAATAACAGAGTGCTTTGGTCCAGTTTATCCTGATTTCTAAATTGACAGAATTTTGTAGTCTAGAGCTATTTTTAGTTAGAAAAAAAGAATACAGTAGTCCCCTCTTTATCTACAGGGAATATGTTCCAAGACCCCCAATGGATGCCTAAAACTGTGCATAGTACCAAATCCCATATATACTATGTTTTTTCCTATACATACATACCTATGATAAAATTTATAGATTAGGCATAGTAAAAGATTAACAACAAAGCTAAAATAAAATAGAACATATCAGTATACTAATAAAAATTTATGAGAATGTGGTGTCTCTCCCTTAAAATAATCTCGTGTTCTGTACTCAACCTTCTTCTGATGATGATGTGACATGATAAAATGCCTACATGACTAAACAGAAGTGAGGTGAATGAGGTAGGCATTGTGAGGCAGTGTTAGGCTACAAGGGACCTTCTAACAAGAAAGTCAGAAGGAAAAATGAGGTCTGCTTCCAGACCACAGGTGACCACCAGTAACTGAAAGCACAGGAAATGCAACGATGCAAAGGAGAGACTACTGTATTATGGATACAAAAAGTGATCATCATTTCAAACAATATATCATAGAGAACTCCATGAACTATGTGTCAAGATGACCAGTTAAAAAAAATACAAGTATAGGGGTGCCTGGGTGGCTCACGTGGTAAAGTTTCTGACTTCGGCTCAGGTCATGATCTCACAGTTTGTGAGTTCGAGCCCCACATCAGGCTCTCCGCTGACAGTGCAGAGCCTGCTTTGGATCCTGTCTTCCTCTCTCTGTCCCCCCCAAAAAAATAAACATTTTAAAAAAAGAAAAAATACCAGTATTGCACCCTATTATGTTAAATCAAGAACAATTTATTCTGAAACATGTAAATGTATATATTAAGTAAATTTCATTAATGTAAGATGCAAAAGAGCCCATAATAATTCTTACTGAAGTCATCTGAGTCAAGCTTACAGCTTCCTCAGGCCATTTGAGGTTCTGATCTGTACCGCTACATTACTATATCCCTAACAATAGCACTTACCAGACTAATCTGAAATATATTTGTCTCTGTCTTCAATAAAAACTTTCTAGGACTTTAACGGTTGTCATCTCTTTACTATGAGGTACAGCACAGTGCTCAGTATATTAAGTGCTCAATAAGTTTTTGATGAAAGATTGAGAAAAACAAATTTTGAGAAATTATTTTGAAAGTAACAGCTAGTAGAACATGCAAATCAAGTCCCTGGAGAGCTGTATCTTTCCCCTATAATACAATGATTAACTCATATTCTGTAACAATTCTTTACCAACTAACACAAAAAATTCTATCTTAGGGGTGCCTAGGTGGCTCACTAGGTTAAAGGTCTGACTTCGGCTCAGTTCATAATCTTAGGGTTCATTGGTTCAAAACCTGAGTCAGGCTCTATGCTGACAGCTCAGAGCCTGGAACCTGCTTTGTAAGTATGAACCAATGAATAAATGAATAAACATTTGAATGAATAAAACATTTTTAAAAATTCTATCTTAAATAAAAACTACCCAAAATACGAAACACAATCCTAATAAAAAATTTTAACTATATCCTCTGGATTTATTCATGGGTTTGTTTTTTTTTTTTTAATAAAATAATCTCTATACCCAACGTGGGGCTCAAACCCACAACCCTGATATCAAGAGTCACACGCTCCACTGACTAAGCCAGCCAGGTGTCTCTGGATTTATTCATGTTTGATCCAAAGCAAAGAGAAGCATTTTCAGATAATCAACAGTCAACAGGAATCTTTCATAGTTTTAATACTATACAAAGCACATGGAGTTCTTATCCAAAAATAAAGCTTACAAATTGATAAAACATAATAGTTAAAAAAAAGAACAACATAATAGTTACTCATCAGCACTACACCCTATTCTAAATTTTAGATTAAGAATAATATTCAAGCCTGGGTGGCTCAGTCATTTGGGTGCCTGGCTTTGGCTCAGGTCATGATCTCGTGGTTGGTTCATGGGTTTGAGCCCCGCATTGGACTCTCTGCTACACAGGACCTGCTTTGGAACCTCTGTCTCCCTCTCTGCCCCTCCCCAGCTCACACTCTCTCTCTCCCTCTCTCAAAATTAAATAAACATTTTTTTTAAAAAGTTAAGAATATTCAAGACAGAAATGAGACACATACATGTAAGGCACTTAATTCTACATGCAAGATATTCAAATGAAGCTTAAGAACCTATCAGAGATCACTATGAGCTAGACTCGTGAATCTTTAATATGAAAAGAAAGTATTTTAATTTCTATCACTTTAGAAGGAAGTCGGTGAGAAATTTAACCAGGCTAAACCTCAGAGACTGAGGAAAAGCCTCTAAGGTAATTCATTTCTTGTAATCATCAGTCTACTATTCTTTCAGTTGACTACAAGGATTTATTTTCTGTGCAGAAAAGTATACTGTAAACTATCAACTATTAACCAAACCCAAGTTCTCAGATTAAGAAACAACACACCAGAATTCAAATGGTTAATTAAATTACCCTTATGTTACGCTCATTCTCTTCTGAAAAAAGACAAAGAGTGAAGATAATGAACAAGCAATTATACCAGAATTCTACCAACTACTCTCCACTACTGAATCCAGGAAAAACGTAGAACCTATATCTTTATGCTAGTACAACCCAGAATGGAAGTTAAAGAACAAATGAAAATGCTATCAAAATAAGTTGACCCTTGAATGAACAACGTGGGTCTGAACAGCATGGGTCCATTTACACACATATTATTTTCAATAAACAGTACAGTAAATGCATTATCTCCTCCTCATGATTTTCTTTTTTTTTTTTTAGGGGACCTCATGATTTTCTTAATAACACTTTCTTTTCATCTAGCTTGCTTTATTGTAAGAATACAGTATATAATACATAATAACATACAAAATATGTGTTAACTGACTCTATGTTATCAGTAAGGCTTCCAGTCAATAGTAGGCTATTAACCGTTAATGGGGGGGGGGGGGCGGGGGGGGGGCGGTGAGGGAGAGTCAAAAGTTACATGCAAATTTTCAACTGTGCAGAGGACAGTGCCCCTAATCCCCACATTCCTCAAAGGTCAACTGTACATTTAATATTTTATGACCTCAGAGATAATCAACAATTCAAGTAACAATAAACTGCTTTTAGTACAAGTCCTAGAAATGCCAAATTGCTTTTAGATACCCAAGCACCATATTATTTATTATTTACCCCTTAACTTCTACTTATGTGATCTCCTCTGCCCTTTCCCTCTTTCACTCCCAGTTTAATCCTACTTGTCCTTTTATTCTAAGCTCAGGCATTATCTCCTCCAGAAAACTGTTCTGATTTCCCCAACTAAAAGAAAGACAGAAAGAGGAAAGAAGGAATTGGTGAATGAAGTGCAGAAAGAAAGGACAGTATCCCAAACCAGAAATTACAATGGTAAAAATATTATGCTAAGCAATATCAGGATTGAAGAGATTCATTTCACTATAAATGACATCAAAATAACTGGAAAAAAAAAATCTTCAAAGTAAAATCGACCAGCAAAGAGATCCTAGGACAACCACTTCCATTGTATTTAACTTGAAAACACTCAGCAGTAACAATGCAATGGCAGAACTATAAGCAACCAAAAAGATAGTGTTCATTCCAGCAGCATTTCAAGTATCAAACTCACTTCTTTCTTCATTCTTTACAACCCAACAGTTTCAAACACCTGAAACAAAGGTAAATGAAATCCCCAATCTTGGTCACAGAAATACTGGTATATGAATCAAAAAGAAAGAAGAGTAAAGAACAAAGAGCTAAGTGATGCCAATCAGCTATGAAAGTGATATAATCTTGGCAATGCTGCTTTGGAGAGTAGATTTTGCTGAATGAATACACACAGAAGGCAAGAAACTTGGCCATCTGAAGGGAGTCCCTGCTGACATTCAGCTGCACACAACGTAAAGCTGACAGGGTCTAATGTCTGTGTCCCACAGAGCTATGTCAACAATGAAGTCACTGTGTACCCACAGCTTATCAGAAACTATAGAATTTCGCTCTCCTTCCCCCACCTTTTCCTCCAGAGGAAGAGAAGCAAGGAAGACTGATATTGAAGGTACAGAAAGATCATAACCTTACAGTCTTAGAGAAAAGCATTCATTTAAACAGTACTACTGTTTAAGATGCTTTGACATACACGATCACCAAAAAATTTCAAAATGAGATGAAGCCAAACAAAATTACTTGTAAAATTAATTCTGTCTGGAGAAAATTACGTAAAACATATACAGAGAACATCAGTAAACCAGACCAAACCAACCAAAATTATTCATATCTTATTTCAATACTTATATTTTTATTAAACATGCTTTCCTATAAAAATCAAATCTAGCTATTAAGCAAATCAGAATGAAACTGAATACAGGCAACTGAGAGACTGCCATAGTCCACTACTGTAATTTGTTCTAGAAATACTAAGAACAAGTGTAGTAAGATGAGAAGACAATAAAGAGTAGAAGAATTAGAAAAGAAGAAACAGTCATTATACAAAGATTATATGATGAAAATTCAGAAGAAATTACAGACGAGACATCTATATCATTAAGAGTTCAGTGTCTCCCTCTCTCTCTGCCCCTCCCCCGTTCATGCTATGTCTCTCTCTGTCCCAAAAATAAATTAAAAAAAAAAAAAAAAAAAAAAAAAAAAAAAGGGGCGCCTGGGTGGCGCAGTCGGTTAAGCGTCCGACTTCAGCCAGGTCACGATCTCGCGGTCCGTGAGTTCGAGCCCCGCGTCGGGCTCTGGGCTGATGGCTCGGAGCCTGGAGCCTGTTTCCGATTCTGTGTCTCCCTCTCTCTCTGCCCCTCCCCCGTTCATGCTATGTCTCTCTCTGTCCCAAAAATAAATTAAAAAAAAAAAAAAAAAAAAAAAAAGAGTTCAGCAACCTGGTAAATGTCAGATCAACATGTAAAATTTAACTGCATTTCTCTACACAAATGTTTTAGAAGTGTAATTAACAAGAGACAGAAAGAGAAGCTTGATAAGAACAAAAAGGCACCTGGGGATAAAAACATGAACAACAACAACAACAAAAATATGACGCTTTTATAGATAAAATCTTGAATCTTCCTTGAAAGTAACTGAGATATAAATATAAATATTTATTGTACACAATCCTTTAATAATTTCCATGGCAATCATCAAACAGGGTATGTCTAAGACCCTTGCACATGCTTCTGTAAAAATGTTAAGCAGATAAAAGAAATCTTTAGTAATTAATCAAAATTTTTTGAAAAATTAATAAACAGAAAAGAAATGAATTTAGGTAGTAAAGAGATAGTATTAAAGACTGCTTCATGATTCAGTGGCACTGTTAAAAGCAAATAAGAACACCAGATGGAATCTTCATGGGGTATTTAAAGGGAAAATAAATTTGCTTTCCTGACTCTCACCAATTCTATCATATAAGCCCCAATAAATATATTTGTGACCATTATTTTCAAACAACTATTTAACTCCTGCACCCATATTTGCAAGGAGTTTACTTACCACATCATATTTGCATTTGAAGTGATCTGCACCATCACTTCATCTCCCTGCATACTTTTAAATAAAAGATATTGAGATATCTATGTTAGAAAGCACACTTGGTATAATTAAAAACTGACAGGGGCTCCTGCGTGGCTCAGTCAGTTAAGCATCCAACTTCGGCTCAGATCATGATCTTGCTGTTCATGAGTTCGAGCCCCATGTCAGGCTCTGTGCTGCCGGCTCAGAGCCTGGAGCCTGCTTCTGTGTCTCCCTCTCTCTCTGTCCCTCCCCTGCTCATGCTCTGTCTCTCTGTCTCAAAAATAAACAAGCATTAAAAATAAATAAACAAACAAACTGACACACTGGACTTAATCAAAATAGAATTTTATCAAAATTTTTCTCAAAGTGATCATTATAAAAATAAATTGATAGGCCACATACTGGGAAAAATAGTAACTGTCAAAGGACTTGTGTCCTGAATATATAAACAACTCCTGAAACTCACAAATAAAAATAAACAACTTAAAAATTTTTTTTTAATTTTTTTTTTACATTTATTTATTTTTGAGAAACAGAGTGAGACAAAGCGTGAGCAGGGGAGGGGCAGAGAGAGGACACACAGAATCTGAAGCAGGCTCCAGGCTCTGAGCAAGCGGTCAGCACAGAGCCTGATGCGGGGCTTGAACCCACAGACTGTGAGATCATGACCTGAGCCGAAGTCGGACGCTCAACCGACTGAGCCACCCAGGTGCCCCAACAACTTAAAATTTTTAAAATGAGTGAAAGACACTTTGGAAATCTACAACTAGCCAATGTGGAAATGAAAAACTAATATCACTAGTAATTAGTAAAATGAAAATTAAAACAGAATGAGACACCACCACACACCCACTGGAATAACTAAAATTTAAACAACACCAAATGTTAGCAAAGATGTGAAACAACCAGAATGTGAAATTACATCAATGCTCTGGAAATTAGTCTGCCAGTTCCTCATAAAATTAAACATACATCTATCCTATGACCCAGCAACTATACTCCTAGATATCTCCTCAAGAGAAATAAAAACATGGCCACAAGCACATGTGTATAAAAATGTTGACAACAGCTTTATTCAGAATAGCCAAACACTAGAGAATGGATAAACTGTTTATGCAACATCCATATAAAGAAAACTACTCAATGTTAAAAAGAATAACTATCGATACATTAAACATGGATAATGTAAAAACAACACACTGAAAAGAAGCCAAACACAACAGAGTACAGACTAGATAATCCTATTTATACGAAGTTCTACAACAGGCAAGACTAATCTAAGGTGAAAGAAATTAGAACACTATTTGTTGGAGGGCAGGATACTAACCAGGAAAGGGTGCAACGAACTTTATGGATGATGACAATATTGTGTCTTTATAAGGTATTGGCATTTGTCAAAATTCATAGAATTATGATGCTGGAGTATTTCCTGTATGTATACTACACTCAAAAAAAACATTAAAAACGAAAAAGATACAGGTTTGAAAAGGAAAAAATAGATATTCAAGATAATTTAACAACTAGTAATGACTTCACTTAAAAGGACAGTAATTTAGGAAATTTAAGAACTTTTCCAGTTCTAAACATGCTTTGTAGGATGCTCTATCACCTAATTCAGTGGTAGCCATACATTCTTAAAAAGGTAAAAGAGAAAAAGACAGAAACTTAGGGTTATAAAGATTCATTCAAACATGCAACAAAGTACGGAAATCACCTCAACAATTTGCCTTATTTTCTTCAGATCTCCCTCTCTCTCTCTCTCACACACACACAATTACTTGTTTATAATTCACATAAATGATGTCATCTGTACATGCTTCTCTTTGCAACTTTGTTTTGTTACTCAACTTAATGTGACTGAGAACGGAAAACTGGAGCAACCACTATGGAAAACAGTATGAAGTTCCACAAAAAATTAAAACTAGAACTACCATATGATCCAACAAGCCCTCAATTGCTGAGACTATGAACCATTTCTTTATTCTCATTTAATGTGAATACTCCCAAGTTTCACCACAGATACATTATTAGTATGTTGGATTACTTAGTGCTGCCCAACACAAACGTAATATGTACTGGATTACCCCTCAAAACCTGGAAGAATCTAAATTTCAAAATACATCTGACCTTAGTATTTTGGAGGAAGGGATTTTGTACCTATATTCCATATTATGAGTAAATACCAATTTGTCCACTGGCCTACTGAGGAAGAGTTAGGTATTTTTCCACCTTCTCACTATTATACTAAATGCATGTATATCTATCTCCTTGTACACATGTGATGCAACTGCTAGGTAGCAGAGTGTGTTCTTTAACTTTACCAGTCATCTAGCTTTTTTAATTTAATATACAATCAGCTGAATACAGATGATGAAAGGGTACAAATATCAAGCCTAGAATTTTCATACCTATAGAGTCATTAATCATACAACACTTTCCATTACTCATATAACCACTTTCCTAGGAAGAAACTTTTGGTAGAAATGGAAGGAGTTGCTATTTGAAAAAAACAAAACAAAAAAAAAGCAAAAAGCCAAATGATTATGTATTCAATTCCACCCATAAGGAAAAAACAGAGTATTCTCAAAGTTTTTCATTATGAAGCTGGAGAATGGAAGGCAGAGCAGAATGCCTTCATTCTGAGGCACGAGAATTCTTTAAAAATACACATACATTCTACCCATAGAACCTTCTGTCTCTAAAAGAAAAAAATGAGAAAAGAAAAAGAGATTGGGAAGAATTCTAATTTCTCTCTTCCTCTCACCCTTCATCTGAAAATGACATCTTTCTCTGAGAATCCCCACAACAGGAAACTACTTTAATCTTAATACTAAAATTTTGATCTCAAAGATTCCTATAAAGTCATCTTTGACATGAGGACCCTGAAAACTTGAAAGCAACAATAATCAACAGTTTCAACAGTTTCCCTTCTATCCTATTCATATTTATTGCAAAAATAAACAAACACACAAGGTTTTAGTATCAAGTATTTGAAAATGTCGAGATACCTATTGATTACTAATATTTAAAGCATTTTTAAACAATATATGAACTGGAATACATGCCTATACCATTTTTTTTTTTTTTAATTTTTTTTTCCAACGTTTTTTATTTATTTTTGGGACAGAGAGAGACAGAGCATGAACGGGGGAGGGGCAGAGAGAGAGAGGGAGACACAGAATCGGAAACAGGCTCCAGGCTCCGAGCCATCAGCCCAGCGCCTGACGCGGGGCTCAGAGCCTGACGCGGGGCTCGAACTCACGGACCGTGAGATCGTGACCTGGCTGAAGTCGGACGCTTAACCGACTGCGCCACCCAGGCGCCCCATGCCTATACCATTTTTTTTAACTTTTTTATGATTTATTTTTGAGAGACCGAGACAGAGCATGAGTGGGGGAAGGGCAGAGAGAGAGGCAGACACAGAATCCAAAGCAAGCTCCAGGCTCTGAGCTGTAAACACAGAGCCCGATGTAGGGCTTGAATCCAAGAACCGAACCATGAGATCACAACCTGAGCCGAAGTCGGATGCTCAACCACCTGAGCCACCAATGTGCCCCTATATAATTGTTTTTCTTGACAGATTTTCATAACAAATTCTTTGATCCACATATTACAGGGAAAATTTGCATGTTAAATAAACCTACTTGTTTAAACTAAGATATCTAAACAAAAAAAAAGGAAATAATTTTTAACATAGTGTTATATTAGTTTAAGGTGTAAAAATATAGTGATTCAACAATTCTATACATTACTCAGTGTTCAACATTATAAGTGTACTCTTAATTCCTATCACCAACTGCACCCATCCCCCCACCACCTCCCATCTGGTAATCATCAGTTTGTTCTCTATAGTTTAAAGTCTGTTTCTTAGTTTGATTCTATCTTATTTTTTTTCCTTGCTCATGTGTTTTGTTTCTTAAATTCCACATGAGTGAAATCATATGGTATTTGTCTTTCTCTGACTTATTTCACTTAACATTATAGTCTCCAGCTCAATCCATGTCATTGCAAATGGCAAGATTTCATTGTTTTTTATGGCTGAATAACATTCCGTTACATAATATATACCACATCTTTTTTATCCATTCATCTACTGATGGACACTTGGGCTGCTTCCATACTTTAGCTATAGTAAATGATGCTGCAATAAACATAGGGCTGTGTATATCCTATCAAGTTAGTGTGTTTGTATTCTTTGGGTAAATACCCAGTAGTGTGATTAGCAGATCATAGAGGACTTCTACTTTTAATTTTTTGAGAATCCTCCAAACTATTTTCCACAGTGGCTGTACCCGTTTGTATTCCCACCAACAGTGCACGAGGGCTCCTTTTTCCCCACGTCCTCATCAACACTGTTTCTTGTTTTTGATTTAGTCTTTCTGACAGATGTGAGGTATGACTGGCATTCCCCTGATGAGTGATGTTGAGCATCTTTTCATGTGTAATGACCATCTGTATACCTTCTTTGGAGAAACGTCTGTTCATGTCTTCTGCCTATTCTTTAATTGGATTATTTGCTTTTTGAGCTATTGAGTTGCATACGTTTTTTACATATTTTGGATACTAACCCTTTATCTGATATGTCATTTGCAAATATCTTCTCCCATTCCACAGGTTACCTTTTAGTTTTGTTGACCGTTTCCTTCTCTGTGCAGAAGGTTTTTATTGTGATATAGTCTCAATAGTTTATTTTTGCTTTTATTTTCCTTGTCTGAGGAGACATATCTAGAAAAATGTTGCCATAGCCAGTGTCAGAGAAATTATTGTCTGTGTTCTCTTCCAAGATTTTTATGGTTTCAGGTCTCACACTGAGGTCTTTAATCAATTTTGAATTTATTTTTGTGTGTGGTGTAAGAAAGTGGCCCACTTTTCATTATTTTGCATGTAGCTCTCCAGTCTTCCCAAAACCATTTGTTGAAGAGACTGTCCTGTTCCCATTGCATAATCTTGCCTCCTTTGCAGAACATTAATTGACCATATAATTGTGTGTTTATTTTCTTTTAATTCTGTTCCATGAATCATTTTTTGTGTCAGTACCATACTGTTTTGACTACAACTTTATAATAACTTAAAATCTAGAATTGTGATACCTCAAGTTTTGTTTTTGTTTTTTGCTTTTTGTTTTTTTGTAGGACCGCTTTGGCTATACAGGGACATTTTGGTTCCATACAAATTTTAGAACTGTTTGTTCAGTTCTGTGAAAAATGCCATTAGTATTTTGATAGGTATTGCATTAAATCTGTAGATTGCTTGGGGCGCCTGGGTGGCGCAGTCGGTTAGGCGTCCGACTTCAGCCAGGTCACGATCTCGCGGTCTGTGAGTTCGAGCCCCGCGTCGGGCTCTGGGCTGATGGCTCGGAGCCTGGAGCCTGTTTCCGATTCTGTGTCTCCCTCTCTCTCTCTGCCCCTCCCCCGTTCATGCTCTGTCTCTCTCTGTCCCAAAAATAAATAAAAAAAACGTTGAAAAAAAAATCTGTAGATTGCTTTAAGCAATATGGACATTTCCACAATATTTGTTCTTCCAATCCATGAGCATGGAATGTCTTTCCATTTCTTGTGTCCTCTTCAATTTCTTTCATCAGTGTTTTACAGTTTTCAGAGCACAGGTCTTTCACTTCTTTGGTTAAGTTTACTTCTAGGTATTTTATAATTTTGGGTACAATTATGATTGTTTTTCTTAATTTGTCTTTCTGCTGCTTCATTATCACTGCATAGAAATTAACAGTTTTCTGTAGATTGATTTTGTATCCTGTGACTTCACTGAATTATCAGTTCTAGCAGTTTTGGTGGTGGGACGGGGAGTCTTTCAGGTTTTCTATATATGATATCATGTCATCTGCAAGTAGTGAAAGTTTTCTTTCTTCTTTGCCAATTTGGATGCTTTTTATTACTTTTTCTTATCTGATTGCTGTGGCTAGGACCCAGTACTGTGTTGAATAAAAGTGATGAGAAAGGACTCCCTTGTCTTGTTACTGACCTTAGGGGAAAGCTTTTAGTTTTTCACCATTGAGTATGATGTTCACTGTGACTTTTTCATATATGGCCTTTATTATGTTGAGGTATGGTCCCTCTAAACCTACTTTATTGAGAGTTTTTATTGTTTAGTATCATGTTATTTAATCTCCATGTATTTGTGCTCTTTCCAAATTTTTTGCTTATGGTTGATGTCTGGTTTCATAGCATCGTGGGCAGAACAGATGCATGATATATCTTCAACCTTTTAAATTTTGTTAAGGCTTGTTTTATGGCCTAATATGTTATCTATTCTGGAGAATGTTCCATGTACACTTCAAAAGAATATGCATTCTGTCATTTTAGGATGGAATGTTCTGAATGTATCTGTTAGATCTATCTGGCCCAGTGTGTCTTTTTTTTTTTTTTTTTTTTTTTTTTAAGTGTTTATTTATTTTTGAGACAGAGACAGAGCATGAACGGGGAAGGGTCAGAGAGAGAGGGAGACACAGAATCGGAAGCAGGCTCCAGGCTCTGAGCCATCAGCCCAGAGCCCGACGCGGGGCTCGAACTCATGGACCATGAGATCGTGACCTGAGCTGAAGTCGGAGGCTTAACCGACTGAGCCACCCAGGCGCCCCCCAGTGTGTCATTTAAAGCCATCATTTTTAGGGGCACCTGGATGGCTCAGTTGGTTAAGCGTCCCGCTCTTGATTTCAACTCAGATCATGATCTCATAGTCTGTGACATCAGGCTCTGCATCGGCCTCTGCACTATCAGCACAGAGATATTCTCTCTCCGTTTCTCTCTCCCCTCCCCTGCTCACTCAGCGCACATGCTCTCCCACTCTCTCTCACAAGATAAATAAACTTCAAAAAAAGGTTAAAAATGAAGCAACCATTTCTTCGTTGATTTTCTGTTTGGATGATCTGTCCATTGATTTAAGTGGGGTGTTAGAAGTCACCTACTAGTCGTGTAGTAAGTTCCTTCATATTTGTTATTAACTGTTTTATGTATTTGGGTGCTCCCATATTGGTTGCATAAATATTTACCATTGTTATATCTTTTTGTCCCCTTTATTACTATATACTGTCCTTCTTCATCTCCTGTTACAGACTGCTTTCAAGTCTATTCTGTGGGAATGCAAACTGGTGCAGCCACTCTGGTAAACAGTATGGAGGTACCTCAAAAAAATAAAAATAGAACTACCCTACAACCCAGCAATTGCACTACTAGGTATTTATCCAAGGGATACAGGTATGCTATTTCAAAGGGACACATGCACACCAATGTTTATAGCAGCACTATCAACAATAGCCAAAGTATGGAAAGAGCTCAAATGTCCATCCATGGATGAATGAATAAAGAAGATGTGGTGTATATATACATATACAATGGAGTATTAAACTCCATTCAAAAGAACAGAGAATCTTGCCATTTGCAACTACGTGGATGGAACTAGAGGGTATTATGCTAAGGGAAATCAGTCAGAGAAAGACAAATACCATATGACTTAACTCATATTAGGACTTTAAGATACAAACAGATGAATATTAGGGAAGGGAAGCAAAAATAATAGGAAAACAGGGAGAGGGACAAAACATAAGAGACTCTTAAATATGGAGAACAAACAGAGGGTTACTGGAGGGGTTGTGGGAGGGGGGATGGGCTAAATATGTAAGGGGCCTTAAGGAATATATTCCTGAAATCATTGTTGCACTGTATGCTAACAAACTTGGATGTAAATTTAAAAAAAAAAAAAAAGTAAAGTAAATAAAGTCTATTCTGGGGGCACCTGGGTGCTCAGTCAGTTCAGTTGTCTGACTTCAGCTCAGGTCATGATTTCATGGCTAGTGACACACTCTGTCTCTCTGTCTCTCTCAAAAATAAATAAAACATTTTAAATAAATAAATAAATAAATAAATAAATAAATAAATAAATAAAGTTTACTTTGTCCAATGTAAGTATTGCTATCCCTGCTTTCTTTGGACATCTATTTGCATGATAAATGATTCTCCAACCTTTCACTTTCAATCTACAGGTGACTTTAGGTCTGAAAGGAGTCTCTTGTAAACAGCATATGATGAGCCTTTTTCTTTTATCCACTCTGTCACCCTTTTGTCCATTTACATCCAAAGTAATTGCTGATAGATATATATTTATTGCCACTTTTGTTACTTTTATAGTTTTCCTCTGATCCTTTCTTGCTCTTTTTCATGGTTTGCTGGCTTTCTTTAGTGATATATTTGAATTCCTTTCTCTTTATTCTCTGCATCTCTTTTACTGGATTTCAATCTATGGCTACCAATAGATTTGTATATAACACTTTCTGCAGGTAGCAGTCTATATTAACTTGATGGTCACTTAAGTTTGAACCCATTCTTTACTCCTGTCCCACACCATATTTTAAGTATATGGTGTCATATTTTACATCCTTTTGTGAATCCCTTGACTGATTTTTACAGATATACTTATTTTTACTGTTTTTGTGTTTCCTACTTTTCATATTCTCACTTATGGTCTTTCCTTTCCACTCAAAGCGTCCCCTTTATGAATTCTTGTAGCCTGGTTCAGTGGTCATGAACTCCTTTAATTTTTGTCTGAGAAACTCTTTATTTCTCCTCCTATTCTGAATGATAGCCTTGTTAGGTACAGTATTCTTGACTGTAGATTTTTCTCTCTCAGCATTCTGAACAGATCATGCCACTCCCTTCTGGCCTGCAAAATTTCTACTGAAAAAATCCACAAATGGCCTTATGGGGGTTGCCTTGTTTGTAACAGTCTTTTGCTGCTTTAAAAAAATTTTTATCGTGGCGCCTGGATGGCTTCAGTTGGTTGAGCATCCGACTTTGGCTCAGGTCATGATCTTGCAGTCTATGAGTTCAAGACCCGCGTCAGGCTCTGTGCTGACAGCTCAGAGCCTGGAGCCTGCTTCGGATTCTGTGTCTCCCTCTCTCTCTGCCCCTTCCCCGCTCATGCTCTATATCTCTCTCTCCCTCTGTCAAAAATAATCATTAAAAAAAATTTTTTCAATAAATCTTTTATCACTACTTTTTGCCATTTAAATTACTATGTGTCTTGGTGTGGACCTCTTTGGGCTGATTTTGTTGGGGGATTTCTGTGTCTCCTGGATCTGGATATCTGTTTCCTTCCCCAGATTCAGAAAGTTTTCAGCTATTATTTCTTCAAATAAATTTTCTGCCCCTTGCTCTCTCTTCTCCTCCCAAGATCCATATTATGGAATCACTCAGTTCTCTAAGTCTGTGTTCATTTTGCATTTTTCCCTCTCATTTGCTCAGCTTCATTACTTCCCATTACTCTTTCAGGTCATTAATTTGTTCCCCTGCTTCCTCTAGCCGGCTATCTGTTCCATCAAGTGTATTTTTAATTTCAATTATTGAGTTCTTCATCTCTGATTGGTTCTTTTTTATCTGTGTTACGGGTTTCACTGATATCCTTCACTCTTTTCTCAAGTCCAGTAAGTATCTCTATAATCATCACTTTCTCTATCAGTTATATTACTTATCTCCATTTTGCTTAGGTCTCTTGCTGTGATTTTTGTCCTGTTCTTTCATTTGGGACATATTCCTCTGTCTCATTTTGCTTAACTCTCTGCGTCCATTTCTGTGTGTTAGGAAAGTCAGCTAAGTCTCTTGCTCTTGAAAGGAGTGGGCAGGCATACACTCTCTTCCACAGGGATAAGCAGCTGCTGCTAAGATCAGACCAGCCAGGGCTGCTCCACAAAGTGCATGCACGGGCAGCAGGTACAGCTTTAACAAAGTGTGGTCATCCTCTGCAGGATGTCAGGAGACGTAGTGTTGGCAAGATTTCCACAGGTCTTCTCTAGGTGTGGACACACAGTACTGACTGGGATTGACACAGGCCAGGTTGGAGGGGGTGGTGCATAGTATAAGCAAGTTAGGTAGTGAACGCCAGCACAGCTCTAGTTTGATTATGCTGGGGGGGCAGGGGAGGGAGCCAGTGCCAGTCAGTTCCTTTCTTCCTAGAGAAGTCCCTCAGCAAACTGAGTTTAGTAAACAACTCTCCCTCCCATAGGCCCCAGACATTTTTCAAACTGTTGATTCTAAGCAGCATCTCCAAGGGCTACTTGTGGTGCTGTCTCTTTAAGAGTGGGGCCTCTGCTTCCTATTGCCCTCCAGGGTCTCCTGGAGGTGAGTCTGTTGATTTTCTAAAGTTCCAGGCTTTCCCGTTGGTTGTAAGAACTCAGAAAATTTGGTCCCTCTGATTTTCAAAGCCAAGTGCTTTGGGGATTCACCTTCCCCAGGCAGGTTCCCCAGTGTGCTAGTCTATTTCTCATCCCTCTTCACACCCACGGCTCCCTCCCTCCAGAAGTCAGACCCACTGAGTCCTCAGCCTTCCTACCCTCTTTGATGTGGCCTCTTCTCTATATTTAGTTGTGGAGTTTATTCAGCCAGTCTTCAGGTTGTTTTCTGGTTTATTTGCACTGATGTATTACCCAGTTGTATGTACGAGAAAAGGTGAGTTTCGGGTCCTCCTATTCTGCTATCTTCCCCAGAAGTCAAAAACGAGAAAATTTAAATGAGATGTTTGCAAAGGAATATTTAATGACTTTAGTGAACCTAAAATATTTCATATTTATTTCTAATATAGACTTAAGCAAAAGAAAATTTTAATTCCAACCTATAGAGCAGTGCCACAAAAACATGAAGCCCCCAGCAACTCAAGACCAGTACTTTATCATAGGAAGAAAAACTAACCCCTAACCTATTTCAATACCAGAAGAATAACACAGATCCTGAGAAGAACAACTCTGGCCACCCTAGGACTCCTCACTATCAATAACAAGAGCTAGTAATTAACATGAATGAATCTACATCAGACAGTTTTGCCTATAAAGATAAGGAGGCAGTACCATGGAAAAAGAAACTTAACTAAACAATGAAAACTATAAGAAAAAATACTAAAGTATAATCCCGCACGGATGGAAGAAATATTTTTAGTAGCTACTATGTATCCGGCATTATGTTCCTTGCTATAGACACAATGGTAAGTAGGAATAATAAACATGGTCTGTGTCCACATAAAGATAGGTAAGATGGTCATTAATCAAAACACATACACACATGCATGAACATACATATACACAATTATAAATGCAAACAGGGAGAAAAGCTACAAATTCAAGGAAGTAAGAAAATATATAACAAAGAGACCTTACCCACCTTGGAAGGGTCTCAAAAAGTTCACCAAAAAAATGTGATTTGAGGACTAAATGAGATTTGAACAGGTTAACTTATGTTCATTAACTATTTAAAGAAATGACACTTATTCTCTGAAGAGAGGACAACTTACATGAAGACCCTACAGAAGGATGAGGCAGGACACATTTGAGGAACTAAGGAGACTGAAGCACCAAGAACTTTAAAGGAAGTGTGGCAAGAGTTTTAATAGACTTTAAGGGCAACAGGAAGTCACTAAAAAGTTCTGAGCAGAGTACTATCATCATCATCATCATCACTAATATTTACCAAGTGCTTACCACATACCAAGCATATATTATGCCATTAAATTACAATAGCTACATGAGGTAAGATTTATTATAACTGTTTTACAGGTGAGGAAACTAAGGTTTGGAGAGACTAAGAGGTAAGGAGAGACTAAGGTTTGGAGAGACTCACATAACTAGTGAGTGTGAAGCCAGGACTCAAACATCACTAAAAGTTAAAACTGGCTGCAATGTGGCTGCACATTATGGGGAAGGAGAAAGACTGGAGAAAATTGGGAGACTGTTGCAATAATCTAGCTAACGATGATGACCAAACTATGATGGTAGTGGCAGTGGGGGTGGAAAAACAGATGGCTTAGAGAAATATTTAAGAAGGAAAACAAATCACCAGAATTTGAATGTCCACGTGAAGAGAATCAAGGAAGCCTCTAAAGTTCATGACTTAAACACCCTGGACAAGTGGTAGTACCATAAATAAAAATGGGAAAAAATAGGGAAGGACAAGAATTGAGGAAAAATCATGAGCTGAATTTAAGGAGCCTTTGAGATACTGAGAAAAGGTTTCAAGAGACCAACTGAATATGTGGGTCTGAAGAGTGGAGGAATGACATGAGGGGAGGGGGAAGGGGGGGAAGGGGGGGAAGGGGGGGAAGAGGGGGAAGAGGGGGGAAGGGAAGGAAGGGAAGGAAGGGGAGGAAGGCGAGGAAGGGGAGGAAGGAGAGGGGAGGGGAGGGGAGGGGAGGGGAGGGAAGGGAAGAAAGGAAAGAGAGGCACCTGGGTGGCTCAGTCAGTTAAGCATCCAACTCTTGATTTCAGCTCAGATCATGATCTCCCAGTTCATGAGTTCAAGTCCCACATCGCCTGGGATTCTCTCTCTCCCTCTCTGCCCATGTGCTCATGCACTCTTTCTTGCTCTCTCAAAATAAATAAACTTTAAGAAGAAAAGAAAAAAAATAAACAGGATAACATGGCAGGTTAGGAGCAGGTGGTCCTACTTTAGATAGAGTGGACAGGAAAGGTCCCTTTGGAGAAGTAACATTTAAGCTGAGACCTGAGGCAGCTAGCATGTAAAAAGAGTGGGGTAAAAATATCTGGCAGCACATAAGAATAAAAAGTTGAGAACGCAAATATTTACATAAAGGAAAATTTTTTCAATGCCAAACGAGCATTAGTACAATGTAGTACTAGAAAAAGAATATCGACAGGCTAATGGAAAAGATCTTACAATAATTAAGCACTTAATAAAGAAAAAGGAAATGCCACAATCAAAATCATTTAACAATTATTAGGAAATTATTAGGAATTATTATTAGGAAAATACCAAAATAAGTATGCTATCCTCACACAAAATTATAAAATAAATTTCAGGAAGATTAAGGAAATAAGTGTAAATTCAGATTAGAAAATAAAAAGAAAATATTGGGGCACCTGGGTGGCTCAGTCAGTTAAACTTCCAACTCCTGACTTCAACTCAGGTCATGATTTCAGCTCAGGTCATGATCCCAGGGTTATGGCTTAAGATTCTCTCTCTTGCTCCCTCTGCCCCTCTCCCCTGCTCATGCTCTTCCTTTCTCTAAAAAACTTAAAAAAAATTTTTTTTTTTTTTTAAATTTGGCCTATATGTAAAATCTGCTTCCTGGGAAAATCCCCTCCCCACCTAGTGTCATCAAGTTTCTAACCAAGTTCAAAATTCACAGTAGTGTTAAACTTAGCAAATAACCTGAAATCAATACATAAAAGCTCCATTAGACAATATAAATGTAATCTCTAGACTCAAGTGAAATTCTCATCTAAGCAATACACAGAGAGTTTACAGACACAGACAGAAATAAAGAAACTGTAGAATCATCTTATGCTCCAACAAAGCACTAGTAAGAGTTTATGTCTATCATTCAGAAACTCTGAAGTCACTGCTTGACATTTGGAACAAGACTATAATAAGATCTTTGAAATTGAAATGTCAAGCTAACACAACCAGCTATGGCAATTACTCTAAAAAGCAGGGGCTAAAATGGAATACAGTCAGAGCGGCAAACTCCAAAGGACACACATACAGTCTGTTTTGCTATAAACTATGTTTTTATATTATGTATTAGCTCATACATAATTATGATAAATAGAGAACTATCATCACATCAAAGCTGTGTTGATTCATAAGCAATTTTTCCTAGGCAAAGAAACAACAAAGGGCAGAAGCAGAATTACAGCCTTCAGCAGAAAGGAAAATGCCCTCAGCTTGGCTGTTGCATAAACAGGAATCCTTTCTGCTCTATTTTAGGAAAATTAAAAATGAGCACCTGCAGCCAGGGCACTCCCTTCCAACAGGAGCACACCCCTAAGCACTCCTGGCTCTCTGCTCAAGGCAGGCTGCACTTCCTCTTGTGCTCAGAAATCCACTTCCATCTGCATTGTCTCAGCACTGCAAGCAAGCTTGTCCACTCAATTATTTTTATGAGTTTTCAATAGCTGCTGGAACAGACTCCAGCCAAAATGACCTGCCACCCTGGAGCTATCCAAGTTATCTCCTGAGGTACCATTTATTATTTCTGTTAATTGTTGTGGTTACAAAGTTGCATATATTTTGAGTAGTCTCCCCCAAACCCTAACCTTCCTATAGTGAAATTTTACAGAACCTGATGGTGTCCATGTGATAGAAGAAACACGATACTAGTGATTTTCAAGCTGACTTGTTACAAAATGAGTTGTCAAATCAATTTAGTGGTTGACAACCAACATTATTTTCTCAGGAAAAAAAAATAACACTTAAAATATCTAAGTACAATTCCCATAGATAGCAAATGTTTTATCATGAAACTTGTATTTTTATTTAGGCATATATAGGAAATATGACATATCTCTACAAATTATGACCAAAAAAGCATTTAGTTTATGTCAAATTAAAATACATATCGCTAAAATGATTCAAAATTTTAGAATCACTATGGCTTAAAAAGAAATATTAATGTTAACGCCTAAATGTTACTAAAATTTTTCATAAAAATGACCACCAGGGGGCACCTGGCTGGCTCAGTTGGTAAAGCATTCAACTCTTGATCTCAGTGTCATGAGTTCAAGTGCCACATTGGGCATAAACCTTACTTAAAAAAAAAATTTTTTTTTTCATGAAAAAAATGACCACCAGTTTTTAAATTCAAAGTGCTACTGAAGGAGGCAAACTTTCATTCATACACTGTTTTCAATGGAACAGTCATGCCTAAAACATCAGTATCTGACAAACACAAAAAAGTATATTTAAAATCAAGATTTAGAACTAGGTACAAACAAACAGGGACACCTGGGTGGCTCAGTCGGTTGAGCGTCAAGCTCTTGATTTTGGCTCAGGTCATGATCTCATAGTTCCTGGGTTTGAGCACCACATCAGGTGCAGAGCCTGCCTAGGATTCTCTCTCTCCCTCTCTCTCTCTGTTCCTCCCCCACTCACTCACTCTCTCTCAAAATAAATAAATAACATTTTTAAAAAATAAACAAGGCAACAAAAAAAGAAAAGAAATGGACTACCGAAAAGGAAATCCCTTTCCAAGTTTAAAAAAAAAAAAAGTAATTTACTATTTATTTTAAACATGCCATAGAACACATATTTTTACTAAATTCTTAACTATAACTTTCATAGTTTCTTTTAAATAAAGAAAACCGAACTTCAAATACAAACTTCTATGGAAAAAAGAAAACAGCTTTTCAACTGCAATATTGAAAATTAGAAGATAAAACACAATTCAAAGAACTGCAAGTTCATAATCAGCATAATCAGCAATTTCCAAAGTATCAAATTCATACAACAAATCTAAACTTATGACTTAAGATGCTCTAAACATAATCAGAGCAAGGTTAAGTAACAAGAGTGCTCCCTACTGGCCAGTCTTTGATTAGATTTCAAAAGTTCACTCTATTTGATTGATAAACTAGGTTTAAAGTGAGTCAATGTCAGTATTTTAAACTGTAAAGATTTTTTTTTAATCCACTAATCGAGTTGTTTTCTTGTCCCTAACATTAGAACCAATGTATGTGAAGCCTTCAGCCCATACTAAATAAATCATCATCATCTTCATAGTGAACATCTGTTGTATTAATGGCTGTTCATAAGCTTTTTAAAAAATAATTGAGAGGTGAAATTCACATAACATAAAATCAACCATTTAAACTGAACAATTCAGTGGCATTTAGTATATGCACAATGTTGTGCGACCACCACCTCTAATCTAGTTCCAAAATACTTCCATTCCTCCAAAGTAAAACTCCTTACTCATTAAGCAGGTTCCGTCCACTACACCCTCCCCACAGCCCAACAATCACCAACTGGTGTTCTAGCTCTGCAGATTTGTCTATTATAGATATTTCATAGAAATAGAATCAAACAGTATGTGACCTTTTTTATCTGCCTTCTTTCACTTAATATAATGGTTTGGAGGTACTCCCACACAATAAGTTATCAGAAGTTCATTCCTTTTTACATCTGAGTAACATTCTGTTGTGTATATATACCACAATTTGTTTATTCATTCATCCACTGATGGATATGTGGACTGTTTCCAACTTGGCTTATTGTGAATTATGCTGCTATAAACAGGTATATATACGTAACTTGTTAGAATGTCAGTTCTCATTTTTTTTTTTTTTTTTTTTTTTTTTTTTTTTGGTGCATATACCTAGGAGTGAAACTGCACGGTCATATGGTAATTCTATATTTAACTTTTTCAGGAACTGCCAAATTGATTTCCACAGCAGATGAACCATTGTACCTTCCCACCAGCAATGTAAAAGTGTTCCAATTTCTCTACATCCTTACTTGTTATCCTTTTTTTTTCATTATTATGCATTATTATAGCCATCCTAGTGGACCGTTTTTATTTGCATTTTCCTAATGGCTAATAATGTTGAACATATTTTCATGTGCTTGTTCTCATAATCTTTCAAGTAGCCTTTGTACACGAGTCCTGCTTCCCCAAGGTAAGAGTAAAAACTCAAATTCCCACACTCCCCTGTAGCTAGAACCAGGCATGTGACCTGGACCCTGCCACTCAGATGTATACATATAAGACTGACATGGAATTGAGTAACAAAAAGAAAGAGGCTCTATTTCCATTTTTACTGGTGCAGATGGTGACAGAGGAATCCAAGTGGGGGAGATGCAAATAGCAGCAGTTTCCCAGTGATTACAAGGTCAATTCTTGGCCATTAAGTGGCATCAAAACATCAGCTGAAGAATTTCCCCTAGGATCCGGTGAAGCAATGGCAGCTTTTCTTTATGGCCCCAGTATACAGAACATGGTAGAAGCTAAGTCTCACAAGCCTGCCAGCAATTCTGTAAACTACTCAAATATCCACTTGATAAACTCCTTTTCTATTATATCATTATCCTGGAAGAAACATTAGATTTATCCTACCTAACTCCAAACTGAAAACCTACAATAAATGTCAAGTAGTTACAGGGGCAAGTACATCTAGCTCAATCTAAGAAAATTTCCTAATATTTAGAGGTCTATCAAAAAAAAAATTTTTAAGTTGTATTCAACCTTAAAATAGAGTAAACCAGTCACTGCAAATTTAATGTTGGTATTGCACCTGCCAGGCACACTCTGAAAGAGGTGGATGGAGAATTGAAGAAGAGAGCCTTTAGAACTTCTTCCCTTCTGTATTCCTACCATGTTTCCTATACTAAATTGAGAATAACTTAAAGATAAAATCATACCCTCATAGCCCATTCAATACCACTCAAATATTTACTAGTTCACTAGCAAGTAAATGAAAGTCTAGCTTTCACTGTATAACAATTCATATGAACATTCAGACTAAATCTTATTCCTCATTATCTTTTACTTTATAAGAAAAGCATGCCCATCATAAGAGGAAAAAAAGGAATTACAGATAAACAAAAAGAAAAAAACCACAATGCTACTCATCAGAGAAAATCACTTAAAATATTTTGGTGAGTATTCTTCAAAAACAGTTTTTCCTATGCTGAATTTCAACTTTTAAAAAAAGATTATTAGGGCCGCCTGCGTCGCTCAGTCAGTTAAGTGTATGACTCTTGATTTCGGCTCAGGTCATGATCTCAACAAGTTTCATGGGCCCCACATCAGGCTCTGTGCTGCTAGCACAGAACCTGCTTGGAATTCTCTCTCTCTGCCTTCCCCCACTTGCACTATCTCTGTCTCTCTAAAAAAATAAAATTTAAAAATAAAAAATAAAAAAGATTATAATAGGGGCGCCTGGGTAGCTCAGATGGCTCAGCATCCAGCTCTTGATTTCAGCTTAGGTCATGATCTCACAGTTATGAGATCCTCAAGTTGGCCTCCACACTTAAGATTCTCTCACTCCTTCTCTCTCTGCCCCTCCCACCCCATGCATGTGCACTTGTGTGCATGTACTCTCTTTCGTTCTCAAAAAAAAAAAAAAAAAAAAAAAAAAAAAGATAATAAAAATAAAACAGCTAACATTTAATTAGTGCTCACCACATGCCAGTCTGTATTTTAAACGCTCTATGTATTTTATATTTTAACTCATATAAAATTCGCATATCCCCCATGATGCCCTATTATTATTTTAATTTTACAAATAAGGAAACCAAGGGGTGCCTGGGTGGCTCAGTCAGTGTCCAACCTCGGCTCAGGTCATGATTTTGTGCTTTGTGGGTTTGAGCCCCATGTCGGGCTCTATGCTCACAGCTCAGAGCCTGGAGCCTGCTTCAAAGTCTGTATCTTCCTCTCTCTCTCTGCCCCTCCCCTGCTCACACTGTGTCTCTCTCTCTCAAAAATAAATAAACATTAAAAAAAATTTTTTTAAACAATTAAGGAAACCGAGACACAGAGAAGAAAAGTAACCTGCCCTAATTCTCTCTCTCCCTCTCTGCCCCTCCCCTACTCACAGGTTCTCTCAAAATAAATAAATAAACATTAAAAAAAGAAACCTGCCCTAAATCACCTTGAGAAGAACCACCCCAGCCCTACTCCATAGTTCGTGTGCTTTTAACACTATGTTATGACTCCATACTTCTTCCAAAAATTTATATACCATATATGAGTACCCTTCCATTTCAGTAACTTTTTTAAATCCTGAAATTGTGAAATAAATAAATAAATAAATAAATAAATAAATAAATAAATCCTGAAATTGTGGGAAATACACTATGTATTTTAAGATATAATAATTATTTTAGATCTATAAATTCCAAATTTAAGGAAATTCTTAACATTAAATAATATTCCACTTACATGAACAAGTGGCACCTCAGTGAAGAAACAGCTTATTCTTATGAATAATTCAAATCTTGAAGCTAGTCTAAGCCAAAATACTCTAGAATTCTGCCATTCCTAAAACTCATCTTTATGAAACCACAGAGCATATATATTTCATGACAACATGGTTTTAAACTCCTCACAAGCATGCCTGTTTCTCTTTCTCCCCACTCCCCCTTTCTTAAAAAAATCACTCAAGGCACTCAGCATACTACTGGGCATTCACAGTAGGCACTCAATAAATATTTATTGATAGACTGGTTAGACAATGGTATGTTGAAGTAGAGACTAGTAGAAACAAAGGTCATCTTGTGACAGTGAATGCAGCTGGACCAGCTTTCTTTCATCAGGAAACCACAGAAGACCCACAAAGCATTCCATCCCATATAATGCACAGTGACATACCAGAGAAAAACAGTTAACACTGCCACCCGCTTTGCCTAAATGCTGAACTTTGCACCATCTAAGGTCAGGTAAATATACAAAGAGGCAAGGTACAAACTAAGTGATTTATTTTTAAAAGGAGTGTTGGGGCAAGAATCCTAGTGACACATGAATGACAGGCAAAAACGAATATCTTAAAAGTGCTATTTCTAACCAAATGTAGTTGTTTTGTGATGTTCATCATAAAACATACCCAGGTCCTAGAAAATCATCTGGCTTTAGAGCAGCCCTCTACAAGAAAGGCAGTCAGCTAATGAATGACTAGCCTTAGATTTCAAAGTTTGGCTAATTCTCATGAACTGAAAATTGTGATAGTTCAAACTTTGGATACCTGTATTTCTACAGCATATAATATGTAAAATAATGTCTTCTTTGTGAATTTTCAGATCCTTATCCATGAATATGGGAAATTCAGTTAAGAAACAATGATAATACCCTATTTTTTTTCTGAATCCAGAAGACCAGGAAACCAGAAATACAATAAGTAGTGTGCTTTGACACATTAGTTCCAATTACTACAAACACTTGAAAAATAATCAAATAACTACCCAGGAAATCAAGGCTGGCTTAAAGACCACACTCTCATTTGCCCAAAAAAAAAAAAAAAAGAAGAGGCAGTCTCCGCAGAAAAGAGTAAATCCTCAGATTGTACGAAAAACTGAAGCAAACATCTCAGTAATCTGTATGGTCTCTGCTTTTATCTATCTATACGTGCACATACTTACTATGTGAGCTGCAAATATAAGCTAGCCTCCCTATTGAAAGAAAAATGGAAAGCATTATTTTCCTAAGGTATACTCTATGACTGAAGATAAAGAATTCTAGGAAGAAGGAACAAATAATCTAAGAAGGAAAGCAAACAGGAAAAGAGTCTGGAACGAAAGGAGAAAGAAACAAGTGTGTCAAGATTATAATTACAAGACATACTGTGGTATGACGAATGAATGAATGGACAGATGGATGTATGGATGGGAGGAAGGGAGGGAGGAAGGGAGGGAGGAAGGGAGGGAGGAAGGGAGGGAAGAAGAGGAAGGGAGGGTGAGAGGATTGCTATTAGATAGTAAGTCCATACTTTACAGAGCTATGCACAAATCTTTACTACAAAAAGTGGTGAGGGAAATTCACAGACGCTAGCAAGTTTGGGGTATCCTTACATTAACTCCAAGATGTAAAAAAAAAAAAAAAAAAAAAAAAAAAAAACCAAACACAGAGGTGATTAACAATGTCCTTCAGAAAAATATAAAAACAGCATCATAGCTATCTCACAAAACTAACTTGGCTAGAGAGATCTGTACCAAAATGAAACATCTATTTAAAGCATGACAAAAAGCCAGGCAATGAAAACTACCATAACTGTTCCAGAATCAAGTCGATGGCATGGCACTGATTATGAATTTGTGTTTACTAAATAAATAACACCCATCAATACTCTTTCTTCTTGACATTCTTTGTTCAGAATGTCAGTTATATTTAGGGAGAACATGCTATTTTAGAACTGAACAAATGATACAGTTATCCCTTTAGGTTCTGAGTTCCTGTTTTCACAACACTGTCAAACTTCTTATACCACCATACATAACAGCTTACCCTTCCTTCTCCCAGGTTATAATACAGCTTATTAATTCTGTAAACTATTCAAATAAATGATAAATAAACTATTTAAATAGAAAAATACAGCTTAACGTAAAAATCACTGATCTTAAACACAGAAAAATCACCATATTTTATTCCTTGTACTCAAAAGTGTGAAGTAAGATACCTATAGCCTGTAATGACCAAAAAGGGAATATTAATTCATAATAAATACTTCTCAACACACCATTAACATCTGCTAATTCTAGGTAATGGAAACATGGGTTTATATTTGTTTTATCATTTTTTTTAAGTTTTCTGGATGGAGAAAAAATAAGTCCAAGTCTAATGTTCTAGATTTCTAGCCCAGACAGTCCAGCAGCATAAGCATCACCTGGGATACTGTCGGTACAAATTCTTAAGCCCCCTCCAGGCCACTCCAGAAATTATGAGGGCAGTGGGAATGCAAGCTGGTGCAGCCACTCTGGAAAACAGTATGGAGGTTCCTCAAAAAACTAAAAATAGAACTACCCTACGACCCAGCAATTGCACTACTAGGCATTTATCCAAGGGATATAGGGGGTGCTGTTTTGAAGGGACACATGCACCCCCATGATTATAGCAGCACTATCAACAATAGCCAAAGTATGGAAAGAGCCCAAATGTCCATCGATGGATGAATAGAGAAGATGTGATATATATATACAATGGAATATTACTCAGCAATCAAAAAGAATGAAATCTTGCCATTTGCAACTACGTGGATGGAACTAGATGGTAGTATGTTAAGTGAAATTAGTCAGAGAAAGACAAATATCATATGACTTCACTCATATGAGGACTTTAAGAGACAAAACAGATGAACATAAGGGAAGGGAAACAAAAATAATATAAAAACAGGGAGGGGGACAAAACAGAAGACACTCATAAATATGGAGAACAAACTGAGGGTTACGGGAGGGGTTGTGGGAGAGGGGATGGGCTAAATGGGTAAGGGGCACTAAGGAATCTACTCCTGAAACCATTGTTGCACTATATGGTAACTAATTTGGATGTAAATTTAAAAAAATTAAAAATAAATAAATAAATGAAATGAAATGAAATAAACATTTAAAAAAAAGAAATTATGAGAGCAGCCTCCAACAATTTGTGCTTTATCAAACCCTCCCCATGTATTCTTTTTTTTTTTTTTTAATGTTTATTTATTTTTGAGAAAGAGAGAGAGGGAGACAGAGGGTGAGCAGGGGAGGGGCAGAGAGAAAGGGAAGCACAGAATCCGAAACAGGCTCCAGGCACTGAGCTGTCAGCACAGAGCCCGATGCGGGACTCGAACTCATGAACCCATAAGATCACGACCTGAGCCGAAGTCTAATGCCCAACTGACTGAGCCACCCAGGTGCCCCTCCCCAGGTATTCTGATACACACTCAAGTTTGAGGGCCATCTGACTAGATAAAAAAAAAAATCTTACCATTCATCAAGAATAGAAAAGAGGAGAAGTGGGGTGCCAGGGTGGCTCAGTTTGTTAAGTATCCAACTCTTGGTTTTGGCTCAGATCATGATCTCATGGTTCATGGGTACAAGCCCTGCATCAGGCTCTCTGCTATCAGCATAGAGCCCACTTTGGATCCTCTGTACCTCTCTCTGCCCCTCCCCCATTTGTTCGTTTTCTCTCCCCTCCCCCAAAATAAACTTTTTTAAAAAATAATAATAAATTGGGGCACCTGGGTGGCTCAGTTAAGTTTCCAACTTCACCTCAGGTCATGATCTCATGGTTCATGGGTTTGAGCCCTGCATCCGGCTCTGTGCTGACAGCTTAGAGCCTAGAATTGACTTCAGATTCTGTGTCTCCCTCTGTCTCTACCCCTCCCCCATTCATGCACGTGTGTGTTCTCTTTCCAAAAATAAACATTAAAAAAAAGATTCTTTCAATAAAATATATACAGACTACATATATAAATATACATTGGAAAAAAAAATATATATATATATAAATGAAACTCTAAATTCTCAGCCTAAAATATACCTTATGATTACCTGAGAGAATGCTTTAAAAATACTGATGCCTAGCTCCTATCCTATACCAGCTAAATCAGATTTTCTGGAGGTGGGGACTGGCTAAAAGTATCTTAAAAGCGCCTGTGTGGCTCAGTCACTTCAGCATTCAACTCCTGATTTTGGCTCAGGTAATGATCTCAATTTGTGGGACTGAGCCCTGCGTAAGTAAGGCTCTGCACTGACAGTGTGGAGCCTGCTTGGGATTCTCTCTCTCCTTCTGTCTGTCCCTCCCCCACTCACGCAGTGTTCTCTGGCTCTTGCAAAATAAACATAAAAAAAAAAAAAAAACCACCACAGGCAATTCTAGTGTGCAACCATAGCTGAAAACTACTCAGTCCAAATGAAAGTTTTTGTCTCTATTTGATATAGTTCCAAATATAATGAGAAACTGCTATATCAGAATCACTACACGGGGCACCTGACTGGCTCAGTCAGTTGAGCATCCAACTTTTTTTTGTTGTTGTTCATTTATTTCTGAGACAGAGAGAGACAGAGCAGGAGCAGGAGAGGGGCAGAGAGAGAGGGAGACACAGAATCAGAAGCAGGCTCCAGGGTCTGAGCTGTCAGCACAGAGCCCAATGCGGGGCTCGAACTCACAAACCATGAGATCATGACCTGAGACGAAGTCGGTCGCTCAACTGACTGAGCCACCCAGGTGCCCCAAGCATCCAACTCTTGATTTCTGCTCAGGTCCTGAAACTGAGCCCTGTGTCAGGCTCCACACTAAGCATGGAGCCTGCTTAAGATACTCTTTCTTTCTTTCTTTTCTTTCTTTTCTTTCTTTCTCAATCTCTAAGATACTCTTTCTTCCACCCCCCGCCCTTTCCCCTGCTAACACTCTCTCTCTAAAATGAAAAAAAAAAAAAAAAAGAGGGGCACCTGGGTGGCTCAGTCAATTGAGTGTCCAACTTCGGCTCACATTATGATCTCACAGTTCGTGGGTTCAAGACCCATGTTGGGTTCTGTGCAAACAACGCAGAGGCTGGAGCCTGTTTCGGATTCTGTGTCTCCCTCTCTCTCTGCCCCTACCCTGCTCACACTTTGTGTGTGTGTGTGTGTGTGTGTGTCTCAAAAATAAATAAAAATAAAAAAAAAAAAAAAGAATCACTAGGCAGACACTTCTCAAAATCATATTCAAGATAATCTTCATTGATAACATACATATACAAACCTTTTTTAAATAATTGTGTATTGGGGCACCTGGGTGGCTCAGCTGGTTAAGTGACTGACTCTTGATTTCAGCTCAGGCCTTGATCTCATGGCACATGAGTTTGAGCCCTCCTTGCTATTAGCCGAGGGGAGCCTGCTTTGAATGCTCTATCTCCCTCTCTCTCAGCCACTCCCCTGTTTGTGCTCTCTCTATAAATAAATAAGCTTTATTAAATAAAGTTATGTATTTACTTTTACAGCTTTTTGTTAAGTCCAAGTGATATGTTTTCCACATGTATCAGTAAGGATTTCACAAATAAGATTCCATTTTTTTAAAACTGAGTCAATTTTTTTTAAAAATTTAAATAAAGAACAGTTATAAGAAATAAGGCAAGCATTGTGAAGAAGGTAAGCAAACAAAAAAAGTCTGGTTAACTTTGACCAAGGTGCTTATTAAAAATACAGACTTAGAGCCCTATCCCAGCAGTCCTGAACCATAAATGTTGGAAGCAGGATCCATAAATGTAAAGGTGATCCTTATTCACTAAAGCTTGAGAAATGCTCTAATAATAAGAGGTATTTCAGTCTTTTGCCACTGAGCAGAGAACAAGTTTGGATGTGAAAGGGAACCCTCTCATTCCGTTCATTTCACTACCATCACTTCCTGGTCTCTAGAAGGGTAAGCCCCAGCTACACCTGCCCAGTGAGGAAGAAGTACAGTTTCTGCTTCAACACTTAGATCCCATGCAGACTTCCCAGTCCATCCCCTTATTACAAGTGGCCCAGAACCAGAGCTCATTCTGATTTTACTCTGTTCCTTTCACCCGTCTCATCTTCTTTACAAGAGCCCCATGCCTTGGGTATTCCCACTCCAATATGACCACCTCTTGTTCCATGCTCATTCACCTTTCTAATTACCCTGTGAAACTAATTCTTTCAAAATTTCACAAAATACTTGGGGCACCTGAATGGCTCAGTCAGTTGAGCATCCGACTTCGGCTCAGGTCATGATTTCTCAGTTCACAAGTTCGAGCCCCACATCAGGCTTGCTGCTATCAGCCTGTCACAGCGCACAGCCTACTTCAGATCCTCTATTCACCTCTCTCTTCCCCTCCCCTGCTTGTGCTCTCCCCAAAATTAATAAATACTAAAAAAAATAAAATTTCACAAAATAGTGGCACAACTTAATCACCTCCAGGTTATATTTATACTCTGAATTTCCAATGTTAAATATACTCTGTCCAAATTGTAAGTTATTTTTAAATGTTCAAAGATTATAGTATATTTATAAACCAACTCACTGGACAGAGGATTGAAAAACAGGTTTCAGTTCAAGTATCAACTCTTATACATTAGTAGTATCCAGAGGTTCTCAACCTTAACCAAATATGAGAATCAGCCAGGGAGCTTTTAAAAATCTCCACATGGAGGCCATGCTCCAGTCCCATTTAAATCAGAATTTCTGGATGTGAGGATGAGACTAGGCATCTTTTTTTTTTTTTTTTAATTCCTCAGGTAATGCCAATATGCAACCAAGATTGAGAACCACTGAGCTAGCTAGGTTCAGCTAGAAAGATTAACAAGATAGATTTAGACGCTGTCTGCCATGGGTGGACAATACGTTTGCCATTATTACACTAAATTTACTCAGCCAAATACAGGAGACTCTTGATAGAACAGCAACTTCTGAGGACAGAAATTATAAACTTCAACACTAATGACAGGAATATGCAAGTACTTGTTTATAGTTTCCTTTTTTATCAAGAAACACCCTGTATTTGTTTACTCTGAGCTAGAAGGTGTTTTTTTAAGCCAAACATCATACCTCCAAATATGAATAGAATTTTTACAGATTTAAATAGGCTCAGATTAAACTTACAATTTTCCTCAGTGCCTATAATATCTTTTTTTTTATTTTTTTTTTTTTTTGAGAGAAAGACAAAGTGCAAGCAGGGGAGAGGCAGACAGAGACGGAGACAGAATCTGAAGCAGGCTCCAGACTCTGAGCTGTCAGCACAGAGCCCGACGTGGGGCTTGAACTCACGGACTGTGAAATCATGACCCAAGCCGAAGTCAGATGCCCAACCAACTGAGCCACCCAGGTGGCCCCCTACGATATCATTTATACCCACCAATGAACTAGAGAGATACTAAGCAAGAAAGTTAAAATGAACAGATACTATTGCCCATATGTACCACAAAGCATATTCAAATATAGTTCAATACCATCAAAGTTCAATACCATACATCACAAACAATTTCAATTGTTTTTGGAGACTCAATGATATAAATCCCTTTCAAGATTATATTTATTATACTCAGTAAAATTAGATCTATTAGATCTATCTTGTACAAACAGACTGCACTCTATATCATGAATCTTTGAGTATGTGAAATTCAGGTTTAAAAACCTATTTTGTAATAAATATACCACCAAATATTATTTACTATTCATTATGAAGTAAAAAGTATATCCAAAAAGTAATAATAAAAAAAGTAATAAAATTCACTTTATTTTTTCCACTTTACTCTTGGTATGACAAAGAAATAATGTTTAATTTTAGGAAGCTACAATTCTTCTAATAAATGAACACCTGGCAAAGAGAGTCACAGTTGTATCCACTTCCTGCCATAAATGCCAGCAGCAAGTACATCCAATTTCAAGTTCCTCTGAAGCCAATGAGTGGGCAGAAGATAATCACAGCCAAAATGGAGAACACATGGCATTCATTCTTTGAAAAAAACCAGCCGTGGATTACAACCAGGAGGGGAAGCCATCTGTCACAAGAAAAAGGTGGCAATAGCTGTCAAGGACTATAACATGCCACCTTAACCTGGGCATAATCAAGCGTTAGATTTTAATTCCAGCTAACTCTTGTAATAAAAAACATTTTTTCAAACTTCTTAGTGTCAAATCATGAATGGAATGGGTAAGAGGAAGAAAAACCACCAACACTGTATAATTCTTCCAATACTGTGATTCTTATCTCACTACTAGGAAGAGTAACAACACAGCAGGTAGAAACCATACACATGCAAAAAATTTAGAAACAAATTCAATTCAAATTCTACAGAAAGCACTGGCAGTTTTATCTGCATTACATTTCCAGCCTATGAACATTTGCCCAAAATTTAAAAAAAAGAAGCAAGCAACTTCCCAAATACGGAGGTAAAGTGAACCACAAGGCAAAATTCAACCTTTACCACTGCCCCACCCTTCACCTAACAACACCCCTCCAACCACCCTAATCCCTCTCAATCCCTGCAAAACACTGTAATGCAACATTTTTAAGATCAATGTGAGCAAAGCATCCTTTTTAGTGACATATAGTTATGCAAAATTCAGCAAAAAAAAAAAAAAGAAAGAAAGAAAGAAAAAAAGGACAGCACATAAAATAAACCTGATGGGTAAATATAAGCATTGTGTTACCCATTCTCAAAAAATCTCCACCGCCTTGTTGAAGGTTAAGTCTTCTTCATACAAAGGCACATAGTTTAAATTATTTATGGACAGTTTTGGGTCTAACTAACCAGCCAGGAACTCCACCACAAAAAGAAAACAGAGCAGTAAAAAAATTATTTCCAGCAGTATTACATTCCTTTTGGGAAAGCACTCTATAATTCATGGATGAGTCATTATGGAAATAAAAATGTTAAATAATGGATATGACTGTAACTGAAAATTCTGAGCACTAATTACCCTACTCAAAGTTCCTGGTAACTCCTTCAGGAATATTAAGGCTATACTGCTAGTGATTAGTTATCCAAATGAAACTTATTATCTATTGTGACCCACTTTCCAGAAAAACAGATCCCACGCTACAGTTTCCCTTCTCAGAGCAGACTATAAGGTACATTGTATACTTCAAAAAGTGTTATACAATTATTACTTGTATTGATGAAATATTTGACTCATTCAACATCTATTGCATTGCATACCTATTATGTCAGGTAACCCTGTCCATAATTTTACACGTATTATCTTCTTTAATTTCATTTACTATCACAACCATAACAGCATTTTTTCCATTTGACAACTGATAAAACTCCATGAAGGTTCTCTGTTCTTTATATACAAGCATTAGTTTTATGCTGCCTACTTTGGAAAGAACATCAATAATAGTCAAGTACTTCTCATTCCCAGAAGTGCTAACTTGGTTATATGAATCGGTCTTAAATTAGGGCATTATAATCAAGGTGAAGAGACTACTAGAGAACTCCATTCAAATGACTGACAAAAATAAAATCAGATCATTTTACAAGAAAGACTCTCTAGAGACCACCTGTCCAGCTCTCTGGGTTTTACAGATGAAAAAACTGGGTCCAAAAAGATTAAACAACACACCTAGTTACTGAAGCGCAAGGACAGGACCAAAAGAAGAATGCAAGTCTCCCTCTTTAAAATTCATTGTCCACTACACCAGTGATTCTCAAGCTCATCAGACCCAAAGCCACCCCTTCCCTTTTAATAACAAATATTTTGTGATGTAACCTTTACTATCCAAAATGAAAATTCATAGGATAATAAGCCCATCCTCACAGAAATCAAAAAATATAATGCTCTATGAAAAAAAAGGATTTTATAATAAAATGTGTGTTAATATGTCAATGCTAAGTGTGTGTGTGTGTGTGTGTGTGTGTGTGTGTGTGTGTGTAAATGCTGTGGCACAGCTACACCCAGAGACACATGTACTCCCAAATAGGGGCTGAATAAGTGGTTGCTTCCAACAAGGCAACGCTGCTGCTAAAGTGATTTTCCAATAAGAAAAACTCTAGGTAATGTTCCAAACAAAATACAATCTTCCATCAACTTACACAGTAGTCCCACTGATAGAAAATTCAGCATATATTGAAGCCATTCAAAAAACGTTAATATAATTATGCACGCATTTATGTAGTTAGGATCTTAGAAACAGATATTTCACCTACGTAAATTTCTGGCAAGACATTTGAAAATCATGGAATGTGGGGGAATTTTTTAATACGAAGGGATATCCTAAACGTCACAGGCCCTCTCTACCCTAAATCCAAAAAATATCTCCTGCCTCCAACTTATTTGAGCAGCCAATGTTAGCATAATTTTCCAACAACTGAGAACCAATACACCTCATCTTGAAAATAAGTACCTATTGTCAGAAATACTAAGAGAAAATCAGGAATTTATCTGCTATCATTTAAATAGACTCCTTCCTTATCTGCCTCATCTACTGAAAATGCTCTGTACTGTGGATAACACACTTTCACAGAGAAGTAAGAAATATACCCCAGGAAATTACAGGAAAGAATGGAAACACTCATAAAAGTGTGATTCTCTCCTTAGAATCCAGCACCTATTCTAAGTTCCTATGCCCATGAAGAAGAGCCATGTGGCAAGAGTTAAGTTACTAATTATTCAGGTGATCAATCTATGAAAAATAATCAAAGTTAAGAATGTTTTCTGAATATATTCTTACAACTTCTCAGATTTTTTAAAGTTTATTTATTTATTTTGAGAGAGGGGGAGAGCATGAGCAGGAGAGGGGCAGAGAGCAAGGAAGGGAGAGGATCCCCAACAGGCTATGCACTGCCAGTGCAGAGCCCAACACGGGGCACAAACCCACAAACCATGAGATCATGACCTGAGCCGAAATCAAGAGTCGAACACTTAACCAACTGAGCCACCCAGCAGGCCCCCAACTTCCCAGATTTTAAATCTCATACAACAGTCTTCACTTTGCTCCCATTAGGTTTATAATGTAAACACACATAATACAACTGTGTAAAGTTATTTTCAATATTATGCTTAAACAAATATTTATCTGTGAACAGCTAATTAAAGTTTTACTTTCATTTTAATACCATTATCTCAGACCAACAACAGCAATGATACTGGCTGGTATACAAAGAAAAATAGAGACAGATGGCTGTCCAAAACTCGTTACTCCAAACTATAACACTATATTTTTTTGACAATGAAAATACCTGAGTTACAGATATTTCCCCTAGATTTCATAAAATGTGTAATAAAAACTCAATATAAACAATGAACAAACCTAAAAAAAACACTTCCTTCAGTTGTGCTTTTAAAATACTATGAAAATTAAAAACAGGGGTGCCTGGGTGGCTCAGTCAGTTAAGCATCCAACTCTTGGTTTCAGCTCAGGTCATGATCTCGTGGTTTTATGAGTTGAAGCCCCGCGTCCGACTCTACTGGCAGCACAGAACCTGCTTGAGATTCTCTCTCTCCCCCTCTCTCACTGCCCCTGCCCCACTCACACTGCCTCTGTCTCTCTCAAAATAAGCTTTAAAAAAATGAAAAAGTTTCTTCATCACAGAATTTTACAGCATGAAGGAAAACTTACATGTTAACCTGTCCAATTCTCTATTTCAGGGCCAAAAAAAAAAAAAAAAAAAAAAAGGTATTGTGTAGTAAAACAGTGACAACTTCTCTTCATATCTTATGCCAGCAGTATTAGAAAATAAAAATACATAATTTCTCTTTTTTACCATACAGAGAATTTAAAAACCAAATCAAAATGAAACATACAGAATTAACAAGCCTAAACATATACAATTTAACTTTAGCAGAAGGCAGCATAATCATGGGCTCACCGTTCAAAAACAGTCCCTTATTTTAAGTTTAGTGAGAGGAAAAAGATATTGTATTGCTCAAGTACAAACTAAATAGTAAAAGTTACACTAAAAAAAAAAAAAAAAAAAAGAAGGGGCGCCTGGGTGGCTCTGTCAGTTGTGCATCCCACTCTTGATTTCAGCTCAGGTCATGATCCCAGGGTCATGGAATTGAGTCTCACTCACACATCAGGCTCTGCACCGAGCATAGAACCTACTTGGGATCCTCTCTCTCTGCCCCTCTCCCCCACTAGCATGCAAACACTCTCTCTAAAAAATAAAATACAAAATAAAAATATAAAAAAAACTAAAAAAAGACACAAACCAAAAATCAGACTTGTAACTATACAGAACTGATGATTTACCAGAGAGAAGGTGTGTGGAGGGACAGGTGATTTAGGTGAAGGGGATTAAGAGTATACTTATCTAGATGAGCACTAAGTAATATATGGAACTGTTGAATCACTATATTGCACACCTGAAACTAATATAATACTGTATGTTACTACACTGGAATTAAAGTTCTTAAAAAATATATTTTTAACTAAAAAAAAAGTTATACAAAATTTTCCATGAGTATGGCTTAATATGCATTGCCTGCCAATATTCTTAGTCTTTAAAACTGAGCTCTCTCTCTTTCCAAATTTTACAATGCATTCCAATAGCTAAGCAATGGTAATACAGATTCCTAATGTCAAGAAATTCTCGATGATTTGCTCTCTTCTTTTTTGGGGCAACAAAAAAGAGCTCAGGCACTGCTCATGAGATAATTCTGTGGACTCATCTATGGTTTTGCCATAGCTTGGCCAGCCCCGGATTGCAATTCTCTGTTATTCCCAAATAAACCTATCTTTTGCTGGTTTAAAAAAAAAAAAAAAAAAAAAAGCTAATTTTTAAAGTATGCAGTATTCTTGAAGAATTTAGGTCTTCTTTCTTTCAGGGTTATGGATATAGTTATATTAAACAAAGTCAGAGAGTGAAGAACTAAATTAAGTATTAGTGTGAACACAACTCCAACCAAAAATATATCAATATATACTGTCCCCTTTTTAACTTCTTTACAGTAAAAAATGGGTAACTGATGAGACAAAGAGGAATCCTTACCACAAAACACTCAATAAGGAGAATAGTTACTGATTATCCACATGTAAAACTAACTGGCTATTAAGAAAGCCTACCCAAGAAATCTCAAAGGACAAAGAAATATATGCTATCAACAAACAACAACAACAACAAAACACTGGTTCTTTTGGCCTTTTTCAACTTGTTGCTCTTTCTTTCACTGATGCTTCTTCTAAGGGTTACTATATATTTCTAGAAATCTATTATCTTCATATCCATTTTACCCTATAAAATAAGACAATGTTTGAAAAAACTCCAAGAGAAAAATGTTTGTATTCTTTGCACATATCCTCCAAATCACTAAAATTACTTTAATTTTAATGTGTTAATTCAGGAGTCTAAAAACTCAAGGCAACAAGTTACCACCTTACCAAGTTTTCACAGTGCTTTCAGTTTTATTTCTAGTTAGGGTAGTTCACCAGAAAAATACAATGATATAAAGTAGATGCCCAATATTTGTTAAATCAAAAATAAATGATAATAAACATTAAAACTAGCATTTAATGGGGCACCTGGTTGGCTCAGTCGGTTAAGCATCCAACTTCAGCTCAGGTCATGATCTCGCAGTTCGTTGAGTTTGAGCACCACATCAGGCTCTGTCCTAACAGCTCAGAGCCTAGAGCCTGACCAGATTCTATCTCTCCCTCTCTCTCTCTGCCCCTCCCCTGCTCATGCTCTGTCTCTCTCACTCTCTCTCTCACACACACACAAAAATAAACATTAAAAAATTTGTTTTAACTAGCATTTAATAATAGATGAATACTTAAAAGCAAAAATGAACTACTGGGACCTCAACAAAATAAAAAGCTTCTGCATAGCGAAGGAAACAATCAGCAAAACTAAAAGGCAACCGATGGAATGGGAGAAGATATTTGCAAACGACATATCAGATAAAGGGTTAGTGTCCAAAATCTATAAAGAACTTAAACTCAACACCCAAAAAACAAATAATCCAGTGAAGAAATGGGCAAAAGACATGAATAGACACTTCTCCAAAGAAGACATCCAGATGGCCAACTGACACATGAAAAAATGCTCAACTTCACCAATCATCAGGGAAATACAAATCAAAACCACAATGAGACACCACCATACACCTGTCAGAATGGCTAACATTAACAACTCAGGCAACAACAGATGTTGGCAAGGATGTGGAGAAAGAGGATCTCTTTTGCACTGTTGGTGGCAATGCAAGCTGATGCAGCCACTCTGGAAAACAGTATGGAGGTTCCTCAAAAAACTAAAAACAGAACTACCCTACAACCCAGCAACTGCTCTACTAGATATTTATCCAAGGGATACAGGTGTGATGTTTCAAAGGGACACATGCACCCCAATGTTTACAGCAGCACTATCAACAACAGCCAAAGTATGGAAAGAGCCCAAATGTCCATCGATGCATAAATGGATAAAGAAGATGTGGTATATACATACAATGGAGTATTATTTGGCAATCAAAAAGAATGAAATCTTGCCATTTGCAACTACGTGGATGGAACTAGATGGTAGTATGCTAAGTGAAATTAGTCAGAGAAAGACAAATATCATATGACTTCACTCATATGAGGACTTTAAGAGACAAAACAGATGAACATAAGGGAAGGGAAACAAAAATAATATAAAAACAGGGAGGGGGACAAAACAGAAGACACTCATAAATGTGGAGAACAAACTGAGGGTTATGGGAGGGGTTATGGGAGGGGGGATGGGCTAAATGGGTAAGGGGCACTAAGGAATCTACTCCTGAAATCATTGTTGCACTATATGCTAACTAATTTGGATGTAAATTAAAAAAAATAAAATAAAATGAAATTCTCATAATGAAAAATTAAAATAAAAAAATTTTAAAAAAGGCAAAAAAAATAACAGATGAACACTTCCATAGCTTGGCAGGAAAAGGAAAACATTATCAATAGATCTCAAAGCAGGACTTTTTATTCAATTACATAAACTCACTCTAAAACTCTGAAGTACTTTTTTGGCCTTCTAGACTAGTGAAGCCTTCTTCTATTTAATTTGTCTGAGCTAAATTTTGACCTATTAGGTTTTACCCAGTCTTTTCCCATTACTCACTATGACTGAAGAAACAGTATAATTTCCTAAACAATGACAAAGAAGTTAAAGTCTTGCTGATGTCGGCAAAAGTCTATGCTGTCAGCAGAGCCCACTTTGGATCCTGTCCCGGGTGCTCTCTGCCCCACGCGCTCTCTGCCCCGCGCACATGCGCATGCACTCTCTCTTTCTGTCTCTCTCAAAATAAATAAATAAACTTAAAAAAAAAAAAAAGACTATAACATCTTATTACAACATTGAACAGACAAGAGAACAGGAACATTAAGCTAAAGAATAAACAAGTAAAGAACCTTAGCGGCAACCTCTTCTCAGAGTCAGAAGATCCCTAAGGCCTTTGGAGTGTTTGTCCCTTCTGCCTGTAATATTTTACCCCAGTCACATCACTCAGGTCTCTCTTTGCTCAAGTAACATATTCAAAGAGGCATAAAGCACTTTTGCTGCATATTGAAATACAATGGTTAAGTCAATGAACATCATTTTAATGTAAAAGACTGAAATGACAAACTATGATTATTTAAACTCATCCATGGCTAAATTTTTCTCAAAAATTAATGAACCAAACATGTCACTTCAAAAACAGTAACTGACAACATATCTTGCCAATAATAAAATCTGAATTTTCAAGCAAAAATTAGAATTTTGAAAAGCTTCTATTTCCTGTCTGGTGAGCTTCACAGCTTACCAAATCTTTTCGGATGAGATAAGAATATTAATGAATGTAAATTTTTTTAATTTGTCTAATGAAATATTGCAACATTTGGAAGATCTGCACAACACAATGAACCAGTATCTTCCAAATGACCAATACATAATGTTTCAAGTGTTGGAGAAAGTATATGTATTCATGTGCATCCTCTACATATGAAAATCTGCTTAAAGTACAAGACAGACCAATTTATTTTAATGTAACAAAATATGGAAAACTCATTGATAAGATTTCAAATTCCACAGTGCAACTACCACTTGCTGATGAAAATGTTCTATAACTGGATTATGGTTATGGTTGCAACCTCAGTAAATTTACTTTAAAAAAGTCACTGAACTATACACTTAAATGAGTTTTATGGCATATAAAACATACCTCAAATGAAGTATCAAGAAAAAAAAAAACTACTACTATTCGTTGAATTTTGGTGTGGTTTCAAAATATATCCACAATTATCTAAAAAGGCTTTTAAAATCCTCCTTTTTCCAACCGCATTATTTATGTGAGACCTGATTTTCTTCAAATACTTTAACCAAACAAAAACTACAATAGATCACTGAAAGCAGCAGCAGTTATGAAAATCAGCTATCTTCTATGAAGCCAGACATCAGACTTACAAAACTATTTTTCATTAAAAATGTTACTTTTGCTAACATTTAATGGGTTTACTTTTAAATATATTAATAATAAGTTGTTTTAAATTTCTATTTTACTCTCTAATATAGCAAATATTGATAAAGCCCACAGACACAAAAGTTGATTGGGGCTCAATAACTTTTACAAGTATACAACATCCTAAGGCCAAAACATTTGAGAACTGCTGCTAAAAGGGATCATACAAGTGTCTTAGGGGTCATCCAAGACCAGAATAATTATCCAAAGGGTGATTTCAAATGAAATAGGTCTCTGCATATCATAAACTCTAGAAGTATATAACCCACCAGCTGCTGTTAAAGGATGGTACAGCGTGCATATCAAAGTTGAACTACTTCTCACCTTAGCTCACAAGGCCTCCACAGATGACTGTAAAAGCTAGACAGGTGTCACTTCAACCCAGTATTTTCCATTAATTGTCAAAATGTAACAATTTACCATGAGCCTAGTAAGGAGGAAAGAGTGCCAGAACAAAGAGAAAGAAGTAGTTTCAATTAGCATTACTGCGAGTAATATGAAAAAATTATGACAGATCTGTTAAAAACTTCCCAACTCCAAGAAAAAAAAATTGGTATTTTTAGAGATGCATATGGCAACACAGAAAAAGAACAATACAGTTCAAAAAAGCATTTTTAATCTTGTCCATAAGATGAGATTAAGGACAACAATAGGACATATAACAATACAAAGTTAATCATCTTCTCACTGAAAGCACATTTTCTGCAATATTTCCCTTTTTGACAAATGTACTCTAAATTCATTATGCAAAGCTCATGATCTTCAATGAGCTTGTTAACTAAAATAAGACAAAGGACATCTATTACTGAAGTTTGTTTATGACAGGAATATCAACCATTATCACCATTTTTTAACGAACAGTGATTTTTAGGAATTGACTCACTCAAGTTGTCTGCCTTCAAAGAAAAATACCACAATGAAGAAGATCAAAACACAAAAATAGCTCAGTGAGAAAATACATATAAAACATAAACCATTTAATAGCTTCTCTCCTCCTCTCCACTCCTTACTCCCACAAGCAGAGTTTGTGATACTGAACTAACTAGATCAGTAAATTTTCCAACATTAACAAGCATACACATAATAACATCTATGTGTATGGACCTAATGTCAAAGTCATTAGTCTCTTATTTCCAAACACACTTTCCAGTTCCACTTTCTAATTTCTATCCACTTTTCATCAATGGCAAAAAAACATTTCCCCCATTTCAATACCACGGTCCATCACAGTCTTCTCTTGCCATAATAGTCGATATCCAAATATTCATTTGAAAATACCTCATGATTATGCACCTTCTTCTCCATTCCTATTACCCACATTAATCCAGACCTTTTGCAACAAAGTCAATTTCTTTCCCTGCCTTTCTTGATTCAATCCATTCTGCTGACAACAATAAAAACTGCACCTAAATAGTACTTTTTGTTATGTCATTCATTTCCTTGTTCAAGAAATCCCTGGGGCAACTTCCTATTACTTTCTTCAAATTCCTCTTCAAATAAATCCCAGATTAAGAAAGAAAAATATTACACACTTTAAAGGATGAACTGAATTGTATCTCAATAAAGCTATCAAAAAGAAGAGAGAGAAAAAGTAAGGGAGGGAAGGATTAAAGGGGGTGGGAAGATGGGGAGTGCAACTCCCTAAATGGTTCTTCACAAAGTACCACTTTACTCTACACCACTTCAGACATTCTGAAGAGCTGATAGACTAAGCACACCCACACAGTTGCCAAAGACATTCTGGCTTCCCTGTAACCAATTCTAGTGATGGTCAAGCCTTACTTTCTGAAACTGACTCTTCCAACAAACGGATATAGCTTAGTTAGAAAATACAGTATATTCTTCAATGGAGCCAGAAATCTATAACCTTCTTATTTGCACTCATTTTTCTAGCATTGCCTTCCCCCCCCAAAAAGTAATGAAAAAGAAAAAACACTCCCTTCTACATGGCTGCGTATCAAATACACAGCATAAAAATAAAATGTCGTTAAGTCTTCCCTTCTTTAGTTCTCTCAACCACCTCTTGTAAGCATGGTTTCTAGGCCCCTCCAATACCCTTCTGGGCAAACAGGGCACCCATAACATGATGTCAAGTTCTAGGAGCGGTATGATTTTAAAAAGTAAAAGGGGGGAGGGGACGCAGCCTGGGTGGCTCAGTTAAGCATCTGACTCTTGATTTCGGCTCAGGTCATGATCTCGGCTCAGGTCATGATCTCAGGTTTGTGAGACTGAGCCCCGTGTCAGACTCTGCGCTAACAGCCCATAGCCTGTTTGAGATTCTCTCCCTCTCTCTCTCTTCCCCTTCCCCACTCATGCACACTCTCTCTCTCAAAATAAACAAACTTTAAAAAAATAAAATAAAAAGTAAAACTCTGTCCTCCCTTATTCAACATAACTAAAAAAAACAAGTTCATTTTCCGGTTTCTTTGACATAAGAAAATCAAAAGTGGATTTCCCAACTCATATTTAAGCTACTATCTGCAAAGTTACTATAAATTAACAAATCCCTAAAAACTATTCTGTCACTGAGATGAAATCACTAGACTGCACTGTGAAATGCAAGAAGAGAATGTGGAGGGAAGAAGCAGCTGCAATCCTCTGGCAAATTCCTCCTCACAAATAAGCCTTATCAGATATTTGCACAACATTTTTTATTAGATTCACTGAATCATTTTTCATAACACTTCACTACATTCAAAGTAGAGCAAATTTACCAATTCTGCAAGAAGCCAATTTCTTATCCCCACCTCATACTTCGGATATGACAAAATCCAATGGAAAGGTAGCTTAAACTTGTAGAAGCCAAACATGAACAAATTTTCCTTCTCAAAATAATTAACTCCCCCAAAGGAACGTATCTATTTTACATCTGACTTAATTTTCTCAGGGCATGCTACATAGTTCCTTTAACACATCTCACTTTTGAAACACCAAAAAAGATTACATCCAGAAAATAGATTCGGACATACCAATTTATCCACAATAAATCATTTTGCTTTATCATTCATAATTCATCTCTATGTTAAAACAGAATTATCAAAAGAAAAGTTAAACAGTTTATCTCTCATAATTCTGCTTTATCATTCATAATTCATCTCTATGTTAAAACAGAATTATCAAAAAGAAAAGTTAAATAAATAGTCCAAGACACAGATTCCAGATTTTAAGATCAGACTTTAAATGAGAGTAAAACAGGGGCGTCTGGCTGGCTCAGTCAGTAAAGTGAGGGACTCAATCTCAGGGTCATGAGTCAAGCCCCACACTGGGCATGGCGCCTACTTAAAAAATAAATTAATAAGTGACAGTGAAATAATTAGGAACCTCATGAAAAAGCTTATTTAAATTCAAATAGCTTTCAGAGAGCCTGGGTGCCTCAGTTGGTTAAGCATCCTACTTCAGCTCAGGTCATGATCTCACAGTTCGTGGGTTCAAGCCCCGCGTCGTGCTCTGTGCTGACAGCTCAGAGCTGGAGCCTGCTTCAGATTCTGCGTCTCCCTCTCTCTCTCTGCCCCTCCCCTGCTCACACTCTGTCTCTCAAAAATAAATTTAAAAAAAAACAAAAACATTAAATTCAAATAGCTTTCACCATGTGACAAATCAAGGTACAACCTAAAACTAAAAATGTTAATAGCCACCAGCAGCCTAACAATGAGAACAAATGACCAAAGATTTATATAGGGTTAGTTTATCTTTTTGTATTTCTGAACTTGAAAATTTTCTTGATCCTTAAATAAATAAAATCAAAATTCAAAAATCAAAGTCCTGAATAAAATCAGAGTCCAAAAACAAAAAAAATACACAAAAACATTAAAGTCACTTGCCACACTAGAGTATTAGATAGAATTTACTCTCACCACACAAAATCCCAATGAAAGTGCTTTAAAATAATTATTTTCAAAACTAAGCTTCCAAGTGAAATCAACATAAGAGAAATATTACAAGGCATAATATCAAAAAAAGAAGTATGACAATATCTTGTTAAAGGTTGGTTAGATAAAATAAAACATAAATCATCCAAAGCCTTAGCTCTGCAATTCAACCAAGCTCATAGCTGGACTTTTATTCTTCACCAAACATACACTAAGAAACTTCCTCATTCTCAATTTAAAGAAAAAAAAAAGAAAGGTCTTTCCTATTAAAACATGTATTGTCCCAGGGCACCTGGGTGGCTCAGGAGGTTAAACGGCCAACTCTTGATTTCAGCTCAGGTCATGACCTCACGATTTGTGGATTCGAGCCCCATGTCGGGATCTGCACTGACAGCATGGAGCCTGCTAGAGATTCTCTTTCTCTTTTTCTCTCTCTCTCTCTCTCTCTCTCTCTCTCTCTCTCTGCCCTTTCCCCACTTGTATGCTGGCTTGCTCTCTCAAAATAAATAAACTTAAAAAAATGTTTTTAAATAAAAAAATTAAAAACCATGCATTGTTTCGTATCTCTAGCCACCAACATTTGAAAGTTCAGCAACAAAAGGAGTATGAGATATAAAAACACCTGGGTATTTATTTTAGAAACAATTTTCTAAAAGGACTCCATAATAATGAACCATACACATTAAGCAATTTTTAGCAAATGTGTTTTTACATTTGACAGGATTCTAGAACAAACTTCTGTGGCCCAATCAGATCAAACATTTAGAATGCATCTAAATCCCCACTCTCAAACTGGAATGAGGAAATTTGTTTAATTACTGTAAATCCTATTAAACCAATCTTCTTTGTAAAGTGGAAAATGTCCGACCTCTCAGGGCTCTGGAGGGTATAATGAATGCAGAGTTTAATTAGGGCCCACTGTTGGCTCACTATAATCTATTAATTAGCATTCCCAGTTCTCTGTATCTCACTGCAATGTCTCACTTTACTTTAAAATTGCACCCTTTGCTTTTTGGACCAAAGTTATACAATTTTAGGATTGTGTGGTAATTACAGAGGGTACAGGAAGAATATATTCCTGCCAGCACTGGTGCTTAATTAGGGCAAGGGGCGGAATCTAGATAAGGCTGTGTTCACCCTCCTTCAGTGCATATGGTTTTTTTGGCATCATAGCCTGTGGACTGTTTCACTTCCACTGGACTGAAGTGCTGAGTCCCCACTACACTCTTTGCAGAAGACTCAAATACTCTGCCTTTCAATGTAGCTTGGTAATTAGAAAGGATATTGCTTTTTACCCACACAGCTTTCAAAGTATAGGCATAATTAGCTGCCTCAATTATTTGAAAATAAAGACATATACCATTAATTTTTTTCCTGTTAAAATGGACATTTCCAAATTGTTTGATAATAAAAACCATCTTGGTGAAAGGCATATTTTCAGCATCATCAAGAAAGGTACACAGAGGCTAGCTAATTCAACAATAAATCCAGTTATCTCCATTCAACTTCTACCAAAATCCACTTTAAATTATATATACACTTCCATTTATACACATTACATTTATTCACACAAACACACTATCAATATATTGAAAGGTAGAAACTATAAAGGGAACTGTTCATTCATTCACTATTTATAACAATAAGTTATAGCTGAGCCACTTCTCAGGTAAATGTAAGTAAACTGATTTTTATTAACATTTGAGATTAAATAATACTCAAGTATCATGCACTATGACTCCTGTCTAAATACAAAGTACCTCATATTTGAGCATTGATATACTATTGTACTCCAATTTATCAATCTGATTTTTATAAATTAAAAAAACCTAGTACCTACCCTCAAAATACAGACCCAGTTTTTAAGACCTGTGCTATATTGATACCTTACCACAAGACCAAATAAAGCAAACTTATTTTTTCTCTCTTGATATTTATAATTCAACACCAAACTGTAAAAACTTTCAGAATGTTATCTATTATTTCTTATTTAGGAATGATAAACTTTTGGTGTTGTACTTCACTTTCTGAGAACATAAATGTGAACTGAAGAAAATGTGTTTCCCCATTCTATTGTCATAGATCACCTAAATATTTTATCTTGTACATTAATGATTCTCAAGGTGAGGAGATTATCAATCACCTGGATGGCTTTTTTTTTTTTTAAATAAACATATCTAATACCTAAGATTTTAAATATTTTTTTTTGTACACACATTCCTTCTACTAAGGGTCACTGTCACAGTTAATAATCATTATGTATAGGAGTCTGTCACTACCCTGAAGTGTAGTAGGCAGAAAAAAAGGTTGAAAAGCATCAGGCCAACGGTCCCTTGTTTCTTTTCCCTTCTGTCACAATTGAGCTCAAAGATGACAGGAGAATCATCATGAATTCCCTATGTCTAGACTAGTTAAAGAATTAGAAGTACTCCATTCTAAAGATCCCAAACTTGGGGCACCTGGGGGTGGCTGAGCCCCAGGCCAGGCTTGCTGCTAACAGCACAGAACCTGCTTCAGATTCTCTGTCCCCCTCTCTCTCTCTGCTCCTCCTCTTCTCGCATGCCTTCTCTCTAAAATAAATACACATTTAAAAGAAATAAAAAATAAAATATAGGTTGCTGGATTCTGTCTCCAAAGCTATTTATGAAGCAAGACCAGGATATCTATATTTTAAATAAATAAATATATCAGAACCAACATTAGGAACCCTGTCCTTACTTTTAAGATCTAACACGGGGGTCTCTTTTAGTTCTTTTCTTTCTTTTCACGTTGTTAAAGTCTTGAAGACTCAAACTCAAGAAAATTCCTAGGAAATACTTTTTAAAGGACATTTCCTCTTTTTTAAAAAGGTTGGGTTGCTAAGAGATTTAAGTATAATAATAACACATTCAGATTGTGTGTGATGACAAATTAATCACTGGTTAAAAAGTAAAAGCAAAGTAATTGAAGTTATAATATATCTCACAAAGAAGAAAATTCTCATACTTTCTAATTATTTTGAAAGCTCATTCAAATGAATTAAAGGTTTAGTTTTTAATTCATATTGTACTATCAAATAAATTTGAAACATTTTAACTGTGATGTTAGCTTAACTAGTACACGCACAATATATAGGCATTAAAATAATGATTCAGATACACATCATAGAGCTTTAATATACAGCAGAAATGTTGGCTAAAAAAGGTCAAAATGTTAACACCTATAATATTCTACTTGTATAAATTGTATATGTGTATATGCACAGAAATAGTTCATTAGGGAGAAACAGCAAAATGTTAATGATGGAAAAACAAAGTTATAAGAGAATTTGGGATAAATTTTGATTTCATACCTGTGTTTTCCAGTACTATTTTTATGATCAGAGAAAAGCAATTTTTATTACTGAGAAAGTAAGTTTGGGGCTTTAAAATACATAACAATACAACTAGCAACCTTCTTCAAAAACCAAGATTTGGGGCACCTGGGTGGTTCAGTCAGTTAAGCATACAACTTCAGCTCAGGTCATGATCTCATGGTTCGAAAGTTCGAGCCCCGCATAGGACCCTGTGCTGACAGCTCAGAGCCTGGTGCCTGCTTCAGATTCTGTGTCTCCCTCTCTCTGCTCACGCTCTGTCTCTCTCTCATAAATAAATAAGTAAACATTAAAAATAATAATAATAACCAAAACAGCAGATATAAATGCCTGAACTGAGTATTAGTAATAGAATGGTAAAATAATCAACAGAAATCTTAAATCAGATTCACATCATCAAAGACAGATCATTTCTAATTCCTTCTTTAATTCTTAGTATCATTCAGGAACACTAAAGAAATCCAAGTTAAGTTTATCACTTCATAATTTTTAACTAACCCCAAAATAAAGTATAAAATCAACAATGAGGTGGCTACTGTAAAACTCTCCTTTAAGGGGCACCTGGATGGATCAGTTGGTTGAGCATCTGACTATTAATTTTGGCTCAGGTCATGATCTCACAGTTCACGGTCTGAGACCTGTGTGGAGCTCTGCACTGGTATCTGCATTGATAGCACAGAACCTGCTTGGGATTCTCTCTCTCCCCCTCTCTCTCTCTTTGCCCCTCCCCCCCACACATGTGCATCTTTCTTAAAATAAACTTAAAAAAAAAAAAGAAAGAGAATAGCTTATTTCATTTATATACATGAATCTGATCAATAAAGGTAAACATATATATAAAACTAACCTGGTTTTCCTCCTGCACAACTCTATACTGTTCCTTCCAAATAGTGATTTTGGAAGCTTCATCTTTTCTCAGGGCTCGTTCTTTCTTCAGCTCTGGGCTCCAGAAAGTCTTGATGCTATTCATTGAAGAACTTAATTTGCTCTCCTTTACTTCTACATCCTTCCGCAAGAGATCATTTTCTCTCAGTACTTCCTTCAGCTGTGTCTGCAGATCCATGATTGTATTATCTCTTGCCTGACGAAGAGAGTGAGGAACAGTAGATGCCATACTCACAGGAGGGAGGTGATGTTCTCCAAATGCTATGGTGTCACTAGCAACCCCACTGCTAGCTATATTGGGGCTACTGCCCATAGCAGTCATCCTGACACCATACGGCAGACGTCCCCCAGAACGGCCAAGCGTCATGGTGCTTTTAGGTGTTTCTGAACCCACATTTTCATGGTCACTTAGGTACATAGGGCCAGATGTGGCATAGGCAGCATTTAAGGATTGAATATTCTCCATTGAAAGGGTTTTCCCACTGCCACCTCCAACACTGCTTCCAGAACTCCCTCCTGTACTATTGGTTCGACGATGACCCAAGCGAGGGGAACGTGGAAGCCTAGGTGAACGCCCAGGGCTCTGGTTGCTTGGTTCCACCTTCCCAACTGAGCGAGCACTTCCATACATGGTTGCAGGTTGAACACAGGTGCCAAGAAAGATGTACAGCAGAAAGCAAAATATGAAATTCTGTGAGGTTTCTCAGTGGCTATAAGTCTGCTTAAGGCTAATCAGAAATAACAGGTCTTCGGCTGTCCAGTCTTGAAGAAATACCTTACACCATATCTGCAATGAAAAGATCACACATTAAATCCTCCAATAGTAAACATTTCCCTCTCAGAAACTTTTCTTGAGATTTCCCTATCATCTATTTATTCATTCATTCAAAATTTGTTTATAGCGCATTTCACTGTAAACATTTTAACAGTATTTTGCATGTCTCAAAACTGAATACTGAAACCATACCATGCAAATGGAAAAGAAAAAGAAATAAGAGGTATAAAGACTAGCAATGAAAAGATAAAACTCAATGTATGAATATATGATTTTCTAACTGGAAAACCCAAGTCATCAACTGACAAGTTATTAAAATAATAGAACTCTACAAATCAGTCAGACACAAGATCAATATATAAGTATCAGTACTTTCCTGTACATTAATCATAACAATTAGAAAAATGCAATTTTTTTAAACCCACCAACAGTAGCAACAAAACCATAAAACTGGTATAAATCTAATAAAAATATGCAAGCATTTTTGGAAAAAACTGTAAAACTCTACTGAAAGAACACCTGAACAAAAGGAAAGTTATCCATATTCATGGACAAGAAAATAATGTACAAGTTGTCAGTTCTTTCCCAAATACTGCAAATCCCAATGAAAATCTCCCAGAATTCTCCATATATCTCAACAAGCTGACTCTAAAATTCAAATAGAAGAGTAAAGGTGTAAGAATAACATAAACAATTTGCAACAGAAAAACAAAGAAGGAAGATGTTCCCTAAATAGCAAGATAAATTACAGGTCCATGATCCTTTACCTGTAATGCAAAAATCAAAAAAGCTCTAAAAGTAAGTTTTGTTTCTTCTTAACTCACTTAGCAGTAAAACCTAACCTGATCTGGTATGAAGTCGCTACTGTTTATAGGTTATCTCATTTAGTGTGATCATTCATACACTCATTGAGAAAACAATGTATATGATTACAGGATACTGCATAATGCCCACTGGGTACTGGGGGTAGGGGGGAATCTGGACTCCAAACCACATCTGACTGACCCCCAGGATTTCTCATAAAGACTTACAGCCCCCCTCCGTTTTTGTTTTTTTGTTTTTTTTTTTTTAGGCAAGGGGGCAAAGGGGGAGTGGGGAGTGGGGAGAGAGGAAGGGAGCCGGGGAGAGAGAGGGAGAATCTCAAACAGGCTCCATGCTCAGCACAGAGCTCAACGCGGGGCTCAATCCCACAACCCTGGGATCATGACCCAAGCTGAAATCAAGAGTTAGATGCTCAACAATCTGAGCCACCCAGGCACCTCAGGACTTACAGCCTTTTAAAGCCATAGTATTTAAAATTGTACAGTACTAGTCCAGGAATACGTCTAAATTATATATGTAAGTTTAGTATATCCTAAAAGTAACATTTCAAAAGAGTGAGAAAAAGACAAATCATTCAATAAATGGGGTTTGAACTGGTGTTTGGAAAAATAAATTATATCCCTACTTCACATAATGCACAGAAATAAATTCTATGTACATTAAAGATATAAAATTTTAAAACTATCAAAAGTACTAGAAGATCCTTGTGAACTTGAGTTAAGGTAGGGCTTCTTAAGTAAGAAACAAAAAGCAAAAACCATAAAGAAAAACAAATAATAGATTTGATAATGTCAAAATGGCAAAGTATTATACCAAAAAATACTATAAGCAAAATTAAAAGAAAAACCAAAAACTAGGTGAAAAATGTATCTAACATGGGGCACCTGGGTGGTTCAGTTGCTTAAGTGGCCGACTTTGGCTCAGGTCATGATCTTGTAGTTCATGAGTTCGAGCCCTGTGTTGGGCTCTGTGCTGGCAGCTCGGAGCCTGGAGCCTGCTTCAGATTCTGTGTCTGTCTCTCTCTCTCTCTCTGCCCCTCCCCTGCTCATGCTCTTTCTCAAAAATAAACATTAAAAAAGGTTTTAAAAACATTATATATACACACACACCTATCATATGTATAAATATCTATACAAAATATATAAAAAAATTCTTACAAGGGAAATGCCAAATTTGAAAACGTGCCAATGCCAAATGGGACTAGCGGAAAGTAACTTGTATTGTAAGGAGAGGTTAGGGACAAAATGTTGGTGGAGACTTTAGGTTCACTTTATATTCATACTACAATAAAACTTGAATTATTTAAAAGGAAAATATGTTCATATTCTACAAGTATAATTAAAACACGTATCACAGATATCTACTTTATACATTTCTCTCAAAAATAAATCAGGGGTTGGGGTGCCTGGGTGGCTCAGTCGGTTAAGGGTCTGACTTCAGCTCAGGTCTTGATCTCACGGTTCATGGGTTGCAGCCTGGCGTCAGGCTCTGTGCTGATAGCACAGAGCCTGGAGCCTGCTTTGGATTCTGTGTCTCCCTGTCTGCCCCATCCCCACTCACACTCTCTCTCAAAAAATAAATTAAAATTAAAAAAATTTTTTAATAATAATAAATCAGGGGCACCTGAGAGGCTCAGTTGGTTGAGCATCAGACTTGATTTTGGTTCAAGTCATAATCTCATGAGATCAAGCTCCATATCAGACTCTGTGCTCAGCATGGAGCTTGCCTGGGATTCTCTCTCTCTCTCTCTCTCTCTCTCTCTCTCTCTCTCTGTCTCTCTCTCTCTCTCTCTCCCTCACTCTCTCCCTTTACCCCTCTCCCTGACTCACACTCTCTCTCTCAAATAAGAAGTATTCTTCACTGAAAACACTACCCAAGAAACTCACAGTCAAAAATATGATTTTAAAGAATCCATATACTTTAGTCAAACTCCAACAGGTTATTCTTTAGAAATACGAATACACTGGCAGTCTCATCTTAATAAAGATAGCCCTAGGGTAACAACAAGCAGAAGAGAAAATACACAGAGCCCAAATCTTTACGGTTCCATCTCAGAAATAGCAATAGTACACCAAGTTCAGAAATTGCAACATTTCACTAGTAATGTTAGGAAATTCTCTCCAGGACTAACCTTAGCTCAAAAAGCAAAAATTTCTTTTCATGATTTTTTTTTTTTTAAAGTAAGCTCTATGCCCAACATGGGGATGGAACTCACAACCTGAAGATCAAGAGTCACATGCTCTACCAGCTGAGCCAGCTAGGCAGCCCTCCTTTCTCATAATTTATCTGGACTGTGAGGTAGGTGACAAATAATTACCTATATATTACTGTTTGAATGAATTCTATTTCAAGATCAAAGAGGGATGCAAATCTTTTTCTTTTTTTAAGTAATCTGAATATTGCTTAAGAGACATTTATTACCCACAATCCCTTCAATAATAATAACAAAAGCTAACATTTAGTATTTACTGCATGTCAGGCATTATGCTAAAAACTTATATTTAGCTTAATTTAATATTTAACATTAAGATCTAATTTAATATTTAAAAGCCTCCCTTGGGGCACCTGGGTGACTCAGTCAGTTAAGTGTCTAACTTCCAACTTCGGCTCAGATCACAACCTCACAGTTCATGGGTTCAAGCCCCAAGTCAGGCTCCATGCTGACAGCTCAAAGCCTGAAGCCTGCTTTGGATTTGTGTCTCCCTCTCTCTCTCTGCCCCTCCCCCACTTGCACTCTGTGTCTCTCTCTCAAAAAATAAACACTTTAAAAAAATTTATAAAAGGCTCCCATAACACAGGTACTGTCATTATCTCCATTTTAGAGATGAAGAAAGTGAGTTTTTTAGCTGTTAAGTGACATCTAAAGTGGTAGGGTGAAGATTTGAATCAGGGCACCTAATTCCAGAGCCCTGGAAGCTCTTACCTACTGTACTTAACCACAATCATCTGCTGATGAGAACATCTCAACTGTCCATAGAATATTAAAGGCTTCCACAGTTTTATGGCAGTGTGTCCTGCTAATCTAGTACTCTTTGGGGCAATTTTAGGTTTTCCAGGTATAAAGCTTAAATAATCACATTTACCTTTCTATTAAGGAAAAAGTCTTTTTTAAAAGATGTTGGGCAAAAGAACAAAGTAAAACTAACAACATAAGGAGGAATAATTCAGTCTCAGGAATCATGCCATCAGAACATCAAAATGCCACATTCCAGAAAAAAATTCCCAACTGTGCTTTTGTTCAGAATTCTGTTTTCATGTAATCATATAACTAAATCATACTGAATAGGCTAAGATCCAATAACAAAAATTCCCATCAAGTTTTCAATATTAGAAGGTGCACTCTAATGTCCAAGTCACTTTCAGATCCAAAACGGTATTTGCATGTGGAGTCTTTGTTATTATCAGAACTATATTCATATACACAACAAAGAAAGAAATTTACTAGTTCTGAATTCTTCATACTGGCTTTTTAATCTCATAAGCTTCAGAGAAGATAGTGTTCAAAAAAAAAATTCTTTTTTAATATGCCAGGCATACAACCACAAAATAATAATTCTTGCACTTTAAATAACTGACAAGAATTCTGACCCAAAAAAAGTTATACAGTATGATTCCATGTATGTAAAATTCTAGGACTAATTTCTGATGACAGAAAGCAAATCAGTGTGTGCCTGGGGATGGGGTCGGGGGAGGCATGGATCAAAAAGGAGTAGGAGGAAACTTTTGGGGTGATGCAAATGTTCATTATCTTGACTGGGGTAATGGTCTCACAGGTGTATACATGTCAAAACTCATCAAATTATATATTTTTTTAAGATTTTATTTTTTTAAATAATCTACACCCACCATGGGGCTCAAACTTACAACCCCAAGATCTAGTCACATGCTTTACTGACTGAGCCAGCCAGGTACCCATCAACAAACTATATACTTAAATACATTCAGTTTAGCGTACATTAATTATACCATGAAAGTCTGAAGAAAAAAATTTCACGCTCCAAACTCCCTTGTCCTTGATTAATCCAAAAGAAATACCTTCACTGATTATACAACTGGAATCCTGATTGCTACTGGAGAAAATCATGCAGCTGTACAGTTTGAGTCCATAATGTTGTCCCCAGGGTCCTTTACTTAGCTTCCTATCCATATTTTCTTAGTTCCCTATCTAGTATCTGTTGTGGTTGTTTCAAGTCTCCCTCTGCTTATCAGACAGAACACATGAGTCTCCTGGTTCAGAGACAAAAACAATTTATTACTCACAGCTCAGCAAACAGTATAAGCATCATGTCTACATTGGCTCACTGTTACCCCGAAGTCCCACAGGTAGCAAGAGGAACTCAAAGAGATGCTACACATGCAATGGCTTTGCGTTGCAGCTGAAGACACTGAGTTTAGGGAGTCCACCACTCATAACAAGCAGTAAGCCTTCTCTGTCCTAGTGGAAAACATTACCTCATTCCTCAATTTGGCTTGCTACAAACACAATCCTGAGAAATGGCCCAGGTTAAGAGCACTCAGGGCCTTGTATACTTAGCATACCCAGCAAGGCATACAGGAAAGAAAAGACTCATGAATGACTCACTCTCCTGACAAGTACTGTGATAGTTTTAAGGTATCTCCATAAATTCTTTGATACTACTCCCTTCAAGGGGGAAAGCAAAATTGCTCTCTCTCTGAATATGAAGTAGACTTAATAATTTGCTTCTGATGATGTTATCACTTTCAAGGCTAACTCATAAAGGACAATGGTGCTTCTGTCTTGGGTAACTCTCTTGGATCACTCACTTTGTGAGGAGCTAGCTGTCATGTTGTATGGATATTCAAGCTACCCTACACAGAGAGCCACATAGTAAGAAACTGAAGCCCCCTGCCAACAGTCATGTGAGATAGATTTGAAAAAGATCTTCTAACCCCAATCAAGCCTTCAGATGACTGCAACCTCGTGAAATACCTTGAGCTGGAACCCTGAGCCAGCTATGTTCTACATAACAATTGTGAGATGTTTGGTTTTTTAATCTAGTAAATTTTAACTTTTAACACAACAAAAGATAACTAATACAGAATTGTTTCCTGAAACCTTCGTTTCAGGTAGCCATATGCATACACATGTGCATGCTCCATCACAACTGAAAATGTGTTGCTTTTTGTAGGTTCTAAACAATTCTCAACATCATTGCCAGAATCTTTTTTTTTTTAAGTTCATTTATTTATTTTGAGAGAGAGAGAGAGAGGGAAGGAAGGGGTCAGGGGGTATGGGCGGGGGGGGGGGGGGCAGAGAGAGAGAATCTGAAGCAGGCCTCACACTGTCAGAGTGGAGTCTGATGTGGAGCTAGAATTCACAAACCACGACATCATGACCTGAGCCGGAATCAAGAGTTGGACACTTAACTGACTGAGCCACCCAGGTGCCTCCAGAATGATCTTTTTTTTTTTTCATTTCATTTTATTTTGTTTTTACATTAAAAATTTTTTTTTCATTTACAACATCCAAATGATTTATATTTTTTTTAATTTATATCCAAGTTAGTTAGCATATAGTACAATAATGATTTTAGGAGTAGAATCCAATGATTGATTCTTCCCCCACATACAACATCAAGTGCTCATCCCAACAAGTGTCTTCCACAATGCCCCTTGCCCATTTAGTCCATTCCTCCACCCACAACCCCTCCAGCAACCCTCTGTTTGTTCTCTATATTTGAATCTCTTATGTTTTGTCCCCCTCCCTATTTTTATATGATTTTTCTTCCCTTCTGTTCATTTGTTTTGTATCTTTCCACGAGTCAAGTCATGTAATACTCATCCTTCTCTTAATTTCGCTTAGCATAATACACTCTAGTTCCATCCACGTTGTTGCAAATGGCAAGATTTCATTCTTTTTGATTGCTGAATAATAGTCCATTGTATACATATATACCACATCTTCTTTATCCATTCATCTGTCAATGGACATTTGGGCTCTTTTCATACTTTGGCTATTGTCGATAGTGCTGCCATAAACATTGGGGTGCATATGCCCCTTTGAAACAGCACACCTGTATCCTTTGGATAAATACCTAGTAGTGCAATTGCTGGGTCATAGGGTAGTTCTATTTTTAATTTTTTGAGGAACCTCCATACTGTTTTCCAGAGTAGCTGCACCAGTTTGAATTCCCACCAGCAATGCAAAAGAGTTCTTTCTCTGCATCCTTGCCAGCATCTGTCATTGCCTGAGTTAATTTTAGCCATTCTGACTGATGTGAGGTGGTATCTCATTGTGGTTTTGATTTGTAGTTCTCTGATGATCAGTGATGTTGAGCATTTTTTCACGTGTTTGCTAGCCTTCTAGGTGTCTTCTTTAGAAAAGTGTCTATTCATATCTTTTGCCCATTTCTTCACTGGATTGTTTTTTGGGTATTGAGTTTGATAAGTTCTCCACAGATTTTGGATACTAGCCTTTTATCTGCTATGTCATTTGCAAATACCTGCTCCCATTCCATCAGTTGCCTTTTAGTTTTGCGGATTGTTTCCTTTGCTGAAGCTTTTTATCTTGATGAGGTCCCAATAGTTCAGTTTGCTTTTGTTTCCCTTACCTCTGGAGATGTGTTTAGTAAGAAGTTGCTGTGGGCGAGGCCAAAGAGGTTTTTGTCTGCTTTCTCCTCTAGGATTTTGATGGCTTCCTGTCTTACGTTTAGATCTTTCAACCATTTTGAGTTTATTTTTGTGTATGGCTTAAGTAAGTGGTCTAGGTTCATCCTTCTGCATGTCGCTGTCCAGTTTTCCCAACACCATTTGCTGATGAGACGGTCTTTATTCCACTGGATATTCTTTCCTGCTTTGCCAAAGATTAGTTGGCCATACGTTTGCAGGTCTGTTTCTGGGTTCTCTATTCTGTTCCACTGATCTAGGAGTCTGTTCTTATGCCAGTACCACACTGTCTTGATGATTATAGCTTTGCAATACAGCTTGAAGTCCAGAATTGTGATGCCTCCAGCTTTGGTTTTCTTTTTCAGGATTGCTTTGGCTATTCAGGGTCTTTTCTGGTTCCATACAAATTTTACAATTGTTTGTTCTAGCTCTGTGAATTCTGGTGTTATTTTGATAGGGACAGAATGATCTTTTAATACAACGATTCCCCAAGTGGGTCAGGAGCCTCCAAGACTCCCTAAGACCCTTTCAGGAGAGCAAAACTATTTTCACAATACTGTGATATTATTTGCCTTTTTCACTACACATTCTTACAAACGTATAGGAGTGTTTTCCAGAGGCTACGTGACATGGGGTATATCCCACTGACCACTAATGGAATGTATGCTTGTATACTCTAATGCTTTACATTTTTCTCAGTTTTACTTTCCAATATAGTAAATAGTAATAGATACAGCCTGCAAAAACAAAAGCTATTTAAAGTCCTCATTGATTTTCAAGAGTATATAGGGATGTTGGAACAAAACAGCTTAAGAACCACTGCTCTAAAAATTAAATATGACATGAACACACCTACATACTTCCTTTGATGGCTTTCCAAAATAAGAATCTAAATTCTTTGGCAGTGTATATAAGATTTTTCATGATTTCGGTCTTGCCTACCTCCTGAAGGCAGCTTACTTAACCACTCTCCTTTTCCATGTGACAACCATGATCAAGTACGTGCAATTTCCTAAAATATCATGCCCTCTTCTTGCTTCTGTGACCTTCCTCCTCCCCAGCAACTGGCTAACTACTTACTACTCATTGAGTACTTACTACTCATTCTTCCAAACTAAATTTAATAGTCACGGTCCTACACAAACCCGTAAATCCTTCAGTCTAATTTAGGTGCCCCTCTTATGGAACCAAGAGTTTCTAAAATAATGTACTTACTATATTTTGGTTAATTAATTGCTTCTTTAAAAGCAAAGGAATGTCTTATCTCCAAAACCTGGCATAATGCCTAATACATATCAAATATGTAATAAATGTGTGCTGAATCCACAAGTTAACATAAATCTGAATACAATTCATTAAGATCGTTCTTATATTCAGAAGGTGGTAGTAAGCTTGAAATTCATTTATGGAAACCGCAACTAAATGCAATGTAAGACAAATTCCATAAATTGACAACCTCCTTCTCTATACATACTGCTATGTATTTTTGTCTTCTAACATTATGCCTGAAAATCATAAAGAAATGTACTGAATGGTCAAGATTTCAATTTTTTAAGGGGCACCTGGGTGGCTCAGTCAGTTAAGCATCCAACTCTTGATTTTCAGTTCAGATCATGATCTCACAGTGCATGAGTTCAAGGTCCATGTCAGGCTACACTGACACTGAGAAGCCTGCTTAGGATTCTTTCTCTCTCCCTCTCTCTGCCCCTCCCCGACTCTTGTGAGTGTGTGCACTTGCCTTGCATGCACACACGCTCTCTCAAAATAAACTTAAAAAATTTTTTTAAAGATTTCAATTTTTTTTTTTTTTTTTTTTTTTTTTTTTTTTTTTTTTTTTTTTTTATTTTTGGGACAGAGAGAGACAGAGCATGAACGGGGGAGGGGCAGAGAGAGAGGGAGACACAGAATCGGAAACAGGCTCCAGGCTCCGAGCCATCAGCCCAGAGCCTGACGCGGGGCTCGAACTCACAGACCGCGAGATCGTGACCTGGCTGAAGTCGGACGCTTAACCGACTGCGCCACCCAGGCGCCCCTAAAGATTTCAATTTTTTAAGAAAACTGTTCTTCTTGGGACCGCTGGGTGGCTCAGTTGGTTAAGTGTCCAACTTTGGCCCAGGTCATAATTTCATGGTGGTGAGATCGACCCCTGCATCGGGCTGAGTGTGGGGAGCCTACTTAAGATTTTCTCTCTTTCTCTGTCCCTCTCTCTCTCTCTCTCTCCCCCCACCGCCCCTTCTCTGTGCACATGTGTGCATGTGTACCCTCTTTCTCTCTCAATTAAAAAGAAAATACACATATATACACATGCACAAGACAATTAACATTTAAAATCATTAGGTTTACTTTTGGGGCACCTGGGTTGCTCTGTCATTTAAGCATCTGACTCTTGGTTTCGGCTCAAATCACAATCTCACAGTTCATGGGTTCGAGCCCTACATCTGGCTCTGCAGTGACAATGTGGAGCCTGCTTGGGATTCTCTCTCTCTCTCTCTCTCTCTCTCAAAATAAATAAATAAACTTTAAAAAAATGATAGCGGGGCACCTGGGTGGCTCAGTCGGTTAAGCGTCCGGCTTCAGCTCAGGTCACGATCTCACAGTTCGTGGGTTTGAGCCCCGCGTCGGGCTCTGTGCTGACAGCTCAGAGCCTGGAGCCTGCTTCGGATTCTGTGTCTCCCCCTCTCTCTGCCCCTCCCCTGCTCATGCTCTGTCTCTCTCTGTCTCAAAAATAAATAAAAACATTAAAAAAATTTTTTTAAAAATAAAAAAATGATGGGAATCATATAAAAAATTAAAATTATTAGGTTTATTTTTAAAACAATAAGTGTCATTTTTTAAATTTATTTTTAAGTCAGTTTTTTTTAATTCCCCAAATGAAGTGCAATGGCAAAAATTAAAAATAGAATTCCAAATCATCAAGCAATAGTGTTCAGAATACATGGGCATAATTTTTATATTATCCTCCTTAACACTGTTGCCCTTTGTATTAAGGCATATCAGTAACACTATGCCCAACCAGGAAAAACAAAAATGAGACCTGAAATCTTTTCTGGGGAATAAGTATAAAAATATGCAGTAACAAAATTCAATACACAGACCTTATACACATTTCATCCCAACAAGCTTCTTGTGAATTCTTACTGTGCTCCTGAGGCTTAGTCATGCAGTAACTAGTAGGAAAGGCTTGGGTTGGTTTCGCTCCACTATTTAAATGTATAAGATTCAACAAATAAATACATCTTTTAGACCCTCAGTGTCCTCATCAATAAAATGGATGTAGTATCTTCCTCAAAAATTAGCTATAAGGACCAAATCAATGAGTGAGTAAGTATAAAATATCTATGTAGTTCTTGGTAGGTTTTCAATAAATGTTAGTCATCATATTTCTAGGAATTCATCTTACACATATTTTCACACAAGTGGGAAAATTGAGTAAGAAAAAACTGCAGAATTCTTTGAAATAACAAGACTCTGGTAATAGTCTAAAATTATAGTAATACTGTGCAGCTATTAAAAAGAATAAGGTGAGGTGCCTGGGTGGCTCAGTCAGTTAAGCGTCCAACCCCAACTCAGGTCATGATCACATGGCTCGTGGGTTTGAGCCTCACATTGAGCTCTGTGCTGACAGCTCAGAGCCTGGAGCCTGTTTCAGATTTTGTGTCTCCCTTTCTCTCTCTGCACACCCTCACCCCGTTCGTGCTCTCTCTCAAAAATTAAAAAAAAAAAAAAAAAAAAAAGGTAAGTCTGTATGTAATAAGAGATACAAGATATACAAGATATGTTCTTTAATTTAGAAGAACGTGTGGCTTCAAGAAGCCATGAGGAGACATGGGTTTTTACATTATTCTTTTCTACACTGATTGAGGTTGTAACAGGAATATGAATTACTTTCATAATTTAAAAAGTAACATAGAACCACACATATATGGACAACTCATTTTTGACAAAAATACAAAGGCAATACAGTGGAGACAGTGAGGCAGTTATGCTACCCACAACAGGAGATCTGAACAGTACAGTCCACCCCTTGCACTGCAAAATTATTTGTCCACACAGGAAAAGGAAGCAGCTCCTCCATGATTTTCATAAGCCTCTGTTTTTGAGGGGAATTACAGAAGAGGAAGGTTACTAGAACAAACTACTGCTGCTATCAATCTCTCAAGAACACAAATCGTACTCATCTTCTCCCTCCTATACTAATTTCTCCCTGTTTACAGCTCTTAGTGACTTATCTGATAGCAACATCAAGTTTCATTCCCAAAGGGGCCTCAGCCCTTGATCATCATATTCATCTCAGGCCAGGACTGCCACACATGTCCATCCACTGTTAAGATGGGGCAAGGGAGAGCCAAAAGGTGCCCAGCTGGATCACCTGGGTTCTATTGCATATATTATTCTCTGTCCTCATTATGTTCACAATAGTGAAAAGTTACAATCTAAATATCCAACAATGGGGCATTGGCTATATAAGTTAAGGCAAAACTATAAAATGAATTACTATCTGCAACAAGTTGAATAGTGTCACCCCAAAATTCATGTCAATTAAGAACCTCAGGATGTGACCTTATTTGAAATAGGGTCTTTGCAGATATAATCAAGTTAAGATGAGTTCATACTGGATTATGGTATGCCCTAAATCCAATGAATGATGTGATTCTATGAGAAAAGAAAAAGAGATTCAGTCATAGAGAGACACACAGGAGAGACACACAGGAAAGACACACATGTAAAGATGGAGGCAGAGACTAGGGTCACACAGCTATAAGCCACAGAATGCCAAGGACTGTCAGGAGCCACCAGAAGCCAAGAAGAAAGCAACCAGGGATTCTCTCTCCAGCCTTCACAGGGAGCAAGGCCTGCCTATACTGACTTTGGACTTCTACCCTCCAAGACTGTGAGAGAATAAATTTCTGGTTTTTTACATCACTAAGTTTATGGTAATTTGTTATAGAAGACCTAGAAAACTAATATACCACCTCATTATAAATGATGATGTAGCTCTATACTTAATGATACAGAAAAATGTTTGTGATCCTATTGTCAAACCAAGGAAAAAAAAGAAAAAGTTATAAACACAGACACCACCAATTTTTTTTTTTTTTTTTTTTTTTTTTGGAGGTTTCAGCAGGATGTACAACCCTGGGTAAGATTTCTGGTGGTGATCTCACTTTCTCACTAAATTATAGATTTTTCTCAAGCACATACTATTTTTATAATCAGGACAAAAAATAAAACTTTTTCAGGAATGGGTGGTATAAAGATATCCAACAGAAATATATTGGCATGAGGCCCTACGTACTATAAACTCTCACTACCACTTCTAGGATAAAGCCAGAATGGTTTCCTTATAGCCAAAACCAACGGATTCTCTTTACTTTCACTGCATTTGACACTACTGACCACTTCTATCTTGAAACTCTTACCTGGGTCTCTCTGATACTACTCTTCTGGTTTTACTATTTCTCCAAGATAATCCCTCTTTCATACATTTTATTGGCTTCTCTTCCTCTATCTTTAAAACACTGTTATACAGCATACAGCTCTATCCCTAACCATATTGTTGTCTCTTGCTATTTTACTTTCCCTGGGCAATCTTATCCACAACCACTGTCTCAACTTGCTTCAACTATCACCTATTTTAGGTAGGTGCTTACTTTAGTTTAGGTTTTCTCAATCAATATTCCCAACTCTTACTTCTCCCTTGGCCTGCAAACTTGTATGACCAACTACTTACTATATACGTCTGCCAAGATTTTCCATAGGCAACTCAACACCTCTAACTACACATACATCTTCCCTAAGACAAGCGCTTCTCCTCCTATGTTCCCTACTTTGACAGAATTCATTTTGACTCCGTTTTCACTCCTCCATTCAACTCTCATTAATTAATCAATCACTGTGTACCATCAATTTTTATCTTTCTAATATATTTCATTTCCCTACAGCTACAACCTCATCCTGTCTGGCCAGTACTACTACAGCAGTCTTCTAAACAGCCTATTGCCTATACAGTCTTGCCTCTTTCCAAGCTGCTGATGCTCGTTAATTTTATTTTCCCAGCCCAACATATTTAAGGGCTATGATACATTATCATCAACAACAGTTCACTGATAGACATTATCAAATTGAAAGTGGGAGACATATTAAAAAGGCCAGATGGTCATTTATTTGATAAAAGCCCCTTATTCTAATACCCTTGTTTTTCTCCTTCCACGCTCCACTGAGAAACAACATACTTTTCTTTGTATGCCTTTCTATTTTTATTTCAACATCTTTTAATTGATGTTAATTTGATATTATAAAATTCACAATTTTAAAGTGTACAATTCAGTGATTTTTAGTATAGTCACAAGGCAGTACAACTATACCATTAACTGCAGAATATTTTCACCACTGCAGAAAGAAATCCCACAAACCCATAAGCAGTAACTCCCCATTTCCCATTCCCAGGCCCTTGCAACCAATATACTTTCTGTCTCCATATGTTTGCCTACTGTGGATATTTCATATACATGGAATCGTATAATATGAGGCCTTGTGTGTCTTATTTCTTTTCATTAGGATAATGTTTTCAAGGTTCATTCATGTTGTAGCATGTATCAGCATTTCATTCCATATTATGGCTGCACAGCATTTTATTAAATGGAAATTCTACATTTGCTCATCCATTCATCACTTGATAGACATTTGGGTTTCTGCTATTATAAATAATTCTACCATGATACATTCATGTACATATTTGTGTGGACATATGTTTGCAATTCTCTTAAGTATATACCACAGAGTAAAATTATTTGAGCAATATGAAAACTCCCTGTAACATCTGAAGGAAATGCCAAACTGTTTTCCAAGGCATCTGCAACATTTGACATTTTTTTTTAAGTTTATTTATTTAAGTAACCTCTACCCTCAACCTGGGGCTCAAACTCGTGACCCCGAGATCAAGAGTCCCTGCTCTTCCAACTGAGCCAGCCAGGTGCCCATGCAACATTTTACATTGTCAGTCACAAAGTATAAGAGTTCTAATATTTCCACATCTTCAACAACACTTGTTACTGTCTATCGTTTTTACTACAGCTGTCCTAACTTGTATGAAGTGTTATCTTGTGATCTTGATATTATGACTTTCCTTTTAAATAATAATCTTCAGGGGTGCCTGGGTGGCTCAATTGGTTAAGGATCTGACTTCAGCTTGGGTCATGATCTCATGGTTCATGAGTTCAAGTCCCACATCCAGCTCTGCGCTGTTAGTGCAGATCCTTTAGATCCTCTGTCTCCCTCTCTCTCTGCCTCTCCCCTGCTCATGCATGCATGTGCTCTCTCTCTCTCCCTCAGAAATAAACATTTAAAAAAGAAAGAAAGAATAATCTCCAAAAAATTATAAGCATATTTGCAGTCAAATATATCTGGTGTCCAATTTGGTACTATGTGTTAATATATTTATAGCTATAACATTAAATATTACTATTAAACAGCACATGCACGTAGAAATAAAAGTTCAAACAATAAAAGTTAAAGTCTCTCCTCCTCAATCCTTCTCATTACAGATAACCACTCTTAACCATTCTGCTTTTAAGTCTAGTGGCTATCTCCATAATTCTAAATTATTTAGCCTTTTCTACATAGCTTTTATTACCACATATTATGCAATTTGTTTCACCTCACCATTTTGATACTATCAGTCTCCTTCACTAGACTGAAAGAAAGTTCCACGGGGCACCTGGGTGGCACAATCGGTTAAGTGTCCTACTCCTCATTTTGGCTCAGGTCATGATCTCACAGTTCTTGGGATCAAGCCCCACGTCAGGCTCTGTGCTAATACCGCAGAGCGTGCTTGGGATTCTCTCTCTCCCTCTCTCTCTCTCTCCCTCTCTCTCAAACCCTCCCTCTCTCTCTCAAAATAAACTTAAAAAAAAAAAAAAAAAAAAAGACAGGGGTGCCTGGGTGGCTCAATCAGTTAAGCAGCCGACTTCGGCTCAGGTCATGATCTCGTGGTCCGGGAGTTCGAGCCCCACGTCGGGGTGTGCTGACAGCTCAGAGCCTGGAGCCTGTTTCAGATTCTGTGTCTCCCTCTCTCTGACCCTCCCCCATTCATGCTCTGTCTCTGTCTCAAACATAAATAAACATCAAAAAAAAATTTTTTTTAAAAAGATATATTTAGGATGAAAGCTATATGAGGCCAGTAAATTTTCCCTTTTCTATTCACTGTTGTACCTATGCACTTAGAATGGGGCATAGCACATAAAAGATAGGTGATAAATATATTAGATGAATGAATAAGCATTTATTTGTTGATTTATCTAAACTTTAAGCATTTTCTTGAGTCTCTCCCCATAAAAGACAAGGAATTTTGCTCATAACCACCTTTTTCCCAATTTTTATTGGGTTACAGTTTATTTTTAATTATTCTAATGGTTACCTTTATAATTTTAAGTAATATGCTTTGTTTGTTTTTTTCCTCCACCAAATTTAAACTCTTAACCTCCCATCACCTACCTCAAGGTAAGATGAGGAATCTAGGTTTCCAGTACACCCAAGTACCTCACATGCATCACCCTAATCATTACTTTTACATCATATAGGTATATAACATTTATTTTCTGATCTACAATTGTCTTCTTTGGTCTACAAATCAATTCTGGAAACAGAAAACCAATAAATAGTTTAAAATATGATGATAATGTAAACATTACTCACTGCAGAACCAAGTAGTAATAGGAACTGCAGAGAACATGTAATTCTGCCTGTTCCCTTCCTAGAATGTACTACAATTTATGAATATACTTTATGTGTTTTGTCTGTATTTCTTACTATACCATATACTCCATGAAAATAGTATTTTAGTAAACACACACACACACCTCTTACCCATTAGCGCATCACAGCATGCATTCAGTCACTGTATGTTTATAGACAGATGGATAAAGTTGGGGAGAAAAGAAGTGGGAAGGTCAGGCCATCAAGAATATGAAAGCCATTCTACATCTCTGTATAATATCCATTCACCAACATCAACTTGAGACAGAGTTGAGGTGGAAGGAAATGAATCTATATACTACATAAGCTCTAACCAGTCCAACAACTATCAACTAAAGATTAAGTTAGAATAAGAAAGTAGCATCCTGTCTGTAAATTTATAATTTTTACAATAAACATGGACTGCTTTTAACAAACCATTTCTCATATTTTTCTATATGGGGGCAGTTGAGATTTGGAGTTTTCCTCCCTAAGTTCTTTTAGTAAAGTTCCTTCTGGAAATTTTCAATTTTAACTGCTCCTAGGAAAAGTGTTTTTTTCTATATCTTAACCAGAATATACAGATGGCCACAAGGAAAGTAGTAATGATGGGGATGCCTGGGTGGCTCAGTCAGTTGAGTGTCCAACTTCGGTTCAGGTGATGATCTCACAGCTCATGAGTTTGAGCCCAACATCGGGCTCACTGCTGTCAGTGCAGAGCCCACTTCATATCTTCTGCCCCCTTTCTCTCTGCCCCTTCCCAACTCGCATTAAGAAAACATTAAAAAAAGGGGGGGGGCAGTAATGCTGAAAATAACGCACTTCAAAGCCTCCAAAAGGAACCAAACTGCTGCTGAGACAAAACAGAAAAACATGGAAGGTGAAAGAGACATAGCTTGTGGAGGTCAATTCTTTGTGATCTAGGGTTTTTCTTAACATGCTAAATCCTACTTCCCATATTCACTACCAAATCTCTGCAAGGTCTTAAAACAACAACAAAACTCAGTTCAGACCTGTGCGTTATAAATACTCACCACACAAAGCCTGTGAACTAAGTTAGGAAAACCATAAAGAGAATACCAGAAAGTCTCAGAATCATTTTTCCCTATAAGAAGAGCACTGGTACCAGTATCTATATACATCCTGAGAGAAAACACACCCCAGCTGGGCCCCACCCCACAGACACCCATATACACCCTCTCAGAATCCTGGACTATACCACAGGCCTAAAAATAAAAAGGCTTCCACACACAATGATTGTATGTCAGCCTTTAATTCTCATTCATCCCACAAATAGCTACGAGCATAACATACAACTTACAAATGGTAGTCTCAACTCTTTCCTCACAGATTAGAAAGATAATAATAGCTCTCTACAACCTGAATCTCCAAAGGAACACCAAATATTCATAAGTCTAACAAAAGCAGAAAATCCTTCAATAGCAACATAGCAACCTACTTCAAATCAATTACAACTGGATAGGCTGCCATAGACATGCTATGAGTTATTTGTAAGGTGAACTAGAAAATATATCACCCATTAGCTATTTAAAGCATTATATATGAAACTATGACTAAATCTCAAAATTACTAGTCCAACCTACTGTGATGGGTTATACTCATCACTAATTAGCATTTATTATCAGAAAATGAATTGAATATTTTAAACACTGTATTTAAACATCTTTAAGATCCTGCTCATTTTGTTAAAGGGTTATACAAATTCACTAGGGGCAAGATATATGCTGCTGTCTTAAGCACTCCATGAAAAGATTAACAGATCAAAATTGTAAAATCCCAATCAAGTTTGGGGCACTTGGGTGGCTCAGTTGGTTAAGCATCCAACTTCAGCTCAGGTCATGACCTCGCAGTTCACGGGTTCGAGCCCCGGGTCGGGCTCTATGCTGACAGCTCAGAGCCTGGAGCCCTCTTCAGATTCTGTGTCTCCCTCTCTCTGACCCTCCCCCACTCATTCTTTCTCTCAAAAATAAATAAAAACATTAAAAAAACCTTTTTAGGGGCGCCTGGGTGGCTCAGTCAGTAAGCATCTGACTTCAGCTCAGGTCATGCCTGGAGCCTGCTTCAGATTCTGTGTCTCCCTCTCTCTCTGACCCTCCCCTGCTTGCACTCTGTCTCTCTCTCTCAAAAATAAAGAAACATTTTTAAAAAATGGTTATTTTTTTAAATCCCATTCAAGTACAATCTGGCAGAATCTATCAATAAATTTTAAGTGTGTACGCCCTCTGACCTAGAAGTCCCACTTTAAAAATTTCACAGGTTTAGGGGCACCTGGGTGGCTCAGTCGGTTGAGCTTCCAGCTTTGGCTCAGGTCATGATCTCACGGTTTGTGAGTTCAAGCCCTGCATCAGGCTCTGTGCTGACAACTCAGAGCCTGGAGCCTGCTTCGGATCCTGTATCTCCCTCTCTCTCTGCCTCTCCCCTGCCCATTCTCTGCCTCTCTGTCAAAAATAAATAAATAAACATTAAAAAAAATAAAAATAAACAAAATTTTCACAGGTTTGGGGTGCCTGGATGGCTGTTGGTTAAGAGTTCAACTCTTGATTTTGGCTCAGGTCATGATCTCCCAGGTCCTGAGATAGAGCACCACATTGGGCTCTGTGCTGACAGTACAGAGCCTGCTTGGGATTCTCTCTCTCTGTCTCTCTCTGCCCCTCCTCCACTCACGCATGCACTTGCTTTTTCTCTCTCTCAAAATAAGCATCTTTTTAAAATTTCACTGGTTTAGGATATATGTGCAATGATGTTCATTATTGTATGATTTGTACCAGCAAAAAGAGAGAAAACAAGTTTCTACCAAGAAGTTAAATATTGATATCTCAAATCTATAAAATACTGCTATTAAAAAAGTTCTTAAATCTCTGTATCTGTATCTGACCTCTATAAAGACATCTATGATATGTTTTGAGGGAGCTGAGAAAGGAAGTTACAAAAGAACTGTATAATGCAATCCCATCAGTATACAAAAGGTTACACATATGTATGTTTGTATACACACAGAAATGATGAAGATAGACACTATTTCTGAAAGGTCAGATGGAACCACTTTTTCCCTTGCACATATACTTTTCTTTTTAATTGTCTAACAGTGAGCATGCATTACTTTTATACACACACACACACACACACACACACACACACTCATACTCCTCACTATAAAGATGTAAATTAGGACCTCAACCATTCAGCACTATTATACACTAATTAATGGGTTAGGTCCCTGGCTGATAAAGTAGGTTAAAAGTAATAATAATAATAATAATAATAATAATAATAATAATAGTGGCGCCTGGGTGGCTCAGTCTGTTAAGAACCTTGATTTTAAGAACTCTTGATTTCGGCTCAGGTCACGATCTCATGGTCGTTAGGTCGAGCCCAAGTCTGGCTCTGTGCTGGGCAGGGAGCCTAAGACACTGCTCTCCCCCATGGCCCCTCCCCACTCATGTGCACACTCTCTCAAAATCATCATCATCATCATCATCATCATCATCATCATCATCACCACCACCTATCAGTTAAAGAAAGCACAAATGTCTCTGCTTCCAGCCTCAGTATATGTACAGCTTATCAACTGTGTTAAACACCATGCATCAGGTTGTATAACCTTAATCTGATTCTCCTAGAGAACAAAAATTACAGAACTATGTGGCTATAGTAGCACTGTTTTTAGTGACATCCCTAGCCAAAAGCACCTCTGCTGGCAGCAGCGATAACACTTAACACTTATCACAGCTGCCATTTCATTATTCCTTGTAGAAGGGTGAGAAGGTGATTAACTCAGTTATAGTCAAGGTAATTGTAGTTTTTAATAATTCTTATCAATCAGTTAATCAAGTTAATTGTAAGGTCTATCAAAGTTCTCACCATTACAAACACCTTATCAAACAGATACTTACAAGCATATACAAGGTTATTAATCATAGTTGTTCTCTACTTCTATCACAATCTGTGCCACTTAGTCAAAAGAGTCCAGTTCTAGGTTGTATAGCCTTTCCAAACCACTTCAGCCCTTACTGATATTCTGATATCTTAAAATCCTAAAATATTAAATTGTTTGAATTGTAACCTTATTACCTTTCACTTTATACATCTCATACTACGCTATGATCAGTTCAACAGAAAGATGAACAAATCCTACAAGACTGATTAAATAATAAATACAGTGAACAAATAGATGCACATGTTCATAAGTCGTTATCCACAAACTTGAATTCCAAAAATCTCTGAAAATCAAAAAATTTTATAACCAATTTGGTGGCAAAACCACACCTGAACAGATGCAAAAACACCTCTGTGTTTGATGAAGGAACTGGAAGATGCTCCCTCAATCTTGCTTGGAAAATTAGACAACATATAGTAAGTATATGCATCATATCCCCTTTCTAAAATCTGAGAATTTATGAATTCTGACCCAAAAAAATCTTGTATTTAGACCTGTATGAGTGGAGAAAATTAAATATCCACACCATTGTTGGTCAAGACATTTATAATCAGTGAAAGCTACACAAGGAGCCTTGTTTTTTTGAGAGAGAGAGTGCACGAGTGAAGGGCACAGAAAGAGAATCCTACAAGGGGCAGAGAGAGAGAGAGAGAGAGGCAGGGCTCACTTGAAGCAGGGCTCGACCTCACCCAATGAAGAATTCAAACTCATGAACCATAAGATCATGACCTGATCTGAAGTCAGACACCTAACCGACTAAGCCAACCAGGTGGCCTACACAAGGAGCTTTTAACTCTACACTATTTTATTTCTTAAGCTAGGTGGTGGGTACACAGGTATTAATTATACAATTCTATCTTTTTGCATGTCTGAAACATTTTGTAAATGTTAAAAATTAAAGTGAAAAATTGTAGGCACCCAATATTTGATTTTCTTCCCTAAAATAATAGAAGCATGTGTATTCAAAGTACTTTGTTTCCTAATATAGATGCAAAATGTCCAATATTATTTCGGACCTGAGTATACAGGAACTACAGTGAAAAAGACAGCAAGACTTCCTAGCACATACCAGGTATACAACACATATGGGGTAAGCATTATAAAAATGTTTCTTGTCAGTAAGTGTCCAAATTCGGCTTGGATCATGATCTCACAGTTTGTGAGTTCAAGCCCCACACTGGGCTCGCTGGCAGCAGGGAGCCCGCTTCAGATCTTCTGTCCCCCTCTCTCTCTGCCCCTCCCACACTCGTGTGTGTGTGTGTGTGTGTGTGTGTGTGTGTGTACGCGTGCACGTGCTCTCTCTCTCAAAAATAAAACATTTTAAAAAAAAGTTTCTTGTCTTCTCAGTACACCTGAAAAATGGCACGCTGACAGATGTAATGGGCAAGATGAGACTTAAGGAAAAAAGTTGAAAAAAAGAATTTGTAGAGCCATTAAAAACATAATTCCTTTCTCTTTGACCTGGGAGAGTCCATTCTGCTCCTGTTACCACGCTTCTCTGAATAAACTCTACCAAGGGTATTTAATCATAATTCTTTAAAAAAAAATTTTATTAATGTTTATTTTTGAGAGAGAGAGGGAGAGATACAGCATGAACAGGGGAGGAGCAGAGAGAGAGGGAGACAGAATCAGAAGCAGGCTCCAGGCTCCTAGCTGTCAGCACAGAGCCCGAGGCAGGGCTCGAACCCACAAGCCGCGAGATCATGACCAGAGCCGAAGTCGTACGCTTAAACCAACTGAGCCACCCAGGCGCCCCTAATCATAATTCTTTACATGTATATACACAAATGAAGAATTACAGACCCTTAAATTCTATAGATTTAGCCTAGAGTACTACAAAATCATAAACTTAAGAGTATCCAAAGAGACACAAGCAGAATTCAACAGTTCCTGGAGTAACTAAAACAAAAACTTAGACCATGATACATTTCAAAGTTCCAGAATTAAAACAGATTTTCTATTACAAAATGTGCTTATGTGAAACTTTACAACAGAAATATGCTACACTGCATTTTTAAAAGCTTTTCAGATCACTGAGGCACCTAGGTGTCTGACTTCACCTCAGGTCATGAACTTGCAGTCCATGGGCTCAAGCCCTGCATCAGGCTCTGTTTTGACAGCTCAGAGCCTGGAGCCTACTTTGGATTCTATGTCTCCCTCTCTCTCTGTCCCTCCCCCACTCATGCTCGCTCGCTCTCTCTCTCTCTCTCTCAAAAATAAACATTAAAAAAATAAAAACTTTTCACATCATGTAAAGCATTCAACATAGCATGTGGATCATAAAGAGTACTCATCAGTATGAACAGTAAGTACCTCTATTGTATTTTAAGATATATATTCTTTCATAATTTAAAGTTTCTGAAATTAGGATTCAGCTTATATCAACATGTATAATTTTAATAAATTATTAAATTGATGGTACACTCCACAAGAAAGAAATGGCAAGTTAAAAATGACACATGGTATTACATGTGGTAAATACTCATCATGAATTCTTCCTTTAACTTTTCCAGCAAAGCTTTCAGGGGAAAGATTTTATTGTCCCATTTCTAGATGAGGAAAATAAGGCTTAGGAAGGCTCAGAAAGTTGCCCGTGATCACACATCTGATTCTAAAGTCAGACTCTTAACCACTACAATATGCTGCATACTCATCTTACTGTTTTACTCATACCAGATACATTTATAGATTTTTATAATGAAGCACAGAAAAAGTTAATGTTAGTTTGTCCAAATCATAAACTTATTTTTTATCTCCTTCTTCCTCAGAGTCTCTGCCATCTAGCTATGTCTATACCTCTTTCCTGAGCTACTAGACCTGAATTTCCAACCATCAAGTGAATGCACTTGGTTATTCCAGAGCCGCATTCCCCAATATGGTAGTCACTAACCACATGTACTTACTGAGCACTTAAAATGTGGCTAGTGAAACTGAGGAACTGAACTTTTCACTTTATGTCACTGTAATTAAAAGTTAAATTTAAGGGGTACCTAGGTGGCTCAGTCAGTTGAGCATCTGACTCTTGATCTTAGCTCAGGTCTTAATCTCAGGGGTCCTGTGAGTTCAAACCCCACAGTGGGGTCCATGTCCAATTAAAAAAAAAAAAAATGTTAAATTTAAATGCTGATAATTCAGTTACTAGAAAACTTTTAAGCACATTTGGGAAAAATTGGATATGTGTATCCACTTTTCAACTGTAAATTTTATGAAATCTAAATGCAGATTAAGTATTCAAGTTTTTATTTATTTTGAGAGAGGAAGAGAGAGAGAGGGAGGGAGGGAGGATGAGTGGGGGAGGGGCAGAGAGAGAGAGGGACAGAGGATCTGAAGCAGGCTCTATGCTGACAGCAGAGAGGCTGACGCCAGGCTCGAACTCACAAACCATGAGATGCTGACCTAAGCCATAGTCGGGCACTTAACCGACTGAGCCACCCAGGTGCCCCAGATTAAGTATTTCTAATTAAAAACTTAGCATATGAATTAAGATATGCTATAAAACTATACAATTGATTTCAAAAACTTAGTATGAAAAAATAATGTAAAATTGCTCATTAATAGTTTTTCAAATATGATATGTTTCAACATATTGAAAATGATATTTTGGATGTACTGGATTAAATAAAATGTTATAAAAATTATAAAATCTAATAATTTTACTTTATAATGTGAATACTACAATTTTAATTACATATGTGGCTCACATTCCTACTATGCAGCACTTTCTAGAGGTTCCTGTTGCCCCTACCACAGCAATCAATAGCTCAATCACTATCCCTCTAGCTCAGTGCTCCAACAACAGCCTTCTCTGATTATGGAAGTGTTCTATATCTGATGATGAGTGGTTGTTGGTGGTAGTGGTGGTGATGACTGTGTGAGACTCACAGAATCCCTTAAAATGTACTGTGGAGCCAGAATTCTTGGGAAACTTGGGCAAATACCACCTGTTATTCTGACTTGAGGGGAAAAGGTAGTAAGTACCAAAAACTGCAGACCAGTGCTGTACAACAGAACTGTGACAATGGAAAAGTTCTATATCTGAATTTTCTAATATAGAGGCCACTAGTCCCACATGGCTATTAAGCACATGAAATATGGCTAGTGCACTGAAGAACTGAATTTTAAATCTTATTTCACTTAATTTACTTTAAATTTAAATAGTCATATATGTCTAGTACCTACTAAAACTAGACAGCACTATTCTAGCCTACCTGCTCCATCTGAAAGTCTGAAAAATCACCTTAGTCTCCTCCCTCCCCATCAACTGCCAACTGTCCTTTCCCCCCACAAAAGTGCATGTACATATGTCACACACACACACACACACACACACACACACACACACTGATTCTGAATTACCCAGTCCTGTGTTCTTTAAAGCTTCCAACTCTGTATGTGTCTCTATTTCCACTTAACACTATTTTGGTTTTCAACCTTTAATGGGATTAAGGCCACAGCCTCCTAGTTGGCCTCCTCACTTAGCTTGCTCCTACACGTTCTTTATAAAATGTAAATGTAAGTTTATATAAACTTTATTCAAAAGTCTCCAAAGCCTTGCCATTGCCCCAAGGTAAAATGCCAGACTCTAAAATGATTTACATAGCTCTTCATGATCCAAGCCCAATCTCCAGCCTCATCTTTCACCACTCCCTTCTACTCCAGTTCTTGTCCATATCATTAACACTTATCACACTCCATTAAAATTGCCTGTTTACTTGTCTTCCTTCCCAGTCACTAGCATTCTGAGGACACAGAAAATGTTTCAAACATTATATTGCTAACACAGAACACAATATACATCATAGTACATGAATAAAGTATATTAGAGTTTACATAAATTTCTTTTGAATGAGGGAAGAAAGGGGAAAAAAGAAAAAGGGAAATAGACACATACTCTTGAACAACTATGAAAATAAAAATTTGGTAAAGGAGATATTTTTGTTATGCTATTCAAAAGAATTTTAACATGAATTTGTTAAGAACCAATCCACTTTTGAATTTTTCAAGGAAATCCTGATCAATACTTTAAAAAATACACATAATAAGGGGCGCCTTAGGTGGCTCAGTCGGTTAAGCGTCTGACTTCAGCTCAGGTCATGATCTCGCAGCTTGTGAGTTTGAGCCCCGCGTCGGGCTCTGTGCTGACAGCTCAGAGCCTGGAGCCTGCTTCTGATTTTGTCTCCCTCTTTCTCTGCTCCTCCCCTGTTCTCTCTCTCTCTCTCTCTCTCTCTCACAAAAATGAATAAACATTGAAAAAAAAATTTTTTAATAAAAAATACACACATATACTTGCTATGTAGAACTATTTATACATATATAGTTGTGGCCAAAAATTATATTATACATATATAGCTGTGACTATAAACCCAAAGAATTTATATCCATTTTCCATTAATTTATTTTTTTAACTGTTAATATTATATATTAATTAATATAATATAATTTAGTATTTATTATATATAATTATATATATAATATTGCTCATTAATAGTTATTATATATAGTTATATATCATATATAGTTATACATAACATATAAGTTATATATATAGTTATATATTATATATAGTTATAATAGTTATATATAATATCGTCATTACTATATAATATATGTAAATTATTTATTTAATATATATTATATATTATATTATTTATTAATAAATATTATATAACATATTTTTTTAACTTAATATTATATTAACACATATAGTGTTATATGAGTTTCAGCTGCACAACATATTGATTCAACAATTCTATACATTACTCAGTGCTCACCAAACGTTATTACAATATTATTGCCTATACTCCCTATGCTGTACCTTTCATCTCCATGAGTTACTTATTTTATAATGGAAAGTTTTTACCTGTTAATCCCCATTATCTATTTCATCCATCCCTCCACCCACCTCCCCTCTGACAACCACCAGTTTGTTCTCTGCATTTAAGAGTGTTTTCAGTTAACTTATTTTTAATAACCAGAAAAACAGATAAAAATTGCTGCTCTATTAAAATTAAAAAATACCAAGCCCTAAGCATAAGAAAAACCAAATTATTTCAAAATGGACTCAGCAACATGGCAATACTATAAAATTAACCACCAGCAGACCAGCAGAAAAGCCACCAGAAAAATTGAGTGAAACAGTCAAGAACTCTACTTTCTCTACTTACAAGAACTCTCCGTACTTATTTTCAACTTACTGATGGGAGAAAAACATCAAGCAAAAGTCCAGCCCAAATTTAAGACAGCAGTTTAGAAAAGGAAAGCAGAACTATTTGAAATACTCAAAATTATCTGCCACTAATGAAAGTGAAATCAGTATTGCCATAAAGATAGAAAAGTCACCTGTGTAACATCTGTATGGATGTATCCTAAAATATCTGCAGGGATGTACTCAAAAAGATGTAAAACATAGCTATTTCTTGTTTCATAAGAAATCCTGTGAGTCTCTTCTATCTCTAATAACTTCTTATTGATTAATCATAAGTTCGTATTAGTCTTTCTTCCTTGGAAAGGTCAGCAACAGTAAATTCTATATGTACAAGGACAAAATTACATGTATACTTATGGGAGGAAAAAAGGCAAGCAGCCAAAGAAAACAAAGTCTCATCAACAGGTTTTTTCCCAAATAAGTGAAGGCTAATAAAGGAAAACAAACGTTTAGAAACTCTTTACCCAGTAAAAATTCTATTTCAAAATCCATGTAATAAACCACATTAATACGTTAAAAAAAATTCTTACTGTCTCAATAGATATGGAAATGCATCAGGTAGATTTTTAGTATTAATGATTAAATACTTCTATTCTTACAATAGGAGTAGAAGGAAACTCTTAATCTAACAAAGAATATGTGCAAAAGCCAACAACAAGTATCCATAGGGGAACAGTTCTGCTATTCCATACCGGGCAATCTGGAGCTTATTAGAGTCTTGGCAGAACGCCCTGTGATCCCCCAAATCAGGAAAGGATAGGAGGCCCATAAGGAGCTGCTACCAGGCCATCTCCCATCACTTCCCTATCTCCCTTGGAGGATGACATGAAACAGTTTCTCATAACTGTCTGGATTCTGATGAGGCATGTGACTTTCGGCCTACCCATCTCAGAACAGAGCTACAGATTGCAGAACCCTTTTGTGTCAAATTAGAACAGGCCCCTCCATCAACAGGGTGTCTCACAGCTCATAGTGTAGTCATTGGCAATATTTTTGATCTGGTGTTGACTTTTTTGATGTGTGGGACAAGGGTCACAGGGAGCTGGCACCTTTGGCTTATTCATCTTTCCACTGCCCACATAAGTGATAAACTACTTAAATCTACCGAGTTCCATGGTTCAGGTTTTGCAGATTGTTGTGTTAATCCTCAAATCAGTTTTCAGGTGTGCAAGATGGTTTAGTGTTGATCTTGCTGCATTTCAGGGACGAGAGACGCAAAAACAACTTCCATGCTGTTCCGCCATCTTGGCCCCTCTCCATCAAATGCTTAAATCTGAAGGCTCATTATACCAGTCAAATCAGTAAGGACCTGTCCTACCTTATGTGTATATGCTTGACAATATCATACTTAATAGTGAAAACTTAAAAAAAATTCCCTTTGAAACAAGAAAATAACAAGGATCTCTCCTATCACCAACCCATTCAACATGCCAGAGATTCTAGCCAAAAGTAAGACAAGAAAAAAAAATATAAGAATTGCAGGAAAGACACAAAACAGTAATTATTCACAAATGACATGATTATATACATGGGAAAGCCAAGAGAATCTACAGATAAAATTATTAAAAATCATCAGATTTGGTCAAAACCTGGCAAAATAGACTCAATATTCAAATTCAACTTTATTCCATCTACCAACAACAAATAGAAAATAAATTTTAAAATCCCACTTATAATAATACCATCAGAAACCTAAGACTAAATCTATGAAAGATATGTAGTACTACACAGAAAACTATAAAACATTACTGAGATGTGAAATGAAAAACATAAATAAATAAAAATGCCACATTCAATGATTCAAAGACTCCACATTATAAAGAAGTAATTCTACCCAAATTAATCAATGGGGTGCCTGGGTGGTTCAGTCGGTTGAGCGTCTGACTCTTGATTTTGGCTCAGGTCATGATCCCAGCATCATGAGATGGAGCCCAAAGTTGGCCTCCACACCGAGCATGGAGCCTGCTTAAGATTCTCTCTCTTTCTCTCTCTCTCTCTCTCTCTCTCTCTCTCTCTCTCTCTCTCATATCTGCCCCTCTCCTCAGCTAGTGCTCTTACGCACTCTTTCAAAAAAAAAAAAAAAAAAGTTAAAACCAAAATAAGCTACAAATGCAATGTAATTTCAGAGTCCAGAGTGCTAACCATTACACAATGCAATGTAATTTCAAACAGAACACCAATGTTTCTTTTTAACTTGACACCTGATTCTAAAATTTATATGGAAATACAACAGGCCAAGAATAACCAAAACATTATTTTTTAAAAATAGCTTTATTGGGGTGTCTGGGTGGCTCAAACACTAGACTCTTGATCTCAGCCCAGGTCATGATCTCACTGTTCCTGAGATTGAGCCCTGCATCAGTTTCCATGACATCAGCATGCAGCTTGCGTGAGATTGTCTCTCTCCCTCTCTCTGCCCCTCCCCTGCTCATGTGTGCATACACATGCACTCTCAAAATAAATAAATCTAAAAAAAAAAAAAAAAAAGCAAAACTTTTTTTTAACTTTGATAAAGGTTAATTTGTCAATATTTTTCTTTTATGAGTCATGCTTTTGGTGTTATATCTGAGAAATCCTTCCCTAACCCAAGGTCTCAAATATTTTCTCCTGTGAGGTAAGGTCTGAGGTTCACTTTTTTGCATATTGGTATCCAATTATTGTAGTACCTTTTGTTAAAAAGACTATCCTTGGGGCGCCTGGGTGGCGCAGTCGGTTAAGCGTCCGACTTCAGCCAGGTCACGATCTCGCGGTCCGTGAGTTCGAGCCCCGCGTCAGGCTCTGGGCTGATGGCTCGGAGCCTGGAGCCTGTTTCCGATTCTGTGTCTCCCTCTCTCTCTGCCCCTCCCCCGTTCATGCTCTGTGTCTCTCTGTCCCAAAAATAAATAAAAAACGTTGGAAAAAAAAAAAAATTTAAAAAAAAAAGACTATCCTTTCCTCCATTGAATTACCTTGGTACCTTTATTGAAAATCAACCAACCATAAATGTGTGGGTTCATTTCTGGACTCTCTATTCTTCTACTCTTACATATAGCTATCCCTATGATGATACCATACTATCTTGATTACTGATTATGACACTGGATGTCAAGAAGACATTCTCGGGGGTGCCTGGCTAGTTCAGTCAGTAGAGCATGCAATTTTTTTTGTAATTTTTTTTTTTTTTTTACATTTATTTATTTTTGAGAGACAGTGAGACAGAGCACAAGCAGGGAAGGGCAGAGAGAAGAGGAGACACAGAATCTAAAGCAGGCTCCAGGCTCCGAGCAAGCGGTCAGCACAGACCCCGATGCAGGGCTCAAATCCACGAACCGTGGGATCATGACCTGAGCTGAAGTCGGTCACTTAACCGACTAAGCCACCCAGGAGCTCCTAGAGCATACAATTCTTGATCTCAGGGCCATGAGTTTAAGACCCATGTTGGGCCTAGGGCTTACTTTAAAAAAAGAAAAAGAAGACAACAACCTTCTTGGGAAAGAAAAAAAAAGAAGGAAAAAAAAAAACGTGAAAGCACTTCAACAGATATTAAGACTTACAATCCAGTTTGGCACTGGACCAAGATAGAGAAACCAGTAAAACAGAATAAAGAGCCTTTATTTATTACAGAGCAGTTTTGAAAAGGAAAGAATTGTCAATAAATGGTGCTGAGAAAATCAGCTAACTATATGGGGAAAAAAAAACCACATGCATACACAAAAAAATCAACTATAGACAGACTATAATGTTAATAGGCAGTGCTATATAAGAAAGGTATGACTTCATGACCTTAGGGTAGGAAAAGATTCCTAATATAGACATAAAAAGCACTAATAATAAAAAAAATATTAGCTAGAGTATACTAAAATTAAAAATCTTATTCAAGGGGTGCCTCGGTGGTTCAGTTGGTTGACTGCCTGATTTGATTTCAGTTCAAGTCATGGTCTCACGGTTCATGGGATCGAACCCCAAATCACGCTCCGCACTGACAACCAGAGCCTGCTTAGTATTCTCTTTCTCTGCCCCTGCCCCATGCACATGCACGCACACACACACACTCTCTCTCTCTCAAAATAAATGTTTTAGAAATTTCAAAAACAAGAATCTTGTTCTTCAAAAAACACTATTGAGAGGGGCACCTGGGTGGCTCAGTCGGTTGGGCGGCCGACTTCGGCTCAGGTCGTGATCTCGCGGTCTGTGAGTTCGAGCCCCGCGTTGGGCTCTGTGCTGACAGCTCAGAGCCTGGAGCCTGTTTCAGATTCTGTGTCTCCCTCTCACTGACCCTCCCCTGTTCATGCTCTGTCTCTCTCTGTCTCAAAAATAAATAAAACGTTAAAAAAAAAAAATTTAAAAAAAAAACACTATTGAGAGCAAAATAGCAAGCAGAAGAACAGAGTGGAATATTTGCAACACAAAAACCAACAAAGGGCTCATATCCAAAATATATAACTCCTATAAATTAGGACAGAAAAGACCAACAGAAAAATTGAGCAAAATATTTTAAAAAGCACTTCACAGGGCGCCTGGGTGGCTCAGTCGGTTAAGCGTCAACTTCAGCTCAGGTCATATCTCACAGTTTGTGAGTTCGAGCCCTGGATCTGGCTCTGTGCTGACAGCTCAGACTGGAGCCTGCTTCAGTGTCTCCCTCTCTCTCTCCGCCCTTCCCCTGCTCATGCTTGCTTGCTCGCTCTCCCTCCCTCTCTCTCAAAAATGAACATTAAAAAAATTTTAATGTAAATAAATAAATAATAAAAAGCACTTCACAAAAGGTCTCCACATGACCAAAAGACATAAAGTTATTCAACTTCACTAGTAATCAGTGAAATGCAAATCAAAACAATGAGATACCACCATAAATCCACCAGAATGGCCAAAATCAATTAACACTGACAATATCAAGTACTGGCAAAGATACAGAACAAAAGGACTCTCAAATATTGTTTTGGTGCATGTAAGTTTGTACAACCACACAGGATTATTTGGCAATTATCTATTAAAATTGTACATATGCATACTCTATGACCCAGAAATTTCACTCCTGGCTATGTAGTCATCAGAAATAATGCACCAAGAGCACCTGGGTGGCTCAGTCGGTTAAGCATCTGACTTTGACTCAGGTCATGATCTCACAGTTCATGAGTTCGAGCCCTGCTTCAGGTGAGCTCCAGTCCTGCACTGGGTGAGCCCTGCTTCTCTCTCTCTCTGCCCCTCATGGGATTCTCTCTTTCTCTCCCCACCCCCATCCTCTCTCTACCCCTCGCTCACATGCACCCTCTCAAAGAAAGACAGACAGACATGCACCAAAAGACTTGCACCAAACAATGACCATAACAGCATAATTCTTAATGACCCAAAATTGGAAACAACCTAAATATTCATCATTGATATTTGAATTGTGGTGTTTATACAATGGAAGACTATTTAGCAATGAAAATAAACAAACTACAGCTCCATACAGCAAATCTAAATCTCACAAACAAAATTTTAAGTCAAAGCAGCCAAGCATAAAATACATACGATATGATTCCATGTATAAAAAATTGGCAACAGGCAAAACTAAATACAGGTTTATATAAAGAAAAGCAAGGAAATGATTCCCATAAAAGTCAAGGCAACAGTAACCTTTATGGTGGAAAGAATAGGTTGTGATTGGGAAGAGGCAAAGAAAGTATCTGGAATGCTAGCAAGGTGCTAGTGTTTGATCTAAACGATGGTTATTCAAGTATTTATTTGATACATTTGTGAAGCTACACATTTGCTTTATGTACTTTTCTGTATGTGTGTTACATTCAGGAAGGGCTTCAAGGGCATCTGGGTGGATCAGTCAGTTAAGCATCTGACTCTTGGTTTCAGCTCCTATAAATTAGAACAGTTCATGAGTTCAAGCCCTGCATCAGTCTCCTCACTGACAGCACCAAGCCTTCTTGGATTTCTCTCCCTCTCTCCCTGCCCCTCCCCGGCTTCCTCTCTCTCTCTCTCAAAAATAAATATATAAACATAATTCTAAAAATTAAAAAAAGGACTTCTAAGAGAAATTAATTCCTTTACTTGATAAACTATATTCCTATAATAAAATTATGTTTAAGGTCCAAACTTATTTCTTGAAATATTTTCACAATTTCAGAGATATTTAACTAAAGTTCAGACAATCTTTTTCCATTAGTTACCTAATTTCCACACAAAGGGCTTTCACACCAAAAGTAAAACAATAAGTGAAAAATGAAAATGTATATACATAAGGACTGTCTGATGAAAACTACTGTCCATTCGTCACAAAGCACACCATAATAAAGAAAAATAAAAGGAATATAGGATTAGTTTTATTCTTGGTGAACCACTAAAAGTGAAAGTTCATATGGACTTCAAACCATAATGATGTGTTGATCAAGGCTCATCAATTTTAACAAACGTAATACTCTGGTGGGAGATGTTGATAATGAAGGAAGCTATGCATGGTGGGGGGGGGGGGGGGGGCGCGGGCAGTCTATGGGAAATCTGTACCTTCCACTCAGTTTTGATGTGCACCTAAAATTGACCTAAATAACAGTCTTTTTTTTTAATGCATTCAAGAGTTGCTACATCTCTAAAGCACACCTCTGATCATGTGTTTCTTAATCAAAACTCTACACTAGTTGCCAACACAGCCTCAAAACTGTGGAAGGAACCTTAAAAATCACCTAGCAAACATTCATTCAAAGCTTGGAATCTAACAAGGGATGCACTACCTCATAAAAACATTTACACCATCATTGGACAGCAATGACTTTTATAAAATCAACAGGAATAGTAAAACGGAAGGTAGAGGAATGAGAAAAATCAACAATACTACACACATTTCTAGCTTGAGCAACTGATAGTGTCACTGAATTAAGGAACACCAGAGAAGGGCAGGAATAATACATTTAGTTTTGGCTGTTCTGAGTTTAAGGAGCATCCAAATGGAAATATTAAGTAACAATGGTCCTTACACTCAGCAAAGAGATAAAAGCTAAAGTCAGATAAATGAATACTCAGCATATAGATGAAAAATGAAATAGAAGATGAGATCACTCATAGAAATTCAAACACTTAATGAATGGATAAAGAAAAATTCAACAAAGGTGACAGAAAGAAAGCCCAGAAAACCAGGAAGAAATATAGAAGCATGATCTGAAGATGCCAAAAGTGAGAGTTATAAAGGAAGAGGAAATAAACTGTATCAAATGCTGCTGTGGTAGGCAATCTTGAAAATGGCTCTGAATGATCTCTGCCTCCTTGTATTCATGCTTTTGTGGAATCTCCCTGTGCATATGTTGGACTTAGACACTCCAATCTAATGAACAGAATAGATCAAGTGATAGAATGGCACTTTCGAGATTATGTTACAAAAAACTGTAGCTAATATTTCCCATCCTTCTCCACAGAGCTCTCAATCTAGAAGCAAGGTGCCATGTTGCAAGTACTCATATGCAGAGGCCCAAGTGGCAAAAACACTGATTTCTCCAGCAAACAACCAACAAGGACCTCAGGCCTGCCAACAGCCACATGCTTGAGCTTGGAAACAGACCCTCCCCCAGTGGAGCTTTGAGATGACTGCAGCCTTATGAGTGACCCTGAATCAGACACACCACACCCAGATGCCTGACCCACAGAAACTGTGAAACAATAAATGTTTGTTGTTTTAAGTTAAGTTGGGGGGTAATTTGTTGCATAGCAATAGACAAGTAGTACAGCTAACAGGTTAAATAAGAGGATAAAAAAATAGCCATTGGCTTTAAACACATTAGTAACCCAGCAAAACAGTTTTAATGAAATTGTGGAGACAGAAACAATACAGAAATAGGGTGAGAAGAGAATCACAGGTGAAAAAATGGAGACATATAGCAAATGTAGACAAGTCTTTCAAAAACCTGTAGCTATAAAGCAGAGAGCAACTAAGAGAAAGTATGAAGAAGAGATTTTTGTTAAGACAAGAGACATTTTGTTTATTTTTTTTTTTTTTTAAGACAAGAGACATTTTAAAGTTTAAGTGATGGGTGCTGTTGTCAGCCTGTCAGCATGGAGCCTGCTTCAGATCCTCTGTCCTCCTCTCTGCCGCTCCCTGGTTCATGCTCTCTCTCAAAAACTAAATAAAACATTTTTAAAAAACAGGTTCTGGGGCGCCTAGGTGGCTCAGTCGGTTGAGCCTCCGACTTCGGCTCAGGTCATGATCTTGCGGTCTGTGAGTTCGAATCCTGCATTGGGCTCTGTGCTGACAGCTCGGAGCCTGGAGCCTGCTTCCGATTCTGTGCCTCCCTCTCTCTCTGCCCCTCCCCCCACTCATGCGCGCGCGCGCGCGCGCGCGCGCGCTCTCTCTCTCTCTCTCTCTCTCTCAAAATAAATAAACTTTTTTTTTTAATTACAATAAGAATAAGTAACAAGGGGCGCCTGGGTGGCTCAGTCAGTTAAGCATCCAACTTCTGCTCAGGTCATGATCTCACAATTTGTGAATTCAAGCCCCCCATTGGAGACTCTGTTGTCAATGGGGAGCCCACTTCTGATCCTCTGTCCCCCTCTTTCCCTGCACCTCCCCTGCTCGTGCTCTCTCAAAAATAAACATTAAAAAAATAAGTAATAAAAATAAAGTTTAAGTGATGATAAGAAGCCAGTGTAGAAAAATACTCAAGGAAATTCATTCCATCATGAAGAAAGTCTCAAAGCAGCCCTTTCAAGTGGAGGTTATCAAGTCTCTCACACTCCACACCCAATATTGGGAAATGAGAATGGTACCCCTCTTTCTTCCAATGCCACCTCCAGACCATATAAAATCTTGAACCCCCATGTAAAATCTTTGTAAAAGCATGACTTTCATGTTTTTCAGCAACACAGACTTCTACCTCTGCCTTTTCACTATCAGCTAATGACCACCTGGACATCCTCCACACTCAGGGAGGAGATGTTGGCACCTAGTTCACACTGCCACTACCTTTTTATACCACCACCCCTGGGTTATTTCAATATATACATGGATCTAACAGCAGTTCCTCAAACCCATCAACACTCTATTCTCTGGCTATAGCCATTCACAGCCAGTTGGGAATTCACTTAATTGTAGTCTCATCTATTCATTCATCAAATATTTAGCAAGTATCTACTATTTGCTCAGTAGAAAACACATGACAGTCCGTCATAAAATAACTCATATTTTCCACAAAGACAGCATGAAAAGATCTAGCTGAAGTCTAGATATCTTATAACTACTACAAATCCTTTATTCATCAGTTTAGGGACCATGTCAATTCTAGAAAACTAGAATTGTTGTCTGAAGTGACCTCGTAAATCCACGTCTTATCCCAGTGATCACTGTATCCCTTAACAAGGCTTCTAAAACTATCTTTTAAATAACGTATTCTAAAATACTGCCAGAGTTCAGTATTAGATTCATCAATCTATAAATGTATCAGTGTGCTGCCAAATATAGCAGTCACTAGTCACGGTGGCTATTTAAATTAATTTTAACAAAATTAATAATTTTAATTGTTACTCAACAATTACACTAACCACATTTAAAGTGTTCAGTGGCACATGGGACTAGTAGCTACTGTATCAAATGGTATATAGAACATGACTATCATCACAGAAAGTTCTATTGGACAATGCTGGCCTAAAGGTTTCAGGATTCACTTCCTTCCTCCTAGAAAAAAAGGTCTCGTTTTCCAGACTCCTGAGAACTCCCTGAGGTTCCATAATATCCTAAAGGAATTCCACAAATCAGGCATCATTATCACCATCACCACACCCTATCATCACCATCAGGGCAGCTGATTTTTATGGAGTACTTACTATAATCCAAGCACTTTATCAAAAGCTTTAGGAGTAATAAATGAAGGAATAATGAAAACAAGACACTTCATCACATTTCACAAGTATGTACTCAACCAAATAAAATGCTAAATTGACTTTTACACAAACTTATGCACAGAATATTTAAAAATACACACTAAGTGGCTTAATTGCCATTTAGTTGGTAATCAAGTATTTCACAAACATTTTCCCCCCATGATGTACAAAACAATACTTAAAAATCAAAAGTCAGGGAAGTGACTGCTAATGGGTTTGGGGCTTATTTGGGGGATGAAGAAAATGTTCTAAAATTAATTGTAGTGGTAGTTACACACACCAGAAAACTGAATTATACACTTTAAATGAGTAAACTGTATGGTGTGTGAATTATTTCTCAACAAAGCTGTTGGAAAATAAAAACAAAAGGTATGCAGGTAGCTAGACTTAAATTATGAAAATACTAAGGTGGAAAAAAAAAACCTAGAAGATAAAATATTTGTTCTATTCATGCGATTTTAAAATAGTTACACCAGATGGGGCGCCTGGGTGGCTCAGTTGGTTAAGCGACCGACTTCGGCTCAGGTCATGATCTTGCAGTTTGTGAGTTTGGGCCCTGCATCAGGCTCTGTGCTGACAGCTCAGAGCCTGGAGCCTACTTCAAATTCTATGTCTCCCCCTCTTTCTACCCCTCCCCTGCTCACGCTCTGTGTCTGTCTCTCAATAATAAACGTTAAAAAAAAATTTTTTTAAATAGTTAACACCAGAGCGCCCAGGTGGCTCAGTTGGTTAAGGGTCCAACTTTGGCTCAGGTCAGATCTTGTGGTTCATAAGTCCTGCATCAGGCTCTGTGCTGACAGCTCAGAGCCTGGAGCCTGCTTTGGATTCTGTGTCTCCCTCTCTCTCTGCCTCTCCCCTGCTCTCTCTCTCTTTCTCTCTCTGTCCTTCAAAAATAAATAAACATTAAAAAAATAAAATAAAATAGCTAAACCATATTACTGCACAAAATTTCACTGGTTAGGAAAAACAAGAAATTGGAAACAGTGATTGCCTTCAGGAACAACGTGATGGGACAGGAGTCTTACTCTTTTCTACCTATATCTTATGATTTGATAAGTGTATTACCTATTTTTTTAATGAGTATAATAGTTAATAATATATTTAAAAAACAAAGTTAATAAAAGATCATATCTGTCCTTAGTATTATACATTCATAGGCTGCCTATTTTGTTCTGAAAAAAATAAAAAGTGAAATATATCTTTTTAAAAAAATCAATCTAGGTAAGTTAAAAACTGACAAATTCTTGCATCTGTGTCACCTCATACTAAAAAGCATTTAGTCATATTTCTATTAGACACAATAATCATGCAAAATCCTCCCTTACCCAACACTCTGACACATCTTTAAACAATGACACGCTTGATCATGCCCTCCTCCTTGAAAACTTATTTTCTTTCATTTCTAGTAAATCACACTCTCCTGGTTTTCCTAACCCAATGACCTCTTATCAATCTTCTTTGCCAGGTTTCTCTTCATTTCCCCAAAAGGTATCTGGAAGGTAAGTTCCATGAAGGCAGGGATTTTTGACAGCTTTGTTCACTACTGTATCCTCAATGGCTAAAAAAAGTACCCAGAAGAATACTCAGTAAATAACCATTGAATGAGTCAGTGTCCCAAGGCTCGGATATTGAAGACTTATAGAAATAAGTTATATTCTACATAACCTTGATGCTGTTTATTACATTATATTTGTTTGAAAACTGATAATCAATATACGGATTTGGTTAACCAAAATACTTCATTCTCTGGTCTTCCTCCATCAAGGTGTTTGATACAGTATGTGAAAATGCACATTTAACAGCTCTTTTACTCCTTATAAAAGCATTAACTGAGAGTAGAAAAAGAGCAGCTGTTGCTAACAGAACCTTCACTTTTATCCTGCTCCCAGTATTAATGTTGAATTAACACAGACATACCTACCTGACTTTAGTAAAAAAGGGGACAAGGGAGACTTCAGTAGATTCAACAAGAACATCACAGTAATGACTAGCAAGTGACTTTTCTTGAAAAATAATAGGTAGTGTTTTTTCTGGCATAAAAAAAACTCTAAGGAGAAATAGATCACTTCTACCTTATACTTTCCCCCAAATCCCATGACTGCATTCCTACAAAGAATTGCATCCCACTGTCAACAATGTAAATGTCATGTTAGCAATATATATAGTTTCACCTGACATTTTAGTTCACATTTGTCCTCATGCATACCCAATTAAATCAAAGTATAATTTAAAAGGCAAAACTAGATATGTGAATTTTAATTTTTGCTTCTAAGTAATCCAAAAGTATTCATTTACCAACTTATAATTTGACCTGTCTGAATACATTTAATTGAATCTTTTCTTTAGAATTACAAACCTGAGACACTCTTTCTCACTTAATATCTATTATATCATCTGTTGCCTGTAAGTTTCTTCAAGCAGAACTATTTTCTAGAAGATAATAGTCTGCTCATTAATTAGGCATGTTAAAAAAGGCAATGATCTACAACTACTGACACTCAAATCTGTATATTTCTCTCTTGGGTAACAGGAAAGCACTTCTCTGGCTATGTTCCCAAATAAATTGAGTAAGCCTTGGGAAAGTCACTGCTTAAATTCCATTTCATGACGGCTGCTCTTCCTCCATAAATGAATTATTGAGAATCATGCCTACTTCCACCCATTACATAATACATGTATATCACAGGACCTATTTTCTGAGTAAGAAACATCTTAAATGACACTGATAGGTAAGGTCAGTGAATACTGTAATCTAATAGGGAGCAGGAATTGAGAAGAGATTCTGATTTAATGTATAAAGTTGTGAAACACTGATGTGAAGAACACTGAATACTGTTTACTCTTAGTAACATCTCTCCATGAAGTCAGACACATGCCCCCAAAATGTTATTAAAGAGCATCTTAAAAGCACTTGACTCCAAGAACATTTCTCAGAAATTGAGGGACCTAGAAAAAAAAGCTATTTCAGTTCATTTTTAAAGTGTCTAATAGCATCTGCAATTGAGAAATAAAAATAAGCACGAATAATTGTGCTGAACACAAAATGCCCAAATGTCAAAGTCTATTGAAAAACAAGTTGTAAAAGACAGCTGTGCTTTAAAACATGTATTTTTCATATAATTAGCTCCAAAAGAACTGTTCAAATTATCCATCCAAAGCAGTCAACCACAACCACCTGCAACCATTACTCAGAAACGTGTCTTCCAAAGCAACCACCTGATTTTCAGGCCTTCTCTTAAGAGGCCAGGATAAAGCTTGCAAATAAGGTGGTATAAAGTGATCTTTTAGGCACAGAAAAAAGACTGGAAGGTAACACCTTTAAGGAACTAGGTGTAATGGGACCTATTCCCTAATGTTGCTGCCAGAATGAAGTTGTCTTAATCCAAGACCTCACTCTTCTTGAAGGGTGTAAAACTTTAAACCCAGCCACCCTCACCAATTACCCACCTGCGCCAAAAGCAGAGGGATTCTCTGCCCTTCCGACCCACCCCGCCAGGAAGAAGAAAAATAATAACCATAATAACCCTAAAGTAGAAATATGAGACCTAGTGCAACAGCTTCTCCAACTGCCTCAAAGGCAACATCCACAGCTCTTCTTCCTTTTGCAATACAACCCTTCATCTCCTATCTTACCATTTAACAGAAGGGGGAAAAAAATCCTCACCTCTTTCAATATTTTACATCAGTCGCCTAACCACACAGATCCACCCTGACCGCACCCCAACCTCCTCATGGCTCCCCAATTTCTCCATCTCGCCACTACCTCGCCCTCAACATCACGTCTCAGAAACCCTCCGTTCTCCAAGCACCCAGAACCCCTATCTCCCACCTCCCACCTCGGGTTCCCCTCATCTATCGCTTCAGCTCCCGCCCAATCCTGGAGCTCTGTGGGGTGGAACCCGCGGGTGGGCTGGGGTGGGCTGGGGTGGGGTGGGGTGGGGTCCGCCCCTCCCCGGACTTTCCCATCCCCCCTCCCCCGGTAGGGAGAGGAGGGGGAGGGGGTCTTGTAGCCTCACCTACAGCTCCGCCCCTCCCCGGGGGCGCGCTGCCCAGCCCTAGCCAGGGCCGTGAGGAAGCAGGCTAAGAAAAGGCAAAAAACCTCAGCGCCAGCGGCAGTCGGGAAGCTCTCGGTCCCGCCCGACTTCCGAGCTGCCGCCACGGCGGCCGTCTCACCCTCCTCAGGGCTGCTGCTGTTGCTGCTGCTGCCTCCCGGGAGCCGCCACCACCGCCGCCACCACTACCGCCGCCGCCGCCACAGCCACAGTACGGCCCCAGCGCCCGCCGACGTCACTACGCCCCGCCCCCTGCGCGAGACACCTAGCCCCGCCCCAGGGCCCGGGCCCGGGCCGCGAGACACCGCGAGCTCCGCCTCCTCGTGGCCGGGCCACCTAGCTTTCCTGCACTCTCCTGGGAGCGCGACTTGGCAGCCCGCAGGCCTCCGGCGACTTCCAGAGGAAGACGGGTCAGGGGCTGGGAGTGGGGTGATTCAGGGTTCCGGCGGCGGCTGCGCGCCCAAGCAGGGCAACGGTCGCGGGGCGTACACACCCCCCACGCGCGGCCCCTGCAGCCACGGGAAGGGAGAGCGGGAGCCGGCTACGGGAAGAGGCTGTAGGTGGGAGCGAGGCAAGGCGCCGTTTGTCTCCTTCTGCTTGCCGTAGGAAGTGGACCGGCCAGGCCCGAAGAGCGGAATCGTCGCTTTCCCAAACCTTAGAGTCGCCCAACCCCCTCCTTGGCGGGGCCCGTTACACAAGCCCCAGGACAGTCACTGCTGTTGAGAGTTGGTCTAGAATTGTACATTCCGGGCTGCGCTCCCGCGGCCGCGGTGGGAACTCTTTGTCGGAGGGAAATTGGATTTTTTTTCGCCCTCACCCTTAGCTTTTGCGAATGTGGCCGTGGGGCTGTCCACTGGACCTTAGGGAAAGAACTTAGGCTTCGCGGAAGACCCACGCTAGTGTACGTGGTTTTTGAGCGCGGCGGGAGAGGAGAACGTGGGCGGAATTTGAGGTCCACTTTCAGTTCCCGCAATGTGCCAAATGCGGTGCTACGTTGTCTCACTCAGTCTTCACAGCAGCTAGGCGAGTCGGCCAAGCAAATGGTACCTTATTCAGGAAACCCAGTTTTCTTGTGCTGTCTCGTAGATTTTCTTTTGTTGGAGCTATGCAAAGAGGACAACTGCATCCTTTAATTTAAGAATTTAGGTAAACTATCCCTGAACCAGAAAGAAGGAGTGATGTAAATTATATTTGTTCCCAGCCTTTTAGGTTGCATTGAATAATTTAAAATGACATTAAAAGGAGTTGAGTCCTCATTTGCCCCTGCTTATTCTCTACAATTAACCAATTCACACTCCTTCATAATCCCACTAACATTTTCCCCTCCCTCCCTCAGTATTCACATTCATTCATTCACCAAATTCTGTTTCATGCTGCCCAGACTCTGTTTCCTCCCAGATCACCAAGCACTTGGATTATTGCAGTTCCCCGTCCTGCTGTACAGTCGCCCCCTTCAGTACATTCCACATATGCCTACCAATTGTCAGACTGTGCTGCCAGAGAAGATTGTATAGCTGCCAAGTAAGCATCCGAAAATACTTCTTTTTTTTTTAGACATGTGGCTTTTTACCCCCAAAAAAATCCATGCTATGTCGATTATTTTTCAAAATCTTCCTCATCTAACTGCTGATCTGCTCATCCTGTTACTCCCCAGAAGTGTGGTGAGGTAAGAGGAAAGTAGGAGTCACATCCTAGTGTCCCTTCTGCCACTCTCTATTTGTGTGACCTTGGGAAAATCACTTCACTTCTGAGTTCTGCTTTTCTTAACTGTAAAATGGGGTGTGAACTAGATGTCTGAGATCCAACATGTCACTAAATGTGTGGATCTGAAGCGTTTCTGTGCTAAGCCCTAAATTATACATACACAGGATACTATCAATATCACAGACTCAGAATTGTGGTAGTATGTTTTTCTGTGTTTTGGGAGGGAGTTGTTTGGTTTTTTGCCATTCCACTAGTTGTTTTTTCTTATGTCCTACTCTGCTCCACTTGTCTTTTTTTAAACTTACATTTAGTATTTTTTTTAACTTACATTTAGTATTTTTTTTTTATTAAAGCTTGGGTGAGTACTCCTTTTGGCAGCACATATACTAAAATTGGAATGTTAGAAGTTTAGCCTGTCCCCTGTGCAAGGATGACATATAAATTTATGAAGTGTTCCATATTTGCAAACTAATGTAACATTGCTTGTCAACTGTACTTAAAAATATATATAAGCTAGCTAACTAAGCGCATGCATTCATTACCTCTTCTTCCTGAGACCCCATTAAAATGCTAATAAAGGAATTTAAAAATGATACAAACTCATACATAATAGAAAATGAGAATGAGACCACCAAATTTTTTTAATTTTACATACCAAGTGAGTGCAGTCTGACTAAACAAAATGAAAGAAACCATAATGTAGAATAGGTTCAGATGGTGCTGTAGCCAACAGGGAGATTAAATAAAGATCTCTGCATAGAACAGAAGAGCCCTCCCTTATCTCAGATACCATAACCAGGCATTTATCCCAGGCTAAAAATCAAGAGTTCTCATAATCTCTGGGGAAGAGTTGGGCAGCTATTTGAACATTTAATGACTAAAGCAGTCTTCATTCTGGCACAATAGCTAGTTTTCTACCCACTCACCGTTGAGTGAAGTTGTGCAAGTTGGCAAGACCTTCCCAAGTTCACAAGATTCCTAATCAGCATTCCAATTACCTCATCTTAAACATGAACAGACAATCAAGGATTAGATAATTAGATATTCAAAAGAAGTCTCCAATTTAGGGGGCGGGGGAAGGGGAGAAAGATAAACAGAGAATGGCCATAGAAGAAATAGAGAAACTTCAGAGAACTTTAAAAATAATAACTGGGGGGGGCGCCTGGGTGGCTCAGTCGGTTAAGCCTCCGACTTCAGCTCAGGTCACGATCTCGCGGTCCGTGAGTTCGAGCCCCGCGTCGGGCTCTGGGCTGATGGCTCAGAGCCTGGAGCCTGCTTCCAATTCTGTGTCTCCCTGTCTCTCTCTGCCCCTCCCCCGTTCATGCTCTGTCTCTCTCTGTCTCAAAAATAAATAAAACCTTTAAAAAAAATTTTTTTTAAATAATTACTGGGATGCTCCTAGGCTTATTACACCTAGGAAACAAGAATAGTATACCAGTATACCCAGATGAAGTAACAATCCGAGAATAAAAAGTAAGTCTTAAAATTAGAAAGAAGAAATGGCCAAAATTATAAATTCACTTGAAGTGTTAAAAGATTAAGCCAATGAAATTTTTTTAAATAGAAAAAATATGCAAAGAGATGGAAATTGCAAGAGAAAATATAAGAGTAAGAATCCAAAAGGACTAATATAAAAAAAGAGGAAAACAAAGTAAATAGAAAATGGAAAATTACTCAAAAATCCTGGAAGAAAATCTGCCAGAGCTTAAAGTGTCTACTAGTACAGAGCAAAAACAAATAAAAAACAACCTTGTAAATACTACAAATGCAAAGACAAAGAGAAGATTCAGATCCTAAATTTCCAAAGAGAAAAAAAGTGACCCATAAAAGAATAAGAATCAAGCTTACATTAGAATTCTTATCATCAACACTAAATGAAAGAAAATAGACTTTCAAGTTTTTTTTTTTATAATCTTTTTTTAACGTTTATTTTTGAGACAGAGAGACAGAACATGAACGGGGGGAGGGTCAGAGAGAGAGGGAGACACAATCTGAAACAGGCTCCAGGCTCTGAGCTGTCAGCACAGAGCCCGACATGGGGCTCGAACTCACAGACTGTGAGATCATGACCTGAGTTGAAATCAGACGCTTAACCGACTGAGCCACCCAGGCACCCCGGACTTTCAAGTTTCTGAGGGAAATATTTCTTGACCTCAAAACCTAAGAAAAAAATTTAATTTTCAAAAAAGTCCCATTCCTACCTGAATCATCATTAAGTAAAATGAATGAAGTAGAATGAAAACACTTTCAGATAGGCAGGGACTCATAAAGTTAAACTCCCACATACCCCCTTTTTCTTAATATTTATTTATTTATTTATTTTGAGAAAGAGAAAAAGAGCACAAGCAGGGGTAAGGCAGAGAGAGGGAGAGAGAGAATCCCAAGCAGGCTCCAGGCTGCCAGCACAGAACCTGACATGGGGCTCAAACCCATGAACCATTAGATAACAACCTGAGATCACAACCTGAGCTGAAACCAAGAGCCAGACACTTAACCAACTGAGCCACCCAGGCACCCCTATACTCCCACATAACCTTTTTTAAAAAAAGAGTTTCTTGAAGATGTGCTCAGGCAAAATGAGGTAGAAAACAGCGTATTTGACAATACATTTAGGGGTCACTAGATCTAATTCAGGAGGACAGGGAAGATCTAATTCAGGGAAGCCCCAAAAGGTTAGGCTACTGGGAGAGAAATCTGAAGAAAAGAGAATTCAACTGAATGACCGTGATAGAAAGCTTAGAAAATGCTGTTTTCTGGTGTTCAACTTTTAGACCCAACATATTAATAAATTATAAATAACTTGACATAGTTAAAGCATAGTTTATAAATTATACTGTTGTTGACAATATAAAGGTAAAAATACCCTTTTACGGTATTTTAACTTTAAGATGTGGAACATAGGAAGGAAAGGTAAACGATAAAAGCATTCAAGAGATTATGTTTATTATTGACAAAACTTTTCTGGTTGTTAAAACGTGTTGTCAGAAGTAGGAAAAGTAACCAATGGAGGAGCAAGGAATTGTTAGTCTATATTGAGAGGGTAGGCAGACACATGGTACAGGATTTATAAGCAAGCTAAATCATGAATCTAGATAGTTCATCAAGAAATGGTGGCAGAAGATTTAATAGTATTTAACTGGCAATATTCCCCTATTTTTCTGCAGATTCTATACAATTCTATCAAAATCTCAGCTGCCTTTTTTCCCCCAAAATTAACAAGCTGATCCTAAAATTCACATGGAAATGTAAAGGGTTCAGGATAGCCAAAACAATTAAAAAATAATAATTAGAACAGGGGTGCCTGGGTGGCTCAGTCAGTTAAGCATCTGACTTCAGCTCAAGTTGCAATCTTGCAGTTCGTGGGTTTGAGCCCCACATCAGGCTCTGTGCTGACAGCCTAGAGCCTGCTTTGGATCCTGTGTCTCCCCCTCTCTCTTTGTCCCTCCCCCACTCACACTCTCTCTCTCTCTTTCAAAAATAAACATTAAAAAAATTTTTAATAAAAAAATTAGTCATTCTTCAAGATTTCAAAACTGACTACAAAACTACAGTAATCTAGATAGTATAGTACTAGAATAGTGATAGACATATATATCAGTGAAATAGAATTGAATGTTAAGAAATAACCCATACATTTATGGACAATTGATTTTCAACAAGAACTTCAAGATAATTTGATGGGAAAAAATAATCTTTTCAACAAAAGGTGCTATAACAATTGTATATCCACATGCAAAAGAATGAAACTGGACCCCGACCTCACATATACCAACATTAATTTAAAATGGACCACAGACCTAAATATACATGCAAAAACTGTAATACTCTTAAAGAAAACATAGGTATAAGTTTGTGTGACCTTGGATTAGGCAATTGTTTCTTAGCTGTGAAACCAAACCTATAGGTGACAAAAGAAAAAAAAATACGAAAATTGGACTTCACCAAAATGAAAAACTTTTGTATTATTCAGCCTTAAAAAGGAATGAAATTCTGACACATTACAACATGGATGAACCTTGGAGACATTATACTAAGTGAAATGACCCAATCACAAAAGGACTGTATATTATATGATTCCATCCCATACGATAAACCTGGAGTATTTGAAGTCATAGAATCAGAAAGTAAAAGGGTGGTTGACAGGGGTTTGGAGCAAGGAGAATATAACATTAGTATTTAGGAATTAGAGTACTTCCCAAACTTCAGTTTGGGGAAAAATGAAGTCCTGGAAATGATAGTCATGATGATTGCAGATCAATGTGGATATATTTAATGCCACACAACTGTATAGTCAAAAATGGTTCAAATAGTAACTATTATGTTGTATTATATTTTACCACAACAAAAAAATCTTTTGTGCTTCAAGTATACTGGTTTGGACTGAATTGTGTTCTTTCAAAGTTCCTCACCCTTTCCCTTAACCCTCAATTTATTTGGAGAGAGGCCTTAAAAGAGGTAATTACAGTTAAATAAGGTCATAAGAGTGGGAACCCTAATCCCATAGGACTGATGTCCTTGTAAGAAGAGGAAGAGACACTTGGGGCATATGCACAGAGAAAAGGCCACACAAGGACACAACCAGAAGATGGCCATCTGCAAGCCAACCAAACATGCTAACATCTTGATCTTAGTTAGACATTCAGCCTCCAGAACTGTGAGAAATAAATTTTTGTTGTTTAAGCCCCCAGTCCCTGATGTTTTGTTATGGTATCTTTACCAGACTAGTACAGATTTTGATACTGAGAAGTGGGATTTTGCTGCAACAGATACCTAAAAAAATGTGGAAGTGGCTTTGGAATTGGATTATGAATAGAGGCTAGAAGAATTTTGAGGTGCTTGTTAGAAAAAGCCTAGATAGGGGTGCCTGGGTGGCTCAGTCGGTTGAGTGTCCGACTTTGGCTCAGGTCATGATCTCGCAGTCCGTGAGTTCCAGCCCTACGTCGGGCTCTGTGCTGACAGCTCAGAGCCTGGAGCCTGTTTCAGATTCTGTGTCTCCCTCTCTCTCTGACCCTCCCCGTTCATGCTCTGTCTCTCTCTGTCTCAAAAATAAATAAATGTTAAAAAAAAAAAAAAAGAAAGAAAAAGCCTAGATTGCCTTGAAGAGAGGCTGTTGGTACAAAAATGGATGTTAAAGGTGATTCTGGTGAGATCTGGAGCAGAAATGAGGAGCATGTTACTGAAAACTGGAAGAAAACTGACCCTTATAAGATGGCAAAGAAATTGGCCAAATTGTGTTCTAGTATTTTGTGGAAATAATTTAAAAGTAATAAAGTTGATGGGGCGCCTGGGTGGCTCAGTCAGTTAAGCCTCTGATTTCAGCTCAGGTCATGATCTCACTGCTCAAAAGTTCGCAAGTTCAAGCCCTGTATCCAGCACTGTGTTGACAGCTCAGAGCCTGGGGCCTGCTTCAGATTCTGTCTCCTCCCCTCTTCCAGCTCTCTCTCTCTCCTTCTCTCTCTCTCTCAAATTAAAAAAATAAAGTAATAAAGTCGAATATTTCTAAGCAAAGTGTTAAAGGTGCAGTCTCATTTCTTCTTACTAGTTATAGTAAAATGCAGGAAGAGAGAGATAAATAGAAGGTATTATTCAACAAAAAGGAACCAAAATGAAGATTTGGAAAATTCTTAGCCTATCTGTGATATTATGATTTATATTTGGTCATTCAGAGGACCAAAAAATATTTCTCAAATATGTTCAGTCTTTGTCCACTGTTCCTGGTTCTCAGTTCCCAAAACCCTTGGCATTTCCTGAACAATAAAAGCAACGGGAACATCTTTCGTCATAATATTTGGTCTCCTGTCTTCAGTTCCTGAAATCACTTCAGAGACATAAAGGTGAAATAGGTGTCTTGTTATTCATAACAAGTCCCTTTCCACCACAACTGAGATTATGTTAATGAAGTGACTTTTGGAAAGCACCTAAGGATGAGAGCTGGTTACCAGGGGAACCAAACAGGAATAGAGGTTTGGAACTTTCAGTCTCCCCACCAATCCCCAGCTCTTGGGAAGAGAGAGGTGCTGGAGTTTGAATCAATTACCAATAGCCAATGATTTAATCAATCTTGCCTACATAATGAAGCCTCCATCAAAAACCCGAAAGAATGAGATTGGAGAGCTTCTGGGATGGTGAACACAAGGAGGGTATGAGTAAAGTGATGTACCTGGAGAGAGCATGGAAGTTCTGTGTCCTTTTACCATGTTTTTACTGTGCCTAATGCCTCTCTTCCATCTGGCTGTTCCTGAATTATATCCTTTTATAATAAACCAGTAATCTACTAGGAAAATGTGTCTCTGAGTTCTGTGAGCCACTCTAGCAAGTTAATCAATCCCAAAGAGAGGGGCATGGGAACCTCTGATTTATAGCCAGTTGGCCAGAAGCACAAATAATAACATAGGCTTGCATCTGACATATGAAGGTGTAGGGAAGAGAGGGGGGTGACAGGAGTCTTGTAGGACTGAGTCCATAACCTATGGGATCTGATACTATCTCTGGGTAGATACTGTCCACTGAGTGGAAATGTAAGATATCCAGCTGGTATCTGGAGAATTACTCCTTGATGATGTGGGGAAACCCACCTCCTTCCCACAAGTTGGAATTGGGTGCAGAACCCAATTACTATCCATACTAGAAATAAGAAAAGTATATTCTGGAGAGCACACTAAGGGTGTGGCTAGAAAAATCATTTGATAAAGAGATCATAGGTGCTGTAGAGTCCAAGGACAGGCTGCCCTAAGATGGGCCACTTTAGCATGAACATTATTTTGAATTAAAAACAAAACCCAGCAGATTCAGAAAAAAAGCATTTTACCTCCCCCTCAACTGCCTCTTTGTACCAGGAAGAGAGTTATTAACAGAGATTTCTCTTTACCTAAGAAACTTATCTACATATTAGAGTAACCTTGGTTTTCCAAACATCTTTCACCTTCCTGCTAGTAGTCTTTTCTCCCCTTTATATCCTCAGATACCTCTTTTTTAGCTCATATAAGCATCATGTTGGGGCGCCTGGGTGGCTCAGTCGGTTAAACGTCCGACTTCAGCTCAGGTCACGATCTCGCGGTCCGTGAGTTCAAGCCCCGCGTCGGGCTCTGGGCTGATGGCTCAGAGCCTGGAGCTTGCTTCCGATTCTGTGTCTCCCTCTCTCTCTGCCCCCCCCCCCCCCGTTCATGCTGTGTCTCTCTCTGCCTCAAAAACAAATAAACGTTAAAAAACTAAAAAAAAAAAAATAAGCATCATGTTGCCTGAATGTCTTTGGAATTTCCTGTCTGTGTGGATTCCCTGTATGTACGCAATTAAATTTGATTTTCTCTTGTTAATCTGTCTCATATCAATTTGATTCTTAGTCCAGCTAGAAGGACCTTGAAATAAGAGAAAAAATTCTTTCTCCCCATAGTGTGATTCATGGACTTAGCCATCTCAGAAGTATCCAGGAAAGAAGTGAGATTATACCAGAAGAAACACTGCCAGCTGGGAATAAAAGGGATAGAATCAACAAAGTAAAGGAATCTTGTCAGACTTCTGGGATTCTACAGGATAAAACAATAGAGTTCTCTGGCTGCCAGTCCCCATTATCCTCAAGGAAAGGGAGGAATAACACCAAAAGCTATTCAGAGATCAGCAGGGCTGTATCATTCCTACCATGAACTCAGAGGATACAGGTCTGGGGGGGCAAGGCTGTATCCTTGGCTTCAGTAGGTCAGGCTGCTACCAACCAATCTCTCAGGAACAAAACTGCTGCCCAGGACCAAGAGGATAATGCTGCTACCCCCTTAAGCCCAAAGGGCAAACCACTGAGCCAAAAAAGACTACTTTGAGCCTTAAAATCTAATGGAATTTGCCTTGCTAAGTTTTGGACTTCCTTTGGACCCACCCCCTTTCTTCTTTCTGATATCTTTCTTTTAAAATGGGGATGTCTAAGGACACCTGGGTTGCTCAGTTGGTTAAGCGCCTGACGTTGGCTCAGGTCACAATCTCATGGTTCATGGGTTTGAGCCCCTCATTGGGCTTGAAGCCTGGAGCCTCGCCCTCTGTCTCTGCCCCTCCCCCCACCTGCATTCTGTCTGTCTCTCAAAAATAAATAAACATTAAATTTTAATTTATTTAAAAAATTTAAAAAAAATTTTTAATGTTTATTTACTTTGAGAGACAGAGACAGAGCATGAGCGGGGGAAGGGCAGAGAGAGAGGGAGACACAGAATCTGAAGCAGGCTCCAGGCTTTGTGGAGCATCCGACTTTGGCTCAGGTCATGATCTGCCTATCTCACCTTTCTGTCTTGGAAGCACATAATTTGTCTCACAGGCTCACAGCTGGAAGAGGAATTTTGCCTCAGCATGAATCATATTTCAAGTCTCATCCATACCTGATTTAGATGATATTTAGATAAGGCTTTGGACATAGATTTGGTTCTGAAAGAGTTAAGAATTTGGGATTGGGGGTGAATGTATTTTGCATGTGAGAAGGGTATACCCAGAAGGCAGATTGTTTGGACTGAACTGTGTTCTCCTAATTAGTTATATGTGGAAACCTTACCCCACAACATGGCTGTATTTGGAGACAGGGCCTTTTATTTATTTTCTTTTTTAATGTTAATTTTTGAGAGAGAGAGAGCTTGGGGGAGGGGCAGACAGAGAGAGGGACAGAGGATCTGCAGTGGACCCCACGCTGATACCACAGAGCCAGATGCAGGGCCCAATGCGGGGTGCAGTGTGGGGGCCCGAACTCGGGGAACCACGAGATCATGACCTGAGCCAAAATCAAGAGTCCGACACTTAACCTTCTGAGCCACCCAGGCACCCCCAGAGACAGGGCCTTTTAAGAGATGATAAAGGTTAAGTGAGGTCATATCCAGTCTATGGGATTTTGATATGGCAGCCCTAATAGACTAACTCAGACACTGTCAGAAAAGTGAAAAGACAACACACAGAATGGGAAAAAATTTTGCAAACCATATATCTGATATTATAGCCAGAATATATAAATAACTCTTAAAATTCAACAATAAAAATACAACCCCATTAAAAAATGGGTCCAAGGACGAAAATGGCTATGGCCAGTGATTTCTACCTGCGCTACTACGTAGGGCACAAGGGCAAGTTTGGACACGAGTTCCTGGAGTTCGAGTTTCGGCCAGACGGAAAGCTTAGATATGCCAACAACAGCAACTACAAAAATGACGTCATGATCAGAAAGGAGGCTTATGTACACAAGAGTGTAATGGAAGAACTGAAGAGAATCATTGACGACAGTGAAATTACAAAAGAAGATGATGCTTTGTGGCCTCCCCCTGACAGAGTTGGCCGACAGGAACTTGAAATTGTAATTGGAGATGAACACATTTCTTTTACCACATCAAAAATAGGTTCTCTTATTGATGTAAATCAGTCAAAGGATCCTGAAGGCCTTCGAGTATTTTACTACTTGGTACAGGACCTGAAATGTTTAGTTTTTAGTCTTATTGGATTACATTTCAAGATTAAACCAATCTAAGTTGTATGTTTTTTTAAAAGCTGTTTTTATATTTAATTAAGGGATGGGTTTGTCATTTACAATATTGGGATTTTTATAAATGTGAAACTCTTGTTTTGTATGCCCACTGAAAATAAGAAAATACATAAACAGGCTTAATGGTTATTCTCACTTGGCTCCAAGTGGTTTAGATAGTCCTCACACATATTAAATTCTGTAAATGAAAGCAACTTTTTGTTGAGATTTTGCTCCAATAAAACATATCAAAGCCTGAAAAAAAAAAAAAAATGGGTCCAAATTATGAATAGATATTTCTCCAAAGAAGATACATAAATAGCCAAAAATCACATGAAAAGACACTAAACATCATTAGTCATAAGGGCAATGCAAATTAAAATCATAATGAGATATCACTTCGCACCCACTAGGATGGCTATAATAATTTTTTTTAAGACTTATATTAACAAGTGTTAGGATGCAGAGAAATCAGAACCCTCATACTCTCCTGGCGGGAACACAAAATGCCATAGTCACTTTGTAAAACATTCTGGCACTTCCTTGAAAAGTTAAACATAGAGTTATGATAAGACCCAGCAATTCCACTCCTAGGTATATACCTGAGAGTTTAAAACGTCCACAGAAAACATGAAAATTTGTATATGAGTGTAATAGCATTATTCATAATAGCTGAACAGTGGGAAATAAATCATTAAAAAACATAATTTCAATAAATTGCTGGCTTGCAACAAAACAAAAGAATTGTCCTCAAATACTCGGTGCCTTATGAATAACAAATATTTATTTCTCACCTAGTCGGAAATTGACAGCTGGAGGGAGGGGCAGTTCAGCTGCTGTGTCCCTGATCTAAGTGCAAGTCAAATTCAGTCAGTCTCACATGTCTCCCATTCAAGGATTGGGACATAAGGAACACTAGTCACCTGCGTTATATTTTCCTCATGATGGAAGGCAGAACACAAGAGGCTGAGCCACAAAAATTCCTTGAAGGGGTGCCTGGAGCTTGCTTCAGATACTGTCTCCCTCTCTGCCCCTCCCCCGCTTGTACTCTGTCTCTTTCTCTCAAAAATAAATAAATATTAAAACAAAAACAAAAACCTCTGAAGGCTGCACTCAGATGTGTCATATGTCCTGCCTGCTCACATTATATTAACCAAAGCAAAAGTAAATCGCACGACCAGATCCAAAATAATTGTGGGAAAAGTATACTCTTCTCATGGAGTAGAATGGGGGAAGACAAGAGAGAAGGAAAAAGACATGGCCTTACCTTTATTTTATTTATTTATTTTTTAATGTTTATTTATTTTTGACAGAGAGACAGCGAGCATGAGTGGGGTAGGGGCAGAGAGAGAGGGAGACACACAATCCGTAGCAGGCTCCAGGCTCTGAGCTATCAGCACAGAGCCCGATGGCTGGGGGGGGTGGGGGGGCTCAAACTCACAGACTGGGAGATTATGACCTGAGCGGAGCCGAAGTCAGACGCTCAACCGACTGACTGAGCCACCCAGGCGCCTCTTGACCTTACCTTTAAAAAATTTTTTTCTAAAACTTGTGCACACCACTTCTGCTTATTTCCATGGCAAAAGCTCACTACATGGTCATTCTTTGCTCAAGGACAAACTGGAAATATAGCCTTTATTGTGGATGGTCATGGACCCATCAAATTTAAGAAGTTCTATTACTGAAATAAGGAGAAAAGGGCTAGTGAACGACAACTATCCCTCTCTGCCACAAACCTCTACCTAGAAAGCATCACAAAAACACAAGGGAATGAAAATGTGGCAGGCTAAGGACATGAAGGCAGTTTCCTAATTTAAATCTGCCTAAAGTCCCCAAAAGAGAATTGAGAGAATGGAGGTGAGCTTATATGCATGTAATGGGTGAGGACTTTCCATATGTATAGAAGACATAAATCCACACATTAGAGGTCACTAAAAATACTAAGTAAGAAGAAATCCAGCCTAGAATATTGACTGAAACTGACAACATAAAAGACAACACTTTTTTTTTTTGGACTGCATATTGTAAAATCAGTTGCATTATTTTCCTAGGGCTGCTGTAACACAGTGCCACAGAGTGGGTGGCTTAATATATGAGAAATTTATTGTCTCATAGTTCTGGAGTCTAGAAGTCCAAAATCCAGGTGTCAGCAGTCATGCTTCCTCTGAACTGGTGGGGAAAAGCCTTCCTTGCCTCTTCCTAGTTTCTGATGATCTGTAGCAAACCTTGTCCGTCCTTAGCTTGTAACTGCAGCACTTCAATCTCTGCCCCCATTATCATATGATATCTCTTCATATGTGTGTGTCTCTTTTCCTCTCCTAACAGGACACCAGTCATATTGGATTAATGACTTCTCCAATATAACCTTATCTTAACTAATTATCCACAATTGCCTTATTTCAAAATAAGGTCCCATTCTTAGGTACTGGGGCTTAAGGCTTTAGCATATCTTTTTGAGTGATACAATTCAACTCATAACATCAGACAAATAAAAGATCAGCTTACTTACAAAGGCACAGTAATTAAAGTGACAGCAGACTTGTTAACACAAAAGGGAAGCCAGAAGACAGAATAATATCTTCAAGTGAGGAGAGACATCTTGGAATTGTGTACCCAGTAACGCTATTTTATAAGACCAAGGACAAAACAGAGACATTTCAAATAAACAAAAGCACAGGGTTTATTACTAATTGATCTTCATTAAAGGAAAATGTAAATGATATTTCAGAAAAAAAATAATCCTAGGGGCGCCTGGTGACTCAGTCTGTTGGGGGTTCAACTCTTGATTTCAGCTCAGGTCATGATCTTCCAGTTGGTGGGATAGAGCCTCAAGTCAGGTTCTGTGCTAACAGCGTGGAGCATGCTTGGGATTCTCCCTCTCCCCCCCCCCCGCCCCTCCCCCGTTCATGCACATGCACTCACTCTCTCTCTCTCAAAATAAATAAACATTTTTTAAAAAAGAGAACAAATCCTAGAAAAAGTTCTGAAAGGAGTATAGTGATCAAAGAAATTAGTGAACATGTGGAGATATCTAGAAAAATATAGTTTATAACTTCCCAAAACTGATCGAAGAAGAAATAGTAGGCCCAAATGTTTCTATAACAAAGAAATTTTCTTGGTATTAAATATTAAAAACTCTTGCATTAAAAAAAAAGTCCAGAAGGCTTTACAAATCAGGTCTACAAAATATTTAAGGAACAAATAATTTTAAACTTATTTTCAACTCTTCTGGAGAATTTATAAAAAATAGAGTTAGAAAATGCCCCCAATCCAACTCATTTACTGAAGTTAATAAAACATTAATACCAAAGTCAGACAAGGACAGTATAAGAACGTTGTTACAGAGTAACAATACTCATGACTAAAGGTGCAAAAATATTAAGTAAACCAAATGCAACAATATATTTAAAAGACAGTGTATTATAATTCGGTTGGGCCTACCCAAGTGTACAAATGTGATTTAATATTAGAAAATCAATTAATTTACTACATTAAGATATTAAAAAGTTATATCAAAGATTCACAAATAAAATAATATTTGATAAAATCCAGTACCCATTTATGATAAAAACTCTTAGCAAAACACCTCATGTCCTAGCAACGAGCCTCGTTGCTAGGGGCGGAGGCCTGTGAGGCGGTGGAGTGTGGTGGCTGTGGACCCCTCCACCCCGCCCCCAACCGGTCTCAGCTCCCAGCCTGGCCAGCCCGCTGTAATTACAGAGATTAGGAAGTGGCTGCCTGAACTATTTTCCAAAGGATAAACATTACAAAGCATTGAATGGCAGCCTCCCAAGAAAATGCCATTCGTTTGGGAGGAACACAACTTCCAGCCACAAGGAATGCTGTTGCTCAGGCGTCATCCAAAGCAAGCTCCTCCTCAGAAGGCTTTGTGTGGGTTCCATGCAGTGATGGGGAAGCTGCAAAGCAAACCCAAACACAGCGCTTATAAATACAGCAGGCTCGATGGAATTGTAGAAGAGAGAATTCAAACTAAAACTTGTCAGGAGTATAGCCCAGCTCACGTGGATACTGTCTGTCTCTGTTGTTGCTGCTCTGAATTCATACCTGTATGTCTCTGCAGGAAAGATAAGACAGTTGTGGCCTATAACTGGAAAACTAGAAATGTGGTTCAAAGGACATTAAGGAGGAATCATTAAGATAGCCTGTATTAACAAACCAAGCCAGGTCTTCAGCCTGACAGCCATGACAGGATGGTCATGATGTAGGGCTTGGATGGTGCCCTACAACCAAGGCAGTGGTTCTCTTGCCATCACGCTATGGTGCTCACTGGATTGGTTGTGAGTCTAGACTCGTCACACCTGTGCACTGGCTCTCAGGACAACACCCTGCTTCTGTGGGATGTTGGGACTGGACAGTGTTCAAAGAAAGCTTTCACCCCAGGGACCTGGTCACAGATCTGTTCTGGGTCCCCCCAAAACCATACAGGCTTCTGAAGATAAAACCATTAGATTATGGGATGGTCAAGGGTTATAGGTAGCTCATATATTTCCTGCAAAGAAGCATATTCAGACCTACTGCAAGCTCAGTGAGGACAAACACAAGTATATCTCCTACAGCAATGGCTTTGGAAGGCAAGGCTGTGGAACTACATTGTGGGACCTAAGGCAGATACAAACAGAATATGAATATAAGGAGTATTCCCTGTTGCATCCTGTGTCTTTCTACCAAGACCATTGGCCTTGATGTCTATAACTGCTACCTCATCACATGACTGCAAAGTGAAGATTTACTGGAGCCTGCCTGTTCACCTTATCCCTGGATGGATCAAGACCTTTGACTTCCTTGGCTGTTGCTGACAGCGTCTTCTCACTATATGCAAGTTTTAGCAGAGGAATTCACCTACTCAGATACATAACCATATCGACAAAAACTTCATTCAAGTTACTTCTGAACATAGCATGCTGACTATGTACCCTTAATGATATATAGTTGAGCACCTGGGTGGCTCAGTCTGTTAAGCATCTGACTTTGGCTCAGGTATGATCTCATAGCTTGTGAGTTTGAGCCCCGCATGGGGCTCTGTGCTGACAGTATGGAACCTGGAGCCTGCTTCAGATTTTGTGTTTCCCTCTCTCTCTGCCCCTCCCCTGCTTGTGCTTTCTCTCAAAAATAAACATTTAAAGAAATTAAAAATAATATATAGTCTAATAACTACAAAAATATTTGAAAGTTACTTAGATTTATTGTTAGTGGCATCAATGGAATAGTAATTCTGAAACTATTTATTTTTTTAAGTAGGCTTGGGGCTTGAACTCTGGACCCCAAGATCAAGACCTGAGCTGACATCAAGAGTCAGATGCTTAACCAACTGAGCCACCCAGGAGCACTCCCCACCCCTCCCCCCATCCTTTTAAAAGCTAGATCACATTATTTCACCTTCATGCTCAAAGCACTCCAGTGGCTTTCTACCTTGCTCACAGTAAAATCCAAATTCTTATAATGGCCTTTAATTCCTACACGATTTAGTTCCCTCTGACTCTTTGACTTTATCTGCTATTCTCCTTCTAGTTCATTCTGTGCCAGTTGTACTGAGTTCCTTGCTGTTTCTCAACCATGCCAAGCATGCTCTTGCCTCAAGACTTGCTCCTTCTCATGGGCACATCTTCTGCCAGATGGCTTCAAGGGTTGTTTTCTTACTTCCTTCAGGTCTCAGCTGTAACCATCCCTGAAGCCTCCCTGATTCCCTATGCAGAACAGCTATCTCTCTACATGCTGGGGCAATAAAACAAAAAACAAACAAACAAAAGAAAAGCCATCTTTCCATGTCCTCCCTGCCCCCCACCCACTTGTTTCATTTTTCTCCATTTGACATACTATATATATATATAGATAGATAGATAGATAGATAGATATACAGATATAGATGTATATGTAGATATATGTATATATGTATACATGTATATATATATATGTATATATATATATACATGTATATATATGTATATATATATACACATGTATATGTATATATATATGTATATATGTATAATATATGTATATCTACATATACATCTATATCTGTATCTGTATGTACAATGCTTGTTTATTTATTTTCTATCTCCTCCTCTGAAATATAAGTTCTATGAGGGAAGGAACTTTCTTTTATTCCCTGTTTTATGCCTAGTGCTTGGAACATAGTTGGCACTTAGAAAAAATTGCTTAATGAATAAATGAATGAGCAAATAATATTGGACATTTGGGTTACTTCAAGCTTTGTGTTTACAAAGTTTTGTGTATATTCCTTCCATATTTTATAATTAATTCCTTTGTATATATTCTCAAAATGAGATAATTGAAAAAAATATTTTTTGGCTTTTAATAAAAGTTACCAAATTGCTTTCCAAAATAATTAATATAATTATGTAGAAGATACTAGTTATAAGATGTTCCTGTTAGGCATTATACTTTTGAACTTTTCCACAAATTTTATAGGAAAAACTAGCAAATGTGATTATTTTCCCTTTTTTTTTAATTTATTTATTTGGTTTTTTTTTTTTTTTAGTAATCTCTAAACCCAATGTGAGGCTTGAACACACAACCCTGTGATCAAGAGTCAAATGCACTCCTGACTGAGCCAGCTGGGCGCCCCTCCATATTTATTTATAACTATCATTAGTATATTTAAATAAACAAATAGAATATAAATAAAAATTATACTTTTAAAAAATTAAAATCTTACCCACAGGTTTTGTCAGGTTTATTCACCTTTGTGGCTCTGACCTATCTAACTGTACTTAAAGGTGAACTTAGTAATAGATTCTAAACATTACTTTCTGGGGCGCCTGGGTGGCTCAGTCAGTTAAGCATCCTGCTTTGGCTCAGGTCATGATCTCATGGTTCTTGAGTTCAAGCCCTGCATCAGGCTCTGTGCTGACAGCTGGGAGCCTGGAGCCTGCTTCTGAATCTGTGACTCCCTCTCTCTCGGCCCTTCCACCCACTCATGCTCTGTCTCTGTCTCTCAAAAAATAAACAAATATTAGAAAAAAAATTTTTAATAAAAAAAATAAACACTGCTTCCTATTTCCTCCATTAGGGGTTGTACAGGATTCTAAATTCTACTTATTAGTTTTATCTTAGTTACCAAATCTCACACTAGAGGGAGAGGTAGTTTTTCTGCCTTCATGACAATGCCTTTAAAAAAAAAAAATACCATGTCCTTCCCCACAATGGCTTCTGTACCCTGTAACATATGAATGTATACATATGGATTATATGTCTCTGCTTGGGTAACTTCCTACAATTATATTTTCATAGACGAGAATAGTTATATACAGCCATCCAAAGTCTCAGCAAGGGATATGCTTGGCTTTGGTTTTTGATGAGAAAAGTATTTAATATAATGTTAAAATTGCTATGATACCCTACCCAAAATAACTCATTTGTCAGTTCACTTTCTTCTTCAGATAGCACCTTGTCTCATGAACCACCTACTCCCAAATGTTTTTCTCAATTACCATTTGCAACCACTTCCTCCTAATGCCCACTCCCAACTGCCTTTCTAAATCAATGTTTCACAGTTCCTACTTTGTTGCTGTTCTTTCCAATTGTTGGAATTTTTTTTAAGATTTTATTTTTTTAAGTAATCTCTACACCCAACATGGGGCTCAAACTTACAACCCTGAGATCAAGTGTTGCATGCTCTACTGACTGAGCCAGCCAGGCACCCCTCCAGTTGTCATTATAACCAAACAGCTAATTATCTTTGTCAACCATGATTGCTAATAGGCCAACCTTTCAAACTACAAGAATTTCAGGAAGAATTTTGGTTAAAAGAAATGTTCCTTTATTTTTGTCTATAAATATCTTGCTTTTTTTTTTTTTAAATATAATCTACGGATAGCTTCTTGACTATATTACATTGTGCTATGTAAGAATCCAAAGCCTACATTAATCAGCAAAATGAGATAATAAAACAATACCAAAAAAAGAATGTGATTCTGGAAATAAAGACTAAATTAAGATTACATCACTGGAAGAGTAGGTAAGATATATGAAGAAGACATTTCTCAGTTCTCACTAAGGGACCCAAGCTCCAATTTTCCCACTTTGCTATCTTTAGTTCATGGTTTCTAATCTCAAGATCCCCTCAGGGTCCAAGACAGACACTAATAAAACCAATAGTAAGTAGGTAGAAGAAAAGCAGAATACATTTTTCATATTAAGGAGATTTCTAGAAATTCCATACAACACTCCTACTTAAATCTTATTGGTTGGAAGTTAGTCACCTGTTCAGATCTACATATAAGGAAAGTTGAGAAATAAAATCTTTTATCTGGGGGCACCTGGGTGGCTCAGCCAGTTAAGCATCTGACTCTTAACTTTGGTTCAGGCCATGATCTCATGGTTTGTGAGAGCACCCCACATGGGGCTCTGTGCTGTCAGTGCAGAGCCTGCTTGGGATTATCTCTCTCTGCCCCTCCCCTGCTCTCTCTCTTATTCTCTCTCTCTCTCTCAAAATAAATAAATAAAAAATTTTTTAAATATATATCTAACTCTTAAAAGAAGTTTGAGCAGCTAAAATTTGGAATTCTGTTCATAACAAAGAGGGAGATAATAGATTTGGTAGGCAACTAGCAGTCTCTGCCAGAGGGACAATAATCAGGAAGCAAAAAGGCTAATTCATGTGTATCAGGAGGCCTTGAGCACGACATAACCATAATATATAATAATACATACACTAATAATAGGTGTTAATAATACAGACCCTGAGACAGCAAGAAAGTGTTGAATTATGTATACCGATCTTCTGTAAAAGCAAAGGTGTGTCTAACACATTTTTTGTAGATGTCTATCTAAAATATTAAATATTTAAAACTTGGGGCATATAAAGTTTAATAACCTATGTAGCTCACATTGTACTATAATGCTTTTTTGCTTTTTTCTTTCTTTTTAAAGTAGGCTCTATGCCCAACATAGGGCTTGAACTTACTATGAGATCAAGAGCCGTATGCTCTACCAACTGAGCCAGCCAAACACCACTAATCTGCTAATATCTTTAAAAAAGAGATTGATTATATATGATACATATATATATAACAGACATTTTCACTCAGAATTTGCTCAAATTTAAGTTTTCAAAGCAGCTGTATTTAATCCTTTCAGGATTCATTTGTAAGAAAAAATGGAAAAGATGTGAAAATCTGTCTTTGCCCCATAAAAGTTCAACTTTGAGGCAGCTGGGTGGCTCAGTTGGTTGAACGTCTGACTTTGGCTCGGATCATGATCTTGCAGTTCATGAGTTCGAGCCCCACATTGGGCTCACTGCTGTCAGCCTGTCAGTGCAGAGCCCACCTGGGATCCTCTGTTCCCTTCTCTCAGCCCCTTGCCCACTTGCACTTTCCCCAAAATAAATAAATATTTTTTTAAAAAGGAAAAGAAAAAGAGGCCAACTTAATAGCAGCAATATGAAAAATGAATTTAATAAATAAATAAATTTAGTTTAACACCTTTGCCTAGACTGATTTGGACATTTTTCTCAAATGCTAATAACTCAGTACATTTTGTAGAGCAAACAATATATTCCTTAGTGAATCCTTGGGCTTGTTAATTAAAAAAAAACCCTTTGGCTTTATAAACAGTAAATGCAAACATTATTTCAGGGGCTCAGCAGTAGAAAACCAAGTGACATGGATTGTGCTAACACATATGTAATAAGTTTGACTAAATTGCTTTGGTTCTAATAGCTGAATAACCCACTCAACAACTAAGAGTAATATTTATGATTAAAACAAAAATCACCCTGAAATTTTTATAAAGTTAAAGAAAAATTCTTGACTCCTCTCGCTCACAGCCCATACCCAATTCATCAGCAAATCTTTGAGTTACACCTTCAGAAGTTATCTAGAATCCAACTACTTCTGTCCAACACTTCTATTTCCAGCTCAGGTCACTATCACTTCTCATCCAGGTTATTGAAATAGGCTTCTAACTAATCTCCTTTTATGACATCCTTGCCCCCGTTAGTTTGAACACAGAAGCTAGTAAGATCCTTTTAAAACTTACATAGGTAGGGGCGCCTGGGTGGCACAGTCGGTTAAGCGTCCGACTTCAGCCAGGTCACGATCTCGCGGTCTGTGGGTTCGAGCCCCGCGTCGGGCTTTGGGCTGATGGCTCGGAGCCTGGAGCCTGTTTCCGATTCTGTGTCTCCCTCTCTCTCTGCCCCTCCCCCGTTCATGCTCTGTCTCTCTCTGTCCCAAAAATAAATAAAAAACGTTGAAAAAAATAAAAAAATAGAACTTACATAGGTAATGTCACTCTTCCACTCAAAATACTTCAATGGCTTTCCTTCTTACTCAGAGTAAATGGAATTACCGTATGATCCAGCAATTTCATTTCTGGGTATATATCCAAAGGAAGCAACAACACAAACTTGAGAAGACATACTCCTCCTCCCCACCCCTATGCTCATTGCAGCATTATTTACAACAGTCAAGATACGGAATAAACCAGGGGCTGCTGACAGCCTCTGTGGCCTCCCCATATACTCAGAGGACAGCAAGCCTGTCCTCTGTGCCAGTCACCCTCGGTTTGGTCCCATGGGGACTGAGGTAGGCAGTTGTAAGTAAATGCCTTGTGGCTTTTACTCTCAAGTCTTAAAAAAAAAAGTCCAAGTATAAGTGAAGCCAGGCAGTTCAACCCCATGTTGTTCAAGGGTGAACTGTACAAATAAAATGGAATATCATTCAGCCACAAAAAAAAGAAGGAAATCCTAACATTTGTGACAACACAAATGGACCTTGAGGTCATTATACTAAATGAAAAAAGTCAGAGAAAGACAAATACTGTATCATCTGATTTATACGTGGAATAAAAAAAAAAACCCTAAACTTATGGAAACAGAGTGGATTGGTGGTAGAGGGGGCAGGGACAAGGATGGCTGAGGGTGCTCAAAGGGTACAAACTTCCAGTTACAAGATGAATAAGTTCTAGAGGTGTAATGTACAGCATGCTGATTCTAGTTAATACCATGTTGTATACTTGAAAGTTGCTAAGAGAACATATCTTAAAAGTTCTTATCACACAGAGGCACCTGGGTGGCTTAGTCAGTAAAGCATCTGACTCTTGCTTTCGGCTCAGGTCATGATCTCTGTGTCAGCACAGAGCCTGCTTAGAGGTGTCTCTCCCTTTCTCTCTGTCCCTACCATGTGTGCTCTCTCTCTCAAGGTGGATAAACTAAAAAAAAAATTTTTTAAGTTCTCATCACACAAAAGATAACTTGTGAGGTGATGAATGTGTGAACTAACCTTATTGTGGAATTATTTTACAGTACATATGTATATCAAATTTATCACATAATACATCTTAAGCTTACACAATGTAATAAAACTAGAGAAAGAAAGAAAAAAATATAAAAATATGTTGGTTTCTATCCTTGGTTCCTGGCCCAGAGTTCCTAAAACCCTTATATTTTCCAAAGTGATGAGAGCACTAGCAGTTATCATTTGTTCTAATATTTGATCTTTGACCCTGGTTCCTGACACAGAGATTTAGAAAACTTGGTATCTCCTGGGTAATAGAAGAATCTCTTGTTTTAATAAAGTAATTCTTGGTGGGCTTCTCAATAGCTTCAGGATGGGGGCTGGTCACCAGAAAGATCTTTCATTCCACTTCTCATTCTCTGGGAAAGGGAGAGGGGCTGAAGATTGAGTTAATGATCAATCATATCTATGTGATGTGGCCTCCACAAAAATCTCGAAAGTGGGGTTTGGAGAGCTCTTGGGTTGGTGAACACATCCATGTGTTGGAATGGTGGCACACCCCAAGTGCATGAGGACATAAGTTCTTATGCTCAGGACCCTTCCGGCCCTCTTCATATGTATCTCTTCTTCTGGTTGTTCATCAGTATCCTTTATTATATCCTTTATTAGATAGTAAACTAGTAAACATAAGTGTTTCTTCTCTTGAGCTGTTCTAGCAAATAATTGGATCCAAAAAGGAAAGGTAATGGGAACCTCTGCTTTTGTAGCCAACTTGGGCAAAAATGGTGGGCAACCTGGGGACCTTCTACTTATAATCAGAGTTTGAAGCGAGGGGCAGTTTTGTGGATTGAGCCCTTAACTTGTGGGGTCTGCCTAAGTCAGGTTAGTGTCACAAATGATTTGAACTGTAGAACACCCAGCCAGTGTTGCAGAGAATTGCTTGATGTGTGGAAAACCCACACATCTGGTATCAGAAGTGTTGTGAGCATGACAATATCATGAGAGAAAAGGAGACACACAACAGGAGAAGGAGTGTAGTTCTCTCTATACCCTCTCACTCATTTCATTTAGTTATTTGCAAATGTCACCTTATCAGATGGCTTCCCCAAGGAATCACTCCATCTAAAAGAGTACCATTTCTGGGGCTTCTGGTGGTTCAGGTAGTTAAGTGTCCAACTCTTGATCTCAGCTCAGCTCTTGATCTCAAGGTCACAAATTCAAGCCCCTAACTGGGCTCCACACTGGGCATGAAGCCTACTTAAAATAATAATAATAACAACAATAGTAATAGTAATACCATTTCTGTCATCACTCTCTAGCTTCTGCCTCATTTTTTTCATTGCACTTACTTCTTCCAGCCATATTACATGCTTATTTGTTTACTTATTATGCTTCTGCCTTCTAGAACACAAGCCCCATGAAAGCCTGGACTTCTTTTGTTCTTTGCTCTATCCTCCATGTCTACGTTTGTATCTTCCACAAAGGAGTATCTTAATAGATATCTATTTAATGAAAGGTGAATACATGAATGAATGAGAAATGTTAACTATTACTGTATACTATAGGATCCTGTAGCTGGTAAAATATTTGTTAACTGGCATTTTATACAGCACTCTATGCAAAACAGAAAGAACCCACACATTTCACATGGAAGCATGAGACTTAAGCTAAATAAATGAAATCTTTTCTTTAAAAAAATTTGCTCCTCTATTTTTGTTACAGTCTCATTCATACTCCTTAAATCTTGGAAGAATAAGCCCAGACAAACCTGCACTAACAACTGTCTTAAACAATGTCTTCCTTGACTTCACATTGCCCTCCATCTACACCCATTTCTCAGATTACCTTCCTGACACTTCTTGAAAGTGTGGTCCATGGGGGCCATTTCAGCTTCCTCATTTCCCATTTTGTCAATTCCACTTGGGCTTCCACAGAACTGTTCTTTTCAGAGTCATCAAGATATCTTCTTGATCATTTCTTCATCCTTATCTCATCCTGACCCTTGTCAAGGTCCTACACAGCTAAACATTCCCTCCTTCTCAAACATGTTCTTCTTTTTGCTTCTGGAATAAAATACCTTATTGCTTTGCTGGGCCTGCCATCATAAAATACCATAGATTGGGAGACTTAAAAAACAGAAATGAATTTTCTCACAGCTGTGGAGGCTAGAAGTTCAAGACCAAGGTGTGAGCAGGTTTGGTTTCTTCTGAGGTCTCTCTCCTTGGCTTGCAGACAGGTTCCTTCCTGCGGTGCCATCACTCGGTCCTTCCTCTATGTTTGTTCATCTCTGGCATCTTTCTGTGGGTCTCAATTTCTTCTTATAAGGACTCCAGACAGATTGGATTAGGGCCCAGTCTAAGAGCTTCCTTTCAACTTAATTACCTCTTTAAAGGCCTTATCTCCAATGACAGCCACATTCTGAGATACTAGTGTTTAGGGCTTCAACATACACATTTTGGAATAACACAAATCAGCTTAAAATAAATAATTTCCTGGCTTTCCTCACTGGCTATTCTTTTTTTTTTTTTTAATGTTTATTTATTTTTGAGAGAGAGTGAGTGCCAGCGGGGGAGGGGCAGAGAGAGAGACAGAGAGAGAGAGAGAGAGACAGAATCTGAAGCAGGCTGTAGGCTCTGAGCTGTCAGCGCAGAGCCCAACATGGGGCTCAAACCCACAAGTGTGAGATCATGACCTGAGCCGAAGTCAGACGCTCAACCGACTGAGCCACCCAGGCGCCCCATCATTGGCCATTCTTTTTCCTTTTCCTTTCCCTTTTCCTTTTCTTTTTCCTTTCTTTTTTTTTTTTTTTAAGTTTATTTATTTTGAGAGAGAGAGTGCTCACGCATGCAAGCAGGGAAAGGGCAGAGAGGGAGAGAATCCCAAGCAGATTCCATGCTGCCAGCACAGAGCCCAATGCGGGCCTCAAACTCACGAACTCATGAGATCATGCATGACCTGAGCCAAAATCAAGAGTTGGACACTAAACCAACTGAGCCACCCAGGCACCCCTCATTTTTCTTTGTTTATTCTTTCTCTGTCTTGCCTCTCCATGTTAGAGTACTCAGAATTCAGTCTTGGGGTTCCTTCTCCTCTTTCTATACACTTAATTCTTACATGATCTCATCCACTTCCAGGCTTTAAATATTATACATGTATATCAATGACACCTCCTGATTTCCTCCAAACCTGCTCCACCCTCTGTGTTCCCCAACTGCACCATCACCTACTCAGTTACTCAAGCCAAGAGCCAAGTGCGATCCTCAGTTACTTTCTTTATCTCCATTATTCAAACTATGGTCAAGCGCTATAATTTGGAAATTTGGATTGTCTACAGATTCTCTGTAAACACATTTCCCAAATCTGTTATCTTTTCTATAGCTTCACTAAACCACCATCTATCAGTTCCAAACCAGTCCTCTTCATCTGCACTTATTCCCCTACAGTCTGTTCTCCACACAACTGGAGTGATGTTTTTGCCCAGAACAGATCATTTATCTTCTTTTTTTAAGTTTATTCACTTAAGTAATCTCTACAACCAACATAAGACTTGAGCTCATGGTCCCAAGATCAAGAGACACAGGCTCTTCCGACTGAACCAGCTGGGTGCCCCAAATCACTTATCTTCTTTAAATCTCTGAAGGACTTCTCCTATCGCTTGAGATAAAGTCCAAAATCTTTACCCTGCTTATAAAGCTTGCATAATCTGACCTCTGTGGCCTTGCTCCCTACATCTTGTACCAATTTCCTGTTGGATTCCCCCAAATCCTTCCCACCTTTGGACCTTTGTATTTGCTGTTCCCAACCAGAATTGCTCAGTTTGCCCCCAAACTTAGCCACGTCTTCACCAAGTCATCATCAGACTTCACTCTCATTTAATGTCATCTCAACATCTCAACTGGCATGTTATTCTCTTCCCACTAGAAGTAGGTTCCATGACAGAACACACTTTACCTGCTTTGTTCACAGGTGAATTATCATGTCTGCAAAAATGCTAAGTCACCATAGGGCCTAACAAATGTGTTAAATGAATAAAAATATTTATTTAAACATAAAAGGAGGGTAGAGTTAAGAGGCATTGGAATCAGACTTGGTTTGAGTTGCTATTCTGATACTCCCTAACCTTGCCAATTACCTCACTTCTCTAAAATGCACTTCCTTAACTATGAAATAGCAGTGATAATAGTGCCTAGTTCTCAGAGAAGTTCTGAAAATTAAATGAGATAATGCATATTGAACACTTAGTGTACTGTTGAATAAACAAGGTTAAAATTTTGATTTCTTCAGAATTCCTCTGTGAAAATATTAAACTATAAGCCTAAATACATCTTTCTTTGGTGAATAGAGTGGCAGTGACTCAGTAAGTAGTGTAGCTGCCATCATACAATAGACAAGGACAGGAAACAGAAAGAATGCTATGTCCCATGGGGATCATGGAGAATTCAAAGAAACAGAATGTTATTACTGGATTTGGAATCTGGCCGAGTTACTAATACCCACATAGTGATGTTTGAGGAAAATGCCAACCAATCTCCTGAAGCCAGACTCTATCCTATCACTGAAGCACCCCACCCACCTTCATTTTATGTAAAATAAAAGGACTTCTGAATCACTGCATCAATTCCACCCCCCACCCCCAGGCAGATTCTTCCAATTTCAGCCTGAGTTAAATGTAAAGTACATGATGGGCTTGCCAACCACTTCATGTCCTGGCCCGAATCATTACCATTCTGTGGCAGATAGTATTTGCCAAAAATGGAATATCTCCCATTTCACACATTCTTCTTAAACTGTGACTTTGCCACTATCTCATTGAGAGGCGAGGCTATATTTTCTCACATAAACACAGCTTATCATTTCCAGGTGGATGTTATGTGACTTCTAAAGCTAGGTCATAAAAAGCAACACACGTTTCTGCCTTTCTGGAATGCTTGCTCTTACAGTCTAGTCATAGGCTGTGAGAAATCCTAAGCAGTCTGTGGAAATGCCCATCTGGAGAAGAATCTAGGCCCCCAGCCTCTATCTACAACAGAAATCTGAGTTGAGAGTCAGCACATGTGAATGAGCCATGTTGAAAAGCAACTCCTCCAGGCCCCAGTCGAGCCACCCCAGCTGAGGTGCAAAGAGCAGAGATGAAGCTGCCTTGCCAAGCACTGCCCAAAATGAGAGCAGTGAGCAAAATAAATAAATGATGGATCCCTCTCCAAACAAATATTATTTATAACAGGAGAAAATGAATGGGATAAAGCCCATTTTTGCCAATGTCTATACCAAAATGGTAATTCTTAATAAGTAAAAATTGTATTTCATTCTTCAGATTCTTTTAATTCTTCAAGTTAAACAATGTTATCTACTTGTTAGCCTCTGAAATGTTTGTTATTGTTGCTGTTGTTGTTGTTGTTGTTATTATTATTACCGAGATCTGAAGGCAATTTTCCCAAGCAAGGACTTTGATCTGCATGGAATTCTAATGCTTTTATCAGGTGGGCTTATTGTAAGGTATAGAACTGAGAACAAATGTAACAAACATTACTGGAAGATCTATTAAATATTAGATATGAAGCTGTGTGCTTCACACTTTAACTCATTTAATCCTGCAACTCTGACTAGAGTCAACTGTTCCCATTTTAAGAAAAAGGAAACTGAAGTTCAGAGGCTTAAAGCAAAATGCTCAGGTTGTACGAGCTGCCTGACCACAAAATTCATGCTCTTTCCATAACTTCAGTCTTTATCTTTCTGAAGTGAGAATCCAGTGATTTCTATTAAAAAAATTTTTTTAAGTAAACTGTGCATCCAACATGGGACTTATACTCCTGACCCCCAAGGTAAAGAAAGGCTCTGTATAGACTGAGCCAGCCAGGCACACCAGAGAATCCAGTGATTTTATTGGAAACATTGTTATAGGTAAATCTTGCTTCAAATTTATATATTGTATCAAAATGTGTTTAGCTGCAAGTAACAGAAAACCCAACAACAGTGCGCTAGTCCACAAGATACTTACTGTTAACAAGAATTTTGGAAATAAGAGATTCCAGAATTAACACTGTCACTCCAATTGGGATTTGCTACATAATTTATGAGGCCCAGTGCAAAATGGTAATGCATGGTCTCTTCTTAAAGATTATTCCTAATTTTAGGACAATGACAGCAGAGTACTAAACTAAGTATAAGTTTGCTCTAAGTGCTGAGGCCTGTGTGACTGGGCCCATGAAGCTGAACCTGGTTTTGATGATGTCAGGACTCTGGGTTGGCAACTGTAATTTTCTTGTCCTTTCCCATTTGGACACAAGATGCCTGGTATAGTGCCAAATAGAAGTGAATAGACAGAGAAGAACCCAGGAGATGTTCACTGGCATTTTGTTGTCCAGAACTGAGTCATATGGCTACCTCTTGTTCAAGGGAGTCTAGGAAAGTATCAGGCAAAAGGGGACTGAATTGCCACAAGAAACTTAGATCAATCAAGATTCATTGTCATCCCAAATCGGGGTTCTGTTAGCAAGGTGAAGAGTTGGGGTAATTGCCATTGGGCAATTTGTCCTCTACAAATACTTTTTTGTGTCCAATGGTCCAAATATGGCACATTCATCCAATTAGGACACAGTCCTAATTTCCTTCCCTTGGATTTTTATTGTTTTTTTCTACTTAAAAGTCACTACACATATAATTTCTTATGTGTCTAAATCTTACCCATACTTAGTCCATTGAAAATGTCATTTCTGTCATGAAGAATTATCTGATTCCTCAAATAGGGTGCAACTGTTCCTATATCTGAAGCCTAAATAACTTTTAACTTTAAGTTCTAATTAATAGGTATATTTATCTTATCACTTCTTTTTTTTTTTTTTTTTTTTTTTTTTTTTTTTTTTGAGAGACAGAGAGAGAGAGAAATTAGGGGAGGGTCAGAAAGAGGGAGAGAGGATCCAAAGCAGGCTCTGTGCTGATGGCAGAGAGCCTGAGGTGAGCTCAAACACATGAACCGTGAAGTCATGATCTGAACCAAAGTTGGATGCTTAACTGACTGAACCACCCAAGCACTCCTTATCTTACCACTTCTATAATTGACTATTGTTTTGTCTACCTAGCACTTGGTAAGGCATCTTACTAATTGGGCCATAATAATGGGCATTTGACTCAAGCTAGTCAATCAGAGTCTTTCTCTAAAAATTTTAGAGGAAAAATTTGATCTAAGAATCTCTTGCCCTATTAGTAACAGAATTAAGAAGCTGCAAATCTGGAATGCTTTGGTCACATCCCTCATGGATCCTTAGCAAATACTGCATTTAAGGGAAAATTCTAGATTAAAGACCTAAATATAAAAGATTACACTATTGGGGCACCTAGGTGGCTCAGTCAGTTCAGTATCTGACTATTGATTTCAGCTCAGGTCATGATCTCACAGGTTTCTGAGATGGAGCCCTACATTGATCTCTGTGCTAGGAGCAGACAACCTGCTTGGGATTCTCTCTCTCTCTCTGCTCCTCGCCTGCTTTCTTTCTCTCTCTCTCTTTCTCTCGAAATAAACATTAAAGAAAAAAAGAAAATAAGATGTGTTTAAAAATTGAAGGTCTAGCTTCCACTATAGGAACTAGAAAAAAAGAAAAAGGAAATTCAAACTAAAGTAAGCAGGGCCTGGGGGCTCTGGGTGGCTCAGTTGGTTGAGCAGCTGACATGATCTCATTGTTCATGAGTTCAAGCCCCATGTTGGGCTCTGTGCTGACAGCTCAGAGCCTGGAGCCTGCTTCAGATTCTGTGCCTCCTTCTCTCACTGCTCCTCCCCAGCTTGCATTCTGTCTCTCTCTCTGTCTCTCTCTCTCAAAAATAAATAAACATTTAAAAAAATTTTTTTAATTAATAAAGTAAGCAGGGGCTCCTGGGTGTCTCAGTCGGTTAAGCCTCTGACTTCAGTTGAGGTCATGATCTCGTGGGTCTTGAGTTTGAGAACTACATTTGGCTCTTTGCTCTCAGCACAGAGCCTACTTCAGATCTTCTCTCAGTTCCCCTCTCTCTCTGCCCTCCCTCCTCCTCCCCTGCTTTCACTCTATCTCAAAAATAAATAAACATTTAGGGGCTCCTGGGTGGCTCAGTCGGTTAGTGTCTGACTTTGGCTCAGGTCATGATCTTCTGGTTCATGGGTTTGAGCCTGGTGTCAGGCTCTGTGCTGACAGCTCAGAGCCCTGAGCCTGATTCAGATTCTGCATCTCCTCTCTCTCTGTCGCTCCCCCACTTGCACTCTGTCTCTCTCTCTCAAAGATAAATAAATATGAAATAAATAAACATTGAAAAAATTTAAAAAAAAAAAAGAAAAAACAACTAAAGTAAGCAGGAGAAAGGAAATGATCAAAGAGTAAAAAAAATCAATAAAATTTAAAAGTAAAAAAAAAATAGCAATTAATAAAACCATGAACTGGTTCTTTGAAAAGATCAATAAAATTGATAAACCCCCCAGCTAGACTAATGGAGAAAAAAAAGACACAAATTACCAAAATCAGGAATGAAAGGAGACATCACTACAGGTACTACAGATATTAAAAGGATGAAGGGGAATTACTATGAACAACTTTATGCCAATAAATTTAACAACTTAGATAAAATGAAAAAATTCCTTGGAAGGCAAGCCTACCAAAGCTAACTCAAAAATAAACAGATAAAGCAAATATATCTACATCTCTAAAAGAAATTGAAGTTGTACTAAAAAACCTTCCCAGGGGGTCCTGGCTGGCTCAGTTGATAGAGTATACAACTCTTGATCTCAGGTTTGTGAGTTCAAGCCCCACATTGGGTATAGAGATTACTTAAAGATAAAATCTTAAAAAAAATTTTTTTTAACCCAACAAACCTTGGGTGCTTGGGTGGCTCAGTTGGTTAAGTGTCTGACTTTGGCCCAAGTCATGATCTCACAGTTCCTGAGTTTGAGCCCCAAATGGGTCTCCACACTGCCAGTGCTCTCTCCTCTAGCTCTCTCTTCTCTCTCTGCCCGTCCCACACTCCTGCTTTCTCTCTCACACAAAATAAATAAATAAACTTAAAAACAAACAAAAACAAAAACAAAAACAAAAACAAAAACAAAAACCTTTCCAGAAAGGCAACCTATTGAAATGGGGAAAATACTTGTAAAACATATATCAGATAAGGAATTAATAGCCAAAATATTTTTAAAAGCCTCATATGACTCAATAGTAACTAAACAACCAAATCAAAACAAAACCAAACCCAACTGTTAATAAAATGGAAAGAGGAACTGAATAGACATTTTTCCAGAAAAGACATACAGATGGCCAACAGATACATGAAAAGATGCTTGACATCATCAGTCAATAAGAAAATGCACAATGAGATATCACTTCACACCTGTTATAACGGTTATTATCAAAAAGACAAGAAGTAAGAGTTGGTGAAGCTGTGGAGAAAGGAGAATCCTTGTGCTGTGTTCTGTTAGTGGGAATGAATATTGGTGCAGCCACCATGGAAAACAGTATGGAGTGTCCTCAAAAAATTTAAAGTAGACCTACCATATGATTCAGCAATTCCACTTATGAGTATATACCCAAAGAAGGTGAGGGGTGCCTGGCTGGCTCAATGAGTAGAGCAGGTGACTCGATCTCAGGGTCAGGAGTTTGAGTTCCATGTTGGGTGTAGAGTCTACTTAAAACACACACACACACACACACACACACACACACACACACACACAGAAGGTGAAAATACCTACTTGAAAAGCTATGTTCACCCCCATGTTTACTGCAGCATTATTTACAATGGCCAAGACATTGAATCAACGTAAGTGTCCATTGATGGATGACTGGATAAAGAAATTGTGACACACTAACACACACACATATGAATATTATTTGGCCACAACAAAGAAGGAAATTTTGCCATTTGTGCCTACATGGATGGACCTTGAGGGTATTATGTTAAGTGAAATAAATCAGATGGAGAAAGACGAATATCGTATGATCTCACTTACCTGTGGAATCTAAATAAACAAAAAATAAACTCATAAATACAGACTGGTGGTTGCCAGAGGTAGGAGATGGAGAGTGGGTGAAATGCGTGAGGGTGGTTAAATGGTACCAACTTCCAGTTATAAAATAAATAAGTCCTGGGAATGTAATGTACAGCATAATGACTATACTTAATAATATTGTATTGAATATTTGAATGTTGCTAAGAGAGTAGATCTTAAAAGTTCTCATCATAAGAAAAAAATTCATAACTATGTGTGGTGATGGATGTTAACTAGACTTATTGTAGTGATCATTTCACACTATACACAAATATATAATTATTTTGTTGTACACCTGAAACAAATGTTATATTTCACCTATATCTCAATAATAATAATAATAATAATAATAATAATAATATTTTCAGAAATAAAATTTCAGCCTTTTCAGAAATAAAATTTCAAGCTCAGATGACTTCACTAATGAATTCTGCCAGTCAGTGATAAAATAATATATATTCTCTGTAAACTATTTCAGAAAATCAAAGAAGGAATACTTCCTAGATAGTTTTGTGTAACAAGTTTCAACCTGATACCAAAACTAGACAAATATAAGAAAACAATATAGACCAATATCTCTCATGAACATAAATGCAAAAATCTCTAATAAGCTTTAGCAAATCAAATCTAGCAATACGAAAACCATCTCATGACTCAGTGAGGTTTTCCCCAGGAATGAAAGATTGATTTAACATCAGAAAATAAATTAATGTGATTCATATTAACAGGCTAAAAAATAAAAATCATATGATTTCTTAATAGCTTCAGTAAAAGCATTTGAGAAAATTCAACATCAATTCATGATTAAAACTCTCTGTTGGGGCGCCTGGGTGGCTCAGTCGGTTGGGCGTCCGACTTCGGCTCAGGTCATGATCTCACGGTCCGTGAGCTCGAGCCCCACGTCGGGCTCTGTGCTGACAGCTCAGAGCCTGGAGCCTGCTTCAGATTCTGTGTCTCCCTCTCTTTCTGACCCTCTCCCATTCATGCTCTGTCTCTCTCTGTCTCAAAAATAAATAAACATTAAAAAAAAATTAAAAAAAAACCTCTCAGTAAAGTAGTAATAGAAAGGAACTTTCTCAATCTGATAAAGTACATCTATTAATAAAAAAAAAAAAAAAACCAGGGGCACCTGGGTGGCTCAGTCGGTTAAATATCCAACTCCTGATTTTGGCTCAGGTCATGATCTCATGGTTTATGAGTTTAAGCTCCGTGGCAGGCTCTGCACTGAAAGCCTGGAACCTGCTTCAGATTCTCCCTCTCCCACTCTCTCTGTTCCTCCCCTGCTCTCCTTCTCAAAAAATAAATACAGTAAAAAAATAATAATTTACCAAAAAAAAGAACAACCAACCTACAGCTAATTTTAGGTTTAATGATGAAAGACTGAAAGACACTAGATTGAGAAAAATTTTAAGAATGTCTGCTTTTATCATGTCTATTCAACAAACAGGAATCCTAATCAATACAAGAAGCCTAAATAAACAAAAAGGCATATGACTGAAAAGTAAGACATAAAACAGTTTTTATCCACAGGTGTGACATAATGATCTATGTCAAAATTTTAAGGGAACTACAAAAAAAAAAGCTACTAATTAGGGATCCTGGGTGGTTCAGTCAGTTAAGCGACTGGCTTTGGCTCAGGTCACGATCTCATGGTTTGTGAGTTCAAGCCCCATGTCAGGCTCTGTGCTGACAGCTCACTCAGAGCCTGGAACCTGGTTAGGATTCTGTGTCTTCCTCTCTCTCTGTTCCTCCCCTGCTCATGCTCTGTCTCTATCTCTAAAAATAAATAAACATTAAACATTTTTTAAAAATAAAAGCAAAACAAAAACAAAAAAGCTACTAATAAGTAAGTTTAACAAGGGCAGAAGATAAAAAAATCAATTACATATTATGTAGACTAGTAACAAACAATTTGAAACTAAAAAAAATACCATTTTAAAAGCATCAAAAATATAAACTATTTAGGGATAAATTTAATAAACTACAAATATTGCTGAAAGAAATGAAAGAATACCTAAATAGGGGCATCTGCATGGCTCAGGTGATTAAGTGTCTGACTCTTGATTTCAGCTCAAGTCATGATCTCACAGTTGTGAGTTCAAGACCCATATTGAGCTCTGCACTGACAATGTGGAGCCTCCTTGGGATTCTTTCTCTCTCCCTCTCTCTTTGCTCCTCCCATGTCTGCTCTCTCTCTCTCTCTCAAAATAAATAAACCTTAAAGAAAAAGTTTGTAAAAAAAAAAAAAAAAAAGAATTCCTGGGACACCTGAGTGGCTCAGTTGGTCGAGCATCTGACTTTGGCTCAGGTCATGATCTCCTGGTTCGTGAGTTCAAGCCCCCCATCAGGCTTGTTGCTGTCAGTGCAAAGCTCACTTCATATCTTCTGTCCCCCCTCTCTGCCCCTCACCCACTTGTGCTCTCTCAAAAATAAAGTGAAAAAATAAAACATTAAAAAAAAAAGAATACCTAAATAAATGGAGAGATATACTATGTTCATGGACCAGAAGTATTGTTAAGATAGTCTCCCTCAAATGGATCTATAGATTCGACATAACCCAAAGTGAAGTTCTGGCAGGATTTTTTTTTTTTTGGAAGAAATTGACAAGCTTATCTTAAAATTTACATAATGCAAAGGACCTAGAATAGGCAAAATAATTTTGAAAAATATTTAGAAAACTTAAGGGGCACCTGGGTGGCTCAGTCAGTTAAGCATCCAACTTTGACTCAGGTCACGATCTCACGGCCCATGAGTTCGAGCCCCATGTCAGGCTTTGTGCTGACAGCTCAGAGCCTGAAGCCTGTTTCAGATTCTGTGTCTCCCTGTCTCTCTGCCCCACCCCTGCTTGCACTCTGTCTCTCAAAACTGAATACACATTAAAAAAACTTTTTTTTAATTTAGAAAACTTAAGCTACTTATTTCAGAACTTACTAGAAAGCTGCAGTAATCAATAATCAGTAATCAGTAATCAATGGTGGTATTGTTGTAAAGATAAGCATATAGACCAATAGAATAGAATATAAAGTCCAGAAATACACTGTCATATACTTGGTCAATTATTTTTGTTGTTGTTGTTGTTTGTTTTATTTTATTTATTTATTTATTTAAAAAACTTTTTTTTTAACGTTTATTTATTTTTGATAGAGAGACAGAACATGAGCAGGGGAGGGACAGAGAGAGAGGGAGACACAGAATCTGAAACAGGCTCCAGGCTCTGAGCTGGCAGCACAGAGCCCGACGCAGGGCTTGAACTCACAGATCGAGAGATCGTGACCTGAGCCAAAGTCGGATGCTCAACCGACTGAGCCACCCAGGTGTCCCGAGTTGTTGTTTGTTTTAAAGTTTATTTATTGATTCTGAGAGAGAGAGAGTGGGAAAGGGGCAGAGAGGGAGGGAGAAAAAGAATCCCAAGCAGGCTCTGCACTGTCAGTGCAGAGCTGACACAGGGCTCAATCTCAGAAACCATGAGATCATGACCTGGGCTGAAATCAAGAGTCAGATGTTTAATCAACTGAGTCACGCAGGCAACCCTGTTTTGTTTTATTTTTGACAAAGGTGCCAGTACAATTCAACGGAGCAAGGATAATCTATTCGATAAATGGTGCCAGAACAACTTAATACACATATGCAAACAAAAAGAATATTGACATCTAGCTCACACCGTATACAAAAACCAACTTGAAAAGGAACATACACCTAATACAAGAACTAACACTAAAAGAGTTATTGAAGAAAACATAGGAGGAAATCTTTCTGACACTGAGTCAACCAAAGATTTTTTAAATAGACATAAAAAGCACAAACTATAAAAAATTGATAATACTTTATCAAAATTAAAAATGACTTTTCTTCAAAAGACACTGTTAAAGGATAAAAGGCAAACCATAGTCCAGGAGAAAATATTACAAAACAATAAGACTTTATAAAATAATTACACTTCAATAAGACAATCTGATTTCTTTAAAAGGGACAAGTTAAAATAAATAAATTACATTAAATTAAAAAAAATAAATAAAAGGGACAAGTAATTTTATAGGCACCTCACCACAGAATATACAAAGATGGGAAATATACACATGAAAAGATGATTGCCATCATTAATCATTAGGAAAAAACAAGTTAAAATCACAGTTAGAGCGAACTGCATACTTACTAGAACCGCTAAACTTAAAAAGATTGGTAATACCTAGTGTATATGAGGATGTGGAACAAGAACAAGACTAACTTCCATGCATCGCTACTGGGAAACCAAAATAGTACAACTGCTCTGGAAAATAGTTTGGCAGTTTCTTATAAAGTTGTAAAGTTATAATAGTTGTTTCATTTCAATGACATAAATCAAACTGATTTTTTTTTAATTGAGATATACTTGAAATATAACATTATGGGTATGCTTGGCTGGCATAGTAGGTAGATCATGTGACTTTTGTTCTCAGGGTGTGAGCTCAAGCCGCACGTTGGGCATGGGGCCTACCTGAAAAAAAAAAAGAAAAGAAATATAACAGTATGTAAGTTTAAGGTATATAATATGTTGAGTTGACACACTAGGTATTGAGACATGATTACCACTGTAGCATTAGCTAACACCTCCACCACGCCACATTATTATCATTTCTTTTTTTTGGTGAGAACATTTAAGATGGGGTCTCATAGCAACTTTAAAGTATATAATACAGTATTGTTAACTATGATTACAATATGCATTAAATCCCCAAAAGTTATTCATTTTCTAACTGCAGATCTGTCACTAACACTCCCTATTTCCACCCTTTGCCCCAGCTCTGGGTAACTACCACTCTACTCTATTTCTACAGATTCAGGTTCTTTAGATTCCACATGTAAGTGATATCCTGCAGTATTTGTCTTTCTCTCAGTACAATGAGTGTACTCATTATACTGAGAGTATACTGGGTATAAGACTTAGTATAATGTCTTCAGAATCCACTCATGTCACAAATGGCAGAATTTCCTTACTTTTTTTTTTTATGGCCGAATAACATTTGATTGATCTATCTATCTATCTATTTACCTATCTATCTATCTACCCACCACATCTTCTTTATCCATTCATCCCTCAAAGGACACTTAGGTTGTTTCCATATCTTGGCTATTATGAATAATGCTGCAATGAACATGGAAGTTCAGATATTTTTTCAACGTCCTGTTTTCATTTCTTTTGGATAGTTACCCAGAACTAGGATTGCTGGATTATATGTTAATATTATTTTTTTTTTGAGGAATCTCAATACTGTTTTCTAATTAACATTACCACCAACAGAGACCAAAGGGTTCCCTTTTCTCCATATCCTTGCCAAAACTTGTTATTCCTTATCTTATTGATTACAGCCATTCTAACAGGTGTGAGGTGATATCTCATTGTGACTTTGATTTGCATTTCCTGATAATTAGTGGGTGATGTTCATCAACTTTTCATGTACCTGTTAACCATTTGTATGTCTTCTTTGAAAAAACATATGTTCAGTTCCTCTGCCAATTTTCTTTCTTTCTTTTTTAATGTTTATTTCTTTATTTTGAGAGATGGAGACAGTGAGTGAGTGGAGGAGGGGCAGAGTGAGGCAGAGGGGGCAGAGAGAGAGCCCAACACAGGACTTGAACTCACAAACTGTGAGATTATGACCTGAGCCGAAATCAAGAGTCAGACGCTTTAGAGCCAAGGCTCCCTTCTCTGCCCATTTTCTAATTGAACATTTTTTTCTAGTGAGTTGTATTAATTCTTTAGAATTCTGGATATTATCCCTTATCAAATACATGGTGGGCAAATATTTTCTACCATTCTATAGTTTGCTTTTTCACTTTGTTTCTTTTGCTGTTCAGAAGCTTTTTAAGTTTGATATAGTCCCATTTGTCTATTTTTGCTTTTATTGCTTGTGTAAGTTGATTCTTTTAAATGAAAACATAACTAAGGCATTAAAGGGACAATTTATGAAGGCTATCTTTAAGATTCTGGACTGAGAGATAAAAATACTTACCTTGAGGATGCTAGGTGGCTTAGTTAGTTAAGCATCTGACTCTTGATATCACTTCAGGTCATGAACCCAGGGTCATGGGATTGAGCCCCATGTTGGGCTCCCTGCTGAGCATGGAGCCTACTTAAGATTCTCTCTCTCCTTCTGCCCCTCTCTTGCTCAAGCGCTCTCTCTGTCTCAAAAAAACAAAAAACAAAACAAAACACCCAAAAAAGCAAAAACAACAACAAAAAATTTACATTAAGTCATCTATACCCACCCTCCGCCCCTACTCCCCCCCCCCCCCCCACAGTAGCTATTTATGGGTAACCTGCTCTGTGCCTAGCACCATACAAAATTCCTACCAGGAATTCATAGTCTTGAGGAAGATACATACAAGTAAACAGATAAATTACAGTCCAACACAGTGAAAACCTTATATAAATAAGGAATTTGTCAACAAGAAAGACTGAAATGATACCAGGCAGAGAGCCCAGATTCTTGCAGAAGATTTCTTTCAGAACTTAAACAATGGTGCCTGTTTTTATTTCTGCCATTGATATGCAAATTAGTTCCTCCAAGACTTTCATTAGCTTAAGAACAATTGCATACAACCAACTTTTGATTTTACTTGGCAACAAAGGAAACTGATATTTCATGAACAATGAAAATCTACAGGAATTCCCAGGTTACATTGAAGGCAATAATCTCAACCTAATTTACCTAATGTTTTGCCAGAATTGCTATAGCAAAATAGGTTCTAGTTCTCTGCCCGCTTTTTAGTAGGAGGATTAATGAGTTGTTGAAAGGGCCAAATTCAGTGGGGGAGGGAAAGCAGCCTAAATAATCCAAGACTACAAATCTGTTAGTGCCAGAATAAATAAATAAGGAACACCTCCTAATATATATGTAATAAATCAGTTCAAATAATAAATTACTGATATTCAACCATTTTGGACCTGTAAAAAAAGGCTATTTCTTATGGTTCTAACTAATATATCAGGCAAAAGAAGAAACACAACAGAAATAAGGAAGAGGGGCACCTGGGTGGCTCAGTTAGTTGGACGTCTGATTCCTGATTTTGGTTCAGGTCATGATCCCAGGGTTGTGGAATCCAGCCCCAAAGCGGTGCTGAGCTGAGCTTAGATCCTGCTTAAGATTCCCTTTCCCTCTTCCTCTTCCTCTGCCCCTCCCTTGCATGCGTATGCATGCTTTCTCTCCCTAAAAAAGAAAGAAAAGAAAAGAAAGGAAGGAAGGAAGGAAGGAAGGAAGGAAGGAAGGAAGGAAGGGCTAGGTCAAATTTGCAGAAGTCTTTCACTCTGCCTTCTAAGGTTTATTTATATATATTACAGTATGGAGCACCTACTATGTGCCAGCCTACCATAGTTTGGTCAAATAGTGCATAGTGTCAGAGAAGACAGTGTCATGGTTCAGCTGTGAAATGGGACAGGGATAAGAAGCACCAGGCCTTCCATGTATAGCTTTTCTGAATTGCTTTTGTTAAATCATGAAATTCCAGTGTTGGAAAGGGACATTGGAGGACATTTAGTCTCAGGCAGTAAATACAGAACGAGAGACAATTTCTTAGGATATAGATTTTTTTTGTAATAAATGAGGTAATAAAGTTACTGTTGATCACTGACCCTCTAAAACAATGAAACCAAAGGGCAATCCTTCTTGACTATTAAAAGCCTTCTCTCAGAGGAGCTATAATTGAGTTAATGGATACAGAACTAGATTTATTCTCTGTGGAAGCTATAAAAATGCAGTAAAAATAATTGTTTTACATTTGTAGAGAGCCCTATAGGTTATAAAGCTCTTTTCAGTAGCAATAATTATGTTTTACATTTGTAGGAAAACTTACAGTTTATAAAGCTCTTTGACTCACAAGACTTTATTTGATCTTTCTCAAAATTATATGAAGTACATAAGCAGGTATTACCTCCACTGTAAAAGCATTTCATTTTAACATAATTTCAGTCTTAAAGAAAAGTCGTGGTAGTATATGGAATTTGCATAGACCCTACACGCAGATTCTCCAACTGTTGACATTTAACTACATTTGCTTTATATTTGTTTGTCTGTTTTCTGAACTATTTGAAAGTTGTAACCTTTTACCGCTAAATATTTCAATGTGTATTTTCTAGAAACAAGCATATTCTTTTATACAACCACCATATAAATTTTAAAATAAAGACATTAATATCAATATAATTCTGTTAGCTAGTTTACAGGCATTATTCAAATTTTGACAATTATCCCAGTAGTACCATCTATAGAAAAAGAAGAAACTGCGCTGAAGGCTCAGAGCCTGGAGACTGCTTCAGATTCTGTGTCTCTGTCTCTGTCTCTCTGCCCCTCCCCTGCTCATGCTCTGTCTCTCTCTCAAAAATAAATAAACATTAAAAAAATTAAAAAAGAAAAAGAAAATTTGAAATCGTAGATTTCATTCAGTTTTCATGTCTCCTGTGTTCAAGTCCTCAGTTTTCGTTATCTTTCATGACTCTGGGTTTTTTTTTTTTAATGATTATTAATTTTTGCAGGAGGGAGAGAGAGACAGAGCATGAGAGAGCGGGGAGGAGCAGAGAGAGAGGGAGACACAGAATCTGAAATGGGCTCAAGGTTCTGAGCTGTCAGCACAGAGCCGGACTCAGGGTCTGAATTCACAAATTGCGAAATCATGACCTGAGCCGAAGTCAGATGCTTAGCTGAATGAGCCACCCAGAAGCCCCGACTCTGGCATTTTTATGAGTACAGGCTAGTTATTTTGTACAATATCCCTTAATCTGAGTTTTTCTATTTTATTTCCATTTTTTTAAGTGAGGAAAATGAGACCCAAAGTTTGAAAGACGTAAATAAATGGAGGAGGTAAGACTCAAATTTGGGTCTTTGATTTCAATATAATTGCCCTCTACGGTACTTCCAAAATAATAACTTAGTTCACTTAGATATATGTGAACTTACTTGTATTACTTATAACTTACTTACTTATATGTAGAACTTACTTTTGCATAAATTATGATATTCGATCAAGACAGATGTTCAAACACTGGCTGACTTGTTTGCCTTGACTATTTGCCAGTTAATTTAAGCTTTGAATGGGGAGTGGGGAGTGGGTAGTGATTTTCAGATTGTTCTGCAGAGGTGCATTAAGGCTAAGAGAACAGGGCTTCAGGTTCCCAGACCAATTTCATTAGGACAGAACCACTGTATTTTCTCTGTTGATTATATTTACAATTTCATTTTTTAAAATGTTTATTTATATAACACTGGGCTCTAACTCACGAGCTGTGAGATCATGACCTGAGCTGAAGTTGGACGCCCAACCAACTGAGCCACTCAGGTTCCCCTCAACTTCATTTTTTAAAAAAGGATACTTTTTCTAAGATTTTGAAAAACATTAAATGAGATGATCCTTAAGCTTATTTCAAACAGTACTGAATGGAATAATGGAAGAATAGGTAAGAGAAGTAGAGGTAGAGACCTATCCGTTGTTAAGCAAGAGGAAGAAAAAGAAAAAAAAACCAAATTACTAAAATTACTTCAGAAAAAGCATTTCCAAAAATTTAATAAACTTTAAAATAATGCTCCTAGGATGTTACATTAAGAACAGTGTCTATCCTTCTACAGCTTAAGTTCTGATATCAGTTCAGACAGATACTAAATTCCAGTTCACATGTTGCTTCCTCCATGAAGTCTTCCTGGTGACTCTTTGGAAGTAACATCTTCATTCACCTCAAATTCCATTATCTGGACCTCTTATCATTCGTATTTTTAGACTGTGTAGTAGTTATTTCTGTATATATCTTATTTCCCTACTACACTGTAAGTTCCTTAAGAGTAGGTACTGTTTTGGGGCGCTTGGGTGGCTCAGTCTGCTAAGAGTCCGACTTCAGCTCAGGTCACAATCTCACGGTCTGTGAGTTCAAGCCCTGCCTCGGGCTATGGGCTGATGGCTCAGAGCCTGCTTCCGATTCTGTGTCTCCCTCTCTTTCTGCCCCTCCCCCGTTCATACTCTGTCTCTCTGTCTCAAAAATAAATAAACATTAAAAAAATTTTTTTAAAAAAGAGTAGGTACTGTTTTTCATTCTCTTTGTATTCTCTACAGTTCCTTGCATGTTATTTTGCACATAATAAATGTTCATAAATACTTGTTGAATGAATGCAATACAACCAGTCCCTTCTTTATTTGGGAAAATAAAATGAAAACACTGTCATATGAGAGAGGCATTCAACTTGTTTTTTGTGGTCTCAAAGAATGAATAAAGAAGGACAAACGTTTGATATAGAAGCACTTTCTTCCAATTAAAGTCAAAAAATAGATTTGCTGACTTGTGAGACAAGGTTTCTTACCTTGTGTGGTTTCTACTAGCAGAAATGGAATGATTGTTATTTTTAAAAAATTTTAAATGTTTATTCACTTCTGAGAGAGAGAGAGAGAGAGAGAGAGAGAGAGAATGAGCAGGGGAGGGGCAGAGAAAGAGGGAGACACAGAATCTGAAGCAGGCTCTAGGCTCTGAGCTGTCTGCACAGAGCCAGACACGGGGCTCAAACGCACAAACTGCAAGATCATGACATGAGCCAAAGTCGGAGGCTCAACCGACTGAGCCACCCAGGCGCCCCAGAAATGGAATGATTATTGAAGATGCATAAAGTGTAATCTTACTCAGCTCTGAAAGTCTCTTGGTGGCCAGAGCATTAACTCTGAAGCCAGACCACCTGAGTTCAAAGTTGGGGCTAAGTCACTTACTATCTGGGTGGGTTTTTGGTAAACCACTAAATCTCTGTGCCTGTATCTGCAAATTGGGGATAATTTATGTGATTCTAAGATAAAATTATTTTAACATTTCTGAAATCAGGGTGCTTATTTCAATTAATGTCACCCAGATGGCAATTGTGACATAATTGTCAGTTCATATTGTTCATACTTGAAATGAACTATATGCAATCTTAGTACACCAGATGTGTCTTTCGAAAGATTACAGTATAAATTGGCATTGAAACTAAACATTTTTGTACATGCAAAAAGGCAAGGAAACAGAGTAATGGGGTGTAAATTTCATATTAGTGAGCAAGTATTTATCATTAATTGTAAATTTTTTCTTTTCCTTCTTAATGGTAAATAAAATAATGGTAAGTCTTTTTTTTAATTTTTTAATGTTTATTTTTTGACAGACAGAGAGAGAAAGAGAGAGAGAGAAGGAGAGAAGGAATGGGGCAGGGGCAGAGAAAGAGAGGGAGACACAGAATCTGAAGCAGGCGCCAGGCTCTGAGCTGTCAGCACAGAGCCCGACGCGGGGCTCGAACTCAGAACTATGAGATCATGACCCGAGCCAAAGTCAGAAGCTTAACCAACTGAGCCATCCAGGCACCCCAAATAATGGAAGTCTTAAACTTGACATCTTAGATCCAGTGAATCTGTTATCTCACTGGTTATCTCCTGAGGTTTTTGTAAAGGTTGTAAGATTAAACATGTTAATACATGTAAACTGCTTAGAACAGAGCCTGGGACAAAGTTAGCACCATATAAGTACTATAGTTATTATATATTTTATCTATGTAGTCACCATTAATTTTAAGAGTTGCACTCTCGAAACCAGCTTCTAATGGGATGTCATAAGTGATAAGGTCATGGGGATTGCAAAAGAAAAACTAGGGGTTTCTTCAAGGTGAAAATATAGCTTTGGAAATTAGGAATTAATGCCCTTCAAGTAGAGGAAAGTCTCTGATAATACAATAAGTTCCTGTAGAGCCCCTGTAGAGCTCCTGTAGAGCCTCATTAAACTTTTTTCAATGAAAATGAAGAGTCTGGAGACAAAGACAACAGGTTGTGGTGGTAGCTCCTGCCTTATCTCTCTTTCACACTCTACAGTGTCTGTGCTGTCCATTTCCCAAGGCATAGCTGCCTTTTTGAGATTTCTACTTCTTACCGTCTCAGAAATTTCACGGCCTTTCTTCTGTGTTGGGTTCTGTTTCCTAAATCCTATGCCTTCCTCTTTCTTAGTTTTGTTTTACATTTTGATGGAGATAGTCTTCTCTCCCTGCTGAGAAAAGGTGGGCAACAAGTGAAAAAAAATTTTTCTGAAGATATGTTTGTCTAAAAATATCCTTGCTTTTGGGATGCCTGGGTGGCTCAGTTGGTTAAAGTGACTTTGGCTCAGGTCATGATCTCACAGTTATGAGTTCAAGCCCCACCTTGGCCTCTGTGCTGACAGCTCAGAGTCTGAAGCCTGCTTCAGATTCTGTCTCCCTCTTTCTGCCCCTCCCCTGCTTATAGTTCGTCTCTCTCTCAAAAATAGATAAACATTAAAAGAATTTTTTAAATAAAAATATCTTTACTTTTACTCTCAGTTTATTGATAATTTGGGTATTGAATTCTAGGTTGGAAATTGTTTTCCTTCAGAATTTTGAAGGCATTGCTTTAGTGTCTTTTAACTTCTATTGCTGTGCTAGGGAAGTCCAATGTCATTCTGATTCCTGATACTTTTGATGTAGCTGGATACTTTATATGTAATGATACTTTTTTGGTTTTCATTCTGGATATTTTCATTTAAGATATTTCCTCCACCTCCTATGATCTAAAACTTCTCAGTGTAGCTCCTTTTTCTTCAAATATTTGTTTTTGTTTTATTATTATTATTATTTTAGTGTATTTATTTATTTTGAGAGAGAGAGAGTGTAAGCAAGCACATGTGGGAGAGGGGCAGAGAGAGAGAGGGAGACAGCGAATCCTAAGCAGGCTCAACACTGTCAGCACAGAGCCCATGGGGCTTGAATTCATGAACTGTGAGATCATGACCTGAGCCGAAATCAAGAGTTGGATGCTTGATCGATTGAGCTGCCCAGGTGCCCCTTTCAGTGTAGCTCCTTTTGAATTAATCATACCCAGCCCTAGAGTGGGTCCTTTCAGTTTGAAGATCTATGTCTTTCAGTTCTGAAAAGTTCTTCTGTGTTTTTTTTTTTTTTTTAATTTCTTCCTGGTGTTTTGTTACTCTCCTTTTCCAGAATAGCTATTCATCAGATATTGTATTTCTTTGATACTTTAATTATCTTACTGTCTATTATCCATTGTTTTGATCAATTGTCTGGAAAATTTCCTTGACATTATCTTCCACACTTATTAGCGAGGTGTTTATGCTAGCTGTCATATTTTTAATTTTTAAGATCTTTTTAAATGTATCTTTCTTTTTCCTAGAACATACTATTCCCTTCATGAATACAGTATCTTGTTATCTGAGAATATTATTTATGTTTTTTTTTGAAAAAAGTATTTTTATTTTAAAGTATTTTTATGCCTTGTCTCTTGGGTAGCTTTTGCATTTGTTTGGATAGCTTTTTTTTTTTTTTTTTTTAATTTTTTTTTTTTCAACGTTTATTTTATTTTTTGGGACAGAGAGAGACAGAGCATGAACGGGGGAGGGACAGAGAGAGAGGGAGACACAGAATCGGAAACAGGCTCCAGGCTCTGAGCCATCAGCCCAGAGCCTGACGCGGGGCTCGAACTCACGGACCGTGAGATCGTGACCTGGCTGAAGTCGGACGCTTAACCGACTGCGCCACCCAGGCGCCCCTGGATAGCTTTTATGTCAAAGATATTCCTTGGATCCTTTACTGCTCTCACATTTAAGAATGAGGTATTAATCAGTTCACTGGAAACTTTTGAAGGTATGCAATTGATTTGCTTCATTGTAGCCAAGCTTTTAAAAGTTATTTTATTTTAATTAAAAAAGTTTAATTGTGGGGCACCTGGGTGGCTCAGTCGGCTGAGTGTCCGACTTCAGCTCAGGTCATGATGTCACAGCTTGTGAGTTCAAGCCCCGTGTCGGGCTCTGTGCTGACAGCTTGGAGCCTGGAGCCTCCTTCAGATTCTGTGTCTCCCTCTCTCTCTGCCCCTAACCCATTCACATTCTGTCTCTGTCTCTCTCAAAAATAAACATTAAAAAACATTTAATTGTGGTAAAATACACATAATATAAAATTTGCCATCTTTATCATTTTTAAGTGTACAGCTCAGTAGTATTAACTACACTCACATTATTGTACGACCAGTCTCCAGAACTCTTATCCTCTTGCAAAACTGAAACTCAATATCCATGAAATAACAACTCTCCATTTCCCCCTTTTCTCTCCCCTGGTAACACTCTTCTACTTTTTGTCTTTATGAATTTGACTACTTCAGGTATCTCCCATAAGCAGAATCATACAGTATTTGTCTTTTTGGGATGGGCTTAATTCATTTAACATAATGTCCTTAAATTTCACCTATATTGTACTATGTGTCAGAATTTACTTTTTTTTTTTTTTTTTAAGTAAGCTTCATACCCAGCATGGACTACAACATGACCTGAGATCAAGACCTGAGCTGAGATCAAGAGTAGGTCGCTTAACAAATTGAGCCACCCAAGTTCAATTGGTTACCTTAGAATTTACTTCCTTTTTAAGACTGAATCATATTCCTTTGTATGTATTTGCCACATTTTGCTTATCCATTCAGCTGTCAGTGGACACGGGTTGCTTTCTCCTTTTGTCAATTGTGAATAATGTTGCTATGAACATGGGTGTACAAATATCTCTTTAAGACTATGCTTTGGGGGCACCTGGGTGGCCTGGTTAAGTGACAGACTCCTGATTGCAAACTCACAGTTTGTGAGTTTGAGCCTATTTCTGTGCTGACAGCATGAAACCTGCTTGGGATTCTCTTTCTGCCATTCCCCTGCTTGCACACATGCACTTTCCCAAAAATAAATAAACATTAAAAAACAGAAGACTATGCTTTCAATTCTTTAGGGTATATGCCTGGAAGTAGAACTGCTGGATCATATGGTAATTCCATTAATATTTTGAAGAATGACTATACAATTTTCTGTAGTGTTTGCCCCATTTTACATTCCCACCAATAGTGTACAGGGGTTCCAATTTTTCTACCTTTTCATCAATACTTGGTATTTTCTATTAAAAAATTTTTAATGTTTATTTATTTTGAGAGAGACAGAGTGTGAGCAGGGGAGGAGCAGAGAGAGAGGGAGACAGAGAATCCAAAGCAGGTTTGAGGCTCTGAGTTGTCAGCACAGAGCCCGACACATGGCTTGAACCCATGAACCATGAGATCATGACCTGAGCCAAAGTTGGACACTCAATCAACTGAGGCACCCAGGTGCCTCAGTATTTTCTATTTTTAAAATTACTATTAGCTATCCTACTGGATGCAGGTAAGCTGTTTTATATGTATAGTTTGGGACTCTGCTTTTTCCACAGGAAAGGATCTTGAACATTTTTGCATGTCAATGGACATTTTTCTAAACATGATTTATTTTTTATTTTTATTTTCTTAAAGAGAAAGAGACAGAGCACAAGCTGATGAGAGGGGCAGAGGGAAAGAGAGAGAATCTCAAGCAGCCTCCACCTTGGGACCCTGACCTGAGCTAAAATCGAGTCTGATGCCCAACTGACTGAGCCACAGAGGTGCCCCTCAAAACATGATTTTTAATGGTTGTATTATTATTATTATTTTTAATTTTTTTAATGTTTATTTATTTTTGAGAGACAGAGACATGGCACGAGTGGGGGAGGGGCAGAGAGAGAGAGGGAGACACAGAATCCTAAGCAAGCTCCAGGCTCTGAGCTGTCAGCACAGAGCCCGACCCGGGGCTCCAACTCACCAGCCATGAGATCATGACCTGAGCCAGAGTTGGAAGCTCAGCTGACTGAGCCACCCAGGCGCCCCATTCATGGCTGTATTATTGAACAGATCCTATAATGTGGTATTTTAATTTGTTTCCAGTAATTTTTAGGGTAGAAATCTTTGTGTACATCCCTGATATTTTCTTTAGTTGATAAGGTCCTGGAAGTTGAATTCCTGGGTCAGAGGGTATATATTTTCAATATATATTGCCAGTTTTCTTTCCTGAAAGGTTGCATCAGTTTATATTCCTATTAGCAGTGTAAGAGTATCACCTACACTGAATATTAACAGACAACATTAATTAATTAATTTTAATTTGAGAGAGAGAGAGAGAGGAAGAGGGGCAGAGGGTGAGAGGGAGAATCTTAAGCAGGCTCCATGCTCAGCGTGGAGCCAACGTGGGGCTCTATCCCATGACCCTGGGATCATGACCTGAGCTAAAATCAAGAGTCCAAACCAACAGACTGAGCCACCTAGGCACCCCATTTGCCTGTTATTCTTTTTTTTTTTTTTAATTTTTAAATGTTTATTCATTTTTTTTTTAATATTTTTTTAACGTTTATTTGAGACAGAGAGGCAGAGCATGAACGGGGTTGGGTCAGAGAGAGAGGGAGATACAGAATCGGAAGCAGGCTCCAGGCTCTGGGCCATCATCAGCCCAGAGCCCAATGCGGGGCTCGAACTCACGGACCGTGAGATCGTGACCTGAGCTGAAGTCGGACGCTTAACCAACTGAGCCACCCAGGTGCCCCAAATGTTTATTCATTTTTGAGAAACAGGGAGAGACAGAGTGTGAGTGGCGAGGGACAGAAAGAGGGACACACAGAATCCGAAGCAGGCTCCAGGCTCTGCGCTGTCAGCACAGAGCCCCACGCAGGGCTGAACCCATGAACGGGGAGAACATGACCTGAGCTAAGTCGGAGGTTTAACTGAGGTTTGACTGAGCCACAGGCTCCCCTGTCTGTTATTCTCTTTTCTTTTCTTTCTTTCTTTTTCTTTTTCTTTCTTTCTTTCTTTCTTTCTTTCTTTCTTTCTTTCTTTCTTTCAAGTTTATTTATTTTGAGAGAGAGATAGAGAGAGAGAGAGTGTAAGCAGGGTAGGTGCAGAGAAAGAGGGAGAGAGACAATCCAAGAATCCCAAGCAAGCTCCAACCTCTCAGTACAGAGCAGGAGGCGGGGCTGGAACTCATCAACCATGAGATCATGACCTGAGGCAAAATCAAGAGTCCTAGGCTTAAGTGACTGAGCCACACAGGTGCCCCACGTCATTCTTGAGTTGTTAGAACTTTTTATACACAAGCTCTCTTTGCCATTCATGATAGTCCTTCTTTTTCTTATTTACTTCTAAAGTTTATTTTATTTTCAACTTCCAGAAGTTTAAAAAGTTTATTTGGTTACATTTGTTCATCTTTTACCTTACAATTTCTCATTTTATACTTAGAAAACCCTTCTCCATTCTGAGGTCGGATGCTCATCTCTATATTTTTTACTTTGTTTTATGTGTATCTCTGTGTTTAGCATTTCACTCTTGAATTAATTGTAATTGATTTTATTGTACGTTTTGATAAGAAATCTAACCCAGACAGTTAACTAATCGTCCCAGCACCGTTTTAAAAGTAAACCATTCCTTTCTTGGTTAATTTGAAATGCTCCCTTTACCAAATACATTGTTTATGCATTCGGTCTGATTCTAGACTTTTTACTCAGCTTCCCATGGTGTTACTAGGAAGAGTGAGTAGTCATTCAGGAAATGACTAGATGTATTGCCCTGGAGTATTGTTGCTCAGGTAATGAACCGTCTGGTTAAAAGGAGTGTATTGAAACAACCAATTTGAAAATGTATGAGAATGATTTTGTTGGAGTTCTTAAGTAATTAAGACGGGCTTGTGATGACTAAACATTTTAATCTTGTTTTTGAACATTTCTGACAGGATGTGCAGTCATCACCCAGTTGCAAGGCACAGTTCCAAGGGCCATTCTAAAGAACTCCCTTCCCCCATGTCGCCATACTGTCACTTCCCTCCGGTCCCAGCTAATTTAAGAAGCCATCAGGTGATGAGCGGGTGTGTGCGGAGGTGGCAGTAGATGAAGAAGGCTTAGTGAGCAAACATGTCCACACTGCCTCGGTTTGCTGTTCCTTTCTGGGGTGGAATCTATGAAGGGCTCTGATGACCATTCTTAATAAGACTTAAAAGCATGTTTTTCTTATCCTGCACAATCCCTCGCGTGCACGGCCGGGTACTGAGAAATTCCTACTCCGCCCAGTCGCCTCATTCTATCTGGATTGGGTTTGTTGAGGTCTTTCATGAAGGCGCTGGAATGCCCCACGTGAGTTCACCCGGCCCACTAGGGGGCAGCCGAGACCTGGGCAGCTGCAAGAATTACAGGCAGCCGCAGGGATAAATGGAGGCAGAGGGAGTGACGCGAGGAGTGGTTTTGCACATCGAGGTCAGCGTCGTGCTTCCAGCTTGCTTTACGGCTTCGGCAGATTGCTTTGCGGCTCTTCTCCCCTTCCCCGCCTTGATTTACGGCTCCTCCTCCTGTCCTTCCCCGCCCAGGGCTCGCTCTTGATTTGGACCTTCTTCCCAGGGTTCTTTGGCACTGCTTTCCCAGTCTCCTCTGCGCGGCTCTATCTAAACTAGGTTCCCTTTGTACATAGCGTAGACCGAGCTCCCTGCGTGCACCGCGCGCTGCCAGAAGCGCGTAAGTGAGGAGGGAGGGGGGAACGGCCCAGTTGGGGTGGTTCCGGCTGGGGACTGTGGATCGTGGGGCGTCGCAGGTTCTGAGCAGATCGCTTGGGGCGGCGGTTGAGCTCTTCCTGGCCACGGCAGAGTGATCCTGTGTCCCGAGGCCTGTACTAATTAGTACAGTAGGGGTCAGGATCACGGCTTGCTGAGAGTGTGGTTAGGAGGGACAGGGGCACAGGAAACTTGGACCAACACTACGAGACGCCACGACGGGGGTGCAGCAGCGTACTGTTAATTGTGGCGGCCCCCTGCACGGCGCGAGAGCTCCAGAGGCTGCTTATTGACCGGAGTGAAGGGTGCTGAAGTTTGTGTCGGTAGCTGCACGGAGTTGGGATGAATATCAGGAGGGAAGGAATTATCCATTTTAAAGAATTTCATACTCAAGTTTAGCCGCATATTTAGCCTTTATAGATTTTTTTTTTTAATTGAGATACAATTCACATACGATTACATTTCATCCATTTAAACAGTTAGGTGGTTTTAGTATATTCACAGGGCTTTGCGACCATCACCATTGTCTAGTTCCAGAACATTTTTATCACCCCCCAAAGAAACCCACAACTCATTAGCGGGCACTTCTCATTTGCTCCTATCCTCACCCCAGTAATCATCTTTTTGCCTTTGAATTTGCCAATTCTAGATATTTCACAGAAGTGGAATCCTACAGTTTTTGTTTTTTTGTATGATGGGTTTATTTCACGTAGCATAATGTTTTGAAGGTTCATGCATGTTCTAGCCTGTGCCCGTTCTTCGCTCTTTTTTATGGTTGAGTAACAATCTGTTGTAGGGATATTCCACATTTTGTTTGTCCATTTAGTTAATGGACATTTGAGTTTTTTGTACTTCTGCATTACTTTTGCATTACTAGACCTTTTTCCTCCATACAAATCACAGTTTGAGTCACATTTTTGAACTAAATTCTCATAAGCCAGCATTATTTAACTCCGGGACTGGCTCAGATATTTTAGTGGCCTTGGGTCTGGGATCTTTTAGGGAAGTTTGTCTTTTTAAAGTCTTGTCTCTTAGACCACTAACTGTAGTGAAAGCAGAGAAATATTTCTGTTTCTGTGTGATGTGTGCCATGACCTGTTGTTACCTTGTGATACGAGCTGGGTGTAGCTGGAGATGAGTATGAAAAATATAACTGAGCTAGCTGTGGGAGAGAAGTTTTATGTCAAAACAAAAACCCTGTTCAGTCCTCATTATTCATGGAATGTGTTTTGGGGAATTCACCTACTCACTAAAATTTCTTTGTAACCCCTAATTCAACACTCACGGTGCTTTTAAGTATATTTAGTGTCACATTTTTCTCATTTTCATACTTTTTGTTAGCGATTTCAGTTTGGAATGGCCTCCAAGCATATTGCTGAAGTGCTGTCTAGCATTACCAGTGTAAGAAGCCTGTGATGTCTCACAGAGAAAGGAAAGCTTCCTTTAGATAAGCTTGTTCAGGTAGGAGTTATATGCTGCTGGCTGTGGGTTCAATGTTAAGGAGTTAATATGTATTGAATAAGGTATCTTTCAACAGAAACACACATCAAACAAGATTATGTATTGACTGATGTAAGAAAATATTGTGACCAGAGGCTCACAGGAACCTAATCTTGTGTTTCTCCTAGGAGTAGTGGTTTGGTATTTGATAATTTGGGGTTCATGGCGACTTTATAGACTACCTTGAATAATGAGAATTGCCTGTATAACCAATTTCATTATTGGCTCACTAATGCCAATTATCGGTAATTAGTATATGGCTCTTTTTTTTTTTTTTTTTTTTTTTTTTTTTAAATTTTTTTTTTCAACGTTTTTTATTTATTTTTGGGACAGAGAGAGACAGAGCATGAATGGGGGAGGGTCAGAGAGAGAGGGAGACACAGAATCGGAAACAGGCTCCAGGCTCCGAGCCATCAGCCCAGAGCCTGACGCGGGGCTCGAACTCACGGACCGCGAGATCGTGACCTGGCTGAAGTCGGACGCTTAACCGACTGTGCCACCCAGGCGCCCCAGTATATGGCTCTTTTGCTCTTGAATGGCTGAGTGTGGATTACAGTGCAATATGTGCTTTGATGTATGTCTAAAAGGCTGTAGGAACATAGATTAATTCTTAGAGTGTAAGGTGCATAAAACTTGAAAGAACAGACAACATTTGAAGTTTCACAAATATAGCAGCATGTACATAAATGAAAATAAAAGAAAAAGCCTTAATACCCAATCCTGCTGTTCTTATCCCTTGGAATCAGAACCTCCCTCATCACTAAGTTCTGTCAATTCTGCCTCCTGAAAACCATATCCAGAGTCCATCCTTTCTCAACATTTCCATGATTTTCCTTTATCATTTTTTCTCTGGACTGTGGTAACATAAACTTCTAACTGATCTCTTCCTCAGTTATTCACTGTTGACAAAGAAGAGATTTCAGAGACTTAACTGACTTAGTTTAAAATTTCCATTGCTCTCCCATGGTTTACAAGCTAATGTTTAAGCTTTTTTTTTTTTTTTTTTTTTTGAGAGAGAGTGTGTGCGTGCACAAGTGGGAGAGGGGCAGAGGGAGAGAGAGAACCTTTTTTTAAAAAAAAATATTTATGTATTTATTTTGAGAGAAAGAATCTTAAGCAGGCTCCACGCCCAGCGCAGAGCCGAAATCAAGAATTGGAAGTTGAACCAACTGAGCCACCCAGGCACCCCAATGTTTCAAGTTTTTTAAGGTGGCTTACAATACCCTTCATGATCATGCCCTGCCTGTCCAGTCTTTAATAAAGATGAGAAAAAGTCAGACAAAAGAGAAAAATTTCCATATGTAACATTCCTCATTCCCTCTTACTCCTTCCTCCCTCCTTTCGTGTATAATTAGAAATGCTTTTAGGTGAAAAGGAAGTGGATAAGAATAAAAACATTCTTGCTAATCTCGTTGACCTTCTTAATATCTCTCCAATTCATCCATTTCTTGCTCACAGCCCCTGCCCTGGTTCAAGCTCTTTCCCTTTCCGTCCCACAAATCTTTTCTTGGCCATATGTGTTTATTTCTCTCAGAAACCATCTTTCAGAAGAATTCTTGGGTCATATGGCAGATGCATGTTTAATTTCTAAAGAAATTACCAGTTTTATTTCCAAAATTATAAAACTTTAAGGCTTGTAGAAGAAAATATAAAAGCATATCTTCATGACCTGGGGGTGTGTAGAGGTTTCTTAGACAAGACTTAGAAAGCAATCCCCACTTAAAAAAAAAAAAAAAAGACAAATATGATTACATCAAATTTAAAACTTCTCATCAAAGACAACTCTATGAAAATGAATAGGCAAGTACCTACACCTACCTAACAGGACTGATCTCCAGGGCACATAAAGGGCCATTTAGGATTCAAGGCCTGGGGATAATCTTCTGTGGCTGCTGCTCTACCCTCTGAACCTGAGGCTCCATCTTCAAGTCATTATTCTTTTTTCTTGAAGGGTGGCATGTGCTTACAGCTGAATAGTTTTACCAGTTTGTTTCTAGTCAACAGTGTATGAGAATTCCAGTTGCTTCACATCCTTGCCAACTTTTGGTGCTGCAATCTTTATTTTTAGCCATTCTGGAGGGTACAGAGGGGTGTGTCATTATGGTTTTAATTTTAGTCCTTGATTACTAATGCTGTTGAACACTTTCCTGTGCTTATTGACATTTGTATATCTTTCTTTGTTAAGTGCCTGCTCAGATTTTGACCACTTAAAATTGGGTTATTGGTCTTTATTATTGAGTTGTAGGAGTTATATCTTTTTCTTTTTTATATCCTGGATGTCAGTCTTTTGTGGTTGCCTATTCATTTTCATAGAGTGTCCTTTGATAAGCACAGCATTACGTTTTGATGTAGTCACGTTTATCATTTTTTTCTTTTATAGTTATAGCTTTCTGAGTCCTAAGAAATCTTGACCACCTCTAGGATGTAAAGATATAGTCATATATTTTGTTCTAGAAATTTTATAGTTGTAGCTTTTTTTTTTAATTAAAAAATTTTATTTATTTTTTGGGAAAAGATTTTTAAAATTTTTATTTGAAGATAGTTGACACACAACATTACATTAATTTCGGGTGTATGACATAGTAATTCAATATCTGTGTATGTTATGCTGGCCTCACCACAAGTGTAGCTACCATCTGTCACCATACAACACTATGATAACATCATTGACTGTATTCTCTATGCTGTGCCTTTTATTCCCGTTGCATGACTGCAAGTCTCTATTTTCTACTCCTTTCACTCATTTTGACTATCCTCCCAACTCCCTTCCTCTGGCAACCATATAGGTCTGATTCTGTTTTGTGTTTGTTTATGTATTCATTTGTTTATTCTATATATTACTGAAATCATACGACATTTGTCTTTCTCTGACTAAATTATTTCAGTTAGCGTTATACTCTCTAGATCCATCCATGTTGTTGCAAATGTCAAGATTTCAATCCTTTTTCATTTTATCTATTCATCTATTGATGGATGTTTAGACTTCTTCCATATCTTGGCTTTTTAAAATAATGTTGCAATAGGGGCGCCTGGGTGGCTCAGTTGGTTAAGCGCTGACTTCAGCTCAGGTCACGATCTTGTGGTCTGTGAGTTCGAGCCCCGCATCGGGCTCTGGGCGGATGGCTCGGAGCCTGGAGCCTGCTTCCAGTTCTGTGTCTCCCTCTCTCTCTGCCTCTCCCCGTTCATGCTCTGTCTCTCTCTGTCTCAAGAATAAATAAACATTAAAAAAAAAAAAATTAAAAAAAAAAAAATAATGTTGCAATAAACATAAAGCTGCATATATCTTTTCAAATTAGTGTTTTCATTTTTTAAGGAGGGGTGAACACCCAGTAGTTTAATTATTGGATTATATGTTATTTCTATTAAAATTTTTTTTATTTTCCTTTTTTTTTAATGTTTATTTAAAAAAAATTTTTTTTAATCTTTTTTTATTTTTGAGAGAGAGAGAGAGAGAGAGACAAAGTGTGAGCAGGGGAAGGGCAGAGAAAGAATCTGAAGCAGGCTCCAGGTTCCGAGCTGTCAACACAGAGCCCCACGTGGGGCTTGAACTCACGGACTGTGAGATGATGACCTGAGCTGAAGTTGGATGCTTAATCGACTGAGCCACCCAGGTGCCCCTATAGTTGTAGCTTTTTAAAAATTTTTATTTATTTATTTTGTGAGTAGAGGAGAGAGAGATGGGCAGAAAAGGGCAGAGAGAGAGAGGAAGAGAGAGGATCCCAAGCAGGCTCCATGTGCTATCAGCGTAGAGCCCGATGTAGGGCTCAAACTCACAAACCGTGAGATCATGATCTGAACTGAAATCAAGAGTCAGATGTTTAACCAGCTGAGCCACTCAGGTGCCCCTGTAGTTGTAGCTTTTATATTTAGGCCTATGATTTGTCTCTGGTTTTTGTGAATGGTATAAAAAATATTTTGTGAAAACTATGAACATTTTTCCCCATAGAGATATTCAGTTGTCAGATCATTTGTTGAAAATGCCATTGCATTACATTTGTACCTTTCCGATTGGGATTGCATTCTTTTTTTTTTTTTTTTTTTAACTTTATTTTATTTTTGAGACAGAGAGAGACAGAGCATGAATGGGGGAGGGGCAGAGAGAGAGGGAGACACAGAATCGGAAGCAGGCTCCAGGCTCCAAGCCATCAGCCTAGAGCCCGACTCGGGGCTGGAACTCACAGACCGCGAGAGCATGACCTGAGTCGAAGTCGGACGCTCAACCGACTGAGCCACCCAGGCGCCCCGGGATTGCATTCTTGTGACTGTTTGAGTGGTGGTTGGTTTCTGGGCTTTTTTTCCTGTTCCACCGATCAATTCTTATGTCAGTTTTAATTCTATTTTAATTACTGGAGCTTTTATAGTAAGTCATGAAGTCACATAGTGTAGGTCCTTCAACTTTGTTGTTTTTCAAGATTGATGTGGACAGTCTAATGCAGTTCCTTTGCATTTTCCATATAAATATTAGAATCATTTTATCAATTTCTACAAAAAAGTCTGTGAGGAATTTGACTGGGATGGCATTTAATCTTTAGATCAATTTGGGAAAAATTAACATCTTAATGGTTATTGACTCTTGAAATCTATGAACATGGTACATCTCCCTTTTTACTTAGGTGTTAATTTTTTTTTAATACTGTTTGTAGTGTTCCAACAGGGAGGTCTTCTACACCTTTCCTTAAATTTATTCCTAAGTATGTCTTTTAAACTATTGTAAGGTGGAGACATCATTTTTATTATTATTTTGTATATGATGGGCCATTTTTCTTTGACTGCTTTCAAGATTTTCTCTTTATTTTTGGTTTTCAGCAATTTGCCTAGGGTGTGTCTAAGTGTGATTTTCTTTGTATTTATCCTGCTTGAGGTTTGCTGACCTTAAATGTATAAATATATGCGTGTCACCCAATTTAGGAAATTTCAAGCCATTCAAATTTTTGTTTGTTTTTGTTTTCCATTCTCTTTAATCCCTTCTTTTGAGACTTCCAATTATATCTGTGTTAGCTGTTTTTATATTATTCCACAGGACCCTGAGGCTCTTTCATTATTTTCAGTCTGTCTTTTTCTCCTCTTCAGATTGTATAATTCTATTGCACTGTCTTTAAGTTCATGGACTTTTTTTTATTTTGCATTTTGTGAACAACATTGGTTGTCAGGTGGTTTACAAGATTCCTATCAAGAATAGTTCCTATTCTTTTTTTTTAATTTTTAAAAAATGTTTATTTACTCTTGAGAGAAAGAGAGAGACAGACAGAGGCGTGAGCGGGGGAGGGGCAGAGAGAGGGAGACAGAATCCGAAGCAGGCTCCAGGCTCTGAGCTCTCAGTACAGAGCCTGATGCGGGTTTCAAACCCACAGACTGTGAGATCATGATCTGAGCTGAAGTCGGTCGCTTAACCGACTGAGCCACCCAGGTGCCCCAGTTTCTATTCTTTTGTAAGTGTAGTGAGTATGGTTTCTTTATTAGAAGGCTTTTTGGGAGGCATGATTATATGTCCCCTGACTTTTAAATATTCTCTTATCTTACAGGATCTGTCATCTGCCCTTTACGGCACAGTTTCAAGGGCACCTCTCATTCCTTTTTGCCCTCTTCTCTCCAGAAACACTGGCTTTCCAAGACTGCCTCCTTGAGTTGTGTATACCTTTTATTTCTGGACTGCTCTGACCTACCGAAACTCTTTGTTAGTATCTTCATACTAAAAGTGGGTTTTCTTTTCTGGGGAGCAATTTTAGTTCCATCTTATGCTCTCCATCCTCCTCTTTCTTGTATGCACTTCTCTTCCCACCTACATCTCACCTTACTTTCCTTGAAGGGTTATGATGAACATTTGAGAAATATCTCCACCAGAAATTGCTGGCATTTTGAAACTTGTAGTATTTTCAGTTTTCTTCTTTTCTTTTTCCTTCTCCTCTTCTTTCTTTTTTGCAGCATACCTTTATTTGGCAATCAACGATTAGTTGTCATTCACATTAACTGTAGATTTTTGAAAGTGGTGACAGGTACATAGGTCACCAACATATAGAGCTTGTTTGGTGAATCTTCATCCTCATTAACATTATCTGGACAACTGTATATGGATACAGTTTGGAACGTTACTTACTCCTTTGGCCCAGACAGCTTTGTTGAGCCTCATGTTAACATGCATATCTGGAGTTCCCATCTCCTTCATGGCAAATTTCCAGATCTCTTTGAGTGTCTGAGGGGCACACTTCCTGAAACCCAGTCCATGGATGTGCTTGTGAATGTTGATGATATTTTCTCTGGTCACTACCTCGTTGATGGCAGAATGATGGCAGAACGGCCCTTCTTCTCAACGCCCTTATTTGCAGGAGCCATTCTGCCGGGGCCCTGGTTTGAAAAGGAAGCTTCAGTCTTCTAATTATATTAGAAGATACAGGATATTTGTGTTTTTATTTGTTCCTCTTTTTTGATCTGCATTGGATGTATTGGGATATTTGGATTTATGTAGCTGCCATAACCTTGTCTATGCAGGAAGTCTTTCCTAACATTTTGTTTTGAAACATTTGAAGCCTTCAGAAAAGTTATACAAGGGAGGCCTGCGTATCCTTCACCTGGATTCATAAATTTGTTACTTCGATTTATCTTCCTCTCATTCTCTTTGCACATGCACACACACACATTTTATTCGTTGAATGATGTTTTATTAGTTGAATGACTTGAGAATAAGTTGCAAAAAGACATTGTGTGTCTTTAGTCTCTTAATCTAGAGGCATTCAGTAGCCTCTTTGTTTTGCTTTGTTTTGGTTTTTTGAGACATTGACATTGACATAGTTTGAGTCCAAGCCTTGTAGATTTCAACTTGTCTGATTATTTCCTCTTAGTTAAAGTCATGATTAAATTGGTAGAAATACTTTCTAAGTGATGTGACCTTTTCAGTGTATCCATCAGGAAGCTTATGATGTGATTATTACTGGTGACATTATGTTTGATTACCTAATTAAGGAAGCATCTGCCAGGTTTTTCCATTGTAAAGGTATCTTTTGCTCTCCCTACATTTTTCGCCAAATGTAGGTAGCTTGTCTGAGAGTAGAGCCCAGGATGTACTGGTAGAGCAGAGGGAAGTGAGATGGGAAAGAAAAGGCAGTCCACGGAGCATGCATGGTCAAGCCAGTCACCACCAGTGGTCAACCAAACCTAATTTGACTGGGGAACTTGAGCCAATGTAGAACTCACAGCTCAGTGTTATCTCACAAAGGGGGTAAGAAATCTAGGGTCCTTAAACACCAGCTCTAGTCAGTCACTGTTAGAGGGCTGCTCCCAGGGGCATCATTTCTCTGACACTTCTAGCTTAGCATGAACAGGTACAAAAATGGGCCCTGGATGCCAAAAAAGGCCTTCAGGTAAAGAGATACAAATGTTGGCATTTGGAAGTTAGGGCAGGGTGCACTACTGTGGTAAGAGCTGAAGGGATAATTAGCGGAGCATCCATGGTATCTCTATATCTGGGTATCCCAGAACCTAGAGCTTGAGACAAAAGCTTATGGGCTGTTATTTTTTCAGGAAGCAGAAGTAAGGAAAGGGGAATTGAGGAGAGGAGATTAAGTCGGTTCAAGAGTACATGTCCAAGCTGGCCACCGCTTGGTAACAAGGTACAACTGACTGGTTTCCTAAAGCTGTCTCTCAGGAGGATGTCTGAAGTACTGTGTCCCAGGACAATACACCCGAAGGAAGAAGAATTTCTCCCTCAGCTTCTGCATCTTATTGGTAAAAGGTTTGCCCCTGGTATATTAACTCCCTCAAACTTCAGGTTGTACATGTATGGACATCAGGTGGACCCCACAGGTTCTCACACCTCAAAGGCAAGAGGGAGGCCAGGGGTGGGAGTGAGAGGCATTACCATGAGCAGGAAGTAAGGGACCAGTGGTTGTACCTATGTGCATTCATTTAAAACTCATGCCCATTTGTTCCACCTAATGACAACCAGGGTGGAAAAACTGATCAAAGGCCTCAGAGACAGGCAAGGCCGAGAAGATTTGAGGTGCAGGATAAGATATGCTTCCCAGACTTGATTCTCCTTTTGTTTAACAAATATGCACATACACATGTACACATTAAACATACATATAAACTTGGGGCAGCTGTGGGACTCCCTTGGTTAAGCATCTGACTCTTGGTTTCGGCTTGGGTCACGATCTCACAGTTTATGAGTTTGTGCCCCTCATTGGGCTCCGCACTATAAGCATGAAGCCTGCTTGGGGTTCATGCTCTCTCCCTCTCCCTCTCCCTCTCTCTCAAAATAAATAAATAACTGTAAGGGGCGCCTGGGTGGCTCAGTCAGTTAAACATCCGACTTTGGCTCAGGTCATGATCTCAGGTTCGTGGGTTCGAGCCCTGCATTGGGCTCTGTGCTGATAGCTTAGATCCTGGAGCCTGCTTCAAATTCTGTGTCTCCCTCTCTCTCCATCTCCTCATGCTCTGTCTCTCTCTCAAAAATAAATAAACATTAAAAAAAAATTTAAACATAATACAAACTCAATCACATATAAAAAAAGTCATCTGTTGGTGGGGATCCAGCCAAATTTTACTTCCTTATTTTTTAATAGATGTTTCTACAATAAAGATATTTTAATTTTATAATGGGAAAATGGTTGTGGACAGTTTTAGAAAAGGTAAGTTGTTCCCCCCCCCCCCCCCCCCCCCCCCCGAAGAAGTAACTGGAAAAAATGTAAGAAAAATGATTCCATGTTTTACTTTATGGGCAGGGACGAAGTTGTCCTTTTCTGTCATAAGAGGTTGAATCTTTTAAGATATTGTTTAGAAAAGTATCAAGTTGCTTTTTAAGTGTGAGAAGTGTAACTCTTGCCTTATAAAGTTAGTTTGTAAAAAATTAAAAAATATGCTTTGTCTGCATATCCTACATTATGTATTTAATCACTCACCAAACCCTCCCTTCCTAGCCCTGCGTGAGCAAGGTTCCATGCTAGTCATTGGGGTGCCAAGAAGAATCAAGAAGAACCTCCTGCCTTCTAGGGGTTCATATTGGAGTGGGGTTGGGGGGGGAATGGATGTGGAAGAGACAGTAGTCACCGAATATTCAAATACCTTAAATTTCCTAGCCTCTACTGCAATTAAGTTGGGGCCTTGTGACAAGAGCTGTCCAGTGAACTGTGACCAGAAGTGATCCATATCACTTCTGGCCTAAGGCAGCTATGAACCAGTGTGACTTTTCCAACTCTTTCTACCCCTGCAGTGATGACCTTGGAGGTCATGTGTGCTAGATGACACAGCGACAGGATGGCCAGGGCCACCAGACTCTTAGATCTTGCATGAAGGATATATGAACCTTTATTATGTTAAATTACTCTCCCTTCTTTTTAAAAAAATGTTCATTTATTTTGAGAGAGAACACGAGTGCACATGCACAAGTGGGGCAGGGGCAGAGAGAGAGGGAGAGAGAATCCTAAGCAGGCTCCACACTGTCAGCTCAGAGCTTGACTCAGGACTGTATCCCACAATTGTGAGATCATGACCTGGACTGAAATCAAGAGTTGCACACTTAACCAACTGAGCCACCTAGGCGCCCCTCCCTCTTTTTTTTTTATTGTGGCAAAATATATATAACATAGAATTTATCATTTTAACCATTAAACATAAATGTTTTTAATGTTTATTTTTGAGAGAGAGACAGCATGCAAGTGGGGGAGGGGCAGAGAGAGAGACACACACACACAGAATTTGAGTAGCTCCAGACTCTGAGCTGTCAGCACAGAGCTGGATGTGGGGCTGGAACTCACGGACTGTGAGGTCATGACCTGAGCTGAAGTTGGATGCTTAACCTACTAAGCCACCCAGGCAACCCTCCTTTTAACCATTTTTAAGTGCAATTCTGTAGCATTAGGTACATTCCCAATATATAGCCCTTTGTTTTTAACAAATAAGTCGACAGGTGTTCATTTGAGACACTGTGAACATCTCCCAACAACTTTTTAGTATCTAATGATTTTTGTTGGATATAATTATTAATCACATCATTATCATATGATAAATTTATGAGGTTGCTGTTATGAATATTCCCCTTTACAGATGTGGAAATTTGGGCACAGAGAGTTTGAGCAATTGCTCAATGTAAGTAACTTACTGAGTGGAACTGGGTGTTGAACCACATCTGACTTTAACGTTCAAAACATTATTTATAGCAAGTATGGCACACTATGGCCTGTGGACCAAATCTTACACCTCTTTTTGTAATAAAGTCTTATGGGGACACAACCATGCCCATTTGTTTACATATTATCTATGGCTGCTTTCACACTAAAATGCCAGGGTTGTGTAGTCATGACAGACTACATAGCCTGCAAGTCCTAAAATATTTACTCTCTAGCACTTTACAGAAAAAGTTTGCTGACCTCTGTTTTTTAAATTTTTTTTTTTTTAATATTTATTTTGGAGAGAGAGAGAGAGAGTGTGTGAGTAGGGGAGGGGCAGAGAGAGATGGAGACACAGAATCTGAAGCAGGCTCCAGGCTCCTAGCTGTCCACACAGCCTGATGCAGGGCTCGAATCTATGAACCATGAGATCGTGACCTAAGCTGAAGTTGGTCGCTCAACCGGCTGAGCCAACCAGGTGCCCCCCAACCTCTGCTTTATATAGTAGATATTTAATTTTTTAATTTCTGTTTTTATTAAAATAATACATGTACATATATGGAAAATGAAATAGTGCTAAAAGTTTTATTTAAATTTTTTAAGTTTATTTATTTTCGGAGAGAGAGTGAGAGCAATCAGGAGGGTTAGAGAGAGAGGGAGAGAGAGAATCCCAAGCAGACTCTGTGCTGTCAGCACAGAGCCCTACTCAGAGCTCGAACTCAAAAACTGTGAGATGATGACCTGAGCCAAGAGTTGAATGCTTAAACGACTGAGCCATCTAGGCACCCCTAAAAGTTTTATTTTGAAAAAGAAGATCCCTGCTCCACTGTTCTCCACCCCTTGGAGACAGATCCATTTCATTCTTTTAACTCTTTTCTGCCATTTACAATTACATTCTAAATAAGATCTTCATTTCACTATTTCCTGCTGTAACAATTTTGAGTTTCGGTCTTTTTATTTTTTTATTAAAAATTTTTTCTTAAATGTTTATTTTTGAGAGAGAGAGAGAGAGAGCATGAGCAGGGGGAGGAGCAGAGAGAGGGGGAGACATAGAATCCAAAGCAGGCTCCAGGCTCTGAACTGTCAGCACAGAACATGGGGCTTGAACTCACAGACTGCGAGATCATGACCTGAGCCGAAGTCGGACTCTCAACCAACTGAGCCACCCAGGCACCCCTATTTTTTTATTTTTTAGAGAAAGAGAGGACTCAGGTGGAGGAAAGGGGCAGACAGGAGGGAGGGAGGGAGAGGGAGAGAGAGAGAGGGAGAGAGGAAAAATCCTAAGCAGGGTACATGCTCAGCTTGGAGCCTGATGTGGGGCTTGATCCCACGACCCTGGGACCATGACCCAAGCCAAAAGCAAGAGTTGGATGCTCAACCTACTGAACCACCCAAAGGCCTCTGATCTTTTTTTAAAGGTAAACTGTACCCCCAAACTGAGGCTTGGACTCAAGACCTTGAGATCAAGAGTCATGTGCTCTACCAGCTGAGCCAGCCAGGCACACACCTGTTTTTTGTTTTGTTGTTTTTTAAGTTTTATTCTTTTTTTTTTTTAACTTTATTTTTTATTTTTTAAAATTTACATCCAAATTAGTTAGTATATAGTGAAGCAATGATTTCAGGAGTAGATTCCTTAATACCCCTTACCCATTTAGCCCATATCTGCTCCCACAGCACATCACCTGTTTTAACAGATTGTGTGTGTGTGTGTGTGTGTGTTCTAATTTCTTCACATCCTTGCTAACCTTGATTATTCACTGTCTTTTTTATTGTAGCCATACCAGTGTGTGTGAAGTGTTGTTTTAAGTTTTTGTTTTTAATTCTAGTTAGTTAACATAAGGTGTAATAATTAGTTTCAGGTGTCCAATATAGTGATTGTGTTATAGCAATTTAGATATTATTGACTAATCTAGTTAGGCTATTCCTTTTTTAGTGCTAGGTTTAAATATCTCATTCTTAGCTGGAATGTAATGTTTTATGATCATTTATGTAAAATTTTTTTTGATGTTTATTTTTTAAAGTTTATTTATTTATTTTTGAGAGGGAAGGAGAGAAAGCACAAGCAGGAGAGGGGCAGAGACAGAGGGGAACAGAGGATCTGAAGCAGGCTCGTGCTGACAGCAGAGAGCCTGATGCAGGACTTGAACCCACTAACTGCAAGATCATGACCTGAGCCACCCAGGCACCCCAATCTTTATTTATTTTTGAGACAGATAGAGTGTGAGTGGGGGAGGGGTAGATAGAGAGGAAGGCACAGGATCTGAAGCAGGCTCCAGGCTCTGAGCTGTCAGCACAGAGCCCGGCGTGGGGCTCAAACTCACAAGTCATGAGATCATGACCTGGGCCGAAGTCTGATGCCTAACTGACTGAGCCACCCAGGCACCCTGGTTTTATGATCATTTAAATAGTTTTTTGCATTTCCATCATCCTGTATATATGAAAATTGACATGCACCTAGCCGTAGCCAACATTTATTTAGTACTTCATCTGGCACTATTCTAATGCAGTTTTCATGCAGCATCATGTTAATCTCGACAGAACCCTTAGGAAGTGATAGTATTATTACGGCCATTTTCTAGATGAGAAAACATCATTTAGAGAGATTATGTGATTTTCCCCTTGGTCAAGCAGCCAGTGGGTGATAGAAGCAGAAGCTGACAGAACTTGAGCCCTTAAATGTTGTATTGTAATGCTGTATGGAGAGTCCTACTACTTGATATTCCTAGATTTGTAGTTTTACTGTCAGCAAATAACCTGGAGACTACAACACGTAAGTTTGCTGAGGCACAAGCCTTTTTTTTTTTTTTTTTTGCCAAGTACTGTTTATTTTGCACGTGCCCACAGCAAGTTTGCACTGAGTAACTGTATTCTATAATAGTAGGCCAGGGCTAGGTGGTGCCAAGAAGAATGACATGCAGAAAAGAACAGGAAGGCAAACATCAGGAGCAAATAATTCTTAATTTTTTTTTTAACAAATACACTAAAGGATCATGCAATAACACCAGCATTGGATGCAGTCCTGGGGTGCCGGTCTGTACACACCTTTGTAACTGGTCCCATGATAGCAGAATCTGTCATTTCACCTTTATTGTTTTCAGTGACCCCTGTGTTACCTTCAAAATAGAAAAACACACCATCTTTTCTCCGGTAAGACTTTCATTATCCAGTTATCACTGCTGGATGTACTTTCTTTCTTTCTGGGCTCTGGTTTGCCTTTCTTCACTGTGGCCATCACCATGTCACCCACACCAGCAGCAGGACGTGTATTTAGTGCCTTATCCCCTTTACAGAGATGATATACAGACTTTGGGCTCCTGTGTGGTCAGCATAGTGGATCATGGCTCCTACTGGAAGACCCAGGGAAATTGGAATTTCACATCAGAGGACTCACCACATCCTCACTTCCACATCTGGAATGCCAGAAGGGGACAGAAAGGCTGAGGCCTAACTCTGAATCCGTTTGATTTGAGACAGGTGTGGGGTAATTAGGTAGAGGGTCCTTCTGAGGGTCATTCTGTTTTCTAGTGGACTATAAACATTTGCCAATCTCAGTCTAATGCATTGGCTCTCAAACTAGAGTGTGTATCCGAATCCCTCAGTGGGCAAGTACAGACTCCTGGGCCTCATCTCTAGTTTCTGATCCAGTAGGTCTAGGGTAGGGCCTGAGGATTTGCACCTCTAATAAGTTCCCAGGTGATGCTGTAAGGGACCTGACTGGTCTAACGCTGTACTTTTCCTGAATGTTAGGGTCGTCTGTACTGCCTTCTCTTGCTCTTTAATTTTCCTGTCTATTAGTCTTCTCCTTCCAGCTAGCTTGTTAGTTCCTGGAAAGCAGTTCAGTTCAATTATTGTGGCTTATATTTCTATTTTGACCCCACTGAAGCCAGGATCATGTTGCTTATATAGTAGGTAGTAATCAGGTGAGTGTTTCCTGTCCTTTGGGAATTTTTGTAATTTTGGCTTTTTGCATTATAAATATTGCAATTAGAATACATTCTAATTGTAAAATTCACTTAAAATTTTTTTTCATGTTTATTTTTGAGAGAGAAAGAAGAGCATGGTGCAAATGGGGGAGGGGCAGAGAGAGGGGAGACAGAGATCTGAAGCAGGCTCTGCAGTGCCAGCACAGAGCCCGATATGGGGCTCTAACTCATGAACCATTAAACCATGACCTGAAGTCAGACATTTAACCCACTGAGCCACCCAGGCACTCCTAAAAATCACCTTTATTAACAGCACCATCACCCTAGTAAGAAGAAAAAAAATTTTTTAAGTAGGCTACACTCTCCACATGGGGCTTGACATCATGACTCTGAGATCAAAAGTTGCATGCTCTAGCATGTTCCAGCCAGCCAGGCAGGCACCCCCACTCCAGCAAAAATTTTAACAGAAAGATAGAAGTGGACGCTAAAGGATCTCAGTGGCCTGTTGGATGATAGCACTGAGGAACTTAGTCCTTGACTGGGGCAGTGCTTATAAAAAAGTGTCAAGTAAATAAAGTGATTTGTAGGATACTGCATCTGGATGCTTTCATCTGAGTTTTAGTAGAGGCTCTTGCCTTTTACATTTAGCATTCTTTGAGATCTTTTTTAATCTTCTGTTTCTGTAGAAGTCCCCCAGAATCAGCATGTCCATGACTGAGGAGGCGATTCTCGGAGGCCGTGGCAGCCATCCTTCTGCTGGTGGCAGTTCTGTGTTATGCTTTGGACAGGTAACTGTGTGTTTTCTCTCATACCTGGCAAGAATGAGGTGAAGTGAAAAGATATGAGAAAGTAACTTGTAGAGCACTGTCATATACGTGGGCGCTATTTATCATCAGTGGTTTTTCCTTTAGGTGCATTATTTGGGAGTCTGGTGAACTCTCAGGGCATTTTGGAATTTTAGCACCAAAAGACTGATGGTACTGGAGATTAGATTTACATTGTGTTTATTTTCTTGGATAGGCTCCATATTCATATGGTATAACATTCAAAATGGAACGTAGACTATATGCGAATGAAAAGTCTCACTACTTCCCCATCACTCCTGTTCCCTTTTTGGAGGCATCCAGAGTTTCTGGTGTCATATTCTCTGTGGAGATATGCTGTGCACATAAAAGAGATTCTTAGTTTGTCCCCTCAAATTCTATCTTTGTCTTTACCAGAGATCTGTTTGTGAGCATTTATTTTGTTTACATAGGGCAAGGGGAGGACTGCCAAGGGGACAAAAATCAAAACAAGTAGTAGTATATTATCTGTGTATACAATGGAAAATAATTGTTGAATTAGAGAAGAGGTATAAAACTTTGGAGAGGATGGTGGATTTCCCCTACTCCCTTGCGGGCATAAATGTCATATACAGACCCCGAGGTGGGACATTTCAGTTTATGAATTCTCAAGTTTACTTGAGAAAGTTTTGTAAGGATGGTAGTAACACCTAAGGCATTGGCTCTCAAAATGTGGTCCAGTGACCCCTGAGGGTCCACAAGACCTTTTCAGAGTCCATGGGGTCGAAATGATTTCCATACTAACACTAACATACCACTTGCCTTTTCCACTCGTTCTCTTGTAAGCGAGTGAACAGTGGGACTTCCAAGGGAATACACAGCATGTGATGACGTTGCTTTGATGGCTGATGGAAGATGTGCCTTAAGAGTTTCTCAGTTTTAATTCCTGATATGGATAGATATAACCTACATAAACAAAAGCTTTTAGGATCCTCAGTACTTTTTAAGAGTGTAAAACTGTCTGGAGACCAAAACAGTTGGGAGACTTGCTGACATAAGGAATGGAGGAAATGCCAATTTAATTTTTCCTTTCTGGATTGCAGTGTCAGTACACAGCCGAAGAATATCAGGCCATCCAGAAAGCTCTGAGGCAAAGGCTGGGCCCAGAATACATCAGCAGCCGAATGGCTGGAGGCGGCCAGAGGGTAGGAGAGTTTATATGCTTAAGAAGTGGGTGCCATATAGCTGGCTACTCAGATGATCTCGCCAGCTCCCTCTCTGGGTCCTCATGGATTCAGAAGGTCTCTAGTCCTAGGTGTTTCTGAGTGTCTTTGGGAGGGGATGGGTTCCAGCCTTCAGTGTCATCTGAAGTGACCCAAGTTTTGTCTTGAGACTTCCATACCTGCCATCTTGGGGTTTTTATACCATCTTTTAAAAATGTTTCTTTTGCTTCTAATTGTATCTTCTGTGTATATTTTTGGTCTTCTATAATATATGTCAACCCAAGCCTTGTACATTTTTGGGAACTGAGTTTTGGAAACTGCTAGGTGAGTGGATATCTTGCCCCTCTGAGTTTAGTCCCTTCCCTCAGACAAAATATTAGTTCTAACTGGTTTCTTCTGGAAGATCTTTGAAATAAGGTCACTGAGAATTTCCCTGGAATGTTTAAGGGCAGTTTTGCCAAAAAAGCTGGTAAGGAATAAATTAAGTAAATTTTGATTCACATTTAAGTATGGCAAGGAATTTACAAGCCCCTTTTCTCCCCCTGTTTAATTTCTTTTTCTAGGTATGTTACATCGAGGGTCACAGGGTAATTAATCTGGCCAATGAGATGTTTGGTTACAATGGCTGGGCACACTCTATCACACAGCAGAATGTGGGTATGTTTCCTGGCAATGGCAACTTCTTTCCCTTACTTTGGCACTAATTTCTGATGAGAGTATTTTGTGGGTGAGGATGTAGGGTAGGTATATTTGGTTGCCAGCAGAGGAATGTGGGTGAGGCACAGGGATCAGAATCCTCTTCAACTGGTTCTCTTTCCCACTCCTAGATTTTGTTGACCTTAACAATGGCAAGTTCTACGTGGGAGTCTGTGCATTTGTGAGAGTCCAGTTGAAGGTGAGGGTGATGGAATAGACCTGCTGCCTCTGAGGATCGGGTGGGCGGTGAGAGAGAATGAGCAGGTAGAGAATTCTCTGGACGGTGGCACAGCCAAGCTGGAGAGCTAGGCGCTAGAGCTGTGGCTCAGCCAGTGTTCTTTGGGATGGTGGTAGCCAAACATTCTTACTCATGTGTCCCTAAATGAATTGTAAAAAACCCTTGTTTTCTTGCACATTTTAAGTTTACTCCTAAAAGTTTTCACCGTAAGTATGAATACAGGTCCTCTGCCTTTCAAAAGTTTGTGCTATGCCGCTTTGCGTTTATGGAAGACCTACACTGGTACCTGTTTTCACTTAAATGAAAGAAATCCAAAGAGGATTTTCACTTTTATGACAAAAAGTGAACCCTGGCAGCAAGAGTGGCCCTGCTGAGCTCCTCAGCATCAAGCTCCTATAGCTTTGAACTATATCTGTGAGCAAATATGCTTTATTTTGATTTATTTTGTGCCTCCATTAGCAGGATGTGTCCTGATGTATCAGAGAAGCCTAATAGAGGCCTTTATTTATTTATTTATTTATTTATTTACTTGTTTGTCTTCAGAGAGAGAGAGGGAGAGAGAATGCTTGCGTGAGCAGGGGAGGGGCAGAGAGATTGGGAGAATCCTGAGCAGGTTCTGCACTGTTAGCACAGAGCCCAGTGCCAGGCTTGAACTCCCAAAACTGTGAGATCATGACCTGAGCAGAAATCAGGTGTTGGATGCTTAACTGACTGAGCCACCCACGTGCCACAAAAGAGGTTAGTTTTTGAATCTGGGAATGCTCAAAAAATTTTCCATACAAATTAATGGTACTTCTTTGTTTTATGCTACTTTGGCAAATGAAAGCTTTCATAAGAATGTTCTACTTCTGGGTAATGGGCGAAAGCTGTAGTTGCAAGGGTATATTTCTTGGCATATTGTAAAATTTGACTTTTTTTTTTTTAATGTTTATTTATTTTTGAGAGAGAGAGTGTGTGCATGAGTTGGGGAGGGGCGGAGAGAGAGAAAATCCCAAGCAGTCTCTGCTCTGTCAGTGCAGAGTTCGATGCGGGGCTTGATATCACAAATTGTGAGCTCATGACTGGAGCCTAAATCGAGTTGGACATTTAACCAACTGAGCTACCCAGGCGCCCCCAAATTTGACATTCTAAAATAAATGTATTGTATCTTTTTCTTCCTTTTTTTTTTTTATCCACATATAGTTAACATACTGGGATATTTTAGTTCCAGGTGTGCAATACAGTGATACAACAATTCTGTACATTTCTCATGGCTCATCAGGATAAGTGTACTCTTAATCTCCTTTATCTGTTCCTCCCATAGTTTTTTGTTGCATCATTTTTAAATATACCAATGGATTTTCAATAATAGATGATTAAATACTCTCATCTATTTAAAAAAATACACGAGCAAGGTGTTCTTTAATCATGAGAAATTTTACATTGTTTCTTCTTGAACTCCTGTTCTATTTCACCAGTGGCTTTATACTAATATAATATATCAATATATATAAAACAATGTTTGGAATGTATATGTTTGGAACCTTGTTAATAACCTTAGTATAATTCCTCTCTGTGTGTATGTATATATAAAAGTAATTTTTTTGAGTAAATTTTCAGTGACCTTAGGTCTTTAAATTTTTTAAAATTTGGGGCACCTGGGTGCCTCAGTTGGTTGAGTGTCTGACTTTGGCTCAGGTCATGATCTCACAGTTCGTGGGTTTGAGCCCCCTGTCAGGCTCTGTGCTGACAGCTCAGAGCCTGAAGCCTTCTTTGGGTTCTGTGTCTCCCTTTCTCTATCCCTCCTCTGCTTGTGCTGTGTCTTGCTCTGCCTCTCAAAAATAAATAAATGTTAAGAAAAAAAATAAATTATACAAAATCTGGATTGAATTACTATTATAGGTATTATTAACACACAATTGATTAGTCAGTTGTGTCTGTGAGGGAGACAACATAACTACATTAAAATTTGTATACTTAATAAAAATAAATTTTTGTGGAAAATGTATTTCTTAATTAGATGGATGAGGCTTTTTCTTTTTGGGTAGTTTATATAGCCATAGTTTATTTTTTAAATTAAATTTTTAAAATATATCCATAGTTTAATATTACTTTTTCCTAGACAGACCATTCAACATTAATTCTATTCTAACTTCTTATTTTTAGTAAATAGTACTGAAAAACCTTATTCACATAATAAACTGGGAATGGAGAGTTTTGTTATAGTGTCACTCATTTCTTTGAATTAACTTTCTGAGTTATATAAAAAATCACAGTGTGGGGCGGGGGCACCTGGGTGTCTCAGTCAGTTAAGCGTCTGACTTTGGCTCAGGTCATGATCTCACTGTTCCTGAGTTCAAACCCCGTGTCTGACTCTGTGCTGACAGCTGGAGCCTGGAGCCTGTTTTGAATTCTGTGTCTCCCCCTCTCTCTCTCTGCCTCTACCCTGCTCACGCATTGTCTCTGTCTCTGTTTCTCTCTCTCAAAAATAAACATTACAATTTTTTTTAAAAAAATCACAGTGCTATCATCTAAAATTATATTTGGTTCTCTATCAGCTAATAACTCAATCAGGTCTACCTTCATTTTTGGTGAAAGCCAGAAATGGACACCACCTGACTGGTGAAAAGATTTAATATCCAATCATTAGAGTCGTTAAATATAATATTTCACATTTTCTTTTTGTTTAGTGTCCCAGAGGTTTTTATACCTTGGGGTCATGCACCCTAGTGAGATTTAGGGTGGGTTAGCTGTATGCCTTTTTTAAGTAAAAGAGGAGGTGGGAAGGGAGAATTGTCTCACATACTTCCCAGTAGATAAGATCAAGGACATAGTGCTGGAAATTAATTCTCTTACAGTTCTTGGTGCCCATTCATGTGCCCTTTAGCAAGGCTCCTGAGTTAATATGTGCCCAGTGTGGGCACTGGTCAGGGCAAAAAGAGTTGTGTGACAGGGACACATGACTGCAGCTCTTCATGTTGGGCTCTTCCCCCCACAGGACGGCTCATATCATGAAGATGTGGGCTATGGGGTCAGTGAGGGCCTCAAGTCAAAAGCCTTGTCTTTGGAGAAGGCAAGGAAGGAGGCGGTGACAGATGGGCTGAAGCGGGCGCTGAGGTAAGCAAAAGCTAGAGTCTAACCTGCTTCATTTTGATTCTTGTTTCAGAGCAGTTTTGTTTTGTTTTAGTTTGTTTAGAATGTAATACGTTCATGTGGTACAAAAATCAAAATAACCTGAGTCTCCCTCTCTCCTGTACCTCTTGGCCCCGTTTCCTGTTCTCCCACGTGTCCCCCATGCTGCTTTATGCTTAGTCAGTCTCCCCTCTTGGGATCACATGGTAGAATACTATCTTCTCTGTTCTGTGCTCGATTTTGCACACCCACTGCCTCAGTCATGGATCGGAGACCTTTCCACATGAGTACAGAGACAGCTTCCCCATTAAGCAGTTTTTCATTGTGTATGTACAGCTTAGTTACATAGAACAGGGTATTTTGCCTTTTTTTTTTTTTTTTTGGCCTTTGAGAATTGAAGTGAATTGAATCACTAGAAAAACACATGTATGAATGAACATCCACTACAAACTTGCGGTACATAACCAGGCATCCCGAGTGAAGAGCTTCTGTCAGGGAGGATTGTGCTCTAAGTGTGTGTAGCCCACTGTTGCTGGGTAATTGGAGCAGTCTTCAGAAATCTCTGCTCTGGAATTTGTGCTCCACGGCAGGAGGTAGCTAAGGAGTCTTTTCATAGTCCTTGCCTCTTGCTGAGGGCAGGGATGGTGCTGTATTCTGAGAACCTAAAACTAAAACAGTGCATGAATGTGGCAGGTGCTCAGTAAACATTTTTGGATGTATATTGGGGTCCTTCTCTGCCACAGTTGAGAAGCAACTTGCACAGAGATTTTAACTGTGTTCTCTGATATTACCATGTAATAATTCTCAACCTGTTTCACTCTTTTTTTTCCTTACCCTTAGAAGTTTTGGGAATGCACTTGGAAATTGTATTCTGGACAAAGACTATCTGAGGTCACTAAATAAGCTTCCACGCCAGGTATGTTAGAAATGGATGAATGGAATGCATTGCAGTAAAGATATTACTGATTCCCTTGTGTCATGGGTGACTGTTTGGGGATGGAGAGAGAAGAAGGGGAGACTCAGCCCTTTAGAGGGTCTGGAATGTGTATTTCTGACTTGTTTGAATATCAGAACAACAGGAACCAATGGCCTTGTTTTACAGATGAGGACATTGAAGCCCAGAGAATGTATGCTAGTTGTTTCTTCTACATGGAGCGCTGTGTTCGGGAATGGTCTGAGAACCCTGCAGCACCACCATTTCTTAGAAACACTGAGAACCACACCTCTTCCACCTTCTTGCTTTTCCTTAGCTGGAGTGGATTTAAGGTGTAGATCCTCTTGTTTCCATCTCTGCCTATCACACGAGCTGAGCCTTTGCGAGAGAGGGGTCTGGAAATCGTGTATCCCCTGAAGTCACTCTTGGCCTGGGCTGAGTCAGGTTCTGGAATGATCCTGGTGCCTGGAGGAGTGGCTGCCTTCCCCATGACATTCTCTGAGGCCCCGGGGAGCATTCCCTGTCTTGTACTCGAGGGGCTCTTGGGGTGGAGACCCTAACAGAGGCGTGTGTCATTTGGCATCTGTCAAAATTCCACTCTCCCTTGTTAAAATCCTTTTACACGTTATTAGGCTTGTATTTTATTTTTTTTAATTTTTTTTTATTTTTGAGACAGAGAGACAGAGCATGAATGGGGGAGGGTCAGAGAGAGAGGGAGACACAGAATCTGAAACAGGCTCCAGGCTCTGAGCAGTCAGCACAGAGCCCGACGTGGGGCTCGAACTCACGGACCGTGAGATCGTGACCTGAGCCGAAGTCGGATGCTTAACCGACTGAGCCACCCAGGTGCCCCAGGCTTGTATTTTTTTTAAGGACTTTTGCATCTGTGTTTGTTAGGGATATCACTCATAGGTTTTTTTCCCTCTCTTTTTTAAATTGTGGTAAAAAACACATAACAAAATTTACCATTTTAGCCATTTGTAAGTGTACAGTTCACTGATGAAACAGATCTCCAGAACTTTTTAATCTTGAGATACTGCAACTCTATACCCAAAACACAGCTCCCCTTTCCCCCTTCTCATAGCCCCTGGTTACCACATTCCACTTAACTGTCTATGAATTTGACTACTTTAGATGCCTCATGTAAGTGGAATCATACTGTTTGGTTTTTTTGACTGACTTATTTCATTTAGCGTAATGTCCTCGTTTCATCTGTGTTGTGGCCTGTTGATTTGTTGATGATTTTTCTCTTGCTGCTTCCAAGATTTCTCTTTGTCTTTGACTTTTTAAAAATTGAGATATAAGTGACATATAACATTATTTTAGTTTAGGTATACAACATAATAATTTGATATTTGTATATGTTATGAAATGAATGACATAATAAGTCTAATTAATTAACATCCATCACCATACCTAGTTATACATTTTTTTATGATAACTTTTAAGATTTACTCTTTTAGCAACTTTCAGATATACAATACAATATTATTAGCTACAGTCACTATACTGTACATTACATTCCCATGACGTATTTTTATAACTGGAGGTTTATACTTTTTGACCCCCTTTACCCATTTTGCCTGTTACCTACTGTATCCCTGGCAACCACCAATCTGTTCTCTGTACCTATGAGCTCTTTTTTTTTTTTCTCCTGCAGATTCTGCATATAAGTGAGATACAATGTTTGTCTTTCTCTATCTGACTCATTCCACTTAGCATAATGCCCTTGAGGTGCATCCACGTTGTGGCAAATAGCAAGTTTCCTTCTTTATGGCTGAGTAATATTCCATTGCATGTGTACTACATTTTCTTTATCCATTCATCCGTGGATGGACACTTAGGTTATTTCCATATGAACATGGGGAGCAGATATGTTTTTGAGTTAGTGTTTTTGTTTTCTTTGGATAAATATCCAGAAGTAGACTTGGTGAATCACATGGTAGTTCTATTTTTAATTTTTTGAGGAACCTCCATACTGTTTTCCACAGTGGCTGCACCAATTTTCATTCCCACCACTAGTGCACAAGGTTTCACCTTTCTCCACATCCTTGCCAACGCTTATTTTTTATTTTTTTGATAATAGCCACTCTGACAGGTGTGAGGTGATATCTCATTGTTGTTTTGATTTGCATTTTCCTGATGATGAGTGATGTTGAGTATCTTTCCATGTGTCTGTTGACCATCTGTGTGTCTTCTTTAGAAAAATGTCTATATAGATCCAGTTCCCATTTTTTAATTGGATTGTTTATTTTCTTGCTATTGAGTTTTTTACATATTTTGGATATTAACTCCTTATTGATTATATCATTTACAAATTTTTTAAAAAAATATAATTTGTTGTCAAATTGGCTTCCGTACAACACCCAGTTCTCATCCCAACAAGTGCCCTCAATGCCCATCACCCACTTTCCCCTCTCCCCTACGCCCCATCAACCCTCAGTTTGTTCTCTGTATTAAGAGTCTTATGGTTTGCCTCCCTCCCTGTCTGTTTGTAACATTTTTCCCCCTTCCCTTCCCCCATGGTCTTCTGTTAAGTTTCTCAAGATCCACATATGAGTGAAAACATATGGTATCTGTATTTCTCTGACTGACTTATTTTGCTTAGTATAATACCCTCCAGTTCCATCATTTACAAATATTTTCACCCATGCAGTAGGTAACCTTTTCATGTTGACAGTTTCTGTTGCTATACAAAAGCATTTTAGTTTGATGTAGTCCCGCCTGTTTATTTTTTCTTTTGTTGGCTCTGCTTTGGTGTCACATTCAAAAAGTCATCACCAAAACCAGTGTTAAGGAGCTTATCACCTGTGTTTTTTTCTAGGAGTTTCATGGTTTCAGGTCTTACACTCATGTCTGTACTTCATTTTGAGTATATTTGTATATTGTGTCAGATAGTGGTCTGGTTTCATTCTTTGCATGGGCTATCCATTTTTCCAACACCATTTATTGAAGAGACTGTCCTTTTGACATTGTACATTCTTGGCATCTTTGTCATAAATTTGTTGATCATATAAACGGGTTTATTTCTGAGCTCTCCTTTCTTTTCCATTGATCTATGTGTTTTTATGAAAATACTGTTTTGGTTACTATAGCTTTGTAATATAGTTTGAAATCAGGTAGCATGATGCCTCCAGCTTTGTTCTCAATATTGCTTCGGTTATTTGGGGTCTTTTGTGGTTCCATACAAACGTTAGGATTGTTTCTTCCATTTCTGTGGAAAATGCCGTTGGCATTTTGATAGGTATTACATTGAATCTGTAGATTGTTTTGGGTTGTTTAGGCATTTTAACAATATTAATTCTTCCAATCCATACCATGAAATACCTTTCCATTTGTTCTTCAGTTTCCTTCATTAGCGTCTTGTAGTTTTCAGTGTATGGGTCTTTTACTTCCTTGGTTCATTTGTTGCTAAGTATTTTATTCTTTTTGATGCAATTGTAAATAGGTTTGTTTTCTTAATTTCTCTTTCTGGTAGTTTGTAACTAGTGTGTTGTCTTTGACTTTTGGCAGTTTGATTATAATGTGTTTTCGTGTGAGCCTCTTTGGGTTTAGTTTAGTTAGCGTCTTTGGGCTTCTTGAATTTATACATATTCTTTCCTCAGATTTTGGAAGTTTTGGGCCCATTATTTCTTCAGATAATTTCTCTGCCCCTTTCTCTTTCTCTTCTTCTGAGACTCTTGTAATATATAGTGTGACAAGTGTCCTATAGGCCCCCTTAAGCTTGGTCATATTTCTTCATTCTTCCTTTGGTTTGCTTCTCTGAGATGATTTCAAATGACCTGTCTTCCTGTGGGCTGATCCTTTCCTCTGTCAGATCGCGTTTGCTGTAGAATCCCTCTAGTGAATTTTTCAGCTGTTACTATATTTTTCAGCTCTGGAACTTGTTAGTTGCTATTTAAAGAATTTTTTTTTTTTTTTTTTAACGTTTATTTATTTTTGAGACAGAGAGAGACAGAGCATGAACGGGGGAGGGTCAGAGAGAGGGAGACACAGAATCTGAAACAGGCTCCAGGCTCTGAGCTGTCAGCACAGAGCCCGACGCGGGACTTGAACTCATGGACCGCGAGATCATGACCTGAGCTGAAGTCGGCCGCTTAACCGACTGAGCCACCCAGGCACCCCAATGTTAGTTGCTATTTAATAGTTTTTCTTTGTTGATGTTCTCATTTCATCCATGCATCATTTTCCTAATTTCATTAGCTGTCTGTGTTCTCTTTTAGCTGATTGAGCATTTATGATAGTTATTTTAAATTCTTTGTTAGGCAGTTTATAGGTTGCATTTTTTTTAGAGTCTGTTTTTGGAGTTTTATTTTGTTACTTTGTTTGGTCCACATTTCCCTGTTTCTTTAAATGCCATATGATCTTTTGTTGAGATGTGGCATTTAAGAAAACAACCACCAGTCCCAGTCTTTATGTACTGGTTTTGTGCAGGGGAAGAACTTTACCAGTTGGCCCACCTAGAGGTTCTAGGACCTCTCAAACCTCTTATGATCTCTTTCTCCTCCTGGCATCTGACTGCATAACTGTAGCTCCAAGGTGTTCTTGTGCTCATCTCTGTTTTTAGTGGCTTTCAAACTCTGTTGCTGGTCCCATCATTGTGCTGAGTCAGGTGAGACAGAAAGCAATGCCATGGGCAGCTCTAGACAAGCCACAACATTGGATACACAGTCTATTCCTTTGTTTCCATCCCAGAGGAAGAGCTCAGTACGTGAGGTTTCCTCCTGGTTGTGCTACTCACTGCTGGGTAGGGGCAGGGGCGGGGGCACAAGTGGCCACACAAAATGCCAGGAGTTTTCCTACCCCTTTTGCTGGAATCTTGTCTTGGTTTTATGCTGGCTTGTGGCCTGTCGCTTCTTAGCTGGTCACCGGGGTTCTCAGAAAGGTATTCTAGTTTGTATCTTGGTAACTCAGTGTCTCTAGGGGAAGGGCCCATGGAGCTTCTGAGTCTACCATTCCGCTAACATCCTCCCTTTCTTTTTTACTCTTAGTTTTTAAATGAATTAAAAAAAAATTTTTTTTTTAATGTTTATTTATTTTTGAGAGAGAGACAGAGCACAGGCAAGGGAGGGGCAGAGAAGGGGTGGGGGGGGACATAGAATCCAAAGCAGCCTGCAGGCTCTGAGCTGTCAGCACAGAGCCCGACGTGGGGCTTGAACTCAGGAACCGTGAGATCGTGACCTGAGCCAAAGTCGGAGGCTTAACCGACTGAGCCACCCAGGTGCCCGTTTTTAAATGAATTTTTAAAATGAAGTGCAAATTATACACAGAAAACTGTATAATTCATAATGGCACAGCCTGATGAATATTTAGTAGTGAACACAGCTATTTATCTCCCAGATAAAAAAAACATTACCAGTACCCCAAAGCCCCTATTTGCCACTCCCATTCATTACCTTGACTTCTCTTTTGAAAAGTAACTACTGTCCAGACTTCTCTATTCTGTTAGCCTCATAGATTTCCTTCCCTTCCCTTTCATTTCTTTTTCTTTTCTTTCTTTTCTTCCTCTCTTTCTGTAATATACACCCAATGTGGGGCTCAAAGTCACAACCCTGAGATCAAGGATTGGATGTTCTACCAACTAAGCCAGTCAGGTGCCCCAGTCTTGTAGGTTTTTTTGTTTTTGCACTTTATATAAATGAAATTGTATAGTTTGTGCTTTATAAAAATCCATTGAAGTGTTAACATGTACATATAAACATGTGGAAAAGTACACATATCATAAATGTTCAGCTTGATGAGTATAGCCACAGAACCATCTGAAATCAAATCAAAATATTATCAGTGTCCCAGAAGCCTCAATAGTGTTCCTTGCAGTGACTGCAAAGCTCTCCCCTCCTCATCACTACTAAGGAAAACCTCTTTTAACAATATAGGTTAGTTGGCCTTTTTGCACCTTGGGGAATCAAACAGTATGAACTGTTTTGTGTCTGGCTTTCAATTGACATGTTTGTGAGATTCACTCATGTCACAGCATTTTCATTGCTGTATACTTTTCTATTGTGTGAATACAGCACAGCTCATTTTCCCATTCTGTCTAATAGACGGAGTTTTGGAGTAGTTTTTGGTTGTTTTGAATAGGGCTGCGGTTAGCATTCTTAGATGTCTTTTGGTGCATACACACCCATTTATCTTGGGAGTGAATTATTGGGTAGGGTCAGAGAATAGGCATGTGCTTCATTTTAGATCTTTCCAGTGTTCAGTGTGGTTGTATTAACATACACTCCTGCACCGTGGTTTATAGTTTCAGCTGTTTCAGGTCTCTGGCAGCACTTAGCATTGTGAGTCTTTCAAACTTTTTTCAAAGTTCATTTTTTTTTTGTAGTAAAATATACATAACAAAACTTATCATCTTAACCATTTTAAGTGTAGTTAGTGGTGTTAAAAACCTTCCTTCTGTTGTACAGCTGTCACCACTGTCCATTTCTAGAACTCTCTTTTTACCAAACTGAACGTGGAACAGTAGCTTCCTGCTTCCTTTTCCCTGTAGCCCCTGGCAGCTGCCATTCTACCTTCTGCCTCGTTTTTTTGACTACTCTAAGTATGTACCTCCTGTACATGGAATCATACATACTTGCTTTTTTGTGACTGGCCTATTTCACTTAGCATAATGTCCTCAGTGTTCATCTGTGTTGCCTACGCTATTTTATTTTATTATTTTATTTAAAAATTTTTATTTTTACATAATCTCTACACCCATTGTGGGGCTCAAACTCATGACCCCAAGATCCAGAGTTGCATGCTCCACCTACTGAGACAGCCACGTGCCCCAAGCTCATTTATTTTTAACCTACTCATTTACTTTCCAATGTAGATTAGAAATTTCATAATGTAATGAAGTTATTTTCAGGTTATTAATTAAAAATTTTATTTTTTTGAGAGAGAGAATCCTAAGCAGGCTCCACAGCACATTGCCCAATGCAGGGCTCAGTTTCATGATCGTGAGATCATGACCTGAGCTGAAATCAAGAGTCATTCGCTTAACTGACTGAGCCACCAGGTGCCCCTCAGATTATCTTTATTAAAATAAGCATCCGTATGAATCGAGACAGTTCTCCCAAGTGAAAAGCTCTGGGTTTCTATAGTGCTCAGGGCCTGGAAGTAGAACATTTTGCCAAATGCCATGAAGTACAGTTAGTTCTCACATTGGGTGAGATGCAGGAACTACCCTAAATTGGGAGACGTCAGTGCTTTCCAAGTCTTCTTCCTCCTGTCATTTGAAGGACACTTAGTTGTGCCGCAGCAACCTGTGAGTGTTGTACTGAGGAGTGTTGTATTTTGGGGGAAGTCCTGGAAGAAAGGCCAGAGAAAGTACAGGCCTCCACAAGGAGTATGTGTGATCATTTCCACGAAAAAGAGACAAAAAGTAGACAGCATCAGACAGATCCAGCTGCCCACGAAAGACTCAAATTAGGATATATAGAACATTTGCCTTGAATCATAAAGTAAGATTCCTTTTTACCAAAATTTGATTACTACAGAAAGGTATAAAGTAGAAAATGAAATTGTTTTACTTCTCCCATATAATTAAAAATGTTAGTTGAAGCACAGATCGAAGTATGGATCCTTTGTCTCAGCTTCTCAGGATCTAGAGGGCACGATGGATAGTGGATGGTCAAATACCATTTTCCAGGAATCTAGACCTTGAAGGCAGGGAAAAGGAAGGGGAAGTGCACTTGGAAGAAGTTATTTACCTCCTTTCTTCCCTTATTAGTTGCCTCTTGAAGTGGATTTAACTAGAGCAAAGAGACAAGATTTTGAACCCTCTGTGGAACAAGCAAGATACAGCAGCTGCCGGCAGAACGTGACTCTGGGACCCCCGAAACCACAGGAGGTGACCTCCCCTTGTAAACCAAGCCGCTCAGATGATCCCCATCTCGTGAAACAGGAAGACAAGGCCGGCAGCTCCCGGTATGAGGCCTCGGTTCCCTCTCTTTCTCTTCTCAGTCTTCCTGATCTCCATTTTCACCTCCTGAGCTAGCAGACTGGTCTGTGTCCTCCCTCAGGAGTTTACTTCATTAACTCAGCCCCGCCTTATTGCTCTTCTGATGCAGAAGCCTGGCCTCCGCCATGGAGAGCGATGCCACGTACCAGCGGAAGCTCCGGCAAAAACAGTTGCAGCAGCAGTTCCGGGAACAAATGGAGAAACAGCAAGTGCAACTATCTGCTCCATCAGCGGAAAAGAAGAATCAGGGTGTGTGAGGAGGATGAGAGCGGAGGCCCTGGGGAGGTGTCCCGAGGGACTAGCCTGATCCTCTGCCAGTATGTACGGTTACGTCCAAACCAGAACTCAGTAGGACATCAGGTCAGGATAGAGTCTAAGCAATTAAGACTCTGTGAAATCCTGCCATGCATTTCCCCATTTCTAAAGACGCCCTCATCTATTTTCAGGGAAGGAAAGGGGCCTTGACATAATCTAGAACTAGAAATTTTAGGGTATATAACTTTTTTTATCCCCTTTCAGCTACTTTGGCCATCTCCGTATTAGAAAGTTTTTCTGAGACGTCTGTGAACATGAGGCAAAATTGTTTGAAGATAATTGTCTTTCCCAGAGAGTAGAAACAAAGGGCTTATCCCAGACTAACTGGATAGTTGCTTTAGGAGAAATGAACCTTGTTTTCTCCCCAATTTAGTGAGAAGAAAAGAGAATCGTGATTTTAGCCTCATGCAGATCTGTATGTAGGTAGGAATGGGACCAGGAATCTTGGATCTCCTATTGGCTGTGCTAGGAACCAGCGTAACTCTAGGCAGCTTTGCACTTCTGAGGTGCTCCCTCCAACAACTGAGTGATTCTGATTTTGTCCTCTCTCGTTTGCTCTCCTGTGAACTGTAGCAGCACTGCCAGCACTTCCTGTGAAGCACAGCACCCCCATAACTGTTTCTGAACCACACACGGAGAAAGACTTCCTCACAGGTCAGTAGGAGCTAAAGGAATGACTTAAGCATTAATATACGTACTTATTATTATTTTTTAATGTTTTTTTTTTTTTTGAGAGAGATGAATGTGAGTGAGGGAGGGGCAGAGAGAGAGAGGGAGACACAGAATCTGAAGCAGGCTCCAGGCTCTGAGCTGTCAGCACAGAGCCCAGTGCGGGGCTTGAACCCACGAACCATGAGATCACGACCTGAGCCGAAGTCTGATGCATACCGACTGAGCCACCCAGGCGCCCCAATATAGGTACTTATTAAATGAAACCTATGAAATGCACTTTTGGTAGTCACTAATACATTTTAAGAGAGACATAAAAATCCTCATTTTAATCTTATAGCCCCACAAAGTTTTAGAAAAAGAGAGGACACGTAATGGACTGCAGGCAGTTGTGACAACACATACTCAGCTCATCTATGGTCCTAAGAGAAACTCTGGCATACTTTTAGTGGATGGGGAGAAAGAAATTCCAAAAGCTGTCATAGTCCACTCACGACATGGAATTTCTTATGACGTTTTTCCCAGTGCTTTGTGAGAACACTTCTTTGTTGATGCTGCGTTTTCCCACGATCTCTGTCCTTGCAGACAGTCTTGGAATGTGGGATATGGATCCAGATGCAGGGGACAGTGATGTGAAGCCCTTGTCTAGGCCAGAACCACTCCAGACCCCTGCCACACCAGTCCTGAAACACCAGGTGGTGACCTGGAATAGGACCCCACAGGACCTCTGTCACCAGGATCCACAAGCAAAATCTGGACCCAGGCAACTCCAAACTCACAACAGTAACCAAGAGATAACAGGTAGCGAGAGTGTTCAGCAACAAAAATTGAAGGGAGGACTTGGGTTAATTCTTTGCATTTTAAAGAAAGAATGATGAATTCCATTTTAAGAAGTTGTATAATAATATTTTGCCAGAGGAATATCAGTGTAAGAAAATGAAAGATAACTGGCTTATACGCCAGAACTTTTCCTCTGGGGGCCCTGACTTCAGGTGTAACTCCTTATAACCCTTGATAGTAGGAAGCTTAAGCATGACTGACTGAAGAACTTTATCTATTAAAGTAGGCCCATCATGTTTGGCATTGCAACTTGATCTAGAGATAACACAAAGATCTACCCTCATAACAATTTTTATTCATCTTTTAGGTTTAATGTTTATTTTTGAGAGAGACCACGCGTGCACAAATGAATGGGGGAGGAGCAAGGGGGGGGTTGGCGGTGAGGCAGAGGATTTGAAGCAGGTTCTATACTGACAGCAGTGAGCGCGAACTCACGAAGCATGAGATCATGACCTGCGCCATAGCTGGATGCTCAACTGAGCCACCCAGCTGCCCCACTGGCCTTTCAAATTTTAGCTGTCAGTTTATTTTAAAATCATGGCAGTCGTAGTTAAATGATTTTTTTTCTTCCATAGTAAACTGTGATTTCTATGACAAGAACCAAGACTTGAAGAAAAGGAAACTGGATCCATCTTAACTGAGGCTCCGGTCACATCATTGGACTTTGTCACAAAAAGGACTTTCGAAAACTACTTTTTGGTCATGAAATTCTTCATCATTCCTAGGGAATGAGCTTTATTTCCAAGGATTTACCTTGCTTCATTCTGAACTTTACCTGAGGATTTGAGTGTTGGAGCCTACTGCAGACAGAGCAGAGCAGTCAGAAAGCCCTTTTAAAAAGCTTGTCACACACTGCAGTGGGGAGGCTCTACGATTGAACACCTTCTCTCTGGCTCTTGAGGCTCTTCTCTATTTATTCCTAAGCTCTTACATTAGTAAGTATAGGCATTTCAGGAGTCATCAGTGGCTACCTGCCTTCAAGCAATATAAGCCATACTATGAAGCACGGACTTTAACCACCACCTATATCAAGTTATTGTTAATGTCTGTCTTCTTTGAACTTTAGGTCTCCACATTTACTGCTGTCCACACCACACTGTGTATCCTAAGAACAAAGACTAGAGTGGGGTTTTGCTACTTTGCATCAATCCAGCCTGCCATCTTCATCTATGATAATCTCTCCTTTATAGGTTTATGAAGTCACTGTCCTGTGGTCTTTTTCCTTATCAAGGGAATGATCTAGGACCAAAGAAAAGGCATTTTAAGAAAGCAAAATAAATTCTTTTTAACAAAAAATGTAAGTAGGTGTTTATATTTTTGCATTTCACATGTGAAGGTGGCTTTGTATCTCAAAAAATGTTTTTTTCATATAGTTTCAGATGTTTCATAATTCTTCTCCCCAAATAATGAGTTTGCAGGTTTACTTTTTAAGTAAAACAGTACCTTGGACTGTGCCTTTTATCTGATCTTCACGCTGTGGCTTTTATAAATTTTTGCATCAAACACCCATCTGTGGGAAGCTATGAACCCGCGGCAAGGAATTCCTGAAGTACAGGAAGGCAGCCGTTTCTGTTCCTTCGGAAGATGATGTAGCTTACCCCGATTTTCCTTTTACCTTATTACTACCTCTTGTTACATGGATTTGGTCATATGTTCATCTTTTGATTTTGACACCCTTACCACTTTCATCAGAAAAAAACTCTTTTTCTGAAGCATAATCTTAGTTTAGTTCAGGACTGCTAAAGAGGTCCTGGAGTTAGGAATCTAGTTATATAAATTGTACACAACTCAAAAGTGAGCTAATGAGATTATGAAAAGGGAATTTGCTGGAAATGAAAGCCCACAGCTCAACAAAAGCAAGTTTGGTTTATTTGAATGGTTTCATTAAATAAGTCTACAAAGGTAACAAACTGAAGCACAAAGCGCAATCTTACAAGAAGCGCAACACCCAGAGTTAGTGCAAAATGTACAATTAACGGCTGCTGAGAAACCCCCAAGGTTTGAATTTAGTTTATTTGTTTTTCTAAACAGTGTACATTGTTAAATAATGTAAGGAAAACATTTATAATTCAGAAAGATTTTTGTAATGTGGAAAAAGATACTCAAAGTGTACTATTAACACAAAAATAATTTAAACAGTTCAGTAGCGCTAGTTCATTCCTCTAGGCTTCAGTTATTTCATCCACAGGAGGGAAGAAAAATCAACAGTAAATAAAACCAGTTCTTACTTTTTGTGTGTAAGTGAAGAGATCTCAAAATTAAGCCAAAATAACAAAAAATAATGTGCTGCATTTGGTTCCCTCGTTCCTCCAGTAGAAAGTATAGTTTCATTCATCTTAGGTGGTCCGTTTCTCATTTACTCAGCACCTTCTTTGTTCTATTCTTACTCTTACCATCTCCCCAAGGATCTTAAGCAGAGAATAAATAAGTAAACAGCTTTGAAGTAGGGCTTGGAACCCCTGTTAATTTCTACTTTCCTAAACCTTCAGCTCTCATTTGCGTCTTTGGGACCTAGGCTAACTTAACACAGGACCCATGAAGGAACGGCGGGACAGGACAGCCAACCAGGCTCTTCCTATTGGGATTCCTGGGATGTGCCAGTTGAGGTGGGTCAGAGATCAGCACTATGTTAATTTCCCAACTCAAGTGAAAAGAAGCACCCCCTAAATTAAGAGTTCTAGCTTCTTTCCCCATCTTCAGAGATAACAGAGATCTAAACATAGCCAATTAGGAGTATTTCCTGAAAGCTCTGAAAATAACAGAACTGCCCATTACAACTAGGCATAGCACTAAATAATACTGATTGGTTGCAGTTATTACTTAAGGGGAGTATTTGTTTATATGAAAATGTGAGAATATCAGTTGCAGTTCTAGAAAAAGAGGTGGCACAACAGACTTAGGATTCTGCAACCATCTGGACATCACATAGGAAATGAGTAGGAATAAGCACTCTTTCTTACAATGCTTAATTCAGATGTGGGTCCACTTTCCACAAAATACAGTACCCCAAGCTGGGAAATGCAGGAGACATTTGCAACAAGAGGAAAGCAATCCATACAGTTTTTCTTAGAGCAACTTTCTCCATCTGTGACTCTTCACTATCAGTTTCCCAACTTAAAAACTAGCCCCCACTCCCTTTATATTCAGCCATTTCTACTAGGTCTTGTCTGTTCCAGCCTGGCTCAAGTAAGGCTTATGGCACCCACAGGCCAGGCATCACATATCTTCATAACGAGTTTGTTCTCCCATTCTTAGTCTTCCTTTTTCTTCATTTATCACACACCACCCTTAATCTTTTAAATTGTCCAATTTTGTTATGAAACCCCTCCTCACTGTTCCTGAAACAGAACTTTCTGCTTTCAACCACTGATGTCAACTTAACTTCTCACCCTGCTCATCTTACACCTGCTCTAGACAAAATTGAATGACTTAAGAGAAAAAAAAAAATACTCTTTCAGTTTCCCTTTGGCATAATCCTCTGCTGGGGTCACATGGACCTATTATCCTTTCACACGCCCTCTGCTGATTTGGGGTCTGATGAGAAGTTGGTGCTAATGGCAGAAGCAGTAGAAGTCCAAGGCACTAAAATATCCAGCAAGCAATACTGGGAGAACAGAAGTATTCAAGTTCAGTAATTTATACAATCTTACATTCACATTTATTTATCTACTACAATGGAAATACAAAGGAAAAAATCTAAAGTGTCTCAATAAGTAAAGGACAGAGCTTGCTTTTTTTCAACTTTTTAAACCTTTCGTATTTTACTCTTAAAACTACTGTTGTCCAACAACATTTATATATCACAGTGTTTCCACATCAAAACTGATGGCAAAGTTACATGTCCGCAGGGAACTTAATTTTTTTTCCTAATTGCTAATGCTGCAGTCAAAGCTGCTAATATCATTTGCTTAAAAGCACTAATGACCTATCATAAGAAAGGGTTGAAACCTCAGTCCCCTGGTGTTTTTCACTGGGTTCTAAAGAGCAAAAAGAAAGAAAGAAACAAAAGAAGAAAGAAAGAAAAAAAAAAAGGGAGGGGGGAACAGGGTAGGAGAGAGCCCAATAGGTTTTTTGTTTGTTTTTTTGTGTTGTGGTTTGGATTCTTGAGGGAATAAGGGATTTGGGGTGGGTACCAACATTTAGAGCTCCACCCACTTGAAAATCCAGATGGGGTTTGGTTTTTCCACTGACTGAGCTCTCTTGTGGCTTTCTGATAAATGATTCTCTTTCCTAGCCCTTGCTATTGGGTGTAGAGAACAGGAAAGCCTAAGTTTGAAACTGCCCCATCACAAGAAAGCTGCTCTTTCCCTCTTGTTCCACTCCAATAAATGGTGAAGGGGGAGGGAGATTCTCAATTCTGAGGGCTCTAAGCGGTATTAAAAACATTCCTTTCTGGCAAGAAATAACCAGTTAAATGCAGCACTAGTAGTTAGTATATAGGCTACTTTCCCATTCCCCCCTCCCGCCCACCCCTCAGCATTCCATCTCCTGCCCCCAAATCTACTCGGTTAATGTCTCTAGGTCTAAGTGGTCCGCAAGTTGGAACCTGGGGGGTTGCTGATGGATTTCTGCAAATTGCTGATGTTGAAATTCTGTAAGGAGGCAGTTCCCACAGGTTGGAACTGGCCAAGTGGCTGTGGTGTTGGGCCACCTGTCCCACTCCACTGAGTGCCAAAGGGGGGAGCTGGAAAACCGTACTGCTGTGGGGGGCACATGGACTTGGTGAAGTGACCTAGAGAGGTAGCTGATGCAGCAGAGATGGGGGCAGAACCACCCAGGTTTGAGGTCATGGAGATGCACAGCTGACCAGGTGCGGAGAACTTCCTTGCCATTCCAGGGCCCTGAAAACAAAACAACTACATGTAAAGTCCGGTGTGGGTGTAACCCATGGGTGTGAAATGGGTAGTACTGAAATATAATTCTAGGACTGGGGCTGGTCTAATCTTACAGGGTATAGCGAAACCAAAACTCGCACCAAACCTTCCATAATAATTATCGGCTTTTTATACTTAACATGTTAGGGTAGAATAACTATTCTGATTGGAAGTGGGCAGAGTCATGTGCTTGTGTACATATGCATATGTAGTTCAAGGCTTCGAAAGAAAGGGGGAGAAAAAACTTTAGTTGACAAACAGGGAGCTAGAAATTCAGGGAAGAAAAATAAAAGGGCAACCGGGTGATTTTTGTTTGTTTCTAAAGGGGTTAAAAGTCATGAGCTACTACAGAAGGCTGTGGCATGAAATGTTAAGCACTAGCCTGGGTACTTGATATCCTCTCTGAATTCAGATGTGTGCTAAGTGATACTCTTGACAGATTAGGGAAATGTCAAGAAGGGAAGCAGACTTGCCTCATAATTCATGTGTCCTTTGCTTCCTCTCCTGCCTGAAAGATTCATGGCATCTCGGGCCCAATTGTCTACCAACTTGTGCAGATCATCTGTAAATGTGCCCTTCCTGCTGGACGTCATGGCAGGAGGCTGAGCTTGGGCGGCTTGGCTGTTCACTGTTCCCCCGACAGTATTTGTGCTGCTGGTCCCTAGGATTAAAAGAAGCAACAGAATACAACCATTAAAAGGAGGTTGGGTTTTGGCTTCAGGAAGAGGGAAAATTTCACAGGATGATGAATGGCAAGCCACTGAATGGGGAGAGGATGAGTTGGGAAGCCATGCAAGACGGGAAGGTTCCAAGGTCTTGTTTAGCCAAATGTTTTGGCATAAGAGGGTAATGAAAACAGGTTCTCTTCAGGAGTTGCAGATGAGGCTAAAAAACTCAAGATGGTGGTAGGCACAAAGGGGAGGGACCCCTTTCTGCCCATTCCCATGGCATCTAGAGTACGGAAAGTAAGTTTCAGTACTCTATTCCCAGCATCACGCTGATGAGGGAGGTGTGGTATGGTCAGTGAGGCTCTAGAATGCTGCAGAATGCAGGGCAAAAGAGGATTTCTCGAGCACTGAGGCAGGGTTAAAGTAGGAGTTAAAGGAAAGCAAAGGTAGATGCTTGGCCCAGGAAAAGATGGGCTTCCCACACCATGTGGATACTGTGCCACAGTCTTTAGCCATTCTTTAACAGAAAGAGGTGATAAAAGAAACAGCATGCTCGGTTCAAAAAACCTTTTTCACCTGGACCCGTACACACAAATTTGTAAACAAACTCGGGAGGAATGAAGGCTTCAATCTCTCCCAGTTGCCTATGAGTTAAGAACCAAGATTAGTCATGAGGAAGGTTCTCTGTGGTGTGCCTGAATCTTTCAACTCCAGGAACACATGGTTTTCCTGAAGATGACCTCAGTCTCAATTGGTTCAATTGGTTTGTGGATTCTCACCCATTCCCCCCTTTCCCAGGAGAGCAAGCAAGCACTTGTATGTGGAAGCAACAGGAACATTCAGCTGAGGAAGGAGTGCAAAGGGAAGGAGGAAGCTTTGAGGTTATGATGAAGGAATTCTATTTCTATGGTTTGATGAGAAAGGAAGAAGGAGTCTGTGTCCTGCCTGATTTCGGCTCTGCTGGAGGGCACACTGAAGATTATTCGAAGAGGCAAGTTTTAGGGAAGAGGGAAAGAAAAGTCATAATCTTGTTTTTTTTCCCTCACCCCCCACTTTCTTACCAGAATTCACATTTGCTGCAGAATAAATAAAAGCTACTAAGGTAAGTTGTGAGCCACTAGGCCTTAAGATATCCAAATAATGCTGGGGGCTAAATAAATGCATCCATTTTCCTGCTTTCCAGGTCGAAGCAGCACCAGAGCACAGCAGCATGCCCGAAGCAACTCTGCCATTTAAAAGCCCTTTATAATCCACTGCTGGTCTCAAGTTTATACCCCACTGCCCTGGGAATGGCACACACAAGCACGTCTGTATTAGAGGAACAGCTAATTCTGAGGTGAAGCTGCAGAGTGAGGAAGGTCACATGCTTCTTACCACCAAGGCAAGACATGGATTACTGCAGTGTGTGTATTAGCTCACTTCTGAGGGCCCACTGGAGCCACAAGGGGATAGCTACTGCACATACAGCGTAAAGGGCGGAGTAAGTTCTCCTGTGGGACAGGAAACCCAAGTGGAAAAGGATAAAAGCACAGGAAACAAACAGCTTTCCTTGAAAAGCAAGAGAGACCGTGGTGGGGAAGCACAGAGTGGGAAGCACAAGCAATGAGGGTGGCAGTCGTGACAGTAATAGAATCCAGAAAGCAAGCGTATCACATGCATGAGGGCTATTTTCCTGTTTAAACAATAACTGGTGAGCTTGATGATGAGTGAGACAATCAAAACGAAAACCAGAAACAATCACAAGTGAGAAGAACTGTCACAAGCCAAATATGAGAAGCTCAGTAGAGGTGAACACTGCTTATTCACAAAGAGCTCATGCTGGGGTCACACCTCTCTAGTCTCATGCTAGTCGTCTCTGATGCTGTGAGGCTCCTTTACAACCAAATTTCATTTTTCATTTTCATCTGTCTTACACACTATTGGATTATGAAGGTGGGGTTTATACCATGAGGAGGTTGGCCGTACAGTTAACCTTATTCTGGCTTCTGAAAACAGGCTTTCCCATTAAAGAAGGAAACAAACACATCCCTCTCTGACGAGAAATTAATGCCTGGGAAAAGTTGACTACAAAAGCTAGAAGCATGGATAGTGCATTTAGTCCACTTTAGTAGGAAATGGTTTAAAAACACTTATAATACATATATTTTTGAGGATGCTACTTGCCTTCCAGAGAGTACACTGAGTAGCCTCTAGACCTTTCTCAGTTCTGCTGCAAAGCTCTAGGAAGTAGTATATATTTTACCACCCCAAATCCATTTTTTTCTCCTGCCATAATACATTTCCCCTATGTCCCACCACCAGATCCCATGAACGATAACCTACTATGAGTCACAGCTTATTGCCCAGTACCCCAAATACAGAGTTTTCTGACTGTCTAGGTGGCTGATTGGGTAGTTGAATTGCATGCACGTTAATGAGAAGCCATCAGCCTAAGAAGCCAGACTCTACGAAGTAGTACTTTTCTCCTCCACAATCTAGCAGACGCCTCCTGCTGTGATATGAGGATGTGGACTTTTCCATGTTTTGACCAGTGCTGATTTTCCAGTGGGAGAACAGCGGCTGGCACATATCTGCTAACTAAAGGGCTCTCCCCAAAGAGCCAGGCATCCCTGATCTCTCTCTCTCTCTATCATGGGCATCATCAATCCATAATTGTCACAAAGCCAGGATCACAGAGGGTCATCATGTGAGAGCATTGACTAGGAGGTGATTTCTTAATCTGTAAGGATAGTCACAGGTCAGCAATTAAGCATGTTAAAAAATATATCAGAACAGGGTGCAGAACTAGACAGATGGAAGTTGGGAAATGAGGGCGTTGTGAAGCTTCAGGGTTCCAAGAACTCATGGATAACAGGCTTTGCAATCAAGGACCAAAAATAACAGAAAGAAAAGATAATTACTACAGAGCTGGTTGCAAGGACAGACTTTTTTCACCATCTTCCCTGAAGCACAAAGAGAGAGCAACGTGTTAAAGACAAAGAAACATCAGTGTAAAATATTTAGAATCTCCAAACAGCACACAAAGTGCCAGCAAGAGAAAGCAGAAAGAGAGACAAGTTGGTGGGACCTGGGAGTACCCTGCTATGGGTACAGTTCTATGGGACGCAGCTTGCTAGCTGTCAGCCTTCACGTGGTTATCTGATGGCCAGTGGCACCTGGCTGACGGCTGAGCTTCCACCAGTCTTTGTATCTACAAGTAATGCTCTGCACTAAGGTTCTGGGGGAACCTGGGGGAAGAACTCCAGTCTCTCAGGTCTTACTGCTTGAATTTCAAATACCCAAGCAGTCTTTCCACTGACCCCGTCCCACTTTCTGTTTCTCCTACTGGGTTGTTAAAAAGCACTCGATAAAATGCATTAAACAATCCTACCACAGTAGACTTAACAGTACCATTGTTACAGTTTTGAATCCTTTTAAATCGGCTAATATATTTCCAAATCCTAGACATACATACTAACCCCGTCCCCTCCAGAAAAAATTTTAAAAGTATGTGGAAAACAAGCAACTTTTGAACATAAATAAAGCGTTAAGCCAAGCCGTGCTTCCAAACCATAATCTATTTTGAGAGCACAGAATAACGCATCCCAAACTAAAAAGACCCTACACCTGGTAAATAAATGCCTGTTTTCCTTTCCCTATTTGCTTTAAATCTGCCTTTCGTAATTTGTTTACCAAGGCTTACATGATGTATACTTGTGTGCCTTCAACAGATGTAGGGCCTCTCGTTTTAGACCCGAAAGGAAGTGGTAAGATTTTATTTCTAACCACTTTCATCTGAACAATTGTGTGCTACCACCTACCTTTAAGAGTGTGGTGAGAATTTATTTAATTAATTAATCTGAAATGTATCACTCACATTGTTCTTCACAAAAAAGCCTTGGTTCTCTTTCTTCCCTCTTCGACGTTTCAGGCTGTATAGCATAGGCCTGACATGTCGCAACCTACTTTGAAACACTTGTCTCCTCCTATTAATGTCATCTCATCTTGCCAGCTGGACATATGCTTATTTAAGTGTCAAGGTGCTAACATGCTTGGTCCAGCCTAGTGTAACCAAACATCACACATGCTTTGGAAAACTACCAAACTGGATAATGTCTTCCACCTCCTTCTTTGTTCAATAGTCCTGGATAGTGATACATGAGGCCCAAGGACCTCTGAACCTCAGCAACAGTGATGTCCTTAGCACATGCATTTAAAAAGCACTTCAGTAACCACATCAGAAGTTTGAGGCCTCAGCAATGAAGATCTTTAACCAAACTCTAACAAAGGTTTTCTACTTGAGCCTTATTTTTGTTTTTAAAATTTTTATTCCAGTATACATTTATTGACTACCTACTATGTTTCAGGTAGGCACTGGCTAATTAGAAGAAAATGATGTGTGCTTCCCAAGAGCTACCAGTGTTTGTGCACATGATCTTATTTTTTTGTACAACAGCCCTACGAGAGAGGCATCATCTTCATTTCATATTTGGGGAAGATGGGCTGGGAAATTGGGTGATTTACTATTGTGCCTTGCTTTTAAGAAAGCTAAGAAATCCTAGCAATCATGTTAAAGAGACCATTTTCACTGGCAGGCCCTGGGCTCTGGTTCTTGAGAATAAATGCTTGATCAGAATAACTACACTGAAACCCTTTTTGAACTATCAACTTTAGGGAGTTAGAAGGTAAGGGTGGTGAAAGGATCCAATGAAGAGATTCTAGCATCATTTCAATGGACAGATGGCCAGGCTAAATTGAGAAGAAAAAAAAGATTTCAACCTACTCGGAAAAAGAATAAAAAAATAGGGTGTAATTTTCCCTTGCTGCCAGGATCTAAGTACATCAGTGGTCAAGATGCTTTCTGTCACTTCTAATGCCAAAGCAAGGGGTGGAAGTGAGTAGGACTATGGACTTCAGTCTTTATCCCAAATGACCCTGCAGTCTATACAGCATTACCACCTTTTCTACTCTGTCATGGATCTATAAAGAAGCAATTCTACCAGAAAGTTATTTTGAAGTTTATAGAAACCTGTTCTTATTTCTACATCTTTTATCATAATTAATATAGAGACCCAAACTTCTGAGGGTAATAGTTCAGCCAAGCCACTGAGTAGATGATATACAAAGAGACAAATGAAAATGGACTGCATGAAACATCAGATCCAAGCAGCAGAAAAACAAGGACGAGGAAGGAGTAAAGGTGTTACACACAAAGAGCCAAGCAGGGCGTACTCAGAAATCGGGTCCTCCTGCCACCAGGTTTGAATGTCACCTGCTCAGATGCACAGTTAAACTTCGCACAGCCTGTGAGAGGGGAAAAACAGGGAAGAACAGAGAGAGAAGAGACAGAACACAACTACAAGATGTTAGAAACTTGAGGCTGGAGTGGTGAAATGCGCTAAGATGGCACACAGAAGAACAAGCTTCTAGGGAAATGTCAGATAGGTAGGACAGGAAATATTAGGTCTCAATTCCCTTACTTTGCAAAATGTTGAAGCTTTTCCCAGTGTGAATAATAATGCTAGCTGGTTTGTGCTCCCGGCAAGCAAGCACATTTACCTAGTCCAATGATGATCTACCTTTACTATCTGTGATATTGTGGCAAAAGCACCTAAGCAAGTTACCTAACTCTTCTCTTATTCTTTTCCACCCAGACACCTAAGTTCTTCCAATTCTCGTTCTATCGTTACTAGCAGCGTTCTGCTACAGGAAGGTTTTAAATGATCATTAATAAATAAAACTCTATTTAGGAAGTAGATTATAGGTAACAAATCGAATTGTAGGGCTATTTATCTTAGAATGCTACTCCCATACTTACAAGTTAAAAAAGTCTACACTGGCTAGGCAAATGCATTAGCTTTCAGAAACTGCTAAAACTCCTTAATTTTGGTCCAGGAAATCTCAGTCTAGTATTAAAGCGTATGTTGCAAATCCCAAATGAGTCATTAATTTGGTTAAGTCCTCATGTAAGTCACAATACAACCTTTTGCTGTAATCCTTTGAAAAAACCTATTTCATCTGATAGGAGCAATGAATTCACCTAATATAATCATTACTCAACTTCCCTTTCCAGCTCAAGATCCGAAAGTGTTTTAATACACAGGCTGTGTTCTGGTCAGCCGGTCTTCCAACTGACCTTAATAGGATGCTCATCAGGCTTTTGTTGCGGATATGGCAGTATCTCCATTTTCATGTTTTTAGAACATGTTGATTGCTTTGATTGCTTACCTTGACCTGGAGCAGAAAGGCTTGGTACTGAAATGGCACCATCACTGGTGAAGGCTGAATAGAGGTTGTCACTGGAGGGAGATGGCTTAAGGGGCTGTAACAACTGATTCTGCCCAGTCTCTGGGATGTTGCCAGGAGGGTGGAGGGTCTGCTGGGGGTGCAAAACTGAAGTGGCACTCTGACCAGACAGGTTACCTGCCAAAAGATAAAGTGGCATGAGGAAACATGTCCAGCTTTCTCAATAAACTTAACAGGCACTATTCTTATATTCTTATTCTTCAATGTGCCCCACTAAGTGACTAATAATAATAGGTCAAAAGCTGTAAGTGATGAAAGAACAAAAGGCCTCACTAATGGGAGGGGAAGTGAGAAATGACATGAGAATCAATAGGCAATAGGGCTGGAGTAACTATTCCGAAAGACTTAGTTTAGATAACCTAGATGGTTCCCAAGTCTCAGCTGAGTAGAACACGCAGTGGATATGGGAGAATTCCATTTTACAATTCCATCATTGCTTTTAAAAACCTGTAACACTGAATTGATGCAGGATACAAATAGGTTTGGTGGGCAGTCTCTGCTTAGTTTTCTTTCTAAGTATGTGTCAGGTCAAGTACAAAAGTGGTGTCAAAAATAATGCAGATGACTACAGAGTAATACACATTTAAAATTATTTGTGGCAGGTGGCTTTTATTCCCTAGTCAACTGTCTTGAAATTGACCAATTTCTCTGTTCCCTACTAATTGGCAGACTAGCAGGCCACTCAAAAAGTATGTCAAAATTGGGATCAGGATCTAAATTAGCTGATATCCTTTATAATCACATTTCTACTAATGAATGGGTTCTGATGTACTAGAGAAATGGTTTGGGTTTCTGAAAGCTTCCAGAGAATGGAAAGCTGCTAAGAAGTTTGCAACTGCTTTCCAACACATTTATATTAGACCTGGAGAACAACTATGAGGTATAAATTTATTTCAGTCTTTCACTTTACAACCAATTATCTGTTAACATTCTCATAATTTCACCAAAGGGTAAGAATTCTATCACCATTAAAATAGACAAACTGTAGTTTATTACAAGAGATTATGAATTATTTTTTATTACAGCCACGAGCAAGTTCTTTATTTCAATATACATAAATGAAATAAAAACTTTAATCAGGAAAATTACCACCTAAGACATATCCAAACATCTAAATGAAATTTACATTCATCCCAGCTGCAATTATGGATAATCCATTCACTGAAAGGAAAAACCTACCTGAACTTTTACTAAAGTATTTTCTTCCAATTGACTATGAGTTTGGTGTAATGTGAATTATATGAGTAACCAGGCAATGCTAAGTGTTTTATCCTTAAGAACAACTGTAAGTGGCTTGGGTAATGGAGGTAGTTAGTAATATGGGTTACAATGGAATAAGCCATAGTACTCACCCTTCCATAGACTCAACAAATAGAGGTACTATAAATATAAGGAGTGGAAAAGTCAAGGAAGCAAGAATATTAGGAAAGTCAAACTCCTCTGAAATTTAACAAAAACAACAAATGGCTCAATAGGTTACATACAGAGTCAGGAGACAGAAACAAAAGATGGGACAGCCAAGGCTGACCTAGTCCATGGCTTTTTACCTGAAAGCTGGGGGCTTTTATTCCCCAAGGAACTGCTGCGACTAGATTTGCTGCCTTTGCTTTTAGTGGGTCGCCTTCTTCTCCCTGCAAGAGGGGCAGCTGGGGGAATAATGACAGCAGGGGGAACCTTGCCCAGTTTGGTATATAAAGATTCAATTTCATGCTTCTGGCGACTCTGCAGGTCTTGAATCTCTTTAAGATGTCTGTGAAAGATAACCAAACATGAATCAAAAACATGATAATCACTTTTGTTCAAATGAGATTTAACAACATATTCTTTAAACTCTATTCAAGTATTTACTTACTACTCATGAATCTTTCCCCCCTCAGTGTACTTAACGTAATTTCTTCTATTACCTTGAGATTCTAGTTTGTTACTTCATTATTGTTTGGCCTCCATTACCCAAGCCAAATTCCAATAAGCTCCTAACCAACAAGTAGTTGATGATATGTTAGGAGAAAAGATTTCCTGATTTTTGAGGCATACACAGGGGTACTGAATTTGCTACTCTGGACCAGTGTGTCAAATATGATCTATAAAACCTGCCACATAATCTACATCCATTACTAGATTCATTTGGTAGACTATTAAATTAGGTTAATAATGATAAAAAGTGCTATTAAGAAAAACAATAATATAGTAATAATACAAAGGTGCTGAAGAAGTTCTAGAAGTAGAAATGCTACGGGTCCTTATAAATACAAGACCTAATGAGAACTACATTGAGGAAACTAGCTTTTGCATAGCACCCTCTGTTTGAAAGAAATGAGATATAAGCATATTGCAGTGAAAAGAATACTAGGCACCAGGAGCTAGATCTTACTATGATTCTGCCATTATTCTTTTACAGAAGAAAATACACTTACTTTTCTCGTAGTCTTCGCAGCTCTAATTTTAAATCTTCATCTTCAATATCTGACTCATTGTCACTACTCATGTAAGAGGAGTTGAATGAATTACTAAGGCTCTGACTTAGATTCTGGATAGGGAGGCTCTTTGAGCTCAGCTGATGGGGGGAGTGTGGACTACCTGAACCATCATCCACATCCCTGCTTAGGAAGGCGGCCTCCAGGTCAGAAGATGGCCCATTCAGATGTGAAGGCTCTGACAGTTCAGGCTTTTCTTTCTTTGGTATCACAGCGGGGAGAACAGCTTGTTCCAAATCCATAAAAGGAGGAGATGCCATTGGTCCCTCTTTCTTTGCCTCAGCAATCTTGTCTTCAGTTCTTGATACAGAGAAACGACCTACTTTGTTCGTTGTAGTTGTCACCTGGAAGCGTCCTACCTTTGTAGGCTGCCCAGTTTCTGACTTTGCTCCCAAGGCAGGAGTTTTGTGGGCACTATCTGGCATATCTGATGAGATGCTACGGATCCCATTAGGCTCTGTCTTCACCAGGGTACTTTCTGGACTACTACTTGATAGTACTGAGGACTCTGAAGTGCTAGACTCAAAATGAACAGACTTTGCATCTTCTGACTTATTTTTACCCTCTTTTTGGACATCATCCATTGCAACTGAAACCTGATGGAAAGAGACAAAAGTGAGATTAAAAAACAAAATCCCCAATATTCAATTTTTAAAATGATAAAAAATTGAATTAAAATAATAAAAAAAATTCAATAAAAAAAATTGAATCACTTTATTTCCCAGTCAGTATCTCTTTACATAAGCCCCTCCACCTTCACTGTGAAAATAAATGGAATACCATTATAGAGAACAAGATCTGTACTGAGATGTACAGATTAGATACAGATTCTCAGTGGCTGGCTAAGCTTACTAAGTTAATAATTTACCTCCAGATCTCATGTTATATACAAGACTTAGATTTATGTCCTTGTGGAAATATAAATAACAGGGAATGGAATCTTGAAGGTTGCCTGTGAATATGAAAACTACAAAGATTAAAGACAATGAATGTTAAATGCCAGCTAAGCTTCAAGAATCAACATAACTAAATGGGACCAAAAGGAGGATCCAGATCCTTGTTCTAATTTGTCCATGTATTATAAACTCAGCCCAGTACAAACTCTCAGAACCTCAGTTTACAAATGAGAAAAATATCAACTGCTATCCCCAACTCCCAGTGCTACCATGAGAATAACTGGAAAGCAGTTGTGAAAGTAGTAAAAAATAAAAAAATAAATAAATCACTAGTTGGACCACCTGGGAAAAGAAAACGATGTATCACTTGATGTTGACTCCGTATTTTCATTTCAGAAATTAATCCTAAAAAATTGTCCTAAACATAGAAAATGTTTCCTGTTACATTACTTATTACGATAGAAAAATTTGAAACAACCTAATGACTAATAATAGGAGAATGGGTTAGGTGAACCAACTACTAGATTGGGGAAAAAAGCTGTAAAATCTCATTCAGAAAAGCAGGGTCAATTGTACACACATGTACATAGAAAAAGGAATGAGGAGAAACACACCCTAAAAAGTAATCCTGGGTGGAGGAGGTAGGTAGGAAGATGGGGTAGACAGTATACTGTTTCTCTACTGTACTAAGTATTCTGCATTCCTTTAATTGGCATGTATTATTATTATTTTTTAAAGTTTACATATTTATTTATTTCTAGCAATCTCTACATCCAATGTGGGGCTCACATTCATGACCCTGAGATCAAGAGTCACATGCTCTTCTGGCTGAGCCAGCCAGGTGCCCCAGAAGGTTTTTTTTTTAAACATGTATTATTTTTAAGAGGGTAAAATGATAAAGAACTATAAAAAAGATATATCATCAAATTGGCAATTGTGTCCCAAAGGTAAGTAATAATTTTATTATATACCTATTCACCCCAAAGAGGAAATCAAGGCAAGGGAAAGTAATGGTCTTACCTGGAATCGTCCCATCTTAAAAACACCAGTTCCTGAACTAGTTCCCAGGACAGGACCTTCTGTGATTTGAGAAACTGAAACAAGTACATGGAGGAGAAAAAGAACTTAAGTTGGCATCTCTTTTTAGTTAGCTTCTTTTCCTTTTGGTCAGAAATACAGCAAAATAAAAGTACCTATGAGGTGAGAAAAATGGTCTGAGGCAAGGAAAATTTCCTTACCTTCTTTTCTCCTTGGGCTTTGTCCAAAAAGGAAAATAGTTATTATTTACTCTCCTTACTAGATACCTTTAGTCTGAAAGATACTGTTTGTGAAATACTGTCAAAGTCTGAAAATTTATCATTAGTCCTCTACTTTTCCTTGTACACATGTACAGATGATATGTTATTGTTTGGAGGAATAAAAGTTACATATAAGCAAAGCAGCTTCAAGGCTTAACTACAACATAAGAGATACTATAAAAACTAAGGTTAATGGGTAGTAAGAATTCAATTATCATTCTTTAACTCAAAGATAAAAATAAATGAAGAGAATTATGAGATTTTACTTAGGATATCAAAGACGCATTTTTAAAATGAAAATCATCTATGACAACTTGGTTTATACAACACTTAGGCAAAAATCTTAGAACAGGAAGTACAAGGTGTCAGAATCACTGATAAATAGTTTTGAACAACTTTCAAGCCACCTAGGTCATCCTTTCTAAGGACAACCACTTGAGGTTTTTTTTCCTAGAGATAATATAGACATATACAAGCATTTTCTTTATTTTATACAACTAGTAAGCTCAATTTTATACAACACTGATTTTGATATTTTTACAATGTATCTTAGCATTCCATATTGATTTCTCATTCTTTTTAATGGCTGCAGTGTTTTATGTCTGTCTGTATGTATGCTATATGTATACAAAGTACCATATTTTAAACAGGCTTCTGTGGATGGACATTTAAGTTTTTCAGAACTTCTTGCTATTATAAGTGTTCTACCAAGTATTTTCTTATGAATCTGTGGAATACCTAAGAATGGATGTGCTGAATCATACCCATTTAAAACTTGGAGACACATTACTAAATTGATCTCTAAAGAGGTTGTGTTAAGTCACTGGTGGCTATTAAACTTCTAAGTTTACCAATGAGAGGTTTAGAAATGCTATCACTTACTAGTCTTTTCTGTGATATGAATACCCACCACTGCCCAGTTTTTCATTTATCTTTGGACATCATGGCTTTTTTTTTCCATGCAGAAAGTTTTGAATCTATTATTGCTTCTGTATCAGGGATCAGCAAACTATGATCATGGACCAAATTCAGCCCACAGCTTCTTTCTGTAAATACATTTTATTAGACTACAGAGCCAAACTCATTCATTTACGTATAGCCTATGCTGTTTTTGGGTTATAATAGGACATTCGAGTAATTGTGACAGAGACTATATGACCAGCAAAGCCTGAAATATACAACTTTCTGGCCTTTTACAGAAAGTTTGTTGATCCTACTTCAGACAGTTAAAAAAAAAAAAAAGAAAAGAAAAAGATTTCTTGTATGTTTTTTTACAGCACTATTTTACATTATCATTTTTCATCTTTGACCAATTTGGAATTTATGTTGGTCAAGGCTGGCATCTAAGCTTTCTTCCAGATGGTTGTTCAGTTGTCACAAAGCATTTATTGAAATATCCTAGCGTTTTCTCACTGATTTAAAAGCCCACCTTTTTCATATTTCTTCTTTATAGTTTGTCCATTTCTAAACTTCTCTAGTCTGTTCCAATGATTTTTTTTTAATGTTTATTTATTTTTTGGTGGGTAGGGAGGGGATGCACATGAGCGGGGGAAGGACAGAGACAGAGAGAGACAAGAGGATCCAAAATGGGCTTTTCAATGAAAGCAGAGAGCCTGATGCGGAGCTTGAACTCATAAACTGTGAGATCATGACCTGAGCCGAAATCAGACACTAACCAACTAAGCCACCCAGGTGCCCCTCCATTGATTTTCAAGTCACTTCTTTTAAAATGAGAGTGAATTCAGAATATAATTGCCTTGAAGATAATTTAGAGAGGTTTTAAGTGAAATTCAGAATTTAAGGAAGAAAGAAAGATCTGAGTATTCAGGTAATCTTATTAATAGTTATACAGGGAAACATATGTAGGTGGTAGTGAGGAGAATGGATAAACTACAAAAGGAACAATATTAAGTGTTACACAAAAGCACACTGAATAAATACAGCTCATGTTTAATTATTTTCCCTTTTGAATATAAATGGTTCTAAGAGAAAAGGTGACAGAAAATAGAAGCTTTAAATTTCCTACTTTGTGGGGGGACTGGTGATGCAGTGAAAAGAGATTTACAACAAAATTCAGAAAAGAAGTAGCTGATATGAACTCATGACCAAGAGCATGCTCATAAAAGTTCTCATGGCAATTTTAAGTTGTTACAAAATCTGGAAATATGCTTTGCCAAGAGACTGTGTACAAACACGCCAATTCTAAAGACTCCAGAAATGGAAAAAAATAATGTTTAAACTGATTACAATATATATTTGTATTTCTAGCATCCATGCTAGTCAAGCTTATCTCTACCTCTATCTATCTAGTGTCACAAAAGCCAAGAGATTAAGGTAAATTAACTTTTATAAATAGGCCTGAATTTCCTTCTCTCTCTTAGCAAGGGTCTATCTTAGCTAATAACAAAGGGTCTTATTCCGAGAAACTATCATTACCTTTTGCATGCTAATATTACATGTTCCAAATATTAGTATTAAAGTTCCTAAGTTATGAAATACGTAAAATTGTTCTTTAAAACTGTTCCAAATACACCTACATTCTTAAGAATGTCTTTGAGATAGTAAACTCTATAATCAATTATAAAGAGGACTGGAAATGGTATAACATAAGAGGAAGAAGGATGCTTCTCACCATCCTTCTGAGGCGGTGTTCCTGCTTCTGTAACTGCTGCTGGAGCCACCACGGACACAGGCTGCAAAACACATACACACAGATACCACAAAATCTTTAGCTTCAGTCACTCTTAAACTGTTGCCATGCTGCCTTTCCTCTGGTTTTTATAAAGGGCAACAGAAATATAGTATATGTGAAGAAACACTTGTGTCCAACAGAGTTTTTTTTTTTTTAAGCCTAAAAGTAAGTCTGATGTAAAAAAAAAAAACAAAAACAAAAAAATTTTAAGAAAAAATTCTGAGTTGCTTCTATATTGTTGTTTGTTTTTATCCTGGGATACTTAAGAGTATAACTTGGATAATAATAGAAAAAAATAGTTTTAATCAGAACATTATTGTATCACAAGCTTAAAAGGAAGAAGTTAACTTTTAAAGCACAGCTTCCTCCAAAGCATAAATACAAAACCCATAGAATTCATCTATGGTATAATTCTAACCAGAGGCAAGACAAGAAAAGTACCTTTCAAATCAATAAAATATTTTCCACAGTTATACCACTGGGTCAGTGTTAATCTTAATCTGCTTTATTTCTGTTTGCTGGAATAAGCAAAGACTCTGAATTAATGCTTTTAACTCTGTAGGTGTTAAAGGTATTAATAGGTTAGAGTATGTTTTAGGAATGTGATATATTAGGATTATGGAAAGATTCTGGCAAAATTTTCAAAACTTACCCCAACTGTAGATGTCACCACAACGGTCTCTGGACTAAGTGTTCTTCTCAATTGAGCATCAAGATCTTCCAGAGGTTGCTGGGACTGAATGAAACAACTACAATAAGTAGAGGTCTTTGGCATATTCAGAAGCACTACATATAGCTCATCTAAATAAGGAATACTCTTTGATGCTTTAGATTGACACAACGTAACATCTGTCTAGTCACTGAATATAAAACTCAATATATTAAATATTAACTTATATTGCTTGAATGATATTTTATGTCAATTTCCCAAGCCTTAGAGAAATTCAGTCATATTTATGTTTTTACAGTTTTGAAGTCTATGTTTGATGTTCCTTAAAGTGATACAAAAGTTTCTACCTGTCCTCTCTTTAAAAATATATTCTGGGGGTGCCTGGGGGACTCAGTTGGTTAAGTATCTGACTCTTGATTACAGCTAAGGTCATGATCTGATGGGTCATGAGACTGAGCCCCACATTATGCTCTGCACTGATAGCACAGAACCTGCTTGGGATTCTGTCTCTTCCTTTCTCTCTCTGCCTCTCACCCTGCTAGTAAATAAACTTAAAATATATATATTCTGAAAAATGTATCAAGATATTTTGGTAGATTAATTTTTTCTTTTTCAGTTTGGTACATCTTTCTGAGAACTTGTCCTTATGAATAAAAGATGGCATTAATGTATTTGATCACTATCAAGGATACTATTCTTTTCTTTAGGTCTTAATCTATACTTCTTATACCCTATAAATGGCAGCAAAAAGGAACTGGAGGTCTGGGCATTCCAACCTGTTAACCAGGTCTTACCACCATTCATCACAAGGCCAGTAACTTTTTACTTTTGATACAGGCCATAATCCCACATCTATTTTGGCTTCTATCACTTATTCTTCTACAGCCTTCATTTATCCTTCTCCCTCTCTATATAGGCATTATCCACTAAACCTCACCTCCTCACATCTTATTTGCTGTTTCTCATCACATTTGAGCCTGAATACGTGTCTGAATACATGTTTTTAATGAGAAAACAGGTGTAAAACCCCTAACTTACAGACTTTCACAATGTATTTTTTCCAAAATGTGGTGACTGATGGAGTGAGTTCTCTTTGGAGTTATTACTCTATCATGGCAAGTTCTTTATATTCTACTGTACAGCTGTAGAAGTGATAAATCCAGACTTCTTGTGTTAGCAATTTATGTTTTTCTTCTATATAATTCTAAAATAAATTCCTGTTTTAGTTTCAATGTTTACTACTTTGCTCACGGCAGAAGCTTTTTCATGGTTATAATGGCTTCATAATAACTACTTTCCTTACGGGACTTCAACTAAATAAATGTGTGGGGTGGTGGGGTAGGGTAGAAAAGGGAAATGATAATTTAAATATTGCAGGCAATTCTGATCACCATTGGGTAGACCCAATGAGCAGATCTGAGTGTGAAACAGGAATCTCACATTCATGTCACTGCTCTCAGTTCCTGTATGAGTAATCTCACGCTAACTAAACTGTGTAGGTTTTGTATTGAAAGATAAAAGACATATTTTTCATGAAACATGACCCTTATATCCATCTATATTTAAGCCAATTACTTTATTTGTTGGTCACTGAAAGAAATGTCAAACATTAGAGAAAAAACTGGTTGAACTCACAGAAAAGGGGCATTATCAGTTATCTTTTCCTAAGGAACTTTCAAAGTTAATTCTGATTACTTGTAATTTTTTACTTCCACAATGGTCTAGAGCCTAATCTCATTCATCAGATGCAATTTCACTATTCTAGAAAACTGTGAATGATAGGAGTTATATTTGTCTGGTAAAATGTAAACCCTGCTATTTTCTTTCTTCATAAAATATGAAAAAATATTAATATCAAATGTGTTCTAGATGACTTGAACAAAAGAACCACGAAGCTTCTTACTTTAAATAAGGCCTGGATCATTAGCTATATACACTGTTTTAAGAGAAAGTTGTTACTAAGTCAAAACTAAAGAGGAGCCAGAAGCCAAGATCATGCAATGGAGAATTTAAATAAGCTTTGTGAAGGAAAAAGTAGGAGCACAAAAAGAAATCTGCCAAGTCTTGGGGCACCTGAGTTAGTGAAGGTCCTGGAAAAGGTGGCAGCTGCTCGCTGGGTGGAGTACCAGCTGGAAGTTCAGTACCCACTGGCAGCACCTACAGACAATGAAGGGAAATTCAAGTCCATGAGAAAGACTATATACTGGCCAGTAAATCAACTAATTCAAATGCAGAAATATAAGAATAAAATATATCTATAGTTAAGGCATGATTGTCATCTGGCTTATATTCTGGTATCTATCTTAAATAAAGGACATTATAACCATGATACTATTATGGGGTTACTACTACATACCAATAAAATGAATAGTAAAATTTAGTGGAAGGTTATTCCCTAGGGAAAACAGAATCAAAGGCTGTATGGACATGAGAGGCACAGTTATTCTTGAGCCACTGTTTTGGTACAGTATCATCAGGCTTTTCCTAAAACAAAGACTTTTCTGAGAAAACAATTCAGAAATAACCAAGGGGCAGGTCTGATAACAAAAGTCATCAGAAATCTAACACTATTAAGCAATTTGTACACAGCCTCTATTACTGGCCGACTATAAGAAGAATTTTACAATCAATGGCAATGCAGAAAGATAAGTGAAGCACAGAATATAGTAGAAAAAACACAGCCTTGTTATTTGGAGAAGATCAGAGAGATTGAAGATAGAAGGAGAGGAAATCCACCATAGTGGAATTGGAAAACACATTTTAGTTAACTTATTCCTAGGATTAGATTCTTTTTCCCTGTATATGAAATTCATCACCAACTTCCAGTTTTTGTACACCCCAAATTGTACAACTGTGGAACTGAAGCAAAGCAGAAAATCTGCTTCATTCTCATTGAAACAAAGATCACTGTAAACTGCTATTACTATGTATAATTGCTAGCAGAAGCATTTAGCTTCCTTTTGGGATACAGATTTCTTTAGCTGGTGCCAATGAGGAAGGAACGTCTGTATTTTACCTGATTATTATATAGCCTTAGAAAATCATGTAATATAATTAACCCCCAAATCTTGCCATATTCCAAAAAAAGGAGGTCTCTTGTGTTCAATGTATATATATCCTAAAATAATTTTCAATTTATTTAATAAACACTTAATGTCTACTATAGGCCAGGCCATCTTTATAACTACATTTCTAATTTGCAAGGCTGAGTTGAAAAAAGGCACTTACGGGGTTGGGGGAAAGAATAATCATATTTATCAAATTATTTCAAAACAAGAATCTTACTGGAGCTTTAGTTAAAGGTGGCTTTGATGGAGCAGTTCCAGCTTTCACTCCTGACGTAGTGGTGACTGGGGCGGACACATAGCTGACTGGGGTGGAAACTTGTCCAGGTGTGACCACTGGCATAACTGACAAACCAGTTGTCCCTAATGGCAAACTTGTTGGTGGTAAGCATGTACTTGTAGTAGAAGTCATGAGCTTGCTTGGTGCAACAGCAGTGGTTGGGATGCCTGGTGCGACAGTGGTCTCTACTACCAGTGATGTCTCCAGTGAGACAGATGCATGTTGGGCTCCAGATGAGCTGTGTTCACTAAAGAGAGACCGCAGCTTTTCCTCTAGAGTCTTTATGTCATCAATTCCAGGAGCCTTGGGCTGTGAGTCAGCATCTATTTCAGGACAGTGAGTGTGGGGCTGGTTGGGAAGTAAAGCTGGTTGAGGCTGACTATGAATTAGTGTCTGCTGCACAGCAGGCACACTGGCAACAGGTTGTACCAAAGGTGGGATACTAGGTACTTGGGGTAATAAAGGTGTAGAAGTAGGTCCTCCTGCTTGAGGAAGGACAGGAGTAGAAGCTATAGCTGATGGGGTGACCAAAGGATGCACCCCACCAGGCTGAGAAACAGAACTAGATAATCCTGCTCCAGGGGAGGAAGATGATGATGCAGACAGGGACAAAGCCAATCCAGTTGTACTGCTATGAGATGTTTTATCTAGTGAGTGTGCACTAACCACCACTGTTTCAGCTAGAGTAGGAGCAGAGGTGCTGCTGCTCAGCTGAAGAGGCAGCTGGGAAGCTATGCTCGGGAATGGAGTGGTGGCAGCAATGGATGTTAACGTGGCTACCCCAGAAGTACTGCCTGTCGCTTGTTGAGATACTACAGGTGGAGGCTTAGCACCTGAGACAGCAGCACTGCCCACAGCAGAGGCTAACGTTGAAACTGGTATAGATGGCAAAGTGCCTATGCTAGAAACAACACTCCCAGATGTAGAAGCCTGAACTGGCTGGGATGTTGTTGATATTGAGACAACTGTAGGTATTGTAATGCTTGAAACCACAGTGGAAAATACTGGTGATTCAGATATAGGAGGTACAGGGAGACCACTTGACGGTATCACACCTGTGCAGGTGGCAACTCCACCAATCCCTTTTTCAGTGGGCACTGGAATCTCAGACTGAATTACTGATGTGGACATGTCATTAAGAGGGCTGCTAGTTGCAGGGGCTGATATTGAAGGTGTGGCTGCTGCTGTGGTTGGGACTGCAGCAATGCTACTCATGGAAGGAGGTACTACTGGAAATGTTGGTCCTGTATGACTGAAGTTGGGAGGTGCTGTATTGGGCCCTTCTGTCATTTGGGCATGTCTGAGTTCAGAAAACGCCTGTTGTAGGCTAAGGGATGAAGCAGAATGAGACAAGTTCATTCCAGCGCCATGGGATGTTGAGGCAGCAACTGCAAAGGAGAATACAAAATTCATAATCAGTCCATTTTAAAAGGGTAGATTCAAAATTGTCCTAACAATCTGTTTTTGGGTTACCAACACTGCCACATACCAACAAGGTTTAAAACTTCTCCCGAGGAAATGACAGGCTTTTTCTAAAACAGCAGAGTAAAAGAGCAGTTTGATGAAAATAAGTTAGCTTGTATGAATAGCTATTTTGAGGGTAAAAGAAAATTTAAAAAAATTTTCAAAAAAGAGCAAAAAGAAAGATAAAAAAAGAGCAACCTCAAAGCATATACAATTGTCCTAAATGGAGAAACAAAACATATTAATGTATCTACGTATTATTTATTACACAAGCTATATCTAGGGTGGCTGTCCTTTCTGGCTCTTGTTCTTTAAGCCTCTCTATTCATCCTCTATTTCGCTCCTCCATGTTTGCCTATTGATTATAATCTCAATTTTCTACTCTTCTTTATTGTCTATGTCATCATTTGAATTATTGCTTGATGACCAAGCTTCCAGTATAGCAGAGATGATATGGGATTGATATAGGTTTGTGGTAGAAGCAATTCCTTACCCGTATCTGATATTTCACCAGTGAAAAGTTTTGATTCTCGTAATCGGCTTTCTGGCACAGGACTCACTATAAACCGTCTTCCAGCAGAATGAACAACTTGAGTTAAAGAACTGGTAGGAATGCCTGTAAAAAGAAACCATTTAACTGCATTATCTATATATTGTCACCAACATGAAGCTTTAAGATTTCATTAGTATAAAATTTCTTAGGTCAAAGCTAAAAGCAAACATGGAAAGGAAAGAAATTCACCTATTTGCTGTGGCATAGAAGATGCAGGAATTGGTTGTTTGAATTCTCCTTCCAATTTCTACAACAAACAAAAGTGACCAAATTCATTCTCATACACAATCTTTCCCCCCACCACCCCTAAACACAATCTTAAAGATTGGGCAAAGCAATTGGCCCCATGCAAAGAGGACATAAATATTTGATAATTTTAGCCATTGATGTAATGTGGTATCATTGAACATGTTGCATGGCAAATTTAACACTATAGCAATATTTTAAATAAACAAAGCTTCACTATGGGAATGCTGAACTTACCTGAGAACCTGCAAAGCCATAGTCATCCTTTCCCTGTAGACTCTCCAATCCCTGGTCACCCTCTGGTTCCACACTGACGTCCTCGCTGAGCATTTCATCAGCTTTTTCAATAATTTCTCGTACTTGATCCACAAAGGACTCTCTCTCTATTGCTAAGATAAAGTCATTGTTCACCTGTAAAAGAAATGTGATGTCAGTCTGATTAGTAGAGTGTTATTCATGTTTTAAGTCATTCCAGTTGCCACTTTTGTAACTTCTGCCCTATCTGCACACCACCTGTACTATTATTCATTGATATGTAAGTTAATTCTTCAACACTTAGACAGGTCCTAGACAAAAATATCTCTAAATCACAGGTTTGGTGTGCTAATTATATTCACGTTGAAATAAATACAGAACTGGCAAAACAGATAACAAAATATTGCACATTTGCTTAGGGCAGTGGTTATTAAAAAAGTACTAAAGCAAAATTTGGAACTCCAAATGCAGACATACCATAATTGTTGCTATCTCCTCAGGATTGTCACCATCTAAATCGAATTTGAATGTAACCATTTTCCGATTATGAGTCTCTAACTGACATTCTACTACCCGGTCCCCTTTATTTGAAACCTAAAAAGAAAAAAAAGAAAAAGTACTTCATATCTAAGCCATATTACATATTATTCCATTACTAAATTTAAGAAAGTAATGCAGATTATCACTTGAACTTAAGCCTCATGCTACCACCATTCCCTGAAGACTTGTTGGTATTTACCTCTTAAACTGGTAGCAAGAAAACGTTAAGAAAATATTGGCCTTTGAGCTATTTCCTCATCTTCCACTGAAGGGTCTGGAAGGAGTGTAAAGTCTCTGTTCTACAAATTAAAACTTTTTCTAAAAGGTAGATAGTGCCTTACCATAAAAATATGGAATTTAACAGTATTATTTGGGTGATTAGAAAATTCTAAACTTTCATAACTATACCTGAGCCTTAGAAATATTTAAATGACATTAAGTAACTATATGAAACTCACACAGTAGCAATACTTACATTCAAAATTCTCAATTTTGGACGTGAGGACTTTTCATGACGAGAGCGACTTCTTACAGATTTTCGATAATGCCGTTTTGTAGTTCTCCCTTCATGCCTTCCACTGGATGATGGGACATTCTCATTGCCATCACTCATTCCTGAAGCAACATCTGAATGTGCACTTCGAAAAATAAAGTTCAGTGTTTAAAGGTTTGATGTTTTGAAGTTTTATACCACTTACCAGTTAAGGAAGGAGAATTTTACTTTTACATACCTGTCTATAGAAGAGACCAAAGTGGTAGGTTGTGCCTGTGCCACTGGAAGTGGCTCTGGAGGAGCAACTTGAGAGACTCCCTGAGTACTCTGTAAATAGAAAGGATAATGGAAATCTTGGCAGTAATACATTTTATTATTCATCATCTCCAATAAGCTACACTTTTTTTTTCTTATCCCTCCCAAGTCCTAGAAGCACTAAATTTACTAGTAATTCTCAATATTCAGCATCTAAAGACAGTGGTCTTAAAATTCCAAAGGAAGTTTCTAAAGCTAAGTCTCGGTATAGACTGCATGGTGTGACATCAGCCGACATAGCTGCTAGGGAGTGAGAAAGTACAACTTGCATGCAGCCAGCATCTTCCTAGAAGTGTGCAACAGGACAGGCAGAGCAAAGTGCAAAGATGATTCCTATCTTTCTCCTAATAGGGCAAAAATGATTACTGGGAGCACAGCAGGATAAGATACTTTTATGACTGCCATGGCAAGAATTTGTGAAAGGATTAAGAATAATGACTAAAGTACTAGCTAGAGAAGTGAAGTGCTAATAGGGTTAATCTTCTCCAAGGCACACTCACTTCCCAACAGAACAGCCAGTGGCAACAAGGCCCCCACAATGGCATTTCATTCTGCTGGAAGAAAAAGTCATTTAGAAGTTAGTTTGAAAATAGTCTCCACATGAGTTCTAAACAGGGGAACCTTATGTTTCTTCTTTGTCATTTTTATCCCATTGTGTGTGTGTGTGTGTGTGTGTGTGTGTGTGTGTGTGTGTGTGTGTTTTATATATATAAACATGCAGTAATTCCATTTACCTCCAGAGCTGCTTGCTGGGAGGATGTAGTGGGGGCTTGTTGTGCTAAACTCACTGCTGGCTGAGACACTTGAACCTGTCCTCCTATACTGCCCACAGGAACCAAAAGGTTTGATTCCACAAAAGGCTGCACCACTGTAGGAAAGTAACCCGGTGTAGCCAGTGCTTCTGTCGGCATGGGAGGGGATAGGACTGTAGAAGGGATGCAAATAGAAGCCACGCTGGAAGTGGGAGCAATATTTGAATCTCCTGGGTATTGTGGTGGCAGTCGAGGTGGGAAGCCCTGTGACAGAAATGAGGAAGGTGAGTTAGTGCAGGTTGGGACATCAAATTAGCAAAACAGCAAGACATGCACAAAAAACCAACCAACCAACCAAACAAACCAACAAAAAACGAAAGCACATAGTAAAGAAGAATAGTAGTAGTCCCATCTCTTTCTAATAATTTAAAGGAGATTTAAAGATGATTCTTGAAATGAAATGGTATACTGGTTTCAATTTAGGGGACGGGACTCTACAACTACACTTTAAATTACTGGTTTTTCTCCTCTTTCAGATTTAAATAGGAGGAACAAACTAATTCCTTCTAGAAAAATATCAGTTTTCTAGCCAATCTAAAGTGAGAGAATGCAAAAACTCTTCAAGGTAATCATTCTAGTCATATCAAGACAGGCTAATCTGAAGCTTTTTATTGGTACCATGTTGGCAACTCTATTTACCTTACCTATAAAAAAAAAAAAGTAGCCTGATGTACTTACTCTCTTATTAGCCATATCTAGCATTTAGTCAGCTTACATCAAATATTGAGAGAACCATCTTCCTCCAAGGAAGTGTCTTGAGAAAAATGGAAATGAATCATTCAACATTACTATCGTATCTTTTCTCTGAATTTTACTGTATTAGCTTCTCTAGTTGAGATCAGCTACACTTTTGTTACTGCTAGTTATTTTGACACTCAACTATTAGGTTTTCAAGTCCTTGATGGTTTACTATTAGAACCAAACCCTCTGGTGCCCTCCTTTTTGCTAGCCAAAACAATACCTGGTATAGAACATCTCCAGAGGGAAGTGGAACCTCAGCAGCTTGTCCAAGGTTAGCTGGTATTCCCATGGACTGAACTGCTGGTTGCAGGAGCTGTGGGTGAACCTGACTTGGCAGCTGAGTCACAGGCTGCAGAAGGGTTGGAAGCTGACTAGGAACCGCAGTTGGTCCCCCTGGGATCGCAGCTGCCGTAGCAGATGAGGCCAAGGTGAGCAGAGGCTGATTAACGCCAGCTGCCATTGTAACGGGAAGGGATGAGAAACCTGTCTGAGCCGCAGACACATGAGGAGTTGATATGGGAATTTGAGAGACAGGATACTGGGGGTGTAAGGAAGTAGAGAGTGGCTGTCCCAGAGGGAGGAAATGAGCACCAGAGTGGACTGGAACAACTGAGGGTTGTGTCGCAACTGGGATCTGAGGTTCGCCTTGGATAGCTGGTACTGGCTGGGAAACTGGAAGCTGGGAAGGTAAAGAAAAACAAAACAGACAGACTTAAAAAAAAAAAAAAAAAAAAAAAAAAAGAAAAGAAAAGAAAAAAGCAAGGCTGCCAAAAGCAAGATTTATGTGTTAGCCAAAAAGAAGGAAAAAAAAACCAAAAACCCAAACCTGCATACATTAGTTTAAGTTAATGTGCCACACAAGAATAGGGAAAGGATAACAGGAGACAGAGAGGCTGACAGACCGGCTGTTTCAAATCTTTTGTTGTAGGAAATTTTACTAATGTTTCATCGTTCGACAATAAAAGAAGACACTTCCGAAAGCAGAGTTTGTTTTTTTACAGCTCTATTTAGACATATTTCACATACCCTAATCCATTGGTATATTTGTTGTCACTACATCTATGACTGCTATTATAGTAGTTACTGAAATTCAAATGAAATCCCTTCTTACTGGAATTAGATTTCAATCTGTATTGCTTCTACAATTCTTTATTTTTTTTATTTTTATTTTTTGCTTCTACAATTCTTAAGTCTAACACTGGCCAATGAAAGTAGGTATGAGTACCGTATTTCACTGACTCTAGGATGGAATCATCCCTCTCTACCACCTGGTCATTTTAACCTTTGTGAAACTAAGATGTATCTTACAATTAATGGTGTGTCAGTACTTGGTTACATAACATAATGGTGCATTTGACAACTGACAGTATCTCAGATGCGATGAAATACGACAGAAACAATACATTGTGCCAAAATACAAGGACAACAAGCCCCAACGTTAAAGTTTAAAATAGGTCATCCAGTAGAATATACCTTCAAAAGGGCACTTTTCAAGTGATTCAAAGGACGACTCAGAACAACAGAACATGATTCCATATAAGGGGTTTTTATGACTTACTGTCAGTAGGCAATGAAAGAGGAAAAAAATGCATAAATCTGCATGAAAAATACAGCATAGTTGTAAACCTAGAATAATTAGATATAGCTAACTCAATTCTAGAAAATGTCATAGGTTCAGTTACCAAGCACTGTTACTTAACCCACCAGTTCTAATACTTGTCCAACTGACTTCAGACTGATAAACCTAAAAGTTAAGCATTTTTGGATTGTGAATGCTGTCAGTATGTACCTATTTACATTAACTAATTCATGTGCACAAAAGGAACAATTGTCAATTCATTTTTGTGGTGAAAATAACCAACTTTGGTATTTCAACATTAGAGAAGATAGAAGCCTATCCATGAGAAAATATAAATTACATGGAGATTCCATTTAGCATCTATTTAGAAATGAAGAGCTACCTGTTTTCCAGATGATACTTGAGGCAAGACCTGTGGAGTCTGAGACTGACTGACTGGCTGTGCAGTAGTGGCCTCACTGGAGGTTGATGTCTGTGGAAGTGAATACTGCACTGTCTGTTGAGGAGGGGCAGTCTGCTGTACTCCCTGCTGCTGAAAATAAAGTATAATTATTCAGTTTTGTTTCAAGTCATTAATAGCATGGTTCTAAGGAAGTACGTTTGCCTAAAGCCTTCTGTATCTATAAATGACAATATTAGTAATCAAGACATACACAAACCCAAATTCATCAATTCCCCTTCACACATTTATTTCTTTTTCCTCTGGTGTTCTTTATTTGTGATGGTACCATGAAGAGCAATTAACCAATGTTTCAGAATTTGAGTCACTACTGGTTCTTCACCTATCATCCCCCTTACCCCCACAGTAGGTCATTCACAAAGATCTTTAGATAACACATCCAAATAGGTCCTCTCTCCTCCAGTATCTCCTTCTGGTTTTTCCCATTTTTTTGATATCTGTTCTTACTTTGGTCCTATATTAAGCAAATCCAATCTCTTCCCTTTAAGCTCTTTCTCTCATTGTATTTTTGCAACCGTGTAATTAATTTGCTTGAAGAATAGCTCTGATTACAGCCACAAAATAGAAAAACACTGAATGTGGAATTTTAGCTTTACCATTTACTAGTTGTAATACCTTAGAGACTGCTCATTTTACTGCCAAAAAGATACTTCCTTCTTTGAAAACAAGGACACAATCACTCAATTCAAAGCAGGGCAAAGGAATAAGTGACATTTAGGAATCAACCACATGTTAGGCATTCTGGTTTAATACATCTAAACTTAATGTATGGTACATAATTGTACTCCCAAAACTAAATTTTGTAATAAGTTAATGGCCCCCTCTGGCCTAACAAAAATCTGAACTTCACAAATGACTTTCAAGACTCTCTAATGTCTCTAAGTAATTTAAAATTGTTTTGGTTAACACAAAACAATAGCTGCTTGTAATAAAAATTCTTAGCCAACGTATCAGATCGTTAAGTTAAATGAAATATCCTAACCTCGTTTCTCTAGAGGCAACCACTATCAATGGTTTGGTCATCACCTTTATGGATTTTTTTCTATATATAACTGGTCATTTACACACAATTACATATTGAAATAAAAGCATGTTCATTCTATAAATACAGTTCTCTAACATGCTATTTTCATTTAACTTATCAATGGCATCAATATCCTAATGATGAACATTTTGGTTGATTTTTTTGATACTTAAAATAATGCTACAACCAGTAGCTTTACGTATGTCCTGGTCTATACAACTAACTAGATACTGCTGGTAAAAAGATATACTATTTGTTTATAAGTATATGTATACATAAAAACTTGAGATTTAACTGACATATAATGATTTAATATAGGTGTATGTTGTGAAATGATCACCAGAAGAAACCTACTTAACATCTATCACCACACACAGTTTTTTTCTTGTAATGAGAACTTTTAAATTTTAAGATCTACTCTTTTAGTAACTTTCAAATGTACAATACCATAGCAATTGTAGTCACTATGCTACACACTGCATTCCCAAGACTTACTTATTTTTATTTGTTTTATATATATTATGATCCTGACCACCTTAATGAACATCCTAGATTTTGTTAGGTGATAATCTGTAAATATTTTTGTTCTCCTGATACTTATTTCTTACTTCGCTCTCACTGTATCAATTAAAATCACCCCCTAAAATGCTGACACACAATGATGACAATAGTCGTGTTTGTTTTTTTCTTGTTTCTGATAATGTATTCTTATTTTAACTTAAATCAGGAACAACTGGCTACTGATTATATAACATTTATTTTCAAAAACTAATAAGATATATATATCCAAATATAAGGCAACTCTGATTATAAAATAATTTTCCATATTTTCACTGAGAAAGGAGAATAAAAAACTAGAGAATCTTTTTGGTCAACTTGAATATATTTTAACTGTAAGGAATTCACACTGAAACGTCTACCATTATCTGAGTCATTAATTTACATCTCTAAATAAGATGGCACATTTACATAAATATATTAACATATATTTACTTACATATATTAACTTATATATTATATATATAAATTATATATTAACATATATAATATAATATATTAATATTGCTCCGCCTCCCTCATTCAAACTCTTCCCACATAATAAACCAGTCTCTTTATCTTCACTGGAGCTATACTACAAAGGCTCTAGTTTTCTGGAGCATAGTATAATACTTTCCCTGTAAGTTGTGTAAAATTTTCAGTGACAAGCATCATAAATAGCATTAGGACAGCTGGATTTTTTTGCTTTTGTCGTAACTTATAGGTTCATATTCATGTAATCTTTGTATTACCTCCTTACAGTGACCTTTGAATAAGTTGTTCACAATGACAATAGAACCTGGAATAGTGAAGTTGCTCCCTTAAGAATAAGGACCAAATCTATATTTAATTTCTTAGCTTTTATTTTAAAACCAGTTCTGTCAGATGTTGTCTATAAACATCTCCAACTACATATACTTATTTTAAGGTCCTTACAAGCACATGTTTTCACCAGTTTTATTTTATTCCATTAACATTTTTTTGCTTATTGTTCAAAATAAAGGACAGTGAAAGCCCGTAATGTGCAAATATGATAAAAATTTCAATATGTTCATTTCCTTCTTTACTAAGAGAAAGGGAAAAGTTTGAGGAAAAAAATACACCACTTTACAGATGAGCATATGCTTAACTCTCTCTCACTTCTATCAATGCAGAACCAAGCTTACATCAAGATGTGGATTCAATCAACTTTTTTATGAACCTATACCTTTACTTACTTACTTGTGTTCTAGCTAGACTGAACTAAAGGTTTCTGTTCTCAGTTTTCTACCTTTGTTGTTTTCTACCTTGCTTATACTGACCCCCCCCACCCCCGCCACTTTGGCCTAGAACACTCTTTATTCTTACATGAGTTTAACTCACAATCAGAGTTCAGTTCAAATGCTATCTCTTTCATAAAGCCTTCTTGATATTCCCCTTCCTGCTTGAAAGAGATATAATTTCTCTCCTTTGGTGGCATAATTGGGATGCAGTTAAGTGGTGAGTTGTGGAGTCAGACTACTTGGATTTAAATTCTGTTTCTACCTCTTATAAGCTGTGTAAGCTTGGATAAATTACTCATCTTCTCCAGATCTTACCTTAGCTCTCCCATCTGCACAATGAAAATAATGACAGTATACTTACAGGGTTCATACAAGGATTAAATAAAAATACAGGTAAAATGCTTTGCACATTGTATATAAATCTTAACTATTACGCTTATTTGTTTCGTAGGTGTTGACATATATGTTTACTAGATTACTTAGGCTCTTTTTTTTTTTTTTTTTAATTTTTTTTTCAACGTTTTTTTATTTATTTTTGGGACAGAGAGAGACAGAGCATGAACGGGGGAGGGGCAGAGAGAGAGGGAGACACAGAATCGGAAACAGGCTCCAGGCTCCGAGCTGTCAGCACAGAGCCTGACGCGGGGCTCGAACTCACGGACCGCGAGATCGTGACCTGGCTGAAGTCGGACGCTTAACCGACTGCGCCACCCAGGCGCCCCTAGATTACTTAGGCTCTTTGAAAGTAGTCATATCTGATCCATCTTGACCCTCAGTGCCTATCTAGCACATGGTCCTTGGGAGCATGAACTCAGTTAGGAAAACAAAAAATCTGTTTAATTACTGGTGTGTGTGTGTGTGTGTGTGTGTGTGTGTGTGTGTGTGTGCGCGCGCGCGCGTGTGTGTGTGTGTGTGTGTGTGTAAGAGAGAGAGAGACAGAGAGAGAGAGAGACAGAGAGAGAGAGAGAACTGTTGAGAAATAACAGTTTTATAGACATGTACCATCACTCTGCTTAAAATAAGAGTGAGAGGCACGTATGCCAATTATACCTTAGAGTATTTAGGGAGAAGTGGCACCCCTGGGTAGGCCAGGAATAGATGGTCATCTTTTTGTGCACAATCTCACTGGCTAATAAACAACACTTCAGCCAAATAGGTATTGTTTAGCACAGCAACTTGGAAACATGTTTTGTATAAACCTGCCTTATGAAACCAGTTCAAATAGCCTGTACAGACTATGTACTATCTATTGAATAAGGAAGGGTGCTTGATGGAAAAAATGTTCATGAGCCTCAGTTGAACACAAAGTTAAGAAATACCTGAAGGTTCAATGGAAGAAATAATAATAATAAGAAATAATAATAATAGTAGTAGTAGTATAAAAATTAATCATAAAATAAAATATAAAATTATTATTGGCTCTATTATTATTATTTTACTTATTTATTTATTTATTTATTGAGCTATAAGAGAGTGAGCATGGGTGGGGGAGAGGGGCAGTGGGAGAGAGCAAGAATCTTAAGCAGGCTTCATACTCAGAACCCGACACAGAGCTCGATCCCATGACTATGGGATCATGACTTTAGCCAAAATCAAGAGTCAGATGCTTAAATGACTGAGACACCCAGGTGCCCCTCTAACAAATTATTAAGTAAGGTGGTTTATGGCATACATGGCAAAGAGCTACTAAGTTTTCTAGTAGGAGGAAGCTATTTTTGGAACCTCATTAAGATACACATACCACTAGAAGGGACTCTTGATCAAAACATGAAAAAAGCAATCCCTTATTGGTTACAGTCCAGAAAAACCCATGGAATAAAGTAAATTTCAGCTAAAGGACATTTCTCTTCTCACTCTAATAAAATTAGAGATATGGTTTCCGAAGGTAGGGTTGGAAACCGACAGTGTAAAAAAATGAAACTCACATCTAAAAATAAACTCCACCCATATAGTACAGAGACAGAGCTTATAACCTTTAAAAAAAAAAAAAAAATGAAATCCCAGTAGCTGAAACAAATAAATGCAGATTCTTGAGTACCTCTCCAGAATCATAAGTCCCTGTAGAACTTTAATATAGAAAAAAACCCTATTCTAGAAATGTTGAATTCTGGCTTACAACTTTTAGTTCTATCCACTTACTGGCTATGCGACCCTGAAAAAATTAAGTATTCTAGACTGCATATACTTATATAATTTGAGGGCCCAATTTTATGATTCTATTTAAATATCATCCTCTATTTAACATAATTCACAAAATAAAAGTATCTACAAAAAGCATCACTGACACATAAATTTTGATTGTATTACAGCCATATTTAGCTACATTTTTTCCCAGAAGAGTCAACTACCTAAATTCTTTTAACCTGACCATTTATGGAATTGTCCTCCCTTTACCCCCACATATTTTTCTTACTAATAAACTGAATGGTTTGTTTCACTATCTTCATTTGCTAGTAAGTATACATATTATATGCCCACATATAATATACATAACAAATTCCTTTGGAGAAGGAAGAACAGAGCAAGCACTTAAATTTACTCAGGTTTATTGGTGTTGGCCTGTGTCCAAAGATAAACAAAGTAGGAGTGGAACCTGATAGCACTTCTGCCCTCAAAACAGCTTCATGTAATTTTTAATTTGTATTTTCATTAAAGGTTGTTAATAGAACTGAAATACAATTTGTTAAGGTTGGCAAAAATGTGACTACTCAAATTTAACTGTAATTATATACAGATTCATCTACTTGTCTGAAAGAAAAAGCAGGAGCAAGACAAAGCATATGATTACCAGCCTTTAAATTCTGTAGACAGGGCTGTTTGTTGGTCACCACATAAATGTACATATAACCAAACTAATCCTGTACAAGGAACAACTAATTTAAACTAGTATCAAATGACTATATGATTACATGCTAGCCTGGAAGGAGATCATCTGTAATAAAAATTAAAAGCTTTGTTTAAAAAAATTAATAGAGGGGTGCCTGGGTGGCTTTGTTGGTTAGGCATCTGACTTCGGCTCAGGTCATGATCTCATAGTTAATGAGTTCGAGCCCCGAGTCGGGCCCTGTGCTGACAGCTTGGAGCCTGGAGTTTGCTTCAGATTCTGTGTCTCCCTCCCTCTCTCTGTCCTTCCCCTATTCATGCTCTGTCTCTTGTTCTCTCTCTCAAAACTAAATAAACATTAAAAATAAAATACAATAAAATACAATACAATACAATAAAATAAAATATTAATAGAAACAGAAACCAATTTATGACTTGGTAGCTGGGAAAACACACTTCGCAGGGAACTGTCAATGAAATAGTTCATCAGGAAGTTTTTACGACAAATGTGGTGGCTATCAATTTTATTTGAAACAGCTAAAATATTCAATAGTGTCAAAAAAGCCTTATTCCCATGCAAATAATTGCTATTAACTAATATCAGTAATGAACTATACATGTTTAATTTTAGAATTACTAGTTTTGCTGTTGAATACATTAGCACTGTACTATAATCTTTTGAGGTCTATGGACTTTTAGGAATAAACTCCCCAAATCAAAGTTTAAAAATGTTTAAAAAGTTCCTAACGTAGCTGTTCAGTTCTCTCAGCATAAAATCTGATACCCCATCTCACAGATTAGAAATTAATTAAAAAGGAGTATAGCATTATTAGTCAAATACAATGAAAGCAATAGCAAAATGCTCATAAAAGGATAAGTCACAAATATAAAAAGAAAACTGACATTCTTTGTGTTGTTAGATTATGTGTAGAATCATGTATTTAAGAAGGCAGATAAATATCAGTTAACGATTCTTTTGAATTTCAACATATGTCTAAATTTAGTAGATAATTTAAAAATACATTAAACAAAAGGGAAGATTTTCTAAAATGTTTCTAAAAGAAATGTTATGCCTCTTGATTTTTCTTTCAAGAACATGGCAAACCATTTATTTACGTAAGGAATCTAATTCATGAAAAGATGTTAAGCAGTGTTTTGGTTACTATTAATATATAAAATGTAGCAATGAGTTAGTTGTTCTCACCTGCTGAGAATGTTGTATGGGCAGGGAAGATGGAACCCCTGTTAGGCTACTTGAGGATGGTTGACCCTGGCTTTGCCCCTGTGCCTGAAGGAAAAAAGTGAATACAACAAATTAGCGAAGCCCTATGTAAGTACAGAGAGGTCAGGCTTTTGCAATAAACATTCAAACTCCTGAGAGTTTGCCTGAGCAAAATGAAACATTAGCTTGATTAAGTATGTATGGGAGACCACTGGGGCATCTTTTGTAAGAAAGGGTTAGAGACAGATTATATCACAGAATGTATCCTGATCCCACGCAAAAACCACTAGTGGTTAAAACCTAACTTACTACTGCTGTGTTTGGGCTATAATTTTAGCTGACCAAAATAGTAAAATTCATAATAAAATTGTTACTGAAAGTATAATAATCAGGAAAAAGTAGCATGACTACCAATGTGAAATAACCCTGTATTGGAATAATTAAAGACAAAGGGTATTTGAGAGTGCTAATTTGGTTCCTTTTGCTACTTCTTATAGTGCTAGGGTGACTTTTACTAAAAATGTAAAAAACTTGTCATTGTCACTAACCTAGAGTAATGGTTGTCACGCAGAAGTGATTTTGCCCTTCCAGGGATCATTTGTCAGTATCTAGAGACATTTTTGGTTGTCACAACTGGGGGAGGTGGTTTCTACAGGCATGTACTAGTTAGAAGCCAAGGATGCTGCTAAACATCCTACAGTGCACAGAACCACGACCTACAACAAAGAATTATCCAACCTAAACCATCAAGTGTTGAATTTGAGAAACCCTGACCTAGAAGTCTAAGTTAAAATAATTGAGAAAGTGAGAAATGAATGCAGGATTTCTTACGTAGGTAAGTTAAGGAAATGAAAAGGCCCACAAACTTTGGTGTTCCATTTCAGTTTAGAGGGGTTTCTTTGAAGCTTACTTGGATTTGACACATGTCACTGCATCTTAACCACTATTAAGTATTCATTCTTTCTGCAGTATGTAAATTTACTGCCTGATGGCTTACTTTGGAAAGTTTAAAGAAGAATGGCTGGCAGTGTGTTAAGATTTATAATACAGGCTGACAAGCAGTGCATTAATGTGAGCACACAGTGAGTACACTGCATGCCGATGCAACGTAATTTTCATTTCTGGATCTTCTTGCTTCCTAGAACTATTCTAAATAACTGATACTTTATGTACACTTTTGGGATTGTTTATGCCCCTTATGAGTGAAGAACACAGGAAGAAAGTATCAAGAACATACAGTATTTTATAAGAGTGGAATATTTAAAAGATCCAAGCAATGCCTTGAATATATAATTGGAAAGTCTCCTATATAGATTTTATAAGACTTATACATTTGATAAAATATATCAAAGGAATATATGACAGTTAATACTGACTCCACTTGAATTCTGTTATGCCCATTACTTTGTCTTTATTTGCGAGAGTACATATGCCCATACCCATAAATAACAAAATTTAATTTGTTGAGGAAAAAACCAAGGCCTGAGATATCTGTTTCTCAGCTTGCAACATCTATCACAAATTCTTAAAAACAAAAAAAAAAATCCTACCACCCACACTAGATTACAATTTTGTTGCTAAAAATTAGAATCAATTTTATGGATTAGCATTTTATTTGGACATATAATACACAGTGACTTGTTCAAATGATGCCATTTTAAAAGGCATTTTCATTTGTTCCTAAATTCTTAAGATGTTTCTTTTCTCTTTTAAGATTCCTCCAAACTAATCAAAATTTTGTGTATTCTTAATACTCTTTAAAAAACTCCCTATTTTCCGTTCTTTTAATTTTACAGAAAAAAAACCTATTAAAAAAAAAAAAAACCAAAAACTAGCCATGTTTGTTTCTAGGGAGAGAGAAATACTTCATATTAATATTTATAAATAATCAACGATGAGTCAACTTTACATGATAGACAGTTACATTCTCACTACAAATCGAAATTATTCTACATATGGATAGAAGTAACTGATTTTGACGAGTGACTAAAGTTCTAGTTTTTGTGTTCTCTTTTTCAAGGGTTTGTACATATTATAGGTAAATGAGGCAGCTTCTCTCTCATATTTTGTTCTTATGTACAAGTAGTTTATAATCCCCCCAAAAGGAGAAATACTATTACGAATAAAATTAAAAATAATCCACATAAATGGAAAGGAGGGATAGAAAACTTAAATGTAATGATGCATAGTAGGGTAGTTTAAAAGAATCGTGGAAGTTTTCCTATAACCTGTGGATGGAGTGCAGATCCTCCTGAAGAAAATGAGGCAGATAAAACCTGCTGAGATGTGGTTCCTTGGGGGAAACAGAAGAAAAGTGGGGATTCTTGTAACACTGTCTGAGGCAGACGGATAAAGGGTAATGAGACGTCAGAGCCAAAAGGTGCAGCTGCTCCCCCTGTAGGGGGAGGTGATTGAAAATCACTGGGGTCTGAAGAAGTAATTTGTGAGGAATCACTGGAATATTCTGGGCTTCCTATTGGCCAGTTCTGTCCGATAGGCTCTACCACAGAAACGGTCAATTCTGGGGCATGGTAATTACGCTGTTCTTCAGTCACAGGCTGTAGGCGGCCATGTAATCCAACTGATTGAGGAGGTGGTTCTTCCTGATTGAAGTCCACTGCAACCTGTCGATTTCGGTAAACACGCTGAGGCAAGACTCCTCCTCCTTCTCCCGAAGAGGAGCTTGGAGTGTGAACATGAAACTCAAATACACAATTGCTTCTGCTCTCATTGTTATGAGTTAACACAGCGGGCGCAGAATGAGGAACAAAGACAGGGTGAAATTTCAAACGTGTAGCATCAGTACTGATAGGTGCAGAAATACTAGAGAGGGGAGATCCTGGACTCAATCCAGAATCTAATCTTAAATTCTGAAGGTGTCCTACCAGGAAAGCCTGTCCAGATGGAAATTCAAAGACAGAACTTGAGGTAGGGCCCCCTGGTACTGGCTTCTGTTCAGGTATCTGTTTCATAGGACTTGACAGTACTGGTGAGTTGTATGGAATACCCTCATACTGTTCTGTCACCTGGGCCTGGTAAGCTAGATACACTGGTTCCTGAGGAATAAAATAGTGAGCTTCTTCTGGAAGTACTAGTCCAGGTCTATAGTCACCGTGAACTTGAGTTGGTTCAAACATAGGATGGACCTGTATCTCACATGGCTCTCCAGTTATTCTACTGGCTGTAGTGCCCAACATAACTACGGCCTCTGGTGTCCAGTTAGTTGGGCTGCCACCAGGTGGAAGAAGATTTTGGCCAACAGTCCTCAGCAGGGGTTGGAAGTGGCGAGTTTGGGCTTCCAAGAAGGAGGTGCTCTTACGCCGCTGGGAAATGGCCACCTTCGGTGGACAGGTGGGAGGTGGTGAAAAAGAAACTGGACGTTCATGAATAGTTGGGAAAAATATCTGTGATTCTGGGTATGTTGGGGTCCCCCCACACGGATGCGCCATGGACTGAGGCTGTATCAACATGAATAAGACAAGTAATTCATACATTCATATGTGAAATTACATTAGACATGCAAAACTGGGTAGCTCTGTGTAACCCTATGAAACGGTTACACAAAATTTATAATTAATAAAGAAATAACAATGCTTTTGGAAATTATGTGCATAGTAAAAATCCATTAAATACATCCAGGGTCAATAAAGTTATTCTGTGGGATTCTTTGCGTTAGATAAGAGCTGCTTTTCCACAACATCTTCTAAGGAAATGGAAGAATTTTCTAAGTGTTTATTCTGTTTTTACCCCCAATTAATATTCTCACTCTTAAGACTTAATGTATATTTAAATCAGTGGAAAAAGAATTAAAATAGTAAGAGTTAAGGGAAGATAGTAAGCTCAACATTTTTAAGATATAAGAAAGGTACTTCACTTTAATCTGCTATACAAAGTTTTCCTATATTCTATATTATTATCCTGTGCTGTTAGAGGCTTCAGTGTTATTATCAACTAACAGTATGTCATCTAACTAGAAATCAAAAGAAGTATTTTTGGTGGACAGTAAAAGACACACTACTGACTACTGACAGAAATACCTTCCCCCCTATCTATCTTAAACTAGATGCAGTTAATTTTACTACATGAAACATGTTACAGATGTCAAATTGCTGAATGTCCACTTCTCTGATCCTAGTTAAGGGGTGAATAATTTAGTGTTCAAATCAAGTGAAAAGGATAATATAAATAACAGACTTAACAGCACTTTTTTATTCACATAGGCAGTTACAGTCATAAGACTCTATAATTTTAGAATCCTACCTAGCCAAATGCAAACAGTGTACACTGTAATAATTCACTTTTATGGACTCTTCTTAAAAAGAGTAGATTAATTTCATTCTTTCAGTAGGGATAGTCCCCATCAAGTTAGCAAAATGGCTCAACTGTTGCTTCTTCACAACAGCTAAAAGAGGGCTTCTATTTCAGACCAGAATGCTTCATTTTACTGTTTATTCAAGGAGTATCCCAAAGCCATAACATATATATGGCTAATCATTCTCCTAAGTACAAATCTGAATATTTTGATATTGCTAGATCAGAATGTTAACTATATTCTCTATCTGGAAAAGCAGCAGCAAGGTCCCACAGTGTTTAACACAACTTTAAGAGACAGATCTTTTATAGATACAAATGGGGCCAAAGAAAATCTTATATACTACATGTGTATCTAATGTATTCACTAGGGTCACAGCAGCTCTTTCTGCCCATGAGTCCTGTTTTTGTGCTTTAATAAAACTACCATTTTTGCACCTTCCAAAAAATAATGTATTCATTAGGGTCAAGATCCCACCTTATTTGATCAATCTAAGAGACAAATTTCCACGAGGGAACGTATGTTTTAGTTTGCCAACACCATCACTTTAAACCGCTAAGAATTAAAAGCAACTTTCAGTCTTCAATTACTCTTTGCTATGGGGGAAAAAATGGACTCATTCAGCTTCATTAGTGTCTCTTTAGAATGACGTGAAGAGAAAACGTATTTGAGTTACTTTTTTGATAAAGAGAAAACTGCTTTTGGTTAAATCAATGAATTTAAAATGAAGTAATACATATTCTTTATATTAATATGTGAAAATGCAAGGATTCGTATAGGTCAGTTAGGGATAGGAGAATATAATAAAAACTAAATTTTATTGTGTACACATTGATATGTGTCCAGGGCACTATAAGCATTCTCTCTCATTACCTCCTTGCTTTTTCCCCCCCTTAAAGCCTGTAACAAAAAAGTTTCCTATAGGAAGAACTGGTATCCTGAAAGCATAAGTGTAGTCCTTTTTATTTATCTAATTTTTATTAAAATTCTTGATGCCTGGATGTATTCATTGGTAATAAATTTTCATTTGTCAGGAAGTTTACAGTTACATACAGTACTGACAAAGAGGGAAGGCAGGCTGGAGCGTCGGTGCTTGCGCTGAGAGGCAGAGTGCATAGGCAGGACACTCTCCAATGCTTTAGAAAGCTTTTCGGCAAAAGTTTCCTCAGGGGCAATCCGAAGGAGGGAAGGAGAAAGAGGTGCAGACAGCACTGGTGGTGGGGTGGAAGGAGCACTGGGAGAGATGCGGGACAGAGAGGGAACAGCAGAAAGATGGGGAACACAAACCGACATGCTACGGCCACGACGAGGCTAAACAGAAAACAAACACACACATGAAAAACAATACTTTGAAAAAAAAAAATAACCAAATGTACAATGATAATAGGGCATAGCTGACCTAAAGAACTGTCCATCCTCCCCCAATCCAGCAAATCCAATTTTTTTGTGGAGGCATAATTCCACAAAGCACACCTGGCAGATCACAACTATGCTCTCTACACTGTTGGCCACGTACAGGCTTTTTATGAACCACCATGATAACGATCAATTATCTTCCTAATATTCTGAAATTACATCAATTGTTATGAATGTATGAATAAGAAGAGCCAACTGACTGAGGTAGTAGAATAGATAGGGAATACAATGAATACTGGCTTACAGTTTTTTTTTAAACTTACTAAGATTAAGAAAGAATTAATTCTATTAGTTTAATGTACATTATAATGTGTAGAAGACTTTAAGACTGGATTACTTTGCCGGAACTCTGGAAATTTCAGAGGTTTCTCAGTTCTATTTAGAAGGGATCAGACTAAAAAAAATTGTTGTCTCAGAGTATTTTATTTATTACATTTCCTATCTTTATCTGTAAAGAGTAAAAACTCATTTTCTAACAGGAAAAGCATTAGTTTTCTAGAAGTAATTCACAACATAGACACATTCTATAGTTTTACCAAAGTAGTCAATGGAAAAATACCTTAAATGTGAGTCTCTGAAGAGTAAAACTTTAAATAAGAGTTTTCTGGCTTATCAGAGATTCAACTTAGGTTTATAAAGTTTGAAGTGTCTCAACATAAAAACTTTAATACAGCTAAAAAGGAGTATGCCTAATACTGTTAAAGTTGTCCTGAGCAAGTTTGTCATTTCCCGTTAGGTATTGTGAACTGTATAGTTGATTGTGTTTTCTTTTCCAAAACTGGCTGCACAGAATGCTTTGAACGAAATTTGTGGCCTACCAGTAGTAAGTACTTAAGCATCATCATACTTATCATACTTAGTTCATTCCTGGTTCTATTTTTTTTTCCACCCTTGTTTCCCTTTTATTCTAATTTTTTTATTGCACATATAAGTGATATATTATTGTAAGCCATAGTAAATTCTTTCTGCATTAAGAAAGAAAAAGAATCATAAGATTTAAAAAATCCTCAATATTTGATGACTCTTCATGATATACCTCCACAGAATACTGTCATTAAAAGGCAAGGCTGTCATTAACAGTCTGCTTTTAGAGCATCAATAAATAAATATAACTATCTTTGTGGCTCAAATATTTAAAATCATAAATGATCATTCTATTTCCTTTTCTAAAATAGAGACGCCTAACGTTCATTACCCTGTGATGAGGGAAGCAAAGAGATTAAAAATAGTTAAAAAGAAATCTAGTTATGATGATCCACAAAAAATCAACCAGAACAAGAGTAGAAACGAACAAGAAATGCTGACAAATAATATTTGTCAGAACACGGAAATACATCTATATAGTCTCTGTAAATTCTTCTACCCTACTTAATTATTTTAAAAGGTCAGAAAAGTAGAAAACATTAGTGTATTAGTCGTTTTCTTTGCGTTACTGTGGCCATTCATCTTGAGACTTAGCCAATGCAGGACTCATGAATGGACTCTGAAACATACAAACGTCTTTTATTCCAAGCTGTAGGACAAAAGAGCAGAGCAAGCAGAAGTATTTTCTTAACAGAGAAAGATTTTCATTTAATGTCGAGCAAAAGTTCCACAAAATTCTGATTTAAAAGCTTTCTGAGAAAGAGAAAAAAAATCTGTCTAAAGATCTCACTACACAAGTGCTATACAGTGACCAGTTATTCTCTTAATTCCTTCCTGAAGCAGATGATGTACTTTATTTAGCACTGAAGACTTCACAGAGGGTCAAAAAAAGAAATGGGGTATTACCTGATACCTATTTTAACACTTTCTATATGAAAAGCAAGAGTGGCTAATGTAAAATATGGGGCAGTGTGTGTGTATCTGTGTTTACATAGATGCATAAAATATTTCAGGAAATAATCTCCATAAGTGGATTCTGAAAATAAATCTGTAATAAAACCATACCAAATAAAGAGAAAAAGCAAATGAACGTATACTGGGGAAGGAATTTGTGTCCAACACAGACTTTAAGGCAGGAACACGCATAGCAACTGATGGTTAACTGAACACAAGCGCTAAATTAAATGGTCATACAAATAAAGGATTTCTTCACTCTAAAGTACTCACATGCAGCATTCTAATGGTTTGAATGTCTTACCTGTGTTTTATACAATAAGAAATCTTATAAAAGATGCTTAGTAATTCTTTTAGTAAGTAAGCTTTTGAAAAACACTCCACACACCCACCCTCAAATCATTTGTATGTCCAACTTATGCTGATTTGAACAGTTTCAACTCTAAAGTGCTAAAGAGGGCATTATCTTTAATCAAATACAGATTAGTCTAAATCTTGTACATAGTTTCTTCACCTAGGAAGTTTAGCTGATTCTCATACATTAATGTTTATGTTCTAGCCTAACTGAACTACTCCAATTGTACTCTATAATAAACCTATTTCCTTTAGAAACATACCATCTATATTATCTACTTCAAACTCATGCTATTACTTGGATAGCAGAAAGAATCTGAAATTAACATATTACATCTATTGGCCCTCATTATAGGCTTACACTCTCTCATGCAGTTACTTACCATACTTGAGGATGGATATACCCCATGAGGCTGAGATTGTGCTTGGACAACAGAAGCTGTATGCCCTGGGATTGTGCCAGTAGAATGTGCCTGTTCATGTTGGGACCCATATGAAACTGTCTGTTGGCTGCTCACTCGAGATTCTGTGAAGACAGAAGATCCTTGACCACTGTCAACCGTCCCGTCAGCTGAGGGAGAAATAAATTGCCAAAAAAACACAGAGAGACATACATCACAAAAAGGAGGTTTATATTTTCCCATCACAAACCCATTACTCTAGGGTTAGTTTTTTCTTTGTAAAGACCTGAACTAAATAAAAAATGAATACTAGTTATTTTACTAAGTAGATTTCTATGCTTAAAAACATGAAGGATCCATATGGAAAAAAGTTTTAATGTCTTTAAAAAGAAAAAAACTGCATGGCTGTCATAGAATCTTATTACCTGAAGAATAAGGGAACTAAAATGGAATGCTATTAGTCAGCCATAGGTTTGATGTAGCTTTCAAAGTCTTAACTTTGGAGAGCAGTGCATTCTTAGTATTAAGGAGGTAGTTCAATCAAAAACTAAGAGGTACATTAGTTTCTAGTCTACATGTTATTCAGCTTTGCTAAAAAAGCTGAACCAGATTAATGGATTCAATTACAAATAGCTAAGATAAATTTATTCATTTTTCATTATTAGTTATATTTCATTTTATTCATTTATTTTTGCAGATGTAAGTTTTAAAAAAAGTTTTTATTTAAATTCCAGTTAGCATACAGTGTAATATTAGTTTCATAATTACATTTTATTTTAAGGAATTGTGAAAAGTAGAAATCTATAAACTGGAACTTCTAAGATGTTGGAACCTGTAAAATTATTTTATATCCTTTTTTTTTTTTTAATGTTTATTTATTTTTGAGACAGAAGGAGACAGAGCGCGAGCTGGGGAGGGGCAGAGAGAGAGGAAGACAAGAATCTGAAACAGGCTCCAGGCTCTGAGCTGTCAGCACAGAGCTCGATGCAGGGCTTGAACCCACAACCGTGAGATCATGACCTGAGCCGAAGTCGGATGCTTAACTGACTGAACCACCCAGGAGCCCCAAATTATTTTATATCCTAATCACATTTCCTTACTGTCCTGTCCTAGTCTGTTAGTGGTAATTACTTCAAATTTCTTATTATATATTGGCTTCATGATTCAAACCAAGAGGCCAGTGAAAAATGATGAGTAAAAAGATGAAAAATCACTTAGGAGTATCCTTAGCATACTTGTCCACTTCCCAAAATACTTACATAACACAGATATACTAGTTTGTTGGTACTGTAGTTGTTGATGTTGATCTGCCTCAGGTTCTTCAGGTTCTACTTGTGTAGAAACTGAAGCTGATGTGGTAGAAGCAGGAGGCATGCCAGTACTAGCAGATGGGATCTGTTTGACTCCTGCCTGGGAAGTACTTGATTGTTGTTCTACCTGGTGTTTCTGATTGATCTCTTCCTGCTTTCTTTTTTCTTGTTCCTCCCGTACCAACTGCCGTTGTTCTCGTTTTCTCTTAATTAATGATACTCTATCTTTGATGGCTTTTGCCATGGTCTTGTGATCACCTTCACAGACATACCCAGACTCTACCTACAGGATAAAGGAGTGCGTTAGGAAGCAGTACAATATCAAAAGAAAGCAAACCAAATATAAAACAAAAGAAGCAGGTGTGGGGAAAAAAGTAGGAAGAAGGGGGAAGAGAAAGACCTCTCTAAGGACTGGTCTTAACCAAATTGTGAAATTATTGGTCTGCATTATGCATTTCTCCACCATTTTTATAGATACTCATAGGGTGGGTGCCATCATCTTTGTAGAAACTCTCAGGGTGGGTGTACCTTCACTCCTAATAACAACAAAACAATGGGGAACCTAAAACCAAAGGTTTTAAACCAAATAAGGCTCATTTTATTCTAGTCACTCGATTTCCCCACTCACATTAACTATTAATATTAATCTGTCTTGTTTTAAACTTTGTTTCACTAGGCAACAACTTAACCAGAAACAACCATGGTAAATACATGAAAGTTACAAAAAAAAAAACAAATAAAAACACAAATCTCTAATGGTATAAAAAACTAACAATTAAAATAAATATCTCTTTCATACCTGACCCTTTCTATTGAATGGTTCTTACAAATTCTAGTAGAGATATTCTAGGAGTATCTCTTTATATTCACTATTTTAGGCACTATGGCAACCCTAAAATTGGTGAAGTGTTTCATTTCTGAAAAGTTATATTTTAGACATAATTCAAAAAGTGATTGATCAAAGGCTGCCTACTAAAAATTGATCTTGAAAACTCCCTCAAGTAAAAACAATTCACAGTGTATTTATAGAGTTTATCCCAATAACTGATCAGTATTTATGTATTTAGAAAATATAAATTGTCATTTGAACTCTATAGGTTTATCTAGATTAGGAGTCATTTGACCTTACATTCTTTCACATTACTTCAGAATACATTTTAGACCCATCCATCCATCCTTATATATCTACATCTATTTATCTTTTCCTTAAATAAAAATAACTTTGGGGCCATTAATCAATACAATTTTGTATCAATGAGATCTGCCATCCACACTGCTTCATAAACTTTTTTGCTCAATAATACCAATATTTGTAAGTCTGTATCAATTTTTAAATAGCAGATCAGTGCTAATTTACCATTTCTTGAGCAACATCTTCTGGCACATCTCTTTCCAAGTCAAAGGAAAACTCAATAGCTTCATTGTCTTTGTATTTTCCCTTTAGTTTCTTAATATCTTCAATACGTAGCCATAATTTAATGGCTATCTTTTCTCCATCATCTTCTTCTGCTAATTCTACCCGTACCCCTGTTTCCTCCTGGAAGAAGGCATGGTTCAAAAGGTCTTTGATAGAATATCTACCAAAGAGAGGGAAGTGAAACAAAAACAAAACACCATTAAATTTAAAACATAATTTTCAAGTGTGGCTGATTATTGTCATGCTTGGAATAATAAAAAAGGACTATTAAAAAAAAAACAAAGATTTTATAACTCATTTCTACATTGCTCCGTGTAAATAGTGATTACAGTTTTGATCTCAAGTTACAGAACATCAGAACAGTCTCATTTATAAATAAAAGTTGAAAGTGATACTTTTTAATCGAAGTGATCTAATCTCATATTAGTTAACAATGTACTAGTAACAGCAAATAATACACAGAATATGATAGCTTCAAAATACCACATAGTTTACGTAGAAATTTACAGTTAACAAAAATTCCTCATATGTTAATTTATAGTTAACAAAATTTCCTCATCTAATCCTTCACCAACAGCCAGTAAGGTATTATTTTGATTTTTAGGAAATGGAGGCTCAGAGAGGATGAAAATCTTCTCATAGTTAGAAGGCTTAATGGTTGAATCAAAATTTGAAAATAGGTTTTTTGATTTCTAGTTCTTTACCTTCTACTACAACTTTATTTACCCCAATAAATTCAATTCCTTGTTCAACAATTTGTGTACTAGGCAAAAAGTCTGATTGTGGAATAATCTTCTTTAGATAAATGGTTTCAAAATACCAGTAATCTAGTAAACTGTATCATCCAGAAAAGAAATAGCAATATGTTTTAAGACTGGAAACAAATACTCCTTTGTTTATAGTAAAAAAAAAAAGTTCTTAGAAGATTAAGGACTCCCCTTTCCAAACACTGTATATAAAATTAGAAACCCAAACTAAATTTCTATTGGACAGTCTTAAAGATCATGATGTTAAGCTCTTCCAAATAACAGAGTTATGAAAAGAGAATGAGACTGGAGAAGTGAAGATACTGAATTCTTTAATTTGGATGATATACCTGATTGCTCTCATTCTTAAGGAGATAGATTATACTCAACTTACAATTTATATTTGTACTGGCTGGTCTTCTTTTTCTTTTTTGGAAGGTGAGTGGGGATGGTGAGGGTAGATTATTTTTCATAAACAGACACTGGCTCTTTGCCATGCCTGACGGGTTATGAATCAGCTGTATGATGTATCAGATACTTGCCGCTCCTCTGAGAAAAGTCCTGTTAGTACAAATGACTAAGCCAGATCTCCTCCTAAGCTTTGGGCAAACTTGTCTCTTTTTACTGAAAGGAATTTTGATGTTTTGCTCTTCAATTCTGGCAGAATGACAGCAAATCAAGACCTGTATAGTTGAGCTGATTTCCAAGAGCCAAGATTTTATTTCACCTTTTAGAATTCAATGGGTAAAGAACTAACAAACAGATCTGCTGGTTAGAAAGAGATTGAACCCTATTGAGTTTTATAAATTACGCTGACGCTACAGGTTAAGTAGTTGTATCTGAATGTAGCAGCTATGTTTAAGATGGTTCTGGTTCACTTAAACCCTATGACACTACATTTTCACAACATTTCAGTATATCAAGTCTCAATATTACCTTAAATGGACAGAAGTCTACTTTTTAAAGATTTTTAAACATTTTTATTTTTTAAAGTAATCTCTATACCCAATGTGGGGCTTGAACTCACTGAGATCAAGAGTAACATGCTCTACCAAATAAGCCAACCAGGCAGCCCCAGAATGCTAATTTTAAAGATATTCCATGACATAAATAGAGAAATTAATCACAAGTGAAATATTAAATACACTTTAGATTGAGTACTGTATTCAGACATATCATTACATTTTATGTTTTTATGCAATACCTAAGTTAAAAGTGGCAACTTACCTTTCATCTTTGTTTTGCCTTATGCATCCTTCAATAATTTCCTTCACTTCAGGAATTGCTACTTTGTCAAAACTGGCAGGCTTCACTCCCTGAGAAACATAAAAATAGCAACAGAAACATTTAATAATGGCAGGGTCTTTGAACTTTGATTTTGAATTGCCTCTTAAGCTTTTATTAGATTGCCTTCTTACCATCCTGGCTTTTTTCTGATTTGCCTGCAGGAGCTGGTCCATTGCAGGGTCAGAGCTAAGTAGAGGCAATTTAACCACGGCAAGAAAACAAGAAGAGTCAGATAGTGGGGTTTCTTATTTCCATAGCCTCTATATGTGGCTAGGGAAAAATTTAGGCTACTGTCAACATCTTCGGCTGTGTTTCAGGTAAAGGAAGTTATTGGCTAAAAAGAAGGCCAAATGCTCTAACTGGTTAGATCTTTTGTTCAGCCTTGTTCCCTAACACATTAATCAACATAGTATTTAACTACTTTGAACAGTGAATCCACGAATGGGCATGAATTCACATGCTTAGTTTGGCAGGTATTCTATTATCACAGTACTCTGCAACAAACTCAGTGAGTACAGGAGTTAAGGATTTGGATTGTTTTGGCATGATAACAGAAGAGCAAATTGTCTGGTACATATGAAACATAAAATGAAAAGTGATATATCAGATCCATATAAAAGACAAGATTTCTAACTATTTTCAGAAGAAAACTCACTACTATTATATGTAATACTATATAGTATCCTAGTGGTATTTTAGAATCTTCATAAAATGTAAATTGTTTGCAAATAAAAATTTCAGCAATGTATAGAAAATATACATAAGATGTAAGAATAACAAAATACTGAGAGGTGATATGGAGAAAATCACCTCATTTGCTATTCCCACCTTATCTAAGCAACCACGTGGATTGAAGTAGCTGCACTGATATACTGTCCAAGTGGCACATAAACACATAAAACACAGGGAATACGAATATAGAAATAGAAGGGAGAGGTCCTAGAAAAGTTAGAATAAAGTATATAAATTTTAATCATCTATAGTCTCAGTGACAAGATCAATTAAAACAAAATTAGTGAAAATAATCTGACAAATCACAGAAATGCATGGATTATAATAACATGTATCAAGGATCAACTCTAATTCTCATCAGTTATTCAACTGTGTTATTCAAACTCCTGATTTGGAGGATTCTACCTCTAGGGCTAACTTTCCACAGCAAGGAACTGTCAGTAGGACTGACCCTAAAGTTAAACCCATGTATTTAAAAGGTTCATTTTTTTTTTTAATAAATTTTTTTAAGTTTATTTATTTTGAGAGAGACAACGACAGCATAAGTGGGGGAGGGGCAGAGAGAGAGGGAGACAGAGAATCCCAAGCAGGCTCTGCACTGTCAGCATGGAGCCCAACATGGGGCTCGAACTCACTAAACTGTGAGATCATGATCTGAACCCAAATCAAGAGTCAGACATTTAACTGACTGAGCCACCCAGGCGCCCCTAAAAGGTTCATTTCTTTTTTTTATTTTTTGACAGAGAGAGAGCAAGTGTGAGCAGGGGAGGGGCAGAGAGAGAGGGAGACACAGAATCCAAAGCAGGCTCCAGGCTCCGAGTGGCCAGCACAGAGCCCGACACGGGGCTCGAAACCCGTGAACTGTGAGATTCACGACCTGGGCTGACGTTGTTAACTGACTGAGCCACCAAGGTGCCCCAAAAAGGTTCATTTCTAAGTAATGACTACAAAGATCACTATTTTATTTTCCCTAATTTTCTTATTTTTCAAATCCAGGTAAGTTTTCCCAACTTGTCTTTGCCTTCATATAATAATTCAAATAAGAGTAAGAAAAATAATGCTGCTGAAGCAAAAGGTTGCTGGTATGGTATTTCAAACTAAAGGGCTTAAGAAAATGGGAACTATTTTGAGAAAAAAAAAAAAAAAAAAAAGGATGATGCTCCCTGAAAGTTCTCTGGTAGTGGAAACACTGGAGATTTTGTGTTATATTTGTTTTTAATGTTCTACAACAAACATGTAAAACTATAAAAGCAAACCTTAAAGATGTTATTTATAAATATAATGGGAAGAACAATCTAAAATACTGTATATCAAGTTTGTAGAACATTTACTATCAGCAGAAAATTGTCTAAAAGAATGTTCTTTGGTAAAACTGGACACTAATACATACTTGGCCTTTGCATGTAAAGTCAATTCAAATATTACAGGAAAGTGGTCAAAGAGAATACAGATATAATTAGGAAAAATGCTTCTTATTCCATTATATATTTTAGGGGAATGTACTTTGGCCTCCTGACAGTAAAAACTCTACATATTAATAAAACACACATATATTGATTATATTAAAGTTCTGTTCCAATTTAGCACAGGCATATTGGAATGATGATTTCAGATTCCTCATCTAGCAAATGGGGACAGTACCTGTCCAACTTGCCAACCTACATTCACGGCAGCTAGAATCAAATGTGGTATCTAGATTGCAAGCTCTTTGAATTACTAAGTTTGCTGACCTAAAGTCCCTTTTGAATTCAGAGGCAATCACGAAAGATAATAAATCTTAGGGTTAAAAGGAAGCAAAGAATTCTCTTGAAAAATAATCACCAAGATGTAGAGTGAACCTACTTTCATCCTTGGTTATTTTTAAAAATAAATAATCCTCTTGCTAATCCTACCCATATAAACATTCACTACTTTACAAACAGGAATTTCTATTTATAAATAGAATTATTAGTTGAACAAACGAGCTATATAAGGTCATACTGGTAAAACCAGAAACTGTGCATAATATAACACCTTAAATTTACTAGGTTAAGCTATTCAAGATTCAAATATAGAAAGTTCTGTAACAGTGCTATATAATTGGTAATCTGATTGCCACTGCCAACTTAAAAAAGGTATTGCAGGTGCCAAGGTAACCAATAAAACTGAGACATACCTTACCAGTCCAGCAGCTGGTATTAAAAGATTAATTCAGCTTACTGTTACCCACACAGATAATGAAAAAGATAGAAGAAATTTCAGCTACCACTCAGCTACCATCAAGAAGCCAGGATTATCAAAATATCTAGCAGAAGTGTTCTGAACCATTTGAGAAGAATATATGGGGATTATATATTGAAAATGACCCCACAAAATGTAAAAATGAGCATGAAACCTAACACTGAAAGTGACCTACAGAAAAGTCATCTGGGAAACATAATAGAAAGTTGCTTGAAATAAACAAGCACAGGTTTTGATACATTTATCATACTTACAGGCTTCTTAAGAAATGAAAGAACTCAATGTATTTTTTATTATTTTATTTATTTATATGATCCAGTGAAGAAATAGGCAGAACTCAATGCATTTTAAAATATTTTTGGTAACATACTTTTTTAAATAAAAAAAAAAAAGGTCTAGATTATTCTAAAACTTGGTGTTAAGCACCAGACAGAACAAAACTAATGATGAAAAAATATTTTGCTAAGATTTCATCTTTTCTACTCCATAGTGCATATACTTCAACAAAAACGATCAACTTAGAGCCTTTAAAATCCTCCTAATGTCATTCGTTTTCTTTACTACCTGATTTAGCCTCACTAAATACTAGTCTAGTCCTGTTCTGACCAGTACAGACAAAGTTTTGCTCACCTCTTCTGAATGAGGTTTAAAAACACAAAACAGAAAAAGAGTACTAAGGCAGATAAATTGGCAGATTAAATATTTTACACATAAGAAAAATTTGGTTAAGGAGAAACACTCGCTCACTCCATTCTTCTACACCCAGCAACCCCACTGTCTCTAGAAATATTCTTGCTTACTTTTGTAACTAACAGGAATCTCTCTTTAGGCAACAGTGCCATGATATGTTTTTTTGACGGGGAGAGTAGCATGTTTCCCTGCATTCAACAAAAGCGCTTCTTGAACACCTTCTTGAATATCTAATTTAAGATATTTCTGGGTTTTAAAAAAATTATGTATTCTCTTAAAACAAAAACAAAGGCCACTTTTGTGCAATTTTCGAGCCAAAAAAGAGAAAAAGAAAGAAAGAAAACAACTGTGACTCCCTCCAAAGGTACATCAGGAGTTGATATAAATGTTTGTAAAATGTTGATTTGAACTAAGAAAAATGGAAAACACATAATACATGGATTTTATAGATTCAATTTTTCTTTGAATTCTATATACTTATGGTTTGCCAACTAATCTGGGGAAAAATAAAACTGAGTCGTAATATGGTATTCTCTGGTTCAATATTCTAGCTAGCTCTTAAAAACTGCCAGCACTTGCTTCTTAAAAGCTTAGGTTTCAAATGTGTTAGGGTAACATTTATGTATCCTTTCATAAAAGTAAAACTTTTCCTAACCATTCAGAATTGAGAAAAGCCTCTTTCCTCCCCTAAGAAATGTAGTGCAAGTTAACTAAACCACAAAACATCAAGTATTTTAAAAAGCATTCTAAAGTAAACAATTTCAGTACTTTAACTGATACTTGCTTCAAATATCACCCAATGGCTACAATATACCTTTTGTATTTATTAGAAATTCTTACCCACCTCATTTACACAATCCTTTTGAGGGCAGCAGCAACAATGAGAATTTACGATGACAAACACTGAGCAGAAGTCTTTCTTTGTAAAATCCATCACAAAAGGCAAAATACACTTGTTACAGTTAGAGGAAAAGAGAGGAAATTGATAAGACCTAAATTAACAGAGTAAGTTAGCCTACAGCATAAGTAAGGCAGACATCAAAGTCAGATCGAAGCATAGATTCTTGTTTAACACTAGCCATGCTTCTCCAACTCTCAGACTCTCCAATTCTCCGTTTGCTCTGCTTAGCCAATAATCTACTATTCTAGATAGGCCCTTTAAACAAAGCTACAGGCTGAACAACAGGGAAACTGTTCTGCTTCTGCACCTCCTGTTTCTCCTCTAAAAGCAACAGAACCTAGGACAAGCAAAATGAGATTTTTACTTGCTCAAAGCTCCACCCATTATATCCACAGGTTCTGCCTCCTTGACATCAAAACCCACACTAGAAATCTATTTATCTAAACACTCTCTCACCCCTCATCGTGTTGGAACTATGCTTTTAAATGAAAATAGGGATTGAGTTCAACAACCAAAACATAAACTCTGAATGTGTAGCCAAAAGAACACTGTTGAAGGAAATCATGATACTGGGCTGGGTTCTCAGGTCAACTTCTCATACACCAGGTTTGTGTGTGGGACCTGGACCACATCCCTTAAACTCACTCGAAAACTGTGGATAATAATTACCTAGTTTTAAATGTTTACCTAATTTAAAAAGAGGTGATATTAAAGCCTTACTACTCTCTTATGTTACATTGAAAAAAAAAAAAAAAAAAAAAGGGCTGTGAATTAGTACATGGAAATGGTAAAAATTTACTCTTCTCCCTTCCCTTTTATTAAAAGCCTCAACATGCATATAAACCTAAAGATATTCCCATTTTCCAGGAAGATCTCATGGACCCACATAACTACTACTTTGACTTAGTGATTAAGGAAAGGTTTTTCTTCATGTCACTAACAAAGATGGTAGAAAAAGCACTTTCATTGCACTGTTATAATGGGTAACAGAATAAAGTCCTATTCAAAGTACTAGTTGTTATTGATCTTTGGCTCAACACAATTCATCACTAACTAGGTAGTTTAGAATGTCAGGTATTAGTCAGAAATACAGTAATGTGGTCCAGCATTACCTTTAACTTAAATGTTTGAGAGTAAGCTTGCTTAGGACTATGCTAGCTAAATGAAAATGAAAGAGCTAGAAAACAGGTGACTTGTTACCTGGATTTTAAAATTCTGCTGGGCAACACACAAAACCACAATGAGATCACTTTTTTTGGACAGAGGTATAATACAGGCACAAATATCTAGACCAGTCTTTTCTATATATCAAAATAAGAGTTTTCAACATATACAATAAAAATATCATTCACATATATGTACAAGAGTTTACATCTAAGCTCTAATTCTTCTTTCTCTTTAATTAAGTCAGTGCTTTTCTCTAAATTTCCTCATTTCTTTCAGTGGTATCATCACTATTTCCATGATCCAGAACAGAAAACTTAGTCATTCTTGGATGCTTACTTCTCTCAAAATACTTAAGTATTATTATTCTCTATGAGCTCTTTAAACAAAGATAAATGTTTAAAGCAACTGGTAAACACTTCTGCTACTAGTATTCCTACTGTCCTTCCAACAGTCAAAGATCTCTGGCCAGGCAAAATGAGATTTTTGCTAATTTCTTTGTTACCTCTCAAAATCACTGCTTCTTTTGCATAACAACTGTGACCACCAAAGTCCAGATTATTAACACCTCACCTCTTTAAACTTAACCAATTTCAGATGGGCTTCATTGTTTCTATTCTCTCCATCTCCAATTTGTATTTTATATTGTGACCAGATCAACCATCTGGCTTCATTTAATCATCTGACATTTAGCCCTTTCCAGTCACTTGACATCATTTAACTCACATTACACTACTCAAAAATGGTTAATAGTTCTCCACATCTACAAGACTGCCATAGGATCACAGATCTAGAAAGAATCTGAGAGGTCCTCCTTATTCAAATGAGACCATTTTGGCCCAGAGAGATTAATGCCATATCAAAGCTAGAATCAATTCATTAATTCAACTGGCATCTATGAAGTATCTAGTCTAGTCCACTCTAGTCCTTATTAGACACCTGCCAGATACACTGTGTCATCTTTAGCACCTAGAATAAAACAGAATCGGTTTTTATGGGTAACGGCCTCGTCGTCAATGGTAAAGCAAAACCTAGAATCCAGATTCCACAATGCCTAGTTCAATGTTACTTCTAGCCCATGTTCCGGTTTTTAAAATTTTCTTGATCTGGTGTGAAAAGCCCTCACAATCCAATTTCCACCTTCTTCTCTACTCTTCTCTTCCCCAAAATAAGTCCAGTCAAACCGGTTACTTGTTCACCAAATACTTAGTGCACATTTTCACTAATAAGAATACTCTTACTACTCCCCACTTTTTTTAGCCAACTGAGTTCTACACTTCTTTCAAGGTATACTACAAATCATATATAATGAGAAGGTAGCAATTACAAAGTATCTATATATCTTTTGGCATGTAAATTACTTTTAAGATACCAAGAAACTCAATATTGCTATAACATACTTAAGTATAGAAACTATCATTCTATATTCTAGCAGTTTTTATTCTATAGTCTAACGCCCTGTGAATTATACAGCAACATTCAGCAAATATAAAAAAAAACAAAACAGCTTTTTTGAGAAATTCTGAAATAAGGATTTCCCAAGTTCCTTAGTACCTAAAACATTAAGAATGATACTCAGAACTCTTTGGTTTAAGAATAACAATCTGATTAAGAAGCTTTAATTTTAATCAAATCACAGAATAATGAAATGCCTCTGAAAATCATGCAAAACGTCCCCAAGATATAGCCCATGATACACATAGGTTTCTTTTACATGCAGAATCCAAATTTACTGGATGGAAACACGAATAAAATTTATAAAGGAATCATGTCAGCTAATTCCAGTGGATTTAGATCTCTGCATTACTATAAAAATTCCAGCTGCTAAAGAAAAACATACAGTTTTCCTCAACTTTTCAAACACTATCTAATCAGGAATCACTTGTTTCAGTTAAAAAAAAAAAGGTGGGGTGAATTGTAATCTGTTATATAAAAAAGTAAAAGGAATTTCACCCTAACTGCTTTAGTTCTGTTTTTCCCAGACAGAATGTTCAAATCTTGCAATCCAATGGCTAATGGAATCAGTGACAAAGTCAAATTACACAAACAAAGTAATTAAAAATCCCCATTATTTCTAACTTGGTTGTTATGAGGCTGGATTCAGCCAGATTCTTATTGGTATGAACCATTAGTTTACAGGAATTTGAACATACCTTATGATCTCATTGGAAAACAAACCTCTTCAAACTTCCTACAAAATCTACCTAGCTCTATCAAAGGAAATTAGTTTACCTCATGATTCCCCAAGGCTCATTACTCTCCGGATTCATGAAAGCTTGTGTATGGCTCCAACCTCAAGTGCACTATCCTTCATATAAAAAAAAAAACTGACGACATTGCTTACTGTAGTTTCTATTCTTTTAATAGCAGACAAAAATTGTGCTCATTACTCTTATTTGGATTTTCTCATTACCAATGGCAGATTTTCAAGACAACTGAAGTTTTTCTCCTTTAAACGAGGTATTGTGAACCTCTCTATACAGGGCTAAAACATGCTATATCAGTCTTATGCTGTCCATGTACCCTAATTTCCTTACTCTCAGATGTTTTTCCCTCGAGGTCTAAAAAAAAAGTTAAAAAACAAGTAAAGAAAAAACTTTAAGGTCTGTTATTGTCATATTAGTGATGCTTGATTTCTGACACCACAACCACTACCACCATTATTATTATTATTATTATTATTATTGTTATTATTATTATTATTTCTCCTGCATGTCCATGGGACAAAATGCTTAACCTGTGATTCTATTTTCTTATCTGTGAAATGAATATATTATCTACTTACCAGGATAAAGATAAGATAGTATATGCAAAGCACTTTCAAGATTATTGGCAAGAAGCAAAATAACAAATAAATGTTAGCTCATTCATTCTAAAACTTGACTTTAGGGGCATCTGGGTGGCTCAGTCGGTTAAGCGGCCGACTTCAGCTCAGGTCATGATCTCGCGGTCAGTGAGTTCAAGCCCCGCATCGGGCTCTGTGCTGACAGCTCAGAGCCTGGAGCCTGTTTCAGATTCTGTGTCTCCCTCTCTCTGACCCTCCCCCGTTCATGCTCTGTCTCTCTCTGTCTCAAAAATAAATAAACGTTAAAAAAAAAAAAAATTAAAAAAAAAACTTGACTTTAAGTTCATTAAACACATTTTATAACTGTGATTTACTGAATGTCACTGGATAAAGAATGGAATGAGAGAACGTAATTCACTACTAAGCATGTAATACCGATGCTAACGATAATAACAGCAATACCTACTAAGTACTGATTGATAACTGCATGTCAGGCACTTTGTTATGTTCTACACACATTACTCATTTAATCCTCATAAACCCCTTAGGTTCAGATTAGTTAAATAACTTGCCCAAAGTATCACAGCTAGGAAAGGACATTGCTGGGATTTAAACTCAAGGAGACCCAACTCCAGAGCCCAGTTCCTCCACAGGCAACGTAAAATTGGGTTTCACTCTCTACAGTTCTGTATCCGTGTGTTCATTTCACAAATACTGAGTGCCTATGACTTGCCAGTCTCTAAATACTACAAATACAGCCAACGAACAAGTCAAATAAAATCTCCAATTCATAGAATTTGTATACTAACTGGGGCTTCAGATGAATACTATAAACCTGTGACAAAAGCCATGAAGAAAAATAAAACCATCAGGGGATAGAAGTGTGTGCACACTAAAAAATATTTTCGGGAAAGCCTCTCTGAGCAAGTAATATTTCAAGTACAGACCTGAATAAACTGCATGTACAGAACAATGACATGCAACAATTTATTATCAGTGCACTATAGAATGTAATTACTAAACCACAGTCTATATTTACCCCCTCCACATCAGCACTTACACAGACAAGTTTAAATACCCTTAGGTCACAGATTTGACACTGTAATTGACATTTATGGATTTGATGCAGCATTTTGATATAAGCAGGGGATCTGGAATCAGATAATAACAAAAATAACAGAATGCTCTGTTATTTTCTAAATATGTAATCTTGGGCTAGACTTCCTGGGCTTCAGACCTATATTCACAAAATGTTGATAATAGTAGCATTTACTCTTTACCACCCCCAGGTTACTGGAAGAATTAAGCTATGTAACATATGCAAAGTGTTTGATGCAATGCCTGGCACAAATGATGTATTATTTATTAATATTTACACTGCTGTCACCCACTACTTGTATGACAGTGCACCACTGCAGGGTCAGACATGTAGTAGTGAATTGCTCTCTAAGAGGAAAAAAGAAACCTGTCCTTGAGGGGCTCAGTTCTAATGGGGGAGGGGAGGAACAATAGTTAATATCAACATAATAATTATTATATTAATAAAACAGAGGTAGAGTATGATGGGAATATAGAGGAGAATGATACTGGCATGACTTTCTTCCAAAAATCCTAAAATATTCCTGATAAAGAGTGCCAAGGAGCTGAAGCTACTGATAATTACTTCATACAAAATTTGCTTCACCACCTCTGTCACAATAGGCCACTAAAGTTCTCAGCTTAAACATATTTTTACTGGAACACTGTCTCTGACCCTCTGGAAGGAGATCAAAATCCCCTACTTCTTTATGTCTATGAAATCCACCTTCTTTACTGTAATTACTATGTCAGTGTTTACTGACTATACTAAGGTATACATAGTAGATCTGGGATGGAAACCAGAAATATGGAGTGGCAGGAGCACTGGCTGATGGTGGTGGTAAGGCATTAGTAGGGGTGGTGGGGGATTTGCATCAGGGAGCCCTATGAGCTCTGAATAGATAACCAACATGCTTCCTTATTAAATGACCAATAGTTAGGCACTGATGCTAACATACACTTTAAAACATTAGTTAAATTTATATCCAAAGCAGACTTAACAATCAGGGTGCATTTCAACACAAGAGTCATCATTATTGCTTACATAATTATATAAATCATTATATAATCTATGTATTTACTTCAATCCTCACATTTATCTCAGCACTCAAAACATGAGAAAAATTTTAGAAAACTAAAAAAGGACATGGATGATGTTATTCTTAATTGGAAGCCAGAAGATACAGATGGAGGTTGGTGAAATCAAGACAGCATTTCCCAGATAAGAAATATAATGACTGACAGGACAGAATAAGGGACTGTAGATAATACAGAACTAAATTCTCACAGCTGAGAGGAAAAATAAAGCACAAGTGAATGCCTGCAGTATCGCTAGAAACTAAGAATCCTAACACAGCTCCACTGACTTAAAGAACTTCTCAAGCTTTTTATTCCATCTCTTCCACAGCTTGACTTATTATTTTGCTTTTTAAAAAAGCAACTCCTGGGCCACCTGGGTGGCTCAATTGGTTGAGTGTCTGACTTTTGATTCTGGCTCAGGTCATGAACCCAGGATTGTGGGATCGAACTCCACACCGGGGTCCACACTGAGCATAGAGCCTGCTTGAGATTCTCCCCCCCCATTACTCCCTGACCCCGACCCTCTCCCCCACTCATATGCTCTCTGTAAAAAAATAAAATAAAAAAGTAAAAAAGCAACTCCTCAATAAGTCAGGAAAAAAAATGCAATTAAGTAGGATAAAATTTCTAAATCAGTCTGGTTACTTTTTTTTTTTTTTTTTTTCAACGTTTTTTATTTATTTTTGGGACAGAGAGAGACAGAGCATGAACGGGGGAGGGGCAGAGAGAGAGGGAGACACAGAATCGGAAACAGGCTCCAGGCTCCGAGCCATCGGCCCAGAGCCTGACGCGGGGCTCGAACTCACGGACCGCGAGATCGTGACCTGGCTGAAGTCGGAGGCTTAACCGACTGCGCCACCCAGGCGCCCCCAGTCTGGTTACTTTTAATGCTAGTAAAAAAATTTCATGAATGATGGAATAATTATTTTCAAATAACGTTTTGGCATTATCTTATTTAGTCTATGTTACACAGGACTGGAAGGGACGTCAGGTGATCACTGTTCCAGCTCATACTTCTCAAACTTTAACGTACATATGAATCACCATTGGAACTCGTAAAATGCAGATTTTGATTTGAGCTGTCTGGGATGAAGTGAAAATTTTACATTTTTCACAAGTGCCCTGGCATGTCAATGTTGCTGGTGGGGGAACTACACTTTGCATAGCAAAGATCTAATTAGAGACTCTCAAAGTGTAGTATTCAAAACTCTTTCAGGGGATGGACAAGGTACCTCTTTTCCAATGACATATCTGTGTGAGGCCAGCTTTTCTTTATATATTTCAATAAAAAAAAAAAAATACTGCAACAGATTTCATACAGCAGACATGAGAACCCAGCTGTCTTGTTGCTGACCAGACATTAAAGATGGTTGCAAAAATGTAAAAATGCTGTCTTTTCACTAAATCTTTAAAATTAGTTTTGGAGGGGCGCCTGGGTGGCGCAGTCGGTTAAGCGTCCGACTTCAGCCAGGTCACGATCTCGCGGTCCGTGAGTTCGAGCCCCGCGTCAGGCTCTGGGCTGATGGCTCGGAGCCTGGAGCCTGTTTCCGATTCTGTGTCTCCCTCTCTCTCTGCCCCTCCCCTGTTCATGCTCTGTCTCTCTCTGTCCCAAAAATAAATAAAAAACGTTGAAAAAAAAAAATTAAAAAAAAAAAATAAAATTAGTTTTGGACAAAAACATTTTTTTATAAAAATGTTATTGATGTCAACATATTATTGGGCTTATTATGTTATTACATTATAAGACTGTGTTAGTTTCTAATACAGTAAAATAGATATAACATAAGTGAGCAAAAGCTTTCTGGGGTCCTCAATAATTTTTATGATTATAAAGCGTCCTGGTAAAAAGAGTTTGACAGTCACTGAATTAAATCATTCAAATCTGGTAGCTGCTATCTTAATCTCTTCTCAAAGTATCTTAACGGACAGAATCTCAAACCTCTACCAGGCCTTTGCAATGTCTTATAACCTTATCAAGTTCTTTATCTCCAATTATGATTCTTCTTCCTGTTTAGTCTCTTCTAGGTCAAAGGAAACAACTGCTGAGCACTTTCCTTTTCCAGTTACACATTCCCTCAAGAAATCCAAAGGAACAGGTATCCCCCGCTTTTGGAAAGTTTACATTATGACAGTTTGGTTTTTTGTGTTTTTTTGTTTTTTTTTTTTTTCAGTTTTTTAGAGAGAGAAAAAGGACAAGCAGGCAAGGGGCAGAGGAAGAGACAGAATCACTAGCAGGCTCCACACTCAACTCCAAGCCCGACGCAGGGTCGAACTCAGCAAACATGAGATCATGACCTGAACTGAACTCAAGACTCAGACACTCAACCGACTGAGCCACCCAGGTGCCCCACACCACTTTGCTTTTATGAAAGACCTACATGAGTACCTGTTTTCACTAACCAAAAGAAATCCAAAAAGGATTTTTGCTTTTATGAAAAAAAGCAAAAGTAGATTTCAGGGCCTGTTTTGCAGTGAGCCATCAAAGCAAGAGTGGCAAAGCTGAGCTCCTTCCCCTGGGAGCTACATTTAGCATCAAGACACCATAGCTTTAAATTGTGCCTGTGAACATCTGCGCTTTAACTTATTTTATGCATCTGTTAGCAAGATATATCCTACGGTATTAGAAAATCTTAAAAGAGGTTATAATTGGAGTCTGAGAATGCTCAAAAAATTTAATATGAATCTATATTAATAATAATTATTCCTTCCCTTTTATGCCTTTTCAGCTTACAAAAGACTTCAAGGGAATGCTCTGTTTGTGGACAGTGAGGGAAACCTGTAGTTCTAAAAACTGAAAATGATGGATCTCAATGAGAAAGGATCCATGAATCAGGAATTGTCCTGAAATGTCAGAGGTACTAGCAAGTGAACTTATGATTTAGTTTTCCCTATGAAATCTCAGAGAATAAAGTGAGAGTGATTATAGGGTAAAAATTATACTGAAACACTTCCAACAAAATACAGACCTAGCCTCATAATGGAAAGAGTTACTTATAAAATAGTTGTTTAGAAATTACAACTATGAGATTTGATAATCGATGGAAAATACATGCATAGATGACTTTTTCACATATCCTTCTTGTCCTGGAATTTTGACTCTTAACTTTTTAAGTTTTTGTTTTCTGCTCTTTTGGTACCAAATAGTTTTACCCATTATAGAAAATATATTGCTTTTATATGTGTTATCTGTTTCTACTTAGTATTATTCAATTTCATTTTAGGATAGCTTTGTTAAAACTTCAAAGGTGACCTTAAGTTTCATTCCTGTTTTGCAAGGTTAATTCAACCTCCCAAACTTAAATAAGTGTCTAACTGACTATATTTGGGATTCCTTTAATTAAATCATTTATTCTTCAAACTATTACTAAATGACTCAATGTGTCATATGCTATGCTATCAGTACAGTATGTACAAAGATTTGATAAATCAAATTCTTGGACAGTATCTTTTAAGACAATATATATTTCATTTTTTCTGTTCTGCAGTCCCTTTCCAGAAGGGAGGGTGGCTATAGATTCTAACAGTTTAACAACGAGAGAAGGAGAAGGAACTATAGAACTAAAGGGAAACAAATGTGGTATATCCATCCATACAATGGAGTATTATTCAGCTATAAAAAGAACGAAATGCTAATACTTGCTACAACATGGATAAACCTTCAGAACATTATGCTAAGTCAAAGCATGCCACAAAAGGCAAAACAGAAAAACAAACAAAGCATAACACAAAAGGGTATATATCATATGATTTCATTTGTATTAAATGTCCACAACAGGCAAATCAAATCCAGAGAGACATAAAGTAGATGGATGAGTGGTTGCCAGAGGCTCGTTGGAAGGGGGAATGGAGAGTGAGTGTTAATGGATATGGGATTTCTTTTGGGGGGTGATAGAAAGGTGCAGCATGAATATATTTTAAAAACTGAATTTTACATCTTAAAATGAATTTTTATGGTATGTGAATTTTATCTTTAAAAAAGGGAAAAAAATAAAAACAGGGTAAGTACTAAGAATGTGGAAAATGATATTGGTCTTTCTAGGTTCTATTAAATTAACATGAAAAGACTTCTCTCATTTGAGAAGGGGGTTTTGAACTAGAGTCTGCATATGCAAATAAAGATACATTTGTTTTTTAGTGTCTCAAATGCCTTTCTTAAATTTTTTTTTTACTTTTATCAAATAATTTCTTATATAAATTTTTATCTGATCATATGGCAGTGCTGTGCCTAACAGTCTGAAGCCATATAACTCTAAAACACTCATTTTGGCCGTGAGCCTCTGGTGAGCAACTTTTTAAATCAACAGTTTAGCTATGTTTTTCATCTACTCATCCTACAGTCATTATTTTTTTTTTAATTGTTTTTAATCTTTATTTTTGAGACACACACACACACACACACACACACACACACACACACACAGAGTGTGAGTGGGGGAGGGGCAGACAGCGAGGGAGACACAGAATCTGAAGCAGGCTTCAGGCAATGAGCTGTCAGCACAGAGCTTGACACGGGGCTCGAACCCATGAACCATGAGATCATGACCTGAGCTGAAGTCGGATACTTAACCCACTGAGCCACCCAGGCAACCCCACAGTCATTATTTTTAATCAGTTAATCATATTTGCTGGGTTAGGTACAGAAAAAGGATAAAATTTAATACTGGCCACCTATAAAACTTGCATTTTTAAAAAACTGGTACTACCATAAAAGTTTATAACTTGATTTCTGTAAATAGCAGTTATTTTTATACTTCATTTTATATTAAGAAAACCTAAAATTCCATCATCCCTCAAAACATTTTCAATACCAACCTTTATTTAGAAAAATAATAAGGAAGTGAATTAGCAAATTAATCAGAGACACTTATCACTAAATAATAGAGACAGCCCAGTCAATTCCTCCTAGTGTCTCTAAGAGCAGCCTACAAAAAAGCAGAGCCATGGTCTGCTGGTACATAACAAAATTTATTCCCATTTCAAAATAGAAATATTCCAAGACCAACAAAGGAGGCTGGTATGGCTGAGAGATAGCAGAGAATGTTTAAATATTTGCCTATCTAATGTGTATTTCATATCTAGTCTGTTTGATATCAAACATTCAGCACTGATATAAAGGTAAACAAAAGTTATTGGTTCATAAACCCTGGTGTTTAAAATCCAGAATGATCACCTCAAGCAATAATACTGGGTTTAAGATGTTATTTCTTAGGCCAATATCAAAAAATGTGGCCACTGAAAAAATGGGGATCGAACTCACGAACTATGAGATCATGACCTGGGCCAAGGTCAAGAGTCAGACACTTAACTAACTGACTGAGCCACCCAGGCAATCCATAGTTCCACTTCTGACTGAGAGAAAAGACTACCCACAAATTTTTAGTTAACAATTTAAGTAATTACTTGCTTGTATTGAGATTCTTATATTAATAGCATCCTACTAGAGGAACATTATCATCATTTTTACAGATTAGTAATTACAGAACTCTTCAGTGGAGAATTTTTAAAGTTCTGGTGACATGTGTTTACAATAGAAGTCAACAACTTTTTCTCTTTTTTATTAAAAAAATTTTTTTAATGTTTATTTCTGAGAGACAGGCACAGAGTGTGAGAGGGGGAGGGGGAGGGGGAAGGGGAGGGAGAGACACAGAATCCAAACAGGCTCCAGGCTCTGAGCTGTCAGCACAGAGACCGACGTGGGGCTCAAACTCGGTTAACAGCGAGATCATGACCTGAGCTGAGGTTGGAGGCTTAACTGACTGAGCCACCCAGGTGCCTCTCAACAACTTTTTCTGGTAAGAGCCCAAACAGCACATTTTGGAACACACATTCTGTTCCAGTTACCACTCTGCATTGTATTGTGTGAAAACAAAGATAATACAGAAACAAGTGTGGTTGTGCTTTATTACTTTATTTATGGACACTGAAATGTTCACATGATATGTTTTTCTTCTTTTGATTTTTTCCCCCAATTAGTTAAAATGTGGAAACCGTTCTTAGTCATGGGTTGTACACTGTACAACAAGATAGATCTGGCCCATGGTTCAGAGTTCATTAATCCCTGGTTTAGAGTATGATGGGATGAAGAAAAGCAATATATGGTTAGTAAATAAAATATATAAACTATTCCATATACAAATTGTAAATTTTATAGTCTGAAAGTCTAACGTTATATATTTAACTTCATAATCAAGTTTAATGACCAAGATTCATCTTATTTTAAGAGGATATATATTTACAATGGGTATTTATTCCATATTTATTTTCATAAATGGTAAGTCAAAAAGAACAACTTAGCTTAACTGAATTCTAATTCATATCTCATCCATTCACTCTACTGTAAATCCTAATCTATCCGTCATTCCTTCAGATTACTGCAACAGCCTCTTAAAATAGGGTTTTTAGCTTTTAGTCTTTCTTCATAAATCCATTCTCTACTCTGGAGCCAGAACAATTTTTTTAAAAATTTAAAATTTAAGTCTGATCTTATTACAACTACCCAGTGTAAAGTGCTGCAATGGTTCCTCAAATGTTGGAGTATAATCTAAGCTCTCTTTTCTTCTTTTTATCCTTTCTTTCTTTTCCTGCTTCCAAACTCTATAGACATACAAATATATAGATTTCTCACATGCAACACTATCTTAATCTCTCCCTTTCTAATCTCCCCAACCTGTCCAAACTCAATTAGGCACCACTCTTACATGCTTTCATTAAGTACCTATCCCTAGAATAATTGTTTTTATACCATAAGGTAACTAATTGTCTGGGTTAAACTGTTTCTTCCCCTTCCCCTATTAAGCTCTTAAGAGACAAAGATTCGGGTTTTACCTAACAAGAATATGCAATACCTAGTATCCAGAAAAAAGTCTGGAACAAAGAAAGCAGACCTAAATATTTGCTGGATGAACCCATGAACTATTATGGGTTGAACTGTGCCCTCCCAAAAGGTATGTCAAACTTCTGGGGTACCTAGGTAGTTCAGCTGATTGAGTACCCAATTCTTAATTTCAGCTCAGGTCATGATCCCAGGGTCTTGAGATCAAGCCCCGCATCGGGCTCTGTGCTGAGTGTGGAGCCTGCTTAAGATTCTCTCTCTCCCTCTGCCCCTCTCCCCTGCTTGCTTGCTCTCTCTTAAAAAAAGATATGAATTCTAACCTTCAGTATCTCAGAATCTGACCTTATTTGAAAATAGGATCATTGCTGGGTACCTTCACCTCTGACTTCAGCTCAGGTTGTGATCTCATGGTTAATGCGCTCAGCTCATGGATTTGAGCCGCACGCCAGACTTTGTGCTGACAGCATGAAGCCTGCTTCCGATTCTCTTTCTCTCCCTCTCTCTCTGCCCCTCCCTGACTAGAGCTTTCTTTCTCTCTCTCAAAATAAAAAGAAGAAGAAGAAGAAGGAGGAGGAGGAGGAGGAGGAGGAGGAGGAGGAGAAGAAGAAGAAGAAAAAGAAGAAGAAGAAGAAGAAGAAGAAGAAGAAGAAGAAGAAGAAGAAGAAGAAGAAAGGAGCAGTGCAACTGTAATTAGTTAAGATGAGGTCATCCTGGGGTGGGGTGGGCCCTCAATACAATCTGACTGGTGTCTGTATAAGAAGAGGAGACACAGACAGATGAGGGGGAGAACACCATGTGAAACAGAGATTGAAATGCTGCAGATGCAAGCCAAGGAATGCCAAGGATTGCTGGCAAACCATAAGAAGGTAAGAGGCAATGAAAAGTTTTCCCCTTCATGTTTTAGAGACAGCATGACTTTGCTAAAAGCTTCATTTTGGACTTCTGGTCTCAAAATTCTGAGACAATAAATTTCTGCTGGTTTAAATCACCTAGTTTGTGGTACTTTGTTATAACACCCCCTGAAAACTATCAAATATTGGTGAACCACCTTACATTTCAGGTATATACAGTTTCCTGTGTCTCTCTACACTCCAACTCTTAACTCTTCCTTGAAAATTAGGTTTAAAGGGCACCTGGGTGGCTCAGTTGGTTAAGCATCCAACTCTCAACTTAGGCTCAGGTCATGATCTCATGGTTGGGTGAGTTTAAGCACCGAGTTGGTCTCTGCACTAGGTGGAGCTTGCTCTCTCTCCCCCTCTCTCTGTGGCCTTCCCCTGCACACATGTGTCCTCTCTCTCAAAACAAATAAATAAACGTAAAAAAAATTAGGTTTAAAAAATTAGTATGAGTAGATCTGGTGAGGTAACTTTAATGTAATATTATATGTAAGAGAATAAATGATTAAATTCACATATTTGAATTCAAGCAAGGATTTGTATAAGACCTATCAAAACAACTGGGTGGTTCAGATTTGTTTTAATTCAGTATTTTGTCAACCATTCTGTCATTTCTAGCAAAATCTGGAGAGTTAATGAAAGGAAATAAACTCCAAGCCACCTTAAAGGGCAAATTATCCTTTTATGAAACTTTATTTATTATTCCTATAGTTAATTTTTAAAAATACTCTTATTGGTTATTTCAATGAAAAAGTTGAGAATTATGTGTTCATCTTCTCACACACACAGACTGTATAAATACAACAGGAGTGGAATCTGACATATCAAAAAACAGGTCTCTTTTTTCTCATCAGAAAATTCCCAGAAGCCAACACCTACCCAGTTTTTTGTTTTTTCAACTTTATCCTGAAATTCTGTTCATTAAACTAAGAGCCAGACTTTATTTTTTCAATTCTTTCTTACAAGGAAAGCACACACCCACGCTTGCCTAGCCTTGTATTTTCTAAGAGCTATATGTGCAGATTAAATGATCTTGTATATAGACAATCCTAAGGAATCTACTAAAAAACTATTAGAATTAATTCAGTAAGTTTGTTGATTCAAAATCAGTATGCAAAAACCAAAAGTATTTGTAATGAACAATCAAAAATTGAAATAAAAATTCAATTCCATTTATAATAGTACCCCTCACATACATTACTCAAGAATAAACAATAAAAAAAATACAAGACTTATACTCTGAACACTATAAAACACCACTGAAAAAAATTACAAAAGATCTAAGTAATGGAAAAACATCCCATGTTCATGAACCAGAAGACTCAGTATGGTTAAGATGCAATACTCTCCAAATTTATTTATACGTTCAATGCTATACATATCAGGATCCCAGCTGAATTGTAAAAATTGACAAGCTGATTCTAAAATTTATACAGAGTTACAAAAGACCAAGAAGAGACAAAACTTGAAGAATAAATAGAAGGACTCACACTTCCTAATTCAAAGCTTACTACTACTACAAAGCAATGGTAAACAAGACATATTGATCCATGGAACAGAACTGAGAGTACAGAAATAAACCCATATGCCTATGATTTTCAGCAAGGGTAAAACCATTCAATGGAGAAAGACTAGTCTTTTCAACAAATGGTGCTGAGACAACTGGATAGTTGTCACAAGCAAATGAACCAAGTTAAAATCCTTACCTCTCACCACCACATACAAAAATAAACACAAGGGGTGCGTGCTTGGGTGGTTCAGTCGGTTGGGCGTCTGACTTCAGCCTGGGTCATGATGTCATAATCTGTGAGTTTGAGCCCTGCGTTGGGCTCTGTGCTGCCAGCTCAGAGCCTGGAGCCTGTTTCAGATTCTGTGTCTCCCTCTCTCTCTGCCCCTCCGCCACTCACTCTCTGTCTCTCTCAAAAATAAACAAACATTAAAAAAAATAAACAAAAATAAATGCAAAATGAGTTAAAGATCTAATTTAATTGTAAGAACTAAAACTAGAGGCGCCTGGGTGGCTCAGTTGGTTAGGTGTCTGACCTCAGCTCAAGTCATGATCTCACAGTCTGTGCGTTCGAGCCCCGCTCTGGGCTCTGTGCTGACAGCTCAGAGCCCGGGGCCTGCTTCTGATTCTGTGTCTCCCTCTCTCTCTGCCCCTCCCCTGCTCATGCTCTGTCTCTCTCTGTCTCAAAAATAAATAAAAACATTAAAAAAAAAAAAAAAAAGAACTAAAACTATAAAATTCCCGAAAGAAAACACATAGGGGTAAATGTTCATGACTTGAGATTTGGCAATGGATTCTCAGGTATGACATCAAAAGCGTGAGCAAAACAAAAGATAAAATATATAAACCAGACTTCATCAAAATGAAAAACTTTTGTACCTCAAAGGGTACTAGCAAGATAGTGACACTATTAAGAAAAGACAACTGACAGAATGGGAGAAAATAATTAGAGATCATCTATCTCAAAGGACTTCTATCTGGAATATACAAAGAACTCATACAGCTCAATAATAAAAAGACAAATAACCCAATTAAAAAAATGAGTAAAGGGGGTGGCTGGGTGGCTCAGTCGGTTGAGCGTCTGACTTGGGCTCAGGTCATGATCTCACAGTTCGTCAGTTTGAGCTCTGCATTCGGCTCTGTGCTGACAGATCATAGCCTGGAGCCTGCTTCTGATTCCGTGTCTCCCTCTCTCTCTGACCTCCCCTGCTCTCTCTCAAAAATAAATAAACGTTGGGGCGCCTGGGTGTCTCAGTCGGTTGAGCATCCGACTTCAGCTCAGGTCATGATCTCACGGTCTGTGAGTTCAAGCCCCGCCCGCATCAGGCTCTGTGCTGACAACTCAGAGCCTGGAGCCTGCTTCGGATCCTGTGTCTCCCTCTCTCTCTGCCTCTCCCCTGCTCATTCTCTGCCTCTCTCTCTGTCAAAAATAAATAAACATTAAAAAATAATAATAAATAAATAAATGTTAAATTTTTTTTTTTAAAAAATGAGCAAAGGATCTGAATAGGCATTGTTCCAAAAGAAAAAAAAAGACATACAAACAGCCAATAAGCTATTATCATCATACTGTAATTACAACTGTTTGCTTATACACTGGTCTTCTATATTAGAGCTAATTTTCTGAAGACAGGGACTATGTATACTATTCATCTTTAATTACTCTGGACTTGGCATGTAGCAGGGACCCAGAAAATGTCACATGTATTTGCACTGGAGACTTATTTTATATATGGGATACTAACAGGTACTAAAGATAAGAATAGAGTTAAACAGAAATATTTTGTAGAGATAAGATCACAAATTTTAAAGAATATAAAGCAATAAAAATAAACAGCAAGTACTTATACATATAACACTAAACATCATTTTAAATGCTTTATATTAATTCAATTTTTGAACTCATAAGTAAAATAATCAATTACAAATAAAACTATGATTCCAATCAGTTGAGAAGCTCAGCTCAGAGAAGGCAGAAATCATTATTCAGTGAGGACCATCAGAAAAAATTTTGTTAGGGAAGTCTGTTAAATACAGTATAAGAACTGACTGGATAGCAAAAGAGCATGTACAGAATGTAAATGGCATGTACAAATGGGACAGGAAAAGGGGAAGGATGTGGCATATGTGCAAGACAATAAAAAGAGAAGTGGCCTGACTTAAAAAGGTGTTTAGATAAAAGTAAGGAATAGTAAAGATAATAAGAATTTCTACATGTTTTCACAAGCAAACTGGTATCATTTTAAGTTCCTTACACCAAAAAGAAATAGCAAGAAAGTTCAACTAGTTCAAGTGAAGCAGAAAAACAAATTCATAACGTTAACTACTTCAAGATGATAGTGTAAGGTGTGAAGTAAAAGTATTAGAGTTCTGACAATGGGAATGAAGAAGGCTTGTATCTAAGAGTTATTTTGAACCAAGAACCTGATAAATAGGAACTAGTGAGTAAAAAAACCAAGAAATCAAATATACTTCTTGAGGTTTCAAGAATTCTAAATAAAATACAGGGGGAACTACCCAGTAAATAGCCCATCTTACCCTTAAAGGAAAAAAATGATGATGTAAATTATTAGGTACTGGGGGAAGAAAGGGGAATAAGAATAAAAGACTTAAAATTGAAATTCACAGAACTCTAAGAGGTAAAGCAGATGAACTTTCTAAGGGCAAAACTGTGGAATAGTGATTACAATACTTAATTAGAATTCTCTGAAGGCTAAACTAACTACGTTTACTACATTTCTCTTGCCCTACCCAGCCTGAGACAAAAAAAAAAGTAGGGGATAATAGTTACACATTAAGAGACGTAACAGCGGCGCCTGGGTGGCTCAGTTGGTTGAGCGCATCTGACTTCGATTCAGGTCATGATCTCATGGTTTGCGGGTTCAAGCCCCACATCAGGCTCCGTGCTGACAGCTTGGAGCCTGCTTCGGATTCTGTGTCTCTATCTCTGCCCCTCCCCTGCTCACTCTCTCTCTTTCTCTCTCAAAAATAAATAATAAAAACATTAAAAAAAGAGAGAAACGTAACAGTAAAATATTTTCCGTGGATGTTGATGGGCCCTATTTTTTTTTAATATATGAAATTTATTGTCAAATTGGTTTCCATACAACACCCAGTGCTCATCCCAAAAGATGCCCTCTTCAATACCCATCACCCACCCTCCCCTCCCCCCCACCCCCCAATGGGCCCTATTTTAAACACTGACTATAAGCCGATATAACGGGAAATATTTTAATAGGTTAGGGTATTATTAGATGATCCAGAAATTACTGTTAGGCCTTAAACCCTGTGGTATTTATAAATGATTTAATAAATTCATAAATAAATTTTAAAACATTTAAGGAAAAGTCTGTGAACAAAGCAACTTAAGAGCACTACTTTTTAATTCAGATAAAACCTTTTATGGTGGGAAGGAATGAGAACTTAGATGAATAAACAGGGGGTTGAAAACTAGTAATGACAGTATGTTTAAATATATCTCAAAAGAAAAGTTTAAATGAAGGCAAGGAGGATCCAGAATATAGTGGTACTTTCTGATCTTTATTTTTGCTCTCACTAAATCAGAGAAATAAAATCTTTCAACTCCCTCTTCCCCCAACAACTGAGTGTGCTTTCTACCATTGTTTCCTTTTGCATGTTCGATGTTATCCACCTTGGCATTCCTTTTCAGATGTGACCTAAGCTCAATAATCATTTAGGGGAAGACTTACACTGGTCACTCGACGGTAGATCTGCGCAGCATTTTGGCACTCTGAGTAAGGGTATTCAGATGTGGCCATCTCAAGCATGCACATCCCAAAAGCATAAACATCAACAGATTCATCATATTTTTCCTCATACATCTCAGGGGCCATGAACTCTGGGGTACCTTAAATTAAAAGAACAATTCAGATTTAATGTGAGCAGAAGCTACAGATGTTACTCACCTGGGGGAGAAGCAGAGGGGTTGACCCGTGAGAGAGAAGAATGTGGAGGGAACGGAAGGGAAGAGAGAAGAGGAGGGAAGAGGGGAGGGAAGAGGGGAGGGAAGAGGGGAGGGAAGAGGGGAGGGAAGGGAATGGAAGGAGAGGGAATGGAATGGAAGGGGAGGGAAGAGAGAGTAGAGTGGCAGGAGCAGGGAGGAGGAAGAAAATCTTAGTCTGTCCCACCAAGTATCTTACAGATCTTCTGCTGCATGGCCTTCATAAAAGAAACTGGAACAGGGTCAAGTGTCTGTTTACTGTTCCAAACGGATTACTGTTATACAATGTCAAAACAGAGACTTGGATATGAGATAAATTAATATAACTCATCATGAAAACAAATGGAAGGAAAAGGTAAGAGACTAGAAAGAAATAGAGATATAATGGCACCAGTAAGACAGGACAAGTTAAAAAAAGATCAAAATACTTGTCTGCCCCCTACTGTATGGTAGATGCAAGGATAATATTCATGGCTAATTTTTTGCCATTAACATTCCACCTGATCAGTTTCACTTTTTAAAGGAGACCTTGCAGTGAAAAATCTAATATTCCGTGTTTTTTAAAAGAATAAAGTAAAGTGTAATTGTCTATAAAGGCCACTCTCCAGAGCCCCTTTCTTCACAGACTTACCATACCACCTGCAGTACACAAATAAGCCTACTGCATATAAAGAAATAGTAAGGGACATTTTACAGGCAAAAACCAAACACACACAAATAGAGAAGTCAAATACAGACTGAGTTATGAGCATAGCACGTGTGATTCCATAGACCAGGTTTTCTAATGTTTCCAAAGAAATTAATTCTGGGTACTTCAAATTATAGGATATTTCCAAGAACAGGCTTACACACAATGATTTAAGCAAAATAGGAAAAAAAAACCACCTCTCCCAGGTTAGAGATTTTTAAGGTGCTAAAAAGTCAAAGAAATAAATGTTTCCTTTTCCTATAACAAGACAAAAAAGGAAATTCAGCTTTAAATAACTTTTCCAATTCTTCTTGTTAATCTGTATTAAGAAAATTTAAAAACAGGGGTGCCTGGGTAGCTCAGTCGGTGAAGCATCCAGCTTCAGCTCAGGTCATGATCTCACGGTCCCGTGAGTTCAAGCCCTGCGTTGGGCTCTGTGCTGGCAGCTCAGAGCCTGGAGCCTGCTTCGAATTCCCTCTCTCTCTGCCCCTGCTCATGCTCTGTCTCTGTCTCAAAAATAAGTAAAAAAAAAAAAAATCAAAAGAAATTTAAAAAAAAAGAAAAAAAATTAAAAAACAGCATTCCTAATCCAAGTCACACAATATTCTATTTTTTTTTAATGTTTACTTATTTTTGAGAGAGAGAGAGAGAGAGACTGACTGACTTAGTGTGAGCAGGGAAGGGGCAAAGAAGGAGGGAGACACAGACTCCAAAGCAGGCTCCAGGCTCTGAGCTGTTAGCAGAGAGCCAGGCGTGGGGCTCTAATTCATGAACTGTGTGATCATGACCTCAGCTGAAGTCAGACACACTTAACTGACTGAGCCACCTGGGTACCCCTCTAAAGAGAACACTATTTGATAAGAATGTATACATTACTGGTATTATATAGTTTTCTTATTAACACGTAAAATTCTAGCCCACTTAAAAATGAATGGTTTCCCTATTGTTGCCATCTTTGAGAGGGAGAATAAAGTACATGTGATTTCAAGTGTTCAAACTGTCATGTTCTCTTCAGAGAGTGAAAGCTTACCAAAATAATAAGCATTAAATTATTTTCCCAGCTGCAACTCTCTAACATGTAGTTGAAAGTCTGAAAGGACAGCCTTGTTCTTTAGATCAGAGATTCTCAACAAGAGGGGACAATTTTGTTATCAGTGATTCTCAACAAGAGGGGACAATTTTCTTACCAGGGGACATTTTGCAATGTCCTGAGACATTTTTAGTTTTAACAACTGGCTGGTGGGGTTGGGGGGGGGAGATGAGTTTAAAGGGGGTGTGGTGTGCTCCTGGCATCATCCAAATAATCTTACAATGAACAAGAAAGCCCTTACAACAAAGAACTATCCAACCCCAAATACCACTAAGGTTGAAAAAAAGTCTCCTTTCAGATATATCTTCTGAAGCTAACTATAAGAAAATAATTGAGAAAACCAAGCTTTCAGAACTCTTATTTTCACATTTTAAAATAAAGTCTTAACAGGTAGATACTTTTGAATAATAATATATATCTAATACTTTTTTTAGAAACTAAACTGCATATAAATTCAGTTTCCTTTATAGGAAAGTAACTATATTTATTACATACATAATTATATAATACTAAGTATCAACAGGATAACCCAGTAAGATTGATAGTTACATAAGGTTTTATCAACAAAGTTCACATTACTTCACATAATTTTACAAAACATCGTTAGTCTTCAAGATGATTCTAGAAGCATACAGAGAACTCCACATCTCATAAGTAGAAACGATCACTTCCTGAGTTCAAGCTATGGATTTCTGAAAGTTTATTTCACATAATAAAAGCTCTGAGAGGGTCAAGTTTCTAAATAAAAGGAATATCAGAAACCCAGCTAGGATGCAAGCTACACCTGAAACATACCTATCACACTCTTGGCAAAAGAAGCCCGCTTCAGGGTTGCCAGACCTAGGTCTCCAATCTTGACTGAGCCTGTAGGGCCAGTGATAAAGATGTTGTCACACTTAAGATCTCGGTGAATAATAGGCGGAGTTCGGGTATGAAGAAACTGAAGTCCTTTTAGGATCTGACGGCACCAGCTTCTTAGAACTTTAATCTTCATCACCTTAAACCTTTTCAGATACCTAGAGAAGGCAAAGTATACCAAACAGGTTATCAATGATACGAGGTTGCTGCTTTGAAGAATTCCATTAAATTCTAACATATCTGAGATGGGAGTATCAAATTTACAATATTAAGATTCAGTAACCTTAAAGGTTAGTGATACTTTTAGCAAAGTTAAAGGGGAAAGGATGATAATAAGTGGTTGGTAAATGAATTCTAATAACAAAGCACAAAAAAATGAATTCCTTAAAGTTGGGTCACTACTAAAATAACTTAAAAGTTAAGAGGTAGAAAAATAAACAGATATAAAAATAAAAAATAAAAGTTAAGGGATAGAGTTTGACTTCTGGTAAATGGTGGAATAATTCTTACTAGATACAGATATAATTATAAACTGTAGTAAAAATATACAAAAAACAACTACCTCAAGGCTCTGGAGAGCAATCAAAATCTGGCATAAATTGGAAGGGAGTTCATATTAGGGAAAAAAGAAAGCACTGCTTGAGTTTCCTATTTTCTAAATCTCCTCAGCTGAGGAAAGGCTCCTGCCTGATTCTGTAGGTCAGCTCAAATCTAAATAAAAGCCTACAGCCTTATTAGCTGAGGAATGGAGGACAGAGTTCAAGATGACCATAGCAGCTAGAACAGTGCTATCCAACAGAACTTTCTATCATGATAGTCTGCTCAATATAGTATTCACTAAATAAATGTGAATATACTTAAATATAAATTAAGTAAAATTAAAAATTCTATTTTTCAGCTGCACTAGCCACATTTCAAGTGCTCAACAGCCACATGTGTCAAGTGGTTACCATTTGGATAGTACAGATATAAAACATTTTCATCACCACAGAGAGTTCCAGTGGACAGGACAGAGAAGTGTGATACTGAAGAGAAGCCCCAAATCCTGCATATTCATTCTGCCCAAATCTCTGGTTGACCTCTGAAATACGTATATGTGGAGCAGCAGATTCAAAGCAGCCCAGCTAATGGCTAAACGAATGGAACAGAGATTTCTGATGCTACTCACTGAGGGAAAGATAAAGTTTCTGGATTGGCTTTTTTTCTGAAAATATTCAGGAAAAGTATGAAGATATAAAATATTACATTAGCCTCATGCTATCTTTAAAATACGTATGGCTAATTAAAGGACAATTTATAACACTGTATTATAGGTTCTATAGAATATGTGAATGTAGCATACATAAAAATTATATAGCATAAAAAACAAGTATTAGGGATAATTGAAACTTTATCTGTGTAAGGTTCCTTTACTTTACATGAAATTGTACAGTATCAACCCAAAGTTTATTGTGAAAAGTTACAGATATAAACACAATCTCCACAGCAACTGTTTTAAAACACACACACACACACACACACACACACACACACACACACACACATACAGGTTTTAACTAAAAAGCTAATACAGGAACTAAAATGAAATTCTACTTCACTTGGATGAGGTAATCAAAGAAAACTAATGGTGAAAGTTGGTTTTATAGTTTAAACAAATATTGAAACATAGTTACCTCTGAAGGGTGAGGAAGGGCTACCTAGGAAGAGCCATAAGAGCACTTACTAAGATAATAAGAATGTTCTATAACTTAATAGTTTTTACTGCATGAGTAAATGCTTTTGTCAAAACTCACAGAATGATACCACTGTTACACTTTTCACTGTACTTAAATTTCACTGTAAGGAAAAACAAAGCATATAAATACAGTATGAGAACTCTAATGAAATGAGCACTTAAGTGTTTACATGTGAAATATTACTGATGCAACAACTTATTTTGGAATGAACAAAATTAAGATAGGGGAATAATCAGAAGGACATATGTGGTAAAGTAAATACGGCAAGTTAATAAACTACAGAATCTAGGGAGTGAATATGTGTGTTCATTGTGTAATTCTTTCAACTTTTCTGTATAACTGAAAAATTGTTTAATAAAATTTTGGGGATAAGTTGAGTCTGTATCATTTATAAAATGATCAATTATATAAAATATAACAGGTAACTATATCGTAACCTTGTATCTCTTAACTTCATTAAATTTGTTTATGAAAAAAAAATTAAAAAAAAAAAAAAAAAAAAAAAAAAAGGGGGCGCCTGGGTGGCGCAGTCGGTTAAGCGTCCGACTTCAGCCAGGTCACGATCTCGCGGTCCGTGAGTTCGAGCCCCGCATCAGGCTCTGGGCTGATGGCTCGGAGCCTGGAGCCTGTTTCCGATTCTGTGTCTCCCTCTCTCTCTGACCCTTCCCCGTTCATGCTCTGTCTCTCTCTGTCCCAAAATAAATAAAAAACGTTGAAAAAAAATTTAAAAAAAAAAAAAAATTTGTTTAGAATCACTGGAATTTTCTATGTAAACAATTACATAATCTGCAATCAAGGGCAATGGTATTATTTCTTCCTTTCCAATCTTTATGCCCGTAATACTAGTTTTCCCTATATTTATGCTTTATTGCAGTGGGTGGGCCTCTAAAACCACAGTGAATGTAAGTGGTTAAAAAAAGCATTCTTGCTTTGTTCCTCATCTCACGGGAAACAGTTAAGCTCAACATTAGCTATAGGCTTTTTGGTGGAAGTTGTTTCTCAGTTTGAAGAAGTTCCCCACTATTCCTAGTTTGAATAAGAGTTTTCAGCCACAAATAGATACTGAATTGTCAAATACTTTTACACATATTTTGAAATGATCATATGAATTTTCTCCTTTATTCTGTTAATGTGGTGAATAACATTGATTAATTCAATGTTAAACCAACTTTGTGATACCCTCTTTGATTCTGATATATTGGATTGGTGGATCCAATTTGCTATTATTTATTTTATAATATAATTTGCTATTATATTATTATCTTTGCATTGATATTCATGAAGGACATTGCTCTTTAAAAATTTCTTTTTCAAGGGAGCCTGGGTGACTCAGTCGGTTTAGTGACCGACTGCGGCTCAGGTCATGATCTCACGGTTCCTCAGTATAAGCCCTGCATCCGGCTCTATGCTGTCAGCGCAGTGGCCACTTCCCACTTCAGATCCTCTGTCTCCCTCTCTCTCTGGCCCTCCCCCGTGCACTCTGTCTCTCAAAAATAAGTAAACATTTGAAAAAAAAATTAGAAAAAAATTTCTTTTCCTATGTATCAAGTTTTTGAGAAAATTCAACACAGTGGATTTCCCATTTTGTTAAGATAAAATGCACATAATATATACCATTTAACTAATTAATTATTTGAGAGAGAATGCACGTGCGAGTCGGGGAAAGGGGCAGAGGGACAGAGAATATCTTTTTTTAAAAATATTTATTAAATGTTTCTTTTTTGAGAGGGGGGGCAGAGATAGAGGGAGACAAAGAATCTGAAGCCAGAGCCAGGCTCTGAGCTGTTAGAACAGAGGCTGATGCAGGGCTGGAACTCACCAACAGCAAGATCATGACCAGAGCTGAAGTCAGATGCTTAACTGACTGAGCTACCTAGGCTCCCTTAAGAGGGAGAGTATCTTTTTTTTTTTTTAATTTTTATTTATTTTTCAGACAGACAGACAGACAGACAGACACAGAGTGCAAGCAGGGGAGGGACAGAGAGAGAGGGAAACACAGAATCCGAAGCAGGCTCCAGGCTCTGGGCTGTCAGCACAGAGCCCGACCCGAGGCTTGAACCCACAAACCATGAGACCGTGACCTGAGCCAATGCCCAACTGACTGAACCACCCAGGTGCCCCAAGAGAGAGTATCTTAAGCAGGCTCCACACTCAGTGCAGATCCCGTGACCCTGGATCATGACCTGAGAAGAAATCAAGAGTCAGACACTCAACTGACTGAGCCACCCAGACACCCCAATATTTACCATTTTACAGTGATACTAAGTAATTCATACTAATAGAAAATCATCACCACCATCTATCTCCAGAACTCTTTTCATCTTAAAAACTGAAACTTTATACCCATTAAACAGTAATTCCCAAAAACCTTCTCCATTTGGGCTCTGGCAACTATCATTCCACTTTCTGTTTCTATGAATTTGACTACTCTAGGTAACTCATAAAGTGAAATCAAACAGTATATTTGTATGTGACTTTTTGTGACTGGCTTATTTCACTTCACACAACGCCCTCAAGGTTCACTTGTATTACAGCATATGTTAGAACTTCCTTACCATTTAAGGCTAAAAAATATTCCACTGTACATATATACCACATTTTGATTATCCATTCTTTCCTTAATGGACCCTTGGGCTGCTTTTACCTTTTAGCTACTGTGAATAATGCTGCTATAAATATGAGTATACAAATATCTCTTTGAGACTCTGCTTTCATTCTTTTAGGTATAAACCCACAAGTGAAAGTGTTAGATCTTATGGTAATTAAGTAGAAATATTATTGACATATAACATTATATTTATCTCAGATGTACAACATAATGATTGATTTCAAGACGATTGGTATATACTGCAAAATGGTCACCACGATAAGTCTAGTTAACATCTATCACCACACAGATATTTTTTCTTATGATGAGAACTTTTAAGATTTACTCTCTTAGCAACTTTCAAATATATAATAGAGCATTATTAACTATAGTCACTATGCTGTACATTACATCCCCAAAACTTATTTTTTTTTTTAACGTTTATTTATTTTTGAGACAGAGAGAGACAGAGCATGAACGGGGGAGGGTCAGAGAGAGAGGGAGACACAGAATGTGAAACAGGCTCCAGGCTCTGAGCAGTCAGCACAGAGCCCGACGCAGGGCTCAAACTCACGGACTGCGAGATCGTGACCTGAGCCGAAGTCGGACGCTTAACCGACTGAGTCACCCAGGCGCCCCCCCCCCAAAACTTATTTTATAACTAAAAGCTTGTACCTTTTGACCACCGTCACCCATTATACACATTCCACTTCCATCCTTGCACCTATGGCAATCACCAATCTGTTCTCTGTATTTATGAGTTTGGTTTTTGTTGTTGGGTATTTTATTTTTCATTTTTCTTAGATTCACATAGAAGTGAGATCATACAGTATTTGTCTTTATCTGACTTCTTTAACTTAGCATAATGCTTTCCAAGTCCATCCACAATGTCAAAATTTCTTTTTTATGGATGAATAATATAATAATCTATTGTATATACAGATTGTGTATATACATGCATACACACACACCACCACTTCTTTATTCATTCCTCCACTGATGGACACTTAGGTTACTTCCATGGCTTGGCTGCTGTAAATAAAGCTGTTATGAGCACGGGGTACATATATCTTTTCAAATTAGTGTCTTCATTTTCTTCAGATAAATACCCAGAAGTCAAACTGCTGGATCATATGGTAGTTCTATTTTTAAATTTCTGAGGAACCCCATACTGTTTTCCATAATGGCTACATCAATTTATATGTCTACCAACAATGCACAATTGTTCCCTTTTCTCCACATTCTTGCCAACACTTGTTTTGTCTTTTTGATACTAGCCATTCTAACAGGTATGAATCAGGTGGTATCTCATTGTGATTTGGATTTGTGTTTCCCTAATAACTAGTCGTGGTGGGCATCTTTTTCATGTGTTTCTTGGCCAATTTGTATATCTTTTTTAGTGGAATGTCTATCCAGGTCCTTTGCCCATTTTTTTTCTTTGCCCATTTTTGAATAGGATTGTTTGCTGTGTTTAATGTTGTCGAGTTTTAAGAATTCTCTGTATATTCTAGACATTAATCCCTTTTGAGTTAAATGATTTGCAAATATCTTCTTCCATTCTGTGAATTCTCTTTTTACTCTATCGATAATATCAATGTACAGAAATTTTTAATTTTCATGAAGTTCAATTTTAAACATACTGGATTTTAGGGATGCCTGGGTGGCTCAGTTGGCTGAACATCCAACTTCGGCTTAGGTCATGATCTTGAGGTTGGTGAGTTTGAGTCCCACGTCAGGCTTTGTATTGACAGCGTGGAGCCTGGAGCCTGCTTCAGATTCTGTGTCTCCCTCTCTCTCTACCCCTCCCCCACTAGTGCCATCTCTCGTTCTCTCTCTCGCTCTCTCTTTAAAAAATAAACATTAAAATTTTTTTTAAACATTCTGGATTTTAAAACCTTCGATATAGCATACATTTCAGACAATGTTAATAACCAAGTCACTTCCACTTCTAGTAGAGACTATTAAGTTTTCTTTTTACATTTAATTCAATCAACATATACATATAATTAAAATAAAACTACACATACACAGTAAAACCTTGGTTTGTGAGTATATTTTGTTCTGGAAACATGCTTGTAGCCCAAAGCACTTGTATATTAAAGCTAACTTCAAGAACCACTGGCTCAGTTGTGATCAAGCATCACATACAACTCGTATTACAAGACATCAGTTGCTTCTCAAGTTAAAATTTATTAGAAATGTTTGCTCGTCTTGCAGAACACTCGCAGAACAAGTTACTCACAATCCAAGGTTTTACTGTACTTTAAGTCACTTTTTGTTTTTAGAAACCTTTCTACAGAAATAAATAAGGACATAGGTATACACATGATTACCACAGCACTATTTGAAAGGGAAGATTGTGGACAAGAATAGATCCAATTTGCCCATACAACTATAAACGGGACATTTCTAAACCCAGAAAAGCTAAATATGACAATGAGAAGTGGTGCTAAAGCTAGGGATATTAGTTAAGTACCACCTTAACCAATAGGAAAAAAGTGACAACCAAATACCATCAGTGCAGAAGATTGACTGACTGACTGACTGACTGAATAAAGGCTCTCCCTGATAACAGAATCTCCAAGTCCTTCATTATGGCTGACGCATGCCCAATCACCTTGAAGAAAAGCCTAGCAGTTGAAAAGTCCTGCCCTCATAACCATAGCTCCTAATCAGCTTTTCAAAGCTGAATTATTTAATATGAACTGACAACTAACTCATGGTTAAATAGGGTTAATTATGGTATCCATCCTAAAAAATTGGAAGACTAAATACTAAGAACAATGGCTGCTAAATACTAGAGTACAGGAAATTTTAGCTCAACAGAGAATACCAATAAAGACATTATTAAAAAGACCCAAGCAGAAGTCTGAAAAATGAAATAACTGAAATGAAAAATTCACTAAAAGGTTTCAACAACAGATAGAACAAGCAGAAGAAAGAACATGCAAACCTGAAAATATGTCAATTGAAATTATGTAGTCTGAGGAGCAGAAAGAAAAGAAAAACAAAGAAAACTCAATAGAGCCTAAGAGTCCTGTGGGATACCACCAAGCTGATCAACATGCATAATTGGAGACCCAAATAAGAAAGGAGAAGAGTATTTGATAAAATAATGGCCACACACTTTCTAAATTTGCTAAAAGACATGATTCTACCTATCTAAGAAGCTCAACAAACTCCATGAAGGATACAGAGATTCACACTGATATATTACACTCAAGCTGCTGAAAGTCAAAGACAGAGAGAATCTTGAAAGCAAGAGAGAAGCAACTCATCATGATCAAGAGATCCTCAACAAGACTATCAGCCAACTTATCAGCAGAAACTATGGAGGCTAGAAAGCAGAGGAATGACATATTTAAAGTGCTGAAAGGGGTTTTCCAACCATCAACCAAGAATTTTGTATCTAGCACAAGTATCCTTCAAAAATGAAGGCAATATTAAGACATGCCCAGATAAATAAAAGCTGAGGTGCCTGTTGTGAGAACACCTGCTCTACAGGAAATGCAAAGCAAGTTCTTGAGGCTAAAACAAAAGGGCACTGGACAGTAACTTGAAGCTTTAGGAAGAAATAAAATCTCTGGTAAAGGTAAATACATCGCTAAATATAAAAACCAGTATTAACATATTTTTGGTTTGTAACTCCTTTGTTCATTTCCTACATGATTTAAAAGGCGAACACATAAATCACTAATTATAAATCTGAATTAATGGGAACACAATGAATAAAGATGCAATTTGCATCTTTGCAAAATCTACAAAAACACAAAAGAGGTGCAAAGCTGTATAATAGGAGCAAAGATTCTGAAGCTACTGAAGCTAAGTTGGTAACATTTCAAACAAGACTGTTTGTGGTGTTCATTGTAATTCCTAAGGTAACCACCAGAAAATATCTAAAAAACACGTACAAAGGAAATGAGAAGAGTATTAAAATGGTACAATAAAAAAAAAAAATCAATTAATAAAAACAGCAACAGAGACAAGGAACAAAAAAGGTATTAAAATATACCAAAAAATTAGCAAAATTGCTTCCTTATCACTAATTCCTTCAAGTATAAATGGACTGAATTTTCTAATCAAAAGACAGAGATGGCACAATGGAGATACACGATTCAACCATATGCTGTCTCAACAGACTCACTTTAGATTCAAAGACCCACCCAGAAAATGAAAGGACAGAAAAAGATATTCCATGCAAACAGTAACCAAAAGAGTGAGGTGGCAATGTTAGTATCAGATAAAATAGACAAAATAAAAAACTGATACAGGAGATAAAGAATATTATATATTGATAAAAGGTCAATTTCTCAAGAAGATTAGAACAATTATAAACATAATACACAAACAGAGCTCCTAAATACACCAAGCAAATATAGACAGAACTGAAAGGAGGAGTACACAGTTCTATAGCAATAGTTGGAGACTTCAATAGCCTACTTTCAAAAACAGGTAAAGTATCTAGACAGAAGACCATTAAGGCAGTAAAGGACTTGAACAACACTATAAACCACCTAGACATAACAGAAATATGTGGAACATGACACCCAACAACAGTTGAATATATATTCTTCTCAAGAACACATGGAACATTCCCTCAAGAAACCTCCCAACAAAGGAAAGTCCAGGACTACATGGTTTCATTGTTGAATTCTACCAAACATTTAAAGGAAAAAGGCTAATCCTTCTCAAACTCTTCCAAAAAGTAGAAAAGGAGGAAACACTTAAGTCATTCAATGAGGCCAGTACAGCCCTGATAGCAAAGACACCACAAGAAAACTACATGCCAATATCTCTTATGAATATAGATGCAAAAGTCATCAAGAAAACATTACCTAACTGAATCCAACAGCACAGTAAAAGGATTATACACCATGACCACATGGAATTTATCCATGTGCAATTTATCCATGAAATGGAAGTATCTCTCAATTTTAGAAAAAAATCAGTCAGCATGATATACTTCATTAATAGAACAAAGGGGAAAAAAAAAACTATGATCATCTCAACTTATGCAGAAAAAGCATTAGACAAAATCCAGTATCTTTCTATGATAAAAATACTCAGACTAGGAATAAGGAGAAAACATGACAGAACAATTATGAAAAACCCAAAGCTTATATCGTACTTAATGGTGAAACACTGAAAGCTTTCCCAGTAAGATTAGGAATAAGACAAGGATAACCACTGTTACTCAACATTGTACTAGAAATTCTAGCCAGAGCAATTAAGCAAGATAAAGAAATAAAAGTATTCAAATTAGAAGGGAAGTAAAACTATTATTTATAGATGCCAACATCCTATATATAGGAAATCCCAAAGAACGAACACACATACTCTCGCCCCCAACCCACACAACTAGAGTTAATAACAGAATTCATCAAAGTTGCAAGAGTGCAAGATCAACATGCACAAATGAGTTGTGTTCTATATACCAACAATTAACGACCTACACAGGAAATTAAAAAAATAATTTCATTTGCAACAGCATCCAAAAGAATAAAATACCTAGGCATAAATTTAACCAACAAAGCAAAGGACTTAAACATTGGAAACTAGAAAAAACCATTGAAAAACTAAATAAAATGTAAAAATATCTCATGTTCATGGGTTGGAAAACTTAATATAGTTAATGACAATACTACCCAAAGTGGCCTACAGATTCAACGTATCTATAACTGTATTTGACAATCAAAATTCTATCAGCCTTTTTGCAGAAATGGAAAAATAATTCTCAAGTTCACATGGAATTGCAAGGGGTCCCAAATAGCCAAAACAATATTGAAAAAGTGGAACAAAATTGGAGAACTCACACTTCTGAATTTGAAAACATATTACAAAAGCTACAGTAATCAAAACAGTGTGATACTGTTATAGGGACAGATATGTAGACCAAAAGAATAGCATCAAGAGTCCAGAAATAAACCCATAGATCTATAGTTCAAGGATTTTTGACAGGAGTACAAGGCCATTCAATAGGGAAAGAACAGTCTCTTCAACAAAATAGTGCTAGATAACTGGACATCCCTGTGCAATAGAATTAAGTTGGATCCCACACTGCACACAAAAATTTACTTAAAATTAAAACTACAACCTAAATATAAGAGACAAACCTGTAGAAGTTTTAGAAGAAAACTTAGGGATAAATCTGCATGACCCTGGTTTTGGCAACAGATTCTTAGATAGAACACCAAAAGTACAAACAAGAAAAAACAAGTAAGTTGGACTTCATCAACATTAACTTTGTATATCACAGGACATTATCAAGGAAGTAAAAATATAACCTATAGAATGGGAGACAATATTTGCAAATCATGTACTGAGAAAGGTTTAGCTTACAGAATAAAGAACTCTTACAACTCAACAATAAAAAAAAAAAATTTTTAATGGGCAAAGGACTTGAATAGATATTTGTCCAAAGATAAATAGCCAACATGCACATGACAAGATGCTCAATGAGATACCATGTCACACCTGGTAGGATGGCTATGAAAATACATATATACATACATACATACATACATACATACAAACATACAAAACACAAGTGTTGGCAAGGATATGGAGAAACTGAAACTCTTATACATTGTTGGTGGGAATGTGAAACAGTTCAGCTGCTGTGAAAAATAGTTTGATCGTTCCTTAAAAAATTAAACATAGAATTACCATGACTCAGCAATTCCACTTGTAGTCATACACCCAAAAGAAATGAAAACATATACTCAAAAACTTATACACACATGTTTTATAGCAGTATTATTCACGATAGCCAAAGGTGGAAATGGATCAAATGGATTAACAAATTTGTGGTATATCCATGAAACAAAATGTTATGTAGTCATAAAAAGGAATAAAATACTGATACATGCTACATCACGAACCTTGAAAACATTATGCTAAGTTAAAGAAGCCAAACACAAAAGACCCCGTTATTTTATGATTCCATTTATATGAAATATCTTGATCAGATAAAACCAGAGACAGAAAGCAGTCAGTGGTTGCCAAGGGCTGGAGTAATGGGTAATGGGTAATCATGTTAATGGGTTTTAGTTTTGCAGGTTTGAAGAGTGCTGGAGAATGGCTGCACAGCAATGTGAATGTACTTAACATTACTGAACTGTACATTTAAAAATGATTAAGATGGGGGGGCATGCCTGGATGGCTCAGCTGGTTAAGCATCCGACTCTTGATTTTGGCTCAGGCCATGATCCCAGGGTTTTGGGATCAAGCAGTGCATCAGGCTCACAGTGGAGCATGAGCCTGCTTGGGATATTCTCTCTCTCCTGCTCTCTCTGCTCCTCCCCTGCTCATTCTCCCCCCCCCCCCCACCTCAAAACTAAAGAATAAACTTAAAAAAAAGAGAACCCCAAGCAGCCTCTGTGCTGTCAGCACAGAGCCTGACACAGGGCTCGAACCCATGAAGTATGAGATCATAACCTGGGCTGAATTCAAGAGTTGGACACTCAACCAACTAAGCTACCCAGGCATTCCAATGATTTATTCTTATTTCTAGAAGTCTTTGGATCTTTTCTAATTATGCCTGAACTTTCTTTTCTTTCTTTCTTTCTTTTTTTTTAAAGTAATCTCTATGCCCAACATGGGACTCAAATTCATAATCCCAAGAGATTAAGAGTTGCGTGCTCTACTGACAGAGCCAACCAGGTGCCCCTGCCTGAACTTTTTTGATGTAGTTATATTCCTTCACTATGGTTTCTAATCATGGTTTCTCTCCTTTTATCACTTTATATACTTGTATATACTTACATATACCTTTAGTGACATCTTTTTGTACTTATAAGCTTATTTTGTATTCACTTTCAGAGTTGTCAATAGCATCTTTGATTCCAATGTTATTTTCCAGTTGTATCTGATCATCATATTACTGTGTGTGACTTGTAATTTGTGAGGTCACCTTCACTGGGGACTGTTTTATCCACGTACATAATGACCAATGAAATGCTGAAAATGTCCCTCGGAGTTTTCATTGGATTCTGGACCAATTAGAATCTTCATTCCTTGATTTGTGATCCCTGCACCAAGCTGGTAGTCTACATTTATATTATAGAGCCATCTACACATGACCTGAGATTTCTGGTTTTTTTCATAGGGACTCCCCCTCTTATCCTAAGTGCTGGGCAGAGGGGCAAAATTCCTTGTAGCTTTCACTGGCTGGGGTGAAGAGTTCTCCCTTTTTATTAATAATTCAGGTTTTGACACAGGCTAAGTTCAAGTTCCCCTCTCTGCTGAGTTCTAAGGCCTTTTGTCCTGGCATGGACAATAAAACTCTTGGTATCCAAAACTCAAGCCCTATATATGATGTGAAAACCCAACAGACTGCCAAAACATTGGTTACTGTTTAGGTCTTTAGTTACCTCCACTTGTCCTTTCATCTGGAGGTCACTCTTTCTTTCTTTAAAAACTTGGGTATGTACTGAAAAAGCTTTTATTATATTCCACATTTTAGTTTGTTGATGGTGGGGGTGGGGGTGGGGGTGGGGGTGGGGGTGGGAGTGGAATTCCAAAGAAGCTTAGTCTATGTTACCCAAAGCCTTTCAATAAACTTTTTAAAACAAATAAACTGTTATAGAGTACTCCTGTAGGATATGCCTGACAGACTACTGACAGTCCATTAATATGTCCAAACTGGTGAAAAGAATCTCAAGATGAAGATATACACACAAACTACTACTACCACACAATTTCCCTCAATTCATTCAAATACTTACCAAGTTTAAAGCATAGTGCTAGGGAGCACAGTCTAGTGAAAGAAAAAGACATCTGGATAACAAGAAGCTTGGATGACTAGGGTAAAGATGTTGCCATAAATACTTGAGAAGCTGGGTGTGGAAACTAGAATTTGCTAGGGGGAAATAATTTGTTGGCTTTTCAGTGTGTTAATCTTAAGCATCCAAGAACACATGCAAGTGACTACATTCAGGAAATATAAAACTATGTTTCAAAGACCTGTGATGAATCAGTTCAGTAGTATTAACTAAAGAAAAGTAGTCAGAAATTAATACATACTAAAGAGACAATTAAAAAAAATCTGTATCTGGGGCACCTGGGTGGCTCAGTCAGTTAAGTGTCCAACTCTTGGTTTCAGCTCAGGTCATGATCTCATGGTTTATGAGTTTGAGCCCCGCTTCGGGCTCTGTGCACTGACAGCATGGAGGTTGCTTGGGATTCTCTTCTCTCTGCCCCTGCCTGGCTTTCTCTCTCTCTCTCTCTCTCTCTCTCTCTCTCAAGATAAATAAACTTAAACAAACAAAAAAAGATACTTAAAAAAAATCCAATTCCTTCACAATAAAAAAATTTAAACCATATAATTTATACTACAGTTTACCCTTGAATAATATAGGTTTGAACATTGCAGGTCTACTTATATGCAGATTTTTACAGTATAGCACTGTAAATGTATTTTCTCATAATTTTATTTTCTCTAGCTTATTTTATTATAAGAATACAGTAAATAAGGGGTGCCTGGGTGGCTCAGTTAGTTAGGCGTCTGACTTCGGTCCAGGTCACAATTTCACAGTTCATGAGTTCGAGCCCCACACTGGGCTGTCAGCATGGAGCCCACTTTGGATCCTCTGTCCCCTTCTCTCTCTGTCCCTCCCCTGCTTGTGCTCTCTCTCAAAAATAAACATTAAAAAAAAAAAAGAATATAGTAAATAATACATATCATATATGAATATGTGTTAATCAACTGTTTATGTTATCAGTAAGGCTTCCAGTAGGCTGGAACAGTAGGCCATTAAGTAATTGTTTGGAGGATTCAAAAGTTATACTCAGATTTTCAACTACATGGAGGGTGAGTACCCCTAATTTCCATGCTGTTCAAGGGTCGTTTGTACTTTCCTCTCTGAGTGAGGAAAACACCTGTGATTCCCAAAGGCTAAACTCCAACTCTTTAAAACTCTGTAATAGGGAACAAGAAATTTCTGCATTTGACCTGTTTTCCTGAAAGAAATGATGAGTCTAGCTGTTTGGGCATTAATTTCTAATACTATAACAAATGAAACTAGTGATAACTGCTACAGCACAATTTGCATTTGACATAATAGTTGCAGAGATGCAGCAAAAACTGTACAAGGTGATAAAAATAAATGGAGAAGTCCTCTCAATAAGCTTCAACCTCATTTTAACCACTAGAGGGCTACCTTGCCATTTGATTTCACAATCCCTTAGCCATTCAATTTTAGAACCCCAAATCAACAGGGTTTAAAATAACTAGGTTTATTCTGTAATAACTTCTCTTTTTAATATTACTACTGAATAATTATCAAATCATTTTATACACCAGAGGACTTTGTGGGCAAGAAAATGTGCTAATAACAGTTGGAACGATTGTTCCCTCCATGGTACACTGGGTGACAAAAGCAGGACTGATAAAATAGGAAAATTCAAGTTCTTTCGTACCTCTTGGTCAATTTTGATAATATTGATAGACTTACGTTTTAAGTGTTCCAGATGTCATTAGTTCAGTCACCAAAACAATGCACTTCTTCCCTTTTACTGTGGACTCCCAGGAATCATAGAATCGAACAATATTGGGATGCTGAAGGCCCTTTAACATTTCTGCCTCTTCTTTAAATCTCTGCCTCTCAGACTTTGTTAATTTTCGATCCTAAAATCAAGAACCAGAACAGAACGTGGTTTAAAATAACAAAACACGAAGTCACACAGTTAAATTTAAATGCTGTTAGGAGTACACTATCATGATGAGTACTGAGAAAGGTATAATTGTTGAATCATACAGCATACCCGAAACTAATATAGCACTATATGTTAATTATACTTGGATAAAAATAAAATAGTTCAAATAGAAAAACACACAAAAATAATTTTAAATGCTAAATGTGTACTAAATTATGATGATCAATACTGTTTCAAACAGGAACACTACAGTTGCTAAAGACCAATAATTTCTTTAGCCTTTCAGCAGTATGACAACAGGCTAAAGTATCTTTAAGAAAACTAGATTATAATGTCATGCTTGAGATTACTTCAGCATCTTTATTGTTAATGTATGCCTCAGAGATGGTCTCATTTTGTAGGTGCAGTTAACTTACCACTTCTAAAATAAGTCATTTATTGCTAGATATGCAACTTAACAATATGGTATGAGATTTTGGAGGTAAAAAGATCTAAATATAAATTCTAGTTCTGTCTTTGCTTTGATCAGAATTTTCTTTATGAATATATTAATCTACTAGGTATGCTTTATCACATGTTTAAAGCACCTGGCACTATGTAAGTTAATTCACTTCTCTGAAATGAACTAGGGAAAAACAATTTGTTGATCTTCCCTTGACAAAATCCCAAACAAACAAACTCTGAATTATTCTATATATTAAAACTGAAACTATCTCTGCCATATTAATATTCTATCAAAACATGCAATACATATTTTAACAAAATATTCCAGGCATACAATAATGTGTCCATCACATAAATAAACATTCTAGATATAATTAAAGTCTCCTATGTAACTAGATTGTCCTTCCCCCGTCACTATTCCTTACCCTTTAATAACCACTAGCCTGAATTTGGACATACCATTCCCAAATGGGTATTTACACTTTGGGTTAAAATGTTAAAAGTTCATAAAATGATGTTACAGAGTATGTTTTCTTTGAAAGCTTGTTTTCATTCAGTATTGAGATCACCCGTGATGATACACAAGGAGACTACAAGATATCTACCATATTACTGTAACTTGGCTTTGTTCATTATCACTGTTACAGTTACTCACTGTCTAAATATATCACAATTTATATAATCTCCTATTGATTAATCTTTAGACTCTTCCCCATTTTTTGCTACTCAATACTGCAGTGGTGTTACAGTATTAATCTCCCTGGACATACATTAAAGTGTGTGTCTAGGACACAGGTTCTTATTACAAAGCTACAGCAATCAAAACAGTGTGGTACTGGCATAAGGACAGATGTATAGACCAAAGGAATAGTGTTGACAGTCCAGAAATAAGCCCATACATCAATTATGAATATATATACCTGAGAGCACTCAGCAATCCTTGTGATTTTTGTCACCAATAGCCCTAGATATTTTGATATCATGTAACAGTGGTTATAGATTATCTCAAAATACCATTTACATCAAATTACTTTGAAATTGACAGCTATTAGATCTTTCAGTTGCTCTTATTAGTATGCACTAATAATGCATACTACATCACATATTTAAAAATTTTTGTAACTATTTCAGTATAATCAGTTTCCATTTTAATCCTATGTATTTTATTATACAGACTTAAAACATTATTCTAGCTTTCAAAGGAGATCTGAGGCACAAAAAAAATACTATTAGGATACATGTCTAGAATTAATCATACATAAGAAATAGGCACCTTCAATTTTCATAGGTATCAACAAATTGTTTTTCAAGGGGACTGTACCAAATATACTCTCTTAATAGCATTGTATGAAGGTTTCTGCTGCACACGGTCACCAGCAATTGGTATTATCAGACATTAATCAATTTGATGGGTATAAACTCATATCCTATTGTTTAGTTTACATTTTGAGAGTCAAAAATAAGTGAGAAAAACTTTGTTTTCTTTGCAGGCTACTTCATATTCTTCTTCTGTGAGATGTCCAATCATATCATTTGTTGCTTTCCTTCTTTGTAGAAGTTCTCAATATAAATTTGGATACTAATTCTTTATTAATTTTATGTTACAGATATGTTTTCTCAATTTGTGTTTCGTATCTCCACCTTGCTTATGAAGTCTTTTGATTTCAATGTTTTTATTTGACTATAGTTCAATTTATCTTTTACTTTGTGGCTTTATGTCTTCAAGTAATTCTTCTAGACACTGAGGCCATATGTTTTTCCTTTTTAAAATATAAATTTGTTTTGTTTGCCACACTTGGGAATTTATTTGTTGAGTAATTTATTTGGTTGGATAAAAGAAGGACTGGCTGTTTTTTTCTATATTAACCAATAACTCAATACTATTGGATGAACAATCCATCCTTTCCATATAAGTGTAATTCTATTTCTGGATTCTATATTCTATTACAATGGTCTGTCTATTCTGCACTAATATCACGCTTTCTTGTTATAGTTTTAAAATAATTCATTTTTTTAAAAAAACTTAAAAAATAAAAAAAATAATAATTCATTCTTGGTAGAACCACTTCCTATAACACCTTCTTCAATTTTATTTTCTAAATTATCTTAGCTATTTTTTCCAATAAGACTTTTATTTTTATAATATAGAAATTACAGCATAAACCACCTAAAATATCAGGCTATTATCAAGAATTTTAATTAAAGGCATAGAACTTGTAACGACATGGAGATTGTACAGATAATCTGCTCTCCCAACAACTCTTTTTCCCAAGTAGTATATATTAAAAAAATTTTTATTGTAAATTTATATACCATAAAAAGTACTATTCTCATCACTCCTCTGATATCAATTATCTTATATATTATTTTTGCCTGATACTTTAGTTCCCTACTATCCTACTACTCTTTAAGACAACATTATAATTACTATTTAAACAGTATATGTTTACTTATATATACCCACATATCTTTTTATTCACATTTCCATTTTGCTCCTTATTCCCTTATCTGGGCTTATTTTTCTTCTTTTGGGAAATACATTTTTCACAATTCTTTCAGTAAACATTCCAATAGTGGTGTAATCTTAATTTGTTTGAAATGTTTATTCCATCACGACTCTTGAATGATAATTTAGATGGGTGTAGAATTCTAGGTTGGCTTATTTTTCTTTCAGCATTTTCAAGATACTGTTTTGCGGTGTTCTGTTGTCTACTACAGCTGTCAGTATAAATGTCCTCCTTTGTAAATTTATCTGTATTTTCTCTCTACTTGCTCTAAAGCCTTAAAAAAAATTTTTTTAATGTTTATTTATTTTTGAGAGAGAGAGAGAGACAGAGTGTAAGCAGGGAGGGGTAGAGGGAGAGGGAGACACAGAATCCGAAGCAGCGCCAGGCTCTGAGCTATCAGCACAGAACCTGTTGTGGGGCTTGAACCCACAAACTGTGAGATCATGACCTGAGCTGAATTCAGATGCTTAACCAACTGAGCCACCCAGGTGCCCCAAGACTTTTTTTTTTTAAATTGTGTTCTGTACTTCCACTACCAGGCATCTAGTTTTATGTATATATAATGGCGCTGAGTGTGCTTTTAAGCCACAAGTTTCAAGTATTTGTCTTCAAGTCAGGAAAATTATCAACTATTATCTCTTTGAATATTGCCTTCTCCTATTCCTTTCTCTTCTAAGATTTACGTATGTGTTTATATGTGCTGTGTGTCTGTGTTTTTGTGTGTAACCTACTCCATTCTTCCTATCTTTTAACTTCTCTCTCATTTTCCATTTCTTTATCTTCTGGACAATGTTCTGAGATCTTGCTCACTAAGTCACTCCTAAGCTACTACTAGATCTAAACTGGTTATTACCTCCTAAAAATTTGTTTAGATTAATCAAACTTTAAAGTCCAAAGGAGCAAGGGATACAAAAGACATGTGGCAAGGTCTCAGTCCCTGATCCAGAAATAAGTGATGAATGAACACAAAAAATATGAACACTTCCAACTAACCATACAAGTCTTAGAGGGCTAGGTATATAGGTAAGAGAGGCACATATTTAAACATCCATAAAGAAAATAAAACAAAGTTGTCAATCTGTCACCAGAAGTACTCAAGCCACCACTCCAGTCCCTACTCTCCTCATTAGCATCATAAACAAAGCTAGGAGAGAAAAAAGAACAAGAAGGCTAGGCACTTAACTAATAGTTTCAGTGGGGAAGGAATTCTGCTGCCACTTCACCAGGCCCAATGCCTGGGGGTAGGATTTGTCCCTTCCCACTCAGTGGTAACCCTAACACATGGAGTTTTGAATGAGACATGATAACTGGCAGCTGAATTTGCAATGAACCTCTACAACCTTCATTCTCATTCCCTGCTTCATGAACCTGTAAGTTTTCCCAGCACCTTCTGCAGACCTTCCTTCTGTTCCATCTCTAAATTATCACTGCAAGCTTGACCTCTCTCAAAGTTCCATAAAATCCCCTTTCACAGTCCTTAATCACTTCTATTCCCACTCTCAACCAAAGGCTGCAATCATCCACAAGTCATACCCTGTCCACTGAGACTCAGGTCCATGGCAGCAGAGATCCTGGGTTATCCTCCTAAAATGTTCCTTTTCTAGAGAACAGACAGTGAGTGAAAGGACAAAGTCAAAGTATATAAAACCAGATGACTGAGGAAAGTAGTAGCACTTGCCATTTAGTTTTTAACTGTAATGCATTTTGATTTATTGAATCTCTTTTTGTGTCTTTATTAAATCAGTCATTCACTACCCACTCCAACACTAACTTGATGTTTTTTTGTCATTTCCGTTTTTAGTCCTTTAATTCTTTAAAATAATTTAAAGGCTCAGTTCAATTATACTTTTATCTGAGTTACTGGGGCTCTGATTTTGCCTATTGGTTTTGGTTCACTTGTGGTGGTTTGTTTCTTCATGTGACTTACAATATTGAATAAAATGGTTACTTTAACTTTTTTTTTTTTAACGTTTATTTATTTTTATTTTTTTTTTTTTTCAACGTTTTTTATTTATTTTTGGGACAGAGAGAGACAGAGCATGAACGGGGGAGGGGCAGAGAGAGAGGGAGACACAGAATCGGAAACAGGCTCCAGGCTCCGAGCCATCGGCCCAGAGCCTGACGCGGGGCTCGAACTCACGGACCGCGAGATCGTGACCTGGCTGAAGTCGGAGGCTTAACCGACTGCGCCACCCAGGCGCCCCTAACGTTTATTTATTATTGAGAGACAGAGCATGAGCATGGGAGGGGCAGAGAGAGGAGGAGACACGGAATCCGAAGCAGGCTCCAGGCTCTGAGTTGTCAGCACAGAGCCCGACGCGGGGTGCAAACTCACAAACTGCGAGATCATGACCTGAGCCGAAGTCAGATGCTTAACCAACCGAGCCACCCAGGCGCCCATAAAATGGTTACTTTAAACTGTGATTTATATTTTGGAATATGCCCAGTTGTGGATGTATCCCGGTAAATCGGTGGATCAGTTCAGAGTTTGTTTAGGCCTAATGTCCTAGGAATATTACTAGTCTTGGCCATTAACTCCATGCAATCAGTTCAAACTCAAATCTTATTATGTGTGTCAATACATGTCCTTGTTTATAAATTTTCAGGGTAAACTTTTTTTCACCTGACCTGAAGAACCTTCTGTTTTCCATGTCTCAGAAACTTAATTTTTCTCTAGTCCATATTTTCATTAAAGGTGTAGCTCTTCAAGGAACAACTTTATTGCATCTCAGTTCCACTACCTGCTTGGGCTTGAGACTTCATCTATCATTAGATAGATGGTAAAACCATACCTTAGTTATTAATGAGACTGGCAACTGTCTCAGAAAAGTCCTAGTGTCAGTTCACACTTCTCCCACTCTACTTTTTTGTTTCTTCTTAGTTTTTAGATCTTGGGAGATCATCCTTACATATCTACAAGCTTAGTTATGCACTTAAAAGGATAGGTTTTTATTGTGCTTTTGATCAAAATTTTCAAAATATCTAGTGTTTTACAGTGGGAAGAGTTTTCAGCTTGTTTTATTTTCTATTTATTGATCTATAATAGAACTTCCCAATGTTTTTTAAAAATCTTCCTTACCATACATTCATTCCTAAATATTCCTCATTTAAGGAAAATTTATACAGAAAGAAGAAAAACCCTTGATTGCTTATACATAAGAAAACTTAAAGAAACTATGAAGTTAATTCAGTCTGAACACAATTACAAGACAGTAATCACATGACAGGGTGTCTGGGTGGCTCAGTCAGTTAAACACCCAACTTTGGCTCAGGTCATGATCTCTCACAGTTTGTGGGTTCGAGCCCCGTGTTGGGCTCTGTGTTGACAGCTCAGAACCTGGAGCCTGCTTTGGATTCTGTGCCTCCCTCTCTCTCTCTCTCTCAAAAATAAAACATTAAAAAAAAAAAAAAAGATAGAACACATGAGCCAAATGAATTATGATTTCTACCTAAAACTGACATTATTTGTTTTAACATATAGTATACTTTCTTTTTAAATGTTTATTTATTGTGAAAGAGAGAGAGTGCATGCGTAAGCGGGAGAGGAGCAGAGAGGAAGAGATAGAATCCCAAGCAGGCTCCACACTGTCAGCACAGAATCCGATGTAGGGCTCAAATTTACAAACCATGAGATTATGACCTGAGCCAAAATCAACAGTTGGATGCTTAAGCCACCTAGACACCCCAATATATAGTCTACCTTCTTGACTGTCTTGATAAATATTCTTATCTTCTGTAGCATGCAACCTCCATTTTAGTTTTTAGCAATTATAGTGTATCTTCATAAACATTTGCTTGATTTTAACAAATATTTGAGTACCCTGTCATCAGACAACAGGATATGATGAGCATCAGAGACAAGGTTCCTGCTCTCTAGACTTTACACTGTAAGAGGCACAGGCATTACTTTTATTCAGTATGATAAAGAGGAAAAAACCGGATATACTGAGAGCATATCACAAAAGACCCAATTCTGTGTGCACAAGTGTGCACAAGCTAGAGTTAGGCATGTAAGAAGAACCCATATCAGCAGGATACTCTAAGGATTAAAAGTGAGATCACAGGCATGAAAGTCCCCACAGTTCTGGTCATGTAACACTTGAAATGCTTAAGACCACAAGAATCTGTAAAAAGTAAACATTGGAAACGTAGGATATAGATTGGAGGTGAGGAGATTCAAACTTTAATAACAGTGAACTATGAGATCTAAACTTATATTTTATTTAAATTTGTTTATTCACCCATAGTTCAGAACTGCTGGAAACTACTTACACTAGACCATTTTAGCTGAAATTTGGAACATACATTATACAGGATAAGGGAGTGTACTACTTAAGAGTAATAGCTTGGGGTACCTGGGTGGCTCAGTTGGTTAAGCGTCTGACTTCGGCTCCGGTCATAATCTCACAGTTCGTGAGTTTGAGCCCTGCGTCTGGCTCTGTGCTGACAGCTCAGAGCCTGGAGCCTGCTTTGGATTCTGTGTCTCCCTCTCTCTCTGGTCCTCCCCCACTCACACACTCTCTCTCTCAAAAATAAACATTAAAAAAAAAGAGTAATAGCTTAAATATAAATTATGTAAATATAGTCACTGTTGTACAAATAGGAAATTAAATTTAAGTCTGACTGATTTTCTGTAGAGGGCTTTCACAAAATTCTTACATAGTTTAAAAGACATACTGAACCTTCAACTGTGAGATGTTTTCTCTCAACTGATACGTAACTCTGGGCAGAAATTGTTACTATATGTGAAAGACACTAGCACAGATCAGTCTATTTTACTTAAATTTTAATTATATTTAAAATCTCAAGACTGTTTATCACATCTGTATTTCCAAGTTTTCAATAATGTTTTAAAGTACACAAGGCTTGGGTAAATTTTCTGCTGAAACTTACTCAAAGTAATTTACTTATGTTTTCTCTACCACCACTATCCTATTTCAAGCCATCATGATCTCTTCTGAATTCCTGCAATAACCTACTAAGTTGTTTCCCAAACCTAATCTTACCCTTATACAATCTGTTATTCCATTTTTGCCATATACAGTCAGAATTTTTTAGTGCCAATTAAATCAATTCTAAGGTATGCCTACATAATCTTTAAAAATACCATTTTTCACATATCTGAAATTAGAATGCATCACACAACTGCAGTTTTAGATTCAATGAAATACTGTCATAATCCTGTTTAAACTGTTTAATAACTTTCTACAGCCTTTAGGACAAAGGTGAAAAATCACTGTGACCTACGAAGTCCCACATAATATGGTCCTTGCCCTTTCTTCAAGCCTCATTTCTTATCACTCTAACCTTTTGCATTCTCAAACATGTTATGCTCCTTCCCATACAGGTCCTTCATACGTGCCATGTCCTCTATCTAGGATGCCCTTCTATCAACCTTTTTAGCCTAGTTAATGCCCAGTCATCCTTCAAAGATCAATTCAATTCATTTCCTCAGGGACACCTCCCCTGTCTCTTACTCTAGGTTATCATCCTCCTTCCTTATTTATATGTTTTTACAAACTATGTATATGCCTCTTTTGTATCACTTAATCACAAGTCATATTGCATTGAGACTTATTCTAAAAGCAGTGACAAAATGCTTTTTCAGTGTTCTATCTTTGGTATCTGACAACCTAGCATAACTTGCTAAATAGCCATACGTTGAATGAATCCATGAAAGTGCTTTCCAAGAAAAGAAAGAAGTGCGTGTATATCCTTAACAAGCAGTTAGCATTTCCCAGGAATAAAAGAAACTTCTAGGACTTAAAAGAAAGATAAGAATTGAAGTTGAAATTGACTCTGAATTTCAGTAAGTCTAAAAAAGACCACAGCTGCTGCCATTTGATTTTTAAAAATAATTTGTAAAAGCCCATTGTTAAACAGTTGCCAACTACTTATTTATAACAAAATACAAAAAAGGAAGGGGAGAAAAAGAACTCAGGGACTTTTTCTTCACCTAAAAACTACAACCAATTTTCCTTGAGAACACAATAAATGACAGTCTTAAAATTCTACTGAAATACTAACTTTTATCTAATTTTGCCTAGAAGTCACCTCTGCTGCAAGAGAGGCTATTTTAAATACCTGTAATTTTTATCCTCCCTGAAAATTATTCAAGATTTATTTTAAGGGGTCTGAGAACCTTACTTAAAATTAGAAATATGTAATTGCATGAGTACAGACTATCAACTAAGTGAAGAAAAAACTCAAACAAGTAATTTGGTGCTTCTTTCAATAATTTGTCAACTTGTACCTATGACTAAATCTATTTTTTAATCTAGGAGCATTTCATAAAATATCTCAGAAGTAAATTATTTTAGCACCCCTAAATTTGTTTAAATGTTTATTTATTTATTTTTGAGAGAGAGCGGGGGAGGGGCAGAGAGAGAGGGAGAGAAAATGCCAAGCAGGCTCTGCGCTGACTGGGCAGAGCCAGATGCTCAAACTCACGATCATGACCTGAGCCAAAATCAAGAGTCGTACACTTAACCAAATGAGCCACCCAGGTACCCCAACAGACCCCAACATTTTAAGACAATAATAAAACAGATCAAAACCAACAAGCTCACAGACCAGTAAGGACAGTTGGGGTTTTAAAAATACTTGCCAAGTGTTTCCTACTTATTAGCTGGTTGTTTAATTCTGTTCTCATTAATTCTCAGAAAAACTCTGTGAAATACTAGGTAGTATGACTTTTACACAATAAACAGACTCAGAAAAAAAAATTAATATATCCCTTAAGTTCACATGAAAAGCAGAACCAAGAATTAAATGAAGATTTGATTCAAAGCTCATGTTCCATTTACTATACTAGAAACAAACATCTTAAACATTTTGTAAAGTTTCTAACTATTTTCTTCTCAGAAAAGTCATACTGAGATTTCTGTTATTAACTAGGGTTCACTGAAAAGGACTAGTCTCTTTACTAAGTTATAACTGAAGGTACAGTAAGAGGAATATATATTATTTAAATATTACCATGCCAATCAAGTTATCATGAAGACAATGATAAAATTTTTAAATAACCAAATGAGATTTAGAACAGATTAGCCACTGTTGCTTTTTAGCACCTTCTCTCCAGCATTATCAAGCTGGATATTCCTGGGGGCTTGAAACATTATCATTCATTATCTTCAGTATAAACTAGAGCTGATGCAGCTAACCCACTCTATTCATTTCATTCATTTCTTTCCACCTACATAAAATTGCTCTGACAGGCTAAATGAACAAAACCAAGGATCACTGTCACATGACCTCCTATAACACGCACAGTTCCAGGCTGCTGAGGGGTGGAAGTGGGGAGCTGGGCCACAACTAAAACAATTGTTCATCTCAGTACCATCCAAATAACAGTGCTCCGTGGATTATGTGCTGATGCAATTTCTTCTTGGGTGAGAAACACAATGTTAGTATTTAGTACAATGGCCTTAGAGCAATTTGTACATCTTCATTTGCTTGCTTTTAAGAAGTTATTTTAAACATCCTCTAGAGGCATTTTCCCTTTATTCTCAAATTTAAGTATTTTCTGAAGTAGCAATTCTATCCTTATTGCTTAATTAGCCCCAGAAGCAAACCCCCAAAATACCTGGCCCTCAAGTTTTATTAGCATTTAAGCTTCTGTAGCATTTTATTTTTAGCAATATTCAAAGTTTTACCGCTAAATTAAGACCACAGATGACAAGTTTATACATCAAAATATGGGTGGGGAGAAGTGCCTGGAATTCCTTGATTAAAATATTTTAGGTCAATATTGGAGTCCTCCCTTCTTATCATTTTTTGCACCACACTGACTCAGCAAAGATCTGGGCATCTCTTCCATCTTTTAAAGTGATACTATTTGTGGGTATTGGGATATAGAAATAAAAACTTGTCTTCAAGGTGAAAGCAGTTTGAAACATTGCTTTTGAATGCAGCATCAGTTTCAGTTATCGCCTGATAAAGAATTTTTTTAAAGAAATATTCTGTATTTTGAAAGATAGGCATCATATAAATAATTATTTAAGTCTGGCATATCTATCTCTTATAGGCCTACATGGTCTAATAACAATTCTAGGATGACAGAAGTATTTTATACTTCTATCTATGAAATACTTTGTTTTTTAAACTATGTAGGTAACTTGTATTCTTTTTCTTGAAAATTCCAGAATAATTAGAGTTTGAAGGCCTGGGGAAAGGTGGGAAAATAAATAATAGAAGCAAAATAATGATTTTCATACAAAAACTCTTAAATATTAACAACAAAAACGATTAACAGTATTTTTAAGGTGTTTTGAAATATAATGTGAAAATTAAATCTGGATTTTAAGTGGTCAAATCTACAGAGTAAACTCCCTACAAATTTCTTTATAGCCTTCCTGTCTGGTACCCTTAAGAGAGGAATTGGGTCTGTCCTACAGAAAAGAGTCCAGTTAGCTGAATTTTCCTAAACAGGTCAATAGATAATGATAATTATGGGGGTGAGGGAGGGTAGAGGGATATTTAAAAATGACATTGTGTTACTTGCTTCTCCATGGAGTCTTCTAAGAACTATTCTGAAATAGTAAGTACCAGTTTCAGAGACAAAAAAGGTCATCAAAAGAATAGTAAAAACAAAACAAAACAAACCCTGGTGTTATAACTCCTCCCAATCAGTCCCTTTTCCCCAATCTGGCATCTTTATTTGCATTTCATTTATTTACAAAAAGGTTATCTGTTCCAAAGCAGAAAAAAAAAAAAAAAAAAAAAAGATCTACTTACACAAAAAAGTTAACAGTGCTTTCCCAAACTAGACTACTTTATATAGTTCTATCATTAAGCATCCTCCAATTCATCCCCAAATCTGGGCCACAAATATATAAATTTGGAGCCTAAGAGATTCTCTCCACTCATCTCTTTGTGGGGTGAGGGGGCCACAAAAACCAAACTATTCAAACATACCTAGAACCTGGCAAATATAGAAAGCTTTATGTTAACGCTACAAAACAGCTTAGAACAGCTGAACCACAAAAAAGAAAGTAAACACATTAATCCTATTAAAAAAAAAACTATTTTCACTAAATATTCACTTACAGTATCCATTGTAAATAGCAAAACTCAGAACACGTTTAGCCATTCACATAAATTCAAAAGTTTTTATTGAAATTCAAAAGTTTATTTGAATGTGAAGGCAATTAACTGAGAGGGCTAAAGTCCAATTGTTATAGGTAGGGCCTTAGAATAAAACTTTGCAAAGAAAGCAAAAGGGCTGAGAAAGGGACAAGAAGGGAAGTTGAATGTGGACAGGGATAAAGATTAAAAACTTCTTGCTCATTATAGGAAGGAAATTTTATATGTCAGAGACAAATGATACCCTGTAGTGGATACAAGAAAGTTTCCAAAGTTTTTAAAATGGGGGCAATGAAAGGTTGCCAAAGGGGAAACCAACAGAACAGAACTGAAAACTCAGAGTTATTAGCACTGAAACTTAGTGGGGTCATCCAGGTAAGAATCTGCCCCCACAGGAAAGCAAATGCTGTAGGCACACACTGTAAAGCAAGAATCTCATCAGGGAATTCACTGAGCTTGATATCCAAAACTTGTCTCATTTCATCCAGAAATCAATAAAATTAAGTCCAGTATATAAGAATACAATTCATTTTCTTTTTTTTTTAATTTTTTTTTTTTTTTAACATTTTATTTATTTTTGAGACAGGGAGAGACAGAGCATGAACAGGGGAGGGTCAGAGAGAGGGAGACACAGAATCTGAAACAGGCTCCAGGCTCGCTGTCAGCACAGAGCCCAACGCGGGGCTCGAACTCACGGACCGCGAGATCATGACCTGAGCCGAAGTCGGCCGCTTAACCGACTGGGCCACCTAGGTGCCCCCAATTCATTTTCTTTTTAATGTGCATGACAAGGTATTCACCTAAGGAAACAAGACCAAGGCAAAATTTTTTTTAAATCTTTGGGGTGGGGGGGGGAGGGTTGGAGGATAGAGAACTAATGAACATGGGAGAAGACTCTAACATGCACATTCATATTAAATTTAAATACTTGTGTATCACTTTTCTTCTAGAATCCTCTCCTTATCAGCTCAGTCTTAACCTCTCCCTTCTTCTCATACCTACTTGGGGGCAGGGAATAAATATTTCCACTTTACAGGGAGACCCAGAAATGCAGAAAGCTTATTTTCTAAGTAAAAACAAAAACAGAAAGCCCAATTTGCACAAGTGCACCTGCCTTAATGAAGTTTTATGTTCATGTTTGAAAGGATCTATTTTAATGTAATGCTTTACTAATTCTGGAATTCAAATTAATATTTACAAATATCTACTGCACAATTTATGACCCAAGACTCAATATATCTCCAACCCTACAAAGTTTCTTCCACAAATTAGCTTATCCATTTAAATGGCCCAATTTCTCTTTTTTTGTCTTCCCAGGCAATACGAAGGTGAACTTTTCAATCCCATGATGTAATTCCATCATTCTCCACTTCTCATTCCACTGCTGCAAACTAGTAAAACATACAACTATCTCATGTCAAAATAACTATTAACTTTTCCTACTTCAACTATCCTTTAGACACAGACGTTCCCCCAAACACTATTTTTATCATGCCAAGTCCCTTCCTTGCTCGAAATTGTGTAAAATCAACCAACTTTGCCTAATTATAAGAATTTTCTGGAGCACTTGTCAACTAACTCAAGAAGGTTCTAGGGGCATTACCCTAACCCCAGTGAATCAATTACCAGAGGGAGGATTTATGACAAATATATCTGAAAAATATTACATTTAATCCAAATTCAAAAGCCACTCTCATCCACCTTGTTTCCCCAACACTTCCAAATAACAAACCACAGAGAGTAGATTCCTATATTCTCACATGCCATGTTTATCTCTTCTTGTGCACTCCTATAGCTAAAGTAATCGACATGAGTCTTAGTTTCCATGTCTATAAAATGGAAACATCATCTTTTTTGACTAAGAATTATTTTGACAATTCAACATACTGCATGTAAGCTTTCAAGACTGTGAAAATAATTACATAAAGAGCATTATTTTTGTGGCAGCTACTCCACTCATAGGGATTTATTATCCCATATGTATTCCTGAATTTAATTCACATTTGGCCATTTTTACACTGTAGTGAAAAAGACTGCTGAAAAAAGTCATCAAGTTAGCATTTCCTTAATTTGGGACTACAGACATATTAGGAATAGGTAAAAGACTTCTGTACTTAGACAATTACAAATTTATATATGCATATTCTGACTCAACTAGTTGACCAAAAAGCAGTTTATTTTTATTATGTTTTTATTTTTTTCATGCCATAAGTTTATTTAAAAACTTACCAAGTATGTTGAATGCAACAGTTTCATTTTTCAGACATTGTATCTTTTTTATTGTCTTTTTTAAAAAATATAACTTATTGTTAAATTGGTTTGCATACAACACCCAGTGCTCATCCCAACAGGCCCTCCTCAATGCCCATCACCCACTTTCCCCTCTCTCCCACCTCCCATCAACCCTCAGTTTGTTCTCAGTATTTAAGAATCTCTTATGGTTTGCCTCCCTCCCTCTCTGTAACTTTTTTTTTTTATGTTTTTAAAAGTTTATTTTTGAGAGAGAGACAGAGACAGAGACAGAGACAGAGACAGAGTGTGAGTGGTGGAGGGGCAGAAAGAGAGGGAAACACAGAAGCCGAAGCAGGTTCCAGGCTCAGAGCTGTCAGCACAGAGCCCGACATGGGGCTCAAATGACTCCGGGCTCAAACTAACAAACCTTAAGATCATGACCTGAGCCGAAGTCAGACGCTTAACCGACTGAGCCACCAGGCGCCCCAGAGACAGTTTATTTTTTAAATTACATTAGCAATCAAATAACCTAAGTGGCAATTTAGAAATTCCATGTATTGTTAATTCTGTAAATAAATTAATTTTGGCTGCAGATAGACTGGCATATCCTAATGTCAGCATATTTCCCCAGTCAACTATTTACTCTGAATTTCTTTACTATTTAAAGATAAAATTGCTAAAGTTATAATTTGTAACTGAAAAAGACATTCTCGTAAGACTGAGTTACATATAAATTTTTTTTATGTTTATTTTTGAGAGAGAGAGAGAGAGACTGACCGAATGGGGGGGAAGGGCAGAGAGGGAGACAGAATCTGAGCAGGCTCCACCTCTGCCAGTGCAAAGCCTGACATGGGGCTCCAACCCACAAACTATGAAATCATAACCTGAGCCAAAGTCAGATGCTCAACCAACTAAGCCACCTAGGTACTCCCAGACTAAGTTATTTACAAGGGAAGGGTTGCTGCAACAATTTGATTCAGACTACTAGATAAACACTAATTTAATTTTAGTTGGTTTTAATTTGCATTTAAATCAAGTCTGCTTTGATTTTACAGTTGTGTATGACTGTGTAGTCTGTTGTATATTTACACATGTAACATTTTAATAATTTAAGTCACATTAAGGTCCCCTAAGCTTTTCCCTTTAAAACACACCTAAAATGAGATACCACTTCAAACCCATTAGGATAACTATTATTTAAAAAAACAAAACAACCTACAAACTAGTGTTACCAAGGATGCAGAGTAACTGGAACCCTTGTGCATTACTGGTAGGAATGTAAAATGATATAGCCACTGTGAAAAATATGGCACGTTCTCAAAAAGCTAAACATAGAATTTCATATGATCCAGTTAAGTTCACTCCTTGGTATATTAGCTAAAAGAAAATGTGCATTAAAGCATTAAAAGCTGGGTGTCAGTACTTGTACACTGGTGTTCCTATAAGCATTATTCACAATAGCCAATGGGTAAAAACAAAATGTGATAAATATGTACAACAAAATATTATTCAGCCTTAAAAAGGAAATTCTGACACATGCTATGACATAGTGAAACATGAGGACATTATATTAAGTCAAATAATCCAGATGCAAAAAAACAAATACTACATGATTCCATTTCTATGAAGTACCTAGAATAGGCAAGCTCACAGATACAAAAAATAAAAAAGAGGTTACCACCAGAGGTTGAGGGACGAGTAGAATGGAAAGTGTTTAATGAGTTCAGATTTTCAGTTTGGGATGATAAAAAAAAATTCTGGATATGGATGGTGGTGATGATTGCACATCACTGTGAATATACTTAATGCCACTGAAATTATACACTTACAAAGTGGTACATTTTTATAAATTAATGTTATGTATATTTTACCACACACACACACACACAAAACTCTAAAATTACTTAATTTTGAGGGACCCTGTTCTTGACACTTAAGAAAATGAAATGCAAAATTCAGGATAAGGGAGGCAAGGGGATGCTACTGGGGAGAAGCACATTGACAACTTCAAAGTTGTAGATAATGTTCTACTTCCTACATTAGGTAGGTACTTGATGTATATCTTGAAATACATATGAGATATTATATATAATCCTTTTATACTTAAGAGAAAAATAATGTCTGGAAACTACAGAAAGCTTATGAAAGAAACTTTAGAAGACACAAAAAAATGGAAAAATATTTCATGCTCCTGGATTGGAAGGACAAATATTATTAAAGTGTTGCTACTACCCAAAACCATCTACATATTCAATGCAATCCTTATCAAAATAACACCAGCATTCTTCACAGAGCTAGAACAAACAATTCTAATATTTGTATGGAACCAGAAAAGACCCCGAATAGCCAAAGCAATCCTGAAAAAGAAAACCAAAGCTGGAGGCATCACAAGATGTATTAAAAGATGTATTAAAATCTTCAAGATGTATTAAAGCTATAATCATCAAGACAGTATGGTACTGGTACAGAAACAGATACTCAGATCAATGGAACAGAATAGAGAACCCAGAAATGGACCCACAAACATACAGCCAACCAATCTTTGACAAAGCATGAAAGAATATTCAATGGAATAAAGACAGTCTCTTCAGCAAATGGTGCTGGGAAAATTGGACAGTTACATGCAGAAAACTGAACCTGGACCACTTCCTTACAACATAGACAAAAATAAACTCAAAATGGGTAAAAGACCTAAACGTAAAACAAGAAGCCATCAAAATCCTAGAGAAGAAAGCAGGCAAAAACCTCTTTGACCTCAGTCTCAGCAACTTCTTACTCAACACGTCTCCGGAGGCAAGGAAAACAAAAACAAAAATCAACTATTGGGACCTCATCAAAATTAAAAGTTTCTGCACAGTGAGGGAAACAGCAAAACTAAAAGGAAACCGACAGAATGGGAGAAGATATTTGCAAATGACATATCAGATAAAGGGTTAGTGTCCAAAACCTATAAAGAACTTATCAAACTCAACACCCAAAAACCAATCCAGTGAAGAAATGGGCAAAAAACAAGATAGACACTTTTCCAAAGAAGACATCCAGATGGCTAAGAGACACATGAAAAGACGCTCAACATCACTCATCATCAGGGAAATACAAATCAAAACCACAATGAGATACCACCTCACACCTGTCAGAATGGCTAACATTAACAACTCAGGCAACAACAGATGTTGGTGAGGATGCGGAGAAAGAGGATCTCTTTTGCACTACTGGTGGGAACGCAAACTGGTGCAGCCTCTCTGGAAAACAGTGTGAAGTTTCCTCAAAAAATTAAAAATAGAACTACCCTACAACTCAGCAATTGCACTACTAGGTATTTATCCAAGGGATACAGGTGTGCTGTTTCGAAGGGGCACATGCACCCCAATGTTTACAGCAATGCTATCAACCACAGCCAAAGTATGGAAAGACCCCCAAATCCATCAACAGATGAATGGATAAAGAAGATGTGGTGTGTATGTGTATGTATGTATATAAATACGGATGTGTGTGTGTGTGTGTAGATATAACAGAGTGTTACTCGGCAACCAAAAAGAATGAAATCTTGCCATTTGCAACTATGTGAATGGAACTAGAGGGTATTATGCTAAGCGAAATTAGTCAGAAAAAGACAAATATCATATGACTTCACTCATATGTAGAATTTAAGATACAAAACAGATGAACTTGAAGGAAAGCAAAAATAATATAAAAATGAGGAGGGGGACAAAACATAAGAGACTCTTAAATATAGAGAACAAACAGAGGGTTGCTAAAGGGGTTATAGGAGGGGGGATGGGCTAAATGGATAAGGGGCATTAAGGAAGACACTGGTTGGAATGAGCACTGGCTGTTATACATAGGAGATGAATTACTGGAATCTACTCCTGAAATCATTGTTGCACTATATGCTAACTATCTTGGTTGTAAATTAAAAATTAATTAAAAAAGAAAATTAAAAAAAAATTATGTCTACTAATCATATCAACTCCCTAAATAAGAGAAAAAGTAAGCTACAAATCTCACATTTTCTTATTTCCAAGGCAAATAAATAATTCTACCTCAATACTAACCTCTCAATAAGTTTAATTTGGAAGTAGACTAGTTCCCATTAATGATTATTAAAACTTAATCCAAGTGTCATTTCACCCAATGAATTGGTTTTAATGTATCTTTTTATTTTATTTTAATGTTTATTTATTTTTGACAGAGAGAGAGAGAGAGAGAGCATGAGCAGGGGAGGGTCAGAGAGAGAGGGAATCACAGAATCTGAAACAGGCTCCAGGCTCTGGACTGTCAGCACAGAGCCTGACGGAGGCTTGAACTCACAAATCGTGAGATCATGACCTGAGCCGAAGTCGGACACTCAACCAACTGAGCCACCCAGGCGCCCCTAATGTATCTTTTTAAAAAATCAGGGGCGCCTGAGTGGCTCAGTCGGTTGAGCGTCTGACTTTGGCTCAGGTCATGATCTCACGGCTCGTGAGTTCGAGCCCCGCGTCGGGCTCTGTGCTGGCAGCTCAGAGCCTGGAGCCTGCTTCAAATTCTATGTCTCCCTCTCTCTCTGCTCCTCCCGGGCTCATGCTCTGTCTCTCTCTCCTTCAAAAATAAATAAAAACATTAGAAAAAATCAGTTATGATATGATCAGTGGATATATAGGGAACTTAAATACTTTGAAACTTTACATGAACTTTTCCAAGCAGAGAGAAATGTTATACGTATCTATATATCCAGCTTCTCTGCATTTGTCACAATGGTTTGCCATATCTGCTTTAGATTATTTTATATGAAATAAAAATACCATTTCTTTCTTTCCTTCCCCATACCTAGCCACTATCTAGAATATGGCAGTCATCACCCCTATGTGTATTTTTTTAGTTTTACAACCTATGTATACATTCATGAATAATATTGCTTTATATATTTTGATTTTTATATAAATGGTATCTCTGAACTTTTTCTGAATCTGTTTTTTTTGCTTATAATCTTTAAAAAAATTTTTTTAATGTGTATTCATTTTTGAGAGTGAGAGAGAGAGAGAGAGTGAGAGAGAGAGCGAGAGTGTGTGAGGGGGAGAGGGTCAGAGAGGGAGGGAGACACAGAACCCGAAGCAGGCTTCGGGCTCCGAGCTGTGAGCACAGAGCCCGATGCAGGGCTCACGATCTGTGAGAGAACTGAACTTCTGAAGTCAGACGCTTAACTGAGCCACCCAGCTGTCCCTTGCTTATGATCTTTTTTAATGAACTAATTTCCTATTCCAACAGAGAAAGCCATCCTCAGAATATACCTGACTATCCTTGTCAAATTAGCAGCAATACCCTGGTCAAATTAGTGGCAATAATTATGGACTTTCAAAGTAAACATTATTTACCTAACTATAATTTGCAATCCATAACACTGATCTCTGAATTGGAATACTTTTATTTAAAAAAATTTTTTTAATATTTATTTATAAGAGAAAGAACGAGAGAGACAGAGTGCGGGGGGGAGGGGGGGCGGCGAGGCAGTGAGAGAGGGAGACACAGAATCTGAAGTAGGCTCCGTGCTGTCAGCACAGAGCCCAATGCGGGGCTTGAACCCACGAACCCTGAGATCATCACCTGAGCCAAAAGTGGACACTTAACCAAGCCACCAAGGCACCCTAGTTGGAATACTTTAAAAAAATTTTTTTAATGTTTATTTATTTTTGAGAGAGACAGAGACAGAATGCGAGTGGGTTGGGGCAGAGAGAGAGAGGGAGATGCAGAATCCAAAGCAGGCTCCAGGCTCTGAGCTGTCAGCACAGAGCCTGATGCAGGGCTCGAACTCACGAGCTGTGAGATCATGACCTGAGCTGAAGTCAGACGCTCAACTGACTGAGCTACCCAGGCACCCCTGGAATACTTTTAGAAACTGCTTGTCAATTAGAAGAAAAAGAACATGCACATTTTCTTTTAGCTAAATTTGTTCATCATTTTCAAGATATGGATACTGTGGAAGAAAGCTCTTATTTATTGAACACATCCACATAATTTTACAAAATTAGATCTAACTGTATTTTACATATGACCTTGGGTTGGCTGGAAAGTTTTAATGACAACAAGGAAATCAATTGCAGGTTCAGAAGTATCTTGTTTACTACCCATCTCAACAATGAAGGTTCAGTTTATGTAGAAGTATATAATAGTTTCATTTAGAAATAAACAATTCCCCAGTCTCAACCTTTAAACTCTGCCATAGAAATCAATTCCAATCCCCTATACCTCCATACTTCTGTTCAAAGAGTAATTCAAAATTAAGTAAAATAAAGGTGTTTTTTTTTCCCCATTACCTTCTTTTTTTAAAAAAAGAAATAGGGGTGCCTGGGTGGCTCAGTTAGTTAAGTGTCCAACTTTGGTTCAGGTCATGATCTCACAGTCTGGGAGTTCCAGCCCCATGTCAGGCTCTGTGCTGACAGCTCAGAGCCTGAAGCCTGCTTTGGATTCTGCATCTCCCTCTCTCTCTGCCCCTCCCCCACTCATGCTCTTTTTCTCTCTCAAAAATAAACATTTTTTTTAATTAAAAAAAAAGAAATAAGATTTGTTTAGTATCATGGCTTCAGCAACAAGTCAAAGGTATCTCACAGTCAGTCATAATGGAACTGTATCAACAGTACGTTATTATCCTAAGGTCAGCTCTGCCAAACCAAATTCTTATTGAAATAATATACAGGATTATTCAGTACAATGCTAAAACAAAAACAATTCGAAGTGTAATAAGGGTGTGGTGTCTGCACTTAAACTCAAAAAGGAGTGGAGATTTCAGGATTTTTAAAAAATGCAGAAATACAATTAACCATATTATAAAGTTGAACCAAATAAAACTGTAATTTTGTTAGTCATAATGGCTGAATACAATTTTGTTAGTCATAATGGCTGAATATAGGTATACGATGGAATTATTTTCCTTTTCATTTTTTTCCCTCAGTGATTTGGAAGATACCTTATTTAATTCTACTAGTACTTACTTCTAAGTTGTCCAACAACATTCTTTAACTTATATCTAGTAGCAGGATCTTTGGAGTGCCTTATTTTGAATTCAAAACATGTTTACCACTTACCTTACCTACTTTAGTTGTTAAAGTAATCTGTAGATTGACTATTGTTTCCTTTTTGATGCCACAGACTGTTCCTCACATGGCATTTATATTCCCTTTACTGCCATGTTTACAATTTTAACCATTTTCCTACATATTGTTAGTCATTATAAGATGACTTCAACCCTTGATGCCTTAATTCTTGTTTCAATACTCCCTTTAAGCACAGTAGATGCCATGGTCTTCTAGCATCTAATATTGGAGTGAAGAATATGATTTTAGATCTTTAGTAAATAAAAGTACTTCTCTACATGGATATTTATAAGTTGACCTTTCCCCAAACTTTTTTCCCTTTTTTTTTTTTTTAAAGATTTTATTGTTAAGTAATCTCTACACCCAATCAGGGGCTTGAACTCATCACCCCGAGATAAAGAACTGCATGCTGTGCCGACTGAGCCAGCCAGGCACCCCTTCCCAATCTAAATTTCAATTATTTTGCTAGAGAGTGTCTAAGATGTGAGTCCCTTGTCTTGGTTTTCTGATTAGAATAAAATGAGTTCTTTCAATCTATGTACAAAGAACTTCTATTTCAAAACTCAGAAAAGCTTTCTTCTAGTCTATCAATTATTGGTCCTTTAGGAATGAATATGGTACAGGAATGAAAGGCACAGCACAAGGAATTAGTCAATGATACTGTAATAGCATTGTGTGGTGACAGATGGTAGCTACACTTGTGGTAAGCACAGCATAATGTACAGAGAAGTTGAATCACTATGTTGCACACGTGAAATTAATGTAACAATGTGTGCCAACCATACCCCCCCAAATTTTTTAATTACTGAGGATCCACCCCCAAATTATTGGTCTTTTAGAAATATCAAGTATCCATATATTGTTTCTCTCTTCTCTGAACTCATTTATTTTTTTATGTCATCATTATAATTTTTCTTTCTTCTGCGTTCTGTAGCTCTTTTTTTGTTGTTGTTTTACTAAGTTCAATGTGAATCTAAACTCTACTGTTTTCTTTATACCTCGTTAAAATATTCTCGTTTTCTTTCTCACATGCCATAAGCCAAGTCTTTGTGAATCTTACTGAATATGGTGGCATTTTGATTTATACTTTGGATACTCCTGGAATACTTTTGGATTCTTCTGGATTCTCTTCTTAGATATATATATATTTTTTGTTGTTTTGCTTTGTTTTTTGGCTCTTTCTTGAACAAGGACAGATCTTCCTCTATTTATGCTCATAAATAGCAATACTACTGCAAGTTCCTAATAAGCTTTTATCTAGTGGAGATCTCAAACTTCTGTCACTTGCCTATCATTTTCACAACTTTTGTCCAAAACCAATACCAGCTATAATAACATTTACTTGATAATGTTATTTATAACACAGAACTTTACTTAATACCTAATTTGGCATCCTCTTAACCAATTAGTATTGCTGGTAACTAAAACAAATATAAAAGCATTAAAATGCTCTTTCATATATCACCTAAAAAAAAAAAATCTGTTATCTCTAGAAGTATATGTACCATATTTTGGAGAACAATCCCAAGTACACTACATGCACAATAGAGTTACCACCTACACAGTCCTTTTTTTCTCCCCACCACCTCATTTACTGACATGCTTACATACAGAAAATCTGTGAGGGGCACACACTTGAGGCATGGAAAAGGGACACTCAGTTCACCTCATAAAAGAGTGGGTGAAGTTGATGGCTGCTCAACTTTCTGGTTAGCTCAGGCCCCAGGTCTGACTTTTGAACAAATGACAGGGATAAAGATCACCGGATAAAGATCAGCAGGGAAAAAAAAAAAATCCTTATTTCAAAAAACAAGGTCAGAATATACTCCATGTGCTGAAATCCACATAGTATTCCTCTATCTGGCTCAATGTGCCTCATCATTAGTAACACTTATTCCCACTTCTGTCTTTATGTCAATCAATTTTCATTTATAGTATTATTAGTTTCCTTTCATTCCTGATTTCATGATTATTTTAGTGAAAAAATAAGAAAGTTGTATCTGCAGTTGTCAGCCACCATCTTAAAACCTCCCTGCCCCCATACACCAATTTTTAGCTCTGCTAAGCAAACAACCAAAACCAAGGAACAAGATTGTCACTCCATACAGAAAGGAAATTCAACATCATTAACATCATTTGAGAAGTTTGCAGGAGTGTCAAGATGGCAGTATAAACATCTTACCTTACTGTTACTTATTTTCCCTCCAGACCCCATTAATATAGTAACCCAAGAAAATTAGAGAACTAAATACAAAATGCAAAACTATATAAGAGGATGCAGAAGAGTCTTCAGCAGATGACAGATGTCTGGCAAAAGTTGACATTTTTGGCCCAAAAAGTAACAGCCTAGAATACAGACGGTACCTAAAAAAGGTAGCCAATCCTTTTCTTAAAAGAAAAGGCTCAGGAAAGCAGAAATGAGATCAGATGAAAAAGAGAAAAATGTCTGTAGGGCAGACTAATCAATGCCCCTTCAGTTTCTTATACACAGCAAAATGCTCAGCCAAGACTTTACCCTTGGGAGGGAGAGAAAAAACTATGGTTTACTCTAAAGAAATCAAAGCCACTAATGGGGCAATTAAAGCAGAAGTTAGTACCCCTAAACAAACCCCTTAACAGTAGTTCTGTCATTTTGTCTCTAAAATGAATGAATGAATTCTAAAATGAATCAGTCATTTCCCTGACTGTTCATGGGAAAGTGAAGTTTGACAACTAGTCCACCCACATTCAGAGCTCACAGTAAGCCTTTTTCTTAAATATCAGTAGACAATCATCAGACTTGAGGAGAATCTGTAAAAATAAAATTCCCAGGGCGCCTGGGTGGCTCAGTTGGTTAAACGTCTGACTCCGACTCAGGTCATGATCTCATGGTTCATGGGTTCGAGCCCCGCGTCAAGCTCTGTGCTAACAGCTCAGAGCTTGGAGCTGCTTTGGATTCTGTGTCTCCCTCTCTCTCTGCCTCTCCCCTCCTCATGGTCTCTCAAAAATAAATAAACATTAAAAAAAAAAAAGATAAAATTCCTCACCCTGCCATAAAAAGGAGGAGTGAAGGGAATATTATCTCAGGAAAAAAAGAAAAAATTCAGGAATTAGAGTAAACCAAACAGAAAACAGAGTTTCTGTTTGGGATGATGAGAAGTTCTGGAAATAGGTAATGGTAGTTACAAAATATTGTGAATATACTTATTATCTCTGAATTATACACAGAAAAATTATCAAAATGGTAAATTTTGTGTTATATTTTTAACTCAAAAAATATTACTGCAAGTGACTGAAATGGAAAAAAACATTTTGACAACTATGTAGTAAGAAACTTGAATGCTAGAGGATAATCTGAATGATCTCCTTATTCTCCCTCTATAAAATATCACAAACTCCTTGACAAATGAAAAGGTGATCAAAGAGAATGAAGCCAAAAAATGCAGTGGAAAAAAGGATTCAGAGCTAAGTCAGTTAATAAAAATTTTTTTCCGGATTTTATGGTATTTTTGGTATTAGTTCTTTTAAGCTGTGATTCTTTTCTCATTCTACATCAATATTCATTTTCATAATTTCTTTAAAAATTTTACAGTACCTTAAAAATTTTAGGAATATAAAACAATCACAGATGATGATGAAGGGAAGAACACCAGAAGGAATTCTTACAAATTAAAGATATGCTCACCAGGGTCGCCTGGCTGGCTCAGTCGGTTAGGCGTCCTACTTCAGTTCAGGTCATGATCTCACGGTTTGTGGGTTCAAGCTCCGCGTCGGGCTCTGTGCTGACAGCTCAGAGCCTGGAGCCTGCTTCAGATTCTGTCTCTCTCTTTCTCTGCCCTTCCCCCACTTGCACTCTGTCTCTCTCTTAAAGATAAATGTTAAAAAGAAAAAAAAAAAGATATGCTCACCAAAATAAAAACCCAAAGAAAGCTTGTAAGAATAACGTCAAAAAAAAAAAAAAAAAAAAGAGAGACAAAGGGGTAGGAGCAAAGCTAGGGAGGTACAAGGAGGGGAGAGTACAGTCATTACAAGAGTTTCAACATACAAATAAATATGCCCCAGAAAAAAAGAACAGAGAAAAATAGAGGAGTGGAAATTATCCAAGAATCAAAACATTTCCAAAAGCAGAAAAACATACTTACAACAGTTGTTAACAACCTAATACAATGGATGATAGTGAAAAGGAGGTCTGTTCCTATTATGACAACTTTCCAAAACCCAAAATTATCTAGGGGATAGGAAGGAGATTCAACCCATGGGGGGGGGGGGGGGGGGAGACAGACAAGTTGTGCAGTATACTTAGTATAGAGAGCAAGTCCAGAACAGGGGTATAGAAAACTCTGAAAGAATTCTCTAGGAGTGAGAAGACTCAATATATTAGACAGGATGATTAAAAACAGACTTGAAAATGTGATAAGAGGGGCGCCTGGGTGGCGCAGTCGGTTAAGCGTCCGACTTCAGCCAGGTCACGATCTCGCGGTCCGTGAGTTCGAGCCCCGCGTCAGGCTCTGGGCTGATGGCTCGGAGCCTGGAGCCTGTTTCCGATTCTGTGTCTCCCTCTCTCTCTGCCCCTCCCCCCTTCATGCTCTGTCTCTCTCTGTCCCAAAAATAAATAAAAAACGTTGAAAAAAAAATTTAAAAAAAAAAAAAAGAAAATGTGATAAGAAAAGCATAAAGGTAATTGGAAACTGTAAGAAAAACAGCTGTACAAAGTAAAGGAACTGTATCCATTCTACTTGGCTCAGACATAAATATGGGCAGTCATAAACACTTGATTTTCACTTTTAGATATTTTTAAAGGACAGAAAAAAAATTGTTAATACTAATCATGTTGCTAATTTAAAAAACATACAATGAAGATTAGATAGAATTGAAGAAAAGAGAGTAAGATTGGTATTATCTTTTCATCTTACAAAGCAGAGAATATAAACTGGCTGTCTTTGATGGACTAAAAAAGGTTTAGCATGGGTAGATTATCTGACCTTGCAACTGCAACAATTACCCTCCAATCATTTCAATACCACCATTTGAACTGTTATATTGTCATAATTTTTTTTTAACATTCAAAAGTCCATATTTTTATAAAACTTACGGATAAAAGGAAATTTTGTATTACTATTAACCGAAAACCAATGATCTGTTATTTGCCTTATAAAAAAAGGAATCATAAAAATAGGAAAATGGTACCAAATTCTAGCCAAACCCTGTTCAACCTTTATTGGATACATGTGTATCTAAAGATAAAAATAAGAGTCTCAAAGAATCTGTGTACTGGGGAAACAATCACAATAAGGATACAATCAATATTAGAAGAATACCCAAGTATAGCAAAGAGATAAAAAAAAAAAAAAAGATCAATTTAGATCTTTAAGGTAAATATTTATTTATTTTAAAGTGAACATGAATTTATTAGGAATTTAAAAATAACAACATGAGCGTGGAAATGAAAAGAAACAGTATGCATAAAAGATAATAGAGGATGATGGATAAACATCAGTAAAATGTTGAGACAACTTCATACCCCAATAAGGAGACTTCTATTTTGTAATAGATTTATATTACAAATTTACATTATAGAGGATAGAACACCAGTGAAAATTTTAAAATATGTGATCAGATCTGCATTCTCAAAAGATCACACTGGCATTGGTGTGAAACACGTATTAGAGAAATGTATTTAGACTTATTAGGAAAGTCATTTTTGGTAACAACTGCATCGATACAGAAAAGACAGAATCAAGGGGACAATGTGGTTGATTAGAAATGGGAAGTACTGAAGATATAAAGGAAAAAAGAAGTCTAAAATGATTCTCAGGATTTTTTGCAACCATCTAAAAATATCAAGAGCAAAACACTTACTGGGATGCCTGGGTCAGTTAGGCGTCCGACTTAGGCTCAGGTCATGATCTCACGATTTGCAGGTTCAAGCCCCATCTGGGCTTTGTGCTGATAGCTCAGAGCCTGGAGCCTGCTTCGGATTCTGTGTCTCTCTCTTTCTGCCCCTCCCCCACTCACGCTTTACCTCTCTCTCAAAAATAAAGATTTAAAAAAAAAAAAAAAGGCAAATACTTATTAAGCCAAATATGGAGATAAAACAGAAATGTTCAATTAACCCAAAGGCAAAAAGATTTTTAAAAAGTAATAAATGATGGGGTACCTGGGTGGCTCAGTTGGTTAAGCATCTGACTTCAGCTCAGGTCATAATCTTGCAGTTCCGGAGTTCAAGCCCCGAGTAGGGCTCTGTGCTAACAAGCTCGAGCCTGGAGCCTGCTCAGATTCTGTGTCTCCTTCTCTCTCTGCCCCTCCCCCACTTGTGCCCTGTGTGTCTCTCTCTCTCTCAAAAATAAGTAAATGTTAAAAAATAAATAAATAAAAAGTAATAAAGGGAACAAACAGAAAACAACCTGCGATATTAGTAATCCTATTAAATTTTTTCAAAATCTTTTTGAAAAAAAATTTTTAATGTTTATTTTTGAGAGGGAGAGTGACAGAGCACTAGTGGGGGAGGGACAGAGAGAGACTGAGACACAGAATCCAAAGCAGGCTCCAGGCTCCTAGCGGTCAGCACAGAGCCCACACAGGGCTTGAACCCACAGCCGTGAGATCATGACCTGAACCCACAGCCGTGAGATCATGACCTGAGCTGAAGTCGGACCGACTAAGCCACCTAGGCTCCCCTCAAAATCTTTAAGTTTACTTTACTTATTTTGAGAAAGGGGGAGAGAGAGGGAGAGAGACAGAGACAGACAGGGAGAGAGAGAGAAAGAGAGGGGGAGAGAGAGAGAGAGAGAGAGAGAGAGAGAGAGAGAGAGAGAGAATATATCCCAAGCAGGCTCTGATTGTCACTGTAAAGCCCAACATCGGGGCTCAAATGCAAGAATCATGAGATCATGACCTGAGCTGGATGCTTAACTGACTGAACCAACCACCCAGGTGCTCCAGTAATCCCATTAAATTTAAATGACCTGCTATTGAGGAAATACTATGGAAAACTAAACAGCAACCGATTAGGTAATCTAGATGAAATGGAAAAATTCCTAGAAGGACATAAACTATGGAAACTGACACAAGAAGAAATAGAAAATCTGACAAGATGTATAACAAGTAAGGAGATGGGATTAGTAATTTTTAAAAACTTCTCACAATGAAAAAGCCCAGACACAGAGGGCTTCACTGATAAACACTATCAAAGGTTTAAAGAAATAACATCATTGACAAACTCTTCCAAAAACCAGAATAGAAATTCTATGAGGCCAGTATTAACCTAATGTCAAAATCAGATAAGGACATTACAGAAAAACTATGGAAAATATATTTTATGAATATAGACACAAAAATCCTCACCAAAATACAAGCAAAGCAAATCCAGCAACAAATAAAAATAACTGTATCCCATGGCCAAGTGAGATTTATCCCAGGAATGCAACAATGATTTAACATCTGAATATCAATCAATGCAATACACCACATTAACAGTGCAAAAGGCCCACGTGATCATCTCAGTTGACAAAGAAAAAGCAATGAACAAAATTCAACACCCTTTCATGATAAAAACACTCAACAACCTAGAAGTGAACAACTTCAATCTAATAAAGGGCATCTACGAAAAAATCTATAGCTAACATAATATTTAATGTTAATGGTGAAAGGGGCGCCTGGGTGGCTCAGTCGGTTAAGTGTCCGACTTCGGCTCAAGTCATGATCTCACAGTTCATGACTTTGAGCCCCGCGTCGGGCTCTGTGCTGACAGTTCAGAGCCTGGAGCCTGCTTCCAATTCTGTGTCTCCCTCTCTCTCTGCCCCTCCCCCACTTGTGCTCTGTCTCTCAAAAATAAATGTAAAAAAAAAAAAAAATGTTTTTTTAATTAAAAAAAAATTGATGGTGAAAGACCAGGGGCACCAGGTGGCTTTGTCAGTTAAGCATCCGACTTCGATTCAGGTCATGATCTCATGGTTTGTGAGTTTGAGCCCTGCGTCCAGCTCTGTGCTGACAGCTCAGAGCTTACAGCCTGCTTTGGATTCTGTGTCTCCCTCTCGCTCTGCCCCTCCCTGCTCACACTCTGTCTCTCAAAAATAATAAATAAACGTTTAAAAAAAAGAGAGAGAGAATGTTTTTCTCCAAGATCAGGAACAAGACAAGAATATCTGTTCTCACTACTTCTATTTAACACCGTTCTGAAAATTCTAGTAGGACCATTAGAGGGAAAATTTTTTTTAAAGACATCTAGATTTGAAAGTAAGTAGAACTACCTTTATTTGCAGATGACATGATCTTGCATGTAAAAAAATCTTCCACAACAACACTACTAGAGCTAAAAACTTCAGTAAGGTTGCAGGATACAAGATCAATATACAAAATCAATTGTTTCTCTATAGACTTGTAGTGTTCCCACACAGTAACAATTCAAAATCGAAATTAAAAAAAATTTCAGGGGCGCCTGGCTGGCTCAGCATACAATTCTTAATCTCTGTAGTGAGTTCTAGCCCCACACTGGATGTAGAGCTTACTAAAAAAAATAAACTTAAAAAAAAAAAAAGGGGCAGGGGTACCTGGGTGGCTCCATCAGTTAGCATCTGACTCTTGATTTTGGCTCAGGTCATGATTTTGTGATTAGCAGGCTTGAGCCCTGTGCTGGGCTCTGTGCTGACAGCATGGAGCCTGCTTGGGATTTTCTCTTTCCCTCCAGTGCTTGTTCTCTCTCTCTCTCAAAATAAATAAATAAACTTTTAAAAAATTTCACTCATAATAGCATCAAAAAGAATGTAACACTTCATAATAAATTTAACCAAAGAAATGTAAGACTTGTATGCTGGAAAGCATAAAACATTGTTGAAGAAATTAAAGAAGACCTAAACAGATGGAAAGACATTCATGCTCATGGTTCAGAAAACTTAATATTCTTAAGAAGACAATAATCATTAAATTGATCTACAGATTCAATGCAATCTTTACCAAAATTCCTCCTAAAGTCTGCCTTTTTGGGCAGAAATGGACTAGCTGATCATATGTGAATGCAAGGCACCCAAGAAGTCAAAACAATCTTAAAAAAAGAACAAGACTGGAGGACTCACATTTTGATTTCAGAATTTATTACAAAGTAGTACTGCAGTAATCAAAACAGTATAGGATTAGCACAAGGAAAGACATAAAGATAAACAATGGAAGAGTCCAGAAATAAGCCCTAACAACTGTGGTCAACTGGTTTTAAATAAGGGTACCAAGACAATTCAATAGGGGAAAAAACAGTCTTTTTGGGGGAAAAAAGTTGCTTGGACAACTGGATGCCAACTTGCAAAAAGAATGAAATTGGCCCGTCATTTGCACCATATAGAAAAATCAACTCAAATGGATTAGCGACCTAAACGTAAGAACTAAAACTGTCAAACAGAAGAAAACATAGGAGTAAATCTTTGTGACCTTTGGTTTGGCATGGTTTCTTAGATATGAAGCACAAGTGACAAAATAAAAATCAACGAGACTTCATTGAAATGAAAACTTCTTGTGCTTAGAAGATGCTATCAAGAAAGTAAAAAGAGCCCACAGAGTGGGAAAAATATTTGAAAATCTTATCTCTGAGAAATGACTTGTATCAAGCCTATATAGAGAACTCTTACAACCTGACAATAAAAAGACAACCCAAAATAAAAATGTACAAAGATATGAACAGATCTACAAATGGCTACAAAGGTGCCCAACATCACAAATCACTGGAAAAATGCGATCAAAACCACAATAAGACACCACACTCACTTGAGGCTAGAGTAAAAAAGGTTTACATAAAGTGTTGACAAAGATGCAGAGAAACTGGGACCCTCACTCATTGCTGTGGGAATGTTAAATGGTGCAGCCACTTTGGAAAACAGGCTGGCAGTTCCTTAAAGGATTCACTATCAAGCTACCTTATTACCTGGCAGTTCTTATCTTCAGTATCTACCAAAGAGAAATGAATGTATATGTCTACATGAAAACCAGTGCATTAATGTTCATACCAGCATTATTCACAATAACCAAAAAAAGCAAAACACAATGTCAACTGATGAATAAAAATGTAGGATAGCCATACAATGAAATACTACTCAACCATAAAAAAGAATAAAGTACTGAGATGCCTGGGGGACTCAGTCAGTTAAGCGTCCAACTCTTGTTATCAGCGCAGGTTGCAATCATGAGATTGAGCCTTGCAAGGGGCTGCATGCTCGCTCAGCATGGATCCTAGTTGGGATTCTCTCTCCCTTTCTGTCCCTCCCCCACTCACCCACGCACGTATGCACGCACACTCTCCCTCTCTCTCAAAATAAATAAACTTAAAAAAAAAAAAGAATAAAGTACTGATACATGCTACATCATGGATAAATCTTGAAAACATTATGCTATGGGAAATAAACCACTCACAAAAGACCATCTGCTGTATTATTTCATTTATATAAAATGTCCAGAAAAAGCAGATCTATGGAGAAAGAAAATAAACTAGAGGCTTCTCAAAGCTGGAGGGGTTGGAGGGGCGCCTGAGTGGCTTTGTCGGTTAAGCGTCCGACTTCGGCTCAGGTCATGATCTCACGGTCCGTGAGTTCGAGCCCCGCGTCGGGCTCTGTGCTGACAGCTCAGAGCCTGGAGCCTGTTTCAGATTCTGTGTCTCCCTCTCTCTCTGCCCCTCCCCTGTTCATGCTCTGTCTCTCTCTGTCTCAAAAATAATAAATAAACGTTAAAAATTTTTTTTTTTTTTTTTTTTTTTAAAAAGCTGGAGGGGTTGGAGAGAGAAATGAGGGAAATGGGGTTTCCTTGGCAGGTGATGAAAATGTTCTAAAGCTGACTGTTATAATGGCTACACCAACTCTGTGACTATATTAAAAACCACTGAATTATATGTTAATAGATGAATTGTAATATATGTGAATTATCTCAATAGAGCTGTTTTTAAAAACGCAAATGTAAAGCTAATAAAATAATACAAACCATCATCAAAGGAATTTAAGAAAGCCAATATTTAGTTAAACTTACGGTCTCTCTAATCCAGTGTTCTCAGTGCCAGAAAAGAACATATATACTGTATAGTGAGAAGAAATGGTCTGTTTCCTTCAGAAAGGATTGTGGAGGGAGTCCTAAAACAATACTGTCACTCAATATGAATTTCTATTATCCAAATCCTTTAAAAACTTATTACCCCCTCTTTTTCCTTGAAATAATTAGTTCCAATGATTACTACCCACTGAATAGAGAAATATAATCCTTATTTTTCTCCTAAATTTACTACTTAGCTCTTTTGTGGGTGTCTTCTTATTTTAATATGACAATATTAGGAAAACCAATATGCTTTCTCCTTCATTATTTTATAGACTTTTCAGGTCATCAAACTTTGGTGAGCTCTGCTTTATAAAGTTCTTCCATAAACAACTAATAGCTTAGTATCTCAATGCTTCTAAAAACCAGAGAAAGGTCTGATTTGTTCTTTATGAAACACTCCTTTAATCATTTGGTAACAGTCATCACTGCCATCAGTGGTAGACCCCATAAAGATTTTATTTTCTAGATTTAGAGGGTAGGTTGATTGAACTTTATTGCTATAAGTTCATTTCTCAGGTATAGGAGGACAATATAAAAGTATACTGGTTTTGTTTATTAATAATAGTAGCTACCACATGTTAGTTTACCAAGAACTAGGTACCATGTTAAAGAACCCATAGATAGTTTCATTTAATCTCGGTCACAACCCTAAAAGGTAGATAGTATCATTATCATTTCACAAATAAAGAAAACAGAGGCTTAATGGCTAGCAGTATTTGAATCCAAATCATATCTCTTTTCCTCAGAGTTCCACAGGACCTGATAAGATCTCCATGATTCAGAGTTAAGGAAAAGAAAAAGCACGTCAAAGAACAATGTTTACAAGCTCCCCACCACCAAATGGGAACATATATTGGTGTAAATGCATGGAGAACTAGAAGCACACACAAACATATGGTTGCCTCTGGGGTAAGGTAAAAGCAGCAGGGTAGGGGCAAGAAGGAACTTTTAGGTTCTGCTATAAACATTTACATATGGCTTTAATATTAAACAATGTAAACCTATTCCTATTTGTATGGTTTTTGTCTTGTAACCATAACAATATTATAAAAATGGAAAAATTGTTTTATTAATCAATTAATTATATTAATTATATACTTAATATATACTACTGTAGTTCTGTGCCAAGTTCTCTCACTTTTAGACTTCTGTTTTCTTCTGCCTACAACTTTCATTATTCCCCCACCTCCCCAACTTCCATGTAGCGAATTTCTTTCTCCAGAAAACTTTATTAATCAACTCTCTCACTTTTAGCCTGAGGGTAGAGGAGTAGCTGCATTGAGGTCTTGGGGGGGGGGGGGTAAGGCAGACGGTTTGATATAATGATGAACATATAAAATGCCCTAATCTCCCTCCTCCATTGTGGGCATTCTACCTATAGGTTCTGAGTAAAATCAACTTCTATTCCCCATTGGAGCCAAAAGGTGAGAGTGTGAGTATTATGAAGTGTTTTAAACTTAGACTAATGAATGTTTCTTGTCTCACCATATGTATAAAAATAAAAAGATCTTTTTTGGGGGCTCCTGGGTGGCTCAGTCACCCAGCTCACCCAGACTTCAGCTCAAGTCATGATCTCACAGCTCACTGAGTTTGAGCCCCGTGTCAGGCTCTGTGAGACGAGTTTAATCACTGCAATGAAGCTACCATAAAAACCCCAAAAGGATGGTGTTTGGAAAGCTTCAGATTGGGGAACACGTGGAGATTTGGGGCAAGTGGCACACCTGGAGAGGACATGGAAGCTCTGTGTCCCTTCCCTGCCACCTTGTCCTATACATCTCTTCCATCTGGCTGTTTCTGAGTTATATCCATTTATAATAAACCAGTAATATAGTAACTAAAACGTTTTCCAGAGTTCTGGAAGCTGCTGTGGCATATTAACTAAACAGGATAGGGAAGTTGTTGGAACCTCTGATCTATAGCCAGATAGCACAGCTAACAACCTAGACTTGCAATTGGTGCCTGAAGCAGGAGCAGGGGCAGTTTTGTAGGACACTATCTCCAGGTACATAGTGTCCAAATTGAGTTAAACTGCAGGATACCAACACTTAGGTGGTGTCAAAGAATTGCTTGGGGGTGTAGAAAAAACACATATAATAAATATCTCCTACTAGTCCTGTTTCTCTAGAGAACCCTGACACTATCTCTCATACCCAAATTACACACAAATACACAGAATGTGTAATTAAAGCATTCAGATACTCCTGACCACCTTCAGAGATGTTAACATTTTTGGATGAACCTGTCCAGAAGGTGGAGGAGGGGATGGAAGAAAAAAGAAAGGGTCATAAATAATAAATAAAGGTCAAAACATAAGAAATAAAAGGAGAAAACTCAGCTGAACAGAAGACAGACTTGAGTCCTTCCTACAGAACAGCCCACACACATTACAGAACAATGAAAACAACATTGTAAAAAGGATATAAATGAATTTCTTAAAATATACAGAAACAGGTTCAGAACCAGGCAAGCATCACCTACTGCTACACAAGAACTATACTAACATAGTAACATAGTTTCAAGCTTTTGTTAATAACTGACACCTAGTATAAGCATAATATTTATTGATTCCTTACTAAAGTGCCAGGCCCTGTTCTAGTCTTATGTATATTAACACCCTTAACAACACCCCTGCAAGGTTAGTACTAGGATCCTTGATCCAAATACAAAGCTGTCTTCATCTAGAGCCTGTGCTCTTCATTATACAAGACATAAGAGAAACTGTATCATTTTAAAAATTAATAATCTAGTACGAGAATGTCAGATTTCAACACATATTTTAGGGTAATCACATGAATTATCAAAAAATGTGGAATGTACACAGCACTAGAGACAAAAATGCATCAAAGAAAATTAGGCCAAAAAAAGAAAGGCAAAAATAAAGCACACAAAGGGGTGCCTGGGTGGCTCAGTAGGTTAAGTATCCAACTTGGGCTCAGATCATGATGTCACAGTTCATGGATTCAGCCCCACATTGGGCTCTGTGCTGATAGTAAGGAGCCTGCTTGGGATTCTCTCTCTCTTTGCCCTTTCCCTACTCGTGCTTTCTCTCTCAAAATAAATAAATAAACTTAAAAAAAAAAACCACAACAACAACAGAGAAGGCAGGGAGAAGTCCAACTCCAAATAATCGATTATCACTATAAATGTGAATAAGTTATAGTTCTCTATCAAAAGAGACCTTTGGGGGTGCCTGGGTGGCTGAGTCAGTTAAGCATCCAACTCTGGTCATGATCTCATGGTTCATGAGTTCTGGCCCTGCTTGGGATTCTCTCTCTCTCCCTCTCTCTCTGTTCCTCCCCTGCTCACTCTGTCTCTCAAAATAAATAAATAAACTTAAAAAATTCTTTGTAAATAAGTAAATAAAAGAGACCTTTTGAACAGGCTTTTTTAAAACTTTTACTCTGGCTAAGCGTTGTATAAGAAATAGATCTAAATTAAAATGATTCAAGGAGGAGCCAAGATGGCAGAACAGCATGGAAGTTTTTTTTGTGTCATGTGTCCATGAAATACAGCCAGATCAACACTAAACCATCATGCACACCTAGAAAACTGATCTGAGGATTAACACAACGATCCTCATAACCTGAACCACAGAACTCAGCAGTAGGCTCCACACCCACACGGGGCTCAAACTCATGACCCTGAGATCAGGATCAAGAATCACGTGCTCTACCAACTGAGCCGGCCAGGCGCCCCCTGGGGTTTTACAGTTTTTAAGCTCTTTGGGGATGGCATCCCATTCCCAACTCCTTCCTTGCAAACACTTAGAGCACATTGTCCTATTCTAGTGAAGATCTAAGGTGACTATTCAGTAAGTGGGTGATGGAGAAAGGTGTAAGGCATTCCAAGAAGAGTGCACAGCAAATGCACACCAAGAAGCAGGACAGAGCTCCACTGGAGGGGGAAGGCTGGGGTTAGCGGTATATATATGTGAGGAATGGGGAAAGTGGTACGCAGGAATGAAGAAAGACATACACGACAGCATGGCTGAGAATGACTAGCTAGATTATTAAATTATCTGTATGGTTAGTATGCTTCAATAGGGAAACATTTGTCATAAACGAACATTCAAGTACATACATACATACATACATAAATAAATAAATAAATAAAATGATCCAGAAAGAGATACAAAAGAAACTCATAAATTCATAGTGATTTAAAATTTTTTCTTAACGTTTATTTATTATTGAGAGACAGAGAGAGACAGACTGTGAGCAGGGGAGGGGCAGAGAGAGAGGGAGACACAGAATCTGAAGCAGGCTCCAGGCTCCGAGCTGTCAGCACAGAGCCCCACGTGGGGCTAGAACTCACGAACTGTGAGATCATGACCTGAGCCAAAGTCAGACACTTAACCGACTGAGCCACCCAGGAGCCCCAAAATTCACAGTGATTTTATAGGGCTAATACATGTTTCTCAAAAATTAATCAAGTGGTTGAACAAGGCAAGAATATACGTCATTTAAGCAATATGATGAACAAATACAGAACATTGTCTCCTAATAAAAACACTTTATTCAAATGATCATAGATCTTCAAATTTTAAAATACCCACATATTAAGCTATAAGTGGTTTTAATAAAACCCCTAGAGTAGAAATCACATAAACCATAAGCTATTCTCGCCATATACAAAAAACTAGGAATCTGACTAATAAATGGAAAGATCTAAAGATTCTAACATCTAGGTTCCCCAACAGGTTCCTCAACAATCCAATCAAATCACAATAAGACTCACAGTAAAAGAGTCCCAGCCATCAAAATTTTTCAGTTTTTCAATGCCCAACTCAAATACAGCACATTATCAAGCCTTATCAGATACTTGCAGAAAGCCTTTAATATCAAAGAACAACTAAAATCAGTAAAGAAATGGAAAGAGCAGAAGCTTTAAAAGGAATTGAAAACTTCAAGGAAAAAAAAGAAAAAGACTCTAAAATGAGGAAACCTCGTATACGTGAAATAAGATGGTGCTTTTTTTTTTAAGATTTCTTGGAAGTTAAAAAAATATGATAGCAAAAAAAAAAAAAAAAAAAATCTCAATACCATGGTCAATCCAAGATCTTCCAAGAAGAAATCTAGAGAATAGAACTAAAACATAAAGATATTAAAAAAAAAAAAAAAGAGGGGGGGGCACCTGCATGGCTCAGTTGGTTAAGCTTCCAACTTCAGCTCAGGTCATGATCTCATGGTTCATGATTTTGAGCCCCTCGATTGGCTCTGGGCTGACAGCTCAGACGGGCTTGGAGCCTGCTTCAGATTGTCTCCCTCTTTCTGCCCCTCTCCCACTTGTGTTTGTGCACACACTCTCTCTCTTCTCTCTGTGTCAAAAATAATTAAATACATTAAAAAAAAGGAGAAAAGATAAGGAAATTAGACCACTGGTTTAGGAGAAACAACATATATATAACAACAGAGAAAATGGAGGATAAGAAATAAAACAGAAGAAAATTTATCTGAGTTGATAACCAATGAATTTCCAGACACAAAGGGCCATAATGGAAAAAAACAAAAAACAAAAGACCCACAACAAGGCATACTGCTGTGAAGTTTCAAAACACAGGTCATAGAGAGAAACTTAAAAACTTCGAAAAGAAAAATATAGGTTACAGGGGACAGAGAATCTTAGAAGCATCAGACGTTAACAGCAACACTGGAAGTTAGAAGAAATAGAGCAATGCCTTTAAAATTCTGAAGGAAAATTAGTTCTTATCTATTCAGTATCCAAAATACCAATTAAAGAGGAGAGTAAAAGAAAGGGAAAGGAAGAGATTTTCAGAAATGCAAGGTCTTAAAAAAATATATACCTCTTCCACATGCCCATTCTCAAACAACTATTAAGGTATACTTTCAGGGATGCCTGGGTGGTTCAGTCATTTAAAAGTCTAACTTTGGCTCAGGCCATGATCTCCCAGTTCACGAGTTTGAGCCCCATGTGGAGCTCTGTACTGACAGCTCAGAGCTTGTAGCCTGCTTTGGATTCTGTGTCTCCCTCTCTCTCTCTGCCCCTCCCCTGCTGGCTCGCTCGTGCTCTCTCTCTCTCTCTCTCTCTCTCTCTCTCAAAAATAAACATTTAAAACAACAACAACAAAAAAGGTATACTTTCAAAAATGAGGTAGAGATCAAGAAATAAATGGGATTCTAGAAACAAAATTCAACATCAGCCAGAGATAAAAAGGAATTCCTAAAATAAGTGAGTGATTTTAGACCCTTAGACTGGGCATCAACCTAGAAAGCAATCAGTATAGATTGGTGAAGGGTATAAGTCCTTAAGAGAGGCATCTCCAAAATGGAAGAATATCTAGGCAGGAGATTCAAACAGTAGGGAAATTTAGGGAAAACATGTAATAAATACACAGAAAACTAAGCAAAAACTCAGTATTAATTCTAGAGAAAGCAAAAGGTTGTACAATGAAGTAATCATATTTATTATTAAGCTCAGCTTTGTAGAGCACTTACATAATCATAATGATGTAAAAACTAAATAAATACTCCAACTTCATTGGGGAAATGACAGAGAAAAGTATGCATGAAAGATGTGAGAATTAATCCATAGGGAGAATTAAAAGATAATGCTGAAACTGAAAAACTTAAGAACTGTAGTATGTTACAAAGATACATGGAAGTAAACACCAAAAGAAATAGCAAAAAAACTGAAAGTAGGTACTTCTGGGGACTAGGAAATAGGAAGAGGAAGGTAGAAAGAGGACAGAGGCACTGCTATTTTCACTGTGCAGTCATCTGCACAGAACTATTTACCTTTTCAAATTATGTAAGTACAGAATTATAAAACTGAAAACTTAAATAATAAATGTGCATACCTAATTCCCTAGCAATTTTGCTATGGGGATCCATCCTACACAAACATGTCTGCACTAAGCAAGAATACTTAATATATTACTTATACTACCACGAAGGTATAAATCTGAATACATAGCCTAATGTCCCCTCAAAAATGATTAATTTATGATATAGTCATACTATAAAAGTTGCAAAACTGTTGGAGACTACTATCAGTGTGATACAAAATGTTATCAAAGCTTAAAATTTGGGAAGGAAGGAGCAGAAGCAGTAACATTTCAACTTTTATCAAAAGTTATTAATTTATATAAAACTTCATTAGTGACTGCTAACATAAACAGCTTCCTTTAGGGTGATTAAAATGTTCTAAAATTGATTGTGGTAACAGTTGCACAACTCAGTGAATATAGTAAAAGCCAAAAACACATTTTTTAATGAGTGAATTTTATGATATATGAGTATCTCAGTAAAACTGACCAAAAGATGAATGACAGGCAACTGATTTTCAACACAAGTACAAAAACAATTCAGTGAAGAACAGTCTTTTCAACAAACAGTGCTGTAACAATTAGATATTCATACATGAAAATAATGAACTTCAATCTATACCTCATACCATATACAAATATTAACTCCTAGACCTAAATGCAAACCTAAAACTACAAAACTTTTAGAAAATCTCTGTGATGCTGGGTTTGGCGAAGCTTTTTTAGATATGTCACCAAAAGGAAAATCTATAAAAGAACAAATTGATAAATTAGACTTCATCAAAATTAAAAGCTACTGCTCTTTGAAAGGCATGTGAAGAAAATGAAAAGAAAAGCAACAGACTATAAGAAAATATTTACAAGTTCATTTACTTGTCAAAGGATTTGTATCCAGAATATATAAAGAACCTGCAAAACTCAACAGTGAAACAAACCTACAGAAAAAAAAAAAAAAAAAAAGACGCAAAATATTTGAACAGACCCTTCACCAAAGATATAGAGATGGCAAATAAGCATATGAAAAGATACTAAACTACATTATTCATTAGGGAAATGCAAATTAAAACCACAATGTCTAAAATTAAAAAAAAGACTGACCATGGGTGCCTGGGTGGCTCAGTCGGTTAGGCGTTCGACTTCAGCTCAGGTCAGGATCTCGCAGTCTGAGAGTTTGAGCCCCGCGTTGGGCTCTGGGCTGATGGCTCAGAGCCTGGAGCCTGCTTCTGATTCTGTGTCTCCCTCTCTCTCTCTGCCCCTCCCCCGTTCATGCTCGCTCTCTCTCTCTCTCCCTCTCTCTCTCTCTCTCTCTCTGTCTCAAAAATAAATAAAATGTTAAAAAAAATTTTTTTTAAATAAAAAAACACAAAAAAAGACTGACCATACCATGTACTGGTGAAGCTGTATGTCAACTGGACTCGCACACGCACGCTGCGTGTAGAAATGAAAAATGGCATACTTTAGAAAACTGGCAGTATCTCAAAAAATTAAACCTACACCTAACATATGACCCTGCCTCTCCACTCATAGTATTTACCTAAGAGAAATGAAAGCACCCATATCCAAAGACTTGCACACAAATATACATAACAGCCCTCTTTGAAATAGCAAAAACTGTAAAATCCCAAATGTTCATCAACAAGTAAACAGATAAACAAATTTAGTGCATCCATTCAGTGGAATACTACTCAATCATAAAAAGACTGAGCTTTTGTTACGTGCTAAAACACGGTGACATTCTAATTATACTGAATGAAAAAAGCCAAACAAAGGGACACAAGGAAACTTTTGGAGGTGATACATTCATTATCTTGACTATAGTGATAGTTTCACAGATTTGTACATGTATCGAAACTTATGAAATTTTACACTTTAAATGCATGCAGTTTTTTTTTGTATCATCAATTATACCTCAATAAAACTACTTTTAAAACAAAAACGCCATAAAAATATTCATGTTAAATACTAAACTATGTATTATAAAACAAAACACTAGTGACCATATGAAAGACAAAAACCAAACCATAAGAAAAACCTGCACATAGATAACATACTGGATGAAAATTCACTAAAATACTGACAATATTTTTGGATGGTGGAAAGTTTTGGGGTTTTTGTTTGTTTTCTACTGAAGTATAACTGACATATAACATTATACAAGTTTCAGATGTACAATGTTAATGACTGGTATTTGTGTAGTGTAAAATGATTAGTCTAGCATACAGAATTACAAAACAAAACTGTTTTTCTTGTGATGAGAACTTTTAAGTTCTACTCTCTTTACAACCTTCAAATATGTGATACAGTATTTAACTATAGTCACCATGCTGTAAATTATATCCCCAGGATTTATTTATTTTATAACTGGAAATTTATACCTTCTGACCTCCCTACACCCATTTTCATCCTCCCCTCTGGCAACCACCTACCTGTTCTCTGTATCTTAAGAGCTCAGTTTGTTTTGTTCTGTTTTAGATTCCACATACAAATGAGATCATAACGGTCTTTATCAGACTTATTTCACTTAACACTCTCAAGGTCCATTCACGTTGTTGCAAGTGGCAAGATTTCCTTCTTTTTTATGGCCGATTAATATTCCTCTGCATATAAGAAAAATAGGCAGTTTTTCTTTCCACCTCTATATCTTCCAAAATATGCATAATGAGCCAGGATTAGTACTCTAATAATGAAAACCTTTATGATAAATACATTCTCTTAAACTTGAAACTGAGAACTCAGACACTCGTATTTCATCTATACCTGCAAACAGTTTCACTAAGTTGGCATAACTTAAAACTATCACCAACTTCTTGAGATGCTAGGAAAAGGTGACTCAAGTATAGTTTAATGAGGTTCTTAGCATTCAGATGTGGAAAAACACATACACATACACACAAAACTGGAAACCTCAAAACTGAGTTATCCAGTAATGGTAGTTACTAGCCAAATATGGCTATTGAGTACTTCATTGAAATGTTGCTAGTGTGAATTCAGTTAAGTGTAAAATATGAACTGGATTTTGAAAACTTAATAGAAAAAAGAACTATAAAACATCTTTATAATTTTTATACTGATCACATGTTGAAATGATATTTAGATATATTGGGCTGTATAAAATGTTTAATTAATTCCACCTATTTGGGTTTTGTGGTTTGTTTTTTTTTTAATGTTGCTAATAGAAGATTTAAACTACATCTATGGTTCACATTATATTTCTATTTAGGACAGTGCTGATTTAAGACATTTATTTTTTTTAATCTATTTAACTTGTCATAGATAAGTATACTTATGATAGTCTCTCACTATGTTTATTTAATTATTTTGAGAGCGAGCGAGTGTGAGCAGAGGAGAGGTAGAGAGAGAAAGGGAGAGAGAAAATCAGAAGTAGGCCCTAGCTGTCAGCAGAAAGTCCAACGTGGGTCTCAAACTCACAAACTGTGAGATCACAACCTGAGCCAAAATCCAAGAATCGGACGCCTAACTAACTGAGCCACTCAGGTGTCCTGAAGTCTCTATTTTACTTCCATCATGTTTTCCTTGGATTTAGATTTCTAAATTCTAATTAATGTCAGAAATTTAGGAGCTATGAAGTGATATATTCAATCATACACAACTAAGTCCCAGGGGAGGATCCCTAATTTTACAAACGTTATTCTACCAAATAGTTCCCTTGGTTTTCTCATCTATAAAAGAGGATGACAAAATTCTATGTACAGGTTACTGGGAAAATTGAGTAAGATCATGTACTACAGAACACTGGCACTGTTCTAGACTTGCTAGATTAAATAGCTACTTAACTGCCTCTACACTATTTTCTCTCAGAATTCAGGATTCAAATTCAAGCTTCAATGAAATGATAATTAGCTCATAAACTTTCAGGGTCATTTCAGGTAAAAAAAAAAAACCTCAGAAGTTAATTTCCAAAGTCAAGTCTATGATAATGACTTAAAATAGTATAAATTTTCACACTGTACTGTTAATATACTATATATTTTGGCTGTTATTTAAAATAATCCAGTCAAGTACACAAAATTAACATTTTCAGATAAGGAAAAGGCTCTGAATTTAAGGGAGTGAGATGTCCAGGGCCATACAAATATTAAGTAATATTCCTAGAAAACCTTATCTTAATCCTTAGATTAGAAAACATAAGCTATAAATCCTGTAAGAATTCAATATGGAGGGGGCAGGGGGAAGAGATACAGGAATCTGATATAGAACTAGAAGACTGGCAAGTTTAAAAAAAAAAAAAAGTATTTTGATGGTTAGAACACAAAAGCAAAAAACTCACTTAAAATAACAGCACAAGAACTCCTCAAAATTAAATGTGTTTGCCACAATATACCTTCCAAAAACTCAAATTCAAAAAAGTGCTGAAGATTTCTAGTGGCAAGAGTTTGTTACAGCCAATGCTAGTATTGTGCCTATTAATAAGGAACTAAATAAGAAATGGAACAATACAAACAGATCATTAAATTACCTACATTGAAGACCAGCAACTTTAGAACTTTACATGTGCCTAACTTCAGCTGTTATTCCAAATCATTTGTTCCTTAGTAAGAAGGAACACTGTGTTCAAGGCTTGTGTTATGATAAACAAAGGCAGGAGCTAAAATTCATATAGCCACTATATTTTCATTTTATGGCAAGTATTTATCAATGACTTATTGCTTAATTTAACTTAAAGAACCGGCTTCAAGTTTACACTCTAAATGAAGAAAACATTTTCAAAGAGTGGATTATAAAGACTTACCCCCCCCCCCCTTACGAAATAGAACAGAAAACATAACTCATCGCTAGTAAGGTATTTAGTGAAACTTGTCCATTTATCTGTGTATGTGCTGGGTCATAATATAATGTAAAAAGTATTTTTCAGAATGGGTCTCAGTCAAAAAGGTTTGAAAGCCACTGCAAAGCAGTCTATCTACAGAAAATCTATACATTTAGTAACTGGATGACTGTTGGAGGAAATCAAACTGAATCAAACTAAAAATCCTCCTTTTTGATTGTTCAAGAGAGGATAAGAAGCACATTTAAAGCAACAGCCTAAAGCTAAAAGGATCCTTAACAATTCTACCACCCATTTTACTAATAAGACAACATACTTATCCAAGGTCATTCTTGTATACAATACTTAGCATTAAAACCAAGTCTCCCATTCTAATTCTCTTTGCACTAAATTGGGCTGCAAAAAGGCACTTAAAAAAAAAAAAGTTATCAGCATTTAAGTGCTAATTCTGAATTTCCTATTTTGGTTTCTAATAACAAAAAGAAATTGCAACTTAACACATGCAACCATTTCCTCAAATACTATTCTAACAGATTAATGACCTCACCAGCTCTCCCATTAAAAGCTTTTTCCAGCTAGTTACTTGGTACTTAGGTTTTTATGGCACTTTTCTTTTCCCATTATGCTCAGCAGTGCATGCAATACATTACAGTTAGGAATGCAACACACTGCTTCTGAAAATGCATGACCAAAGCCATAGTATAACTGAAACTTTCTTAAATTTCTATATTCTGTCCAAATTTTAGAAGCAAACTCTACAAATCTAATTAAATCAGACCATATTTTTTGTGATCTGTATACCTCACTCTATATAAACATTATACTTAAGAGATCTCATTTAGAATACTAAAACCTTGAAGCATATGCAAAATATTTAATTCTCATCTCATGACAATAAGTCAACAACTAAGTCAGTAAAGAGAAGAAAAATGTAAGGACTGAAGTCTAACCATATGTGATAGCTGAAAGTAGGCAGATCATCATCACTGCATACTACAAGCGAAGCCTTATTTCTACATCCTCTCTTCCAATATCCGTAACAAACTCACAACTCTTGCAAAGAATGCCTCCATGCCTCAAATTAGTTCTATAAAGAACATTCAGTGTTTACATTTAAACTGTTAATGATAACCAACAAAAATTCAGATTTTAAAAATTGCTAAACATTGGGAATAGCAGAGATATAAAGTTATTTCTTCTGACTTCTGCCTTACAGAGGCACATAGAAATTTTAAACAAATACAGGGGAGGGAGAAGGGAAACTGACTCAGGCAGTGTCCTTCACACCCAAACAAAGAGAAATATCTTATTATTTCTCAAACCTGTGCTAGAGTGGTAAAAACATTTAAAAAATCCAATATTTTTAATCTACAGTCCAGCCAATTCACAAGATTGAATATGAATTTTTCTCTTAGAAGATTAAGGGAAGGGGAATTTATAAATAAATATGCATGTATGTGTGTATGTTTAAATTACACTCACAGCAACACAATCAAGTACATTTTCCTAACAGAGAACGCTAAATCTGAAAGCAAGTACCACTCACATGCCAAATACAGGAGCTGCCAAGTTTATTCACTCATTTTTCGAAAATATAGGAAAATAGGCAATGCCTTAGAGATGTGGGTGCAGGGTGGGCAGGGGCATGCTGGCGGAGCGTGGGAGCCAATCAGCAACCAGCACAGGTACATGGGCCAGATGGTGGAGCCCAGGGTGTGTTGGGGGTTAATTAAAAAAAAAAAAAAAAAAAAAAAAAAAAAAAAAAATCATACTCACAGGTACAAAAAAATCTATATATTAAAAACTATTAGACAGTAGCCCTGTTCTGGTTCCCACAGCTTAATTAAACAGTTTAAACAAATTTAACCCTTATATAATGAGCAATGATGTGAAATCACTTAGGTTGGAAGATAATTCCTGTAGGTGAAAATTGATTTAAATCATCAGGAAACCAGAAGCCAGCTACTACTACAGATTTCTAGCTAGGGTATTAAATAAGTGAAGCTTTAAGTCCTTCTAAACCAACTAACAAGGTATCCGTCATCAAAACTTCTGAAATATGTTTGAGGGGCGCACCTGGGTGGCTCAGTCGATTAAGCACCTGACACTTGATTTAGGCTCAGGTCATGTTCGCACAGTTCTCGGGACTGAGCCCAGCTTTGGGCTCTGCGCTGATAACATGGAGCCTGCTTTAGATTTTCTCTCTCCCCATCTCTCTAACTCTCCTCCACTCATACACGCACACTCTCAAAATAAATAAATAAAATTTAGAAAATGAAATGAAATATGTTTGAGTTATATTTACCTGTGGCTACAACTCAAAATTAAATACTACTCAAAGCTTAGGTTTAATAGTACAATCCTGTCATATCTCAACAAGATGCAAAGATGAAAAATTCTGTAAACGTTTGGGAGCCAAACATTCTAAAGTTTCCTGAGTCTGTAGTAAGTAGTTTCTATAATAGATACATGTAATATTAGTATTTGTTTCCTTGAGTAACTACAATGAACTCTGATACTAAATATTTACCATTTATCATTTCAAAAGAAGTAGCACACTTAGAGCCAGCTTTGCCTTCACTGTTTCTCTACAAATGCTTCCTTGCTCAAAATAATAATGAGAAATTATATAGCTGGTTAATAGTTCCATGGTAGACCCTATCTAGCTCTATCTCAAAATTCTAGCAGATTATGTTTGGCTGAAAGTAACAAACACATCTACCTCCATGACAAAATCTGGTCTTCCACACAGAAATCAATCTAACTCTTTAGCTATTTAGAAACTGCAAATGAAAAGCACAGATGCTGACTGATTTTTACCCAGTGAGATAACACTGTGCATCATGGAATGAGTTTAACATATGCACGTAATTCTCAATAAATCACAGAATAGTAATAAAAGGGACCAAGGTCACCTGTCCAATCCTTTGTCTTCAACACTTCTGAATAGGCACCCACAAGGTATATATAAAAACTCTAGTCAAAAATGACTCATACACAGGCTTACTGGTTGGTTAATTTTCCTCAGTTCATATTCTTACCTTGATCCCTATTTTCTTTTACTGCCTCTTAGAAGTCCTTGGAAAACCATACAACTTTTTTCTTTTTTTAAATGTTTGTTTATTTTTGAGAGAGAGAGAGAGAGAGCACAAGCAGGCGAGGGGTAGAGGGAGATACAGAATTCAAAGCAGGCTGCAGGCTCCAGGCTCCGGCTGCCAGCACAAAGCCCAACACGGGACTTGAACCCACAGACCACGAGATCACAACCTGAGCCAAAGTTGGACGCCCAACCGACTGAGCACCCAGGTACCCCTAAACCATACAACTTCTTTCTCAAAGCACCCAGACCACTTACAAATGCCATAAAAGGAGGAATACATTGAGACCCAATTTTAACTTCACATACTTCAAACACCAGATTAAAAACTGAAGAATTATCAATTTGGTCTTTAAGTCACACACAGACACAACTTGGAACAATCCATTTTAGCGTGCACTACATGATAATTTAAAAGTTTGAAGAGAAGCATGTTAGCTTTTAAAACGCAAATGAAAAGGAAAAGAAACAAGAAAGATCCATACTCAACTTCCACTTCTACCATTTGCTGGTTATGATCTTGGCAAATTATTTAACTTTTACAGCCTTTTCACCTGTAAGATGGTGACTGAGTTGTAGATGTCACAAGAATTAGATGAGAACATAAGTAAAACACAGGACCTGGCCCATAAATAGTACAAAATCCCCACCCCTTTCTCAAGTCTTTCAAACACAAACACACATACACTTCAAACTTTTGACCAAACCTCACGTTAGACCCTAGAAGCAGTCAGTAATACAAACACATCTGTCATTGGGACACCTGGCTGGCTCAGTTGGAAGAGCATGTGACTCTTGATCTCAGGGTTGTGAGTTCAAGCCCCACACTGGGTATAGAGTTTACTTAAAAAACTTAAAAAAAAAAAAAAAAAAGACCCCACACCACAACTTGTTACAGTATGACGTAAATTTATTTTTTTAATGTTTTTATTTATTTTTGAGAGAGAGAGAGAGAGAGAGAGAGAGAGAGCATAAGCAGGGGAGGGGCAGACACGGAGACAGAGGATCCGAAGTGGGCTCTGTGCTGACAACAGCGAGCCCGATGCGGGCGGGACTCGAACTAATGATCCGTGAGATCATGACCTGAGCTGAAGTCAGAAGCTCAACCAACTGAGCCATCCAGGTGCCCCAAGGCAGAAATTTAAAGACAACTAAATTAAAAACTGTTCTGTGTCACAAGAAGCCATCTTACTTGATATGCTATTTACCTCATCACAGTAAATAATCTCTTGATTTACTCTCCAAATACTAATAAAGAACATAGAGGGCCACCTGGGTGGCTCAGTCAGTTGAATATCTGACTTTTGATTTTGGCTCAGGTCATGATCCCAGGGTTAAGGGATCGGGCTCCACACTGGGTTCCACACTGAGTGTGGAGCCTGGTTGGGATTCTTTCTCTCTCCCTCTGCCCTTCTCTGCCACTCACACTTTCTCTAAAACAAAATTTAAAAATTAAAAAAAAAAACACAAAAGCATGGAAATGAGAGAATAACCACTAATGTAAACTGTAAAGGTAAAATTTTAAACATTGAAGAGGAGCTAGGAAAAATAAAAGGATAAATATTAAAAAAAATCTATTTCCATGGGCACCTGGGTGGCTCAGTCAGTTGAGCATCTGATTTCAACTGAGGTCACCATTCACAGTTAGTCAGTTCAAGCCCCATGTTGGGCTTGCTACTGTCAGCACAGAGCCTGCTTCTGATCCTCTGTTCCCCTCTCTGCCCCTCCCCCACCCCTCTCTCTTTCTCAAAGATAAATATTTTTAAAAATAAAAAAAAAATTAAAAAAATAAATAAATCTATTTCCAGGGGCACCCGGGTGGCTCAGTCAGTTGAGCGTCCAACTTGGGCTCAGGTCATGATCTCACAGTTCATGAGTTCGAGCCCTGCAGCAGGTTCTGTGCTTCAGTGTGGAGACTGCTTTGGATCCTCTGTTTCCCTCTCTCTACCCCTCCCCTGAGATCTCGTGCTCTCTAAAAAATAAATAACATTAAAAAAATCATTAAAAAAACTTTTTAAAAAATAAAACAGAAATTTGGTGATTTTTCTAGTCAATGCATTTCTTAAAAAAAAAAATCTATTTCTGTGTTAAATTAAAATTTGTATCTTAACACTCTAGCAAAAATATGCCCAAAATGACAAACTAAGTTTTTAATATCAAGATCAGGAAGATGAGAAATTAGAAATTCACTTATTAACTTTAGAGGGAAGGCTCACTATAATTAAAAGTAACAGGGGTGCCTGGGTGGATCAGTCGATTGAGCATTCGACTTACGCTCAAGTCATGATCTCACAGCTTGTAAGTTCAAGCCCCGCATTGGGCTCTGTGCTGACAGCTCAGAGCCTGGAGCCTGCTTCAGATTCTATGTCTCCTCTCTCTCTGCCCGTCCCATTTGCTGTCTCTCTCAAAAATAATAAACATTAAAAACATTTTTTAATAAAAAAGAAAACAGAATGACAACATAAAAGAATGAGAAGACAAGCCAGAGGTAAATATTAAATAAACAGATAAAATATTTGCAAAAGATACATCTGGATAAAGGACTACTATCCAAAATATACAAAGAACTCTTGAAACTCAACAATAAAAAAACAAAAAAACCTTGTTAAAAAAAAAAAAATGGGCCTGTGACTTAACAGATACCTCACCAAGGAAGATACACAGATGGCAAATAGGCATCTGAGATGTTCCACATAGATCATTGGGAAAATGCAAATTAAAACATCAATAAGATACCACTACAAGCCTATGAGAATGACCAACATCTGGATCACCAAATCTCAAATGCTGGCCAGCACGTAGACAACAGCAACTCTTATTCATTGCTCATGGGAATGCAAAATGATACAGCCACTTTGGAAAACATGTGACAAATTTCTTACAAAACTAAATGTAGTCTTACCATCTGATCATGCTCCTTGGCATTTAACCAAAGCAGTAGAAAACTTAAGTCCACATAAAAATTTGCAACACAGATGTTTACAGCAGTTTTATCCATAACTGCTAAAACTTGGAAGGAACTAAGATGTCCTTTAGTAGATGAACGGATAAACTGGTATACTCACACCATGAAATACTATTGAGCAGTAAAAACAAATGAGCTATCAAGTCATGAAAAGGTGCCATGGAATAACCATAAATGCACATTACTAAGTGAGAGAAGCCTATATGGGGCACCTGGGTTAAGCGTCCAACTCTTGATTTTGGCTCAGGTCATGATCTCACAGTTCGTGGAATAGAGGCCCTCATCTGCCACATTGACAGCAAAGAGCCTGCTTGGGATTCTCTCTCTCTGTCCCTCTCCCACTCACAAACACACACACACACACACACACACACACACACACACTCTCTCTCTCTCTCTCTCTCTCTCTCTCTCAAAAATAAACATTTAAAAAAAGAGAGAGAGAAGAAAGCCAATCTGAAAAGACTGTGTGTGTACTGTATGATTCCAACTACGTGACATGCAGGAAAAGACAAACCTGTGAAGACAGTGAAAAGATGTGTAGTTGCTAGGAGTGAAACTGAGACAGATGAATAGGCACAGCACCAAAGATTCTTTGAGCAGTGAAAATACTCTGTATGATATAATAATAATAGATAAAAGTAATTATACATTTATCCAAACCCACCAAATGTATAACACCCTGAGAAAAAAGCCCTAAGGAAAAATTTGGACTTTGGGTAGTTATGATGTATCAGGGTAGGTTCATCCTTGGCTGAAAAAAGAAAAAAAGTACCTTTCTAGTCAATGACATCAATATGGAGGAGGCTATGAATGGGGGGAGGGGGAGTATGGGGTGTATGAAAAATCTCTGTACCTCTCAAGTTTGTTACAAATCTAAAACCACTCTAAAAAAGTTTAATGAAGGAAAAAAGAGAGTATTATATTGTTGACACTCAATTCCCAGCACTGATTTTCCAAAAATAAAACAAAGGACTATTAATTTTGCTTTGAAGAATTTGTGAAAATTGATTAGGGGAGAAAAGCACCTGAAAGTAGGCAAAATAAATCAAAGGATAGAAGACAATATATAATTTGTTATCAGGTATATAGGAGAAAGAATAAAATATAAAGCAGTGAGAAGTTTTTAAGATGATAGTATTGATAAAATAGCTCTCACTTGGGTCGCTGAAACTATACATGAACATATCTCTTTTGGAAAACAATCTGATTATAGAAAATATTTAAATGTTCATAACCTTAGAAACCAGTTAATTCCATTCTGAAATTTAATCCTGAAAAAAAAAGTCTAGACGGTGAAATTTGGCATATTAACATGTGTTTTGTTTGCAAGGCAATAGGTAAATTCCTTTCCCCTATTCCAAAGCCATTGTCTCAAGGTCTTTTGTGTTATTTTAGAACTAGCAGTTAGAAGACAATCCCCTTAGCTGTCTTGAGAAACCCCATGCCCAAAGAGAGAAGTTCAGCTGGCCTGTACTACAGAGAGAGGGGATGGAAACAATGAACAGCTGAAGAGGTAGAAACTGGGGGAAAAGAAGGGGCTTGGAGGATTCACCCAGATCAAGATCAATACACCTGGCCCCCACTGGGAGTGGCATATGGAAGAAGAGGATGGGAGCAGAAGTGAGAGTAAGAGAGAGACAATAATGTTAAGAACTTCGTTTTAAAAAATCTGCAAATGATCCTACTACCCAAAGTTCTCTGTAAGTCAGCCTTCAAAAGAACCTTCCAGGTTTATATAAATAGCATGTCATTGATAAGCAGTGCAGGTGGAAGACTGGAAAGCCCTTTCCTGATAACACTCTGGACTATGTGAAGCTATCCAAAGACTGGAGGAAGGAGGAGTTGTACAAAGGAATAATGACCAACAAAATTAGGTGAGGTCACAACACAACACATTAAATTTTAGTAAAATGGTAATATGGCATTTCTGTAAGGTTAAGACTCATGCGTACTGTATTTATGAGAGAAAAAATAATAACAATTGGGGGTAAATCATGATGTTTCTGCATAAGGAACTATCATACAGCTGTTAAAATGTTTATACTAATTCTTATGTTCTAATGAATTATAAAAGTATCATAAAATTATACATGCAGCAGAACATAGTTCCATGAGGGCAGGGAACTTATTTGCCAACTAAGATAGTACCTGGCATATAGGAGGAGTTTAATAAGTATCTGTTGAGTAGATATAAAACCCATCTTAAGGGAGAGAGAAAAGGAAAATATTCCAAACTGATACACTGGTATTGTCCTTTTAGTGAAAGACCTCTAGTGGGGTTATTTTTTGTTTTTATTTTTTCCTGTCTTCTAAAAGGTCTCTGAGTATATATTATTTCTACAATGGAAAAAACCAATTAGGAAGTAATTCCCTTTAAACTCATTAAGAATTTCCTAGATTTTCAGGGGCACCTGAGGGGCTCAGTCAATTAAGCATCAGACTTCAGCTTAGGTCATGATCTCGGTTTGTGAGTTTGAGCCCCACGTCGGGCACGAGCTCTGTGCTGACAGCTCAGAGCCTGGAGCCTGCCTTGGATCCTGTGTCTCCCTCCCTCTCTCTGCTCCTCCCCTACTCACACTCTGTCTGTCTCTCTTGAAAATAAATAAACATTAAAAAAATTAAAAAATTAAAGAATTTCCTAGATTTTGGTATGCTCTAGAATGGACTTAACTGAAAATTTCAATAAAGGAAGAAGATTTAAGTCATCTTGAGTGGGTAGGAAATAAAAAAAAGCACACTAAGGGTGTTCCCCCTGTAGTTTAGTCAATATACAAAACTAAACTTCCTCAAAGAACTTTCAATGTACTATTGAAGGCCCCTAATACTTGGCTCTCATAAAACTTCACCATCAGAGTCATGCTGTTCTAAAAGCAAACTATTGATTTAAAATATTCTGACCATGCCCAAGATCATCAGAGGTAGTGAATGAATTTTCTGCAAATCTCTGAAAAAAGGCTGAGAGTGAAAATATTAATCAGCTTTGGAACCATGAGTTTTAAATTTCTGTTCAGAGTGATCAAATGCATCAATGACCAATTTCCTAGATTTAGTTATAACTAAACGTTAGCCTTTGTGGGCCAAACATTCTAGTTGATTTTCTCTTGAGAATTAAAAAGAAATACATAGGCAAGGAGGAAGGAATTCAAGTGTTATATACTCTAAGATCTAAATGTTAGTTCTGAAACTGATGTCACAACTGCATGTGCAGTATGCAGTAGTAGTACAAAGTCTCAAAAACAATGGACAGTGTACAAATAATATGTATCTTTATCTAAAGTTTCTAATTTTTAACATAAGACACATTTTTTTCCCCTGTGAGGTAAATCAGGCAAATTATGCTAAGTATACAGAACAATCACCATTATGAGAACACATACCCCAATTAGGATTACAATATACAAACAGTATTTGTTGTTCTGATCTAAACACCTCAAATTTTTAAATGAGAAAATGCTTTTGCTACACAGTAAAATAAGCAAGCTACCACCACACAATCTGATCACACTTTATAAAAAACAAAAAATCAAACACAGAAGTTAGACTGTTAGAAATGGTAACAATACTTATCTGTGGATGAAGGGATTCACTGCAGGTCATTTTTGTTTCCTTTTTCCCTCATATTTCCTAATTTTTTAATGTTTATTTATTTGAGAGGGAGAGAGCACACAGGGGAGGGGCAGAGGGAGAGAGACAGAGAAACCCAAGTAGACTCCACACTGTTAGCACAGAACCCCACGTGCAGCCCGATCTGACAAACCAATGAGATAATGAGCTGAGCCAAAAATCAAGAGTTGGATGCTTAAACGACTGAGAGCCATGCCCGTCAAATTTCCTTATTTTTATAATGAGAATGCATTATTACTTCTATAAAATTTTTTCTTAAAAATCTTTTTTGTACGTGATTTAAGGATGGTTACAAAACCTAAGGTGGAGGGGCGTCTGGGTGGCTCAATCGGTTAAGCGGCCGACTTCGGCTCAGGTCATGATCTCACGGTCCGTGAGTTTGAGCCCCGCATCGGGCTCTGTGCTGACAGCTCAGAGCCTGGAGCCTGTTTCAGATTCTGTGTCTCCCTCTCTCTGACCCTCCCCCCCACCCCCCCACCCCCCCCGCCCCATTCATGCTCTGTCTCTGTCTCAAAAATAAATAAACGTTAAAAAAAAAAAAAAAAAGAAAGAATTAAAAAAACACAAAACCTAAGGTGGAAATAAATGAAGTTATAACTCAGATAACTTGAGTCAAAATCAAATAGCATTTAGCTCTAAACAATGGCTATCAAAAGGCTCTTATACAAAAAGGAAAGTAGGCTTTTGTGGTTATTAAATTACCATTTAGATTTTGAAAAGCACTGTCTTGGCATCTCAGATATTTTCTAATTTTATTAGTTAGAGATATTTTCACTAATCTTTTCACCCTTATTATTATATAGGACCAACTAGCCAAAGAATTAACTGGTTTGGAAAATGTTAACATAACCAAATAGGTGAACTACAAATAGTATCTCTTTTATAAGCAAATGATATAAAAAAATCAATTTAACCTCTTCCTCAATAGGATTAAAATATGAATAAGGGCACTAGATAGGTTAAGAAATTTAAGGAGACACAATGGCCAGAAATTATTAAAGAATATAAATAAAGCAGCAAGTTTACACATTCAGTATATATCCAAACATGCATTAGCAATTTATATGAAATAGACAAAAATACTTACAAATATTTCAAGATATGTGCAGTAAAAACTGACTTCTAATATTCTTAACAACAACTAAAATACTCAACAAGACCATAAGAAGTACCATTTCTGATATAGACATGCTGGTAAATAACAAAATACAAGATAATATTAAAAAAAAATTTTAATGTTTATTCATTTTTGAGAGAGACAGAGTGTGAGTGAGGGAGAGGCAGAGAGAGAGGGAGACACAGATTCAGAAGCAGGCTCCAGGCTCTGCACTGGCAGCACAGAGCCCGATGTAGGGCTCGAACCCACGAACTGTGAGATCAGGACCTCAGCTGAAGTTGGACGTTTAACTGACTGAGCCACCCAGCCGCCCCAAAATTTTAAAGACTAAATGCCAATTTTCATAAAATAATCAGGTATTAAAAGCATCACAAACCAAATAGAAAAGACTTAAACCAAATTTCTCTGTTCAGCAATAGCAAAAGAATTATGGTTTGTAAAGGGTGCTAATAAAAGAAACCACAAAAAGGAAGGTGCTAACATTTTTTAAAAGACTATATATAGCACATTTAATTTACTGTAGCATCAACTCTTCCACAGCATTTTATTTTAACACAATCACAGGTGGCCAACAGAAATACAATGTGAGCTACATATGTAATGTTAAATTTTCAAGAAGCTACATTTAAAAAAGTAAAAAGAAACATGAAATTAATGTTTATTTCCTCAATATATCCAACCATGATCATTTCAACATCTAATCGATTTTTTTAATTGGAATATTTTAACTTTGTTTTTTTTACTAAGTCTTCAAAATCCAGTATGTCACTTACACCTGCACATCTCAATTTGGATGCTGAATTTTCAACAAAAAAACCTTAGAAAACATTAATACTGAATTTGATATTATAAGTCATAGAAGTTATCTGCATTTATTGGGAATTATTCTGAGTTTCAGTGAGATGATTACTGTAATCTTCTCCTACAATTTCAAAGTAAATGCAAGACCGTTTGTATCACCTATTTTCCTTTAAGGTTAAAAATTGCATCATATCCCCAAAGCAACAACAGAAAGAATGTGAAAGTAGAAATAGTAAATTAATTTTAAAAGGATACTGCTGCCAGAGAGGAAGGTATTAGAGGAAAAGATGGCAGCTCTCCTACAATGAGAAGGGTGCCAGAGGGGACTTAAGCCTAGAGGGGCTAAGAGATTATATTCATACTCATATTTTTACTCTCAACACTTCTGACACCAAATGCGTGGTTTTTCACATGATCAACAAATGTTTCAATTTTCTAGAATTCACTCCTGACACTAACACCTGAAATGAGAGCAAACCACACAGATTAAGGGCTCAGTCCCACAAAACTGCCCCCACTTTGGATGCTAGCTGCAAGTCCCAGTATAGCTGCCACCTATACTTTTGACCAACATGCTATAAATCAGGCGTTCCCATGATGCTCTCCTCAGGTTTGATAATTTGCTTGAGTAGCTCAAAGAACTCATAAACAGTTTACTTACCAGTTAATTCTAAAGGATACAATCTTGGAGCAGTCAAATGGAAGATACCTAGGGCAAGAGATCATTCCGGAAATTCCAAGAGGTTTAGGAGCTCTGTCATGAGCCAGGGGCAAAGATCAAATATATATTCCTTATTATGCCATTTCTACATTAACATGGACTATGCAAATTCGCCCATATATTTAGCATGATGAGAAACAAGTCTCTCACTACTGGAGAAGGAAAATATACTTGGAGGAAAAACCATAATGAACTCCATGTTGAACTGGAATTAGATCTATCATTGTGAACCCATGGTTTCCAATGTATACAGACAACTCTATATATATACATATATACAAAGAGGACAAACAACTATGTACACTTATAAATATTTCCTAACTCTTCACTAAAAAATCTGGAAACAGCAATGCCCCAGTAGCCATGAGCACACCTGAACTTAGACGCTCCTTTCTGAATTCCATTCTATGTTCCTTATATAAGGAACCTGCCTCCATTTCTCCAAGGGCCAGTGTGGGGAAAGAACATCTTGTACAGAAAGTAAGGATATCACCAAAAAACAATAGGGACAAGTCAACAAAAGGACACAGAAAGCAGCTCTGGCCTATCTGGGACAATTGTTATGTTAAATATTTCATAGTGAAAAGGTTTTTTGAGGCATTACAGTACCTATCATATAAATACAAAAGGAAAAAAAATCCTGTTGTGCAAGTTAGCTAAGTACTGGTTGTTAAAAAAGCCATCTTTATTTGTGAAGAGGGTTAAGGATGACAGATGTTTAAAGCATTAAAATAAGATACTCAAGATCTCCTACAATTTCAAAGTAAATGCAAGACCGTTTGTATCACCTATTTTCCTTTAAGGTTAAAAACTGCATCATATCCCCAAAGCAACAACAGAAAGAATGTGAAAGTAGAATGTCGATAAGACCCGTGAAAGCCTGTAATAGTGGTATTTATGGCAAATATGGAAGTTTCACATCTGTCCTTGCAAGGATAGAAAATAGTTAAGATTCTTATCACAGAAATCAAAGCTACACTTTAGCCAACAAATGCTTATCAGCAGAGTATCACTATGACCCCCTCCCAACTTATATCTGGGGGTGGGAGAGGGGTGCGGTATCTGTAGAGACAAAGGTGTAAATGCAACACAAATAATTTGCCCACCAAAAATAATATCTAAACTAGCACCTCTATGTAGTAGGGTACCTGGTCAGGCAAAATTAATATTTAGTTGAGAGTCTACCATTTAAAAATTGTTGGTGGCTTTTTTTGTCTAGGCAGAAAAGAGCCATGCACCTGGGAGTCACCTTCTTTGCTCTGGGAAGAACCATTTGAGTGGCCCTTTTCAATCATGTAATTGAAGCAAACAGATATCTCTTGCCCTAGAGAAGTTACACAGCAGGCTCTATTTTTGACTTGATAAAAGCATCCCCACCAATAATATTAAATACTACTGAGTTAAGGGGCACCTGGGTGACTCAGTCGACTTCTGCTCAGGTCATGAACTCGCGGTTTATGAGTTCGAGTCCCGCGTCCGGCTCTGTGCTGACAGCTCAGAGCCTGGAGCCTGCTTCGGATTCGGTCTCCCTATCTCTCTGCTCCTCCCCTGTTCACGCTCTGTCTCTGTCTCTGTCTCTCTCTCTCTCAAAAATAAAAATAAAAAACATTAAATAGTACTGAGTTAAGAGAAAGTGTGTAGAAGTATGCAAAAAAAAAAAAAAAAAAAAAAGGCTAAAAAAAAGTCTTTTGGTAAACATAGGGACTCCAAGACTTTCCTTTTTAAGTTTACCACTATCAGAAATTCTGACAGACTTAAATGACCCTGAATGAGGTCCACTGGCAGGAAAATTTGCCCCATCCTGAACATACACAATAATACAACATACCTTGAGGGAAGGGAGAATGAAAGCCTAAACCTCTGCTTGGGGATGAAAGAGGGATGGGTGATTTGTACAGTACATTGCTGAAGCTGGAAACCTCTACAGACCTAGCTACTCTAACTAAAAAAAGAATGTTTTGAACAATCTGCCATAATTTGAGGCAAGATACGCTTACGTGGTTTGCACATACTTCTGTGCCCAAGTATGGATTACCCCTGGTATATAACAGGGTAATTGTCTGACTTCAAAGTACCATTTTAGTCTAAAGAACATCCAGGAATCCAGGCCTATGGGATGATATATCAGTCTGTGCTAGTGGGTACATAGGCAAATAATAACTGATACACTTTAAGAATTTTATTAAATTGTTAATACAAAGTCTTGATATTTTCAAGAAGAAAATCTCATTATCTGTAAATCTTACTGGAGGTGAGGTAACATCTTATTCCCCTAACAATGCTGAATAAATTATTCATTCCAGAGGATTTCAAAACATAATTATGTAATTTAAATGAGATTTCTATTTGGAGTTCATACAAAAAGAGAGTCAAATCCTTATCAACAGTATATGTAATATGTCAAAGTAAACAGTGAAGAGAAGGGAAAAAAGATAACAAGATTAAAAAAAAATCAAGGGGGAAAAAGTCAATTCATACTATCAGTATCAAGAACTAAACTAACAAACTATAATGTCAATCTTCAAAGTAAATAAAACTAAGTCCTATGGAAATTATACAATAGCAATTAACATGTTGATCTGTTCATTAAGTACTCCAATATCCTTAATTCTGCTTTCCTGGTTGAGTAAAAATAGCATTGATACCTAACAATTTTGGAAATTTAGAAGTTTAATTTTTACTAACAATGTAAAACTTGAAAATGAACAATCTTTATACATAGAAGTTGCTAAAGACCATTGACAAAAATCCTAACAATACTATAGCCATTCAATTTGTCTCTATTAGATAGAAATTTAATACACATAGACCCTTAGAAACAATACTGCTTCACCTTAAATACTTAAGTCTAAACAGAACATCCTGTGATAACCAATGAATGTAAATAGCATCTAAAAAACTCTGAACACACCCAAAAGTTAATTTTAAAAAATCCTGCCATCTCCCTCCTTATAGAGCTACATGTGTATACTGGCTAAAAGGCCATTTAAGTAGAGATTTATTTCATGAAGTGAAAGTATATATAAAAGGTGTAAGATGCTCAACAATGAATTATAATTGCTAAATAGAGCAAAAAGACTTAGAATTCCACTAGGATTCAACCTCCCCATCCTGTTTAACTGAAGTATTCTGCAGTTGGGAAAAAACAAGGTATGCCATGATCTTAAGTTATTAAACCTGAGTTAGTTTCCTCAAATATAAAATTAAGAATATATTTTCCTTGGGGTGCCTGGGTGGCTCAGTCGGTTAAGCATCCAACTTCAGCTCAGGTCATGATCTCGCGGTTTGTGGGTTCAAGGCCCACACTGGGCTCTGTGCTGACAGCTGGGAGCCGGGAGCCTGGAGCCTGCTTTGGAGAGAGGGAGGGAGAGAGGAAGGGAGGGAGAGAAGAAGGGAGGGAGAGAGGAAGGGAGGGAGAGAGGAAGGGAGGGAGAGAGGAAGGGAGGGAGAGAGGAAGAGAGGAAGGGAGGAAGGGAGGGAGAGAGGAAGGGAGGAAGGGAGGGAGAGAAGGAGAGAGGAAGGGAGGGAGAGAGGAAGGGAGGGAGAGAGGGAGGGAGGGAGGGAGGGAGGGAGAGAGGGAGGGAGAGAGGGAGGGAGGGAGGGAGGAAGGGAGGGAGGGAGGGAGAGAGGGAGGGAGGGAGGGAGAGAGAGAGGGGGGAGAGAGGGGGGAGGGAGGGGGGAGAGGGAGAGGGTGAGAGGGTGAGAGGGTGAGAGGGAGAGAGGGAGAGAGGGAGAGAGGGAGAGAGAGAGAGTCTGCCTGTCCCTCCCCCGCTTGTGCTCGGCTCTCTCAAAAATAAACAAAAAAGAAAGTATCTTCCTTGTACTATTGTGAAAATGATAAATCTTTAACAATTATGGGCATGGTACTGTGCCTGTCACAAAAAAGAGCTCTTACTAGCTAGCTATTAGTAATTATCAATATATTTCTAGATTAATTAACAAGGAACACTTTGCAAAAAAGGCCTTAGGAAGTTATGCAGTATTTAGGGTTTTTGTTGTAGAATGGTCCATTTTTACCACAACCTAGAAACAGTAGAGTAATTCAGGATATTTCTTGCAATAAAAATTTATTTGAAATATGGCTGTTTCCTCAAGAGACACACAAAGATGGTCATTTCAGAGAGATGGCTCACTTATAAAGTATGTATCACCACACTATTATGTAAATAAATATAACATGCAAGCCAGAGATTATAGGAAAGAAGCAAACTTTGTTTAACCAGGACATTATTCTCAATGCATAAGTGAATATTCTGGATACCAGTTGATAAATTGCATGGTGTATGAAAACTTACTTAGATTAAATGTAACTATCCACAAAGAATAACCAAAACTAAAACAACTAATTAGCTTAGGACAGACCCTTAGGATGGATACTAAGGCAGAATAAGCAGACAAAAAAGAGATACTGAGGCAGAGAAAACAGACAAAATACTGTATTTCAATGCTTTAACTTTTGAAGACCTTTCCTTGCTTATCTATCCATCTCATCCTTGATCATGCCTTCTACTTAGCCAATCTTTCTTGCCCCGTACTCATTCATACTTGTCTAAAGAAATGGCCTAGTCTTCCTACTGTCTCTAGTTCTTAACCTTCCTCAGCCATTCCCTTAAATCCACTGCAAATTTCCTATTCTGAAACTGTAGGATCACCAAATATCTGGAGCAAATGTGACATAATGTTTATCTTTGTTAATTCTGCATGTATATGTGTTGTTTGTGATAGCATCCTTTGTACATCTTTTCAAAAAAAGGATGGCTATTTTTACTTTATTAATACAGAACACATTTTAAAAATATGTAACTTAAGTTATAAAAGCACCACACTGTATATTCTTTATAGTATATAAATTATACCTCAATCAAGCTATTAAAAACAAAAAAAAAACCCACACACAATTCAACCCAGATCTACATACAGCACATTCCAAAAGAACTTCCCACAATGATGGAAATGTTCTTTATGCCATCTAATATGGGAGGCACGCATGGCTTCTGAGCACTTGAAATGTGGCTAGTGCAACTGAAACACACAGTTTTTAAAACTTATTTCATTTTAATTAAGTTAAATAACCATAGGAGGCTAGTGAACAGTACATAAATCTAGGATGTTACCAGTGTTATATCTACCCCTACTCACTTCTCTCTTAGATAATTGCAAATTTTGTTGTTAATGACTTAACAGTCAAATGCAATAAACGATTTCAAAAGCCTAACTAATCTCTACAATTCTTTTTTAGTCCTTCTAAAATATATTCTCCAAAATTACTACTATGCAAATTGAACTTCTCTGCTATATTCCTTTCTTAAAATGTTATTACCTTGATAGGGGTATATGGGTGGCTGTTGGTTAAGTGTCCGACTTCAACCCAGCCCAGGTCATGATCTCGTGGTTCGTGAGTTCCAGCCCCACGTCAGGCTCTGGGCTGACAGCTCAGGGCCTGGAGCCTGCATCAGATTCTGTCTCCCTCTCTTTCTGCCCCTCCCTCACTCATGCTCTGTCTCTCTCTCAAAAATAAATAAACATTAAAAAACTTTTTTTAAATGTTATTCCCTTGAGGGGCGCCTGGGTGGCTCAGTCGGTTGAGCGTCCGACTTCGGCTCAGGTCATGATCTCGCCGTATTATACCTGGGGATATGGGAATATGGGTATATCCCATATTAGATGGCATAAAGAACATGATCTCAGGTCTGTGAGTTCGAGTCCCGCGTCAGGCTCTGTGCTGACAGCTCAGAGCCTGGAGCCTGTTTCAGATTCTGTGTCTCCCTCTCTCTCTGCCCCTCCCCTGTTCACGCTCTGTCTCTGTCTCAAAAATAAATAAACGTTAAAAAAAAAAAATTAAATGTTATTCCCTTGATATTGCCATTCTTCTATTTAGTCTAACCCCTGGGTTCTTTCTTTCCTTTGCCCACCCATTTTGCCCTGGGAAAATTATTCTCCTCTGTCTTGTCCTCTCTCCCTCCCTCCCTCCCTCCCTCTCTCTCTCTCTATGTATGTGTGTGTGTGTGTGTATATATATATATATATATATAATATATATATATCCCCTCCTTAGATGAATTCATTTACTTGCATTATTTCAGCTATGACTAACACAGACATTTGGGAATCTACAGTTATATCCTGGACCTATGCTTTGAGCTTCAATAATATATCCAAATGCCTACTGAACTTCTTCACGGAGGTTTCACAAGTACCTCAGACTTAACATGTCAAATTGAATATATATCTCCACAGGCTTTCCCCTCCCCCCAAGAACAAAACCCGTAATTCTTTCTTATTCCCTCCCTCACCTGACAGCACAATCATCTATCCCTACCCTTTTATCTCCTTCATTTTTCCTCCAAATTGCCAATTCATCACTAAATCCTAGATATTTTATCTCCTAAATATTTAAAGATTATACTCCTCTACTTCCGCCCTCATTCAGGCCATAGAAATCTCATGCTCATACCCCTAACTAAACTCTACATATCCTTTGTACTCCTTAAGTCCACTCTCCACAATTACCACTAGGCAAATCTACCTAACTTCTTTGCTTAAAATTCTTTAGTTACTCTCCACTGCCTATACCTGAGTATTTGTGTGGGAGAGGTGTGTGAAGCATTCAAAGAGCATGTAAATATAAATATAATAATGATATCTAGAAATTCTTCAGCATGTTAAAGAGATGATCTATTGCATTTCTCAAAGTGACCTTAATCCACAATGACCTACCAGTCCAAGTAAGGAGAGTATCCACAAAGATATACCAGGTTATTTAGCTCAAAACTATTAGCCATTAAGATGATCTTGTCATTATTCCAAAGAAACTTTTACTTCTATTAAGAGAAAATGTACATATTAATAATGATTTGATTTACTAATTAGTTTTACCTCTCACTGTTTGGTTTATATATTAGTTTGTGTTTGATTAACATAAGACCATCCACCATGCACATACTGACAAAAAAAGACATCTGTCTCTGAGAAGCTGAACTTTGGCTACATAAAAGGCAATTATTTCTACAGAAATAATTAGTGTGGCTCTTCTTAACTAACCTGAATATGATGATTATATCAAGTAGATTTCTAAACACTCTTTCTTAAATTATTATTTTTTTAATGTTTATTTTTGAGAGAGAGACAGAGTGCAAGTGGGGGAGGAGCAGAGAGAGATGGAGACAACAGAATCCGAAGCAGGCTACAGGCTCTGAGGCTGTCAGCACAAAGCCCAACATGGGGCTCGAACTCATGGACCGCAGATTTCTTAAGAAAGCTTAAATTCATAGAGAAACTGTATTATTTGCTTGTGATGACAAACAGCTTAACTGAGGATTCTTTTCCAAAAATCATTAAACACATTCATTTAGTATAGCACACTTAATATGTCTATCTTGAAATGCTAAGATTCAAGTCGCAATACCAACAAGTAAATTCTTGGGGCACCTGGGTGGCTCAGTCAGTTAAGTAGCTGACTTCAGCTCAGGTCATGATCTCACGGTCTGTAGGTTCAAGCCCCGCGTCAGGCTCTGTGCTGGCAGCTCAGAGCCTGGAGCCTGCTTCTGATTCTGTGTCTCCCTCTCTCTCTGCCCCTCCCCCGTTCATGCTCTGTCTCTCTCTATGTCTCTCTGTCCCAAAAATAAATAAACGTTAAAAATAAAATAAAATAAAATAAAATAAAATAAAATAAAATAAAATAAAATAAAAAAAAAAAAAAGAAGAGCTTCTGGCAATTTCTCTTCAGTCTGAAAAGCTGCTCCCCTGTCTTAAGATTTAATACAATTCCTAAAGTAAGAGCCAAAAAGTTCTTAAAACCCAACTTTAACTAAGAAGTTTAAAATATTCAACCAATTTGTAATAAGCAATAACTTATGGCCTTTCAAATTGGATTTTTTAAAGCACCATCATCCTTTTATTGTCTGTAACACTTTACAGTTTTCAAGCACCTTCACATAGTTTTCCAGTTATCTTCAACAATCCAGTTAAATCATGTTACTAATAAGTCAGCATTACAGATTAAGTTCCTTACTCAGGTCAGATAACTGAATAACATAGAACCCAAATGTTCTGCCTTCGAAGTCTTTTCCATTATATGGTATTGTATTATACTACAGTAAACTCTCCAAATACAAGATTAGAGAATGAGCTGTGGACCAAAGAGAGGAAAGTATGGAGAAAACATCCCTGAGATCTACAACTATTTTTAACTTAGAAAAGAATATAGTATTTACTAAAGTATATTGAGAATGAACTTATACCTTCAAAGAGCTCAATGACTAGTGAAGTAAACAAAGAATATAAACAACTTCTAATCAATCTGAAGAATACTGTAAGAATGATCCCAAAAGGAAAAAGATCTTAGCAAATTCTGGAGGGCAGTAATTCAGAAAGGCTGGCATTTGAGAAAGTGACAGGTCATGAAATTACAAAGTAAGGCAGAAGACAGGTAAAGCTAAAGAATTTCAAAGCACTGATAACAACATGTTCAACCCCAAAGTTCCCCCTGTAAGAGTGACAGCCAACAGTAAAGAGTTTTGCTACATGATTTTTCAAATCAAACAAAATGTTCACGGATATCCTCAAAAAGCGTAAAGAGATGCTGTATCATCACAGTTAATACTTATGTGCCAGGTCCTCCCACAAATGTTTTACATTTATATTAATTCATTTAATTGTCACAACAACTCTATAAAGTAGGTACTCTTATTACACTCCATTTTATCGATAGGAAATTGGCCCAAAGTTGCCCAAGGTGACACAATCATTAGCTGAGTCAGGATTTGAATTCAAGCAGTTTTTTTTTTTTTTCCAGGCAGTTCTTATTTACTATATTATACTGCAGAAAAATAATGCCCTCTTCAAATCTAAATTCAGGCGGTGCATGCTAAGTCTCACATATTTCTGCCCACTACAGTGGTCCTGTTAAAAAAAGGAAAAAAAAGAAAAGAAAACCAAAAAAAATCCTCAAATAGGGGCACCTGGGTGGCTCTGTCAGTTAAGCGTCTGACTTGTGATTTTGGCTCAGGTCATGATGGACCTCAGTTCGTGAGATTGAGCCCTGCATGGGGTTCTGAGCAGGCAGTGCAGAAGCATGCTTGGAATTCCCTTTCTCTGCCCCTCCCCTGCTCACACACTCTCTCTCTCAAAATAAATAAACTTAAAAAAAAAAAAAACTCAAATAAAATGCAAGATGCTAAAAATAAAGAACTGATACAGCAAAACCTAATAACTATTAATGAATTTTTTCATGTTATACTAACATTTTCAGAAATTATAATTTGAGCATAACTACTCTTGCTACTTTTACAGCTTCATTTAAAAAATCTTAAATCTATATTAGAAAACCCAAATAACAGCTTTAGAATGATTTCTGAAAATGAGAGCCCAGTTTTAGTTGAATGTTTCCAAAGAGATTAAGTAGAATGACTTTCAAATGACCAGGATCATGCACTAAAACCTGAATGTCAAGAAATGAACTCAACCACCAGATAATAATAGAGTCCCCATCTGTTTGTTTGTTTTTTTAATGTTTATTTATTTTGAGAGAGAGACAGACAGAGTGTGAGCAGGGGAAGGGCAGAGAGAGAGAGAGACAGACACACAGAATTCGAAGCAGGCTCCAGGCTCCGAGCTGGCAGCACAGAGCCCCATGTGGGGGCTCGAACTCACAAGCTGTGAGATCATGACCTGAGCCAAAGTCAGCTGCTTAACTGACTGAGCCATCCAGGCGCCCCAGTCCCCATTTGTTTTTGACAAAAACAATCTTCCACTAGGAACAACTGTGATACTTAAGATGAGAAAAAAGGTAAATAACAGAAAAGGAAAACATTCAAACCCCAAAGATTAAGTAAGAAATATCACTGAAAAGTCAACCTAAATATAATTCTCAACACCTGTACCACAAAGGTTACTTCCTACAGCAATAAATTTACATACATTTTAAAGCGTATCTTACCTAACAAAATTATCTTGTCTTTAATTCTATTCTGTATTATTAGAAGGGAAAAAGGATTACTTCAAACAAGTTACCAATCATTCCTTAATTTGCATAACAGCTACATTTGTGTTATCTCAATTTTGTTTATACTCATCAGTTACTCTGAGGCTTTAAAACAAACAAAACTCCAAAGACTATTCCCTGAAATCTTGTTCCTGGGACTGAAAATTACTGCAGATTCTCATCCTGAAAAACACGGAATTTGGCACAAATGTAAAAAAGGGCAAAAAAAAAAAAAAAAAATCAATATTCAAGTGGAAGATTCAGTTCAATAGGTTATTTTAAGAACTAAAGCAAAGAAATAAGTTATGGTTTCTTAATCACAAACCACATCACATTTCTGCAGCATTGCTAAACTTTTCATAAAACATTAATAACACCTGTATCAACTATACTTCAGCTTAAAAAAAAAAAAAGAAAATTAAGTCCAAAAAAACCTCATCACATACTCATGATACTCATGATGAGACATAAGCCTTAATTTACCAAAAAAAAAAAAAAAAAAAAAAAAAGCCAGATAAAGCCAGCACTAAGTACACTGGAGCTTAACCAAGATTTATGATTTGACCTCCCCTTCCAAGTAGATCTGGAAACAATCTTATCAGAATATAAAGTGAATATATCAAGTTACCAAGCGAACTCTATTTAGAAGCAATTTGGGGAGAAAAGTACTTAAAGTAACCAAAATCATTCACAAATCTATGTATAAATACATTTTCTTTAAAAAAGTTATGCTACATTTCTTAAAAAAACCAAGATGTCTCTACAGAAAAGCAATAAACTCTGCAAAGTTGGGCAATAACATTTTCTGACCAAGGCAACAGAGTACTAAAATTAAGGCATGTTATTTGCCTAATAAAATCAAGTAAAGAAATCTGCAGCTTAAAAGATCAGTTATCAGCTAAGATCCTGTGGTATCAAAGTATTACCTAGTATTATTTATTAGGAATTGATACTTGCATACTGTGACTCTTAAAATTAGCTTGACAGAAACAAGTTTGATTTATATACCACATTCACCCATTCTCTATCCTAAAAAGCCTATTTGTACATTTAAATTGATAAAATCAATACTCTAAACCAAATCTGACAGCAACTTCCACACCAAAATACAACTGCTTCATTTGAGATGTACTAATTAGCCACCTACTAAACTACAAAAGCTTTAACATTTCCCAAATCATTAGATCCTAACCAGTTTAAATTTTATTCTTTACCAATCTATGCAAGTCATCTACCTGCTCCATGATTTCAGGCTATTTATCAAATAAGTAGCTGGGCAGAATAACCTAAGATTTCTTCCAATTTTAATACACTATTTAACAACTGAATACAGAATTTCTGTCTTCCTCCAGAAAAATATGTACGTTAGAAGTATACATTTAGTGAAAAAGGCTTTCCTTTCTTCCCAATGCTTTAGTAATTTAGTAATGCATTATTACTAATTTAGCATTTAGTAATAATGCTTTAACTTGTATCCAAAAACGAAAACTCAAAACTAACCTAATGAATAAGTTATTAGGTAAATGTACTGATCAAAAAACCAAAAATACTGTATAAAACATCCTGGGGCTAGAAAAATCATATTTTAAAAAACAAAATGAAAAATTGCATAAACAGAGTCAAATGACATAAGGAAGTTTCTAAACCAGGGTACCACTCAGTGAACTAGGATTTGGTTCTGCAGCCAAATCCTTAACTGATTTAAAAATAAGATGGTGATATTATATATAAGGATATCAGATATTCTTTAATTTGACCATGCCCATGTCTAGACAGAGAACAAAAATCCAAAAAGCCATGAGTTCAAAGAAAAACTGAGAGGACAAATTATGACATTAGGCAAATTGAGTTTTTTTCCACTGTATCATTAGTTCCAAGATAAACTATCAAAAGATTACCATTGATTAAGGAAAACACAATTATATTCTGAGAAGTCTTGAAGGTTAAATAATTGAAACTAACAAAATTAGTCCATAAAGTGATCAACGTTTACTTGGGTCCAGTCTTAAGAAAGTAAGGTAACTAATTAAAAAAAATATGTATCCAAAAGGTACCTATTCAAATATAAAACCATAACAGAAGAATAAAATCCAGGATCAACAGTAATAGGCACCCCTTGTACAAGAGAAAAGTGTCTGTATGTAGAGAATAAACGGAATTTTTGCCTGTAAACCAAAAGGAATCAGACTTAAGTTTCTGAGGATGATCAACAGGAATAAAGTCATAGTTTGACAAGATTTTTTTTTAAAGCTGCACCCTTTCCAATACAAATCACCATAAAACTGAGTTCCTTTTATTTCACAATGCCTTAGAAGTTCTACACCATTTATGTAAAACTTAAGAAATTATTATGTTCCTAAAGAAGTTGTCAGTTTTTAAGTTCACCTCCTTCCACATGTTAACTTCCCTTCACATTTGATATGGCCTTGGTCATTTGGAAAGTGACATTCAAAGGGTTAAGTATTAACATATTAGTTAATGGATAAAATAAACTTCTAGATTATTGTTATTTTCATATCCTATTTTGGTCCATTTTTTTGACAAGAAGAATATGGATAACAGGCATTTTCGTGTATAATGTATCTAACTTTTTCACTCAGTGGAACTCTGCTTCTTCCAATAACCTATGTTCACTTCCGGACGAGGAGAACATTCAAGCAAGCTGCTGTAGGTCAAGCAACAAGTTACCCAAACCTAGCTATTTAAACCTAGAATATATCTGTCAACCAGAATGACACACCATGATTTACCCCATGAAAACCTCTCTGAGAGGTTAAAAGCAAAGCACCGTGAGTCCTTTAGACTCTCGTAAAAGTTTGGCTTAAAAACCTTTCATAACAAGTTTAAAATAACAATAGTGACATTACAACTCTAAAAGCACTTCTATAATTGTACATGGGTTCTTGTACTGTTCACTGTATAGAGAACGGACTGAAGACATACTAGTTTTAATTAACACTGTCAGATAACTGCCAGCTACCAAAAGGCTTAAGCTTCATTCGGTGGAACAATATCAAACACTTACTGTACCTTTCTAGTCCCGAGGCATTTATTCAGAAGAAAATCTTTTTTATATAGTTTATACTAAATGCCTGTGCAATCACCAACTAGGATATATCCAAAGTAAGGTCATTCGTGAACAAGGTCGTTCTTATTTTAAAAGTACAGCCTGATGTCAGGGATGGAAACGCGCATGTAACACACCAGGAGCTCAACAGTGCAGAGCCTCTGATGAGATGGAAATGCACAAGGCAAGAAGACTCTGTACTTTCCTAATTCAGAAACTTTCCCACTAATTCCGAGTTTCCTGCCAGACACTAAAACAATAACAAGTAGGTAATGCATTTGTACTCAGATGATTTTCATCACTCCCTCTCCAGTATCAAATCTCTTTGGCTACCAATAATTCTTACCCTACGTCGGGTACCCTAGGTACATGCACAAATTCTAGTTTCTATCTCTTGCAAAGTTGGTACTCCTCGCCCCGCCCCGTCCCGCCCCCAGCCCCCGAGCGAACAGTTAGATAATGACTTGTAAAGGATGAATTCGATAAACTGGCTTAACCAAGCCAAATTTAGATCCAAACCACCGAAAGATAAAGAAGTGGGGCTATACCTGCAGTTCACACCAGGCGACCTCCACAGTAGTTTCAGTGTCGAGACCTTTGTAGACGGTCTTAAAGGAGCCTCGGCCAATCTCGATGTCGAATTTGAGAAAGCGGCCATCGTTGGACATTCCCACGGCCTTGGTCTCCAGCTCTTCGATGTCATCCTGTTGCTGGCTCCGTTCCTCCTGTGGTTCCTTGGCGCTGCCGCCGCCGCCGCCGCCGCTGCCACTTCTGGCCGACGGAGGCTCCTCTTTGCTCCCCACATGGTTGGGCTGGGAAACTTGGCGGTCTCTGCCGGTACTGCTGGGGGCGGTCGCGGCTACAGCGCCCGCGCCGGCTGGCTCCCCGGGGGCGGCAGCGGCGGGAGGCAGCTGAGCTACCTGGGCAGCGGCGGTGGCGGTCAAGGTCTCCTCGCGGTGGGGCTCCGGCGGGGTGCTCTGCGGAGCCGCCGTGGAGACGGCGGGCTGGGGGAGAGAAAGGGGAAGGCCGGGCAGTTCCAGCGCAGTGGCGTTGGAGTCGCAGATGACGCTGCGGCGGAAGAAGCGGTGCTCAGTGGTGGTAGTGGTGGCGGCCGCGCCACGGCTGTCCTTGTCCATAGTGTGGCGGCGACGCCGGTACTCCTCTGTCCGGCCAGTTCCGGCGTCGGGCCCCGCGCTGCCCAGTTTCTCCCCCACCGAGGAATCGGAGCTGGAGCCATTCTTGGGGGAAGGCGCCGGCGGCGAGAGGAACAAGGAGCTCGGAGTGCTGCTCTGCTTCTCTGAGGCGCCGCCAGACATGGTCGGTCCGCTGGAGCGAGGCGAGCGGGCTCGAACTCGTGAAGGAAGAGAAGGCGAGGGGCCGAGCCCGAGGAGCGGCGGCGGTGTGCGGGTCCGCTGCGACTGCTCCCGCCGCCGGCGGGTTCGGATCCACCTGGACGGCCGACTCCTCACTCAGCACTGACGAGCCGCCCCGAAGGAGACGCGGGCCCCTGGGCCCAGTTGCGGCGGCTGATACGGCTCACGAGGCGGGCTCGTCGGAGGGCGATCGAGGAGCTGAGCCACGGGGGTTAGCGCCTCACGGTCCGCATCCATCCTGCGGCGAGAGATGGCCGGGAAGGCTGGAGCAGCGGAGGCGCCGCAGTCATGAGGGGCAGGGCAAGGGGCCGGCACCAAGTCGAAGCGGATGCGGCGGATGCGGCGGCGGCTCCAGCTCCCCGCCGCCGCCGCCGCTTCCCGAGCTGGGCGGGCTAGGCCCCGGGGGCGGCGGCAACGCGAGGAACGGACGGGCGCGGACTCCCGAGCGGTGGCAGCCCCACAGCCGAAGAGAGTGGGAGGGGCAGAGGAAGGCGAGGGAGGGCCGGCCGGGGGCTCCCGGTCAATCGGTCGCCTCCTCCCACACGCGCCCCCAGCTAGGGGGACCAGTCTCACAGGGCGCCCATCAACCGGACGGGAAGGGCCGACGCCTCGAAGCCTCGGTGCCTGAGGAGCGGGCCCCCCCTTCCCCGAGGCCTCCCCGCCCGCCCCGGGCCTGGCAAACCCTCGTCTCCTCCCGGGCCGGTGCCGGGGGCTGACGGAGGGAGGGAACGGTGGGGAGGGGAGGGCCGCTCACCGCGGGGCCCGAGCTCCGCTGCTTCTCTGGGCCGAGAGTAGAGGAGACCGAGAGGACTGGGTGAAGGGGGTTAGGGAGAGGAAAGAGTAGTCACCCCCACCGGGCGCCTTCTGTCACCGAAGATGGGGGCGCAGAGTGGCCGAGTGTGAAGAGCCGCGTCCGCTGGGGAAACTCTCCGCGCTAAATGGCGCCGGGCGTCTGAAGCCTCCACACAGCCCGCTCGGACCCCGCCCCCCGCCGCCCGGGGCGCCCCACCCCCACCCTGCTCTCGGGGCTCTCGCGCAGGCGTGCTAGTACCGAGGCTCCCTGGGACTTGTAGTTTTGGCATTAGAAGGATGAAAGGGACTGAGGACGAGGGAGCCTACGACTCCCGTGATGCTCTGTGGTTGCTTTACCCTGATGCCTCATGGGAGTTGTAGTTTTCTTTGGAAACCGCCCCTTCTGGAAGGCTGATGGGAGCGTCTCGGTGGGTCGCTAAACCCCATCCTTAAGTCAACGCTAGCTAGGAAAATCATTATTTAGGGTTTAATTTGCGGGGAAGGGGAAGGAAGAAAAAAATGAAGAGGGAGGCAGGACGAGAGGAGAGACTTCCATCATGCTCCGTTGAGGCGAGAGAGAGCTAAGAGGTTGCCATGCAATGAAGGATGATCTGTTGTTCATCTTTAATGGAGAGAGCCGCAGTAGCGTTGACTGTAGGGGTGTGGGGATGGAGGAGGAAAGCAAAGCAAAGAGAACTAGAACCTGAGCTCAGAAAGCCGGAGGGGCTGAAGACTCCCTCTGTGGGGTCAAAGAAACTTTGTGAAGATTGTGCATGGGATTAATATTGGTTAAATGCGTTGGGGAAGGAGACGGGGAGTATTACCTCTTATCCTCTTCCCTTCCATAGCCATTAAGGCCACATTCTCAGTTCCAGCTCCAAGACAGATATTCTGATTCTCAAAGACGGGCTGCTCTCCTGAAAGCCAGGATTCATAGCGAATCCTTTGCTTTGCCAGAAAAATACTAACGGTGCGGTGGAGGGGAGAATCCGAGAAAAGATACAGATCTTTGCGTCTTTTACCACAAACTTGGGAGAGCTGAGTTGACTTTTGCCTATGTAGTCGGTTGAGCTTAATTTCCATCTTTCGTTTGCTTGGAGGCTTAGTAAAACAACATACCCTTTTTCTAGAGGTGCACGAATGTACATGTGTAACTTATTCCGCGGCTTTGGACATAGAGGAAATCTGGATCTATGTAGTTCACAGTAATGGAATGCTTTCCTTGAAAGCATCCTTAGGCTCTCTGGACCCCTTTGCTCCTAGCAACTACTCAAGATTGTACAGGTGATGAGCACCAGGGGGCACCAGACAGAGTGGGAAAAGCCAGACCCGTCAGATGGCAATTAAGAGTCTTAGCCCACCGGGTGAAAGCGGGAGGATCTTAAACGTACGCAACCGCAACATAGCGTACACAGGCTCCTGCCTCTCCGCAGGCTCCTGCCTCTCACCAGCGCCCACTATAGAGCGAACTCAGAAGCACACTTGCTAGCCAAGCACCGCATTTGGAATATGAGTAGTTTGAAAGCAACTTGACAAGATTCCTTAGCGCGAGTTTCCTAGGAAAGGCCCACAGGTTACCGGGATGAGCTCCATTTCATCGGATATGTAAAATAGTTACACTATTCTTCAATATTTTCTCAAAAAAGTACACTTTCAGGTTTACAAAAATTTGGTTTTAGCAACAAGGGTTGCTAGGTTTCATGAAGCTAACAAACTATGAACATTTTAAAATATAAATTCAGTGGGGGTAACTAGAGTACACACTGCATTGTACCCAAGACCCTTGACAATCACGCCTTATCAACATGTTTTTTCAACAACAAACAACTAAATTCATTGAAAGTAACTTAATTAACTTGAACTAAAGCCACCCTTGCCCACAAGACTGCTCCTACTTGTGTAACGTTAGCTTTACTCTGAGAACAGGTACAACTTTAAGTTGAATATAACCATACTGTGTACAATGGCATGTAGATTTAAAGGTTAAACTGTTTAGTGTGTATATTTTACTACAGACACTTACTTGCTGGGTTTTCTTTTTAATGCCTATCAACTTCTAATTAACAAGATATTTCTGTTACTCATTACTATAATATCCCTAATAGTACTTTCTCTTTCTCTGTCATTTCAATTATTAAGTAAAGAATTGTTCCCTCTATAATTCATATAAAACATCACGTGGCATAAATAGAGGTAGCAGAAAAAACTCAGGATACAATGGACACACTAAGCTCAGAGATTTTTAGCTCCTGACAGATGGGTCCATAAAAATAATACCAGTATTTTATTTTCTCTCACTATATTCTTCGTTCATTTTAGCTCTTGCTCATTTTCTCAAATTGAGTCATGTTTCTATTTCCCATCCATTTTATGTTTAGATGGTGCCTGCCATTTGTTACTAACTAGTAATGAAAGCCAGAGACAGCTTTGATTTCAACAGTGGCTAAACATACAAAATCTACCTTATTTTGTACGTGGCATATTTCATAGGGTAGCTTCTTGAGGTATAGGGGGGAAAAAACACCATCTTGAAAACATTTCTCTTTTTTTTCTCTCCTTCCTTTTCCATGCTCCGTTGTTTTGCCTATGGATATTTTTAATGTTACCTCCCTGTCATATGGAACCCAAGGAAGAAGGGAGAGTCAGGCAATTAAACAGTGAAGAATAGACTTTTTAAAACCGTTTTTTTATTATAAATGAAATAAGGGGGAAGGTGGAACTTGCCTTCTATCAAAGCATATTATAAAAGTATAGATTATGACATTGAGATAAGCATAGATAATAGAACAGAAAAGTTAATACAGAAACAATCTTATGTATATATGAGGAAGATGGCATTTCAAGTCAGTGGAGAAAGGTTAATAAACAGTGTTTGGACAACTAGTTATTTATTTGAAAAACAAATTAGTTTCAATGTCTGCCCCTACCCGTCACAAAATTACCATCCTCATAGTTAAGGGTTCCTGGGTGGCTCAGTTGGTTAAGTGTCCAACTCTTGATTTCAGCTCAAGTCACAATCTCATGGTATGTGGGCTTGAGCCCTGCAGTGGGCTATGCACTAACAAAATGGAGCCTGCTTGGGATTCTGTCTCTCCCTCTCTCTTGCCCCTCCCCCCACCTCTGTCTTTCAAAATAAATAAATAAACTTAAAAAAAAAAAAAAGAACTACCCAAGAGCCATAAAGAAAAATACTTGACTATTTTGAAATAGACAATTCTGTTCAGTAGAACACAATTAGCTGACAGAAAATTTTGAAACCTGTATAACAAAAGACTAATATTTAAAATATATAAATAACACCTATCACAAAGGATAGTACAATCCTATAGATAAAGGGAGAGGATATGAAAAGACAGTTGAGACAGGAGGAAATCCAAATGACAGATATAAGCTTAAAAACTTGATGAAACTCAATAACCAGGGAAGGGCAAATTAAAACAAGACATATACTTTTCCCTTATAAAATTGGCAAAATTTTTAAGTATTTATAATATCAAGTGTTGGCAAGGGTGTGGAGAAACTCACGTGCTACTAATGATAGCATAAATTAGAAAAACCTTTTTGGGGGGCACCTGAGTGGCTCAGTCCGTTAAGCATCCAACTTTGGCTCAGGTCATGATCTCACCATTTGTGAGTTCAAACCCCATGTCTGCTCTGTGCTGACAGCTCAAAACCTGGAGCCTGCTTCGGATTCTGTGTCTCCTCCTCTCTCTGCCCCTCCTCTGCTCATGCTCTGTCTCTCTTTGTTTCTCAATAAATAAACGTTAAAAAAAATTTTTTTTTTTAAATAGAAAAACCTTTCCTGTGGGTAATTTGTTAGTACTTACTGAAATGTACAACGTGGGGCGCCTGGGTGACTCAGTCAGTTAAGTGTCGGACTTGGGGCTCAGGTCATGATCTCACATTCTGTGGGTTCGAGCCCTGCATCAGGCTCTGTACTGTCAGCTCAGAGGCTTGAGCCTGCTTTGGATTTTGTGTCTCCTCTTTCTCTGTCCTTCCCCCACTCGCACTCTGTCTCTCTCTCACAAAAATAAACATTAAAAAAAAATGAAATGTACAATGTGCACAGCATTTGAGCTAGCAGTTTCCCTTCCTGGTAACTGCCTTCCAAAATCCTTGCATATATGCACTGACAAATATCTATAAGAAGATCCACTACAGCTTTGTCTGTAATAAGAAATTGAAACAATCTGCATATATGCTATAATAGTAAAACTATAGTATATCTAATTTTGGGAACATCATGCAACACTAGAAGAGAAGGAGGTTAATATATATGTAGTGGCATAAAAATAGTAAGTGAAAAACTCAAGTTGCTGAATAATATGTACTAGATCATATGTTGTGTTTTTTAAATCATGTTTCTATATGTATTTAAATGCACGGAGTAAAAATGTGAGCAGTACACTCCAAAATTAAAAGTGGGAGATTACTTCTGGGGAGTACTCTTATCTATATTGTTTGAATATCTTAATACATTCTCACTTATTGCATACAATTTGAAAAATACAATAGAATATGAAAGTAAAAATCCCCAGCAAACTCTACTAGTCTTTGAAATATCAGCTTTTGATGTTTAGGTATCTTTCTTTCCAGAGTGATAAAAAGATTTATAATTATGTTATAAGCATTTCCAATGTCATTAAATATTCTTCGGAAACATAATTTTTAATGGCTGCATAGGATTCCATCATACGACATTACCAAGTATAAGTGTATTATGTCATCTAGAAAGAACATAGGGGAAAATATTTAAAAATAGGAATTCCTATTGAGGTGCCTGGGTGCCTCAGTCGGCTAGGCGTCCGACTTCAGCTCAGGTCATGATCTCGCGGTTCGTGGGTTTGAGCCCCACGTCGGGCTCTGTGCTGACAGCTCAGAGCCTGGAGCCTGTTTTAGATTCTGTGTCTCCCTCTCTCTGCCCCTTTCCTGCTCGTACTCTGTCTCGGTCTCAAAAATAAATAAACATTAAAAAAAATTTTTTTAAATAGGAATCCCTATCATGTTCTAGGCCTTAACAAGCTCTCACAGGAAGAGATGTATCAGAATTACCTAGGAAGCTACTATAAAATACACCTGTTGGTGTGTTTTACCGCCACTACCCCACCCAACTCAGGTGTGTATTTGGTGAGAGAATCCATTGCAAGCAGACCTTCACTATAAGAAATGTTTTTTTTTTTTTTTTTAAGTCTTCAGGAAAAAGGGACACCTGGCTGGCTCAGTCAGAGGAGAGTGCAACTCTAGATCTCAGAATTGTGAGTTTGAGCCCCATGTTGAATGTAGAGATTAATAAAAAAATTAATACAAAAATAATAAAAGAAAAACTAAAGTCTTCAGGAAAACAAACATTAATGGGTGGGTTAGGAAGTTAGGATTTAAACAAGGAATGAGAAACATTGAAAAAATAAATGTGTTGGGAAACTGAAAAGACATTTTTTTAGTCACATCTCAATAGATTCAGAAAAATCATGCAACGAACCTCAACAAATATTAATTAAAAAAAAAAACTTCAGGTGACCATAAATAAAAGGGAACATTCTCAACATGATTAAGTACATCTACAAAAACAAAAACAAAAACAAAAACAAAAAACCTAGAGTAACATCATGCTTAGCGGTAAAAGAACAAATTCTAAGATGGCAGACAAGGTAAGAATATTCACTCTTGCCATTTTTCATAACATGGTACTGGCTATCCTATTGGATGCAATAAGAGAAGGAAAAAGATGAGTGACATACACGCTATAAAGAAAGAAGTAAAACTGCCTTTATTTATAGACCTCATGATGGTATATATAGGATATACTAAGGAAGCTAAAAAACAAACCCTATAGAACTAATAAGTGATTTAACAATGACACTGGATACAAAGTTAAGATACAAGAATTGATTGCATTTCTATATATAAGCAATGGACAATTTAAAATGTAAACATATATCATTTAGGGGCACCTGGGTGGCTCAGTTTGTTGGGCAGCCGACTCTTGATTTTGGCTCAGGTCATGATCTCATGGTGGTGAGATCAAGCCCCTGTGTTGGGCTCTGAGCTCGGTGTGGAGCCAGCTGGGGATATTCTCTTTCCCTCTCCCTCTGTCTCTCCCCTGCTAGCGCACATGTGCACTCTCTCTCAAGAAAAAAAAAAAAAATTCTTTTTAATTAAAAAAAATAAAAAATAAAATTTAAAAATATCATTTGGCTTTCAGATATCAGCAAGTTTACAGTGTTTGATCCCTTACAGAAACATCACTTTGAACAAATATCTACACATGAAAATACCTTCACAAGAGCTAAAGATTTCAGGTGGGTATTATAGCACTGGGTGGAGCAAAGAAATAAGGAAAGATGCATTGGGAGGGTAGGAAAGACAGTTTCACATTATTCCTGTCACTCCTTCCTCAAGACCAGGCAGTCCACTACAGAGAGATATATCCTCCCAGTGGGAGAAGAAGAGAGAAGCAAACACTCAACTTCACTGTAGACCCCACGACTAGGTCTACCTCAGAGACAGGTGGCCCCACCCTCCAGACCAGCTCCCCTGACTCCAGCCCCCAGACCTACCCCCAGTGCCAGACTGACCCCTGAGGTCCCAGGTTCCAGCAGAATCAGGGCCCAGGCCTGCCCTAGTAGACCTTGGTACTGGGCCAGCCCCACAGACCCACACACTATGATTGCCCCCATGAGATCAAGCTCCAGGCCCATGCCCCATGGACTCAGGCACCAGGCTGACCCCTTTGGACCCAAGCACCAATCTTGCCCAACTGCTGACCCAAGCACCAGATCTTCCTGACCAAGGATTCCAGCAGCAAGCCCACCCATGGACACCACCAGACAACCCACCTAGGATCTCTGGATGGGCCGATTTGTAAAAGGCTTTCCCTGCTGAAGCCAGCCTGCACTCCTTCAAAGGTACATACACCAATGTAAGGCAACAAGGATCACAAATAAGGAAACATGATACCACAAAAGTAAACTAATAAAGCTCCAATAATGGACCCTAAACAAAAGGAGATCTATGAACTGTCTGACAAAGAATTGAGAATAATCCTCTGTAAGAAATTCAGTGAACTACAAGAAAACACAAATAGGTAACTTAACAAAATTAGCGATTTCCTGGATATAATACCAAAAGCATAAGCACCAAAAGCAAAAATAAACAAGTGGGACTTAACATCAAACTAAAAAGCTTCTGCACAGCAAGGAAAACAAGTAGAAAAATGAAAAGGCAACATACAGAATGGAGAAAATACTTGCAAACCAGATAGCTGATAAAGGATTACTATCCCAAATATATAAGGAACTCCTACAATTCAGTAGCAAAATAAATAAATAAATAATAAATTTAATTTAATTAATTAAAAAGTGGGCAAAGGATCTGAATAGATATTTTTCAAAAGAAGACATCCAAATGGCACACAGATATATGAAAAGGTGACTAACATCACTAATCATCAGGGAAATGCTAGTCAAAACCTCAATGAGATAACACCTCACACATGTTAGGATGGCTATTATGAAAAAGACAAAACATAATGTGTTGGTGAGGAGATGTGAAGAAGAGAATCCTTCTACACTATTGGTGGGAATGTAATTTGGTGCAGCCGTTGTGAAAAATAGTATGGAGATTTCTTAAAAAATTAAAAGTAGAACCATATGATGTAGCAATCCCAATTTGGGAAAGGAAATGAAATCCAAAGGAAATAAAAATAGGATCTTGAAGAGATTTTTGCACTCCTATGTTCACTGCGGTGTTATTCACAATAGCCAAGATATGAAACAACCCAAATGTCCACTGACAAATGAATGGATACAGAAGATGTGGTATAAATATACAATGAAATATTATTAAACCATGAGAGAAAAGGAAATACCGCCATTTGTGACAACATAGATGAAACTTGAAAACATTATGATAAGTGAAAAAAGCCAGATAAAGACAAATATTGTATGATCTAAGTTACATGTGCAATCTAAAAAAGGAAAAAGAAAAAAAAGTCAAACTCATAAAATCAGAGAATAGTGGTGGTTACCAGGGGCAGGGCGGAGGTAACAGTGGGGAAATGAGGAGATGTTGGTCAAAGCGTACAAAGTTGCAGTTATGGGGGCGCCTGGGTGGCTCAGTCGGTTAAGCGGCTGACTTCAGCTCAGGTCACGATCTCGCGGTCCGTGAGTTCGAGCCCCGCTTCGGGCTCTGTGCTGACAGCTCAGAGCCTGGAGCCTGTTTCAGATTCTGTGTCTCCCTCTCTCTGACCCTTCCCCGTTCATGCTCTGTCTCTCCCTGTCTCAAAAATAAATAAACGTTAAAAAAAAAAAAATCAAAGTTGCAGTTATGTAGGATGATTTGGTCTAGGGAGCTAATGTATAGGCAGAATGACTATACTTAATAATACTGTATTGAACACTGGAAATGTGCTAAGAGAGTAGATTTTAGGTGCACTCATCACACACACAAAATGGTAATTATGTGAGGAGATGGTATATCCATTAGCTTGACCATACTCATCATTTCACTATGGATATGTATAATGGCTCATCATGTTGTACACCTTAGATATATACAACTTTTATTTTTTAAATGTAAATACAAAATTTTAAGTATCACTTAAGATAGAGTCAAAAAACATACCAAGAACATACCTAGGAAAACATTTAACAAACTATGTACAAGATTTAGGTATTAAAAGCTACAAAATATTGCTGAGAGAAATTAAAGACCTAAATAAATAGATCAGAACACTCAGTATTATTAAGATGTCAGTTCTCCCCAAACTGATGTATAGATTCACCACAACCTCAATCAAAATCCCAGCAATCTTTTTAAACATGGAAATTGACAAACTGGTTCTAAATTTATATGGAGATACAAAGAACCTGGTATAGCCAAAACAATTTGCAAAAAGAACACAGTTGAAATACTTATACTACCTGATTTCAAGACTTAACTATAAAGCTGCAGTCGTCAAGGCAGTGTGGTACAGACATAAAGATTAACAAATAATCACTGGACCAGAATAGAACATGCCAAGACACATAGACAATGGTGGTAAGGTAATTCAATAGGGAAAACAAATAACTTTACAACAAATAATGCTGGAACATTTGGATGGCCATATAGAAAAAAATAAACATTGATTCTTTTCTCATACTATGCACAAAAATAAACTCAAGATGGATCATATGCTTAAATATAAGAGTTAAGGCTCTAAAACTTCCAGAAGAAAACAGAAGAAAATCGTTGTGACCTTGGGTTAGGTAAAGAATTTTTAGGACATGAAAAGCACAAACTATAAAAGAAAAAAATTATTAAAGTGGACTTCATAAAAAAAAAAAAATCTGTTCTTTAAAAGAGAATGTTATAGGAGCGCCTGGGTGGCTCAGTCGGTTAAGCATCCAACTTCGGCTCAGGACATGATCTCATGGTTTGTAAGTTCAAGCCCCACATCGAGCTCTGAGCTGTCAGCACTGCATCAGATTCTGTGTCTCCCTCTCTCTCTGTGTCTCCCTCACTTGTGTTCTGTCTCTCTCTCAATAAATAAACATTTAAAATAAATAAGTAAGTAAATAAACAAATAAATAAATAAAAGAATGTTACAAAAATGAAAAGCCCGGAGACTGAGAGTAAATATTGTAAAAAAAGATATCTGGGAAAAGATTTGTAAACAGAATATGTGGAGAACTCTTACAATTCAACCTTAAGATAAACAGTGCAAAAAAAAAAAAAAAAGTATGCAAAAGATTGAACAGATACTTTACCAAAGAACATAAATGAATGACAAATAAGCATATGAAAAGACATACAACATCATTAGTAATTAAGGAAAATGAAATTGAAACCACTATGAAATAGTACCACATACTCATGAGAATGTCTAAATTAAAAAGACAGAGAATACCAAGTGTTGACAAGGATGTAGAACATCTGGTTCTCCTGTATATTGCTAAATGGAATGCAATGGTACAGCCAGTTTGGAAAATAGTTAGACTTTTTAATAAAGCTGAATATACACTTACCATATGATCCACAAATCCACTGCTAGGCATTTACCCAAAAGAAATGGAAACGTATGTCCACACAGACTTATATGAAAAATTTCAAAGCAATTTTATTCATGACAGCTCAAAAAGAACAACCAAATATCTATCAACAGGTAAATGGGTAAATAAATTGTGATATTTCCATTAAATGAAATGCTACTCAACAATAAAAGAAACAGGGGGCCTGGGCAGCTCAGTCAGTTAAGTGTCCAACTTTGGCTCAGGTCATGATCTTGCGGTTCTTGAGTTCAAGCTCTGCATCTGGCTCTGTGCTGACAGCTCAGAGCCTGGAGCCTGCTTCAGTTCTGTGTCTCCCTCTCTCTGCCCCTCCTTCACTTGCACTCTGTCTGTCTCTCTTTCTGTCTCAAAATAAATAAACATAATAAAAAAGAATTTTAAAAAATTAATTAATTAAAATAAAAAAGGATCTAGAGCCTCATTTGCTTTCCCTCTCCATTCCAGTTGGATTCACCCAGTCATCCAATTTGCCCTAACTCATCTTTAAACTCATTCCTCCTTTCCAAAATTTGATTTCTATTTTCACATTAATACAATGACAGTTTACTTCATAAAAAGACCATTTCTTTTAATAATTGTTTAATGTTTATTTAGTTTTGAGAGACAGAGAGAGAAGGAGAAAGAGAGAGAGCATGAGCAGGGGAGAGGCAGAGAGAGAGGGAGACACAATCTGAAGCAGCCTCCAGGTTCTGAGCTGTCAGCACAGATCCAACTCGGGGCTCAAACTCATGAACTTTGAGATTAGACCTGAGCCGAAGTCAGACGCTTAACCGACTGAGCCACCCAGGCACCCCCATTTCGAAGTCTATGCAAGCTAATAATCCCATTGCATTTTAATCACATGTAGAAAATATATAATTGGGCTGGATACTATCACTAGAGCATTCTTTTGAGGAGTTGCAGGGAAGACCAAAATGAACAACTAATGAGATTCTGTTTTTTGGTACAAGCTTTGTGTTAAAGGCTTTTAACTCTTAGAGGCTCTATAATCAGCCCAAATGAAATACTTCAGTAAACACATGTTAACTAGACTAATTGTGGTGATCATTCTGCAATATATACAAATATAGAATCACTATGTTATACATCTGAAACTAATATAATGTTGTATACCAATTACACCAGAAAGGAAAGGAAAGGAAAGGAAAGGAAAGGAAAGGAAAGGAAAGGAAAGGAAAAAAGAAAGGAAAGGAAAGGAAAGAAATAGTTCAGTAAGGAGGAGAGATGACCTGCTAGTCTGTGTTGTTTTGGTCACATTAAGGCTCTCAAACTAATATATTTTTTCCATGACCACTGAGAATAACAAGAGTTGACAATGGGGAAAAGGTGGGGAAGGAAATAAGTAGGAAATTGTGATAAATCGACATGAGAGCCAAGCTCCATTTGAAAGGTCAACAAATCCATTTAGATAGTATGATACCTTGTCAGCTTCTAACACACTATAGGCTTTGGGTATTTATTTAATATAAAATGGGATTTTTAAAAGACCTTCCCAGTCAGTTTTTATACATATTTTTTCAGGTAAAAAATAAAAGCACCAGGGACAATCAATGTTGTGTCAAAGTTTGACCTGCCTAGTCCTGACAACAGTCCACTCCACAGTTAAAATCCCTCATCAACAATAATCCTTAAACTTGCAGCTGGCTATTTATGTAACTCTTAATTTAACTGAAGCCAGCTGTCCTAATCCTCACATTTAATTTAGGATTAAATAGTTTTCTAAGTGGGGTGCATATCTGTGTTTTTAAAAGGTAATGACATGGGGCCCCTGGGTAGCTCAGTCGGTTGAGCACATGACCCTTGGTTTCAGCTCAGGTCATGATCTCACCATTCTTGAGTTCAAGCCCCATGTCAGGCTCTGTGCTGACAGCATGGAGCCTGCCTGGGATTCTCTCTCTGCCCCTCCCCAGCTTGCACATGTGCTCTCTCTTTCTCACTCTAAATAAATAAACTTAACAAAATTGTTTTTAAATAAATAAAAGGTGATGCAGTTCATGAGTTCCAGCCCTACCTTGGGCTCTGTGCTGACAGCTCAGAGCCTGGAGCCTGCTTTGCATTCTCCCTTTCTCTCTGCCCCTTCCCTGCTCACACTGTCTCTCTCTCTCTCTAAAAAAATAAGTGAACATTAAAAAAATTTTTTTAATTAAACATTAAAAAAAATTAAATAAATAAATAAAAAGTGTTGATGTAAAGGCATACCAAAACTGGTTATTTTACTGTAGTTTTAATTACTAGAGTGTGCTAATGGTCTTTAAGGGATTATTGTTCAGTACAGATCGATTTTAACAGCATTTTGTATTGTCTTTCAAACTGAAAGCTCTTCACATAGTCTTACTCTTCTTCCCATTTTCCCACAATCCTGCTGAGGAAGGAAGAAGAATGGGAGAAAGCAGACGGGGAAATTGCGAAAGCGAATTACAGACAGGGAAAAATAGAAAGGGAACAGTTTGGCCCTAGCCACCCAGCCAATGATTAAACTTGACTAGTAGGTGGTCTGATGTCACATTAGAACCTCCATGTAGACCAAGGCATTGGCTTTTACTGAATCTTAGCATTTTTCCCCCTCATATTTACTGATTAGAAAAACCTGTCTATCTTAAAGCATACTTTTCTGTGCAAATACCAAGTGCTAAGGGTGCTGTGTTCATTCTTTTTGACAGATATGTACTGTGGAAGCAGGGTAGAAATCATGAGAGAGGAGACTAAATTTGCATGTGAGTTCTCAGGAAAAAACAATCTGGGTTCAAATCCTGTCACTTAATGACTATTTAACTTGCACAAATTCCTTAACCTCCCTCAGCCTTCTTCCTTATCTATAAAAAATGGGGATACTAACAGTACCCACCTCATAGGTTTTTAGGTTAAATAAATAAGTAGATATAAACAAATTGAGAACAGTACCAGGCTGTTAGTAATTATTAATATATTATTTGCATAAATCTTCTCAGGAGTGCATGCTACTGCTGCAAAAAATGATAAATATGTATCAATCCTAAAACAATCTGAACTCTTTGTAATAATCCTCATTTCCTTTTCTTTTTTAAAAATACTTTATTTTTAAGTTCTCTCTACACCCAAGTTGGGGCTCCAACTCACGACCCGGAGATCACCAGTTGCATGCTATACTGGCTGAGACAGCCATGTGCCCCATCTCATTTCCTTTTCTTTGTTTAAATGTATATTTTATTTATTTCTGAGAGAGAGAGACAGAGACAGAGACAGAACAGGAGTGGGGGAGGGGCAGAAAGAGAGACACATGCACAATCTGAAGCAGGCTCCAGGCTCGGAGCTGTCAGCACATAGCCAGACGCTTGGCTCAAACTCATGAACAGCGAGATCATGACCTGAGTCAAAGCCCGACACTTAACCGACCGAGCCACCCAGGAGCCCTTCATTTTCTTTTCTGATAAAAGTACAACCCTGGTAAATTAAAAAAAAAAAAAAAAAGTAAGCTATAGTGTCATTTTCTTTTTATCAAGGCTTAGTACAAAATCCCTTAGGTCATTTTTTATTTTAAAAAAATTTTTATTTTTGGGAAAGAGAGAGAGAGAGAGACAGGGCGTGAGTGGGGGAGGGGCAGAGAGAGAGGGAGACAACAGAATCTGAAGCAGGCTCCAGGCTCCACCCTGTCAGCACAGAGCCTGACTCGGGGCTTGAACTCACAAACCGTGAGATCATGACCTGACTGAAGTCAGATGCTTAATGGACTGAACCACCCAGGTGTCCCCCTTAGGTCATTTTTATGGGCAGATGGAGAAATGTGAGCTGAAAGGTGTCAAAAAATATAGCTAATATACTGAAAGGAGTTCTTCAGGAATATGCCACACAACTCTGTCCTTTGCCTGTGCTATTCAACAATTTGTCTTTTGCAAACACTACAAGAAACACGAACTAAATTTTCAGATGACATGAAGCTTGGAGAGATTGCTAATTAATACTGTGAGTATCAAACCAATATTTTAAAAGATCTCAACAAGCCAAATGATCAAAATAAAATTTTACAGAGATATGTATAAAAGATCTAAACTTACATTTAAGGGGCACCTGGGTGGCTCAGTCGGTTAAGTGTCTGACTTCAGCTCAGGTCATGTTTGAGCCCTATGTCAGTCTCCATGCTGACAGGGTGGAGCCTGAAGCCCGCTTCGAATTCTGTCTCTCTCTCTCTCTCTCTGCCCCTCCCCCGCTCATGGGCACGCATGTGCTCGCGCTCTCTCTCTCTCTCTCTCTCAAAAATAAACATTTTAAAAAATTTAAGAAAAACCTTACATTTAAATAATGATCTGTAGGGGCGCCTGGGTGGCTCAGTCAGTTAAGCATCGGACTTTGGCTCAGGTCATGATCTCACTGCTCTTGAGTTCGAGCCCAGCCGTTGGCCTCTGTGCTGACAGCTGGGAGCCTGGAGCCTGCTTTGGATTCTGTGTCTCCTCTCTCTGCCCCTCTCCCACTTGTGCTCTGTCTCTCTCTATCAAAAATGAGCAAATGTAAAAAATAACAAATTAAATAATGATCTATACAAGTAATCTTTGGAGATATTTTATTAACAACAACAGAAAAGGGAAGAAAAAGAAGGAGGGAAGGAGGGAGGGAAGAAATACACTATTTGCCAAAACTGACAAGCTAAATATTCAAATGAACAAACATGGGATAAAAACCTTTGACTTTATCAAATATTCAATTAAGGAAAGTGATAGACCTGTTATACTCCATAAATACCATTTAATAACTGAGGTCTACAGATGTGGGTTTTAGACAATTCTCAAACTCCCAGAATAGCCTATGCAATGATGAGTTTTTTGTCTACATTCTTTTAAAGGAGAGCATGCATAGTTTTCACTGGACTCCCAAAGGTGTGTCTTTGATTTCTCCCCCATCAAAGAAAAAGAGCTTAAGAACCACTAATCTGTAATATGGTGTTCAGTTCTGAACACTATTTTTATTTATTTATTTTTTTAATGTTTATTTTTGACAGAGAGAGAGAGAGAGAGAGAGAGAGAGAGAGAGACATGAGCGGGGGAGGGGCAGAGAGAGAGAGACATGCACAATCTGAAGCAGGCTCCAGGCTCTGAGCTGTCAGCACAGAGCCCTACTTGGGGCTCAAACTCACAGAGTACGAGATCATGACCTGAGCCGAAGTCGGATGCTCAACCGACTGAGCCACCCAGGTGCTCCTTGAGCACTATTTTTAAAGAAGAAATTGATCAAATAAGTCCCAGTTAATAGAGCCCAGGATGGCAAAAGTCTTGGAAATCATTACGTCCTATAGAAACAGTGAAAACCTGAGAAACAGCATGGATAAGAGAATTTGGGGGAGACATGGTAACATTCTTTAAATGTCTGAAGGACTTGTGTGTAAAATGGATTAGATTTATTCTGTGTGACTCCAAAGGGCAGAAGGGTAAAAGTTACTAGGAGACAGATTTCAGCTTAATATAAGCAAGAATTTGGTAATGATTAAAGCTGCCCTAAATTAGAATCAACTGTCCTGTGAGCCAGCGAACTCCTTGTTACAGCAAATGTTCAAGCAGAAGCTGGATGACTGATCTTCAGTGATATTGAAGGGAATTTCCACATTGGAGAGTAGGACTCTTTCAACTCAAAGATTCTTTCATTCCCTGATCCTTGTCAACATTAGACAAATTCCCTAGCACCTCTCTCCACCATCCCAAAATAAAAAGGAAAAGTGTTTATATCTACATTGTGTTTTTGGATTATATTTAGTGTAGCATATAAAATAATACCTTCCTAGAGACAAAAAAAAATGTCTTCAATAGAATCATAAAACAAGGTCCTAGAAGAAGCTAGAAGAGCCCTTAGAGATAATCTAGTCCTATTTCCCACTCCACCCCCCATTTTAAAAAGAGATAAACTATGGCCTAAGGAAACTAAATTATTTGCTGTATGATTCTGACATTCTTCTACTAGCCAGGCATGTTAAACCTACAATATTCCTTTGAAACTGGCTAATGCTTGTTGAATACAGAAGTCTCCCCAGTCCCAACATAGAATTAATTTTCCTGATGATAAAAATTTGTTATAAAAACATAGTATTGTATACCAATTCCTTTTAATAATTCAGGTTCAAACTAGACTGTGGATTATTCAGACCTTTTTCTTCTCTTGACTTGCCTTTTAGGCTACTTACATATATGATAAAGAAGACAAAAGGATAAAGGAGCTTAGGGAAAAAATTATGGGAAGGATGCTGGGATAAAAATTACTATCTAAAACTTGAAGTTTGGATTACCTTTGGATTTTATTTTTCCATGTTATGCCTTCTCCTATTATCAGTTAACCCACAACGGTACATCACATATTTGTTGAGAACCTGCTATGTGCAAGGCATTGTGATCATTCAAATAGCCATTAAAGGGATTATAAAAACTATGCTATGCCTCCACCATATTTGCATGAAGCTTAAGAGAGCCTTGAAGGAGGTTAATGTTATGGTAAAAATATCTTTTTTTTTTTACTGCCAGCATGAAGTGGAAATAAACCGGTAGCTGGGTTCAACTGTTTGTATAACACATACTGAGGATAAAACTAGCTCCATTTGGGGGCCACAGCTGTGTGGCTCAGTAGGTTGAGTGTCTGACTCTTGATTTTGGTTCAGGTCATGATCTCATAGTTGTGAGATCAAGCCCTACATCAGGCCCTGCTCTGATTCCTGCTTAAGATTCTCTTTCTCCCTCTCTCTCTGCTCCTCTCCCACTCGCTTTCTCTCTCTCTCTGTCTAAAAAAATTAAAAATAAATAAAATTATATTAAAACTTTATTTATTTATTTTGAGAGAGAGAGAGATACAGCGTGAATGGGGGGAGGGGCAGAGAGAGCGAGAGAAAGAATTCCAAGCAGGTTCCGCTCTGCCAGCACAGAGCCTGACATGGGGCTCAAAGCCATGAAGCCATGAGATCATGACCTGAGCCGAAACCAAGTTAAACACTTAGCCTACTGAGCCACCCAGGTGCCCCCCAGGAAATAAAATTATATAAAAAAAAAAACTAGCTCTGTTAATTCTAAATACCCAATAGGTGATTGAGAGATTAGTAAACTTCAAAACTATGTGTAAAATACTGGTGAAAGACCAGGATGAATTTAGCAAGATGCTTAATTAGAAAACATAAACGTAATGCAAACCCATAGCTAACATCATAGTTAACGGTGACAGACTGACTGCTTTCCTTTAAGATTTGGAACAAAACAAAAATGTCTGCTCTTGCCAGTTTTTTTAAACATTGTATTAGAGGTCCAAGCCAGGGCAATTAAACTAGAATGGATGGGAAAGGAAAACCATGTTTATTTGTAGATGACATCGTCTTATATATTAAAAAACTCCTAAGGAATCTACTAAAAAACTATTAGAACTAATATCAAGTTTAGCAAATTTAAAGATACAAGATCAATATAGAAAAAACGTTTTAAAAGACTGTCTATTATTGCATTCTCCTCCTAGAATTGTCCTGGTCAGAGTTCAGGTCAAGTTACAAACTGGTCCTCAATCCAAGAATTGTGATACCATTTTAGAAAGTTAAACCTTGGTTAGAGCTAAAATCATTTTGGGTTATCTGCCCTTGACTTTATAGATACCTCATTCTGAGTGGATGCAGAAGGAAAGGAGAGTCTAAATGAAACTCTGGCCTACTTCTAAATAATGTCTAGGCTGAAGGAAATGTCATGGTCTACTCTTCCTACAGACAGGAAGCTCTGATTGTGACATTACTGTTTCCTTTCTGGTCTTTCTTTTGGCTAGAGGAGAAAAAGTGAAAAGTAATTTTGAATAATCGTTGGTTCATATTACCTCCCTCTTGGTTATTGTTTTTGTTTTTTGCTTTCCCATTATTAGGGCAGTAGCCCTAGGCTTATCTTGGATGGGCATGAGGTGGGCTTGGTCCAACAGGTACCCTGAGGGGATAAACTAACTCCTTTTTTTTCTGGGGCATGAATGCTCCCTACCATATAGTTAATAGTGGTTAGGAACTCTCTTTCTCTACCTATCCTCTCTCTAACAGCAGAATTCCTATCCTTCCTTCCTCCTTCAATTAGGTATATTGATCACCCTGCAATTCTATTATATATCTGAGTGTGTGTGGGGGGGGGGGGGGGGAAGGGATTTTTACACATTTTTGTGGTTTGTGGCTTTCTCTTCCATACCTTATTTCCCACCACCACACGTCTGGGGGCCATTGCCTGGCATTATCACATTCTGGGATCACTGGGGAACTGTATCGAAGCTCACCGCTGTCCTTTGTTTTGGAGATTATTATTTTTGCATAATTAGTCCAACCTATACAGATTGCTACTCATTGTTTTGGAGATTATTGTTTTTGCATAATTAGTCCAACCTATACAGATTGCTACTCACTATGTATTCCCCTTGCCCCTAGGGCTGCTGGTGTAAATAAACTGCGACTCCTCATTGTTAAACAGTACTAATAAAAATTTTAAATGACTTTATTTTTTATTTCAGGTTTTTATTTAAACTCCAGCTAGTTAATGGGGCACCTGGGTGGCTCAGTCAGTTAAGCATCCGACTTCGCCTCAGGACATGATCTCATGGTTCCTGGGTTCAAGTCCTGCCTCGGGCTCTGTGCTGACAGCTCGGAGCCTGGAGCCTGCTTCGGATTCTGTGTCTCTCTCTCTGTCCCTCCCCTGCTTGTTCTTTGTCTCTCTCTGTCTCTCAAAAATAAATAAACATTAAAAAAAATTTTTTTTAACTCCACTTAGTTAACATGTAGTGTAATGTTAGTTTCAGGAGTAGAATTTAGTGATTCATCGCTTACGTACAACACCCAGTGCTCCTCATAACTAGTGCCCTCCTTAATACCCACCACCCACTTAACCCATCCCCTTGGCCACTTCCCCTCCAGCAACCCTCAGTCTGATCTCTATAGTTAAAAGTCTGTTTTATTGTTTGCCTCTTTCTTCCACATTGGGCTCACTGTTGTCAGGGCAGAGCCCACTTTAGATCCTCTGTCCCCCTCTGTCTGTGCCCCTCCCTTGATCATGCTCTCTTTCTCCCCAAAATAAATAAACATTAAAAAATAAATAAATAACATGATTTTAAAAAAGAAAAAGAAATCAATATAGAAAAATCAATTGTATTTCTGTAAGTAACAATGAAGAAACAAAAAATGAAATTTAGAAAACAATTCCATTTACAACAGCATCAAAAAGAATAAGATAGGGGCGCCTGGGTGGCGCAGTCGGTTAAGCGTCCGACTTCAGCCAGGCCACGATCTCGCGGTCTGTGAGTTCGAGCCCCGCGTCAGGCTCTGGGCTGATGGCTCGGAGCCTGGAGCCTGTTTCCGATTCTGTGTCTCCCTCTCTCTCTGCCCCTCCCCCGTTCATGCTCTGTCTCTCTCTGTCCCAAAAATAAAATAAAAAACGTTGAAAAAAAAAATTAAAAAGAATAAGATAATTAGGAATAAATTTAGCAAAAAAAAGTATAAAACTTATACACTAAAAATTATAAAACACTGTGAAAAAAAATCAAGGAAGACCTAAATAAATAAAAAGACATCCCATGTTCATTGATTGAAAGACTTAATATTGTTAAGATGCAATACTTTCCAATTAAACTACAGGTTCACCATCATCCTTATCAAAATCTCAGCTGGCTCCTTTGCAAAAATTGAAAGCTGATCTTAAAATTTGTATGGAATCTCAAGGGAATAGCCAACAATCTTGAAGAACAAAGTTAAAGCACTCACACTTCCTGATTTCAAAAATATACTACAGCTACAGTAATCCACATAGGGTGGAACTGGCATATAAATAAAAACATAGATCAGAGGAATAGAATCGAAAGTCCAAGAAATAATCCCTTACATTTATGATTAGTTGATTTTCAACAAGAATGCCAAGACCACTCAGCAGGAAAGAACAATCTTTTCAACAAATGGTGCTGGAGCAATTGGATAGCCACAGGCAAAAAAATGAAATTGAATATCTACTTCACACCACCCACAAAAATTAACTCAAATGGACCATAGACCCAAAAGGAAGAGTTAAATCTATAAAACACTTAAAAGAAAACATAAGACTGAATCTTTGTGTTACTTTTAGTTAGGCAATGGTTTCTTAGATATGACAGGAAAAGCACAAGGAACAACAACCAAAAATAGGTATATTGGACTTCACTGTTGGTAGAAATGTAAAGTAATGTGACTGCTTTGGAAAACTGTCACTTCTTCAAAAAGTTACACAAAGGGTTATGATGCAATTCCCACAATTCCAGGTACAATTAGGCAATTTCCACATATGATAAATGGAGATCAGAAGGATAAAGAAGTATAAAAATTCTACTTCAAGGTATATAGTTAAGAGAAATAAAACATATGTCCACTTAAAAACTTACACATGAATATTCACAGCACCATTATTCACAACAGCCAACAAGTAGAAACAATCTCAATGTCTATCAACTAATGAATGGCGTAATGAAATGTGGTCTATCCATACAATGAATATTATTCAGGCATAAAAAAGGATGAAGCACTAATACCTGCTACAACAAGCATGAACTCTGAAAACATTGTGGATAATCTACCATTAATTACACTCAGTATAGTAATCATCTCATACGTTATAGCTTTCATTTCTAAAAGTTCAATTTGGGTATTTATTTATTTATTTATTTAGTATCTTATTCCTCTTTTTTTTTCCAACATGATACTTAATTTTATTTTTTTTTAATTTATGTCCAAATTAGTTAACATATAGTGCAACGATGATTTCAGGAGTAGATTCCTTAATGCCTCTTACCCATTTAGCCCATCCCCCCACCCACACCCCCTCTAGTAACCCTCTGTGTATATATATATATATATATATATATATATATATATATACCCTCTCTATATATATAGTATATATATATACTATATATAGTAACCCTCTGTATGTATGTATATATATATATATATATATATATATATATATATATATATATACCACATCTTCTTTATCCATTCATCCATCGATGGACATTTGGGCTCTTTCCATATTTTGGCTATTGTTGATAGTGCTGCTATAAACTATAAAATGGGGGTGCATGTGTCCCTTTGAAACAGCACACCTGTATCCCTTGGATAAATGCCTAGTAGTGCAATTGCTGGGTCATAGGGTAGTTCTATTTTTAATTTTTTGAGGAACCTCCATACTGTTTTCCAGAGTGGCTGCATCAGCTTGCTTCCCATCAATTTGGGTTTTTAAAAATATCTTCCATGGGGTGCCTAGGTGGCTCAGTCGGTTAAGTGTCCGACTCTTGATTTTGCTCAGGTCATGATCTTATGGTTCATGGGTTTGAGCCCCTGGTTGAGCTCTGTGCTGACAGTGTGGACCCTGCTTGGGATTCTCTCTCTCATCCTCTCTCTGTGCCCCTCCCCCCCTTACACAAGCTCTTTCTTTCTCTCTCTCTCTCTCTCTCTAAATAAATAAACTTAAAAAAATACATCTTTCATGTCTCTACTTGACATATCTAATCTTTCCTCTAGACTTTCAAACCTATAGAATTATAATAACTATTTTAATGTTCTTGCCTGATAATTCTAATATCTGCATCACTTCTGGGTCAGGTTGATTAATTACTTTCCTCATTATGGTTCATATTTTCCTGCTTCTTTGTATGCCCAGTCATATTTTATTAATGCCATTCTTTGTGAATGCTGGATATTTTTGTAGTTCCATAAATATTCTTTTTTTATGTTTTATTTATTTTTGAGAGAGAGAGACAGAATGCAAGTGGAGGAGGGGCAGAGAGAGGGAGACACACAATCTGAGCTGTCAGCAGAGAGCCCGACATGGGGCTCAAACTCATGAATCTTGAGATCATGACCTGAGCCGAAGTCTAACACTTAACTGACTAAGCCACCTAGGCTCCCCTATATTCTTAAATTTGTTCTGGAACACAGTTTTTTAGAAACAGTTTGATCTTTTCAAGTCTTGCTTTTAAAATTTGTTAGGCAGGCCCAGAGCAACATTTAGCCTAGGGCCAATTTTGCTCTATGACTGAGGTAAGATCCTTCTGAGTACTTTACTTAATGCCTTGTGAATTATGAGCTTGCCAGTCTGGCTGGTGGGAACAGGCACTATTCTGGTCCCAATGAGTTCTAGTTACTGTTCCCACAATACTTTCAAGTGGTTCTTTTCTTTAACAGTTTCCTCACATTCATGTGTTGGGGAGTATTCTGCTGCATACTTGAAAGGGACCCTCTGAAGATCTCTAGAGTTTTGTTGTTGTTGTTGTTGTTGTTGTTGTTGTTAGTCATTTTTCTCTGTGTACATTGCTGTCTCCTTACTAGTATTCTACATTGCAAACTTGACCTGTCTTGATATCCCTGGACTCTCTGCTCCAACTCCTCACCCCAGGGAATCTGCCAGACTCTCCCTAGATTCCACCTTTCCATGCCACCATCTGGAAATTTGCTCAAGGCAGTAAGCTGGGCAAACATAGGGCTTACCTCATTTGTTTCCCATCTCTCGGGGATCATTGTTCTTCATGGCCTGATATTCAATGTCTTGAAAATAATTATTTTAAAAAATATCTTTTGTAATATTTTAGTTGTTTTGGGTGAGAGGGTAAGTTTGGTCCCTGTTTTCCATCTTCATAGGAAGTCCACAGTCATGCTAATTTAACAAAAATGTAGCATTAATTTACTCACGTAATACAACCACAGAAACGAAGAATGTAGACTAGCCTTAGGGTTAACTGGATCTACTGACTCAAATTACACCAGAATACTTTCTCTTTCTGTCTCTCTCCTTCTTTCAATGTCATTTCTACTTCTGTATATGGCCACGTTCTAGTACAGAACATTGTCATTGTCAGTTCTGAAGCTAACCCTGACAGCCAGAATGCCAAGGACAAAGAGAAAACTCCTTTTCCATCTCCAACTTGGATAATTCTGTGGAAGGAGTGGCTTGACTTGGTTGCATCCTATGTCTATGTACCAAATACTAAGCCCTGGAGGGTACATTATAAAGAATGACCCAACAAACAACAAAAAATATGTGTCATCTACCTTACCATTGTATACATAGGTTTGAGCATTTCAAATAATTAAAAAAAATTTTTTTTTAGTTTATTTATTTGTGTGTGAGAGAGAGAGAGTGTGTGTGTGTGTGTGTGTGTGTGTGTGCATGTGCACACACACACACACACACACGAAAGCAGAGAGGGGCAGAGAGAGAGGGGAGAGAGACAGAGAATCCCAAGCAGGTTCCACACTGTCAGCTAGGAGTCCAACGTGAGGCTTGATCTCATGAACCATGAGATCATGATCTGAGCCCAAACCAAGATTTGGATGGTTAACCAACTGAGCCATCCAGGCACCCCTCAAAGAATTTTCATAGAACAACTTCCTAGAAATTGCTGTGTCAAAGGTTTAGACAAAGCTTTTTCCATATTGTCAACTTTCCCACCAAAAATTTATACCTCTCTACCCTCCCATCAACAGTTATTATTTTTCGTTGTTGCAAAGCTGACAGGCAAAGATGATATTTCACTGTTATTTAATTTGCAGTTATTTGTTTAGTCCTGAAGTCAAACATTTTTTAACATTCATTCATGCAGTGGATAGTTACTGAGTACCATGTGACAGGTACTATTCTAGACACTAAATGTCTATTATTTATTAGCCTTCTGGGTTGTTATTGTTTTGTGACTTGCTTACACTTTGGTCATTTTTCTACTGAGGCATTTTTTATTGATCTGTAAGAACTTCTTACATACTAATGATATCGATTCTGTCACATATATAACAATATTTTAAAATTTAAGTCATCTGTCTTTAATTTTGTTTTTTTTTAATTTTTTTAATGTTTAATTTTGAGAGAAAGAGACAGAGTGTGAGCAGGGGAGGGGCAGAGAGAGAGGGAGACACAGAACCTGAAGCAGGCTCCAGGCTCTGAGCTGTCAGCACAGAGCCTGATGTGGGGCTCGAACTCATGAACTGCAAGATCATGACCTGAGCTGAAGTTGGATGTTTAACCAATTGAGCCACACAGGTGCCCCTTTAATTTTGTTTTTGACAATTTTTTGATGTACAACTTTTTAATATGTTTGTGTCACATCCTTTTTGGTTTCTGTCTTTGGTGTTGACACAGTCTTTTACTTTGTTAGCTGGTTACATCTGGCATGTTAGCCAGTTTCTGTTCAAGATTCACCAAATCATATGTAATAATGAGCTTTTGGTACAGATCTCCTCTAGAGCTTAATCTTAGCATGCTTTGTATAAGGCTCCTGGGGCTGCAGTCAGGAATTCAAAACATGGTTTCTCCCAAAAGGCTAATTAAGAAAGGGAATACATCTGCTGTATTCACCAAGTTCATTACAGACTTGGGTAATGAAACAATGTTCTGGCTGATGATTTTCTCTGATTATTAATTTAGAAAAATTTATAAACAATGATATTAATAAGTCAAGTAACAATACATTCATTTTTCATCGAGAACCTTTTAAATTTTGGTTTGCTCTGATCTGATAGCTAACTTATTTCCTGGTAGTTCCAGGAGAAAAGTAGAACAATTTCATCCACAAATATAGATTTTCAAGGGCTGCTTCTCTTGTAAAGACTCATTTATCTGAAACAAAGATCCTTCTACTTTTAATCAAATAACCTACATACTCATTAATAATAATAGTTGGAACATGAAGACCATAGCTTCCTGGCTGTGTTAGAAGGGGCCAGCTGGGGTGTACTGGCAGTTTTCTAGCCCCAAATATAATTTTTTGTAACCTATAAAACACACAAAACTTTAGGCAAAAGTGGAGTCTCACTGAACTTTCTGCAATGATGAAATGTTTTATATCTATGCTGCTCAAATGGTAACCATTAGCTATGCGTGTGGCTATTGAGCTCTTGAAATGTGACTAGTAAGTCTGAGAAACTAAATTTTAAAATTTTTATTAAATTTTGATTAATTTATTTTTTAAATATTTATTTATGTATATATGCACATAAATACATACATATATATCACATCTTTCTTTTTAGCCACATCATATATATCAATTAAAAAAAAAAGATGTGGTATATATAAAAGAGATGCAGTATCACACACACACACACACACACACACACACACACACATACACACACATATTAATCACATCTTCTTTATCCTTTCATGTATCAATGAACATTTAGGTTATTTCCATATCTTGACCATGGTAAATAATGCTACAGTGAACACAGGGGTTCATATACCTTTTCAAATTAATGTTTTCATTTTCTTTGAATAAATATCCAGAAGTGGAATTGCTGAATCATATGGTAGTTCTATTTTTCATTTTTTGAGGAATCTCCATACTGTTTTAGATAGTGGCTGCAGCAATTTACATTCTCACCAATAGTGCACAAAGGCTCCCTTTCCTCCACATCCTTGCCAACACTTGTTATTTCTTGTCTTTTGACAATAGCCATTCTGATGGTGGGAGGTGATATCTCACCGTGGTTTTGGTTTGCCTTTTCCTGATGATTAGTAATGTTGAGCACCTTTTCATGTGCCTGTTGGTCTTCTATATGTCTTCTTTGGAAAAATGTTTATTCAGATACTCTGCCCATTTTCTAAATTAAATTGTCTGTTCCTTTGTTATTGAATGTATGAGTTCTTTACACATTTTGGATATTAACTCCTTAATGGATATAGGATTTCCAAATATGCACTCTCATTCTGTAGGTGGCCTTTTCAATTGGTTGCTGATTCCCTTTGCTATGCAGAATCTTTTTAGTCTGATGCAATCTCATTTATTTTTTCTTATGTTGCCATTGCCTTTGGAGTCAGATGCAAAAAGTCACAGCTTACTGCCTATGCTTTCTTTTAGGAATTTTATGGTTTATGGTTTTACATTCAAGTTTTTAATATAAATTTTGAGTTAACTTTTGTGTTTGGCATGAGACAGTGGTCCAGCTTTCTTCTCTGCATGTGGCTGTCCAGTTTTCTCAACACCATTTATTGAAGAGGCTGTCCTTTCCCCATCACATATTCTTGCTTCCTGTGTTATTAATTAATTTACCATATATGCCTGGGTTTATTTCTGGGCTCTCTATTCTGTTCTGTTGATCTATGTGTCTGTTTTTATGACAGTACTATACCGTTTTGATTAATATAGCTTTGTAATACAGTTTGAAATCAGGGATGATGATGCCTTTGTTCTTCTTCCTCAAGATTCCTTTAGCTATGGGGCACCTGAATGGCTCAGTTGGCTGAATGTTGGACTTTGGCTTGAGTCATGATCTTGCGGTTCGTGGGTTTGAGCCCCACATTGGCTCTCTGCTGTTGGCGCAGAGCTGCTTCAGATCCTCTGTCATCCTCTCTCTTCCCCTCCCTCCTCAAAAATAAATAAACGCTAAAAATATTTTTTAAAAAAGATTCCTTTGGCTATTCAGGATTTTTTTTGTATCTCCATACAAATTTTAGAATTGTTTGCTTTTTTTCTGTGAATAATGCCATTGGAATTTTGATAGGGATAGCACTGAATTGTAGGCTACTTTGGGTAATATAGACATTTTTACAAAATTAATTCTTCTAATCCATGAGGATAGGATACCTTTCCATTTATTTGTGTCTTCTTCAGTTTCTTTCATCAATGTCTATAGTTTGCATTATATAGGATTTTCAACTCCTAGGTTAAATTTATTCTTAGGTATTTTATTTTTTTTGATGCAATTGTAAATGGAATTGTTTTCTTATTTTCTCTTTCTGCTAGCTTATTGTTACTGTATAAAATTGCAACTGATTTTTACACATTGATTTTATACCCTGCAGCTTTACTGAATTTATTAGTTCTAACAATTTTTTGGTGGAGTCTTTGAGGTTTTCTACCTATAAAATCATGTCACCTGCAAATGGTGATTGTTTTACTTCTTCCTTTTCACTTTGGAGACTTTTATTTATTTTTCCTGCCTAATTGCTCTGGCTTGGATTTCCAATACTATTTTGAATGAAAGTGAAAAGACTGGGCATCCTTGCCTTGTTCTTAATCTTAAGGAAAAAGCTCTTAACTTTTTGCTGTTGATGTTAGCTGTGGACTTGTTATATATGGTATTTATTATGTTGAGTTACATTCCATCTCTATCCACTTTATTAAGAGTTTTTATCATAATTTATGTTGAATATTGTCAAATGCTTTTTCTGCATTAATTGAGATGAATGTAGGATTTTTATCCTTCATTTTGTTAATATGGTATATCATGTTGATTGATTTGTGGATGTTGAGTCATCTTTGCATCCCGGAATAAATCTCATTTGACCATGGTGTATGAACCTTTTAATTTATTGTTGAATTCAATTTTCTAATATTTTGTTGAGGGCTTTTTCATTTATGTTGATCAGGGATATTGACCTGTAATTCTTCTTTCTTTCTTTCTTTCTTTCTTTCTTTCTTTCTTTCTTTTCCTCTTTCTTTCTTTCTTTCTTTCGTTCTTTCTTTCTTTCTTTCATGGTGTCCTTGTCTGGTTTTGGTATCAGGGTAATGCTGCCCTCATAAAATGAGTCTGGAAGCATTTCCTCTCTTCAGTTTTTTGGAAGAGTTTGAAAAATGGCTAGGTATTAAATCTTCTTTGAATGTTTTGTAGAGTTCACCAGGGAAGCCTTCTGGTCTTGTACTTTTGCTGGTTGGAATCTCCTCACCAGTAATTGATTCAATCTCCTCACTAGTAATTGATCTATTCAGATTTTTTACATCTTCATGACTCAGTCTTAGAAGATTATATGTTTCTAGGAATTTATACATTTCGTCTAGGTTGTCCAGTTTATTGGCATGTAATTGTTCATAGTAGTCTTTTGTCACTCCTTGAATTTCTTTGGTATCAGTTGTAATTTCTCCTCTTTCAATCTGTTTCTGGGGATCCTTACTGAAGACATAGGTTGCTAATCTTCTATATTTTTAGGACAAACGTCTAGTTTTGTTGAGATTGGCTTTTTCTATTGCATGGGAAAATGTGGCCTGAACTTTTTTCCGGACAGATGGGCAAACCTCATCAAAGAAGGAGACTGAGCAGCTTCCGGAATATGAGAGGAACTTTCCAGGCTTGGTTACATTAAGTAGGATGACCAGACTGGCAGGTGCCTGCAATTAATCTTCCTATTCCTCAGTAAAATGCAGATGACCCAGGGAGATACATAGATCTCTAAATACCCCTGGGCTAATCCAATTCTGGTCAACAAAATAGTCACTCATTACAGTGAAAGAATCCCAAGACCAATTTCACCCTCTGTTAGGAATAATTACTTCTTCTTTCTTCCAGCAGGCCTCTCACTTATCCCTCTCTTGACCAACTTTTCTTGCAAGACTAAAAGCTGCTCTTTGGAATCTTGGGAGTGGACCTTAACACCTCTGATTCACAGCCATTTAATCCTGTGGAATTTGACTAACATCTTTCTTATTGCCAGCTGTCATCCATTCATCTCTCTTTTGACTTTGTGCCTTCTTCCAGCTTTGCTGCAAAGTGGGAAATGACAGTAGGGTGGGGGGTAGAGCTTATGTGCCTGGAGTTCCTACTACATCCTAAGCACTGTATTGGGTACTTCACATTATCTCATTAAACCTCACAATAATGCTAGAAGATGATTGATAGATAGATAGAGATATATAGATATAGATATAGATATAGATATAGATATAGATATAGATAGACAGATCTTGTAAACCAGTAAATACTATCCAAAGTTTAAAACAATACCAAATAACAGACTCCTGGTGCAGAGTCCTGGAATATAGCATTATGAAACTTGGTGCCCAGTGGGCATGATGATGTGCCTAGGAGGTCAGTATAGGATAATACATATCTGACCCACAGATTCTGCTTTTCAGATGGATCCTCAAGGGTCATTCTGACCCAGGCAAGACTTACTCTGCCTAGATGAGTTTTGTCGGGACTAGTTCTGGAAAAGACTTCAAATTAATGATTGTCAGCCACAGTTTAAGTGCCTATTATGAGCCCTAAAATATAGGTATGGGAAAGGATAAAAAAATGTGTCCCTCTCTCAGAGAGTTTACACAGTCTAGTTAGGAAGATGAGATTAACATACAACGTCATTTTTATGACATTTATTGCTCTTCCTCTTGTTTATAAAAGCAGTACAAGTTAACTGCATGAAATATAAAAAATTACATAGAAGACAATCAAAATCATCCCAAATATCCCTACCCAAATTAACCATAGTTAAAATTTCAAATTATCCATTTTTATACACATGCGTCCTCCTCCCTGGCCCCCCGCAAATAGGCATATTTCCCCAACTTTCACCACATGCTTAGTCACAGGAGAAGGTTCTTGTGCAAGTGGATCATAAAGTCTCCCATTTCCTCTTTCCCTTCTAGAGATGTCTGCCTGGGAATGTGATTTGGCTTAAAGCACAGAGAGAGTTTTTTTTTAAAAAGCTACTTTAGGTTCTCAGTGTATCCATCAATCAACTGACAGCTCTGTAAAGGCTCCTGTTCCTCACGCATGTAGAGGCCTCTGAGCCTCATATTACCATTGAAAGTGAGAGGGAAAGGAAGTGACTGACATAGCTCCGCACCAGAATCATAAAGCTATTCCCATCTGAGCAGAGAAGGGTCAGTAAATATTATGTCACATATGGGGAAATAGTTTTCTTCCATAATGTAACTACAAACTATATTTAAGAGTTAAGAGTTAAGGGGTGCCTAAGTGGCTCAGTCGATTAAGGGTCCAACCTGGGCTCAGGTCATGAACTTGCATGAACTCGCATTCACGTGTTGGAGCCCTGCATCAGGGTCTGTGGTGACAGCTCAGAGCTTGGAGCCTGCTTCGGGTTCTGTGTCTCCTTTTCTCTCTCTCTCTCTGTCCCTCCCCTGCTTGTGCTCTGTCTGTCTCTCTCTCACTCAAAAGTAAATAATTTAAAAAAAACTAAAAAAAAAAAAGAGTTAAGAGTTGGGTGAGTACATGGGTGTGTTTGTGGCTGTGAGAGAGAGAGAGAGAGAGAGAAGAGGAAGAGAGAGAGAAACAATGAGAGAAAGGGAGAGGGAGAGATTCATTCTGGATGGCTAAGGAGAAATCCCTTTTTGTATCTCTCAATGGCAGTGAGATCTTAAAAAAGTCACAGCCCACTCTGTACTCATCTGCTGTAGGGAAGGCCCCCTGTGGTGGTAATCTAGGCTAGAGGTCCTAAACTAGGAGCCTCATACAGTGTTGGCCTCTACAGTGCTTAAAATTTAAATTAGGATTCAGTGTGAAACCACTAGGAGTTATCACATAAAATTTAGAATTTCCAGATGTTACTGAAACAAAGAGGGGGGGTGCCTGGGTGGCTCAGTAGTTGGTTGAGTGTCCAACTCTTGATTTCAGCCCAAGTGCTGAACTCATGCTTTGTGGGTTTGAGCCCTGCATCGAGCTCCCTGCTGACAGTGAGGAGCCTGTTTGGGATTCTCTCTCTCTCTCTCTCTCTCTCTCTCTCTCAAAATAAATAAGCTTTGAAAGAAAGAAGGAAAGAAAGAAAGAAAGAAAGAAAGAAAGAAAGAAAGAAAGAAAAGGAGGGGAGGGAGGGAGAGAGTGAGGGAGGGAGGGAGAAAGGAAGAAAGAAAGATCTGGCAATGTTGGGCTCTTTTTTTTTTTTTTTTTTTTTAAATTAAGGAGATTAGCCCTTTTGAGTGTCATATTTTTCCCCCAGTTTGCTGTCTTTTTAACTTGGTGGGGGGGGGGGGGGCTTTTAAATTGTTGTAGTTGCTTTCATTTCTGTGCAGAAATTTTAAAGGCTTATGTAGTTAAATGTATCAATCATTTCTTCTACGGCTTCTAAATTTCGTATCTTGATGAGAAAGATGTTAGTCACCTGTATTAATTTGCTAGGGCTGTCATAACAAAGTACCACAGACTGGGGGGCTAAAACAACAGAAAATTTATTTCCTCTCAGTTCTGGAGGCCTGAAGTCTGAGATTGAGGTATCGTCAGGGTTGGTTTCTTCTGAGGCCTCTCTCCTTGGCTTAGGCTGCTGCCCTGTCCCTGAGTCTTCATGTGGTCCCGTCTCTGTGTTCTAACCTCCTTTTCTCCTATGGACACAAGTCAGATTGGATTAGGGCCCACAGCAATGACCTTATTTTAACTTAGTTACCCTTTTAAAGACCTACCTCCAAAAAAATAAATAAATAAAAATAAATAAAGACCTACCTCCAAAAATAGTCACATTCTGAGACACTGGGGATTAGGACCTCATCATATGAATTTTCAGGGAATATAATTTAGCCCATAACATCACCCAGAATTATTTTTAAAAATTCTCCCATGTTTTCTTCCAGCACTCTTATGGTTTCATTTTAAACATCTAATAGTTGATCCATCTGGAATTTGTTTTGATATAAGGAATGAGATAACAATCTGATTTTATTTTATTTTCTAGATAGTAAGCTAAATGTCCCAATGCTATTTATTAATAATCTTTTCCCTCCAAATCTTGAAATTCTTCCTTTATCTTACAGCCAATTTCCATGTATACCTGGGTCTATTTCTGGATACTATTTTATACCACCAATCTGTCTATTCCTGTGCCACTACCAGACTTTTAATTATGGTAATTTTATAATATATTTTCATTTTTAGGGCTAATTTGCCCTCTTATTTTTCTCTTTCAGAATTTTCATCACCATTTTTGCATATTTGCTTACAGCATTTACTTTAGTATTGCCTTGCCTAGTTGTAAAAAAAAAAATCTGACAGCATTTTTATTGGGATAAGGTGAGATATGTAGATGAATTTCAAAAAGACTTTTCATGTTCATATTATTGAGAATTTACATGTTTACTTCTTTGTACTGCTTAAATTTTTAACCATGTACTACATGTGTTTTTATAACCAGGAAAAAAATTCACTTCCAGTTTAAAAAAAATTAATAATAAAAGAATACAACAGAGGTAAACAATGATTAGCAGAGATAAATTTATCTAGAGAAGCCATTTTGGGGCTCCTTAAATTCTAAACCCCACAATTACGGCTTCCTTTTGGTTTATGGATAAGTCTTGCTTTCTCACAGTTGGAACAAAATAGATTCAGCAACACATTTTGACATAGTCTGCTTGTTATACTAATGAGAATCGTTAGTTCTCCCTTCTGCTCTGTCTCATTTCTTCAAATTCAAAAGATACACTCCTCTCAGAAGTTGTCTAGGCTGAGAGAGGCGGACTGTAAACTTGGCAGGTTTCCCTAACATTCCCGAGCCACGGCATTGTCTGACTCAACTGAAAAGCATCAGGTTTCTAGTGACACAGGAGCTGCTTCGGTCCTGTTCCAGCCTCACCAGCAACCAGCCACTTTTCTCTCATGAGCTCAAGTGTCTTCCCTGCCCCTCCTGAAGAAGTGCAAGCCCAAGGAGAGACCCTCAGCAAGCAGTTCAGGCACTTACATGGGTCGTTAATGTAGTGAGGAGGTAATCAGGAGTTACGCTTTTTTTTTAAGAGATCATTTCTAGTGTTGTTTCTTGGTTTCCAGGTTAAGTAAAGGCCAACTAGTTCTTCTATTTTCTTCCTTGCCCCATTTTCTTTCACTCATTCACTCATTTCAGCACATATATGAGAGTAATCATTCCAAAATGTAAGTCATAACCGTGTCACTCTTCGGCTCATAGCCCTCCACTGAGTGTGCACCTCACCCGAAGTAAAAACTGAAGTCCTTACAATGGCCTACTTCCTCTCTACATGATCTAGCCACTGATTCCCAATCTCATCTCCAATGTTTCTCCTTATCATTCACTCTACTCCAGCCACTGGCCTCTTTGCTGTCCCCTTGTTGCCAGAACTCTCTTACTTCAATAGCGACATGGATCACTCCCTCACCTCCTTCAGTGCTTTACATAAATGTCATCTCAGTGAGGCATTTTCTGGTCCCCCTACCTAAAATTGTAAGCCCTACAACTGATGGAATGGGAGAAGATATTTGCAAATGACAGATAAAGGGTTAGTGTCCAAAATCTATAAAGAACTTATCAAACTCAACATCCAAAAAACAGTGAAGAAATGGCTAAAAGACATGAATAGACACTTCTCCAAAGAAGATATCCAGATGGCCAACCAATGCATGAAAAAATGCTCAACATCACTCATCATCTGGGAAATACAAATCAAAACCACAATGAGATACCACCTCACACCTGTCAGAATGGCTAACATTAACAACTCAGGCAACAACAGATATTGGCCAGGATGCAGAGAGAGAGAGGATCTCTTTTGCACTGCTGGTGGGAATACAAACTGGTGCAGTCACTCTGGAAAACAGTATGGAGGTTCCTCAAAAAATTAAAAGTAGAACCACCCTACAACCCAGCAATTGCACTACTAGGTATTTATCCAAGGGATACAGGTGTGCTGTTTCAAAGGGACACATACACCCCCATGTTTATAGCAGCACTATCAACAATAGCCAAAGTATGGAAAGAGCCCAAATGTCCATTGACTGATGAGTAGATAAAGAAGATGTGGTGTATATATATACACACACACACACACACACACACACACACACACACACAATGGAGTATTACTCAGCAATCAAAAAGAATGAAATCTTGTCATTTGCAACTACATGGATGGAACTAGAGGGTATCATGCTAAGTGAAATTAGTCAGAAAAAGACAAATATCATATGACTTCACTCATATGAGGACTTTAAGAGACAAAACAGATGAACATAAGGAAAAGGAAGCAAAAATAATAGAAAAACAGGGAGGGAGAAAAAACATAAGAGAATCTTAAATATGGAGAACAAACAGAGGGTTGCTGGAGGGATTGTGGAGTGGTGATGGGCTAAATGGGTAAGGGGCATTGAAGAAGACACTTGTTGGGATGAGCACTGGGTGTTATACATAGGGGATAAATCGTTGGAGTCTACTCCCAAAATCATTGTTGCACTATATGCTAACTAACTCGGATGTAAATTAATTAATTAATTAAAAAATTATATATCCTCTACTTAGACAAATGTATTTTCATGATGTTGTCTTGTTTTATTTTTTTTTTTAATTTTTTTTTCAACTTTTTTTTGTTTTTTTGGGACAGAGAGAGACAGAGCATGAACGGGGGAGGGGCAGAGACAGAGGGAGACACAGAATCGGAAACAGGCTCCAGGCTCCGAGCCATCAGCCCAGAGCCTGACGCGGGGCTCGAACTCACGGACCGCGAGATCGTGACCTGGCTGAAGTCGGACGCTTAACCGACTGCGCCACCCAGGCGCCCCGATGTTGTCTTGTTTTAAATAGAAATTTTGGACTCCTTGGAGTTCTTGCTGGAACACGACAATGTGAGGCGAGCCAGCCTCCAGTTGTCTCCATGTTTTCTTCCCATTTCTGGCTCAGAAAGTTTTAGGGGATGATAGAGCAGTAGCTGCAGAAAAACTGAAGGCAGAGGGCAAAGAGAACTTCCAAATATCACCCTTGAGCTGAGCTGAGCATTTCAGGACATCTTAGTTTTTATTATCATTACAGAAATTCATTTCTCAGCATTGGAAAATACTCAGGAATGCTGGGATCTACTGAAAAACCTCAGGTTGCATGCTCTAGCCTAGGCCCTGCACACCATTGGACTTGACCTCACCTGCCACTTGAAGTCCTCTCCCACAAATGGCTGCCCAGGAGTACCAGGCCCCTTTCCATGGGCTTGACAAGACCAAATCAGAGGTGTAAGCAGAGATAGACATGGCAGGAAGTTTTAAAGAATGGGTCCTGAAACACTATGTTTTCCAATCATTCTACATTCCTTAACAAGAAGAGGATTTCAGCATGTGTTCCTTTACAAGAACAAGATTAGGTACTTGTTATCTGAACATGAGGTACAGGTTGGTGTGTCAAGAATTTCTAGAGGAGGTGGTGGTGGAGAATAGTAGACACTATCATGATAGATGGATAGCTAGACTCTGAGGGTATCTACAGAGTTTCCACCCAAATAAGAATAAACTTCTGCCTGACGTTAGGCCTCATTGTCACCAGTAGGATGGTAAATTGAATTTATCCAGGCTCATGGTAGCTGATTTGCTTTCTAGTATTTATGTCAAGGAGATCATGAGAAGCCAAAACTGCTGCCAGGAAACATTGTACTGCCAGGTAGAAAGAGTCTTTCCAAAAATAAGGTCAAAACATGGGGAGCCTGAGTGGCTCAGTAGGTTAGGTGTCTGACTTCGGCTCAGGTCATTATCTCACGGTTCATGAGTTCAAGCCCCACATCAGGTTCTGTGATGACAGATCAGAGCCTGAAGCCTGCTTCAGATTCTGTGTCTCCCTCTCTCTCTGCCCCTCCCCCACTTGTGTGTGCCCTCTCTCTCTCTCAAAAATAAACACTACAAAAAAAAAATTGGATACAGTGCTTTGAATAAGAACTGATAAACATTCTCTGGGAATCTGTATAAGCACTTGGCCAGAAGGACTGGGTAAGCCATTCTTTCTTTTTTTATTTTTTTTTAAAGTTTATTTATTTATTTTTGAGAGAGAGAGAGAGAGCAAGTGGGGTAGGGGCAGGCGGTGGGGGGAGAGAGAGAATCCCAAGCAGGCTCCGTACCATCATCATGGAGCCTGTTGCAGGTCTCGAACCAACCAACCATAAGATCATGACCTGAGCTGAAATCAAGAGTCAGACACTTAACTGACTGAGCTACCCAGGCGCCCCTAAGCCATTCTTTCTAATCCCACTCCTTCTTTCACATAACAACAGTTGCCTAAAGTATGAAAAGTAAAGAAAGCAAACAAAGCCATATATATATGTCTACCAACCAGCTGGCAATAAGACTGTGTTTGCTACAGACTCCCATGATAAAGGCCATATTGTCTTAATTACATGATCACACACAAATGCTTACTGAGTTCTTACTAGGTGCAGAGTGTTAGGGTCAATACTGTGGCAGTTGGGGAGAGGTAGAAGACATTGGTCCTTCCTTTAAGGAATTGATAAAGTTAATTGGAAGATAAAATCTAAATAGTGTACATAGAAAATTAAAAAAAAAATAAGAGTGTTTGGAAGAGTTTGGCAGTTGCTCAAAAAGTTAAATGTGGAGTTACCATTTGATTCAGCAATTCAATTTCTAGGTATTTACTGAAGAGGAAAGAAACCACATGTCCACACAGGGGGCCCTGGGGTGCTCAGTGTGTTGAGTGTCCAACTCTTGATTTCAGCTCAGGTCGTGATCCTAGGGTCATGGGATTGAACCCCATGTAGGGCTTAGAGAGAGATTTTCTCCTCCTCTCTCTCTGCCCCTCCCCTGCACACTTACACACACACTCTCTCTCTCTCTAAAAACAAAACAAAGAACATATGTCCACACAAATATTGTATATGCATGTTCACTGCAGTACTATTCACAATAGCCAGAGGTAGAAATAACCCAAATGTCCATCAACAGAGGAATAGATAGACAAATGTGGTATGTCTATACATTGGAATGTTATTCAGCCATAAAATGGAATAAAGCATTTTGGTCCAATAAGAAATATAGATGTTTGGTCTTTGTTCCTGGTTCCTGGCACAGAGCTCCTAATACCCTTGGAATTTCCTATGTGATAGGGTACTAGGAGAGTCTCTTGTTGTTCATAACAAGCCCCTTTCAACCGTATCTGAGGTCACACTAATAAGGTGACTCTTGGTGGACCCCTATCTAGCTTCACGGTGGGAGCTGGTTGCAAGCAACACCACCCATGATTAGTGCTAGAAGTCTCAGTCCCACTCCCAACATCCAAGAAGGAAAGAGAGACGGAAGATTGAGTTCAATCACCAACTGCTAATGATTTAATCAATTAGTGATGAAGTCTCCATAAAAACAACCCCTAAACAATGGGTTTTGGAAGGCTTCCAAGTCAGTGAACACATCAAAGTGCTGGGAGGGTGGCATGCCCTGAGAGGCCATGGAAGCTCTGTACCTCCCCTCCCCTAACCCTCCCCATTTATCTCTTCCATGTGGCTGTTCTGAGTTGAAACTGGTAACAATAAGTAAAGTGCTTTCCTGAGTTCTGTGAGCTAGAGTTATTCTAGTGAATTATCAAACGTAAGATGTGGGTTGAATTTGTAGTTGGCTGGGCAGAAATATGGGTAGCCTGGGGACCCCAGAAGCAGCTGGTGTCTGCAGTGGGGGCAGTCTTGTGGGACTGACCCCTTAACCTTGTGGAGTCTGATGCTAACTCCAGGAGTTAGTGTCAGAAGTGAACTGAATTGCAGGACACCCAGCTGGTAGCAAGGAGCTGGTCAATGTCAAGAAGAAACCCCAGAAGTACCGACACATGCTATAACATGGATGAACCTTGAAAATGTTATGGTAAATAAAACAATCCAGACACAAAAGGCCACATATTATATGATTCCATTAATGTTAAGTGCCCAGAATAGACCAATTATAGAGAAAGAAAGTAGAGTCATGGGTGGCAGGGACTTGGAAGAGGGGGAGAACTAGGAGTGGCTATTAATGTTCTGTTTGGAGTGATAAAAATGTATGGGAATTAGATAGTGGTGATGATTCATAACTTTGTCAATCTGCTGAAATCCACTGAATTGTATGCTTTAAAAATAAACAGGGATGGCTGGGTGGCTCAGTCGGTTAAGTGTCCGACTTCAGCTTAGGTCATGCTCTCACAGTTTGTGGGTTCAAGCCCTGTGTCGGGCTCTGTGCTGACAGCTCAGAGCCTGGAACCTGCTTCGGATTCTGTGTCTCCCTCTCTTTCTGCCCCTCCCCTACTTGCGCTCTGTGTCTCTCTGTCAAAAATAAATAAACATTAAAAAATTAAAAAAAAAAAAAGCAAACAAGGGGAAGAAGTGTGACACAGTTATACATGAAAAGCTATCACACCAGCTCTCCCTGCAAAGAGCATTGCATTGTGAAGGAGGCACTATAATGACACACAGGAGAAATTATAGCTTCCAGTCAACTGACAGTGACTTCAAAATAGCTGATTCCATAATGGCTATTTTCAGGCTATTGCCTTGGCTTAGCCTAATACAGAAACCAAGTGTTCCTTTTTTTTTTTTTTTTTTTTTTTTAACGTTTATTTATTATTGAGAGACAGAGAGAGACAGAGCATGAGCAGGGGAGGGGCAGAGAGAGGAGGAGACACAGAATCCAAAACAGGCTCCAGGCTCTGAGCTGTTAGCACAGAGTCTGACGCGGGGCTCGAACCCACAAACCGCAAGATCATGACCTGAGCCGAAGTCGGATGCTTAACCGACTGAGCCACCCAGGCGCCCCAGAAATCAAGTGTTTCTATCTTAATCACATAGTCAAATCTTTGCTGACTCCCAACATCTACTTTCCTCTTAGCCTTTTTTAACTGGTTATAAGAAATCACTTGTTATTTCCAGCTAAAAATAGATACCAGAGATATGAAAAGACTAAGGTTGTCGTATTAGCCTGTGTTCTTCCTGGAAAGCAAGGATTGAAACCAAGCCTTGAGTAAAAGTATTTGGGGGTGGGGGGTAGTAATTGCATAGAGGTAAGGAGAGTAAAACAAGAAAGGAGAGAAAACCAATACGAAGATGTGCTCTGAAAATGGTTGTTATAGGAAATTGCGTCTCCTTCACTTTAAGGCTTTTTGTGGACTTAGAATTATCCACTCTAGATCAGGTAGGATTGATTCTTGATCACATGGCTCAAGGTTAGTTTCGTGGGTCACTGACTCCTCTGTACTTCTAGATTGTATATGCATGAGTGCTGAGTGGATTCTGTAGGTGTCCCTCACCTCACTCTCTGAGTTCTGGCACAGAACATTAAAAATTATGCCAGAGAAAAGTTGGTTGCTTCTCCATGGGACTTCTACCATTAATTCCCCTGCTTTTCAGGCCTTTAGATTTGGACTGGAACTATACTACCAACTTTCTTGGGCCCCCATCCTGCAGATAGCAGATCATGAGACTTCTCAGCCTCCATAATCTACTCCTTTTGATGACATGGTACTAGAGGACCTTGAATGCATGTAAAATCATGTCTAATTGGATCTTTAACATGAAGTTGAGAGAGTAACAATGAGTTATCCAGCTATTGAGAGATCATACAAACCTCTTTCTTACTCCCTCTAGGGACAGCTAGCTACCATATTGTGAGGACATTCAAGCAGCCATATGGGGTAGAGAAGACCCTGTGGGGAAGAGCTGACACTTCCTGCCAACAGCCAGCATTGATTTGTTAGCTATGGACAAGGTGCAGTCTAGGGCGTGGGCCCTCACTAAGCACTGAAAATGCCAGCACTATGATCTTGAACGTTCCAGCTTCCACAACTGTGAAAAATAAATTTCTGTTGTTTATAAGCTAAAAAAAAAAAAAAAAAATTGGGGCTAGAGTAAAGGGTGAGCCAATTAATAATTTTAAAAATATTATAACACCTTAAATTTATACAATTAAACATTTTTTTAAACATTTATTCATTTTTGAGAAACAGAGAAAGGTGTGAGCGGGGTAGAGGCAGAGAGAGAGGGAGACACAGAATCCGAAGCAGGCTCCAGGTTCTGAGCTGTTAGCATAGAACCTGATGCGGGGTCAAAACTTATGAACCATGAGATCATGACCTGAGCTGAAGTTGGACACTTAACCGACTGAGCCACCCAGGCGCCCCTAGACAATGTTAATGTCAAATATACTTCAGTAAAAAAAACTCATGCAAAATAAAAAATATTATAGACAATGAATGCTAAGAGATCAATAAAAGAAAGAAGCATTTCAAGCTGCAGAGGTAGGGATTATAACATAGGTGAAACGTGGATTTGTAACATTAACATAGTTCTATATCATAGTTATCTGGTTTTGTTACCATATTTACTGTAATATAATATATTTTACTTATATATGGCTTCCAATTTGAGTAGTTCTCACTTTCCTTACCATGCAGGGAGTCTAAAAACATATAAACATAAAAGAAAATAAGACTGGAGAAGGATAGTTTTTTCAACAAATGGTGCTGGGAAAACTAAATATACACATGCAATAGAAGGAAGTTTGACCTTTACCTTACACAATATACAAAAAAACTTTTAAAAAAATGGTTGAAAGACCTACATACAAGAGCTAAAACTATAAAGTGCTTAGAAAAAAACTTAAAGGAAATTTTCATGATATTGAATTTGACAATGATTTCTTGCATCTGACACCAAAAACACAGGCAGCAAAAGAAAAAGTAAATAAATTGAACATAATCAAAATTAAAACATCTATGCATAAAAGAACACTCAAAATAGTAAAAAGACAGGGGTGGCTCAGTCAGTTGAACCTCTGACTTTGGCTTAGGTTATGATCTCACAGTTCATGGGTTCACTGCTGTCAGTGCAGAGTCCACTTTGGACCTTCCGTCCCCTTCTCTCTCTCCCCCTTCCCCACTCATTCTCTCTCTCTCTCTCTCAAATAAAGTAAACATTAAAAAAAGAGAGACAGTGGAAGGATAGCTCACAGAATGGAAGAAAGTATTTGCAAATCATATATCTACTAAAGGGTTAATATCCAGAATATACAAAGAACTCCTACAATTCAATGACAATGAAAGAGACTACCCAATACAAAAATGGGCAAAAGACTTGAATAGATATTATTCCAAGACAGATATATAGATGGTAAATAAGCACATGAAAAAAATGATCAATATCACTAGCCATTAGAAAAATACAAACCATATTAAGATACCACTTCAGACCCATTAGGACAGCTACTATTTTAAAAAACCAAAACAACAGTGCCTGGGTGGCTTAGTCAGTTAAACATCTGATTCTTGATTTTTGGCTCAGGTCATGATCTCACAGTTCATGGGTTTGAGCCCCACATCGGGCTCCCATGCTTGCTTGGGATTCTCTCCCCCTGCCCTCTCAAAAATAAATAAACTTAAAAAAAATGTTAATAACAAAAGTTGGTAAGGATGTAAAGAAATTGCAATACTTGTGCTTTGCTGATGTCAATGTAAAATAGTGCAGCCACTGTGAAAAACAGTTTGGCAGTTCCTAAAAAGCTAAACATAGAATCACCATATGATCCAACAATTCTACTGCTGGGTATACACCCAAAGAATTGAAAGTAGAAACTCAAACAGATATCTTACATCCATATTATAGCTGAATTCTTCACAATAGCCAAAAGATAGAAAGAACCATGTGTTCAAAAGATGAATGGAAAAACAAAATATGATATACCTATAATGAAATCTTGTTCAGCCTTATTAAAGAAGGAAATTCTGGGGCGCCTGGATGGCTCAGTCGGTTGAATGTCCGACTTCAGCTCAGGTCATGATCTTGCGGTCTGTGAGTTTGAGCCCCGCATCAGGCTCTGTGCTGACAGCTCAGAGCCTGGAGCCTGCTTCGGATTCTGTGTCTCCCTCTCTCTCTGCCCCTCCCCTGCTCATGCTCTGTCTCTCTCTCTCAGTCAAAACTAAATAAAACATTAAACAATTTTTTAAAAAATTTAAAAAAAATAAAGAAGGAAATTCTGACACATGCTACAAAAAAGATGAACCTTGAAGACATACTATGTGACCTAAGCTAGACACGAAAGTACAAATATTATATGATACCACTTATATGAGGTACCTATAGTAGATAAATTCATAATGACAGAAAATAGATCAGAGGTTACCAAGCTCTGAGGAGGGAGGTATGTGGAATTATTGTTTAATGGGCAGAGATTCTGTGTGGGGTCACAAATAAGTTTTGAAAATAGGCACTGGTGATAGTTATACAACATTGTGAATGTAATTAATGTCACTGAATTGCACACTTTAAAATATTTAAAATGGTAAATTTTATATTGTGTCCTTTGTCATAATAAAAAAAGTACCAAAAGGAAGGAAGGAAGGAAGGAAGTGAGGGAGCAAGAGAGGAAGGGAAGAAGGGATGGAGGGTGGGAGGATATAATGCTAAAAGTTCTTCAAAGGGACCCCTTCAGCAACATCCAGGGCAAATCTGTACCATCTTAAATTAATAAAACAACTTTCTCTGGGAAAGACAATTGTGTGTCAAACAGGATATCTATAGCTGCAGTGCCTGGTAGTGACAATGCATTGAGAAAAGTAGTTTCGGGTTGGGCAGTTGGCTAGAGTTACTCTGAAATCAAATCCCTAGAAGGTTTAGCTTTCTTTTTCACCTATTTGTTTGGCTCCTCTTTCATTGTCAAGAGCTAAGGCCAAGGCCAAGGCCAAATCACCACCTGGCACCCAAGGATTCAAGGGAAACTTTGATGCACTATCACAGCGTCTCTTCAGCTTCTGCCACAAACTGCCAGAATCCTTTGTCTGATACCCTATCTGTCCTGCACTGCCATCTTTGTTTTTAAAATGTCAGTCTTTGCGTCCTTCTAGGCATTTTCTCCAGAGTTGCTGAATGGGGCTCAAGAACTGTTTTTCTGGTTCTTCCTGTTTAGCACCTGTTGTGATTGTCCTCTGAGATTCACAACAAAAGGTTTTCCCTAGCAGTTTCCTTTGACTGTGGTGTACAACCAACTCCAGATGGTTTTGAGCCATGAACCTGTGCACTCTCTCCACTCTCTTCCTTATTCTGCCTTCAGATCTTCTTTGTGGGACCCAAGAAGTACCTGTCCCCACAGCCACCACGTGTTAAAGTTTGTGGCAGGCACTCCTGCCTTTGGCACTATTTCCCCTGAGAACTTACTGCTTGTTCTTTTCCATGATTCTTCTAGGCTTTGTCTTTCTCTGCTTGTATCCTGTGGGGAAGGATTTACCTCTCTCCTTCAAAGGCTTACACTGGGCAGGATCTCGGGCCTATGACCATTTTTCAGAGAATTGTGTACACAGGAAAAAGTTTGAGAAATGTTCTCTTAAATGCTTCCTTGCCCAAATTTAATTTTGACATCTTAACCACATAAAAGTTTTTTTTTAACTGACACAAAATTTACCATAAAAATTACCATCTTAACTATTTTTTTAGTGCAGAGTTCAGTAATACACATCCACATTGTTATGCAATCTCCAGAACTCATTTCATTTTGTAAAATTGAAACTCTGGGGGCACATGGGTGGCTCAGTCAGATGAGTGACTCACTTTGGCTCAGGTCATGATCTTGCAGTTCGTGAGTTTGGGCCCCGCATTGGGCTCTGTGCTGACAGCTCAGAGCCTGGAGCCTGCTTCAGATTCTATGTCTCCCTCTATCTCTTCCCCTCTCCCACTCATGCTCTGTCTCTGTCTCTCTCTCAAAAAATGAATAAACATTTAAAAAAAATTAGGGGCGCCTGGGTCACTCAGTCGGTTAAGCGTCTGATTTCAGCTCAGGTCATGGTCTCACGGTCTGTGAGTTCGAGCCCCGCGTCGGGCTCTGTGCTGACAGCTCAGAGCCTGGAGCCTGCTTCAGATTCTGTGTCTCCCTCTCTCTCTGACCCTCCCCCATTCATGCTCTGTCTCTCTCTGTCTCAAAAATAAATAAACAATTAAAAAAACCACATTTAAAAAATTAAAAAAAACAAAAACAACAACCCTGAAACTCTGTATCCATTAAACAGCAGCTCCTCTTTTCTCCTCCCCACCCGCAGCCCCTGGCAGCCACCATTCTACTTTTTTTTTAGTTTTATCTATTTTTTTGTTCTTTTGAGAGAGAGAGTGGAGGAGGGGCAAAGAGAGAAGGAGAGAGAGAGAGAATCCTAAGCAGGCTCCACACCGTTAGTGTGAAGCCCCATGAGGGGCTCGAACCGATGAACTACGAGATTATGACCTGAGCTGAAATTAAGAGTCAGTCACTTAACCAACTGAGGCACCCAGATGCCCCATCTACTTTCAATTTTCATGAATTTGACTACTCTAGTCACCTCATATAAGTGGAGTCACACAGTATTTGTCTTTTTGTCATTGGCTTTTTTCACTTAGCATGATGCTTTCAAGGTTCATCATTTTTGCAGCATTTGTCAGAATTTCCTTCCTTTCTAAGGCTGGAGAATAATCCATTGTATGCATATACCTCATTTTGTTTATTCATCTTTCAATTTTGACTATTGAACATGAGTATATAAATACCACTTTGAGACCCTGTTTTCACTTCTTTTGGATATATACTCAAAAGCAGGATTGCTGGGCCATATGGTAATTCCATTTTTAATTTTTTGAAGAATTGCCATATTGTTACATAAAAGTTTAGAGGATAACAAAATCACCAAGAAATGATGAATGGAAGAAACTGGACCAAAGTGATACAAGATGATAAGTCTGAATCTTAAAATTCATCATCAATATTTACTTTGTTTTTACAGTTTCTATACATCTGTCTCTTTTCCTTTCATTTTAGTCTACAGAGTGGGATTGTAGTCTTTTGTGTGTGCCTGAGGCCTATAGTAATTGTCTCAGTTTATTTGAGTGCCTTTAGGATGAACAACTGTGGAAGAAAGGGGAAGGAAATAGAACTGAGTAGAAGGAGAAGTTGAGCTGCCATGCAGCTTCATCCTAACCCCATAGGGAAGTGTAGAACTAAGATGGCTCATCAAGTAATTTCATGTTTGGCCAAAATAGCAGTCTTTATACCCTCCTTGGTCATTGGATATGAGCTGCCTTGGGAAGAACATGACCTTGATCTAGGGGGCTGTCTGCAGTTGAGATAAGCTCTGAAACCTGTAGCTGTTAGTTATATTCGAAATAGCTGGGGCCACAAGTCCATCCTTGAAGGGGGGTCTGGGTGGCATACCATCATGTCCAACACATTAGTTTTTGTGAGAGCCTGCTGAGGGAAGCTTCAGAAGCACAGAAAATCATGCACCACAGGCACTGTAAGGGGGTCTATGTGTGATGGTTAAAACCATGGACTCTAGAGCCAGAATCCTTGGTTTGAATCCTTGGTTCTATACTTCCCAGCTGTGTGACGTTGGTTAGGTAATGACCTCCCTGTGCTTCAGTCCCCTCCTGGGACTAAGGGTCCTACTAGAATCTATCTCTTATATGTATTCTTAGAATCAAATGAGGGGCACTGGGTGGCTCAGTCGGTTAAGCGTCCAACTCTTGATTTTGGCTCAGGTCACGATCCCAGGGATCAAGACCCATGTCGGGCTCCATGCTTAGCTTGAGATTCTCTCTCTATCCTTCTGCCCCTCCCCTCTCCCCAGCTCGCAATCTCTCTCTTCTCCTAAAAAAAAAAAAAAAAAAATCAAATGACTTAATGTGTATTAAGTGCTTAGGATAATTTCATGCCCAGAATAAGCACTCTATGTGTAACTATTATTATAGATATACAAAGTCTTATGAAAGCTTTGAGATAGGGGTTTTAGAACCAACAGAAACAGTGGGAAAGAAAGTTGAGGGAATCCAGAGAACTGGGTGTAAAAAGAATAACAAAGATGAGCAAGGAAGAACTAGAGGATGAGAAATGAGATACATAGAGAAAATAATAAACATGGGGGAAAATTATCCAATTGAATATTCAAATCAAAGGGCAACAAATTAAACAATATGAGAACATGATTGGGGAGTTGGTTCTCTTAATATTCTGAATATTTAAAGTTTACAGTTACTTGCAGCAACACTGCTTCTGCTTCCCACTCCCTCTTTCCAGTCATCTCACCATATTTTACCTTCTTCCTACTCACTTTTCAAGTCCCAACCCCCTCCTGACCAATTACTAAGAACTGTCACTGTAGGAATATTTCAAATGCAAACATAGTACATTCTATTAATAGAATGTGAATGTTGTCATGAAGCAGATCAAGCAAAAGATGAGACAAAACCAACCCACAGAAGATGAATATAAGCACATCGTTCCATCAAGTGGTAGTTAAGGACAAAGCAAATGCGCTGTAAGAGAAAACAGAGTTTAAACCCATGAGCATAGGGGCACCTGGCTGGCTTAGTCGGTGGAGCACACAACTCTTGACCGTGGGGTTGTGAGTTCAAGCCCCATGTTGGGTGCAGAGATTAGTTAAAAATGAAATCTTAAAACAATATAGGGGCACCTGTCTGGCTCAATTGATAGAGCATGTGACTCTTGATTTCTGGGTCATGAATTGGAGCCCCACTTTGGGTGCAGAGATTACTTGAAAAAAAAACTACTTTTTTTAAAAGCAATAAAAAAATAAAATAAAATAAAAATAAACTTGTGAGCATAATGTTGAGGAAATAGGTACCCTTAGCCCCTTCACACTGGGCCATCAACTGTCCCAGAGGAAAAAACTGTACCTGGTAGGAGTGAAATGGAACGGCTAATAGCACATAGAATCTGTCTTGATTCTGTGAGACTGAACCCCAGTGATGCATATAAAAGTCACATACTTTTCAAGCTAGAACATAAAAAAAAGGTACCTTGTATACTTAACTGACAATGATCTTTAATTGTTCTGACTCAGTGAGAGTCCTGTCACTATCCCATACATGTAAGCTAGACCTCTCCCTGTGTGCTATGCTTACGCAGAGGACGTGGGATTTCACAGAGCAAACCCCACCCAAACCTCCGAGAAGGGAGTCCTCTTTATTAAGTATGGTCTGAGTTTTAAGCCAATTATTTGCATTTTTAGTGTGTTATGATTCTGCGTTGTATTGTATACTTGATTTCTTTCCCAACTTCCCAGAATAACAGCACATCTTTGAAAAGCAGCTAAACTCCTGAAAAAACTCAGAACCAAAGGAGATGAGCAGGAACTGATCTCCAAGTTCAGAGCTCCATCTTTAGCTGCTTTGCCAACAATGGAAGTATTATTCTCATCCCTCCATCAGCAGGATCCATTGTTCTCTGGTTACAACAGGAGTGAGATAAACAGCAGCTGTGAGGCCCCTGCCCTTCCTCCTCCAGGCCTGGGTACTAAATGTGAGAAGCCTGGCATTAGTACAAAGAGTTCTGACAGTTCTTGAAAGACAGAGTTGATGAAAATGGGGGCATAAGATTCACTCTTTAAACACCATGTATTATCTGCAAGGAGAGAGTAGCAGAAGGCTGAGGTGTTACAATAACTGTTATCACTAATATTTTCCTATATTCTGCACACGAGATAACTAGATCTGCCTATAATTTATGTACATATATTTGCATTTGCCAAGCCTTACATAGTCTTTGGGTCAATTTTCAAGTTTTTCTCCTTTTTTTCTTGTCTTAATTTTTTTTTTAATTTTTAATGTGTATTTTTGAGACAGAGAGAGACAGAGAGCAGGCAGGGGAGGGGCAGAGAGACAGGGAGACACAGAATCCAAAGTTCCAGGCTCCGAGCTGTCAGCACAAAGCCCAATACAGAGCTCGACACAGAGCTCGAACTCACAAACCCACAAGATCATGACCTGAGCTGGAGGTCAGGTCAGGCTGGAGGTCACTTAACCGACTGAGCCACCCAGGGACCTCATTTCTTGTCTTGATTTGTATGGTTCCTTCCTGCACCTTACCGCCTCAGATTCCTCACAATATACACTCAATTCTCATTTTTCATGCTAGTTCTGTTCTATGAAGTCACTGTGAACACTGAGTTAGTGAATCCTGAAACATTGTTCCTAGGGAAATTACAAGGTTAGGTTCCTATGAGTCTCTAGTCACAACATTGTCACTAACATCGTTTATGTGTGTTTCTGTTTAAAGACATCTTATTTAATATATATTATTGATTCATTACCATTGAGCTTACAGCCAACAGCCACTATAACTCATGCCTGAATAAAGCTTATTTAACACATACTTTCTTTGTAAGGCAAGTCATATTCTTCTTGCACTTAAGAACACTAGATAGCACTTCAGCACGATACTTGGAGGCCTTTTAAAACAGCAAAATCACCAACAAAAAGTACAGAACTGTGAAAAACATGGCACTAAATAGACCTTGAATAGGACACTTATTTACAGAATGAGAGCTGAAACAACAAGGCAGAACATCACATCATTTGACCTCAGCTGGAAACATACTTGTGCTTTGGGCAACTCGCATTTTTCACAACTCTACATATGTGTACATATAAACTCAAAAGCATTTCTAGAGAGGCACCTGGCTGACTCAGTCAGTAGAGCATGCAGCTCTTGATCTCAAGGTCGTGAGTTTAAGCACCAGGCTGGGTGTGGAGCCTACTTAAAAAAAAAAGAAAAGCATCACCAGAAGTAAATTTTAGCAGCTAGACAAATTCACAAGGGTACAATCCCGTAACTGTACACATTAGTGAATGGGAATATTTTCTTGGTGAGATCTTGCCATGGCATTAGAAATCAGGAAAACATGGTTCCATAAGCTTTCAGAACATGGAGAATTCTATTCTAAGGACACTTTGAGATGTGCCAACCTTCCTATTCAAGAGTGACACTGGCACATTCCCTAACTCCGCTGTCACTAGAACAGACACTGGGAGATGCTTTTCCACTATTCGACATCTATTAGCTCTAAGCCAATGATTCTCAAGTACTGCCCTGGATAGACTGGCAACATCAGCAGCACCTGGGAATTTGTTAGAAATGAAAATTCTTAGGCCCCACTCCAGATCTAAAGAATCAGAATCTCTGGGGAAGAGGTCTGGCAATCAAGGTTTTAAAAAGCCCTCCAGGAGACTCAGCTACATTCTCAAGCTTGAGAGCCCTACTCTAAGTCATGCAATTTATCTGGTCCCCCTGGTGGCTAATGGCCTACAGTAGAGGCCTTCACTGTCCTTTGGGGTAGAAAGAGTCAGGGCTTAATAGTCAGAAGAACTGGGGTCAAATACCACTTCTGCCTTTTACTGTGGGGAAACTTTAAGTTACTTAAATACTCTGACCCTCCAATTTCCTCATCTGTAAAAATGTGAAGATTTAAAGAAACAGAAGTAGATGAGAAAGTGCTTAGCACACAAAAGGCCCTCAGTAAATGTTAGCATTCTTTCATTTCACTCCCTTTGTTATTCATTCCTGAATAAGACGCGATGGGTGAAGAAAAAACATCCCAGAGAGATAGTTTTCTTTCTTCAGAATAGAATAGAGCTTGGGGTTTTATCTCAGAGAAAACAGTGATCATTTTCATCATTCTCTCTCCTCCCTCCTCTCCTCTCTTCTCTCTCCTTCTGTAAGGAAAGCTGGTACTCTGGTCTAAGTGTAGCTACAAGGGGGAAAACACACTAAAGTCCTTCAAAGAGAACTCAGGCTATTTCATTGAATTCCTGTACCTTAATATACAGTTAAAAAGTAAGTCCTTGGCGGGGCATCTGGGTGGCTCAGTCAGTTAAGCACCCGACTTTGGCTCAGGTCATGATCTCACGGTTTGTGAGTTTGAGCCCTGCGTCCGGCTCTGTGCTACAGCTCCGAGCTTGTAGCCTGCTTCGGAATCTGTGTCTCCCTCTCTCTCTGCCCCTCCCCCACTCATGCTCTGTCTCTCTCTATGTCTCTCTCTCTCTCTCAAAAATAAATAAACATTAAAAAAAAAAAAAAAAAGTAAGTCCTCGGGGCGCCTAGGTGGCTCTGTCAGTTGAGCATCCTACTCTTGATTTCGGTTCAGGTCATGATCCCAAGGTTGTGAGATCAAGCCCTGCTGTCAGGCTCCAGGCTGAGCATGGAGCTTGCTTAAGATTCTCTCTCTCTCTCTCTCTCTCTCTCTCTCTCTCTCCCCCTCTCTCTCTCCCTCTGCCCCTCTCCCCCGAGTGCTCTCTCTCTAAAATTAAAAACAAAAAATTAAAAATAAAGTAAGTCTTCTGGACCCATTACATACTTCCTATTTCCCTTCTATCTTCTACCTCTACCCAGTGACTTTTTGTTCTACTCTTCTTTTAGCCTAAGACACTAAGGTTTCCTTTCAGTTGACTTGCTAGGATCCCTTAAGGACTTTCTTTGAAAAATGCGTGAGTATGAGCTCCTGCCAACCACCCCGCCACCGACTTCCCCCCAGATATAGCTACTCATGTTTCAACTTGCTGCCTCTCATCTTGAGTCATGCAGTCATTAAAATCAAAACAGAGCCCAGCAAACTGTTGTGTTCGGAGATTGTAATTCTGCATATTGGAAGAATTTTTTCTTTGAAATTGCCTATTTTGTTTCCTCTCTAGAATTGGAATTCATCTTCTTTAGCTGCCATCAGTGACATTATCTTCCTGTATTTAAGGTCTGTTGGAGTCATCTTGTAGACCTGCTGTTGTTGCCAATGCATAAAATAGTTTGTCCCAATCTTGATTTCTTTCCCCTAAACGTTGCCAATGTTCTATAGGATTAATCAATATTTACAATGAGGAAGAGAGGGTACCAATCTTGGAATTTTAATGGGAAAAACCAAGGAGAATTTAATGGTAAAAACCAATTGCCCTGTTGAGTCAGGGAAATTCCTTAATACGGGTTTCAAGATACCTCACCAGCCTTCCTCTCTCCAACCCACCTCAATTTTTTTGATACTCCACTCAGACTCTGCTTCAGCTAGACAAACCTAATCACCAATTTCTTCCCTGTGTAATTTTCTTCTCTGAAAAACAGAACTGGAGGAAGCTGAGACCCAGAAAAGAGAAATGATTTATCCAGATCACATTTTGGTCCAGGGCTCTTTCTCCAGCATTACATTTCCCATTCCTACTCATTAGCCATTATCTTAGGCCTTGCTTATTACCCCAAACCTTGCTTTTTCCTTTCTACCAAAACTTGTGTTCAAACTTTTCAAATACCTCTGAAAATTTATCTTCCTAAGAAACTAGACCTTTCCGGTCTTCATCTGGCTCTAATCACCCCATTTACTCCAAGATCTTTTTTCTCCTCCAGCTATAGAATTATAGACTGTACGGCCATAGAAATTTCTGACTTAGAGGACCATCCCAATTTTTATAGATAAGGACCCAAATTAGCTAAGTCATTAGTTTGAGATTACAAAGCTAGTTAAAAAACAAAGCCAAGTCTTTGAGTCCTTAATTCAAAATTCTTTTTTACTACACAGTAATATCTATTTGCTTCTTTTGTCTATCCATATTCTCATGTTTTCTCATGACATTCATGCTTCTAATGTCTTTTGTCACCATTACTATCATCATAATCATAATCAGCCTCATCGCTCAGCATTTCCTCAGAACTCTTCGCACAGTGCTAGTGGGTGTTCTATACTCATTACTGATGGCCCAGCTCCTTACCTCTTTTCCTTTATATCTCAGATGATTACAGTTTTATCACCCTGTGAGTGTCCATCACCTTCAAGCCTCAAGGAAACCAGAGTTGGTACCATGAAAGAAACATTGCTACTGATGCAGGAAATCCACTCATTTATTGGAAACACCAAATATCAAAATAGAACTTGCTGAACTGAAAGAGCAACAAAGATGGGGACCACAGGAAACATAATTTCATGGAAGTTGACCCAAGTCTTGTCTATTAGAATTCACAGGACCCAATACCAACTAGTGTGGAGATGCTGGATTTCAGAAGAGTCTGTTATACCTTGGCTATAATACAATGGACAGCAATGAATTCCTGACTCAAGCTGAGCCAAACTGATTCTCTTGTGGCAATCTAGAATTAAGGCCTAAAAACACTGGTACTTGTCCTTTGGGAGCCAGAATTGTGAAGTGATGGAAAGCTAGAGCCCAGATGGTCATGTCTGATGATGCTATGAAAGAGAGAAGATAAAGCAGATTCTCAGAGAAGCAAAGATGAGACACTCAAAGAAACAGACATCAGTCTTGGGTCCTGATCTGTACTTCTGGTTCCACTTTGTGGTCTATAAGAAACCCAGTAAATCTACCAAACTCCCTCTGCTTATACTTCTTCCTCTTTTTCCTGTTGGCCTGAACTAGTTGAGTGGGTTTCTTTTGCAACCAAGAAGTCTTAACTAAGGCTTCTTCACAGAGGCAACAGCACATAGTTGGGAGGTCTGCCAGGCACCTGCACATAGTTGGGAGGTCAGGGAGAGGGTTGCCAAAGATTCGAAGGCATTGTTTCCTTCTCTGTAGGAGGCAGTACTTGTCAGTGTGTGATTTTCTGTGATTCAGATCTCACAATCATAGATATTTTCCTCGGCCCCACCCCCACCCCCATCCAGGTAAACACAGCAACCGCTGCCACCCTTCAGCATTCACAGAACTTCATTTCCTCCCACTTCCTTCTAAAGAACCTAGGGGACACTTTTTTGGGGTGGAGACAGAAACAATCTCCAATCCTCATTACAGTGAATCCAACTGGCCTTTGGCTTTTTGCCTCTAATCTCTCTGTTGGGAATGGAAGCGTATATTGCAGAGATTCTCCAACTTCAGTCAGTAGAACAACTACCTTTATGATTTTTGACGTTTCCACATACCACCTATAATTTTCTTAATATTTAAAAAAATATACTTTTTAAATTTTTTGTTTATCCTCACCTATAATATTCATTAATGATACCATGGGTTTGCTATGCATATTATATTTTTCTAATATACATCAAGATGCAAAATTATTACAATAAAAAATATTTTTTAGCACCTAAGATCATCCCATGTGAACCACTTTAGGAAACATTAGTGTAGCATGAGCTCTGGAGTTAGGCCCCGTTCAGGTCTTAGCTCTGTCACTTAATACCTGTATGACCTTGGGCAAGTCACTAAACTTTCTGTCTAAACTTCAATTTTGTCATAATGAACATGTTTTTATCAGGATTTTGGTAAACATTAAATGGGGTTAGTTTAGGGGTGCTTGGGTGGCTCAGTTGGTTAAGTGGCCCGGCCGACTCATGATTTCAGCTCAGGTCATGATCTCACGGGTTATGAGTTTGAGCCTCACATCTGGCTCTGTGCTCACAGGGCAAAGCCTGCTTCAGATCCTGTCTCCTTCTGTCTGCCCTTCCTCCACTCACTCACTCTCTCTCTCTCAAAAATAAAGAAATGCTAAAAAAAAGTTCTTTTTAAATAAATGGGATTAGTTTAAATATAGTTGGTTTCAACTACTTACCTCGTGCATGGTAAGTACTCAATAGATGTTAACTATTATTATTGCTGCTGCTGCACCCTCTAATTCTTCACTTTGTCTGCCCTCTTTATTTCTGCCTTCTTCTCTTCTCAGTATATGTTTGAAACAGGCACCACCATTAAATGGGTTTGCTTACTGAAGTGTATGGAGTTTATACAAATCCCTTCAGAGACCTGGCTAGGAAGCTAAGTGTGGATGGAGCATCTCTAGGTCCAGATTTGTATCTAATGATGTGACTTATTATCCTATTGTGCTGATGTGGCTGAGATAATGACACTGTTTCCGTGGAACCTGGTTTCCAGGGTGTTCAAAGCCCTCTTGGACATTGTCTAACTTTTCCCTATTAAATGTGGACAAGTGGTATCTTCCTCAGTTTTCAGGTGGAGGAATCAAGACCCTAACAGGTCTGACCCCGTACTCAGTAACACTGTGACAGAACCACACAAGTGAGTCCAAGATTCCTGATTCAGAGGCCAAGATCGTGCCTTAATTCACATTCCTCATGCTGACGTGGACGACATTAAAAGAGGTGAGTGGACAAAGTATTCCATGCTCAAATAAGATTTGTACAAAGCATCCAGTGTTTAACAAAGTTAAAGCAGGTTTCTTTTCTGCAGAGCTTCTCAACCTTCACTGCCTTAATGTGCATTATGATTCTCCAGCAGAGATACAGAGAATACTCACATCGCCAGATTGACCACTAAGTATACCTACTTAGCAATTTTTTTTTTTTTTTTTTGAGAAAAAGAGAGACAGAGTGCAAGCATGGGAGGGGCAGAGAGAGGGAGACACAGAATCCGAAGCAGGTGCCAGGCTCCGAGCTGTCAGCACAGAGCCTGACACGGGGCTCAAACCCACGAACCATGACATCATGAACTGAGGTGAAGTGGGATGCTTAAGTTGGACCCTTAACCAGCTCAGCCACCCAGATGCCCCCCTACTTAGCAATTCTGAAGATAGATTTCATCAGAGTACTAGTTTGGGAACAGGCCTTAGTTGATCATGTTGGCATGAATTCTACTCCTCTCATTCCTTTCCATTATAAAATCAAGCTGCTCTTAGAATGCTGAAAAATAATCACGTCTTAAATTATTTTGCCCCCACATCACCCTTGTCCCACCCTGGAGACTAAGATTTCATTCCTGTATCACAAGCCATTACATGCCTGAGGAACTTATTTCCTCCACAGCGTGTCTTTGATCACATGCTTCCTAATGTGTGATATTTTAACTCTTTATTTGGTTCTTTGGTTTTTTAAAAAATTTGTATCATTTTTTTTATTTTGAAAACTTAATATAAGAAAGTAATTATTTCTCATTAAAAAAAAAATACTGAGACAAAGAGTTCGAATTATACAGAAATGAAACCAAATCCTACTGCAGCCAAGTCACAGAGCAAGGCGATGGCACCCCTGGAAATAGAATTGAAGTATCCTGTCTACTGGCACGAGGCTATTTTTTTTCACTACTTCTGTGATTCCTTTGCTTGCATTTACCAGTTAGGTGTATTGCTGAGCCCTTTGAATTATCTTGACTCTGTGTTTCCCATTTGGATGTTTAGTATAAAATACTGTGGGGGAAGGAAAGGAAGAGATAGTTGTAGAAACTGCTTTAGAAATATGAAGTACACCCCAAAATATACCTCCACAGAGAGAACTCCCTTATTATACCAGTGTGGGAGATCAGAACTAATCCCAGGTTAGAGACTCATCTTGATTATATTGGGCTTTTACTTAGCATCGTAGTTGTGCTAAGGATTGATAAGCAGATTTCTCCTGCGATTGAGGTTCCTTTGCTGTAGGAGAAGTAAAGCACAGTCAATAGAGAGATTCATGCTTTATTCCTTTTTGTTTTCTGAGGAAGTTTGAGGTAGTTTAAACAAAGGATGTCCACACAATAAAGTTAGTATCATGATTGTTTAAACTAAGAGGAAGCAAATCAGGAAGGCTACCATACATAGTGAGGACATGTTTGCCTCTGAGCTTCCTGGTAACCATAAAGAAAAGGGAAACAAGTTAAAAAGAAAGGTGGATGCCTACCAATTATCCACAATAGAAAAAGATTTTCCTGGAACTCAATTTTAAAAAATTTGTTTTTCTCACATAGGGGCTGTTGTGTAATGTAATGAACAATGTCCCAGATAGTAGCTTTATAACAAATGCAGAAAATCTTCATAGGACTATTTCCTGTAACAAGCTTGGATTGGATTCAAGATTATTATAGCAAGACCTAATGGCTATGGCATTAGATTGGTCTTTTTTTATTATTTCAAGTTTTTATTCAAATTCCAGTTACTTAATATACAGTGTAATATTAGTTTCAGGTATAGGATTTAGTGATTCAACACTTACATACAACACCCAGTGCTCATCACAGTGCCCTTCTTAATTCCCATCACTCGCTTAACCAATACCCCCATCCACCTCCGCTCTGGTAACCATCAGTTTGTTCTCTGTAGTTAAGAGTCTGTTTTCTCAGCAGTGTGGAGGTTCCTCAGAAAATTAAAAATAGACCTACCCTATGACCCAGCAATAGCACTGCTAGGAATTTATCCAAGGGATACAGGAGTACTGATGCATAGGGGCACCTGTACCCCAATGTTTATAGCGGCACTCTCAACAATAGCCAAATTATGGAAAGAGCCTAAATGTCCATCAACTGATGAATGGATAAAGAAATTGTGGTTTATATACACAATGGAATACTACGTGGCAATGAGAAAAAATGAAATATGGCCTTTTGTAGCAACATGGATGGAACTGGAGAGTGTGATGCTAAGTGAAATAAGCCATACAGAGAAAGACAGATACCATATGGTTTCACTCTTATGTGGATCCTGAGAAACATAACAGAAACCCATGGGGGAGGGGAAGGAAAAAAAAAAAAAAAAAAGAGGTTAGAGTGGGAGAGAGCCAAAGCATTAGAGACTGTTAAAAACTGAGAACAAACTGAGGGTTGATGGGGGGTGGGAGGGAGGGCAGGGTGGGAGGGAGGGCAGGGTGGGTGATGGGTATTGAGGAGGGCACTTTTTGGGATGAGCACTGGGTGTTGTATGGAAACCAATTTGACAGTAAATTTCATATATTAAAAAATAAAAAAAAAAATTAAAAAAAAAAAAAATAAAAAAGAAAAAGAAAAAAAAAAAAAAAAAAAAAAAAAGAGTCTGTTTTCTCATTTGCCTCTCTTCCCCCTGCCCCATATTCATCTGCTTTGTTTCTTAAATTCCACATATGAGTGACATCACATGGTATTTGTCTTTCTCTGACTTATCTTGCTTAGCATAATGCATTATAGCTCCATCTATGTCATTGAAAATAGCAAGATTTCATTTCTTTTTTATGGCTGAGTAATATTCCATTGTGTATATATACCACATATATCCATTCATCAGTCAATGAACACTTGGGCTCCTTCCATAACTTGGTTATTATTGATAATGCTGTGGAGAACAAGATACTTATTATTTCTAGGCCTCAGTTTCTCCTCCTATAAAAGGAAGAGATTGCCTTTTGGATCAGAGAAGAAGTAGGGAAGCATTATCAAATTCATCTGGGGAGTTTACCAAAATACACATTCCTGCTACATTATCCCTACCCGCAGCATGTCAAATGTTTTGTGAAAAATCATTCCAGATGACTTTTCTTTTAAATACCAAAAAATAATGAGAGTAACATTAACACTCAAACTCTCCACTCAAAATTAATAACTATTAACAGTTATATGTTCTTTAGACCTTAAAAGTAAAAAGAAGAGGGGCGCCTGGATGGCTCAGTTGGTAAAGCGTCCGACTTCAGCCCAGGTCATGATCTCACAGTTTGTGAGTTCAAGCCCCATGTCGGGCTCTGTGCTGGCAGCTCAGAGCCTGGAGCCTGCTTCGGATTCTGTGTCTCCCTCTCTCTCTCTCTCTGCCCTTCCCCTGTTCGCACTCTGTCTTTCTCTGCCTCTCAAAAATCAATCACTGCTAAAAAAAATTTTTTTTAAGTAAAAAGAAGGAATAAAACATTACAGATAAAGATGAAGTCCCTGTACCAGTCAGGGTGGGCTAAACTATACACAGTAACATACAATCCCACACTTTCAGTGGGTGAAAACAACCAACCTCTATTTCTCAATCATGCCTCATGTTCACTGTGGGTTGTTTGGGAACCCTTACGCATTGTCCTCACTCCAGGACCCAGGCTGATGAAGTAGCCTGAAACAACGAAATCTGAAACGTCGCTGATCACTATAGCAAAAGGAAAAAGAACAAAGCAAATTCTACATTTGGTTCTTAAATCTTCCACCTACAAGTAACACTGTATTCACAATCTATTATAGGCTATACCTAACTTCAAAGCATGTAAGGAAGTACATCCTACCACGTGCATAGTAGGAAAGCCAGAACATTCATGAATAGACACAATGACTATTGTAGTCCCCTATGCTTCTCTCCCCAGCCTTATTTCCTCTCTACTTAGAAGTGGCCACTATCAGGAATTTGGTACATACCTAGAGCCTACTTTGTATTTTTGCTACAAAATAAGCACTTATAAATAATATATATTATATATAGTATTTGTTTATTTTATAAAATATTTGTTAATGAAATTATACCTTTATAATATACATTTTTTAGAGATAGAGAGAGAGAGAGAGGAGAAAGAGTGTGAGTGGGGGAGAGGGGCAGAGGGAGGGAGAGAGAATCTTAAGGAAGCTCCATGCTGAGTGTGGAGCCAGATGTAGGGCTCAATGTGAGGCTTGATCCCACAACCCTGGGATCATGACCTGAGCCAAAATCATGAGTCAGACACTCAACCAACTCAGCCACCCAGGTGCCCCTATAATGTCCTACAATTTTCTTAAATTTTTGTTTCCAAGATTTATCTATGCGAACTATATACACCTGGTTCATTTATCTGAACTGCTGCATAGAGCTCCATACTGTTAAGTATGCTGTTATTTATTTACCATCCCTTTACACATGAACAAGCCATTTCCAATCTTTCATTATTACTGGTAGTGTGGTACTATAAATATGTCTGAGAGATTCCCTGGCAATCTTTCTCAGTTGGATTTAACAAGGCAACTTCCGATGTCATAATGCAACCACTGCATGTAACTATTTACTTCTCTCCTTGCATCCCGAATGATACTACCTACTGTTCTTGGGAGAGTTGATAAAATTGTTACTCAAGTAATTATCTGTGTTCTGTGGTTCAGATGAAGGCTCTCGTTTAAGAAAGGATGGTTGGAGTGTAACCTAGAAGTAGAACGCAAGGTTTTAAAATGTCCACATTTTCAACTTTTCAACTTTTCTAGATATTGCCAGATTATTTTCCAAAACATACCTTGTAATTTCCATCAGGTGTGTATGAGAGTTCTCTTTTTCCTACATCTTTTACTAGCACTTGCTATTGTCAAACATTTTACTTTTGGCCAATCCAGTGTGTGTGAAATAGTATCTCATTTTTGTTTTCAGTTGCATGGTCCTGATTATCATGAAGTGGACTGTTTTTTCCATAGATAGCAACTGACTTTCTTTTTTCTATGCGTCATCTGTTGAAATTCTTTGCCCATTTACTTTCTGGGTTGTTTGCATTCTTCCTGTTGATTTATAGTAGTTCTTTATACCTTTTGAATCTAATGATCTGTATGTTACACATGTAGCCTATCTCCAGGCGATTCTGATATAACTTCCACCTACATATTCCCCTTCCCACCACTAAAGTCATTTCTGTCTCTAACATTTTACATATCCATGTCATGACTCAACACAAATATAAATATATATCCAAGCCCAGGAAATTTTAAACCAAGCTACAAAGAGTTCTACTAAATATATAGATGGATTTTATGTATTTATCCCTAAGTAACCTCCTCCCTGAACAAAGGACATAATTCTGAATTTGTCTAAATTGCAAAGAACTTTTGAAAGGTGAGATCTGGAAAGGCTGTATTTGGGTAAACACAGTTATTGTTATCCAAAGATCAGCCAGTCCAAATAGTTTCCTCATAGAGGCCTTCTTGGACCTAGTGGGCAACAGAACTGTTTAAAATAAGCAGGCCAGTTCTTTCAATGAAACTGATTTGAGGTTACTCTCTGACAGACTATGGCAGAGCAGTCAATGGTGCTCTGTGCTCATGCATTAGCAGCAGTGTCCTGAAAAGGGAACATTAGCTTAAAAGACATTCTAAGTGCAAAAAGAGTGTAGTATTTATACGAGTAAATGGAAAGTCAAAGATGTCCTAAAACATCATCATTATTAAAATAGCCTACATGCAGGAGTGTGTTAAGATCATGAAGTTATTGATGGTATTTCCTCCCTTGTCTCTAGTTTCTAAATACTCTACAATAAAATTATACTGTGTTAATAATTCAAAAATCATATTGAGAACCAAAACTGAAATGTAACCCACTGTGATTACAAGGATTCTCAGTTTCTCAAGTAGGCATTCACCTCAAATAGGGGGAGAAATCAAAAGCAGAAAAGTATAAGGGTCTTTCCTATTTGCAAGCTTTTCAGAGTAAATTTGAAAGTGCTAGAAAACTGCAGGCTTACCTAGGATGGGGGAGGAAGTGGCCAAATGCTTTGACTGAGAAATGTAGAGAAATAGTACTGGTGATGGAGTGGGGAATGGAATGGAGTGAGGAAGGAAAATGGTGGCTCAGCCAAGTTCAGGGGGGCGGCTGCACATGGTCTTCCTCTTAACCACAGTTCACCTGAAACAAAAAAGTGACATGTAGGAGGAAGTGTGGACGGTGATAGCCCTTACTCCTTCCCCAGTTCCTGATCCCAGGGACCACACACCTTTGAAGTTTTCATTGAGGAATCAAGGCCTCCAAAGAAATCTAATTTGCAGTGACCTAAAGTTGGCTCTTGGCTTAGAAATTCCTGGCTCTGAGAAAGACCTACCTATTAGGCCCTTTCCTCATTACACTGTTTGAAGTAGCTCTTGAGCTCCATGTTACAGATGTGGTGACTGAGGCTTAGTGAGATTAAGTAAATTTCCCAGAATATGGAGTGGTATATAAGTAAGGTTGTTAAGATTAAGTTCAGAACTGGCTCTTTTTACGTGTAGCTCAGTGATTGTCAAGGGGGAGAGGGTGAATACACACTCCCTATAGGGATATTTGAGTGTGTGTGTGTGTGTGTGTGTGTGTGAGGTTGTATGTGTCTAAGGGGAAGGCTGAAATTATATTCTATATAATAATATTTGTGCTTGGAAAACAAACTCTATTGTTTTCATTTGGCAAATTGTAGAAAGTAAAATTTGACAACAGTCTTCTTGGCTGTTGGGGATATGCAAAGATATCTTCTTTAAAGTGGAGGACAGTCAGAGCAGAGAAAGTGAGGGGTTTATAGTCTATTTATCAGATGGAAGATATAAGTTAAGTATGGCCACATGTTCCTGCTTTGGCTCAGTAGTGCTTTATATTTAATATAATCTTGCAATGGAATTATTCTCAGCGCTTTGTCATCTGGAACTTCACTATTTCTCACAAATAACCACTATTTTTATTCTATATTTAATAACACAGTCTATGATTTGCATGTTTATGTCCCCCACCAAATTCATATGTTGAAACCCTAATCCCCAAAAGTGATGGTATTAGTAGATGGAGCCTTTGGGAGGTGATTGGTTCATGAGGACGGAGCCCTTATGAATGGCATTAGTGCTCTTATAAAAGCACAAAGGCCCCTAGCCCCTTCTGCCATGTGAGGATACAAAGAGAAGTCTGTGACCCAGAAGAAAGGCCATCACCCAACCCTGATGGCATCCTGATCTCAGACTTCCTGCCTCTAGAACTGTGAGCAATAAATTTCTGTTGTTCATAAGCTACCCAGTCTGTGGTTTTTTCTTATAGCAGCCCAAATAGACTAACATGTAGGGAAAAAAGCACTCATGACATAAAATGGAAAATAATGCAGTATAAGATTTTATATATATTATAATCTCAATGTTATTAAATTTCTTTTATGAATTTATAAGTTCGTATGAGAGCCATGCACTGTAGTTGGAGAAAGCATGGGCTTGTGATCAAAAAGACTAAGGTGTGGGTATGGTCTCTGCTACTTACTAGCTGTATAAACTCAGGAAGTTACTCAACTCTCTGATCCCCAGTTGTCTTACCTACAAAATGGAGGGGGTGGGGAAAGAATTACATTTATTTTAGGCAAGCTGAATTAAATTAGAAGTAATTCAAGTAAAATACCTGATAGAAAGCACTCAATAAATGACTTAATTACTATTTTGAGGAGGGAGTATAAAGAGCCAGCTTCATGGCTATATGACTGTGTAGTCACACAGAGCCTTGGAAGGGCTCTGTACTTGGTTTAATGCTCTGCTGTTGCCACCTTAAAATTTGTAATAATTTTTGAACGAAGGGATCTACATTTTCATTTTGCAACGGGCCCTGCAAATTATGTAGCTGGTTCTGAGAAAACACACACACACACACACACACACACACATGCATGTGCTCACACACACACACACATACACACACACAAGGGATTGAAAATCAATCAGCAAAATGGTAACAAGTGTTTATCTTTGGGTGGTTTTACAGGTTCTTTTTATTTTATCCCTTATTCTTCTGTATATTCTACACGTTTCATAGTGAACATACATTATTTCTTCAATGAGAAAAAAATGAATACATGTTCCTTTATAAAAATTGTTCTCCCCATTTTACAGATGAGGGAAACCAAGCTTACAGATAGGAAATGAGTCACTGAAGATCACAAAACAGTCGATGTCGCATTATGACAAGTGCCCAGGAAATTGCACTTCCAGTTGTGCGCCCCACTGACTTGAGTCTGAGTTACCCACTGTTTTTCTAACAAGAATCTCTTCGGGCATCTGGTTTGGGGAACCCAGCACTACACTATGCAGAAAGGGCCCCCTCAGAAGCCTGGGGTCATGCACTCTGTGCTCACCTGCATGGGCTGACAGCTATGGGAGGTTCAGAAGTACAAGCCATCATCCGTGTTCTCAAAGGGCTTGCAGACTAGTTGTATATGAAATAGTGATACCAATACTGTTGTGCAGACTCCAAATGTAAGCAGTGGGAGGGGGTAGGAACTGGTTGTCAGAGGAGCTACTGAGAGCATTTAGCCCCAGATCTTTTCAGTAAGGCCGTTTGTGTACAAAGAAACAATGAGGGATGCTGGAGTTCTGCTCCTTTTAATTGACCCTGTTACCCTCTGTGGAGGCGTCCAAAGGTAAGCAGTGTGAAGAAAAGGACTTTAATGCACAGGATAATTCAGTTTGCATATTTCAGAGTTCACAGTATTAAAGGTCTCTTTGACAAACACCCACTGAAAAGGTTTCTTTATATCATATTCACAGTAGCTCAAGCGACAGCTTGCCTTACACTTTGATTTTTCCCTTCTGCACTTTCTCTTCCTCTATTGTTTCTCCAAATCAGAACCTTTTTGTTCTGTGGCCCACCTTGAGACTTCTGTGAATATCCATGCATTTAATCCCTGTTTCACCTAACCCTTCCTCCTCTAAGAACCATACTTATAATTTGAGTTCCTCTCAGTGGCACAGAAAATCTTCACAGATGAATACCTTTTACCAACCTCTAGAACTTATCTCTGGCAGAATTATGAAGGCCCAGACTAGAGTCTCTGAGCTGAAAGCACAAGAGAAAGACTTAAAAAGTTTATACATCCAGGCTTTTAATGATATTCAAATGAAATTTAATATTATCTCCATTTTCAAAAGATTTTTATTTTTAAGTAATCGCTACATCCAACATAGGGCTCGAACTCACAACTCCAAGATGAACAGTTACATGCTCTACTGACAGAGCCAGCCAGGCACTCCAATATTAGTTTCATTTAATGAAATCTTCTCACTCTGCCAGGCAGGCAATTTGCTTTACATCTGTAATCTGGTTTAGTTTAATCCTTATAATGATCTTTATAAATTAGATACCATGATCCCCATTTTTACAGGGGAAAAGGAGGCCAAGTGACTTGCTCAAAAACACAGCTCATCAAAACCCATAGAATGTACAACACCAAGGGTGAATTCTAATGTATACTACAGAGTTTGGCTGATCATGATGTATCAATGTGAATTCATTGACTGTAACAAATGTATCATTCTGGGGCTTCAAGTTGATAGTGGGGGAAGCTGTGCATGTGTAGGGCCTGGGGTATATGGGAACTCTCTGTATAGTGTGCTCAATTTTGCTATGAACCTAAAACTCCTCCATAAAATAAAGTCTGTATTTTAAAACATACACAACTAGTATAGCAGGGCTGGGGTGAAATCCAGGTCTCTCTACTTGGGTGATGGTGAGTTACTGTCATCAACCACCTATTCGGCTCTATTGCACTGGCAGCAATAAAGATAAGGTGTGTGTGAGGGGCGCCTGGGTGGCTCAAGTCCGTTAAGCGTCAGATTTCAGCTTAAGTTACCATCTCATGAGTTCAAGCCCTACATCAGGCTTGCTGCTCTCGGCGCAGAGCCTGCTTCAGATCCTCTGTCCCCTTCTCTCTCTGCCCCTCCCCCACTTGCGCTCTCCTTCTCTCTCTCTCTCTCTCAAAAATAAACATTAAAAATGTATTTCAAAAATAAATAAAAGCGTGTGTGTGTGTGACATCTATTGTAGATTGCACTGATGTGTCTGTGTGTGTGGCAGGGGTTGCGGTGTATGTTAAGAAGTAGCATGAGGAGGAAAAAGAAAGAATTGGAAAGAAGAAATCTTGATTTGAGTCTTAGCTCCATCACCTGCATGATCTTGGGCAAGTCACTTTGGTTTTGGTTTCCTCAACTGTAAATTGCAACTGGGTCATTGTGAGGGTTAAATGAAATAAAATATGTACAGAGTACTTTGAAATTATAAGCAACTATTCCCATATTAGTTGTCACACACACATGCACGTACTCACACGTACCCACTGTTGTGATTAAAGGGGTGACCAGGAAACTCAGTTTCTATTTCTCTAGTTTCACCTAAGCTGCTTCTGTCATCTGTAAGCTGAAGTGGTTTGACTGATACCATCTCAGAGGGTTTTTTCCCTCTCTGAGCTCTGATTTTCACACTACTCAGAACCCACCACTGTGCTGTCAGAGCCTCCTGCCCCCACCCCCTCTCCTAGTCTTAAAAGAGATGTGTGTTGTCCTCATGCCCCATCCCCTATGGCACCTTCCAGCTTTCATCCTCCCCACCCACCCTAACCCCAAAGTCCTTCATGCCGTTTGGGAAATGGTGCAGCAGTGACTCTCAGACGTCACTGAGGAAGCTTTGTCCACTGAAAAGGCCCTGTGGCCAGCATCCCATCTGCCAGTGGGACAAGTGGCTGTGATTTTGACTGTGTTTTTTTTAAATCTTTGACCTCCTATTCTTTTATTTTTTTTAACATGTCATTTCAAGACTTGAAAATCTCCACGCAATTTCGTGTGGCTTGTGATCACCTAGCCCTAACACACCCAAACGCCTTTAGAGGCTTATAAACTATGCCACGCGCCCCAGAATACTGGTGGTTCCCAAGAGGTCCCTTAAGGGATAACTTGAGGAACAGCAGGTGGGACAGAAGTGGATTGGACTCCAGGATCCAAGCAGCTTCACTTTAACCTGCTTTATATTAACTTCTGCATAAGAGTTTATTTTAAAAAGGGGTTCCTTTGCTTTAAAAAGTTTGAAAACCACTGATGTCTGTCTCCTACTACTAAGAAGAGATCAGCTGGTACCCTCCCTCAAGCCACCGAGAGAGTGCCAGGCACCTTTTAACTTCATCGCAGAGGTGAGAGGTGGCAAGTGTTCAGATCAACATGAAGAGGCTCTGTTATTAATCATTCATTGGACAGTGAGTCACAGTTAAAATCCCCCTACCCTGAATGCAAAAGAACGAAGGGGAATTTTACTCACCACAACCAAGAGCATCCCCAGGCCTCATGGGGGCATTCCCACGAGAGCTATGTGCCCCGAGTTCCTATTTATGTCAAATTAGGCTTTTACCTAATGAACAGCTAGCAAGAGATGAGTGGCCAGAATAGGAATGTTAAAATATGATGGCCATTGCTAAGCAATGTTCTAAATGTACTGAATTTTGGTCTAGAGCTCCATTGTCCAATACGGTAGCTGCTAGCTATTTAAATGTAAATCTACTAAAATCAAATGAAAATTAAAATTTATTTATTTTTAAGTTTATTTATTTTGAGAGAGACAGAGTCAGCATGAGTGGGGGAGGGACAGTGAGAGAGAGAGAGAGAGAGCGCGAGAATCCCAAGCAGTCTCTGCACTGCCAGCACAGAGCCCAATGCGGGGCTCGAACCCATGAAACCACGACATCATGACCTGAGCCGAAACCGAGTCGGACGCTTAACCAACTGAGCCACCCCAGGCACCCCTAAATGAAAGTTAAAATTTAGATCTTCAGTCACACTACCACATTTTATGTGCTACAGACCTACAAACGGTTAAGCACTGCTATGCTGAACAGTGAAAATGAAAATGTTCTTTAACACTTCCATCATTGCAGAGAGTTCTAGTAGACAAGGCTAAAGTCACCTGATCTAATTCTTAATTACCATTTGGCCAACTTGGGCCCCTCCATAGACGCTCCAAAAGTTTCCCTTTCCATCCATCCTGGCCCTAGGATTCCTGGAGCAGTGAGTCTAGAAGTGTGTAAATGGATGTGTAAATGAGCATAAATGAGTTGGTAAGCCTGTTCTGAAGTGTGCCTTTATTCTCACTTGTGTATCCTGTTTGTTTTGTGTCTGCCCTTCCCCGTCTCACAAGCAGAGGTAACACATAGGGATGATTTTTCCTAAAAATTTTCTAATTACATAAATACTCCATCAGGGATCCTTAGCTTTTACATACTAAAATTCAGACCTGATTCTGAGATGTTATTCTGTTATACACATGAAGTATTTAATATAAACACACATTACCAAACAGACTTTAAGAGCTGAAGTCATCTTAGGAATCTTCTTTTATGACGCTTCACTTTTCACAAAGGAGAATATAAGACCCAGAGAAGTTAAGTGACTTGCCTAAGAACACACAGTGACTCAGCACACACAGAGAAACCTAGGTCACCTGGTTTACACTCTAGGCTTTTCCTTACGATTAACCATTAAGGGATCTTCTTAGGCTGGCACAACTCTTTGTTTCTCCTACCTAGCAAGACATCCCTAGGATCTCATTGTCAGCCACCCATTCCATGTGTACTTTCTGAGTCGCTCTGAGTGTTTATGTATCTATAAGTTCAAGCATATTCTAAAAAGTCTACTTCCCAAGAGGCAATTTCCCTAAAAATGCCCCTTGGGCTTCACACTGCAAAAGTCACCCTAGAGGTAAAGAGAAATAGAAACCTTTCCCATCTAGATTGGATAGCCTCCGTGTAGGTATAGTTTCAGTATCACAGCCAAATGTCAGAGCACACTTCACTAAAGCTTAACTTTCCATCCCTGTGTCTCGCAAGGGCATGTGTTTTGTGATTTTATATCCCCATAGAGTTTAACATATTATTCTTACAGCATCAGTCTAGCTGTTACCTCTCAAGTGGGAATTATGTTTAAAAGATGTGGTCTGGAAGACTGGACATGGTTGTGGTAATTAGAACACCAGATTCTCTTTCTATTTATATTCTAGAACAGAAGTCAGCAGACTATGACCTGTGGGGCCAAATCTGCTCCACTATCTGTTTTTGTAAATAAAGTTTTATTGGAACACAGCCATACTCATTTGTTTATAGACAGTGTCTATGGCTGCTTTCATGCTACAATACCAGAGTTGAGTAATTGCAACAGAAACCATTTGGTCTCCAAGGCTAAAATATATTTGCTCTCTGGCCCTTTACAGAAAAAGTTTACTCACCCCTGGTCCAGAGTCACAGTAGATAAACCACTTTCCAAATGCAAATATACTTCCAAATGATGCTTATGAGGTTGTCCAAATTTGGAAAGGTCTTACCAAACCAAAAGCGTTATTATAGCTAACTATAGCTGTTTCCTTTTAAAATCAATAGGAAATTGGGGGGTGGGGAGTAGGAATATATTCAGGTGCTTTTCTGTTTGGCATTTTCTCATTCTGATTATTTTCTCTATTTAGCCAGATGTATCCATATTATGTAAAGGATGATTAGAATCGTCACACAGGAATGCAAAGAGAAATAGTTGATATTTTGATTTTGACATCCAAAATAAGGTTTTCCAGCAAGATGATCAATTTGTTGTGTTTTGTTGAGAATGAGAATTTTGTTGGGTTTTGCTGAGAATGGGAATTTTCTCACTTTCTTTATTTCCTCTTAGAATTATTATCATTGAGTTCCACATAAGGCACATCCCAACCAAACAGAAAGAGAAAGAGGACAAAGCCAACCTTTTTGGATCCTAGATTATGGGAATTGTGGGAAGAACTGAAGCAGAGAAAGAGAAAGCAGGTATTCGGACATATTTCAATTTCTCTTCCCTGAGCCAAAATCACAGATAAAAACACGGACCCGGAACGCTAATTAGGATTTGAGTCTCGGGTTTGAATCTTGGTTCAACCTTAGGCAAATTCTTTGTGCTTCTGTTTCCTCACCTGTGACACACGGATAATGTGTTACAATTCAACCTTGCGGAATTGTTATTGGAAGTAAGTGAGGGTGTGTTAAAGTGCTCGGAATAGCAGTGGTCACATTGTGTACTTAAGGGGGATGGGAGTGATGGATATCACAGCAGATCTTTGAAGGAATGCTTAGGAGTTGGCTCCATTTCTCACTCCTGGTTTGGAGTCTAGAAAGAGATTACCTTAAAAGCTATTCCAGCACCAGCTGGAACAGCCACATCAAAACAAAGTCTTTACCAGAAGGGGGCTGAGCTTGCCTCTCTCCAGTGACAGACAGCAGCTCTCAGTTCCCATGTACCCAAGGGAGAAGTGGAGTGGTAGCCAAGTGTCTGGTAGGAGGAGCGTTTGGAGATCATCTTGGAGGGGTGGACCACTGAGCTGGTACCACTGGGATGGGAGCACATGTGAGTCATAGCAGGTCTCAGGATGGTCCACGTCACCACGAGAGCTGAGAGAGGGCAAAGTCAACAAGGGAGCCCACTGGGTCTTTAAGAGCAGAGAGAGGATGGACCATGAGTTATCCTCGTCACAGACATTAGCCACCAACACCAGCAGGAGGCCCAGAAATAGGCCGTCTCTCTTCTGTAGTCACCAACTCAGAGGGCAGCCCAGCCCCACCATAGCAGAAAGTAGCAGAGGCTCCAGGGTACGTCGAAGAACCATCACTCTTCTACTTCCAAGTATTTATAAACTGTGCCCCAGGGCGCCTGGATGGCTCAGTTGTGAGTGTCTGACTTCGGCTCAGGTCATTCAGGTCATGATCTCGCAGTTTGTGAGTTCGAGCCCCACATTTGGCTCACTGCTATCAGCGCAGAGCCCACTTGGGACCCTCTGTCTCCCTCTCTCTCTTCCCCTCCCCTGCTTGCACTCTCTCAGAAATAAATAAGGCATCTTATAAAATTAAATAAATAAATAAATAATAAACCATGCCCCTCTCCCACGCACCTAGATGTCATCTCTGGGGGACAGGGGTGGAAATTGGAAAGGCTAAACATTCTATCTAAACTGGACCATTTACCATTTAAATTAAATCCCACTGCATTTATCAGATTAGATGGATATATGATCCTCATCCCATTGACCACTCACCTCATGTCTAGCAGGATGGGGACTTATAAAGACATTACATCATTAATAGAAATAAAGAGGGGCGCCTAGGTGGCTCAGTCGGTTGAGCGTCCAACTTCAGCTCAGGTCATGATGTCACAGTCTGTGAGTTCGAGCCCCGCGTCGGGCTCTGTGCTGACAGCAGCTCAGAGCCTGGAGCCTGCTTCAGACTCTGTCTCCCTCTCTTTCTGCCCCTCCCCCATTCATGCTCTGTCTCTGTCTCAAAAATAAATAAACATTAAAAAAAAATAGAAATAAAGAATTGCCCCCTTCCACCCCTTTGGCAGCACATTTAAGTGTGGTGAGAGTAAATTTCTGACTCTGCTACTCTCCTCACTCCTTTTAAACTTGAACTGGATTACTCCAATTTAACACTGCCCCTACCATGCACACTCACAGACATACCCACACCCACACATACACAAGCTGGTGTCTAAAACTAGCTTCAGGAACAAACCAGAAGAGTTTTAGTCTCTAAGGTAAACAAGAGAAAGAAAGCTTTTCCAAAAAAAGACTCACTCCTGGTAGCTTTATTTTAAAAGTAGGGAAAAAGCAACCACTTGCGTAAACAGAATTTGAAGGTATAACTTTTTCCTGCTCTCTTTCTGTCTAATCAAGGGAGAAAATGAGGACATCAAACAACCTGTCAATAAAAGTTTATTGTTAATCACTTTATAGAGTAAGGCTTATGCTTCGGGGCCTATTAAGTAAACTACATTTTTTTTTTTTTAACTTTTAGCGCTACAGGGAACAAGAGAAAGAAGTCTCTAAGCCTCAGTCTTAGGAATATGCTAGAGTCCACCCACCCTTGATGACTGAGGACCCTATTCAGCTCCACCAATGTGAAGTCAGACAGCACGCTGAGGCTGTTTTTCCATTTCCTTGATAAATCCACAGGGTTTCTATGCCGGTAGAAAAGCTACTAACTCAAAGCAGGCTGAGTTTGACCTCGGATGGCCCCTCTGGTTCTGGAGGGGCACTGGCGCCATGAAAGAAAATGATGCTGTCACTACTAACTCAAAAGGCCACTTATCAATGTGTCACATGCCACCCCCTGGAGTGCACATGCGTGTGCACGCACACACGCACGCACGCAAGTGTATGCATGTGTACACTTCCCCCCGGGGCTGAGCCCAGGACAGGCATCCCACATCAGATGGATGAATAGCAGGTCTGTCCTGCCAGCTGTGTGCTCTCTCCCACCCAAAGAAAGCAGTAGAGACTCAGACAGCAAAGCCTGGAGTTGCCCACGCAGTCTGTTACCAGCACCAGAGTGTGTGAAGGCACTTGAGGGCAGCAAGATGGAATCAGAGAGAGAAATCATCGACCTCCAAGTAAGTTCTCTCCGGGAGAGAGGAAGGAGGGTGGAGATGGGGGGAGCAGAGGTAAAGCTGGGGGAAGGAAGGATTAATATTCTGGTCACTTGATATTCTCCCTCTCACCCCCCTTTCTCTCTTACCCCCTTCTCCAAATGTTCCCTAGGCTTTATCTCTTTTTTTTCTCTTTCTGTTTCCCTGTCTGGTTCTTCGCTTGTTTTGAAATATGTGAGAAAGGGATTGTTTAAATCCCTCTTGGCCTCTGCTTCTTCTTGTCAGTCAAAGAGCTAATTAGATTCGTGTTACCAGAAGATGATTTCACATTCTGCACAGCGCTTTCCTCCAAACCCCAGGACAGTAGAGACTTATTTGAGAGCTGCTGGCAGTTCTCTGGAGGCAAGGAAAGATATGGGTTTTAGAGTTAAGAAGAGAGGCAGCTGGCCAACTTTGCATTTTACAGGTTGGAAAAAACTGGAGCCACTCCGTGGCTTTCTCCACAAAGCTCTCCTGTGGAGGACAGAGTGTCTTATTCGGACAGGGCAAGAAAAGGAAGCCAGTAAAATCTGCTAGCAGGAGGCAGAGACTGGTGTCCCTCCCTACCTGGGACAGGCTTGGAGGGCATCAGAGGCTCTAATCCACCATTGCAAGGAAAGGGAATGGGATGTTCTGGTAAGAGGAGAGCCAGGTCGCTGGAACTGGCACTCTCCAACTTTATTGAATAAAGCCAGCCTTTCTGTAGGGATCACAGAGGTTGGATGATAAATTTTCCTAGAGCTGGACAATTACAGGGTGGAGAAGGACTTTTGAGACCAAGGATTTTTGATCATGGTATCTGTTCTTCAAGCAAATCTTCAACACCCCAGTGTATGCTTCAGATGAAAAAGGAGCTGCTATGTGTGTTGGGCAGCATGATGGGGGCCTGGCAGAACTTCTGCCCTCTGTCCCTCCACCCCTGAGACACAACCAAAGAAGTTGTAGAATCACTTGGGGTAGTGTGTCAAAACCATTGGTCTACTAGAACTGCAAAATAGTGTCGTTTTCCTTGATTGTCATACAGCCCCAAACATGGTCCCAACTCAGGGCTTGATGGTCCTTCTGCCTGGAATATTCTTTCCCTGGGCTTGCTCCTTCTAGTACATTCAGATCTCACCTCAAATGTTACTGACTCAGGGAGACCTTTGCCCTCTGTAGAGGAACCCTCCTTTCATTTTGTCTTCATCATTTGTTTTCTTTCTTCCATAGCACTGCTCACTATTTGAAGTTACATTGTTCATTTGATTACTTATCCAATTTAATCAATCTCATTAGAACATAAACTCCATTAGAGTCTGTTTCTTTCATTGCTCTATCCCTAGTGCCCAGGGCGGTGCTTGATAAACAGTAATTGCATGGAAAATAGTTGTAAGTGAATAACTTAAGGGAGCCATGAATTAAAGGGGATCACTAATAGGCAGAGGGTCACTCTACCAGACCATGGCAGAGTCAGGACTTCTGGACAACCCAGGTCTTCTGACCCTACAGTGTATTTTCTTTTTTTCTTCCTCTAGTTCTTGCCTCCATTGGATATTTAGTAGCTAAGGAAATGGTACTGCTCATTTCCAGTCCCTGAAGAACAAGTTTCTTATGTGCTGATGAGTTAAATAATCCTGACTTATAGGCTAAGGACATTACATTTGGAAGAAAGGTTCAGAAAGAAAGAGGTAGGCAGAACTATGGACTAAAGTGTTAGAGTACCCTTCTCTTCTTTATTAGAGTTATTCTCTCTCTCTCCCAATATAGTCTTTTATTCTGGCATCTTATTCACACTTTCCTTTGGTAGTTTATTTATTTGGTTGGCCAGAAGGTCATCCATTGAGTTTCTACATCTTCCTGTCTAGCCCTCTGGATCCAATGAGGAAATAGTCACTGTGGTCTTCTGAGAAGTCAAGTCTTGGTTCATGACAGGTGGAAATGTCTGTCCCCTAGTAGCATGATTTTACCCTCTCCTCACATGGTGTTGCCACATGAAATCCAGAGGAAAGACATATATAAAGACCCTAGAATATTATGTACTGAATAATATTAGTTCCTCTGTTTCTGAGAATGGTTTTCCAGGGGTGGTAAAGACATATTGACTATAGCTAAGACATTTCATCTCTTCATTTAACAAATATTTACTGATCAATAACTATATATTTCACTCTGTGCTTGCTAGGTATGGAAAAGTTTTCTTATTTCATGAGGTTATTATAGTGTGTTGAATTCCTGCATGAGCTAAATAGTGCTATTCTGTTTTATAGCTCCAAGACTAATTCTTAAACTTGCAAATGTATTATTTACCCCTGGAAAGACAGCTAGATAGTATGTGTATGATGTACTGTGTTCTACCCTGAACACGTTAAAGCCCAAGTCCAAATAATAATGCCACAGTATTCAAACCAGGGCAACTCTCTTTACCATATAAATATTGATCTCCCCTTTATAATCCTGATCTTGGAGACTTCATTTGTGCTAAGTATATAAATTAATTCCTATTCATCACTATCCCATTACCAAAACAAACCAAAGGAAGAACAAATATTTATTGAGCTTCAACACTGTATGAAGCACCAAAAACAAAAACAAAAACAAAAACAAAAACAGAAATATGATACCTGACCTTAGAAAGCTTAAGTGGAAGAAAAGCAGATGACTATAATATAAAGAAAATGTTCAATTAAAATAGTATGTCCCCAAAATGTGGTACAGTTACCACCAATGGTTAGTAAAGGGAATACCAATGGCTAACAGTTTTTTATTGTAATGGCTATCTTTATAGTTATAGTGTGTATTACAAAAAAAGGGTAACTAATCCATCAAATCTGTGATTTCTAAATTTTTATTGCTCAGGATGAGGCTAAAGTAAGTGGCATGATATGTTTTAAGTTCTTATTCAGACTTTATGAGTGTCATGGGCACACCCTGAATATTTTAATAATTGTACCTGTCTTCACTGTTCAGAAGTGTGGCTGGTCTGGATGAAATGAAACACAGGTGTGTGTGTGTCTGTGCATATTGCTTCTTTCTTGTCACTAAAAGATTGAGATAGGGGCGCCTGGGTGGCGCAGTCGGTTAAGCGTCCGACTTCAGCCAGGTCACGATCTCGCGGTCCGTGAGTTCGAGCCCCGCGTCAGGCTCTGGGCTGATGGCTCGGAGCCTGGAGCCTGTTTCCGATTCTGTGTCTCCCTCTCTCTCTGCCCCTCCCCCGTTCATGCTCTGTCTCTCTCTGTCCCAAAAAAAATAAATAAAAAACGTTGAAAAAAAAATTAAAAAAAAAAAAATAATAAAAAAATAAAAAAAAATAAAAGATTGAGATAGCAAACAAGGTACAACTGAAATTTGGGAAACTCCAATCTAAAAAACATTAAGCCTCTATCATCAGTGTTGCAGGTGTGTCCCCAAGGTCAACACCTTGACAGTGGGATGCCTGGTACTGGTGCCTCTCCTTCCACAACCTGAAGCTGTGGCCTCCAAGCTTCTGCCCTTCTCCCAGCCCTTAGTAGCAGCCCTGCCAGACAGCTAAGGTGACTCCTTTTCCAGGCGCTAGACTGGACTAATTTCCCATCTTTTACCCCCTCCTCTGAGATCTGGATGAATAAAGGGTGGAAGACAATCCCTTTTCTTCTCCTTCAACCAGTGTTGCAACCCCACCGCTGAGTATGGAGTTCAAGCCACTCTCCTTGCTCCTTCCTAAAATGGAGCTCTTCTTCTGCTTATAGATTCACCTAAGGAGATTCAGTCCTCTGGCCTCTTTCTTCCACCTGTGCGGGATGTTGAGGGAGATACAAAGGTGGTCAAAGATGGTCTCTTCGTAAGGGAATGAAGACTGGTACACACTGAATGCAAATTCAGTGTAGTAAGGGTTAAGTACAACAAGGGATAGAATGCACTGGGAGTGGAGGTAAAAATTACTTATGAATAGAAGGGGGGACTATAGGTAAAGTATTCTGGAGTATTTTCAAATTGAAATTCCAGACAACAGTTTGGTAGTATATATCAAGAGACTTAAAAATGACCCAGTATGGGGCACCTGGCTGGCTCAGTGGGTGGAGTGTGTGGCTCTTGATTTCCGGGTTGTGAGTTCGAGCCCCACGTTGGGTGTAGAGATTACTTAAAAAAATAAAATCTTAAAAAAAAAAAAATGACCCAGTAATCCCACTTCTAGAATCAGCCTAAGAAAATAATCAGATATGTAAGGATGTTCACTGAAATACTGTTTATAGCAAAAAGGAGTATCCAACAATGAAAGAATGGTTAAATAAATTTTGGTACATCTGTTAGTGGATATCATGAAATAATTTTTTTCAATGTTAGGGAAGAATATTTAAAGGAATACCAAAGTGCTATCATATAAATCAAAAAAGTAGGATACAGAAGAGTATAAACATTTTATCCCAACTTCCTTTAAAAATCATATAGAGTAAATATGTGCAAGAAAACCATTCCCAAGAAATACATCAAAATGTTAATACCGGTTATTTATGGGTTATGAATGACTTACTTTCTTCTTTTACTTTATTTTTACTTTTTATTTCCTTTAAACATTTTTACCGACGCATATATTATATTTAGAATAGAAAAAAAAAAACCCTGTAGTTTAAAAAAGAAAATTAGAGAAGCAGATGTGGCTATATGCAAATGAGTAGATCTGTGAATATGAACCACAGCAGATATATACACACATATATATTTATTCCCGACTCTGATTGCCATAGAAAATAAACAGCTGACTTATCTTTGTGTAAGTAGGCATCTCCTCTTAAGTGGCCGTTCCACTTTTTAAAAGTTCTACATAGTAGCAACTCTGGTTTTTTATATCTCAGTATGCTCCAAGAACAGACTTCAGGAATGTGAAATCCAAGGACACACCCACAGACCTCTGAGTTTCTACACAGACCCTTCGGAGGAAAAACATCAGAGGCAAGTAGGAAGGGGTGAGGTAGTTGCATCCTGATTTAGTCAGATCTTGTACCTGACAACTTCAGTAACTTGTCCTCTATCACCTAAAGAAAAATATAAAATCATTTGTATTAAGTAGAGAGACAGATATATAGATGATAGCTAAAGAGACAGACAGACAGACGGTGGAAGGATTTGGGACAACTTGTTGGAGGAGGTAGTCATTGGGTAAACTTTGAAGGAGGAATAGGACTCTGACCAATGGAGGATATTCTAGTGTGAACAGAAGCTGCAAACAGGATATCACAGGGTGTATCTGGGGAAGGATGAGTAGTCCAATTTGTCTAGGCTATAAAGTGAATAGAAGAATAACAGTGGGGAATATGATTATAAAAGTGGGTTGGAACCAGATCATGATGGACAGTGAAGACCACGTTATTCCCCTCGAGGAGGAACTGACCAGTGACTCTAGTGATCGATGTTCTTTGCAGAAGCACCTGAGCTCTCAAGTGGATGTCCTGGAAAGGGGTGAGCAAGGAAAAGAAACGTGGCTGTGCCTCCCAAGACCTAAGGCCCCTCCCAGAGCTGAACTTCCAAATGGGACTTGGAGGGGCCTTTAGTCTAGCAGACCACAGGCCTTGTTTCATAGAAGAGAAAACGGAGTCACAGAGTTGTGTGATGTTTAAGTAGGTCTTAGAATCCTCACGTATGATCTGCCCAAAGTCAGCCATGACATTGGGCAGAGTATCCAATGGACAACACAATACTCAAAATGTATTTGTTGACTAATTCATAATTCAATTTGCCATCACAGTGAAAGGCCCTTCCAAATGTTCTAATCCTCCCAACCATGCTGTGGTCCTTACTCCACCTTCATTGGGACAGGAAATGAAGCTCAGAAAGGTCAAGTACACCATCACAGAGCACGAAAGTGGCAGGGCTAGGACTCAGACGTAGGTTTTCTTTTTGCTATACTCTAGCTCAGTGGTTTTCAAATGTGGCCGCTGGAGCAACAGTATCCTGTCACTTGGGAACCTTTTAGAAATGCAAATTCTCAGTTCCTACTCCAGACATACTAAATCAGAAACCCTGGGGAGGGGCCCAGCCATCTGTATTTTAACCAGTCCCTTGATAATTTTGATGTACTCTGAAGTTTCAAAACCACTGCCCACTGCCCAGGTACATTGCTGACTGACGTCGGGGGTTGGTATGGAGGCTCCAAGCCTGACCTCCTTTCTCCCACATGATCCTAGAGAAGCCAAGGAGTAGCACTCAAGCTGGACCTGGAGTAAGGCAGGAATGCTGGCAAAGCAAGAGACCCCAGCTGGATCAGATGTCGTGGACGAGGAGCTGCCAGTCACTTTGTGAGAGCACAAAGAACCTAAGTCTCACAAGTCCAAACTTCCTGTTTCAGTACGGGCACCACCAACCACACTGTCACTGCTGCTACTTGCCTGCCACATACCTGTAGGGATTTATACCCACTCTGATGAGAGATGGTTTGGGATTACCCCAGCCTGGGAAAGAGGGTGTTAGACAAGCCTAGGGAGGTTAAGCATAATGAAGGGCACAGGTGAAGATGGATGTCTCCGTCCTGTCACCCAGCCCTGCTTCACGAGAAGAGCAATCGTAGGCAAGGGTGGGACTTTCTCACAGGGCACAGATACCTGGGGTGGGGGGAGGGAGGTACTCTGTGTCTATAGGGGTGGAGGGAAAAGAGCACAGGAATACAGCACTCCTGAATAGTCTGTCCGGGACCTTAGGGATGGGAGTAAGGAGGGCAGGGAGCACCAGCCAGGTGGGAGTTGCATCCTGCAATCCAGAGCATCTCTACACAAAGCCTAACCAGTGTCCTAAAGCAGTGAGCCTCGGAGCTGGAAGTCCACCAGGCTCCACGCCAAGAGAATGGAAAACCCTCGGCCTCTCCAGAGGTGAATTCTGTTTCCAAAGCCCCATCCAGGGAACTGGGACTGTTTACCCCCAGGTCCAAGAATCAGGCTTTGCTCTTTGGTTTTGTGTGCTTGCCTTGTGCCCTAGGCACAGAGTCCAGGGACCCATCTTCTGCCTGAATACACATTTTCAGTCCATATCTGTACACAGTGGGGCCGGTGTCATTCAGGCAGCTGGGACTTTCCCTGCCACACCCCCCCACCTTCACCCGCAGTTTCCTAGAAATGCGACCGCCCAATGTTAGGATTCAAGCATGGCTCAGTCCCCAGGGATAGCTGGGCAGGGTGGGGCTGGCAGTGTTGGATCTTTAATGCCTCGCCCTGTCTCGCCCTGTCTCTATCTCTCCGGTTTTCACAGCAATCTATGTCATTTAATGTTCATCCACCTCCCTTGTTGTGAACTGCCTCTGACAGAGTTTGGGTTGGGAGTGGGGAGCAGAAATCTCACAAGGCCTGGGACTTGTCCTGGTTGCAGCAGAATCTCTGTGAACCAGATCCTGGGCTACTCCCAGCAACCACGGCAAAGCCAGTGCCATCCCAGTCCCGCGGAACCTCCAAACTGCAGAGCTCTGTGCTTTCAGGCCCTTGAGGAGCCAGAATTGGACAGAAGTTCCAAATCCTCTGTCAAAGCTGAGCCATCTCCTCTCCATACCCCGGTGGTTGTGGGGTAGCTTCAAGAGGAGGCAGGGTGGGATGGAGGGGAACCAAGGGGAGACCGCCTTCTGCTCACTGCAATTTCCAGTGGCCTCCCAAACCCCAAGAGTTCAGTATGGCCTGCAGGGTCTCCACATGCTTTTCACAGTAATAGCGGCCAGCAGGGGGCTGCCACTGAGATTGTGAGATAGAATCAGAGAGACAGAGGAGCCCTGTTATTTTGTTTTCCATTCTCCATGTGATCTGCAGTATTTTTCCTCCTTCCCATTAGAAGTACGCCTCCTCCCCTACCATCCTGATGTGACCTACTTATCTACTCCCTTTAAAGGGAGGTACTCTGGAAGGCATCCCAGTCTAGGGCGGTTCTGTCTGTGATTCTCAGAGAGACAAGCTGTCTCTTTAATAAGGGAAATCCAGAAGCTGTAAAATTGGGGGTGGGGTGGCACGAGGGGGTAGGGGGAGGTAGTAAGGAGGTTAGGTAAGGTTGGGGAAGAAGGGAAATGGAGGTTGGTGGAGCCCGAGAAGAGTGTTCAGTGGTGTGGCTTTGGCCAGCATGACAGATTCATGCCATGACTAAGGGAAACAGGTTCTGGACTGGTCAAAGGGCGGTGGAAGCAGCAGATGTTGACTGCTGGAGAGACTGTATGAAACGAGGTAAAAATAAAACAACATTCCAGCTCTAGCACTTTCCCACTTTCTGCCCCTAGTTCACTGAGCTATCTAATCTCTGAACCCCTGTTGCCTTATCTGCAAAATGGGAATAATAAATTCTACCTCAGAAAATGGATGAAAAGATTAAATTATTTACCCCACCCTCTGTTCCCTCCTGAAGAAAACCCAGCGAGGTCTCAGAATAATGGCACATATGTGATAACAGCTACCATTTGTTTATAAGTACCTATCCTGTGGGAGGTACTGTACATGTAGTTTAAATTCCATGAGGAATGAAGTATGCCCAATAAGGAATCTGAGGCTCTGAGAAGTTAAATCACTTATGCAAAGTCACAAAGCTAGCAAGTAGCAGGGCTGAGGTTCCCACTCACAGCTATCTGACTTGAGCGTGTGCTCTTAAACATACCTCCCCTAGACTATAACATCACCAGCCTTAATGAGAAAGGATTTGGCAAAACCCTTGTCCCCACGTCTTAAGTAAATCTGGAATGCTGAGTCAGATAGGGGCTGGAGAAATCAAACAATAATTGGGTTGTATAATGCTATCATTTTACGCTAATCTTGGCACTGAGGAGAGATTGTCTTGCAGACTGGAAGTCTATAAACGCCTATCTGGTCTCCAGCCACTGGGCCTCCAGTCTGGCCTCCCTCCAATCCATTCTCTTCACTGTAGCCACAGAGAACATTTTCCTCCTTCTATCAGAGTGGTTCCCAGCTGCCCTCAGCATTACATCCAAACCCAATGTGGCCAGCGCTCATCTTGTCCCTAGCAGGCCCCAGGCTTGGGAGGCCCTACTCCATTTTTATCAAATGTATTAAAATACACCCGTATCCTTCACTAAACATGACTTTTTTTAATGTAAAAATTTTGAAAGGCTTTTTAATGATTTGAATGTTGAAATGATTAATTTAAGCATTCAGTTTTCGTATGTAGGTGCCAATACGGTTTTTGCGGGTCTCAAACATTTGGGGCCTTTGGAAAGCTCCTAAGTACTATGCACACACACGGTGCCTAATGGGTGACACAGCTGTTGCTGCAGCCCCCGTCCACGTTCCCTGCATGCCAGGCTTTTGTAAAACGGTTTCCTGGGCCTAGAATTGTGTTTCTTCTGTAAGTGCACCTGCTCGTACCATTCCCCCCTCCCTCATTGCCCTGCAGTTTCTTTCTTTGACCTTCATAGGTGCTTAGCCTCTCAGCTTCCTTGTGTGTAAAACAGAAATAGTGATACCTACTTCATAACGCTTTAGAGAGGATAAAATAAGTTAATATACCAAAGCATTTCTATACAAAGTATGATTCATGCACCATCACAGGGGAGCTTGTTAGAAATGCAGAGTTTCAGGCCCCACCCCAGATGACTGATCAGAATCTCCCAGAAATCACATTTGAGTTTTGAGGAGTCCTGCACTACAGCACCCAGAACAATGTCTGCTACATTGTAGTAGTAAATGAAGGCCATCGCTATTGTTATTGTTGTGATTACTAAAAGCCAATTTTTTATAGTTGTCTCCAGTTTCCCTTCTTACCTTTTAACTTCTGAACTCCAGTGCTTTTCTTCCTCTTTTTTTAATGTTTACTTGTTTTTGAAAGAGAGAGAGAGAGAGAGAGAGAGAGACATAGAGACAGAGAGAGACAGAGTGAGAGCAGGGAAGGGACAGAGAGAGAGAGAGAGGGAGACACAGAATCCAAAGCAGGCTCTAAGCTCTGAGCTGTCAGCACAGAGCCAGATGCGGGGCTCGGACTCACAAACTGCGAGATCATGACGGGAGCCCAAGTCTGACGCTTAACCGACTGAGCCACCCAGGCGCCCCTAGTTCAGTGCTTTTCAAATGTTGTTCCCGCAGCACACTTGCATCCTGGGAGCTGGACCATGCATGGCAATTCCAGCTAAATGCTGGGCTTACAGTCAAGACACTCAGGTAGCTTCCCTCCATCTACGGAGAGAGCTAGCTGAGGACATTGCAACAGGTGGTCATAAGGACCACCAAAAGAGGGATAGAGAGGTGCTAGAAGTGGCAGCTGACCCAGGCTTGTGGGGTCGAGGAAGGTGCTCTCCAATCTAAGACCTGAAAGGGGAGTTGGCAGGTCATCTCTACAGCGGACTGACTGCTCCTACAGGGTAAAAGGGCCTGTTAAGGCTTTGCTCTACGGAATATCTACGGCCCTTGCCGTTTGCTCTCCCAAGCAAACAAGGGAACCCAAGGGGGCGTGAGTCTAGACACAAATTGGTGTCCTGGTATGAAGCCCAGTCACTTAGAAAAAAATTTTGGCCTCGTTGCAAACTGGGCCTTCGGTAGTTTTACAATTCTTAATCTCTCAGAAACTTGGGTTTCCTCGTTTCTAGAACCAGGATAACTATACTCCCTCTACAGGGGGTCGGATCGCGAGGCTTAAAGGACAGGACAAGTCAGGTTCCAGGCACCTAGTAGGGGCGGGATCAAGTGTTCCTTTTCTGTGAAAAGGAACTGGGTGGATTTAGGCCCGAGGGCCGGAGCTTCGGAAACGGTAAACACTTCTGAGTACTTGCAAATACTGCCTTCCCTTCCCCTCCTCCCACCTGGGTCGGGACGCTGAAGTACGGGGCGGGTGTGTGCAGTCCGCGAGCAGCTGGAGGGGACGGGGTCGCCTAGGGTCGCAGGTGGGCTGGTTTTGGAGGGAAGAAAAGGCGCACTGTTTTCCCGGCGCCCGGGGCAGCCTTGCTGGATGCTCTGAAAACTCCAGAACAGAGCCGGCACAGTGTGGCCACGGCGAGCCTCGGGCAGCCGGCCTGTCTTTAAGAGGTGCGCTCCCTGGCAGAGGCCGCGCTGGAAATGTGAATATTCCTTTCACAAGGGGCACACCGCGTGCGCGAAGGCCGCCTCGGGAGAGCTCCCCGCCCCGCTGCCCAAACCCTCCGGGGGAGGCCGAGCGGAAGAGGCCGCTGATTGGCTGCGGGGGAGGCTTGTGCCGCGCGGACCCTCACACCCCCAGCCCCGGGCAAGCTGCGCGCGGGGTCGCAGGGGTGCTGGGTCGGCCGGGCTGGGGCGGGGAGGGCGCGCGGCCGCGACCGCAGGTCAGCTGACTCCCGCGGAGCCGGCCGAAGGGCTCACTTCCCCGTCCGGCCCCGGGGCCTACTGGGGGTTGGCCTTGAGCTTTTGTTACGTGGCTGTCCCTCTTCCTTCCCCTGCTGAAGGCCGAGGGCAGTCCTCACCCTTTGCTGAAGCAAAACAACCCCCTCCCCACCTCAGCTCGGCCCAGTCTCCGGCTCTGGTACTGACAGTCCCACTGGCTTCGGGTCCGGGGAGGGCAGGGTGGCCCCTTCCTGCTTCTCCAGCTCTGGCACGGCGCGCTCTGGCTGATCCTGATCGCGGTGGGTGGAGCCGGGTCGGGGCTATTTCGGTTCCTTCTTGGCCTGGAGTGCTTGGTTTCCTGCTGAGTTTCCCCTAGGCTTCCCTTAGGTTATTAATAATAATAGCTACCATTTTTCTGAGCACTTACTTTATATCAAGGAGGCACTTGACATATTTTTATTTTTATATTTCAGAGCAACTGTGTAGATATCAACCCCAGCTTATAGATGAAAACACGTGAAGCTCAGGGGAGTTAATTTGCTGAATGTCACAGCTAGCAAGTAGTTCAACGGGGATTCACATACTAGGCTGTCTGACTACAACGCTGTGCACTCTCCCCCCTGCCATGCTTTCCCGGTGAGGCCTTTGCCAGGGCCATGTTGAAGACTGATGATGGTCAGCTAAATTTTACCCTAAAGCTACACTGTCGTTAAGACTTTTTGGGGGCCAGACTAGGAAATAACCTAGCTCTGGGGCAATATTAGAAAAGATTCCCCTAGAACCTGTTTGTTTGGCACAGAGAGCTAATCAAAGCTAGTATCTGGAATTCTTTCATGACTTCCGTGAGAGGCATCCTGGCTTGAGGCACATTCCTCCTCCCTTGCGCATACCCCTTCCTCTCCCCTTCATCCTCCCAAGAAAGAACAAACCATTGCATTTGTCCAAAACCTCTCCAATTGGAACTAGGCCTGTAAATCAAGCATAAACAAAACCAGTCTTGAGAAGGGGAAAGTGAGGCACGGGGGGGGGGGGGGGGGGGGCGGGGAGGGCAACTCAATTGGATCATTTTCTGGTGCTCAGAGTGCTTGAGAAGGACAATCTCCCAGGTCCTATCCTACTTGTCCCCGCAGAGTAGACATATCCTATGACCTCTTCTCAGTGAGAGGGTAGGACTGTTTGAGAAGGTGGAGGAGGTAGCTGTGAAAACCAGAAAGCATTATGCATAGAAGACAGGATTTTTGTTCTGATGAGACATCAGTAAAGCAATGGCTGGTGTTTATTATTCTAAGATAGTACAAGCAGGGGTGCCTGGGTGGCTCAGTCAATTAAGCATCAGACTTCAGCTAAGGTCATGATCTCCAGGTTCAGGAGTTAAGAGCCCAAGCTTCAGGCTCTGTGCTGATAGCTGGAAGCTGGAGCCTGCTTCCTGTGTCTCCCTCTCTCTCTGCGCCCCTCCCCCACTCATACATTTTCTCTCTCTCTTTCTCTCTCTCCCTGTCTCTCTGTCTCAAAAATAAGTAAAACATTTAAAAGTAATAACAAAAAATTAAAATAAATAGTACAAGCAAATTGTCAAATGATTCCACCTCGTAAACATAATTACATAAGACAGAAGCCTGAAAACCACCTGGAGGGCCTATACCTGAAGATGCCCAGACAAAGGGCATGATAACAATTTATGAAGATCACTTCTTACCCCATTTCCAACCTACAGCCTTCCATTTCTCTGGTAATGAAATTAGAACAAGTCTGCAGCATTGGAATCACAGGGGGATGGGTGAGGATGATTGCTTTTTTTTACATATGAGTAAACATAATACCAACAGGTCATTTAAAAATAAGGAATACCTTTAAAAGGGGAGGATGAGTTAAAGACTGAAGCTGACCACAGAAGATCCTGGAGCCCTTAAAAGGGAGGTCTGAGCAGCCAGCAGTGCTGTTTCCTCTGGGGTGTCGTGTATTAGAAATACACTCTAACTTTTGTCAGGCCAGAAGCCCTTATCTACCCTTTTATAAAGCTTTAGTTTCCACATTTGTAAAATTAGGAGTTTGGATGTGAGGGTTCCCAAGCTGCCCCCCAAGTCTGGAAACTCCTGCTTATGCAATACCCAGATATTTTCATTAAGTGATGCTCAACTCCTCCATCTCCGTAACAGGTTAATCATCTGACTAACTGCTCAGCTTTCCTGCTTTATGAGATCATCACTGCCAGTTCCAAGTGCATTTGGCTGCCAGAGAGCAAACATTCCATGTGTGAACTGGGGATACATATTGCCGTGATAACAAGTCTGGCAAATTTGAAACATGCTGATTTAATCTGAAACAGCACTAAACTCCAACACACTGTTGGGGACCTGGGCCTGGGGCAAAGCCTCCTAATTTGCTTTCAGGTGGCATCAGTTGTAATGCCTCAGGGCTTTGAGAAGGTAAAACATGCCTACCTACATTCCTCAAAAAGTCATCCAGTCCATGCCCCACCTTCCATCAGGTGAGAGTCAGTACACCTGGACCATCGTCAGCCTTGCCTATTAAGCTGAGGTTCCACTTGATATGATCCATAGTTGAGGTTACCACTGCCCTCAGGGGGAAATCTATGTATATCGTGTGACTAAATACAGTCACGGCAAATGGCCATGGTCTCGAAGTAACAACCCACACATAGTTTCCAGAAGGCATCAGTAGCTCCTTATAGGTACCTCAAAACTTCAAATCCATGGATTTGGCCATAGGTTAAGGTGGGGAACGGGATTTTTTTTTTCTTTCCACTTAATTCTCACACAGTGTTATGAGTGCAATCGTTGAGGCATACAAAAAGATGTAGAAACACCAAGAAGGTAGGAAAGGGATGGGGAAAGGGGCACATTTATTAAATAGTGGTTAGCATAGTGGTTAAGAATACAGGCTCTGAAGCTGGACTGCTTTGGTTTGAATCCTGGGTCTTCCATTTCCTTGGTGTGCTGTCTAACGTAGGGCAAATTACTTAACCTCTTTGTGCCTCAGTTTCTTATAGGACTATTAATTTGTGTAGAACACTAAGAACAATGCCTGCTCCATATGAGTGCCACATAAATATGACATTACTGCAGCAAGTCCTATGTTAACTGCCTTATTACTTAACAACAATTTTTTTGAAAAGGAAATTACTGAGTTCTGCTATGCTAGCTATAACAATGTCTGTGACCAGGGGTATATATCAGGAAGGAAATAAACAGATATGTGGACCAAACGCTTGTTTCTTCTACTAGTCTCTTCTAGCATAAAGGATTTCATACTGTACCTGATAGCTTTTTTTTTGACGCATTAATATGAATTGGAAATCTCTCCATGTCAGAATATGTAGATCCACACCATTGTTTTTAACTGCTGTATAGTATTACATAATATGGAAATATAATAGATTATTGGCACATTCTCTTATATTTATTGTGTATCTAACATTTACTGTGTACAGTACAAGATGTGGGGAGGACACATAGCTGGTAAAGTAGCGTCGAACATGGTTCTCCAAGAAGCTGATGGGGAAATTTGGGACTTAAATGAAATAATCATAGACCAGCGCAAGAAGGTATGTAATAAAATATTAAATGGAATTCAAAACTAAGTGTCAGTGCTTGTGATTTAATAGGAAATAGCAATACATTGTGTAAAACCATGGAGCCAAAGGCCTGCCTCCTAGAAGCTCTGGCTGGGCTAGAGAGGAAATTTACCCATTAGTTCTTCCAGCCTCACTGAAAAATTACTCAAGACAAGAAAGACAAGTCTACACTCCCTTAACAAGCTACAACACAGCAGCACACTGGTGTCTTACGTAGAGTTGGAATGCAGCAGGCCTACGTGTTCTCTTGCAACTTGTTGGGCACATGGGCAGTACCTTCCTAAAGCAGTGCAGGGATTTGTTCTCACCTCCAGCCTCTGACAGAGGTTTGTGTTGTTCTCCTTGAATCCCAAGTGGCACAGATAAGTCCTTTAAAAGGCACAGCGAATCTGCTCAAGGACCCCAAATGAGAACTCCCTTTCTTGAGATCTGCGGTCCTTTGTTTGGCTCTGCTTCCTTGGGAAGAATTCGCAGGGTTGTGAGAGCAGTTGCCCCATAGGGCCTATTTAGGGACATTCTGTGCTTAGGTATTCATAAATTTCTGCCAAGACCAGATTTCTTTTACCCCACCCTTATGTGCTAATCGCTACCTAAATCAGTAACACCTGGTTGCCAAAGAATTAGATTGTGTCAAAGCCCACACTTGGTATTCCTTCTGCAAGGCCCTACCCAGCATCGTTCTAATACCTGGGTTAGGATAAACCTTTTGATTCTATCCTTGACCGCATGTATTTTCATGTATGCCTTTCTGTTTGTATTGATGGGAGAGTCAATAGTCAATGAAAAGAAAAATATTATAGGCACTCACTATATATTTAGCTCTGTACAAAGCATGGGGTTGGGGATGCTGGCAGAGGGAGGGTTATAAGAAAAGTGAGACATAGCCCTGCTTTGGGGGCCTTAAAACCCTGACAGACACAAGAGCACAACACATTAGATCCTGAAGCGGTCAAGGTAGACAGCATAGACCATATGTGCTGTGGGAGAGCAGAGAAGTGCCCCTAGAAGGGGATGAAGTCCCTGTAAAGGGCGACTGTTGTAAGGAACATCTATTCTCACCTCCCAAATACTCCATGTCAGCCTCTTCTGGCAACCGCGGGGAGTGAGTTCAGTAAAACAGGATGATCCAATGTGGCAAATAGACCGACATTTTGCTCACAGATTCAGAGAAAGTCAGTGTTTCCCTGATCATTTGGGAACCAAAATGACTAGACTGTATTTTTCCTGGAACATTTTATTTTCCAATAAAGAAAAGTAGAAAGACCACAACAATGAATATTTGTAAACTCTTCCCTACATTCATCAATTTTGCTATATTTACTTTATCTCTTTCTATAGAATGCATCCCCTCCCCCCTTAGAAAGAAAGTACCAGACATCATCGGTGAAGACTTCAGCATATATCTTCCAAGAAGGGTACTCTCCTACCTAACCACAATATAATTATCATTCATATACAGTTTATATTCACTTTTCCCAATTGCCATACAACAATGCCCTCCATAGCTCTTATTTAATATAATCACGGATTAGTCATTGCATTGGGTGTCTTGTCTCTAAATCCCCTTTAATCTGTAACCCTATTCCCTTTTTTTGGCCTGTCATCATCTTGACATTTTTGAAGAGTGCAGCTGAGTTGTTCTGGAGAATGACCCATGATTTGGATTCGCCTGATTATTCCCTCATGGTTGAATTCAGCTGTTATTTCCTTTTAAAGATTATTGTGGTAAAATATCTGTACCACGAAAGTTACCATGCTAACCATGTTTAAGTGTACAATCCAGTGGCATTGTGTACATTCATAATATTGTACAACCATCACTGCTGTTTCCAGAATGTTTTCGTCATCCCAAACAGAAATTCCATACCCATTAAACAATAACTCCCCATCTCCCCTACCCCCGGCTCCTGGCAATCCTCATTCTACTTCCTGTCTCTATGAATTTCCCTATTCTAGGTACCTTATGTAAGTAGAATCATACAATATTTCTCCTTTGGCCACTGGCTTATTTCACTTAATATAATGTCTTCAAGTTCATCCATTTTGTAGCATGTGTCAGAATTTCCTTCCTTATTAGGGCTGTATGATATTCCTTTGTATGGGTATACCACATTTTGTTTATCCATTCATCCATTGACAGACACATGGGTTGTCTCTAACCTTTGGTTATCATGAATATGGTTGCTATGAACATTGGTATACAGTTACTTTTCAAGTCCCTGCTTTCAATTATTTTGGGTATAGGGGTGCCTGAGTGGCTCGGTTAGTTTAGCATCTTATTTCAGCTCAGGTTGGTGAGTTTGAGCACCACATTGGGCTGGCTGCTGTCAGCGTGGAGCTCGCTTCAGATCCTTTGTCCCGCTCTCTCTCTCTGCCCCTCCCCCACTTGCTCACGCACGCTCTCTCTCTCTCTCAAAAATAAATAAACATTAAAAAACATTATTTTGGGTATATACCTATATGCCAGATCATATGGTAACTCTATTTTTAACTTTTTGAAGAACCACCATACTGTTTTCTATAGTGGTTGCATCATTGTATGTTCTTACAAGCCTCCAGTTTTCACAGTTCTCTGTAGTCTCTCCACATCCTCACCAATGTTTTTTTCTTTTTTTTTAATAATAGTCATCCTAATGGGTGAGAAGTAGTATCTCAATGTGATTTTGATTTGCATTTTGTTAATGACTAATAATGTTGAGTATTTATGTGCTTCTTGGCCATTTGTACATCTTATTTGGAGAAATGTCAAGTTGTCTACTTTTTGTTTTTGTTTTTGTTTTTGTTTTTTGCATGCTTTTGGTTTTTTTGTTTTTTTTTTTAAGTTTATTTATTTGTTTTGGGAGAGAGAGTAAGTGCGGGCCCACGCATGTGTGCACACACAAGCAGGGTCAGGGCAGAGAGAGAGAGAGAGGGAAAGAGAGAATCGTAAGCAGGAGCCCGAGGTGTGGATGGAGCTCATGAATGTGAGGTCATCACCTGAGCTGAAATCAAGAGCCCGATACTTAACCAACTGAACCACCCAGGCACCCCCCACTTTAAAAAAAAAATGTCCACTTTTGAATTTTTTGTTGTTGTTGTTCTTCTTCTTTAAGTTACAGAAGTTCTTTTCATATTTTGGACATTAATTTCTTATTAGATGTATGATTTGCAAATAGTTTCTCCCAGTCTGTGGGCTGTTTTTTCACTCTCTTGATAGTGTCCTTTGCACAGAATTTTAATTTTGATGATGTCCAAATTGCATATTTTTCTTTTATTGCCTGTATTTTGTGTGTCATATCCTAGAAGTCACTGCCAAGTTCAATGTCATGAAGATTTTCCCTTATGTTTTCTTCTAAGATGTAAATAGTTTTAGCTCTTAAGTTTAGGTCTTTGATCCATTCTGAGCTAATTAAAAAAAATTTTTTTAATGTTTATTTATTATTGAGAGACAGAGAGACACAGAGCATGAGCAGGGGAGGGGCAGAGACAGGGGGAGACACAGAATCTGAAGTAGGCTTCAGGCCCCAAGCTGTCAGCACAGAGCCCGACGCAGGGCTCGAACTCACCAACGATGAGACCATGACCTGAGCTGGACTCGGTCACCCAATCGATTAAGTCACCCAGGCGCCCCTTTTCTGAGTTAATTTTTGTGTATGATGTAGATAACAGTCCAATTTCATTCTTTTGCATGTGGTAATATCCTATTTTTCTAGCACCATTTGTTGAAAAGACTGGGCATTTCCCATTGAATAGTCTTGGTACCCTTGTCAAAAATCAGTTATTTCTGGCTTATTATTTCTGGCTTTCTAGTCCATTGGTCTGTATATCTGTTCTATTCCATTTTAAGAAGTATATGATTTCTTCCAAAGTCTTTCTCATCCTTGCACCCACTCCCTGAAGGAGGGAATAAGGAGGAAAAGTCTTAAATGCAAAAGAATTAATTAATTAATGTTATGGTGCCCTGGATTTGAATGCTAGGGAGAGTGCAACATTCTGGAGGTGCCCAATTTTCAGACTAGCACTCAAATTGTCAGTGGTGAGCAAGCACTTTATTCTATTTTGAATCCCCTTACTATCTTAGGCACAACCATTCTTTACATGTTTTTCCCTGTGTTACCAAACTTAGAGGACCCAAATGTGCTTGCAAGTTATGCTGTCTTGAAATCCCACGTGATGGAAATGAGACTGATTCCTGTGTGTGTGTTTAGCCTTTAATTCATGGAAGAATTGCTATTAATCAACAGTTATTTACTGACCATGCTTTATGTGTGGCACTGTAACATAAAATTTATATTCATGGTGGCTTCCACTGTAATTGGGGAGGCAAAGTGTATATATAAATGGATAATTGCCTAGAGAAGGGAGAAATGAGAATTGAAATAGTTGGCAAAATCTCCAAATGTGGGGTCTTTTGGGGATTGCTAAAGAGGAAGAATAAACTCGGATTCAGGGTTGAAGGGGAAGAATAGTGGGTATTAAAACAAAGGCAGGAATGAATAAGCTATCTGGGGACAGTGAGAAGGCCAGCCTGAATAGATGGAACGGTGTGTGGGGGAGAACACTAATGGATAGGTGGGGTGGGGCTAAATTATGTAGGCTTTTTAAATAACCAGGCAGAGGGGTGTGCACTTGATTTTTAGTAGGACAGTAGGAAACCCTTAAAAGTTCTTAAGTGGCATGGTAAATAAAGGATGGTGGTACTGGTTTAGGTAGATTTGTTCCGGGAGGAGATATGGGATAGGCTTTCAGAGAAGAGGAATTGATTCAGTTATCAGAGGACTTCCCAGAAAAGGAAAGTAGTAGGTCTTTGCCCCAAGTCCAAGGTCAGATTGAGGTGTGTTTCAGAACCCTTGCTAATTGAAACCCACTGTTAGAAAAATGCACTGGATCTAAAATCTTATAAGATCTTGCCCAAATTCAACCAGACCCACTAATCTTTTGTGTTAATGGCATAAAATTTCCACTCTTGGTTCTGGCTTGGTTTGGCACTCTCCCCAGATTGCCTCACTGTGGTGCCGAGCTTCCAAAGCTACCAAGCTACAGGCAGGGCTGTAAGTTTAGTTTCCTCATTTTTACAAAAGGTCAAGTTTTCTAAATTGGTGGATCAACTTGAATTTGTGTTGAGAAAGTGCACAAAATTCTTGCAGCTGACCTCAGGGGGTCGTTGCAGCTGACCTTCAGAGCTTTCTCCCCATTTCTCCCTGCGTCCTCCCCACCTCCATTCCCCTAGATGCTCAGCCTCATCAGGACCTAACACTTTCTCTTCACTCGGTGCTCTCCCAAAACAGCTGAACATTGCCTAGGATGCACACAAGCCATTCAAGCTGCTCAGTCCCAGACAGGGATGTCGAACCTTGCCAGTTGACATTTTGGGGGTCACAGGAAAAGAGAGGATAAGCAGGAAGTGTTTCGTGGGCTCGAATCAGGGAATATGCAAGGACACCCCATGAACATTCCAGAGCTCAGTGCTAGACAATGGCATGTGCGGAACCATTAGGCTGATTTCCCCTGTGGTTGGAGGTTGGCTGCGTTTTTACCCTCCCTTCTCTGCCTGAACACTCCCGACACTGGAATTTCTTCAGATGGCTACCGTGTTTGGTTTTCAACCAGGACAAACAAAAAAAAAAAAAAGGGAGATTTGTTTTCCCGTCAGCTTTTGCTCAATGGAATCTCTGATTCTACTTACTGGTCGTGCCTTGGACACCCCTGGGGCTGTTTAGGGCTTTAAACCCTGAACACACAGGACTCCTAGCTTTGCTGACCCCCCTTCCACATCCTGAGCCTGAATACAAACTTCGTCTTCCTCACCCCCAGTGTCCCTTCAATCTGAGTAATTCTGCAGCCAATTCTCAGCCAATATTCCACCCACAAATTGCTAATTTCAGCTGAACTTCCTCAAACTAGAGCACCCCTCACTAAGTATTTTGGGCTATCTCACAATCTATCTCAGCTGCACGTCTTGCTGGTATTTCCAAGTGGTGAAAAATCTCCCCTCATCTTAAAGGCTTCATAGTAAGCTCAGCCCCCTAAGGGCTGATGAAGAAATCTGGAGTTCTACCCTATTCATACCTAATTCCAGCCTTCCAGGAGTTTCAATACAGGATCTCTCAAAACCTTTGGTGTTTTGTTTCTCACCTTCTTTTTTCCCCTAACTGAAAATGGGACGAGGGGCAGGAGAAGGCATTGTGAATCAGTGTGATTAAAAAAACAAAACATGTGGACAACCAAGGAGCGTCTTTGCACTTCCCATTTCTAATCTCAGGGATCATCAGGACGTAGAGGCAACTCTCAGGTGAGTAAATTTGCAGATGCCCATGCATGTCCGGAACATTCCTCAAGGGTCATTAGAGACTGTCCAGCGGGGGCGTGGGGGCTAGTCTTCCGTTTTGGTTTTCTTTCAAAACTTCTGTCCAGAGAGCATCCTGTTCTGTTACATACATACCCACTGCCGTCTCCAAATTGCTAGGTTGAGTACAACAAGGCTCAAGTGCCTGGCATTGGGTTATACACAGACAATGAGCTACAAGACCAACCCAATGAGCTGATGCCAACCCTAAGATGGGTTGTTGCTGAGTTCTTCCCGACCAGCCCTCTGTCCATTTGCCTTTCTGTCTTCCCCTCCAGATCCCAAGAGCACAACCTCTTCCTCACTCAGCAGTTGAAGGCACTTTACAATATTTTCTTTAAAAAAAAAAGTGTTTATTTTGAGAGAGAGAGAGCATAGGGGAGGGGCAGAGAGAGAGAGGGAGAGAGGCAACCTCAAGCAGGCTTGGGGCTGTCAGCACAGAGGCTAACTTGGGGCTTGAACTCATGAACTGTGAGATCCCGACCTGAGCCAAAATCAAGAATGGGATGCTTAACTGACTAAGCCACCCAGGTGCTCCCATTTTATAAAGTTTTCAAATACACCCTTGATCCTTGCACATATTTAAGAAAAAGCTGTTCCCCCTCCAGAACATTTGGCAGAAAGCTGACCCTCTTCCTTCTCACTCACTCACTTGGGTCAGTGATATGGTTGCCCTGTCTTCCCTGGGAGGGGATATGGGTGAGCTGGGGCCTCTCAGAAGGGAGCCTGTGGCCCAAGGTGCACACACCAGCCTTTGAGCGAGGAAAGGGAATGGGGCAGGAGGGCCGTGCCCCTTGGGGATCTGCATTTTACAGGCTTTTAATTTTATTTTTAAGTAAACGCTACCCCCACTGTGGGGCTCGAACGCACAACCCTGAGATCAAGAGTCACTTTGCAGGCTATATTTAGAAGCAGTTTTCCTGCTTGTAGAAAGCAGTGGCCAGCTCTGGCTATAAGTATGACTGAAGAGTCACTTTCTTTCAAAAGCTCGATTTATAGGTGTTTACTGTTTTCTGTAAAATGGAAAAAAAAAAAAATGTTGCCTTACAGGCATGTAGCCCCCAGTGCATTCTCAAGTCTCCAGAGGAAGGAGTGGGCAGCAGTTTGGTAAAATTCCACTCTATCTTAGAGTTACCTGAAGATAGGAACCAAGGTGAGGCTTTCAGGACAGCAGAGACTGAAGTTTCCCGTTTTCATCACCTAGACGTTGGTGGACGGATTTAGAAGACAGGATTCTGAGGGTGTGTTCCTCCCTTCCCCTTCAGCAGACCTATCCTACCTCCATCCAGCATAGTGGCCAATGAGGTTCAAATCCCACGTTACTAGTTGTGTGACCTGTTTACTCGTTATGTGAACCTGGGCAAGTTCCTCAATAACACTATTTCCCTCACAGGATTATTGTGAGGATTACATGGGAAGTGTGTAGGATAGGGACTGGCATACATCGAATAAGCATTACTGTGATTATGAGTTTTTTCCTCTCCTTGGCTGTAAAATGAGGAAATGCTCATAACTGCTGTGTTGGTCATTCTGCCCTCTGGACAGGAAGATGTCCACTGTGTGTGAACACTCACCGTAAATGCCGTTATGAGGAGATGTAAAGGAAAGGAAAGACCTGCTCTGGGAGGGGAAGAGACTTCTCAGTCGGTTTCTCAGAGAATGCGTGACAAGGGAAAAAACTTGTACCCTGCTTTCCCTTGTGGAAGATGCCTTCAGCTTGAGGCCTGTCAGAGGCTCGGGGACCGGAGTCATTTCTCCACACAGAGCAGTTTATCAGCTAAGCCTGGGGATGGAAGAAAGCTGTGGAGGGATCGTGCAGGCATCTGACACGCTCAGCTTCGATCTTTGGACTGCAGCTCCCTTAGTGACTGGCCTGTCTCTGTAGACATCTTCACGCCCTGAGTCCTTCTGTCTGGCACAGAGTGTGAAAGAGGCGCCTCAAGGGCAGACAGGACTTGTCTTTTGGCCAGGGTCCCTCGAGCAGTGACGAGCTGCAGCCACTGGGCTCCAAGTCTGCCCTAGCAGATTCTGGCTCCACCTCAGGGCCTAGCCCCACACTCGGGGCCCAGACTCTAGGCACACGGTGCCACTCTTAGCATGCATGTCATGCTAAGGGCCATGCCGTCCAAGTCTTCCCATGCCTCTCTTGAACCCCTGGCCCTTTCTAGGATTTTATAATCAGAGTCATCTTTGCTCTGCTTTGTCCAGCCAAAGCCCACCCCATCTGTGAAGGTCCACTTCAATCTCACCTCCTCCATGAAGCCTTCCCTCACCTCCCAGCTCGCACCAGCAGTCTCACTGTCCTGTTTCCTCGTTACCTATTCCATCCATTTGGAGAGTAGACATGTTAATTATATTCCCCCCAAATGTTTGAGTGCAAGGCACTGGGGTGGGTATTGGGGGAATCTATAAAAGTAAAGGACAGGACCTTCTATCAAGAAGCTTGAGGGTGCCTGGGTGGCTCAGTTGGTTGAGCATCTGACTCTTGATTTCAGCTCAGGTCATGATCCCAGGGTCGTAGGATGGAGCCCTGCTTTGTGCTCTGCACTTGGCATGGAGCCTGCTTGGGATTCTCTCTCTCTCTCTCTCTCTCTCTCTCTCTCTCTCTCTTTCCCCCCGTCTTTCCCCCTCTGCCCCTCCCATATGCATGCCCTCTCTCTCTTAAAAAATTTTTTTTTAATTTAAAAAAATATCAAGAAGTTTAAACTCTAAGAGAATGGCCTGGAAAATCCCCTATTGCCATCTTGCTCTTCAGGTCTGGTATTATTTAACATAATAATAATAAACCATTTTGGGAATACTTGCTATATGCCAATACTGTGCCAAGAAGTTTACACAAACCATTTGAGCCTTAATAGTACTCCTATAAGGTAAATGCTATTGTTATTCCTACATTACAGACAAGGAAACCAAGATGCAGAAAGGTTAAGTAATTGCCCCATGTCAGCTGATAAGAAAGCCAGTATTTCAACCAGGCAGCCTGACTCCATTATTATACTCCTAACTACCGCGTCATATTTTTCCTGTGTTTTACCTTTTCTGCTCAGCTAGAGTGAGACTCTTCGAAGCGAGGCACCTGCCTCATCCTTCCTCACAGCCCTTGCAACACTTAGTGCATTGTTGCCTTTGTGGGTAGGCAGCATACGTGCCCAGGTAGTGAGTACTCAGTCGGGATTCAGGGATGCCTTGGTTAACAGGTCCTATTGCAGAGGGGAGAAGGGGTTGCTCAAGGTTTCTTACTTCTGGGTAAAAAAGCCGGGAAAAGAAAGGGGAGTACAGGGTCCACATACTGTTATGTACTAACTCTTTGCTTGCACTGCCTCCAGGACTGGACCAAGGCTACCAAGGACGCATGCAGCTAGGTACTAGGAGGGCCTTTTTTTTTTTTTCCAATGTTTATTTGTTTTTGAGAGAGAGAGGGAGGGAGACAGAGTGTGAGTTGGGGAGGGACAGAGAGACTGGGGAGACACAGAATCTGAAGCAGGTCTCAGGTTCTGAACTGTCAGCACAGAGCCCAATGCAGGGTTTAAATTCACAAACCACGAGATCATGACCTGAGCTGAAGTCAGACACTTAACTGACTGAGCCACCCAGGCGCCCCTGGGAGAGCTTTTACAGTGTGGGTGTAGGCCCATTAGGAACAGGCCCAGAAAGTTAGTGCTTACCAAGACCAGGGAATCCCACACATTGACTAAAACTAAGAATGTCCTGCCTTGAGAACGGACTCTTCTCATCTTCCAACCTACAAGCCTTCGGCATACCTTAGGATTTCTTACCACATCTGCTGAGTTAGAGTAATCGTATGTCTGAGAGCAGGAGCGCTTGGAGCAAGAAAAATGTCCATCCCCATACAAGAGGACAGATTCTCTGAAGTTTTGTTTTGTTTTTAATATTTATCCATTTTTGAGAGACAGACCACAAGCATGGGAAGGGCAAAGAGAGAGGGAGACACAGAATCTGAAGCAGGCTCCAGGCTCCCAGCTGTCAGTACAGAGCCCGATGCAGGGCTCAAACCCACGAACCGTGAAATCATGACCCAAGCCGAAGTCAGATGCTTAACTGACTGAGCCACCCGGGCGCCCCTATCCTAGTACTTCTTTATGTACATGGAACATCTTTATGTTCCCCCGTATCCTTTATGTCCTAACCTAATTAGAGGTCCGTAAATACTGGATAACTTAATATTTTAAATCAAAGCGTAAAATAATTAAGTGGAGGGATTTGATTGTGTAGAGCCTTGCCCTGCTGATCTTCCTTCAAAGTGCTCATACACTTATATGAGCTGTAAAGACATTTAGACAGCTATAGTCCTAGAACACTGAGATTGAATTGAATCCAGCAGGGTAAGACTATAGAGAACAATGGATCATTTGCATAGTACGTTGTAGAGGGAAAGGACAGGACACAGAGTTCAGGGTGGTGGGTAGAGGAAGGGCTGTAATAGCAATGAATTTCATTCTTTGAAATATTGCCCAACATCCTGGTATTTGGGAAATTTACCTCCCTTGGTTAGTGCAAATTATGGTATCCTAGTCAAGCCTGCCAGCCTAGACTCTCACTGGTGGACCTGTTGCTTTTCCCCTGAGGCCCTCCAGACCTATTGCCCTCTCAGTCAACCCAGAGCAAGTGATGGATGCAAACGAAGTCTAAGGATGGATGTTCTTGGGCCAACTGAGCTTGGACTCAAGTTGGTTAAAAACCACTGGACTTTCGGAATCAGAATGGCATTTTACGTGGGTGGAAAAATCTTCCTTGATTTTGGCTTGTTCGTTTAGGGACTCACAGGACTGCACAGGCTGGGCAGGCTGCCTCAGCAGGAGGATGAGCCTTCAGACGAGGCAGGTGAGGTGTCTGCACACAGAATTTGAAGGTGGAAAGAGAGCCACACGGGGGTGGGGAGTGGGGCAGGAGGAGTAGAAACTGGGAAATCCTTCCCAGAGTTGAGAGCAGCTTTCCGTTTCCAGGACTACAGATCTGCGGGTCCAGAGTTCCTAGGATAGAAACTTGTAAAATGGTAGTGTCAGGAGGGATTCTTGACTCTTAGGTGGTCTCTGTTCCTAAGCCCCTTTTGTGGTTCCATTCACTTTATCCCAGATCCCTAGGGAAGCTAGCATTGAGATGAGGTCTACTTGTGTGATGTGCCTTAGAGCATGCAGCCCTTTTCTGAGCCAGTCTTCCCAAATCCAAGAGAACCTGTAATAGCAGCTGGGAAAGGAAACATGGAGAGGTCCCATTAAAAGTCCTGTGAGACTCTTAGAGCTTAGATCTATAGAAAACTAAGAGAAGGTAAAATTAAACTTATTGAAAGTCACCCACAGAAAAGCAGGATTTCCTAACCTGAAGCCTATAAATCCCCAAGGCGGTCTGTGGTGAATTCAGGGGGTAGTGAACCTGCTGAAATTGTGTGTAAAAATTAGATATGCTTGTGTAGGTGTGGCTACATTTTTTTTCTGGAATGAGGGTCCGTAACCTTTATCAGATTCTTAAAGGGTCTGTGACCTCCTGAAGTTAAACAAAACAAAACAACGCATTTTTCTAGAGGATAAAGGTGGGAACTGGGTGTCAGGGGAATTTGGAGGACATTCCAACTCCTCCCACTTCCCATGTGCTGCAAACATATGTGCAGTGGGAAACAATGACAAATACAGGGAAGTGACAGGTCAGTTTTTTTAAAAAAGACCTTCGAACCGATAGAATTTGATAGAACCAACAGAATAAAATCTGAGGACTTCCCAGATTTTCTTATAAAGGTTGTCTTTCTCTTCTTAAGTGACACGACTTTCTTACCTATCCCTCTTTCTTCCCTTTTGTCTTCACTGCCACAGGAGCACCTGTTCAAGTACCTGCTATTTGTTCCAGAAGGGGATTAAGGCTAGTAGGGGAGGTCTTGTGTGTCAGGCTGGAAAGAAGAGCCACAGTCAGGAGAGGTTCAGTGTGTCCATCTGATCCAGTAGGAGCCAAACTTCTTGACCTTGTACATCTTTAAAACCTCTAAAACACTTTTGGATTACTGCAAGTATTTGTAATTGTACTTTTCGTATCCATAAATGAAAAACTCCATGCTGATAAAAAGCAACCGTGTGGGGCACCTGGGTGGCTCAGTCGGTTGGGCGGCCGACTTCGGCTCAGGTCATGATCTCGCGGTCCGTGAGTTCGAGCCCCGCTTCGGGCTCTGTGCTGACAGCTCAGAGCCTGGAGCCTGTTTCAGATTCTGTGTCTCCCTCTTTCTCTGACCTTCCCCCATTCATGCTCTGTCTCTCTCTGTCTCAAAAGTGAATAAACGTTAAAAAAAAATTTAAAAAGCAACCGTGTATTCACTAATCCTTTAAATACCCATTTTTAAAAATTACAGCAGCATCCCTGTGTGTTTGAAAACCAGCTCCACACCTACGTGTGAGATCAATTATTTATTGTGTCTATATGCAATGACTGTTGTGCCACTGATTCAAGGACCCTTTCCTGTAACTGAGGACCTTCTCCTCTTTCCACAAAGTGGGAATCACTGTCTAATTTAAGCTCTCCACTCTATAGATGAGGAAACTGTGGTCTAGAGAAACCAATCTCCTAGTGAGGTGGTGTTGAGCCCATTCCAGAACCCAGGCCTCCCTACTATCTTCCGGCTTCTTTGCAGGATGCCTGTGTAGCCATAGAATGCTCTTAGAGCATCCCATCTCCCACTGGCCTCCGGAACTGCCTCCCTTCGACAGCCACACTGCCACACCCTCCCCTCATTGAGAGGTCTCCAAAGGGCACTCGAGGGGAGAAAGGACTCTGGATCTTTGACAGGACAGTGTGCTGCCATCCAGCACCCTAGAAAGCTGCAGAATGGGCCAGAGAGGCCTTTTATGCAGTTTGGTTTTAAATCAATAAATCAGATTCCCCCCCACTTACCTTTGGAAAACACTTTGTCCCTTTCATATGACCAGACCTGGGAAACAATCAGACGAGGGTGTGGGCTATGCGGCACCCAGCCTTGGTAACAAACGAACCCAATGGCTGCCGTGGGCTAAGGGTGCTGGCCATGGGTTCAGCCCCGCCTCATTTAGTCCTTACAAAACCCCTGTGAGTTAAGTAGTGTTATTCTCATCTTCATTTTACAGATGAGGAGACTGAAGCTTAGAGAGGTTAGTGGCAATGCCACAGAGTTATTAAAGGCTTCAGAGATGGGATTCAAAGCCAAGCCTGAATCCAGAGCCTGCAGTGACGACCATGATGCAATACTATGTTATGCGAGGCTGACTGGGCTCTGGATCCTTGGGTCCTCCTTGGGACTGAATTATTTTGTTACTCCTTTACTCAAGGAATCATTCTAAACCCAGCCATAGTTAAGCAGTAATGTGGAAGCCCTTCTCTTCCAAGAGACTGGAAACCTCTTTGCCAAATCTTTCAGGGACGCAGATGGACTCCACAAACAATACGCATCCCATGAAGGCAGAGACAGTTATTTTTTGCTATTTATTTATTTATTTATTTATTTAGAGATAGAGACTGTGTGAGTGGGGGAGGGGCAGGGAGAGAGGGAGATGAAGAATTCAAGCATTGACAGTGTAGAGACCGATGTGGGGCTTGAATCCATGCAACTGTGAGATCATGACCTAAGCCAAAACCAAGAGTCTGAGGCTTAACCAACTGAGCCACCCAGGTGCCCCTATTCTTTGCAATTCCGATTCTAGCTCAGAGCTCATGTTCAGAGGAGGTTATTCCTATGCTCATTCCCACGTCTGCCCCCACTGTCCTCCAATCCTAAAATGCTCCCTCCCCAGTCCACTCAGCAGCAAAAGAATATATAGGCTTATGCAAAGGTTTCCCTACTCCAGGAAGTCCTTTAGAACCACATAAACCCACACTGATTTTTTCCTTTCTTCTGGATCATTTTCTCTCTGGCCTAAACACAGCTTCTGCCTTTTGTCTTTTTTGACTCATGTGAGAGCCTTATTCCCCCAGCAGTTTTTTTGTAACGTTTATTTATTTTTGAGAGACAGAACGTGAGCAAGAGAGAGAGAGGGAGGCACAGAGAGAGAGAGGGAGACACAGAATCCGAAGCAGGCTCCAGGCTCCGAGCTGTCAGCACACGGGGCTTGAACTCACATACTGGGAGATCATGACCTGAGCCGAAGTCGGACGCTTAACCAACTGAGCCACCCAGGCACCCTAGCCCAGCAAGCTTCTTGAAAGCAGAGGCCAAATGTATTCTGCATCCCCTAGCCCATGCATCCAGCACACCAAAGACTGCTAAGTGGTACTTACAGGACTGGATTGAGAACAAGGTCCTCCCTCTTGGACCATTCATTCTAGCCAATGCTCCCCTCCAAAGAAATTGTTGGTCCCCCACCCCCTACCTAATTCCCTGAGGTTCATGATCTTTGAAAGTGCTGGGATTTGTTTTTGTTGCCTCGTCAGAAAGAAGCCCGACCTTTCTGAGAATCTTTTGTCTGTGGGGCCCACATGGCTCTGCCTGGAAATCTTGAGACCAATTTTTCTGCACCTGAGCAGGGCTCTCCTAGAGCTCTGAGACGCCATTCACGGCTTTGGCAGCTTTCACTTTTAAAACCACCTGAGTCCAGACAGTGGGTTAAATGCAAGATTTGGAGAAAGGTGTGTGAGTTTTCTTCTCCACTCTTGTGTCTCACTCAAGGGTTCTTCTTAACCAAGTGTGTTTGTCTTTTGCTATTCCAGGAGGCCGAGAGCCTCTTTCTCTCTGCAGACTGAGACAGAATGTCTGGAGCTAGAGGCACTTCAGCTCCTGACCCAACACCACCATCTCCCTGGAGCCCAGTGCTCTGGTGTGGACCTTCACTGGGTCAACCAGGACTGCTCACTGAAGCCTGCTGGGAGTCTTGAGCAAGCTATACACTTCTCTGAACCTCAGTTTTTTCATCTGTAAAATGGAGGGGCTGGGCATTGATCACTAAATTCTTTCCTGCACTAATGTTAAAGAGTTCTAAAATAGCATGGGCTTCTCATCATTTTCACCACGTCTAGCCCCACCTCACCACTGACTTCCCACAGAATTTTATCCACACTGTGGTCAGGGATGAACCTCGGCCTGTCCAGCTAGGAGATCCTATAGGTTAGGATAGTCTTATCGACAAAACAGGAGTGCTACCACCCAGCACCCTAGAAAACTGCAGAAGGGGACAGAAGGGTCTTTTATGCAGTTTGACATTAAATCAATAAACCATATCTTCTCCTACTTTCCTTTGGAAATGCTTTATCCCTTTTGGAATACCAGGATACTTTTTTTCACTGAATGACTTTAATAACAATAATAATATCTGAAATTTGTTCCTGTTCTTTACAGTTTATGAAATGGTTTTACATCGACAATCTCATTTTTTTAAGATTTTATTTTTAAGCAATCTTTACACCCAACGTAGGGCTTGAATTCCCAACCCCGAGATCGAGAGTTTCATGCTCCATGGACTGAGCCAGCCAGGAGCCCCCCTACAATCTCATTGTTAAATCCTCATAACAACCCCATGCAAAAGGCAGGGATTATTCTTCCCTTTTTGCAGACAACGTAAATGGAATGATTTGCATAAATTATCCAACCAGAATGATAAAGCTAAGAATGAATGTACCGTGTCCTAAATAGAAACTGCAGGGACATAGAAGCCAGGAGCAAATGCTTATCTGTTTAAGGATGTTTACCTTACCATGATAGGACTCAGTGTGAACATTTGAAGGAGCGCTCTCTATAATGTATAAATTATATGCAAATAATATGTAAATCTGCCTCTGAAGTTTTTGAACTAAGAGCTTGCTTGGTGTTTTGCAAAAGAACACAACAGCCCACATTCGGTTCCTTTCCACAAGCCAGAGCCAGAGAAAACAGAGCAGAGTGTGAGGGCAGAGGATATTGGGCTATTACCAGCCTGCTTTGTACTTTCTCCTGACAATTTTTGTGGGAGCCAGAGCAGGTGGAGAAGGAGGTAGGGAAAGGAGAAAAGAGCTCCCTGTGGTTCACCCCATTCCCTTCCCTTTTCACACCACTGCTCTTGCTCAGAGCCTCTTGAGACCCAAGCTTCCTTCACGAAGCCTTAGGGCCTACTGCTTGGGAACGGCAGCTATGAAAGACTCAGGCTGTAATCTCTCCCACACGTCCCAGGTCTCTGATTCATGTAGGTCATGCACTGCCATGGTCTGAGGCTCCTCATACAAAGTGGCGGAGTGTAATTCTTCATTCTAGAAAGAAAGACACTTGGCAAATGGTACCAAGTCCAACTGTATAATCACCCTTCCACTGGGCAAAGGAAAACTAGCTAATCTTTGAGGAGGAGAAGGAAGAGGTTCATACCGTACAGCATGGTCCTATCTGGATAGTTTAGTCAGGTGAACCTCAGGCACCACTTCTGTAACTTTATATACTGTCCCCTAGTCCCGGTCAGAAAATGCAGCTACTCTGAGGCAGGAAAGGCAGTGGGTTAGGCAGGAAAAGCCACTCATTTTTGGCTATTCAAGGAAGACTTACAGACCAGAATCCATACCAGACCATAGTCAACATGAAACCACTCTGTCTGTACTTACCAAAGCCGAGGCACTTTATAAATGTTTTTCTTTCTTTCTTTCTTCTTTATTTCTTTCTTTCTCCCTTTCTTTCTTTTTTTTTTTTAATTTTTTTTTTAACGTTTATTTATTTTTGAGACAGAGAGAGACAGAGCATGAACAGGGGAGGGGCAGAGAGAGAGGGAGACAGAATCTGAAACAAGCTCCAGGCTCTGAGCGGTCAGCACAGAGCCCGACGTGGGGCTCGAACTCACGGACCGTGAGATCATGACCTGAGCCGAAGTCAGACGCTTAACCGACCGAGCCACCCAGGCGCCCCACCCTTTCTTTCTTTCTTTTGAGAGAGAGTGAGCAGGGGAGGGGCAGAGAGAGAGGGAGAGAGAGAGAATCCCAAGCAGTCTCTGTGCCATCAGCACAGAGCCCGACGCGGGGCTCAAACCCACAAACTGTGATATCATGACCTGAGCTGAAACCAGGAGTCAGATGCTTCACCAACTGAGCCACCCAGGTGTCCCAAAGCCAAAGTAGTTTAAACAAATTATCTCATTTGATCCTCACAATGTCTCTGTAGGAGAGAAACTATTCTGAACCTCATTCGGGGGGAAATAAAGGTCAAGGCCACACAGCTAGCAGGTGGCCACACAGATAGCAGATTCACGGACAGGGAGGGTGACCCCAGAGACTGCACTCCTGACCAGAGCACAACACTGTCTTTATATGGGAGCTGGAGGTGGACGGGGGTACGTGAGACCTTTGAACAAGGTCTCGTGAGAAAGAGTGACCAGAGTCTCAGAGAAGTGAAGGCCCAGGCTTCAGGGTGACCAAGGCCTCTGGAGAACAGGTGACCCCAGATCAACTTGTGAAGGAGAAGCCTTTTCCTGGGAAGCTGGGCCCTGGCCCGGCTCCCCCACAGTCATTGCCTAACCTCTGTGGCTGAACAAAGAGGGCTGAGGTGAGGAAATCAGAACATCCTGGGGAACGAGCAGAGAACGGAAAACACGCTATTGCCACGGGGCCTGGGGCCCAGAGGCAAGGGCACCCTGTAAGCCTGGCTGAGGGCCCTGATGGGAGCCGCCTCCCTTGGCTATGTGAGCCTCCACTGGCAATAACCACCTCGGAGAGCTCAGGGAACCGTGAGAAAAAGCACAGGGGCCAGACTGGTCCTTTTATCCTAAAGCGCTTGACAGCTTCACAGATACCCCTTAATTACAAGCCCAGGAATAAAGGGAGGTAAACTGTGCTTTGGCCAGGACACTTGCCTCATCAGCTATTGTGAAGACAGGTCTGGGAGCAGAAAGAATGCTGGGGAGAAGGATACAGAGAGGTAGGCATTAGCAGGAGTGTTTCTCAACACAGGGCCAGGGCTTTAATTGTGAGGGAAGAAGCCTGCTCTGGGACACTGTGCCAGAGACACTGTGCTCTGACTGCTACGTGCTCTTCCCCAGTATCTTTCTGCTGAGGTCCTCTTAGTATGTACCAGCCTCCACTACAACAACCTTGCTTGTGTCAGGGCAGGGGACCCAGGACAACAACAGTGGGTGACTCCACTCTTTTTTTTTTTTAGGTTTATCTATTTTGAGAGAGACAGAGACAGCGTGAGCAGAGAGAGAGGGGGAGAGAGAGAGAGAATCCCAAGCAAGCTCTGCACCATCAGCACACAGCCTGATGTGGGGCTCAAACTCATGAAACCCTGAGATCACGATCTGAGCAGAAACTGAGAGTAGGCGCTTAACCGACTGAGCCATCCAGGTGCCCCTAGGCTTTCATTCCTCCACTCTTTTAATGAAATGCGGGCAATTTTAGCATCATATGTGCCAGAGACTTGCAGCGTTAATTTTGGAAGGTAAAGTAAGGGATTTGTAATCTTTTACTGGCATAACTAAGGACTCTAGCCCCAGAATCAGGTCACATAAGGGCTGATGTATGGAAGGGTGTTCCATTTTGGACAAAGCTGAAAGGTATGAGAAATGAGATCACTATGCAGTTTCCTTATACCACTCAGAAGTCTGGCTTCTAATTTAGAAGTTGGTAGATAGCCCCATTTCATAGTCAAGAAATCCCTGTTCTTGGCATCTTGGCCTCCTTCCTATTGGGAGAGGGGGTGGGGTGGGTTTCTTGGTGACACCTGTAACGCTGTCCTTGTCATTGCCCTGTCACTTTCTCCACTGTAATGAAAAGAGCACCACACAGATGATTTTCTGGCATTCCATCCCTTGAACACTTTGTGCTTCTATCACCCAAGGATCCAGACATTTGTCCTCCCAAGATCAAGCCCCTGAGCCCACATACATTCTTTTTCTCCTTAATGCAATCAGTAACCGGCCAGCACAACGCTAAGTCTTGAGGTATAAACCATAGAGAGATTAGTAACTTATAAGCACACAGTCTGATTACTCAGTGCATGTTGACACAGTTAATTCCAATGACCAGGTTATTACATTTCCTTTGTTTCCTTTCTTCTTCACTTCCATTCCTGGTGAAGGCCAGTCTGCTCTTGCAGTCTTTCCGTCTGTAAGACTTTGTCTTCAGTCTAGGCCAGGTAACCAATCAGAATATCAGCGAGGTCCTGGTTTTCCACACTCAGAAATTTCCTTGAAACTGTCCTTCCTGGGAACCTCCTCTGCTCCCAGCAAATTCTCATTAGCTTTTCTAACCAACTGGCCATTAGTTCATTAAAAGTACTCCTTTCTGAAGCCCTTCACAGTAGATAAAATCCCCTGTAATGTACATCCTATCTCCTGGGGACTATTCCTCACTTTTTACTTCCGTCCTTTCTTCCCACACACTTCCTCCATCAACACCACCTCTCTGTCAATCAACAGGATCTTCTTTTGCCTGTCAGTCGACCCTGAAATGGTTACAGGAAGTCATGTGAGACACATTTCCTGTGCTCTGGGAGCAGGCAGCCATGAGGTGACAGTCTCTCACGTAGCCCATGGTACATGCTGTACTAGAGGGATGAACCAAATGCTTTGGGAGAACTGAGAAAGAGGGATAAATTTAGACTATGGGGATGAGCAAGGCTTCCCAGTTGAGTTGGGCTTTAAAGGGTAAGTAGAGGGGCACTTGGGTGGCTCAGTCAGTTAGCCTCCGATTCTTGACAGCTCTGGTCATGATTTCACGGTTCATGGGTTCAAGCCCTGTGTCAGGCTCTGCGCTGAGAGAGTGGAACCTGCTTGAGATTCTCTGTCTCCCTCTCTCTCTGCCCCTCCCCTGCTCACTCTCTGTCTCTCTCAAAAATAAATAAAGATTTAAAAAATGTAAAAAAGAGTAAGTAGAATTTCTCCAAGTAGAGAAAAGAATGGGAAGCAGTACATCTTTTGTATGGGCAGAGTCTGTCCTTTCAAAACATCATGCTCCTTTGGATAAATATAAAATGTTCCCATTTATTCCTCTGGTCCCCGAAATCTGATGAAACTTCCTAGTGGGGCTTGCACTTCTCCTTTGAGAATCACTCATGTCTCAGAAGTGAGAGATAACTATAGACTATTGTTTCTATAACCCACAGTAAATTAGAGTAGGGTTCCCTACACACACCCTTTTATGCATTCACATAACTGCTCACCCTTGATTCTTCAGAGAGATCATGGAAGTGTGGAATCTTCCTGGAGTCCCTGCATGGCTTCTGTGGGTAGTGTCAGGGACGTGAGCTTGTGTGCTAAATGGAAGAGGTCAAGACCTTAGGCGTATGTCTTCCACAGCCTCCCCAAGCCTGGCAGCTTCCTTGTCTTTACATGACAGCTGTTTGTTTTTCATTGGGTGCTGACAATGCATGCAACCCGGCATGTGAAGACATAGCCTGCCCTCAGGCCTCTGGGAACCTGAGCTATATACTCAGCTCTGGGTGCAAACACAGCTTGAAAAGCAGGCAGGCTGAGCTCTAAGGTGTGAGGCCTTTGTTTCCTTCTCTGAGGGAAAAATGAGCTAGCTAGATGAATTCTCTGAAGAAGATAGCAAGTAGGAGTAACCAAGACCTCCTTTGTTGAGAATAGGAGGGAGGTTGGAATCATGTCAGTGCCCAGGCACTGAAGAATGCCTGGGGATGAAGGAGGGAAACACAGCCTGAGGCAAGTGGGAAACAGATGGAGGCCAAAAATGAGGGAGGAGAGGCCCTAGAGGGAAATGAGAGAGCACACTGTGAGAGCAGTACCACCTGCAGAGCCTCCCACGGCCCCCCATGGGCCTCACCTGGCACACTGCCCCTCCCCGACTGGGTCCTGGGGCTCACAGCCCAGCACCAACTGACCGAAATCAAGCCTTGCTGAGCAGGTGCCCATGGAGAAAGCTGGAAAGTTACGGTCAAAAGGATAGAAAACGATGGAACTTCAGGAGGCAGTATGATATCGCGTAAAAGACACAGGGTTTCAAGCCAGATCAGCCAAGCTTCCTTTCCCATTACCATTCCTACTAGCTGTGTGTCATGGGCAACTTGACTGTTCTTTCTCAACCTCACTCTCCTCTCCTGGAAAATGGGTTCTTGTAGGGTTTAAATGAAATAGCAGCTGGAAAGTGCCACCTCGTACACGGTAGAGGTATACTCGTTACTCCTTTCATGGAAGAAAAGTGGTTTATTCCTTAAAATCCACAATGAGATTCAGAATTAGAATGAATGACCCAGAAAAAAGGAGAAAAGGATGATTTCCCATTTTTCCTCTTAGGACCCACAGAAAAAACAGGTTTGACATAGGTGTCCTGAGGAGTTTGGTCATCAGCAGGTGGGAGCTATTCCTGGTGTGTCACACCAGCCTGATGGCCTGGGAGGTGGCCACACTTTGCTTGATGGTTTTGGCCCCTTTTACCCCTAATTCTGTGATTCCATGAGGCCTACATAGCATCCCTTGGAAAATCCATGGATTGACCTGCTAGCCAGTCAACCAGTCAATCAGTCTATCCATCCATTTACTTCACCTTAGATCTTTCTATTGTAATGATGAAAGGATCCAGTGTGCCAGGGGGTGGGCCCAGAGGCATGGGCCCCCTGGCTTGCGAGGATACACAGGTCTTTACAAGATTCAGAAGACACTTACTTTTGGCTAGAGGTAACAGAAATCAGCCTAAAGTATCTAAGACCAAAAGGGAGAATTTATTGTAAGATGCCAGGGACTCTTCTAGGAACCATGGGAAGAATAATCAGGGAGGCCCTACAAAGGCCTGGAATCAGAAACCAGGAAACCAGTATCAATCCAGGCAGCTCTGCCTCTCCAGAGATGACTGGCCTTTCATTTCTTTTTCTCCCTGTGTATCTTGGTTCATGTAATCATTGGTGGTTGGATAGCAATAGTGAATCTCATTTGCAGATTTATGGGAGAGAGAATCTGATTGGCCCTGCTTTGATGGGATACCTACCCCTGGTCCACTCAGCCACAGCCAGATGAGCCACGCATTCATAGACCACCACGATAATCTCTCATAAATAAAACTCACTAGGCTACTCCTAAGTAAATAAAGTTGGGGAATCTCAGCACCCAACGGGGGTTGCACCCCAACGGGGGTTGTGTTAGTTAAAATACAAGTTTGGTAGCTCTGTCAAGACCCAAAGTAATAAGGGCTTAGACAAGAGGGAAGTTTATTTCTGTCCTTTGGGTAACAGTCTGAGTGCATACAGTACAGGCATACTATGGTGGCTCCCCAATATTAGAGGCCCAGGCCCCTCTAGCTTGTTACTATACTCTTAGAATATTTGTTCTATGCACATGGTTAAAGATGGCTCACTGCAGCGTCCACAGTCCAACTAGGGAAAAAGAGAATAGGGAAGGCATGGGCCTTCCTTTTAAGTGCATTATTATTCCTTCTAACTTCTTATTATCCAGAACTTGATCATGTGGACATACTGTAAGAGAGACTGAGAAATATTGACTTTAGTTAGGTGGTCATGTACCCAGTCAAAAATCCTACCACTCTGGGGGTGCCTGGGTGGCTCAGTCAGTTAAGCATCCAATTCTTGATTTTGGCCCAGATCATGATCTCACGGTTCATGGAATCGAGCCCCACATGGGGCTCTGTGCTGACAGCACAGAGCCTACTTGGGATTCTCTCTTTCCCTCACTCTCTGCCCCTCCCCTACCCTCTCTCTCTCTTTCTCTCTGTCTCTCTCTCTCTCTCTCTCTCTCTCTCTCTCACACACACACACACACACACACACACTCACACACACACTCTCTCTATAAGTAAATAAATAAATAAATAAACAAACATTAAAAAAAAAAAAAACAACAACCCTACCACTGTGGTGCCTGGGTGGCTCAGTCGATTAAAGGTCCAACTTGGCTCAGATCACGATTTCATGGTTCATGACTTCAAGCCCCACATTGGGCTCTGTGCTGACAGCTCAGAGCCTGGAGCCTGCTTTGGATTCTGTGTCTCCCTCTCTCTCTGCCCCTCCCCAGTGTGTGCTGTCTCTCTTTCTGTCTCTCAAAAGTAAACAAACATTAAAAAAATAAAACAAAAAAAATCCTACCACTCTGTGAGAAGGTCAAACAGTTATTGGGGGATGACCTCCTATAGCAGTCAATAGGGACATTGGTTGCTGGAAGCTCACAGAAGTTTTCATCTCTCTGACTCTAGCCTTGGGAAGAGGTTATTGTTAAAGAAATGATATGGCAAGCGTGGAAACATGGATGTGGAAATGCTAAGGAAGATGAGACCAGAACAAGTTTAGCCTAAGTAATGTCTAAAGTTCTCTACGCTCTTACACCACTTCGAGAAAGCATGGGGATGATGTGCCTCTTCCCCTATCCTAACTTAGGGGATAGAAAAGGAAGTTCTTGGGACAGATTGCAGAAGTGAATTGTATAACACAGAGTTCTTTAAAGAATACACATCTTCAGAGCTGTGGTTCTCCTGGGCATAACTCAACTCTGCTAAACGAGAGGGAGTTGAAATCATTTCCTTTAGGCACTAGACCCACATATTATGTTCCTGCCTAGCAACCTCATCCTGCAGCTGTGCTGGGTGGAGTAGTTCAGAGCAGCTAATCCACCAAGAAAGCTGTGTTGGGCACCTACTGTTTGAAAGGCACCATTCTGGCTGCTATAGAAGAGCCCATGGCAGTAGAGAACGTGTCTAACAGAAGGTTGTGCTCACTGACCCCTTCCTTTCAGCCACCAGACTGACCTTATCTCTAGCTGAGGACTTCCTGTGCACCCGTAATTACTTGACGGGGCAAGAGGTTTCAGTTCCAAGTCAGCGGATAGGATAATGAGTCACGATGCATATGGTAGCTGTGGCTTTGCTGACTGTGCATTCACCCTCTCAGCACTGCACTTTGGGCTCCAGAAGAGAAAGAAGGGCTGCCAGAGGGGGCTGATGTTTAGCTGCTCAACAGTATTGATCTTGCGTTTTTCAAGGATCCAGCACTGAGTGTGCGTGTGTGTGTGTGTGTGTGTACACTTGTCAGGACGGGGAAGGCAGGAAGGAGGTGCAAAAATGACTGTGGGAAGTTAGGAACTCAAAGTGGACTTTGTAGCTTTTAGTCACAGTGATGTCAAGATGAAGTGGGAGGGTTGGGAGCAGAAAGAGCCCCGAGCTAAGAATCAACCTAGGGTCACATTCTGTCTACAACTGAACTGAGTGTTTAAATATGACTTTCCCCATTTTAATTTTTTTTTAAAGTTTATTTATTTATCTGGAGAGAGAGAGAGCATGCACATGCAAGCAGGGGAGGGGCAGAGAGAGGGAGAGAGGAAATCCCAAGCAGGTTCCACGCTGTCAGTGCAGAGCCCCACGTGGGCCTCGATCCCATGAACCAAGAGATCATGACCTGAACTGAGATCAGGAGTCGGATGCTTAACCCACTGAGCCACCCAGGTGCCCCTCCCCCATTTTAAAAACAGGGGTAATGGCCTTGCTCAACTCCAAAGGATTTATTAAATGAAAGAGAATTGGACCGTGAGCCTTGCAAAGGCCAGGTCTCTACTTCATTCGTCTCTGTGCCTTTCAGCGTCTGGCATAGCGCTTTGTGTGCGTAGTAACTCTTCAGTGAATATTGTCTAGACCGAGTCACTGAAACCACCTGTTCCACCTTACATGTAAGGAAACGCAGTGAGGGACAGTGATGGAAAGAGCAAACACGGAAGGCGCCAGTTACGTGTTGTGTTGTACATTCAATCAACCAAAGTATACTTCCTTTTGAAGTGGCAGCACCGGGAGTAGAATCCAGATCTTTGAACTCTGACACCTCTGCTCTTGCCCCCTACCATATTGCCTCTGAGTTATTTGGCTAAAATCAGAGAGCTTGTTTATGGCTGAGATGGGATTCCTTTGCAGGAGAGCTATTACAGACCCCCTGTGCCTGGAGTTTAAATATAATGAATGGTTAAAAAACAGGGTCTCTGGAGCCAGGATGCCTGGGTTTGAATCCCAATTCTGCTATTGACTATGTGATCTCATTTAATCTCTTTATCCCTCAGCTTTCTCATCTGTACAAAGGGGACTGAAATTGCATTTCACCTCCCAAGGTTGTTGTGAGGATTAAATGAGTTAAAATATGTAAGGAAGGGTGCCTGGGTGGCTCAGTCAGTTAAGCGGTTGACTCTTCATTTCTGCTCAGATAAAGCCCCACTTCGGGCTGGGATCTGTGCTGAGTGTGGAGCCTGCTTGGGATTCTCTCTCTTCCTTTCTCTTTGTCCCTCCCCTGCTCGTGCATGCTCGCTCTCTCTCTCTCTCTCTCTCTCTCAAAATAAATAAGTAGACTTAAAAAAAATACATGAAGAGCTTAGAAAAGTGACTGGCACATAATAAGTACATTATTGTTTGCTGCTCTTCTCAAGTAAGTTAGGCTTTTACTGCTATGGTGGTGGCTACAATCAGCCTTCACAAAGACAGCCATTTGATGATGGTGGAGTTTTTTTCTTCCTGAATAGGTAAGATTCCCATAGATGTTTTAAAGGACTGGAGACTCTACTGTATAAGTTCTTTGAGGGCTGAGGTGCTTCTCTGGTAAAGACTCTCCAGGGCTGAGTTCAGTGCCATACAATTGGTGGGCAATTGGAAAGCGATGACCAATAACTCCTGGGGCAGTCTGGGCCTGGGATAATTATCTCCTATGCACAGCACATTGACAGCTGAGATGGGACACTGGCTTTCTACATGCACATCTCCTTCCCTTAAAATCTTCCAAAGCCCAGCCTTTATTCAGATTTGCTCAGCATTAGAAAGTCACTGGAACCCCCAGCACAAAGATGGTGGCTGAATGCCAAAGGACCAGAGCCAGGAAAACCGTGTGAGAGGCAATCTCGCTCCTGCCAAGAATGGGATGCGATTTCCTACCCCTACCCCCGCAGTGGGCCCCAACCTCCTGTCCTTCCCATTCCCCATCCGCCCCCAGTCCTATGGGCCACGGATTTCTGCCTGAAAAAGCAATTCAGCGCTGTACACTGGGGATGTTTCCTTCTGACCTACTTCAGGCAGAACACTTGCCCTGCTGAGAAAGGGCAGCGGCCGGCCGCTCAGCATTCCCCCACCCCCACCCCCCACCGCAGCCTCCAGATGCTGAGTCGTCTGTCACTCACTCACAGCCAACTGCCACACCTGAGAAGGAGCTTTTCTTCATGGTTTCCCCACATCGACACCTGGACTGACTAACCTGACAGGTTCCTGGGGTAGAGTTGAAACCTGTTTCCTGGTATAAATGTGCTTTGCCTTTTCTGTTATGTGCCTGTTTTTGTAATTTGGTTCAGAACCACCATTTACCATGGACCCGGGAACTCAGATTGCCATTTTCAAGTGTTCCTAGTTCCTCCTTCTTCCTCTTCTCCTTCTCCCTCTTCTTCATAATCAGTACCTTCCAGAGTACCTACTATACATATTCCCTTTAATATACCCAGTAATCAACTTTGCGAGGTAGATATACTAGGACAGTGCTTCTCAGACTTTAATGTGCATAGGGAATCCTGTTCAAAGGCGATTCTGTTGAGTAGGTCTGGGAGATACCTGAGATTCTGCATTTCTCACAAGCTCCCATGCAATATTGATGCTGCTGGTTCTAATTCCTTGAGTGGCAAAGATATCAGGAAGAGTCTTTTGGTTGCAGGTGACTGAAATCCAATGTGAACTAGTTAAGCAAGAGGAATTTATTACAAGGATATTGGTGTCTCACAAAGCCAAGTACAGGATTAAAAACGCACCCCAAGAGGAGTGGGAGCCAAAGAGGACCCTCTTGGGTTCTTGACTCTTCTTTCTCCTTGCATGCATTTCATTGCTCCATTCTTCCTCCACCCTTCCTTCCTTCCTTTCTCCTCCGTTCTGGTTAGGACCAAGGTAACTCTACCCATAGTCCTGTGGATTCCATGTCCTCTACTTCCTTGATTTACTACTTTGGTTTGGTGGAGCATATCTTCCAGTAACTTCCTATGAAAGTGAGCAACAGAAATAAAATTTTAGTTACTAACATAACTGAGGGGAGCCTGGGTGGCTCAGTCGGCTCAGTGTCCAACTTCAGCTCAGGTCATGATCTCATGGTTCATGACTTTGAGCCCCACATCGGACTCTGTGCTGACAGCTCAGAGCCTGGAGCCTGCTTCAGATTCCGTGTCTTCCTCTCTCTCTCTTCCCCTCCCCTCCTCTCACTCTCTCCCTCTCTCTCAAAAATAAACTTTTAAAAAATTTTTTTAAAAAACCTGAAAATGTCTCTATACTCAATAGTATAAAGTATAGAATTGTAGCTTCCAGAGTGGCTGTTATAATATCCAATACCATTTCAATTTTCTATCCTTTGTATCTCATTCTGAAAGTTAAAAATTTTTGTTTATTAAAAATAGTTTTTTTGTTCATTTATTTTTGAGAGAGAGAGAGAGACATGGAGTGCAAGTGGGGGAAGGGCAGAGAGAGAGGGACACACAGAATCCGAAGCAGGATCTGAGCTGACTAGCCTGAGGAGGGGCTCGAACCCACAAGCCATGAGATCATGACCTGAGCTGAAGTCGGATGCTTAACTGACTGAGCCACCCAGAAGCCCCTCATTCTGAAAGGTTTTAGATTCTTCTCTCTGACCCCTAGCATTCTGAAAGTTCACAATGATGTGCCTTGGGATGGTTCTTTCCTCATTCATTATACTGGGCACTTAATGAGTCTTTTTGACCTGGAAACTTACATCCTTCTGTTGTAGAAAAAAAAAATTTCTTCTGGTTATTCACTTAATTATTTCTTCCCCTCTCTTTTTTTGTTGAGTCCATCTGGAGCTCCTGTTATTAGGATGTTGGATCTTCTGACCTGATCTCTTGATCTTCTTATCTTCTGTATCTAATTTTCCGTCTCTTTATCTCTTTGCTTTACTTTCTGTAAGATTTTATAAACTACTTTTTCTAACTTTGCTAGTTGAATTTTAAAGATTTCTATTTTTAATTTCTCAGAGTTCTCTTTTGCTGTTCTCTGAATATTCCTTTTTCTAATAGGCTACTATTCTTATTTCATGGGTGTAGTAGCCTCTCTTCTGTCTCCAGGAACATTATTCTTGTCCTTTTTTGAACTTTTCTTCTCTCTACATTCTTTTCTCTTTTCTCTTTTCTTATTTCTTTATTTTGGTCTCTGTCTTTCATGTCGACTTTCCGTTTCTATTAAAGAGTGAGGCAGGGGCGCCTGGATGGCTCAGTCAGTTGACCCTTGATTTCAATTCAGGTCATGTGTCCGGGATCATGGAAGTGAGCCCTGTGTCAGGCTCCACACTGAGCATGGAGACTGCTTGAGATTCTCTCTCTTCCTCTGCCTCTCTCCCCTGCTCACGCTCTCTCTCTCTCTAAAAAAAAAAAAAAAACAAAAACAAAAACAAACAAACAAACAAAAAAAACTTTAAAGAGGGAGGCACTAAACAGTTTACCGGAAGAGGAACTAAGAAGAAACTAATGAAGACCTCTTCATTGTACCTTTTGAGTCTTTTAAATTCTGAGCCACATTAGTATAAAGCCTATTCAAAAAAACCAAAACAAACCTTTTAGAATTTATTTTAAGCTTTATGTGCACAGGAATGGCTTGTCCATTGAGGAATTTTACTGTAGAGATATTGAGATAAGGTGTCAAGCAGCTTTTTCTCTGAGGGGACTTCTAAATGTCAGTGTTTAAAAGTCTCTCTGGGCCATTAAGTCTTTTCTGATAAGAATCTTCTAGACTCCTGTCTGAGGATAGGTGTTGGGGGAGGGTATAAGCCTAGCTGCCAATTTTGTTGAATGAGTGTGGGAGGAAGGCCGGATATTCCACTGTTGAGAATGTAGCTTTTTAAACAGGTACCTCAACCCTCTCCTAACTATACATACAACTGAGTCTGTCAGCCTCTGGAGTAAGCTTCTCAAGCTGTCTGTGGTGAAGGACCAGTTTTTAAATTTCTTATCTGTCAGGGACCCACATGTAGTTCTAACGCACATGGCTAGTACATATCTCTTACCACACATGACTCACAATAGGAGCTCAAACATCCAAACTGGTCTACATCCTGTTCAGAAAGAAGAATCCACTGAGAACACACTTGAATATTGAGGCAATTTCAAATTTCTATAAAAATTCTAAACACTCTTACTTTCTGTACTTATCATATTAGGGCCAGTAACAAAGTTTATGGGCCTAAACCAGTTCATGAACCAAATTTAACAGCACTGCTCTAGAAAAAAACAGTCTAATCTCTTGCCTTGAGGAGGAGCTGTCACTAGGCTTTGAGAGGGTGTTGGGGAAAATCTGGAGGGCTGGACTACTCTGCAAATAGACTTTCAGCTCATTCCCCATCTCAGCTCTGCCCTTCATTCCCGCATTCCTTGGTACCCTGGGTTTCCAAACCCAGTGCTTTCCTGAATTGCTCATGTCCCATGATTGGTTCCTTTCTGCAGGCATCAGGCCACAGCTTCTACTACTTGGCCAAATCATTTACCCCTCCTTATTCTACTTTCTTATCCCATTCTCTTTGTCCTTGCAGTTTATACTTTAAAAAATCCCTTTCAAAATCCTGACTTCTTCACAGAATTGATTCAAAAAGTATGGAATTTCAAGGCACCCAGAATAGCCAAAACAATCTTGAAAAAGAACAAGTTTAGAGGACTTATATATCCCAATTTTAAAACTTACTGACAAGCTACAGTAACATGTTATCAAGTGTGATTTTGGCATAAGGACAGACATACAGATCAATGAAATAGAATTGAGAGTCCATAAATAAACCTTCTGATGTGTGATCAATTGATCTTTGGTAAGAATGCCAAGACAATTCAGTGGGGGAAAGAATAGTCATTTCAGCAGGTGGTGCCAAGACATGTGGAGATCCACACACAAAGAATGAAGTTAAACCCCTACCTCACATCTCACACACAAATTAACACAAAATGGATCATAGACCTACACGTAAGAGCTAAAAATTTTACACTTTAGAAGAAAATATAAGAGTGAATCTTCATGAGGCAAAGACTTCTTATATATAACATCAAAAGCACAAGTAACAAAGGAAAAAATAAATTGGACTCATGAAAATTAAAAACTTTTGTGTTCCAAATGACACCATCAAGAAAATGCAAAGAAAACCTACATAAGAGAGAAAATATTTTCAAATCATATATCTGATAAGGGACTTATATCCAGAATATACAAAGAACTTTTACAATCTATAGTAATAAAGCAAATAATCCAATTTTGAAATGGGCAAAGGACCTAAATAACATTTTTCCAAAGAAGATTTACAAATGACCAATAAGCACATGAAGAGATTTTCAATATCATTAGCCATCAGGGAAATGCAATTTCAAAACTACAATGAGATACCACTTGATACTCTCTAGGAGGCTATTACCACAAAGACAGATGATAACAAATGTTACTAAGGATGTAGAGAAATTGGAACCTCACGTTGTACTGATGGGAATGTAAAATGGTGCAGCCACTTTGGAAAACAGTTTCTAGTTCCTCAAAAAGTTAAATGTAGGGGAGCCTGGGTGACTCAGTTGATTGGTGATGGACTCTTAATTTTGGCTCAGGTTGTGATCTTGAGGTAAAGGGATTGAGCCCTACATGGGACTTTGCAACTGGACATGGAGCCTGCTTGAGATTCTCTCTGTCTCAATCTCTTTCTCTCCACCTCCCTCCCCTGCTCGCATTACCTCTCTCTCTCAAAAATAAAAAACAAAAATTTTTAATAATTAAAAAAAAATCTAAACATAGACCACATGATCCAGCAATTCCACTCTTAAGTGTATATATTCATATAATGAATGAATGTTCAAAAGCAACATCATTCATGATAGCCAAAAAGCAGAAACAATTCAAATGGTCATCTGCTGAAGATGGATAAATAAAATGTGGTATATCCATACAATGGAATTTTATTTAATGATAAAAATAAATGAAGTACTGATACATGCTACAACATGAATGAATTTTGAAAACGTTATGCTTAGCAAAAGTCACAACGTCACAAAGTCACAAATGCTTCCATTGACATAAAATGTCAAGAATAAGGAAATCTACACAGAGAGAAAATAGATCAGTGGTTGCCTAGGATGGAGCCCAGGGGATAGGGAGGAAATGGGGAAGGAGGTTTTTTTCAGGGTGATAAAACAATTCTAAAATTGATTGTGATGATGGGGCACCTGGGTGGCTCAGTCGGTTAAGCGTCCGACTTCAGCTCAGGTCATGATCTCATGGTCCGTGGATTTGAGCCCCGCGTTGGGCTCTGTGCTGACAGCTCAGAGCCTGGAGCCCATTTCAGATTCTGTGTCTCCCTCTCTCTCTGCCCCTCCCCTGTTCATGCTCTGTCTCTCTCTGTCTCAAAAATAAATGTTAAAAAAAAATTTTTTTTTAATAAAATTGATTGTGATGGGACACCCAGGTGGCTCATTTGGTTAAGCCTATGAGTCTTGATTTCAGCTCAGGTCACGATCCCATGGTCCGTGAGATCTCATGGTTCATGAGATCAAGCCTTGCATTGGGCTCTGTGCTGACAGTGCAGAGCCTGCTTTGGATTCTCTCTTTCCCTCTCTCTCTCTGCCCCTCCCCTGCTTGCATGCACGCATGTGGTCTCTCTGTCTCAAAACAAATAAATAAACATTAAAAAAATAAAATAAAATTGATTATGGTGATGGCTGCACAACTCTGTGAATATACTAAAAGCCCCTGAATTAGACACTTCAGATAGGTGAATTGTATGGTATGTGAGTTATTTCTCAATAAAGCTGTTATAAAGGAATTTCTGGGGTCAACCCACCTGGTCTAACTGCAAGTCCCAGTGCCACCACTCTTGAATGTGGAGGGTCTTCAGCTTATCTTATGCACAGTGCTCCTCAATTATTAACACATGAGCTCAAATCTGAGGTGACACATTTGTTCTCAAAATAATGGTGATTTAAGGGCTTGCTATTGGCTTCCTTAGGGGATGTACCTAAAAATGGTGTTTATTGAGTCAGACAAATTAATCAGCTGTGCTTAACTTGACACTCTTACTCCACAGAAAAGTTTCTTTTATTTTTAAAAAGCTATCTCCTTTTATTAATAGCAAATAATACAAAAAGCTCCTCCCTTTTTGAAAGCCTCAGCATGTGTTCTGAATGAGGATATAAACCCAGTTGGTTCATTTATTCAACAAATATTTCCAGAGTACTCACTACGTGCTACTCTGCCAGATTCTGCAAATGCAATCAATGGTGAACAAATAGCAGAGAGGAGAGAGCTGAATAAACAAGCCTTTAGGTCAGTGTGGACTCAAACTAGTCCGTCCTAAATCTCCAATGACAGAGGAATTGGGGGTGTTTCACTGTTGAGGGATTCAGGGAAATGTCTACGTTATCTTTTTTCTTCTTTGAGCAGTCGCGGTTGGGTTTCTTGAATTACATAAATAGTAGAACAACACTAGCAGAAATGGGGGAAAAAAAAAAAAGACGCCAAACAACAGTGCTGCTGCATCAATCCAATTTCAAACCGTTTCTCCACTCGACCCATTTTTGAAGATTCTAGCTCCATTTCCCCCTAGCTTTGGCGACCTCCATTGCATGTCTCTTAGAGGACCCAGTTCAAAAGGACCTCCCAAGACTCACTCTGAGAAATTCAGATCTGAGGTGTTGGAGCTCGGTGGCAGCCAAGATCCCCACCCCCCTCCCAGCTGCTCAGGAGGTTGGGGGAGCAAAGAAGTGGATGTAAATCCCAGGACCAGTTTGCTTCTGGGCACATTCCCCCAGATTCAGAAGCCAGGCAGAGGAGGACTGCTGAACATCAGAGCAGAAGAGGGAGGCCAATGCCTGAGGTGTGCAAACCTTGGCATTGGAGGTATCCTGTGTTCAGAGACCGGCAATGCAATCACTGTCACCAGCAAGTCAGTGGGGGACATCTAGGGAGGAATGTGAGTCCCCACTCAGGTGTGCTGGGGTGCAAGTCTGACCCTGTTGACCTCGCTGACGAGAGGCAGCAGGCAAGCCCACGGGCAGGGCCATGAGGGCCTCTGAGTTTCCACTCTCTGAGGGTACTGAGCACTCCTAGTGCCCAACCCTGCTGAGGCAAGTCCGGCCCAAATGCCAGCAAAGTGAAGAACATGCTGTAGGATCTTGATGTGTCTCTTCACCTCTCTGAGCCTGTTTATTCATCTGTAAATGGGGCTAATAATCCTCACTTTGTGGAACTGAACCTTGTGAGGGTTAGAGATCTCAAGAAGCCTAGCCCTGCTTCTCAGTGAATAGTTTGCCATTATGTCTGGGACACCTACTTATTCTTGTGGGCTATGAGCCCCCTAAATTTCTAGGATTCAGCTTTGTTATTCTCATCTCTCACTGAATAGAATTGTGTGTGTGTGAGTGTGTGTGTGTGTGTGTGTGTGTGTGTGTGCAAAAAAGGTGATCTTATTACAGCACGGGGACAGGACCTGTGAGCAGGAAGAGCTGCCAGAATTTTTTAAATATTAAAACATTTATTTTACCAGGTGCCCAGGCAGCTCAGTTGGTTAAACTTGCAACTCTTGATTTCAGCTCAGGTCATGATTTCACAATTTGTAAGATCAAGCCCCACATCTCTCTCTTTCTGCCTCTCTCTCTCTCAAAATAAATAAACTTAAAAAAAAAAGTTTTATTTAACAATATGACTACAATGTAATATATGTTTATTATAGCATCTTTGAACATATCATAAAGGCAACACAAAATCAAAATAAGCCTGTAATCTGACCCTTCAGAAATAACCACAGTTAACATTTTCATGTAGAGTCTCCCAGTCTTTTGTTTTATGTATGTAGTTGTCATGGAATATACACATTTAGTTCCTACTTTGTATTCTATTCTAAGTATCTGTCATCATAACACTTTTATAATAGCACTTAAATTAACTAGCATTTATTTTTTATCTTTTGTAAAGTACCTAGTGTTTAAAATATTGGGGTACCTGGCTGGCTCAGTCAGAGGGAGCATGTGACTCTTGATCTCAGGGTCATAAGTTCGAGCACCCCATTGGGTGTAGAGATTACTTAAAAACAAATAAATAAGGGGCACCTAGGCGGCTCAGTCGATTAAACATCCAACTCTTGATTTCAGTTCAGGTCATGATCTCATGGCTTGTGGGATCAAGCCCTGAGTTAAGCTCTTGCACTGACAGTGTAGATCCTGCTTGGGATTCTCTCTTTTCCCCTGTTTGTTCCTCAACTGCTCATGCTCTCTCTCTCTCTCAAAAATAAACATTAAAAAAATTAATTAATTAATTAAACTAAACTAAACTAAAATAACATCCCACAGTATGATTATACCATAAGTCTTCAACCAACCCTCTATTGTTAGTTGTATCTGGTTCTCACTATTATAAATAGTACCGTGGTGAATATTCTTTTTTTATTTTTTAATTATCAAGTGAATATCATCATGAATACTATTTTTTAAGCCAATTCTTTTTTTTTTTTTCAGTTTATTTATTTTGAGAGTGAGAGAAAGAGAGCTTGCATGCGCATGTGAGCAGGGGAGGGGCAGAGAGAGAGAGGAGAGAGACAGTATCCCAAATAGGTTCTGTGCTGTCAGCATGGAGTCCGATTCAGGGCTTGATCCACAAACAGATCATGACCGAGCCCAAATCAAGAGTCAGGCGCTTAATCAATTGAGCCACCTAGGCGCCCCCATGAATATTCTTTTATTTTTAGTGTTTTTATTTTCTTTGAGAGAGAGTACATGAGTAGAGGAGGGGCAAAGAGAGAGGGAGAGAGAGACTCCCAAGCAGGCTCTGTGTGTGTCAGCACAGAGCCTGATGCGGGGCTCAAACTCACAAACTGTGAGATTGTGACCTGAGCTGAAATCAAAAGTTGGTGTCTTAATTGACTGAGCCACCCAGGCACCTCACCCCCATCAATAGTATTAAAGCTAAATCTTTGCACACATTTCTGATTATTTTCCTAAAATAAATTTCTAAAATGGAAACACTACTTCAAATAGTAAGCAAATTTTTAAGGTTTTTGAGACCTGCTGACAAATTACCTAGAAAGGAAATAATCTTTAAATTTGGGTTTTATCTATTTATTTTAATATTTCTCTTTTTCTACTTATAAAAGGAATACATTCTTGTCAAAACAAACATTGTAGAAATATATATTTAAAAAGATTTAAAAAAAAATTTTTTTTACGTTTATTTATTTTTGAGACAGAGAGAGACAAAGCATGAACAGGGGAGGGTCAGAGAGAGGGAGACACAGAATCCGAAACAGGCTCCAGGCTCTGAGCTGTCAGCACAGAGCCCGACGCGGGGCTCAAACTCACGGACCGCGAGATCATGACCTGAGCCGAAGTCGGCTGCCTAACCAACTGAGCCACCCAGGCGCCCCAATATTTAAAAAGATTTTAAATTTCCCTTAATTTTATTGTCCAGAGATAATTGCTAATAACAATTTGGTGTACATTAGGAGTACCTTGAATGTCTCCAATTAGATACTTAGGTTTAGTTGATTACCAGATTTTATTTTTTATTTTTTTTTCAATTTTATTTAAATCCAAGTTACTTAGCATACAGTGTAATAATGGTTTCAGGAATAGAATTTAGTGATTCATCACTTACATATAACACCTAGCAAGTGCCCTCCTAATGCCCATCACCCATTAAGCCCATCCCCCCACCCAATACCCCTCCAGGAATCCTCAGTTTGTTCTCTGTATTGAGTTTCTTATGGTTTTCCTCCCTATCTTTTTTTATCTTATTTTTCTTTCCCTTTCCCTACATTCATCTGTTGAGTTTCTCAAATTCCACATATGAGTGAAATTATGATATCTGTCTTTCTCTGACTGACTTATTTCGCTTAGCATAATACCCTCCAGTTTCATCCATGTTGCTGCAAATGGCAAGATTTCGTTCTTTTACCTTGCCAAGTAGTATTCCATTGTGTATGTAAACCACATCTTCTTTATCCATTCATCAGTTGATGGACATTTGGGCTCTTGCCATAATTTGGCTATTGTCAATAGCACTGCTATAAACATTGGGGTGCATGTGCCCCTTTAAATCAGCATTTTTTTTATCCTTTGGATAAATTCCTAGTAGTGCAATTGCTAGGTCATAGGGTAGTTCTATTTTTAATTTTTTGAGGAACCTCCATACTGTTTTCCAGAGTGGCTATATCATTTTGCATCCCACCATCAATGCAAAAGTGTTCTCCTTTCTCTGATCCTCACCAACATCTGTTAATTTTAGCCATTCTGACAGGTATGAGATAGTATCTCATTGTGGTTTTGAATTTGTATTTCCCTGCTGATGAGTGATATTAAGCATCTTTTCATTTTTTCATGGTTAACACCATCAGGATGTCTTCTTTTGAAAAGTGTCTGTTCATGTCTTCTGCCCATTTCTTCACTGGAGTACTTGTTTTTTGGGTGTTGAGTTTGATAAGTTCTTTATAGATTTTGGATACTAACCCTTTACCTGGTATGTCATTTGCAAATATCTTTTCCCATTCTGTCAGTTGCCTTTTAGATTTGTTAAGATTACCATATTTTAAACATCTTCCTCCCTTTTTCTTCATTTCTTACAAGCCCAGACTGAGTCATTAGTGAGCTCCTTCTTTGAAGGTGGCCTGTGGCCAGGTCTACACCATTCACACTCTCAGTACAGCCTTGTCTGGTTATCACGGGCAAGCTCAGGCAGCCATCTCAGCCTCTCTCTGGAATCCACTACTGGTTTCCTCTCCGTGGAGAGGAAGAGTAGGAAGGGGGCACCAGAATGCAGTTGTAAATGTAGGTTCTGGCACTCACCCCCTGGATGCCTGGGGGAAAATGAGTGAAAGCACTGTAATGTAGCCAAGTCTGGAATCATCCCTGGGCATTCTAGAAACAGGTCATATGTACTACCTGTACATAACTACACACACCCAGAACAAACAGCTATGGGCTCATACATAATGTCAGTGCCTAGATTCTATATGCCAGCAGCTATCTCCACATCCTTTAACAAGCTCAGTTCTCTGTGGAAAGCTTACCTGCAGACGTTTGTGAAATGTGTTTATATGCATAAACACACACACACACACACACACACACGCACACGTATATATATATAATTTGTCTCTGGAGGGGACCTCTCACCTACACAAGAGCCCAGAGTTACAAAGAAAAACCCTATTGGTGATAACAGAAGGTCCCTTATACTAGAAAGGCTCAACGGTATACTAGAGGGGTATAACAAGGCAAAGGCCTTTGGGCACTATGGCCCTTAACAGTCCAACATTCCTCCCAAACTGATGACACCCCAACCCATCCATACCTTCCATTCAGAGTTAGCTCTACTTTCAGAGATACAGGTTCCCATGACATTTCTTAATGCTGTTAATGGTAATTATAACTAATAAATTCTCTTCTATGGCTGCTAAGATCCTATCTCCTCCATGAAATCTTTTGGTCAATGGCAAGAGAAGTAAGAACTTTACTTGGTCTATTTTGTCTCAAGGTACATTCTTTTTGCGACTTCTTCATCACATGTGTGTAATATCTCCTTGGCTTTATGTAATGTGAATAATATGCATTATCTCTATTTAAAAAAAATTTAATTTATTTTTGAGAGAGAGAGAGAGACAGAGTATGAGTGGGGGAGGGGCAGAGAGAGAGGGAGACACAGAATCTGAAGAAAGCTCCAGGCTCTGAGCTGTCAGTACAGAGCCCAACTTGGGACTCAAACCTGTGAACCATGAGATTATGACTTGAGCTGAAGTCAGACGTTTAACCAACCAAGCCACCCTGGTGCCCCTGCATTATCTTTATTCTTTGAGTTGTTGGACCTATTTTCACTTGTCTATTCCTTATAACCTTTAAGTCTGTCAGTGGCAGACAATGTGTTACAATCCTTAACATCCTGGATCAACAAAATGGAAGCTCCAAAAACCCAACTGTATGTAAGAAAGCATATGATAATAAGAGCAATACTAACATTTATTGAGTGCTGGCTGCGCGCCAGTCCCTGTCGTAAGCACTTTGCACGTATCAACTCATTCTGTCCTCACAACAACACTGTCAGGAAGACACTATTGTTATTTCCATTTTACGTGTGAGGGACTTGAGGCACAGAGAGATTAACTGACTTGCCCAAAGTCACACAAGGAGTAGAACCAAACAGGACTCATAAGCTGACAACCTGTAACACTAACATTTTGGTGTTTAGCATTCTGGTTTTTCCCATGTGTATTTAAAGGCATTTTGTTTTACTTTAGAAAACTGAGGTCATAAATATACTTAATAGGCGTTAAGTGTGTGTCTTTGCTCAGGATATAAGTTTGTAATTTCTGTGATGTACCTTTTAATTTTAAGAAGTTTTTCACATGGCTGAAGTTTAACATTGTGATTTCTGTTAATCTTTTCCTTTGTAATTTCTGTCACTGTTTTTATGTTTGGAAAATCCTTCCCCATTACAGGATCACTATCTTGTCTTCTGGCTTTATTGTTTTTTTTTTTATCTTTAATTATTTATGTTATTTGAAATTTATTTGATAAATAATGTTTCCTTTTCCCTGACAAATTTGTGATATTTCCTTAATATTCCTTAACATTACATTCTTAATTATTCTAAGGTCTGTTTCAAAGTTGACTGATCTGTTTATTTAATAGATGTTGTTTTGTAGGGTAAGTCTTCCCAATTTGTTCTTGTTTTATTAGCAATCGTGCCTTAACATTTTGTCAAATAAACGATAGAATTATTGCATCAAGTTGGTTAACCTAACAAGTTAATTCAAGAAGAGTTGATATATTTAAGATGTTCAGATTTCTAATTTTTTCCATTTTAAAAATCTCCTCCCCTGCTACTTTTTGTTTTTTTCTGGATTACATTTACAGAGAGTGGTTTATTATACTTTCCTTTTTAAAAAAATTGGGGCTCCTGATTCTTGATTTCGGCTCGGGTCATGATATGATGGTTCATGAGATCAAACCCAGAGTCAGGCTCTGTGCTGACAGAATGGAACCTGCTTGGGATTCTCTCTCTCCCTCTCTCTCTTCCAGTCCCTTTTTCAATCTCAATCTCTCTCAAAATAAATAAATAAACTTTTTTTTTTAATTTTAAAAATTAAAAAAAAAAATCCCAGAGACTTATTTACTAAGTCTACTGCTATTTGGCTTTGTGACTCACAAATTTCTGGAATCATCTTAATTTTGTTTTTCCTATTTTCCTTAGAAGTGTTTTATTGTTCTTTTCATAACTTTTCTGAGATAAATCTGAGTTTGTTTATTTTCATCATGTTTTATAGTGACAGCATTTACCTTTAACACAGCTTTGACTACCTTCTATAATATGTTTTGATTCCCATCATGAACTATGAAATCTGTAAATGATTTTTTAAAAAACAGCTTTTTTGGAATATATACCTACCATCATATTCACCTGTTTAAAGTGTATAGTTCAATAAGACCTTCTGTAATCCCCAGATATTCATACTTATGGATGCTTGTTTTATGTTCTTAGGAATTTTCTGAAAATAGCCACTTATTAAACCAGAATTCATTATAAGAAGAAAAGAAAGAAAGAAAGAAAGAAAAAGAGAGAAAGGGAGAGAGAGAAAGAGAGAGAAAGGGAGAGAGAAAGAAAGAAAAAAGTGTACAGTTCAGTTAAATTTTAATATATTTAGAGAATTGTACAAGCATCACCACCATCTGACTTCAGAACATTTTCATCACTTTTCGAAGAAACCCTGGGGGCAACTGATTGGCTCAAATGAAAGAGCATGTGACTCTTGATCTCAAGGTCATGATTCCAGCCCCACTTGGGTGTAGAGATTACTTAAATAAACAAACAAACTTAAAAAAAGAGAAAGAAAAAGAAACCCTGTACCTATTAACAGTATGTCTCATTTCTCCCTTCTCCTAGTCCCTGGCAACTACTACTCAACTTTCTACTGCCATAGATTTACTTATTCTAGACACTTCATATAAATGGAATTATATAATAGGTGGCCTTTTGTATCTGGCTTCTTCCACGTAGCAAATGTTTTCAAGGTTCGCCATGTTACCCATGTATCAGTACTCCATTCCTTTTAATGGCTGAATAACATTCCATTGTATGGACATACTACAGTTGATTTATATGTTCCTTGACTGATGGACATTTGGGTTATTTCTGCCATGGTTATTATGAATACAATGCTGCTATGAACATTCATGTACAACTTTTTGTGTGGACATATGTTTTCCTTTCTCTTGGGTAGTATTTGGGAATGGAATTGTTAGATCATATGGTAACTCTATGTATAACCTTTTGAAGAACGGCCAAGCTGTTTTCTAAAGTGGCTGCACCATTTTACATCCCCACCAGCAATGAGAGTTCTAGTTTCTTCATATCCTCATCAATAGTTGCTTTTTTATTTGTTTTTGATGTAGCCATTCTAGCAGATGTGAAATCATATGTCATTTATTTGCAATGATAACTAATGATGACGATTATGTTGAGCGCGTTCTCATGTGTACTTTGGCCATTCATGTAGCTCTTTCAGAAAATGGCCATTTTTAATTGGATTAGTTGGCCTTATTGACTTGTATGAGTCCTTTATATGTTCTAGATACTAACTGCTTATGAGATACATGATTTGCAAATCATGTTCTCCCATTCTGTGAGTTTTGTTTTTCTCACTTTCTTGATGGTGTTATTTGAAACACAAAAGTTTTTTTTTTTCTCTAAATGTTTATTTTTGAGAGAGAGACAGAGCACAAGCAGGAAGGGGCAGAGAGAGAGACACACACACACAGAATCCAAAGCAGACTCCAGGCTCTGAGCTGTTGTCACAGAGCTTGACACGGGGCTCAAACTCATGAACTCAAGATCAAACTCATGAACTTAAGCTCATGACCTAAGACAAAGTCGGATGCTTAACTGACTGAACCACCCAGATATCCTGAAACACAAAAGTTTTTAATGTTGATGAAGTTAATTTATTTTTTCTTTTATCACTTATGTTTTTGGTGTTGTATCTAAAAATCCATTGCCTAACCCAAGGTCATGAAGATTTACTCCTATACTTTCTTCTAAGTGTTTTACAGTTTTAGTTTCTTAGTTTAGGTGTATGATACATTTTGAGGCATTTGTTTGTTTTTGTTTAAATTTATTTATTTATTTAACATTTATTTATTATGTTTTTATTTATTTTAGTAATCTCTATACCAATGTGAGACTCAAACTCATGACCCCAAGATCAAGAGTTGCACACTCTAAAAAAAAAAAAAAATGTGTTGCACACTCTACCTACTGAGCCAGCCAGGATCCCCTTTGTTTCCCATTTTGAGTTAATTTTTGTATATGATGTAAAATCAGGGTCCAACTTCATCCTTTTACATATAAATATCCAGCTGTCCCTGTGTTATTTGCTGAAAAGATTATTCTCTCCTCATTGAATTATCTTGGCATCCTTGTTAAAAATCTATTGATCATACATATGAGCATTTATTTCTGGATTCTCAACTCTTTTCTATTGATATATATGTCTATCCTTATGCAAGTACTATGTAATCTTGATTATTGTATACTTGAATTAAAAAAAATTTTTTTTTACATTTATTTATTTTTGAGAGACAGAAAGAGACAGAACAAAAGCAGGGGAGGGGCAGAGAGAGGAGACATAGAATTTGAAGCAGGTTCCAGGCTCTGAGCTGTCAGCACAGAGCCTGAAGTGGGGCTTGAACTCACAAACCATGAGATCATGACCTGAGCCAAAGTCGGATGCTTAACCAACTGAGCCATCCAGGCACCCCTACTTGAATTTTTAATTTATTCTTTGGAATATAAAAATGTATTTGGGGGGGGGGTACCTGGATGACTCAGTCAGTAGGGTGTCTGACTCTTGATTTCAGCCTAAGTCATGATCTCATGGTTCATGGGATTGAGCCTTGTGTCAGGCTCTGTGCTGGTGGTGCATAGCCTACTTAGGATTCTCTCTTTTCTTCTCCCTGCCCCCCCCCCCCCATGCCTTCTCTCTCTTTTTCTCAAAATAAACTTTTAAAAAAAAAAGTGTATTGAAAGTATATTTTTAAACATTCAAGTTTTTAGACATTTAAGCTTTAATATTCAGTTTTAGGGGTGCCTTGCTGGCTCAATCAGTTAAGCATCTGACTTTGGCTCAGGTCATGATCTCACAGTCCATGTGTTTGAGCCCTGCACTGGCCTCTGTGCTGACAGGTCAGAGCTTGGAGCCTGCTTTGGATTCTGTGTCTTCCTCTCTCCTCTCTCTCTCTCTCTCTCTCTCAAAAGTAAAAAAAAAAAAAAAAAACACAATAAAATTTTAAAAAATTCAGTTTTATTGCACTTTGATTAAAAAATAAAGATAGGGGCGCCTGGGTGGCGCAGTCGGTTAAGCGTCCGACTTCAGCCAGGTCACGATCTCGCGGTCCGTGAGTTCGAGCCCCGCGTCAAGCTCTGGGCTGATGGCTCGGAGCCTGGAGCCTGTTTCCGATTCTGTGTCTCCCTCTCTCTCTGCCCCTCCCCCGTTCATGCTCTGTCTCTCTCTGTCCCAAAAATAAATAAAAAACGTTGAAAAAAAAAATTTAAAAAAAAAATAAAAAATAAAGATAAGAGTTTCATAAGGTACAGAGCTCAGTATGTAATCATTAGGCTTATGAATTATAATATTTAGAACTGCCTTATCTAATATGGTAACCACTAGCCACATGTGACTGTTAAGCAACTCAGAATGTGGCTAATGTAACTGAGGAACTGAATTTTAAAATTTTATTTAACATTTTCATCACCCTCAAGAATTTCCTCATGCCCAATTGCAATCAATTTCCATTCCCACCCATGTCAGGCAATCTTTCTGTCTTAATAGATTTGCCTATTCTGAACATTTCATATAAATAGAATCACACAACCTACAGTCTTTTGTATCTGGTTTCTTTCACTTAACATAACGTTTTTGAGGTTCATTCACGCTGTAGTGTGTCAATACTTCACTCCTTTTTATTTTTGAGTGGTATTTCATTGAAAGGATACACCACATTGTATTTATCCATTTACCAGTTGATGGACAGTGGATTGTTTCAATTTTACATAATTTTTTTTATTTTTTAATTTTTTAAATGTTTTTATTGTATTTTTGAGAAAGAGACAGAGCGCTAGCAGGGGAGGGGCAGAGAGAGAGGACAACACAGAATCTGGAGCCAGCTCCAGGCTCTGAGCTGTCAGCACAGAACACGACGCAGGACTCGAACTCACATACTGTGAGATTATAACCTGAGCCAAAATCGGACGCTCAACCGACTAAGCCACCCAGGCGCCCCTAATTTTACGTGATTTTAATGAATTTAAGTTTAAATACTAAAGCAGGTAGGAGCGCCTGGGTAGCTCAGTTGGTTAAGTGTCTGACTTGGTTTCGGCTCAGGTCATGATCTCACAGTTCGTGTTTCAAGCCCCACATCAGGATCTGTGCTGATGGTGCAGAGCCTGCTTGGGATTCTCTCTCTCTGTCTTTCTCTGCCCCTCCCATACTCTCTCTCTAAAAATAAATAAATAAACTTAAAAAAATTTTAAATACTAAAGCAGGTAAGATAGTTCTCCTTCAAGCACGACTTTATTGCATTGGGGAGACTACATTTCTCTTTAACCTTTGAAAATTTAATACATGAATTGAGATGTGCAGTAAGAGTAAAATATACTCTGAATTCCAAAGACTTAGAATTCTTGATGTGCTTAAAAGATCAAAAGAATGAAAAAGGAACAGAGACTATCAAAGTAAAGTTGAAAGATGAACAAAATAACAAGATAGGGTTTCTAGAAATGTGGAAGGGGGAAACATTAAAAACTCACCTCTGAATACCTCCAGGGGTGATAGTATCCCCTTGTGTTATTTACAGGCACTGCGTTATTTCATATGTATGACCTCTTTTCATCTTCCCAGTGACACAGTGAGGTAAGGACTATCTATTCTGTGCTTGAGGAAACCAAGGCTCAGAGAACTTAGTTTGTCCGAGGTCCCCCGGCTAGCATGTACGAAAACCAGATTTGACCCCTCTCTGATTTCAAAGTCCACATTTGTATCCGTTGCAGATGAATGGAAAGTTCACCAAGAATGTAGACAAGACACATGTTTGACTATGGCCTGGCCTTTAGATTTAAGCAACAGTCGGAGCGATGGCAGAGCAGGAGGGGCAAGGGGAAGACTTGACAAGAAAGAGGGTCTCTTTGCTCTAAATTGACAAGTTATTTCACATACTACACCTGCCGCCAGCCATTTCAGTCTTTTGGAAGGCTCTTCTGTTATCATGAGGCCCAGACCCTGCCCTCTCATCCCAGAGAAATACCTCGGGAGAAATAGCCTTGGCCTCCAGAGGCGGCTCTCACAAAGCCCGGCAGCGCCCCCAGCCCTGCTGCTCGATGATAAGATAAGACGCCCGAGGGACTGGGGAAAGAAGCCAGCCTGGTGACGCCCAGCTGCTCCCTTGGTGACGTCTGTCCACAGCAGACACCATCCCTCCAAGGACTCCAGGCTCAGCCAAGAGGCCTCTGGTTTAAGAAGACCAGCTCTATGGAGCTCCAATAACGCTGCCTTTCCAGAGCCTTCTGCAATCAGAATTGCCCCCAGCCTTCTGACCAAGTGTGGAGGGGGGTCTTCCTCAGCAGTGATGACTGACAGCAAGAAAGGTTCTTGCCTCCCCAGAGTCAGCAGCCCCAGACTGCTGACGCGTGCGGGGCTGGGCACTGTGAGTGTGACAGGACTATTTTTGCCCTAGGACAGTGCTGTCAGCAGGTAGGAGGTGAGGGGTCACGTTGCCGCTGCTGGGGTTGAGAGCTGGGCACAGTGCCGCTGGAGCCTTGCTGAGAACTGGGGTTCCACCAGCCTGCAGAACCTGAAACCACCTTCACTGTTGGGTCACAAAAACCCGGGAAGGTGAAGGACCCTAATGACTGGAGCCCATCACACTATGTTGAAAAGAGGCATCACTCGTGATGACCTTTTTTTCTCACCGCTTCCCTGTAATCTTGATCCTAATGCACTATTCGCCACCTGCTTGGAAGAGGTATTGTCCCGGGTTATGCTCAGCAGTGAGCATCAGTCAGAGAGGACTGTGGCCCCTGACAGGCTTCCAAATGCCCTGTTGCAGTGGCCCCGGTAGACTTTTGTAATGGGCAAATAGATCCGTGTAGCAGATTGCCAATGGTGCCCTCACTTTACACAGGAGTCGGGTTCCTGGAAAGTTGTCCTCAGACTGAATCCTATTGGGGCAGCTCTACTGAGGGCAAGATATTCCACACTATGAATGCACAGGGGTTGCTACTCCACCAAAAACAGAGAATGCCTCCTTTAATTAATTTTATCTTTTTATAACTAAATATTTTTGTGAAATTTTATTTTTAAGTAATCTCTACACCCAACGTGGTGCTCAAACTCACAACCCTGAGTTGTGCACTCTACCAACTGAGCCAGTCAGGTGCCCCTATGTATCTAAATATATTATCTATATTTAATTTTATCTTTAATTATGTTTTTTTATTATGAAAAAATGACATTTTGCTTGCCAAAAATCCAAATTGAGGGGGTTGCCTGGCTGGCTCAGTCGGTAGAGCATCTGACCCTTGATCTTGGGCTTGTGAGTTTGAGCCTCACGTTGGGTGTAGAGACTACTTTAAAAAAGTTTTATTTTTTTTAATTCAAACTGGGAAAATAGATAACTTAGAAAGGAAAAGTCCTTATCATATAAATTCCTTCCATATATTTTTTCCTATGCTTATACAAATGTGTAGTAATCTAAAATAGACCTCTGAATTTTTTTAATTTTTATCAATATAGGATCATAATCATACTCATAATGACTTTTTCCTCCACTAAGTCTTGCCATATCTATGCATAAAGATCTAACTCATTCCTTTTCAAGACATACATAGTATTTCATTGTGTGGATGAAATGTACTCTGGAGAACATTTTCTGTGAGAGAAATCCTCAGAAGTGCACTTATTAGGTAAATGGATGACGATATTTTAACTCTTAATAAATAATTGCCAAATTGTCCTTCAGAAAAGATTGCAGTGATTTTGGTACATTTGGTAGTAACTTACATTTACATTCCTACCAAGTGTATCAAAATGCTTGTTTATCCACATTGTCACCGACATTGGATATTATCAGTCAATCAAATTTTTGGCGCCAGTGTAATAGGGGACGCACACGCACTCTACAGCCTTGCTTCTTCAGTGTCTTGTTTGTTCTTATTCTCTATTTTTCTATTGGGTTCACTTCAAAGACCTCTATGTATATCAGAGAAATCAGTCCTTTGTCCTATGTGTTGCAATCTTTTTTCTCATTTGTCTTCCTCTTCTGACATTTATGGTGTGATGAGAGCACAGGGTTTGAAGGCAGACTCTGGCTTTGTCTCCAATTCACCACCTGAATGACCATAGTTTCATTACTTAGCTTCTGGCTCCCCATCTGTAAACTGAGGAATCAGAACAGTGCTTAGCTCAGGAGAGTGTAATGGGAATGAAATGAGTGGAGGCATATCAAGTACTCGGTGTAGTCCTTGTATGAAATAAGCACTATGGGGTATATGCTATTAATTATTATTATTATTATTATTATTATTATGCATTCAAATAGTTTTAATTTTATACAGTCAAATTTATTGATCATCTATGGCTTCTGGATTTCTTGTCATGCTTAGAAAGGCGTTCTTCCATCTAAGACTAGAAAAATATTCACCAAGGGTGCTATGGAAAGGGGTCTGTGGGAATCCATGTTAATATGAATCCCCCACCCCCTCTCCCCCATAATTTGGCTGTTCGCATACCAGAATTTTTTTTCTTCCAGGAAGATTACTTAATTTAATTTAATTTAAGTTTGCTTAAAATAAGAGAAATTTATTCTCTTACAGTTCTGGAGGCTAAAAGTCCAAAATCAAGGTGTCAGTAGGGCCTGCTCCTGCCCAAGAGCTCTAGAGAAGAATCCTTCCTTATGTCTTCTACCGTCTAGTGGACACCAGCAATCTTTGGCATTTTTGGTCTGTGATGGCATAAGTTCAGTCTCTGCTTCTGTCTTTGCATGGTCATCCTCCCTCTGTGTGTCTAAGCCCCTGTTTTTTCTTCTCCCCCCCCCCCCACCCAGTTTTATTGAGAAATAAACCACTTTTATTGAGACATACACCACTGTATAAGTTTAAGGCGTGCGGCATGACGGTTTGATTTACGTATGTTGTGAGACGATTACCACAATAGGGTCAGCTAACATCCATCCTACTAATGCAGTCTGTCTTGGTCTCTGTGGTATAGCAGGGTGCTTCCGTCTTACCCCATGTTCTAGAATTCTCTCAGTGGTGTCTTGTTCTTGAATAGTTGTTAGCTGTTTTTCTTGTGAGGGGGAGTGAAATCAGGAACAACCTATATCGCCATCTTGGTGACATCACTCCTCAGGAATTATTTTAATTTTTTTTTTTAACGTTTATTTATTTTTGAGACAGAGACAGAACATGAACGGGGGAGGGGCAGAGAGAGAGGGACACACAGAATCAGAAGCAGGCTCCAGGCTCCGAGCTGTCAGCACAGAGCCTGATGCGGGGCTCGAACTCACGGACCGCGAGATCGTGACCTGAGCTGAAGTAGGATGCTTAACCGACTGAGCCACCCAGGTGCCCCTCAGGAATTATTTTAAAGGGGAAACCTACTGCATTTAGAGTGTGTGCAGGGGGCACCCGGGTGGCTCAGTTGGTTAAACGTCTGACTTTTGGTTTCAGCTCAGGTCATGATGTCACAACTCGTGACTTCGAGCCCCGCATCAGGCTCTGTGCTGACAGTGTGAAGCCTGTTTGGCATTCTTTCTCCTTCTCTCTTTTTTCCTCTACCCTGCTCTCTCTCTCACTCTCCCTATTTCAAAATAAATAAATAAACTTTTAAAAATCAATAAAATAGAGTGTGTACAATGAATAGGTCAGGTTGCCTTTATGGTGTCTTGGTTTGGGGAACAGACTGTGTTAGCTTGCAGCTTTATGTCTAAAGAGTGGGCCTGGCAGGTCATACCCTGCCCCCTTCATAAACTAAATAACTTCCACTTGTCAGAAGTGCCAGCTTCATGCCGAGGTCCCTACCCTGGAGGAGTTCACAGTCCAATGAGAGAACAGACTAGTCATCAGATGGAAGGTGTCATTAAAGGCCTCCTGGTAGAAATAACATCCCCGATGGATGTTACTGGGTGGATAGCAAGGAGGGGAACCGAGAACATTCCAAACAGTGGGGACAAGACATTCAGTCACTGCTACAAATATGTACCCATCTCCAATGCATCAGATCGTCTTGCTACCTCTGTACAAAGGCACAGAGGCAGGGAGGACATCCTCTAGCATTGGAAAGAGGTGGTGAGATGGAGAGTAGCCAGAGACTGGATCACAGAGCATCAGACTAAGATTTCCTGTCCCAGTTCTAGAACTTTCCTAATCAGATAGCCTTAAGAAAGTGGCTTTACTCCTCTGGGGCTCATTTTCCTTGTCCTTAATGTACAGCCTCAGCTTATGCCCTTAGGCAGCTATGGAAATTCTATAAGATCACACATGTGTAAACATTCTGTCCTGTACAATGTACATATTTGATACCCTCAGGGTACTTTGTGCTGCTAATTAATAATGGGAGTTGTTCCTGCCTTAGGGGTTTCACTGTGGGTTCAGCCTGTCTGTGTTCCCTGGGGCTCTTGCGCCTGCTTCCTGCAGAGGGGACAGCTTCCAGCTGGATCCCAACCTCCATGTTCACAGCCTGCCCTGGTTTCCTGAGTCTTGATTCCTGCCTCTCCTAGTCTTTGTGTTGACCCAGATCAAGACTCTACTTTAATGCCCTTTAACCCTGGCAAAGATACTCCACAGGCAGGTCTGAGCCTCCTCCCCTGACAGGTTGTTTGTAGCAGGATTAGAATTTGCCCCCTGGGTACCTACTGTGTCCCTTTCGCCTTGTTTTCCCCAGGCATGAGTATAGGCCCCTCTCCATCTCTGGCAATTCTCCCATCTGCCCATGGGTAAGAGTTAATGGCTTAGAGATGGGGCAGGTGAGCATCTTCCAGCCAGACCTCAGCTCCTCTGCACACCACTAGAGCCCATTTGGAAACCACTGGAAACTGTGTCTTCCCCTGGGTGGTAGTGGTTCTCTCAAGACAGCAGGGTCCTGGAAGTCTGAAGACCACTGCAGAGGGCAGCACCCTGCAATCTTACAGTCCTGTGCACAGGGCACTGAAAGGCACCTGTTAGGCAAAGAGCACTTGGTGGGAGTTTTGGAAACCTGCGTTCTGCTTTCAGCACTGTCTCGTTGTGTGGCCTTGGACAGATCCCTGGCCTGCTCCGGTCCTCGGTTTCCCCATTTGTAAAATGAGAGGGCTGGCCATAGGGCTGAACTGATGTCCTGTTGGCAGACAGACATGTACATGGTTTGAAGGTGAAGGCCTTTAGGTGGGGCTGCCACTTCCCAGTGAGAAGCCTTTCCCACCACTTCTACCACTGAAGGCATCTGAATTTGTGTTCTTTGCTGCTCCCCAGTCCTGGCCCTTGGGAAAGGAGCCAACAGTCCTTGGCCTTTTTGGCACCATTATTTAAGAGGCCACCAAAGGGAAGAGGTAAGTACAGAACCAGATCAGGCTAGGTTCTCTCACTTTCTAGAAGCCAACCTTGACCTAAGATGCAAATAGTGAAGAAGTCACTGGGTTTCCCAAGGCCTGTGGTCCTCATGGCAACAAGAAATCTCTCATCCTTTTCTCCTATGCTTACTAGGAGATTGGTCTGGCTTCACAGGACCTGCTCAGAGGACCCAGCACCATGGAGGGTCTCCACTTGACTTAATGCTCTGCTATCGCCATCTTGAAATTCTCAATAATTTTGAACTGGGGACTCCACATGTCCATTCTGTACTGGGTGGGCCCTGCAAATTACTGGAGGTTACATTATACCTGTTTGGAAACCTTTTATCATGTGTTCTAGCAGTCTGTCCCCTTAGAGTACTGGTTCCTAAGACAGGCTCTGTGATTACCAGAGAAAGAACATTCTGAAGGATTCTTCTTGTCCTTCAATGTCCAGATGAGATGACACGGAAGCCATGAAGTCTCCTCTGACCTCCACAATGGATGCTCTCCTATTTTCCCACTTTATCACATGGCACCCATCCCTTTCTATAATTCATCACAAATTCCCTGTCTGAAGGATTCATCTCCACACTATGCCCTCTGTGCTTTGACTTGCCCAAGATAGATAGATGCTCAATAAATGTTTGTTGACTGACTGGAAAGCAAATAGAACTATCTTCTCCGTTCAGAGTACAGGACAGTGCACACAGTGGGTGTTCAATCAATGCTGCTGACTCATTCAGGGAGCAGGCTAGGCAGTTGCACCATATGGGCCTTCCCTTGCCCCAGCTAAGGAGTCACATGGACGATCACAGTCTCCTTTTCCTACTCAGTGAGGGTACAACCATAGAACCAACGAGGTCCAGCATGGTACTGCTCAGTTACAGGGTTTCCTGGCGTGAAGGTGGAAAGGAATTACTCCTTACCCACCATCCTCGCAGTTTCAAATGCCCTCAGGTGCAATTATATTAAGAACCCCTGACACTTGCAAAGCACCTCAAAGTTTGCAAGCCACTTTTACACACATTATTCTCAAACTGTCCTGTAAGTCAGGAAAAATACTTAAATACCAATTATGTATTTGTTTTAACATTTTTCCTTTTACTGTGTTATGTTCATTGAGGAAAAATAAGAAAATACAGATAGAGCAAAAAGGAAAAGAATACCTCAGATTCTAGTACCTAGAGATGATACCGTTAATATTTTAGTCCATAGCCCCTCAGATGTATCTACACGTATAAACATATATTTTTTAAAATAAGATAATTCCAGGGGTGCCTGGGTGGCTCAGTCGGTTGGGCGTCCGACTTCAGCTCAGGTCACGATCTCGTGGTCTGTGAGTTTGTCGGGCTCTGGGCTGATGGCTCAAAGCCTGGAGCCTGCTTCCGATTCTGTGTCTCCCTCTCTCTCTGCCCCTCCCCGTTCATGCTCTGTCTCTCTCTGTCTCAAAAATAAATAAATTAAAAAAAAAATAGGATAATTCCAGCACTGTTTCATAATCATGTGATTCCCATTTTTAATAGGTGGCTAACAGAGGTCCCAGGTCACAGTGGGTAGTGCTAAAGCTTGACTCCAGGTGTCCTCTTAGGCCAGTGTCTATATCTGGAACCAGGCTGCTGCTTAAACTCCTCAGGGGCCAGAGAGATTGGTTGCTTCTATTTGATGGCAGTAGGAATTGTTTGCTCGGATTGGGCTTAGGGGAAAAGACCCCAAAATTCTCCTGGGTGCCCCGTAGTCCAACATGGGTGAGGCCAGGCCGGGTTGGGCCTGGCTGCTGCTCCAGAGCTCCTACCTCTGCAAAATTGGACTTTGCCTTGCAGTAAACAGTCACAGGGATGCCAGGGGTCGGCTGTCAGGCAGGAGGGCCCAGAGGGAGCAGGTGCCAGGTGGTGGGACTGAGCTGTATACGACTGACCCCAGAGAGCAACTAGATATCTGTTGAGTAGCCTTGAAGGGCTGCGTTTTTTGTATTTTTAGAAAGGGAGTGAGGACACAGCAGTGACCCAGCAACTGCCTCGCTGCCCTGGGGCATTGTCCCAGGCTGTAGAAAGGGTCCTTCCAGCCAGGCTCAGGGCAGGACTACCTGGCCTTCCTGCCTTCTTTCCTCCTTCAGTCCCTCCCTCCCTCCTCCCTCTCTCCTTTCTTTCCTGAGCACACACTACTGGTCAGATACTGTGTCAGGCACTAGAAGAAAGATGTCCTCAGAGATCTGGCCTTCAAAAGCTAAACAGAGGCTTACAGAACAACACAGTTGTTAAGAGTTTGAGCTCTGGCCTCAGACAAAGCTGGATTCAAATTTTGACTCACCCATCTCTAGCTGTGTGACCTCACACGTGTTACTTAACCCCTCTGAACCTGTGCTTCTCCTGGAAGGTATCTATAAGAAGTGAGAAAATTCATGAAAACACTTAGAAGAGTGCCCAGAACAGGGCGAGTTCTGAATAAATGCAGCTACTAAAAGAGAAGCTGTACATGTGGAAGAATTTAGAGTTTGGGCTGTTTAACATGTTCAGCACCCACGGTGGATCTAGTTCTAGAGAAAACCTGGGGGCTGGGTGAGAACTGGCCTGCACCCACTGGACATTTTTGCCAACGGTTTGGCAGAGTTTGGCAGACGGTCATCCTTTTCATGTATGTGGCCTGGACCATACACTAGTTCCCCACTGTGAGGGGGAGGGGTGGTACCCTCTCCTTTTACAAAGGAGGAAGCTGAGAAGCAGTGAGGTTGCACGACCTGCCTGAGAGAAGAAATGGCAGCCAGGCTCAGTTCAGATCCCAGCACAATGCCGACCATTCGCTCAACCTTCATCTCCCTAGACCCTGGCCCATGGCATCAGATCTGTTGCTCAGAGTGCAGGAGCTGGCCTGGGAGAATGTGTGATTGTGCACCTTACTTCCACATTTGAATCCTGAAGAAGGAAGAGAGAGCAGGTGTGAGAAGCCAGGCGGGGACTGCTGGGCAGAGAGGGACTCTTAGGGCTCGGCTTGCAGCTATCCTGGCAGGCTGGCTGGCAGAAGGCTGAGACCTCTTTGGATTGGCTGAAGCCACTGGGGCAAGGACTCAGGGCTGGCCGACCCTTGATGGCAGTTTCCACCCTGGCTGTGGTCCCTGAGACTCTGCTCCGGGAACTCCTCTCTATCTCCATTCTACATGCCTCTGGAGCTGCAGTGAGCATAACAGCATTGCTTCCTCACCTGCAGCCTGTTTCATGTATGCCAGGACCCAGACACTGCGACCACAGGGACAATACACACACACACACACACATGTGCACACTAAATCTGTAGGGAGGACTGAGGGGGTCAGAAGTCACATGCCCATGTAAGGAGCTCTATATAAGAGACCTGTGGAGCACAGCTCACCATGGTTCTGCCTCTTAAGCCCCACCCAAATGAATATAGGGTGACAAATGCATCATTAGTTCATTCAGCGTGCCGGGCTAGGTGCCAGGCTCTGGGACACAGCAGTGAACAAGACAGATAAAGTCCTTGTTCCCATGACGTTTATCTGCTGGGGTGGGATTGAAAAAGTCTTTTTATCTCCTGGCTTCCCCCTTGATACACTGTATTCTCTGCTAAGCCTTGTCATTTCAGGGGATTAGGAGAACAGGGCTATGGGGAAGGCAGGGATCTCTGTTGTATCCTAGATGCCTAGCACAGGGTAGGGGCTGAAAACATGTTTGTTGAACTGAATCAAGTAGGAATCTTGGCAGGCTCCCTCCATAGGCCTGGGTGGGGTGGGAAATGCACCAGCTTCCCTTTTCCCACCTCACTGTCAGATATGATCTGCTTCATGAGGTCTTTTCACCTGGACTGTCGCCAGACACTGTGGGCACAGCTCTCACTGCTTCTTAGTCTAATTGCCTGAAATCCCAAGGAAACCATCCCCGCCTTTTGGAAGCGTGCGATCTAGTGGGGACATACAAAACTCATATGCACCGTCATGTGGAATGTTGATATTTTACCTTATGATTAATTGTTCTGAAAGTCATTTTCACCTACCTGTGTGCAGGCCTCCTATCTGGATTTAGTTTCCACCACAAAATCGAAGGTTCTACAAGACCAAGAAAGGCTCAGTAAAGGTTCCTGAGTCAAGCCATAAAGAGAATCTAAGGGTAAATGTATCAGAGCCCTGTAAACAGGCACGTGATCGGTAGCGCGAGGCAGCACTGGACACTGGGCGGGAAGGAACTGGTGGAGTATGCTGGCTGCTGGTGTGAAATACAGATTTTGATTTATTCATATTCAGAGGAAAGATTTAAATGTGCTACTTATACATACTTTAGACTAGTGTCCACTTTTGAGAGGGTTGCAATGCCCTATGCTTCTAGGGACTGTGTGGTGTAGTGGTCAAGGGCACAGGCTCCAGAGCCTGCCTGGGTTCAAATCCCAGCTCTGATATTTAACAGCTGGGTGGTCCTGGGCAAAATTACTGAATTGTCCTGAATCCCAATGTTCTCATCTATAAAACAAGTGTTGTTAAAAGAATTCAGCGACAAAATCAACATGAAAATGTCGGGCCCTGAGCCTAGAAGACAGTAAACACTAGCCGTTGCCATTCGGCAGCATGGTGTAGACCAACGGGCCGCACACTTGAGCTCGCATGAGAATCACTTGAAAACAAAGATCGCTAGTTTCTACCATGCGTTTCTGATTCAGTAGGTGTGGGGTGGACTCTGACAACTTGCATTTCTAACAAGTTTTATTGCTGCTACAGCTTCCTCAGGGACCACCTTTTGAGAACCACCAGTATAGAAGGAAGAATATAGTTTAGGATTCTGACATTGAGACCATCCCGTGGTATCAGGTGGCTTTGGGCAGATGGTCTCTTTGAGCCTCAATGACTTCACTTGTAAAATGAATGTCGGTAGCCACTTCGTGGGGGTTGTGTCTGGCATACAGTATTACCATTAAGTGTTATTGTTCCAATTTTAGCCAAATCTGTTGGCCTTTGCAAGATGAGGAGGATCACAATGAGTGGAGATGGGTGGGATGAGCCTGGGGAATGCTGCTGAGAACCCCAAGGTCAAAGTGGGGCCTGGAGCAAATGCCAGATGGGTCTGGGAGCCTCAGAGCAAAGTGCCCATTTAGAAAGTACTCTTGCTTAGGGTATTGGGAGACAGCAGAAAAATTCTTTGGAAATTTCTATGTAGCCAATCCATGATTAACTTTGGACCTGAGATGACAGTGTTTCCTGAAAGCCATTGACAAGGTGACCTCTTGCAGGGGAGGTGGAAAATGCTTCCTAAGAAAAAGCAAACAGGCCCCATGGGGTTCCTATTGCAACCCCTATATCTTCCTGTCCCTCCCTGCACACTCTCTTCCTTTTTTATATAGCCCCCTTTTGTTAGAAAGCAACCCTGTCACCTCCTGCCTCACAATGGGATCAAAAGCACTTGGGTTCCTGACCCCTGGCAGGTGGAGCTAAGGCGGGCTTGCTTTGCTGTTTCCCGGAGCGGCCCCCTGGTGGAGAACAGTGACATTGCAGACCTTCCCAGGGGGAGGTTTCTCCCCACGTGTCCAGTGTTCCAGCTCTAAAGCCCGGGTCTGCAGCCTGGGCCAAGGGCTGGAGCTTCTCAGCAAGACTGCGCCCAAGGCTTGGAGAAGATTTCTGGGTCAGTTGGGTATTACTATTACCGGAATAGCACGCAAAATACACCCCACCCGAGGTGGTTTAGAGACTGTTGATTTTTAAGAGATCCACTGCTCTTGGCACCGGGGAAGCAGGCAGTCAGAGCGCTAGCCCCAGACCGGGCCTCAGGGGTCTGGGCCTTTGCAGGTTTTGGCCTGAATATCAGTGGCAGTTTCCAATCTGAGTCATTCACTCCCTGAGGCGGGATACCAGTGGGGAAAGGGCTATCCTTGGATAAGGGGCTTTTTTTTTTTTTTTTAAAGTTTATTTATTTTGAGCCAGGCGAGGGGGGGCAGTGCGCAGAGAGATAGGGAGAGAGAATCCCAAGCAGGCTCTGTGCTATCAGCCCAACACAGGGCTCGATCTCACAAACCACAAGATTATGACCTGAGCCAAGATCAAGGGTCGGACCCTTAACCGACTGAGCCACCCAGGTGTCCCCAGGGACTTTTATTTTAAAGGCAGATTCACTGTCCAAACACTACTCCCCTCACCCAGAAGTCATTGTGTATGAATCCCACCCTCAAAGATGCTTTGTTTTGCCTTTTTGGAAAAAAACACAAATAAAAAATTCAATGTTATCATCACTTATTGCGCATGTAACATGGGCAAGTCACCAAGCTAGGCACCCAGGGGACCCAGGTACCGAGGGGACCCAGGTATACTGAAGATGCAATCCTTGCCTTAAAACGGGCAGCTAGAGGAGCCGTCTAGAGAGGTCTAAGCAAAGCCTGAGGCCAGTATGGAGCACAGCAGCCTTTGCACAGAGCCTGGGCAGAGCGTGCCTAGGGACAGGTTCTAGAAGGGATGAAAGGCTTGGGAGGGTGGGGAGGGCATGGGAAAGAAAGGCCTTAAGTCCTGGAGCTGAGCAGAAGCAGGCCGAGAAGGGTGGGGTGTGTTCAGGGAACAGTGAGTAATCTGGTGTGGCCCAGGGCTGCTGAGCATCACTGTGCCTGGCACAGGCCGAGCGGTAATAAGTAAGGGTTAGCTCTCTGCCCCCTCCCAGGGGTGAAAGGAGGAGCAGTGCACCAGGCTAGAGAGAGGGGTACATGCAGGCCAGCTGAGCACCTGTAGCACCGAGGCCTGGCAGAGACCCCAGGCCCGGTGTAGGGGGGCTTGTCTGAGAATTTCCCTTCCTTTCTTTTTTTTTTTTTTTAATGTTTATTTATTTTTGAGAGAGAGAGCAAGAGAGCGTGCGCACAAGTGGAGGAGGGGCAGAGAGAGAGGGAGACACAGAATCCTAAGCAGGCCCCAGGCTCTGAGCTGACAGAGCCACCCAGGTGCCCCAAGAATGTCTCTTCCTGGCAGATGGGCCTGGTGCAGCTGGAAGGTGAGACTCGCAGGGGTGAGAACAGGTGTTGTCGAAATGGACAGAGAAGTATTTCGATGACCACAGGGTTTGCTGGAAAGACTAATGGTGCCTTTGAAATCTGGGCTGGGACAGGCCCTGAGTCACAGCATATTATTTAAAACATGCCCTAGGCCCACAGGTGCCAAGTCTAATCCTGAGTGGGAGAGATGCTTCTCTCATACCTGTTTGAATACTTTATAGTTTTCAAAGCCCATTCACCTGCTTTATCTCATCGATCTGTTTAATAGCAGCTTTGTGCTAACCAGGGCAGGTACTCCTCCCATTCCACAGATGGAGAAGCTAAGGCCTGGGTATGATGAAGTTATATATTCTACTTTGTTTTAGCCATTGGCCTTGTTATAGTGAGTGTTTGCTTTTGTTTTAAATTTAGTATTATTATTATTTAGATAGTTCAAACATTCAAATGGTTCAAAATTCAAAAGGTATGGATAAAAGTCTCTGTCAACCTTATCTTCACAGCCTCCTGGGTCACCTCTTGCCAGTTGGAACCCAAGCCTTTTGACTTTAGGACTAGTGCCCTTTCTGCCACCTGGTGCAGGGGCTCAGGGACACTGTAGATTCAGGAAAGCTTGAGGCAAGTTTCACTGCTACAGGTGTTTTACCTCCTCTTAGCAGTTGTGCATATGTATCCTTGGGGACTAATTGTCTTCTTTAATCTTAGTCCACATACGTTTATCTTTCCATCCTAAACTCCTTGGAGGCAGGGAGTATGCCTTCAATTTCTGGGAGGTGGTAGAGTAGGGATTAACCTTGTAGGCTCAGGCATATAGAAAATTGGGATGGGGCGCCTGGGTGGCTCAGTAGGTTAAGTGTCTGACTTCGGCTCAGGTCATGATCTCACGGTTTGTGGGTTTGAGCCCCACATCGGGCTCCGTGCTAACAGCTCAGAGCCTGGATCCTGCTTCAGATTCTGTGTCTCCTCCTCGCTCTGCCCCTCCCATGCTCATGCTCATGTTCTGTCTTTCAATAATAAATAAACGTTAAAAAAATTTTTTTAATAAAACAGAGAAAGAAAATTGGGATAAAAACCTGTGCTGTGTGAGCTTGTACAAGTTACTTAGGTTCTCTGAGCCTCCACTTTTCCAACTACAATGATCATGCCCTTACCAATTTCACAGGGTTCTTGTGAAGACTCACTGAGATGACTCAGGTCCCATGTTTAACCCTGGGCCAGGCACAAAGTATGAACTCTGTAAGTGGGACCTATGATTCCCAGGGTACTGAGTTTGTGCACAGTAAGTCAGACCCAGGCATCCGTTCAAACTTAATTCTGACGGGATTGGGGATCTCAGGCACCTAATTAAGAGCAAATTGGCATAGTAGGTCACCCAAATCCATATGTTTGAGCAAATCATTCTTCCTGAGCTGGGATCCACCCTTTTTCCCAAAGGAGTCTCCCAACAACCTGGCTCATCCCCATTTTCTTTTTGGGAGAGGCCTGGATTTTCTGGATAGTCAGTCATTTTGAGACCAACAGAAAGGCCAACAAGGCACGGGCCTATTTTGTCTGTAACCTTGAGCCTGAGTTTATACACGGGGAGACTGCCATATGGCTTTTCTCAGGGCTGACAGTAATGACTCACTGCAGGGTCACCAATGCCCTTGAACTGTCTTGGGCAAAGTGGCTCACTGGATCTGCTTCTGGGCCTTGCTCCACAGCTGCCTGACCTCTGCTTCTCTCAGACGAATGTCCTCAACTCCTGAGACTCTCTATTTAGACACAGGGGCTTCCCCACACCTGTATCACTCTGTGTTCAGAGGGACCCAAGAAATCATTTTTTCTAACCCTCCTCATCTCACAGATAAGAAAAGCAGCCCAGTGGTGGCTACAGGCTTGCTCATACCTCTAGAGCTTGTAGCAGACCCAGGATTTGAACCCAGGTCCAGGGTGCCTTCTGTGATCCTGTCCTGGCTGCCACAAACCCCTACCCCTCAGCCTGCTCCCTCTCCACAGGGTACTCCCTGCCTCAGGCTCCAGGTCCTAAACATTCTGAGTGGCAGATTCCATGGCTTTGTGGTAGGACAGTTACTTACCCCTTTGAAATCTGGTTTCCATGAAAGGACAGAATGATCTCTTGGAGCCTTGTGGTCCCCACTGACCATAATATCAATTAGCAACGTAAAAATGTGTTTACTTTTCTGTTAAAAGAGGCATTCCTTTCCTATCCAACTCAAGTTTTGTAAAGAAACAAAAATATACGCCAACAAGGATGAAGGGATACATAATTGCCTGGCAGAACAATGGAGCAATCCATGACTTCCAGGGATGGAATCCACAGAGCCTGGGGAGCTGGGACCTGGCAAGACAAACAGGGTGACAGGGAAGTCTGAGTTGGAACAAGGGGAAAGGACAAGGAAGAGAGAGGAAATTATTGTACTGGGGCAGGCCCAGGAGTGGGGCAAGCTGGGGAAACAAGGAACGGATCTCCAACCCACTGCATCACCCCACCCCAGCCAACACAATCATGTCCCTCTTGTTGTCCAGAACCCCCATGACACCCCATAATGGGACTCTGGATGTATTCCCATCTGCCCTGATGCCCCCCTGCTCCAACTTCATAACAGTCAAATTCCCCTTCTGGGTTTCAGGGGCCATTGGCTGGCATGATTTTGACGGGTTACCTTTCCCATGGGTATATGCATTTTAACAAACTGAGCCACCCAGGCGCTCAGGGTATATGCATTTTAAATAGGGATTCTGGAATCTCTGGTTCGGCTTCCTGCTTTCTTCAAGTAAAAGTGGAGGGGTTGAGGGGGGTAGGATGGAATAAGACAGATGCCACTGGGAGAGAGCGTCACCGAAAGATCTGACTGAGGGGAAACAGGGGAAGAGCTTGGAGTAGTTCTCTTTCTCTGGGGAGAAACAAAGTCTCATTCTGTTTCTCCATAGCCTCCACCCCTCCAGAGATGGGATTTTCCTTCTCTTTCATAGATTTGGAAACTGAGGCCTAAAGTGCCAAGCCCAGAGACAGAGGTGGGCCCAAAGGCTGAGAGTCCTAACCCTGCAGCCCCTGCTCTGAGGAGCCAGATGAAAGGGGCCAGGAGCTGGAGTGAGAGCATGTGGGTTTGAGGAGAGGGGAGGCTCTGGCAGACTGGCCTTGCAGGCTGCAGCAGGGGGGCAGGGGCAGCCCTGGGAGGGGGCTAGTGCCAAGGCCAGCGGAGGGAGCCGACCAGATCCAGTGATTCCCAAGTCCCAAGAAATATAAATGACTCATGCTGGGTGGCTCTGCACGCCAGCCCAGCCCACATTCCCGGGCCTTTGTTCCCAGCCAGCCTGGGCCTGGCCTTAAAGGGCCAGCTCCTAGGGCCTGAGCATGGGCCGCTCCACCCCACCCCCACCCTCCTCTTTAATCCTGGCCCTTCCTTGGGTTGCTCCTAGTCTCTGGGCTGTGGGTAAAAAGGGTGGCATCCTGCGGGATTTAGGGGTCCATCCGATTGAATCTTCAAGCTGTAAGGGAGGGCTCTCAGGTCGTTTCATCCATCCCTCTGCCTCTGCACCTAAACTGTCCAAGAAGGATTAAGAAAATCTTTGCCCTGCTTTTTAAAGATGCTTCCGTGAGGGGACCCCTTTCAAAGCAACTTCTTGCAGAGTCTCAAACCATCTCCCTTCTAACACCATCCCCCAGGCTGCAGGCTGGGCTGGAGGCCCCTCTCCCAGGGCCCCTCCCTCTATTTTCTCCCCACCCCACCCTGGGCCCTGCCAGCATTGTTTCTTTCTTGGCTCTCACTTGACACGTGTTTGGTGGGTTTTAGGTTGGCTTGTGAACCCGGCTCCCTGTGCTGGGCCTCTGAGGGGTCCAGGTTTCAGGCCAGTCCTAATCCTGTCCTGCCCATGGATCCCTCGGGGGAGAAACACCATCCTGGCGCCCGTGCAGCCGGGCTGCCCCAGTCATTTCTTTGGACCTTGTGTGCCACCATGTGGACATTCTGGAGATCTGGAGCCTTCTGGGGCTCAGAGGGGGCACTCTGCAGACATTCCCACAGCCACCAAACCAAACACTGAAAAAACATCCTTAGCTAGAAAGTAGCCCTGAATCAGCACAAACCAAAATAGAAGCAGGCCCTAAATCAAAGAGGGAAAGATAGGACTGTACCCTCTGTGAAACAATGGCTTTTTTCTTCCTTTTTTTGTAAATATATATTTTTTAATGTTTATTTTTGAGAAAGAAAAAGAGAGACAGAGACAGAGCGTGAGCAGGGGAAGGGCAGAGAGAGAAGGAGACACAGAATCTGAAGCAGGCTCCAGGCTCTGAGCTGTCATTACGGAGCCCAGTGTAGGGGCTCAAACCCACGAACTTTGAGATTATGACCAAGACAAAGTCGGACACTTAACCAGCTGAGCCACCCAGGTGCCCCAACAATGACTTTCTTAGAGCCATTGAACAACAGAAGCCAGCTGGCTCTATTAAAACTTATAGATAGCAATATTTTTTGTTAAAGCTTGGGAAGATCTTTGTGTCCCCAAGCAAACAGCCCCTTCTGTCCCCCAGCCCCAGTATTTGGGCAATGCTCTGAACACAACACTAGAGCTTTGGGTTTAAGGTTTTGTCCACTGTTAATATACAAATTTTAAGAGAGGGGTCTCCTTAGATGCTTTCACAGTAATTTCAGGGTTTATCAGATCTTGAACTGAGAGCTGGGTTTGGAGGGAGTAGAAAGTGTCAAGCTATGGGGGAAACTGGAGGGAGGGACAAGGACAGGAGGAGTGGGGATGACCAACAGGAAACTCCATGGGCAGGGAAGCCCTGCTCACAGTTGTTCCCTAGTCAGAGCCCTTCCAACCGTGGAGAGGCCTGGGGGCTGCTCCATAGACTCTGTCATTTAATAAGTGTCCATTGTACCCAGGACAAACCTTTATCAAATGGGCTAGAACCATGGGCTGTTGCTTTGAGGCCTTTGTGGGGCACTGGCCTTGGCATCCCTAGCCCCAACCAACCAGGCCAGCTGGCTCTGGATAAGCCCAACATCCAGAAGGAGCATCCAGAGCCCTCTGAGACCTGCCCCATCCATCCTTCCATCTGCCCACCCACCCACTCAATAGAAAACCTCTGTGGTCATCTGCAGGGTTAGGTCCACCCTCCTTCCAGGCTGTCACATCTTTCAAAGTTCTGCCTTCCTCTCCTTTCTCACTTACTCTCCTACAGTTCCTTGTCACCCTGATCCTAAATCATACCATAGTCTTTCAGTGGATCTCCCTGCTTCTGGACCCGCCTGGGCCCATGCATTCCAAACACCGCTCCTAAATTTATCTCCCTAAAACACACCCAAGTTGTCCTGAGTGATTGCGGACTCTGCCTGCAGCATCCAGTCTGAATTTCTGGGCCCAAACCAGAGGCCTGCTCCCTAAGCCCTATGTTGTCACTCCATCTTTCGGAGTTAGTGACTTCCTGAGAATAAGAGCTTTGTTTTATATTTCAAAATCAAATCAAATGTAAATTATGTCAATAAATCCTAGCCAAAAAACCCAAAACACTAGCATGCATCACTGTGTGCATACAGACATGCATTCTGATGTGCATGGCTGTGGCCTCAGGGCTCTTGGCCACTCTGTTGAGTGGGATCCAAATACAGCTCCTGACCCATTTGCTAAGCTGTGCACCCCGCCTCAGGGCCACATCATTCTGGGAGATGAGGTGCCCTTCCTATTCCCCCCAAGTCTCAGAGCTCCTCCTATTGTGTTCTGAGATGCTTTCCTTTCAGAGGAAAAGAGAGCGGCCCAAGGCCAGGCTGGGCCCAGGCAACACAGAGAATGAAATGAGGTTGGTGCATCTCACAAGGGGCTGAGGCCCTCCCCTCCCCCTGCCGTGTGAGGGAACGTGACCCTGGGGAAACATAAATGACAACATTCCATCATTTCCAAGTTCAAAGGTCCGTAAGGGCTTTCTAGTCCAACTCTTTATTCTTTCAGGCCATAAAACTGAGAAGGGTGCTGCTTGCTCTCGGTTTACCACCAGGTTACAGGAGAGCTTTAAAACCTCTTTCCAGTCTCTCAACTGCTTCCCTTTCGGGAGCCTTCAAGGTAAGCCTGTGCTTTCTCCCTTACAGCCTGGGAACCCCAACCCCAGGGGCAGCCAGCCCATCAACCTGAACCACTACGCCACCAAGAAGAGCGTGGCCGAGAGCATGCTGGACGTGGCCCTCTTCGTGTCCAACGCCACGCGGCTGAAAGCGGTGCTGGAGCAGGGGCCGTCCGCCCACTACTACACCACCCTCGTCACCCTCATCAGCATCTCTCTGCTCCTGCTCGTGGTCATTGGCATCCTGCTTGTGGTCATCGGTGAGGAGCCCAGGCCTGAACTCGGCCTTGGCGCCCCCTAGTGGAAAGAAAAGCCCCACCGGCTTCCCGGTGCCACCCCGCATTTGCACACGCCAGTTTCTCAGCCTTACATGGCGGTAGTCCTCCGCTTGACAACCGCCCAAGTAACAACTCCTCCACAGTGAGAGCAGGCTCCCTATCCTACCTCCTGGTATCACACATAGGGGTCACTCCACAATACCTTCACTTACTTGTAGCAGAGGTCCCTACTGCCTTTTGTGTGAGCACCCATCCCCACTCTTATGACCCAGGATAATTTCCCAAATCCCTATTCCATTAAGTACCGTGTGGATGCCCCATGCACTGGGCAGTGAGGGAGAAGGCAGCTTAATGCAATGACTACCACCTCCCTTGCTTTCTGCCATGCAAGTCTCTGAGGTGCCAGACTTTCTCTGACCTCTAGTGGATGCGGTGAGGGAAGTTTGGGGCTGTGGCCCCACCCTGACCCTCCCTTCCCACTCCCCCCACCCTTGTCCACAGCGCGGCTGAACCTCAATGAAGTAGAAAAGCAATGGCAGCTCAACCAGCTCAACAACGCCGCCACCACTCTGGTCTTCATCACTGTCATCATCAACGTCTTCATTACAGCCTTCGGGGCACAGAAGACAGGCTTCCTGGCCGCCAGGACCTCAAGGAATCCCCTCTGAACACAGCCTGGGACCCAGGTGAGGGAGGATGGAAGGTCGCCAAATGACCCTTTTCTCAGCTCTGGGCGTTTGGGGTAAAGTGACATCTTTGCAAGCAAAAGGGGAAAGAGATCTGAGGCAAGGAGGGGATCTTAGAGAAGAGCTTGGATCTGGGCCCAGAAAGTCCCCACGTGCTGTTAACAGGTGACTCTTCCTCGGCAATTAAGCTTGAGCTTTTCTATAGCCTGGGATGGGTTTTTCTATAGCCAGTGTGGTTAGTGCTTGGCTCTGCCCCTCTGGCAAGAGGGAAGATGCAGTAGGGATTCCTCCTTGGCGCTGCCCAGCAGTCCTTGCTACTCAAACTGTAGTCCCTGGACCAGCAGCAAAAACACCGAAGCTTGCAGGAAATGTAGACTGTCCGGCCCCACTCCAGATCTACTGAATGGGCATCTGCATTTTCAAAAGGCTGCCAGGGGAATTGTGTGTGCATTAAAGTCTGAGGGCCATTGGTCTGGCCTGCCCTCCTCACTGCCTCTTCTCTGCTTCCCCTACAGGTCCTGGGTCTGGAACTGCTTCTGCCTTTCCTCCCTGATCTGTTAGGCTGATGGGCACTTTCCACAGCCTCTGGGAGAGCTTCAAAAAGGGCTGTGTAGATGCCCTGGATCCCTACCCACAGCATCTGAAATAAGATGTACTATTTTACTGGTCTAAGTGAATCCCATCTTGGTCTGGAGTCCTGAACTCAGACTGGGGTACTGCCAGTCTTTCTAGTAGCATCTCCAGAATCTAAGACATGTCTATCTAAGGTCAAGCCCGCCTAGCTTCAGGACTCTGGTTCTTAACTCCACCTCATTCCTTCCCCTCTGCCCCATCCATTTCCTCTGCTCCAGGCCTCAGTTTTCCCTTTCTGTAAAATGGAATGATTTATATCTATAAATTTTTCTGCAAATCCACTATGAGTCAGTCTTTATGCATTGGGCTGGTCTCTGGATGCCCTCTCCAGCATCTGGAAAGAGCTTGAAGGAGCAAACCTAAGTTCGGAGGGAGAAAAATCTTTTAAATCACTCCCTCTTCTCTGGGTTCTGCTGAGTCAAATTTCCTGGCCCCGCCTGCCTTGGGCTAATTACCATCTGCTACATCAGTGGCAGATTAGTCAATTCTGGATTGATCCATGTATGCGCAATCCTTTTTGAGAACTTGTTATAAACCTATCATAGCTTTCAAATTAGCACTTTCTCTTAGGCATGTACTTAAGGCATACAAACTCATTTTGATCTTTGCCTATGCAAAACAGAACTAGAAAGGTAAATTTGCACCCATAAAATGTCAACAGGGCATCCGTAGCTCAAACAGAAATGATTTTTAGATTGTCTGCTACTTTAAAATAAGTCACATCTTGGCTTCTCTCTGCTGCTGACCAAACCATTCTGGCCCTATGTCTAGCCTTCTTCACCCAGGGTGTCCATCAGCGTTTCCCCACTGAAACCACAATCTCCACAAATCTGCTGAGCAGAAAATGCCCAGTCTGCTATCAGACCGTGAACTCTGCAGGCAGGAAGAGTGCTGGCCCCTTCCAGAGTAAACCATGCAGTTCCCCACACAGCAGGCACCCAACTAATGGTAAAGGATGGAGGGTGGTGTGGAGGGTCCTTGGCACATCCATCAGAGGCCTGACTACTAAGGGACAGAGACGTGAACCCCGGGCCTCTTAGCCCACCCCTCTCCCATCTTGATGGGCAAGGGGAAAAACACACGAGCCACTTTGTTTTCTAAGAAGATGCTGTATTTAACAATTTCCTTCCCCCCATCCCACTCCCTCCCCCCACCCGACACATTTCCCTACAGAACAGGGGCCTACCAGGCCCTCCCCCTTAAGGCAGATGGTGTGGAGGTAACAAAGTCAAACACAAGGCACTGGCCAGGGTCAGAGAGGTGTGCGAGCAGGGCCTAGGAGGCTAGGCTCGCTCCCGTCATCAAAAGAATGGAAGTTGGAGAGCTCTTTGGGTTGGCTCAGGCCTTCCAGTGCCATGCCCAGGGTGACCCTGGCCCCAGAGAGAAAGCTGGCACCCCAGCCAGCCAACCATAGCTCTCACTGACTCCCTGAAGTCCTTTCCCAAAGGCAGTAAGCCTGAGCAGACTCTGAGAAAAGCCATAGCCCAGGGGGCAGCTATGGCATCCAACAGCCACAGCCTATTAATTGGAAACTCTTTGTCCTTCCTGATTTCTTAGAGAGGGGCAGGGAATTCTCTTCAACCTCCAGAAGGTTCTCAACGGGCCCCAATCTCCTAGATGCCAAGCATGTGCCCTTGGTGAATGCAAGGCCCACCGGGTAGACCCTGCAACTCCAAATGCTGTGACTTGGATTCTATCACAGCACAGCTCTGTGGGGCTCCGCTGACTGGCATCCTGGGCCCTGTTGCACCAGCTAGGAGTGCTTCCTCCCAGCAGCGGCGAGCTCTGCGTTCCCCTCCCTAAGCAGACGCTGAAGTTCCACAGCAAGTGTCCGACACACCCACACACCGTTCGTCAATTCAGCAGCAGCGGCAGAGGCAGCAGCGGCGGCGGCAAAAAAAAAAAAAAAAAAAAAAAACAAAAAAACAAACCAGCCCCAAAGGCCCCAGGGGATTTTTAGTGCAAGAGAAGTGTGTGATCATCAGGTGCCAGAAAGGGTCGCTTCACTTTTCGGTTCCTCTGGGCCCCACTCCCCTCCAACTCGGGAAGAGATCACAGGGCAATGCCCTTACCTCCCCCAACCCCTTGCCCCTTACTACCCTGATCCCTGTTCCTCTGTCTTGCCCACACCCCTTCCTCTTCTTCCAAGCAAGGCTGGGGCTGGGGATCCCCCTGCAGGAGGGCAAGGCTATGGGGGAGCAGAGCTGTGGGGACTCAGGATTTCCACTTCCTTTTCCTCCCGTCCTGCTGGATGCCCACCTCCTCTTCGCATCTGAGTCCACGGCTTACATTCCCATCCTCTTTCCTCTCTGCTTCATGGTCTCCCCAAGGCTTATGCTTACAGGCGGGTCGGGAAAGGGGCTTCTCTTCCTGCCTTCTCCACCCACCTTGCCCGTCCTGCACGGCCTATATGCCAGATGCTGAGGAATAAAAACCCGCTGTCCACTGGTTCTCAGTCTCCCAACCCCGCTGGGGCACCGCGAGGATGATGCCACTTCTGTGTTCTTGTCAGTCTGAAGTTAGCACCGCCTGGGGGGTAAGGTTAATGCCCTAATCGGTGGCCAGCTGTTCAGTGGCTACCTGGGAGAGATGTGCGTGTCTCTGGAAGGCACGAGCCTGGGGTAGAGCTGAGAACTCCTCTGGTTATAAATCAGCTGCCAGGTCAAGGACCAAGGGACACATCGCTACACAGGAGTGGGTCTGAGGTATGCAAGTGGGGAATGTACCCTAAATGCACGACTCCATCCCTCTCTCACAGTCAGTGCTGGGTCTGGACAGTTAGTTTTGGTTTTCTGTTAGAAAAATAAAAACCCCAATGAAGTATGTCCAAGAGAAGAGTTTCCAGGGCACGGTCACTACTCCCTGGGAGGAGCATGGGTGGATGCTGGAATGCACCTCACAGATAGGTTGGCATTGCTCCAACAGGTCTTTCCTTCCTTAACTGTGCTGCCTTCCCCGGGAGCCGGTCCATCTCTGTCAACTGAGTGCACGGCCCCTCCTGGTCCCTCTCTCAAGGTCCTCCCTTCAGAGGCCCCGAGGGTAGAGAGACAGGCCTCAGCAGCTGTCTGTGTGAGGCGACAGCTCTCGGGGGAGTGAGGGTGTTAGCTCTGAGGCCTCTTGGGGCCCGGCCATGGCTTCCGCTCCCTTTCCCTCTCCTTCTCAACAGTGAGTAGGGGCATTGGGGAGCGAGCACAAGTCAAGGAGCAGGAAGCAGTCAGTCCAGTGGGCCACCCTTCGGGATCATGGCATCTTCATCTGGCGGCGGTTCCACATGCCTCGCTTGGAATGGAAGTGATGGAAGAAATTCCTGAGGGAGAGACGTTCCACTTCCAGGCCTGCTTGGAGGATCCTGAGTAGGGGAGGGGCAGGATGAGCAACAGAAGCGCAAGAGGCAGCTGGGGAGAGGCCCAGGCCCCTGAAGATCCCGCCCTCCCGCATCTATACATCTATGTCAGACCCTGTCTCTGTCTCCCTCTGTTTACTCCCCACAGGGCATGCACACAGCACAGGCTTTGGAGCCAGGCAGCCTGGGTTTGAATTCCAGCTCCTTACTATGGAAAGCCCGTGAACCCGTCACCTTCCAGAGTCCCAGTTTGCCAATCTCTAGAAAGAGGAGGATGATGAGGCACCTGGGTGGCTCAATCCGTTAGTGTCCGACCTTGGCTCAGGTCATGATCTCATGGTTTGTGAGTTCGAGCCCCACGTCGGGCTCTGAGCTGACAACTCAGAGCCTGGAGCCTGCTTTGGATTCTGTCTCCCTCTCTCTCTCTCTCTCTACCCCTCCCCTGCTTGCGCTCTTTCTCTCTCTCAAAAATAAATTAATAAACATTAGAGAAAAAGAGGAGAATATACACTCAACTCTTGAACAACACAATTTCATATTGTGCAAGTTTTTTTCTGATAAATACAATACATATATACACACATACACACACACACACACACACACGCACACATATTGGAGGCTGGTGGTAAAGGCTAGAGCTGATGGGAAGAAGGGCTCAGTACAGCTCCTGGCACATACCCCGTGCCCACCACCAGGAGCTCAGCCTACAGGGGACACATTATGTATGTGATGGAGGCAGAGGGAGCAGATTCCCCCATTGCTTTTCTATATGCTTAGCCCATGGGGTCCCTCTCACAGAGAGACTGGCCTTCCTGCAAGGCTGTACTGAAGTCTGCATCTGCCCAGCCCGGCAGGGAGATCAAGGGTGGAGGTAACCGCTAGACTAGGCTTCCATCCACTTTGGGATCTGCTTTGGCCTAGTTTTGTGAGAGCTGGGTTATCTAATATGAGCTCCCTCAAACTACCTCCTTTGCAACTTCTGTATATACAGCATATGTCCCTTTTCTTCTCTCCCTCGAGGGAAAAAAAACATACACAGACCCAGTTTTAAGCCTCAGACACTCCCTAGCTGTGGGATTTGGGACAGGTACTAACTTCTCCTCAAGCTGTTTTCTTGTTTGGAAAATGGAGATAACCACACCCCCTCACAGAAGCTTGGGGTCAAACAAACAAGGGACTGATGTAAATCACCTGCCAAATACAGGCCTCCAGTGATGGCTGGCTGTCTCTTAGAAGTGTCCCCACCCTTCCAGGGCTCCTGACTTTGTCTGTGACATCCTCTAGACACTGGTCCCTTCTTTCTTTGCTGTCTCCCCTTTACCTCCTCTGCCCCTTCAGCCCAAACCTCAAGGTATCATCCTCTTTTCCTCCCCTTCCCTTGGCAACAAATTTCTTTCCTTCCTTTTTAAACTTTTACTGATTAAATAATCTCTACCCCCAACATGGGGACTGAACTCACAACCCTGAGATCGAGAGCCGCATGCTCTACTAAGCTACTGGGCTAGTAGCCTCTCTTGGCAACAAATTTCTTTCTTTCTTTCTCTTTCTTTCTTTCTTTTTAAAGCAAATTTCTTGACAGAGGAATCTCATACTGATACAGCCTCCACTCCCTCACCACCAGCACGCTCCACGATCCCCTGCAACTTGGGGTCCCCGCCTGCCTGCTCCTGCTTCAGCACCCTCTTCTCGCCCGCTTGCCAAGGCTGCAGCTTGTCTGGGGTTCTTCTTTCTCCTTCTTTCCACTCTTTCCTCCTCCCTGAAACTCCCTTCTCCCAGGGCTTCCAGGGACCAGGACCTCCTGGATATCTTGCTGCCCTTTAATGATCCACACTGCCTCTTTTGTCGGCCCCAAAGTCTTTCCTGCCCCTTCACCTGTTCTCTCTTATCGATTCCCACAGCCTCAGCCTTCCCAGCCAGCCAATGGCAGAGGGGAAGAGAGCTCCAATTCGGGAGAATGCAGCCATATTCTCCCACAGCACCTTGCTGTGCTTTACCCTGACAGCATACCATGTGCTTTAATTTCCATGCCAACCCTGTGACACAGGCAGAGGCGGTATCATCCCCCTTCTAATACATACAGAACTGAGTCTCGGCCAGGCAGGTAATGTGACCCCCAGTAAGTGGTGGGGCTTCCTTTGAGTACAGTGCTCTTTACCTGCATATCAGGAGTCTGCAGCCCAGGGGGCCGGGACACCATCCGTCTAGCCCTATTCCCTCCCCAAAGCACCTGATGGGATGGGATCCAAGCACGTCCCTCAGATGCCCTCCTTTCCCAGTCACCTGTCCAGCAGCTCCCAGTCTTCCCCACCCCAGCGATCTCGGAACTCCTTGGTGTTCATGCCCCCGATTCTGTCCAGGTCTGACTTGTAGATGCCGAGCAGTCCAAACCCATTCACCTCCCAGTAGCCTGTGAACAGACAAGAATCCCCCGGTGAGATGAGCCAGGGGCCAGGAGGAAGCAATGAAGGCCTCTAGGCTGCATTCCCAGAGCCTTCTCTGAAAGACAGAGGATGGGGTGCCTGAGGCTGAAAGCTGTCTCGTTTGAACAAGTCCCTTGCCTGTTCTGGGGGGAAGCCCCCCGACGCTAACGTTCAGGGGCCAATGGAAGCAGCGGTCCTAAAAGGGAAGGACCATGGGCTCTACAACAGGATCTGATAGCAGCAGTCACTAGAGGCACAGCCCAGTGCACCTTCCTTATTTGTTTCCCTCTCCAGAGGCAGGGAGCCTGTCTTTCCATTTTTTTTCCATCTGCACAGGGCATAGAGTCCGGCACACAGTAAACGTCTGGTGAAGGGAGAAAGGAAGATGGGGAGGAAATGTTCATCGTTGCCGCTGCTGTGGCCATGAGCACAGCCCTCAGGCACCTCTCTGGTGGACCATCCAATGGGCAGAAGCAGCAGGCAGGGGGTGGGGATGCTGTCATGGCATGGTTGACATGGTTGTTTCCAGCTCTGGGATGAAGAACCAAGGCCAGAGAGGACTTTCCTACCCTCCCCAGCCCAGGGCAGAGCTCACCCTCAGGCCACTGGGGGGTGGCCCCGCAGTGCAGCCTCATCACCATGGGGGCAAAGGCCATCTTGCCCTCTACACAGTGCTTCCGGATGGTATCGATGATTCCAGCTGGGAAGTGGATGTGGAGGTCACATAGGAAGATGATGCTGTGTGGGTCCTGGGGACAAATTGGGGAGGGTCAGTAGACCCTACGGACCAGGGCTCAGAGGTCAGGCCACTCCCTAAAACGATCCTTGGGTCCTTCCCATTTGAATAATGGACAAATTTCCATAATACAAACTGTTGGGCAGATTTCCATAGTACTGGGTACCAGAGTGCAGTTCTCAGAGTCAGAGAATGAGTTCTGATGCCTTCCCTCCACAATGTACGAACTGCAAGGACTCAGGACAAATGCTCCAGTGTCATTTGTTCAGTCCCACCCTGGCACTGGCCCTGCCCCATAGCAGAGTGGAACGTCCGTGTCCTCATTCCCTCCCGCTGTGAGGAGCTGACTACCGCACGTATCCCAAATGTCTCCTCCTCTTAACCAATCTGTAACCACGTCTCCAGAGCCCCTCCCAGGTTATTACCTTCACCAGGTCTATGCCAGCCTGAAGCCCAGCTGAACGCTCAAAGTTTCCACTTAGCTTCATGTACTGGTAGCTGCAGGGAGAAGAGAGGAGGGAAGGGCAGAGTATCAGGGCTCAGCAGCGATGGTCCCTGGAGGAAGCCAGCAGGCATGGAGGAGGGATGATGCCTGCTCCTGGGATGGGATTATGGGCAGGTGAGTCCTCTGGAGAAAGCCAGAGACTGGGACTCAGGAAAGCCAGGTGGGACTTCGGGCTCTGCCTAGGACCCAGCAGTCCTGAGACTTCAGAAAGCAGGTGGCTAAGGCCGTGTGCTGGCCAGGGAACCTCCTCACCTCCGCAGCTTGGACCTCTTTAGGGCCATCTCAACGTCCATGTCCCCACTGCTATAGTCCGTGATGATGATATTGAAGTGTGGGTCACCGGTGACCTGGAACAGCTTTTCCATGTCTCCAATGAATTGCTGTACCCAACGCGCCTGGTTCTTTACTGCCATGGTGGGCAACAGAGAGAAAGAAGCGATAATGCAAAGAAAGGCATCCCCACTGCCAGCTCCTACATGAGTCAGGACCCTATCAGACCTCCGCTTAGGGGTAATACAACTATGGAACCCACCCGCAATGCAGCAGGGAGGCGGAAGGTGGAGGGAGAGCTCACTGGTGAAAGGGGGCTCTATACCCTGCTGCCTACAGAGCCTCCAGGCAGGGCCCCATGGGAAAGCCTTGGACGGGGCTTGTCCTCAGCTCTCCTAGTCACCCGATCATGCTGTCTCACTGTTATCTGCCCATCCTATTATCACCCTAGCCCACAGTTACACATGTCTGTTACGTGCTCCCCTTTTCCACTATAAAAACCAGGTAACCCCCTCTATGTCTTATTCCCCAGAGTAGTTGCAAACCCCAGTACAACAATCTGGCCATGATTGCACCCAACCCCAAAACCTGTTATAATAGGAGAGCAACTGGCCCGAGAGTCAGCATCTTTTCCAACGCCAACACTCAGTCACGTGATCTTGGGTCCTCAACTGTAAGGTGGCCTCTCCCACAGGTTCTTATGAGATCAAATCAGTGAGCAGAGACCTGGGTGCTCACGGTTACTTTTAGGATCCCCACTCTGCTGATAATGGCCGGGCTCTGCTTGAGGCTGCTTGAGGCTCACCAGGCACAACGAAGTGGACCACGGCTCGGTGATTCCAGGAGAAGCCCTGGGGCCAACACAGCTTGGGCTCTGGGGCCCGGACATTCAAGACATGTCTCCGGCGGTTGTGTGAGCCCCAAACCAGGCCCTGCAGGTTCCGGGCCTCGACCTCTTCCCCACCAGCTGGATCGATGCCCTGCCAGCCTCGTGTAGACACATACTCGGAGAGCCGCACTGGGCGCTGGCCTTGTTCCAGCAGCTCAAGCTCCAGGAGGTAGCGACCTCCACGTAGCTGGTCCTGGCGCTTCTCCACGTTCACAATTCGCTGCAGTTGGTACTTCCTGTGGCAGAAAGGGCGGGCAGCTTGAGTAATTCCTTCCCCTACTGTGGGGGTAACATGGTGTGGTAGAAGCCTGTAAGGCCAGTGGTCAGGAGACCCTGGTTTTTGTCCTGGCGATGCCTTTGGCTAAGATGCTTATACCAGGGGGTGCTAGTAGAGCATGCAACTCGATCTCAGGGTCATGAGTTCAAGGCCCAGGTTGGGTGTAGAACTTAAGAAATAAGTAAAGAAAGAAAGAGAGGGACAGAGAGAAAGAAAGAACAAACTTACACCAGATGCTTAATCTCTAGTGTTCACTGCCTCCATCTTTAAAAATGTACCTAATTGACCTTGGATGATCTCTAAAGTCTGTTATAGCTCTAAGATCCTAAGTATGTAAGGTGAATGTGTGTCCTTCAGAAACTGACCCTCATTAATAAAATACTCTGCTCAGAGTACATAAGACACATGGATTATCAGATAAATGTTGATTGGTTGGCTCAATATCATTAGTCACTAGGGAAATGCAAATCCAAACCATAAAGCGATACCATTTCACACACTTTAGGATGGTTAATGAATTAATTTCTTAATTAAAATGTTTATTTTTGAAAGAGAGTGAGAGAGACAGAGAGCGAGCAGGGGAGGGGCAGAGAGAGACAGAGACACAGAATCCAAATCAGGCTACAGGCTCTGAGCTGTCAGCATAGAGCCTGAGGCGGGGCTCAAACTCACAAGCTGTGAGATTATGACCTGGGCCAAAGTTGGATACTTAACCGACTGAGCCACACAGTCGCCCCTATTTATTTATTTTGAGAGAGACAGAGCACACAAGCAGGGGAGGGACAGAGAGAGAGGGAGAGAGAGAGAGAGAGAGAGAGAGAGAATGGCAAAGCCTAATGCGTGGCTCAATCCCACAAACCGTGAGACCAACACATGAGCCAAGATCAAGAGTCGGTGACTCAACCGACTGAGCTACCCAGGCGCCCCCCACCTCAATGGCTATTTTAAAGAAAGGAAGATAACAAGCGTTGACAAAGATGTAGAGAAATTGAAACCACTGATGGGAATGAAAAATGGTGCAGCTGATTTGGAAAAGAGATTGGCAGTTTCTCAAAATGTTAAACAGAGTTACTGTAAAAGTCAGCAGTTCTACTCCTAGGTATATCCCCAAGAGAACTGAAAACATGCTGACACAAAAATTTGCCCATCAATGTATTCATAATAGTCCCACAGTGGAAGCAACCCAAATGTCAATCAACTGACAAATGGACACACAATCCATGGCATAGTCACGCAGCGGAATCTTATGCAGCTGTACAAAAGAATAAAGTACTCAATACATTCTACAATATGAATAAGCTAAGTGCAAGAAACCAGAAAAAAAAGGCCACATATTACACAGTTCCATTTACATGAAATGACTATTATAGGTAAATCTGTAGCAGAAGAGAGTCGAGTATGGTTGCCAGGGACTGAGAGGAGGGAGAAACGGAAGTCATGCTAACAGGTACAGAGTGTCTTTTACAAGGGATGAAAATGATAGGAATCATAGTGGTGATGGTTGCATAGCATTATGAATATACCTAAAAACCACCAAATTGTACACTCTAAAACTACACTGTAAAACGGTACATTAAATAGTACGTGAATTCTATCTCAATTAAAAGAATGCTGATTGGTTAAATGAACGAATGAACAAACAAAGAAGTAAGGCCATGCTTGCTGCCCTAGCCCTTGTAGCCCATACCTGGGGTCTTGTCTCTTTTAGCCTCAGTTTTGCCTGATGGTGGGACAAAGACCTGACGGGTACACCTCATTCTCAGGGACGGGGGGGTCCCAGGTGCTTGATCTTCCACGGAGCCTGCCGCAGGGGACCGTGCTACAGCCCCCAGGTCCCTGCCCCCAGGCCAGCTGGCTGCGCGAGCCCCAGCCCCGGTCCCAGAAGAGCCCTTTACCTTACCCCCGGCTCCTCTGGTTGAGCTTCTTCAGGAAGACGCGTGTGACCTCGAGAGCCTCCTGCTCTGGAAGCAGCAGGTTGCCAGACGTGTTACAGTTCAGATCGATCCAGTCAGTCCGCAGGGCTTGGAAGTCCAGGTTCCGAGCACTGAAGGTCTGGTCCCAGCTGACCACAGGGTCAAACATGGGCATGTATTCGAACACCTCACTCACATCCTCCTCCTCTTCCTCTTCCTCCCCCTCTTCTTCTCCTTCTGCCTGTCCTTCTTGGCCTGCAGCTACCACCACCTCTCCCTCCCCGGGCCAACCCCTCCGGGGGGCTGGAAGCTCCATCCTGTCCCCCCTTCTCTGCTCTGCAATGTATGTCTCAACTTGATTCAGCCACTGGGATTGCCCTAGCGTCTTCCTGGGGCTGTCACCAGTGGGCCTGGGCCCCTTGACTTGAGGCGGGTTCCCTGCCAGATGCCCCGGAGGCCACTTCTCAGAGGGAGGGGGATCTTGGCTGAGCCCAGGGCTGGGTCTTCTGCCCTGCTTCTCTGGGGGCTGGACTGGGACATCACTGGTCCTCACAGGGAAGGGAGCTGTGGAGTTCCTCTTGGAAAAGGGTACCAGTGGACCCTCCCAGGGCTGAGCCAGGAGTTTCCGCAGGCTTCGGAGGTGGTAGTCAGTGACATCCTGCCCAGGGGTGAAGGTGGGCACTGGTTTTCCCTCTGGCATCCTGGCATTCTGGTCATTGGAGTCAAGGGTCTCCTCCACTGCTTCTCCATATTGGGATTCTTCTAGAAGGCCTTCCTTGAAACCTGTCGTTAATAACAACCATTCCTCACATTGGAGTTGCTAACCTTTCCCAAACGAGATATACAAGATAGCTATTGATCATCTGTATAACACACCAAGGAGTTTCAGATGGGGACAGCATCTGGGCTCTGCTATTCACTCACTTATTTATTGTGTGACCTGGGGTGAGTTACCAACCTCAACTAACTCATTTCTTCCTTCGTGTAAAGGGAATAATAGCCCATCTTCCATAGGGTTGTTGTGAAGATGGAGTGACATAAAATACACAAGGTGCCTAGCAGGTGCCTGACACTTGTAGGACCCAACAAATGGTCCTGGACGTGCCCTAATCCCTCAGGAAGGAGGGCCACAGGGAGACAGTGCTTCTTTATAGCAGACTTCTCCAGTGAGGTGCCAGGGACAGTGATGCCCTCAAGCAGTCCAAGGAATCTCCTCCAGGGCTCTAAATCTCCTCAAGCTGACTGCAGCATGCTGTTAAAAACAGTGTCATTTTCTACTGGTATGGAGAAGGTAGGAGTACCACTCTCTACTCCTTTGGGTTGGAGGAGGGGCTGTGCTGTGTGGTTTGGATTTTAAGCTCCTCAGGGGCAGGGCTGGCATGGTCTGAACTTCCCCTAGAAACAGACCATGGTCACCCCTCCCGGCCTGACCTGGAAGCCTCAGCTGTCACTCTGTACCTGGCTGCTCCAGCTTCTGCTTCTCAGGCTGGTCCATCTTGATGTACTCCTGAAAGCTGAACCTGTAGGAGGAAGGCAGAGGTAGACTGGCCCCCGGTGCCCTGCAGGCTCGTGAGTGAGGCTCTGCCTGAAGCCCCCGCAGCAATATGGAGTCATGCCCGGGACTAGGGTGCAGGAAGGAGGCTGGGCAAGAGAGTGTGTGTGTGTGTGAGTGTGTGGCGCGCCCAGGAAGGCCCAAGTCTCCTTGGCCTGGAAGAACATTTGTGTCCCCTCTGGTCCATGAAGCTCTACTGGCTTTTGCAGAACCCATCCATAAGGTCATTTCCTTACTCCATTCAGTGTCACTCACCTGTCCTGGTAGTATGAGTTTTCCTGGTAGAAGCATTTATTGTGGGTCTCCATGTGGCTCAAGCGGGTGTAGTCATTGGGGTAAACGAAGGACAGATGAACCTGGAGGCAGAGAAAGAAGCAGCAGGAATAAGAGCCCAGGATCCTGGTAAGAAATCAGCTAACCAGGATTAAGCCTGCCCCTGGCCAGGACCACCTAGGGCTCCTAGGGACTGGTGAGGGGAAGAAGGGCTGCTCTGAGCTCTGAATTTGTTATGCAGACCGGGATTCCATTCCACTCTTTAGGCCTCCTCTCCTGGGCTCTCTGGACCAAGCATAAGCCCCGATTCAAGCTTCCTGGTGCATACATACCTCATCTCCTATCTTAGCTCCTTCTCCCCAGCTACAGCCAGGACCATCCTCTTCTCCTTCTGCCATCTTATCCTCTCCTACAACCTCTAACCTTTACCTGCAATGTCCCACAGTCCCCTTTTGTCATTCATTCCATTGCTTTCGACCCTCTTAAATAGCTTAAGGCAATGTCACCCACAAACATCTCAGTTCAACCTCACCCATTCTCTGACCTTGGGGAGGACTTCTAATCATCTCTAGATCTGGATAAGTAGTGTGCATTCTGCCTCTACAGTTTCTACTAGGGCTACAGGCTCTCTAGAGCTAACCTCCCATCCACAGTTCACTTTCCCCCAGTGCCTTGTCTATGAGTTTATTAACTACTGCTGGCTCATAGCCCAGTAGGTCAGACCCGGGCAGGACTGTATGGCCCAAGGAGCAGAGAATATAGGAAGCATCGGGCCACCCCACCTCATGTCATCACTGTTGCCGAGTTGGTGTGGGGGCTTCCCAAGGCAGAGCCTTACAGGGTGGTCCCATGGGTGAGAGAGGCAACCGGGAACGCAAGTGCTCCCAGCCCAGGGACCTGTGAGGACATCCCGTCTGCTGCCATGTGGCATGGGGAGGAGGAAGAGTCAGCCCCGGCACCCCTCCATCTCAGCCACAGGCAGCAAGCCCTCTGGATCCTGCCCCCACTGGCCAGCCCCAAGACTTACAAAGCGGAGTCCCTGGTAGCGCTGCAGGGGGAGCCCATCCACCAGGTAGCTGGGTTTGTAGGGACAATCAGGCAGGACATGGCGGAGATGAGCCTTGGGAATCAGAGGCACTGAGGACAGTAAGGGAAGAGGGGTGAGGGTGGGGACGGGAGCCTGGAATGGGCTGGCTTAGAGCCAGGAAGGCACTCGGCTGAGGAGGAGGGCCAAAGGCCTCTGCTCTGAGAAAACACCTTTTTGTATTTGCTCGTGGCAGCAGTGGGCAGAGACCACGTCCATCAGCTGAGGCTGCCAAACCAAGGCTGGCACCACTTTCTGGGGTGGGTGCATTCAAGGAGCACCTTGGAGGCCAAGGATTCAGACACGGTCCCTGGTTCAAGGTACAGCACAGTACTGGGACTGCTGTACTGGGCTAACCTCAGTAAAGGTTTAGAAACATCCAAGAGGCCACAAAGTCTCACCCTAGTGTAGTGCCAATAACTGAATTTCCTCCCAGTTGTTATGGGACTTGGTCATCTTTAAAAATGTAAATTCTCCCAAGAGTTGACAACTCCAGCACCTCGGTGGGAACAGATTTCTCTCACTGGATTCAAAGAGTTGTGATCCCCTAAGAAACTATGACGTATGGAATTGTGGAGGCATGCACAGGGGATTTCTGGGCTCTAGTTCTATTTCCTGTCCTGGGAGGTGGTTACACAATGTCGGTTCTATAATGATTTGTGTAATTATAAAATTGTACATATATATTTTTTGTTATATTTTACACTACATAAGGGGAAAAAATGACTCTTTGACTTTTGGGATACTGTGCTAGAAGTCACAAGTCTCCCAAGTTGCCTCCCACTAAACCTGGCAGAGTACCGTCCCCAGACTGGATGACAAGAATGCGGCCGAAGCCTTACCTCGATAGAGGGTGTCTCGAGGGTCCGGTCGCAGCATATCTGCAAGGGGCTGCTCATCTCTAGGAAGAGTGTCTGGGGACCCTACATGGCTGGCTGCTGTCTGAGGGATGTGGCCCACGTCATCCATCCTTAGGACTGTCTCGTCTGGGCCCAGGGAGAAAAGAACAGAAAGCAGCTGTGAGTCCTGGGGCAAACCAAAGTCAGGCCCCTGCCCCTCTGAGGGGCTGAGTGCAGGCTTCTGTATCCCCCAGGGGCAGTATGGGGTGTGCGTGATCCCTCTCCCTTGTTAGCCCTGCTCCCTCACAAGTTGTGGCTTCAGCTACTGATCTCCCTTAGAGCCACCCCACCAGCCCCATGGCTAGCACATACCACAGTGTATATGGGAAAAAGACAGCTTTCTGCTGGAAATTTGTCACTGTAAGTATGCCTCATTTATTTAACAAATGCATCTATAGCATTTACTAAATAACAAAACAGGCACCGTTCTAAGCATCTTATAAATATCAAACCATTCAATCTTTATAAGCACCATAAGACTTATGTACTTCGTAATTATTCCTATTTTATAGACAAAGAACTTTGGGAAAGAGAATCTAAAGCATTTGCCAGAGATCACACAACTGATTAAGTGGCAAAGCTGAATTTGAACATAGGCTATGTCGTCCCTGCCGCAGACAGGTCAGCCATGCCCCCACCATGGGCAGGGCACCCCCCCCACCCCTGCCCCCGGCATTCTGCACAGCTCACTCATCATCTCCTGGTATTTTCTCTCTTTTGTTTTAATTTTGAGAGAAAGAGACAGATAGAGAATACACACAGGAGGGGCAGAAAATGAGGGAGAGAGAGACAATCCCAAGGAGGTTCTATGCTGTCAGCACAGAGCCCAACTAGGGGCTTGAACTCACAAAACCATGAGATCATGACCTGAGCTGAAACCAAGAGTCGGACGCTTAAACGACTGAGCCGCCCAGGCGGTCCATCCTCCTGGTATTCTCATCTCCAAGTGGGCCAGGCTTACTCCTTCCCTTTTCTCACTGCCCTAGGGACGGGTTGCTTGTCCTTGCTCCCTGCCTCCTGGATTCATTTGTCTACAGCCCCAGGTAGAGCTCTCCTTCTGTACCCAAGGCTGGGTGCCTCTGGCTCATCTCACTAGTTTCTCCCCTAAACTTTGGTATGGGCCTCTTTCTTCTCATCTCACATTGCATCTATGAATTCTAGCTCTCCCTTCTTCCTCTTGCACCAATTCAGCAGCTCACAACCTGCCCCTCTGCCTTGACCTTGACTTTGTGGCCTCCTGCTTTACTCACCAGCAACCTCCTCCCACCTGCCTTGCCCATTCCATACTGCCTCCCCTCCCCCACCCATCACCGTCTGGGAACCCAGGCCTCCCCGGCCTGTCCCCATCCTGCCCTCCTTCTCTCTCACACACTTCCCACTGCCTTCCCAGTCTCCTCCCAGCACTTGGCTTGTCCTTCTCCCCTTAGGGTTCTGGCCCTGCCTGCTCTTCCTACACCCAGGCCCAGTGATTTCTCAGTGGGGCCTGCAGATAGGAGTCTTGCTGAGGAAATCATGAACAATTCACAGTACAACTGAAGAGTTCATTTACTGTGAATTTAAAGCAGGTGAGAAAGTTTCTTTAGCTCTGGTCATGGCTTTGCAAAGAACCATGGTTCCCTCATCTGTGAAATAGGAAACTGTCTCACTCAGAGGTTTCTCATCTGGAGTGAGCCTCATGGTCTCTGGATGCCCTTGAAATCGTACACAAAATATTGTGCATGGATGGGTAAGGGCATTTTTCTGGGGTGAGGTCGCAGTGAGCTTCCAGCAGGTTCTCAGAGTCCCTGACCCCTGAGACTTAAGGACCTCTGACCTTAGGGTCCCTTTAAGTTCTGTTCCTTGTTCTGAGCCCCCTTCACACCCACATTCCAAGCATCTTGAGCTTTAGCCTGCACCCCTCCCCTGACCGAAGCCCCCTGTGGACTGAGCCCCACGTGTTGGTGCCAGCTCGCCTCTGTGTCCACGCGAGGAGCAGAGCCTACTCACTTGTGAAGAGGGACAGGGAAGGGGAGTCAATAATGCTGAACTTGGCTCCAGGGTCATTCCGTCGCCACTGGAAGAGGAGAGAGGGCAGATGCAGAGGGCTGGAGGTAGCTGGATTTCAAAAAGGGTTCAAGGGACAAGGGGCGAGGAGTGGCTCAGAGCTGAGCTAGGAGGGCAGGAGCAGCAGAGCCCTCACCGCGACTTCCACATGATCGGTGCCCTCGTCATTCTGCTTGTGCAGCACCTCGAAGTAGTACCTCTGGGAGGCTGCCAGGCTGGCAGGAGAGAGCAGAGAAACAAAAGGCTATCTTCTCGGGCCGTGTTGTCACCCCTCTGACCCACTCTTCTGCCATACCAACACCAGCTCCCACCTTGCTCCCGCCCCCGCCCCCCCCATATCTTCTCCTTGTCCTCTCTTTGTTCACAGAATCCCAGGAGCTTTGCTTTTAATGCTGGCCTGGAGTCCCCACGCTACTGCTTACCCACAGTGTGACCTTACTTTTCTCTTCTCTAAGATGGCGGTAATAACAGTACATACTTCATAGGATAATCATGAGAATCAAAGGACATAGACATCTCCCTCAACTTATGATAGGGTTATATCCTAATAAACCCATTGTAAGTTGAAAATATTGGAAGTCAAAAATGAATTTAATACACCTAACCTACCGAACAATATAGCCCACCTTGAACGCACTCAGAACACTTGCATTAGCCTACAGTTGGGCAAGATCATCTGACACAAAGCCTATTTATAATGAAGTGTTGAATATCCCATGTAAGTTACTGAATGGAAGTAAAAAACAGCATGGCTGTAAGGGTTCAGGTTATGCGTGTATTTGTTGTTGACCCTGAGAACACATGGCTGACTGGGAGCTGAGGCTCACGGCCACTGCCCAGCATCACGAGACACTGCTGTGCCCTGTATCACTAGCCCGAATAAAGACCCAAATTCAAAATCTGAAGTACCGTGTCCACTGAACACATATCACTTCTGCAACATCGTAAAGTTGAACAAACATAAGTCTAGCCATCTGTAATAATAGAGTTGATACTGTGTGCTAGACACGTTCTAAGTGTTTCATGTATACTAACTCGCTTAATTCTTGTTTACAGATGAGAACACTGAGGCACAGAAATGTTGGGTAATTGCCAAAAGTCACTGAGGTGGTAAGTGGTGGAGCTGGGATTTGGACCCAGGCAGTCTTGCTTTGGGGTCCATGACTCTAGCTGCTTCACTCAGTTACAGGTAAAGTGCTCACCACAGAGACTGGCGCATAGCAAGCGCTCTTGGCAAGCTAGACTGTCTTACTGTTATCAGCCTCGCTATTATCACCATCAAGCCCATACGTGTTCTCGCCTATGTGTGCAGGCCACCAGGTGGCACTGTGAAGTTGGGCTAAGTCCCCCTGCCAGCATGTTAAAGCAATTCCAGCCACTACTGGCTGGGAAAGGCCTTGTTTCCCTCCAGTCTACCAAGGGATCACTGTGATGAGGAACTTTCTGCAGCACAGGCAGAGCAGCCGGTGTCCAGGCTGTACCGCTGCGGACATTCCCAGGGATGGAGCAAATGGGAAGGTCAAGGACTGGGAGAAGAGAGACCTATTTTGTTTTCTAGTCCTGAGTGTCACTAGATAGCTGTGTGACTTTCATTAAGTGACACCCCTCTCAGAGCTTCAGTTTCCCCATCTGTAAAATGAGGAAGGATGGACCAAATGGCTTCTCAGTCAAAGACTTCATCTATCAGAACGCAGGAGTGCCTGGGCACACTGAACTCTGGAATAAGGAAGGCTGGATAGTGGGAGGGGGTGACTGGGCTCCTTGACTCTGATTTGGCCTCAGCGCTTGAGGTAGGCTGGGTTTTTTTTCTCCTGCTCACAGGAACCTCATGAGACTCCCTACTCACCTCACTGGCTTGGAAATTTGACTCCGAAATTTCCCAAACTCTCCAGGGGCAGTCCACTCTTTTCCAGTCTAGAGGTGTGGGGAGAGTGGAAAGAGAAGGAAGGAAGAAGACAAAAAATATGAAGAAAGGGAGGCAGTGAGTGAAGAGACAAGAAAGGAATGGGGAGAAAGGAGACAGGAGAGGAAAGAAGGGGGGCAAGGGGAGAGAAAACAGGAGAGGTAAGGGAAGTGACAGATGACACAGGCAAAAGCACCTCCACCCTTCCTAGAGGGTTCAGAGCAATCAGGCCCCAGGTGTGCCTCCTTGTCACCATGCTAAGGATGCTGGAACCCAGCAGGGGGTGGCCTAGTCCCTGCCCAGAGATGAATCTTCCTGAAGACTTTCTGTGGCCCCAGACTAACTCCTTACTCCTCCCCAGTTTACACCTCAGTTTATCCCTTTGTAAAATGGGGCAGCGGTGAGAGGGAAGAGGCTTCCTTCCCACACCTTCTTCCCTGGCTGTCACACCAGAAAGACTAATGGTAATGAGGGTTTCCTGATGCAGGCAGGTGTCTCTTCCATGACCTGGCTCCTGGGCCCAATGGGAGAGCTCTGGGGTTGGGCTGACCCTACCTTGCCCACACTGGCCAGCAGCTGAAGGCCTGACACTTGGTCATCACGGCTGAGCCAGAATTCTGCGTTGTCATCTGCAGCAATGGCAAACTGGATCTTCCCTGGGCAGTGGGGGAGAGAGTTCCAGATGAGAGCGAGAAGGGCATTGGCATAAAGGCCTGAAAGCCTATTTTATGTCTTAGCGATTACATTCTCTTCAGGGGACTTGAAGTGGGGTTCCTCATCCTAGGAGACCCCATGAGGATGGAGAAGACTCACAGGGAGAGACAAGCTATTCCAGACTCTGCAAATTAGGGAGACAAGTGGCAACTGGATGATACCTCATGGGGACTAAATTCCCCCCCCCCTCCCCAGTGATAGACTAACAGGGTCCAGGCAGCCTAGTGTGGACTTACTTCTCAGCTACAGGCTTATGTTCTCTGGGTACCATAAAGAACCTGGGGCAGGGAGCAGGAGGAGGGGACTTTGGGGCTGGCCTCACCATCGGTGAAGGGGTGCAGGTAGCCAAAGATGCGAAGGCCATAGTTGGTCCATTTGGGGGACACGGCCAGCTTCCTCAGGGTTGTGCGAATCTATACCAAGAAAGGGGAGGGAAACTGTTACTTAGATGAGAGAAGAGGAAACTGAAGAAATCAGGCCACTCAGGGCTGGTGGGAAGACCAGAAGGGAAGGAGACAGGAGGGACTGGAGTGTGACTTGGTGAGTAGAGTATAGGCAAGATTTCCACTCCTACTTGCTTCTTTGAGCATGTGATCTTGTACAGTGCACAACCAGCCCAACTGTATGCGGTAGCTCTGGCTAAACCACATCACAGCCATTACGAGAGCCTAAAGCTGAAAAGATGCAGAAGATGGCAGAGAGAAATCAAAGGAATCCGTGGGATGAGAGCAAGGGTAATAACTGGACAGGAGAAAAGAGGACCCAAGATATAAAGGAAAGAAAGTGAACCAGAAAAGAAGCCAGGAAGATGGAGACAGAAGATAGGGGGAGATGAGAGACAGAAGCGGGGCAGAGGGAGGGGAGAGGAGGAGGGTGTGGAGGGAGGGAAAAGAGGCACATCCAGCAAACACTCACATGGGGGTACAGTGGGAAGTGAAGGTTCCTCCTGAGCTGCTGAATAGAACTGCCACACCAGTCTTCAAACACATGCAGGTTGGCGCGGCCCTGGAACTGTATGGGGCAGAGAAGCAAGCGGGTGAGTGTGAGCACCCCCAAACCCGTCCGGCTCTGCAGCTTGAGGAGGCACTAGCCACCACAGCCCCAGCCTGTTTTCCTCTCACTACTGAAGGTCACGGTCCACTTCAGTTCCATCCCATCCTTGACCCTGCAGCTTCTTTCTCGAACCTCCATCCCCATTGCCTAGCCCTGAGGCCCGGGTCTGTTTTCCTGGCCATGCTTGTGGCCACACACACATACACACACACACACACACACACACACACACACAGTCCCAGCTCTTTCCATGCAGGAAGGGGGCTGGTTTGCATTCCCCAGGCAAGGGGGAGTAATAGCCATGACAGAAAGGCATAGATGACAGAAAGAACTGGAAGGAGGCGCCAAGCTGGGGTTTCAGCTAAAGACTTGCTCTCTTCCCCTCCCCTTTCCCTTCTGCCTAATAGTAAGCTCCACAGCTGTCTGCCGGTGAAACCTTATCTACCCAGTAGTCTTCACGCTTCTGGCTCCCCTTGTGGGGAAGCAGCTGGGAAAACGCTGCAGGAGGTCTTTGGGGGCCCCATCCGGCAGGACGCCTCTGCCTCCAACTGCTCCCTCAGGAGCTGGAAGCCTCTCGCCCTGCCCAGCCTCTCCTGGCATAACTACCAGGGTGCCCAGACCTGGGCAACCCTGGAATGGTAGGAGCAGAGGATGTATGCTCTCTTCTCCTTGGCAGCGGCATCGGTGGAGGGGCAGAGATTGGGCCTGGAGGCCGGCAGCAGAGGGCCCCCTTCAGAAGAGAGGGACTTAGAGCCAGTGCTCTGAGTGGGTGGAAGAAGGGCTGGGAGTTTGAGTGGGGAGGGGAAGCATGGGGATCATGTCCCAATTTATCCTGACAAAGAGTTTCAGATTACCCCATCTCAGCAATTTTCTCCTCCCCCTCCCCCAGAGCTTAATCTCCAGGTTGTGGGAGGTGGGGCCTCAATTACTCTACACAAACAGGCCCTGCCCTTCCCTCCCCACTGTGGCCCATCAGATATCAAAATCTGAGCTGCCCTTAGGAAAACAGAGGAGGAAGGGACACCCAGACTGGAAGCCAGATAAAAGGAAGTGGCACATGGTCTTCGGCAAGCGATCTGGAGGGAGGGATGGTGGGGGGAGAACTCCTGCATGCCAATGCCAAAGATCTGAGGTGCGGGCTCTGAGGAAACACTACCCCACAGCCAGACCCAGAAGGGACCCAAGAGAGCTCCCTGGCCGGTCAGCAACCTGGCCCTTCCCGGGCACACTGGCCTGGTCAAAGCTAAGAGTGCAGGGCCTTGGGAAGCAGCCATCACTCCAGGGAATAGGAGTGGGGGGCTGGGATGGGTGGGAGAGAGAATGTGGGCTGGGTAGGTGGGGGGCGGGTTAAGGCTTCTTGGAAGGAAAGAATGAGGACATTGTGCTACTTCTGGGGAAATTCCTTAAGTCCAGTTTACAAGACTCAGTTGTCTCCTACCAATGACCTCCTCTCTGCCCCTCCCTGGGAGACTTTCAGGGCAGCGTGCTCAGACCCACAGCAAACTGCAGAGGGAGGGCATGCCACCAGAGTAATCTGTTGTGCTCAGCCAGGGGCCAGAGGCCACAGGGGGATTGGGCAGGGGAAGGAGGGAAGGAGGGGAAAAGGAAGGATTTGGGCTGGCCACCCCCACCCTCCCCCAGGGCCTTGGCTTGCAGTACAGCAAAGTAGCCTGGGATGCTGCAGGCAATGGAAGGTGGGGCAGGTGGGGGTGTAGGAAGAGGACTGGCCCTCTCCTCTGAGGTCTAGGCCCTCATTCGGCATGAAGGCAGCCCTCAAGCCCTGCTTCACCCACTCTCAGGCTGTAGGTGGGGGCCTCTGGGGGACCAGTGGGCACCATCTTTCTCCCCAGGCCCAGCCTGGCAACCCCACCAGGATTTGTGTCTCTCCGAGTTTTGGAGACTTTGTATCTGGCAGGGATGAGGGACTCCAGCTCATCAGCACCGCCCTTTGCCCACTCTCTCCACTGTCCAGCAGGGGCTTAGGCCCAGGGAAGGACACTGGTTACCCTCGATCACCACAGTGTGTCCACAGCTAATGACGGATTCAGAACTTCCAGTTACAAGCAGTTGAAGAAAATATTTGTTGGAACCTTCTCGTTTTAGAGGTGAGAATATTGAGGCCCCACGAGATAAACTGACTCCCCCCAAACACACAGCAATTAGCCCTGTGGAAGCGGGGAGGGCGTCTGGGGGTATGGATGCAGGAGGGTTAAGGCCAGCCTGCTGGCCCTCCCACAGACACGTCTGCTGTCTTCCGTTCCCACAACACTGCCTCTGCCAGGCCTCACTGGGCTTGCCAGGCCTGTAGCAGAGCCTCCTAATGGGATGGAAGCTTCTCTCCCTCTGATTCTGCACACTGCCTGCATGACTGTCTTTCTAGAGCACAGATCTGATCATGTCACTCCACTGCTTCAAACCTCAGAAGGCTCCCAAAAGGCTCCAGAACAGAACCTCACCCTGGCATGAGAGATCTTTCCCACTGACCTATCTTCCCAGCCTCACCTCATGCCACTCCCTGTCACGCACCTACTTCCACCCACACCCAACTCCCCGTCTCTGCCATGCCCCTTCACCTCTCCATGTCTTTACAAATACTATTTCCTGGTTGGAAGGCCTTTTCCTCTCTCCCCCACCTGGCAAACTCTGGCTCATCCTTCTCTGACTTCTTGAGGCAGAGTTAATAGCTTCCCTCCTGAGTGTTCCCAGAACATCTTAATTATTTGAATGAACAACTGCTTGGAGAAGCTAAGCCCAGAACCATATGCTCCCTCATTTATTCTGTAAGCAGTGAATGGCTGCTTTGCAGCAGTTAGAGATGAAAAGAGATGTGGTCCTCCAAGGAGAGAGATGTGTTAACAAATGGTGTCACCTGTGTCAGGGGCTATTACAGAGGTGTCAGAGGCACATGGCACAAAGGCAGGAGTGGTCACCTCTACCGCCAGGTGAGGCGGGAGCTGATCATGGATGTACACTCGAAATGGAGAAATAAAATGTGATACAGACACAATGCAATAATATTCAGCAATAAAAAGAAATGAAGTACTGATACATGCTACAGCACAGATGAGCTTGAAAATGTCACGCCAAGTAAAAGAAGCCAGACATAAATGGTCACATCACATGATTCCATGTATATGAAATGTCCAGAACAGGCAAACATAGAGAGACAGAAAGTAAATTCTTGTTCACCTAGTTCTGGATGGGGTGAGGGTGGTGAGGGGTGATGGTTAACGGGTATGGAGTTTCTGTGGTAATGAAAATGCTCTAAATTGATAGTGAAGGACGATGCATAGTGATGCACTCTATGAATATACTAAAAGCTATTGAATTACACACTTCAAATGGGTGAATTACATGGTATTTAATTTGTATGTCAATAAAACTTACAAAAACAAAAAAAGTAAGCCTGGGAAGAGGATTCTGGGTCTCTGCCCTCTCCTCAAGAGACACCACCTCACCAAAGCCAGCATGGCATGACCCCAGGAAAAACACCGACTTCCTTTGATCTTATTTTGTATTCACCAAATTTCTTTCTTGTAACTATTTTGGTTTACCAGATGGAGCATCCTAAGTATCAGACAGTGTTTTGATCAATGGAACCACCTACTGATGCAAATGAATAAATTGGCATTGAGGTTTGTTCATTAGCGGGGTTTGCTAACTAGTCTTAGGATTCAGGTTGACATGAATAAGTTTTTGAGGGCAGTTACCCCGTGAAGCCCAGCCTCACACTGGCCACTCTGACATTCTCTCTGACACACACCAAATAGAATGTCTAAGGCTGCTTTGCTTTCAAAAGTGATTTCTGGCCTCAGAGACCCTGTGCTGCTGGCTAAAGACTGGGGTGGGGAGACAAAGAGACCACCGTCAGCCTTGTTACACTCTGTCCTTGCTCACCTTCCGAGCAGGGCTGTGTCCTAGCGATGCCACGTTGAGTAAGTGAGTGAGTTAACCCCTCTCTGAGTCATTACTTGCAAAAGGGGGATAATAGTACAACCTGACAGCTCATGACAGCTATGACATATAATATCATTAACCTGAGCATTTCCTGCTGAAACCGTATGTCAAAAGGCAGGTGACAGGAAAGGAGATGGGAACAAAGAAGTCCCTGTGGTGAACTGGAAAAGGGCTGGAACCACCGTGCAGCTGTGTGACTAACTGCAGATGTTAGTTGTTGAACCCTTTCTTTTTTTGAGAGAAAGCAAGAGCAAGTGTGAGCTGGGGGTAGGGGCAGAGGGAGAGTGAGAGGGAATATTAAGCATGCTCCAAGCTCAGCATGGAACCTGATGTGGGGCTCGATCCCACAACTGTAAGATCATGCCCTGAGCAGAAATCAAGAGTTGGATGGCTTAACCCAGGAGTTGGATGATTTACCCAGGTGCCCCAGTTACTTAACCCTTTTTGGTTTTTTTGAGGACTCTTTTTAAAGTTTATTTATTTTGACAGAGAGAGAGAACACACAAGCACGAATGTGAGTGTGAGCGGGGGAGGGGCAGAGAGAGAGGGAGAGAGAGAATCCCCAGCAGGCTCCACACTGCCAGCACAGAGCCCAAAGTGGGGCTCGAACCCATGAACCGTAAGATCATGGCCTAAGTGCAAATCAAGAGTTGGATGCTTAACTAACTGAGCTACCCAGGCGTCCTAGTTGTTTAACCTTTTAACAAAGGCCTTGTTTTCCTCGTTGGTAAAATAAGATGATTGGATCAGTGATTCCCTGAAAATTCATGAAAACTGTAATGAGGATTTTGCAAGGTAATTTTTTGTTTTGGTAAAGCTACTTTTAATATTAAAAAAAAAAAAAAAGTCCATGGACCTCTGGCATTTACCACCAAAAGGCCATACACTTAGTAAAAGATCAACTGTTTCTTTAAAAAGTTAATCCTAGGGGCACCTGGGTGGCTTAGTCAGTTGGGCATCTAGCTTTTGATTTTGGCTCAGGTCATGGTCCCAGGGTCATGGGATCAAGCCCCACATCAGGTTCTGCAGAGTGTGGAGCCTGCTTGAGATTCACTGTCTCTCTCTGTGCCCCTCTTTCCTGCTCATGCTCAATCTCTCTTTAAAATAAGAATAAATAAATAAATTTTAAAAATTAAATAAAAAGTTAATCCTATTTTAATCACTATTTACTATTTGTTCACTGTTTTAATTTCACATATATATATGTGTGTGTGTATATATATATATATACACACACACATATATATATGTATATCTCCATCCTTGATTGGCCAAAAAAACTGGGGACATTAATGATTCATAAATGCAGAATGTGGGGCACCTGGATGGCTCACTTGGTTAAGTGTCCACCTCTTGGTTTCAGTGCAGATCATGATCTCATGGCTTCATGGGTTCAAGCCTGTGTTGAGCTGTGTTGGCAGCAAGGAGCCTGCTTGGGGTTCTCTCTACCTCTCTCTCTACCCCTCCCTACTTTTTTGTTGCTCTCAAAATAAATAAATAAAAAAAAAGAAAGCTTAAAAAAAAAAAGAAAATTAAAAAATATGCAGAATCTATGTTGGGGTGCTTGGTGGCTCAGTTGGTTAAGCCTCTGACTCTCGATTTTGGCTCAGGTCATGGTCTCATGGTTTGTGGGATCAAACCTGAGTCAGGCTCTGCACTGACAGCATGGAGCCTGCTGGGGTTCTCTCTCTCTGCCCCTCCCCCCACTTGCCTGCTCTCTCTCAAAATAAATAAACAAACAAATAAACAAACACGTAAAACAAAATGCAGAATGTTATATAGTCATAATCTTTCAAAATAATTGGTTCATTGGGGTGCCTGGGTGGCTCAGTCAGTTAAGTGTCCAACTTTGGCTCAGGTCATGGTCTCATGGTTCGTCAGGCTCTGTGCTGACAGCTCAGAGCCTGGAGTCTGCTTCAGTTTCTGTGTCTCCTTCTCTCTCTGCTCCTCTCCCACTTGTGCTCTCTCTTTCTCTCTCTCTCAAAAAATAAACACTTTTAAAAAAATTAAAAAAAAATAATTGGTTCATTAAGAAAAATGATCCTAACTGTCCTCAAAGGATTGAAGGCTGGATCATTGGATCAATGCTCTTTAAGGGCCTCTCTTTTCAAAGTACTGTCTTCAAGTGGGGCAGGGCATAATCACCTCATGACGTCACCCAGTATAGGTGTGCCAGTTTTGTAATCCATCCTCTCTCAGGGCTTTAAACAGAGGTGATTTCATGGCATGGAAAACCTAACATCACATTTAGCATGATACTGCCTCCTTCACTCCTGCCCCACAGCAAATAGGTGGATTGTAAATAAAATCATCCAGACTGAAGAGATCAATCTGTGATAGGTATGGATAAAGACAATGGGCTGGCCAATACCACCCAGCCAAGAAAAGTAACCCATGTCCGTGGGTCTCAGGGCTAAAAGGCACTGGGTTATGGGCAAGTTGCAAAATACGAAGCCCCAGAGCACCATGCTACCATGGAATCTTGGCATAAGCACTTTCTTAAGGTAGTCTTGAGCATGTTAATTAACTTCACTGAGCCTCAGTTTATTTACAGAAAAAAAAAAAAACCAACCCTGTCAGATCCTATATAAGTGTAAGGTATCCTGACAACTCATTTACACATTTAACTGCTTCCTAGAAGTTTTCTAGGGGCACCTGGGTGCCTCAGTTGGTTAAGCGTCCAACTCTTGGATTCAGCTCAGCTCATGATCTCAGTGTTAAGATTGAACCCTACCTCCTTAAGATTCTCTCTCTGCCCCTCTCCCTCTCGTGCTTTCTCTCTCTCTCTCCCAATAAAAAAAAAGTTTTCTGAAGCAGAGTTTTCTAGAGTATGATCCTTAGAACACTAGTTTCATAGAATATTAAGACATGCTTCATGGGAAAAAACAAGTCAGGAGACAAATAAGTTTGGTACCTGCTGAGCTAAACCAAGTTAAACAGATCACTGGGAACTTCTCAGAACCTTTCATGTGCTAATGTGTATTTCCAAGAAGTGGATGTAGCATATAGTTTTTGAGCCTTATTTAACAATGGACTCCTTCCTTCCTGGAATATCTAATAGGACTTACTAGTCTAAGAAAGACAGTTTGAGAGCCTATCTTTAAGACTGATGTGGGTGTGAAAGCCATGTAGCTTTCCTGAGGCTTGTTTTTCTCACCTGTAAAGTGAGGATAGTGATACTACTTACAGGGTTATAAAGCTGATGTGCGATGATATGCAAAAACCAGCACGTAGTAGGCTCAAAGAAAATGTTCTTCTCTAAAGGAAGAACACTAAAGAGACTGGAGCTTCCCCCCCCTTTTTTGTCCAAATTAGAGGAAAATTGTTCATAATAACCACTAGAAGAAAATTTTCTATGGTCTCTGCTGGAATTGCCTATTGAAAACTACTTTTTGATCATCTCCAAGAGCAGGAACAGTAAAGAGTCTCTTACCTCTGAGAGCCAGGGGACGGGCTTATTCCACTTCAGGTAGCTGCTGTTAGCGCTCCCACCTTGCTCAGAGTCTTGGTCCTGGCAGAAGAGTGAAGAATGAATTTGGTGGGAATAGTAGGGCAAGAACGGGATTTGGGGCCCCTTGAAAGTGAGTAGGGGGAAACAGAGGGCCAGGAGACACAGTCTCTGTTCCTAGGAAGCTTATCAACATAAGGGACACTCCCATTTATTATTCACACTATATCTCTCAGAAATAGACTTCTTTAGTCTCCTAAGGTTCTTTTATTTTCTTGAACGTTCTGTCTTCCCATATGGAATAAAAAATTTCTAACTAGATCAATCTCTTGAGGGCAGGAACTTACCTCTGTCTTCCTCTCCATACCCCCAGGACTCTGCCCAGGTCTGTCACTCATTTGTCCTAACAAGTAGAAGTCTGTTGGGGGTAACCCAGCCCTTCCCTACCCACTGTGCAGGTGCACGGTTTCAGTCTGGTACTGGTCCAGCCTTGGAGATCCATGTCTTTTCTAGGCTCAGAGGTCTAATCTTAGAATTCCAGACTGAATTAGACCCCAGTTTCCCTAATTCCACCCAGAGCTACTCCTGCCTCCCTAAGGATTACTGCCCTGAGAAACACTATAGAGAAAATGCTCCATTACACATCTGTCCCCTGGCCATTTGCAGCTGTATATGTCTACCTCACCATCTCTGACTCTTAGCAGTGAGTGTCTGGGACCGTCACTAAGGCCCCAGCCTAGTCCTCATGCCAGTGAGTGGCAGGACATGCTGGTTCTGCCTTAAGCCCTCTGCCACTATTGGAGACAAAGGCCACATGCCTGGAGCGGTTCAATTCTGGGTATCTTGAGCCGGGAGAGGAAGGCTCTGAGGAGGGTAGGATGGACATCTCTACCCACCCAGCTAACACGATCCTGTGATGTGAGACTACAATTCCAGGAACTCCTCTCCTTGGCCTCTTATCACCAAAAAGTGGAGGTTTCCCTTAAGGTTATAAGGGCAGGGACAGCTGAGAACTCATGTTAATGTACTAGCGGGGAAAATGGGCTGCCCCACCACATACCTTGACGCCCAGCCTCTGGGGATGATAAAACTGGAGATTTGGATCCACAGCTGGAATGTTCCTGTTGGCCAGAGCCTTGGCCAGTTCTCTCCAGCTGCCGTATCCTATGGAAGGGAAAGAAGAGAGAAGCAAGGTCAACATAACTTGAAGACCTCATAGGTCTGTAAGATTTGGGGGAATAAAAGAGGTAAGCTTCTTCCCTTCTGCTGGTCCTCACACCTCTTCATGTGGTGGGCATGAAGTGGAGGCTGCGGCAGGGGATGGGGGTCAGGGGTCAGGAGATAGTTACAACCTTGGCCAAGGTCAATAGGGCAGAGGGAGAGGAAATGAGCTCCTATTGCATTAAAATTTGCTGTCTTCCATAATCAGAGAAGGAGCCAGGCCAGGTGAAAATGGAACACTGTCCATTTGTCCATGCAGTTTGTCCAGCGCTACAGGTTGCCTCTTCCCCAGTTGCCTCTTGAGGCTGATTTCTCCCAAAGGCCACTGTGGGAAAATGGTTGTGAAAGGTAGTGGAAATAAGCTTGCTGCTGCATGGGTTCCCTTTCTAGCTCAGTCCCTTTCTTTCCTCTAAGCCCAGGGAGACAGCAGTGCTGTCTAGTTGGTGGGGAGGCCCTCCCCCTGGCCCATCATTATCACTGAGCTGCTAGATGGAACCAGAGGTGGGAAGGCAGGAAAGTGTGGGCCAGGATTTGGTACATGTCAAACGAATTTATAAAATGCTGGAGAGAGAAGATTAGAGGCCTCACTACTCCTGTGTTTATCTGGAAGCTGATGTCTACACCCCGAAGAATCTGCAACGGGTTGGCTAACACACATCTGGGAAGGCTAAAAGCCAAACTGGGTGAGAATGAGGGGGAACAGGACACTTTTGGGGGTGCAAGCAAGGAGTCAAGGAGCAAAGAGCTGTGCTGAGGGAGAGGGTGTAGAAGAATCAGGGTTCAATGGATCAGCACTGGGGGGGGTCAGAGCCTCCCCATGTGACACAGAGACCACTTGAGCATGACTATCAGACTCTGAATATGTGAAACCAAATCACTGCTGGTCATGAACCCAAATCATAGACTATTAAGAGCTAGCAGAGGCTTTCAAGATCATCTGGTCATCATTTCAGATGAGGAAAATGGGACCCCAGCTGGTCAAATGACTTCTCTAGGCTCACTCACCAAATAGCAACAAGGCTAAGCCTGGAACTCAAGCGTTCAGATTCCCAGCTACTACTCTCTCTCTAACAGCTCTATCAAGATGCTCCCAGACACTGCAGTGGGTGCTGCACAAAAGAAGTTAGACTTGTGGTCCCTGACCACTGGGAGCCAATAGCTGGCCCAAAGCAGAAGTGTCATAGGAACCCCTATGTGAGCACCAGTAGAGATACAGCAAACCAGACAGAGAGAAAAGAGCAGTCTATGAATGTGGGCCGGCAGAAGGTGGACATCAACATTTTGCATAACTGTTTATGTAATTGACTCTAGCAGGGAGATTGCGGTGGGTGGGGGGATGCTTTTCTTATAGTTATGTTTGGTGTGGCCCTTTGGGATCTTGTGAGATAGGCCAGGTCTGATTACCTCCATTTTACAGATGGGGAAGAGCAGCTCAGAGCTTAAAGTCACAGAGTTAGTTTTTGTTTTTAATTAGTTAATTTTGAAGAAGACAGACACCGAGAGTTGGGAACCGGCAGAGAGAGAGAGAGAGAGAGAGAGAGAGAGAGAGAGAGAGAATCCCAAGCAGACTTTGTACTGTCAGTGCAGAGCCTAATGCAGGGCTCAAACCCACAAAACCATGAGATCATGACATGACCTGAACTAAAGTCAGACGCTTTACCGACTGAGCCACCTGGGAGGCCCCCAGAATTAGTTGTTTTGAAGCCAGGATCAGAACACAGAGCCTCCCTGTCTCAAAAGCCAGCATTTTCTCCTGTGGGCATTTTTGGCACAGACATTGAAAGAGTCCCAGGGGCAGAGGCCTCAGCTGGGGATCTGTGTCTCGGGGTTTCTGCACAGACGTTAAACCTCTGCTCATGTTATGTTTTATGGGGACTTCTGCAGGTTTATCCCTCTGCCATCAAGGTCTCTCCTGTTTCCATGGTTGGCCAGCTTGCAGTCAGGAACAGGTCAGACTAGTTCAGTGCAGGGGGATGTTCTGAGGAAGCAGGATTCTGGGGCCAGTGAAGTGAGGTGAGGCTATGGGAGGGAGGAAGAGAAAGAATGCTCGCAGACTTACACCCTAGATTTCTGGATGAGCTCAGGAGAGAGCTGTTTGTTCATCTGTTAATCCCAACTCAGACACAACTAATCTAAGAGCCCGATCCCTTGCCAAGCCCAAGGAGTGGCTGGCTGGTGGCTGGGGAGCTTCAGTGCCTGGGTGGGGAGTGAGTCACACTGTGGGGAGGGGTGGGCAGTCCTTGCTTCTGCCTTTGAATGATTGGGTCATCTCTTCCTTGACTTTGTTCTTAGAATGAAAAGCCATCTACCTCTGGACAAAGTTGTGAGGAAATACTAATAAAAACAGTACTTCCCCTAGTGATGTGAGTTACAGTATGTCTCAAATGCACATCCTTTCTCAGACTAGTTTTCAGTTCCAGAAAATTCTCTGACTCTTGGAAGTCACACCAAAGGTGAGACAACTTAACCTGAAATCAGTGAACTATCATTGTGGGTCTTCAGAATGCCCTGTCCTGGCATTTGCTGGGAAGCAATGAAGATTCCTTGACCAAATTTTGGACAGGCTCCTCTGAGCCCTCCTTTTGAGTAGGCCTCCTCCTTGGGCCCTGTCCTTGCTGGCCCAGTCCAGTGTTTAGGAAGAATCCTGTGAAGTCTTTTGTTGTTGTTTTTGAGAGAAAGAGAGAAAGAGAGGGTACACAAGAGTGGGGGAGGGGCAGAGAGACAGAGAATCCCAAGCAGGCTCCATGCCCAGCTCAGAGCTGAACTTGGGGCTCACTCTCATGACCGTGAGATCATGACCTGAGCCGAAATCGAGTCAGACGCTTAACCGACTGAGCCACCCAGGCGCCCCAAGAATCCCATTAAGTCTTTTTATCGGGAGTTCCCCCACCTTTGATATCTGATTATCCTTGATAACTGATCAATTCCTCATCTCCGATCCCTGATATATAAGTTCTCAGCCTGCCTTTAGCAAGAACCCCCCTACCCTGATGTCTCCCCCTTAGTAATTTTCCATCTCCTGCCGCCCTCACTCTGCATGCTGGCTATAAACCCCCCGCTGCCTTTGCTGTATTGGGAATTGACTTCAGTTCTCTCCTGAGGTCTCTTTCCTATATCGTGATGTACTGAATAAAATCTGCCGTTATCACCTTTAGTGTCTGGCTCTATGTCTCTGTAAAAGAAGGTAAGAGGTGGTTCTCTCAGTGAGCAAGGACAAATCCACTGTGGGAAAGGGGATGGATCAGTAAGGTTAAACCCAACCAGGCCCTGCCCCTGGTCACAGGTGTTGGGATGGCTTTGAGATACTTAGAGATGGGGCAGTCAACAGCCCAAGCTTTAGTAAGCTCAGGAATAGAAAATTCCCTTTGCTGACTTCAGAGTATAGGAGAAAGAGAAGCAAGTCTTCGGGGTCAGACCCAATTGTCTATCTACTCCTTATAAATGGTGACTGACTGCTTGAGCAAGTAATCTGACACACTGTAAGTACTCAACAAGCATTCCTTCCTCTATGAGTTTGGGGTTTGGGACCTGGAAGTCAGATACAAGTTCAAGGCCCTGGACAATTTTGTAAGAGAACCAAGCAGGCTGTGGGCCAGCAGGAACTCAGTGGCAGTGGAACAACGGATAATACTGCATCTCTGTTTCCTGGGTATTACCTTCTGTTCCCCGCCCACTGCCCATCCATCCCTCCATTAATATCCACCAAGGGCATAGCAGGCATTGGGCTGTGTGCTGGCCATTTGGCAATCCCTTTTCCCCGTGCCTTTGCCTCTGTATTAACCCTGCTAGTGGATACCCAGGCATTGATTTGCCCCCTGGGGGGGAACTTGGATCTAAAGAATGTGCTGATTTAACTATTGACACTTGTCACTTGCCTTCTGATAAGTGAACTCCTCCTGCTCCTGGCCAGACCTCTACTCCCAGAGTGCCAGCTGCCAGGGCCTGTTTCCCCTGCAGCAGGTGTCACATTTGTGCCAGGAGACAGACACCCCAATCTCAGGTGACAGATAAAGCACCACCATGGGCCTCACATTCTGCCCTCACAAAGCTGGGCTATCAAATTCACCATCAGCTGGAATTTTGCCAACATCCCTCTTCTATGCAATGTGAACTCTTCAAAGGCCTGAAGATGATCATGTTGGCTCTTTGAGAAAAATATGGGATACATATATCCCTTGCTGCTTTTTTCAAAGACTGTCACGTATATTATTTCACTGCATCCTCACAGCCTCCCCATGGACTGCTGTCCTCTCCATTTTAGAGATGAAACAACAGAAACAGAGGTGAAGTCATCAGTCCATGGTCACACAGTGAATAAGATAATCCACCTTAAGGACTTAGTACTTGGAACATAATAAGCAATGAACAGGTTGCAGCCTATTATTTTACTACCCATCACGATGTTGCAGATCTGAAACTTGCATTCATTTCTCCTGACCTCTGGCCTCTCTTGGCAATATGTCATATGGTCAACAGGGACATTTATGCCAGGAAGAAAGGAAGTCCCTTGCTGCTCAGGCAGATTTTGGATAGATTTTGAAAGTCTAGCTGACAGGCCTTGCTCACGGATTGGATATGAGGTGAGGAATCAAGAATGACTTGAAGCTTTTGGACCTGGACAGTTAGAAGGCCGGAGTTGCTGTTTACTAAGATGGAGAGTGTCGGCTGGGTGTCAACAGGAGAGGTGGAGCTGAGAGTAAATGTCTAAAAGAGGCAGGGCCAATGGAAATAGGATTTCTGAAGCTCCATTTCCAGCCTTGGGCAGGGCTCCGCCGAAAAGGGCTAGCATGTTTGCTGAACTAAAACACTTTTTTTTTTTGTTTATTTATTTTTGAGAGAGAGACACAGAGTGTGAGTGGAGGAGGGTAGAGACAGAGGGAGACACAGAATCCAAAGCAGGCTCCAGGCTCTGAGCTGTCAGCACAGAGCCTGACGTGGGGTTCGAACCCACAAACCGTGAGACCATGACCCGAGCGAAGTCGGACGCTTAACCGACTGAGCCACTCAGGTGCCCCTAAAACACTTTTTTAAGAGGGGAAGACTGACCCCCCTCTAGGCCAGTGGGAAGGTGGGGCTGAAGGAAGTGCCAGGAGGGCTGGTCCCACAGGCTCCACCAGATGTAAAGGGCCCAAAGGTCCAGGGTGAGTGCAGCAACTTTGCTTACATGCCCGGCGTCTGTGCAGAGAAAAGGTGATGAAATCCAGAGAACAAGAGGTTGCCAAGGGAATAAGAGGTCATGACACCCAGGGCACAGTTCCATAAATGCCAGCAACCAGCACTGAGTCCTAGGACAAAAAAAGCAAGACTGTAGCTCTGACCTTGGAGTGCACTTGAGAGCCAGTCACATGTCCTCAGCAGAACAAAGCTGCTATGGCTAGAAGCCAGCAGGGCCTGGACCCTACCAGAAACTTGCAGTGGCACAATCAGGGATGAAACCAGGGACTGTCACCTGGGAGGGAGTCTCTAAGGCCAACACAAAGCTCCAGTGGCAGAGACAGAGCTTTGAGGCTTAATCTTTCCTTTCCAGCCCATGACACCATGATGCAAGAGAACTTATTATTAATGTAACCTTATCAGTCAACATTTGTGTGGGAGGCATATACACATATATATACTTATATTAAGTGAAATATAGAAAATTGTATTTAATACAAGCCTACAGGAAAACAAGGCTTAGAGGTTAAAAATCTTGCTGAGGGGCGCCTGGGTGGCGCAGTCGGTTAAGCGTCCGACTTCAGCCAGGTCACGATCTCACGGTCCGTGAGTTCGAGCCCCGCGTCAGGCTCTGGGCTGATGGCTCAGAGCCTGGAGCCTGTTTCCAATTCTGTGTCTCCCTCTCTCTCTGTCCCTCCCCCGTTCATGCTCTGTCTCTCTCTGTCCCAAAAATAAATAAACGTTGAAAAAAAAAAAAAAAATCTTGCTGAAAGTCAGAAGTAGTGAAAGAGACCAGTATTTGAACTGAGGACAAAAGGCTGTGTCCTTAATTCCACTAGTCTCTATTGAATACACTTGAGAATTTCCATCCACCTCCACCACCATCATTATCACCTGGTGTCAGACACTCATTTAATCACCAAACTATCCCCTCCCTAATTATCTCTGCCTCACCACCCCCACCTGCCAAGCCCTGCTCCCCAGACTATTTCCTTTCTCTTTCTAACCTGGCCACTAACACCTCTCCATATAAGCCAAAGAAAAGCAAGAGGGAGTGTGGAGACCCAAATATCCCCAAACAGCTGAGAATTGGACATAGATGTATCTGTACATAAGCCTGCTCCCCTCTTCCTGTTTTCTGAGCTTCTTCCTTCCCAACATGAGGAAAAACAATCCAGCTTTGTGTCGGCAAGCAGGGGTTGGCCCAGAGGAAGATTACAAGTGGTTTGCTCAGTCTGTCTCAGTCTCCCTCACAGCACAGGTGTGTGGTGGGGCTGGGGAGGGGCAGGTAATGAGAGGAGGAGAGAAGTGGGGTCCCAGTGTCTCCCTAGCTCCTCTTTGGTGAGCAGATAGATACAGGTAGGGCCTGATGAGCCTCTTCCCCCACTGCCCTGTACCCCCACTGCCAAGCTGCTGCTGCTTAGAGCCGAGCTCAGGAACCAGAACAGCCAGCTGCTCCCAAGCTTCCTGCCAAGCTAGCACCTGAGCTGCTGTAATGGTTTTGGCTGCTGGCAGGTCGAGGCTTGCCAGCAAGATGCAAGGGACTGTACCTACTGCCCTGTTGGGTGCCACCTAAAGTGGGGGGGAGGGGGGGGGGCAAAAGAAGGCATCAGAGCTGTGCCAAATATGTACTTGTATATTTCAGCTCTGCTGCCAGTACTTCCTGTTCACTCAAACATCCAGATTCAAGCATAAAACTCTAAGGGGGTAGATAAGGAGAGGAGATAGAGAGGGCAAATGCCCTTTCTATTATGCTGCCGCTGCTCTGGGAATGTAGAGTCTGTCTGTACACAGCCCAGCCCGTAACTTTCCGTTCCCCAAGCTATGGGTTTGATCAGTAGAGGCCCCAGAAGGTTTGGCCAGGTCCCAAGGCACCTCTAGGATATCGTCACCATCATTATTACAAAACAAAACAAAAACCCCCACAACATTTAAGCCCCTATTTGCTAGTCAGTGTCGACAGGACAATTACAGCCACAAACACATTTCTGTCCAGGAGGAATTTTGACTGAAGACCCTTGATGAAATGGGATGGTTTCAGGAAAACCTAGAGGTAACAGGGTCCAGGACTTCTAAGACTGGCCCAAGCCAACTTAAGAGGTGTTTTCACCCTCTGGTGTACCTACACAAGGGCCACTTAGGTAGTCTTAGGATCCCTCATATCACGACAGAAGCCACTAGGCTTGTCATTTCCAGTCTTTCTGGATGAGGACACAGACAAGCTTCTGAACGTGGAGGAAAATGTGGAACAATCCTTTCCCTTCCTGGATTCTTTCTTTTCTTTTTCTTTCTTTCTTTCTTTCTTTCTTTCTTTCTTTCTTTCTTTCTTTTTAACCTTTCTTTTCAATTTATTTTTTAAAATTTTGATGTTATATTTTTGTTTTTTTAACTTTTTATTTTTTTTCTGATTCTGTACTTTGTTTTTTTTAATTTTATTTTTTATTTTTTAAAATTTACATCGAAATTAGTTAGCATATAGTGCAACAATGATTTCCTTAGTGCCCCTTACCCATTTAGCCCATCCCCCCTCCCACAACCCCTCCAGTAACCCTCAGTTTGTTCTCCATATTTAAGAGTCTCTTCTGTTTTGTCCCCCTCCCTGTTTTTATATTATTTTTGTTTCCCTTCCCTTATGGTCATCTGTTTTGTCTCTTAAAGTCCTCATATAAGTGAAGTCATATGATTTTTGTCTTGCTCTAATTTCATTTAGCATAATACCCTCCAGTTCCATCCACGCAGTTGCAAATGGCAAGATTTCATTCTTTTTGATTGTCGAGTAATACTCCATTGTATATCTATATACCACATCTTCTTTATCCATTCATCCATCGATGGATATTTGGGCTCTTTCCATACTTTGGCTATTGTTGATAGTGCTGCTATGAACATGGGGGTGCATGTGTTCCTTCGAAACAGCACACCTGTATCCCGTGGATAAATGCCTAGTAGTACAATTGCTGGGTCATAGGGTAGTTCTATTCTTAGTTTTTTGAGGAACCTCCATACTGTTTTCCAGAGTGGCTGCACCAGCTTGCATTTCGCAGAAGTTCACAGTGCTCAAGAGTAAGCAATTAGCAGGCTGGCAAAGAGTGAATAAATGAATCAGTAAACAAACAAATCACCAGGCATGTATTGAGCATTTGTTATATACTCAGAGCTCTGCTAACTACTGCAATACATAGAGAGGTACAAACTGAGGGGCACCTGGCTGGCTTGGTTGGTGGAGCATGTGACTCTTGATCTTGGGGTTATAAGTTTCAGCCCCATGATGGGTGTAGAGATTACTTAAAAATAAAATCTATAGGAGCACCTGGGTGGCTCAGTGGGTTAAGCCTCTGATTCTTGATTTCAGCTCAGGTTGTGATCCCAGTTTGTGAGACTGAGCTCGGTGTTGAGCTCCACGATGACAGCACAAACCTGCTTTGGATTCTCTTTCTCTCTACCCCTCCCCTGCTCTCTCTCTAAATAAATAAATAAACTTAAAAAAATTTTTAATAAAATCTTTAGGGGCTGGGGAAAAAATAAATAAAATATTTTTTTAAAAAAGAGAGAGAGAGAAAAAAAAAGAAAGGTACAAACTGAGACATGAGGACCAACATGTCTGTGGACTCAGTCTGTGTCCTGGCGCTCACACCTGTGTGCACAGGCAGGGCGTGCACAAGCCAGTTTTGCTTTATGCAAACAGACCCACACTAGACAGCTAGGCTAACTGGATGTGAATGAGATGACGTTGCTTGATGATTTTCCAGACTTGTAGAAACCTCAGGCGAAACGCTCTGCAAACTATTCTGGGATAAGGGAAATGGCTGTCAGGGTCCCAAATAGTTCAAGAGAAGCAGAACAGGTATAGGAAAACCCCGGTTCTGTAAAAAGACAATGGAGTAGTTTCAGCAGAAATATCCCCACGATGTACCTGAAGATCTGATATTGCCTATGGAAGCCCCAACAGTGAGGACAACAGCCCAGGAGCTAGTCAAAAGGCTGAGCTCTTCCTTCTACTTCTTTTCAGGTGGGAGGGGGGAGCAGTAGAGGCCCAAGATCCCAGATCCCAAGATCTCTTTCCTGAATGGGTGGAGGTGGCCCCATCCCTACTTGAAGGGAGGGGTGGTTTCCGTAGTTAAAGGTCTTGGAGGACCTTCTGGCACACAGAAAGTGTTATAGAAAGAAAAAGTAGAAACCAGAAGGAAAAAAACAAAGCCTGGAAGAAAGATTGGGAGGGAAGAAGAGCTTTGAAAAAGAGAAGAGCAAGCCCTATCCAGCCAGCTAATGAGACAAGAGGGGAGAAGTGGGAATATTTGATAATAATGATGTTAATTATGAAGATTGCTGCATAAATGCCAAAAGGGAGCTGGGAGGGGAATAACACTGTTTACAGAGCCCTCCTCCATGCCTTAACCCACTCAACCCACTAAACAGGTTAGTACACCCTGTGCATTTAACAGAGGATAACCACAATAGCTAACATCCATGCATTTGTTCAGGCCAGTCTGTGTGCTAAGCACTTGAAATGCATTATTTCACCTTCGTAACAATCCTTTGAGGTAGGTATTAATTATTCCCATTTTACAGATAAGAAGGTTGAGGCCGTGGGCAGTTAGGAGGCTCAGTGGGTTAAGCGTCTGACTCTTGGTTTCGGCTCAGGTCATGATATCACAGTTTTCGTGAATTTGAGCCCCGCATCAGGCTCTGTGCTGGCAGCTTGGAGCCTGCTTGGGATTCTCTGTCTCCCTCTCTCTCTGCCCTTCCCCCATTTGCACTGTCTCTGTCTTTCTCAAATAAATAAATAAACCTAAAATAATAATAATAATAATAACACTCTTTTATGTACCTTGTTGAGCCCCTTCTCTTTTCTGCACCAGGCCTGAAAATGCATCAGATACATTATCTGATCTGAAGGGCTGCCAGCTGCTGGATTTGGGAGGGCTGATGAAGGTGACTTACTAAAGCCAAGCTGAGGTTGGTTGTAACCTGTTTGGGGGAAAAAGAGGCAAAGAATAGGACACAGAGGGCATGGGTGACGGTAAGTCTGCTCTCCCAGAAAAGAATGTGGGGACCCTACTTTCCTCCTTTCCACAAAACATCATTGTCAGGGAACCTCACAGGTTAGACCGACCAACGGCAGAGGCCTGAGTTGTGTGTTTGCCCCACCCCTGCGTCAGCTGTTCATTCCCCCCACCCCCACCCCCCACCCCCAACCAACCCATCTAATGTTATATATCAGAGCTCTTTCACACTCTTGGTCTCGTTCTTACTTTTATCCCAACCCCGTGAGGCATCTCCATGTTGCTGAGGGGCCACAGAGACCACAGACAGATTAACAGATTTGTTTAATGTCAAACAGAAGCCAGTGCTAAGGCCAGGCTAGAGCCTAGGCCTCTGATTCTTGTTCAAGGCTGTGCATCACAGCACAGTGCTCATCTGTGGCTGCTTGGCATTCAGTGGCCTACAGGGAGCACTCTGACTGAGCCCAGTTGAGGAAAGGGCTGAAAATTAGCACTGTGCTGGCAGGAACTAGGTCTTTCTTGTTCATTATTATACTCCCTCCGTATAAATCAGTTGAAATTAGCTGTTTCCTGGCTTCAAAGAGGGGTTACACTACCTGGGCCTGATTTTATATTCCCATTGTAGAGATCAGGCACTTGATGCCCGTGGAATGAACGAACGAACGAACGAATGAATGAATGAATGAATGACAAGGAGGGCTACAGGAGGGGCCTGGCCTGTTGATCATCACAGAACTAATTAGGTGTCTTCTGGCCACAACTCTGGACTAGGGCTTGAATGAACTGACAGACACTGGCCCTGATGTTCCAAGAAGCGAACCAGCCGAAGGCTGTCTCAACACCTGTGGGCACTCACAACGTCATATGTGTCAAGAACCCAAAGCTACCTCTAAGAAAGCTCTCTCCTAGGCCCTCTTTCTCTCTTTCAAAAATGTAATTTCCAAATCTCCATGTGTGTATGGTAAAACATAATTAACATAAAATTTACCATCTTAACCATGTTCAAGTGTATAGCTTAGGGGCATTAAGTGCATTCACATTGTTATGCAACCACCACCACCACCACCACCACCATCAACTCCAAAATTTTTTGCTCTTTCCAGACTGAAACTCTGTACCCCTTAAACACTAACTCCCCATTCCTCTCTCCCCCAAGTCTCTGGCAACCATCATTCTACTTTCTGTCTCTGTGAATTTGACTATGCTAGATACCTCATGTAAGTGAATCATATATTTGGCCTTTTGTGTCTGGCTTACTTAGCATAATGTTTTCAAGGTTCATCCATGTTGCAACACGTGACAGAATTTCCGGCCTTTTTACTGGTGAACCATATTCCATTGAATGTACAGACATTTTGTTTTTCCATTCATTTGTCAATGGACATTTGGGTTGTTTCCACCTTTTGGCTATTGTGACTAATACTGCAATGAAAATGGATGTATACGTATCTGAGTCCCTGCTTTCTTTTCTTTTCATATGGCACTCCCTTTTATTTATTTTTTATTTTTTTTAACATTTATTCATTTTTGAGAGACAGAGTGTGAGTGGGGGAGGGGCAGAGAGAGAGAGAGAGAGAGATAGAATCTGAAGCACGCTCTGGGCTGAGCTGTCAGTACAGAGCCTAACGCAGGGCTCAAACCCACCGACCGTGGAATCACGACCTGAGGTGAAGTCAGACGCTTAACTGACTGAGCCACCCAGGCACTCCAGGGCACTCTCTTTTAAACTGCTAAAACCTTTGTCCATTCTTCCAGAGACAGGCCAAGGCGGGGGCCAGGCTGCTATCCTCTCAGTAGAAACATGGTGGCAAACTTCTTGTTTGACAGAGAATACAAGAAGTCTGGGGACAGTGAGTGGAAGGAGGAGGAAGGGTGGGTGGGTGGGTGGGTGGAATCAGGTTGGAGCAATCCCAGCCAACAAGTTAGGGGCAAAAGCAGAACTTCTGAGTGGGCCCACAGTAGGGCATTACCCAGCAACTGTCCTAGTTCACTTGCCTATGTGGAAATGGGCAATTTCAACACCTCCTGGCTTCAGACAGAGGTTAAGTTCCCTGGTCTCCTAGAAACTCCAGTTCAGTACCAATGCTAGTCCTCGATGAGATAGGTACAGAAACTTTGAGTAAGCAGTTAGAACCTTTTAGTGCAATCTGACATTGCTGGAACATCAATATAGGATAGTGGAGTCATCTCACTGAACATGGTATAGATCATTTTTGGGTGTTCTGAATGCTGCAACCTGGCAATATGTAGTATGACCACGTCAGTCAGTGACAGACTGGGAACTAAAAACAAAAACTGGAAAAACTGGTCCTTCACTATACCTTGTTCTAGTTAGCATCATGGACCTGCCTATCTTCCTTCCTTCCCTCTCTTCTTTCCTAACTTAGGCCAAAAGTAATTCTGGAAATGACTGGAGAATAGCTCACAGAATCAAAGAGAGAACTACACCACCAGCCCCCAGAAAGGCCAAGAACCAGGGTAGTGATTGGAATCTCAATCAACCCATGACTCTTCTCCAAACAGTTCTCTGTGTCTCTGCTCAGAATTCAAATTCTCAGGAAAGAGAATCTGAGTGGTTTTAGCTTGGGCAGGGGTGTCGTGGTGGTGGAAGGGTGGGACGAAGGGGGCAGACTTATAATGGGGATTTTCCAAACTTTCCATGTGAAAAGAGCTTAACTCTGAACAATTGCCTATTATTCCTTTAAAAACAAATTTTTTTTAAGTTGGCTCCATGCCCAACGTGGGGCTTGAACTCACTACCCTAAGATCAAGAGCCGCATGCTCTATGGATGGAGCCAGCCAGACACCTCTGTTATTCCTAAAACAAAAATGGAACTTGTCTGAGAGTCATTATATTTTTAAAGGAGGGGCATGTAAAATGCAGATATAGCTGAAAGTATTAGAGACACAGACACATGGAGTTAGTTCCAATACTTAAGAGACTTTACAGAATATGTAAAAGATGGGAGAGTTGATTATTTAGAATATCCTCAGGAAAAGTTCCAGACTCATACAGAGAGACAATGTTGAAAACACATTTCTTGGAATGAGAGGTAAAGCAATACTTTACTTCTATACTTACTAGTATTGCTTTGAAAGCAATACTCCATCAAATTCATTTTAACCTCAGTTTTAAAAAAAAGAGAGAATGTAAGAAGTGTTATAGCGTGGGGAAGCTTAGAAATCATCACTGCGAGCCCCAACACTCTACATTTTTTTAAGTTTATTTATTTTGAGAGAAAGAGAGAGAGTGTGTGGGCTTGCAGGAGGAGGGGAGGGAGGAGCAGAGAGAGAGAGGAAAGACAGAGACGGAGGGGCAGAGAGAGACGGAGAGACAGAATCCCAAGCAGGCTCTGCACTGTCAGCACAGAGCCTGATGAAGGGCTCAAAGCCACAAACTGTGAGATCATGACCTGAGCTGAAATCAAGAATCGGACACTTAGCCTACTGAGCCACCCAGGTGTCCCAACATGCTGCATTTTAGAGCATTGAAGGCTTGAAGACTGGGTTCACTGCCAGAGGTCGCAAACCAAGCTAGAGACAGAACCAGGACTGGAACCCAGGTCTCCTCTCTTCTGGATCAGGAGTCTTCAGTTCAGACCACATAACTAACCTGCTAAAGTGTGAGACTGTCCCCAGGCTATGAACCTGATGAACGGACACACAAGCAGTATGGGGTGGGGGAAGGAGGTGGAATGTAGCATTTTGTCATTTGGAATCCTAGGACTGAGCATAGCCCCTCTTGTGGAAACAGGGTTGTGGTCTAAAGAGACAACCTGGGGAACAAGTTTCTCTGAGTATCTGAGAGCCTGCTAGTTTAGTTTGGGTCCAGGCTGTTCTAAATCTAGAATCTGATTGTATAAAGGAAGGCTTTCTGAGCTCTTCGGAAGCAGAGGCTGTGTCACACCTTTGACCGTCCTGTAGGCACAGGCTTAAACATGGAAGATGTTCAATAAATGACTAATGGATTTCATTGAAATATCTTTTTTTTTTTCCTTGAGAGAGAGAGAGCGAGAGAGCACACAAGTGGGGAAGGGACAGACAGAGAGAGGGAGAGAGAGAGAGACAGAATCCCAAGCAGGTTATCACCACCAGTGCAGAGCCTGATGTGGGGCTCAAACTCATGGACCATGAGATCATGACCTGAGCTAAAGTTGGACGCTTAACCAACTGAGCCACCCAGGCACCCCTTAATGAAATATTTTTTATTGTTTTTATTATATTTTGTTCTCTATGAAAAATACTTAACCTAAATATGTAGATATATCCACAAGCACATTAACTACTACTTTGCCATGCTATCTATTAACACTCTACATAGAAGGAAAAAATGCTCTTTTCTCTAGATTAACAACTACTTTTTAAAATAATGGAGGGGCACCTAGATGGCTCAGTCAGTTGGGTGTCTGACTCTGGCTCAGGTTATGATATTGCAGTTTGTGAGTTTGAGGCCCACATCAGGATCTGTGCTGACAGCTCAGAGCCTGGAGCCTGCTTTGGATTCTAGGTCTCCCTCTCTCTGCCCCTCACCCACTCACACTCTATCTCTGTCTCTCTCTCAAAAGTAAATAAACATTAAAAAAAATTTTTTTTAAATAAATGGACAACGGGAGCCTGGGTGGCTCAGTCAGCTAAGTGTCCTACACTTGGTTTCAGCTCCAGTCATGATCTCATGGTTCATGAGATCGAGCCCCACATTGGGCTCTGTGCACTGACAGCAAGAAGCCTGCTTGGGATTGTCTCTCTCCCGCTTTCTCTGTTTCTCTGCCCCTCCTCCACTTCTGCACTTGTGCACGTTCTCTCTCTCTAAATAAATAAACTTAAAAAATTAAAGTAAATGGACAAGTACAAGTATATTTGGGAACAGAAGGAAATTTAGACTTGGTAAAAAAAAAAAAAAAAAAAACAAAAACGCTAATCAGGAGCACCGATAGCTGAGTTGATATTTGTTTTCTACCTTCAAAATAAGAATCTGCTCCCTGGACTGCAGTGTAATTACTAAAATATATACTTTAGCTTAGACACTATTGGTCATAACACCATATGATCATACCATCAATACCATACAATCTCTACCAGTCTGCTCGTAACTTCACAAATGCAAGAAAACATTGAGTCTTAGGATGGCTGATTAAACTATTCAGTATACGGTTTTTATATCCCATACAATCAAAGCACCAGCTCTATGTCTAAAGGTAAAAGTGTAAAAAATAAGAAAGTGAATAGTTGATTAAGTCGACTGGTTATTTGATGTGTCAGTGACCAAATTTCCTGAACCCCCAATCAGGCTATGTGGTGTAACCAAGGCAACAGAATATTTGAAACAGTTAATCTTTCCTGGAAGCTCAGGCCAAATAGTCACATTGTTTATTCGACACTAAATTATCAGTTTCACAGATCTCTATTGTCCTTAACCTCACCAACTTTGCTACATTCACTAGTGAAATGGCCAAACATGAGTAATCTATACAATGCTATCTAGCCCATTTGTAGCCAGATTAACAAGAGGGCTGGCTAAAGATGCACAGAGGATAAAAATTCATTCCAAGGACCTCTGTCTCACGCCCTGCCTGCCTTCAGCCCCTACCCCCCAACAATTTCTTCCACCACTCATTGCCTGAGCCAGCAGGCCAATCCAGGCCTACCACCACGTCTGGACAGAAGTGACTGCCCAAACCATCCCTAGAAGTGGGGACAGAATCACTGCTAGGCCAAATATTTTGAAATCCCCCCCCCCCCCCCAGAGGACATATGGAGATGCGGGAGGAAGCCAAGAATTTGAAAGTGACCACCCTGGCAAATCAAAGAAAACTCACAGGGTAAACATTCCTAGAATTATCACGAGCACTACTGAAAGTTGAGTGAGCAGCTCAACTTACCCACTTTTTGCTGAGTAGACTGTGCTGAGAAGCAACAGTCACTCAACCTGAATTTGTGTGCCTGATTTGGCTCAAAGTCCCTCGATGAAAAAACAAATCAACAAGGTCTAGTGGGAACCAAAGAGGCACTCAAGGATAGCTAAAGAGACAGCTGATTAAAACTGCCCAGGAATTGGACAGTCTACTCCAATCCTTTACCAAATAAAGGAGAAAGTAACAGAGCACTTTGGAAAAGAAGCCAATGCTATAAGAAAGCTACAAAGATGAAAAGCAAGTGGGAGACTTATTACCACTGAGCCGCGTGCCGCTAACAGTTTAATATTTCAAACTTTCGGATCTGTGTGACTCTCATTTTACCTGTGTGATACCAAATGGTTTTAGGAACTTTCGCTTACTTGGAGTACTGGCCAAGACAAGTGAGACACAGAGAACTTAGATTATTTTTTGGCTTCCTGAGCATAAACTTTGATATTTAATGACCTGTGATAGCAGTCAGTATCCCGGTAATACATAAAACCCTTGGGAATCTATTAACTGGTTAGCATTCCCAGGTCTTAGGGGAATATGTTTTCCATCTTTCAAAGAGTCTGTTGTAGAGTAAGATGCAAATATTCCCTTGAGTGGGCTGAGGCACAGAGCTAGGTTTCCCTGGAGTTCACCACCACACAAAAACAGATACAGGCTTTGCACAAAGACTGCACAGTCTGCTATTTATTTTGAATTGGCTTCTTGGATCAGTTTATCAGAGTTGTGATGGGTGCACTAAATAGCTCATATTGGGAAGGAAGCTTTAAAAGAGACACCTGGGAGGGGCACCTGGGTGGCTCAGTCAGTTAAGCATCTGACTTCGACTCAGGTCACGAACTCCTGGTTCATGAGTTCCAGCCCCGCAACGGGCTGTTGTGCTGACAGCCCACAGCGTGCAGCCTGCTTTGGATTGTGTCTCCCTCTCTCTCTGTTCCTCCCCTGCTCACACTCTTTCTCTCTCTCTCTCTCTCTCACAAATAAAGATTAAAAAAAAAAATTTTTTTTTTTTTTTTTAAAGAGAGACCTGGGAAATGAAAGAGGAAGCTGCATGAGAAGCCAGTTAACTAGATTTACTGAGCAGCTAGTATGCTGACATCGCTGCTTTGCCTGACTCTCGGAGGGTGATCGAGTATTGCATTAATAACCATTTTCAGAGTTGGGGTGCCTGGGTGGCTCAGTTAAGCATCTGACTCTTGATTTCAGCTCAGGTCATGATCCTGTGGTTCATGAGATTTAGCTGGCAGTGTAAAGTCTGCTTGGGATTCTCTCCCTCTCTCTGCACCACCACCCACCCCTTGTGCCCTCTCTAAATAAATTAAAAATAACCATTTTCAGAGTCAGAAAGATCTAGAACTGGATCCCAGCCCTGCCACCTTCTATCTGTGTGACCTTGGGCAAGTTCCTTAATCTCTCAGAGGTTCAGTTGTCTCATCTCCCTGCCCCCCATCATTCAGTTAGAAAGATTACTTCAGTGCATGAATGAATTAAACATTTGCTCCATGTAGATGGGGTAACAGATGGCAACTTTAGTATTTGTGGTACTCAGTAGTTATCGATGGACTAACTACTGACTCTGCCAGGCATTTTATATGGGTTCATTTCCAAGGGACAATAGCCTGTAAGGTATTACGTTCCCTATTCTCCTAATAATAAAACTGATGTTTAAAGAGTACATGAGGGGTGCCTGGGTGGCTCAGTCGGTTGAGTGTCTGACTCCGGCTCAGGTCATAATCTCACAGTTCGGGAGTTCGAGCCTTACATCGGGCTCACTGCTGTCAGCACAGAGCCCACTTAGGATCCTCTGTCCCCCTCTCTCTCTGCCCTTCCCCCACTTGCACTCTCTCTCTCTCTCAAAAATCAATAAAACGTTAAAAAAATTTATTTAATAGTTTACATGATTTGCTCAAGATGCTGTAAATGGCTGGACTGGGATTCAAATTGGTTCTTTTTGGTTCCTTAGTCCACAGTCTTAGTCCCAGTTAATCCTCACTGCAACCCTACAAAAACGAGTGTTTTGGAGACCCATTTACAGTAAGGAAATGGGAACAAAGGAGCGAACCCAGGTCAGGAGCAAGGAGTCCCGGCCAACAGCACTGCCATCGCTGCTAATGCAGGCTGAGCAGGACTTTCACACACCCAGGCCTGTACCCCTCCTGCGCCTTTTCTGTGACACAACTCTGCTTGACACATGCAGGGTGGGTTTAGTAACATGACATGGTCCAAAATGAAGCACCAAATAAGGCTCCCGGAATTTAGAGAAGAGGACCCTGGCAGTCAGGTCCAGAGTAAGTGTTCTGGGAAGTAGGTGGAATTGCTGGGTCTGGGAATGGAAGTAAGTCATTGCCCCTAGGAGACCTCGATTTTACAGGGCAACCTGGATTGTCTCCATTTGCCCTCTCCAAGCCCCACCCGGTTCCCTGACTGGAACCCAGCAGCTTTTTACTGAAATAAAAGTAGCATATGAATACCACCCTCCCCCAGTATCACAGTACAGACATTTATGGAGCAGAGAGTTAGGACCCCCAATGCTCCCCACTCCCCTCCTTACAGGCCACCCCTCCATCTTTTTGCTAGATGCATTCTCATTTGTCCTACATCCGCACAGGGCAGAACTTACCTCAGGGCTCGGTCTGTGGACTACTTCTTTTTTTCTGTCTACATTCCCACCCTTGCTAATCTCCTCAGGTCCTTTTGAATACCATCTAAACTGGACCACACCTTAGCTTTAGCTCCGACCCTCCCTGAACTCCACATTTGTGTATATGATTTACTTCCTCCCGTTCCCCATTTGGAGATCTGAGAGGCATTTCAAATTTAACAGGTCTTGACTTTTTCTGCCAAACCTGCTCATCCCTATCGTTCTCATCTTAGTGAATGGCATCTCCAGCCTTCCAACTGCCCAGGTTGGAAATGTGAACCATTCTCGATTCCTCTCCCCATATCCCAATCAAACAGCAAACCTTCAAAAACAACCACAAATCTGCCTACTTCTGACTCCTCTACTTCTACTGCCCCTGTCCTACCATCAGGTCTCGTCTAGTGTCTGAGCTCACACCCTCATACCCTACAGTCTAGACCAGGAGTGACCCCACTAAAATGTTAAGTCAGGCCATGTCAATTCCCTGCTCAAAATTCTTCAATGTCTTCCCAACTCACTCACATTATAATCCAAGATCCTTTGGATCACCTATGAGTAAAGTTTGCTGGGGACAGACCCAGTTCACACTGGTTGTCCTCGCAGTGTTCTTAACAGCACCCACTTTTCCTATCAAAAGTGTCCCAGTTTGGACAACAAATGACACAGCCACCTGGCTAAGGATGCCTTACAGATTAAATCCTTGCCCTGGTCTCATCTATCTCTTTACCACCATTCTGCTCCAAATGCTTGTTCCACATGCCAGGTACATTGTACCTCAGGGTCTTTGCACTTCCTCTACCTGAAATACACTCCCTCAGGTATTTACATAGCCTGCTAGCTCTCTTCACTCCAGTCTCTGCTCAAATATCAGGCCTTCCTGATCATCCTACCTACAACAGATGCTGTGTACTCCAAGCCCATTAGTCTTTCTCTCTCACCCTGCATTATCTTTCTTAATAGCATTTACTACCACTTGACATATTATGCCTGCATATGTATAAAATCTATCTTCTTCCCACATGTATTTTGTCCATTATGCCAAGCACAGGGTAGACACTTGTAGAATAAATGCTGTCACTGTTAATAGTATCCATATACTTTGACACAAAGGTTAAAAAGTACGAGCTACGAGCTCTACAGGCAGGTGCAATGGTATCTAGCTATGTAACCTTAATCTCTAAACCTTGGTTTCCTTCTCTAAAATAGTGATGTTAATTAGTAGGATTTACCTTATTGGGGTTATTCTGAAGATCAAAGGAGAATAGCATATCTCCTCAATAAATACTGGAGATAATAAATGCTTAATCAATACTGGAGATAACAATACAAAGAGCAAGTATTTAGCACTATGTGTCTATGTTAAACATTTTACAAATATTATCTCTCTTAATAAAAACCCTTTGAGATAGGTACTATTATTATCTCCCTTTTACAGATGAGGAAATTGAAATTCAGAGAGGTTAAGTAATTTGCCCAAGAACACATAGCTGAAAGTGGCAGAGTCAGGATTTGAACCCAAGGTCTCTGGTTCCAGTGTCTGTTACTATTCACTATTCTGCTTTGATTACAAACTCTATTGCATAGTTCCTTTTGTTTCCTACAAATTCCAAGTGTTCACACAAGTGAACTATAGAAGCATATTTTTTAAAAAGTATCTCATCTCCTTCTACCCCTTCCCACCATAACTAATGTTAACAGTTAAGTAAACTTCCATATCTCTCTACTAGCTCACACACTAATTGAATTTATTAGTTTTTTGTTTTAAAAAATAGGTTCTTATTACATACATATTACTCTGGAACTGCTCTTCTCACTGGTACCATGGACATTTCTCTGAGTCAAAACATAATTCTTTTTTTCTTTTTTTCTTTTTAAACAGCTGCAAAAGTATTCCACAGTGTGGCTATAGCACAATTTAGCAAACTAGTTTCCTCCTGCTAGATATCCAATTGTTACCAAACAATGTTTTAAGCATGTATGGCTGCTCTGATTTCTACAGATCAAGTTCCAAAGTGAGATGGCAAAGTAAAGTGCATTTTTTTTACATTTTTTAACATTTATTTATTTTGGGGGGAGGGGCAGAGAGGGAGAGAGAGAGAGAGAGAGAGAGAGAGAGAGAGAGAGAGAGAATCTGAAGCAGGCTGCAGGCTCTGAGCTGTCAGCACAGAGCCCAAAGTGGGGCTCGAACCCATGAACCGTGAGATCGTGATCTGAGCTGAAGCTGGACACTTAACCGACTGAGCCACCCAGGCGCCCCAGTAATGTTCATTTTTAAAATGTCAGTAATTGAGTATTACTTTCTAAAAAGGTTTGAAAACAATTTCACATGGTCACCAACATTATTTAAAACTTTGTTTCCAAGCAACTTCATTAGCAACACAATTAATCTTTTAAAATTTTTGCCAATCTGATGGGCATGTACATTTTTAAATAATTTTTTTATGTTTATTTAGTTTTGAGAGAGAGAGAGCGTGAGCAGGGGAGGGGCAGAGAGAGAGGAAGGCACAGAATCAGAAGCAGGTTCCAGGCTCTGAGCTGTCAGCACAGAGCCGGACGTGGGGCTGGAACTCATAAACCATGATATCATGACCTGAGCCAAAGTCGGGCCCTTAACCAACTTAGCCTCCCAGGCGCCCCTGTCTTTTTAAAACATAGATGGGCTTATACTACAAATCTTATCCTGTAACTTGCTTTTTTCCCCTCAACAATAATATCATGGACATCTCTTCAATAGTTTTAAAAGTATGCTGTTTACGTCTTATAATTCACCTCTGTGACCTGGAGCACATTTCTTTCCTCCCTGGAACAGTTGATCTTTAAATGAAATGGGGATGACAATGCTGACCTTCCTGAATTGGCAAGAGAAGGTAGAAATTATTTCAAAACAAATACAGAATCACTTCATACCCACCAGGAGAGCTATCATCAAAAAGACAGACAATAACAAGTGGCAAGGATGTGAAAGAAACTGGAACCCACTTACACTGATGGTGAGAATGTAAATAGCGTGACCTCTTTGGAAAGCGGTCTCGCAGTTCCTCAAAATGTTAAACATAGACTTAACCATATTTCTACCCCTTGGTATATGCCTAAGAGAAATGAAAATATCATAGCAGCATTATTCATAATAGTCAAAAAGTGGAAACAACCCAAACATCCATCAGTTGATGAATGGATAAACAAAACGTAGTCTATTCACACTATGGAATCCTATTCAGCAATTTTAAAAACTGAAGTTCCAATACATGGGTGAGCCTCGAAAGCACTGTGCTAAGTAAAAGAAGCCAGACACAAACGGTCACATATTGTGTGATCCTATTTCTAGGAAATGTTCACCCTAGGCAAATCCACAGAGCCGGAAAGTAGATTAGAGATTGCCAATGCTAGGGGTGAGGGAAATAGGGAGTGACTGTTAAATGGGTCCTGGGTTCCTTTTGGGAATGATAAAAGTGTTCTAGATTAGAGGATGAGGTCGGTTGCAAAACCACTGAGTTTTATACTTTAATGAACAAATAACACCCTCAAGGCCTCTACTTCTCCTTCTACCCCAACACCTGGGTCTCTCTAGTCTCCCTTTTTCCCCCCAAGCATCTCCACCCCGTTTAATTATCTTGATCCCTAGAGAGCAGGCAACAGGTTTCTTTTTTTTTTTTCTTATTTTTTTTTTTCAACGTTTTTTTATTTATTTTTGGGACAGAGAGAGACAGAGCATGAACGGGGGAGGGGCAGAGAGAGGAGACACAGAATCGGAAAGAGGCTCCAGGCTCCGAGCTGTCAGCCCAGAGCCTGACGCGGGGCTCGAACTCGAACTCACGGACTGCGAGATGCGAGATCGTGACCTGGCTGAAGTCGGACGCTTAACCGACTGCGCCACCCAGGCGCCCCAACAGGTTTCTTTTCAAAGCTGCCTAGGTAGGGTTTGTAGCTAGCACTGCCCCTCCCTCGCAGACCCAACCCCCTGTTCTTTGTACCCAGATCATTTACTTATTAAACCAATTAGATTAAATGACTCACGTTGCACCCTAGGGCAGGAGGCGGGATAAATGGCTCACAAAAGAGTCTGACTTGCACTTGAAAGGGCCTGCTTATCTCTCTTTACCTGTCCCACCCTCTGCCCACCACCTAGGACCAGGTGGCTTTCCTGACTGCTGGAAGAAACCTGAGGAGGATCAGGGGTGGTTGCTACCCCCGCATCTACTGGACTCTCACCTCCCCCAGCCCCCAGAAAGGCCACACCAAGCTCTCAAAGAGCTGACACAATAGTCCTCTCATTTCCATTGCTTACAAGGCCAGCAGGCAACCAGGTCAGCATCTGGGCGAATGTTTGCAGAGCTCCTGGTTCTTCAGAGACTTGCCAGGAGGGTATCTGGAGCCCTGCCCTTTGCTGCCTGCCCTTTGCTGCCTCGTCTCAGCCTCAAACAGTGGCACCCCACTTTGGGCGCTCCATCCCTGCCCAAACTTGCTTGCGTTGAATGCCTTGGAGATGACATACAGCAAACTCCTGAAGTACCCTGGACCCCTCAGTCATCTTGGGTGAAAAGTCAGGGTAAGGGCCTGAAGTACCCTGGACTCCTCAGTCATCTTGGGTGAAAAAATCCGGGTAAGGGCCTAAGCTATTTCCCCCAAGCTCTAAGATGTGTGAATTTTCAGTCCAACAAACAGATGAACTCTTTAGGTCCCTGAGGGAAACACAGGTATGTTCCAACAAGGTGTCTTATCTTCAGAGAAGACTCGGGGACCTAGCAGGTAAGGGAGGACTGACACATAAGTAGTCATTTTGCAGGTATCCTGCAGCAAGGGATGAAATAGGGCCGAGTATGAGGCTCACCAGGAGTGTGGAGGAAAGGTTTCCTGGTGTCCTTTCCTCCCTGCTCTCACCACCCCACCCCCAGCGCCCCCTCTGCCCTGCACCCTCAGGCAATGGCAGGACACCCCAGCTATCCAGCCCGTCAGGGGATTCTCTAGGCCACAGTTAGAACAATCCAGTTCTGCTCTCACACCTCCTTCCAAAACACCACCTCAGAGGCTTCCCTCCTGACAGCCTGGAATCCAGGCAAGAGGTGTGATTTGAGTCAGATCCTGTCCCGGAGTGGAACCACATCCTCTTGCCACCCCCCACCCAGGCATTTCCGCCTTTGTATATTTATAAGACTCTCTTAAAATAGGTCCCAGCAAACAGGAGCAGAGACCTGATTTGGGTCGATGAAATCAGCATTTGGGAGAGTAAAGACGCCCTCCTGAGAGCAAAGTTGCTATTTTTTCTCCTATCCCATATCCGGGTTTCAATATCATCCAAATCCCCCGAGAAGCCTCCCGGTCCTCCCATCCAGCGTGGCTTCCCGAGTTTCTCCTGCCCTGGAAACCTCCATGTCTCCTGTCCTCCAAGTGCAGATGAGTTTCCTAAAAACACTGTGGCCCCAGGCCTCCTTCTAATGCTCACTTATTATTAGGCAATTACATTTTGCAAAGTACTTGTCAGCTGTCAGCCCTTTTGCTCAGCAAGCCCATCCACCTACTCCTAAATGGGCTCTGAGCTCCATTAAGGAGGGGGCAAGAACGGACAGCCGAAGGTCTGCAGGTGCGGGTGTCCCGGACCACCATCGACCTCAGAACAAGTTGTCCATCATCTCTGAGGTGTTGGAAAGGAGGCAGCGACGGAGAAAGCAGGGCCTTTGAAGTGTGTCTCAAATACCTGCTGGGACCTGGCAGAAATTCTGTGCTGGCTGAGAAAAACCAGCCGAGTGTGTGTGTCTACACCTTTCCCAAGTGGAACGACTCCCTTACGAGGCATTCAGAGCCTGGCACCTCTGCCCAAGCTTGGGTCACACACTCTCCTGTCGGCCTCCCCAGGCTGCATGGGAGGAAAGAACTCTGGCTCCCAGGCTCCTTTCTGAGGAAGAATTTATTCTATTTTGCAGTGTGGGAGGCCCGCTGGGGGGCTTTGAGGAACAAGACAAAGGGGAGTGTCTGTTTCTTCCCTTCCTCTGGTTTAAGTCTCAAGTCAGAGAAGGCCAGTCCTAGGAGTGCATTTGTAAGGCTGGGGCAGGGCAGGACAGCCCTGGAGCTCTCCTGTAAACGAGGGGTCAAAATGGAGGAGGCCAGGGCTGAGGTGGAGAGCACAGGGCCTGGGCAGGGATGAATGTTTAAGTCGGAGGGGTCTTTTCTGTTTTTGTTCTTGTTTTGCTTTTTGAGAGAGACAGAGAGACAGACAGGAAGCAGGAGAGGGGCAAAGAGAGGGAGACAGAGGATCCAAAGTGGGCTCTGTGGGGGCAGCACAGAGCCAGATGTGGAGCTCGAGCACACAAACCGCTAGATCGTGACCTGAGCCGAGGTCTGACGCTTAATTGTGAGTTGGAAGGTTTAAGGCAGATCAGAGGATGATGTTCGCAGGGGCGTCTGCAGAAAACTAAACCTGAGGCAAAATGCTAACATAAAAAAAAGTTGTTTCAAAATATATATTAGCCCTTCTGAGGTGACAGAAACAATCTGTGAAGGATCTGTAAGCTCCGTCTTCATCAGCTAATATTAATGGGATGTCCAGCCTGCACTGCAGGGGGAGAGAAAAGGCAGAAACTGCTAGAAATAGCTAGTGACAGGGAATGCTCTGCCCCACTGTTGGTTCACATTGTTAACCAAATTCTTGTTTTGTGCAGGGCCTCCCAGAACAAGACCCTCGTGGGAAAGTGCTTCAACCAGAAGCATCAGCTCTCACACCTGCAGAGACACGTGTGGACACCTGCAGAGAGGCAGAGGTGGGGGAGGAGGGGTGCCAGCAGGACCACAGGGCAGGTAACATGGTTTGTTGTCGAGCTCTGTCAGTCCATTTACACCTGAGGTCTCTGCCTCTGATAGTGTCAGAACTCAGAGACAGCAGAAGGGTCTGTCTAATTCTCTAGACAGCACCTAGGCTCAGTGACACTGTCAGACAGGTGTTCTCTGCCATGGGCAGTGGACAACGATGCGGGGGAGCCATTCCATGACAGTATTAAAAGGTGGGCAAGGCCTCGCTCACTCACCCTGAAACATGTTCAAAAATATAGTTATGGGGAAAAAAGTTGCTATATAATGTTACAAAAGTGAAGTGATCTAAAAAAAAAAAAAAAAAAAAAAAAGGTTTTTAAAACTGCCACAGCCAAGAGCTTAAGGAGACATGACAAGTGAGTATAATGTGGTGATGTGGATCCTGGAACAGGAAAAGGGCATCTGAAAGGGAATCAGAATAAAGTATGTACATTTGTTAATAATAATGCATCAATAGTAGCTTATTAATTGTAACAAATGTACCATACTAATGTAAGGCATTAATAATAGAGGAAACCGGGTATAAGGTAAATAAGAACTCCCCATACTATTTTTGCAACTTTTTGTGAATATAAAGCTATTCTAAAATAAAAGGTTTATTTAAAAATGTACTTATGCCAACAAATACAGGGGTTTATATGTGTACATGTATCATATAGGCATAGAGGAAACTTAGAGGAAGGTATGTTAAATTTTTTATGGTGGTTACCTCTGGGAAGACACTGTTTATATTACATGCTTTTGGATTTTTAAAAAATGTATTTAAATAGTAGAGATAGGAATGAAAATATAGGAGAATCAAAATTGGAAAATTCTGCCCTACTCCATTGTTCCTGTGACAGGAAGAGCACTGGGCTAGGTGTCAGGAGCCCAGGATGTGGGTCCTCATTCTCCTGCTAGCTTTGTGATCCCAGTGACCCTCTCAGGCCCTCCATTTTCTTACCTCTAAAATGATGATATTCAGGGGCACTCCAAATGTTACCTTCTGTGATTTGATGATAAGCACAAATAAGAGCCTCAAGTTGCTAGCAGAGTCATCATGGTTTCTCCTTTAAATAATAAGCCTCCCCTCATGCATTCAAAACATTTCAGCCCCTAAAAAAATCTGAACCACATAGAATTTTTCAGGGATATATCTGTAGGTACGCTGTAGTTTCAGAAGTTAAAAAAAATGAGAGAGACAAATTGGGTTACAGACTGATTTTTAAGAAGAGTATTGGCTGATGCTTAACTGGCTCGAATCTATGCAAATGAAGAAAGACAAAAAAAGATGGATGGAGTTGCAAATGGCAATGCTCCCACTTGTCACCGATCTGGGGCTCATCATGGGAGAGGGTTGAAAATCCTTGGAGGGTTCCACAGAGCTTTGTTTCCAGCTCCCCATTCACCTCCCCCAACTCCTATCACTCCAGATGCAGGACAATGTGAGAGGCAGACCTATTCAGACCCCTCTCTCTCTGAAGATAGCAATCCTGGATCTGGTGATGTGAAACAAGGGTCTTCAGGACACCATCCCCCATGACAAGGAAGTGTGCCAGGGAGACAATATCTCATCCAGTGGGAACATTCTGAAAACGGGACGAGAAAGCATGAGAAAGGCCGGGAATCACAAAAGCCAAACCTAAGGATGGGGGCAAATTTCTCCCCCAGGCAAATTTCAGCAAGAGCCAACTCTTGGTTTGGGGTTTATCCAAAGCATTTCTCCAATCCAAGAAGGATGGGGGTGCAGGGGGCAGTGTGGATGTGCCCTCCTTTCCCTGACTGGACTCTTAGGAGTCCAGGGTTAGAGGCTACCGTGGGAATCAACAGAGAAGAAAGCTACTGTGAGAGCCATTGGCACTGCTGCCGTCTCTTTGGGTGAAGTCAGCATGGTGGTCACCCGTCCCTCTATTCTTTTACTTGGTATTAATTTATTCTACAAAGACAACAAACCGTGCGTTGTCTCAAAGCACAGCTACCAAATGACTAGTGAACTCACTGATGACAAAGTATAGAATATCTGTTCAAACCTATGACGAAGTCTTCGTAAGACCAGTGGGATGTGCATATATGCAAGTGGCAGAGGAGGTGTGGGGTGGGCAGATGCGTAAAGAAAGAAATAGAAGATTTAGGAATTTATCCTAACTTTAAAGAGTTTATCCTCAAATTAGAGAATATTAGACGATTGAAAAGGAAAAAAAAAACCAATTTTTTACAAAAGCACCAACAAATATAAGTTAACATAGTGCAGACTAGTAAGTAAACGTTATGCATGGAATAATGGAGTGATTAGTGTTGAACTGAGTTAGTTTGAGGCGACTTGAAAGTTGTAAATTTTTACAGGCGTCCTCCCTGAGGTCAATGGGAACTCTGGCATTCAAGGCAGACAGAACTTGGAGTCTGTAAATCAGACCTACACTTTCTTCCTGGTTCTGCCAACTCACCCATGCTGCCACCTCTGGTGAGTGGTGGCCCATTTTCTGCTTTGGTTTCATGTCATAAAATAACAACTATTGCCCTTTCCAGGAGGCTACAAGAATCAATAAAACAAACAAAAACACAAAAAAAAAACCCCGACAGCAACCACCATAAAACCCCAAACTATTACATAGAATTTGTGTGGAGGTCCACGGAGGGAAGAAAGTGCTAAGATCAATTCAAACCAGTTCTGCTTATTCGTTTCCAATATAAAGTAAAAGAGATTTCAAGAGCAAACCAAACTGAATGGTGGTCTGTGTTATGCAGCCTATGCTGCACTCTAGCCTGTGCTCACAGCATACACATGTCAGCAAATACAGTAATTATCTATCGGGGCACCTGGGTGGTGCAGTCGGTTAAGCGTCCAACTCTTAATCTCAGCTCAGGTCATGATCTCACTGTTTGTGGGTTCAAGCCCCACATTGGGCTCTGCACTTATGTTGCAGAGCCTGCTTGGGATTCTATCTCTCCTGCTTGTGCTCACTCTCTCTCTCTCTCTCAAAATAAATAAACTTAAAAATAGTGAACTACCAATGACCTACCACTTGGTACAAAGATGGGGAAAGACCAGCTTGGCAAGATACCAGTTCTGCTGTCTCAACTAGCTTCTCCCTTATCTCAACAGAACACCTGAAAACCCTCCCCTCTCCCACTCAACCATTGCCAATAATTTTACAACTGCGTCTGGGTAAAACTTTTAATTGCCTCCTTCCCATAAAACCTATTGCCTTCCGGCAGCTTTTGAATTTCAAAGATATTAGAGTCCTTTGGCTGTAGGAACAGCCCTCTCTGGAAATCCTTTTCTGTATGTACTCCTGATTTTCCTCAGCTTCCTTCTTTCCCTGGGGTGGTATAAGAGACTCCCCCAATTTCTGACTAAAGAGGCCCAAAGGAGAGAAGGAGGGGGAAGAGGACAGTGCTGTAAGCAGCAAAGACATGCTTTTGTCTTCTTATCTTTAGCCGCTGCGCAACAAGTTAATCTTACTGTACCTTTTCTATATGAAGAACTCTGCAGCTTGGTAGGAGGGCAATAAAATCTCCTTGTCTAAGGGCTGCCTGCTTGGCTTTAGGCTAGTAGCACTTGATAATGCAAGGCAGGCTTAGCTTTGGTCACCTTGGCCAAAATCCTGGGGTACAAAGAAATGGGCCACATTCAACGATCCTTGATTAGTGACCCAGTGATGGGCAGATAGACCCTCCAGGCAAAGTGCCAGAGAAAGGGACAGGACTCAGTGAATGGGCTTCAGAGTCATACAGATCTGCATTTGACTCTCGGCTTTGCCACTTACAGGTATACATCCTCAGACAGATTCTTACCTCAAGAAGCTTTCGTTTGCTCAACTGAAAACTGGAGTTAAGATACAGCAGAATGGAACTGAAAGAAAACTTCAAGTGGAATCATTGAACCAGACACTAGTTTTTTAGATATTTCATTTATTTTTGAGAGAGAGTGAGCACACAAGCAGGGGAGGGGCAGAGAGAGAAGGGGACAGAGAATCTGAAGCTGCTCACGCTGACAATAGGGAGCCGAATGCGGGGTTCAAACTCACGAACTGAACCATGAGATCATGACCTGAGCCAAAGTTGGACACTCAACCGAGTGAGCCATCCAGGTGCCCCCAGAAAGTTTTTGTTTTTTTTTAATTGAGGATCACAACCCATCAGTGGTCCACAAAATCAGTTTACTGGGTCGCAAACAGTATCTTTAAAAAATGAAAAACACAGGGCACCTGGGTGGCTCAGTCAGTTAAGTGTCAGACTCTCAATCTCCAGCTCAGGTCTTGATCTCAGGATTGTGAGTTCAAGCCTTGCATTGGGCTCCATGGCTGGGCGTGAAGCCCACTTTTAAAAAAGTAAATAAATAAAAATAAAATGAAAAATGAAAAATATCACGGTATCACCCATAGTTGGAGAAAGTATTATTAAATTTTTGTTCCAGTTATAACTATAATGTGTAAGTGTGTATGTTTGTACTGGCAATGTTAAGTGTACTTTTTCAGTGGATCATGGTAAAAAAGTTTGAGTTCCTGACATGGAAGGATCAGCAGAGATCCGGGCAAGAGGTAGCCGGTGACCTGTCTGAACCTTATAAATCATCCATTCTTCTCCAACTAACGACCCAGCTCCCATCCCCACACATATTCCCAGAAGGTCTCTTCCTGTGTCTTCTTCCCTTTCCCTCCCCAAACACTAGGCCTTTGGCTCCGCAGCGGTACCCGCAGTTCCACTGGGTGGGGCATGGCTCTTCTCATCCTTTCTCAATAGCTGGCAGTACAGGCTCGACACAGTGGGAGTGTTCAATAGCCAGGGGGTGGGCCCAGCTTCACTCAGGGAGAAGGGCAACTGGGGCCCTTCAGAATCTGACTCAACAGGCACTGTGCTGGTGCTATTTCTGACATCATATTTAATTTCAAAAGAACCATGGGGTTATTCCAGTTTTAAGGGTGAAGAAACTGAGGTCCACCCAACAAGGAAACAGCAGAGATTTGAATGCTAGTCCAATTTTCTTATTATTAACTCATTCATTCCTTCATTTATTCTTTCAACAGACACTTAATGAATGCCTACTGTGTGGTAGGCATTGTGCCCAACAATGAAGACATACCGATGAATAGTCACTGACCTCAAGTAAGAGGTAACAGACATTTAACACGTGAATTTGGTAAATGCTTAAAAAGGGGGATGAAGGGGGGCACCTGGGTGGCTCAGTCAGTTCAGCATCTGATTTCAGCTCAGGTTATGATATCATAGTTATGATTCATGAGTTCGAGCCCCGCATCAGGCTTACTGCTATCAGCACACAGACCTCACTTCTGATCTTCGGTCCCCAACTTGCCCCTCCCCCGTTCGCTCTCTCTCAAAAATAAATAAACATTAAAAAAAAAAAAGGAGGGTGGGAATGCAAGCTGGTGCAGCCACTCTGGAAAACTCAGAGTTGGAGGTTCTTCAAAAAACTAAAAATAGAACTACCCTACGACCTAGCAATTGCACTACTAGGCATTTATCCACGGGATACAGGTGTGCTGTTTCGAAGGGACACATGCACCCCCATGTTTATAGCAGCACTATCCACAATAGCCAAAGTATGGAAAGAGCCCAAATGTCCATCAAGGGATGAATGGATAAAGAAGATGTGGTATATACATACAATGGAGTATTACTTGGCAATCAAAAAGAATGAAATCTTGCCATTTGCAACTACGTGGGTGGAACTGGAAGGTATTATGCTAAGTGAAATTAGTCAGAGAAAGACAAATATCATATGACTTCACTCATATGAGGACTTTAAGAGACAAAACAGATGACCATAAGGGAAGGGAAACAAAAATAATATAAAAACAGGGAGGGGGACAAAACAGAAGAGACTCATAAATATGGAGAACAAACTGAGGGTTACTGGAGGGGTTGTGGGAGGGGGGATGGGCTAAATGGGTAAGGGGCACTAAGGAATCTACTCCTGAAATCATTGTTGCACTATACACTAACTAATTTGGACATAAATTTAAAAAAATAAAAAATTAAATTAAAAAAATAAAGTACAGGAAAAAAGGAGGGCATGAAGAGAGGGGGCTGAATTGGAGACACATTTTATGACAATATGGGGCAGGTGAGAGGACTAGGAGTTTTTATATTTTACTCAAATTCAAGTCTGTAAGGGTTGGATTTTCTTTTTCTCTCTTTTTTAAATGACGAGCATGCATTATTTTTGTAATCTTAAAAAAAGGAAGTAGGTGGTCAACAGTGTCAAGTGCTGTGGAGGTGAGTGGGATGAGGTTGGAGAATTGGGGTCTACCAAGGTTCACAGACCTCAGGTGACTTGCTTTGGTAATCAAGAGCTCACCTGCATGGTAAACACTAAGAAAGGGAAGAGCGGATTTGGTTGTCAGGGGGTGCAGGTGGGGTGGGGGAGGGAGAGGAGTAGAAGCTGACTGTAGCATCTTTCATCTGACAAGCTCCAAGCTCCTTAAAGACATTAAGTCACTGCTCCACACAGCAAGGAGGAGTTAGCAGTGAGCCTGAGGCTCATTTCACGGGTCAGAAATCTGAGACACAGACAGGAAGAATGCTGGTGCAAGAGCCTGCAAAGGATTTGACAGCTGATAGAAGAGAAGTCATAGCTCCCAGGAAACTCAAAGTTTCTTGCCTTTTTTTTTTTTTAATGTTTGTTTATTTTTGAGAGAGAGCACGAGCACACAAGTGGGAGAGGGGGAAAAAGGGGGACAGCTTGAACTCATGAACCTTAAGATCATGACCTGAGCCATGGTCATGATCTTGTTTGACCCACTGAGCCACCCAGGTGCCCTGAGTTTCCTGACTTTGCGGGAGACGGCAGCTGGAGGGAAGAGGACAGTGTTGTGAGTGCAGTCATGGCCCTGTTGGTGGAAGAAGCATGGCTGAAGACATCTGAGATAGAGGGGTGTGGCCACTGAGTCGGTGGTGGTAGGTGTGTAGGTGAGAGAGCAGGTAAGCAAAGGCCAAAACAGGGGGCCCTGTGGTCACATGAGTCACGGCACACACTCCCTACAATTGCCAGGATCTCATGCTGGGAAACATTAGTCAGTGGTTGCAAACCCAAAACATGCTACCTATTGCCTCTGCTGTCACTGCATCTATCTAGGTGTTCCTACCTAGGAACTTGTTTAAACAAAAAAAAAAAAAAAAAAAAAAAAAAAAAATAGTGCCTGTGGATGTCACTCCTCCTGAAATAATGGCAACGATTTTCACTCTCCACATGTGTGCTAAGAATACCACTCACCTCTTCACTGGTGAAGGGTTAGCACCACCAACTTTGGAGACCCAATAGGTCACTCTACTTTGCAAATCCCAGATTTTTTTGAGAGAGAGAGAGAGAGAGATCACAAGTGGAGGAGGAACAAAGAGAGAGGGAGAGAGAAAATCCCAAAGAGGCTCTACACTGTGACAGAGCCCGATATGGGCCTCAAACCCAGGAACTGTGAGATCATGACCTGAGCCGAAATCAAGAGTCCACACTTAACTGACTGAGCCACCCAGGTGCCCCCTGGCTTCCCAGATTTTAACCTCTCTTTCCTCAGGTCTTTCTTGGCCTCTCTTCCTGAGATTTTTTTCCCCTGTCACTTCCTCTTTTTCCTGTCTCTGGTTTCTCCTTCTGATCTCATTGCATCTCTCAGCCTTCTATCCCTATGCTGCTTTCCATGTCCTTATCATTTGGAACTAATACAACACTGGGAGCAGAACCCTCAAGGCGGTGCTATAATATTCTACCTCCAAGGAAGGCCCCCCAAGGGTATAATTATGAGGCACTGAGTGCAGCTGCCAGAAGAAGAGGCACTCAACAATGACAGCTGCTACAAGTCAGAGTGACGAAGACAAGGGGGCAGGAGGGTGCTGGAGGCCCAGTTCAGGGCACAGGAAGCCTGTTAACAGGTGGCTTGACCAAGGTCAGCCAACTGGGTCCATGCCCTAAGGGGATGTGATGGAGAAAACACTCATAAACAAGCTAATCTGCCTAGACCGGATCTCCCCTCCTGGGAAGGAAATCCGATCCTCACCCTGTGTGTCTAGTTAGTCTTAAAGCCCAACAAGATGCCTAGGCTTCTTCTCCCCTTGTTCTTTGCTCTCAGCCTTAGGGGGCACCTAAGGACACCTGGGGGATGGGACAAGGTCTATGACAGAGGCAGCAACAAAGGGTGGGGAAAAGGCCTGCAACCCAACTGGTTAAGGAGCACTAGTCAGTTCACATTGGCTCATCAGTCCATCCTGTACACTGAGCACCTGATGCAGGTAGAGTTCTGTGTGAAGATGGAGAGGCAGGAGAAGACACTGTTCCTCACCTAGATGAGAGAATAAGATAATTCCTGGATTTGGCTGTCAATCAGGATCATCTAAGGATACTTGATAAAAATAATGATTCCTGGGCCCCCCCTCCCCCCCCCCGCCCCCCCCCCCCCTGCTTTGCCACCCATACCTACAGAATTAGAATTTCATGAGGGATCCATATTTAACAACCTCCTGGTGATTCATTAGCATCACCAACTTTGGAGACCCAACTGGTCACTCCACTTTGCAAACCCCAGCCCGTCTCTGACCTCTTCTTCTCCAAGTTGTGTGTAAAGATAAGGTTAGAAAGGATGATGTTTCCTGCTTAGAACATGGAAAACAATAATATTAGTAGCTTGATCTCTGTTAATTTTTACAACAATCCTACCAATAGGGCAGTAGTAGTAGTAGTAGCCCCATTTTAAGGATAAAGAAAGTTTAAGCCAAAAGAGGTTAAGTAATTTGTCAAGGAATACTCAGCTAAGTAAGAAGTGGAGCTAGGATTCAAACTCAGGTTTACCCAGGGGTGAGTTCAAAATACTTGACCAGTGCTACAGCACCAGCACTGACTACTGAGAATAGATGTCACCCCTGGCAACAGAGCACAGTACTGAGGACTTAATAATGGCCAGGCACTGCCTCTTTGGCTGCTAGATTGTATGGAGGTCTGGAGGGTTGCAGTGGGGGTTTGGGGGGGAGGGGCACCCAGAAGATTCAGGGCAGCATGTGTTCACCTCCCAATACAGAATTATTTCAATATTTCAGCACAAGTGGATTGGTGTATACCAGCTGTACAGGCTCCAAATCCCAGGCTTCTTCCACTACACCATTCTGCCCAGTTCAGTTATCCTGTCCCCCTCCACCTACCATTGGAGTTTTAGACATGACAGGAATTAAGCCACAAGTACAACTTAGTCAGAATCTTAGATTTGCCTCCTCCCATGAGTCTCCTCATGGAAACTTGCTCTAAGAACCTTGATTCAGCTTGATAGGTGCAAGATAACATTTTAAAGAGTTACTTCTTATAACCTGTGCATTTGCTAGAGATCAAAGCCATAAGTTAGGAGTTGCAAACTGCTTCGGGTTCACTCCTTCCGGTGCTTTAAATAAATTTGAGTCAACACTTAAAACTTGGGAGATTTCACAAAAACTCCACATTTCTAGTTTCTCTTGAAAAGTAGGGTAACTGCCAAAACAGGGCCCATAACCAAATGGAAATAAAGGGTTGGAGCCAAGAAGTGGCCATCCCTTTTTTCATCCATTTAACAAATGAATTTTTGAGTGCCTGCCACAGGCAAGGCCCTATTCTAGGTATTGAGAGCATAGGTTCTCCATTGCACTATGGTGCATATAATTCACACAAAGTGTGTTTATACTTACATATGGCCTGCTTCATTTACTTAAGCCATCTGCTTATACCTTAAGTTTTTGACCCCTGCCCCTCTGAGCTAAACATACAAAGGTCAAAATGCCAAAGCCAGGAAGGCAACTCTCATGATGTTATCCCTGCACCAGCTCAGGCTTCCTGAAGGGAGACTATCAGTCCCTAGAAGCCTCTCCAGTCCCCTAAAAGAGTCCTGTCCTCAGGTTTTACATTGTTGGGGGCTCTGGGCTCTGACCCAGACTGCTACTAGATTTTGGGTCTTCTCTTCACACCAAAGCTCCACTGCTGTGCCCCTAGTTCACCAACTTGCCATTTATCATTGGATTTTCTAATTCCACTATCCAGGTGACACCATCACTAAGATTCTTTTCAGGGCAGGGCAATGCTCTAGCTTGGCTAGGAAGCTTGCTGTCTAGCTTGCTGAGGAAGCCTCTTTAAGGATGGACTTGAGAATATCCAAGAAGACAAAGTTATAAATGCTGCCTTATCAATATAAATTCCTCTATTTTGCCGTTCTGGGTCTTCTAACCTAGCCCCACATATCTGCTTTCCTCAGCTTGTTATTCCAATCTGAAATTTTTCTTTTTCTGTAGCTACTATCCTCCATACCTGCTTCTCTCACCTACCCCAAGCCTATTATCTTATACATGTAAGAATCCTTGCTTCCTGAGAACTGACTGAAATTAACTACATGGGTATATATAAACATACAAGGAACATATAAAGAACAAAATAAAATCAGGAAGTCAACATTAAATGGGGCCATGGATATAGCTATTCAAATTCAACATGGGTCAGAGAGCATCATTCTGATGCGTGGTAGGAAGCAATGGTTTGAAGCATCCAAAACCAGCATAGATTAGCCTTGTAATGACCTGCAGTCTGAAGTGTCTATTCTTCGGGTGGCAGTTGGACCTGGGTGGAAATTGTGGTGTGAGAGCTGGGGAGTTTAGCATCTCATTCAAAACCACTTCTCAGCTCTAAGAAACATAAAGGCTGGCTTCATGATACCCAATCAGAAGCAGCATCAAATAGGAAGAGGGAAAAACAATCTCTCTTCAGGTCAACTGTAGGGCATTGCTAAGGTATTTATTAATAAGCCCAGGAGAAAGCACAGAGGACTTGGCAAATGGCCAGGGCAGTGGGGGTGAGGAGGGCATAAAGCTAGAAGAGTAGAGACAGGTCTGTTTATTGTTTAGCCACTGCACAGGAAATCTAGGGTGGGCATGGAAGAGGAGGAGTGAGGATGGGAAGAGACTAAGAAACCCAGTGTGCATTGTACCCAGGCAAGGATTGAAGGATCACAGTGGCTGGAAACAAGGTAGGAAGCACTTAGGGTAGCAAATCAAAACACTCTGAAGATGGCTGTGCTACTGAACAAGAGGCACAACAAGAAGATGGCAAGAACAGCTTAGGAACGCTGCGTTTGGGGCTGTTGGTGACAAAAACAAGAAAAATAAAATGCCTACATCCTGACTTGAAGATGAGGTGAGGTTTAAGAATGGAGAGGGGGAGAACAAGCATGACAGGGAAGAAGCTACTACCTGGTTCGTGCAACAAGAGTGAATGAAGGCAGTTCCTCAGAAAGCTAAACATAGATTTATCATCTAATCATCCGGACTAGATGTTTGAAAATGGGTATTCAGACAAATATTTGCACATCAATGTTCATAGCAGCACTACTTGCAATAGCCAAGGTGGAAACAACCCAGATGTCCATCAACAGATGGATGGATAAACAAAATGTGATATATCCCAAACAATGGAATATTATTCATCCATAGAAAGGAATGAAGTACTAATAACATGCTATGATATGGATGAATCTTGAAAACATTATGTTAAGTGAAAGAAGCCAGACACAAAAGTCACATATTATACGAACTCATTTATACAAAATATCCAGAATAAGTAAATCCATAGAAACAGAAAGCAGATTAGAGGTTGTCAGGGGCTGGGGATAAAGGAATGCAGAATGACTGCTTCATGGGTACAGAGTCTCCTTTGGGGATGATGAAAATGTGTTGGAACTAAATAGAAGTGACAGCGGGGGAGGGGGAGGGCGCCTGGGTGGCTCAGTCAGTTGAGCCTCCGACTTCGGCTCAGGTCATGATCTCACAGTTTGTGAGTTCTGGCCCTGCATCGGGCTCGGCTCTGTGCTGACAGCTCGGAGCCTGGAGCCTGCTTCACAGTCTGTGTCTTCCTGTCTCTCGGCCCCTCCCCTGCTCATGCTCTGTCTCCCTCTGTCTCTAAATAATAAATAAACGTAAATAAATAAATAAATAAATAGAAGTGACGGTTGCACAAAACTGTCAATGTAATAAATGTCACTGAGTTGTATACTTTCACCTCAATTTTTAAGTGTTTATTTATTTATTTTTGAGAGTGACAGACAGCCTGACAGGGGCAGAGGCAGAGAGAGGGAGACAGAGAATCCCAAGAAGGCTCTGTGCTGTTAGTGCAGAGCCTGATGCACAGCTCCATCCCATGAATGTGAAATCATGATCTGAGCCAAAACCAAGAGTCAACTGCTTAGCCAACTAAGCCACCCAAACAACCCTCACCTAAATTTTTTAAAAATGAATGAACAAATGAGTGGGTGAATGAATGAATGAATGAAGGCAGCAAGGGAGTTCTAGGGAACAAGGTTTAAAGATATAAAAATAGAAAAGTAGGAACCAGAGATGGGGAAGGGACAGAGATACTACCATTTGTTCTCTGGCTCCACAGCTCTCAATCCTTTTCCTGCCATGATCCTTGACAGGTGACATGGCATGACATATCGATGTGCATATTTGGAGTTCTTCCCAACTCTCAAGAACTTAACAAATTCCAACCTTTTCTCTACCCCTCAAGAGAGGGTATTGGAATACATATGAGAGACAAGGATGTAAAACTGCTTTTACATTTATAGATACACATACAAACACAAAATATATACTATTAGCATTTTACTGATGCTAAATAATAAATGCATACTTTTAAATTTTAAATCATTCATGAACATTGATATTCTTGTAATTCTTAAAAACCAGTGGCCCCTGCTTCCATTATTTCATGGGGATAAAATTCTAAGTAAAGATAAGATAGCTATCCAAGGGCAAGACTTAATTCTGAACCACTCTAGCACAGCCAGGGCCACCATTAGCCTGTTTAGTGCCTTTGTGTCTTTCCCCCAAGCATGCAGCTTCGTAAGTGCAGCTCATGCTAGATTTTGGTCCCCACTCACACCCTGGTAGAGGAATACCTATGCAGCATACAACCTGCACAACTGTACACAATAGCCCTGCGCACAGGCCTGGAAATACAGTAGGTACTCCCAAGTGCTGAAAATAGAAAGCAATCTTGGAGGTAATCACTTCTCATCTATGGCATTTTTCAGGTCTATGTGACTCTTTAGCTTCTTATTTCAGATAATGTATCTGGGGAAGGGTGCATTGATCAACTGAATTAAGGTTTACAATGAAAGTCAAAGTGACTAAGGGGAGAGAGAAAGTCCCAAGAATTCAGGATAGAATGAGGAAACTCAAAGGCCTCCAGATGAGTGACCTATGACCTATGAGGACTCAACTGATGTTGAGCCATCAGTTCCAGGATATACAGACAACCTACCACCCTCAATGATTACTGTTACTTTGTATTATTTTTTAAACTATTATTTTTCTAAACTATTATTTGATGATTCATGTTTAAATCAGATGGAAAATATACCCAAGACTAAGTAAAAAGCAAGTGGGTAAAGGCGGGAACTGCTAAGGAAAGTGGCTGAGATACTGAAATAGCTTTTAAAGTCTTACTAGAAATAATGGTGAACTATTGAATGCTTTCCCTGTTTAAGATCAAACAATATAGTGTTTCAACATTGTACTGAAGGTCTTAGCCATCACAATAAGACAAGAAAAATAAAAGGCACAATGGCTGGAAAGGAAAGAATAAAACTCATTTATTCTTGATTTAAAGATTATGTACCTTGAAAACCCAAAGAAATTGAGAAACTATTTGAATTAATGAGTTACTTAGGAGGATTGCAAGATACAGAATCAATACACAAAATTCAATTGTATTTTTTATATGCTACTAATAAACAACTGAAAATGTATTTAAAATAATATAATTTATAGTAGTATCATAAAGCATTAAATATATTGGAATACATTTAGTGGAAGATATATAAAACCTTGATATTGAAAACTATAAACTACTGCTGAGAGAAATTAAAGAAAATCTACATGAGGCACCTGGGTGGCTCAGTGGGTTGCGCATCTGACTTCAGCTCAGGTCATGGTCTCACGTCTCGTGAGTTTGAGTCCCACATCGGGCTCTGTGCTGACAGCCTAGAGTCTGCTTTGGATTCTGTGTCTCCCTCCCTCTCTGCCCCTCCCAAACTCGTGCTCTGTCTCTCTGTCTCTCTCTCTCAAAACTAAATAAACATGAAAAAAAAAGAAAGAAAGAAAACCTACATAAGTAGAGAAATATTCCATTTTTATGGATTGGAAGACTCAGTTTTACTAAGATATTCATTCTCCCCCAATTTCATTTCATTCAAAATCCCAGCAGACTTTTTCTAGAACTTATAAAATGTAATGGAAAGCTAAAGGTCCATAAATAACCCTGACAATCATAAAGAAAAAGAATAAAGTTTGAAGACTTACACTACAAGATATCATAACTTACAATTAAGCAATAGCGATTAAGACAGTGTGATACTGGTGCCAAATCTGGACTGTTTCAATAGCCCAATAGAGAGTCCAAATACACACACACACACACACACACACACACACACACAAATGATTTTCAATAAGAATTTCAATACAATTACCCACAAACACATGGCCAACTAATCTTTGACAAAGCAGGAAAAAATATTCAGTGGAATACAGTCTCTTCAGTAAGTGGTGCTGGGAAAACTGGACAGCGACATGCAGAAAAATGAACCTGGGCCACTTTCTTACACCATACACAAAAATAAACTAAAAATGGATGAAAGACCTAAATGTAAGACAGGAAGCCATCAAAATCCTCAAGAAGAAAACAGGGAAAAATCTCTTTGATCTTGGCCGCAGCAACATCTTATTCAACACATCTCCAGAGGCAAGGGAAACAAAAGCAGAAATGAACTATTGGGACCTCATCAAAATAAAAAGCTTCTGCACAGCGAAGGAAACAATCAGCAAAACTAAGAGGCAACCAATGGAATGGGAGAAGATATTTGCAAACGACATAGCAGATAAAGGGTTAGTGTCCAAAATCTATAAAGAACTTATCAAACACAACACCCAAAAAACAAATAACCCAGTGAAGAAATGGGAAAAAGACATGAATAGACACTTCTCCAAAGAAGACATCCAGATGGCCAACCGACACATGAAAAAATGCTCAACATCACTCATCATCAGGGAAATACAAATCAAAACCACACTGAGATACCACCTCACACCTGTCAGAATGGCTAACATCAACAACTCAGGCAACAACAGATGTTGGCAAGGATGCGGAGAAAGAGGATCTCTTTTGCATTGTTGGAGGCAATGCAAGATGGTACAGCCACTCTGGAAAACAGTATGGAGGTTCCTCAAAAAATTAAAAATACAGCTACCCTACAACCCAGCAACTGCACTACTAGGTATTTATCCAAGGGATACAGGTGTGCTGTTTCAAAGGCACACATGGACCTCAATGTTGATAGTAGTACTATCAACAATAGCCAAAGTACAGAAAGAGCCCAAATGTCCATTGGTGGATGAATGGATAAAGAAGATGTGGTATACATATATACAATGGAGTATTACTTGGCAATCAAAAAGAATGAAATCTTGCCATTTGCAATTACGTGGATGGAACTACAGGGTATTATGCTAAGCGAAATTAGAGAAAGACAAATATCATATGACTTCACTCATATGAGGACTTTAAGATACAAAACAGATGACCATAAGGGAAGGGAAGCAAAAATAATATAAAAACAGGGAGGGGGACAAAACATAAGAGACTCTTAAATATGGAGAACAAACAGAGGGTTACTGGAGGGGTTGTGGGAGGGGGGGATGGGCTAAATGGGTAAGGGGCACTAAGGAACCTACTCCTGAAATCATTGTTGCACTATATGCTAACTAACTTGGATGTAAATTTAAAAAATAAATTAAAAAGAAAGAATTTCAATACAATTAAATGTAAAAAGGAAAATAGGAAAATCTTTCTAACAGAGTTGGAACATCTCAATATTTGTATGGAAAAAATTAACCTTGATCCATACCTCACACCCCACACAAAATTCAATTCAAAATAGATCACAAACCTAAACACAAAAGGTAAAAAAACTATAATGTTTCTCAAAGAAAATATTTCGGGAAGAGAATATCTTAGTAATCTTGGTATAGGTAATGAATATTAGACAGGCTATAAAAGGCACTAATGATAAAAGCAAAAAAAGTAACTGGAGCACATCAAAACTAAAAACTCACTAAAAGACAAAGAAAATGAAAAGGCTTCAAAGTGGGGAAAATGTATAAAACATATCTGATGAAAGAGTTATATCAGAATATAAAAAGAACTCCTACAAATCAATAAGAAGACAATCCAATAAAAAGACATGAGCTAAAGATTTAATACTTCATGAAAGATACAGTAATGGCCAACAAACAAACAAATGGCAAGGTCCTCAAGCTTATTGGCCATTTAGGAAATGCGAAGTAAAACCATAACGAGATACCACTTCACACCCACTTGAATTACTAACATTTTTTTTTTTTAATTTTCCAATGTTTATTTATTCTTGAGAGACAGAGAGAGACAAAGACGTGAAGGACGTGAAGGACGTGAAGACGAGAGGACAGAGTGAAGGACGGGCAGAGAGAAAGGGAGACACAGAAACTTGAAGCAGGGTCTAGGCTCTGAGCTGTTCCCACGCAGGGCTCGAACTCATGAACCTCTAGATCATGATCTGAGCCGAAGTTGGACACTTAACCCACTGAGCCACCCAGGTGCCCTGAATTACTAAATTTAAAAGACTGATAATGCCGAATGTTGCCAAGGATGTGGACCAACTGGAATGCTTATACCTTGGTAGTGAGAGTATAAAATAACATAAATACTGTAAAAAAAAAAAACAAAAAAAAACAGTTTGGCAGTTTCTTACAAAAATTAAACATATACCTACCCTATGACTCAGCAATTCTACTCATCTATCCAAGGGAAATAAAGGCATATGTCTACTAGCAAATACTAAAAATAAATAAATTAAAAAAATAAAGACTGGATAGGTTATAGTACAAAGTTCTCTGTCATCCACTGCTGGCTAAGATTTAAATTGGCACAACTCCTGAGTACAGTTTATAGTATTTATAAAATTTACCAAGCACATACCCATGTGCTCCAACAATTCCACTTTCCTATGTTTAATAGAGAAACTCTTTCACATATGCAACAGGAGACGTGTTAAAAATATGCTCATAGCAGCATTTTATATAATTTTTAAAAACTGGAAACAATAGAATGGATAAACTGGTAGCTTCATACAAGTATATACCACAGAGCACTGAAAATAAACCATAACTAAAGGCATCAACATAAATGAATCTCAAAAGCACAGTATTTAGTCAAAAAAGAAAGCGTACAATATTCCATTATATTAAATTCAAAATCAGGCACAACCAAGCTGTATATATTTTTTAGGAATGCACATATAAATAGTATAACAATACAGAAAGACAAGGGCATCATTGACACAACTAATGATGCCAAGTATCTGTGGGGTCAAGGGAGGAGATACAATCAAAAAAGTGGCCCACAGACAGCTTCTAAAGTCTAATATTGATGTAGTTCTTAACCTGGTTGGTGAATATTTTGGTAATTATCTTATTGTTCTTTACAGTGTACATAAATATTTTATAAATTCTTTGTATGCATGATAAATTTTAATAAATTAAAACCGACTATTTTTCTGTAAGTAATCTTCACACTCAACGTGGGGATCAAACTCACAACCCTGAGACCAAGAGTCACATGCTCCACCAACTGAGCCAGCCAGCCACCCCTAATACAGGCTACTTTAAAAAGCATATGTCTTCGGCTCAGGTCACGATCTCACGGTCCATGAGTTCGAGCCCCACGTCGGGCTCTGTGCTGACGGTCAGAGCCTGGAGCCTGTTTCAGATTCTGTGTCTCCCTGTTTCTCTGACCCTCCCCTGTTCATGCTCTCTCTCTGTCTCACAAATAAATAAATGCTAAAAAAAAATTTAAAAAAAAAACAACAAAGCATATGTCTACACAAACCTTGTATAAGAAAGTTTACAGCAGTTTTATTCATAATAGCCATACTGGAAAAAAACTCAAATTCCTATCAAGAGAACAATGGATAAACAAATTGTGGTTTAGCCAAAATATGGAGTACTATTCATCAATTAAAAAAAAAAAAGAATAGGGGCTCCTGGGTGGCTCAGTCGGTTGAGCATCCGACTTCAGCTCAGGTCATGATCTCAAGGTCTATGAGTTTGAGCCCCACGTCAGGCTCTGTGCTGTCAGCTCGGGGCCTGGAGCCTGCTTCGGATTCTGTGTCTCCTTCTCTCTCTGCCCCTCCCCTACTTGAGCTCTGTCTCTCTCTGTCTCTCAAAAATAAATAAATGTAAAAAAAAAAAAAAATTTAAAAAAAAGAACTACTGATATAAACAACAACATAGATAAATCTCAAAACCACTTCTAGTGAAAGTCCTAGATGAAAAAGTACATACTGTATGACTCCATTCATATATGAAATTCAAAAACAGGCAAAGCAAACCTATTACAAAATCAGAACAGTGTTGCCTCAGGAAGGAATTGATTAAAAAGGGGCTTTGAGGAATATTCTGAGGTGGCTGATAAAACTCTATGATTTGGGTAATGGTAGCATGGGTATATACACTGAACTGTGCATGCAATTAAGATGCAATTTATATGCACATTGCTGCACTTAAATTATTCCTCAATAAAGAAAAAACATAAAATATATACAGGAATAGTCAAGAGACCAAATACAAACGGGTCTTTTGATGGGTAGGAATTTATTGGAAACACAAGATACAAACACACACACAACATTTGTGGAGGCCTTGTGAAGAAAATGAGGCCGTAAGATATACATAAATCAGATCAGGGTACCATGAATCTTCAAATCATGATGGGACTAAATTCCTTACCACTTAATTTGTCTTCTCTTTTTCAGAAAGAGCTACCATATTTAGAGAATAGAATTTAGATGAGGTTAGTCTAAGAATCTGAGAACTCAGGTATGGTGCAGCCTAGGAGACCTATAAGAGAATAAGTTAAGGAGGCTGAGGATAATGGCTCATTAGGTCTGGTCATGAGGAAGCTTCATTTCCAGTTCATTTACACATTTGTAAAATGAGTACACTCGGCCAGATTATCTTTCAGATTCTTTCTGCTCCAAAATTTTTAACCTACAAGTGGAAACCCTGTCTGCAGATAACAATTATCCAGGAAACTTTTGGAAAATGCCAATGCCCGGGGCGCCTGGGTGGCTCAGTCGGTTAAGCGTCCGACTTCAGCTCAGGTCACGATCTCACGGTCTGTGAGCTTGAGCCCCGCGTCGGGCTCTGGGCTGATGGCTCAGAGCCTGGAGCCTGCTTCCGATTCTGTGTCTCCCTCTCTCTCTGCCCCTCCCCCGTTCATGCTCTGTCTCTCTGTCTCAAAAATAAATAAACGTTAAAAAAAAAAAAAAATGCCAATGCCCACGTCCTGCCCAGACTAAATAAATCAAAGTATCTGGAGGATGAGGAGTGGTAAGCATCAATTTTTTGTTTCTTTTTAAAAAAATTTTTTTGGGGCGCCTGGGTGGCTCAGTCGCTTAAGCATCCAACTTCGGCTCAGGTCATGATCTCGCGGTCCGTGAGTTCGAGCCCCGTGTCAGGCTCTGTGCTGACAGCTCACAGCCTGGAGCCTGTTTCAGATTCTGTGTCTCCCTCTCTCTGACCCTCCCCGTTCATGCTCTGTCTCTCTCTGTCTCAAAAATAAATAAACGTTAAAAAAAATTTTTTTTTTTAATTTTTTTAATGTTTATTTATTTTTGAGAGAGAAAGAAAGAGAGAGACAGAGCGCGAGTGGGGAAGGGGCAGAGAGAGAAGGAGACACAGAATCTGAAGCAGGCTCCAGGCTCTGAGCTGTCAGCACAGAGCTCAACTCAGGGCTTGAACTCACAAACCGCGAGATCGTGACCTGAGCCAAAGTTGGACGCTCAACCAACCGAGCCACCCAGGCGCCCCTTTTGTTGTTTGCTCATAACTCTAGACCCAGGGGCACATGCCCCACAGACCCCTCCCACAGTTTTTTAAATTAATAAACTTACTTTTTAAGAGCAATTTTAGGTTCACAGCAAAACTGAGCAAAAAGTACAGAGTTCCTATATACACCCTGTCCAAAAAACCCACCAACTTCCCAACTATCAACCTTCTGATCAGAACGGTACATTAGTTGCAATCAATGAACTTAACATTGACACATCACTGTCACCCAAAGCCCATAGTTTGTTAGCGTTACTAGTGTCACTCTCGGAGTTATACATTCTATGAGTTTTGACAAACATTTAAGCACATGTATCCACTGTAGTATCATACAGAATAGTATTATTGCTCTAAAACTCTTCTTTGCTCTGCCTGTTCATGCAGCCCCACCCCCAACCCCTGGCAATCACTTTTTTTTTTTTTTACATAGTCTTTTACTGTCTCCATAGTTTTACTGTGTCCATTCTCTTCCTGAGAATGTTGTTATCATACAACATGTGGCCTTTTCAGATTGGCTTCTTTCACTTAGTAATGTGCATTTAAGGTTTTTCCATGTCTTTATAGAGCTTGATGGCTCATTTCTTTTTAGTATATTGTCTCAATGTTCCAGTTTATTGAGCCATTCACCTACGGAAGGACATCTTGATTGCTTCCAAGTGTTGGTAACTATGAATAAAGCTGCTATAAACATCTGTGTGCAGGTTTTTGTGAGGGCATAATTCTTAAACTCTTTTGAGTAAATACCAAGGGGCATGATTGCTGGATCATATGGTAAGAGTATGTCTAGGTTTGAAAGGAACAGCCAAACTGTCTTCCAAAGTGACTATACCATTTTGCATTTCCACCAGCAATGAATGAGTTTCTGCTACTCCATATCCTTGTCAGCACTTGGTGTTCTCCACATTTTGGATTTGGGGTATTCTTACAAGTTTGCAATGATATCTCATCGCTGTTTTAACTTGCAATTCCCTAATAGCATATGATATTGAAAATGTTTTTCAGATGCTTACTTGTCATCTGGATATCTTTAGTGAGTTATCTATTCATGACTTTTGTATATTTTTTAATCAGGCCATTCTTTTTCATGTTGAGTTTAAGAGTTCTTGAATATTCTGGGTAACAATCCAGTATCAGATGTGTCTTTTGGGAATATTTTCTTCCAGTCTGTGGCTTGTCTTCCCATTGTCTTGACATTGATTTTTTCAGAGCAGAAGTTTTTAATTGTAATAGAGTCTGTTTTATCAATTGTTTCTTTCATGGATTGTGTCTTTGGTGTAGTATATAAAAAGATGTTCTTTCCTTTACAATCTGTATACCTTTTATTTCCCTTTCTTGTCTTATTGCATTAGCTAGGACTTAGTAGTGGTGAGACATCCTCGCCTTCTTCCTGAACTTGGCAAAAAAAACCCTTTCAGCTTCTCACCATTAAATAGAATGTTAACTACAGATGGGGCAGTGGGTTAAGCATCAGACTTTGGCTCAGGTCATGATCTCATGGTTCATGGGTTTGAGCTCCACATCAGGCTCTGTGCTGACAGTGCAGAGCACTTGGAATTCTCTCTCTCTCTCTCTCTGTCTCCCTTTCTCTACCCCTCCCTCCTTCCCTCTCTCTCTCTCTCTCTCTCTCTCTCTCTCTCTCTCTCTCTCAAAATAAATAGACTAAAAAAAATGTTAGCTATAAGTGTTTGTAGATGTCCTTTATCAAGGTGAGGAAATTCACCACTATTCCTAGTTTGCTGAGTTTTTATCATGAATAGATGTTGGATTTTATCAAATGCTTTTCCTGTATGTATTGATATAATCATGTGATTTTTCTTCATTAGTCAGTTGACACAGTAGATTAAATTAATTGATTTAAAAAAAAATTTTTAATGTTTATTCATTTTTGAGAGACAGGGAGAGACAGAGCATGAGCAGGGAGGGGCAGAGAGAGAGGGAGACACAGAATCTGAAGCAGGCTCCAGGCTCTGGGCTGTCAGCATAGTGCCCGACATGGGGCTCGAACTCACAAACTGCAAGATCATGACCTGAGCCAAAGTCAGATGCTTAACCAACTGAGTCACCCAGGCGCCCCAATTAATTGATTTTTTAATGTTGAACCAGCCTTGCAGACTTGAAGTAAATCCCAATGGCTGTTATGTAATTATTTTTATTCATTGTTGGATTTGATTTGCTAATATTTTGTTAAGGATTTTTGTACCTATGTTCATGAGACAATGATCTGCAGTTTTCTTGTAAATTTTTTTTTGTCTGGTTTTGGTATTAGGGTAATGCTGGCCTTATAGAATGAATTAGAAGTAGTCTCCTTGCTTCTATCCTCTGAAAGAGACTGTTGAAAATTGGTATGCTTTCGTCCTTAAATATTTAGTAGAATTTGCCAGTAAAGCCATCTGGGTCTGGTGCTTTCTGTTTTGGAAGGTTATTAATTATTGATTCAATTTCTTTAATAGATGTAGACTTATTCAGATTGTTCATTTCTTCTTATATAAATTCTATCGGATTGTATCTCTCAAAGAATTGGTCTATTTCACCTAGATTATCAAATTTGCAGGCAGAATTATGCTGTTCCTTAATATCTTCTTAATGTCTATGAAATCTAGTGATTTCATAGTGATATTCCCTTACATTTCTGACAATAGTAATTTGTGTCTTCTGTTTTTTTTTTCTTAGTCTGACTAGAGGCTTATCAACTTTATTGATCTTTCCAAAGATCAACTAGCTTTTGGTTTACTGCATTTTCTCTACTGATTTCTTATTTTCAATGACATTGATTTCTTCTTTTTTAAAATTTTTTTTAATGTTTATTTATTTTGAGAGAGAGAGAGAGACAGTGTGAGCAGGGAAGGGGCAGAGAGAGAGGGAGACACAGAATCCAAAGCGGCTCCAAGCTCTGAACTGTCAGGACAGAGCCCAATGCTGGGCTTGAACTCATGAACCGTGACATTATGACCTGAGCTGAAGTCGGACACTTAACCAACTGAGCCACCCAGGTGCCCCATTCAATGGCATTGATTTCTAATGAAATTTTTATTATTTCTTTTCTTGCTTACTTTGGACTTAATTTGCTCTTTTTCTAGTATACTAAGGTGGAAGCTTAATGATTTCATATCTCTCTTCTTTTCTAATAAATGCACTCAATTAATGCAATAAATTTCCCTCTAAGGACTGCTTTCACTGCATCCCACAAGTTTTGGTAAGTTGTTTTTTCATTTTCATTTAGTTCAAACATTTTTAAATTTCTCTTGAAATTTCTTTCATTCCTGTGTTATTTACAAGTGTGTTGTTTAACCTCTCACATATTTTGAGATTTTCCCAGCTACCTTTGTTATTAATTTGTAGTTCAATTATATTGTGTTCTGAAAACAGACACTGTATGATTTCTACTCTTTTAAATTAGCCAAAGGGTGCTTTATGGCCGAGAATGTGCTCTATCTTGGTGAATGTTCCATGTGAGCTTGAGAAGAATGTGTAATATGCTGTTGTTGGGTGAAATAATCTATAAATGTCAATTACATCCAGTTGATTAATGGTGCTGTTAAGTTTAACTATGTTCTTACTGATTTTCTGCCTGCTGGATCTATTTCTGATAGAGGGGTATTATAGACTTCAACTATCATAGTGGATTCATCTATTTCTTCTTGCAATTCCATCATTTTTTGCCTCAAATATTTGATGCTCTATTACACATTAAGGATTGTTATATCCTCTTAGTGTATTTTATCAGTGCATAATGCCCCCTCTTTATCCCTGATAACTTTCTTTGCTCTGAAATCCACTCTGTCTGAAATTAACAGAGCTACTCCTCCTTTCTTTTGATTAATGTTAGCATGGTATATTTTCCTCCATTCCTTTACTTTTGTTTTGTTTTGTTTTGTTTTGTTTTTTTGAGAGAGAGTATGTGGGCTAGTGGGTGGGAGGTGGGTCAGAAGGAGAGGGAGAGAGAGAATCTTAAGAAGGCTCCATGCCTAGCACAACCATGAGATCATGACCTGAAGCAAAATCAAGAATTGGATGCTTAACTGACTGAGCTACTCAGGCACCCCTACTTTTAATCTATATGTATCTTTATACTTAAAGTGGGTTTTCTATAGACAACATATAGTTGGGTCTTGTTTTTCAGTCCATCTGATAATCTGTCTTCTAACTGATGTACTTAGACCATTGACATACATAGACCATAAAGCATACATAAGAAATAGATAAGCGTACATAATCAAATACATTGCTGCTATTATTTTGAACTGTTGTTAAATTAATGAATATGAAAAATAAGATAAAAGTAATTTTACCTTCACATACTCATTCTTCAGTGCTCTTCCTTTTTTATATAAATCTGAGTTTCTGACCTATATCATTTTCCTTCTCTCTTGAGAACTTTTTTTTTAAAGATTTTATTTTTAAATAATCTCTACACCCAATGTGGGGCTCAAACCTACAACTCCAAGATCAAGAGTCGCATGCTATACCGACTGAGCCAGCTGGGAGCCCCTGTCTGGAGAACTTTTTAAAAACATTTCTTGCAAGGCAGGTCTACTGGCAATAAATTCTCTCAATTTTTGTTTGTCTGAAAAAGTATGTCTCCTTCACTTTTCGAAGGATGATTTCACAGGGTACAGAATTTTAGGTTGGTAGGTTTTTCCCTTAATAATTTAAATACTTCACTCTTTTCTTGCTTGCATAGTTTCCAAGATGACGAAAAATCCAATATAATTTTTATCTTTGCTCCTCTATAGGTGAAACTTCTTTCCTTTCGCTTCTTTCATGGTGTTTTTGTTTTTTTTTTCTTTATCTTTGCTTTTCTGAAGTTTGAGTATGATTCTCTGAGCTTCCTGCATCCGTAGTTTGATTAATTTGGGGAAATTATCACTCATTATTATTTGAAATATCTCTTCTGTTCCTTTCTCTCATTTGTTATGAAGAACATATGGTGAACATTATGCATATGTTGCACCTTCTATAGTTGTCTCACAGTTCTTGATAATCTGTTCTATTTTTTTTTTTCACTCTTTTTGTTTGTTTGCTTTTCAGTTTTGTAAGTTTCTTTTGTCATCATGTCCACAAGCTCAGAGATTCTTTCTTTGGCCATGTCCAGTCAACTAATTGGCCCATCAAAGGCACTCTTCATTTCTGCTATGGTGTTTTTGAGCTCTATAGTTTCTTTTCCATTTTGTCTTAGAATTTCCATCTCTTTGCCTACATTATCCATCTGTTTTTGCATGTTGTCTACTTTTTCCACTAAAGCCCTCAGCATATTAATTATAGATTTTTTATTTATTTAAAAAAATTTCTTTTCAGGTGCCTGGGTTGCTCAGTCATGATCTCATGGTTTGTGGGTTCAAGCCCCACATCGGGCTCTGTGCTGACAGCCACCCAGGTACCCCAAACATAGATTTTTAAAAGTCCTGATCTGATACTTTTGACATCTCCACATATCTGACTCTGGTTTGATGTTTGTTTAATCTCTTCAAACTGTGTTTTTGCCATTTAGTATGCTTTGTTATTTTTAATTGAAAGGTAGACACAATATACTGGGTTAGGGGGACTGCAGTAAATAGGTCTTTGGGGATGTGACAGTAAGGTGTGGGGGAAGTATTCCACAGTCCTATGATTAGGTCTCAATCTTCTGGCGAGCTTGTCTATCTGGTCTATGACCCTCACTGGTGCTTCTTAATTCCCATTCCCTGCCCTTAGGTAGGACAGTATGACTAGAGCTGGCTGGAGTTGGGTATCTTCCTTCCTCCAGGGAGGTTAGGCCCTGGTAAAATAGTTTCTCCTTAGGGCAGGCCTTGTTAAGAAGAATAGACTGCTCTGGAATTTTTCACAGTGGTTCCCTTCTCTTCCCCTCGGTGAAAGCACAAGGGGATTTTCCTCCAGTATTCACTGTGAGGACTTGGTAGAGCTCCTAGAGGTAAAACACAAATGTGGGAGGGCTCCTTTATAAGTGAGTCCCCTGAAGTTTTTGTTTTGTTTTATTGAGATATAATTGACTTACAATATTGTCGATTTGATATATTTATATGCTGCAATCTGATTACCATAGAGTAAGCTAACACCTCTATTATGTCACATAATTATCGTTTTTTGTGTGTGTGTTGATAACAATTAAGATCTAGTCTCCTTAGCAACTTTGAAGTTTATAATACAGTATTGTTAGCTATAATCACTACATCGTGCATTATGTCTCCCGCTGAAGTTTTTAAGTCTCAGACTTGTTCACATTGAACCTCAATTACAGTTTAGGTTATCCTATGCTGGCACTGGTTCCTATGGAAGTTTCTGCTCCAGTATGTTTGTTTTAAAATTAACCATACTTAAGTATAATTCGTATACAACATAATGTACCCATTTTAAGTGAACAGTCCCATGAGTGTTGACAAATATATACACTGGTATAACCTCCACCATTTTGCCTCAGTTATTATTGTTTTGTTTTGTTATGCTTATTTGAGAGAGGGAGAGAGAAAGAGAGAGAGGGAGGGAGAGTGAGAGAGAGAGAGAGAGAGAGAGAGAGAATCTTAAGTAGGCTGCATGCTCAGCACAGAGTGTGACATGGGGCTCAATCTCACAACCACAAGATCATGACCTGAGCCAAAATCAAGAGCTGGACGCTTCACTGACTGAGCCACCCAGACACCCCTTGCCTCAATTAGTTTATTCCATTATTTCTGTGTCATAGTTTCTTCACATCTTTTGTTCCTAAATGGAATACCTGTAAACACCACTCTACCACAGGGGTCTCAATTTGCTGACTGCTCATGTTGTAGAATCAGGCTCAAAATGGAGATAGAAACTTTATTTAATTAATCAAGTAATTTATCTATCCTTCATATATCTATTGAGCCTGTATCATTTCCCATAGCTGGTTCCTCCCTTTCTCTCAACTTTAGCTGCCCTTGGACTGTAAGGACCTCTTTCCTCTCTCTGTAAGGAAGGTAGTAGCCTCTTCTCCTATCAGGCCAGTCTCTTTATCATGCCCTTGGCACATCCGTGTTTGTTCCCTGTCTTCAAGCTCCCTTATCTCCATCTAAAGGCCCTTTGCACCATTTACATCCTAATTCAAATCCTACCTCCACCACAAAGCCTTCCTCCCCTAGCTAGATTTTATTTCTCTTACTTCTACCAGGCACTTGAGGACATAGTCATGCTCCCAATACCCTCAGAGCTCACCTTGCTTTAGTTGTTTTAAATAATCAAATTCACTTAAATATGGAATCAGTTGACAACTTTCTTTGAAGTGGACATAATGCTAGGTTCTGGGCAATAGAGTGGTAACTAAGACACCCAAAACAGATATGTTTCTTGCCCTTATATAACACACTCTAAACAAGTGTAATAAGCTCCACTCAAGGTAGCAGGGCTTCTGGTTGTTGGGGAAAACACTGTCAAGGGAATTAGTTATTTCTGATATACACATCCATCTCTGCAAGAACACCATAGTTTTTGGAATACCAACTGGGGGGGATCACACTTCCGAGTATCTCCTGCAGTTCACATATACCATATGATCAGATATTTACTGGATGAAACGAAACTCATGAGACAGGTACCATTGGGAAGGTATGGGGTCATCATAGGGGGCAATTTAGCATCCTCCAACACCATGCATTTTTTTTCTCCATTTTCTCCTCTTTCCTTTCCACTTCATTGTCTCCTTCCTTCTCTGTTACTTGTCTCATTTCCAGTCTTTGCTGGCCTAACCCTGGACCAGCCTGGGGCCCAGGGTATTCTGGTCATTGCTTTGCTATGTACTCCCTTATCTTTTCATCATCCTTTATTTCTTAGCTCATCCCATCTGGAGAGAAAGTGGAGACCTAAGGGTTTTTACCTTGGCTACCCATGAGAATCACCTGAAAAGCTGATGCTTAGTTCCCCCTCTTCTCATATCTAGTTGATTGACTTGAGGTGAGGTCTTGGTATGACTAGGTCTTAAAGCTCCCCAGGCGATTCAAATGTGCAGCCAGACTGAGAACCACCAGGACAGATTAAGGATTTCAAAGCCTCCACCTTCTCAGATGAGGGTGATGGCCCCCGGATATAACCATGGAACTTGGCATGTGCCAACAGTGGCACTGCTTGCACTAGGGGTGGGGTAAGGACAGATGCTTCATATCTCTAGCATCTCAGCTCCGGAATGACTGCCACTGACAAAGTTAAGCCAGCACCCTGGGGAAGGCAGGGAGAAGAGAGATTTGTTAATAGATGAATGCTCAGAGCAAGGAGGCAGACTGCCCTGTAAAATTGGAATCATGTTGTCTCGATGGGGCCAAGGGAAGAGGAGAAGAGGCAGTACCTGAAAAGTAGCTGGCATAGCATTAACTCTCAATAAATGTCAGTTTTTATGGTGATATAGTGTTTTTATTCAAACTATTTACACAAGAAGGAGCAGTAAAATTAGTTCCATTTTAAAGATGGGAAATAGCAGTTTAGAGAGATTACATAACTTCCCTGCCTTTCCATCCCCTACCCCACCCCCACAGGCCAGCTTTCTGTGCAAGTCAACTCACTGCATCATAGCATGTAATGGCTAAGATGTGAGTGCTCAAACTTGACTGCAAAGATTATTCACCACAAAATCCGCAACAGGGTAGGGAACCTCTGAATTTCAGTTTCCTTATCTGCAAAAAGAGGGTTAGATTCCATGCTTTCTGGGTTTCCTTCCAGTATAAGTCTACAATTAACCCAGGAGATGTGTCCTGGGACTGGGACTTGGCATTCTATAGCACGGTGCTGAAGAATGTCAGCTTCTCAACTGATGTCCCATGGCCCACTAGTGGGCTTCAGATGGGTAACAGATGTGCTGAGTATCAACCTCTTGGGTTCCTGGGGCAATAGAACTCCAGGGCTGGCTGCATTCAACCACAAATACCTTTATCTCTCTATCCCCATATGGGATACAAATATCTTTTCCTGTCATTTTCTACGTGTGTCAATAGGAAAATGGTTGAGAAGCACTAAACCCAATTACTCATTTGGTGTTGAGTGGGAGGCTGGATTTAGTCCCTAAACCCAGGACAGGTTGGGGATACTCTCTTCTCCTTGTTGCCCCCAGCTGCCCCCTTTCAGAAACCACGGACCCACTGGCTTGGTGCTTTCTCAGTAGTTTCTGGCCTACAAAGCCATCTGGAAAGGGATAAAAGATAGAAATATCTTAATGCAACAGGCCTTGGAGAAAGTGGCAGCCTCAAGGCCCCGCCCTCTGTGCAGAGAAAGCCTTGTCCTAGGCCTTCCCAGCAGCTGAGGCAGAGGCAGGAATGTACCAGGGAGCAGACCTGGAGGGCTGTGCCCACGGCTCCCTGCAAGGAGACTTAGAACTCCCCGCAGGCGGCCCGGCCCAGCTGCCTCTGCCCAGCCACAGCTGCTGGCAGGGAGTCTCCAGGTCTAAAATTAGCCTCCAGCTCTCCACCCAGGCAGTTCCACCACTCACTCTGGCAGACGAGGCCCTGCGGTGAGGTAATGACTGGGAGCCTGTCTGCCCCAGGACAACGAGGGGTTAGGGGAAGGCAGCACAGAGCAAAGTCCCGCTTTCCCATCATGGTCAGCCTCTGGCTAGAATTGGGAAAATGGGGGAAGCAAGGGCATCTGGGTATGTGGGACTTGACTTTTTGCTTTGCTTCTGCTTTTCTTCCATGTCTGGACCTAAGGGGTACACTCTTAACTCAAGGCGCACCAAGGAAAGGAAAGCAAACTTCCTGAAGTTTAAGATATGTTAGGTTTTCAATTTGCCACAACCACCTTGTAAGGTCAGGATCATTATTCCCACTTTATGGAACACAAGGATGCTCATCAAATTAGTTGACCTAAGTCAGTGACCCTGTGAGGAAGAATCTAGAAGTATCAGCCCTCTTCTTTTAGAGGGGAAGTCTGCTTCCTAGAGGGGCACCTCCAGGGAGAGCTGCCTCCCTGAGGCAGAGCCTGAGCCCATGACTCACTGACCCCCATCTGTAGTTCCTCAGCTTCTGATGGTCTGGTCAGGAAACCTGTGGTTGGAACTGCCAAAATAAGCAGCCAACCCTTTGGCCAATTCCTGGGCACAAGTTCCTCCCACCCCTGGGCTGAGGTGGGGAGGCAGGGGGTCGGCAGCTCAGAAGTACACAGGAAGAGGGGGTAGGAGGGCTATGGGAAGGATAGGTCAATAGGGCCTGTGGAATTGGTCCATGGTCAATAGGGCCTGTGGAAATGCCCCCCAGAGTCACTAAGCCTCTCCAATCAAAGGCGTCCCTGAGACCCTAACGATCATTATCCCAGAATGATCATTACCCAGGGCTCATACCTCAACCTGCCCTTCACTGTCCCCATTGATGGAACCTGTCCTTCTCAAGTGAGTGGGGGAGGAGAGAATGCTGGAGGGGAAAAGTGGCAGAGGGCAGCAGTCTCTGGGTTAAGAGCTGGGCCCAGGGCCCAACTCCCAGTCCTGTTTGAATGAGAAGGCAAGGTCCCACAGCTAGTAAGAGACTGGAGCCAGGATTTGAATCCAGGCATCTCTCTGAATCTCTTTTTTCCAATCTTTCTCTAGCCAAATCCTCAGTACTGGTGTAAATACCTCTTTTTGGGAATAATGTTGGAGCTGGAGGGGACCTCAAGCACCAAGTGACCAAGACTTCTCATTTACAAATGAGAAAACCATGGCCCAGAGGGCAGAATTGACTTGTTCAAAGTCACAGAACCAGTTCATATCAGAACCAAGATGGAAATCCAGGTCCCCAGACTCCCAGCCCAGGGCTCTTAGCCCTAACCATATGCCTAAAAGAAAAAGACCTCCAAGTTCTCTTCTGGCCCAAATACTCTATGATTCTATAACCTGGCTTCTACTTTCCCCCTTCTGTTATAACAGATCTCAACTGATCATGCAACTCACCAGTGACTCTCCCTGCTCCTTAGCCAAACATGCTGGTTTCCTCTCAGGTTTCATTCTTCTGGACCTTTTATCTACACCTGACACATTTGCTCACCTTTTTCCTTATCAAGACTCCTTAGAAGAAAGAGCCCCTCCTCCACATTTCCCTAATTGTTCATTTTCTCTCCCTCACTCACTAGTTGTAGGCAGCCAACTGTCCCCTCTCCTTGCACTGCTAATGACCAGATTCCCAGGGCTGCTTTCCCTACCCCAGCTTTGGCAGTGCAAGGAACATCAGCTTGCTGGTCCAGGGGAGGGCTCTTGGGCAAGGTAGAACAGTGACACCGGCAAAGCCATAGCCATGAAACAAAATACCCCCTGCAAGAGGTAAGTTACTCAAAGAGAGATTCTAGACTGCATACTGAGGCCTGCTGAGCTTCTGGGCCATCCCGAAGCCGTGACTTAGAACCAAGAGCCCGCACACCTGAGTGAGCTTCCTTCCTCAGTGGCCTTAGTAGGTTTGTGTGTACTTCTTGCCACCTGTTGCCTTTGTTTCTCCCCATACAAAGTAGGTAGCAGGCTCTACCTTCTGTGTTCTGAGTGAACTCGAGGACTCATCATGCTGGGTGCGTGTCAGTTTGCTACCCCCATCGCTCCATATGCATCCTTAGGCTGTGCCAGAGGACACCTTCCCAGACAGTTTGGAAAAAGAGCAATCTTCCTTCAAGGAGAAGCAAACAACCTCTGATCTAAAATGTGGCTGCGACCAAAGTTTCTCCAAGTTCTCAGGCGAAAAGTTCCTTGTGAAAACAAGGTACTATTGTTCTCCCTTCGCCTTCTGCTCCTTCCCTTACATGACTGGATCACGAAAACCCTGCCAGCTGGGGAAAGTGTTCACTACTCTGGAACTTTCCAAACCTTATTAGAGATATAAAGGGGCAGAAAAATATAGAAAAAAACAACCCTTTCTTGAGGACTTTTTTTTTTTTTGGTTTTAAACGAAACTACTTTGGACTTTTTTTCTCCTGCCTCTGAGGCTTTCCAATTTCTAAATATACCAAGCATAATCATTTTGAGCAAACCAAGTTATGGGCAATATATGTTTATCTCATTAAACTTACAGAAAACGACTTCAGATTTGTAAGGGGAACTACAATTTTTTATAGTTGTTTCCCTAAAAATATTACAATATATTGCCATTTCCCAGAAATTGAACCTCCCTGTTTTTTGTATCAAGTCCCTTAGGCACTTTATGCTCATTTCTATCTCTCAAAGTGGTAAATACCGACTTCTACCTTAATACCTCTTATTTTGACAAGTGTTTTCCCATGACAGACAGGTGGTATTTCCTGAGAAATGTAATTAAAGCTTCACTATTGTAGAATGTTCCTTATGCAAATATTTTTCTAACTTTCAGGCATCAGAGCAAAGATGGAATTCTTAAACAACATGTTAAATCAAGCTTGAATATTAATTTTTCACCTCCTCTCTGTAGGCTTCCAAACATGTTCTGAACCCACTTATTACTACCTCTATAATTTTTCTTCAATTTGTCATCCATTTCATCTTTTACCCCCACATAGAATTGCAGTAGTGGACTTCCATCTGCTAACTAAAACTAGGATTATGAAAACATCAGCCCTCATCAGCTTGTATCTTTCTCCAGAGATGAGAATAAAGGAGATGACATTTTTAAAAAATATGTACTTTGCTAACAAAGGATCTCACGATTTATGTGTTTCAAGACTCTTCTGATTCAAAATCAACTTCATCTATTCCTATTCTCCATCCCTTCTCAACTCCAGGGGGTAAGATAGGAAATCATAACTCCACTTGCTTTTTTTAAATTTATTTTAATGTTTATTTACTTTTGAGAAAGAGCATGTGAGCAACAGAGGGGCAGAGAGAGAGGGGGACAGAGGATTTGAAGTGGGTTCTGCACCAACAGCAAAGAGCTGATGTGGGGCTCAAACTCAGGAACCATGAGATCACGACCTGAGCCAGAGTCAGACACTTAACCGACTGAGCCACCCAGGTGCCTCCACCTGCTTTTTTTTTTTTTTTTTTTTTTTTAAAGAGGCTTTCCACTTCTTTACTAGAATGGGCTGATCTGAGGATGAGAGGGTATGGGGAACAAAGGAACCTGCTGGACTAAGAAATGCTGCATCTTGGCCTGCCCTTTGCAATATGAGAATTCAACACCAACAAGAGCTTCTTTGCAGGCTTCGCTCAGGTATCAATCTTGATGCAGGGTGTCACTGGAGAAATTTCAGAAAGCCCACAAGTCACCCCCAACAGCAGCTGAGTTGGGCACATGCTCCACCCCCAGCCAGGTGACAATAACTTCAGCTCATTCACCGGCAAGAAAAGCTAAAGCAGACTTGAGAATGGGTTATATGCCTGCTTTGGACACTGTCAGATCGCTTGGATAGGTAGGAAAAAAGACCTCATGAAACTCAAACATTACAAAAAGCACTTTCCTTAAACAAAAAGGGAATGAGTAATGGCGTGGTGTGCTGTAAAGAGCACTGCTCGGGCATCAGGGGTTCTGGGCCCAGCACTACTCTCCAGGCAGGTTGCTTAAAACTCTCCAGGCCTTAAATTCTGCATCGGTGAAATAAGGAGGTCGGGCAAACAGGTTACACTTTAAGAGGCAACTCAAATCACTTTATAGTGACTGTCTGCTGAGCTGTGTTGAGAAAGATCTTGAGACCTTCTTTTGGCTCAGTGGAAGAATTACCTGCTCTCTTCAAAATGTCTGCCATTGGCCTGGAATAAGAAATGCAGGGGATGCCTGGGTGGCTCAGTGGGTTGAGTGTCTGACTTCAGCTCAGGTCATGATCTCACACTCCGTGAGTTCAAGCCCCGCGTCAGGCTCTGTGCTGACAGTTCAGATCCCAGAGCCTGCTTCAGATTCTATGTCTCCCTCTCTCTCTGCCCCTCCCCTGCTCATGCTCTGTCTCTCTCTGTCTCAAAGATAAATAAAAACATTAAAAAAAAAAAAAAAGAAAGAAAGAAATGCAGGTATTTTTCATCTCAGAATTTAAAAATCTCCAAGATCCATTCCTGTCCTGGAATCCTCTAGGATATGTGAAAGACAGCTCCTAAAAACCAATCAAATGAGAAACAAAGGGGCTTTAAAACTGAAGAAATGATTTAAAAAAATAGTAATTTAAAAAATGACAATAAAAATGATTTAAAAGTAATAATTTAAAAAATAGTGACAATAAAAAATTATTTTAAATTTATGTATGTATTTAGAGAGAGAGAGAGAGAGAGAGAGCATGAGCTGGGGAGGGGCAGAGAGAGAGGAACACAGAGAATCCCATGTAGGCTCCACACTGTCAGCGCAGAGCCCAACACAGGGCTCAAACCCTTGAACTATGAGATCACGACCTGAGCGGAAATCAAGAGTTGGAAGCTTAACAGAGTAAGCCACCCAGGTGCCACTAGAAACTAACATTTATTAAACATTATGTATCCAGAACTGTTCTAAGTACTTTCTATGCATTATTTCACTAAACTGCCACAACAAAATGAGGTAGAACAATTAATATTCCCATTTTACAGATAAGTAACTAGGGCATATTGAGGCTCAGTAACCTGTTTAATAAAGCACATCTTACTGAGAATTGGAGCTAGGATTCAAATTCCAGTAGACTGACTTCAGAGAGTTGCTCTTCACCACTATGCTATGAGGAAGGAAGAAAAGGAGGAATAAAGACGCTGGCAGATGCATGGAAGACACAACAGCAACCTCAAAAGTTAAGGTAGAAAGGATGGCTGTGTCCATATGGAGGAAACATGGGCACAATGAAGCCTGTGCCAAGTCAATCCAAGTTCACTACCTGCCTCTTCCAAGCACTCCACTAATGCTTGCGAGCAGGATGAAGCAGATGGCCATGACCAGATTCTTTGGAGCCATCATTGGCTTCTCTAACAACCCTAGTGGGAGTACATAAGACTAACCCAGATAAAGTAGAAATAAAAGAAAATGTTTAAAAGAACCAAAGAAAATATCAACTTTGAGTTTCAGACAACTTAAGTGCAAGAGAAGTTCCAAAAATGGTTAAGGTCAACTGGCACAGAAGTAAGAAAGCCTTCAGGGAATAGATGGGTTAAAAGCACAGGTAGAGCTTTGAAAAAGCAAGCATAAGGAATATCATGAGACTGGACAGCAGCATTCAAGAGTCTGGAAGAAGACCAGCTCAAGATGGAGGAAACACCAACTCTGGTTCTCCAAGGACAAGAAGTGACAGTGAAGCTATTGCTCTCTGGACGGTTACTTCCAGAGTTTATACACGCTGTTCTCTATCTCTTACCAGTGGGACTGCTTCCTGACTCTCTCTCCCACCTAACTTCCGTCCCCAGTAACTACAGTAAAGGGATTTAATTGGAAGGACATCCCCAAATCAATCAAACTCTGGGAAGTTACCATGTACCAGGTAGTGGACAAAGCACTCAAGCAGAATTCTTGGCTAGGGACCCATGGATAGGTGTCAGGGGCCTGTGTACGTCCCCAAAATAGCATGCAAAACACACGAGGGGGCAGGCAAATTTCTGGGGAGAGGATCCACACTTTCTTCATCAGATTCTACAAGGTATGCGAGCCACAAAAGGTTAAAAAACTCTGCACTAGGGAGACAACGGGGGAAAATGCCCAGGTCCAGCACTCTAGAAATTCACTATCCCGTGGGGGAAGACAAACACAGACATAAATAACTCTGATGCAAGGCAGACTTTGATAAGTGCACTAATGGAGGTAAAAAAAAAAAAAAAAAGCCATGAGGGAAGGGGAACAGGAGGGGAACAGAGGTTGATTCCAATTGCACTGTGGATAGGACATCCTCTCCCAGATCCTGGTTTTGGGATCCAAGTTTGTCCTGAGGAAAACCAACCACTACTACTTCTCCTCAGGCCCAGACAGAGCCTTTGACTAGCCCCTCTTTCTCAGGTACCCCCAGTGGAAAACTGAGTCTAAGGCTGACTCTATTCCTGCCAGGGAGGTGAAAGAAGGACATTGTTTTCAGGACAATGGGAGGCAGTAGGAAGAAGACGCTCAACCTGAGACTGAGCAATGACTCCCTTCTACATTTTTCCCTCTTTAACCCAGTTCCCATTCTCTAAATTCCTGAGGTACTCACTCATTTTGTGCTCAAGCATGTCCTCTACCCCTAGTTGTCTATTTTAGGTAAGTCATTTCTCAGAGCACTCCCTCATTCTCCAAGCTCGTCTTTTCTCTCACCTCTGTGCCCAGAAATTTTGTGCCATTACCATGTTTCATTTTCTTCCAAGAACTAATCACCATCTGAAATTCTTTTGTTGATTTATGTGTTTATTATCTGTCTTTTTTTCATGAAATGTAAGCTCGATGACAGCAAAGGCTTTGAATTTCTGGTTCCCTTCAATATTCTAATACCTAGAACATTGTCTGGCACATTTGAAGGGTGCAATAAATATCTGTGGAATGAATGTCTCCTGTTCCACTGTATTCTCCTGCAGGACCAGCACAATATCATAGCCCCAGAGAGGAGAATGTACGGAGAAATGAAAGTACTTTTTACTCATGGGAACATCTTTTGAGGTGTTGATTGTGCAGAGCCACCCTTAAAATGATCAAGGCAGTGTAGCCAGAGAACCTCATGTGAAACCTACAACCCAACATTCTGTCACCTTCTACATCAATTTTACCACCAAATTCCATTCACTTCTTTGACAGGTCTCAACTATTCTCTGTCACCCTTCTCAACTAGACACTCACTGCCCATACTTTAGGTCGCTGTGATAACTACCTGAGTGGTCCCTCTATTTCTAAGGCATCCTGCAAACTTCCAACAGTTTAATCTACCTATAATCATAGTTCCTAGGACATAAAAGGTATTCAACAAATGTCTGAAGGATCAAAGTAAAATCAGTGGATGAAAATAATAAAACACTGTGTTCATCACATCAAATCCCTGCTTTAAAAAATCTAGGGGCACTTGGGTGGCTCAGTCAGTTGAGCGTCCGACTTCAGCTCAGGTCATGATCTCGCAGTTTGTGAGTTCAAGCCCTGCGTTGTGCCCTGTGCTGACAGCTCAGAGCCTGGAGCCTGCTTCGGATTCTGTATCTCTCTCTCTCTCTCTGCCCTTCCCCTACTCGTGCTCTGTCTCTCAAAATAAACATTAAAAAAATTAAATTAAAAAAATTTATGTTGCTCCCCATCAAGTCCAAACTCAGCAGCCTGGCACATGAGACTCCAGTCATGTCACAACCGCTGTACCCACCTCATCTCCTTTTACCGTGTGAGCCTCTGTGCTACAGGATTACCTTTGCTTGTACATACAACTCCCAATAATTACAGGCCATTGGGGCTGGAAATGGTCTTAAAAATTCAAGCCAAACGACTCCTCTTTGGGAAATACAGTGAAATACTAAGAAATGGTGGACAAAATATGACAAACTTCTTTTTATTTACATAGTGAAGCATCCCATAAAGTAAGAGAAATCTCCAGCGGCCAAAAAATGAAGAACTGAGGGGTGCCTGGCTGGTCCAGTCAGTAGAGCATCTGACTCTTGATCTTGGGGTCGTGAGTTCAAGCCCCATGTTGGGCATAGAGTTTACTTAAAAAAAAAAAAAAAAAAAAATGAACTGAACATCACAGCAGCAAGCAGATACTAACACTCTGGCAGCTTCTTAGTTTGGGGAAACCAACAACTTTAGATAATAGATTATAAAAAATAAATTTGTTTTGGGGCGCCTGGGTGGCTCAGTCAGTTGAGTGTCTGACTTCGGCTCAGGTCATGATCTCGCAGTCTGTGAGTTCGAGCCCCGCGTCGGGCTCTGTGCTGACAGCTCAGAGCCTGGAGCCTGCTTCTGATTCTGTGTCTCCCTCTCTCTCTGCCCCTCCCCCGTTCATGCTCTGCTCTCTCTCTGTCAAAAATAAATAAACATTAAAAAAATTTTTGTTTTAAGTTATTAAAACTGGAAGAATATAGTATTTAAATAGCATTTTAAAAGGAACTTGAAATAGAACCAAATAAAACTTACAGCTTTGAAAAATATAGTCATTGAATCAACTGAGAAAATGGGGTAATGCCTCCCTCTCGATTTCTCTTCCAAATTTTCTACCCTTCATTGGGCCTGTGCGGTTTCCCCTGCCTTCCCCTGGAAGTTGTTCACCTGAGATCTCCCCATCATCCTCTCCCTTTTTCCAGCCCCTCAACTCAGCCAAAACAAAAAAAGACAACCAAGAATTGAGACGCTCCATTAACACTTTGTCCCTGGTTCATGAGGGAATCCTCAATGTCCTCATTCTTCCTGCCAATCTTTGACTCAGAGGTGGTGGTGAGCGGAGTTAGGAGACCAGCTGTTTGGTGAGGGGAGGGTGTGCATGTGCACATGCCTGCATGCATCCATTTGGACCCAGGGTTGGCAGGCAGGGTGGAAAGGAGTGGATCAGAGGATTTGTAAGAAGATCTCAGCAGAGAGGCCTTTAATCTTTGAGGCAACTGCTTGTGTGGAGACCATGTTGTCAGAAATGACCTTGGAGACCAAGTAGCCAGTAGCACTGGGATAGCTGCCACCTCTTAGTTCAGGCAACTGAGTCATGGAAGGTCAGGGCCAGAATGTCCCTTTGACCCCTTGGTGACACCAGAGAGGTTCCAAACCTACTCCTGAAAGAGGCATCTCCTTCCAAAGATTATGAAACTGAAGCCCTCTAAAGAAAAGGCACTTGGCCAAGGACCCTCGATAAGTCAGTTACAGAGCCAGGATTTAAACTATGATAACTGCCCAATGTTCCTGCCTTCCAGTCCTAGAAATCCTGAGTGCTACTCAGGGGCATGCAGCAGAGTGACAGGCTACCACTGCCAACTGCAGAGCTTGTGTGCCCTGACCATCCCCGACAGATCTCTCATTCTCAGCAAAATCCTTGACTTCTAGCCCACCCCTCCCACCCCCTAATGCAAATCTTTGCCAGGGATGGGGATAGAAAGATGGAGGCAGTGCTGAAGAAAAATAAGGGTGACTAAAAAATATGCATTTGCTGGCAGGTGCTGAACATGGATGGCCTGGGGACTGATGAGGACTGGGCACAGCTGGGACACAGACTGAGATGCTGAAGAAACACTGGCAAAGGGCTAGTTGAGGAATGTATCTATCCATTCCTGCCTGCCCAGCCATTTTCTAATTCCTACCTGACTGTAAACACTCAGGGGAAGTGATGGGACCAAACATTCATTGAGCTCTTAATATGTACAAGGCTTATGTTAAATCCAACTGGGCACCTAATATGTGCTGGGCTCACTAAATTCTTATTTAGTCATAAGAAAATCTCTACAGGGAAGGCATTATTGCCCCCGTTGCCCAGATGAAGCATCTGGGGCTTGAAAAGGACTAAGTACCTTATGCAAAGTCCTGCAACTAGTGAGTAACAGAGCTTGGATTTGAGCCCTGCCTCGTCTTCAAAGTCCATAATTTTTTCCAGGAACTATCAATGCTTTCTACCCCACTCAGTCCCCTACAAGAAAGTAAATGCTCCATAAACATTTTAGGTTTTAAAATGAATCACCACTGCAGCCATTCAACATTGGGGAAAAAAATAAAAATTGAAAAATACAAAAAAATTTGAAAAATACACATCACTCGATTTCTGGTTATTTACATATCAAATCCTTGGTCTGTTTGGAATGTCATTTCTCTGTAACCACCCCACCTTTCTGTCTGTTTTTCCCTTCCTTGGGCCCTCTTCCCCGGTCTTGATACCACAAAGCACAATTCAACCTGCTATGGAGTAGGAGGCATGTATAGCCTCTGCTAAGCACCACAAGAACACAGTTTAAAAGAAGAAACTAGGGGCGCCTGGGTGGCTCAGTTGGTTGAGCATCCGACTTTGGCTCAGGTCATGATCTCACAGTTCGTGTTTGAGCCCCATGTCAGGCTTTGCGCTGACAGCACAGAGCCTGGAGCCTGCTTCAAATTCTGTGTCTCCCTCTCTTTCTGCCCCTCCCCTGCTCACGCATGCACGCACTCTCTCTCAAAAATAAACATAAATGAATGAATGAATGAATGAATGAATGAAACTGGTAGAGGAGGCAGATAACATCTCTTCCCTGAGCCTGTTTTCTCATCTGTTAGTAAAGGGTTCTATCTCTGATGGTTGTGACTTTATGCTTCCATAAGCCACCTGTCTGGGCAGTGGCCACAGGTCTTCATGTGTATGGTCTCACCATTGGCCCAGCAGGGTAGGCATACAAGCTTGAGGTTCCTGGCCTTGTTGACCAGTCCCCTCAGTTGCTTTATCAGTAGTGATAGGGTGCCCCAAGCTTTATTGAATTTTCCTTGTATTTCTGTCACTATTTTTCACTGACACTGGCTAAGGCCCCAACATCTGTCAGTATATTCTAAGCTTTTAACGATACTCATAAAGAGGTGAGAATTTATTTCTGAATGTCGTTCAACTTTTCAGCACCTAAATAAGCTAAAGACAAAAATAAAAAAAGATCAGGAAAATTATTTTTTGGCTTTTTTATCTAGAATTCTTGTTTAAGGTATTCCAGAATCCAGCATCTGGTTATCACAGCTTATTACACTTTATTTTTTTCTTTTCAACAATCTCTAGATCAAAGTAGTGGGATTACAGGTGAGTTTTAATTTCTTCTTCATGTTTTTATATATACCACAGCACTTATATTGATTTCTTTTATGCCTTTGCTTCAGAAAAAGTTAAAGTGGTTTACAAGGATCATAGAATATAAGATGACATAAACTAGAAGTCATTGTGGGGTGAAAAGAAAAAATAAAGGTATAGGCATAAAATTGATACTAAAAGGCAGGTCACAAAGCCTTTTACACTTTTTTCAGGCCAACTAAAAATTGAATTCTAAAGTCTTCTAGTAACCAACACAAAGGAAAATACCTGGTGGTTATACAATTTATATGGACAATAAAAAAGTTGCTCAAAAGAAACATAGCTATTTCTCTCTCTCTTTTTTTAAGATTTTATTTTTTGGGCATCTGGGTGGCTCAGTCAGTTCAGCACCTGACTTCAGCTCAGGTCATGATCTGGCCGCGGTTCTCAAGTTTGAGCCCCACGTGGGGCTCTCTATTTTAGTGGCAGAGCCTGCTTCAGACCCTCTGTCTCTGCTCTCTGCCCCTGCCCTACCAGTGCATGCACGCTCTCTCTCTCAAAGATAAATAAACATTAAAAAAAAAAAAAAAAAAGTTGGGGAGACTGAGTGCTCAGTCAGTTAAGCGTCCGACTTTAGCTCAGGTCATAATCTCTTATTTCGTGAGTTCAAGCCCTGCATCAGCCTCTACACTGACAGTGCAGAGCCTGCTTGGGATACTCTCTCTCTCCCTCTCTCTATATCCCTCCCCCACTGACACCCTTTCTCTCGTTCTCAAAATAAATAAATAAATAAACTTAAAAATGTATATTTTTTAAGTAATTTCTCCACCCAACCTGGGGCTCGAACCCACAACCCCTAGATCAAGGGTCACATACTCCACTGACTGAGCCACCCGGCTACCCCCTAATGGACAGTTTCATAGGGCTAGATCGCATAGCATTTAGGCTCTTGGTCTTCATTGGCCACTCCTTAAGTTATTTGTATCAGTTGTACTGGGGTACCTACAGCACAAGAAAGTAATTTTACAGGAGTTAATGTGTTCTAGATACACAGCTGTCATCTGGCATGATGAACATGCATTATTTTTGTAATCATAAATATTAACTTTAAAATAAAGCACATATTTTTCTACACAAAGCATAAAAATAAGCTAAGTTAATCAGTCTGTCCTTGTGATAGTGACTGACAGGGAATTCAAGGAGTGCTTCTGAAGTACTGGTAATATTCCGTTTCTTCATCAGGGTGCTCGTTACACAGGTATGTTCAGTTTGTGAAAATTCAAGCTGTACACTTATATGTGTACTTTCTTTATATGTGCACTTTCCTGAACATATAAGATACTTCAGTGAAAAGTTACAAACAAAACAAAACAAAACACACACACATACACACACCCACACACACACACAGAGCCAGGGACCACAAGGACAATTTGTATCCTTATTGTCTAAAAAAAAATTGGTTTAAGGGCACCTGGGTGGCTCAGTCTGTTAAGCGTCCAACTCTTGATTTCGGCTCAGGTTGTGATCTCGCTGTTCATGAGATTGAGCCCCAAATCAGGCTCTGTGCTGACAGTGTGGACAAAGCCTGCTTGGGATTCTCTCCGTCCCTCTCTCTCTCTGCTCCTGCCCCACCCGCACGTGCTCACATGCATGCTCTCTCTCTCAAACTTAAAAAAATTTTTTTAAGTTGGCTAGTAAAGAAATTTTTTAAAATTTAGCATAAAAAATAAATTACATACAAAAATATCACAAGGATAAAAATAATATTCATTCTTGCTTGTCTCATGGATACTTCTAACATTGAAAGCAGCACTTGTTAGAACCTAAAAGTCTGCAAAAATTTCAAGAGCTATCCATCATGGTTTGCTCAGAATATATAACATGTTCAGCCCAACGCCCTTTATATACACCATCCAAACTGTTCTCACCTCTTCCAGTAGTATTTTTTTTTATATTGGGTAACATATAAATCTATTAATTGTGGATCACACGATTAAAGGGGTCTGAAAGCTCAGCTATACAGTTGGCCTGGTTTAGACCTCACCATCCTTGGATATAAGTAAAAGTGTTCGTGGAAAATAAAAGGGTAGGTTTTGAGACTGGTGGAACTTGGTACAGAACGAGACTCCAAGAACAGCCTCTAGGCCCCCTTCCAAAGCAAATTCTGCTATGGCGGCTGCTCCGCTCTGCTCCATAAAGCTCAGCACTAGAGGGCAAGACCAGGCTCTGTGGCCTGGAAAATTACTGCAGTGCAAGTACCAGCAGCTCCTAAAACCAGCACAGAAGTGGTTGCTTCAGAAGACCTCATGCTACAAAGCAGTTATAACCATGCAGGGCATCTGAACAACTCCCAGGACAGGGAGTGGTAAGTAGCCTTAGCACCCCTGAGCAGGTGAATGGCACCTCAACTTGGACTGAGGGTCCCTGGCTGGCGTGGGCAGGAGAGGTGGCGAGGTGTTTTGCTGCAATTCGCCTGGTCATGTCAGAAGGAGAATGGAAGAGACCAGGGAAAGGAGAGGCCAAGTCTGGGTAAGGTCTCCTACTGCCACATACGGCGTTCCAGGTACAGACCGCACTGGGTCCAAAGAAAACACACTTATGTAAAAAAGCATCGATGGCTTAATTCTTACCTTTTGCATATGTGTTGAAAGGCTATTGTTGTTTATATGTATTATGGTACAAGGAACAAGAATTCCTAGGTTCTATTCTTGGACTGGTCACTGATAAACAAAGTATCTGCCAGTGGAAAATATCAGGTGCTTGGAAATTCGGAGCTTACCATCCATAACCAGGAGGTATTTATTCAAGTGCCTAGTGTGTGCCCAGAATTGGATAGTGATTTCAAGATGCACACAACAGCCAGGTGGCCAGGATGGCAGCATAAAGAGACACAAGTAGGACGCAGGAACAGGAATCAGAGGTGCCACGGGAATGAAGGGCAGTCCAGCCAGCGCAGCATGAAACACAGTCCCAGGCCACCCGGAGGACAGGAAGCAGTTGTGCTTCCCTTCAACACTTACCTCTGCCTGAGCGTCAACCCTCAGCCACACCATCCCTGCTGTGCCCACACATCGGTCTCATTTGCTTCTCCTTCTCTGTCTGCCTGCATCTCAGGTTACTGTTCAGCCCTGAGTTACCTCTGCTACTAGAGGGTCTGTATCCTTTCCAGGTCAGAATGGCTGTGGTAACCCTGACCCCAGGAGCTGACATCTGTGGGTGTGCCTATTTCAGCCCATTCAAAGTCAATCAGAAATCACAAGGGCCAACCAGAGAGATGTGTTGCAGATTTAAGGCAGCAAAAGCCGATTAATTCCTGGGCTTGAGAATACTTTGGGGTTCAGCAGGTAAACCTGGCACTAAAACGGAGACATACCAGACCCGGCCTTGTGAGATCTAGAAAGAGGCTGGTGCATGCTATCATTCTGCCCTGGCTCTGTGCCCAAATGCAATCTCTTGGCTCCAGCAACAAGTTAGTCCCAGCAGTAGGTCAATTATAGAGCAAAGAACCTAGAAACCATTTTAGTCCAGACCTCTGCCCTCAGGCAGGATTTAGCTAATCCAATCTGAACAAATGGGTATAACTTGTTAAAACCTGCCAGAATGGAGAGTCTTTAACTTCCAATAATAGTCTGTTCCCAGGGCTGCTTTTCAGCTGGTACACACCAGTACAGCTGTACCAGTTACTAAAATTCAGAAATACTTTTTTTTAAATTTTTTTTTAACATTTATTCATTATTGAGAGACAGAGCACAAGCATGGGACGGGCAGAGAGAGGGGGAGACACGGAATCCGAAGTAGGCTCCAGGCTCCGAGCTATCAGCACAGACCCCGACGTGGGGCTCAAACCCACGAGCGGTGAGATTATGACCTGAGCTGACATCGGACACCCAACCGACTGAGCCACCCAGGTGCCCCAAAATTCAGAAATACTTATGAACATGTTGGTATACAGTGAGTGCCCCAAGCCCTCTGAATGTCCCACTACCACCCTAACCTGTCCCCAGGAGAGCTTCATGACTCAGCAGCTAAAGGGTTAATGCCAGCCACAGCAAGGGACCTTCAGTACCCTGTTTGTTCACGCATCATCCATACTAAAGTATCATAACACTGTTTTACCCTTGCCGGTTCCATCCTATAATGCTACCTACCCTATTCTAAAACTTTCAACTGCTTTTTCTTATCTACTGAAAAAATACCAGTCTTTGAGGTTGTTATTCAAAGTCTTTCATAATATAGCACCATCCTATATTCTCCCTCCTACTCTCTGCTTCATCAAACCCAGATGCTCAACATTCCCGAACATTAACTTTTCCTTGGTCTTTGTTTACCCTGCTTTCTGCCTGGAATGGCCTTCTCTTTCCATATCCATTAAAATCTTACCAACTCCTCAAGATCTCCTGCAATGTCACCACTTGCATGAAGTATTAGCTGAAAGCACCACATCCCATTTCCAGAAGTGTCACAGCAACATCTAGATTCTATATTTGTAAAACTTAATGATTGTTTCATATTACGATTATTTTTATATATGCACCTGAACTCTCCCTAGAGACAGCTGTTGAGAGGGCAGAAACCATAATCTAGTCATCATTATATCTAAGCGACCTAGCACAATGCCTTGCTCGAGGTATGTGCTAAATAAATATTTGTTTAAATGAGTGAGTGAACAGCTCTAATTCTTTTGTCCAAGGGACCCATTTTCTATCTGTTAAAGATTTGGGTTGTTTTTCTCTAAAGTTACTCCAATTGTGGTTGTATCTCTTTCTACATATGGAGCCCAAATTGCACATCATCCATATCTTAAACTACTGGGTTATTCCGTGAAGATGAAGCAGGAAGCATGCTCCCCTGTCATTACTTTGCCACCCTGGAGTTTGTGACTGCCATTTCTCCATACACTTCTTCCAGCATCAGATCAATGTACCCGTCACACAGGGACAGGCAAATGAAAGGTTCTTGGTAAAGGAGGCTGGCCTTAACAGATGACAGGAAGGCTGATGGTAGAGTGAGTTGGCAGGGACTGCTAGAGAAAGGAGGCAGGGTGGCTTGTTGGGAAGCAGAGCCAAGATGGGACTCTGGTTGCTGTGGTCAAGGCCACGGATGCAGTCCTGGGAGGGAAGTTTTATTGCCCTGGTTGTTGTTGGTATGCCAGGGTGTAAAGGAGGGAATGCTAGCAAGACTTTCCTTACCTCTATTTTTAAATTCCTCCTCCCCTGCTCTCCCTCCAGGGGAAGAGTTCTGAGCTGGGAGTAAGACCTACAGGACAAGAGGGGACTTTGATGAAAGATGTCTGGGCTTCTTTAAAACAAAGAAGGATGGGAAACAAGGAGCCAGAAACCACAGCCACTGTTTAAATCTCATTCCAAAAGGAAATTCAGGAAAAAGTAGAATACAATGGGACAGCCCAGCATGAAAACACCCTGCACAGCAGATAGGTTTCGGGGTTCTAAGAGGCTGAGAAGAGGAAACAAATGACCCATCAGTACCCAGGCTTGGGCTCTCTTTAAAAATGATAGTTGGGGTGGTACCTGGTTGACTCAGTCAGTTGAATGTCTGACTTCAGCTCAGGTCATGATCTCGTGGTGAGTTGGAGCCCCATATCGGGCTCACTGCTGTCAGACTGTCAGTACAGAGCCCGCTTCGGATCCTTTGTCCCCCTGTCTGTGCCCCTCCCCTGCTTGTGCGCTCCCAAAAATAAATAAATATATATATTTTTAAATGATGGTTAGAGAAATAAAGACATTGCTGAATTGGAAGCTAAGAACATTTTTCTGGGGAAGGGTCAGTTTGGGAAAGGAAACAAAGATTAAGGAAACCCAGTTGGGGGGGGAGGGTGCCTGGCTAGCTCAGTCTGTAGAGCACATGACTCTTGCTTTCAGGGTTGTGAGTTTGAGCCCCACACTGGGTGTAGAGCTTACTTAAAAATAAAATTTAAAGAAAAAAAAAAAAAAAGGAAACTCAGTCAGAGAGTTAAGATTCATCTAGAAGGGAAACCAAACAGACCCAAAGAATTGATAGCCAAGGATGAGAAAGACAACAGGAGTTAGAAATCAGGAGGCAGCATGTGAGATTACGATGATGGCAAACTAGTTCTGGTCTCCAAGGAGAAAGCACACTTAAGGTAAGGAAAAAGTGTATTGGGGGGTGGGAGGGAAGGAAGGGACATCATTAACTTCAGGGTCACAAAGCAACTGCTTTCCTCTGTTTTTAATCTGTGCAGAGGATCCCCCTGGTTACCATATTAACAAAATGGTAGCCACATTGAGAAGGGGTGTCCCAAGGAGAGAAGGGAGATCCTTTCCCAGGGCCTCCCACCTGCACACACTACAACTGGGCATGCCCACTTGGGACTGAGTGGCCACAGTATAGAAGAGTAGGCTCACTCTGTGTTTCAGAGGAAAGAACAAGGCTCAGGGGAGGGAAGAACAAGCTATGGGAAAGCAAATTTTGGCCATCAGAAGAACTCTCCAATTTGGAGCTGTGGGGCTAAGGCTAAGCAGAGCTGTCTTCATGATGTGCTGAGCTCTCTTGCACTGGAAAGGCTCAAGCAGGAAAGATCACACGATCTAAGCATCCAGACTCCAAGGGACCCTGGAGATCATTTAGTCTAACTTTCTCCTACCTGAGAAGCTGTCATTTTCCCCGTGATCCTCCAACTAGCTAGTGGCAGAACCAGGATTGGAACCCCAGTCTCTTAACTCACAGCCAGAATTACTTCAACAGAGAGGTTCTGCGGTAAATATATGTCTCTACCCTGAACCAGCTCAATTACTGACCTCAGTAATTCCCTCTCTTTGGCCACTGGAGGAGGCAAAGCACCACACCCAACTCTTGCAGAGCAGTTGACACAAGGACCTGTCCAAGCACCTTCTCACCGCAATGTCATCACCACACCTTCACAACTTCCTGAAAGCGGGAAGTGAAGGTATGGAAGACAATGTGCTAGAACTCCTCAGGCTTGGGCAGGGAACCACCTCATCTGGGAGTTTCTCCACTCCTTTTTCCTGCCATTACTGTCCTTTTACAGTCCCTGACACTTTCAGAGTTTTACTCTGTTAGCTCCATCAACAGTACATTGAAAATAACTTCGGATGGCCAGGCTGTTGAATTAAAACGAGGAAGAGGTCTTTCCCTCCCATTTCCCTAGGAGGAAACTGAGGCACAGAAAAATTAACTGGCTTTGTCTAAGTTAAAAAGAGGAGTAGGAATCTAACTACTGCCTGGTCCACCGTGTCGTGCATTGTCTCCAAGAGCAGGGTCTGGAGAGTTTAGTAGGTTCTGCAGCGTTCCAAGGAGAGCTTCGCATAACTAGTTGGAGGGACTGCCAGAACGAGGAGAGGGGTCGGCTCAGTAAGGAAGAGGAAGGGCCTGGGAGGGGGGCGGCGTAGGGGAAGGGGGAGGTGAGGGGGGCCTCGGAGGTATGGTTAAAATAAAGAACCCCAGAAAGCGCAGCAGGACTGGAAACGGAGCAAGCCACAGAGAAGGCGCTGAGCAAAGTTTGGGCCGCGCTAACCGGAGCGCGCCGCCTCGGCTGACACCGGCCGAGGGCACCCAGGGCACAAATCCCCAGCCCGCGCGTGGACCGCGCGTTTGTCTCGCTGGGGGGCTGCAAGCCGAGCGCTCTGGATGGAGGTGCCCGGCTTCTCGGCCGGCATCCCCGCGGGGCGGGCGGGAGCCTCTCTCCCCGCCGTCCTCCTAGGGGAGCAGCGAGCAGCCCCAAGGATGTCCCCGGCGGGCAGGCCCGGGCTCGGAACTCGGCGACCGGCCCCCCACGCCCCCCTTCCTTCCCGGAGTAGTCAGCCGGGCGGCGCCGGGCACCTGGACACGAAAATGAGTTGGAAACCAGGTCTGAGCATGAGAGGCGGGTCTCCCCAAAGCGGGGGCCACCGTTCGTGTCTCCCCCCACCTCCCCCCCACCTCCGCGCCCTCCCCGTTCCCCCCGGCGCTACTTACTCCGGTTCAGGGGGTTCCCGCCGACCTGGGCCGACGCCACCAGCTCCAGATAGAGAGTCCAGAGCCCCACGGACACCAGGGCGAGCGCCAGCAGCAGCCGGAAGCGCCTCCGCAGCAGCTTGACCGGGCGCAGGAGCAGCAGGAGAAGCGCGGCCCGGGGGCTCCCCATGGCGCGGCGCCCCGGCGGCCGCCGCCAGCGCTGGCTGCTCCGCACCCAGCCCCCGCCCCCCGGCCGGGCCCAGTGCCCCCGGCGCACGGCGGCCCAGCCGCAGCCCCTGCCCAGCGTCTCAGGGCTGCGCGGAGGCCGTGTCCCCCGGCCGCTCTCCAGCCGGGCGCCGGCTCATGCTCCGCGCGCGAGGAGTCCCTCCGGCTGCGCGGGCGCCTCGCGCCGCCTCTCAGGTCTCTCTCGGCGAGCCGAGCCGGCGCCTCCTCCCCCGAGTGTCCTCCGCGCCCGGCTCTCCTCTCCACTCCTCTCCTCGTCGCAGGCTCGCAGCCGCCCGCCCTCCCTCCCTCCCGCCTCCTCGCCCGCTCGCCGGCTCTCACACTCTGCCCACAGGCAGGCTTCCCCTAGGTGCGCGCCGGCCCGCCTCTCCTCCGCTGCCTCCCGCTCCGGCTCTTTCTCCCAGCTCTGGGCGCGACCGCACTCCCACCTGTCCCGCCCCCGCCCAGGCCCCGCCCCCGGGGCACAGGTGGACTCCGCCCCTGAGAAGCCCCAGGAAGAGGGGAGAGCCCCTCTGGGCGGCGAGAGATGCGGCCAGAGATTGGCGCCACCGCCAACTCCGGACGTTTGGGGTGTAGGAGGGGGCCAGTTCTGATCCGAAACTGGTGTGATCGAGGGCAACTGAGGTACCGCCCAGGCATTTGGTGGTGGTGCGCCCCAAGCCGAAGTGAAGTAGAAACTGGGTAGAAGCGGGGTGGGGGAGTGGGGGAGAGGTCATGCTGGGGAAGAGTTGGGGGTACCGCCTGAGGCTTGACTCCAGGACCTTTCGTGGCCCGTGACGACCCTACTTCCTACTTTAGGTATCAAGAGTAGGCATGATATTAGTTGGAAGGCAATGACCACTGAACTCCGTCAGTTTCTTCCTCCAGGTTGGATCTGAACACCCTTCTGTCCCAGACTCAACCACATCAACAAGAGATGCTGGGGAAGTTGTATGTACCCCAGACTGAACTCCAAATGGTTTCTCCCAGACTGGGATGAAAGAGCTGTTAGGGGAGAGTAGATGGAGCGTTCTAAAGAAGAATTAAAAATAAAACAGAAAGGGACTCAGAATTGAAAAGATCATCAAGATATTCTGTGTTCCAGTTCTCTGCCTTCCGGCAGGTAAACTAATTATTATCTGATTTAAGGGAGATAATTGAGGTCCAGGGGAGCAGAGTTGCCTAAGGACAGTCAACAGGTAATAGTGCAGTTTTCTTTTCCACTCTCCTGGGGGAAATGGTCAGGAGACTTTGAAAGAAATGAAGGATCAGAAGCATTCCCGGATATTTTTTTTAAGTTTGTTTGTTTGTTTGTTTGTTTGTTTATTTATTTTGAGAGAGAGAGAGAGAGAGAGGAGGGGGAGGGAGGTGGGATAGGGTAGAGAGAGACAGGGACTCGGACCATGAGATCATGACCTGAGCTGAATTCAAGAGTCAGATGCTTAACCAATGGAGCCACCCAGGTGCCCCTTTTCCCAGATATTTTTAAATCAGACCGACAACATGCAAATAGTGTTCCAAGACAGAAGTTCACAGAATTGAGTACTGTGTTTCCCCTTCTCACTGCTAACACTTTAGTTGGATGCTCAATAGTCCACTAATCTTTAGGGACTGTTGTACTTTTCCCAATTAGCCCCCAACCCCCAACATACTCTCCACTACCACCAGATAGTCTTTATAAAATTCTTTTACATATTCATACCCTTGGTCAAAAATATTTAATGGCTTCTTAGTGCTTACTGATTAAAATGCAAACTGTAAATCTGTAATTCAAGGCTTTCCAAAACCTTTTCCAACTTTATATGACCAATGAAACATGCTTTAGCTAAAATGAATTCATTCACCACGCTCCAATACATTTTGTTTTTTAGTTGGTCAAGTTTGGCCTTTGCTTCAAGGTCCATTTCAGGCTCTATGAAGTTTTCTTGGACCAGCCCAGTCTTGAACAACCCCATCTTGCTTGGAGCTTTAGTAGAACTGACAGCCTGCCCCACCCACTGATACGTACAGACTCCCCAACCTCACTGTGAGGCTCCAAAAGTGGGAAATTTGCCTTCTCAATATGGACCACAAAGTCCATTTTAGCATTCATTAATGTTTGAGGAGCAAACATCCCTCAGAACTTTCGGTATACTTCGTTTAAAAAAGGTGGATCTGAAGAACAATTCTCTCACAGTAGCCCCAAGAAAATGTCTGCAAAGTTCCAAACCATAGATGTGACATTTCCCATGCTCTTTTCTCTCTCCAAAAGACTGAGAGACAGGAGCAGCCAGTGTGGACAAGCTTGGCTGAGGCAGGTGGGAGGTGATCAGGGTCTCGGTAAATAGAGCCTTTCTCTCTCTGTTTCTCTCTCTCTTTTTCTCTCTTATTGGGAGCAACCAGACTGGCTGTTAGGCTGAGTCACTTTCAGGACTTTGTGATGGAAACAGGTGGCAGCCCTGCCACAATCTTCTCTTCAAGACTAGCCCTCCTGGGAGAACACATACAACCACTTCCATCAACCAAACCCTTGAACTATTATGTGGGAACTGGGAGAGATATAACACAGAGAGCATGCCATTTAGTCTAGGAGAAAAGATATTCCATAGAAAAAGAGATCTAACAACATAAAGGCTGATTTTCTGGTCCAAACAGTGAATTCCAAAGAAATTCAGAAAAGGAAAGAGATCACTTTGCGTACCTCAGTTCTTTGCCCTCCTCTTCCCACTCTATGTTCTTATACCTTAAAGAGATCATTTCTGGGGCATCTGGCTGGCTCAGTTGGAAGAGCATGCAGCTCTTGATCTTGGGGTCATGAGTTCAAGACCCACATTAGGTGTAGAGATTACTTACAAAAAAATGAATAGATCATTTCTTTCTCTACTTATGGTGAGAAGGTGCAGGGGTAGGCAGGGATAAGGAGGGTGGGAAACCTTGTGGCTCTCTCTCCCTCTTCTGTCTCTTTCCTGCTGTGGTTACCTCCCCGGCACAGAGATATCCCTCACCCCCAGAGTCTGCTTTCAGACTGCTTGCTCCAAATCCCTTTTGACTCCTAATATCACAGCAAGGCAGCAGCCAGACTTTGAGACCCAAATTCTTTTTTCAATTGAGCTGGCTGTCATTCTCCCTGAGGTCCAGAGCTAAGTATATAGGTTGAGGTATAATTTTAGTGGCACAATATTGCCGCCAATGTCTGTTCATTGTCATGTCAATTTAACTGGATGCTCACTCGTTCTTCTGATGGTTTTCACTGTCCTTTTGCTCTCTCACTTCAGCCCTGGCACCTGTCTAGAATGCCCCAGGGTCACATTGCAAAACCACACCTGAAAAGGAAAATCATTTCCATCATGCCCACCCTCTGATGGGGTGGGCTCTGGTCTCCGGCTTGGCTAGAATGTCAGCATCAGGTCAAGCCCCAAATTTCTTCTCCCAAATTACAGAAGCTTTGTGAGAGAGGTCAGTCTAAGCTTTCTAAAATAGGCCAGGGTTAGCACAGGGACCAGAAAATTCTGGTTTGTAGAGAATTCAAAAGGGAATTGTGTGCAGTGACGAGTAGGTGTGGTGGCAGAACTCTTGTGTCTGAAGCAATTCTTATTCTAGTCATAGGGATGTAGCATATACTGAGTGAATCCCATGATCCTGGGGCCACCCTTTCCATTTCCTCAAACCTGACACCTACAGGATAATGTGAGCTAACTTGAGCTTAGAGAAAAATTTCATGTCTTTATCATATGTGTTTTATTTCTCACAACCACATTAGAGTAGTAGGAAAAGTATTTTCCTCTATTTATGAACTGCACAAGCCTCAGTTTCTTCAAGGTGATCTGCACAAAGTTCACATAAACAGTAAGTGATGGAATCAGAACTAGAACCAGATTGTTAGCCTCTGGTTCTCTCTCCCTTGTATCCAGAGCACTCCTTCTCTGGCCTGACCTTCCATACTTCCTTCTGCCCATACAGACCCTCACTCTTGTTTTTCACTTCCGGAGCTTCTCTGCTATTCAAAAGTATTTCATGGAGATATCTTGGTAGTGGAAATTCTTTTCTTTTTTTAAATGTTTATTTATTTTTGAGACAGAGAGAGACAGAGCATGAACAGGGGAGGGTCAGAGAGAGGGAGACACAGAATTGGAAGCAGGCTCCAGGCTCTGAGCCATCAGCCCAGAGCCCGACGTGGGGCTCGAACCCACGGACCATGAGATCGTGACCTGAGCCGAAGTCGGACGCTTAACCGACTGAGCCACCCAGGCGCCCCTTGGTAGTGGAAATTCTGATGATAAATCAGTGAGGGTTTCTGGACCATCACTAAGTCAATGTCTTAGGCTGTGAAGTGGGGAGGAATGAGTTCCTTCACTTTGAGAGAATTCCTAAGAGAGGACAGTGCTGAAGCTATCTCCCAGTGCCATGGCCCTCTCGGCAAGCATTTATTTATCTCTTTCAACTCACGTAAAACATCTGTGTTTATAGGTTTCACTAGTTCCATTTTACAGATAAGGAAATGGGCTCAGAGATGTTTAATATCTGGTTCAAGGTGATGTAGTGACCTGTGTCTTAAATGGAACTCAAACTCAGGCTTACTAACTTCAGAGCCAATGCCTTTTTTTTTTTTTCCCCTTTGCACATATTTCCCTGGAAGTTCCCCTGGAGCAATATATTCACCCTGGAAACTCTGAGCTCACTCTCAGCACATCCATAACTCACCGAGCCACATGATAATTCTTCTCATTCTCCCCCTTCCCAACCCTCACCAATGCTTCCTGCTCTTCTCTTTACAGAAGAAGTCACTTTTTCCTCTCTCTTCCTTCCATGAGTCCCATCTTTTACAAGACTTTCTGCAGTTTGCTCCTTTGGAGACTAGTCCCGGGAGAAAGTGGAAACCCTCACTGAATGCTTCTTATTGGATATTCCTCTGGATTTCCAGTGCAGTTGGGGCCTTCTCTCTGGATGATAGAAAGAATTGTATGAACTAAGCCCCAAGCCTTAGTTTCTCTACATTTGTGGTCCTAAATAATTTTGCATACTGGATTGGGAAACAGATGAACATTTATACCATCTTTATAGAAGAATATGTACAAGATCGCATCATAGAGAGTCAAATGAACCAGATGAAGAGAGTCAAAGAAAAGATGAACAGAGGGCAGAGATGTTATGCTGAAGTACCAGAACAAAGCTCCTTGGCTTTCAGGAAAGATCCCGGGCGATTCACATACTGAGAGCTATGACTTCATCTCCCTCCCAAGCAAATGAGTTCTTCATTCTATCTGTCGCAAATGCAAGGCATGACCCAGACCAGAACTATATGCTTCAAAGCTTAAATTTGGCATCTATTGCTAGGTTTTGCTTCCCCTTCCAGTGTGCAGTGTAAATGCCTCCAAATTACTACCACTTGTCTTCCTTCCTTCTTCCCCCAGGGAAAAGAATTCTCTAGCAAGTCAACGGACAATTACCCAAGTCAAAAAATTAACTTTGACTTGTTCACGCTTTTCCACAGAGTAGTAGCAATATTCCCCTCCACTCAGATTTGCTTTGTTGGCTGGGAGACCCACAAGGAGAAAGGGTGAACAGTGCTCTTCATTGCTCATTAGTTGGTGCTGAAACAGAGGCTAAATGAGCCTTCCCTGAAGCTCCACCTCCAGTCTCTTTGACAACTAATTCCCACTAGAATGACAGTCTCTCCTGTCTGCATCCTGCAATCTGCTACTACAGATAATGGTCAGGAACTTTGTAGCTGAAGTTAAGGCATAGTGACCCCCAGTTCTGGGTAGCTTCTGCCTCATTCCCACGTCCTGGGAATGTTTGATGTCTAAGAGCTCTGTGGCTCGCCATGGTGCTTGGTGCTTTAGTACCTCTCAGTGAACTCTTGGTGCTTTCTTCTCTTCTCCCAAGACACAACCCACACAGTTGGTCCCCACAAGCATGAACACACACAGGTGTACACACGCTCCCCTTTGGGGGGCTGTACAGATGGTAGACTCAGAGGCAGCTTTCTGGCATGACTTAGCTCTCTGGCACCACCTTCTGCAGCATGGAGGGTGTTCTCAGCATTTTCAGAACACGCTGTAGGTCTCTAAGCCTCTGGGAGAGACTGGATTTCCTACCTCTATTCTTTCATCCTGAAGAAACTCTTCCATATACAGCTATCACTCCAGACTTCCCAGCTTCTCAAATCCCTAACAGGGCTTGTCAGTGACCACATCTGTTCTACGACTCTACAACCTGTACTCCTCCTATAGCATCCCGCCCAGAAGTCATTCAATAAACACTCTGTAACAACGGAAAATGTTCTTACTCCCCTGCCTCCTCTTCAGCCCACTCATTTAAGGATGTCTTCCTCTATTAAAGCAAAAGCAAGAACACAGATGTTCCTTCCCGTGCCTCAAACACAAGTGAATCCACTCACCTGCTGGGAATGCTGCAGGCAACCCAGGCAAGTGCTTGGCACGGTTGGATGAACCTCCCTTATGGCTTTGCTAGGGAAGAACAATGATCCTAATGGCCAGTACATGTGCAGAGTGCTACAAAACAGCTCCAGTGCTCAAACCCCAGACAGACTTTCTGAAAAACTTCTTTGTCTAAGTTCATAGGTCCAGGCTATAAACTCTGGTGAGAGAACCCCAGCCATGCCACTTAACACTCAATCACTGTGGCATCTCAGCAGCATGTCTCCGTTTCCAGACGGCGATGCTGGGCACTGATGAGAGTCAGAACTGTTGGTTTCGGGTTTCTCAGCCATGTTATCTAAGGACCGGCTGCTTGGGATTTGATCAGGGCTGGTTTGGGAGAGAGGCAGACGCCGTCTTTTCCCCAGAACAGACTACCCTTTGAGCTCTGCCGCCACCCGGGCTGGGGATGGAAGAAAGAAAACAAAAATCCTCACTGTATGTGGTTCTCCGGAATTTAACTTGGCTCTGGAGAGGGAAAATTAAAGAGCAACACTGCTCATCCACTCTCAACGCCCTCTGCAGGCAGCAAAGCCCATTAGCACTGAGGCTTGTCAGGACAGGGAAGGCATTGGGGTGAGGACAAGGTCAATTTCTCTCCCATCTCCTCCCTAGGCCAACACTAAGGTGTTGAGTAGGGAAGTCTGATTTAAAGTCCCTTTACAAGAACCAGCCCTTTCACAAAGATGGCACTGAAGACAGAGAAGGAAGCCCCTGACCCTCCCAAAGCTGAAGCCAAAGCAAAGGCTTTGAAGGCCAAGAAAGCAGTGCTAAAAGGGTCCACGGTCACAGGAAAAAAAAGATCCGCATGCCACCTACCTTTTGATGGCTCAAGACACTGTGTCTTCAAAGGCAGCCCAAATAGCCAGGAAAGAGCGCCCCCAGGGGAAACAACCTTGACCATTATGCCATCATCAAGTTCTCGCTGACCACTGAGTCAGCCGTGAAGAAAATAGAAGACAACCACACACTTGTCTTCATTGTGGATGTCAAGGCCAACAAGCACCAGATCCAACAGGCTGTGAGGAACCTCTATGACATTGACGTGGCCAAGGTCAACACCCTGGTCAGGCCCAATGGAGGGAAGAAGACATATGTTCCACTGGCTCCTGACTATGACGCTTTGGATGTTGCCAACAAAATTGGGATCATCTAAACTGAGTCCAGCTGGCTAAATCTAAATATAAATTTTTTCACCATAAAAAAAAAAAAATAATGAAGTCAGTTTCCAAGAATCAATTGAGACAGAACGTTCTCATCAGGCTAAGCTATGAAGAAAGGAAAGAAACCCAGTCTAGTGATTTGGGACAAGGACAGCGCCACTAGTCATGTGATGAGATTTTTTTGTTTTGTTTTCCTGGCCCTTCATATATTCACTGCATACGTGGTGTGGGTGTGGTGTAGTGTAGGGTGGTCAGGGTGGGTGTTGGGTGTAAGAAATCACTTTGGGAGAAAGTGAAATGCTGAGTTCTTCCTAAGTATTTATATTCCCTAGAGCTTCAAAAAAATTCTTCTGCCTTAACAAAGATTCTGCTCTTCAACCTGACATCTTATCCTAAAAAGAGGCCTGTCAATGCAAGTCACTGAGAGATACACATGGAAAACCCCTGCATTCCATTATCCCAGCTCATTTTAGGGGACATTTCATGTTCTGTTTTCCTTTAAGTCATTAGCAAGTGAACTTGGGGACTTTAAATCAGTCTCTGATTTATTTCTCTCATCTGGATTCAGTCACCCTTTGCTGTGCTTTCCCATCCCAGTGCTACCTTTGCTTACTAGGTGGATACTTTGCTTTCAGGTAGGTTTTCCCTTAAATTCCATGCTGTTCCTGGCTGTCAGCAGAGCATACAACTTTTGATCTCAAGGTTGTGCGTTCGGTCCCCATGTTGGGTATATAAAAAATAAATTAATTAATTAAAAATAATAAAAGTTTTTTTTTTTTTTTATTTCATACTATTCTCAAGGGAGATTACTCCTGCTTTTCGATACCTCTAGGCAAAGAAATCCCCTAACATTCTCACCATTAGTTGCTGGAATCATGGAAAAGCAGATCACCTAGGGAGGATCCTGTGGGTGAGAGAGTCCTGGGAATATTGACATTGACATGATAAGCAGAAGGGAGTCAGACAAGGAGTGAGCAAACCCAGCCGACAGAGGAGTCAGAGAGGACAGAGAGATCTATGAAGCAAGAACGTGTGAGGATGGGGTGGCACCCTCAAATGCGAGTGCTCAGGAGGTGAAGCTGGAGGCCAGGCATGACACAAGATGGGGCAGGATGAATTCAAGGTTACGGTCAGACTGAGTAGAGGTGAAATACAGAATCCTGAAGACATTATAGAGGATTTGAACAAAGAACATATAAAGAAGAGTTTAATAAGGTCATTTTTGGGGGGAAGGAATTCATTGCTTTGATATAAAGCAAGAAAGAAAGCATAGCTTTTGGCACATAGAGAGCATAGCTCTTCTGTAGAAGCTTATCAGGTGGTGCCCTGGCCTAGGAAGTGATACAAGAGTGTAGGGCAGAGTGGAGAATCACTCTAGTTAAGTAAAAGAATCCCAGACAGACCAGTCCAATCTTGACCAATTATCGAGCTTGTGGCCAAATGAAATCTTACAGAAATATGCATGACAATACATCAGACTCATTCAGATTTTGGATCCCTCCATTTAATATTTCATTATCCCTTTCTAAATGTCAAGACAGAGAACAGTCAACAAAGTAGTATCAAGATTGTACTAATTTAAAATTAGCACCGATATGGTTAAATACGAAGATGTTTAGTGGATTGGACAATCGTGAGCCAAAAGAGGAAAGAAAATGCCACAAAACCAACAGGAGGTCCATCAGAAACACCGTGGTCCAATTTGGAGTTTGTTGGGATGCAAAAAACAGCAGACTAGCCATGTCAAAATGGAATGGCTGGGAGAAACTGGACAAATAACATCTTACTCTGTATGATTTCTTCCAACCACATGTGAACCCACAATTATCTAAGAAGATAGAGATGGAGGTAAATGAATTAACTTTTCAAGCATATGATTTTATAATAAATATTTAACTAAAACAAATATATATTTACCACACCAATTTGAATTGACTCTCTTACAGTAACCTAAATTCCAATATTTAATTGGGTCTATTTCTCAACTTTGTATTCTATGGCACTTGTTGGTCTGTTAATGTGTCAATACAACACAATTTAAAAAAAAAAAAAAAAAGCATGGCTGGCTCAGTTTTCAGAAAGAAGCCACGCAGCCCAAAAAGCAAAGAAGAGATGCCAAGATCTGCAAACAAAAGCAATAATAGCTTCTATTTGACAGCCAAGCTCCCAGAAAGCTCCTATGGCAAGGGCAGTAGGTTTCTTAGTAACAATCTCACTCCACATACTTATGTACCACTTAAGATGTGAATATTATCATCTGGTAGTTCAGAAAAAAATTACATCGTTTCCAAAAAGAGAGCTATCCCATCCACAATAATATGGGTATACTATGATGCTACCTTAGTCACCAAGTAATCAAGTACGTAACTGTTCCACAAGTTCAGCTTGTGTTCACACTTCTTTTTGTAGGACTGACTTGAAATTAAGCTACCAATCAGTCCAGGAGTAGAATACTTCACAGCTTACACCCATTAACAGATTTACAAACAAACAACAAAACCCAAAAAAAACCTTTTGGAGGAACTTAGCTGGCTCAGTTGGTAGAACATGTAACTCTTTATCTCAGGGTCCTGAGTTCAAGTCCCACCTTGGGCCTAGAGCTTACTTTAAAAACAAACACCACCTTTTGAAACATTTTCTTTGCAGTGCCTCCCTTTGGCCCTTTCTCCTGTCTGCCTATTCTAGATCCATTTGGTTCTCTGCCTTTACCTACTTGGTAAGTTAGGACACATGACGCAGACAGTGATTTGCTGGAATCTTAGACTTTTTTTTCATTGGCAGCCAATTCAACTCACCAAATCCTTCATCAAAACCTACTCCTAATGGTTCTATCCCTTGCCCCTCACCAGTGCCCTCTCCTCTTTCCAAACATTCACTCTTCTCAAGCTCCGCACCACAGCAGTGCCCCATCTCACTCTCAGTGGAAGGACTTGATTTTATTCCCTCTGTGAAAAATGAGGCAATCGGCCCTTAGGATTATCTACTCCTCTGCTCTTGCTGCCTCCATCGAACTGGCTGTCATTCTCCTCCTCCTATTTCACAAACATCTCTTCGTTTATATGTGATAGAACCAAAGGTAGTGGCACTAAAACTTTATCCATTTTTCCATCTACATCCTCTACAAAGCAAATTGTTCTGCATCTGGACCAAAATAATTGCATATGTACCTGGACAGCCTCTGGACAGTCAGTTGATCTTAGCTTAGTATAGCCTCATTCTGATTCATCCAGGACAAAGGAAAGAACTCAGGTTTCCATATTTGTATTAAGAAAATGGTGATTGAACTGCCAGTAGGAGATGCTACTTTCTTCTTTAATATCTATGATAACAGATCAGGTTTTTTTCAACTAACAAGTTCAGCCAGAAATTCCCAGAGGGATTAGTCTTGGACTTTAGAGGGACTTACATATGTGGATGGTTCTTCTTTTTGTTCTAACACTTAAAGAACTACTTTTTCATTACAGTTGCTATTTTGGCACTAGGCAAAACAAAAAGGCTTATTAAATCATAGAATTTCAGAGCAAAACTTTAATACTTGTACAAAACTGCAGAGACTTGGAACAAGTAAAGTCATTAACAAAGTTATAAGTGTGGTTTTTAACAAATTATAGAAGACTAGAATATCCTCAATTACATTTTTATTGAAAAATAGTTAATGTGTAATATACAATATATACATTATTTTTTAAAAAACATGTTATTGGTGAAATGATGAGCTTTCATACAAGGATCACTGAAGTTTCACTCACTCTTAGAAAAGTGGTACTTTTATTTTCCTAGGTGAACATTTTGTTTAAAAATGGAGTCTCTAGAAAGAAAAAGAGAGAAATAAAGGGAGAAAGAAAGGAAGAGGTCTTTAGTGCCCTCTGGTGAAACTTCCTGAGACTGGGTATCCAAAAAAAGTAATTCCGCTCATGAGGGAAGAAAGTTAAATAGCAGAATTACTACCTGTTCACATTTGACAGAATGTGATTTGCTGCCTTGGGCAACCTCAGAGGATGCCTTGATCTCAGGGAAAGTGTTCCAACTACTGACACTCAGCCCAGCTGAGTGAAGAAAATACTTTCTTCCTAAATTTTCATTGTCATTGCCTTCTTAAAAAACAAAAAACTGGGGCGCCTGGGTGGCGCAGTCGGTTAAGCGTCCGACTTCAGCCAGGTCACGATCTCGCGGTCCGTGAGTTCGAGCCCCGCGTCAGGCTCTGGGCTGATGGCTCGGAGCCTGGAGCCTGTTTCCGATTCTGTGTCTCCCTCTCTCTCTGCCCCTCCCCCGTTCATGCTCTGTCTCTCTCTGTCCCAAAAATAAATAAAAAACGTTGAAAAAAAAAAAAAAAAATTTAATAAAAAAAAAAAAAAAAAAAAAAAACTGTCATTATATTTTAAGTGGGAGAAAAAATGTGGGAAAGGTTACAATCCAGACCAAAAAAAAAAAAAAGCTAATAGGACAGCAAAAATTATAGCTAAAACTTAGCAAGAAGAGCTCCTTTAGTGGTCCCTAACTCTTAGCCCGGTCTTCATAATGACGGATATCACTGTCCTAGCCGACTCTATGTGTACAGATTCTGGGAGAAAATGACCTTTTCCTCAGATTTCAGGAAGCAGACCTATTCCAGACGAGGGCCATTTCTAAATGTAAACATCAACAGAGTCTAAGTTCATTCTCCAGACTAAATACTTTGGACTTAAGGTTCTTCAGTTCTCCTTGTAGCTTATGTGCCCGTCTATTGCTGTCACGCACCTCACACAGAATGGCAAGATCCTGGTTTGCCTGGGCATTAAGTGTTGCCTAGAGATTGGGGAAAAAAAAAAAAAAAAAAAGAAGAAATGATTATAGCACACGCCAGGGGAAGAAATCGGTCAGAAAGGTTAGGCTCTCTGGCTCCTTTTTGTGAGACTTGTAGTACATAAGAGAAATCCAGTCCTTAGTTTGCTTAACGACTAACTAAAAGAAGGAAAATGTAGAGTACAATTAAAGCAGAAAAGGCGTGAGACTCTTGGCTTTCCCACATAGCAGTAAAGAAGCCATGGGACAGAGATCATAAATAATAATGAGTAAAAAAAGACACTGATATGAACATTACTGGTAAATTTGCCAAAGAATCAAAGAAAGCATCTCTTCTTTTCCACAATTGACCTTGTTTGGCACATAGCAATCATTGAAGATATGTGGATGACTGGTTAAATCTCCTTAAGAAGGATCCTGAGGCAACCTGAATTCTAAATAAAGCTGTGTTTGATAGGGAGAAATTACTTTACTACTCAATTACTCACTTTCTCCACTGGTAAAATAGACACAGTTCTTGTACTCTACTTCTTGAACGGGGAGGGATGAAGCTTTCTGCTAAGTTTAGCTAAGACAGAAGTACACTGATGCAATCAATGATTTCAATCTACTTAGTCTTCCCTCTGGTGTGTACTCACTAAACTGATTTTAGTGAAGTGTGTCTACACATTTCTCTTCTGAGGAGGCCTCATGGCCACGTCTCCTCACCTGCACCCCTTTTCTCCCTCTTGGTCATTCAGAATCAGTAATTACCTTATAGAGTATTTGCTCCAAGTCTTTCAGCCTCTGCCGGAGAATCTTAATATCTGTCTTAAAGCCTTCTACTTCCAAGATACGCCGCTTCTCCAAGGCCTCATAGCGTTTTGTCATCACCTGTAAGCGCCTCCCCATCTTGTTAGTGCGATCCTAAATATAGGGACAGGGCAAGGCATTTTTGAAGATGAGGGAAGCATTCCCCAAACCATCTGCACTTCCCACTCCATCAGAGGTGGCAGAGAATTTTGTACCTTGAAGATCTCTCTCCTCACTCTCTCTTCCTCACGAATTCGGGCAAGTTCTTCTTCTAGGGAAATGCACTGCTCTTGATACATGTTGGACAATTTTTTCTCTTGTACTAACTTATCTTTTAGGGACTGCAGGTCAGAAGGAGAAAAAAATTACAATTTTGGTAATTCAAATAGCACTTAGGCAAGGAAAGAAAGGATTTCCCTAAGTCTAAAACGAGTTAAGGAACAAGACAGCAAGGAACTTTGGAGAGAATGTGAAAGCCTCTTATTTCTAGAGGACTCTCTCAACCTTTTTCTGAAGTGTACATAGTAGAAATTCTTTAAAATAAAACAAATATCTTGGATCTGAGAAGAATCAGATAATGGAGCTCAGAACTATCTCAAGTAAGACATTACAATATATGTTTTGGGACACATTTCTGAAGTTTTTCTTTATTTTACTTTCATTTTTTTTTTAAGTTTATTTATTTTTGAGAAAGAGTGAAAGCACAAACAGGAGAGGGGCAGAGAGAGAGAATCCCAAGCAGGCTCTGCACTAATAATGCAGAGCCTGATGCGGGCTTGATATCACGAACCGTGAGATCATGACCCGAGCTGAAACCAAGAGTCTCATCAGACAGAGCCACCCAGGCACCCCTGAAGTTTCCCTTAAATAGAAACAACAACAAATATTATATATGTTCCATCAAGCAGCCAGAAGATCTACAAAAACCTAAATCAGATGTTTCTTCCTTACACACAATCCTTCAAAGAGATACAATGTTTACAGCTAAATTATTCTCACCAGGAATGTAAAGGCCCTAGAAGGCATCCTCCACAATTGGCTGCTGCCCCCACCCCCCAAACCATCAACCTCTTTGCTTTCCACTTCCTTCTTGCTTATTCCTCTATGACCACAATGATATTCTCCCTCTTCCCTGAACATACTTTTCTTTTTAAATTAAAATTCTTGTAAAGTAGGGTCCACGCCCAATGTGGGGCTCGAGCTCATGAACTTGCTCTACCGACTGAGCCAGCCAGCTGCCCCTCCCTGAACATACTTTAAATTTGCTTTTCCCTCTGCTTGAAATGCTCATCCCCTAGGTCTGTACAGCAGGCTCTGTACCATTTTAGGTCTCGGCAAAAACATCAGACATTAACAGAGGGTCCCCGTGCTTCCCTACGAAAGTAGACTTTTAGCAACTACATACAATCTTCATATAATCTTTTTAATTCCTTAATACCACTTACTTTTTAATAATCTATCATTTTTAAAAAATGTTTATTTAATTTTGAGAGAGAGAGAGACAGCGAGCAAGAGCTCGGGAGGGGGAGGGGCACAGAGAGAGGGAGACACAGAATCCAAAACAGGCTCCAGGCTCCCAGCTGTCAGCACAGAGCATGACATGGGGCTCAAATTCATGAACTACAAGATCATGACCTGAGCCGAAGTTGGACGCTTAATTGACTGAGCCACCCAGACGCCCCAATCATTTTCTTTGTTAATGTTTCCTTCTTACCCATTAAAGTTTTTTTTATCTATTTAAGTAGTCTCTACATCCATGTGGGGCTCGAATTCATGACCCCAAGATCAAGAGCCACATGCTCTTCCAACTGAGCCAGCCAGATGTCCCCATTCTCACCCATGAAAATGTAAATGCCATGAAGGCAGGCCTGGTCTAACTTATCTACTGTTGTAGCTCCAGAGCCTAGCCCGTAGTAGGAGTGTTATAAGTATTTGTTCAATGAATAAACGAATCAATCAGTAGTTTAATTTTCTAAATATGCAAACACTGTAATGATAACACTACTCTTTGAAAACTATTTCTTAGAGTGCTTGGGTGGCTCAGTCAGTTGAGCGTCCGACTCTTGGTTTCAGCTCAGGTCATCATCTCACAGTTCGTGGGCCCGAGCATCACATCGGGCTCTGTGCTGACAGTGTGGGGCCTGCTTGGGATTCCGTCTCCCTCTCTCTCTGCCCCTCCCCCACTCATGTTCTTTCTCTCTCTCTCTCTCTCTCTCAAATACATAAACTTAAAAAAATATATATTTCTTTTTACTATTATTTTTTAATGTTTACTTATTTTTGAGAGAGAGAGAGTTCACGTACGAACCAGGGAGGGGCAGAGAGAGACGGAGATAGAGGATCCCAAGCGGGTCCACGCCGACAGCAGAGACTCCAATGTGGGGTTCAAACTTGACACCATGAGATCATGACCTGAACTTGGATGTTTAACTGACTGAACCACTCAGGTGTCCCAAAAAACCTATTTCTTAAGGCTGCTGCTATAACAGCTTTGGGAACTGAATGAATCTTGTATGACAATTCTCAGGTTCTTTGACATTCTCTGAATTCTTTCAACTTTTCCAGAAAAATTAACAATTTCTATAAGACATAAGAAAACTACCTTAACATATTCATTTTGGTGATGATGATTCTCATGAATGACTGGCCAAACGTTTCTAATTTTATCTTCTTTCTTCTTACATTGCATGCTGTATTGCTTAATCTTTGACATCAAATGATCCTTTTCAAGCATCCATGACTTCTCTTTATTTTGGTTTTCAAATCTGAGTTGCAAAAAGTCTTTGGTGCTCTCATAGAGAAGTTCTTGGGTGTGATGGAGACTGAAAGAAAATACAAATGTGGACACGAAGAAGCTTACATGGCACCTATGACACATAGTTATTCAGACAAAGGGAAGATATAGGTTCTTTAAAAATTGTGAAATCCGTGAATTCTGTAAAATATCATTAACACTTTTAAAAACACACTTAACCTGGTCACTGGCAATCTTACATGTTTTACAAGACAAAGTGTACTGTACTTACCCTTGCTCACTGGCTAACAGACTGGGCTTTATAGATATTTTCCTAAATTTCAGGTTATATAATTAAAAGACCTATAGAAATATTTGCACATAGCCTGCACAAATGTGGACTATTCCCTGAGGGTGAACACAAGTTCTAAAATGTCAAAGAGTTTTGCTTTTGTTTATGCTGTGCTCCACACGTAAACTGCCTGGTATCAAATCTTATCCTTTTCTCAAGATCAACTTCCTCCATGGAGGCATCGTGGCAACTTTAAGCCCATTTAGTTTCTCTATTCTCCAAAATTCCATGTCAGTTTAAATCTCTATGCCTGTGCTACAATCCGACACTTGCTTATATACGATGCTGTTTTAACTATCAAAAGGCATATTTTCCGTTTTTTTTCTAAGTTTATTTATTTTTAGATCTTTATTTATTTTTAAGGGAGAGAGCATGAGTGGAGGAGGGGCAGAGAGAGATGGGGGGGACAGAGGATCTGTACTGATAGTAGCAAGCCCAATGTGGGGCTAGAACTCAAGAACTGTGAGATCATGACCTGAGCTGAAGTCGGACACTCGACTGAGCCACCCAGGTGTCCTTAAAGTTTATTTTGAGAGAGACAGAGACAGAGAGACACAGAGAGAATCTCAAGCAGGTTCCATGCTATCAGTGCAGAGCCTGACATGGAGCTTGAACTCACTAACCAGGAGATTGTGACCTGAGCCGAAATCAAGAGTTAGACGCTTAACCAACTGAGCCACCCAGATGCCCTATTTTTCTTCTTCTTTTCAAAAGATTTTATTTTTAAGTAATCTCTATACCCAATGTGGGGCCCAAACTCACAACCCCAAGATCAAGCACCACATGCTCCACCAACTAAGCTGGCCAGGTGTCCCACCGTGCGTATTTTCTAACCTGAGTGAAAGCTGATACCTTATTTATCATTTACTTTTGCACTGCTACCACCAGATTTTCAAGGACAGTACCAGCTACTAAACAGACACAAAGTACTGAATAGATTCTCGCCGACTACTGAGATTTTGGAATAGACGAATGATGTTCTATCTTCAAAAAAAAAAAAAAATCTATCTAGAAGTTAGCAGTTCATCAGTTTAACATCAACACCTAGAAAAATACTGTATCAAATGATCAAACTGCTTGCAAAGAATATGAAATACCATGAGGCAATCACTGTAATTTTCCACTGACCAAATAATGTCAGACACACTCAGTTCTTTTCATGAGTAATAGGATATGCAGAGAAGGGGAAATAATAGCATAATGCAGGCACAAAGCAGGATAACTGTCACCAGATGAATGTATATATGTTCAGGTATACATGTATGTGTATAAAGAGATTGATTCAGTTACCACAAGGATCTCTCTTGCTTTCAACGAGTTATTTTATTCTATCTTACATTATGTTCTCAATTACAAACTGGGCGAGTAGGATCTTGTTAATGTGTAAGTGGTTTGAAAGAGACCCAAAGGACAGTCACTAATGGCCTTGGATTTCATGCCATTCAATATTCTTAGGATGATCTATCTAATGTAAGGGATTGATCATGTGCTCAGATATGTAGATGATGTTAAACCAGGATGGTTATTAATATTCTAGAAGACAATTGTAAAATTACAAATTACTATGAAAATTTAAAAACACCGTTCCCTAGGGGCACCTGGGTGGCTCAGTCGGTTGGGTGACCGACTTCGGCTCAGGTCATGATCTCGCGGTCCGTGAGTTCGAGCCCCGCATCGGGCTCTGTGCTGACAGCTTAGAGCCTGGAGCCTGTTTCAGATTCTGTGTCTCCCTCTCTCTCTGACCATCCCCCATTCATGCTCTGTCTCTCTCTGTCTCTAAAATGAATAAACGTTAAAAAAAATTTTTTTTAAATAAATAAATAATGAACACACTGTTCCCTTAAAAACAGTTAAAATCCAATGAAAACTGAAAATGCTATGCGTAAGGCCAAAATACCAAAAATAAAAACGAAGGTGGAGGAGTGCTGGCCAAATGCAAACATACTGCTGTGTTCAAGGAAACAGAGCCGGCAAGAGCCAGAAGGCAGTTCCTACTCTGCAGTGGCCAGAAATCTTAATTTAAGTATCACATCCAATTTTAATCCCCATACTTTCAAGTGGAGGAAGAGGCACTAGAGAAGTTTAAGATGACAATAAAAAAAAAAATAAATAAAGCGATGAAAAACGTAACATGAAAAAAATTTTAAATGTAGAACGTTTAACACAGAAAAGAAGCAGCAAGGTGCAGTTTGATAAGGATCACCAAGTACTCAATGTTTATTGCGGGCCTATTGTGCATACAGGGCAGGACAAGAGTTGGACACTTAACCAACTGAGCCACCCAGACGCCCCAGGACCGTCCACTTTTAAGCCACTCAGAAAAATGCAAAAATCTGTCAGGTACAGCTTTCTTGAACACTCACCTTTTGGTAAGCTCTTTGATTTTGTCCTGATTTCTCTGTTGATGCACTTGTATTTCCTCAATGCGAATCCGTCTGTCCTCTATGAGCCCTTCAACTTGCTCTCGAGAAAGCCTGGTCTGTTCCTCCAGCTGAGCCTGCAGTGCTTCCACCTAGGTAGGCCAAATGGGGTGTGGCGTATCCACTCCTGCTTTGCTTCCACTTATTTATTACCTCTAAAAGCCAGCCTTGCTCCAGAAAAGTGTAAAAAGCCAAACAAAAAACCCACAAACAAAAGCACAGCAGCAAAACAAAGAAAAATCTTAAGTGTTCTCCTTTTTATTTAATGTCTTATAAATGGGGTTAGGCTACAAAAGAGCAAGCTCTGTCCACACTAAACAAAGCATCTACATCACATGCAAAAAGCTAGAAAATACAGTTTCCTCTACCCTAAGATTCTCATCTTTTCACTATCTCCTATTTTGGAATTTTAGGACTGTCTTCCTCTTAAGAACCCCTCGTTGCACAGAAATAGAATGACTCTTCTTCATTTTTCACTTTAAAAGGTGGGGCAAAATCAGTATAATGTAATTTCCTTCTCTGATTCTGGCTGTCATGACTCCAAATGGAGATACTAGCCAAAGGCAGAAACTGTCATTTAAAGCAACAGACTGCTCTGTTGTTACTCCTCCCCAGTAAGGACAGGAACTTGAGTGCAACTAGATGAAAAATCCTGGTTGCAAATGATACACAATTACCAGATGGTAATAGGATGATTCATGACTTTCCTAGGCCAATGTACCTTTTAAAAAAAAATTATTTATTTTTTGTGAGAGAGTGCAAGCAGGCCGAGGGACAGAGGGAGAGAGGGACAGAAGATCTGAAGGTCACAGCACAGAGCTTGATGCAGGGCTCGAACTCATGAGCCATGAGATCATGACCTGAGCCGATGTCAGATGCTCAACCAACTGAGCCACCCAGGCACCCGTAGAATACATGCACTTAAATAAACCGATTTACCCCCCCAGAGGTCAATCTATCAGCACAGATTCCCTAGGCCAATCACAAAGGGAATTCTTACTGTATGATAGTTTTGTTGGGTAAGGCTTTGTATATAAGCTGAAGGAATAGAAGGTTCACAATAGCGCTTCTAGAATGGCTCAAAAGAGAATAATGGTTTTAAAATATAAAATAATTTCCTTGGAAATTAGGAACAACCTATGTTTTCTTTATCACTTGATGAATAGATGTAACATGTACGTAAGAAGGTATTTATATGATAACAACGGTATGCTACACAAAGCTAAAGTTGTGGACAGAAACTGTTCTGGTCTGCCAAAATAAATTCTTTACCTGCAGGGTAAGTGTTTGTATGTCTCCCTGGTATTGCTCAGAACTTTCTTCTTTCTCTCTCATTGCTGGTTTTCTTTTGCTTACTTTAGAATCTAAAACAGAAAACAAAAATTAATCAAGACCCTTACCTAGTTTTTCTTAGCTATTTGAGCATCAACATTAGCTCTGCAGAGGAGTCTGTTTGGGTTTACCTGTAAGAGAAGAAAAGGAAGAAGAATGAAAACATCCAATGGCTATAGTAATAGTTTTTCAAATGGGAATCTCTCTAAAGGAACTATGCCAGGATGTCTTCTGGATAATAATATTCACCTTTCTAAAAAATAAACACTAAATTTTCCTTTGGAGTTGTATCTATTCTCATAAAATCTTATTTAATCAAAAAAGGTAAGGAATAAGGAAAACTAAGTCTAAACATTTGGTTGTGATTTATCACCCAATTTTCTAAAGATGGGGATTTTAAAAATAAGCAATGCTAGGACCCTGCCTGCACCTGCCAGCCAGAGGCCATTTATCGGTGGGGTGGAGCAGCACTTCCCAGGAAGGGGGGTGCACAGAGCAGGACCCTTTAAGGCATCAGGGTTTAAATCCCAGCCTAGCACCAGGGAGGCGTCAGAGTCAGTAGAGCAGGACAATCCACCTCGTTCGGACCCATGTGGCACTGAGAGGAGGCCCTTTGGTGGGGTGCCCAGAGCAGGACCCTTTAAGACATCTGGGTTTGAACCCCAGATGAGCCCAGGCATGGGAGACTGTGGAGCAAGAGAGAGGGGGGAAAAAAATAGCCCCACTCCCACTGTGCAGTACTGTGAGGATGGCCTGAACAGAGTAGTTTGGGACACCGGGGGTCTGGGGAGGAGAGACTGGGATGTCACCATTTTTCTTCCCATCACCAACAAGGTGGGGCCTCAGGGAACCGACAGAGGGCCCACAGTGGAGGCGGAATCCGCCTACACCAAACCACGCCCCTCCGCACCTGGTAACTGGGTGTCTACCTGAGCAAGATTGACACTAACCAGACCAGACAGCCTCTCCTCCAGACCAGTGCTGCCACCAGTTCCAAGGCACCATCAGATATCAGTCCAGCATTTTTGCATTTTCTGATTTAATTCTTGGATCATTCTTATTATATGCATATGTGTGTGTGTGTGTGTGTGTGTGTGTGTGTGTGTGTGTATTTACACCCATACACATGTATACACACACACATATATATATGCGTGTGTGTATATATATGTGTGTGTGTGTGTGTGTGTGTGTATATATATATATATGTGTGTGTATATATATATGTATATATGTTTTCTTCCTTTTCTCCCTCTTATTTCTTCCCTTCTCTAGTCCGGTTATTCTGTATTCTGGTTGTTAGTTTATTTAAGCGACATATTTAATCTATTCTCTTTATACCTGTTCTATATCTCCTTCTTTATTTTCTTCTCTCTCTGGATTAAGCCATATAGTTTCTCTGCCCAGTTAATTTTCTTTTTTCCTTTCTTTTTCCCCGCCCCTGTCATTTCTCTCTTTGTACAGGACAGGGCCTTTTCCACCACCACTGCCCCCCGACCCCCTTTTTTTAAAAATTTTTTTTTCCAGGACTACTTCAATGAACAAATCAAAGCACACCTGGCGGAAGGTCCAAAACATCACTATGAGTAGGGAGATAAAGCAACCAGAGTCACAACAACAGAGAGCACATAACACACTGCAAAAAACACCTCCTAAAGGGCCAGGCCCTGGACAGTATATGACCCCTCTTTAATACAGTAGTGCTCCCAGGTGCAGGACACATAACAAGCTTTTAAAACACGTAAGGGACAGAAAACTAGCCAAAATGACAAAATGGAAGAATTTTCCTCAGAAGAAATTCTGACAGCTGAAGAGTTGATAAAAACAGATATAAACACTATATCTGATCAAGAATTTAGAATAATAGTCATAAGATCAATCGCTGGGCTTGAAAAAAAGCATAAAAGACAGCAGAGAATCGATTGCTGCAAAGACCAAGGAAATAAAAAGTAGTCAGGATGAATTAAGAAATGCTGGAAATGAGGTACAAAATAAACTAGATGCAGTGACAGTGAGGATTGAAGAGGCAGAGCAGAGTGTAAGTGAAATAGAAGATAAAATGATGGAAAAAGACCTAGCCAAGAAAAAAGATAAAAAAATTCTAGACCACGAGGAGGGAATTAGAGAACTGTGATTCAATGAAACAGAATAATATCTGTATCACAGGAGTTCCAGAACAAGAAGAGAGAAAGGGATGGAAGGTTTACTTGAACAAATTATAGCTGAGAACTTCCGCAATCTGGGTAAGGAAACAGACATTGAAATACAGGAGGCACAGAGAACTCTCTTCAGATGTAATGTGAATCAATCTTCTACACGACATATCATGGTGAAATTGGAAAAATACAAAGATAAAGAGAATTCTGAAAGCAGCTAGGGACAAACAGGCCTTAACCTACAAGGGTAGACACATAAGGGTAGTAGCAGACCTATCTACTGAAACTTGGCAGGCCAGAAGGGAGTGGCAGGAAATATTCAATGTACTGAATAGGAAAGACATGCAGCCAAGAATCCTTTATTCAGCAAGCCTGTCATTCAGAATAGGAGAGATAGAGGTTTTCCCAGACAAACAAAAACTGAAGGAATTCATCACTACTAAACCAGCCCTGCAAGAGATTCTAAGGGGAACTCTGTGAGGGGAATGTTGCAAAGACTACAAAGAACCAGAGACATCACAAGCATGAAACCTACAAATAACACAATGACACTAAATCCATATCTTTCAATAATAACACTGAATATAAATGGGACTAAATGCTCCAATCAAAAGATACAGGGTATCAGAATGGATAAAAAAACAAGATCCATCTATTTGCTGTCTACAAGAGACCCATTTTAGACCTGAGGACACCTTCAGACTGAAAGTGAGGGGATGGAGAACCATCTATCATGCTATTGGAAGTCAAAAGAAAGCTGGAGTAGCCATACTTCTATCAGACAAACTAGATTTTAAACTAAAGGCTGTAACAAGAGATGAAGAAGGGCATTATATCATAATTACGGGGTCTATCCATCAAGAAGAGCTAACAATTATAAAGTTTTATGAATCCAGTTTGGTAGCACCCAAATATATAAAACAATGAATCACAAACATAAGTAATCTTACTGATAAGAACATGGTAATTGCAGGGGACTTTAATACTCCACTTACAACAACGGACACATCATCTAGGCAGAAAATCAATACAGAAACAATGGCCCTGAATGATACACTGGACCAGATGGATCTGACACATATATTCAGAATTTTTTATCCAAAAGCAGCAGAATACACATTCTTCTCGAGTGCACATGGAACATTCTCCAAGATAGATCACATACTTGTCACAAAACAGCCCTCAAAAAAATATAAAAGAACTGAGATCATACCATACACATTTTCAGATCACAATGCTATGAAACTTCAAATCAACCATAGGAAAAAGTCTGGAAAACCTCCAAATGCATGGACGTTAAAGGACATCTTACTAAAGAATGAATGGATCAATCAGGCAATTAAAGAAGAAATTAAAAAATATACGGAAACAAATGAAAATGAAAACATGACAGTCCAAACCCTTTGGGATGCATCAAAGGCAGTCCTAAGAGGAAAATACACTGCAATCCAGGCCTATCTCAAGAAACAAGAAAAATCTCAAATACAAAATCTAACAGCACACCTAAAGGATATAGAAGCAGAACAGAAAAGAAACCCCAAGACAGAAGAAGAGAAATAATAAAGATTAGAACAGAAATAAATACAAAATCCAAAAAAAAGTAGATCTATGAAACTAAGAGCTGGTTTTTTTTAAAAAAATAAACAAAATTGATAAAACCCTAGCCAGAATCCTCAAAAAGAGAGGACCCAAACAGATAATACCATGAATGAAAATGGACCTATCACAACCAACCCCTCAGAACTAGAAATAATTATCAGAGAATACTATGAAAAATTATATGCCAACAAACTGGACAACTTGGAAGAAATGCACAAATTCCTAGATACCCACACACTACTAAAACTCAAATGGGAAGAAATAGAAAATTTGAACAGACCCATAACTAGTGAAGAAATTGAATCAGTTATCAAAAATCTCCAACAAATAAGAGTCCTGGACCAGACTTCCCAGGGGAATTCTACCAGGCATTTAAAGCAGAGTTAATACCTATCCTTCTCAAGCTGTTCCAAAAATTAGAAATGGAAAGAAAGCTTCTGGACTCATTCTATGAAGCCAGTATTACCTTGATTCCCAAACCACACAGAGACCCCACAAAGAAAGGAGAATTACAGGCCAATATCCCTGATGAACATGGATGTAAAAATTTTCAACAAGATACTAGCAAATCGAATTCCATAGCATATAAAAAGAATTCTTCACCAGGATCAAGTGGGATTTATTCCTGGGCTGCAGGGCTGGTTCAATATTCGTAAATCAATCAATGTGATACATCACATTAATAAAAGAAAGGATAAGAACCATATGATCCTGTCAATAGATGCAAAACAAAATACAGCATCGTTCCTTAATAAAAACCCTCAAGTAAGTTGGGATAGAAGGAACATACTGAAATATTATAAAAGCCATATATGAAAAGCCCACAGCTAGTATTATCCTCAATGGGGAAAAACAGAGCTTTCCCCTGAGATCAGGAACACAACAGGGATGTCCACTCTCACCACTGTTGTTTAACAGTGTTAGAAGTCCTAGCATCAGTAATCAGACAACAAAATGAAATAAAAGGCATCAAAACTGGCAAAGAAGTCAAACTTTCACTTTTCACAGACATGATACTCTACATGAAAACCCGAAAGACTCCACCAAAAAGCTGCTAGAACTGATACATGAATTTAGCAAAGTCACAGGATACAAAAATCAATGTACAGAAATCAGTTGCATTTCTATACACCAATAATGAAGCCATAGAAAGAGAAATCAAGAAATCGACCCCACTTACAAATGCACCAAGAATCATAAAATACGTAGGAATAAACCTAACCAAAGATGTAAAAGATCCGTATGCTGAAAACTATAGAAAACTTATGAAGGAAACTGAAGAAGACACAAAGAAATGGAAAAACATTCCATGGATTGGAAGAATAAATGTTAAAATGTCAATACTACACAAAGCAATCTACACTTCAATGCAATCCCAATCAAAATTGCACCAGCATTCTTCTCAAAGCTAGAACAAACAATCCTAAAATTTGTATGGAACCACAAAAGACCCCAAATAGCCAAAGTAATGTTGAAAAAGAAAACCAAAGCGGGAAGCATCACAATCCCAGACTTTAGTCTTTACTACAAAGCTATAATCATCAAGACAGTGTGGTATTGGCACAAAAACAGACACATAGACCAATGGAATAGAATAGAGAACCCAGAATTGGACCCACAAGTGTACGGCCAGCTGATCTTTGACAAAGCAGGAAGGGGCATCCAATGGAAAAAAGACAGTCTCTTTATCTTTAGCAAATGGTGCTGGGAAAACTGGACAGCAACATGCAACTAGACCACTTATACCATACACAAAAATAAACTCAAAATGGATGAAAGATCTAAATGTGAGACAGAAAACCATAAAAACCCTGGAGGAGAAAACAGGCAACAACCTCTTTGACCTCAGTTGCAGCAATTTCTTGTTTGACACATCTCCAAAGGCAAGGGAATTAAAAGCAAAAATGAACTATTGGGACCTCATCAAGATAAAAAGCTTCTGCACTACAAAGGAAACAATCAACAAAATTAAAAGGCAACCGACAGAATGGGAAAAGATATTTGCAAATGACATAGCGGATAAAGGGTTAGTATCCAAAATCTATAAAGAGCTTACCAAACTCAACACCTGAAAAACAAATAATCCAGTGAAGAAATGGGCAGAAGACATGAACAGACACTTTTCCAAAGAAGACATCCAGATGGTTAACAGACACATGAAAAGATGCTCAACGTCACTCATCATCAGGGAAATTCAAATCAAAACCACACTGAGATACCACCTCACACCAGTCAGAGTGGCTAAAATTAACAACTCAGGAAACAACAGATGCTGGCGAGTATGTGGAGAAATGGGAACCCTCTTGCACTGTTGGTGGGAATGCAAACTGGCACACCTGCTCTAGAAAAGTGTGGAGGTTCCTCAAAAAATCAAAAATAGAACTACCCTAGGACCCAGCAATAGCACTGCTATGAATTTATCCAAAGGATATAGGAGTGCTGATTCTTAGGGGCACATATACCCCAATGTTTATAGCAGTGTTTTCAACAATAGCCAAATTATGGAAAGAGCCCAAATGTCCATCAACTGATGAATAAAGAAAATTTGATTTATATATACAATGGAATACTACTTGGCAATGAGAAAGAATGAAACCTTGCCATTTGCAGCAATGTAGATGGAACTGGAGGGTATTATGCTAAGTGAAATAAGTCAGTCAGAGAAAAACAGGTATATGTTTTCATTCATATGTGGAACTTGAGAAACTTAACAGAAGACCATGGGGGAAGGGAAGTGGAAAAATAGTTACAAACAGAGAGGGAGGGAGACAAACTGTAAGAGACTCTTAAATACAGAGAACAAACTGAGGGTTGATGGGTCAAGTGGGGTAGAGGGGAAAATGGGTGATGGGCACTGAGGAGAGCACTTGTTGGGATGAGCACTGAGTGTTGTATGTAAGTGATGAATCACAGGAATCTACCCCCAAAACCAAAAGCACCCTGCACACACTGTATGTTAGCCAATTTGACAATAAATTATATTAAAAAAAACAAGCAACACTAAAATTACACTGAAGAAAATTCCTACAATGATTTAAGAACCTCATGCTAAGAGAACAGATCTTAAGAGTTCTCATCACAGGAAAAACAAATGCATGACCATGTGTGGTGATGAATGCTATCCAGACTTACTGTGGTGATCATTTTGCAACGTAGACAAATATTGAATCCTTATGTTGTACATTTAAAACAAGTGTAATATGTCAGTTACATCTTAATTTTCTAAAAAGAGGCAAAGATATAAAACTAAGATTTCCATTTAAAAAAAAAAAAAGAAAGAGAAGAGACTGAGGCTTAGAATCGAATTAATATTCTGTGATCCCAGAAGTTGTCCAAGTCTGTTTTATGATTTATCATCATGTTAATTATGTATTTTTTATTTTACTTTATTAAAACATCAAGGAAGGTTAAAGGAAAGAAAGCTCAGTGAAATCTGAAACCACCAAAGACATCACTATGAATATTCATTATCACTACATAGTAGAAAAAATTTCTAATCATGTGCACTGTTTTTGAACTCTGCATCAATGAGAATTTATAATAATGTGGCTAGTACCTGCTCTGAAAGCTGAGGAAAATTCATTCTGTTCACATATACCTACAAGCTGGATAGTCTTTTGGAAAATGCTGACCTGAAAAGGCAAAAAAAAAAAAAAGTATAGAATTAGCCTCCCTATAAGATGTCATATTTCACTTTTTAGCTTTATTTCTGTAGGTCAAACACTATTCATATATCAAATTTGTCAAAATTGCCATAATCATATAAGGATGTCATGTATGTGAGATACCAAAGTGGACAAAGTAACAAATTGGATAAAACTCAGTGCTGGTAATACAAACTAAAAAAATTAAATTTCAGAGTTATCTAATAATATCTGCTGAAAGAAAGGGGGAGGGGATCCTTGACAAAGGCCTTTAGGAAAATAACGGTAACACAAAAGGATGTATATGTAGATACACATAAAGATGCTCATTGAGGCACTGTTTATACAAGTATAAAAATGGAAATACTATACATACACAAATATTTCTATATGAATGGAAAAAGAGTTTTATCTCTGGGATATAGAATTATGCGACACTGCCACTCTTATATGATCGATTTCTCAAATCTATCTGTTTTTAATAAAGACCATGCATTACTTTTATTATCAGCAGAAACTTCAGATTAAAAAAGAAACCTGAGGGGTGCCTGGGTGGCTCAGTCGGCTGAGTGTCGGACTTCAGCTCAGGTCATGATCTCACAGCTTGTGAGTTCAAGCCCCGTGTCGGGCTCTGTGCTGACAGCTTGGAGCCTGGAGCCTGCTTGGGATTCTGTGTCTCCCTCTTTCTGCCCTTCCCCCACTCATGCTCTGTGTATCTCTTTCTCTCTCAAAAATAAAAAAAAATTAAAAAAAAAAAAAGAAACCTGAGTATTGCAACTTGCTCCCACACTAACTCTGCTCCTGCTTTCCTCTCTAATCTCCCCCCCAAAACATCTACTCCTCTATGCTTTAGATTTCCAAACAATAGGGGCACCTGGGTGGCTCAGCTGGTTAGGCATCTGACTTCAGCTCAGGTCACGATCTCGGGGTTCGTGAGTTTGAGCCCCACATTGGGCTCTGCGGAGCCTGAAGCCTGCTTCAAATTCTGTGTCTCCCCCTCTCTCTGCCCCTCCCCAGCTCGCACTCTGTCTCTACTCTCTTAAATATAAATAAACATTTAAAAAAAATTAGATTTCCAAGCAATAAAATGGGGTAAACAATACTACTTCCCAAGGTTTTTTCGGAGAAAAATAAATCAAATCATTAAAACTGTCTGTAATTATAGCAAGTGCTCTGAAAACTTAGGGGCTATGACATTTAATTCTTCTATCTTCTTTAATAAGTACCAAAATTGCTCTTATTGTGGACCCCATCCTGTATTTTATAAAAGCCATGCTTACCATGCTGTACCAAAGATTACTTACTTTGTTTGGAGGCTCCTTATAAAAATAGGTCACTTCTCCAGTGTCTGTGCCCACAAGGGTCAAGAGGTTCTGAATCTTTTTCTTGTCTTCTAGCTCCCTGCAATTCTCATAGAGTAAGCACATATTGTGTTCAGAGGAAGTAAATTTTCCTATTTAAAAGACCTCCTTTCTGATTTACTTTTAAGACAATGGCAACATCAAATTAAAATTGAGTAAGATATATTTAGACCTTAGCTCTAATTTTTAAAACAACAGGTGTTTATACTAATTCAGAAAGAATGGATCAAAGACCTACATAGAAGAGTTAAAACTATAAAACTCTTACAAGAAAACAAAGTGATATTGGATTTGGCAATGATTTTTTAAACATGACATCAAAAGCAGAAGGAACAAAAAGAAAAATATACCATTGGACCTTACAAAAATAAAAAACTTTTGTGCATCAAAGGACTATCAACAGAATAAAATGGCAACACTCAGAATGGGAGAAAACACTTGGAAATCACTTACCTAATAAGGGATTCAATCTAGAATATACAAAGAACTCTTAACACTAAACAACAGTAAAAATCAAAGAACCCAATTCAAAAATGGGCAAAGGACTTGAATAGACATTTCTCTGAAAAAGATACACAAATGACCAATAAACATGTCAGAAAATGTCAACATCACTAATCATTAGGGCAATGTAAACCAAAACAATGAGATACTACTTCACACCCATTAAGATAGCTAGTATTAAAAAAAATAAAGAACAAATGTTGGTATGCACATTCAGTAAGAGACTGAAACCTATGTGCACTGTGGGTGGGAATATAAAGTGGTACAGTCACTATGGGAAACAGTATGGCAGTTCCTCAAAATTATTAAACATAGAATTAACATTTGATTCAGCAATCACACTTCTAGGTATATATACAAAACAACTGAAAGCAGAGACCTGAACAGGTATGTGTACATCAATGTTCACAGCAGTGTTATTCACAATAGCTAGAAGATGGAAATAATTCCAATGTCCATCAATGGACCAAGGGATAAACACAATGTGGTATATACATACAATGGAATATTATTTGGCCTTAAAAAGGGATGAAAGTTTGATATGTGCTACAACATTGGTGAACCTCGAAAACATTGTGCTAAATGAAATAAGCCAGATGCAAAGGGACAAATACTATCTGATTCTGCTTATATGAAGTCAAATACATAGATAGAAGGTAGAACAGTGGTTACTGGGGGCTAGGAGGAGGGGAGATGGGGAGATATTGTTTAGAGTTTCTATATGGGATGATGAAAAAGTATTCTAGACATGGATAGTGGTATGGCTGCACAATAATGTGAATATACCTAATGCCACTGCACTATGCACTTAAAAATGACTAAAATGGTAAATTTCATGTTAAATATATTTTACCACAATTTAAAAACAATTTAGTAGTGGATGCTTCCACATCGTGGACCACTGCTCAGATGCTACCTTCAGGACCAAGACACTTCTCACCCAAGAGCTTCTCCAGCAACTGTCCTAGGCTGAAGGCAGCAGCCTTTCCCAAGTCTATATCCCCTCCCTGGTGGCAGCCTACATCCAATGAGTGGGGTACAAATGTTCAACCCCTTTGCCTCTGAATGGCTGTCCTGGCCTCAGAGCTCAGCTGAAGCTAACTGTTACCATCGAATCACAGTTCAAATTCTTCCTCTGTCCAAATCTGCTCGTAGATGGTATTCCTGAGAGTCTACCTACTAACCATCCTATGGGCATTCATATCCATCTCAGAGTCTGCTTCCTGGGGAACACAACCTAAGAGAAGGACCATAGAGATATTCATCTTGTTTCATTTAATTTAGAAACAGAACTCCAATATTTCCCTTCTGCTAGTTGGCACCTGATTCTCAGTCGGTCGTTTTCAGAGTAGAGGCGTAAAGCGTGTTCCCGTTCCTGGAAGAGGCAGACCTGCATATCACTTAGGGCTTTCTGCAATTCAGCAATCTCTTCCTCCCTCTGCTGCAAATCCCATTCTAGTTTATGCTGAGGGAAAAAAAAAGGTAGTTGAAAAGATATTTGACTTCATAGGAGTATCTCTCATTGGGTATGGTGGCTCAGTTCAGGTAGATATATCACAAAGTGAATGATTTCACCAACACAGAATTCAAATGACAACAGGTGTGTATAGACTAGGGTTTAAAAGCTACAGGGTGAGTGTGACGTTTGCATATAACATCAAAGCTCTCGTATCTTTTACAGATTACAAAACCCTGTAATGCCAAATGATCTAGTTCTAGTCACACCTTTTTTTTTTTTTTTAATGCTTTCTATGTAATAAGGATTATAAAATTTTGGAAAGACAAAGATAAAAAGGTATGATTTTTGGCTACAGAGCTGAAGAATTTTGTGGGGAAAGAGACACGCCAACAATTAAAATGAAATAATTATTTCATGAAAGAGCATACAGAATAAAACGGTAGAGGGGAAAGCACGGCAGGGGTAAACCTCTAAGGTTTTGGGAAGTCAGGGAATGCAACCAAAAAGTTGGAACTTGAAAGACGAAAACTGTTGGAGACAAGCGGAGGGGGGCGTACTCTCAGGAAAGAGACATAAATACACAGCCATCAAAGAGCCGTAAGTGTCTGGAAAACTCCAAGTACTTCAGTGTTACTGGAGTGGATAGTGAGAGGCAGACTGGGGATTTATGGGGCCGGAGGCTGGATACTGGTAAGGAATAGCTCAGGGAAGGCATAACAAGAGTCTGAACTAGTGTTGTGGCAAGAGCAATTAAGCTGTAAGAATGGATCTAGTGACATTAAGGAAGCAGAAGCAACAGCACTTACCAAATGAAGGAAGTAGGGGCTGGGGAGTGCGGCAGGCAACGATACCATTTACTGGACAGAGAATAAAGACAAGTGAAGAGATAAGGGGAAGTGTCAGTGGCATATATGAATGTGTGGGTAGGGGAGCAAAGGGGAAAGGAGCTTAGACGTGGGCATGTTAGCATGGAGTTCAGGGAGAAAAGGGAGTCCCCATCAGTTACTTGGTGTCATCATCGCAGATGTAGCAGTAGAACGAACAAATACAATGAGACCGTATACAGTGGAATCTAGAACTTAGACAGTTAAGACTAAGGAAAGGGAGTTGTGAATGGAGACTGAGAAGAACTGGGCAGAGAGGTGAAGACAGAACCTAGGAAAGAAAAATGACAGAAATCAAGAAAGGATGAGTTTGCAGAAAAAAGGTCAATGGTGACAAATACTGCAAAGGCTACAAAGAGATCATTTTGACAAGTAGGTTCTAGAGACTACAGGAGGTACAGTTTTCATGGAGCAATGAGGACAGAGACCAAACTGCAGTCAAGAAGTCGCTGAGAGAGTGATAAAGTCAAACTATTCTAGAAGTGTGGTTGAGAAAAGAGGGTCGACAGGGAAAAGCATAACTACAGAACAGCATTTTCTTCCTTTAAGTTGGGAAAGACTTGAGTATGTTTATATACTGAGGAGAAAAAGCCAATGTCATGCAAGAAGTTAAAAACAGAACATGGAGAGAAGAGAGTGGATGAAACAGGGTTTCTTAGGAGGAAGGAGGATTGGGGGGAAAGTTCTGGATCAATTCACCTTGAACAGGCAGAGACATCTTGCCCCTGCAGCGGTAAAGAAGAAGAGAGATGGACAGAGGTGTAGGTATCTGTGTGTGGATGGGCAGGAAGGGAGTGCATGCGAGGTGGCTGGCATTTCCTTTGTGAACTAGGAAGCAAGATTGCCTGAGAGAAGTGGGCTAAGAAGGGGTGGCAGGCTGGAGGAGAGTGAGGGTATGGCACAGGTGAGCACAAGTGAGAAAATTGTTGTACAGTGACTGAGGATACGGATGGATATGTTTACTGTGACTTTATTGTGTAATGATTTGTGACCGTTCTAGGAGAACGGTTCTTAACTGGGGGGTAATTTTGCCTATGCCCCCAGGAGAAATTGGGCAGTGTCTACAGGCATTTTTGATGGTCACAAATGGGGACAGGGAGGATGGGGGCAGAGGTGTGCTACTGGTATCTAGTGAGTAGAGGCCAAGGATCCTGCTAAACATCGTACAATGCACAGGACAGTCTTCACAACAAAGAATTACCCAGCCCCAAATGTCAATAATGCCAAGACTGAGAAATCCTGCTCCAGGAGAGGAGGTAGTGGAGAACCAGATGAAGTTATAGCTAGGATTTGTGCTATGCAAGCAGAGCAGAAGAATAAGCAAGGGGTCATGTGCAGGCAGTACAGCCACTGAAGCGAAGCACAATGGGATCTGGGTTAGAAGGAAGGACATGATGACAGAAAACTGACAGGCAACACTTAGAAAACCTGAAAAGTCGGGACGCCCAGGGGGCTCAGTTGGTTAAGCATCTGACTCTTTATTTCAGCTCAGGTCACGATCTCATGGTTCATGAGATTGAGCCCTGCAATGGGCTCTGTCCTGACAGTGGAAAGACTGCTTGGGATTCCCTCTCTCTCTCTCTCTCTCTCTCTGCTCCTCCCCCACTTGCTCTCACTCCCTCTCAAAATAAATAAACTTAAAAAAAAAAGGGGGGGTGTGAACAGGTGGCTCAGTCAGTTAAGCATCTGACTCTCGATTTCAGCTCAGGTTGTGATCTCACGAGTAAGATCAAGCCCCGAGTCAGCATGGAACCTGCGTGGGATTCTCTCTCCCTCTGCCCCTCCCTGGCTCACATGAGTGCATGTGCTCTCTCTCTCAAAATAAACAAATAAACTTTAAATAAAATATCTGATTATGATACAAGCTGGCACTTGTCTCAGTAACGAATGGACTCCATCAGGGTCCTGAAAGGGCACAATGCGCCATCTCTTTCACCTGTCCTTCACAAGCTTCTTTGTAGAGTTCCAGTTTCTTCAACAGGTCTTCATTTTCTGCCTCACACTCAGACATCTTCTTTTGGTAATATTCCAGAAGCTCCTGAGAAGGGCAGAGGACAGCCAGACGATCTTGTGTGGAAGGCAAGGGAGTTGACTCCACCGAATCCAAGAAAGACTTTCCCTTCCAGTTGGTGGGACCACTGAAGCCACAGGCAACATCATGTTTGGAGGCAGTTGTCAGCCTATGTGACATTACAAAGGGCATGTTCATTAAACTGTGGGGACGTTTATGAGACATTATAATTTCTTAAATAAAAAAGGGGTTTATGTTCTTAAAGTGCTAGAAGTAAGGTGCTCATAAACCTTCAAAGTTTGATGTTTCAGGTTAGTGACAAATCTTGTGAACTGGTTTCCAAGTATTAAAGGCTTAAAGATAGATTCAAAATACATGTTAGAGGGAGATAAAAAGATCATTTAAAAAAATGAAACATCACCCAAGTAAGACCAGGTAGTAACAGAAAATGTAGTGCTCTTAAGATGCATAGCAACGGAACACTATACACTGTAGTAAAATTGCTACTCCTCTTGTCCTAGAGAAACTCATGCACATATATACAAGCTGACATGTAAGAAAATGTTTATGACATTGTAACAATAAAAATGGTAAACCTTCCATCCATTCAATAGGATAATGGATAAATTGTGGTATATTCATATAAATGGAACATTATTCAAAGTTATTAGAAACTGTGAATTAGAGATACTCAAATATTACTGAATCACCCAAACAGTATTAAATGGAAAAATGTATGGAGATGCGTATATAGAAGGTACTGCCATTTGTTTAAGAGTATAATTTGCAAAATGAAACTGTTCTTAGGAACAAGTATATAAGTGGCAAACTTATTAAGAAAGGGAATGATAAATATAAGATTCAGGATTAGAAAATAGGCTAGTTAGTGAGCACACAATCATATTAGCATCAGAGACATCTGAATTACACAGACCAAGACTAGACCAGATCAAAGGTTAATCAAAGGCAAGACAAGAAGTTTAGCAAGTAAGAGCCTTCAGCTAAAAGAATGAAAGTTGGAAAATAAATAGCCCAGAAGTGGAGAAACCCTGTGAAAATTAATCCAGTTTGGCTAAATCTCTACAATTTACAACATAACAAAATACACAGCAGTGTGGAGAAACTTTATACCGGAAGCCCAGAGTTGTAGCTAACGAAGGTCATGGCCAACACCTTTAATAAGTGAGCATGTACAGAAGAGATATTAAAATTTACTTTCAGCTATCAGGAAGGAAAAAAAACTTAGTATTTTCTCAATCACTAAAAGCTCATGACAGAAATACTCTTTTACTTAATGTTTCATGTTTTCAAAGGAAGTTTTATTTATAACAACTCTGGGAAATAGGCTAGTAGATGAACTAAGAGGTACTTCTGAGATTCTGCAGTGGGGAGCGATGGCCACGAGGATGAGATGTATCTATTGTGTAGCAAGTTAATAGCAGAACCGGAATTAAAAGTCCCCTGTTTGTATGCTGATTGTTCCCTGTCGTCCAGCATCCACAGGTGCTATACCAGGCTCACTCAAACTGCCTGCATTCTGGTATGAACATTTAATATGTCCTAGTTTTTAATGTTTATTTATTTATTTTAAGAGAGAGAAAGAGAGAGAGAGAGAGAGAGAGAGAGAGAGAGAGAGAGAGAAAGTGCAAGCGGGGAAGGGGCAGAGAGAGAAGGAGAGAACCCCAAGCAGACATTGTGCTGCCAGCATGGAGCCTGATGTGGGTCGTGAGATCATGCCCTGAGCTAAAATTAAGAGTCAGACGCTTAACCAACTGAGCCAGGCACCCCTAATATGTCCTAGTTTTTAATCTGAAAAATACATAGTAAGAATAGAGAAATGAAGTCTAACATAGTTCAAATCCAGAGTTTGGAAATACACTTCTAAAACCCTTCTAGTTCCCAAGTTAACTTGCACTTAAGGCTACAGAAGTCTTGATTCTTTAACAAGTCAAAAATAAACAAATGGCTTACTTTCTGCAGACAGGGGTTCGTGTTGGGGTAAAGTTCATTCTGTCCTTTTCACACCTGTCAAACACACAAAAATTCAGAATGAGGGGTCAGGAACAGAAAAAAACAGTATAAGATGGGATGCACAGACTCATTCCCTCTCCACCATCATCAGATGCACCTGCTGGTGAGAACGTGCTGTCCTAAAATGTAGGACTCTTGGGGTGTCTGGCTGGCTTAGACAGAAGAGCATGTGACTCTTGATCTCAGGGTTGTGAGTTTGAGCCCCATCTTGGGTGTGGAGATTACTAAAAACAAACAAAACAACAATAACAACAACAAAAACCAGCTTAAAAATAAATAAAAAATAAATAAAATATAGCACTCTTTAAAGTTGTTCCAAATCCTGAAAATCTGACTTTGAATTTTCATAAGGCATTCACTGTTCTTATTTTCAAATAAAATCAGAATGGACAAGCACACACAAAAGAAAAGCCTCCTTTATATGAAGGCTGTCTGCAACAATGCAAAACAAATTTACAATCCTTTTGCTGAAATAGAAGAGAGATTCAGAAAAGTTTTTGACAAGTAAGGGACAGTATGGGAATTAAGGTAGAGGACTAGTTATGCTAAATTTAAAATAAATACAAAGCCACTGACATTTTATCCTTATCTGGTGTTCTTTATCCATTGTTTTATCTTAGGGAAAGAAAAAACTACTTACAAAAGTTCATTTACAATCTCCATTCCCATTGTTAATACAGACCTTGGGTTCCTCTATTTGAACAACCTTATCAAAGAAATTTTCATGAAGATAACCTCACAGTCATGTTCTCTGAAAGAGGGAGGAAAGAAGGAGAAAGGGGGAGAGAAAAAGGGAAAGAGACCGAGAGGAGGAAGGGGAAGAGGGAAGGAGGGAGGGGAGAGGAGAATTTATTTTATTAACTTTAGAGAAAACTGTCTTATTGAGCATGCTTTGTCAACCCATATGATTTTGAGCAAGATGATGTAATATTCTGCTCATGTACTTTTAGGGTGTGGGCAGAGGGAGAGGGAGAAAGAGACTCTTAAGCCCAATGTGGAGCTCCATCCCATGACCCTGAGATCATGACCTGAGCCAAAATCAAGAGTTAGACGCTCTATCAACTGAGCCACCCAGGCGCCCCTGTTCCTGTGCTCTTCAGTTGGCATACATCTGTTTATAATCTTCAGTTCTTTGGAGAAGAATTTTGTGAAAAATTGTGAAAAGAGATAATCACTCTTGTTAATTCTGTGTGCCATTTTCTCGCTCAGAACCCAGAGCGCCCCTGCCTCTCCTCCTTGAAACCTTTCTTCATTTGGCTTCTTGGATACCACATGTTCCTGGTTTTCTTTCTTCCTCACTGGTCATTAATTTTCAGTCACTGCTAGTTCTTCCTCAACTTTCTCTATACTTATTGCCTTGGTGACCACATAAAGTGTCAGTTTTCAAATACCATCTACACATTAATGGTTTTCAAATTTCTCCCTCCAGCACTGGCTCTGCCCTCGACTCCGCTCATGCCTATCTGACTGCCTATTCCATATCTCCATTTAGATGTTGTATAGGTCTCTCAGGCTTAACAGGTCTAAAACCAAGCTCCTGCTAAATAAATACCTACCACCCAAAGCTGCTCTTCTCTCAGAATTCTACCTTCCAGTAATTACTACCTCCATCTTGCCAGTTGCTTATGACAAAAAGTCGGTTGGAGAAACTTTACTCCTCTCCTTGTCTTATATGCTACACTTGATCCCTGTGAGCAAATCCTATTGGCTTTACCATCCAAATATCTAGAATCTGACGATCACTCATGCCAATACTGCCCTGGTCCAATGCACTACAACCTCTTGCTTGGATGACTACAACAGCCTCTTCAACTGGTGTCTTTGCTTCTGCTTTTAGAGCAGCCCCCCACAGTCTATTCTCAACATAGCAGTTAGAGTGATTATTTAAAATATAATTCAAACCACAAAGCTCCTCTTCTCAAAAGCCTCCAAGCTGTTTTGTTTTAGTCAGAGAACCAACGTCTTTAAAATGGTTTACAAAGTCCTACATGGTCCGACTACCCCAGTACTTCTGTGACCCCACCTACTACTCTCCCCCTGCTCACTGCTCCAACAACACCGGGCTCTGCTGTTCCTCAAATGTGCCAAATTTTTACTTCAGACTTCACATTTCTACTGTATTTATGATGTTCTTCTCCCATTCATTTATACGGCTTGTTCCCGCTGCTTGAGGGTCCTGATGTCACCTTCTTGGTGAGTCTCCTCTGACCACTCTGGCATCCCCTTACCGACCTTCTCTGCTTTACTTCATCACCATCTGATATATTTTACTTATTGACTCCCCACACTGGATCGTGGAAACTCACTAAGAGCAGGCATTTTTTATCTCTTGTTTTCACTGCTAAATCCCCAGTCACTAAAAACAGTGCCTGGTTCAGTAGCAGTAGATGCTCAGTAAATTTTTTTAAAAATCCTCAATATGAATTTGAAAGACTCTGTTCAACATCTTCTTCTACTGGTCAGTCTACCCAGTTTAGCTAGAATACTGGTTTCTGTCTGTCATTCCATTAGCTTTCTTCTACCAACCAACCCTTCAAATATACCATCTCTTTTTCTCACTCTCTCCTTTAAAAACATTTTTAAAGTTTATTTATTTATTTTGAGAGAGACAGAGACAGTGTGAGTAGGGGAGGAGCAGAGAAAAGAGAGAATCCCAAGCAGGCTCCGCACTGTCTGCAGAGTCCAATGCAGGGCTCGAACTCAGAAACTGTGAGATCATGACCTGAGCCAAAACCAGGAATCGGAGGCTTAATCGACTGAGCCACCCAGGCACCCCTCTCACTCTCTCCTTTAAAATGACTACTCACCTCCTTCCACAAAACTTCTCCAAGTCGGGCCAATTTGTCTTTTGTAAAAAATAACCTAGAAAATAGAAATGGTAATTGGGTTGGTATAGTAGGATTATGGGTAACATTTTTTTTTTAAAACAGCTTTATTGAGATGAGTAATTCACATTCCATAAAAGTCATTCATTTAAAGTATATAATTCAGGGGTGTCAGGGTTGGTCAGTCAGTTAAGCATCTGACTTCGGCTCGGGTCATGATCTCGCAGTTCGTGAGTTCGAGCCCCACGTCGGGCTCTGTGCTGACAGCTCAAAGCCTGGAGCCTGCTTCAGATTCTGTGTCTCCTTCTCTCTCTGCCCCTCTCCTGCTTGTACTCTCTCTCTCTCAAAAATAAATAGTTAAAAAAAATCTTTAAAGTATATAATTCAATGCTTTCAGTATGTTCAGATATGTGTAACCATCACAATTACAGAACATTTTCATCACTTCAAGAAGTCCTCTACCCTTTAGCCATCACCCCTGTGCCCCCCTCCCCTTAAACTCTAAGCAACCACTGATCTACTTTGTGTTTCTATAGATCTCCCTATTTTGGACTTCCATATGAATGAGATCATATAGTATGTGGTCCTTTGCAGTTGGCTAGTACTGTTCTCTCTCACTTAGCATGATGTTTTCAAGGTTCATCTGTGCTGTAGCGTGTATTAGTACTTCATTCTTTTATATGGCCAAAGAATATCCCATTTTATGAATCCAGGTGACATCTTAAAGATGAATGCCACTGTTCTAAAACTATTTAAGAGTAACTTGGAACGCTTTTTTTTTTAAATAATCTTGAGTCATTTTATTTGTTTTATAAAGTAAAAGTAAAGCCCAACATGGGCTCAAACCCACAACCCCAAGATCAAGAGCTGCACGCTCTACCAAATGAGCCAGCCAGGCCTTGCCGCGCTGCCCCCCCCCCCCCCCCCGCCCCCAAGTAACCTGGAACTTTAAGAGAGTCCTCCCACAACCCGTAACCTCTCTTCCCCCTCCAAGTCAGTGACTGTCCTCACTCCTGTTTCCTATGACTACTGCACATCTACAAAAAGTTACCTATATTCACATCTCATTTAGTTTTATTCTCTCACAATCTGACTTCTACTACAACATCTGAACTGGTTATTCTTCTTGGTCACGAGACATCCAAATGAATAAATTTAACTGCTTTCTTGGTTTCCCACCCTCCATCCAACAAGTCACTTCTCGCTTTGCATACTTAATTTGACAGTGTTGACTACCTTTTCAAAAAATATTGGGAGTTGAGAGCTTGGGCTCTAAAGTTAAACAGACTTGGGTTTAAGTATAAGCTCTGTCCCTTATTAGCTGTGTAACAAGACCTGTTATTTAACCTCACTACATTTCAGTTACTTATTAAAGAGGGGGAAATTAGGGGTGCCTTGGTGGCCCAGTCAGTTGAGCATCCAACTTCAGCTCAGGTCATAATCTCACAGTTCTTGAGTTTGAGCCCCACACTGGGCTCTGAGTTGACAGTGTGCAGCCTGCCTGGGATTCTTTCTCTCCCTCTCTCTGCCTCTACCCCACTTGCTTTTTCTCTCAAAATAAAATAAACTTTAAAAAAAAAAGGGATAATAGGGGAGCCTGGGTGACTCAGTTGGTTGAGGGTCCAACTTCAGCTCAGTTCATGATCTCATGGTTCTTGAGTTTGAGCCCCGTGTCAAGCTCACAACTGTAAGCACAGAGCCTGCTTCAGATCCTCTGTCCCCATTCCTCTCTGCTCCTGCCTCTCTCTCAAAAAATAATAAACACTTAAAAAAGGAAGATGGGGAAAATAGCATATATCATAGGTTGGTGTGAGAATTAAATGAAATAATAAAAAGGATGAACAGTGACACATAAGTGCTCAATAAATGGAGATTATTATTTTTTACTGAAAATTTTCCTTTCTTGGTTCAAAAGGTTCTGTCTTCAACTTTCTTTGCTATTTCCTCTATCCATTTCTGTGGGAACATCATTATCCCCACTGCGTTTATGATTACCTCTATTATTTAAAACACTACCTGGCACAGAGTAACTAACAATTACTTACTGAATGAACAAATGACATCTTTCAATATCCTGGTTTGAATGTCCAATATGTAATGGACATTTTCACCTATATGTCCCACTGGAGTTTGAAATGTCTAACTTAAAAAAGTTTAACTTAAAAAAAAAATCACTCAAGTCACGTATGTTTTAGCACCTCAAAGCGAATTCAGCATCTCATAAGCAACCTGGACTTTAAAATTAACATTCATTATTTCATTACTCCTTCTCTTGACCTTCATCCAACCATATGAAAATCCCATATAGTCTCTCTGGGCAATCACCATGTTTATTTAGGATCTCCATATCTTCTTCCCAGCTCTACTATAATGGCTTAACTGTTCTACCCACCCCTTGTCTCCCTTGGACCATATTCTTTTGTTTTTTAAGTTTATTTATTTTGAGAGAGAAAGAGAACCAGGGAGGGACAGAGAAGGAGGGAGAGAGAGAGCATCCCATGCAGGCTCCATGCTGTCAGCACAGAGCCCAACATGGGGCCGATCTCACGAATGTGAGATCATGACTTGTGAAATCGTGACACAAGCAGAAGTCGACAGTTGGATGCTTAAGTGACTGAGCTAACCAGGCACCCCTTTGCACCATATTCTTAAAAGTCATAACATTCATCAGTGGCTCCTCAAAGCCTAACGCATTAAATCAAACTCAGCCTAGATGTCATGGCTCTCTATCTAAGGACCAAACCTATCTCTCCTAATTTCCCTCTCTTCCCCTAAAATACACCCGTTGCAGATAACTTTCTTGCCTCCATGCCTTTGTTAGTGAGCTTCCCTCCAGCTGGAACATACATCAATCCACCCCCACCCTTCCCCCCTTCACTTAATGAAATCCAGTTAGTACCTGAAAACTAACTACCTCCATCTCTTTCCAGAGTCTCTCGATCCAAATTGATCTATCAAAATGATGTAGCTGCAAAAGAACACCATCTGTAATTCTCTAAAAGTTAACATAATAGAGTTCTTTGTTGCTACAATTTCTCTCATGGCAGGGTATGTTCCTTGCAGATAGAAAATAGGCATTACTCATTATAGTATCTCCCAAAAGATCAATATAGATAAATTAATGGGTTTCAGTTAGCTTCTACTCCTCTCTCTGTGATATCCTCATTTAAGTGGTTTTTTTGTTTTTTAATACAGCCTGTTTACTTAAAATTAAATCTTGATTAGTACTTTGACATTTATTTTATTTACCCCCATAACAACTCGGTTAAGTACTTTTATTATACTTTAATCTACAAATGAGGAAATTGAGGGTTAGACTATTGTGGGATGAGGGAATACCGGAGCGCACTTCCAGGACACCAAATTCTACACTCTTTTTTATATTTCATCCTGCTGTTGACTCCCTCATGTTTATGGCTCCCCAATCCTCCAGCACCCTCAAAATATTTCACTTTGCACATCCTAACTTCCTTCTTCCGGGACCCGCACTTACTTCTCCCTCACCAGATTTTTTCTAGCCCAAGGCCCGTTCCCCCACTCCTGCATCCCAAACCCAAAACTCTGTACTCACGCCACACTAAACCTCCGAGTCAGAAACCCGCAACCGAAAAACAAAACTTAAATCCGGTAGCTTTGCAGCGCCACTGAGCGTGCACGAAATCGGTCCAATCGCCCACAAGTTTACACGGCCCTTTGGATTGTGCGCCAATAGGAAGGCTATTCACACAGAGGCACGCCCCATTCCCGCCCTTCCTCGCTTCGCGTCTAACCGCGCAGAGATAGCCGGGAAATGTAGTTTTACTTCAGCACGCAGCTTCCCTGGTGGAGGATGTTAATGGATTGCAACCCAGTTCATCCCAGTACTGGTAGTGTGGTGTTTGGGGTCAGAACACACTAATTCTGGGCACCCCCAGTTTAAACTTGTTCAACTACTTTGTTTTCATAAAAAATCATGCAGAAACGCGATGCATAATCATGCAATGGATACAGGATTATTATGTGTTGCAATTTACAAGCTTATGTCAAGGTGAAGATTCTAAGAAGATAATTTCTCCTTCAATGACCTGGTGGCCTAGGGTCAAGATAGGACCTGTGGTTCAGTTTCTACCGTCAGAGAGTTATGTATATTAATACTACTGTTTTTATCAGCAGACACTGCTTCCTTTTCCTGAAAGATGTGAGAAACTGGCTTTAATAATGTAAGCTAATTCAAAACTCAATTGCAGTCTCATCTTTCCAGAAGAACAAACGGTAGGAGTAGGGGGAAAGGTACTTCAGCCTCTGAGCTGTCACTACTGCTATGAAAAAGCTGTGACTCTTTGCTGTATAAGACTTAAGGATGTCCAGAAGGAATTTGACATCTCCTAAATTTAGTTTTTTCTGTCTTGTGATTTTTCTCTATTAGTTACCCCCAAAACCAGTATTTTTGTGTCTCTTTTGGCCCTTACATTTTTTTATTATTTTATTTAATTTTAAAGTTTATTTTTTTTATTTAGGGAGAGAGGGAGAGAATCCCAAGTAAGCTCTGCACGGATAACACAGAACTGGATGAGGGGCTCCCACAAACCGTCAGATGATGACCTGAGCCAAAATCAAGAGTTGGGTGCTCAGTTGACTGAGCCATCCAGGTGCCCTCCCTTATATATATATTTTAAGCAAAATCATGGTGATCTTATCTTCAGACTGGTTCTTAAATACATATCATCCTATTAATTGCTACTCTGTCTCGTCACCTTTCACTTGGATTACTACAACTGGTGTTTTTCCCTTCTCCAATCCATTCTACAAAAGGTGATTATTTTTTTTAAAGCACATTTCTGGACATGTCACATTCCTGTTCATAAACTTTTGGTGACTCCCCAAAGAGTAGACAATCAGTCCAGAGAGTGATATGGCATTCAAATACTGACATAACCTGATCCTACTTATCTCATTATATAATAAATAACTTATTTTCTGAATGTAGCATGGACTTCCCAGGTTTGGCTCATACCCTTCCTTTTACGTGGATTGATCTTTTCCATGAATCTTAACCTATAAAATCCCTACCAAGGCCAATACAAATAACATCTCCTTTATTAGAAGTAATCCCTTGTGCTTTGATATTCATTTAGCAATTTGTCATTGTATTTTGATAGCATAGCTTCTGTTCAAATGTCATCAGTCTTGAGCCCTTCTCTGACTACACTATCCCCCCTTACCACCCTTCCGCTCCCTACCTTCTGTACTTTTTAAAAAGATCTTATCAGCACCTAAAATAATATATATTTGCTTGTGCTCATTATTTTGTCTCCCCTTGCCACTAGAATGTAAGCTCTGTCTTTTTATTGTTGTTCATGTTATATATGCAGAATGAATCTAGGAGAGTGCCTGGCACATTGCAAATGCTCAAAAGTTGTTGCCAAATGAATGAATACATATATAATATAACATTCTTTCCCACAGGTGTGTTTCCTCTTTTTATTAGATTGCTCTTCTTCCATTCTATATCAAGGTTGAAGTGTCATCATTCATTCACATGTCAAAGGGTTATTCTCAACCCTCCCTCTCTCACAACCACCCAATGTCAGATTGATTTTTTTAAAAAACACTCTGGTTGCAGAGGAGCAATTAAGGACAATGCTTGAAGATCTAGGAGGCTGCCGTGGTAATTCACGGAAATGCCTAACTAAACAAGGGAGGCAAAAATGGAAATATGAAGAGGAAAATGGGAAATATTTAAAAGTTCCAATTGACTGGGTGGCTCAGTAGGTTAAGCATCTGACTTCAGCTCAGGTCGTGAACTCACAGTTTGTGGGTTCGAGCCCCATGTCAGGCTCTGTGCTAACAGCTCAGAACCTGGAGCCTGCTTCAGATTCTGTGTCTCCCTCTCTCTCTGTTTCTCTCTCTCTCTCTCTCTCAAAAATAAATAAAGATTAAAAAAAAAAGTTCCAGGGCGCCTGGGTGGCTCAGTTGGTTAAGCGTCTGACTTTGGGTCAGGTCATGATCTCCCAGTTTGTGAGTTTGAGCCCTGCGTCAGGCTCTGTGCTGAGAGCTCAGAGCCTAGAGCCTGCTCCTGAGTCTGTCTCCCTCTCTCTTTCTGCCCCTCCCCTGCTCGCACTCTGTCTCTCTCTCTCTCTCTCTCAAGAAAATAAATAAACATTTTTTAAAAAGTTCCAATCAACTGGATCCAGGACAGAGAGATTAGCTGGAGTAGGTGACATTAATCAGAGTGGGAAATACAAGGGACCTAGCTGGCTCAGTCGGTAGACAGTGTGACTCTTGTTCTCGGAGTTGTGAGATTGAGCCCCATGTTGGATGCAGAGATTAGTTAAAAATAAAATCTTAAAAAAGAATGGGAAATACAAGAGGAAGAGTATATATGAATATATATGGAGGCTATGAGAAAGGCAAACCTGAGAAACTCTTACTTGGTATATTCTCCCGCCCTGGGACTTTACTTTCCTACTCAGTTTAATTCTGTGGTGCATAACATTGTTACTGCCGGCAATCTCATCTCTTTGTCTTTCTGTTGTAATGGCACTACACTTTATTTTATTTATTTATTTATTTATTTATTTATTTATTTATGTAGGCTAATGTGGGGCTTGAACTCACTGACACTGAGATCAAGACAGGAGCTGAGACCAAGAGTCAGATGTTTAACCCACCACCAAGTTTCCACCCAGGTGCCCCAATCCCTGTACTTTAGATTATTCTTAGCTTTTGCCTTCTATGTGTGCTCCTGGGGAACAGTCTCCCATTTATGGGAAATGATATCACCATAAAGTTATGGTCTCTAACCTTAGTGAAACCCTCAGAAGTGAAGAACAACACTTCTCAAGAAACATTTGCTCTTTCTCCTTATTTCCACAGGAGCCACTTTGGGTATTCACAATTTGCTTTAAACCCTTAAGGGAGCCCTCCCAGTATCTTTGTCTTTCTTTCCCAAGGTAATCAACTGCCTTAACTTCATGCCTTCTCACCCGCTTACTTACCATCACTGTACTTGTATTTACCTCTTTTCCTCTGTATCAGAGGAACGGGTGTCCCTGCTCTTATCATGTTCATTTCTTTTGCTTCTTTAGGGACTTTGGTTTTTCTCTTACTATCTTCAGCCTCCAATTCTCCATTAGTTCTTCCTTCTCAGCACTGAGGCCCACTCATGTATACTAGCTTGTGAAGATATTCTTTGGTTCTCCTTCAGTAACTTCCATGTTTCCATACCCAACCTTTCCTCCACAGCCAAGGACATTGAGTCCATGCTTGGCTCCTTTTCTTCATCTCCCATTCATTTCCCAACTCACTCGAAACTGGATTTTGACTCCATAACTTTATTGAAATTGCTCTATGATCTATTAACTGCTAAACTGAATGATCACATCTTGTCGTATCTCATTCTTTCTGGCATTTTATACTGTTGCAAATTTTCACCTTTTCTTCAAATTTTACTTTCTTGACAACTATGAAAACCCTCTCAAATCACTCTCACCATTCATTCTTAGCATCACATGCTGGTTTTTCTTTTTATGGTGAAAGAACTATTACCTTCCTGGAAAAATTAACTTTTATTAGCTCAACACAGATAACTGAAAAGTAAACTTCTGGTTTCTCTTATTTGTGTAGGAACCATGGACTTCATAACAATAATACATATCAAAGTAAGAATAAATATAACTGAAGCATGCATTTGGTATGCTTCCCATCCTCATTTAATGCTAAATTTAAGAAATAATAGCTTTTGCCCTCTGAGAAATCACAGAAAAATAGACAATGCACATACAAACACACTAAAGGAAATAGGAGTACTTAAAAACTATGTACCTGTCCAGGGAGCCTACACCAGGAAAACAAATAACTAGTACCCATGTTTTAATTTTGAAAAATCACAGGGCAGAGAGAAGATAGAAAACTGACATTTATCATTTCCTTTCCAGTTTATTATTTGTATTTTTATTGTCATGTGTAGGTTGGTACATAGTAGTGAACAAGGTCTGTGTTATCTGTCCTCTATGGAGGCATCTATGACATAGAAAATTATTGATAAAGTCCTTGACATAAATTTGAGTGAATCCAAACCAAATATGAGAAAATACCTCACCTAGTTTTTTTTGTTTGGTTTGTTTGTTTGTTTGGAATATGGCATTTGACTTTGTTCTTGAATTCACCCAGTTTGTTAAGGTAGAAGCTCTTGATACGTTACTTTACAAATTATGCAAATATTTTGGCAAACACAGATTTAGAGATTCAAATGAGATTCAAATGATTAAAGTTTTTAAAAAAAACTTTAATGTTTGTTTAATTTTGAGAGAGAGAGAGAGAGAGAGAGCGCACAAGTTGGGGAGAGGCAGAGAGAGAGAGGGAGACACAGAATCCGAAGCGGGCTCCAGGCCAGAGCCCGACATGGGACTCGAACTCACGAGCCATGAGATCATGACCTGAGCAGAAGCTGGATGTTTAACCGACTGAGCCACCCAGGGGCCCCTAAAATGTTTCTTCTTCCTTTACCATAACATTAATAAGGAGGTAATCATTTGAAATATTGCATTTAAAAATCTTTTAGATCACTTTGCCTACCAGAGCCATTGAAAGTGATATAAAACAGAGCCTTGTATGTTATTTCCAATTCTTATGAAATACTGCCATGCATTATTGAATTAATCCTTTCCTTTATAACTTCCTTTTATATATCTTAATGTTTAAATGAAATATCTTTTAGTCTCTATGTTCAAAATTCTGATATAAATGTAGCCTCTATTTTATTTTTAAAGGATTTTCTTTTCTTTTTTTAAAATGTTTATTCTTGAAAGAGAGAGAGGCAGAGAGCAAACAGGGGAGGAGCAGAGAGAGGAAGACAGAATCACAAGAAGGTTCCATGCTGTCAGCACGGAGCCCCATGTGGGGCTCAAACTCACAAACTGTGAGATTATGACCTGAGCTGAAACCAAGAGTTGGATGCTTAACTGACTGAGCCACCGATGTGCCCCTGCATGTAGCCTCTTAACCAAAGTTCTTCTATATGTGATTTCTTTTTCTTCTCCTAGAATATAATTTCTTCTCCTAGAATACATACTAATTAAATTTTATTATTGGCTTCACTACTGCCTTAGAGTTCCACAGTTTTTGAAAAAATTTTAAACTTGACGTATTCTTCATATGTAATTGATGATTTTTATTTTATCTCTTCTTCAAGACTAGTGAAAATATGTGCACCTAAAATGCAGGTCTACAGAAATTACTTGTAAATTATCACTATTTTCCTCCCTTAATTAAGGTATCAACAACTACTTTCCAATCAGATTATTTGAACATTCATAGTCTATGTCTATCTTCCCTCAAAGTACTCACAGCTTGTTTGCCCGAGATATTAGCATTATTTATTTGAATATGACTTATATTTATATGACCTTTAATGGATTCTTAATCATCTATTCTTTTGTACTCAGCAGATAATGGATTGTTGTAAGGCAAGGCACAAGATTATCAATAAATTTAGGTGCATTGTAAATTGTTCTGTTCAGCAGTAAAACCATGTATATCCTTCAAAGAACACCTTGTAATTGCTTCTAAAATAATATAATTTGTGGCACCTGACTGACTTAGTTGGTAGAGCACACAACTCTTGATCTCAGGGTTGTGAGTTTGAGCCCCATGTTGGGGGGTACACTCATTCTTCCCCACTTGTCTCTCTCTCTCTCTCTCTCTCTCTCTCTCTCTCTCTCTCTCTCAAAAGCAAATAAACATTTAAAAAAATTTTAAAAGAAACATTTTAAATCATAGCTTTTCAACCTTTAGAGTTCATAAAAATTGAATCTCTTCCTCCTATACTGATTTGTCCCTGTGGACTACTTAGAGTCTGTCTGCTCAAAACCCACATAAAAATGTGTCTTTTTAAAAAATGTTTATTTTTGAGAGACAGACAGAGAGAGAGACAGAGAGAGTGCATGAGCCTGAATGAGGGAGGGGCAGAGAGAGGGAGACACAGAATCTGAAGCAGGCTCCAGGTTCTGAGTTATCAGCACAGAGCTTGATGCCGAGCTCGAACTCATGGACTGTGACATCATCAGTCCCCAAAGTGTGGTCAACAGATCCTTATTTGTCCTCAGGCCAATGTTGGTCCCTGAAGTATCTTCTGAAGGTCTTGAAGTCAAAATTATTTTCATATTAACATTAAAATGCTATTTGCCTTTTTTTATTAAAATTTTTTTAATGTTTTATTTATTTTTGAGAGAGAGAGAGAGAGAGAGAGAGAGAGAGAGAGACAGCATGGGAGGGGGAGAGAGAGAGGGAGAGAAAGAGAATTCCAACCAGACTCCACACTTATCAGCACTGAGCCCGATGCAGGGCCCAAACTCATGAACTGTGAAATCATTACCTGGGCTGAAGTCGGATTCTCAACCGACTGAGCCACCCAGGCACCCTGTTTTTGTTTGTTTTGTTTTGTTTTGTTTTTGCCATTGACATTTGCATTGCAAAAGCAGTGGTGGCTAAAACTACTGGTTCCTCAGCATGAATCATGGCAGTAACACCAAACTGTACTTGTAGTCATTGTTTTCATGACACACACACTAATGGTTTAAGAAGAAAAAAAGCCAGTTTCATTTAAATATGCCCATGATGGGGGTGTGGGGGTGGCTCAGTCGGATGAGTGCCCGACTCTCGATTTTGGCTCAGGTTTATCAGTTCCAGCCCTACATCAGGCTCTGTGCTGACGGCGTGGAGCCTGCTGGGATTCTCTCTCTCCCTCTCTCTCCCTTCCTCTCCCCCATGCTCTCTCTCTCTCTTTTTCTGTCTAAATAAACTTAAAAAAAAAAGAAAGAATGCCCATGATGAAGCAGTAAAAATGATTAGTTTTAGTAAACCGTGACTCTTGAACATGTTTTTTTAATAGTCTATGTGATGAAGTAGGAAGTACACGTAAAGAAAGCAGTTCTACTATGTACAGAAGCAGGAAGGTTTTCTCAAGGAGAAGCACTTATGAGCTTAATTAGTCACATTTTTCATGTAACACCAGAAGGCCAAACAGATAAACCATGGCTATTTAGACCTAGGTAGTTGACAGACATTTTCTTGAAAACGAACAACGTGAGCCCATTTATTCAGTGGAAACAACTGATGGTATTTGTTGACAATGAAAATCTGAGCTATAAGTGAAAATCATTATTTTGGAAAACTTGTTTCTGTTACTCTGAGTTTGACAGCCTCTCAATTTTCTGAGAACATCAATGGTAATGTTGCTATGATTTTTTTATATTATATAATTATGTGCATCAACATTAGGAAGATCTATATAACTCAGTTATAATATTGAAATAATATTATCAAAATGACCAATGCATGATGTTACAAAATCATGACTGAGTAAAAAATCCATTCAAGGACAATGTTGACTACCATTTTAATGTAACAGAGTACAAAAAGTTCATTGATAAAGTTTTAGATTCCATATTGCTAACCTTTAAGAAATTACAATTATCAGGGTGCCTGTGTGGCTCAGTTGGTTGACTCTTGATTTTGGCTCAGGTCATGATCTCACAGTTTGTGGAATTGAGCCCTGCATTGGGTCTGCACTGAGTGTGGACCCTGCTTGGGATTCCCACTCTCTCTCTCCCACCCCCCACCCCCCCGCCCCTCTCCCCTGCTTGCGCGCTCTCTCTAAAATGAAAAAAAAAAAAAAAATGGAAAAAGTAATTACAATTATCTGAAAGGGCTAAATATTGAAAAAATACTATTTCCTTTCCAACTACATATCTGTGTGATGCTGGATTCTTTCCCATATATTTCAACCCAAACAATATATCACAAAAGATTTAATACAGAAACAGGTATGAGAATCCAGCTTGGTCTTACTAAGCCAAACATTAAAAAGTTTTTCAAAAAATGTAAACTCAAGCCACTTTTATCACTAAATTCCTTTTAGAAAAAAAAATATATATATATATTAACATGTGTGATGGTTAATTTTATGTGTCACCTTGGAGGGTTTTTTTTTGGATGAGGTTAACATTGAATCAATAAACTCTGAGTCAAACAGATTTTTCTTCATAGTGGGTGGGTCTCATTTAATCAGCTGAAAGCTTGAATAGAACACAAATCCAGCCTCCCCAAGCTAGATGGAATTCTCCTGCAGAGCGCCTTCAGAATTTATCTGAACCATCTTCTTTCTTAGGTTTCCAGCCTGCTAGTCATTGGAGTGGAACATCAACTTTCCTAAGACTCCAGCCTGCTAGCCCACACTGCATATTTTGGACTTGCCGGCCTCCATAATTGTGTGAGCTAATTCCTCATTTTCTCTCTATCTCTCTCCATTCTATTGGTCTTGTTTCTCTGGAGAAAGCTGATTAATACAACATGTAAGGGGTTTATTATTTATTATTATTATTATTTTTAACAGTCTACTTAGAGAGAGAGTGCTCACATGTGAGATGGGGGAGAGAAGGAGAAAGTGCAGAGCCTGACACAGGGCTCGATTCCACAAACTGCGAGATCATGACCTAACCTGAGATCAAGAGTCAGATGCTTAACTAACTGAGCTACCTAGGTGCCTGGTTCTCAATAATTTTTAAGAGTACAAAATGGTCCCGAGACCAAAAAGTTTGAGAACCACTGGTAGAAAGTATATTTGAAACGAAATAGCCTTTCCTTACAAATTTAGTAATTTTTAATTTTGGCTCTCAGCAACTTGCCTTCCTTCAATTAGTCTGAATTTATGAAGTTTTATTATGTTTTTTAATAAATTCAGAGATCACAGCCTAGCTAGATGATTATCAGAGTTGGATATTCATTTTATCCTATTCTAGCACCAAGGACAGCAAATTTTGTATAAAACATAATTTTTTAATATTATTTAATTTTTTTCTCAAAAGTTTTTAAGAATAGCTTAACTACTGAAAACAGCACCTGTAAACTACAGCTATACTTAACTGTTCTGCCCTGAGACCCAAGCACTATTGACAGTCAATATTAACATACTATGTGCAGAAAGCCCTCATTAGAGCTGATTAACCATGGGCAAAGTAATGTTGAAAAAGAAAACCAAAGATGGAGGCATCACAATTCCAGAATTCAAGCTATATTATAAAGCTGTAATCATCAAGACAGTATGGTACTGGCCCAAAAAGCAGACAAATAGATCAATGCAACAGAATAGAGAACACAGAAATGGATCCACAAACATATGGGCAACTAATCTTTGACAAAGCAGGAAAGAATATCCAATGGAATAAAGACAGTGTCTTCACCAAATGGTGTTGGGAGAACTGGACAGCGACATGCAGAAAAATGAACCTGGACCACTTTGTTACACCATACACAAAAATAAACTCAAAGTGGATGAAAGAGCTAAAACGTAAAACAGGAAGCCATCAAAATCCTATAGGAGAAAACAGGCAACAACCTCTTGCAGCTTGGCCGCAGCAACTTCATGCTTGACATGTCTCCAGAGGCAAGGGAAACAAAAGCAAAAATGAACTTCTGGGACCTCATCAAGAGAAATAGCTTCTGAATAGTGAAGGAAACAATCAGCAAAACTAAAAGGCAACTGAGAGAATGGGAAAAGATATTTGCAAATGAGATCTCAGATAAAGGGTGAGTATCCAAAATCTATAAAGAATTGTCAAACTCAACACCCAGAAAACAAATAGTCCAGTGAAGAAATGGGCAAAAACCATGAATAGACATTTTTTCAAAGAAGACATCCAGATGGCTAACAGACACATGAAAAAATGCTCAACATCTTATCATCAGGGAAATACAAATGAAAACCACAATGAGATACCGCCTCACACCTGTCAGAATGGCTAAAATTAACAACTCAGGAAACAACCGATATTGGTGAGGATGCAGAGAAAGAGGAACCCTTTTGCACTGTTGGTGGGAATGCAAACTGGTGCAGTCACTCTGGAAAGTAGTATGGAGGTTCCTCAAAAAACTAAAAACAGAACTACCCTACGACCCAGCAATTGCACTACTAGGTATTTATCCAAAGAATACAAAAATGCTGATTTGAAGGGACACATGTACTCCAATGTTTATGGCAGCACTATCGACAGTAGCCAAAGTATGGAAAGAGACTTTGTTATGTAACATCGACTGATGAATGGATAAAGAAGACACACACACACACACACACACACACACACACACACGATGGAATATTACTTGATGATCAAAAAGAATGGAATGAAATCTTGACATTTGCAACAATGTGGATGGAACTAGAGTGTATTATGTTAAGCAAAATAAGTCAGAGAAAGACAAATATACAATTTCACTCATGTGGAATTTAAGAAACAAAACAGATGAATATAGGGAAAGGGAAGCAAAAATAAGAAACAGAGAGGGAAACAAACCATAAGAAACTTTTACAATAGTGATTCTCAAAGGGATGGGTATGAGGGGTGAGGGTGGGTGATACTCCTGGAGGGGAGGATTAGAATCTCATGTGGGTAAAACTGGATAAGTTTTTTCCATCCCCAGTAGAGATATTCACTGTGTTTCTCTTATAGACTCACTGCTAAAGTGACTGCTACAGATTTTTCAGGCACATTAAGGCAAATAAATGATTGAGGATAATCACTGAATGAATTTAAATACTAGGGAGACAGTTTAAAGTACTAGGTAAGTATACCTTGAAAGATCAAAAGGAAAGTAAGAGAAACAAAGCTTTTAGGAGTTTGTGTTTATTCTGAGGATCAATCAAGGCTTTGCTGCTCTGTTAGTAATATAAAAGCAAAACAATTATACTTTAATTTACATATTTAATGATTATTTCAGTGTTACTTGGTTTACTTAGAATTTCATTATTTCTGTTGTGAGTAATGTGGATTTTCAGATTTAAATAGTAAAAATTTGATTTTTAAATCAGATTTTATTGTGACTCATTATAATTGTGTGTGATGAATCACACTTTTCTCTACATCCCTTTGCAATGTGATATTATTGTTCTTCCCATCAAGATATGTAGTCCATTTCACCACCTTCTTGAATCTGGACTGGCCTTATGATCTGCCTTGGCCAACAGAATATGACAGAAGTGATCTTGTACATTTTGGATCCTAGGACTTAGGCCTAGGCTTCCATTCTCACACTCCCAGAATGTTAAGACCATGTTATGAAGAAACACAGTCTATCCTATCCAGGATGAGAAGTCATGTGGAGAACTGAGGCTTCCCAGCCAACATCCAGCACCAACTGCCAGATACGTGATGAGGCCATAGTGGATCCTCCAACTGCAGTTAAGCTGTCAGACACCTGTAGCTGCAGAAGTGATCCCAGGGGAACCATGAGAACACCGGATTGCCAACCCACAGAATTGCAGTAATAGTTTTCATTTTTAGCCACTAAGTTTTTTTAGCCATTAAGTTTTGGGGTAGTTTGTTACATAACAAAGGCTAACTGAAACAAATGTTTGTGTATGGGTTTGAGGCTGGTGGGTGTAGTAACTGGGCATTAACTTTTACGGATACTATAATCAAATGATGGGATATCATATATGCCACACCTTAGTAGTCTTAAAATTTGTTATATGTAAATGTAGATGAAGCAATGAAACACAAAGTAAATTTATTGGGTGACCCACTCATTCAACAGATACTTATTTAACAGATGTTTATTGCATACCTTCTATACACCAAGCACCATTCTAGGAATTGGGGCTACAGTGGTCAATACAACAGACTTGCACCTACCTTCATATAGTTTAAAGCCTGAGGAAGAATGGCAATGAAGAAATTCCAAAAAGTTTGATAAGGAAGTACAGGTTGCTGTTGGGTAAATGACGCTAGAGAGTTAAGGAAAGCTTTCCAGAGGAAGTCATATTTAAACTGATATATGAAAGATGAGTAGGTCAGAAAGGGGATATATGAAACTGTGGGGTGGGGTCAGGAGAGTACAAACATGTTCCAGACAGAGGAAACATTATCTGTGGAGGCTCAGAGATGAGAGAAGGCACAGTGCATTAAAGCCACCACAAAGCTTGGGAGTAAGGTGGCAAATAAGAAAGGAGTTTGGAATCGTTGAGTTTGGAGATGAGGGGACAAGGTGTATTCTGGATTTTAGACAAAGCAATCTGACAACTGAATGGCATGGGATTTGAGAGGGGGGTAAGAACTGAGCTATCATAGTTCAGGTGAGAGAGAACTTAAGATAGGGTGAATTTAAGATTTTTAGGTGAATCTCTAGACAGACTTGACACCCAATAGTAGATAGTAAGGGAGGAGTTAAGGATTAGCTCTAGATTTCCGGCTCAGGCAACTGAGTAGGTGAAGTCATTCACGGAAACAGGAAACACTGAAAAAACAGTAGGTACTTGAATTGACGACGTGGGGTTGTCTCGCAGGTAGCTAGATGTATTGGTTTCGAAATCAAGAGAAAAACCTTGTCTGAAAATACAGTTTTGGGAGTTATCAACCGCAGTTGGTAATTCAGGTCCTGGGGTAGCCGAGATTGCACAGGGAGTATGAAAAAAAGCCCTGGAAAGGAAGTCTTCCTTACAATAAATATTTAATACTCGAACTACCTTTTCAGTTTCTTCTTTAGTTCTTTCTACGTTATTTTCCACAATTTGGAGTAAGTGGAGATGTACACTGGCACAGAAATTTTTGACAAGCAGGATCAGAAGGTTTGCCATAGTCTTTACAGCGTATTGAGAAAAGTTTACGAAGCGTGTGGTAGTAAAGTGCTTGCTGTTGAGATGACTTGGGGTTGTCAATTGCTGGAAAAGGAAGGTCAAGAGCGGTGGCTTCCACGAAAAGCAATTCCTAGACGGTGACTAAGGCCGGCTGGCAGGATTTGGGGGACAGATTCGATCCGAACCTGTTGTCACGGAGATGAGGCGGCTATGGAGTGGCCAAGGGAGATTATTTGGAAGAGATACTAACAGTCAAAATACTAAAGAAAGAGCCAGATGCTGAAAAAGCTGATTATGTGGAAAAAGACAGGTACGTTAAAACAAGCCGCGATGCCAGGACAGCCAGATAGGCTCGCGGAAAGCAGGTCGAGTTTGTTTCCGTGTCATTTATACACAAAGGGGAACAGAATCCTCCTCACCGGAAGCAGAACCTCTGCCCTCTGGGGCATTACACATTCCTCCGCGCCGGAAGAGTGCGCCCCTCCTGAGCCCTGACTGCTTTCTCCCCGCCAGTATCTTTCCTGAGGTGAGCTCGCGCGACCTCAGGGGTGTGCCGCTGAAAGTCGTCGGACAGCGCGGAACTTCCGCAGACAAGGAACTACACCGGATTGCCGGCAAAGGGAGGAAGAAGAAGGGCGAAACGACGAGGCATCGCGTTGCTGCGGAGGGATTCTGTTTCTGTGGTGGCGGAGGGATTTGACAGTACATTAACTTCCGGAAAAGTCCTGACCCAGAGAGGAAAAACCCCGAAGGAAACAATAACAAACGAGAAGAGGAAGCGACTGTGGGGTTCCTGTGTTGAGCGGTTCTTGCCCGAGAAGATGAGCTTCGGCCCCTGTCAGGAGACGTGAGAGAGTTCGGTGGGCTTCAGTGAGCCTTTCTCCACCTGTTCCCCCACGGGGACCCCCCCCCCCACCCCCGGTATTGCCATGGCAGGCGTGGGGCCGGGGGGCTACGCGGCGGAGTTCGTGCCCCCACCGGAGTGCCCAGTCTTTGAGCCCAGCTGGGAGGAGTTCACAGACCCGCTCAGCTTTATCGGCCGCATCCGGCCTCTGGCCGAGAAAACCGGCATCTGCAAAATCCGACCGCCCAAGGTACCGGAGTCCGAGGAGAAAGGGAAGGGAGAGTGCTTTAGCTTTACTTTTTCAGTCCTTCTGTCCTTTCATACTTACTGTCTCTCATTTCTCAACAGCTAGAAGCTAAGTTTGTGGATGTTCTTGCCTTGGTTTCTTTTGCAGTCTTAACGTAGGAAGGTCTGAGCCTGCGAGTGGTGTCCCAGGGGCCTTTCCGCCTAGAACTTGGGAACTGGTACTTTTCTTGTTTGACTGTAGGCAGGGGTAACAAAAGACTTCAGGCCTTTCGTTGGTCAGGAAGGTGTTTGAAGTTTATGACATGGCATGTCTTATCCTCATGTACTGTACTCTCTTCTTATGGTGCTATAGTAAAAATTGCCCTTGAATTGGTTATTTCTTTAACCAAGTCCTATTAATGCTTAACTTATTAAATATTCGGAGGCCTCATCTCAAGGCTAAGGTTTCTTAAACGGTAATCTGAGATGTAGTTGTCCCCTAGGATGATATTACCAAACAAGAGCCCTAGACTCTGTTGCCGCACTGAAAAAGTCTTCCCAGGGGAGGAGAAGGAGCAGCATTTATTACAGAATTTTGAGGTTTAAGAGGAATTGGTCAGTAATAGATGTGGAAGAAAACGTTGGATCTTTTGACATAGGAACCAAGGTTCAAAGATTTATCAATTGCAGTTACTGCAAATAACTGTTTGCCTATAGTTTTTTTTATAATTCTCAATCTTTAAAGTAAAGAAAGCAGGTACTCCCCTTTGGGGGGAATTAGTGCCCCAAGAGGTTGAGTGATTTGCTCAAGGTCAAAAGATTTTTTTTCTTTACCCATAAGACCAACGTTTTCCAAATGATGTTCTTGGTCCACCTGCGCCAGGCTCAACCAGATGCTTGTTAAACTGCACATCTCTAGGCCTCATTCCCAGACTAGAATCAGTTTCTGGATGTGGAAGTTCTAGAACGTGTTTTTCTAGCAAGTCCTCTAGCAACTTAATGCACATTTAAATTTGAACTGTTGCCTTCGGTGCTTCTTAAAGGGACACTTTATGTTTTGTCTACTAGTTATAAGAATAAAAGATGAAGTACTTTTATGCGTGTTGCATTTGAAAAGTGTCTGTTCTCACCACAGACTACCACAGTAGTGTGTGCACCATAGAGAATAAAGAGTTTAAGATGGGGGGGGGGGGGGAGGAGGAGGAGGAGGGATTTAGATAATAAACCTACAGATTATTTCACTTAATATTCTTTGAAGCCCTAGGAGGTAAATAACGTCTTGTTTTATAGGTGAGACAGGTCTGAATAAGTTACATAACTTATTAAATATATGATCTTGGGCGTGTGGCAAAATAGCTTTTGAACCTAGATCAGTCTGATTCTGAAACCCAGACATGCTACTAAACCTGTTTATGCTTAATGAATTTGATTAAGGTTTATAGACTATCAATCACAAGCAAAGGATTAAAAGCTATTGCTATGATCAATGATGGGCATTACCATCCTCCAGAAACTTCATTTAACTGTTTACCTATCAAAATTACCTAATACTAGCAAAACTTTAAGCACTGAAATTTTTCTCAAACAACCATATTTTCATCAACTTTGTTGCCATTTATGAATTAGAAATTGTATTCAGGGTTCCTTTAGGTAAAAAAAAAAAAATACATGTTTTTTATTACTAAAAAAAAAAGAAATAATATATCATCTGTTTGTATGTCGTATTATTACTAAAAATAAAATCTTGTTTGCAAGCAGAATTTAATTTCAATATTGGTGGATTTCTTTAGTTTCCAAGGTAAGAAAAAAATACTTGACTACTTCTCATATTTTTAAGTAGATTTACTCTTATTTAGGCCAAATCAAAGTATTTTTTCTAGAACCCTGCTCAAATTGTGCTATCTCATTTCAGTTACACCACAACTCCAATCAGGAATTGTGCTTGTTCTGTGGATTTGCTTACTTTTTTTTTTTTTTTTTTTAATATTTGGGTGCCGAGAAACCAGGCTTTGAACAAAACATTTATGTAACATAACATAGACTGTAAAGTGCTGTGTCACATTACACATGAATAAAAAAAAGATATCCAATTATATAAGTACTTTAAAAATGATTTTTAATCTTTTATTTTACCCTTTTTAGTTTCTTTCAAATTCTGTTTTCTTTTTAATTTGGTAAATTTAGATGTTTATTAGACACTGTTGTGATACATGAGCTCACTGCATTCCACTTGAGTAATTGGGGAAAGCATAATATTGGGTTATAGAGTGGGATTGTTGAAATTTGAGGAGGGTTTATAGATAAAGTAATTTTAAAATTAGAATATGATAGATAAGTGATTGGAGGTAAGTAATATTAAAATTATATCACCTAAAGAATGTTGCTCTTTCTATTTCTACAGTGAAAAAGACTTAAAGTTGACCTGCTGTCATCATGATTTGTGGCTACTCATCCTTTAAATTAAGGGAATAAATAATAGATTCTTTCTTTATGTATCAGTATGTTTAAAAAAAAATCTTTGTCTTTAGGATTGGCAACCTCCATTTGCATGTGAAGTAAAAAGCTTTCGTTTCACTCCCAGAGTCCAGCGCCTGAATGAACTTGAGGTGGGTGTTGTGTCACCATTTCTGCCTCCTGATTCATTGTTTATGTCAGGGCTCCAGTAGAGAACTTTGAGAAGCTTATGTACCAGGGCTCAGAATTAATGTTAATTGAGATTGAATGGAAGGAAGTTTCTGATAAAAACACATCATAAAAAGTAGTTGTTATAGTTTTTCCACTTAAATGGGATTATGGGAAGCTATTTTTTTTTTTTTTTTTTATTACAGGAAACTGTGTTTTTCATAGTGGAAATATCCAGTACTTACCTGCAGAGACCTGGAATTCTCAAGTTCTGTTTCCTTTGGCACTTACTATTCTATGAAAATTTTATGTTAATGTTGGAAGATTCTGTTTCTTGAGGTCTTTGGAAAGTAGGTTTTAAAATTTTATCAAAGGTTTTCAAAGGTTATATTTGGCTTTAACAGAACTTTTCCAGGACTCTTAATCTGATTTATTAAGATTTCCCTTTAAATATTATTTGTCTCTTTTATGTTTTCTAAATTGAAGTCTATTTAAATATTATTGTTTTTCCTGTCTGCTGGATTATCAGAAGCTACTTCGGTGTGGTAGAAAACTGTTTCAGAGTACAAAAGAGAATTCTTGGATGAGGTTTAATATGTCATAGTAAGGTGTTTTTTTCCCTTGATGTTCCTGAAACATTTATTTTCTGAGATTTTAATACTTTTTTTCCCTTTAAGTTTCTTGTAATTAGATACTTGATGAAGGATCTTAATATCAGTGGGGTAGAAAGTTAGTGTACCTGAGGTATATATAGTTTATACAGATGAAATGATAGAATGCTTAGAATAATCCGATTTACTACATTTTCTGCTTAGCTTAGTTAAGCCAACTCTTAGAAAGAAATTTCTTTGGTTGATAAAATATGAGAGCATTTCTCATAATTAGAGTGACTTTTTTGCCTTAGTGAATAAAGTTTATTAGTATTATTTTCTCTCTTTATTATTGTCTTATTTTACAGGGTTGGACTAAGTGATACGAATTTCTTTAGAGAGATGAGTACCTTTGTTAAGTAAAGCTCATTTATTCTCAACCATAACTTAATTCCTATTTCTGGTTTCTGTTTTTTAATAATCTTAGGCAATGACCAGAGTGAGACTGGACTTCTTGGATCAGTTAGCAAAATTTTGGGAGCTCCAAGGATCTACCTTGAAGATTCCAGTGGTGGAGAGAAAAATCCTGGATCTGTACGCTTTGAGCAAGGTGAGGCTTGTACTTGGTTTAGAAATTGGAGCAGAGCCTAGTGAATCTGTGAAATTAGAAATTTCCAATAAACTTTATGGAAAACATTGTTTCCTATGTGGGATTTGACAATGAAATGCAAGCATGAATAAATGTAAATGACCGATTCTGAAGTTACCTTTAAAATTATTTCATAATTTGTTATGAGATTTAACATATTTAATGATTCATACTAGTAGACTCTGATAAACATTATACAAAAGAAATGATGCCAGTCTATTAATAGTATCTTGTGTTGAGGGTATGATGTCTTATGTTGAGCTTGCCATTTTTATTCTACTTCTGAATTGAAAATTTGTTAAAGAGATTCATTTGCTCACCATCCTTGAGTGTGGTACATATCAATTGTATTAATACCTATAAGTAGTGTTAACTGAAGCCAGCATTATCCAGAATGAATAAGAGCTTGAAAACTTAAGAGTGAAGAGTTTAGACTGATTTTTACCTAAACTTATGTTAATTTTGTAACATTATATTTCCTAATGTGAAAAGAACTAACTGACCTGCAAGAGCATTTGAATTACCTTGAAAACCTGTTTTGTTAATATAATAAAATGTATGATTGTTCTGACTTGTGAGTAAAGACAGCTTGATTATCTGAGGAATTTTGCAAAACATCTATTTTTGAGTGGTCTTTCATGTCTTTGATGTACTGTGTTGAAATAAAAAGTTATTCAAGTTACAGAGTTAATTTTGGAGATTTCACTATCAAGGAAAAATGAGACAAACATACTTAAATTATTTTTTGTGGGCATCTGGGTGGCTCAGTCAGTTAAGTGTCTGACTCTTGATTTCAGCTCAGGTCACGATCTCAAGGTTTATGAGATGCAGCCCTGGGTCAGGCTCTGCACTGACAGCAGCATGGAGCCTGCTTGGGATTCTTTCTGTCTGTGCTCTTCCCCTGCTTATGCTCACTCTTTTCTCTCACAATAAATAAACATCAAAAAAAAAAATTATTTTTTGTAACACATTTTTTTAAGGCAACAAATTTATGATTTTTTGAGAGAGGGAGAGAGAGAGTGTCCATGCACACACTTGAGGGAGGGGCGGAGGGAGAGGGAGAAGGGGAGAGTGAGAGAAAGAGAGAATCTTAAGTGGGTTCTACTCTTATTGCAGAGCCTGACACAGGTCTTAATCCCAGGACCTCAGGATCACTACCTGAGCCTAAATCAGGAGTTGGACATTCAACCAACTGAGCCACCTGTAATGCACCCTGAGCACCCTGTAATGCATTTTAAATTTAGTGTCAGGTTAGAATGCTCTAAAAATTCTGGGATGTGTAGTCTTATGCTAAAATATGGTTATAGGCTTCTTTCATCTGATAAAGTTTAGTACTGATATCAATAATTGAACACCATCCTGAGAATTATCTAGTATAGTTGTATGAAAATTGATGATACCAAAGAGCAAAGTATATGTGAATATGAGGGATGAGTTTGTGTCTTGTAGGGAACCATTAGGATAAAAATTTAGTTTTAAGGGTGTGCCTGGGTGGCTCAGTCAGTTAAGCATCTGACTTCGGCTCGGGTCATGATCTCATGGTTTGTGAGTTCAAGCCCCGTGTCAGGCTCTGTGCTGACTGCTCGGAGCCTGGAGCTTGCTTCGGATTCTGTGTCTTCCTTTCTCTCTACCTCTCCTGCTCCTGCTCTGTCTCTCTCACTCTCTCTCGAAAATAAATAAACAAAAGTCTTTATTAAAAAATTTTAAGAATTTTTTTTCTTTTTTACATTTTTATTCAGTGAAAGCTTAATTATTAAGTTTTGCTATGTGATGCTATTTAAAGTTCTGAATATGTTTGGTTCAATTTAGATAGTTTAAAGAAATTTTCAAAAATTAATCATTAATAACAATAGGGTTGTGGTAATTTTTGGCTAAAACTCCATGTACCTTGGTTTTATGGAATTTGCTAGAATAAGTATTTTATATAAGCAGATAATCTATCAAATTGAAGTTGTTCCTGTTTCAGTAATTTTCCAATTAAAAGATAAATACCTAAAATAAATAAACATTAAAAAAAAAAAGAGTAGATAAAAAACACTTGGAGGATACTTGGGTGTCTCAGTTGGTTTAGTGTCTGACTCTTGATTTCAGCTCACGTCATGATCTCATGGTTCATGGGTTTGAGCTCCGCATTGGGCTCCCATGCTGACAGCAGGGAGCCTCCTTGGGATTCTCTCTGTCTCTCTCTGTCTCTCTTTCTCTCTTTCTCCTGTCTCCTTCCTTTCCTTCCCCCCCCCCCCCCCCCGCTTGCGCATGCAAGTGTGCTCTTTCTCAAATAAGAAAAAAAAATTAACATTATTCTGATGGTAAATTAGATTGCATTCTTGGTTTTACTGAATTGTAGCATTTCAAAAGTAAAAAGGGGCTTTAGAGGTAACCTAGCCTGAACACCTAGTTGTTCACAGTTCTGTATTGTATTTGTCATCTTGCCAGTTTAACTCCATCTTGAGAAACCCAGTTTCTTTTTGTGCAAAGAGAAAAACTACTAGTAAAATATACCTCATTTAAATACTTAAGAGAATATGTTGAAAATATATTGTGATGAAAGGTTAAGTTTGATTGTCCTGGTGTTTATTGTAGTCTCGTCTTTTAAGTACCCATGGACATCTTTTTCCCCTAATCTTTGGGAGTGCTTATAAACCTAAGATGTAAAACTAAGAGGTAGATCTAAGTTTTGATTCGTAGTTGTTTTGTTTGCACGGTATAATACTTTGTTTCCGGTATAATACTTTGTTTCCTAAATGTCACCTAAATGGTGAGCTTGCTGCTTCTCACCACATGAACTTTTTTTCTTTATGTTGGGGGATAACTTAGAGTGCGATGCACAAATCTTAAATGGACAGTTGGATCAATCTTTTTTTTTTTTTTTTTGGATCAATCTTTATATATGTATACACTAATGTAACCACCACCCAGATCAGGGTATAGAACATTTACAGGCTCTAGCAGGCTCCTTTGTCTCCCTTGTGGTCAGTACTTCTCCCCAGAGGTAATCACTATTCTGACTTCTGTCATTGGGTGAATATTTTATTACCATGACATTTTACTTTGTAGCAAGGAGCTCAGGGTGAAAACTACAGAAAATATGTGAGAGTTTATATATATGAGAGTTCTGATACGTTTAGGTTGTTAGGTATGCCCTTTACTTAAAAAGAGAAAAGATTATAATTGGCTGACAGCTGGTGAGCGTCTCTGGAATTTGTGTTATTACAGACATGATTTTGAAACACTTTAATTCCCACTACTTTATAATGGGAAGCAAATTTTCAGTCTCAGTCATTAAATTGTCAATTTGATGGTTTCCTGTGTTGATTAAATCATTTGTCTTCCTGGGTATTATTTTTTATTATAAAAAGTATTGCTTAGAATGTCTATAATTTAAAGGAGTTTGACATTAACAATTACTGTTTATAATCAGTGCAGCAAGGAACATTCATTCTAGCCCTTAAAATTTTTTTGTCAATGTAATACTTTTTAAAATATAAGGCTTGGGGCGCCTGGGTGGCTCAGTCGGTTAAGCGGCCGACTTCAGCTCAGGTCATGATCTCGCGGTCCGTGAGTTCGAGCCCCGTGTCGGGCTCTGTGCTGACAGCTCAGAACCTGGAGCCTGTTTCAGATTCTGTGTCTCCCTCTCTCTGACCCTCCCCCGTTCATGCTCTGTCTCTCTCTGTCTCAAAAATAAATAAACGTTAAAAAAAAAAAAATTTAAAAAAAAAAAAAATAAAATATAAGGCTTAAAATGAAAACCAACATTCTTCCTTCTCCACCTCTCCACTCCCATTCCCACTCCTCAGAGCTAATCATGTTCAATTCTTTTAGCCATTTATTTTTATATTTATTTTTTTAACATTTATTCATTTTTGAGAGACAGAGAGACAGTGTGAGTGGGGAGGGGCAGAGAAAGAGGGAGACACAGAATCCAAAGCAGGATCCAGGCTTTGAGCTGTCAGCACAGAGCCCGATGTGGGGCTTGAACTCACAGACCATGAGATTATGACCTGAGCTGAAGTCGAACGCTTAACTGACTGAGCCACCCCTAGCAATTTCTGATTTTGATTTTTGTATTTCAAGTAATATACTCATGCTAGTTCATTTTTCAGTTTTAAATATTATACACTGTATTTCTACCATTAAAGATGGAGAAAGGGTGTAGGAAACCTAAATCCTTACATAATTCCCCTCTTCCATTCTAGTGTAGTTAGATCAATTTTTTATTAATCAAACATTTTTACTCTAACTGTAAATACAAATATTATTTGTACCTGAGCCTTATAGTGTGCCATGATTGCTTCCTTATACCAATTTTTATTTTCCTTGGGGTTAATAATCCTCCTTGTTTTCATTTTGTAATATTTCTTTGTAACCATCAAAAATTTGTTTTCAGATTTTCCAGCAACAGTTTAAATCTCTCTATATGCTTCACCTGTCAGGTAATCTATCAGTTTCACTTTGATCTTGGAGCCGCTCCTCTGGAGTTCTGTTTTCTGCTTCAATCCAGACTGCTTGTTTTTTAAGGTTAGCTGTCAGCTTAGAACTTCCTTTCACTGTTATCATTCTGGGGATTCCCTTTGCCTCTCTCCTTGTTTCAAATCTTCCTATTACTTGGTTCACTCCTATTTTGATGAAGCATTTCTTCTGTTAGTTTCATGAACAAGAAGGTAAATGGAATGTAAATTTTTTGCCTGTCTAAAAATGGTCTACTCTTACGCTTTAGTAGTAGTTTGGTGGGGTTTAAAAGTCTAGGTTGTAAATTGTTTTCCTTTAGCGTTTTGAAACTTTACTCCATGATCTTTCAGCTTCCAGTGTTGCTTTTGAGAAGAATGATGCTGTATTAGTTCTTGTTCCTTCCTATGTGGCTTTCTTTTTCTTGAAGACATAGAACATAATCTTTATTCCCAGTGCCTTGAGATTTCATAGTGGTATATGCATTAGTATGTGTTTATCTTCATTATATACATACGTGTTTGTTTCCTTTAAAGTTTTGCTTTTAATCACCTTTTTAAACACTTAACAGATGGACATCCATTCCTTGATTTTTGGTCTTTGTTCATCTATCATTCTTAACAGTGAGAGTCCAGAATCTTTCACACTAATTGTAAAGTCCCGCTAAGCATTCAATAATGAACAAAGCTGTTTACATTTACTTTTTATTTTTGTCTAAGTCTTTATTAAGTTTATCGTAAGTAGGATCATCATAAGGGAATTTATGAATCATTCCAGTCAATGATTCTAAGACTTTCATCCTTTTGCTGTCTTTCTCAGTGGCATAACTGTGGAGGAGACATTGCCAAGCAAAAGCAACACTTTGGTAGCACTCCGTCTCAGAGCTGATTTTTAACTCCATGTAATGTGCCATATTGTCTTCCTTCATTTATACCTACACTATTGCCTTCTTCATAGCCTTTCTAAAACCCTCCTCCAGGAAACCTCTTCTGAAGAGAGAATGTCCACTTCCTCATTTAATACCTGTTTTTTTAATTTTAGTTTTTTTAAGTTTATTCTGAGGGAGAGAAAGTGTGCGCCAGTGTTGGGGGGGGTGGGGGGGGGGAGTCGTAAGCAGGCCCTGCACTGTCAGTGTGGAGCTCCCTCCCCTCAGGGCTTGAACCCACAGACAGTGAGATCATGACCTGAGCCGAAATCAAGAGTCCGACACTCAACTAACTGAGCCACCCAGGTGCCCCTCCTCATTTAATATTTTTTATTGCACTTGATAACTTTTCTAATCTGAACTCGTGTCTTTGAGTTTTTGTAACTTTTCTTGTGTTTTTTGTATTTGATAATTCCACTTTTCTCTCTTTTTGAACTTTTATTAGTTGGATGTGAGACTAATAACCTGATGCTAGATTATTAGACTATTAGACTGATCCTATAGTTGGCTTACATATTTCTCTTAGGGTAGAGTCCCTTCTTTTCAAACTCTCTGAAAGTAAATCTCTAGTTTTCTGCTAGGGTTAGAGAGCAATAGTTGCCTGGCTGTGCTGACTGGGAGAGGTCTAATTGCTTTTATACAGGTTTTCAGCCAGTCCTGTTCTCTGTTTTATTGCCATCTCTGATTTTAAAGGTACTGCTGCTTCCATTTCTTAAGCCTTTCCAGGTTCTGTATTGGAAAGCTTCTCCTTGACTTTCTTCTGTTGAAGGTACTTGGTTGGTTTTTGGTTCTGCCTGCTAGGTTTTCACTTCTACATCTGCTTTTTTCTTGGTCCTTTGCCTTTTTGTTCCTTTACTGTCTTTTTAATGGATGCTTGAGAGAGAGCTTTTAAGTAGAACACTACTACTTCATGTCTGTTAAAATTCTCTTGCTAACCAGACTTAGTTTTACACTGGACTGAAATTTTGGCCTTGATTAACATGACTCTTTGGTTAAATTTTGATTAAGGGCTTGTCTCCACTTTGTTCAGTTTAAGTGCATGGCATCTTTTGTAGGGCATGGCTCATAAGTGATATTTTTCTAGTGATAGTGGTGTGATATATTTCATGGCAAAATGTTTGGAGTAAATGGTTTATATTTTGAAATCATACATGATAATTCTTGAATCTGTCAGCTGAAGAAAACCAAGTGTAAAGTTTTGTGTGTTTTGATAGTATCGGGCCTTGTTAGATTGTTAGAGTGTTGTATGCATGATGCCAAAGTCATAGTTTTGATTTCTTTGTGAGATAGTTTTATCTTATTTCTTGGCTGTACTCTGTGCTGTTATTTTCACAGCTGCATGCCGGTAATCATCTTAAAACTGGGTGGGAAAGCATGACTGGATCCATGAAGATATATCATTACTAATGGAAATTGAGCTTGAAGTGCTTTGAATATAGAGTATTGTGTAATGTAATGGTGATAATTGTATAATAAAGATTACTAAGAGAGCTTCTATTTCCTTTCTAACTTCTCCCCACTTGCTTCAGCCACAGTGGCTTCCTTATTGCTCCTCAAACACTTGAGGCATGATTCTAACATGGGGCCCTTCCTCTTACTGTTCCCTGTGTATCTGTTTGGGTAACTGCCTCATCTTGAAGGAGTCTTTCCTCACATTTCACCTTTGTAATGAAGTTTTTTGTGACTGTTTAATACTTCAGTTAACCTTCACTCTGCTACGTGTGAGGCCTTTTAACTGGTTTTTAAAATTTCTTCCACAGGATTTATTACTTTCAAATTTACATATTATGTGTATTGCCTGTTTTTCACCCTAAAATGTAAGCACCACGAAGGTAAAGATCTTTGTTTTATTCACAGATGTGTCTCAAGCACCTAGAACAGTAGCTGACAGTATAGAAGCACTGGAAAATATGAATGAAAGGCATTCTGCTTCATCTGCTTACTTCCAGACAGCCCTCTAAAACACCTTCATTGTGTCTTCCTCTACACTACAAAATTGGAAAAATAAACTTTCTTCTCTTTATAATTTTTCCCTGGTTAGCCTCAGAGGGGGCTTCTCTGAGGGTGTGATAAAAACAGCTAAGGAATTAGAGATGTGTTCAGCTCTTGTGCATGTGAACTTATGTGTTTTCTACCAAGCTTTCACATACTTCTGTAGAGGGAAATTTTGCTTTGGTATAAGTTCATCTTCGTCTATCATAGCGTTGTAGAGCACAAGCACTGAAAACATTTGCTTATTTATAGCACGCATACTTCCTGCCCACACACGTAGATATTATAATACTGCTCACATTGATACAGTGCTTATTTTGTCCTGGTTTTTCATGTTTTATTTAGTTTGTCTTCACAACTGCCTCATAATAAAGTGTGGGTGCTGTTAAATTATTAATATTTTAATAATAGTGAATACTCCAAGACACATTGTATAAGTTGCCCAAGGTCATACAATTATTAAGTAGTAGAGCTGGGATTTGAACTTTGGAAATCTGGCTCCAGAGTCCATGTTCTTAGCCTTTTACAAAAAGTTGTGGTAAAATCTGTGTAACATAAAAGTTACCATTTTTTAAGGGTACAGTGGCATTAAGTACATTCACAATATACAACCATCACTGTTCTTCGTTTCCAGAACTTCCACTCTTCCTTCAGACCTCTTTTCTACTTCCCCTCTCTATAGATTTGCTTATTCTAGGTGTTTCATATAAGTGGAATCATAAAATATTCATTTTTTTGTGTTTGGCTTATTTTACTTAACATAATGTTTTCAGGGTTCATCATGTCACGTGTATTAATTTTATTCCTTTTTAAGGCTGAATAATATTCCATTGTATGTATATCACATTTGGTTTATTCATCTCCTGATGGACCTTTGGATTGTTTCTACCTTTTGACTATTGTGAATAATGTTGCTGTGAACATTGGTTTGCAGGTATCTGTTTAAATCCCTGTTTTCAGTTCTTTTGGGTGCAATTGTTGGATCATATGGTAATTCTATGTTTAACTTGTTTCTTAACTTTTTTTTTTTTTTTTTTTTTTTTTTTAAAGTAAGCTCTGTGCTCAATGTGGGGCTCAAACTCATGGCCCTGAGATCAAGAGTCTCCTGCTCCACCGACTGAGCCAGCCAGGCACCCCTCTCTTAACTTTTTTTTTTGATACAGAGAAATACAGTAGTATGTACTCAAAGAGGAAAATTTTTTTTTTTTTTGAGTTAAATGATTATGTCACAGTCCTTTTTATTCTGTTGTTAGTCAACTGAAGACTGTCTGAGACATACAGTATCAACTTCTGGAAGACAGGGAACCTTGATACATGTGTATTCTATATAGTGTCTTTTTGAAAAAATGTTTATTCATTTTTAAGAGAGAGAGTGTGAAGAGGGGAGGGGCACAGAGAGAGGTTGGACAACGGTCTGAAGTGGGCTCTGTGCTGACAGCAGCGAGCCTGATGTGGGGCTCCAACTCACGAGCCACAAGATCATGACCTGAGCTGAAGTTGGATGCTCAACTGACTGAGCCACCCCAGTGTCCCTATTTGGTGCCTCATTTGATGGGAGCATTCAGCCACATTGGCCAGTTTATCTCATCTTTTCCTACATTAATACATTCTATGGTATGTTCTCTAGTAAGTCTGCTACTGTAATCTGATTTTTCTCCATCATTCCTTCATAAACTTCCATGTAAAACTTCTCCTTTTGAAAAAGTATAGCCTTTTCCAAAATATCCTCTGAATCCATTGTTTGCTTGACATTTTTCTTTTGTTTCCTCTTTCTTTCTTTCCTCTCTTTTGGGGTAGGAGGGACAGAGGGAGAGGGAGAATCCCAAACAGGCTCCATGTCCCACGTGGGGCTTGATCTCATGACCTTGAGATCATGACCTGAGCCAAAATCAAGAGTTGGATGCTCAACTGACTAAGCCATTCAGGTGCCCCTGTTTGCTTGACGTTTTTGTTAAATTCTGTAAGGTATTTAGTACATTTTCTAATTCACGATTTATGTTCATTTTGTGTCCTATATAACTTAATTTATAGCTTAATTTATCCTTTTTTTCCCTTAACATTTACTTATTATTTTTTTTTTAATTTTTTTTTCAACGTTTTTTTTTTATTTATTTTTGGGACAGAGAGAGACAGAGCATGAACGGGGGAGGGGCAGAGAGAGAGGGAGACACAGAATCGGAAACGGGCTCCAGGCTCCGAGCCATCAGCCCAGAGCCTGACGCGGGGCTCGAACTCACGGACCGCGAGATTGTGACCTGGCTGAAGTCGGACGCTTAACCGACTGCGCCACCCAGGCGCCCCTAACATTTACTTATTTTTGAGAGACACAGAGTATAAGCAGGGGAGAGGCAGAGAGAGAGGGAGACACAGAATCTGAAGCAGGCTCCAGGCTCCAAGCTGTCAACACAGAGCCCGACGCGGGGCTCAAACTCACAGACCGCGAGATCATGACCTGAGCCAAAGTCAGATGCTCAACCGACTGAGCCACCCAGGCGCCCTTAACTTAATTTATTCTTTTTTTTTTTTTTTTAATATTTATTTACTTTTGAGAGAGACAGAGAGCATAAGAGGCAGAGGGGAAGAGAGAGAAGGAGACACAGAATCCGAAGCAGACTGTCAGCACAGAGCCCGATGTGGGGCTTGAACTCACGGAGTGCAAGATCATGACCTGACCCAAAGTCAGTGGCCTAACTGACTGAACCACCCAGGCGCCCCTTAATTTATTCTTTAAAAAAATTTTGTTTTTAATGTTTATTTTTTAGAGAGGAGAGAGAGGGAGAGACAGAGCGCAAGCAGGGGAGGGGCAAAGAGAGAGAGAGAGAGAGAGACACAGAACCGAATCAGGCTCCAAGCTCTGAACGTCAGCATAGAGCCTGAGGTGGGGCTCGAACCCATGAACCGTGAGATCATGACGTGAGCCGAAGTCAGACACTTAACCAACTGAGCCACCCAGGCGCCCTTTAACTTAACATTTATTCTTACGTTCATTTTTGGTCTGTTTTTAATTCATATTTTATATTTTGAGTTCCTTGTGGATATTGAGTACATAAACCTGTTTAGTTTTCTCAAGGTATGTAATGTACAAAGTGTAAATCATGAAATGTTTTTGAGTGCCTAGTTCATGGAAAATAGACACAACATTAAAACTTCAAAAAATCATTGTCTTTATTTCATACTTTAAGTGTTGACAAGTTACAATTTTATGGGTATTGTGGAAAGGAAATTAGAAATGTAAGCTCAGAATAATTTTTGTATTTAGCAGACAGATATAGAGTCAGAATACATGAATCTGTGTTTTTTTCTTAAATAATGTTTACTTTGTTTTCAGATTGTTGCCAGCAAAGGAGGTTTTGAAATGGTCACCAAGGAGAAGAAATGGTCTAAAGTGGGTAGTCGCTTGGGATATCTGCCAGGAAAAGGAACTGGGTCTCTTTTGAAGTCACACTATGAAAGAATTCTCTACCCATATGAGCTTTTCCAATCTGGTGTCAGCCTTATGGTGAGATGCATCATTTTTTTTTTTTTTTTAGGAGTGGATAAGTCCAGTGGGCCAAATTTGAATGTTAGACTGTGTTCACCATAACAAGTTAGCAGTTTACTAAGTATAGGAAGTTAAATTTCTCCTGGTACCAAAATTTGGGATAGCAAGGTGTAGTTTAAAAATTGCGGCTGTTTTTGGTGGTTTACAAGATAAAGGCTAATGGGAATGAAGGCTATTTTCTTATTTATTTAAAATAAATCCTCATGACTTAAGCTTTTTGAAAAATTCCTCTTGGTTTCGTGTATTTTTTTTAACAGCTTTATCGAGGTATAATTTGCATACCATAGAATTCAGTCATTGTAGATACTGAATAAATTTAATAAATTACATATTTATGCAGTAATCACCACAATTCAGTTTTAGAATATTTCCATCAGCCCAGAAAGTTCTTTTGTGTTTAATTGTAGTTGGTTCCTATTCCTACCCTCAAACCCAGATAACAGCTGATCTGCTTTCTGGCTCTGTAGTTTTTTGCCTTTGTAGAAATTTCATAAAGATGGAATCATACAATATAATTTTGTGTCTGGCTTCTTTCACTTAGCCTAATGTTGAAGGTTCATCTATGTTTTAGCCTGTATTAGTACTTCATTCTTTTTTATGGCTGACAATATTCCATTGTATGGATATACCATATTTGTTTATCCATCTACCAGTTGGTGGGCAGTTAGATTGTTTCCAGTTTATGGCTATTATGAATAAATGCTATGAATATTCATGTATAAGTCTTTGTGTGGACATATGTTTTCATTTCTCTTGGGTAGATACCTAGGAGTGGAATTGCTGGGTTATATGGTAAGTTTATGTTTAACTTTTTAAGAAACTGCCAAACTGTTTTTCAAAGTGGCTGAACCATTTTACATTCCCACCAGTAATGTAGAGGCCTCCAGTTTCTTCGTCTTTGCCAACACTTGATATTGTCAGTTTTTTTGCTTATAGCCATTCTAGTGGGTGTGTAGTGGTATCTCATTGTGGTTTTAATTTTCATTTCCTTAATGATCAATGGTGTGCATCTTTTCATGTGCATATTAGCATTTGCATATCTTCCTTGATGAAGTGTCTGTTCCGACCTTTTTTTTATTGGGTTGTTTGTCATCTTACACTTCTTTTAAGAGTTTGCTGTATAATCTGGATACAAGTCATTTATCAGATATATGATTTTACAAATATATTCTGCTAGTCTGTGGTTTGCCTTTTCATTTTTATAATGGTGTCTTTTTGAAGAGTAGTTTATTGATTTCCCTCCTCCCTGCTTCTATGGATTGTGCTTTTATTGTCCTAAGAAATCTTTTCCTAACCCAAGGCCCCAAAGCTACTTTTTGTTTTCATCTAGAAGTTTTATAGTTTTAACTTTTATATTTAGGTATGAGATCCATTTTCAGGGTGTGTGTGTGTGTGTGTGTGTGTGTGTAGTATGAGGTAAAAGTGTAAGTTCGTTTGTGGGGGGTTGTTAGGAATATCCAGTTGTACCAGTATCATTTGTTTAAATTTTCCCATTTATCTTGACACCTTTGTTGAAAATCAGTTGACTATAAATGTAGGTTTATTTCTGGTCTCCGTTTTGTTCTTTGATCCATATATTTACCCTGATACTAATACTGTGCTGTCTTGAGTACTATAGCTTTATAGTAAGTTTTGATATCCAGTAGTATAAGTCTTCCAACTTGGTTCTACTTTTTTCAGAATTTCCAAACAATTTTCATTTCCACATAAATTTTAGGACTGACTTCTCAATTTCTACAACAAAAGCCCGCTAGGATTTTGATAGGGATTGTCTTGAATCTGTAGATCGATTGGTGGGTAGAACTATCACCTGCTTTCATGTAATTTTGGGGATTTATTGGAAATTTATTATTTTTCTCCTGATTCTCAAATCTGACTTCTTATCAATGAATCTGCTCTCTTTGTGTGCTCTGATTCTTTAGGGTGTACAAATGCCTAATTTAGATCTAAAGGAAAAAGTAGAGCCTGAGGTTCTTGGCACTGATGTCCAAACTTCCCCAGAGCCAGGCACAAGAGTGAACATTCTGCCGAAAAGAACAAGACGTGTCAAGTCTCAGGTATCAGCTTCCATGGATCATTTTTAACATGCGTTTTAAGTGCATTGACTGCAGAACAGTTACGTGGTTATTGGAGGCAGTCACATACTGTTGTTCTTTAGAACTTGAAGAGGCCTATTTTTCATTTACTTTTACAATAAACAGGGAAGAAATTATAAAATTCAGTTTGATTTGATTTAGCAAGCTTTTTGTTAATTTTGAACAGTTTCTGAGAGGGATGACAAATCAGAGGGTGACTGGGTATTGTAGGGCCAGCGTTATAGACATGCTGATGATCTGTAGTATATTATATTTTCATGGTTAGTAGAAGTGAGAGGAGTAGGAGAGGGTGGTTTTATTTTTCACTCATTCCTTTAAAAGCTAGAGTATGAGCTTGTGTCTGAACCATTCCATTGTTAACTTCTAGAGTGTTCCTGTAGCCTAAAGTAATTTTTTCAGAAAAAAATGCCTTAATTTCCTTTTTGTGTTTCCTTGTCCTCCTTTTCCCATTCCCATTTGTGGCCCTCAAAGTTACATTTTTTAAAGTTGTTGGTAAAGACAGGTCTGTAGGTTGACAGCGAGATGCCCTTATAACTCTTAGATATGTTTCATTTAACCTGTGGTTGGATCAGAAGAGCAGCTTAACTTGATCCTAATCATTGATTTTAATATATCTAAAGAAACATTGTGTTGTAAGAATGGAAATGGTTCCCACTGAAAGTAGGAATGGAGGGGGGTGGGTGGCTGGGTGGGCTGGGTTGCTCAGTAGGCTAAGCATCTGACTCTTGAATTTCCACTCATGTCATGATCTCACAGTTTGTGGAATCAAGCAGCAGATTCTCTTTCTCCTCTCTCTGCTCCTACCCTGCTCATGCACTCTCTCTCTCAGTCAATAAATCAACACTAAAAAAACAAAAGAAAGTGGGAATCAGAGAAGGGACTTGGTCTATTCATTATTAATAAGACTTATTGGATCTAGGGTTGTGAGGAGTTCTGTTAGTAGAAAGGAAGGTAGTGATATTTCATCTTGCTTTTCTAGAGCTCAGGGGATATCTGTCTTTCATGCCATGGCAGCTTTCTTTGCTCTGAATTCATGTTCTTTATTTTATATTATTTTATTTATTAAAATTTTTTTTAATGTTTATTATTGAGAGACAGAGAAAGACAGAGGATGAACATGGGAGAGGCAGAGAGATGAGGAGACAGAGAATCGGAAGCAGGCTCCAGGCTCTGAGCTGTCAGCACAGAGCCCGACGTGGGGCTCGAGCTCACAAACTGCGAGATCATGACCTGAGCTGAAGTCAGACACTTAACTGACTGAGCCACCCAGGCGCCTCTCTTTTTTTTTTTTTTTTTATGTTTATTTATTTTTGAGAGAGAGAAAGAGAGAGAACAAGTTGGGGAGGGATAGACAGAGAGGGAGACCCAGAATCTGAAGCAGGCTCTAGGCTCCGAGCTGTCAGCACAGAGCACAGTTCATAATTTAGTTATATTATAATTACATAGTATTTATAACTTACATTTATCATAGTAGGAATTCTTTCTTTAAAAATTTTTATTTAATGTTTATTTATTTTGAGACAGAGAACAAGTAGGGGAGGAGCAGAGAGAGGGGGAGAGAGAATCTCAAGCAGGCTTCGCACTGTCAGGGCAGAGCCTGACACAGGACTCAGATCGTATGATCATGAACTGAGCTGAAATCAAGAGTTGGATGCTTAACTGACTGAGTCACCCAGGCGCACATATCAGTAGAAATTCCTAATTATAAACCATTATAAATTGGTAAACTCTGGTTTAGATTTTTATTTCTGTGGTTGATCTCAGAAGTTCTGATCATCTTTGGGTATATAGTGATGATTCTATTTTAAGACCTGAAACAGTTGAAGACTAGTCTCTGACATGATGATTCACTTTTGAAGAGTTGCCCCAAGTGGCCCTGCGCATCTAATCATTGGCCAGCTTGTGATGAAATTTTTTGATGTTCCTTCTGAAACCAGAAAAAGTCCTGCTGCTGATTGCCTGTACATATTATAAGAAAAGGACAGCATAGAATGTTTTACCTATTGTAATAATTGTCACTGTAGTCAGATTGATTGATATCAGGTAGAAAGTAGAACTATTTTAGAATTTTTTTTCCCAAAGATCTATTCATTCATTCCCTCATTCATTTTATTCATTCATTCATTCGTGTGTGTGTGTGTGTGTGTGTGTGTGTGTGTGTGTGTGTGTATGTGTATGTATTTATTTAATCTCTACACCCACTGTGGGGCTTGAACTCAACAACCTTGAGATCAAGAATCACATTCTCTTCTGACTGAGCCAGCAAGAATTTCTTGGGGCGCCTTTGTGGCTAAGTTGGTTAAGTGTCCGACTTTGGCTCAGGTCATGATCTCATAGCTTGTGAGTTCGAGCTCTGTGTCAGGCTCTGTGCTGACAGCTCAGAGCCTGGAGCCTGCTTCAGATTCTGTGTCTCCCTTTCTGCCGCACCGCACTCACACTCTGTCTCTCTCTTAAAAATAAACAAACATTAAAAAAAATTTTTCTATAACTCTTGGGCGCCTGGGTGGCTTAGTCAGTTAAGCATCTAACTCTTGATTTTGGCTCAGGATCTCACACTTGGTGAGATATGAGCTGAGAGTGCAGAGCCTGCATGGGTTTCTCTTTCTGTCCCTCCCTGTCTTGGGTATGTGTGCTCCCTCTCTCTCTCTTTTTTTTTTTTTTCTTAAAATAAATAAACATTAAAAAAAGAAAAGAATTTCTTCAACTCTCAATTTATCCCTAATTACTGTATTGCCAAGTCTGCCTCATTCCTAGTCTTCAGTTTCAGAAAGAAAATAAAGGCTTTCTGGTAGAACTCCTTCAACTTCTTGCCCCATACACAGAATTGTTAGTATTCATTCTTAATTTCTGCCAATCTCAGTGGGCAAAGGGTACCTTTGTCTCTAAGGATAATCCTTCCACATCCATCCTTTCTGGCTTCTTTAGTGATTTCAATATTACCAGTTGTGAAATCTTTCTCTCCTACCTTCTCTGTCTGCTTGGATCTTCTTTTACCCCCAGTGTAAACATGTTTATGTATCATCTTAAAACAAAAACTCTCTTCCTAGATAGTGCCTTACTCCTTGCCTCTCTAAATGAACTTCATTTTTTTTATATTTAAAAAAATTTTTTTTTAGTATTTATTTCTGAGAGAGAGAGACAGAGCGCATGTAGGGGAGGGGCAGAGAGAGAGGGAGAGAATCTGAAGCAGGCTCCAGGCTCTGAGATGTCAGCACAGAGCCCGACATGGGGCTTAAATTCACAAACCGCAAGATTATGACCTGAGCTGAAGTCGGATGCCCAACTGACAGCCACCCAGGTGCCCCTCTAAGTGAAGTTTCTTGAAAAATAGTCTGTGTTGTCTTGTTTCCTCAGTATCTGTGTAGCTTTTTTACTTTTTTATTTTTTTATTTTTGAGAGAGAAGGAGCATAAGTGGGTTGGGGGGGGGGGGCAGAGAAAGAGGAGACACAGAATACAACGCAGGTTCCAGGCTCTGAGCTGTCAGCACAGAGCCCAGTGAGGGGCTGGAACTCAGACTGCGAGATCATGACCTGAGCCAAAGTTGGACATTCAGCCAACTGAGCCACCCAGGTGCCTCTTTGCTTAGCTTTTATACTCTGTAATCTGACATTGAGTAAAATCATTTTATTGAAACTGCACTGCCTAAGTTACCACTGAGTTAATAATTGTTAGAAGCTGAGTACATTTTTTTTTAATTTCTTATCCTACTTCATCTCTGGTCACATATACATTTAATATGATTGTTGACTCCTCTCCTTGAAATTTAGTTACCTTGATTTTTCTTTGGCTTTCATGATGCCTCTCTCCTGGTTATTGTCTTCACTCTCTGACCTTTCCTTAGTCATCTTTGTTCTCTTTTCTCATTGCCTTTTACTTGGTGTTTTTAGTCGTTTCCTATCTTTAGTCTCCCTAGCTGTGTATCTACCCTGTGATTTCAGGTACTACCTATACACTCAAGACTCCTAAATATGTCTTTAAAAAAATTTTTTTTAATGTTAATTTATTTACTTCATTATTTATTTATTTATTTTTTAATGTTTACTTTAAAAAAAAATTTTTTTTAACATTTATTTATTTTTGAGACAGAGAGCATGAACACGGGAGGGTCAGAGAAAGAGGGAGACACAGAACCTGAAACAGGCTCCAGGCTCTGAGCTGTCAGCACAGAGCCCGACGCGGGGCTTGAACCCACGGACCGCGAGATCATGACCTGAGCCAAAGTCGGACGCTTAACCGACTGAGCCACCCAGGCGCCCCAATGTTTACTTTTTTTTTGAGAGAGAGAGAGAGAGAGAGACAGAGAGACAGAGCACAAGTGAGTCAGGGACAGAGAAAGAAGGAGACATAGAATCTGAAGCAGGCCTCAGGCTCTGAGCTGTCAGCACAGAGCCTGGTGCGGGGTTCGAACTCACAGACCGCGAGATCATGACCTTAGCTGAAGTCGGATGCTTAACCGACTGAGCCACCCAGGTGCCCCTATTATTTATTTATTTTTAAATTTACATCCAAGTTAGCGTATAGTGCAATAATGATTTCAGGAGTAGAGTCTGGTGATTCACCCCCTACATATAACACCTAGTGCTTATCCCAACAAGTGTCCTCCTTAATGCCCCTTACCCATTTACCCCATGCCCCCACCCACAACCCCTCCAGCAACCCTGAGTTTGTTCTCTCTGTTTAAGGGTTTCTTATGTTTTGTTCCCCTTCCTGTTTTTATATTATTTTTGCTTCCCTTCCCTTATGTTCATCTGTTTTATATCTTAAATTCTTTTTTTAATGTTTTTAAAAAAAATTTTTTAAATGTTTATTTTTCACAGAGAGAAAGACAGAGAGAGAGAGAGAGAGAGAGAGAGACAGAGTATGAATGGGGGAGGGGTAGAGAGAGAGAGAGAGGCAGACACAGAATCTGATGCAGGCTCCAGGCTCTGAGCTGTTAGCACAGAGCTCAACATGGGGCTTGAACTCATGAACCTTGAGATCATGACCTGAGCTGAAGTTGGACACTTCACTGACTGAGTCACCCAGGTGCCCTGTTGTATCTTAAATTCTCAATATTTATTTATTTATTTAATTTTATTTTATTTTATTCTATTTCATTTTATTTTTTAAAATTTTTTCTTAAGTTTATTTTGAGAGAGAGACAGAGTGAGCGGGGGAAGGGCAGATAGGGAGAGAGAGAGAGACAATCCCAAGCAGGCTCCACATTGTCAGCACAGAGCCTGCTGTGGGGCTTGAACGCATGAACTGTGAGATCTCTACCTGAGCTGAAATCAAGAGTTGGATGCTTAACTGACTGAGACATCCAGGTGCCCCAAGACTCCTAAATATGTTTTGACACCATGGTTATTTATTTTTGAGAGGGAGAGAGAGACAGAACGCAAGAAGGGGAGGGACAGAGAGAGAGGGAGACAGAGAATCTGAAGCAGGCTCCAGGCTCTGAGCTGTTAGCACTGAGCCCAGAGTGGGGCTTGAGCCCATCAACCACGAGGTCATGACCTGAGCCGAAGTCAGAAGCTTAACTGACTGAGCCACCCAGGTGCCTAACTCTCCTAAATATGTCTTGACACCATGTTTCTTTTCTGTTTACCTGGGATGTGTGTGTGTGTGTAGAATATACGTATACACGTGTACTTCTTGGTGGCCACGGCAGGTATGCTGAATTCAGTACACCTCAAACATTATTACCTTTTCTAAATCCATTTTTCGTTTGTTATTTTCTAGCTCAGTGTCTTTGACAAGCCTTCCATCAGTCTCTTAAACAAGAAACAAGTTATGAAAGATACCCCACTCCCCCTTCTTCTATCACATCACTTGCTTTTCTCTGCTAGAGTTGTTTTTCATCTGCAACCTCATTAGTGAGCTTTTTGAAAGCTCGTTTATACATTCAAGGTTTTACACTGAAGATAAATTACCTTTAATTACATTCAAAACTTTTTTTTTTTTAAGGGAATAAGCTGTTGGGCTATATCTGTATAAATGTGCTTTTTATTTTCTGGAGGTACAATGAAAGTTTATACTTGTATCTCACTGCATCATATCTGATTGCAGAAATTAAAGCATAATTTACAAGGAAAAAAAAGAAAACAGTTTGTGAAGGGTTATCAAATCCTTAGCATATTTATACTTTAGAATGAAGCCCATAATGCCAATATGTCTCATTAGTGACACTAAGTTTGAGCCAATTTCTCCATTATACTTAAATTAGTATAATGAAATCAAAGTTTATGTGTATTAAAATGCCATTTTGGTTGGTTTGGCTCTTATATGATCATAGGTAGTTTGGTTCTTATATGATCATGAGGTACTCTGTATTTTGTCCTGGTTTATTTTTATTCTTACTGACTATATTTTTAGTAAATTTTGGTTATTTATTTAGTGTACATTCAGAGCGTATGGGCCATCTGAATTCATGATGTAACACTTGTGTCTACCAGGATGCTCTCGTCTTCAAGTACTAGAATGCCAAATGACATCAGTTTAAACATTAACAACACAGTTTTCACATAAGGACACGTTTTTCACATAAGATTTACAGGTATAGGTAGTTCTAGGATTGATGCAGCAACTGCACATTGCCATGAAGGGCCAGGCTCTTTCCATCTTTCTGCCTTGCTTTCTTCAGTGTGTGGGTAATATATTTCTTCCTAATTGCATTGTGGTTGCTGCATAGTCCAGCACCATACTTTCACCAGGTGAATCTCCTAGCAGTATGGAAGGAAGTTGGGACAAAAGGCTTACTCTTCGAGAAGCTTTTTCTTATTAGAAGATGAACATCTTCCCAAAAGACTTCCAGTAGACATTCTTTGTGTCTCATTGGCTAGACCAGGGTAACATTTCTACCTCTGGCTAGGTCATCACTAATAATGAGAAATGGCATGATTGGCTTAGGATAATCATTCATCTCATGGACTAGGCATACTGTCTTCTGTTCAAAGAAGGATGTCCATTAGCAAGTTAGAAGTGAGGATCTCTGTTGAGTTATTACCAGTATTATATTGGTTATTACCAGTATTATTTGTCTCTGGACAGAACTTAATTGACAACTGTGCTTTTCTTAGAGATAGATTTTCTTTTGTTGAAAGGAAGCTGGGTGTTGCATAGTGCTTGGATGACTGTTCAACTGTTGTAATGAGGCAGTGAGTGGATTTAGAGAGAAGAAATCAGTTAATTTTTTTCTCATTTTGAAGAGGATCTTGAAATTTTTCTTGGTTAGGAAAATAAATACATGAATCAGAATAATTAGATAATACGAGTTTTGTTTATTGTTTTAGTCAGAATCTGGAGAGGTGAATAGAAACACGGAACTGAAGAAACTTCGAATTTTTGGGGCTGGCCCTAAGGTTATGGGCCTAGCAATGGGAGCAAAAGATAAAGAAGGTAAAATCTGTTATTTGGTCATGAAAAGAAATAAGGTAATAAAAATAATATTTGAATTGCGGTCTGCCTTGGGATTTTCTTGAGTGTAAACTTGCAGTATGGTTTTTAGATCACCCTTTATGGCAGATAATCTTGAATTTAAGGCTTGAGGAACCATATTTTATTGAATTTTTATATTTGAAAGAGATAAATTTTCATTTTTATGTCTGATACGTGACACAGAAATTTATAGTTTCTGAATGCTTTAGTTTATGAGAGAGTGGTGAAATAAATGGTTCTTACTTGGTGATCTAAAGCTTTTAAATTCAGAGACAGGGTTCCGTGACCTTTACTATTGACATGTACTGCGGGGAGTTCATGACTTACATTCTAATTCCAACTTTGTTGTTTTTTCCATAATTATCTTGATACATTATGACACTTCATTTAAAAAAAACTGTGAAGAAAGCCTAGTTACTCTCAGCTTTGTATGTTTGAAACTTCTTGTGAGTAAAATTTCTAATGTAAAGGTCAAGTTTTGCTGTTCTATGTACATGTCAATTTGAAAACTCAGTTTAACAAAGGTTGTGTTGGATTTGTTTTTAGTATATATGAATTTAATGAAGTGCTATAATCACAAGTTACATTAGTTATTATCCATTTCATGATATAAATCACAATTCAGATTGTGGACAAGAACTCTGGAGGATCAGATAATATTGTCCCATCACTCTAAAAACATTCAGTGTGATAGGACTTACCAAATACATTATGATATTTATTATCACCCTTTTAAGAATTAAGCACTTAATTGTCTTTTTCATTCTTGTACTTAATGCATTGGCTGGCAGTGATCTGAAAACTAGTCTCAAGTTAGTCCCTGATAAGTACTACATACAGGCAGTATAGAATTAGTAGTTAAGCTCTCTAGAGCTTGATTGCCTGGAATGGATTCCCAAATCTGCCTCTGACTGGCTTTATGATTTTGGGCAAGTTACTTCTCTATACTTTAGATTCTTTATCTTCAATGGGGATAGTAGCATATCTACCTCATAGTGTTGTGAGATTTAATTTAAATAATTTTAAGTAGTGTCTGGTCCAGAGTAAGCTCTCAACATTAGTTTTTACTATTATTATATAACTATTTTTATTTCAAGATGAGGTCTCCCGAAGACGAAAAGTTACCAACAGGTCAGACGCATTTAACATGCAAATGAGACAACGGAAAGGAACTCTCTCTGTTAACTTTGTAAGTGTTCTGAGATGTGTCAGGAGGGAAAGGATTTATTTTTAGTTTTGCACTTTTTTATCTCGTTATGTATTAGTATGCCATTTGGTTAGTTCATTTGGTTAGAGGACTGGATGGTAAATTTAAAGTTGCAGCTTTCGTTTATGTAATGTTAACCTTGCTTTGTCCATTTACATTGACTCTTCCCCTAAGTTATACTCACGTATACCTTGTGAATGAGAGAATAAGAATCTAAATTCTTGAGCTGTATTGTGGACAGTGCTCAGTATTCATTCTCTACAAAGAGTGTTTGTGTATAGGAAGGATGACATGGTGTATTTTATTTATAGAAATTGACTTTCAAGTGGTCTAGAAAGTCTTTCTTTATTCTGATACCTTGATATGCTTTTATTAAGTAGAAGTGCTGAGGAAATTGAGGAGATTTTATGAAAACCTGTTTAAATACAGTCATTTAAAAAATATTCAGGATTTAAGTTATGTGTACTTTTTAGTATACATTATTTTGTTTCAATTAAGGAATTCCTGGTAAAAATTCAGTATTACTTATTGTAGAAAATAGACTTTTATTTTGTTTGTTTTCTAACAGGTTGATCTCTATGTTTGTATGTTTTGTGGTCGGGGAAATAATGAAGATAAATTGCTTTTGTGTGATGGATGTGATGACAGCTATCATACATTTTGTTTAATTCCCCCACTACCTGATGTGCCCAAAGGAGACTGGAGGTGTCCTAAATGTGTTGCTGAGGTACAAGCCTAAACTTTATAGATTCTTTTTTAATTAATAACAATAATATACACATACACATACAGTAAATCCAATTTCCAAAAGTGCTTGCTTTGTTCTTCAATGTTTAAAATCGCTAAGATTTTTTTTTTTTTTTTGAGAGAGAGAGAGAGGGCACAGGTGAAAGAGAGGGAGAGAGGGAGAGAGAGAGAGAGAGAGAGAGAGAGAAAGAGAGAGGTGGAGCTCATCCAGGGTTCATGTTTTACCTGAAACAGGGCTTGTGCTTACCCGAAGCAGAGCACTAGCTCTCCTGAAGCAGGGCTCGAGCTCACCCAGTGTGAGACTCGAACTCGTAAGCTGTGAGGTCATGACCTAAGCTGAAGTCAGATGCTTAACAACTGAGCCACCCAGGTGCTTTAAAATATCTAGGATTTTTTAAGAGCAATATTGAATGAAAATGTAACAGTTGTATTATGGCAGTTTGCCTTTCAAAAACTTTTTCTGACTATCGGTTAGATAATTCTGTTTATTGCTGTAGGTGAATGATACTCTTGCTCAGAACGTTCATATTCCTGGAAACCTGGCTGGCTCAGTCGGAAGAGCATGTAACTCTTTTTTTAAATGTTTTATTTTTAATTATTATTATTATTTTTTTAGTGTTTATTTACTTTTAAGAGAGAGAGAGAGAGAGATGCAGAGCATGATCGGGGGAGGGGCAGAGAGAGACAGACACAGAATCCCAAGCAGGCTCCAGGCTCTGAGCTGTCAGCACAGAGCCTGATGCGGGGCTCGAACTCACGGACTATGACATCATAACCTGAGCTGAAATCAGATGCTTAACTGACTGAGCCACCCAGGTGCCCCTAAATTTTTTAAATTAAAAAAAATTTTTTTTAATGTTTATTTATTTTAGAGAGAGAAACAGAGCACAAGTGGGGTTGGGCAGAGAGAGAGGGGGACAGAATCTGAAACAGGCTCCAGGCTCTGTGCTGATAGCTCCAACGTGGGGCTCGAACTCACAAACTGCGAGATCATGACCTGAGCCAAAGTCGGACACTCAGCTGACTGAGACACCCAGGCACCCCTAAATGTTTTATTTTTGAGAGAGAGAGAGAGAGAAAGCGCAGGGGAGTGACAGAGAGAGGGTGAACAGAGGATCCAAAGCAGGCTCTGTGCTGACAGCAGCGAGCCCAGTGCGGGGCTCGAACTCACAACCGTGAGATCATGACCTGACCCAAAGTCAGACGTTCAACTGACTAAGCCACCCAGCCAGGCTCCCTGTAGCATGTAATTCTTGATCTTGGGGTCATGGGTTCAAGACCCATGTTGGGTGTAGAGATCACTTAAATAAATGAACTTCAAAAAAAAAACCAAAGTAGAAATCAGACATAAAGCTCTAGAACTTAGGATTTATGTCTCCAGTTCTCATGTTAACAGGTAAATGGATAGTATCTATTAGCTTATTTAAATTTTTACTTGATTATTCTAAATTATTCTTATTCAAAGATTACATTGACATTATTGTCCTGAAATACCTAATCCATTTGCTTAACAGAATGTTGTGGTAGGATATGGAAGGGAAGGAGTTGGCTGGGTTGTATCTAGGTGTATTCAGAGCTTTGAATTATTATTTGTTATTCTCATGGTTAGATGATTCCAAAGCAGTTATACTCTGAGAATTTGTGTTAAGATACTGGTTAGGGTGATTGGTGGTGTGAAACAACCATTCCTATAGCTAGATATTCTAGCAGTCGAGTGGATATCCCTTTATCCATTATCTTTCCTTTGTCTGTGAACATTTATTTTCTCCATTGCTAAATCCACTGGTAAACTGAGAATGAGTAGCATCCCTGGGCTTGATTGCATGTCAGTAGTCCTCCAGGTGTTTGTCTTGGTGCCGAGCTTAACCGACTGAGCCACCCAGGCGCCCCTCTCACCTTGTCTTGGTGCCGAGCTTAATGCCAACTCCAGAGTCTGAAGCTGTCTCATTGCCACCTTCCTACTGGAAGGCTGTGAAAATGCAGTTAAGGTTTTAGAACATTATTTACTGATTTCATATTGCAAGTAATTAATACTTGTTTTGCTAAGGTTGATTGGATTTGCTTCCCCTAGGGAAATGATCAAAGAAGGTAATGCCTGAGAGCCTTAATATTTTGTTCATTTTCAGTGAGTTAATCTTAAGTATTTCTTCTTCCTAGGAATGCAATAAACCTCGAGAGGCCTTTGGATTTGAACAAGCTGTACGAGAGTATACACTTCAGAGCTTTGGAGAGATGGCAGATAATTTTAAGTCTGATTATTTCAATATGCCAGTTCATGTGAGTATCTTTCTTTTAGGTCGGTTTGGGGAAGTCTGAAGATTTATCTGTGTCCAAAGCTTTTGGTTTGCTTTTTACTTTCATCATTTTGTGGAAAATCGGGACAGCATGAGAAAGATGATAGAATATTAAATCTAAAGATAAGGGGCCTGGCATCTGTTTCTATTTTTTTTCATTTGCTAATGTGGCAGTGTGTACTCTCCTGTTGAGAAATCTGCTTTGATCTTGGAATTGTTTATTAGCCTTCTGTAGGAAATCTTTTATAGAAAACCATGAAGTATGTGGCAGTTGCTCCTTTTGTTGTTACTTGTAATATGAAGTTTGTTCTTCTCCTAGGGGATCTTGGGCTTTTTAAAATCCTTATCCAAAAAATTTGCCAAAGCTATTAAAGTTCAGCCTTGATTTTTGCATTTCCTTTTTTCTTTCTTGATGTCCTGGGTCATTTTTATATTTCTTAGTTGGAAAACAGTTTACAGAAAAAGGCAGTTCAAGTTTATTATGTTTTTCTGAACATTTAGGTTGCCTTTAGCATTTCGCTGTCCTCATTGGAAAAAGCTAAGAACCTGGTCTTTTCAGCTCTGGAAATAAGACTTTTCATTTTATCATGGGTTTGTGTTCACTTGATCTGCATTTTATGTTTTAGAAGGTTATGGTTATAGTGAGTTAGTAATCTGTAATCTTTGTTTTCCCTGTATAGATGGTTCCTACAGAACTAGTAGAAAAGGAATTCTGGCGGCTGGTGAGCAGCATTGAAGAAGATGTTATTGTAGAGTATGGAGCTGATATCTCCTCAAAAGACTTTGGAAGTGGATTTCCTGTGAAGGATGGTCGGAGAAAGATGCTGCCAGAAGAAGAGGTGCAGAGCAGATAGTAGTAATTCAAACTTAGCCCAAGCTGATTTAGCCTTTGCATAGTAGAAAACTGCCTTTCTCTAATTTTAAGGGATTACATTCATTTAAAATATTCAATCTGTAGGATTTGGACATTATATATTACCTTCAGTTTTAAAAACAATACATCCAGGGGCACCTGGGTGGCTCATTCAGTTAAGTGTCCGACTTCCGGCTCAGGTCATGATCTCACAGTCCGTGACGGGCTCTGTGCTGACGACTCAAAGCCTGGAGCCTGCTTCGGATTCTCTGTCTCTCACTCTCTCTCTGCCCCTCCCCTGCTCATGCTCTGTCTTTCTCTCTCAAAAAATAAACATTAAAAAAAAATTAAAAACAATACATTCAAAGTACCCTTAAAAATTTAACTTTGCATTAAAAAAACTTTTTTTTTTTTTTTTAGTGTTTATTTTTGAGAGAGAGAGAGAAAGACAGAGTGAGTGAGGGAGGAGTAGAGACAGGGAGACACAGAATCTGAAGCAGGCTTCAGACTCTGAGCTGTTAACACAGAGCCCGACGCAGGACTTGAACTCACGAACTGTGAGATCATGACCTGAGCTGAAGTTGGAACACTTAACCGACTCAGCCACCCAGGCACCCTTAACTTTGCATTTTATTATTACTATTATTATTTTTTCTCCCCACTCTCCCATTAGCTTTGCATTTTAAAACCATTTTAGTTTATTTTTATTTTTATTAAAATCTTTTTTTAACATTTGTGCATTTTTGAGAAACAGAGCACAGCGGGGGTGGAGCAGAGAGAGAGGGAGACACAGAATCTGAAGCAGACTCTAGGCTCTGAGCTGTTAGCACAGCTCAGACCCACACACTGTGAGATCATGACAGCCAAAGTCGGACGGATGCTTAACTGACTGAGCTACCCAGGTGCCCCAAAACCATTTTAATTAGTTTAATTTTTTTTTTATGTTTATTTATTCTTGAGAGACAGACAGAGCATGAGTGGGGGAGGGGCAAAGAGAGAGAGAGAGGAAAACACAGAATCTGAAGCAGGCTCCAGGCTCTGAGCTGTCAGCACAGAGCCCGATGTGGGGCTTGAACCCACCAACTGTGAGATCATGACCTGAGCTGAAGTTGGACACCCAACCGACTGAGCCACTCAGGTGCCCCAACCATTTTAATTAGTTTAAAACTTTGATTCCAGTTAAAAAAATTTTGCCTCTTTGTGTTTGAAGTGATTTAAGATTTTTTAAAAAAGAGTTACATTTCTTGATAGGTTCAAAATTAAGTTTCCTTCAACACCTGAGCAGGTAGGTTTTCAAAGAATGCATTTAAACTGTAATATATATTGAAGTTCTGTCAAATAGGAGATGACCCTTATGTATAAAGCTGAATTAAGATGATCATTCACTTCTTTTTCTCATTATTTTGGTCCTTTTCACTTTTCCTTTCCTTCTATATTGGCAGTGATTAAGAATTTTATTTCCTATGAAAAGAGTTACACATGGTTAAAAAAAAAAGGTTATATAGTGCAGAAGGATATATAGTTAAAAGAATATCCTGGGGCGCCTGGGTGGCTCAGTCTGTTGTGTCCGACTTCAGCTCAGATCATGCTTCTTTTTATTTATTTATTTATTATTATTTTTTTTAAATTTATTATTTATTTATTTATTTATTTTATTTTTGGGACAGAGAGAGACAGAGCATGAACGGGGGAGGGGCAGAGAGAGAGGGAGACACAGAATCGGAAACAGGCTCCAGGCTCCGAGCCATCAGCCCAGAGCATGACGTGGGGCTCGAACTCACGGACCGCGAGATCGTGACCTGGCTGAAGTCAGACGCTTAACCAACTGCGCCACCCAGGCGCCCCCAGATCATGCTTCTTGAAGTTTGTGAGTTCAAGCCCCGTGTCAAGCTCTGTGCTGACAGCTCAGCCTGGAGCCTGCTTGGGATGCTGTGTCTCCCCCTCTCTCTGCCCCTCCCATGCTCATGCTCTGTCTCTGTCTCTTGATAATAAATAAAGATTAAAAAAAAATTAAAAAATAAAAAAGAATAACTATCCCAGTTCTCTTAAGGTTAGTATTTGCAAGGTATATCTTTTAACATTCTTTTACTTTGAATCTGTTTGTATCTTAGAATCTAAAGTGTGTTTTTTGTAGGAGGATATGATTGGATCTTGCCTTCTTAAAACAAAAAATGCTTATTTTTATTTATTTTTGAACGCGTTGTACATGTGCGTGCATGCCAACAGGGGAGGGGCAGAGAGAGGGAGGGAGAGAGTCCCAAGCAAGCTCCGTGCTCTTAGCATAAAGCCTAACAGGGGGTTTGAACTGTGAGGTCACGACCTGAGCCAAAATCAAGAGTCGGCCACTTAACCAACTGAGCCACCCAGGTGCCCCGGGATCTTGCTTTTTTAAAAAACCTAGTCTGAGGGTTGCCTTTTGATTGGAGTGTTTAGTGTATTTACACTTAATATAATTACTGACACGGTTGATTCATGTCTGTTCATTTTGTGATTTTGTGTCTCGTGGTTTTTTTTGTTCCTGTCTCTCCTTTGTGGCCTTTTTTTGGTGTTAAACAGAGATTTTTCATAATACCATTTTAATTCCTCTAGATTTTTTTGTTTTGCATATATGCTTTTTAATTATTTAGTGGTTCTAGGAATTCTAATATGCATCTTATTTATTTATAAAAGTTTATTTTTGAGAGAGAGAGAGAGAGAGAGAGGGAGGGAGTACACGTGTGTGCATGGGAAGGGCAGAAAGAGAGGGAGAGAGAGAATCCCGAGCAAGTTCCACGCTGAGTGCATAGCCTGACTCGGGGCTTGATTTCATGAACTGTGAGATCATGACTTGAGCCAAGATGAAGAGTCAGGAACTTAATTGACTGAGCCACCCAGGTGCCCCTTTTGCCCCTTTTTAACTTTTTAAATGGTCTTTACACAGCCTACTTTATGTTAATATTGACCTAATTCTGGTGAATATAGCAACTTTTTTCTTCATTTCCCACTGTATTGTTATACATTATGTCTACATATTGTATAAACACGACAACACAGCAATATAGTTATTACTTTAAACCATCTTTTTTAAAAAGTTAAGAGAAGGTAAAAAATACACATATACTCTTTTACCTATTTACTCACAAATACACCATTTCTGATGCTCTTCATTTATTCCTGTGGGATCCAACTTACTTTTTCAGGTCATTTTCTTTCAGGCTGGAAGACTGCTTTTATTTGTAGTATGGGTCTGCTAAGGAATGAATTTTTTTCAGTCTTTGCTTATCTGGGAATGTTTTTATTCAGGCTTTTAGTCTTTCAGTTGTAAATGCTTCTCAGTTTTTTGTCTTGTTCTGTTGTTTGCCTTTAGTTGATTTATAGTGCCTTAGAAATGGCTGTTTTGATAATTCTGTCCAGATTTATCTTTGTTTTTTGTGGAGGGGAATTGCCCAACCTCTCCATATTGCCACTGCTGGAAATTCTTTACAATTAAAAGTCTCCCTCCTACCCAGATCACCAATGTAACAGAGGAAGACACTATTTCATCTTCTAGCTGTTCTTCAGATACAGTGATCTATGCAAGCATTTTATTTATTTATTTATTTATTTATTTATTTATTTTTAAAGTTTATTTTTGACAGAGAGAGAGAGAGAGAGAGAGACAGAGCATGAGTGGGGGAGGGACAGAGAGAGGGAAACAGAATCTGAAGCAGGCTTCAGGCTCTGAGCTGTCAGCACAGAGCCTGATGCAGGGCTCGAACTCACGAACCAAACCGCGAGATCATGACCTGAGCCGAAGTCGGACGCTCAACTGACTGAGCCACCCAGGCGCCCCTCTATGCAAGCATTTATATATCACACATGCAGAATTACATATTCTTTTTAAAAAGAAATGGAGTATACTACTTACGTGGTCTTACCCTTTTTGTTTTTTGTTTTTGAGTCCCTTCAGGCCCTGTTCAGTCCATCCTAATTCCTTATAGCATTACCTACCCAGTTTATTCATGGTACCATCTCATTGGATATTATGCCAACCAGTATCTGAGCACTTAATGTGTGCTGAATTAAGTTTTCATTTTGTTTCATTTCTTTATGATCAAAAGTTACATCTTTTGGCTTTCTTATTATTTTAGCCTTGTTATTATATTTTTCCTTCTGCGTAGGTAGAGTACAGGTTGGAATAATCAGGTTAGGATAATATAGATTAGAGAATACACATTGGGTTTTACCAAGGGAGAAAGAGAATGATTACAATAGATGGAGAACATAGATAATACACAGATGGTTTGTTCAGTATCACTGAATTTAATGTGGTTTTTATAGGTGTAAGGAAACACATCAGAGTTTCTTTATACCCTTCCTTTGCCAAGTGGTGAGCAATTACTGAATTATTGGGAAAAGACTTTTTCTGTCTTTTTCTGAATTTTGTTTCTGTTCTGAATTTTTTTTTATTAAAAAAACTTTTTTTTAATGTTTATTTATTTTTGACAGAGAAAGAGACAGAGTGTGAGCAGGGGAGGGATAGAGAGAGAAAGAGACACAGGATCTGAAGCAGGCTCCAGGCTTCAAACTGTCAGCACAGAGCCTTACGCGGGGCTCAGATTCGTGAGCCGCGAGATCATGACCTTAGCCAAAGTTGGACACTCAACCGACTGAGCCACCCAGGCGCCCCTGTTCTGAATTTTTAAGTTGTTCTTAAACAGATATTTATATCTTCTGATCTTAAAAACAAGGTCACAGAGATTTTAAAGATTATTTTAAGTGTTAAACCTAAGCACCTAATATTAATAATACAAATATTAATCTTTCTCCATGTTTGAGTTTTAAATGAATATTTATCTATTTCTGCTTTTGCTCTATTCACCTTCATGAATGTGGAGAAATGCTGGGCTGTAACCAACCATAGTATAAAGAGACAGGTGATACAACTTTTTTTCTAGACTGGATCGTGGATTTGCTCTTTGTTTTCTAAGCAGTAATGTTTTTCACAGGATACTTTTGTTGTGTTTAAAGATAGAATGAGAGGACTTCTTTATTACAAAAGGATTTTAAGGACTAATTAGAGTTTGTGTAAAACCTTCAGACTTTTTATACTTAATATCAGTTACGGTAAAGTTACTGTACTAGAATAGCAGATAACTACCAACATTTCACTAGGCGTTGTACATTTGTGTTGAACTTCTGCATGAGATAGCTCTCAGTATCTGATAGCGTATTTCTCTGGAGTCAGTTTACTGGAGAAGTACCTCTGAAGTTAATATATTGTCTTATGAATACAATGTGCTCTACCAACAGGGCTTCTAAGGAATAAAAATAGGCACAGAACTTGAAAACTTGGGAACATTTTTTTGTTCTTGTCCTTGGCTCCATATTAAGTCATCGACTAAATCCTGTTAGTTCATTTTTCATTATTTTCTGTAGGACTGGCCTCTTTTCATACCCACTACTACCATCTTTGTCTAGGTCCTGTCACATCATGTTGGGATGATTGTCATAATCTTAAATAATGACCACTCGTGTTTGGAGTCCCCAAGACCATCTCCAGGTTCATTGATTTTCTGGGAGGACTCATGGCTATGATTACTATAGTGAAAGAATACAAAGCAAAATCAGCAAAGGGAAAAGATGCATGGCCCAAATCCAGAGAAAACCAGGTAGAAGTGTCCAAGAGTCCTCCTAATGGAGTTACATAGAAGGTACTAGTATCAAATTGACAATGTGTAGGAAGTATTGCCTACCAGGGAAGCTCATTAGTGATCCAACTCAAGGTTTTTATTGGAGGCTGGTGACCTGGGCATCCTCTGCTTAACACATACTATAAAATCCCAAACTCCCAGAAGGAAAGCAAGTGTACATAAACCACATTGTATGGTCTAGGCATCATAAATCACTCTTTTTTATTAGCGTAGGGAGCTGTTTGCCATGTAAGTTTCCACATACCAGCCAAGAGAACTTTAAGTAGGCTTTTTGAAGAATAGTAGTCTTAGGCCTGTTATGTTAACCAGATTTTCTGCTTACTGCTGGTCTCTGCAGTCATTTTAAATATATTGCTTTGGGGCGCCTGTGTGGCTCAGTCAGTTAAGCGTCCGACTTCGGCTCAGGTCATGATCTTGCGGTTTGTGAGTTCAAGCCCTGCGTCGGGCTCTGTGCTGACAGCTCAGAGCCTGGAGCCTGTTTCAGATTCTGTGTCTCCCTCTCTCTCTCTGACCCCCCCCCGTTCATGCTCTGTCTCTCTGTTTCAAAAATAAATAAACGTTAAAAAAATTTAAATATATTGCTTTTACTTAACATGTTAAGGTTGAGAGGTCTTCTGGAGTTCATTATGCAGTTCTGTCTACTTTTGTTTATGTTTGAAACTTTCCATAAACAAAAGTTTAAAAATATTTAAGATACTATGTTTATACTGTTTCATTTTTCAGATTCTGTTTTATTTCTTTTCTGAATATAGGATAAAACCCAAGCTTCTTAATTTAAGGTTAAAGGTCCATTCTTCTTTTCTAGTCTTATTTCCTGTGTTTCTGAGTATGACTAATTTCAGTCTTCCCCTTCACCAGCCAGGACAGTATATATTCTGTCTTTCTGTCATTCATTGTCACATCTTATCTATTTTTCTAAGCTTTACTCAGGTTCTTCTTTTCTATAAAGTTTTCCTGGGGTGCCTAGGTGGCTCAGTCGATTGAGCCTCTGACTACGGCTCAGCTCATGATCTCGCGGTTCACGAGTTTGAGCCCTGCATGAGGCTCTGTGCTGACAGTTTGGAGCCTGGAGCCTGCTTCAGATTCTGTGTCTCCCTCTCTCTCTGCCCCTCCCCTGCTCACACTCTGTCTCTCTCTGTCTGTGTCTGTCTCAAAAATAAACAAACATTAATATTAAAAAAAAAAGTTTTCTTAATGATGCAAACCCACACTAATTACTATTGTCCTCTGAAGAACTAAAGAATTTACTCTTTTATCTGTGTTTGGAGTTTCATGTGTATACTGTTGTCTTGAAACTTTTTGTATGTAGGTCTTACCTCTTCAACTAGATTGATTATGTTTTCACACAACCAGCTGACCAACCAACTAAAAAACATATTGAATAGTATTTTTTGAAAACCTTTTTTAAAAAACATATTGAGGGTATGAATCATATTTCATTACTATTTCTTTGTTTTTAATTTTTTTTAACGTTTATTTATTATTGAAAGACAGGAAAGACAGAGCATGAGAATGGGAGGGGCAGAGAGGAGGAGACACAGAATCTGAAGCAGGCTCCAGGCTCCAAGCTATCAGCACAGAGCCTGACATGGGACTTGAAGTCACAAACTGCGAGATTATGACCTGAGCCAAAGTTGGATGCTTAACCGACTGAGCCACCCAGGCGCCCCTATTTCTTTACTATTTCTTAATGGCATTCCTACTTATTTTTTTAATATTAAATATAATTTATTGTCAAGTTGGTTTCCATACAACACCCAGTGCTCATCCCAACAGGTGCCCTCCTCAATGCCCATCACCCCCTTTCCCGTCTCTCCCACGCCCCATCAACCTTCAGTTTGTTCTCAGTATTTAAGAGTCTCTTATGGTTTGCCTCCTTCCCTCTATGTACCTTTTTTTCCCCTCCCTTCCTCTCCCCCATGGTCTTCTGTTAAGTTTTTCGGGATCCACATATGAGTGAAAACATAATGGTATCTGTCTTTCTCTGCCTGACTTATTTCACTTAGCATAATACTCTCCTGTTCCATCCACGTTGCTACAAATGGCCAGATTTCATTCTTTCTCATTGCCAAGTAGTATTCCATTGTGCATATAAACCACATCTATATCCATTCATCAGTTGATGGACATTTAGGCTTTTTCCATAATTTGGCTGTTGTTGAAAGTGCTGTTATAAATAAACATTGGGGTACAAGTGCCCCTATGCATCAGCACTCCTGTATCCCCTGGGTAAATTCCTAGCAGTGCTATTGCTGGATCATAGGGTAGATCTATTTTTAATTTTCTGAGGAACCTCCACACTGTTTTCCCGAGTGGCTGCACCAGTTTGCATGGAATTCCTACTTAAACCTATGATGGACTTTCTTATTTTGTCCTCTGTGACTCTTAACTACATATTTATAGTTTCCATTTTTTTGTGCTACAATGTGGATGATATCCTCAAATCTGACTTCTAGTTGACACATTCTGTCTTCAGCTTTGTCATTGGCTGTTAAAGCTCTTACTTTGAGGGTTTTATTTTTTCAACTCTGTATTGTGGAAAGTGCACATAATAATGAACTTTCCTCCTTCCCTCAGTACCTGGCATCCACGTTTAGCAGTTTTCGACTACCTGATAGAAGGCAGCTGGGTTCACTTTCTTCTTTGTGCGTTCAGTCTGTTGTGATGTTACATATCATGTATCCTCTGGAAAATTCACACTACATCCCTGTAAGAATGAGTGTAAAAAGGCAAATAACATCTTAACAGTTCCTATGAGCATAGTTTGACTTTGCATAGTCCCGGAAATAGTTCTGGGTTCCCTGGACCCCACTTTGAGAACTGCTCCCAGCAAGGATGATAAGCACTTTAAGGCTTCATAATGGTTTCAGGGTAGGCTTTTGCAACTCAGTGTCCAGCCCTTATATCCAGAGAAGCCTCTATGAAAACTCAGTCAGTAGCTTTCCTTTTTCATTCTGCCTTTCTTTCCTTTTTCTTTGTTTCTGGAAACTGGAATTCTTTTTTCTTTTGAGTTCATCTATGAAACAAATGTTTTCATTATTATAATTTATCCAGTATTTCTAGGTGAGTTGCTAGTGGGGGTGGTAATGGTGACTTTCTGTGTCATCTTAGTCTTTGCTGTTGGCATAAATGCAGGATTACATATCGTAGTATTCTGTTTTCACAATATCTGGCACCATGCTATAAATATTTGGGGAAATTACACTACTAGGGATAAAATAGAAATATAATACTGTCCTATTAAAATGAGTCTCACATAATTTTATAGTAGTGTATTTGAGGGAGGAGTAGTAAAAAAAATTGCTTATATGCTTCAGAATAAACCAGAGGTATTTGAAATAACTAAAGGGAAATCTAAATGCCACCTAGACAGGAGACAGGATTGAATAGGTATATGAGTTACATGTTGCAGAGAGCAAAGAGCACGAGTCTATGGACTAGATTATTATAAATATTATATACAATTTTTACCTTATTTTAAAAGACTCCCTTGAAATTTCTATTGGGCACGTGTCATTTCTGATCTTTCATTTACATCTTTTTTTTTCTTTATAGGAGTATGCACTTTCTGGTTGGAATTTGAATAATATGCCTGTCCTAGAGCAGTCTGTTCTTGCACACATTAATGTAGACATCTCTGGTATGAAAGTGCCATGGCTCTATGTGGGAATGTGTTTTTCTTCTTTCTGCTGGCACATTGAAGATCACTGGAGTTATTCCATCAACTACTTACACTGGTATATATGATCTTTGTTATATGTTTAGTTATCTTTTTAAAGGTGTGATATAGTATTAGGTGATATGTTAGTAAGAGCTGAATTTAAAAGTATTTCCTATCCAAAGTAGGGTAACATATTGAGAAGTGTAGAGGTCTAAGGATATGTATATCTCAGATACCTTCCCTTTTAAAATATGTGCATGCAGCAGAGCCTAGAGTTTTATTTTTTTATTTTTAAACTATTTATTTTTGAGAGAGAGAGGGAGAGAAGAGAGAGAGAGCAAGCATGTGCATGAGCAGGGGAGGGGCAGAGGGAGAGAGAATCCCAGGCAGGCTCCACACTGTCAGCGCAGAGCCTGATTCGGGGCTTGAACTCATTAACTGTGAGATCATGACGTGAGCTGAAGTAGGACGCTTAACCAGCTGAGCCACCCAGGTACCCTCAGAGCCTAGAGTTTTAGACCAAATGATACTTATTTGGTATACATGAAAATTACTTGGTGTATCTTTTGATATTCAAGGTAGAATGTTCAAAGCGTGTATATAATTAAGATCTGACTAAACCTTCAGTATTGGAAATTATCAAATGATTTTTTTTTTCGTTTTGATAACATTTTCCCTAAAAATGCCTGTTACATGTGTATTCATTAAATTTGTTGGCTGAATTTTTTTGTATCTCCCCCATAGCTTTTATTTACTTGCCCAGTTCCTTGTCCATTATTATGATATCAACTATATGATGTTTTTTTCTCCATTTGGAAGATACTACTCAAATCACTCTTTGCAGTGGAAAACTATAGTGATTTTATTTCTCTGCTTTATCACAGTGCTGTTTAATATGATAACTGCTAGCTAAATGTGGCTATTTAAATTTGTTAAGAATGGGGCACCTGGGTGGCTCAGTTGGGTAAGCATCTGACTTCAGCTCAGGTCAGGATCTTGCGGTTTGGTTCGTGAGTTTGAGCCCCGCATCGGGCTCTGTGCTGACAGCTCAGAGCCTGGAGCCTGCTTCGGATTCTGTGTCTTCTCTCTCTGCCCCTCCTTGACTTATCCTCTGTCTCTCTCCCAAAAATAAATAAACATTAAAAACAATCTTTTTTTAATTAAGATACAATTAAAAATGTAATTCCTCAGTTACAGGAAACATATTTCAAGTGCTTTATGGTCACAGGTGACTAGGGCTGTATGTATTGGTTAGCACAGCTATAGAACATTCTCATGATTATAGTAAGTTCTGTTAGAGACAGCACTGTGGATTGTATTAGGATTAGGAAATGCAGCTATTTTATAAATATAGTATGACCCGTTAAATCCATTTCCTAGGAGTACAATTTAGTATTATAAATGAACTCTAGTCCGCTAAAGTCTGGTACATTAATGGGGCCAGTTTGGTCCTTAAGATTTATAGATAGAATTCTTTAAGTTTTCAACAATTTCCAGCCTTGCCTTATTTTGTTGGATAGTAAATCAACTTAATGAAGTTATGTAAAAGTAGTCTAGAGAGTACTGACTTTGACTTTGGTCGTTGTGGGGATAATTGGAATGTCCAGTGAACTTGAAATCAAGGTACCATGTCAGTATCCTTTAGAATGATGTTGGTTTTTCGGATAGGATCTTTCCTGTTTGAAATACTATTTATTGATCCACCTTAAAGAGTTCATGTGCTTTGAATTGCTTTTCTAATAGTAGTGATAAGTATGTGCCTGCCTATTTATATACTCTTGCCTTACCTTCTTTATGAACAATAGCTCATCAAACAATAGATTTATGAGTTGGTTTGCCAGGATTCAGGGTATATAATCTATGACCATGGGACAAACAAAATTAATTATAAATTAGTGGATTTGCATGAGAGACCCTGGCCTCATTGGTACCATGCTCACCTAGTTAAACAGTTGTTTCTTTTGCTAGGGGGGAACCAAAGACCTGGTATGGTGTGCCATCTCATGCTGCAGAACAACTGGAGGAGGTGATGAGGGAGCTGGCCCCTGAGTTATTTGAATCCCAGCCTGATCTCCTGCATCAGTTAGTCACCATCATGAATCCCAATGTACTGATGGAGCATGGTGTGCCTGTGAGTCTTTTCGGGTCTCCTTTTAGTATTTTTACTTTAAATTTATGTTCGCTTTTTATTAGAATCACAACATATGCTTTGTTTTGTAACTGGAAGCAAAAGATCATGTCATTTTCTAGCCAAATTAGAATTTATATTCTGAAGGGAAGAACATTTTTTTGGTTAAGAGGTGTTTTAAAGTATTCATCATATTTTATGTATAACTACCTATGAAAATAGTCTTCTGTTTTCAGTAAACCATTATGTCCTGGTCTTAACAAAAATCTTGTATTCCTTATTAACCTTGTTTAGTCAAAGTGTAAGTATTTTAAGTGATAGTTGTAATAACTAATGTCTATCCTTTGGAGATCATTTTTCATGTGAAGATTTCACAGCCTCTTTTTATATGCAATAATGAAATATACTATGGATACTTTTTTTACTTTTCAACTTGGTTTTGATAATGATTATTAAATTTAAGCCACTAATACCTGATAAGGTATAAATTTAACGGATTTGCTGTATATATTCAAATATTCATCACACCCTTAATGAGAAAGTAGTTTGAGTAATAGTAGTGTTAGTTTGTCTTTGAAGAGTGAATGTGTACTAGAATCTGGACTTTTTTTTTTTTTTAAGGTTTATTTTTGAGAGAGAGATAGGAGCGCAAGCAGGGAAGGGGCAGAGAGAAAGGGAGACGGATAAATCTAAAGTAGGCTCCAGTCTCTGAGCTATCAGCACAGAGCCCGACATGGGGCTCGAACTCATGAGCTGTGAGATCATGACTTGAGCCAAGGTCAGATGCTTAACTGAGCTGAGCCACCCAGGTGCCCCAAATCTGGGACTTTTCTAAAGACATATAGTATTATTATAAAACTAAGTGGGATTCAGGAAAACTGATTTTGGGGATATTTCCATATTACATATGAACTAATTAGTTAATTTCCAAAAAATTATCCAAGAGTAGGAGGAAATTCCATCCTTTACCATGATTGACAACACAAGGATAAAGGGAATAAAAGAAAAAATCTCTTAATTGTAAAAATTTTGTCAAGTTTCAGAAACTGGTAGTTCAGTGAGTAACATTTCTCTTTGAAAATTTGTCTCATACTTTCTTTTTATGAATTATTATAATTTGTTATCAGGGACTATTTTAAGAAGGTAGAGTTCTGGCTGCTGCTTTTTTTTTTTTTTTTTTTTAATTATTTTTGGTAGAGAGAGAGAAACAGAGCATGGGTGGGGGAGGGGCAGAGAGAGAAGGAGACACAGAATCTGAATTAGGCTACAGGCTCTGAGCTGTCAGCACAGAGCCTGATGTGGGGCTTGAACCCACGAACCGTGAGATCATGACCTGAGCTGAAGTCAGACACTTAACTGACTGAGCCACCCAGGTACCCCTCGGGCTCCTTTTTATTTTTTTTTATTTATTTATTTTTTTTTTTTTTTAATTTTTTTTTTCAACGTTTTTTATTTATTTTGGGACAGAGAGAGACAGAGCATGAACGGGGAAGGGTCAGAGAGAGAGGGAGACACAGAATCGGAAACAGGCTCCAGGCTCCGAGCCATCAGCCCAGAGCCTGACGCGGGGCTCGAACTCACGGACCGCGAGATCGTGACCTGGCTGAAGTCGGACGCTTAACCGACTGCGCCACCCAGGCGCCCCTCGGGCTCCTTTTTAAACCCTGATATTGTCTTCTGATAGGTGTAAATGAATGCTTTTCTGTTTTTAATTTTAGAAAGTGCTGCTGAAAGTGACTGATAAAATCTGTTCCCCTTTTTTGTTGTTTTTATTTTGTTTTGTTTTGTATCCCTGTTCCCACTTTGCATTTAGGTGTACAGGACCAATCAGTGTGCTGGAGAGTTTGTTGTGACATTTCCTCGTGCCTATCATTCTGGATTTAACCAGGGCTACAACTTTGCTGAAGCTGTGAACTTCTGTACTGCTGACTGGGTCTGTTCTATAGCAAGTAGCTGTTGTACGTCTACTAACACCCCTGGAAAATGCATCTTAGTTGCCATATTTGCTTAGCTGGGGAGGGGAGGATTCATGAATATTTCAGTAGAGAGTAGAGTGGCTGTTATAATTTAGAAAGTTCAGTTAGTTTCCATTACACTTTCTATTTGGAAGATTTTATAGTTCTTATCCATTATTTTCCCCATTCTGTTTGAATTTTAAATGAACAGTTGATATTTTTTGAATCTTTCTTTTCTGAGAGAATATGGTTCCTCTAGTCTTTGCTTTATCTGAGCAACTTATGGATTTTATAATGACAACCAGATCTTTTTTTTTTTTTAAACGTTTATTTATTTTAGGGAGAGTGCATGTGCACTAGAGCCAAGGAGGGGTAGAGAGAGAGGGAGACAGAGGATCCTAAGCAGGCTCCGGGTTCCGTGCCAACAGCAGGGAGCCCAATGTGGGGCTTGAACTCACGAACTGCAAGATCGCGAACTGAGTGGAAGTTGGAGGCTTAACCGTCTGAGCCACGTAGGTGCCCCTACAACCAGATCTTTTTAAGAATTAATTTTACCGGGGCATCTGGGTGGCTCAGTCGTTTAAGCGTCCAACTGTCGGCTCAGATCGTGGTCTTGAAGCCCGTGAGTTTGAGCCCCGTGTCAGGCTCTGTGCTGACAGCTCAGAGCCTGGAGCCTGCTTGAAATTCTGTGTCTCCCTCTCTGTCCCCCCTCCCCCCACCACTATACTCTCTCTTTCTCAAAAATAAATAAACATTAAAAAATTAAAAATAGAAGAATTTTACCCATATTTTCCAATATTTAGCTCAGAGTTTTAAAATATCCCTTTATTATTTTCCTTTTTATAGACAATTAGTTGATTTTACTCTTCCTGCCATGTTGTTTTTTTTATTCCTTTAAAAAATTTTATTTTAAAAAGTTACTATGATATTGGGATCTCTGTTGATATACTTTTGTTTAAATGATAATGCCAGTGATTGCTCTTTTGCTTTTTTGTATGAGGTAGATATCAAAAAGTAATTAGATATGATTATGTCATGTTGGTTGGGAAAAGACTGCAAATTTATGATACACCTTTGACTTTGTTTTTCCTTTAGTGACACTTTTCTGTCTCTCAGCATTTGGGGCGATATATATATATATAAAGTATCTTTTTTTTAATGTTTATTTATTTTGAGAAAGAGAGGGAGTGCATGCATGTGTGCTAGCTGGGGAGGTGCAGGGAGAGAGAGAATCTCAAGCAGGCTCTGTGCTGTCAGTGCAGAGCCCATCACGGGGCTCAATCTTAACAGTCGTAAGATGAGTAGGATGCTTAACTGACTCAGCCACCCAGGCGCCCCTTGGGGAGGTGATTTTTTGTAATATTGGGTCTTATGTTTTCTGTAGCCACCTTAATTTATTAAATTTCATAGTGAATCATTTTTGTTTCCTTGGTTAACGGATGACATGAGTAATCTTATTTGATCTAGTAACTTTAAACATTATTAGGCTTGGGGCGCCTGGGTGGCTCAGTCAGTTAAGCGTCCGACTTCAGATCAGGTCACGATCTCGCGGTCCGTGAGTTCGAGCCCTGCGTCAGGCTCTGGGCTGACCACTCAGAGCCTGGAGCCTGCTTCTGATTCTGTGTCTCCCTCTCTCTCTGCCCCTTCCCCGTTCATGCTCTGTCTCTCTCTGTCTCAAAAATAAATAAAACGTTAAAAAAAAAAGTTAAAAAAAAAAAAACATTATTAGGCTTAAGAAGCAGTATGAGCAAGTTCGAGCTTAGGACTTTTCCTTGGGTTTGAACTCTGTTTTTGTTTTTAAGTTGATTTATTTTGAGAGAGACATAGAGCAAGTGGGGAAGGGGTAGAGAGAGAGGAAGAGAGAAAGAATCCCAAGCAGGCTTTTTGCACTGTCCGCACAGAGCCCGATACAGAGCTTGAACTCATGAACCATGAGATCATGACCTGAGCCGAAGTTGGACACTTAATCGACTGAGCCAACCAGGCTCCCCAAGCTCTATTTTTTTTTAAATTTAACTAACATTTATTAACTGTTTATGATTTACTTGTTTCTTGGCTAGATGTAGGATAGGAAATAGAGGTAATTCAGAAACAAATTAAAGATGGTTTCTGCCTTTAATGTTTTCACTGTTAGTGGTTTGGCCTTGAGCAGCTCTTTTAATTTCACTGGGCCTAAGTTTTTCACATGGTATATAAAGATGCTAAGATTTGCTTAATAACTTCAAATAAGTGAGATGATATATGTAAAAGTCCTTGAAACTCTGTAGAAGAAGAGTGTGATAGAAATGGGAAATTTTTTTTTTTTTATTGTCAAGTTAGCTAACATACAGTGTAGTCCTGGCTTCAGGAATAGATCCCCGTGATTCATCACTTATATACAACACTCAATGCTCATCCCAGCAAGTGCCCTCCTCAATGCCCATCACCCATTTTCCCTACCCCCATCAACCCTTAGTTTGTTCTCTGTATTTAAGAGTCTCTTATGGTTTGTCTCTGTCTTGTTTATATCTTATTTTTCCTTCCCTTCCCCTATAGTTATCTGTTAAGTTTCTTAAATTCCACATATGAGTGAAAGCATATGATCTCTGTCTGTCTCTGACTGACTTATTTCACTGAGCATAATATGCTCCAGTTCCATCCACGTAGGTGCAAATGGCAAGATTTCATTCTTTTTGATTACTGAGTAATACTCCATCGTATATATATACACCACATTGTCTTTATCCATTCATCGTTTGATGGACATTTGGGCTCTTTCCATAATTTGACTATTGTTGAAAGCGCTGCTATAAACATTGGGGTGCATGTGCTCCTTCGAATCAGCACTCCTGTATCCTTTGAATAAATTCCTATTAGTGCTATTGGTGGGTCATAGGGTAGTTCTATTTTTACTCTTTTGAGGAACCTCCACACTGTTTTCCAGAGCGGCTGCACCAGTTTGCATTCTCACTAACAATGCAAGAGGATTCCTCTTTCTCCACATCCTTGCCAACGTCTTGTTTCCTGAGTTAATTTTAGCCACTCTGACTGGTGTGAGGTGGTATCTCATTGTGGTTTTGATTTGTATTTCTGTGATGATGAGCAATGTTGATCATCTTTTAATGTGTCTACCATCTGCATGTCTTCTTTGGAAAAGTGTCTATTCGTGTCTTCTGCCCATAGAAATGAAATGTTTTAGCAGCTTTAGATTTGGAATAAAGTGATGGTATTAAGTTTTATAAGCCACAATAGATAATCAGTTGTATTTTATATGGCTTCTTTACAGATTGTAATAATTAAGATCTGCATATCTTCTTGCCATTGTTAATAAGTTGTATCAGAAATGTTTAAAAAGTAAATATTTATGAATTAAGAAATGAAAGACTTGTAGATTGTTAATAGACAAAATAATTGCTAATCATAAGTTCAGTATAATTGTTTTCTTGGGAAAGATGGTTTCTTTAGAAGAGTATGGAAATATTACTTGATTCAGAGATAGTCTTATATTCTTAAACTATGATTCCTATCGTTGTCTTCTGCCTGTCTTAAACTGGAGGTGATTTCTAAAAGGTTCTTAAAGGTCCATTTTTTAATTTTTTCTCTTTTATATCTTAGTTTTCAAATATAAACTAAAACCCTATTTAAATCACCCAAGTTTTTCCACTGTACAGGAGGATACAAGTGGGGGGGGGGTGGAGAGGGAAAGAGAGAGAGAAAGGAAAGAAAGAGAGAGAAAAGAGAGAAAAGGAATGGGAGGAGTGTGTGTGTTTGTGTGTACAGGCATACGTGTTTCATCACACTTTATTGCACTCCACAACTGCATTTTTTTTTTTTTTTAATACAAATTGAGGGCTTGTGGCAACCCTGTGTCAAGCAAGTCTCTTGGTGCCAGTTTTCCAATGGCATTTGTTCATGTCTCTATGTCACATTTTGGTAATTCTGGCGATATTTCAAACTTTTTCATTATATGTTACAGGGATCTATGATTAGTAATTAGGATTTGTTGAAAGTTCTGGTGATTGTTAGCATTTTTTAGCAAGAAAGTATTTTTTTTCATCCCCCCCCCAAGAAAGTATTTTTGAAGTAAAGTGTGTACATTGTTTTTTTAGACATAGTGCTGTTGCACACTAAATATATATTGTATGGTGTAAACCTAACTTTCACATGCACTGGAAAACCAAAAAATTCACTTGACTCACTTTATTGTGGTATTCACATATTATGGTGGTCAGGAACTGAACCCACAATATCTCCAAGGAATGCCTGTATAGTATAACTAGTATCACAATTTGGCTTAGAGCTTGATGGTTAAAGAAATTTTCAGTATTTATCTTAAAGAAGGAATCTGATGATTTATGAAAAGTGATTTCACGTAGGGAGAATAAAGTATATAATCTCATGACTTCACTTTGAATTCTCTTTGGGTCAGACTGATTGCATTTATTTATTTATTTATTTTTACATTATTTATTAAAAATTTTTTTTAATGTCTATTTTTGAGAGAGAAAGAGCGTGAGCGGGGGAGGGGCAGAGAGAGAGAGATGAAGAATCCAAAGCAGCCTCCAGGCTCTCTGAGCTGTCAGCACAGAGCTTAACGTGGGGCTTGAACTCATGAGCCCATGAACTCATGACCTGAGCTGAAGTTGGACATTTAACCAACTGAGGCACCCAGGCATCCCTAAGTTATTTATTTTGAGAGAGAGTGTGTGTGTGTGAGCAGGGGAGGGACAGAGAGAGAGAGAGAGAGAGAGAGAGAGAGAGAGAGAGAGAGAGAATCCCAAGCAGGCTCCACATTGTCAACACAGAGCCCGACCTGGGGCTTGATCCCACAAACCGTGAGATCATGACCTAGCTGAAATCAGGAGTTGGACACTTAACTAACTGAGCCACCCAGGTGCCCTAGACTGATTGTTTTTAAAATAATTTCTAGATGCTAAAATGTAAATCATCTTTTGCTTTGGTTCTTACAAAAAATTGAGTGAGTCCATGTGAATTGCTAAAGTAGTGCTTTTTTTCTCCCCTTTTCTTTTTCAAACTTCTAATAACATCTCTGCTTTTTGTTCTACGGAAACTTCTGTGCTGAATATGTCCACCAAACCCTTTATAATCTGAATGTCTTTTCTTTTTTCTTTAAAGGCAGTTTATGTTAGACTGGTCTAAAAGTTTGCTACCTCATTTAAATATCAAGGAACTTGTACTTCTGGTACATAATGAGTAGAAAGTCAATAGCTTAGGGTAGAGGCTTAGCATCTCAAATTATGGAAATTTTCTGTGGGAACACCTTTGAAATTCCTGCTGGGCCATAAAGATTTAATATTTAAGTTACCTCTTATTTTCAAATGGAGTTGGTTATTCTGCCTTCTTTACAGTAAAAGAGAGGATCTGTAGGCTAAATAGTGGTTTTGTTCTGGAAAATGTTATAAGCAAGTAAGTTAATTTGAGAAACTTGTCGTTTTACAGTTACCCATTGGACGTCAGTGTGTCAATCATTACAGACGTTTAAGGCGCCATTGTGTCTTTTCACATGAAGAACTCATTTTCAAGATGGCAGCAGATCCAGAATGCTTAGACGTGGGCCTGGCTGCCATGGTGTGCAAAGAATTGACTCTCATGACTGAAGAAGAGACAAGATTAAGGGAGTCTGTTGTACAAATGGTGAGTTTGCTTGGCACATTTCCTGTATTCAGTACTACTCATGGAATATACTAAAAATGGAATGTGTAGAAAGAATCCATTTTCATCTTTGATTCCTTTAGAAGTTAAACACAAAAATCATAAGTTTAGAGAAGGTATGTTTTTATACTTGCCATTTTGCGTTCTTCAAATTGAAAAATTTTAGGAATCTTTATGTCATTTCTAGATTAAAAAAATAGAATTCTATCAGCTAGAATTTCTTAGGTATATAGTTATTTTTTTAAATAGGAATCTTCTACATATAGTGTTATTTCTTTAAATAAGAAAGTTCAAATCCTTTACTTTTCTTTGAGGTTTGAAATTGAATAAAAGTTATGTTTCTGGTGATTCCAACTGTCAGACTAAATTGATTTGTTTTTATTTCTTTCCTCTTTCTAAGCAACTTAATGAGTAGGAAGTACTGAATGACCAAGTGCTGGGATTTTTTTTTTCCTGGTTTGGAAGCCAGTTGAATTTTTGATGGAGTTTCCTTATAATGGAGGTGGCTGGGCAGAGGGTGACCAGATCCACCTCCCACTGCAACCCCCCTCCACCCCAACAAGTGTTAGGATTTTGAATGCTTGTAGTAAATTAAATCTTTTGTTTTTTAAAATTTATTTATTTTTGAGAGAGCGGGAGCAGGGGAGGGGTAGAGAGAGGGAAAGAGAATCCTAAGTAGGCTCTGTGCTGTCAGCACAGAGCCCAGCATGGGGGCTTAAACTCACAAACCATGAGATTGTGACCTGAGCTGAAATCAAGAGTCAAACGCTTAACTGACTGAGCCACCCAGGCACCCCAAACCTTTTTTTAAAATTTAATTTAATTTTTTAGTTTATTTATTTATTTTGAGAGAGAGAGAGCGTGCAAATGGGGAAGGGGAAGAGAGAGAGAATCCCAAGCAGGCTCTGCACTGTTAGCACAGAGCCCAGTGCAGGGCTTGAACTCACGAACCATTAGCTCATGACCTGAGCCAAAGTCAGACACTTAATTGACTGAGCCACCCAGGTGCTCCTAACTCTATTTTTTAAAAATTCAACTAACGTTTTAATTTGAAATTAAAAGCAAATTACCATTGGGGCACCTGGGTGTCTAAGTTGGTGAGGCCTCCAACCCTTGTTTTCGACTCAGGTCATGATATCATGGTTTGTGGGATCAAACCCCTCACCTGGCTTTGCGCTGACAGGATTCTCTGTCTCTCTTTCTCTCTCTGCCCTTCCCTGTGCTCACATGCATGCTGTCTCTCAAATAAACATTAAAAAACATTTTTTTTTAAGTTAACCATTTATATTAGCACCCTCCAAGAATGAAATACTTAGGTTTCTTTTTTTTTTTTTTAATGTTTATTTTTGAGAGAGAGACAGAGTGCGAGCAGGGGAGGGGTAGAGAGAGAGGGAGACACAGAACTTGAAGTGGGCTCCAGGCTTTGAGCTGTCAGCACAGAGCCTGACATGGTGCTTGAACTCATGAACCGCAAAATTGTGACTTGAGCCAAAGTCAGATGCTTAACTGACTGAGCCACCCAGGCGCCCCAGTTTCTTTCTTTTTTTTTTTTGGAAGTTTATTTTGAGAGCGAGTGAGTACAAGTAGGGAGGGGCAGAGAGAGGGAGAGAGAGAGAATCCTAAGAGCGCTCCCAGTGGAGAGCTTGAAGCTGGGCTTGAATTCATGAAACAGGGAGATCATGACCTGAGCTGAAACCAAGAGCCAGACACTTAACCAACTGAGCCACCCAGGTACCCCGAACATGTACAGGGAGGAAAACTATAAAACTCTGATGAACCAAATCAAAGAAGAGTTTAGTAAATGGAGAGATATTCCATGTTCATGGATCGGAAGACTCAGTGTTGTCAAGATGTCAGTTCTTCCCAGTTTACCTATAAATCCAGTGAAATCCTTATCAAAATCCCAGCAAGTTATTTTATGGATATTGACAAATTGGTTCTAAAATTTATTTGGAGAGATAAAAGACTCATAACAGCCAAGTCAGTATTGCAGAAGAACAAACTCAGAAGACTAACGCTACCTGATTTCAAGACTTACTATAAATTGTACACCTGAAACTAAAGTACACTGTGTGTCAACTATACTCATAAAAAATAAATAAAAATATTAAATACTTACTATAAAGCTAGAGTAGTAATAAAGACTATGTGGTATTTACAAAAGAACAGACAAATCAACCAGTGGAACACAACAGAGAACCCAGAAACAGACTCACATAAATACAGTCAACTCACCTTCCACAAAGAATGATTTCTTTCCCATTGCCTGGTGTCCATCTTTTGAAGTTTCATAGGTACTGTGTTTTTTACAAATTGAAGGTTTGTGGCAACCTTGCATTGATCAAATTTATTGGCCTCATTTTTCCAACAGCATTTGCTCACTTCATGTCTCTCTGTCACATTTGGTAATTCTCACAATATTTCAAATTTTTTCATTTTATTTTATTTCATTTTTAATTATGGTATAATTAATATACAATGTTATATTAGTTTTAGGTGTACAATGTAGTGATTCAAAAATTCTGTACATTAGTGAGGGCTCATCATAAACGTACTCTTCATCCCCTTCACCTATTTCACTGATCCCCCCCCCCCCCCCACCTCCCCTCTGTAACCAACAGTTTATTCTCCATATTTAATAGAGTCTGGGGCATCTAGCTGGCACAGTGGATGACTTGAACCCAGGGTCATGAGTTTGATCTCCACATTGGGTGTAGAGCTTACTTAAAAAAAGAATGAAATTCCCTTAATAGAGTCTGAGGTTTTTTGTTTTTTGTTTTTTGTGTTTTGTCTTTTTTTCTTTGTTTTGTTTCTTCAGTTCCACATATGAATGAAATCAGATGGTGTTTGTCTTTTTCTGACTGATTTATTTCACTAGCATATTCTCTAGATGCATCCATGTTGTTGCAAATGGCAGGTTTTTGTTCTTTTTAATGGCTGAATAATATTCCATTGTGTATATATACCACGTTTTTTTATCCATAATTTGGCTATTGTAAAGAATGCTGTAATAAACTTAGTGGTGCATATATCTTTTCAAATTAGTGTTTTCATATTCTTTGGGTAAATACCCAGTAGTGCAATTGCTGAATCATATGGTAATTCTAACTTTAATTTTTTGAGGAACCTCCATACTGTTTTCCACAGTGGCTGCACCAGTTTGCATTCTTACCAATAATGCATGAGGGTTTCTCTTTCTCTACATCCATGCCAACACTTGTTGTTTCTTATAGTTTTGATTTTAGCCATTCTGACAGTCATGAGACTATATTGTAGTTTTGATTTGCATTTCTATGATGAAGAGTGATGTTGAGCATCTTTTCATGTGTCTGTTAGCGATCATGTATGTCTTTGGAGAGATGTTTATTAATGTCTTTTGCCCATTTTTGTTGATTTTTGTTTTTTTATTTTTTATTTTTGTATTTTAGAGAGAGTGCAAGTGGGGGAGAGGGACAGAGGGAGAGAGAAAATCTTAAACAGGCTTCCATGCTCAGCGTGGAGCTTGACACAGGGCTTGATCCCACAACTATGGGATCATGACCTGAGCGCAGATCAAGAGTCAGATGCTGATCCACCCAGTCACCCCTTCTGCCCATATTTTAATTGGTCACGCTTTTTTAAATTATTATTATTATATTCTTTATGGTCATTTTATGAGTGATCTTTGATGTTATAACTGTAATTGTTTTGGGGTGCCACAACCTGTGCCCTCATAATGGTGAACTTAATCGATAAATGTGCATGTTGAGCCTGCTCTACCAACTAGCTATTTCTCTGTTCCTGTTTATTCTTTGAGCTACAACAATACTGAAATTAAGCCAAGTAATAGCCCTATTACAGCGGCCTTTTAAGTGCTCAAGTGGAAGGAAGAGTTACACATCTCTCACTTTGGATCAGAAGCTAGAAATTATTAAGCTTAGTGAGGAAGGCATGTGGAAATCCTACATAGATCAAAAGCTAGGCTTCTTGTGCCAGCTAGCCAGGTTGTGAATGCAAAGGAAAAGTTCTTGAAGTAAATTAAGAGTGCTACTCTAGTGAACACATGAACAGTAAGAAAGCAAAATAGCCTTTTTTGAGGATACGGTGAAAGTTTTAGTGATCTGGATAGAAGATGGAACCAGCCACAACATTTCCTTATGCCAGGGCCTAATCCAGAGCAAGGCCCTAACTCCTAAGTTTTATGTATGCTGAGAGCTGTGAGGAGGCTGCAGAAGTTTGAAGCTAGCAGAGGTTGGTTCATGATGTTTGAGGAAAGAAATCATCTACACACCACAAAAATGGAAGGTGAAGCAGCAAGTGCTGATACAGAGCTGCAGCAAGTTATCCAGAAGATGTAGCCAAGGTCATCAGTGAAGGCGGCTACACTAAGTATAGATTTTCGGTGTAGACAAAACAGCCTTCTATTAGAAGGAGATGCCATCTAGGACTTTCATGGCTAGAGAGAAGTCAATGCCTGGATTCAAAGGGCAGGCTGACTCTCTTGTTAGGGGCTAATACAGCTGATGACATTAAGTTGAAGCCATTGCTCATTTACCAATCCTAAAATCTCAGGGTCCAGCTAGGGGCATCTGGCTGGCTCAGTCAGTTAAGCATCTGACTCTTGGTTTTCACCTACAGCTGGTGAGATTGAGCCCTGCATCGGGCTCCTGTGCAGACAATGTGTAGCCTGCCTGGGATTCTCTCTCTCCTTTCTCTGTCCCTCCCCTGCTCACACACTTGCTCTCTCTCTCTCTCTCTCTCTCTCTTTCAAGAGAAATAAAATAAACATTAAAAAATAAATAAATCTTTAAGAATTGTGCTAAATCTACTCTGTGTTGTATAACTGGAACAACAAAATCCAGATGACAGCACACGTGTTTACAAACAGTTTACTGAATATTTTAAGCCCACTGTTGGACCTGCTGTGCAGAGAAAAAAAAAAAGATTCCTTTCAAAATATGACTGCTCATGGACAATGTGCCTGGCCACCCGAAAGCTCTGATGGAGATGTCCAACAAGATTGATGTTGTTTTCATGCCTGCTAACAGAACATCCATTCTGCAGCCTGTGGATCAAGGAGTAATTCAACTTTCAGGTCTTAATATTTAAGAAATAAATTTTGTAAGGCTACAGCTGCCATAAATAGTCTTCTGATAGATCTAAGCAGAATAAATCGAAAATCTTCTGGAAAAGATTCACCATTCTAGATACTATTAAGAACATCTGTGACACATGGAACAAGGTCCAAATATCAACATGAACAGAAGTTTGGATGAAGTTGATTCCAGCTGTGGCAGGAATGACTTTTAGGGCTTCAAGATCTCAGTGGAGAAGAAAGTGTAGACGTGTTGGAAAGAGCAAGAGAACTACAATCACAGAAGTGGAGCCTGAGGATGTGACTGAATTGCTGCAATCTTGTGATACGGCTTTAGCAGATGAGGAGTTGCTTCTGATGGATGAGCAAAGAAATTGTTTTCTGGAGATGGAATCTACTCCTGGTGAAGATGCTGTGAAGATTATTGAAATGACGACAAAGGATTTAGAATATTATGTATACTTAGTGGATAAAGCAGTGGCAGTGTTTGAGAGGATGGACTCGTATTTTGAAAGAAGTCCTAATTGTGAATAACATGCTGTCAAATAGCATCATATGCTAAGAGAAGTCACACGTGAAAGAGACAATTGATGTGACTCCATTGTTTTAAGAAATTATAACGGCCACTCCAATCTTAAGCAACCACCACCCTGATCAGTTAACAGTCTGATGAACATCGAGGCAAGACCCTCCATCAGCAAAAAGATTATAACCTCCTGAAAGCTTAGATGATGTTGAGCATTTTTTAGCAGCAAAGGATTTTTTAATTAAGGTGTGTACATTGCTTTTTCAGACACAATACTATTGCACGCTTAATGGACTACAGTATGGTGTAAATATAACTTATATATTTGCTGAGAAACCAGAAAATTTATTTGACTTGTTCTGTTGTGATAGTTGTTTTATTGCCATGGTCTGGAACCAAACCCACAGTATCTCTGAAGTGTGCTTATACATTGGTGGAGACTCATGAAGTAAGTTCTTGTGGTATGGTCCCATTTCAGGTTTAACCTGTGTCATTAATGGGGCATCATTTTTCCTTGTAAGAAAAAAATTTAATAACTTGAAGGTCTTTGATGCTTGAGAGATAGAAAGATTTGATGTAGTGACATGAATTGTATTTCAGGGTGTGCTGATGTCGGAAGAAGAGGTGTTTGAACTTGTTCCTGATGATGAGCGACAGTGTTCAGCGTGCAGAACCACATGTTTTCTCTCTGCTCTGACATGCTCCTGTAATCCTGAGCGGCTTGTGTGTCTCTACCATCCAGCTGATCTGTGCCCCTGCCCCATGCAGAAGAAGTGTCTTAGGTATCCATAAGTTTCTTGTAAAACTTGTTAATTCTTTGAAAACCAAGGGCATTGTTCTTTGTAATTTCCCTTCCCCATGTGTAGACTGGTGACTTTTCCTTGTCTCTCTGCCTCCCTGCTGTGGACCAGTCCTTTAAAGTTGGCTCTAAACTTGGCAACTGGAGTTATGTTTTTTTATCAGTTGATTTCATATATTCCCTGTCTCTCCCTACATTAAACCTCTATGGACAACTTTGATTTTTTTAAGTCCCCATTCCCCTCATCATTGTATTAAACTGATCATGTTTAAAATTTATTTTCAAGTTATTGTTGGATTTTCAAGTTTTTATTTCTGTGTTTTGTTTGTTTCTCTTTGTTTTTAGATACCGCTATCCATTAGAAGACCTCCCTTCTCTGCTATACGGTGTGAAAGTCAGGGCACAATCTTATGACACTTGGGTCAGCCGTGTTACAGAAGCATTATCTGCCAACTTCAACCACAAGAAAGGTTAAGTATCCTCCTTTTGTATGCATACACTGAAATTACTGTCACATTGAAAGAGGCCTTGTGGGGCGCCTGGGTGGCTTGGTCGGTTAAGCGTCCGACTTTGGCTCAGGTCATGATCTCATGGTCCGTGAGTTCGAGCCCCGTGTTGGGCTCTGTGCTGACAGCTCAGAGTCTGGAGCCTGTTTCGGATTCTGTGTCTCCCTCTGTCTCTGCTCCTCCCCTGTTCATGCTCTGTCTCTCTCTGTCTCAAAAATAAATAAACATTAAAAAAAAAAAAATTAAAAAAAAAAAAAGAAAGAGGCCTTGTTTTGTTTTATGTGTTTTTCTATTAAGGAAAAATCTTAGGCTTCATTTAAGATTTGAGACTAATGGATTGGTTGACTGACTTAAGATTTAGTTTTCTATTTGAGAATCTTCTCTTACATCAAAAGTTAATATAAAATGGGACAGATGGCTAACTGGCAATACATATGTATTTTGGGGAGCCGTTGTTACCAGTGGACTAACACTGAAGGCTAATTAAGAACAAGGAATTGCAGGGGCGGCTGGGTGGCTCAGTCAGTTAAGTGTCTAGACATTGCTTGGGATTCTCTGTCTGTCCCTCTCTCTCTGCCCCTCCCCTGCTTGCGTGCATGCTCGCTCTCTCTCTCTCTCTCTCTGTCTCTCTCAAATAAATAAAACATTAAAAAAAAAAGAACGAGGAATTAACCTTACCTGAGAGAAATCATCCATAAGGATTAGGAATGAGCATCTGCTCATAAGCTTTTAATTGCATTGGTGAGATTTTCCCAGCTGCGATGATTCTTCTGATAGGTTGAGGACTAACTTGAGAGGGGTTGGTTAACATTTTTAAATGGCTTTTTATGTCTGTGGTTATAGCATACGGTTTTATTCTTACAGATTTGATTGAATTACGAGTAATGCTGGAAGATGCTGAGGATAGGAAATACCCAGAGAATGATCTCTTTAGAAAGCTCAGGGATGCTGTAAAAGAAGCGGAGACCTGTGCCTCTGTGGCTCAGCTGCTTCTCAGCAAAAAGCAGAAGCACAGGTAAGACTATGAAGAAGAGTTGGGTTCCCCAGTGGTTTCTTGTGGGTTTTTTGGTCTTGTTTGTTTTTCTTTCAGTGTAGAAGCCAGAATTTTAACTGGCTCACAAGGCCCTCTATTTAATCTTTGATCTCTTGTGGCCATTTCCCTTTCTCCTCCAGTCATGTCCCAATCTTAAACCCCTACTACTCTCCCTTCTTTCTTGCTTCACTCTGCAGTCTTCTTCCCCTTTCTGTTTTTCCTACACACTGGGCACGGTTCTCCTTAGGGCCTTCACAGGCCTTCCTTGCTATCCAGGTGGCTTGTCCCTCACTTCTTTCAGGTCTTTTTCAGATGACACATTCTTGAAGAAACTTGCTCTGACAACCTTTATAAAGTTGCAACCTTTTTACTCTTTTTTCCTGTTTTGTTTTTCTCCTAGCCCAGTCACCTCCTGATATACTAACTCATTATCTCTTCTACTGTTTCCCAGGCCCACTAGAACATGTGTGAGACTAGGATGTTGGAGATTTTTTATTCATTTTTTCATTGCTTTATTTCTTGTGCTTAGCACAATGCCTGGCATATAATAGGTGTGCAATAAATATTTGTAAATAAATAAATGATACTACATGCTGAAGGCAGGTGGCAGCAAAGACTAACCTTGATGGATGCAGGAAAGGCTGTTATTAAGGAGTGTAGAAGTATGCGCCCTTGATTTAATGTCATTTATATGTGTTAAATTTTCTGTGGCATTGTTTTGTATTCACTCCAACACATTCCTGGTATCTGAACAGGTTCTTCTGTTGCACTTCACATTGGGTTTTAAAATTACTTTGTATATTTTTTATTTACCATTTCATTAGAGAATCTTTCTTAAAGATGTTGGTCAGTGAATCTTCAGCTGTCATTGGGTCACTAACCCTCTCGGAGAATCTGGCAAAAGCTTAGAGACCCTTTTCTTAGAAAAATGCACATACACATACAGTTCTGAATATGTTTCAGAGGGTTTATTGTCTCCTAAGTTAAAGGTGCCCTTGTTCCACATTTTAAGCTTTTTGAGGTAGAAGATTTAGTTTTATTAATGAACATAATATTTTGATCTGAGGAATTGATTAACTGTTTGAAATGTTTAACACTTGTAAGATTGGAGGAACTACAACTTGGAGTATTGAATCTTTGAGCCATTAACTAAAGAGGTAAATACCTGATTTGGAGGTGATCAGCATTACAGTGGAACCTCTCAAACACTCATATTCTGGGGTTGCTTGGGTTAGAATTCTAGAGAGACAAGAAGCCCCTTTGATATCAGATGACTATGAATTTTTCTTACTTATGTCTCAATATTATTTCACATCAGGCAGAGCCCAGATAGTGGGAGGACTCGGACCAAACTGACAGTGGAAGAATTGAAGGCCTTTGTCCAACAACTTTTTAGTCTTCCATGTGTCATCAGCCAAGCTCGACAAGTAAAGGTGGAGTATTACGTTTCTTTTCTTGGGTAATAACCTTTGTAGTATGGGTTTCTGTTTTGGGCAGATAAGATACTGTGTCTAGACTAGTTTTTTGTTCTGTTTCTCTTACTGCTGACAGTAAGAATCCTTTGGTTTAGGGGCACCTGGGTGGCTCAGTCAGTTAGGCATTCAACTCTTGATTTCTGCTCAGGTCATGATCTCACGGTTGATGGGTTTGAGCCCCACATCGGGCTCTGTGGTGACAGTTCAGACCCTGCTTGGGATTCTCTCTCTCCCTCTTTCTCTGCCCTCCCCTGCTTTCTCTCTCTCTCTCTCTCTCTCTCTCTCAAAATAAATAAACTTAAAAAAAAAAAAGAATTCCTTGGTTTAGTTCTTAGTCTTTAATACTCCCTTTAAGATTCTGGAACCAAGAGTAATTAGTTTAGAATTTTTTTCTGTTTTAATTTTAGATCAGAATCCCTATCTGGCATAGATAAAATTGAAATGCAAGAAAATCATTAAAAGAATCTAAATGTTTCAGTAAGTTATTAGTTCATGAGCTTTTAAAAATATGAGCTCTGAAATTACTAGAGTCCTGATGGTTTCTTGAATTTGTAAAATCTCAAAAGTATATATCAAATACATTAATTTGTGTAGTTAGTATTCCTTTGATAGTTCATGGTGGTGGTTTGTGATTTGGCCATGGGCAGGATATCTGAAATGGTTTTTATCAAGGTTATCAGCTTGTGAAATTTAGTATCAATTGTGTTTTTGCTTTATTCCTTGTTGTGGGAGCATTTTGATAGTTAACCACACTTTGCTATCTGAGAGACTTTCTTCTCTAAACATCTGTGACATCACACTCTTTGGTTTTCTAGGTTATTCACAACTCCTTCTCTTTAGTCTTCTTTGCTGTTTGTTTTCTCCTTGGCTTGACTTCTAATTGTGGAGTATGTTCGGAGCCTCAGCCCTTTCTTTAGTCTAGGTCTTGACATCTTACTTGTTTAGTGACATTAAACAAATCTGATCTGATTCCCAGATCACCAGTTCTTAGTGCCTTTGTTCTTTCCTACAGGCTTGTACGTCCAGTGGCATACTCTCCATATTCCTTTGGCAGACTGAAGTAATCTTAAAAGCCTTTTAATGAGTCAAAATCCTTGATTCCTTTATTTCCCTTATTACCCTACAACCAGTCTCTAAACAAGTGCTGTTTTATCTTCAAAATGTATCCCAGAGTGAACCATTTATCATCATGACCATTGCTTAAACTGCTCTGAACCACTAGATTCTAGGCCTTAGGTTACTGTAATAGCCTCTTAACTCACCTCCTTTCTTCTTCTCTTGTCCTTGATAGTTGATTTTTTATTTGGTAGCCAGAATGATTGTGTAAAATATAAATCAAATCATATCATTTATTTGTGGTTAAATTCTCCAGTGCTTCCTCAAAGCCATTAGAATGAAATCTAAATTCATAATCTACAGGGCACTGTGTAATCTGACCTCTGCTTATTTTTAAACTACATTCTCCACTTTACTTCTCATCATCCACTCATCCAGATGAGCAAGACAGCAAGCTCATTTCTCTTTAAGAGCTTTTGCAGTTATTACTTGCCCTGCCTGAACTGCTCTTCTTCCAGATCTTCTTATAGTTCCCACTTCCGTCTCCTTATTTTAGTTTCAGTTCATCTGTTTTCTGTGACCACCATTGCAATGTAGTATGCCCTCCTCCTCTGGTCATTCTCTATTGTGTTCTATTTTGTTCTCCTAGCATTTAAAACGAACTGAAACATTTCATTCACGTATTCAGTGTCTGGCTATTTAGATTAAAATGCGTTCCTTGAAGACAAAGGACTGTATGTTTTAATATTGTGCACTTAAAACAGTGGCTATATCTAAGTCTGCAGTCTTTAAATATTTTTTGAATTGGAGCGCCTCCGTGGCTCAGGGTTAAGTGTCCGACTTCAGCTCAGGTCATGATCTTGCGACTCGTGAGTTTGAGCCCCACATCAGGTTCTGTGCTGCCAGCTTCAGAGTCTGTGTCTCCCTCTCGCTCTGCCCCTCCCCCGCTCATGCGCTCGCTCTCTCTCTCTCTCTCTCTCAAGAATACACATTTAAAAAAAATTTAAAAGTTTTTTTGAATGAGTCGTATTTTTTTTTATTTTTTTTATAGAATTTTTTTTTTTTTTAACGTTTATTTATTTTTGAGACAGAGAGAGACAGAGCATGAACGGGGGAGGGTCAGAGAGAGGGAGACACAGAATCTGAGACAGGCTCCAGGCTCTGAGCTGTCAGCACAGAGCCTGACATGGGGCTCAAACTCACGGGGCCGTGAGATCATGACCTGAGCTGAAGTCGGCCGCTCAACCGACTGAGCCACCCAGGCGCCCCTGAATGAGTCGTATTTTAAAAGGAAGAAGGTAAGTAATTACAGAGAAGCATATTTATGATATTTACGTTTTTTACTATCGTATCTATTTGGTGCTATAATGGTGAAATTATTAGATAATCTAGAGTTAGTTTGCCTGAGCTATATTCCATACTCATTTTGTATCTTTTATTTTTTATTTCTTTAAAAAAAAATTTTTTTTCCATTTATTTCCATTTATTTATTTTTTGAGTGACAGAGTGAGACAAAGTGAAAGTGGGGGAGGGGCAGAGAGGGAGACACAGGATCGGAAGCAGGCTCCAAGCTCTGAGCTGTCAGTGCAGAGCCTGACACGGGGCTTGAACCCACAGACCGTGAAATCATGACCTGAGCCGAAGTCGGACACTCAACTGACTGAGCCACCCAGGCGCCCCTCATTTTGTATCTTTTAAATTTGGTTGTTTTGTTTTTTGTTTTTTTTTTTTTTACTTTTTCAGAATCTCCTGGATGATGTGGAAGAGTTTCATGAACGTGCTCAAGAGGCCATGATGGATGAAACCCCAGATTCTTCCAAACTCCAAATGTTGATAGACATGGGTTCTAGTCTCTATGTGGAGCTACCTGAATTAGCACGACTAAAGCAAGAGCTACAGCAGGCTCGATGGTTGGATGAAGTAAGACTGACCCTGTCAGATCCACAGCAGGTCACTTTGGATGTCATGAAGAAACTGATAGACTCTGGGGTGGGGTTGGCACCCCACCATGCTGTGGAGAAGGCAATGGCTGAACTACAGGAGCTCCTTACAGTCTCTGAGCGGTGGGAAGAAAAGGCTAAGGTCTGCCTGCAGGCAAGGTGAACACATATATTGATGACTGTTGCCTCTTTAATAACGAAGTCAGAGTAGAACCGAAGGAGGAACATAAGGTTCTATTTCATTAAATATTTAGATGTTTTGTGCCTTCCCTGATCAATCACTAAATTATCGAATAGGTCTGCACATAAACAGTTTTCAAATATTGTGTGCACTCTAGTGCAGAGTACTTTGCTAGGTACTTTAGGTGACACAAAGTAGTATTTTGTTTAGAACTTTCCATTACCTATGCTGTATTTCAGAGCTAAGAAATGTAAAGCTCACCACCATATGTTACTGTTAACTGAGAGGTACAGAAAAATGCAACAGGAGTTTAGAGGAGAGGTCAGTGTTAGCTTGGGTGCTCAGAAGAGAAGCTGGAGAGAAAAGAAAGAACTTAGGTAGAGACTTGAAGCATGAGTGCGATTGAAGCGGAAGGGAGGTAGGAGAAATGTCATAAGCTAAATTGTGTTTTGGTGACAAAAGTTAAATGGGCTTCCCTGGAGTAGAGGATTTATGCAGGAAAGTAGTGGGAAAGAGAAAGAAGGGGAAGAAAACGTTAAGTTGCATTAGCATTGGCACCCCATTGGATTTGTGAGATTTCAGTAAAGCATTCATCATATTTGTGTATCAACTAATTTCGTAATTATGTAAGAACTAATGTCCTTTATTAAAGTATTTCTTCAGCTAAAATTGATACACAATTTCTCGTGTGAGGATGAGGAACCTGGGATACTTAGATCACATAGTTCTTAACACAGCTCAAATTTGAAGCCTTTTCCACTTCATTCCAAAGTCTTCATGTACTTAACTACTTTGCCAGCTACTTATTTTGAATGCAGATGATAGGAAAAGCCTTAGATGATTTAATGAATAATGAGCACAGTTTTGTTTTGCCAAGAAAAGGCTGCATGTATTTTTGCTGGATATTTTGCTCTCCAGATGCCATGGAGAATACATACTAAAATGTATCCATAGCTTTTTTTCCTTTGAAACTATTCAGTGTCTTCAGATTCATGACAATTCCAGGAGCATATGAAATGGGAAAAACTAAATAACTGTGGAATGCAAAACTATAATTTGGTATACCTGATGCAACTTACTGTAGTCTACAGAATGAAAATTTGGCGGTAGTAATATGTGAAAACTTTTTCTCTCATTTTTCTACATTTAATCAGTCACCAAGTTTTAGTGAGTTTGCCTCCAAAATGTCTTTCATATCTGTCTTCACTGTCACTGACCTAGTTACAGTACTCTTGTATTTTCCCTTAATCTTTGCAATTCAGTAAGTATTCGTGGAGTAGCCGCTACATGCCAGGCACTGTTTCTCAGTGCTATAGAGACAGTAGGGAAAAGCACACAGAGTCCCTGCTCTAAAATAGAGCCAACATTCTAGTGGGGAGAGCCAAGAGACAGGTGAATAAGTGAGTGTATAAATGGATGAGTAAATTTCAGATAATTAGTGTCATGAAGAAAATAAAATTAGAAAATAGAGGGTGATGGAATTTGATGGGGATAGTGGGAAGAAGAATCTTTTGTTTTCTTACTCCTGTCAAGATTATCTTTTTGGGGGTTTTGTTGTAGTTGTTTGTTTTTAAATATTTATTGTCAAGTTAGCTAATATACAGTGTTTGCAGTGTGCTCTTGGCTTCGGGGGTAGATTCCCTATGATTCATTGCTTAGATACAACACCCAGGGCTCATCCCAACAAGTGCCTTTCTCAATGCCCATCACCCATTTCCCTTCTCCCCCAATCTCTGCCATCAATCCTCAGTTTGTTTTCTGTATTTAAGAGTCTCTTGTGGTTTGCCTCCCTCCCTCTCTGTTTGAAACTATTTTTTCCCCTTCCCTTCTCCCCTGGTCTTAAGTTTCCCAAGTTCCACATGTGAGTGAAAACATATGAAATCTTTCTCTGAATGACTTATTTCATTTAGCATAATATCCTCCAGTTCCATCTACATTGTTGTAAATGGCATGATTTCATTCTTCCTCATTGCCAAGTAGTATTCCATTGTATATGTAAACCACATCTTCTGAATGGATAAAGTTATCTTTTTGAAACACCTCTATAATATTCTTCACGTCTTAGCATTGATTGATTACTGACCATTATTTTCTCAATACCCTTCTTCGCTTTTGGCCTTTTTTCCCCTGCCTTTTAAATAAAAGCTTTCCTCAAGATTCTGGTGTAGACCACTTCTTTTTTTCACTGTGTACATCTCCCTGGAAATTTCATCTAATTTCTTGGCTCCATTTGTCCTCTTTATACTGATTAACTCCAAAATCTCATGTATAACAGATATATTTCATAGATATCATCTACTTATTAGATAATTCCATTGGATGTCCTGTTGGTACCTCAGATTCCCCAAATCCAAAATTGGATTCATTCATACATAAGCCAGTACTTTGGAAATTAACTTTAACCTTTCCTTTCCACTTCCTTACCCTCAAACTCAGTTAACTACCCAGTCATAGCTGGCCTAAATCATAGCAACAGGTTCTGTGACCTCAGTGACCTCACTCTTCTCTAACCCATTCTCTACATTGCAACTCGTATTTTCCTAAAATATAGGTATGGCTTGTCTTGTTTAAAGCCCTTCAGTGTTTCCCATTCTCCTTGGGATGAAATTTAGACTCCTTAACCTGATTCATAAGGCCATCTGTAATTTAGCCTCTTGCTTTAGGATCTAGCCTCATCCCTTGCCTATCTTCTTTGCATTCTGTGTTCCAAACATAGTGATCCCCACTTGCTTTCTTCAGACATGCCATGTTCTTTCTTGTCTCTGGACCTTTGCACATGCTTATTTTGTTTTCCTGTGGAACATTCTTCCCTTCTGCCCAGCCCCTGTGGTATACCCCTACCCTGCCTCTGGTCCCAGCTTTCCTGACTCACTCCTATTAAAAAAGGATAAACTTTAGAGGTCACTTCTGGGAAGCCTTCCTTCACCTGCCAAGTCAGTTTAGGTCCTCCGACTATATATTCTGATAGCATCTTACAGTGCATCATAACTGTGTATTAATAATCCCCCTCCACCACAAGATTGAAAAGTTTCATGAGCATATAGTAGGATTTCTATATGATGAAACTATTCCCACCCTCAGTAGCTTCCTGTTGCTTTCATAGTGAAATTCATGGCTGTCAAGACCGCTTATATCAGTTTGTATCTATCTTTCCGGTCATGTTCTCCTACTTCCTGCTCTTACTCCTATTTCTGTTCTACCTCCATCCTCACGCCAGCCCCCATCTTAAACTGGGCTACTAACTTAATTTTTTAAATTTTTTTTTATTATTTTTAAAATAATCTCTACCTCCAACGTGGGGCTTCAACTCATGGCCCTGAGATCAAGAGTTGCATGCTCTACTCATCGAGCCAATTAGGCTGCCCTGGACCACTAACTTATTTTTAAATGTGTCTTCCTGTGTTTGTTCATTATATTCCTGGTTTTTTTTCTTTAACATTCTACTTGATAAAATAAATTCTTTAAGCGCCCCTCAAGGCCCTTCTCAGCTCCCCTAAGCAGAATTAAACACGACATCCCATTTTGATGAGCCTATACTAATTTGTTCTTCGTCCCCAGTACAGGTTTAATTTTTATCTTGTATTCTGATTAGTTGAGGATAAGGTCTATTTTATTCATCTTTTTTGTAACTAGGTATTCTTGAATGCAGTTGAATTAAATGTATATGGTCAATATTAATGGACTTCTAGACTATTGCTTTCTACATTGCTGTCTAATATGCATCTCTGACAATTTCAGATATTGTGGAGTACTAAAATAGATGCAATTTACTATAGTGAAAAGAGCATGGGATCTGAGATTCATTCTGAATCAGTATTTCGGCTGTGCCATTCACTGTATTAAATGACTTTGGGGGTAAATTGATTTTTGAGCTAAGGGTTTCTTATTTGTAAATTGGAAATAAAGATAATCACTGCTTTGCCTTCCTTATAGAATTGTGGTAAGAAGTAAAATCATGTATATGAAAGTTCTCTGCACATTCTAAAATGTGATTTAAATGTTGGTAGCAGTTTGACTTTTCCTCATGCATCTACCCTGTTTTTGTGGTTTTTTTTAGACCAAGGCACAGTGTGGCAAGTTTAGAAAGCATAGTGAATGAAGCCAAGAACATTCCAGCCTTTCTACCCAATGTGTTGTCCCTAAAAGAGGCCTTACAAAAGGCTCGAGAATGGACAGCGAAAGTAGAAGCTATTCAGGTAAGGAGCCTCTTGAGTTATCCTACCATTTGGGTAATGCTGTCTCACAGATGAATTCTTTAAGCCTATAATTTTTTAGAATAGAATAACCAGAATAAAATAATGATAGTACTTAAAATTCAATTGTTCTTCCATCTGATTCTATCATTCAAAGTAAATATTACCTATTTAAACGTTAACTTGTTTTGTTGACTTCCTGCTGTGAAAGATGACAGAATTAGCTATTTATTTAACTCTTAGCAGTAGGGAGTTTATTCCCTGCTGTATTCTTTGAATCTTTGCCATGTGCACAAATTACTTTAAAATAAGAGGCAGCAAAAAGAAAATGGAATTAATATTTACTGAACCCCATAACACTCATGGTACTATTCTAGTTGTTTGGGAGCAGAAATGTGAGGGAAGGGTGTAAAGGTAGTATCCAGGCCCTCAAAATAGCATATTCTCTAATTAGAAAGACATATACATTTTAATTTAAAACAAACTATAATGAGGTGCCTCAGTGAGTTGAGCATTCAGCTCTTGATTTTGGCTCAGGTCATGATCCAGGGTTGCGGGATCAAGCCCTGTGTCAGGCTCCATGCTGAGCGTGAAGCCTGCTGAAGATTCTCTCTCTCCCTCTGCCTCCTTCACCCCACTTACACACTCTCTCTCTCTAAAAGAAAAAAGAAAATTAAAACAATGAAATAAGGGCTAGAGATGAAACTGTATTTGAATATATAAAATTCCTCCTGAATTATAAAAACCTGGCAGCATTTTTAGTATTGAGGGTATACCTACTCTTTTTTGTAGAACTATATCCAAATAAAAGGAAACCAACTCTACTAAACTTAAGAGAGAACATACTGTAGTTGTCAAGTTCTAATGACTTCTATTTTACTTTGTTTTAAGTTGATTTTTTCTGGGAGCTGGTTAGCCGCACTTTTTCTATGCTATTTTAAAAATTACCTGTGTTTTCATTAGGGCAGCTCCTCTGTTTCATCTTTAACCTATTTCAGGAAGTTGGTTGTCCTCGAATGTCTGATAACCCTTAGTTGGCTGTTTATGACTGCTGGACCAAGTCTCCAAGTGTAGGTGGCTGCCATGTGTTTCCTCTGTCATTTAGAGGACTTTTCCTCCACTAAGCCCTCCCTTCAGTGGGGAGATGGACTTGTAGATTCTAAGTAAGTGGACAACTTCTGTTGACAGGCAGACTCTTCTTTAAGATACATAGTTTGGGAGCAGGCTCTGTCAAGCCTTAGCCAGGAGATATTCTGTAGTCAAACAGCTATAGCTGGGCACAAGGAGTACTAGTAAACATGGTATTTGTCAACCATATCTGTATTTGAGCTTTCTTTTCTTTTCCAGTTTGCTATTCTTTAATCCTAGTCCACAGTGATTTTAATTATACCATTTTAATATCTCTTAGGGCTAGAACCTTCCCATATTCTTTGTAAAAATTGTCTTAAGTTGATGCACCTGGTTGGCTCAGTTGGTGGAACATGGGACTTTTGATCTTGGGGGTTGTGAGTTCAAGACCCCTGTTGGGAGCTGGAGCCTACTTTAAAGAAAAAAAAATTCACTGAAGTTTCTTGCTTATTTATTTTTCCACATGTTTCAGTGTAACTTTCCAAATGAATTTTTAGGCAAATGAGTCATTTAATAGATAGGAACTAACTTTTTATTAGAATGTCTGTTTAGCACGTAACTATGCCTTTCCTTCATTCAGAGCCTCTGAATAACAATGAATGTTAAGGGTATACATACAGTTTCTTGTAGGAATGGTTGCGTGTCCTGTCTGCTTGGAGATTCATCCAATCTTATCACTCAGAATTACTGTAATGGATTACTTGTTAACCCTCTCCCCTCTTGTAATGATTCATTTAGTTAGTAAATGTAAAGCAGTAATAGTTCTGAAAACAATAATGACTTCATTACACATAAATACCGAACCATGTGACTTAGGCAAATATCCATTCTCATCTGTATTTATAGAACATAAAATGGAGGTGGTTATCAGAACTAAAATACTGCTTTGTAGTATTTGGAAAAGTTGGAAGACTGAAATAGGCAAAAGAGATTACTGATGTCCTTTCCCTGGAATACTGGATATTGTATGGTGAACCCTCCAAGATTATCTCATTGAAGGAGTGTGCGCCTTAGATTTTGTTTGACCAGGCTATCTTACAACTCTGTCGATTATTAAAAACGATAGTAATACAAATGAATTATGTCCATAGAAAAGCAATTAAACTTATCTATAATGGAACAATTGATTTCCACATGGTAGAAAAGATGATTGCATTGTTTGGTATGATATTAAACATCTGTTTCCATCTATTAGCAAATTCCTTGCCTCATTCCTGATCGTATTTATATACATGTTCTTTAGATTATCTGTTGAACTGGTTTTTACATTTTAACTTGTTCTCAATTAATAAAATAAAAAAACTTTGACAACATGAATTTACAGACTTTTTAAAAATGACATTGGCTCTGTTAGTTCAAGAGATACGATTAGGTTTAAAGAATAATATTTAATAAAAAGCTTAACACTAAACTCTTTGTAAGATCTTCCGACCAGTATTGCTAGACTCCATAAGAAAGTGCAAGCTGTGTGAGAGTGTACTTTTGTTTTTCAGAGTGGCAGCAACTATGCTTACTTGGAGCAGTTGGAAAGCTTGTCTGCTAAAGGGCGCCCTATCCCTGTGCGTCTGGACGCATTGCCCCAAGTAGAGTCACAAGTAGCAGCTGCACGGGCATGGAGAGAACGGACGGGGCGGACCTTTCTTAAGAAGAATTCTAGCCATACGTTGTTGCAGGTAAAGAATAGTTGGTAATTTAACACCTGTAGGTAGGAGTTTCATTGGTGAGGGTTGTTTTCAGTTTATCTGGTCATGGTTATATAAGTGATTTCCTATTAAGTGATATCAAATGTTGACTAGAAATGTGGAACTTTAGGCAGACTTATTTCCAGTTCATCTTCTGCTGCGTCCAGAATACAGCCTGGATCTTATCTCTGTTACTAATAGATTCTGTCATTGAAAGATTTATTTCTCAGAAGTACAAATTTAAATAGTCGTTATCTTTTTTATCTTGAGCATTTGAACATCGTAAAGAGCATAGTTGGAGTAAGATAGTTTCACGTTTGAGGACTGGCTCCCTAATTGCTAACCCTGTGTCCTTGGGCAAGTTGTTTCCTTTCTTAGCCTCAGTTTCCCTGGTTTGTAAAATACAGATAATACTACCTACTACGGAGGGTTGTTGTGAGGACTGAATTAGGTAATGTGTATAAAGTATGTAAGAAAAGTGTGTAGGACATGATGAATGGTCAGTAAATGATTCCTTTTATTATTTTCAGTTTTAAGATTTTTTAAAAACTGGAGCTCAGTGTTTGGTTTTATTTTTGTAGGTGCTGAGTCCCCGGACTGACATTGGTATATATGGGAGTGGTAAAAACAGAAGGAAAAAAGTAAAAGAACTAATAGAAAAAGAAAAAGAAAAGGATCTGGACCTTGAGCCTCTGAGTGATCTCGAGGAAGGATTGGAGGAAACCAGAGATACAGCCATGGTGGTAAGAAATTATGTAATGCATCTTGAATCTGCTTGTGAATACAAAATTCTGTGAAGATATTAGCAGATTCACTGGTTTTATGTTCTTAACTATTTTTGTTTTGTAAACATTATCTTTGGCTTTATATATATATGTATTTCATTTTTTATATTTGTTTATTTTTTATTTTTTAAGTTTTTATTTATTTTTTTAATTTACTTTCAAATTAGTAGTTAGCATATAGTGCAACAGTGATTTCAGGAGTAGATTCCTTAATTCCCCTTACCCATTTAGCCCATCTCCCCTCCCACCATTCCTCCAGTAACCTTCTGTTTGTTCTCCATATTTAAGAGTCTCTTACGTTTTTGTGCCCCCGCCCCCCGTTTTTATGTTATTTTTGCTTCCCTTCCCTTATGTTCATCTGTTTTGTATCTTAAAGTCCTCATAATGAGTGAAGTCCTATGATATTTGTCTTTCTCTGACTAATTTCACTTAGCGTGATACCCTCTAGTTCTATCCATGAAGTTGCAAATGGCAAGATTTCATTCTTTTTGATTGCCGAGTAATATTACATTACATACATATATACCACATCTTCTTTATCCATTCATCCATCGATGGACATTTAGGCTCTTTCCATACTTTGGCTATTGTTGATAGTGCTGCTATAAACATTGGGGTTTCCCCTTTGAAACAGCACACCTGTGTCCCTTGGATAAATACCTAGTAGTGCAATTGCTGGGTCGTAGGGTAGTTCTATTTTTAATTTTTGAGGAACCTCCATACTGTTTCCCAGAGTGGCTGCACCAGTTTGCCTTCCCACCAGCAGCACAAAAGAGAGCCTCTCTCCGCATCCTCACCAACATGTTGCCTGAGTTGTTAATTTTAGCCATTCTGACAGGTGTGAGGTGGTTTCTCATTGTGGTTTTGATTTGTATTTCCCTGATGATGAGTGATGTTGAGCATTTTTTCATGTGTTGGATGGCCATTTGGATGTCTTTGGAGAAGTGGAGAAGTGTCTATTCATGTCTTTTGCCCATTTCTTCATTGGATTATTTGCTTTTTGGGTGTTGAGTTTGATAAGTTGTTCATAGATTTTGGCTACTAACCCTTTATCTGATGTGTCATTTGCAAATACCTTCTATTCCCTTGGTTGCCTTTTAGTTTTGCTGATTGTTTCCTTCGCTGTGCAGAAGCTCTTTATTTTTTATTTTTATTTTTTTATTAAAAAAATTTTTTTTAATGTTTATTTTTGAGAGAGAGAGAGAGAGAGATATACATACAGAGCATGAGCAGGGGACGGGTCAGAGACAGAGAGAGACACAGAATCTGAAGCAGGCTCCAGGCTCTAAGCCATCATCATAGAGCCCGACACGGGGCTCGAACCCACAAACGCAAGATCATGACCTGAGCCGAAGTCAGATGCTTAACCAACTGAGCCACCCAGGCACCCCAGAAACTTTTTATTTTGATGAGGTCCCAATAGTTCATTTTTACTTTTGTTTCCCTTGTCTCCAGAGACGTATTGAGTAAGAAGTTGCTTTGGCCAAGGTCAAAGAGGTTTTCGTCTGCTTTCTCCTCTAGGATTTTGATGGCTTTCTGTCTTGCATTTAGGTCTTTCATCCATTTTGAGTTTATTTTTGTGTATGGTATAAGAAAGTGGTCCAGGTTCATTTTTCTGCATGTCGCTGTCCAGTTTTCCCAGCACCACTTGCTGAAGAGACTGTCTTTACTCCATTGAATATTCTTTCCTGCTTTGTCAAAGATTAGTTGGCCATACGTTTGTAGGTCCATTTGTGGGTTCTCTGTTCTGTTCCGTTGATCTGAGTGTCTGTTCTTGTGCCAGTACCATACTGTCTTGATGATTACAGCTTTGTAATATAGCTTGCATTCTGGGATCATTTTTTGTATTTGTAATCAAAGTTTATCATTTTGCTCCCTCCCTAAAATTGTCTTTTCCATATCTCTGTTCGTTATTATTGTTTTAATAGTTGTCTAATATTCCTTCAAATTGTCCATGATTTGCTGAACAGTTCTCTGATACATCAAATATTTTGATTGTTCTAAGTATTTACTCTTATGGATAATATAAAGTGAACTTCTTTGTAAAGCCTTTTCCTTTTTTCAGATTATTTTCCTATACTTGACTCTTAGGAATAGGATTACTGGGTTAGAATTTAATAGCATTTAATACTGTGCTTTTAAAAGGAATTGTATCTATTTAATTTTTTTAAGTTCATTTATTTTGAGAGAGAGAGAGAGCACATGCACAAACGGGAGAGGGTCAGAGAGAAGGAGAGACAGAATCCCAAGCAGGCTCTGCAACATCAGTGCAGAGCCCGATGTGGGGCTTGAACCCACAAACAGTGAGATCATGACTTGAGCGGAGATTAAGCATCAGACGCTTAACAGACTGTGCCACCCAGGTGTCCCTTTATCCATTTAATGATTCCAGCTACTATTTAAAATATCTCCCTTCTCTTTGTAGCATTCATAGTATAGTGAGTGCTCAAAATATTTGTAGCTAATTAGAATGATGGGTGTTTTTGTTTTTGTTTTTTGAGAGGGGGGTACAAGTGAGGGAAGAGCAGAGAGAGAAGGAGAGAGAGAGAGAGAGAGAATCCCACAAGGGGTCGAAAGAAAGAGGGAGAGGGAGAGAGAAGTGGGGCTCACTCAAAGTGGGGCTTGTGCTCACCCAAAGCGGGGCTCGAGCTTACCTGAAGCAGGGCTCAAACTCAAGAACTATGAGATCATGACCTGCGCCGAAGTCAGATGCTTAACCTACTGAGCCACCCAGACACCCCAAGAATGATAGATATTTTTGGAGAGGAGGAGGAAAGTGTGAAGAAGACTAGGAGCCTGAGGTTGTAAAGAGAAATAAAAAATGAGTTTGGGCAATATGTAACAGCAGGGAATTACATACATTAAGTCACTTGATATGGCTGTTTCTGCCTACAAATGATCTTGTTTTGAGGCCAGTGGAAATGATTTATTAGCAAATCTGCCTAACAAATCCGTCCTGCCAGATTGATAGGACTGGAAATTATTTCAGAATTGTTTCAAAGCTACCATAGTTTAAAAAAGAAAATGTACTGACAGTGTTCATGATAATTAAATTTTGTTTGCTTTTACTTACTTTTTAAAAGTGAGTTACATAAAATCTTGTTATAATTGGTCATCACGCTTTGTTATTCTACTTCTACATGAGTTGGAGAAGCTGTTTAGAAAGAAAAGTTGATTTGTATAGAAATTATCCCCCCAGGGAAGGAATATTTATTGACTACTTACCTTGTGCAAGATACCAAATTAGGCACTTTCATGTATTATCTTACTTAATCCTCAAAACAACAAAACGAGATTGGTTGGTATTCTCATTTTTCAGAAAACTGAGATTCATAAAACTTGTGTCCAGATCATTAGTCTAGATGTCCAAGAGCCAGGCTTCATGCCCACGTTGCCTGACTCCAGGGCATATTATCTTTCCTATTGCACCCTATAGAAAAATTCAAAGTACTCTACTGATAAACATTGTCAAATATGGTAGCACTCTGCTCATTTCACAAATGAAGAATGTACCCAAATTATGGGAAATGATTGACAACTGATTTCTTTTTTTTTTTAAAGGACAGTGGTTTGTTACAATGAGGGCACAATGTGGAGATGATCCCTCAGCTTTGAGGATTTGTCATTTTTGGAGTATTTTGCCGTGACTCCTTTTAATTAAATGTTCGTTGTATACAGGTGGCAGTTTTCAAAGAACGGGAGCAAAAAGAGATCGAAGCCATGCATTCCCTCAGAGCAGCCAACCTAGCCAAGATGACAATGGTGGACCGCATAGAAGAAGTAAAATTTTGTATTTGTCGCAAGACAGCCAGTGGGTTTATGCTACAGTGTGAGCTCTGCAAAGACTGGTTCCATAACAGCTGTGTTCCCCTTCCTAAATCAGGTTCCCAAAAAAAAGGATCTAGCTGGCAGGCTAAAGAAGTAAAATTCCTTTGCCCTCTTTGTATGCGGTCTCGAAGGCCAAGGCTAGAGACTATTCTATCACTCCTGGTATCCCTTCAGAAGTTACCTGTACGTTTGCCAGAAGGAGAGGCCCTGCAGTGTTTGACAGAACGTGCTATGAGTTGGCAAGATAGAGCACGGCAGGCCCTAGCCACAGATGAACTGTCCTCTGCCCTAGCCAAACTGTCCGTGTTGAGCCAGCGTATGGTGGAACAGGCAGCTCGAGAAAAAACTGAAAAGATCATCAGTGCAGAACTCCAGAAAGCAGCTGCCAATCCAGACTTACAGGCAAGTTTAGGATTTACTTTCTTTTTTTATTTCATGGGATTATATTTGTCACTGTATAAATAGTAAATCAAATATATGTTACTGGCTGATGAGGAAAATAACAGTAAGTTGCCAGTAGCCATGTTATCAATAACACCTTTCTATATATAACTGTAGAATTTTCTTCAGATATATATCTAGGTAATTTTAGTGAACTAGTACCTGGAAATATCATTGAGATGGACCTTGGCATCATAACCAAATAATTTAATCTGTACTAACTGTTGAACTTTATTGACCACTTAGCAAGTTCATTACATTTTGTTGATATTTTTTAATTTTTTATTTTATTTTTAATTTATTATTTTTTAAATGTTTATTTTTGAGAAAGAGAGAGAGAGAGAGACAGAGGTGAGCCAGGGGAGGGGCAGGGAGAGAGACACAGAATCTGAAGCAGGTTCTAGGCTCTGAGCTGTCACTATGGAACCTGGTGCAGGGCTTCAATTCAGAAATCATGAGATCATGATCTGAGCTGAAGTCGGATTCTTAACCAATTGGCCTACCCAGGCGCCCCATTAACGTTTATTTATTTATTTTGAGAGAGAGAGCGAGCGAGCAGGGGATGGGTAGAGAGGAGATAGAGAATCCTAAGCAGATTTTGCCCTGTCAGCCTGGAGCCTGATGCAGGGCTCAGTCCCACAAACTGTGAGATCATGACCTGAGCTGGAACTAAGAGACACTTAACCAACTAAACCACCCAGGAGCCCTACATTTTGGTGCATATTAATTACCAGTGTTTATTTAGTATGTTGCTCTGTTCATCTTGGAATTTTTTGTTGTTTAGGGACACCTACCTAGTTTCCAGCAGTCTGCTTTTAACCGGGTGGTGAGCAGTGTATCATCTTCTCCTCGACAAACAATGGACTATGATGATGAAGAAACAGATTCTGATGAAGACATTCGGGAGACCTATGGCTATGACATGAAGGTAACTAATGGACAGGCTCTCTGAGTGCATACCCGATCACTGGGCTTGTTAAAAAAAGTTGTTGAACACTGATGTTTCCACTGAAAGTGGAAGAGAAAGTAGTCATCTATTTATACTGGATTTATGGTGTTACCATTTTTTCAAAGCCCTCAAAAATATAGGTTGATGAAATAATTTTCTTTCTCTTTTCTCTTTTCTTTTTCTTTCTTTCCCTTTCTCTTTCTTCTTTCTATTCTTTGGAAACAGTTTTTTTTTGTTTTTTTTTTTAAGGATGGAATTTTTGAAAGATCTGTATTTTCCTCACCTTATAACTCCTTATGGCTTAGAAGGACTAGAAACATTATACATACAGATTACTAAAAGTTTTTATGGTTTATTTCAGTATTTCGTTCCCTTTGGGTTGTTAAAGTCTGTGTAGTTATGTTTTAAGAATCCCATTCTAACTGTGCTTTGAGTCTTTTTGCTCTGATCTCTCATCTGGTGATGCTAGATAAAATGTCCTATTTTTTTTTTTTTAATTTTTTTTTTTGACGTTTATTTATTTTTGAGACAGAGACAGAGCATGAACAGGGGAGGAGCAGAGAGAGAGGGAGACACAGAATCTGAAACAGGCTCCAGGCTCTGAGCTGTCAGCACAGAGCCTGACGCGGGGCTCGAACTCACGGACCGTGAGATCATGACCTGAGCCGAAGTCAGACGCTTAACCGACCAAGCCACCCAGGCACCCCAAAATGTCCTATTTAAAGATGAGTTATACTTGGGCCCATGGTTCAGATTTGCAGAGTCACAGCTGCAGCTAGAATAAGTTATTTGCCCTCAGTGTGGTTATTTTGATAATGACACCACACTGGTTTTGGCAAGTTTGTTTTGTGTTGGATTTTTACTATTTTGTGTCAGGCCCAAGTCCTTTGTCTTTTACCAAGTAATAACATCATGATCTAGGCAGAAACTCTGCCAGGTTACAGTTAACCCATTGATCTGTTTTATATTAGCCTTGTTGAACTGTTTAGAATTTATGTCTGTAACCAGGGAGTTCATACTCTGATGTGTGAAAAGGCGAGGTTGCCTTTTTTCCCCCTACGCCATAGCTATCTTTTGTTTGTCCTTTCAGTGTATAAATCAGGTAGGTCACTTCATTCTTAGAGCATTAATATCATCAACTTTAAATTTTTTTTTTTTTTTTTAACGTTTATTTATTTTTGAGACAGAGACAGAGCATGAACGGGGGAGGGGCAGAGAGAGAGGGAGACACAGAATTGGAAGCAGGCTCCAGGCTCTGAGCCATCAGCCCAGAGCCCGACGCGGGGCTCGAACTCACGGTCCGTGAGATCATGACCTGAGCTGAAGTCGGACGCTCAACCGACTGAGCCACCCAGGCGCCCCTTCATCAACTTTAAAGTCATAGGATAGGGGCACCTAGGTGGCTCAGTCGGTTAAGCATCTGACTTCAGCTCAGGTCACGATCTCACAGCTTGTGAGTTCAAGCCCCGTGGCAGGCTCTGTGCTGACAGCTCGGAGCCTGGATCCTGCTTTGGGTTCTGTGTCTCCCACTCTTTGACCCTCCTCTGCTCATGCTCTGTTTCTCTCTGTCTCTGTCTCTCTCTCTCTCAAAAATAAATAAAAACATTAAAAGAAAATTAAAAAAAAATCATAGGATATAAAATTAAAACTATCCATCATAGATGCTTATAAATGATCTGTTGGAAAATATTTTTCTCAAGATAAAAATGCATCTTGGGGACATTTTAATGAGAATTTTTAGTTTTAGGAATTAAAGACTTGAGCAAAGTTGAAACTTGAATTAGCTTGTTAAGGTTCTGAGCACCTCGTTACTCTGAAGTTAATGACATTCTTTACTTACGAAGTTGTAAAGGTTGACTAGGAGCAGCTGAAAGGGAATGTGGCCCATGCCACAAAGAAGTTAGTACTAGAATTGCCAGTTTACCATAGCTTGGAGGCCTTTGATAACTGGGTTGTTATCTTTCTAGCACATTAAGTATCAACCAGTGCTCTAGAATTGCTGAATGGGGTGGACTTTGTTTGGAAGCAGATTGGTAACCTATGAAAACAAAACATCAAAAGTATTAGATGATTTTAAGGCTAGGGATCAAACCTGTGGTTTGATATGTTTGTACAGACTAGTCTTTTTTGCAAAATTTCTACAGTGGTGTTAGCTTATGGACGACTCTTCTTTGGTAGGGAAGACTTACAATATGAATCATGAATTTATAGTGTTGGCGATATATTTGACAATGTAGAAAAATAGCAGAATGGTAGGTGGCAAGATTTGGGGTAATTTTCAAGGTCACATTCACCTTGATGTAGGTATCTCTGCATTAAAAAAAAATTAAACTCTTGAGTATTTTCTCATGGAACAAGCACTTCCTGTGTAATTAAAATTTTATTTGCCAATTTATTTACAATTAGCTTGGTGATTTGTGACCATGAATTCATCTTTAAAATAATTTAAATTTAGTATGTTTGCTTGAGGGAGAGCCTCTTACTGGTTGAGGAAGAAGAGTAGGTAATTACATAGAAAACTAAAATCAGTCATTTGATCTTAGTTATCATAGCATCTAATTTGTGCTTTGCATTATTGGATTACTTCATTTGCATGTAATATCCTGTAATCACCACTGAATCACTGAGTAGCAATTTAAGAAAATCATTACTTAGGAAAATATATATTTAATGAAGCAAAATTTGTCATGGATCTTTTGTGTTTGTGTCTGGCATAACCTTTGCGTATTCACGTGATTAATTCCTTTTTTTTTTTTTTTTCCCCCTTAAGTTTATTTATTTTAAGAGAGAGTACGCAAGCATGGGAGGTGGTAGAGAGAATCCCAAGCAGGTTCAGTGCTATCAGCACAGAACCCGACATGGGGCTCGATCTCATGACTGTGAGATCATGACCTGAGACGAAATCAAGAGTTGGATGCTTAACTGACTGAGCCGCCCAAGTGCCCCTCTTTTCTAACTCTCCCCCTTTTTTTTTAAATAATTTTTTTAATGTTTATTTATTTTTGAGACAGAGACAGCAAATGAACAGGGGAGAGGCAGAGAGAGAGGGAGACACAGAATCTGAAACAGGCTCCAGGCTTTGAGCTGTCAGCACAGAGCCCGACGTGGAGTTCAAACCCACAAACCATGAGATCATGACCTGAGCTGAAGTGGGGCGCCTAACCGACTGAGCCACCCAGGCGCCCCCACCTTTTTTTTTTTAACGTTTATCTATTTTTGAGAAAGAGAGAGAGACCGTGAGTGGGGAAGGGGCAGAGAGAGAGGGAACACAATCCAAAGCAGGCTCCAGGCTCTGAGCTGTCAGCACAGAGTGCAATGTAGGGCTCGAACTCACAAACCGTGAGATTGTAACCTGAGCTGAAGTTGGACGCTTAACTGACTGAGCCACGCAGGTGCTCCTTTTTAATCCTTGGGTGGCTTGAGCTTTGGTGGAAAGACTCAATTTTTTTGTATTTAAAATATGTCTCTTGTAGATAGCATATATATAGAGGGTCCTTTCTGGACTGTAATTCTACATATATATGCATTCATAAAATACAGAGTTAAGTCTTGTTTTTTGTGTTTTGTTTTTAAAGTAATATTACAGTCTCTGTCTTTTCATTGGTAGTGTTTAGTCTATTTTCTTTTTTTTTAGTCCATTTTTCATTTAACATAGTTGTTGACATGATTGTGTTTAAGTTGATCATCTTGCTGATTTTTTATTAATCTCTTGTTTTTGTTCCTGTGTTCCACTTTTCATGCCTTCTTTGGGTTAATTAAAAAAAAATTTAATGTTTCATTTCCATTATTGACTTCTTACCTCACACCTCTTTTTGTTTGTTTTCAGTGATTGTTCGAGGGCTAAAAATGTGTCTTTATCTTACCTAAGTCAGTATTGTACATATTCACATTTCATGCATCACCTTGGGGAAGTAATTTTTTTAAAAACCTCTTTTTAGCTATCATTATTTTCCATCATTGTTTTCTTTTTCTTTTTTTTTTTTTAATTAAAAACATTGTTTTAGTGTTTAGTTTTTGAGAGACACACACACACAGATAGACCATGAACGGGGGAGGGGCAGAGAGAGAGGGAGACACAGAATCAGAAGCAGGCTCCAGGCTCCAGGCCGTCAGCACAGAGCCTGATGTGGGCTCAAACTCAATGAACCGCAGTATCATGACCTGAGCCGAAGTCAGATGCCTAACTGACTGAGCCACCCAGGTGCCCCTCCATCATTATTTTCTGATCACTGTCCTTTCCATTTTGAAATCTTAACAGAAAGTTCCGTGTATGAGTTATAATGAAATGAGTAGAATCAAAGTCAGGAAAGACAATTCTAGTCAGTGAGAAGAAGCGTCTGGGAACTAAAGCGGGGGTGCACTAAAGTATTCTTCCATCTGATGGTTTTTAGAAATTAAATTTTTGAATAGGGAAGATGACTGTAAACTGCTATTCCTAAATTCTCAGTGAGTGACATTGTCTTTTAGAATTCTCTTATAAGGGGTGCCTGGGTGGCTTGGTCGGTTAAGCATCCGACTTCGGCTCAGGTCATGATCTCGCAGTCCGTGAGTTTGAGCCCCGCATCGGGCTCTGTGCTGACAGCTCAGAGCCTGGAGCCTGTTTCAGATTCTGTGTCTCCCTCTCTCTGTGACCCTCCCCCGTTCATGTTCTGTCTTTCTCTGTCTCAAAAATAAAATAAACGTTTAAAAAAAAAAAAAAAGAATTCTCTTATAAAACCTTTTAAGTGTCCTATTTAATTAAGGATAGTCTCATGATCTTCCTCTTGTCCACTGTACAAAGAGAATCAGGCAGGTGTTGTGCTAGTCTTTAAGCTGTGGTCTCTCGTCTCCTTTTTGTTTTTAAATTTATTTATTTATTTTGAGAGAGAAAGGAGGGGCCGAGAGAGAGGAAGAGAGAGAATCCCAAGCAGGGTCTGCACTGTCAGCACAGAGCCCAGTGTGGAGCTCGAACCCACGAACCTATGAGATCATGACCTGAGTTGAAATCAAGAGTCGGATACTTAACAGACTGAGCCCCCCAGGCACCCCTGTGGTCTCTCATCTCCTAACTCACTCTTCTGTACTCTGCTTTGTGATGCTGGGGATGGGACTCTACACTAGGGGTTTCTAAACTTTTTCTGTAATGTGTATATATTAACACAAATTAATATACAATTAGATAAATAACACACATAAAGCTTAGTAAATATTTTAGGCTTTGTAAGCCACATGTGGTCTTTATTGCATATTCTTTTTTTCCCCCCACAACTCTTTAAAAATATAGACTATTCTTAGTTCTTACTCCATACAAAAAGTGAGCTGCCAACTGGGTTGCAATATGCCAACCAACTCCTGCTCTACACATTTGTTTTCTGCCTACTGCCTTCCTTCTGCCAATAAGAGGACATTAGAGAATATTAAAAGGCCTGGACAGTAAGAAGGGACATGATCTTTCCCCTGTTTTAGCCTCCATTTGTGTCGTCTCTGAATTGCATGCTTTTTTTCCCCCTTCTTTTTTTACTCTGGCATCGGGAACTGGTTCCAATTTGTGGTTGTTTTTTTTCACATCCCTGAAACCAACCACATCATGTTCCATTAGAGATAGCAGAACTAACTGGCCAGCACTTCCTTCTCAGAGGTATGGGTCCCAACTCCACAGGGCTCCTTCTCTGAGCTTTGTTACCTCAAGCTCTAGGGTTGGCACCTCTCTCTTGGTGTTAGCTTGGTGTTTCCATTTTGCCTTTTCAGCCTTTAATATACATCTAACCAGTTCACTTTATTAAATTATCCTTGCTGAAATACCTGTGATTTCTGTCTTACTGATTGTTCATTAAAGCTGTACATGTGAGCTTCTGGAAACGAACTACAGGGGAATCTGAGAACCAACTAGAGCTGTCAGAAGTATATAATTTGAATGTTGTCAGTGAGGCTTTTTGTTGCAAGAGCAATTGATAAGCTTCTAGGTTTGAGAACCTTTAGAGAGGATTAAATGTTTTTTTAGGTTTATTTATTTTGAGAGAGAGAGAGAGAGAGAGAGAGAGTATGTGAGTGATCACCAGCAGGGGAGGGGCAGAGAGAGAGTGCAAGAGAGAGAATCCCAAGCAGGCTCCATGCTATAAGTCAATGCGGGGCTCGATCCCACAAACCATGAGATCATGGCCTGAGCCAAAATCAAGTTGGACCCCTGACTGAGCCACCCAGGTGCCTCCTGGATTAAATGATTTGTGTCCTTAAGACGCCATGTCTAAACCTTTCTTCCCCTCCTAAGTCCATTTTAAGTGTCAAGATTGTCTAACTTGGTATAGGAGTTTTTATGAGATGTAGACTGTAGAAGGTAGATTATTTAATAGTACCTTTTTTTTTTTTTAATGTTTGAGAGAGAGACATGGAGCACAAGCAGGGGAGGGGCAGAGAGAGAGGGAGACACAGAATTCGAAGCAGGCTCCAGGCTCTGAGCTGTCAGCACAGGGCCCAACGTGGGATTGAACCCATGAACTGTGAGATCATGACCTGAGCCGAAGTTGGATACTTACCTGATTGAGCCACCCATGCTCCCCTAATAGTAATTTTCTTGAGGTTTATTATCTCTGTGGATTATTTTTGAGCTTTACTCATTTCCTTTTGGCTTGAAACTGTAATCATTACTGTTTTTCCTCCCAGTGGGCATTTTCTGTCCTATTTAATACTATGTATCTAATTTTACAATTGTATTTTTAGTATATTACAAAGCCTGCATTTAGATCTTTGTCACAGGGTAAATTAAGTGGTTCTAATTCTGAATACCCCTCTTTGTTTCTTCCTTAGGACACAGCCAGTGTGAAGTCCTCCAGTAGTCTGGAACCCAATCTTTTTTGTGATGAAGAAATTCCCATTAAGTCTGAAGAGGTGGTCACTCACATGTGGACAGCACCTTCGTTCTGTGCAGAACATGCTTATTCTTCTGCTTCTAAGAGTTGTTCTCAAGGTATTACCTTTAAAGCAATGTGGAAAAGATAGGCCTGAAACCAGTGAGAAAAAAAATTGTATTAATCAAGACTGTGAATCTCTCTTAAATGTATATCCTAGCCATGAAATGCTAGTAAAACCTGAAAATGCAATTTTGGTTAGGAAAAGCTACGTCCCTGTTTGCATTTTATGTTACTGGGTGGTAACCTGAAAAAACTTGCATTGAATTATTGAGTCCTAATAAGAAGAACTTTAGAGGCTCTCTAGTTCCATCTTTCATTAATATAAAATCTCTAATAGGCCTCTATTTGTTCATTACCAGTTGTTGAGGAACTTGTTGCTTTTTAAGAGTATTCATTCTTGGGGCGCCTGGGTGGCGCAGTCGGTTAAGCATCCGACTTCAGCCAGGTCACGATCTCGCGGTCCGTGAGTTCGAGCCCCGCGTCAGGCTCTGGGCTGATGGCTCGGAGCCTGGAGCCTGTTTCCGATTCTGTGTCTCCCTCTCTCTCTGCCCCTCCCCCGTTCATGCTCTGTCTCTCTCTGTCCCAAAAATAAATAAAAAACGTTGAAAAAAAAAATTAAAAAAAAAAAGAGTATTCATTCTTGTTTTGGAAAGCTTTGTTAGAAAGTTTTTCCTTTCTTTGGTAGATAATTGCTCTTGTATGTCCACTTTCCTTTCCTCCATTGAAAATATATCATTAGGTCACACGTCTGGGAAGTAAAGGGTGTTTCTCTCTTCATTCAGGATTTTATGGAACAGCATATTATCGTTGGTTTATTAGGAGGATAGCACCTTATTTATATAGGGCAGCTCATGTGCTTACTAATCTTTTGGTCCCCTCTAAAACAGAGAATGGATTAAGAGATTCTTTCACATTCCCTTTCCACTTCAGTCACAGAGTGAAGAATCACTAAGGATCCAGATTTTTATTCTTAGCTAATTTTTGAGAGTGGGCATTAGAATTCTAGATCTTTTTTGTTTTGTATTTTTTGAAGATTTTATTCTAACTTTAATATGGATGCAGTGAATTCAGATGTCTAAAGTAAGTATTAGAGGAGGAGGAACCATTCCCCTAAATATTTACTTTGGAAACATTACAGTTTGTTGATAGTTTTCATTTTTTTGCTTTGTCTTTTGTTTTATTGGAAAGGTTCTAGTACCCCCAGGAAACAACCTCGGAAGAGCCCTTTGGTGCCCCGGAGTTTGGAACCTCCAGTGTTGGAGTTGTCACCCGGCGCTAAAGCCCAGCTGGAAGAACTTATGATGGTTGGGGATCTCCTAGAAGTATCTCTGGATGAGACTCAACACATTTGGCGGATTTTGCAGGCCACACACCCACCCTCTGAAGACAGATTCCTGCATATCATGGAGGCAAGAATTTAAAGCTTAAACCATGGCTTTAACGTTTTAGAATGTCTTGGTTCTTTGGAGGTACCACAAATGCCAGGATGGGGATGGCTGAGTGGGTAGTACTGTGGCTATCCTACTTTTTTTCCATTAAGCCAAAAGTAGTTCTGCTTTTTCATTTTCTTTATTAAGATTTTATATAATATCTGGGGGGGGCGGGGGAAGTAAACACCATTTCTGCTAAAAAGAAAGGAGGGCACTGAAAACTACCAGTTCTTCTAAGGAAGGAACAACTTCCTTATCCCAGACTCCCACTGTTGAAAGGCCCAAAAGAGAAGGCAGAAGAAAATATAGTGGTTAAAAAAAAGAAGCAAGGGAAGGGTTAAATAGGGGAGGAGGGGAGAATAAAAGGGAAAGGTTAAATAGAAGCAGACTGGGGTAGGCAAGAGAGTCCATGTTCATATATTAATACCTCATAGCAGGTTGCAGTTTATATGATGTTTTTCTATCTGTGATCTCATTTGATCCTCACCATAATCCTGAAGGGGAGAGGAAAGGATAGATGGGCAAGTATTGAGCCCATTCTACACATGAAGAAATTAAGGGTCAGAGAGGTAGAAACTTGCTTAGATCACACATTTAGTAAAAACAAAGAGACCTGGATTCCAGCTCTGGCACTGGACTCCTAATGTTCTTTTCATTATTACTTATTTCCATGTAATGGAATGGTACGATGTCACTGGCAGTTGATACAGATATACATGGCATATGATAGTTTTTGGTTTGGAATTCAGATCAAAGGTAGTCTCATTTAGATAGTGTTTTCCAAAATACAAAGGGTTTACTTCTCATCCATTATCTCATCTGATCCTCTTTATTTTACACATAAGGAAACACAAAGTATTGAGAGGGTAAATTTATAGTGCAAGATGTGATAGACTTCAGACATTTATAATGCAGTGTTTTGCATTCTGAGGTTTCTTAGGTTCCTGTCAAAGATTTTCCAGTTTCAGATATGTCACAAAAGGAGTTCTCAAGTGGTGTTTCTTAAGTAACTATCAAGCTTAATGTTTTTCAGTATTCCTTTCTGTACCTCCTCCTTGTACTTTCTGTTGCTAGACATACTTTTACTGTTAAAATTTTTAATGTTTATTACATTGGCATATAATAGAAATCAGAAAAATATTAGAAAATTGAAAAAAAAAAATAAGAGTTTTTTGTTCTAGCCCTTGCCAAAGTTACTACGTATCTTTTGTAATGAGATCATGGATATAGTTTTAGGTTTTGCCAACCCTTTTGATAACTTGGCCTTCAGGAATTTATTAATTGTGAGTTAGTAAAGAACTGTAGTAGTAGTAAATGAAGACCAAAAAACTTGTTACATAATTTAGTGTACATTTAGAGCTTTTAGCTTTATGTGTATGTTTTATCTCAGTTAAACAGAGGTGCTACACACTATACTAATATATGCTAACAACGATCTTTTTTCCCTAGTAATCTAAAGTCAGATGTTTTATATAGGCTTGCCATTATTTTCATTGAATATTAACATTTGATTTCTTGTTTTTTAATGTTTATTTTTGAGAGAGAGTATGTGCACGTGTTTGTGCAAGCGGGGGAGGGGCAGAGAGAGAGGCGGGTGGACAGAGTATCCGAAGTGGGCTCTGCACTGATAGCAGAGAGCCTGATGTGGGGCTCAAACTCATGAACCCATAAAATCATGACCTGAGCTGAAGTTGGCTTAACCGACTGAGCCACCCAGGTGCTTGCTTTTTTTTTTTTTTTTCTTTTTCTTTTTTAACATTTATTTATTTTTGAGAGACAGCGCGTGAAAGGGGGAGGGGCAGAGGGAGACACAATCCGAAGCAGGCTCCAGGCTTTGAGCTGTCAGCACAGAGCCTGACGCGGGGCTCGAACTCACAAACTATGAGATCATGACCTGAGCTGAAGTCAGATGCTTAACTGACTGAGCCACCCAGGCGCCCCTATATTTGCTTTTTTTTAAAATTTTTTTTTAACATTTATTTATTTTTGAGACAGAGAGCATGAACAGGGGAGGGTCAGAGGAAGAAAGAGACATAGAATCTGAAACAGGCTCCAGGCTCTGAGCTGTCAGCACAGAGCCCAACGCGGGGCTCGAACCCACAGACCGCGAGATCATGACCTGAGCCGAAGTTGGACGCTTACTGACTGAGCCACCCAGGCGCCCCTATATTTGCTTTCTTAAAATGTCTTTTAAATATCTTTAGAACATTTATTATATATAATGTACACAACATAAAATTTACCATTTTAATCCTTCTAAGTATACAGTTCAGTTGTGTTAATTGCCTTTACAGTGTTCTACAACTATTGCCACTGTCAATTTCCATAATCATCCCAAACAGAACTTCTGTACACATTAAACAATAAATACCATTTCCCTCTCTCCTCAGCTCCCGGTAACCTCTGTTCTACTTTCTGTTGCTGTTGTTTTTGTTTTTGTTAAGGTTGTCTACTCAAGATACTTCATATAAGAGAATAAAACTTTTTAGATGTCTTGCTTTAGAGGTACCTGGGTGGCTCAGTCAGATAAGTGTCCTACTCTTGATCTCAGCTGATGTCTTGATCTTAGGGTTGTGATTTCAAGCTCCACGTTGGGCTTCGTGCCAGAAGTGGAGCCTACTTAAAATGAATGAAAAAATAGTAAGAAAGATTATTATTTAAAATAAAATAAATGTCTTGCTTTAAAATTGTTTCTAATTTTATATTGATGAAGGATGACAGCATGGAAGAGAAGCCATTAAAAATAAAAGGAAAAGACTCTTCAGAGAAGAAACGGAAACGGAAGCTAGAAAAAGTAGAACAGCTTTTTGGAGAAGGAAAACAGAAGTCCAAGGAGTTAAAGAAAATGGATAAACCTAAAAAGAAGAAATTAAAACTAAGTGCAGAAAAATCAAAGGAGCTGAATAAACTGGCCAAGAAACTGGCAAAAGAAGAAGAGAGAAAGAAGAAGAAGGAGAAGGCTGCTGCAGCCAAAGTTGACCTTGTGAAAGAGACTACTGAGAAGAAGAGAGAGAAAAAAGTGCTGGACATCCCCTCAAAGTACGACTGGTCAGGAGCGGAAGAGTCTGATGACGAAAATGCTGTGTGTGCAGCACAGAACTGCCAGAGGCCCTGCAAGGACAAGGTGAGCTCTTAACTATACGGTCACGTGGGAGAGAGGACAAGGAGCAGCAGTTCTCCAGACAGAAGTTTGATGAAATGAGAATCTGGTTTTGATTCTAGAATTTGGGCTTCCAACTTAATATGTTTTCTACAGTTTCTATAAACCGTTGTGAATTATGAGGCTGTTAGGTCAGTGTGCTTAATAGAAGAGATATTGTGCTTTAAAAATCAGGTACTTAGTGAACATAAAGAGACAAGAGCAGAGAGAAGCTATGTGATAACCCTGGGTAGCAGTGCATTTCATGTGGAGCTGGCATAGCAGTTTTGGTGTAGTCTTTTGCCTTCCCTGTAGGGTGACTCAGAGAACTAAATACCTTGTCGGTTAGTCACAGTGGCCTGAAAACATTCTGGGCCAGTATTTTAAGAGCTCTGGAAAATTGCATTAAGATTTGTTCTAAAGACCTAAACTAAGGGGTTAAATCTTCCCATTTGGTCTGTGTCTTACCAACACTCAGGCCTGTGTGCATTCTTCTAAATGGAGTAAGAGTTTTTCAAATACCTTGTGAAGAAATAATTAAGATCTTTAGAGGTATTATTTTAAAAATTTCAGTATATTAATTATCTGATGGCCATTCTTTAAGTAATATTGATGTTATGAACTTCTGAGTAAGATGGATGGACTTTATGAAAAATCCCAGTTCATTCAATGACTGGAGGCATCTGTTATGGTTCCCATCAAGATTATTAGTAAATTCATAGTTTTTATTTGATAAGGCTTATTATACCACTTGGTACTTAAATTGTAATACCTCTTCAGTTTGAATATATGAACAGAGAATATAACTGCACCATTATTCCCTTACTTCCCTCCTCAGTCAGATTCTTGTTAGAGCTTGAAGAGGTCACCTTGTCCAGGCTCTTCATTTTACAAATGATGAAACCAGGACTCAGTGAAGATAAATGATGTGATCAAAGTCATAGAGCTAATTAGTGCAAAGCCAAACGTAGAACCATGGTTTCCTGGCTCCCAGACCAGGTTTTCTCCACTAATATCCCCCACCCCACCAATAATTAAGATGTAAGTACAAAAGCACATTCCAAAACTGAATGACACTTATATTTAAATTACACTTATTAAATGTTTTCCACTCATTTTTAGAAAATGAATATATATATGGTAAGACACATATCCCATAGTCTAACCTTCCAAGGACAATATCTACAAATATTTTACTGTGTTTCCTTCTAGTCTTTTTTTCTATATGGCTTATTTTATGTTATGTCATAAAACCTGTTCACTTTTGTATCTTTATTATATAAATGTTTCTGTTTTATGAATATTTTAAAACATTTTAGTAGTTACATTATATATGTGTGTATATTATTTTTCTTTCATTTTGAATTTATTCTCATCCGAATTTGTTTATTAAAGAAGCTGATGAAAGGTTAACTTTTTCTTTGGGTACTGAAGAAGTATTAGCAGCTCATGTTGGCAGAAGCTTCTCCCTTTTTTAAACTAATTTTATGGCAGTTTCAGGACTGGCAGCAAGATGGTGTTTCTTTTTTAAGCTTTCCTATCATCCTTCCTACAATGTTTATATCCATCACAAACTTTTTGCTTTCTGTTTTTTCACCTTTCCACCTAATAATCTTTCCCCTCTTCTGCTCAGCATCGTAAATATGGCTCAGGTCATCCATTATCTTCCTGTAGCATATAAACGTTACAAGCAGTTTTTTTTATCATCTGCTATAAAATTGTTAAATAATTTAACACATGCCCTGCTTACTCTCAGGGTTATGAGAATTAAGAGGAGATCATTTATATGAAAACACTTGTTAACCAAAATGCAGTATAAATGTTAAGGATGTAATGGTTATTTTTAAGTGAGCCCTGAGATTTGCTCCTAATGTTAAAGGTATTTTTTTTTTTTTTTTAATCTGGAAAGTTGTCTTAATAGAACTGAGGGAGATTTAACTGCACATTCAGAGAAAATGTCTATTTCAAACTGTTAAAACACATACAAAGGTAAGGAAGGTGTGTCTTAACCTGTCATTAGTTTACATAAAAGAAACAGTAAATGTTGTAATTTTTTTAATTTTTTTTTTTTTTTTTTTTTCTTTTTTGAGAGAGGGATGGGGGTGGGGAGGTACGGCCTGAGAGAGAGGGAGACAGAAGATCCAAAGCAGGCTTTGTGCTGACAGCAGAGAGCCCGATGTAGGGCTCGAACTCATAAACAGTGAGATCATGACCTGAGCCAAAGTTGGACACATAACTGACTGAGTCACCCAGGCACCCCTAAATGTTGCATTTTTATAGTGTGTTTAATTTAACTTCTTAAATAAATTTTTTAATAAAAATTTTTATATGTTTATTTTTGAGAGAGAGAGAGAGAGAGCATGAGCAAGGGAGGGGTAGAGAGAGAGGGAGACACAGAATCTGAAGCAGGCTTCAGGCTCTGAGGCATCAGCACTGGGCCCAGTTGCAGGGCTCTAACTCATGAACTGAGCCAAAGTCAGATGCTTAACTGACTGAACCACCCAGGTACCCCTAATGTGTTTAATTTTAAACAGAAATTATTTCAGATTGTAAACATTTTGCTCATCATTGCTGTTTTGCAATATTTATGGTTCTCCACGTTTGTTCTTGAAACTAGTTTTACTAAATAAGAGGTGTATTTCTTCAACTGCTTTGTAAAGAATTTTACAACTTTCTCCATTTGAAGTATAGTATTTTTCTAAGAAAACCAAATTAATGCATGGCATAAAATGATGGTTAAAAAAGAAGAATGTTTTTAGAGAAGTCTGTGTTCTTTAAATATCACGAAGCAAAAAATAACTTCTAGCGTTTGTTCATATTTAGGTAAATGTACATTTACCATATTTCTAACCAATAATTACTATTACTTTTCCCCCACAATGTGCAGATTGAGAAAACTTTGAAGGGCTACCTAAACGTACCTAGCCTCAATTTCAAGATGTTTTAGAAAGAGAAAAGAAAAATATTACCAGAATAATGGGAAAGGGTTTAAAAAAAAAGGTCTCTTTTCCACCACTATCAAATTAATTTCAAGGTGTAATTAATTTTAAAAATAATGAAAAAAAAATAACTATTTTCAAAAAATTAGTTTTAAGGTTCGGAATCTTCTCCCTGAAGTCTGCCACTTTCATTCAGTCTTACTGATACCAAAAGTAAAAGAAGTTAACTTGAAAAGGAGCACATTCTTTAAGCTAACATTTAAGTAACCTTTTTTTTCCTGTATTAGAATATTTAATCATCTTATGAAAATAGACTTTTTTCCCTTACCTTTTTTTACCTTTTTCCTGTGGGCCTTTTCCTTACCCATTACTATTTCCATAAGTTTTAGATGGTTAAATAGAGATGAAGTTGATAAACCTATGTCTCACTTTTACTCTTTGTCAGCCACTCTGATGTATTAAAAGATTTTCATAGGGTGCTATCTCAGCCAAAGTATTTGCCTTTCCATTATTAGTTCATATCTCTTTTTAAAAGCACAGGTAATCAAAGGTTGGATTACCCTCAACAAGTGGTGATGTGAGATTGGGTAACGAACTGTCCCAGTTTGCCTGGACTTTCCAGTTTTAGCATTGAAATTCCTATCTTGGGAAACACATCAATCTTGGGCTAAGAGAGCTGGCCACTTAATGTTAAGAGCATCAAAAAAATATACACAAGGATTCTGAACATTGTTCTCTTGTACTTCATTAAGTGAATTGTTTTAAATTTCGAATCTGGTTTTTGCAGGGAACCTTGGTGCAGTAGAGATTGAATGCCAAAATAACAAAAGCTTGGTCGGGTAACTAAGCTAAGACTATCACTAAATCACCAGGCTTTCTTTTTTCCCAGTGCAGTAATAAGGCCCTGTGAAGTGAACAAAATGAAATATGGTAAATATTTTTAAGTGTAAATATGAAACCGTATAGCAACACAGGAAATACTAAATTAACATTATTTCCTGTATTTAATGTATTTCTCTTTAAAAATTTCCCCCAATCCAACTGGTAATGTATTTGTACTATACTTTCAAATCTTTTATCAGTTAATATTTGAACAACTCACAGCTGTGAAGTTTTTTAATTATTTTTGTGATTTGATAAGTAAATTTCTTAAAACCAATGAAAGGGGAAGTGACTATTAGAGCCTAATGTGCGGAAAACCAAGTTCTGTGTTCTTGAGTTTTCAGCCTAGTACACAATCTGTTGCCCCTGTGTCAAATCTTCAGTTAATTCAGTTGAAATTCCAAACTTTGGTTTGCTTTATGACCCTATGGGCCTTTTCAAACAGAAGTAGAACTGGAATTGGATTGTTATTAGTACATGAACATGACAAAAAGATACTAGTAAGGGAAGGATTGTTTTTTCCCTGCTAGATTATTAGGGTAAATTGATATATAACCTGTAGGCTGAGATACAATCTGTGTACTGATAAATGTCTCAAGAAAAGTTTTATACTGTTTTGGAATGGTGGGAGAGCTAGGCTCTAGGAGTGGACCTCTAGCCAAAATCACAAAAGAGAATGTGTTCTCATCCTTACTTGAGACTGATAGATTTAATTTGGGGAAACCTGGAATGCAGTGCAGAATTAGATTTTTAAAAAGATAGGGCCACTTTTTCTTGGCAGGATATACTGATAAATTGGGAACTTTCTTATCCTATGGGTTAGCATGAATGGGGACTGGACTAGATTAAGAAGGTTGAAAGTAGGACTAGAGTTATCTACTGGTTCAGGGTGGCATCATAAACAGGGTAATATCTCCAATTTGGGCAGCCCAAAGAAACACAGATCATCTTCCCAGTTCTCGTTACCAGTGCCAAATAGCCAAAACACTTACCCCAAGTTACTTACCATCACATTAGCACTTTGTAAATCTTCATTGCTATAGTACCTATATGTTTAGTTTGTTGCAAAGAAGTCATTTATCTCCCTCTTTTGTCTTTCATATAGTAGTTTGCTGCAATAGGAACAGTTCAATTTTCTTTACTGCACTGACTTCAGAAACTAAATATTACATAAATAATTACAGAACAAAAACAGAATTTGTTTTAGGAAGGAATTGTTAAATTGCTCTGAATTTACCAGCAAGCAGTATCACAAAGTACTAGGAATGATCAAATTTAGAAAATATAAAAATTACCTAGAATCTGACTGAAAATATAAGCTCTGGTTTGTACCCCCAAGATATTCTGTCTGTAGGTTTGGGTTTGGGATGGGTCTCAGCCGTACTTTTAATGAACACAACAGGCAATTCTATGTAAGTGGTCTACACGTTTTTGAGAAGCAGTGCTACAGGCAGTTATTTCAAAGTGCAAAGTGGATCTTGTGTAAGATAGTATAATGAGTAGAGGCATGAAACTGTGATCTTGAAAGATGCCACTCGGTGAGCTAGCTGTTTTACCATACATTATTTCATTTAATCTTCTAAATAATCCTGTAAACAGAATATTATCTCCATTTTACAGATGAGGAAATTGAGCCTTACTGAGATTAAATTCTTTGCCTCAAATTGTACACATCAGAATTCAGAACTTGTGACTGAATTCAGTAATCTTTATTGTACACAGCACTGTCTCCTAATAACTAGAACTCTAGAATAGGAACAATGGAAGCAGAAAGATTCTTTTGACAAGTGATTTTTCCCATGCTTTATTACAACCCTAAAACCACTAACATGAGCATCATCATTTTGATAACTCTTCGAGTACTCGGAAACTAATTTAGAAACTACTCACTTTCCCTGAAACTCATTTACCTAGCCCAAACCTTCCTCCTCTGTTCTTTTCTCATAAACTTCACTGAGGTACCTCTTTGATCCCTTCATACTCCTTACTTTGCTCTGAAAACTGGCAAAGCTCATTGTAAGTGGCTTTGTAAGTTGCCAGTGAGATGATCCACTTTGTACTGGGGAGAGGAAGAGTAGCTCTTTTAATCTTAAAGGTTCTCATCTGCCATGACATCAGTTATAAAAACTACCACATTCACCCTCCAGATACAAAAACCCAAATCATCTTATTGTTAACTCCAGGCCCAAGGCTTAATAAAGTCACCAAACTACAGTCCCTTTCTAGCCTTCTATGATTACAATATCCTCTGAAGGGTCAAAGTTTGCCTGGCATCTGCCACTGACCTATCAGTTATACAGACTTGAATTTTAAACCCCAGAGTGATCTATTGACCTGTGACTTTGACTGTTTTAATTGGTTAATTTGTAAGATTTGACCTCTGATATTTGCTAACTTTTTATAGGGAGTTGTATTTGTAACGGAAGAAGAGAAGAATAAAAAATATTAGTTTTAAAAGTGGCCTATGTGACTGCTTTTCTAAAAAGGTATTTAATGCTCTTAGTACTTTGGCTTATCTCTTTGAAATAAAGCTAATACACAGGATTGCCTTCACATTGTTGTACTCTTCCTTTCTTGATTGATAATTGCATTGTCTTAGCGTCTAGAAATTGTTAATATTAGCTAAAACTACTTGGCTGCTCTATTAGAAGTTCCTTTTTTGTCAAGTTTTTCTCAAACATGTTTCTGCCTCAAAAGGATCCCTGGGTATTTATGAGGTAATGGAGTACCTAAGAGGCCTAATTTTGTGGACATACTGTGGTAAAATATAATTTGGGGATATTAACTTCCCAGCTTCTTTCTTTAAAAAGTAACCCCATAAAAAGTCATTGTCTGTCTCTGGACATCCCAGTTATTTGCTATCATTTAAGCCAAGAAAGCTCTTTGGTTTGCTTTTTTTTTTTCTAGGCTTAATGTTTATGTAACCTAAACATTCCTCAATCTTGTCTCCTACAGGTAGACTGGGTACAATGTGATGGTGGCTGTGATGAGTGGTTTCATCAAGTTTGTGTGGGTGTATCTCCAGAAATGGCTGAAAATGAAGATTACATCTGTATAAACTGTGCAAAGAAGCAAGGGCCAGATAGCCCAGGTCAAGCACCACCTCCTTCCTTCATAATGAGCTACAAACTACCAATGGAGGATCTTAAGGAGACCAGTTAGCAGTTGCTGGGTTAGTTTGGGACATGGGGGGAAATGGACCACATTGAGACCTTAGTCATCAAGTAGAGTGGTTTAGATCCACTCAGAATGTTGCTTCCAAAGACAAATGGCCTTCAGAGAAAGTCCTCTTAGCGGACTTCCTCTTTGCATGGACTGTGTGACCTACATTCTCTTCAACACATCTATGCAGAGGGTGTCTTTGGTACAGCAGCCAGTATTTCAGTTTATGTCTCCTCTGAGTACGGTATGTTACTTTACAGCCAGACATTTGATTGAGCTCTAGAGTGGCTGGTTGGCATTAATACATTGGTATGTTAGCAGGGCATGTAGGATGTGGCTTATGGCCAGTTGATACTAGTTAGAGGTTTACAACCTAGAGGCAGTACTGTCTGGAGGTGCTGACTACTTGGCTCTCCTTAGGACAGTTGGACAGGAGTGAGAGTACCACTCTCCTTCCACTGTTACCTGGCATGTAATGCCCTACGGATATAGCCATGGGAGCAACAGGGCCAAAGTTACTCCTGTTAGTAGTCATGGGATAGTAGCACAGTCTAGACCCCAGCTACTTGTGTGTGTTTGTACCAAGAAGAAAACCCCAAATGAGAGGCAGATCACCTTATCTTCCTAAGGAGGAGTGTGTCATCTAGTTCAGAAGTCTGACTAGATTGGATTCTGGGAAGAAGAGCTTTTCTTATTTCAAGGCAAGGAGCCCTTTTTTTTTTTGGCTTTGAGAAGTCTTGCTGTCTTGGGTCTGCATTTTAGAGACGAGCAGGTACATGGATCCAGGCTCCTGCAAAAGAAAAGAAGACAAGTCAGAATGTTTTACTGAGACCCAGTGATGCATGCTTTTCGGGGAAACCTTCATTTACAAGTATACCAGACCACCAGGCTTCAGGCATGGCCATGAGCAAGACCAGCAAATAACAGCTTTTTGCCTTGCAGCCCTGACCCCGATGTCTGCTGTTTCCAACACTGGCAATTTCTGATACTGGCCCACAGCAGATGCTGTTGAATAACACCCTGGCTTCATCAGAGGATATGGGGTTGTAGCACCTCCGGGTGATAAAGTTGTTTTAGTAAATCCATTTTTAAAAAAAGAAAAAAGGACTTGTTTTTACTTTTTTCTAAATGTCTCTGACTACTGACTGTTCTATAAATAGATTATTTTTCCTTTTTTAATATACATATATGGATATATAAATATATATATTTACTGTTACCAGCAGCATATGACAGAATTTTCAGCATCAAAAATCCATTTGGGGGCTTGCTTTCTCTTTTTGCTTTTTAATAAAGAAACCCCATTCCTTCCTTGTAGTACAAGGAGTTAGCACTTCCTTCTCCATCCTAGCCTGACCACATCTTCCATCTTGTTTTTATTCATAGATCATTGTATTTCCTTTGTGTTGTTGGAACTTGTCCCTGTCTATTGGGAAACTTGGTCTTACTATTTCTGTGATGGCTGGTTTGTTTTGTTTTTGTATGTGAATGTTTGAAACTATGGTGCTGTGCCCTCTTCCCTCCTGTTGTGCTCTCTATTGTTAAGGTGTTAGGTAAGCTGTATGGAAACTTTTATTAGAAGGGGACTAATTTTTTTTAAAGGACAAAGAAACAACCCCAAAAAACTAAAAATAGTGTTTTGTCTTCACTATGCCGTGTCCCTTTATTTTGTTTAAAAATCTGTGGTTTGGCTTAATTTATCAGTTTTCTTTTTAAAAGGGGGGAGCAGGGTGGGCCTAGAGAACAGCTTATAATCTCCTGTTCCCTTTTTGTCCCAGTCTCTTTTAAAGAAATGTCTTCTAGTAACTAGAAGTGAAATGTACTGTCCAGTTACAGTTTGAGTGGGTATGAGATTTAACTCAAAAGGCATCTTGCTAAAAAAACAAAACAAAACAAAAAAAAAAACAAAAACTTTTCCTGTAAAACCCAGTTTCTGTAAATGCTTTCTCTATGGTTCAAACTACCTAATTTTTAGTCTTCCCTTAATATTGCATAACATTTTTAGTGTTTTGACCTGTTACAAGGGTCATAAGCGTCACTCTGCATGATCTCAAGTGTGTATATGATTTAAGATTTCAAGGGATATTACAAGGTAACTTTTAACCAATTTCATAAATTTTAATTTTACCAGTCTATAAAGATATTATTACCTAAGAATTTTATCTGGTTGATGTTATAAAAGAAAGCACAATATTTTTTGCCTTTCATCTTCTCTGCAAAGATCTTCAAATACTTTTGGGTTAAAAATTGAATGCAGTTTTAAGTGATGGCTGCCTTGGTGGAAAACATTTAAAAATAGTTTATCTTTTCTTCCTAGTCACCCATTAACTTTACTCAGCCATCAGTGGAAGGGCATGAGGATGCTGAGAAAGATAGTTAAGTTGGTGCTCTGCTTCTTGGAGTATGGTGGGTGGATGCAGGTGGCTGTTGAGGAAATAATTTATGTCCTTAATACAGTATTTACCAGCTGGAGATCTGAGAGAAAAATGCAAGACAGTCTTCAACTATGAGTAGCTCCCTGTTTATCTTCTGTTTTGAAACTTAAATATATCATTCAGTTGATTTGGTGGGATTTTCTGTATTTATTTGAAAGTCACAGAGGATTTGGTCTGACTCGACCAAAGGCTGAGAAGAACAGATGAGAGACATTAGTTTAAAAAAGAGAGAGAGAAAAACGAACATATACAAGTCTATAATTTTGGAATTAATGAACTAAGATTCATCTATTTAAAGACATGCTGGTGTTCTAATATAAAATATTGTTTTCAGTTAGAGGAAATTACCTATTTACAACTTACTCCATTCTTCATTGTTGTAACATTTTATATTAAAATTTGATTTAAAATGTTCCTTTACTTTTCAGAGTTGCAAATTTTCACCATTGGTGTTTTAACTTCTGTGATAGTTCTTTCAAAGATATTTCTTACTATCTTCATTATAACTATGTTGGGGAAGGTTATAGAAAGAGAAATTTTAAAAATGCTACATAAGTCTTTAATATTCTCAAAGGGGTAGGTCAGTGGAACTATGCAAATTCCCAAGTTTACAAGTGCAACTATAGCATTAGTAGTAGTTAGCTTTCTTATTGGCAGAAGAGGGGACATTTTTTTCCCACAAATGTCTATTTTAGTTCCTGATAGTTATTGCAACAAAGCCATGTTGAGAGTTAGATGTTACACTCCCTTCCTAAGTTGCTGCAGACCACCTTTGCACTGCATGATTCAAATTTGTGCCTCAATAAAATTACAAATTACTGTATGTCATACTTTGAATAATTGAAAAGATAAGCATTAAATCTGTGATTGTCTACTATGTACTTTAATAATCAAAATCCTAGCAAAGCTAGCAGACCTGTAAGATTAGAACAGTTTTTACCTGTGCTTCAATTCTGTTCTTCTCTGCTTTTGTCTTTGGTGTCCAAGAAATGTCTGTTTATTTGTTTTTCTTAATTTTAACATTCTGGATGCAGTTGAGTGCACGTAAAAGAAACTCCCTGCTTGTCAGTATTTTAATTCTGTAGTACATTTGTATGAATATGAGCCAGAACTTAAAGTAGGGTGAAAGGAAAAACTGAGAAAGCCTTTCTTTCAAAGGATGAGACTATATCCTTTTTAAAGGAGAAAGTGACAATTTGGAGTGGGATTTAAAAATTGTAAATTGTGGAAAATTAAGCTGTTAAAGTCCCACATATAACCAGGTTCAATAAAGGTTTACATACGGAACTAGCTTCATATGTGTGTAGAAAGTTGCTTTTGCAGTAGGTCTGTTAAGTATAAATTTTAAAAAGCAGGCAATTGATTTGTCTTTCACCTTTTGAAACTCCTGCCCCCCCCCCCTTTTTAAATTAAAGCATATCATTACTTCTTTGGATATGGATGTGCCGAATGATATTTACAGCATGAGAAGGAAACAATTGGATGTAAATCTATTTTGGAATTGCAGTCTTCTCTTGGCCTGGATCATATCCACTCACCACTATGCAATGGCTGATGTGCACTGGGAAAGGATGTGACGGGTGTAGATGTATCCAGCTTATTCTTACTTTTGCAATACTCCAAGATGTCTAAACAGGAATGTCTTTTGTAAACCTCAAGACCCTCTATTGATTATTCTCTTACATATTTATTTACTTGTTAGTGAGACACTTAAATATAATATGGACTCTGATTTACCAAGGTTTTTGGTGGTGCCTTATGAAAAGTATAACTTGTTTTCTTGTTTTTTGAGCATGTTTTCCATTTCTTTTGTTTTCTAAAAGAATATTAGATACGGTTATTTGCATTACATCTAAAAAATAAAAAAAAAAAAATTGTGTGTGTGTGCTCAGGTTCCCCCCTACTCTCTCATTTACATTGGTGTCAACTGTAAATGGTAACCAAGTAAAGGTAAATGTTGGTGTTGAGTATTGATGATCCTGAGGAAAACTGGCAGGTGCATGAGAGCTTTTCACCCGGGGTCAAAGCTGTTTCTGATACTGCAGTTGCTCTCTATAAAATCAAATACTGGCCTCAAGTAATTTGATCACTGGTGTGATTAGCCTATTACTGAGAATACTGTTTTCAGAAAGTGTGAAGTCGAAGAAGTGATCCCTGAAGATTTCACCTGTCCTGCTTTCAGCAAGAATCCAGCAATGATCTACAGCCATTTCCCCACCTTTGATTCTTGAGCACTTTGATCCTTGTAGCAAACCATAGCAGGGAAAATGAGGAAATACTTTATTTTGGCCTCATGCTTAAAACTAGTTCAAACTACAGCTTACTTCAGAGAAGTAAGTAGCGTTTTTTACTCATTGCCAAGGTTACCAGATCATGTGGGCATTGCTGGAAATGTTAAGATTCTGCTTTCGATGAAATTGGCCTCAAATATGAAGTATGTGACTGTGTATATATGTGTTGGTATGGAAGATTGGTGGGAACGAGGAGGGGGGAAATCTGGCTGTCTCTTAACTTGGAAAATAATCTTGCCAGCGAAAAAAAGACACCTGCAATTTCATACAGTGACAGATTCTTTAAAAATTGTGTGGGGTCCTCCCAGTTTAGATCAAATATTTCTTGGAGCCTTGGCATTGTAGTTGACATTAATAAATTGAAGGTCCAGAATCTTAGCCATTAGCCATGAATTGGAAAGTCACATACACAAGGAGATAAAATACAAAAGAACACAAAAATGTTACGTAAATAGAGGGATTTTGGAATTTCTGGATTCTTTTCACCTCTTCTTTAAAGACTTTCTACTACGTTTTAGTAGGAAGAAAGATTTAATTAGCATTTCCATATAGTGAAGTTCCATGAAATTTCTTTACCATAGATTTTCACTAACCTTGACTTTGGAGCTAGGTTGTATGTCTTGTTAATGGGAAAAAAGGCAACACAGGAAGTCTTGAAAATGGCTTGGTAGGTCCAGCTGGTAACCCTTGTATTAAGGAACCCTGATGAGTTGCCAGGAATATAGAGATGAAGACAGAATTGTCTGTAGTTCACAAAAACAAGCAAATGAACAAAAACTTAAAAGCCCAGATGAGGACTTTAGGATTACATAAGGTAAAGAACATGGATTTAGGAATCAAATAACTAATGGGTTTTTAGCTCTATATTACCTATACTAGTGTTTTTGAGACTAAGTTTCCTACCTTGTGTGGGTTAGTTTGTGTGGATACAAAGTTATAGCCCTCTCCCCTCTAGAGAGGTAAGACCTAGATGATGATTTTTAAGAGTTTCCTATTAAAACTTTTATAGAATTTCTAGAGGAAGTAGTACAAGGATTTTGGACATGTAGTCCAAATCCCTGTTTAATGTTAGAAAAAGTCTACTCATTACTTCCAAGGCGGGACTGTACAGACTGTATTGAATATTCTGTTTTTTTGAAAATGTAAGTATTGGTCACTAACTTACATATTAGAGCTTACCCATAGTCTTCCCTTCACTTGGGTCTGGATTTTGCAGAGTTCATCAAGCACTTTTATGTATGCCCCAAGACTAGCATCTCGTTCTGTCCAGTGCCCAACTGTGTGGAGGTAAGGTGAGTAGAAGACACATTTCGACAGACCTATTAGACTCCCCCCTCCTGAATTGGTATTTGATCTTAGTAATATTTTTCCACCACTCAAAGCAAAGACCCCTTCCCACTGAGACCAGTAGGCCACTCACAGGTCTTCAGTCTTAGTAGGCTACTTTAGTCCTCTCTGGCCTAACCTTGCCATCCTCTCTACTTGGGGCTAAGCTTTGCTGAGACACAAAATGGAGTTTTATCGTTAAAACTTTTTGGAACCTAGAAGAGTTCAGGCATATCTAGGCTTGGTCAATGCTCAGCACTTCTGTTTGTTTTGTCATAGACCTGTGACTTCAGAATTCCAGTTGGAACATTTAAGGCTGGTTTAATTCACTTTGCTTCTCATCCCTGTAATTCACTGCTGCCATCTAAAATAGAAGTCCAGGGACACCTGGCTGCTCAATAAATCATGTGACTCGATCTCAGGGTCATGAGTTCAAGCCTCATGTGGAGCCTACTTACAATAAAGAATAAATAATAGATCAAAGCCCATCCAGTCATCCTTCCTCTGTCTTCGTATTCCAGCGTTACCACCTACTATCTCCAATTCATGTTCCTATTGTGCCCCTTCCTGCCCTTTTTTTTTTTTTTTTTTTTGCATTACAGAGGGGCGTCTGGCTGGCTCAGTCAGACCATGCGGCTCTTGATCTCAGGGTTAAGTTTGAACCCCGTGTTGGGCAGAGATTACTTTAAATAAGTATACATTATAGAGACTTGCTTCCCTATTCCTTTGTGAACTTCTACTTTTTCATTAACTGGAACCTGGCTCTCAGCCGCACTTACCTTAGGACTATTTCAAGTTGAGGGTGCCCTTTTTCTCACTTTACTACTATAAGGTATAAACCAGTACATTATAGGGGCTGTTGCCTTTGTGTTACTGATTTCCACTGCCACACATTGAGGCCTTTGACACTCAGCTGTACCATCATCTATCCTCATTACTGTCATCTCTGGTTACTCTTTTACATTCATTCAGGACTTGGATGGTTCAAGAGCATCTCTACCTCCAACCCTACCATTATTCTGGGCAATATCACTGATAATGGTTGACTTTACTGTTTCTGTACCTTCACCTCCAATAATCATTTTCTTTCCTTTTTTTTCCAATACTCCTTTTCACTTCATTTAGCAAACCAATTCCAAGGCCATAGCTTGGATTGTGTCAAGAACTTATTTCTAAATGTTAAGGTCTAGGCCTATATTCATACTATTGTGATTTTTTTTAAATGTTTATTTATTTACTTACAGCATGAGAGGGGGAGAGGGAAGGAGAGAGAATCCCAAGCAGGCTCCACATGGAGCCCAATGCGGGGCTCAAGCCCATGATCTGAGCCAAAATTAAGAGCCAGATGCTTAACTGACTGAACCATCCAAGTGCCCCCATACAATTCTGATTTTTAATGTCCTATCTTTGATCTTTGCCTCCTAGTGTGTTTATGATCTCAAAAATCTCCAGTTAATCACTTTTTTCTTTGAATCTTCAGTTCACTCTGTCTCCAGGTCATTTCTTCTCCATTTAGCATAGACTGCATGGCCTGTCACTCATTCATGGTGTTTCCCCATCACTCTGGCCCTGCAGAACCTTATTTCTGGATCATTTTAGCCATCTGACCTCTTTGCTCTCATGGGCTGCTGAATATTACTGAATACAAACCACTGATTGGTAGTACCAAAAACTGACTCAGGTAGGTGGGTTCTCAAAGCCCCAAAGGTCCAGCAACCTCTTCCATTTTTAAAGACTACTTACCACTTTCACTGTTGTCAAATCCTCACCCACCACCTCTCTTCCCTCAGCAGAGGTACCCTCCTAACACTGACTTGAGCAAATTGAAGCTAACAGGAGAGCTCTAAGTTTCCCTAGTCACCACTATCAGCATTTTAAAGTGGTGTCATCAAAGACTCTTCTCTTATATACCCTCTTTGGGGGTATATAAGCTCTTGTTCACTTTCAGTTACCACTTACCACTTTTATTCTCTGATGTTTCCCAAATCATTATCACCAGTCCATGCTTGCTTGCTTGTTCTTTAATCAACTGTCTGGTAAGCATTTCTATTTGTATGATTTTAATCACTCCAAACTCATTGTGTCAAAACCAAACTTTTCTTCCTACCCCCAAACCAGTTCCTCTTTATTCCCTCCAAAAGAAGAGTGTGTTGCGTAAGCCAAAATTCTGTGAACCATCGTATATTCTTTCTGACCACTCCCTTCCTGTATGCAATTATCTCCTCTGTTCTCATTGTGATGTATTAGCTCAAGCCCTCCTCAGTTTTCCCCTGGATTTCTGCACTACTCTTTAGTCTGGTCAATCAAGTTTATCTTGCAAATTACTACCAGAATGAACTATCCAAACAGCCAGCCTGTTTAACACATTGTCCTATGGAATCTGCCCCATTTACCTTTCTAAGCTTGTCCTGTTTCCACATACACCCCCATTCACTGCTTCAGACACAGATGTTCATTTCCGAGGCTTTTTCTGGAATGCTCTCCTAGTTCTGTCATTCTCAAGATGTCAGTTTAAATGCCACCTCTTCAGAGGCCCCTTATTCTCTCCTAACAGCTTATTCTACCCCCTAATGGGACTTTGCAATATGTATTGTATTTGTTTATAAGTTCTATGAGAGCAGGAGCTTTTTTTATTTCATCTCTTTATACCCAGCAACTAGAAGAATACCCTGCATATGGTAAACATTCAATGACTTGAATAAATATTGTTTCATGCCTTTGTCCCTTCCTGTATATTGTTGTCTGTCAATTTATTGTGCTCTGTTTGGGCTGCCATGCCCTCATCCACACTTTTCCTTACTATCTCCTGTTAAAGAACAAAAACTCAACTGAGTAAATTTGAAGATCTAATTGGTTTTATTAAGTGATTCATGAGGACAGCATCCTATCTAGCAAGTTGGGGGGGGGGGGGGCTCTGAGGACCTGTACAAAATAGAAGATTTTTGTAGGAGGGAGGGTGGGGCAATGAAGTTATTAGCAAAGGAGAAGAAAGGATTGTTTCAAACAAGGTCACTTTACCTTTAGGGAATGATCAGGAGGTCTCAGGCAGATTACCATATTTTCTTTGAGGTGGGGAAGGTGGATAGAGAGGGTCCCTGTGACAGATTACCTCAATGGTACTGATCAGTTAAGACTACGTTTCTGGGGGAGGTTGAAACTGCAATTAGGTTAGATATTAAACCCCAGTTTGGTGACTTGGCCTGACATAAGTGACTTCATATTGAGCCTATGGTTGTCGTTTGAACACTGCCCAGTTTTCAAAATTCAGCCCATCCCCAAAACTCTTCTGAGAAGTCTTACAGGTTAATCCTTTCCTCCTAATGTGATGTGGATGTCCTTTCATGGAACTCTAGTAATATTTAGATTATACAGTGGTTCACAAAGTTGTGGTCTCTAGATCAGCAGTATCAGCAACACCTGGGAGTTTGTTAGAAACACAAATTCTTGGGCCCTACCCCAGACCTCTTGAATCAGAAACTCTGGGGGCAGGGCCAACAACCTGCATTTTAATAAGCCCTCCAGGTGGTTGTGATACTTGATGAAGTTAGAGAACCGCTAGACTGTATTATAGTCACAGCATTTATATCACTAGCTTCTAACACAATGCCTAGAACAAGTTTATTGTAAAGATCTTCCTTTCAAAGAACTAAAGTCCATCTTCCTGTAGCCTCATACATCAATCCAGATTCTTTTGAGGATATGAAAAACGAGTTCAACTGCCTCTATTTGGCATCCTTTCAATACTTGACAATAACTTTTTTTTTTTTAACCTCCCCATCCTTCAACTTCAATCTTCTGGCTTAATATTAATTTTTTCTTATGTGTTATGACTTTGAGCCTCTTAAAATTCAAACACATTGAATTTATCTGAAAAAATTCCAACTTCATTTCCATCTTAAATACATACTCAGAACATCCTTTAGCTTTCAAGCTAAAATTCTAAAGGTGGAACTCTATGTGTAGTGTCACCCCAACACAATGGAGTTCGCAACGAATTTGACCAACATTCCATTTGCATAGTTGGAGATGTACAGTGGAAATCAAAGGTGGTCTGAAGCTCCGTGTATTCTCTCAAAGAATCTGGCCTTGGTAACATGAAGTAATTCTGTATTCTCCTACAACTGAATTGGTGGTTCTCAGCCCTGGTAGCACATTGGAATCATCTGGAGAGCTTTACAAAACCATCCCTGACACTCCCATCCCAGACCAATTGAATTAGAGTATCTTGGAGTAGCATGCAAGCACCAGTATTTTTTTTTTTTTTTTTGAAGAGCTTTTTTGAGATACAATACCATAAAATTCACGTGTTTTTATTTTATGAGTCAAAGATTCTTAGTAGATTTACAGAATAGTGCAACTATCATCACAATCTAACTTTGGAATGTTTCCATTACCCCAAAAAGAAACTTCATGCCCCTTCAAAGTCATCCCGTTTCCACTCCCAGCTCTAGGCAGCCATGAGTCTACTTACATCTCTGTAGATTTGCCTTTTCTAAACTCAAGCATTAGGATTAAAAAAAAAAAAAGTTTCCAGGTGATTTTAGTTATGCAGCCAAGGGTTGAGAACCACCATTCTAAATGCATTATAGGGAGTCTTAATGATTGTTAAGAGCTGTGTATAATAAGGGTGTTCACATATTTTTATGTAGTGCCTTCCACCTATGCCTGTGCATTCAGCCACCACTAGTGTGACAAGATCATTAATTTGATAATGGCACTTAGTAGGCTATTCTATTATTTCCCCTGTATACCTTTTAGAATCATATTAATTGCCTCCCATGCTTTTCCCAACCTTATTTCAAAACATCTCTAGTCTTTTTTCCATTTTTCTTACAAATTACCAGCAATAGAAGTTATCTCCAGAGCATTCTCCCTGAGATAATACAGTCTGCAGAAATGACTGCAACATACTGGTGTTGTTCCCATCCAAGAAATTGTTTTCCTTTCAGTATCTTTCACATTGGTATTTCTTCTTTAAATGTTTTCTGTTTAACTTATCTGACAAATATAATGATTTTTGCACTAATATTTCTAAAAGTTTTGGGGGGAAATATATTTATTGTTTTTTGTTTGTTCGTTTGTTTGTTTAATAGCACATGAACATTTGTTTAAAAAAAGTACTAAGAAGGGGCGCCTGGCTGGCTCAGTTGGAAGACCATGTGACTTGACTTCGGGGTCATGAGTTTGAGCCCCAAGTTTGTAGAGATTACTTAAATAAAAATAAAAGCTAAACCCAAAAAAACAAATAATCCAGTAAAGAAATGGGCAAAAGACATGAATAGACACTTCTCCAAAGAAGACATCCAGATGGCCAACTGACACTGAAAAAATGCTCAATATCACTCATCATCAGGGAAATACAAATCAAAACCACAATGAGATACACCTCACACCTGTCCGAATGGCTAACATTAACAACTCAGGCAACAACAGATGTTGGCAAGGATGTGGAGAAAGAGGATCTCTTTTGGATTGTTGGTGGCAATGCAAGGTGGTGCAGCCACTCTGGAAAACAGTATGGAGGTTCCTCAAAAATTAAAAATAGAACTACCCTACGACCCAGCAATTGCACTACGAGGTATTTATCCAAGGGATACAGGCATGCTATTTCAAGGGGACATATGCACCTCCATGTTTATAGCAGCACTATCAACAATAGCCAAAGTATGGAAAGAGCCCAAATGTCCATCGAGGGATGAATGGATAAAGAAGATGTAGTATATACATACAATGGAATATTACTCGACAATCAAAAAGAGTGAAATCTTGCCATTTGCAACTACGTGGGTGGAACTCAGGGTATTACGCTAAGGGAAATTAGAGCAAGACAAAAATCATATGACTTCACTCATACGAGGACTTTAAGAGACAAAACAGATGACCATAAGGGAAGGGAAACAAAAATAAAATAAAAACAGGGAGGGGGACAAAACAGAAGAGACTCTTAAATATGGAGAACAAACAGAGGGTTACTGGAGGGGTTGTGGGAGAGGGGATGGGCTAAATGGGTAAAGGGCATTAAGGAATCTACTCCTGAAATCATTGTTGCACTATATGCTAACTAATTTGGATGTAAATTAAAAAATAAATAAAATAAATAAAAATAAATAAAACTTAAAAAAAATACTAAGAATAAATGAAAAATGACCCTCCACCAAAAAAAGACCACTGCTGGGGCACCTGGGTGACTCAGTCAGTTGAGTGTCTGACTTAGGCTCGGGTCATGATCTTGCAGTTTGTGGTTTCGAGCCCCATGTCAGGCTCTGTGCTTACAGCTCAGAGCCTGGAGCCTGCTTCGGATTCTGTGTCTCCCTTTCTCTCTGCCCCTTCCCTGCTCATGCTGTCTCTCTCTCAAAAATAAACATTTAAAAAAATTAAAAAAAAAAAGACCACTGTTAAGATTTAACCAAATTTACTTTCACACAGCTATCTGTGCATATTTATGTATGCATATATGCAAATATGTACACTTTTACATAAATGATGTCACACACTACTGTTTGGTAACTTGATTCTTTTACTTAGTAATAAGAACATTTGTATAAGACAAAAATACAGAGTTGCATTCTTTTTAATGCATGTATAGCTTGCATTAAATGGAATCTTAAAGATTTTTAAGAATTGTGTGTATTGAGGACATTATTTCTTTGTCTTGTGTTGCAAATTTTTGATCACCTTGTTATTAGTCTTTTATTCTTATTTATTATTTTTTTCTTTATAAAAGTTATTATTTTATTAAGATGTCAACTTCTTTAATTTTATAATTCCTGGTTTTCCTGACATGCTTACAATGACTTCCTCTACAAGATAATAAAAATACCTCCTTACCTGCTTAATACTTTTTTTTTGTAGTTTATTAATTTATTTTGAGAGAGACAGAGACAGCGCAAGTGGGGGAGGGCAGACAGAGGAGGAAAGAGAGAATCCCAAGCAGGATCCATGCTGCCAGCATAGAGCCCGGTGTGGGGCTTGAACCCATGAAGCTGTGAAATCATGACCTGAGCTGAAACCAAGAGTCTGATGCTTAACCGACTGAGCCACCCAGGCACCCCTTGCTTAATACTTTTCTAGTTTTATTCTCTATACTAAATTTTTGTTCTATCCTGAATCAATTGGTGTGAGGAGTGCCACGTTTCTTTAGATTATTCCTCTGTTGACTACATTTCTTAAATTTCTTATAGCATACTCATTCATTCTTCAAAGTATCTGAGCATCTATGCATATGTAAATATAGTCATTCCAAAACCTCTACTATGCAACCATAATTACTTATGAGGATATATCTCATGTACTGGCTGTAATAATTTTCTATTGCTGTGTATCCATAATATCACAGTTTTAGCCATTTGGCACGGCACGCATTTATCACCTCACCATTTCTGTTGGGCAGGAGACAGGGCACAACGTTGCTGGGTCCTCTGCTTCTGGGTCTCACTAAGACTATAATCAAAAGTGGTGGTTGAGGTTGTGGTCTCATTTGAAACTTAGCTGGGGAAGAATCCCTCTCAAGCTCATGTCGTTGTTGTAGCATTTAGTTCCTGTGGGTTGTTGGACTCAAGGCCTCCATTTTTGTTGGCTGCTGACAAGGGGCCATCCTAAGTTCCTTGGTGCATGGATTTTTCTAGCATGGCCAATTGTTTCCTCAAAGCCAGCCAGGGGAAGAGTTTACTAGCAAGACACATGTTACAATCTTATATAATCATGTGCACATAATCACATATATCCTGTCACCTTTGCTGTATTCTGTTGGTTAGAAGTAACAGGTCCTGCTTACACTCATGGGGAGAAGGTCACAGAGGGTGTGAATGCCAAGAGGCAGTGATTGTGGGGTGCGACCTTCCTTCCTGCACACAGTCAGCATGAGTAATATGCTGTATCAGCCTAAGACTGAAGTGCCTGAGAAAATGAGCTAACTTCCTTAGGCTTAACAACATTCACAATTTCCGTACTTTCCCATTCAAATCAGATTGAAAAAAAAAAAAGTGTAATGGCTTTTTTTCTAGTGTTCATGAGAAGAAAAGCAGTAACTTTTTTTTTTCACTTGAGCTAAACTTCTATAAAACTACTCCAATTTGGGGTAATTATAATTGTCCTTTGGCCAATCCCCCTCTTACATTCAATGGAAATGATCTTTTCTTCTTCTTAGAGAAAGAGAAACCTCCAAATCTCCTCACATCTACTACAGTGTGTTCTGAGTTACTTGGCCCTACTGGTAGTTCTCCTCTGAAAACATTCCAAATTGTTCCCATCTTTTTTATTGTGTATGCAAAGCATTCTTTTAGTCTTTAAGCTATAATTCTGGAGGAAGGAATCAAATCTTGAATTTTTTAATTCATGAGATTCACAGTATGCATAGCGAAGAGTCTTTGCAAATTTGCTTCCTCTTCATTCATTTTCTTATCTTTGTAGCCTCATGCTTTTGGAAGCTGTCAGCAAAAATTGCTGTATTTTCCATTCCTAATTTTCATTCACAAATATGGAAATGTGAGGATTTCCTCATCATTGAAATTATGCTCTTATCTTTCCCATGTATCCTGAGAGTTTCTATTTTGTTTCTAGGGATGGATTAGTTGGGGATTTAGTAAGCTGATTTCTTGATATGTGGTAATAAAAGATAGGAGGCAAGAGACCAGAAGCAGAATTTAGAGTTTTAAAGTTTCATCCCAACTTTGTAAACTAATAATTTTTATTTATTTATTTATTTATTTATTTATTTATTTATTTATTTATTTTCAATATATGAAGTTTATTGTCAAATTGGTTTCCAAGCTAATAATAATTTCTATCCAGAGCACCTGAGGGACTCAGTCAGTTGAGCATCTGACTCTTGATTTCCGTTCAGATCATGGTCCCAGGGTTGTGGGATTGAGCCCCACACTCAGAGCAGAGTCTACTTGGAATTCTCTCTCCCTCTCTCTCTCTCTCTCTCTCCCCCCTCCCTTCCTCTGCCCCTCTCCTGCTTGTGCACACTCTCTTTAAAAAAAACAAAAGAAGAATGGGGTGCCTGGGTGGCTCAGTCGATTGAGCGTCCGACTTCAGCTCAGGTCACAATCTCATAGTTTGTGAGTTCGAGCCCCGCGTCAGGCTCTGTGCTGACAGCTCAGAGCCTGGAGCCTGCTTCAGGTCCTGTATCTCCCTCTCTCTCTGCCCCTCCCCTGCTCATTCTCTCTCTCTCTCTCTCTCTCTCTCTCTCTCTCTCTCTCTCAAAAATAAAATAAAAACATAAAAAAAGATTTAAAAAAATAAATAAATAAAAGAAGAAGAATAAGGATTACTGATAGACGAGTCCTATATATCCATTTGCCTATAGACATGTTTACATCTCAGCAAGGGGTGCTGGCTTTGTGTGTTGTTTTACAGTTCTTTTCAGGGATATATTTAATATTCTGCTTTAAGTTCTGCTTTAAGTTCTATGTATACATGCACATATATATACATATATCCTATCATGTCTTAGAATGACATAGCCCTAAGATTTCCAGCTTTTCAAATGTCAACTTTTCCATGCTTCTTCTGCTGATAGACTAAATTGTTTCTAAAACATGGCTAACGCTTGCATGAAAAATGTGTCTGGGAAATATTATATATAAATAGTCTAGTTCTACCTTGTTTTTTCTAGTAGTACTAATTAGGCTACCATTGCATAATAAATATTTGTTTACCAAGCAAAGGTTTGTCTGATTTGTGGGATGTGTTGAGGCTATGGGAGACGATGAGTGGACAGGTGGAGGGAGAAGGAGATACTGTGCTGACTTCACATGAAATTCCCAGTTTTGAAGGTGTTTCTCTGTTAAGCTGTATTTTTCTTTTCTTTAATTTTTTTAATGTATTTATTTTTGAGACAGAGAGACCGAGCACGAGTGAGGGAGGGGCAGAGAGAGAGGGAGACACAGAATCCGAAGCAGGCTCCAGGCTTTGAACTGTCAGCACAGAGCATGATGTGGGGCTCAAACTCATGATCATGACCTGAGCTGAAATCAGCCTCTCAACCCACTGAGCCACCCAGGTGCCCCAAGCTGTGTATGTCAATAGTTGTTATCTGCACTCTCTCTGGTTTGCAGAAAGGGAGGAAAGAGAAAAACATTTGCATTAATCTCAAGGAGAACAGGTTTTTGATAACTAAGATCATGATGAAGGGAAGAGCAGTAGATGAAAAATACAGTGTTAGAGTATTTTGATGTGGTTATAGAAGAAGCTAGAATGAAATGTGAAAAACCCTGGCATTAGGGCCTTTCTAATAGAAATTGAGGTATAAGGTGCTCCCTCTTCTGCCCCACCCCCTCCTTTTCAAGGTACTCCTTTCCAAGTGATCAAGAAGCATTACTTTTCTGGCTAAAAAAGTAGAGCTGAAGCCCAATGCCAAAGCAACTGCAGGCTCAGGTCTGGAAAGCAGACTGAGAAAAAGGTGGCAGGAGGGGAAGGGCAGAGTCATTACCACAGATCAGGTGCAGAATGGAGATCTGTGAAAATCAGAATGGAGTGGCATGTCACAGGATGAGACTCATGCCATCAGGCCTGCCATAAGGGACAGAGGAAATCCACAGCCTGTCACGGGAGCAGGATACCACTGGTACAAAATAAAGTGGAGGAAGAATGAAGAGTGAGTGACCCATGCTCACATGGCACAAGGTGAAACCACAGTCCCTCATTTCTTTAAAGTAGCAGGATAGGTTCCTAGAGCAGAAAGCCAGCAAGCATTCCTCTTGAATTCATGTCTAAAACATATTCTCAGGGGCACCGGGGTGGCTCAGTCGGTTAAGCATCCGACTTTGGCTCAGGTCATGATCTCACAGTCTGTGAGTTCGAGCCCCGCGTCGGCCTCTGTGCTGACAGCTTGGAGCCTGGAGCCTGCTTTGGATTCTGTGTCTCCCTCTCTCTCTGCCCCCCTACTCATGCTCTGCCTCTCTCTGTCTCAAAAATAAATAAAAACATTAAAAAAATTAAAAAAAAAAAAAAAAAGAAAGGCATTCGTGCAAGTGAGGGACCCCAAGACATCATTAGCTTCAAGGTGTACCTATCTCTGCTGGGTGAAACAGAGGGATCTGGGGGAGCCCTGGATTCAAATCCCAATTCTGTTACTTAGTAGCTTTGGAATCTTGGGCATTTACTTCTCTCTGAAGCTCTCTGAGGCTTACCTATAAAATAGGGATCATGCCAATCTTTCTGGTTTGTCAATGCAAACCAGGAGAATGTATGTTAAAGCGCCTGGCACAGTGCCACAACTGCTAATATTGATGACTCTATAGGGTGCTACATTTTGGTAGGTATAGTTGTTGATGAAGAAGTGAACACTGACTATTCTGGTCGTTCTTGTTTAGAGCTCTAATTCTTAAACATGGAGGAATGTGTCTTTAACTCATTTCAATGTTTCAAGGATCAGCTGAGTGGACTGAATACTTTGAGACTGTTTTCTTTATTTAGAAGACGGCACTGTATCATCTTAGAGAAGCTTCCATTCTAGGGATGCTAGGTCTGCACTGTAATCCTTGATGTCAGGATTGGGAAAATAATAACTCTTGGAATGACTGGAGCTGCTGAGAGAAAGAACTGTGGGCAGATCAAGTAGAAGGGGAACCATGAGAGCCACTTTTTTCCGTTATGGCCTGAGGTCAGCTGTGAAAGATGCAGAGCTGAAGTGAAGCCTAGACATGATCTGGGCTTACTCTCTGATTTTACACATGAGCAACTGGGGCCTAGAAAGGTGAAGTTCACTGCCCAAGGTTATGGGGCTGATTAGAGTCATTTCCAGGACTGGGATCGTGGAGTTCTGCCTCCCACGTTATCCGTTTTTGTTTTTGTTTTTGTTTTTTCCACCACACTGAAATTTGCTCTTGCCTCATTCTGCACTTATGCCCTTTCTTTCTGCCTCCTCCATGCGCCACCCCCATTGGTCACCTTGGAGGACTTGCCATACAATTCCCATACTAACTTATTTAGGCTTCTGCTTCTAAGTCCGCGAGTGTGTATGTGGAGTTCGCCAATTGGTGGATTTCTTGATTGGTGGAAACCAAGAACTGAATCAGCAGTGTGGAGCCACCGTTGAAGCAATCACAACATGGAACAGTCAACAACAATATGGCACGGCAGGGTCCGGAAGTTTTGACCACTCCAGCTTGACAGAGATGTTAAGAACCTGGAGAGCATCCAGGGACAAGCACTGAAAACAGTGGGTGGAGTAAGAAAGGAGGATTCTTAGAAGAGATAAAAGGGATTTGTGATTATTTATCTTGGAGAAGAAAAGGCTGAGGGTGGCTTTCCAAAAGAATTTCAAATATAAGGCATCTTTCCCGAGGATGGAATGAGAGCTAAGATAACTGCCACAAGAGCTTTTAGGCTACAGAGGTTTTCAACTTTAGCTGCTCATTAGAGTCATCCAAGGAGCTTTTGAAAACAGTCAATGTCCAAGCTGCACTTCACAACAATAAAATCAGAAGCTTTAGTGTCGGGAGCTAAGTGTCAGTGATTTTTAAAATGCTTTCCAGGTGATTTCAATGGGCAAACAAGAACCTGGGCTAAGAGTGAAGACAAAAGCCCCTTACCTGCTAAGGGTTATGTGATTTTGGAGAGGCCCTGAGTGGAGTGTGTGATCTTCCTATTTGGAAATGGTTTAAGTATATAATAGACCCTTAGCTTCTTGGAGTGTAGATAGATATAGATAAACACACCTGTAAATATAGCTGTCTGTATCTACATCTATCTGTCTATTATCTCTGTGCCCCTTAGAGATAGGTTTTGATGTGGTAGCCTTTTTCAGATGCAGTAGTTCTCAATCCTGGTTGTGCATCAAGTTTAATCTTTGTTAGAATCAAGATCATATTTGTGAGAATCAGGGTCAGTATGCATTAAGATCAAACTGCGGAGCTTTAAAAACACAGAGATATCAGGGCACCTGGATGGCTCAGTCAGTTGAGTGTCTGACTCTTGATTTTGGCTCAGGTCATTATCCCAGAGTCATGGGATCGAGCCCCACATCAGGCTCTGAGCTGAGCGTGAAACCTGCTTAAGATTCTCTCGCTTTCTCCCTCCCTCTATCCCTCTCCCCTGTTCACACTCTTTCTGTCTTAAAAACAACTGCCCCCCAAAACCAGAGATATCTAGGTTCCACCCCAGAATAGTGAATCAAAATCTCTTAGGCAGGACCCAGACTATAAACTTATATATGTTATATATATAGTTAGCTAGATTTATATATAGTTAGCTAGACTAACTACATATACATGTAGTTATATATAGATATATAAATCTAGCTAACTATATATATGTGGTTATTACATATAACTACGTTATATATATGGAGTTATATATATGTATATATGTATATATATATAGTTAATACATATAACTACATATACATAATGTAGTTATATACAGCTATCTATAAATTTATGTAGCATAGCTCTATGGGTAATTCTGATGTACAGTGTTGGGAATCACTTTCTTTTTTTAAAAAAATGTTTATTTATTTATTTTTGAGACAGGGTGAGCGGGGAGGGGCAGAGAGAGAGAGAGAATCCCAAGCAGGCTCTGCACTGTCAGCACAGAGCCCAAAGCGGGGCTCAAACCCACGAACTGTGAGAACATGACCTGAAGCTGAAAGTCAGACATTCAACCGACTGAGCCACCCAGGTGCTCTTTGAGGAAAAGTGTTTAACTGGAGAGGAGGAGCATGTTGGAAGGGAGAAGGGAGCAGAGTTGGCAGGGGTTCATGGGCCAGATTATCACGTGCACAGCCATCCACCTTAGTTTTAAACACTCTAACAGAGCAGGCAGCCTCCTGAGCTGCTGAGATCTTAGTGTAAAAAACAAGGGTTAGCGACACCTCAAGGAGGTCATGCTTTCATAATCCTTGCTTTCCTAGTTGCTCCAAGGCCCACGGAAGCAAGGTTTTCTCCAGACTCCATGTTCACGCATTGTGATTTCATATTCTGAAAAATTTACATATTAATCTGATAGAAGAGTTGAGAGGAGAACGGCCAGATGATGTCTATGTATTCTAGGAAATTTTTCTTTCCTTTTTTAATGGAAGAAAGAGGAGAAAGATGCAACAAGAGTGAAGAATGTTGGGGTAGGGCTTCCTTCGAAGGCCAGAGAATTCCAGGAAATGGCAAGGGAGAAGCTGTGGCCAAGGCCTTTGAGAGGAAGGTGGGTTTCCTCCTCTCCGCAGAGTTACCAGCTCCTGCTGTGTCATTTCAGCTCTGCGAGGCTCTGCGTGTGGCTACCAGTGAGAAAAGAACCCCTGTGACAGCTAAGACCTGCATTAGCACTGCCAGAACCTTGGCGTGGCTAGGCCTTGACACCCACAGTTGGGCCCCGTGTTCTCCTGTTGAACATAAGTCATTTCCCACATCATCATCAGACAAGGCCACTTTGTGATCATGATGGAAAAGACAAAAATAAGACCACTCTGTGATCATCTCTGAAAAGAGACAAAAACATGAACATTATCCAAATCACAAAAAATGGCCAAACGTCTCCCTATGCTGGCTAACACAAATGGCCACTGTTTCCCTACAAATTCCCATTTTTAGCTTTGCTTCATTCTTCCTGCTTTCTAGATAAAATTTAGCAAGAAATCCGGTCAGAAAATTATCTCTGCTTCCTAATAGCAACCAATCCACAGCAAAGCTCTGCTTCCCGAACCATCCTCAAAATCACCTAACACAAATTCATTTTATAATCAATCCTCTCTAACACCCTCTTACTGAGATCTCCCACAGTCCTGATGGAGCACATTCTCCCTTGTTGCAATGAGTAATCAACCTGTTTCACTACTGGTGTGTGCCTGGTGTCTTTGGCTGGTTGGCATTGCTACAACACAGTTTGGGTGTGGGCCCTATTCTTTTCTAGTTTGGGAGAATAAGGATGGAGGAGACCCATATAGTCACACTCCTTTTTGGGGCCCCTTCTCCCTCTCTGGACTAAGAGTCATCAGCAGTGACACATGAGATTATAGGCAGTACCTTGAGTTCCATATCCTCCAGCTAAGTGATCAGTGCATCAATATATGTTCTTGCCTATCGTAAATAAACTCCTGTGGTGGTATTTAAAAATGGTTAGCCTAAAAGACTGTCCAAAGGTTGAAACTGTCGTTTTAACACGTTGCCACTCTGCCCTCTCTCACCGTAGCTCTGGGCTGTAGCGTCAGTGTGTGGAATCTATGTTGAGAATTTCTCCATTCACTCAGAGCCCCTTATCGCTCTCGGTTAATCAGCCAAGAGTTTCCTGCTGAGACTAGTTAGTTACATAAATGTTGCAAACTCTCCTCTCTATTCTGAGAATGAGACAAGAAAATCAGGGGAACAGAGATCAGAAGAAACTGCATACAAGTAGAAAAGGACTACAATTAATTTTCTGGAGTTAAAGAGAAAAGTTATGATTTTCCTTCCTTGGTAGGGAAGGTAGAGTAGTGGGGCAGGATTGTCAACACGTCGGGATAGGAGACAGCCTCTAATTAGATTGTTAAAATATTCTTCAGGTCTGATGAAATTTCAGTGAAAGCAACAACTTTTCTTGTCATTTCATTATTCACCTCTTTCCAAAAAAGCTATGTTTAATCCCATGGGCTAGCAACAGCCCAAATAAACACAGTGCTACAGCTGTGCTTGGTAGCCTTTTTCTTGTCTTTTTTTCCCCACCCCTCCTGGAGTTAAAGTGTAGCATGGTATTTATAAGTAGTGGACTTTGAAATCTTGCAAGCCTGAGTTCAAATTCTGCCCCACCATTTCTAGGTACGTGACCTTGAGTAAGTTATTTACTTCTCCCTAAGCCTATGTGTTCTCATTTTTAAGAAGTCGAAATAGCAGTTTCTCCCCCAAATGTGGGGCAACCCGATGGGTGGAAGCTTGCGGCACGGGAGGTGAAAGAATTCACCCGAGGCAGAACAAGGGAGATAGAAGTTTGTTGAATGCACTGGAAGGGAGCTGCATGCAGGACAGCAGAGCAGAGACTGTTATGAGGCAGGGGTGTGGGCTGTATTTTAAGGGGAGGAGGAGGAGGTGTGGGAATATATGTAATTTTCCTTTTTTGTTACCTGTGTCCGGGTTTATGTAACCCATTGGTCAGCTAGGGATTATGGATACTTTGAGGTGGGTCACCTGATGGCCCTGTCTGTATTCAGCCAAGAGGCTGGGGTCACCTCACTCAGGCTTCCATCGGTCAAGCCTGTTGCCCAAAAGGGGCCTCTACATCTGTTTCATAGGCTTTCTCTGGGGGTAAAATGAGATGGTGCACGAATAGCACTTACACGGTGCCTGGCACACTGGAAGTGCCTGATACAACTAGTAATGGTGATGATTGACATTAATATTCTTTGTCATTAGTTTTATTTCTTTAAGACCTTGGGCTGACAGAAGTTAGGCTATCCCATGTGGAATCGAACACAGCATAGTGAAGAGTCATCAACATATTCAGTATCACCTGTGTTACCAGGGCTTTTCACAACAGGGTCAATCAAGTACTTGAAAAGCAGTAGTCAGGGAGCAAACGATAGTCTTTGGGAAAAAAAACAAAACAAGCTTTTTATATAAGTTAGTTTTAGACTTAAAGAAACATTGCAAAAGTAGTCCGGTTTCCCTTCACCCAGCTTTCTCTAATGTTAACATCTTACCAAACCGTAGCACGATTGCCAGAATCGGGGACGTAACATCGGCAGAGCACATTCAAAACTAAGTCCTTCTTCATATGCCACCAGTGTTTACACTAATGTCCCTTTTCTGTTCTAGCATCCTACCTAGGATCCTATGTGGAATCCCAGGTTACATTTAGTTATTATTTCCTTCAGTCTCCTGCGGCCTAAGACAGTTCCTCAGTTTCCTTGTCTTTCGCGACTTCGATGCTTTTAAAGAGTAGTAGTCAGTTATTTTGTCCAGTGTCCCCCACTCTGGGGTTGTCTTATGTTTTTTCGTGACCAGACTCAATCTTTGGTGAGGATACCACAGAAATGTTGTGTTTTTCTTAGTACATCATCTCCTGTGGTTCGTGATGTGGGTATTGATAGGTCTTATTATGGGAGATGTTGACCTTGGTCACTTGGTTATGATGGTTTCTGTCTGATTTCTCCACCATGAAGTTACTGCCTCTTAGTAGTTAATAAATACCTTGGAGGAGATACTTTGAGACTATGTAAACTCTGTTCCTCCTCAAATTCTCACCCACTAATTTTAGCATTCATTGGTGGATCTTTTCTCCAATTATTACAGTGGTATTTGCCTAATGGTGAGTTTCTATTTCTTGCTTTCCTTCTACTTTTATTAATTGGAATTCTACTGTATAGGAGAGCTCTCCTTTCTCCCCCATTCATTTACTTCATTGATTATATACTTATATTAGCATGGACTTGTGAATATATTTTTTCCTTTGGGTTAAAACCCATTATTATCCTTATTCATATTGTTGCTTGAATTGTTCCAGTTTTAAAAAAAAACATAATTTGTTGTCTAGTTTATTCACTACTTCCTTTCTTCCCTTTCAGGGTGATATTTGAAGAGATCAAAGAGGTCAAACAGTTCCTCACCCCTGTGGTTAAACAGAACTAACTATGCCTATTAATTTAAAGATTTCCAGAGGAACCCACCACTTCCCTCACCAACCAGTTCCAGTGTTGACACTGGAGTTGCTCAGAAATATTCTTTCTGAAATGAATCATGCTCCTTCTAAAATTTATTTGCCCTTGTGTCACTCCTAGTAGAGACAAAAAATTGCTGGGGGAGTATATCATAGCATATTGGCATTTAAATATGCCCAGGGTCAATTGGATAGAAGCCAAGACCTCCCAGGCCCACTTTCTCCATCGTTCACTTTATTTCATGCATCCTGTTTGGGGAGCACATCCTCCCATTATCCTCACTAACAGGCCTGAGTGAGTCTTAGAACTTACGCAGACTCTTGAGTGAGAATTCTGGAGTACTGGTTCTAGTGTTACCTTTTCCCAGATTCCCTGACCCAGGAGACAAAAGGATAATGGCAATGTGAAGGAGATGCAAAGCTAGTCCTGCCTGATTTGTGCTTAACCCCAAACAGGGAGTTATGAAGAATTGTCATGAACACTCATTTACCAGTGGTTTTCAAACTTGTTAAAACTTTGGTCAACCTAAACAAGGCAAATGACCTACAGCATTGGGGCGCCTGGTGACTCAGTTGGTTGAGTGTCTGACTCTTGATTTCAGCTCAGGTTGTGATCCCAGGGTTATGGGATTGAGCCCTGCGTGGGGCTCTGCACGGAGTGTGGGGTTTGCTTAAGATTCTCTCTCTCCCTCTCCATCTGTCCCTCTCCCTTGAGTGTATTCTCTCTTTCTCTCTCTTAAAAAAAAAAAAGACCTACCACATCAATTCCTACTTTATGGGAAAAAAAAAGAAATTGAGGGTAACAAAGATTTGGAGAGGAATAAAATAGCAAAAGAGCAATCAAAATGGTAATATGTGGGGCACCTGGCTGGCTTAGTCAGTGGAGTATGTGACTTTTGATCTCAGGGTTGTAAGTTCAAGGCCCACATTGAGTGTAGAGATTATTTAAAAATAAAATTTTAAAAAGTGGTAATATGCAAGTGGTTATGTAAAAACAATAGGATCAACCAGCAAAACAAAACATTCCTTAACATGAGAGCAGCAACTCAAAACTAGCTCAGCCTGATCTTAATGATGCCCTGATCCCTGACAGTCTTTCCTGGAAACTGGGAACCCCGATTTTTACACATAGAGGACATAGGAGGGGCTGTGCAACATTGCTAAAGGCTGTATGGTATCTTTATATATGTGATGTGTATATATATATACATATATATATATCTGAGGCCTCAGTAAACTCAAGTTATCTGGTCTTTTTTTTTTCTTTTAATTTAGAGAGAGTGTGAGTGAGGGAGAGGGGCAGAGGGAGAGAGAGAATCTTCAGCAGGCTCCACGCTCAGCATGGAGCCCATGTGGGGTTGGACCCTCTGGGACCATGACCTGAGCTGAAATCAAGAGTCAGACGCTCAACCCACTGAGCCACCCAGGCGCCCCTATCTGGTCATTTTTGAATACAGATACCAGAGTTTCCAACCTAACAGTTCAGTTACAAGTACCACTCAATGGTAAATAAAAATAGAAGTTAACAGTGTTGGCTTTGAAGACAGACTTTTTTGCAACCTCTCTCAGAGAAGATATTTGGTCTCTTGTTTTACAGTTAAGTAAGATGGAGGGATGGTTAGAAGGGGAGAGGAGACGGAGCTGCTGAAATACAGGAATAATAATCTCTGTGAGGCTCCTTGGGTATTGTCATAACGCACTGCCGTGCCCCTTGCTGCCATCCCTGGAGGGGATGTCGCAGATGAGACAGAAGAGAAATAGAAACTGTGTTAGAATCTCGGATTTACCTTCTTTTCTACTCCTCTGTGTCCTTTCAGGCACATTTTTTTTGTTTTTAATCCCATTCAGTCATCCACCCCCACCGCATGACTATTTCTTACTGTCTGGCCTGACATTCAAGGCTTGCTCTGTATTAGGCCCTTTACATATGCCCATTTTCTCCCGAAACCTCAACTCAACGCTGCAAGGTAAGCACCTTTTCATAGATTTCTTGAAAACAAGGTTCGAGCAACAAGGCCACAAACTGGAAAGTGATGGAGGCAGGACTCAGCCCTGGACCTCAGCGCCTAGGCGGTGTCCTAGCACTGCACTGCGCCCCAGCCAGTGGCTCTGGGGGGCTCTGCTGGCCAAAGACGCAGCCTGCCTTCACCACAGCCAGGCCCTGGGCTGCTCCTGCCCCAACACTGAGTGTCCGGGACAGCGCCCGCCCCCTCTTCGCAGCCGGCTCTTTCACTTAGGAGGACTTTAGGGCTTTGCTTTGTTGGAAAGTTTGGCACTTTCTTTTCTTATTGGTTTAAAGAGTTATTTCAAAAAATCAATTCTAGCACGTTATTTAAACATTCAAACCGACCCCAAAGCTTAAAAATTTAAGCAGAAGTGGAAAATGTCCCTTACTTCATTTTTCATTTCCTGACCCCAACCCCTTCTCTCCAGATAGAGCTACTATTAATTGTTTAGTGAATGCTTTTTCTGACTTTTCTTTTTTCTTTTTTTTAAGATTACTTATTTTGAGAGAGAGAGAGAGAGAGAGAGAGAACAAGCGGGGGAGGAGCAGAGAGAAGGAGAGACAGAATCCCAAGCAGGCCACCACACCACTGGCGCAGAGCTTGATGCGGGGCTCGAACTCACGAACCAGGAGATCATGACCTCACCTGAAATCAAGAGTCAGACGCTGAACCGACTGAGCCACCCAGACACTCCCAGCTTTTCTATATGTATATAAATGTGTGTGTGTGCATGTATGTGTGTTGAGGAAGTTTTCCTGGCTTCTCAGTTGTCTGTAATCTATATATCTTTACTTTTTTGTTTTCTAATGAAAGTTTTCTTTTATTGAACTTTATGCATATAATTTTGCCAGTAAAAAAAAAGTACAAAATAAAAAATAGATAATATGGTACAACTTTCAATGATCGATAGTTTTTTCATTCCGTCAATGTATTTTTTTTAATTGAGGTGTAGTTGATTCACAGTATTACATTAGTTTCAGGTGTACATATGTATCTTTATTCTAATCACGGTCTACACCAAATCAGAACCTATAGAGGCATAAGAGAAATGTACACTAAAATTTTTTTCAATGGTTTTTTTTTTTTTTTTTTTTTGAGAGAGAGAGAGAGAGAGAGAGAGACAGAGTGCCAACAGGGAAGGGACAGAGAGAGAGGGAGACAGAATTCCAAGCAGGCTCCAGGCTCTGTGCTGTCAGCACAGAGCCCGATGTGGGGCTTGAACTCACGAACCATGAGATCATGACCTGGCCAACTGAGCCACCCAGGTGCCCTGAGAAATGTACGTTTAATCTGCACAGCACCCAACCCAAGGGACACCTATTCCTGATGTGTGTATAGGAGTACAGGAGCGCTGGGGCTGGAGAAAGGGTGGAAGGTGGGATCCCTCTAGGGTGACCCTGAGGTTGCCGGTGGGGGGGGTGGCGGGCAAGAGCACATGAGCTCTGGGGGAGAAGACTAGCTGCCCAGCCTCACAAGCAACTGGCCTGACCTGCCAGGGTGTACTCGCACTCCCCAGGCTGTGAAATGACTCCGGTGTGTAAGTCTGCTGCTCAGGGGGAGGGAAAGTGGGGTGGGGAGGCAGGAGGAGGAATGTGGGCAGGGCCAAGTTTAGAATTACAAGTGCAAGTGCCGCAGAGGAGTTGGAACCACACTTTAAATAGCCAGCACCTTCCCCTTCCCCCTTAGATAATTCTTCTCCCCCTGACTGGACCTCTGGCAGCAGCTGCACTAAGGTTCGTAATATGTTCTCTCTCTCTCTCTCTCTCTCTCTCCCTCCCTCCTTCTCTCATTTTTCTGTTTCTGGGTCTCAGACTATAGGATGGGATCATAGGACTTACAACCAAAGGATTTTTTGATCCTCCTAGAATATATGTTCCTGACATTCATGTGTGTACATGCAAAGCCTAGATGCTATATTCTTGGCTTTCTGAAACTGCAGTTGCTGTTGACTTAAGGGACAATGCGATTTAGAGAAAGAGAGCCCTAGATTGAGCAGAAAGGAAAGCTTTTTTCTCTGTGAAATGAGACAATGAGCAACTCTTTGACAAGATTGAAAGAAACTACAAATTTGAGTGCCTGTTATTCTGCTAAGTCCTTTACTTTATATGCATAACCTCATCTAATCCTCCCCACTTTTACAGATGAGTGAACGAAGGCTCAGAGTAATTAATTAACTTCTCTGAAGTTGGGCAGCGAGTGGTACAGCACAGACCTAAGATTTGTACCCGGCTTGTCTGACTCTACAACTCATGACCTTTTTGCTGCACCACACAACCTCTGAGAAACAGTACCCTAATGAGGCAAGGGACCCAGGATAGGGCTACTGTTTCTTCTAGGGTCTGAGAAGATGAAGGAGTGGAGGGAGATGGCATGCCATCATCGGAAGACACCCATCGGATGGTAAAGGGAGGCTGAGAAGCGGCACAAGACGTTAGACAACCTTCTCAAAAGGACTGAGGAAACTTGCTTCTTGGGACCAGCTGCTTGGATTTCTCCTTCTCAGTGCACACTCTTTGGAGCCTATTCCCTGATTTATCAAATAAGCAAAGATCCCTACTGTTCCTTGACTTTCTCTCTAACTTTTTGAATCCTGAAGGTAGCCCCCGCTGGGGAAACTGAACCATAGGAGAGTCTGGCCAGATGGGGCTCCCAATGAGAAAGTTCTGTTAACATGAATTTTTCTTGAGGGGCACAAAAATGTCCATCTGCTTACTTCTCTGGAAAAGGGGCCACTGTGAAAAATCAGGGAAAGTCATTAGAAGATGCTTATTTAGACATGCTGAGAGACGCCTGGGTGGCTCAGCTAGTTGAGCATCTGACTTGATTTCACCTCAGGTCATGATCCCAGGGTCATGGGATCGAGCCCCATGTAAGGCTCTGCACTGATCGTGGAGCCTGCTTGCGATTCTCATTCTCTTTCTCTCTCTCCCTCCCTCTGCCCCTCTTCCCTGCTCATGCTTTCTCTGTCTCTCTAAAATAATTAAAAAAAAAAAAAAAAAGACATGCTGATAAACCTGGGCAGCCAATTAAATCGAGAGATTTAATTGAAAGAGCAGGGACAGAGTGGGTTCAAGTCCCACTTGTACAAAATTTACTCGCTATATGACCACAGATATGTCATTTAACCTCTCTGAGCTGCACCTTCCTTATTTACAAAGCAGAACTAATACTGCTTACGTTTCAGGGTGGTTGTGTGGATTAAGTGAAATAAGTATATGTAAAGTGCTTTGTAGTAGTTACTCTTTACGTGTGAGCCATAGCAGATCTTATCTTCAATCTCAGTAAGAGTCTAGAATAGGGCAGGGGAGCGTTTGGAACTGTGGCCCTTTATTCATTTCATGTTGTCTTCTCTACTGAAATAGATTCCCACATGTTTCATCACCAACAAAGAAAAAGAGCCCATAGTTCATCTTTCTCTTATGTTGACTTCAGAGAGAGGTAGAAAGATAGCTGGGAAGGTCAGTCCATCTTAATTCAGAATTCCAGGGCCCACTCAGCTTCTCCTATTCCTTTGGAAGGATTTCTTTTCTTTTTTTTTTTTTTTTTTTGAAAGAGAGCGAGAGTGCACTTGAGGCAGGGGCAGAGACAGAGAGAGAGAGAATCCCAAGCAGGCTCCTTGCTGACAATAAAGAGCCCGACTCAGGGCTCAAACTCACAAACTGTGCGATCATGACCTGAGCTGAAATTAAGAGTTGGACACTTAACTGACTGAGCCGCCAGGAGCCCCTGGAAAGAGTTTTTAAAAACTTGCTTTTATTTTAATGTTACAAAATAAATCATGTTCTTTGATGAAAACATAGAAAATAGAAATAAGGAAAATATTCCTATAATCCAACCACTGAGTGAGAAACATTTTGGTGGATATCCTAGTCTTTTGATGCATACACTTTATAAAATGTTTTCCAAGCATGATCATATCATATGTGCTATTTTATAATTTTTCACTCCACATATCGTGAACACTTTCATTTCATTACACTTTCTTCTGCAACACAATTTTTCATGATTATATATTAGTCTGTTGTATGTATGGGCCATAATTTCTTAACCTGTGTGTGTTTTCTAATTTTTTTGCTGCTGTAAACAATGAACATCCTCAGTGCCAAATCTTTATCCACAGTCACAATTATTTCCCTGGAGTAAATTCCTGCATGGGAGATTGGTGGGTTTGAGGATCTTTTCCGCTGTCCCCATACAGAATACAGACACTGGAGCACGTGCTAACACAGACAAAGCTGGTTGTAGGATGGCGTGGAGAACTTAGCCCAGGGGCCATGTGAACTCTTCCATGTCCACAAGCCCCAACCCAAGAGGCCCTCCCTAGTGGAAAGAATATCTATACTTCAGCATCAATGCTTTCTTCCTGAACAGTAAAGGAATATACATTCTTAGCAGGTGTTACCCAGGCTTTACCAATACGAGATGCTAAGGAGGACGTGGGTCTATAGGCAAGGGGGTAGGAATTTACTTTCTCCTCGTGCACTTATTCCCTCAGGAGTTTGCTGGTGAAGGAAGGGGAAGGATTTCCTCCCAAGGTTCCCAGCAGTAATAGAACACTCTGCTTGTTTTTCAGGTGGGATGGATAGCAGGATCTCGAGCACAGCCAGCAATGGGGAGACAAAACCAGTGTACCCTGTCATGGAAAAGACGAAGGAAGATGGTACCCTGGAACGGGGGCACTGGAACAACAAGATGGAGTTTGTGCTGTCAGTAGCCGGGGAGATCATTGGCCTAGGCAACGTCTGGAGGTTTCCCTATCTCTGCTACAAAAATGGGGGAGGTGAGAGCTACTGTGCCACCCCACCCGTCCCTGGAAGGAGGATGTCTCCATCTCCTGTAATTATTGCCCCTCTGGGGACTCCCATGGGTGCATAGAATGCTGGAGTTGGACAGCCCCTTACAAGTCAGTAAGGACACTGCAGGAGACTGAGACCTAGAGAGATTATGTAACTCTCCCAGGGGTCTTTCTAGAATGCTATGGCATCATAGACATATGAACATAGGTTTGGAACCAGATGTATCAGAATTTGGATTCTGGCTCTGCTACTTACTCTCTGTGTAGTCTTGGGCAAGTTATTGAGGCCCTCAGAGCCTCAGCTGCTGTTCCTGTAAATTCAGATAGTAGTACCTGCCTTTAAGTTGCTGTAAGGATGAGAGGTAATGTGTGTAAAGTGCTTAATAAATGGCAGCTATGTTGAAGATGATGTTGATACTGAACTGTCCTGTGGTCTTGAGACTCCTTAGTCTTTGTGTTTTCCCTTTCTCTGCTGGCATTGTGACATTCTCTAAGCCAGTCATTACCCAACCCTTACCAGTGTCATAACCTTTGATACTAGTGGCTCTGCCTTCAGAATTTCCCACTGAAAATTTGTGTGTATGCAGTATTAACTCTAACTCTTTCCTAGGGCTTTTTTGGCTTCTCATTCCTCCTATCCCTTCCAGCCTCCTAGAATAACTTTGCTACCCCACAGCAGTGGTGGTAATTTTCCAACCAGTAACTCACTTTCAGGGAATCCCAGACCTCTGTGGGACGCCCTGGAGGGATTTCTCAGGTACTGAAGTGTTCTGGCTGAGCAGTGGGTTACGAACATCTCCTTGTTGATGGGTAAAGCTTATAGGTGTTGGGGCTCCCAGATCTGGTTTGGAAGTGAGGTTGCAGCCTGGGCTGCGGGAGGGGGAAGTGCAGAGGTAGGTAACGCGGGGGAAATGCTGAGGGCAGTGGTTATTCTGGGGCCATGAGGATTGGAGGGTACCCTAATGTGACACCCAGCCTCGTGCAGGGGAGTCGGAGCCTCCAAATGCATTGAGATCAGTCTCCCGGTGGTTTCGGACAGTGGAGGTGGGAGGGCCGTGGTTTCGGACAGTGGAAGTGGGAGGGCCGGAGAGGAGGGTACAGAGGTCCTCTGAGCCCATGGAACCTATTCTCAGGATTGTGGCAATTGGAGGATTGGCCGTGGAGTTGGAAGTTAATTTGTATGTTTCCAGAGGGGTGGGTATGGGCTGATGCGTCCTTTCTCCCCAGGGATTTCTGGCCAGCAACCTGAAATCACAGGACTTTGTTCCGTGTGCCCTGTGAGGGAAGGAAGGAGGTCTTTCCACTTTGAACCTAGTCCTGGACACTCCACACGCTTCCCTTCAGAGAACTGGGTGGAGGGACGAGGCTGGTCCAGGGAGGAGGAGGAATCTGGGGGCTAAAGCTGGCCACTGGGACTCTATATCTGGAGCCTAGTAACCAGCTTAGCTCCTCACATGGCAGGAAGATTAGGAGGTGAGCGGCTTTCCCCAAGCCTCTCTGGAATTGGGTAAAGGTTGGCCTGGGAATTAGCAGGAGTGGCACGAAGAGGTGGGAGGGAGTGATATCCAGGTCTGGCGCAAAACCGCTGGGCTGAGAAAGGTGAAGCGAAGGGAACCGTAATAGGAGCAGTGGGGGGTGTGGGTTCACCCTGTTGAGGGAGCTTGTCTGGCAGTGTTTGGATCTGAGCTCTGCCTTTGGACTCTGTGGTGAGTCTGTGTAGGCCTGGGAGTGTGTGACATTGTCTCCAGGGGAAATGCAGGCCCAAGAGGAGAAAAGAATCGGGGGGCCCTTGGTTCTTGCTATGGGCTTGTGAGGGAAGAGGGTGGGTATGATGGCTGTGGCTGCTTCCTTCCTGTAGAGAGCCTGCCTTCCAGCATGCTGATTCCGATTGAGAGTGGAGACATTTTCAGGGGTCCCGGATCCAGTCAAACTCTCGGTTTAATCCCTAACACTGCCACCTACAATCTCTTCCCTTGATCAAGTGCAGGGTCTTAGGACTCCTCTTTTCCTTGATGGACGACAGCAGCTGGAGGGAAGTGTTCTGAGGGGCTTTGGAGCTAGAGACTGATGCCCAGGTTTGCTCTGAAGGGCATGAGTCACCCAGGGCCACCGGGGGAATTAATGGAAAGCCTCTTTTGCCAAGGTAAGGGGGACTAACCGAGGAGATGTGTGCTCATGAGAGGGACCTAGATATGCCTGGGTTTTGGGGTTCCCAGCAGCTTAACCTTTCTGTCACCACTCAGCCCCCTTCATCTCCCAGCAAAACAAAGCTCCCACAGAGAATGGGTCCCCACACTTCCTCTTCTCACCCCCTTGTCTGTCAAGGAACAAACTGATGCCTCTTTCTGACCCTTTGCTACCAGTATGGGGAAGGAAGGTGAGGAGAACGGAGACCACTTACATTGATTTGACCCTTTTCCTCCTGCTTTAGTGATTTTATTTAAACCCATGGTCCTCCAACTGGGACCTGGACTCCCAGGGGATGAGAGGAATGTTCTGAGCAAGTTCTGGAGAAGGATGCTGGGGTCCCCTGGGGTGTATCATGCTCAGGTAATGGACCCTATCGGCCTGCTTCTGGGCTTCTGGGCCCTTTCTTCAACTTCCTAGCTTTAAACAGCCACTTTTGTGCTTGGGGCAGGAGGGGAAGATAAGCTTGGCCTTTTATTATTATCAATATTTGTCTAGTGGTGAGGTCAGAGATTAAAAAAGTCCCTAAAATATAATTTAGTTTTCCAAACTTAAGAAATACAAATGATGTCTTCTTGGGTTCCTTCTAGCCTTAACATTTGGTAGATCCAATTTGAAGTGAGTTCCAGAGCAGAGAAAGGGCTGAAGCAAGAAGATGATAGAAAAGCAGGTAAACTAGTTAAACACTAGAGTTGAAAACCAGAGAAACTGAGACAGTGATTTAAAGAAGCCCATCTAAAATCAGAAGAAACTGGTAGGCTTGTCAGAGAGATGGATGAGCAAGATGCCTGCCTCAATCATCTCCTAGCTGAGCACAATCCCTGCTGTCCGGGACCTGTGGCCAATCCACCCCCAGATATCATTTTGGAGTCTCCAGTCTCAGCCAGTTGCCCCAGCACACAGCCCACCAAGCCCCGACCCTGCCTGAGTCATTCAACAGCAGTTACAGGGTACAAACCATCTGCCTAGAATTATTCTAAGCTGTTGGGCTACATCTACAAACAGAACAGAACAATTCCCTGTCTTTGTGGGGCTTACATTCTTGAAGAGGGAGCCAGACAATAAACAATAAATGTAGTAAATAAGAAAATTATATAGCATATCGGAAGTTAATGGGTGCTGTGGAAAATGACCAAGTAGAGCTGGGAAAAGAGGATCAGGAGTGTGTGTGTGTGGAGGGGGCACATCGAGAACATTTGAGCAAGGTTTGCCAGGAGTGAGAGGGCTGGTCATGTAGATATCGAGGGTAAAAGTGCTCCAAGCAGAGGACACAAAAGATTTAATAGTAGCAAAGCAAGAGGCTGACTGGCTTATTTGAGGAGTTGCAAGGAGGGAAGTAAATAGAAGCTGAGGTCAGAGAAGTAAATAGGACGAGGGTGGCAGATCATGTAGGTCCTTGTCAGCTATTGTAAGACTTTGGCTTTTGCTCTAGTGACATGGGGAGACAGGGCAGGGTTTTGAGCAGGAGCGGCATGATCTTACATTTTAAAATAATCTCTTTGGCTGCCGTTGAGAACTGATTGTACACGAGTCGGGGCAGAAGCAGACCAGTTACGAGGCTAAATATTTCGGAGTTATCCTTGAGTCCTTCCCTCCCGCTCCCAGACTGTTAGATCTACCTAATTACCCAGATTCTGGGGGCTTCAGAGCTTGAGTCTTCAGCTGGAACCTCTCCAGCTCCCTGGACTCTGGCTGCCAACAGACTTGAGGAACCCAGAGTGCCTGGGACTGGAGACCCCACATGATGTATGCAGAATCTGACACCTCTTGTCACTTCCACTGCTGCTGCCTGGGCTTAGCGGTCCAAGGATTGCAGACTGAGCACTGCGAAGGAAGGAGTTGCCATTTACTGTGATGTGGAAGGCCATAAGAGGAGCAGGTTTTAAGAAGAAAATAAGGAGTTGACTTTGGGGAACACTGAGTGGAGATATCTGTTAGATATCAAGTGGAGATGTCGACTAGGCAGTAAAACATATGAGTCTGGAGTCTGTGAGAGAGATGTGGATGGGAGATGTAAATTTGAGAGTGATTAGAATTTTGATGGTGATAAAAGAGAGCAAGGACTGGGGGGAAGGGGAAGGACCATTAGGAGACAGAGAAGGAGAAACCAGTGAAGAAAGATGATACCAGGATGATGAAGTGTTTTGGGAGGCAAGCATCAAATGCCACAGATAGGTTAAGAAAGATATGGAGTGAGAATGAAGTGTTGGCTTTGGTGGAATGGATGCCTTTGGTGACCTTGTAGGAGCAGTCCCAGTGGTATGGCAGGGCAAAGACCGCTTGCAGTGGGTTCAAGATAATGGGGAAAGAAAATGATTAGAAATAGGAAATATGGGTGATTTGGGCAAAACTTGGGAGTGGGCAAAGTACATTTCTGCTGTCTGTGTTCTCCCTCCTGGGGAGGGATAAGCCAATATGAGTGCCACGTAGTAGTGACAGTGTGCCCGTATGTCTGGCGGTGGTGGGGATGGGTCTCCTGACTGGCGAAGTGGCCAAAGAACTATTTCTCAAGCTCTCCAGCCTCAGTTCCCTGGAGGGAAAAGCAAACATGACCTTCCACCAGGGCCTATCCCTTAAAGTTCTAGCCATGCAGATGAAAAGTCTCTGGATAACTCAAAAGGCATGATGTTGGGGAAAGGTGGTAGGAGAGGGTTTTGGCAAGAGAATTCAACTCTACCACAAGGGAATTTAAGTTACTTGCCTGCCAATCTCAGCCCAGACAAAAAGACCACCTGCCAAACATTTTATGCTTAATTCCTTTTCTTTTTAAAGATTTTATTTTTAAGTAATCTCTACATTCAACATGAGGCTCAAACTCACAACCCCAAGATCAAGGGTCTCATAAGCCAGGCGTCCTTATACTTAATTTCATTTTTTTAAAGTAGGCTCCACACCGGCTGTGGAACCCAACACGGGGCTGAACTCACAACCCTGAGATCAAGACCTGAGCTGAGAGCAAGAGTCAGACACTTAATCTACTGAGCCACCTAGGCACCCTCACCCCCCACACTTAATTTCTAAGTCCAGGTTGCTGAAAACCAGGGGCAGAGGTCACTTGTGCTAAGAATCGTGGGTTTTTGCTAGTCAGAGAACAGCAGCTGGAGATCAGTTACCTTATGCGAGGACAGGTGCTTCCTTCTTCCTTGTACCCTGCCTCCCCCCAAGCCCTCTCTGCTTCTGATCTTCAGTCCCCAGACACCCAGATCCTGGTGGCTTCAGAACATGGGCCTTCTGCTAGGATCTCTCTAGCTCCCTAGACCTGGCTGCCAGCAGACTGAGTTTCTCAACACCTGGGATGCCTGGAGACTGCATGTGAGGCTACAGCAGAATGTCCCGCAACTGGATCTCTAGGAATGGGGATCTTAGAGGAGCAGGCTGTGGGGGAAGGGCAGCTCTAGACCATAGGGAGATGAAGGCAAAGAGGATTAAATGGTACCTGGCCTCAGGGAGAACTGGTCACCTTGCTGTTGCTTGTCAGTACGTAAGAACAGAGAGAAGAGAAGAACACTTTTTTCCTCCATGTAACAGTAATAGCTATTTTAGTAGTGTGTGATGATTTGTTACCATTTTCAGTTAATTACTCACCCCCCAGGAGTGGTCAGATTAGTGGTGACTGCAGCACATAACTGTTCATGTATGCTCACTGCTGTGTTGCTCATGTGGAATCTCATCTGTTTATGTTTTAAAATATTAGCTGGAATGTTACAGATGACACCACAGAGTGTGCTGCTTTTGTGAAGGGTGGCCTACAGAATGATTCCCCTCTAGGTTGGGCATGTGGCCTCTCCATCTCATGGGGGAACAGGCCAGGACCTTTTAGAATTTGGAGAAGGAGACTAACCCACAGGAATAGGGAGCAGATAACTGAACTCCATCCTCCACCTCTAGGACTAGCTCCATCTTTTAATGGTGGTGACTGGGGCTGTGGGGAAAGAGGCAGAGTGCCCCCATAGGACTCCCCAATCTGCACCTGGCTCCCTCTGGGTCCCATCCCTCTCCTACCCCTTCCCTTTGTAGGACTAGTGGCTCTGCTTATTGAGTGTGAACCTTGCCCCTTGTGGCCAGCTGCCCACGTGCTCAAAGAGGCAGAGGAGGAGAGGCATAGAGCTGACCATGGAACCTACTGCAGTTAAACATTGGCTTGGTTTATTGGGAAAGAGCAGGTAGCATAAAGATAGGGAGGTGGGGCTTGAGCTGGGCAAAAATTCTCTTTCTCTCGGTCTTTCTGTCTCTCCCTCTTCTCTCTCTTTTTTCCGCCATGCTTCCAACTCTGAGCAGTAACTGTCCATATCAGCTACTAAGTTCTGTCTTCCCTTATTTTCCTTTCCTACTCAACAAGTCTTGGGTTGACTTATGGACTTATTAGGCTGAGGTGTTTATGATCTTTATTTCTTTGCCCTTCTGGTAATCAGGTGCCTTCCTCGGTGCCTGACTTATGGATGTGTAGACTACAGGCCAGAGATTTGAAAGGTGAAGGACTGGAGAGCTCTATTCCCCATTAACTTTCATTTTAAACAGTTTCATTTCCCCCATCCCCAGGTCTTTGGCAACCACCATTCTACCCTTTAATTCCACAGATTTGGCTTTTTAATTTTTATTTTAAGTTTGTTTGTTGTTTTAGTAATCTCTACACCCAACGTGGGGGTCAAACTCACAACTCCAAGATCAAGAGTCACATGCTCTTCTGACTGAGCCAGCCAGGCACTCCAAATTTGGCTTTTTTAGATTCCATATATGAGAACAATCAGTATTTGTTATTCTCTCTCTGAAAATGTAATGTCTTCGAGGTCTATTCACGTAATCTCAAAAGGCAGGATTTCCTTTTCATGTGTTGATATTTAAAGTGCATTTTTTTTAAGCAACATGTAGCTGAACCTTGTTTTTATTTTGAAGCCAATCTGACAATCTTTGCCATTTATTTGGGACATTTAGACTATTTACATTTAAAGCAATTATTCATACAGTTAAGTTTAAATAAAATTATCTTGCTTTTTGTTTCCTACTTGTCTTATCAGTTCTTTGTTCCCCTTTTCCTATCCTTCTGCTTTCTTTTGAATTAATTGAATATTTTTTATTATTCCATTGTTGGCTTTCTTCCTTTGATGACTTGTTAGCCATAAGCCTTTGTTATGTTAGTTGAATGATTGTTTTAGGTTTTGTAGCATACACTGGGTTTTTTTTTTAATGTTTATTTTTGAGGGAGAGAGAATGGGAGTTGGGGAGGGGCAGAGAGAGAGAGAGAGAGAGAGAATCTGAAGCAGGCTCTGCGGTGACAGCACAGAACCTGATGCAGGACTTGAATTCATGAACTGAGAGATCATGACCTGAGCTCAAGTCAACCAACTGGGCCACCCAGGTGCCCCTGTAGCATACATCTTCAATTTATCACAATTCACCCTCAAGTAATATTATACCACTTTACATATAAGAACCCTACAATAATACATTTCCATCTCTCTCCTCCTGACTTTTGTGCTCTTGTTGTTACACGTTTTACTTTTTCATCTGTTATAAACTCCACCTTACATTGTGTAACCAGTCAGTTAACTTTTCAAAGAGATTTGGGTGATAAGAAAAAAATTCTTATATGTTTACTTGTGTATGTAACATTTCTAACATTCTTCGTTCCTTTGTGTAGATTCATATATCTCTCTGGCATCATTTCCCTCTGGCTGAAGGTTTTTCTCTAACATCGCTTGTAGTACAGATCTTTTGGTGATGGATTCTTTCAAGTTTTGCTTGTCTTAAGAAGCATTACTTCACTTTCATTTCTGAACAGTATTTTTATTGGGATTTTTATATTTCTATAAAAATTCTTGAGCTTTGCTCAGGACCAGTGAAGTTATTTGATACTTTTGGGTTTTGCTTCTAAGATTTGTTAGGGAGAACCAGAGCTGTGCTCAATCTAGGGCTAATCATTCCCCACTTCTGAGGAAATACCTTCTCTTCCCAATGCCTTGAGAATTCTGGGACTATCCAGTCTGGCTAGTGGGAGCCAGCACTCTTCCCAGCCCTGTGTGAGCACCATTACTCTCAATCTTTCTGAATGGTTCTTTCCCTTAGTTCGGGTCATTTCCTTCTATGTAGATGCTAAGCGGCACTCAGTTGAAAGCTAGAAGGGGACTCTCCGCAGATATTTGGATCTCCTTCTGTGTGCAGTTCTCTCTTCCCTGGTACTCTGTGAACTGCCCTATCTACCCTGCCAACAGATAGAGGTCCACAGTGGAGAAAATGCCAGCATTTCCAGAATCAGTACACTAGTCTCAGCCAATAATTATGAAAAACAGAAGGAAAAAGGATTACTAAAGGGAAATCTGATTTCAGTCTGCTAAAAGTCTCTCTCTACCATTAAAAGCAGTCATTTCCTTGGAAAGAATTATAGTCTGTGGGCTGTGTTAATGCTCCTGGATGTCCATTATTCAATGAGCACCTTGCTGTGGCCACAAGTTTTGTGTAATTAAAGTAATAATTGATGTTCGATGGGGAGCAAGCCTTGGTAGGTATAGATTGAAACTTTCAGTGATAAAAAGGGCTCGTTAGGTAACTTGGTGACTCTTGATTTCTGCTATGGTTCCAGATATCTGGACAGATGTCCCCTGCATTTTGCATGTCCTGCACCCCTGGGGATTCTGACTGGCAACGTGGGGTGGTGATGGGAGGAGATGAATGTGGACTATGAGGAGGGTGGTGCCAGGTAATGGAAAGCCTGTTTCCCACCCCACAGGTGCCTTTTTCATCCCCTACCTCATCTTCCTCTTTACCTGTGGCATTCCTGTCTTCCTCTTGGAGACAGCACTGGGCCAGTACACTAGCCAGGGAGGCATCACAGCCTGGAGGAAGATATGCCCCATCTTTGAGGGTGAGTAGCCCTGTGCCTGATTCCAGGATATCTGCATACATGGTTATAAACCTTATTTGGAATGACTGGATTTAGTAACCGTGCTACTAACTTGGGATATATTAGAAATCTGCCAAGTAGGTCATGGAAATCTTGGGTCAAAGATCAGAGTGAAAATTCATCAGAATGGCAGGCAAAATGTCACAGACTTAAAGACTTTGTGTCTTTATGTTAAACCCCCCACTTGTGGATTTAGGGCTGAGCTAATCCCCTGGTCTCTGAGAGAATGGAGAAGATGGGGGTGAAGAAGGGAAAAAAGGCTTTAGATTAAATAAGTAGAGTACAAAGCTTTCTTAGCTATATAGTTTACACATGCATAACAATGATTTTGTATTTTTCAAAGCATATTTAATTAATTACAAAACAAATAAAGAGAATTTTAAATGGCAAAAAATATCATTAATAATTCTTCTGTCTTGACACAATTGCTATTTAGACTTGAGGGTGTTTTATTTCAATATTTCTCTTTCTATAGGATTTTCTTTAAGTGTCTATTTTGAAATAATATATAGTCACAGAAAGTTGCAAAAATAGTATGGGGAGGTCATATGTACCCTTCACCCAACTTTCCCCAAGATGTTAAGATGTTACTTAACTATTAAAAAATATCAGGACCTGGAAGTTAACATTGGTACTATCCACAGACCTTATTCAGACTTCCCCAATTTTCCAAGCACTCATTTATGTGTGTGTGTGTGTGTGTGTGCGCGCGCGCGCGTGTGTATAATTCTGTGTTATCTTATCACATATGTAGATTTGTGTGACCATCACTACAATCAATATACATACTCTTCCATTATCACAAAGGTCTCTGTCATGCTACTCCTATGTAGTTACACCTACCCCTTCCTGCCCCATCCTTAGCCCCTGGCAACCACTAATTTGTTCTCTATATCTATAATTTTGTCATTTTGGGAATGTTATATAAATAGAATTGTGCAGTCTATAGTCTTTTGAGATTAGCTTTTTTACTCAGAATGATGCCCTTGAGATCCATCCCAGTTCTTGTATAAAGAGTTCGTTTATTCTTTTTTAATGCTGAATAGTATTCCATGGTATGGATGTACCACAGTTCAGTTAACCATCACCCACTGAAGAACATTTGTGTTGTTTCCAGTTTGGGGGGTTTATTTCATTCTTTCTGTCTCTCTGAATAGAGCTAACATATCTGTTAATCTGGAACATACATGGTTTATGTTTCCACTTTTCAGTTTTTCCATCCTCTACCAACAATTATTTTATTTTATTTTATTTTATTATTTTAGAGAGAGAAAGCACATGAGTGAGGGATACAGGAAGAGGTTGAGAGAGAGAGAGAGAGAGAGAGAGAGAGAGAGAGAATGACAAGCAGGCTCCACGCTCAGCATGAAGCCTGATGCAGGGCTTGATATCACAACCCTGGAATCATGACTTGTGCTGAAACCAAGAATCAGACACTCAATCAACTGAGCCACCCAGACGCCCCAACACAATAATAATTTAATGATTGCATAAACTTCAGTTGAGTGGGTATATCATAATTAACAGTTCTCTGTTTGGGGCTTTTTACTTATTTTCAATTACTTATAACATTTTTATATTCTGCTATCATGTGTATTTGTTTAGATAGCTTTCTGCCTCTTTTGGGGGAATTATTTCTTTGGGATAAATTTCCAGGATGAGGATTGCTGGATCAAATGGACAATCAAGTTGATGTCCCTTGGTCTAGCTTATTAAATTGTTCTATGGAAATGTTATATTGACTTGCCATGTCATTAGATATGAGTAAGCATCTTTCCCCCTTATCTTTAATGACTCCAAGGTATTTGTGGTTCCCAAACTTGTCTTCAAGTTGGAATCACCTGGGGATCTTCAAAACATCTTGAGACCTGTATCCCATCTCCAGAGATCATGATTTAATTGGTCTGGAGTCTGGTCTAGACTTTGAAATTTTAAAAATATTCTCAGGTATTTCTAATATGTGGACAAATTTGGAAATCACTGAGTTACATCATTTGTAACAAATTTCATTACATCTGGCTATACAGAAAGGTACCTCATCATTGTTTCCTTTTGCATACCTGCAATTATTAGGAAAGATCTATTTGTATTTCTTCTTATGTGAATTGTCTATTCCTGCTCTTTTTTTTTTTCCCAAGTAGGCTCTACACTCAATTTGGGGCTTGAACTCATGACCCTGAGATCAAGAGTCTCATGGTCTATGAGCTGAGCTCAGCCAGATGCCCCTGTTTCTGCTCTTAACATGTGTTTTTATATTTCAGAAATATATCAGCCTAACTCCAGGGAACATTAACTATTGAAAATCAGGGAATTTTCAGAACCGGCAAAGAAGAAAATTCACAGGAATCCAGGGCACAGCAATGGAAGGCAGAGAGAAAAGTCCCTCCTCACCTGCTGGGGAGATTGAGGAGAGAGTCAATGAGCCTGCACCCAGCAATGTTTTAGGGCCCTGACAGTGGAGTACAAACCCCCTCCTAAACTGGGAGGGGTGGCTTATGAGAAATCTGTCCACTGTCCTTAGCCCAATTCTGCAGTTTTCCCCTCCAGGCATCGGCTATGCCTCCCAGATGATTGTCATCCTCCTCAACATCTACTACATCATTGTCCTGGCCTGGGCCCTCTTCTACCTCTTTAGCAGCTTCACCATCGACCTTCCCTGGGGAAGTTGCCACCATGAGTGGAACACAGGTAAGGTCATCTCTAGAGAGTCCATTTCTAAACAGCACATTAACCAAGACTGAGATTATCCTTATGTCCTGAGTATCCCCAACCCTAACTTGGCACATACTAGAAGTCTGCCAAGTAGGTCATGGAAATCTTGGATCAAAAGTCAGAGTGAGAACAGCATCACAGGAAAAATGTCACAGACTTAAAAAAAAATTGTGTGTCAACTATACTCAAATTAAAAAAATAATAATGGGGGCACCTGGGTGGCTCAGTTGGTTAAGCGTCCGACTTCGGCTCAGGTCATGATCTCGCGGTTCACGAGTTCGAGCCCCGCGTCAGGCTCTGTGCTGATGCCTCGGAGCCTGGAGCCTGCTTCGGATTCTGTGTCTCCCTCTCTCTCTGCCCCTCCCCTGCTCATGCTCTGTCTCTGTCTCTAAAAAATAAATAAATGTTAAAAAAATTTTTTTAAAAATAATGCATTCAACTCATGTATTATGAAAGCATGTGTTATGCAAATAGAATTGATTCCTTTCTATGTAGTTTAGCCATTTACTTATTTCAATTTGAAGTATGATTACTTAGGTGTATATATGTATTGTTTGTCCATTAGTTTTCTTTTTCATGGCTTCTTTCTGATACTATCCTAGGTCTTTCTAACTCACAGTTCATCTGGACTTAACCAGAGAATAAACTGTTTTGTATGTCTTCATTACAATTTGTAGTAACAATTAATTTCTCCCGTGCTTATAAGATTGCATGCGACTCTCTCGTAAGACAACAAGAACCACCTATGGCCATAGAACTGCTGAGTCTATTTGACTGAAAGTAACAACAATTAAAAATCCCTAGTGCCGTCCAAGAGAACTTATCAGTGATAATGACAGTGTTCTCTGTACTATCCAGCGTGGTGGGTGCTAGCTACGTGCAGTTATTGAGGACTTGAAATGTGCCTAGTGTGTGTGAGGAACCAAATTTTAAAACTTGTATTTAATTTTAATGAACTTAAACGCGAACATCCACATGTAGCTGGAAAATACCCTATTGGACAGCACAGATGGAGAGCTGTCCTGCTTGGACCCTCAGCACTACAACTCTCAGTGCTGATACGTCACCAAGGCCCTATATGTGCCATGATTAATTTTTTGTTGTTATTCAGGTAAGGTAGTCAGTTCCGAACTGGAGTCTGAGTCTTTCTTGCCAGGGAGGCACATTTTGCAATGTTTAGCAAGGCCCCTCTTGTCCTCAAACTTTTGATCCCTTCCTAGGCATTCTTTTGCTGATCTCTGCCACCTTCATTCCACCATTTTGCAAGTGAAGAGTCAAATCTTGGAGCTTCCTCCCCTGATGCCCCAAGATTCAATAGGTTTCCTTTCTTCTTGGTCTTTAAAGTTAATTTATTTTTGAGAGAGAGAGACAGCAAGCGAGAAAGGGGCAGAGCAAGGAGGGGCTTGAATGAATCCAAGCAGGCTCTATGCTGTGAGTGCAGACCCAGACACCAGGCTCGAACTCATGAACCATGAGATCATGACCTGAGTGGAAATCAAGAGTTGGCTGCCCAACCGACTGAGCCACGCAGGCACCCCGTGTTCTTAAATACATGTAGTATTACCTGCACTGAGCCCTGACTCTACTGTGGCACTTGCCTTACTTTTGGGCTGTTGGTCTGGTTTTCCCACAGGTCAGCAAGATCTTGAGGACAGAAAAGGTATCTTTATCTCTGTATCCTTTGTGACTAGCACAGTGCTGCCTACCTCATAAGCACTTGAAAAAATATTCGTCAGATCACTCCAATTTTATTTTATTTTTTAAAGTTTATTTACTTATTTTGAGAGAGAGAGAGAGAGAGAGAGAGAGTGAGGTAGGGGCAGAGAGAGAAGGAGAGAATCCTAAGCAGGCTCCAAATTGTCAGTGCAGAGCCTGATGTGGGGCTCAAACTCACAAATGGCAAGATCATGACCTGAGCTGAAATCAAGAGCTGGACCCTTAACCAAATGAGCCACCCAGGTGGCTGGATGAGTCCAATTTTAAAAACCTGTTTTATTCTAATATTTTCTTTATCATATATTTTTTCTTTCTTTCTTTCTTCCCTCCTCCCTTCTTTCCTTCAACCCTCATTCATTCATTCATATATTCTAATGACGCTGAAATCATCCTTGACAACCAGCTTGTCAGACAGTGATTTGATCCAGATTTCAGGGGAGTTGCTTTTGTAAAAATGTTGCAAATTTTTGGTGGCCTAGGGCTTTTGCTTCAGGGCACTTTTAGGCCTATATACCTTTGGGTTGACTGGAGGATCTCTGAGACAATTCTGAGGAAAATTCAATTCCTGAGCCTTTTGCTTGGCATTTTTGACATTTCTCCTAGTGAGTCTGGTTTTACTCAGAGCCTAGCATCTTTCATTTACAGGACATCTTGTCCTGTCAAGATGAAACAATACTTTTCTGGGTGTGCTGAAGCTTCAAGGAGAGAGAAAGGGTTTAGTGAAAAGAATGCTTGATTTACATTCATTCAACAGATATTTAATAGAGCTCCTACTATGTGCCAGGCTCTGTTCTAAGCAGTGGGGTTACGAAAATGCACAAAAACAAAGCTCCCTGCCCTCATGGAATTTTTGTTCTAGTGGCAAGACACATACTATAAACAAAATAAATGATTAATATGTATTATGTTCAAAGAAGTGCTAGGGAGAAAAGTAAAACAGGGAGGAGGGATTGGGAGTTTTAGGGTTGGGAGTTGTCATTTTAAATAGAGTCATCAGGGAAGGTCATACTGAGAGGACATAGGACTAATGCTCTGAAGGAGGTGGGGGAATCAGCCACTCAGATTTCAGGGGCAAACACTAAGTAGAAGGACCAACCAGTGCAAAGGCCCTGAGGTGGCCCTGTGCCTATAGCATCCAGGGAACAGCAAGGGGGTCGGTGTAGCTGGAGCATTTGACTGGGGGAGCACTGGGAAAGGAGGACAGAAGTGATGGAGGTAGATTGAAAAGGGCCTTGGAGGCGATTATAGGGGTTATAGCTTTTTTCTCTGTATGGGATGAGAAGCTCATTGGAGAGCTTAAAAGTGAGACATGACATAAAGCCACTTAAATTTTAACAAAATCATTATGGCTGCTGTGTGGAGATTTGGCTAAGGAGGCAGGAGTAGAAACTGAAGGCCAGTCTAGGAGCCAGGGAAGGATGAAAACCTGCACTAGGGTGCTGGTAGTGGTAATGAAAAAGGTCAGATTCTAGGTAAGATTTTGAAGGTAAAACATATAATTTGCTGAGCTGGATTCTAGTCCTTGCTTCGTCATTTATGAGCTGGAACCGGCCATTTCTAAGAAGATTCACTTTCTTCATGTGTATGATGGGGGAAACACTATCTGTCTTAATATCTCTAGGATTATTATACTAACACAATGTATAAAGGAATGTGAGCCCCGTTGTGAAACTCCAATGTCAGATGCAGATAGTTAAGAACCACTACTTACTGGGCACTTTGCACTCATATTTTCATTTAGTCCCCTGTCAATCCCACAACTGGATATCACTACATGCATTCTAGAATTGAGGGAAGCGAAGTTAGAGAGCCACATGGCAAATAACCAGAGGGTCAGGATTCAAGCCAGAACTTTCTAACTTGTGTCTGTGCTCTTGGCCACTCTGCTCCATCTTTTCCCTAGAAAGCACTTTTATGATCCCTCAAAGGTTGTGACTTTACACAAGACAGTGACCTAGAAATATTTGTATACTTTGAAGAAGATGTCATGTGGAATATCTTTCCTGATGCCATCTGATCATGCTTTAGTAAGAATATGTACCCAAACATTTAGAAGCCCACACGTACAGTCCTGTGGGGGAAGGTGAAGTAAGCTTGTTGAGTTCGTCTTGTGTTTGAGGATGTTTTGTTTGGACAACTTCAGCCTGGTTCATTCCAAAGACCTTACCTTCCCCATGACTCTCTCTAGTCACGCCAAATATTCAATGATCTTTTTCTTGCTTCCTTCCCTGGGACCCACGGGTAGAATCCTGTGTAGAGTTCCAGAGGACCAATGGCTCCCTGAATGTGACCTCTGAGAATGCCACGTCTCCTGTCATCGAGTTCTGGGAGTAAGTGAGGCCCCTCTCCCCATCCCAGTGTGGGTTGTGTTCAAAAGAAGGGCACAGGGATGGGCTCATGCAGGGCTGACCCTCAGGGGACCACAAGAGAAGAATTTCCACGTCCTTCTTTGGTGGCCTAAGTGTTCACTTAAGTGGCCTTTTTTCTGGTGTGCTTGTATTTGTGGTTAATGCAGAATTGGTTTCAGAGATGAGAATTTTGCAACTCTCCTCAGGCTGTGCCTGCCTCTCCTCTCCCATGCGCCCATGTGCATGTTAGCACACATGCATGTGTGTGCACACTCCTAACCCCTCCTCCCTTCTGCTGCATGCATATTGCCTCTTAGCCCCCCTCTCTCCCCTCCCTAATGTTGATAATGACCTAGGACATGATTCCTAATATCAAAACATCCTGAAACCCTGGTTGAGAAGATATGTGTTTGCACCTCCCTCTCTAGGTTAAATTGGTACTCAGCCTCCCAGAGCAAACTTACCTGGGAACAGTTTATATTTGCCTCCCTTTATATCTACCCCCACCTCTGGGCAAAGGAGAGCCTCATGGATCTGAGTGAAAAGAGCTGACAAGCCTTTGGACAAGAGCCTGGAGGCATGGCTCCACTGCCTGAGACACACAGGCTACAAAACTGAGGCTGGCAGCAAAAGTGGAGCTCGGCTCAACCTTCTCTCCCCAGGAGGCGGGTCCTGAAGATCTCTGATGGCATCCAACACCTGGGGGCCCTGCGTTGGGAGCTGGCCTTATGCCTCCTGCTCGCCTGGGTCATCTGCTACTTCTGCATCTGGAAGGGGGTCAAGTCCACGGGCAAGGTCCGTGCTGGAGAGCTCCTGGCCCCTCTCATCCCAGGACTCCCTGTCCTCCCTGGGGGCCTGGTCACCCAGGAGTTCTCCTAAGCTGTAACCTGGTCAGGGATGGGAGGGAATGATCTCGCCAAGATTTTGTGTGGCTCCCTTCCTTGATTCTGTGTCTCTCCTTGATTCAATCCTGTGGACTCTGGTACATGGGGAAATGGAGTGGAAAGGAGGGGGAGAGGAAGGCAGGAAGGACACTTCCAGATCTGTGGAATGTGATCTTGCAATACACCACGTGCGAGGGGACATTGCAAACTGGACACAGTTCGTGGCTCTTGTTTCATCCAACAGTTCTTGGGAGAAAGAATCTGCCCGAGACTGTTAATCTCAAAATGATTCTCAACCACCCTGAGAACCTGGGGTGGGGGGCACTCTTTGCCTTGGGTGTACAAGGTATGAGAGGGCTTTCTGAGTTCTTCTGGACTCTTGCCCTGGAGGCCTCCAACAAGGCTTCCTTCGTAATCTGGCTGCCCGGGTGTGCTAAGCTCGTAAGCTCTGTGAGGATAGGGATCATGTGTTACAGAGTTTTCATACCTGACAACCCTTGCCGTAATTCTAAGCACACTTGGTGGGAGAATGCCTGAGTTCATTCAGTCACTCGACAAGTATTTACTGGGTATGTGTCAGGAGGAGGGTGGGTGCTTTAAGTGGGAGGGAGAAAGGGATAAGGGAGGTTGCGGCTTAAGGCAGAGGGCAGATGGAGCTGAACAGCTGCAGGGGTTGGGTGGGGGAGGAGAGAAACTCTCTTGACCTCTTCTGTGGGTGTGGGGGAGCTCTGGCCTCCTGACTCTGCTGCTGGATCGCCAGGCCCTTCCTTCCAAACTCACAGGTTCCTTGTGTTTCATCTGCCCTCTGGCCAGGTGGTGTACTTCACAGCCACATTCCCTTACCTCATGCTGGTGGTCCTGTTAATTCGAGGGGTGACGCTGCCTGGGGCAGCCCAAGGAATTCAGTTTTACCTGTACCCAAACCTCACGCGTCTGTGGGATCCCCAGGTAAGAAGCCACAGACAAGGGCCATCACGTGGCCCTGGAGGGTGTTTCCGTGCACTGTGGTCCGGAATCCCTGCTCCTGGCCCAAACCCCAAGGCATCCATGGTGGCGTAGGGGGGCTCCAGACATGTGTCAACAGCTGTTTGTGGTCCCTGCTTGGCTCACACCTCTCAGGGCTGCCTGAGACGTGTCCCTCGGGGCCTTTTACTCACAGGTGGCGGCCCTTTCCCCACCGTCTACCCCGTCCCCTTTTTGCACTTTTTTTCTCTTGGTGATCTTTCACACTGAGCTTCCTCTCTATTTCTTCACCCTCCACCAGCTCCTCTGGTTCCCTCCCTGTGGCCACGTGGCCCATTCTGAGGTGTCCCGGGCCCCTCCCAGCCAGCTGGGCTGGTATTGAGTTTCCTGTCAGTTGTCAAGAGGCCCCTGCCTCTTCCCTCCCCTTTGGCCCTTCCTTTGTGCCCACACTCTGTCTGCTTCAGCCAGCTTCCTCATGGCTTGGCGCAGGGAGGGGGGTGGTGCTGCTTGCTGACTGGAGGGGTTTGTAAAGCAGGGCCTGAAATAAGAAGCCACTGCCTCTGACGGGTTTCTTATCTTCTCATGTTTGGCAGCCATTTTGAAAGCTGGCAAAGCCAGGAGGTGTCGAGGGCCGGAGGGGAGCGTGGGTAAGCTCCACCCCAGAGCCCCTAAAATGTGTTGCCCAGCTACGTGCCCCGCCTCTGCCTCCCTGGCACGGAGGTCGCCCTCCCTGGGGAGCATGTACAATTTAGAGATCCTCCCCTTGGGTCCTGGAGGAGTTCTCTGAGTTTGGAAAGGGGCCCTAAGGAGACATAGGGCGGGAGGCTCCCAGCACAGAAAAGACTAACCGTTGGATGGCTTTGCAAACATCATAAATAATGCGGTACCAGCACATTCCCTGAAACTGCCCAGGGGGAATAAGAGCAAAGGGAGCGGCACACAGTTCCATGCTTTCCTCTGGGGCTGGGCGCTCAGAAGCATGCAGAAGCGATGGGTCCCCATGATACAGAATTTTGGGTGATCCAGCAGCTGAATTTTTCTTAGGCCTTCCAGCCACCCCAGCCGAGTTAAGTTCTCCCATCCCAAGTTCTACCAGGCCTGCTGTGGCTCCCAGAAGTAGCCAGAGCACTTGCATTCAAAACCTCCCCCAGGGAATCCATAGCCTTGCGTCCTAGGTATTGCTCAGTGACCTGGGGGGATATGGGCTTATACCACCCTCCCCCATTTCTTAAACATAGTGGAGGTGCAGATTGCTGTGGCGTCAGCTTCACGTGAGGCACAAAGGCTGTAGTCAGGCTTTGGAACAAACCATAAAACTGTAGGTGTTGGCGCTAAAACGACCCCAGAGATCATCTAGTGCAAACTCCTCATTGAACAGATGAGCAAACAAGGCCCAAGGTCACACAGCAAGTAAGTGGCTGGCCAAACAAAGTGTATTTTTATTTTGTGAATCCTAAGTACTTTGACTTATCTGGGACCAAAGTGTTGTGGTGGAGAGTCCACAGCGAACAGGAGGTCGTGGGGGCAGAGTTGAAGGACAGCTTTGAAGGCCAAGGGTAGACTCTGGCTTGGGTCTGTTGTGCAGGAGAGCTCCGTTGTCGTTCTGGAGCAGCAGAGGTGTGAACCAGTCGTGAAACCGCACAGTCTGCCTTTGTTGGGAGGTCAGGGAGGGAAGGAAGGGCTGTGTTCAGGCGGGAGACAGGCAGGTAGGCTGACACAGAACTAACTAGGAGAGAGGGGTCTGGGATTTCTGGAATGGATTTACGGCTTCTGTGATCAGTGCCTCATTTGTCCTGATCAGCTATTTATAGCCAACAACTATTGAGTGCTAACTATATCCCTGTCATTGTTAAGAGGCTTACATCCATTATTATAGCTTATCCTCACAACAGATCAATGAAGTATCCTCATTTCATAGATAGGAAATGAAGGCTTAGAGAGTTTAATGAATTTTCCATCCTCGTGTCTGCAACTGGAAGCTGGGCCCGAATGCTGACAAATCCCATATACTTTATGATCTCTCTTTAAAAAAAAAAAAAATTGTTAATGTTTACTTATTTTTGAGAGAGACAGAGTGCAAGCAAGGGAGGGGCAGAGAGAGAGGGGGACACAGAATCCAAAGTGGGCTCCAGGCTCCAAGCTGTCAGCACAGAGTGGGGCTAGAACCCACAAACCGCGAGATCATGACCTGAGCGGAAGTCATACGCTTAACCGACTGAGCCACCCAGGCGCCCCTACTTTAGGATCTCTTGAAAGCAAAGTCCCGTCTGCACATCTTGGTTTTTCACATAGCTCATTCATTCAGCAAAAATTTCTTGAACATTCATCATGCAGCAGGTCTGTTCTAGGTGTAGCGTTTGTTGTAGAGTAGCTTCTAGCAAACATGAAGAAGGTGGACCAGATAGCCTTCAACTCTGAGCATTAATAAAGCCACGACTCCGGGTCTGGGTTACCGCAGGGAATAAAACCTCTTTTAATCTGCCCTCTGGGATATTACCCTTCCAACCCCAGCCAGCTGTAGGCTGTGCAGATAGCATGTGTCTTCCTGGTCCTCTGAAGCCATGAGGAGGGAGATGTTTGAAGAGCCAGGTTTGGTCTGGGCTTGCCAGCAGCCTCACTGGCAGCCAGGTCCTGGTCTCATGCTGCAGGAAGCCTTTGTTGTCAGCTAACAGAGCAGCGGCCTGCAGGTGTGATGCTCCTGCCAGAGCCCTAATTGAATGTAGTTGGCACTCCCCAGGAAGTGCGATAATTCCAACTGGCATTTGCCTGGCACTTGAGAACGGTGCAAAATTCCTGCTAGCCAACACAAAGACCAAAGACATCTCTCTCTGCCAAGCAGTTGGTCTGGGAGTGGGGAGGCAGGCAGAGACAATGCTGGGTTGATCTGGCTTTCTCCTCTCTTTCTGCCAGGCTTGCTGTGTGTCAGGCAGGTCACGGACTCTCCTCGTGTTTCCTGGGGCTCGTCTCTTTCACGTTGTGGAGTAGATCCTGGAAACTCAGGACCGTACTGGGTGCTTGTTTCTTTCCCTCGTCTGGCCCTCTGTCCTGCTGCACTTCCATAGATGGATGGGGCAGCAGGCTGAGGGTACAGTGTCCAAAGAGCCCTTGTGGAGCCTTTTAAAGCCCTATGTTAAGCTATTCTAATGAAGGGTCTGTTAAGGGAAGAGGTTGGGTCCATTGATTAGAGTCTTTTTATTTTGACATCGTACATTGAAATCTATGGGACCTCATCATTACTGAAAGGCGAGTTGCCTTTTTAAAACAACAACAACAACAACAACAACAACAAACAGCAGCAACAGCTAACACATTTATTATGTGCTTACTGTTTGCCAGGCACGTAACTGGTTACATGACACAGGGTGGTCCCCACACAACCCTGCGAGTTTGCCGTTAGCTTCATTTTGCCGAAGAAGAAATGGAAGCTTAGAAAACTTAACAAATTTGCCCTAACCCACAAAACTAGCGCATGGGGGAGCCTGGGTTTCATTCCAGGTACTCTAGAAGTCTGCTGTGTTGATGACCATGATATAAATCATCCAAAGAATATGAATTTGAGAGTTTTAAGGGATGCTTTTATTATTCCAGAAGGTGGGATAGGGAATCAATATTTATGTGTTAGGTATTTCATATATATTATTTTATTTGTTGTTATACCCATTGCTCTGATGAGAAAAGCAAGGTTCAGGGAGGTTAAGTGACTTGCCCAAGATCACATAGCTAGTAATGAATAGAGTTAAGAATTGAACCCAGTTCAATTTGACTCCAAAGCCCAGGCTTTTTCCATTGCACACTATTGCCTTCCTAAAAATACTGAATATAATAGTCCTTGGGACTGAACTCAAAGTTGGAAACGTCTCTCCTGGATCTTCTAGAGGTCTCTGTCTTTCTCTGCTCCCCCAAAGACCTCTTTTTTGCCCACATTCCACCAGGTGTTTTTCACACTTGTCTTATTCTCGATCGGACCTCTATTTCAACCAAAGACACACTGGGGCTTTGCTTTAGAAGCCAGGGCTGCTGGCGTGGTCAGGGAGTGGGTCGCCTGTGGCGGGGAACAGGACAGCTTGCTCTGCTTGTCCCTGTGGCCCTTCCTCTGACCCCACTGCTCTCCCCATCCCAGCAGGCCTGTCAGGCTGCAGCTGGGCCAAGAGCAGGGGGCTTGCCAAGCTCCCCAGGAGGGGGCTTTTGTCAGAGGCACCGGGTCTGCCCCTTGCCCTCCGAACTCTCAGCCCTCCTGCTGCATTTTTTTCTGTGTTCTCATTAACCTCTGTTCCCACCCCAGTCTTAGTCTGTCCCCCTCAGGGCAGGGTGAACTGCCAAGGCACAATTTTTCTTATTTTTTTCTTCCCGAACCCAAGTTCGCGAAACCTCATCACCATGGGATCTGCAGCCCGTGCCTGTGTGTGGGCAGCCGCAGAATGTCTCTGAGGGCACTGGAGGGTTTCCCTGGTAACTTGTGGGTCAGTCTGCACCCTGTGCACTGCCAGGCACAGGGAACAAACTTGGAAGATCTGACACTGGGCAGGCTCTTGGGCCATATCCTGGATGACCTGATGGGGAGAGATCGCGGGGGTCCGTGGCTGTGAGCCCCCGGGGAAGATCAGGGCGTCTCCCAGCCCTCCATGTCTGTGCCTGGGTCAGGCCTCTCCCCACAGGCTCAGAGCCTCTTGCTGCAAGGCGCTGCAAATGACCTGCTGAGTGAACAGGAACGAAATAGAACAGAGCGACCTCCAGTCACTGAGTTTTCCTGCGGTGACCATTCTCACAGGCTCTGTGGGGCACTTTTAGAAGAAAAAGCTTTGAGACATCTCAAAGGAGCAAATGGAGGACCCAAGGCACCCCCTCAAATGTCCGTGGCATCACACCGAATTTTGTGAGCCCCTCCTTCTCATCCTCAGTTTCATTCCTAACTTTTCCTTCTCTAGCTTCTGAAATAAATCCCGAAACTGCCCCTCCTTTTCCCATTATAATTTGCCGTCAGGTTTAAAAAAGTTTTCCTGGTGTTTCCATCTTTGTGTGCTATTTCCTTGTTAGCCAGGGACCCTTCTGGATCTTCGACTGTGCTGCTTGCTGCTGACGCCTTTTCCCTGGTGGCAACTCCCACCTCGCGGAATACCTTGGGGACAGGGTTCACAGCGAGCAGAAGGGGCAGGAGACTGGAGATGGTCTCCCTTTTTCTTCACCAGCTTTCCCTGTGCTGTCCTGCTTCCCACAGAAATGGGACTATAACCAGAGGACTGAGTGCCCTGGATGGGTCCCTGATGCCAGTTCTCAGGGGCAGTGATTCCCACATCTGGCTGACATTAGGATCATTCAGGAAGCTCTGAAAATAATACAGATTTCTGAGTTCTCCTTCAGTCCTAGAGATCCAGTATCTCAACTGGGGCTTGCCAAGGGGTCCCTGAGACCCACCACAATGCTGAGGAAAATGGGCACTTGGGTGGGGGCGAGTGTGACCAGAAAGCAAGGGAGGTTGGGGGCCGCGGAGATGGTTAGTGAGGCAGGGAGAGGTAGGTGAGGGACTGAGGAGCTTTGGACAGACAGAAGCTGAGGTTCTGGTGGATGTGGGCATTGGGAGCTTGACATGGAGGTAAGGAGAGCAGGGGCCTACTTGGGAGCTGCTAGGGCAGGGCTGGGCAGAGACCGGAAATGGCAAACACAGAGATGGTAGGACACCTGCCTGGTGATTTCTGCACCCGTAACTTAGTGCTCCTTTGTGGTGCTCACATCATCCTCTGAAGACGGGAGGTGCCTGGGGAGGGTCTGTGGCCCCAGGACCCCACCTCCTGCAGATCTGCAGAGTTGCCTAGTTCTGTTTGCCTTGATGTTCTTTCTCTTTGGGATGTTATTGTAGCTGTTGAATCTAAATCATAACATGCCGGGGCTGGGTCAGCCAGCTGAGACAACAGTAACAACCATGCCCTATGTTTAGCCACAGAGCTCCTTCCCCCCACTCCCCCCACCCCCGCCCCCCCCGAGGAGTACAAAGCCCTTACAGATGCATTTCTATTCATCCTCAACTTTGTCAGCTACGGACTACTTTCTGTTTTTCAGATAGCAGATTTTGAGGCACACAGGGGCAAAGCCATATCTCATGTTGGCATTGATATTAAGGGCCTATATCTGTCCCTGGATTCCTTCTGAACTGGTCACACTGCCAGGAGGGGCAAGGATAGGGGGGAAGTGCAGGCAGAACCCTGGGCTGTATTTCTGTTATACAAAAGTTGGTACTGGGTCTAGCCTAGTCCTAGGGCTCCCTCCCAGCCTCCTCCATCAAGTCCATTAGTCTTTTCCAATGCCCAATGCCCATGCCATCCTGGTAGTGCCCAAGAAACTCCATCTAGGGGCCCAGGAAGTAGAGCCCATTGGGACAGCAGGGTCACAGGCTGAGAGCAGGGTTCTCACCATTGCTAGCCAGTGCCTGGCTCAGCCATGGGCCTGTGTGCCCCCATGGAGCCCAGATGGCCTGGCTCTCCTGGTGTGCAACTTTCTTGCCTTTTCCCCATGTAGGTATGGATGGACGCAGGCACCCAGATTTTCTTCTCCTTCGCCATCTGTCTAGGGTGCCTGACAGCCCTGGGCAGCTACAACAAGTACCACAACAACTGCTACAGGTGACTGGGGGCAGTGGGGCCCAGGCCACCAATCTGCCTCTCTCAACTGCCCCCCTCCAGCATGCTAGATCAAGGGTGATTTGGAGGGTGCACCAGCTCATGGATTCACCTTCCCCCTACTCGTCTTCACCCCATTTTCCAATGCCCCAGGGCCGCAAGTTGCTGAAAGGAGCCAACCACAGCACGGGCAGGGGGATTGCTTCCAAAGGCTGGGATAGTTGCAGTTGGCTGGGAAACCACAGTGAGGGCCCAACCCTCCGACTAACGGAGACGTTGGTGGGCTGAAGCCTGAGGAGTAATTCATCATATACAGTGGAACCTTGGCCTGGCCTGCTTTGTATATTTGCCCCAACAAACACTGAATCCTTACCTATTTTTACCTCACTGCTCCCCTTCCCATGTCCCCCTCCCTCTGGTTCCCAACTTGGTTCATATCAGAGCATTCATGCTAATTTCAATCTTAGCTAAAAAAAAAAAAAAATCATGTCATGAATTGCGAAATCAAATTTGAGGGATGGGAGTTATTTGTTGCTTGGGATTGTCTATGTCCATACCCTCCATATTAGTACGCCAAACTGAATTGTGTCTGAGTGGTAGCGTCCCAAGTGGTGTGGTGGCAATATGGCAGGGAGGGAAGGCCGTGTGGCAGTTTGTAGTTTTTAGACTAGCATTTTACTTCCTTAGAGCCTTATTCTTTCATGACTACCTTGACTGACTCCAAGTCTCAGCTAATGGAGTGGGCAGGGGGAGGGCAGAACCTAATCCTGGCAGGCAGCCCCTCTCTGGCCTGCGTGAAGGGCTGGGGTGAGTGTCTGCCTGTCTGAGGGGCAGTGTTCCCAGTTCCTGTTGGCAACCCCTCTCTGACCCTGCCTGTTTCCGCCTTCCCACCTGCCCCACAGGGACTGCATCGCCCTCTGCTTCCTCAACAGCGGCACCAGCTTTGTGGCCGGATTTGCCATCTTCTCTGTCCTGGGCTTCATGTCTCAGGAGCAAGGGGTGCCCATCTCTGAAGTGGCCGAGTCTGGTGAGTGTTGTGGGGAAGGGCGCCAGGGGTGGCTTCTGTGAGTTTTGCTTTAACCTTCGCCAAGCGGGATCTGTACACGTTTCTATTGTCGCCTACACTGGGGGTGAGCCATAGTCATCTTTCGGTGGACGTGTCCTAGGAAGACCTGGGGAGCACCCTCACCCCAGCTTCAAAGGGTAGAGGCATAGACAGTGAGCATTTCCCACAGCTGGCCTCCACGTCCTTGCCCTGGAGGCAACCAAGGTGATGAGGTTCATGTTTCTCCTTCCAGAAACAGTTTAGGCATATATGAGTAAAAAGTGCACGCGCACACACACACACACACACACACACACACACACATAAACATTCATACATGCCTAGCACATATTACTACTGCTATTTCTTACTCCCTTCAAAAAGCTAATTGATAATATACTATATACAGCTGGTATACAGCTGGGCTTTTTGTTTTACTCACTTTACTTTTTTTTAAGTTTATTTATTTATTTGGAGAGAGACAGAGACAGTGCAAACGGAAGAGGGGCAGAGAGAGAGAGGGAGAGAATCCCAAGCAGGCTCCTCACTGTCAGCAGGGAGCACAAGGCTCGAACTCATGAACCATGAGATCATGACCTGAGCTGAAATCAGGAATTGGATGCATAACTGACTGAGCCACCCAGCGGCCCCTTGTTTTGCTCATCTTAAACTGTATCTCGAAGATAAGTTTATGGTGGCACATAGTTTCCTCCTTTTCACCATGCAGTGCTATTGTTGCTTTTAAACAAAATCAAGGATTGGTCCCCTACCTGGGTAAGCTGTAAATGTCCCTTGCCCTTCCCCTATTCTTGAGGGCCACCGTCGTGCACTCACTAGCAAGGCAGTGTTTTATTATAACGTTCCCACAGCACATCCTGTTACACAGAGTACCAAGCACTGGGATCCCACTGAGTCTTATTAAAAATCATAGCGTTTCACTTTTATTAAACATTTACTAAATGCCAGGCACTGTGTGAAGCATTTTGCCCGCACCATGCAGTGGAAAGCTTTGAGGCAGGTGCTAGAATTATCTCCCTCTCACCAGTGTGTGACACTGGGTCAGCTGCACGAATGTACCTGGCCTGCCCAACCACTTGGCTCTTAAGTTTGAAACCTCTGGTTTGGGGCAAGAGATCCTGAGAGTGAGCCTGAGGATTCAGGGTGGAGCTTGCAGAAACGCAGGTGATATGCCTCCTTTCCATTTTCCAAAGCCCTTCACACCCACAGTGTCTAGGTTCCATCCCTGCCAGTGAGAATACAGCGGGTGGTGCCTTGGAAATTTGGGACCCAGGTAGAGGTTTAGGTGGCTTCTCCTGGGTGAGTTTGGGGGTGATGATGGTAACTTTGGGGTCAAGTTTCCTCTGGCTCCTGTGATTCCATGGCCCCCGCTGGGAAGCCTTGGGATCAAACACGGCCTGGAGCCAGCCCAGGCACTGCGCTGTGTTCCTCTGCTTCTTGCTGTAGGCCCTGGCCTGGCTTTCATCGCCTACCCCCGGGCTGTGGCGATGCTGCCCTTCTCTCCTCTCTGGGCTTGCTGCTTCTTCTTCATGGTCGTCCTCCTGGGACTGGACAGCCAGGTACCAAGAACTGGCCGAGCAGAGCCTGAGAGATGGGTGGGTGTGTGGGGGCTGGAGAAGGGGGAGCAGGGGAAACGAGGCTGAGCCTGATGTCCGAGGGGCCTTAAAAGAGCCGGGGGCTGGGTGAATGTCAGAAGTGGATGCCCTTCTAGGGACCAACACGAGCTCTGAAGGGGAGGTCCAGACTTAAATGTACAGGACAGCTTCGGGGACCTGAGGCAGGGATGCTGCAGGGCTGACGCTGGGAGCCAGAAGCCAGAGCTAGTTGGTGCAGTGTGTTTTGGGAGCTCTCTTTCCCTCCAATTCTTTTGCCCTCTCATCCAGTTTGTGTGCGTAGAAAGCCTGGTGACGGCGCTGGTGGACATGTACCCCCGTGTATTCCGCAAGAAGAACCGGAGGGAGCTTCTCATTCTCGGCGTGTCTGTCGTCTCCTTCTTTGTTGGGCTGGTCATGCTCACAGAGGTGAGGGTCTGGGAGGCTTGGAGGTGCGGACCGGGTGAGGAGGAGAAGCCAAGCTGGACACTGCCACCTGTCAGGCGGAGCAGGCTGTGTGGGTTCAGGTCGCGGGGCAGGCCTTCCGGGCTTCAGGGCCCTGGGACGCCCTCCTTTCCCAGCCACAGGAAGCACAAAGCAGGCGGCACCTTCCTCTGACCTTTGGACACTGGCCACCTACCTTTGGGGGTGGCCAAGGGGTCATTTGGATCCAGGTAAGCTAAGAGGTGTGAAAAGATGGTCAGAAAGTCCTGGATTAGGACTGCCTCTCCAGCAAGCTCCTGTGATTTCCCAGGCAACTGAACCAAGTTCCAGGGACAAACTTCAAAGGAAGAAAGGGAGCCCTGGGGAGGGGTGATATTTTCTGTTTTGTCTCAAGGGAGACGGAAGGAGATGGAGCTTGCCAGCTTGACAGTATCGAGGACAGCCCCTGTCGAGCGTTTGCCAAAAAAGTACACGCTTTTTCTTAGACTTCCGGGTCAATCCCTAAATGTTCTCAGGGATGAGCTAACAACAGCTGTCTGTTTTACCTTCCTTCCAAAAATCATAATAAAAAATAATTACTGTCTCATATCTGCCTAGTGCCTTAGAGCTTACAGACTATGTTGTTTTAATATCTGTCTCCCATGATCCTCACCAGGTCTGCTCTGTGTCTGAGGGTGTGAGGCCAGAGGCCATGGGCCAATCTGTTTCCTCTGGATACATTTCATTTTTTTCTTTTTTTAATCTCTTCCTGGGCAGGGCGGTATGTACGTGTTTCAGCTCTTTGACTACTACGCAGCCAGTGGCATGTGTCTCCTGTTTGTGGCCATCTTTGAGTCCCTCTGCGTGGCTTGGGTCTATGGTGAGTGACTCTTCCCCCAGGTTCCAACCCCAGTACTCATCGTCACCTCAGGGCCTGAGAGCAAAAGACAGTCATCTGCTCACACCCACCTTTTCCTGGGGCACCTCCCCTACTCAGCCTCAAAAATCTTCTGGTTGCTATTGCTACCATTGTCACTCTCCTGGTTATGACTGTACCCAGACCACCCCAAGTGGGTCCAAATCCTGTCCTATCCAAACCTTTTCAGCCCTTAACAGCCTTGGTAATCAGAAAGTTATTATCTTTGCCTAAGCTGAGTTCTGCCCACTGCCGTGCATGCCTATGAATTTCAGGGAAGAGAGTCTCCCAGCAGCGATTTGGAAAGACAACCATGGTAGCTTCTGTTCATTGGCCTTTGCCCATCCTGCCTCTGCCTTCGATGCTAAAGAATGTCCTTTCTCCCCCTTCCTTCCTTCTCTTCTGCACGGTAGGAGCCGGGCGCTTCTACGACAACATTGAAGATATGATTGGGTACAGGCCATGGCCTCTTATCAAATATTGTTGGCTTTTCCTCACACCAGCCGTATGCACAGTAAGATAACCCTCAGGGGGTAAAACTACAGGAAGGCAAAGAAGGACGGTGGCCGTAGGAGGGTAGATAGGCTGTTAGCCCTGGAAAGGATGTGTCCATGAGGATTGAGAATCACTTTAGATTTTCACTCGTCCTCCTCTTGGATTCTAGAAAACGATTAGCGAGATAGATTCTTCTTTTCCATTTCACAGAAGGACAGACTGAGGTTCAGAGCTGTCAGATGGCTTGAACCCACACCACAGAGTGAGTCGAATGTCACAGGGCAGGAGCAAAACCCAAGTGTCCTGGGTTGCTCATAATAATACTATTAACCACAGCAATTATAATAGCACCGTCACAGGGCACTTACTTCACATTAGGCATAGAGCGTGGTACACATTTTAGCCCACGTTATCTGCACAAGAACCCCATGAAGCAAGAATTACCGTTAGATTCATTTTATAGGTGAAGCTGAAGCCAGAGAGGTGAAGCCATTTGCCCAAGTGAGAAAGTGGCCGTGAGCTACTTTGGCAGCTTGGCTTCAGATCCTGAACCATAAACCACTAAGTGCTGCTTCCTTGGGCTCTATCTTGTGTGTCAGCAGTCCCCCCACACGCCCACTATAGGCAGGGCATAAATGAGGCCCAGGGGGAAGGAGGCATGACTCTTGCCCTTGAGGCCCTGGCAGCCCCTCCTGACGGTGCAGGAGACTTAAGCAGCCGAAAACACCAGCAGCCATGTGACCATGTCCTAGCTGAGGGCCGGCCATGTGTATGGGTGCCCGGGGGTGCGGGGACCCTGCAGGAACAAGGTAGGTGCCCTGGAAATACTACTGGGGGTGTGGACTTTGAGTAGAATGTGGATGGGGATTGGGGGTTGATTGACCCAGTTGAGCCTGGAGGCAAATCCAGTCTTGCAAGGGGACTGGTCTCTGCCAGCTCTCCCAGGGGGGCCGAGGGCACAAGGCCCCTGCTCTCCCAGCCCCTTTCTCTTCTCCTCTCATCCTCAGGCCACCTTCCTCTTCTCCCTGATCAAGTACACGCCACTGACCTACAACAAGAAGTACACATACCCATGGTGGGGTGACGCCCTGGGCTGGCTCCTGGCTCTGTCCTCCATGGTCTGCATTCCTGCCTGGGGCTTCTACAAGCTCAGCACCCTCAAGGGCTCCTTCAGAGAGGTAGAGAGTCAGTAGGGCGGGTAGGAGCCCTAGAGGGTGAGGTAGGGCCCCCATGATGATACACAGATGCCTGCCAGCAAAGGAGCCCGGTGAAGGTGCTGGGGAGGCACTGAGTGAGTGCTTCCGAGTCTCAGAAAAAGACTGGAAGCCTCCAAGTCACAGGCGGTGATGACAGGGCCGGCACCTGGAGGGCGCGTTTGCCTGTGGGGGCGGCAGGCAGACGCTAGTAGTGAGGGAAGCTGGGACATATGCCCCTGACTCCAGCTCACCACCGCCACCTCCACGTTCCTTGCAGAGAATTCACCAGCTCCTGTGCCCAGCTGAGGACCTGCCTGGATGGAACCGAGCAGAACCCTCTGCCCCCGCCACACCCAGGACATCACTGCTCATACTCACAGAAGTGGAGTCCCACTGCTAGGTCCGCAAGGCCTCGGATCATGCCCGTGGGCCTGGCTGTGGGGACAGCTGCAGAAGGGGAGGGCAGAAGCAGCCCCGCTGTGCTTCTCTGCCTCTTCCCGGGGCAGATGAGAAGGAGGGTTTGGAATCCACCTTGGGTTGGGCGCCTGCCACTGGAACGTCTCTGCTCCAGGGGTGGCTGTACAGGTGTGAGATGCTGGTATCGAGGGCACCCCTTTCGCAACAGGCCTTGGGAAGCCGGGTGAGGGCCGGTGGGTGGAGTGACAGCCCCGTCCCTCTTACCCTTCATTCCATTAAATCCATGTTCTTCCCACCGACTGCCAGAGGCTCTGCCTGGTTCCTGCCCCTCTGCCTTGTGGCCTTGGCCACTTCCTCACTTTACAGCTGTGGCCTTAGCGGCCCCTCCCTCCTCTCTGTCTCTCCCTGCCTCATTGAGTACTTGTGGACCATGAGCAGAGGGGACTGCGGTGGTGAGAAGGGCAGTGGGGCCCAGCTGAGACCCTCCATCCTCAGACACTCACACCAGAGGGGTCTGTCACATTCTGTCCATGCGTCCCCCACAGCCCCTTCCCTCCCTCCTTCGCTCGGTGGAATAAGCAGGGCAATGGAGGGAGGAACGAGGGCGGCGTGAGCCTTAGCTAGAGGAAGGCAGAGGAAAGTGTGGTTGGGCTTCTTCCCGCCCACATTCCCCTTACCATGTCCCTCCCTGACCCTACCTGCCAAACTTGAGTGCGAGCGCGGGTGCCTGCGGGGGGGACGCGAGGGAGACAGCCAGGGACTGCAGCAGACCTGAGGCCGCAGGCATGAGAAGCCCGGACAGAACGGGCACTACCCCCGTTCAGCCAGCAGAGGGCGCCCACCTCCTGAGGACCACCTCGCTTTTCTGCTCAGCGGACAGATGCCAGGCGCGGCACCGCCGGACGTGGCCACCAGGGGGTGGCACTGCCATGACCACAGCTCGCGGTCAGGGCTGGAGCTGCGCAGATGAGCTCTTGGGGTCAGGCTGCAAAGAGAATGCAAGTGGAAGAAGGCAAAGCCTGTCCTACCTCGGGGTCAGTGGCGTGGCCTGGTCCCCAAGTTCTACCACAGGTGTCTGCAGCCTATACGTGTGGAGCTGCGTGGAGCTGGGGTGCACTTATCTCTCGGTGTGTGTGTGTAAGTGCCTGAACACACACAGCTGCATTTCTCCCTGAACATGTGGAGGCTTTGGGGTCGGCCGGTGTCCCCACCTCTGTTCAGATGGTCCTTCTGGCGTTGTTCTGGGGGAGTGCCTGGGATTCTTGGAGCTGCAGACTGAGGGCACACAGCGTCCCCTGGGTGATTTTCCTAGTTTGTTTTACAGGTCAGTTAGTGGGAAAATGCACCGGAATCTTTGCCAATCTTCAGTTTTTTATTTGTTTGTGGCTGTTGGGAGAACTCGTAAAAGTTGGTGTCGTGGCCCTCCTGTTGGTCGGTGTTGGCTGCTTCTTCCCGGACAATGACTGGTTGGGCCTCCCTCAGGTGTGCCAGGTGGGAGAAGTCAGTCTGCTAGAGAAACATGCTGCAGCTGGAGACACCACACCCCTGGCATCTTGCCCATCTGACGATATTTCCAGAACACCTACTATGTGGCTCTGTGCTATACTCGTGACACATGACACAGTGTCTTCAATAAGAACTTGTGACAGATGCTGTTTTTTTGAAGGAAAAGCAAACTGGGGTCTGGGAAGGAACTCGCTGGTTTAGATGGGGTGGGTTGCGAACCCCGTGCTGACAGTGTGACAGCTGTCTCTCCATCCATCCATGTGATCACAGCTGCAAGCATCTGAGGGAAGGGTGCCAGTGTTTCAGTAATGGCGATTTGAATCCTAGTTAGGAGATTCATTAGTGGTGGAATATGGTGTGAAAATAATCCGTTGGCCTGAGCATCAGGAGATGTGGGGTCCAGTCCTGACCTGCTTCTAACTTGTCTTTGTGGAACTTATCCGAGATCCAATTTTAGTATATGTGCTGCCAAAGTGAGCATAGGAACTTACTTGGGATTCAGATCTTCATGTTTTTCAGACGGAAGTAATACTGTGCACCCGCATGCACGCAGTCTTATTGTAGGGCTCAAATGATGTCACGGGTGTGAGAGCCCTTTCAGTCCTCAGTGCCAAATGGTGTGAGGTCATTAAGCCAGTTGGGGGGACGGATGAGGGGGATATGCTCTAATAACCCAGGGCATTGACAGGCAAAGACATGAGAGAAAAGCCACTTGCTTGCGTCGGGGCCAGGAACAGGAGCAGGAACTCCTGAACGTCGCTTTAGCCGAGACGGTGGGGCAGGGCCTGCTGTCTGTCCCATCTGCTTTCTCTCCCTGCAAGGCCAGATACCTGATCCTACAGTTCTCCAAGGAAAAAGACACAAAAAGAAGGGGACCCCTCTTGTCTAGCAGCCACACCTGTTAGGGAAGAAAGACAGGCGTGGGGAGCCCTGGGCAAGTTATGGCTGAATGGGGAGAGAGGAAGCCCAGCTCACTGGAGTTGTAAGCGGGGCCCTTACAGGCGGGGAAGCTGAGCCCACCAGGCTGCCTTGGAGCCTTGGATCCCACACCTCAGACCTGGCGCATGTCCCAGATCCATCCGTGTGCACACAGACACCTAGTCCTCTGTTACCCTCAGATAAGTGTGCCCGAGATACACCACAGTCAGCCCAGTATAGTCCCTCCCAGAGGCTTGCAGTCCCTGCTGGGGTCTGAGCCTTCTTACTTACCAGCTCTGTGACCTTGGGCCGGTTCACCGTTCTGGACCCTCACTTTCTCCTCTGTAAAATGGAAATAAGAATACCTAGATCAATGTGTTGTTGGAGTCCAGTGAAGGGTGTAAGGGAGAGCTGCCCTGGGGACACATTCAAGCAAATTCATCCTCTTTCCCGTGGCTCCAGCCCCACGACACTAGGCCAGGAAGAGTTCAGAGGCGTCTTTGCTGTCCCCACCGCCTCTCCAGCCACAGGCATCAAGTCGTACTGGGCCCAGAAAAAGGCTACACATTTATGGGGCTAGGCGTTTTGCAAGGGTGCGAGGGAGAGGTAGCCCTAGAAGAACTCTGCATCCCGTGGCCCCAGAGTCGGGTTTGGCACTAGCTGTATTGTTCAGGAAAAGCGGGACCTGAGTCCTTCAAGCCCTAATCTATCCCCTGGTTCCAGGAGAGCAATGGTTTTCCAGAAAATGGAAAACTGGGATGGATTTTTTCCCTCAGCTTGCATCCATCCATCCATCCATCCATCCAATGAACACTGAGTGTCTGCTCTGAGCCAGCACTCCATTAAATGCTGGAGGCAAAAACAAGGAATTATGAAGCAGTCCCCACCCTTTAGATATTTATGCCCTAGGAAACAACACACTGCAGGAACAAAAGTTACATGCTCACACAGTAGGTGCCATGGCAGGCCTTCTAAAAGCATGCATGGGGTTAGATGAAGGTGGTGAGGAGAACATTTTATGGGGTTCACAGTTCTCACTGCAGCAAGATGACTGAGTCATTTAACTGTATTTCATCTTGTCTCTGGACCCTCCCCAGTGTGGACACAGTCTTAGGTAGGCTTTCCAAGTAATTTCAGGATTCCTACCTTTTGTAAAGATTGGGGTCTCTGGCCTCTGGGAGCTTACTAATTGGTCTGAATACCCAGTGGGGGTTGGAAGCTGCAGGGGCCAGGGTGGGCTTGAGTAAGGATGGGCTCAAAGTGAGAAGGAGACCAGAGCAAACAAGGCAGCTGCTCTACAAGTTGAAGGTAAGGTAGTAAGACTGCCTGTCCGTGCATAGCCCCAGGTCCCTGCAGAAAGCCTGACACATTGTAGGTATGAAATAAAAAAAATTTTTTTTAATTAAAAAATTTTGTTAATGTTTATTTTTGAGAGAGAGAGACAGAGACAGAGAGAGACACAGAGAGAGACAGAGCATGAGCTGGGGAGGGGCAGTGAGAGAGGGAGACACAGAATCCGAAGGAGGCTCCAGGTTCTGAGCTGTCAGCACAGAGTCCGATGTGGGGCTCGAACCCATGAACCGTGAGATCATGACCTGAGCTGAAGTCAGATGCTTAACCAACTGATCCACCCAGGCGCCCCCCAATTTTTTAAGTTTATTTAGTTATTTTGAGAGAGAGAGAGAGAAAGAGAGAGAGAGAGAGCAGGAGCAGGGGAGGGGCAGAGAGAGGGAGAGAGAATCTCAAGCAGACTCCGCTGTCAGCACAGAGCCCGATGTGGGGCTCGAACTCACCAACTGTGAGATCGTGACCTGAGCTGAAATCAAGAGTCGGCTGCTTAACCAACTAAGCCACCCAGGTGCCCCTGAAATAAAATTTTTGAATGAATGAATGAGCTAGGGAATCTAACCCCTGCCTCGTCTGATTCTCTTTCCTCTCGCTTCCGTTCATGGAGAGGCTGGGTATTTTGTTCTGGGACGGCTGTCACCACTGTTCTGTAATCTCATGGACTTTGGTGTCTCTCTGCACTACGGTGGACCCAACACGCAGGGACAGGGCAGATGCAGCAATGCAGGTCACACCGTCCCAGCTGAGCCCAGGGGTAACAGGGGTGTGAATTCTGGTTGAGGCCGTGTGGCTCTGCCAGAGCCAACCTTCCGGTTTCACAGAGGCTAAGAGTCTGAGGCCGGAGACTCGCTCTGGCTTTCTCTTGCTGGGGATCCCCACAGGACATGCTGAGAGGGGCCTGAGAGACACCGAGTGGGGCTGCTTGATGGAAAACTACAGACCGAGATTCTCACTTCACACCCCAGCCCTGCTGGGAAGTTCTAAAATATGAAGGGGAAGTTCATGCAAAGGGAAATTTCCCTTGCTCCCCACAACTTCCCCTCCCTCCTCAGCACCTGGGGCTGAAAAAGCACCTTCACTGTCTTGAAAGAGACACTGGCTGTTCTGAATGAATGACCGACCAGGGGACGGTCCTGTACCCAGCACCACGAGGGCATGCTCAGGAATAATGATAAGGACCCCGTTCTGGATGAACTCACTCATGGCTGGGGGCATACACATTTATTCAACAAATACCAATTCACCACTGACAGCTGCCAGGCTGTCTCAGCTGTGTGCCTTAGTGCTGAGAGGTCACCAGAACATAATTACTGCTGCCTGGGCCCAGACACCCATCATCCCATCCCCTGTGTCCCGAGGACACACAACAAACACCAATGACCGCCCCCACCCCCACTCGCCTTTAAGCACCTACAATATCCTAAGCAATTTACCATATTGTCTTTAACCCTGAAAAGTAGGTAGACATTGTTTTGTACCCTTTACAGATTGAAAGACTGAGGCTCAGATCCTTGCCTAGCTGCCCTGACTGGTAGAACAGAGGAGGGGTTCAAACTCAGGTCCGTCTGACTGTAAACCTGTGTCCTTTCTAGATTAGGTTTCTTGAAGTATGCTGTGGGCACTTTCTCTAGGAAAATCCCAGGGAATAGGGTAGTGGTTGTGAAGGTCCAGAGCCTTGCCTTGAAACCACAGAGGGCAGGTACTTGGTGGAAAACTCCAGTGCGTGATTCACCCTCCTCCTGAGCCCTCGTCACTGAGGCCAACTCCCCTCCTAAGGTTGTCAGTTTCCACCGTGGGGTTGGTGGCTCCCATCCTACTCCTCTGGTGAGAGAAGGCTGCTCCCTGACCTGTACATCCTCATTTCTTCCCTCAGAAGTTGCTGGTGCTGGAGGGGCACGGTGAGAAAGGGGAAGGCGGGAGGGACGAAAGAAAGGAGGGAGATGAGATCGGGTATGAGTCTCTGAGCTGGTCTGGAGGGACCGTCTTGGGACAGCACCCACTAGGAGGGCTGGGGGGGGGGCAGCCCACAGCAGGAGAGAGATGGGGGTGGGGGGCTGGGGACAGAGGACTTGGCTTCCTGAAGTCAGATGTTGTAATCCTGGTGCACAAACTTTTGGCTTCAGTCCCTCCTGTTGCTTGTGGTATTTCTCTGTCCCTTCACTTCCCAATACACTGGTGTGTGTGAGCGTGCGCGCGCGCACACACACACACACACACACACACACACGCAGAGCTGCTTTCTGTCTGGGAGTCCCAGGACAACAACTTGGACGGGATTCTGAGCTGGGAGGAAAAGGGAAGGAGAAGAGGTGGACAGTTTCCCTCTCAGGTCCCGTCTTTCTGGGTATTCTTGCAAGCCGCTTCCCCGGGACTGTCCTGGGGACCCAAGGCATGGAGCTGAGCTGACCACGGGAGCGGAGATCAGGACTGAGGTGAGCAGGAAGTGGAGGACTGGATGTGCCTTCGCAGTGCCTAAGAGGTGCCTCAGAGGGGCTGGAGGGCTGAGTCCCAGGTGGCAAAGCTTTGCAGAAGTGTGTGCGTCTGTGGTACAAAAACCTGGGACCGGAGGAAAGTCTGATGCTTGGGACTCAGGACAAGGGGTATCACCCCAGCTTCCCCAAACCATGCTTAGGGACCATCCTGGGAAAGTACAGAGATCGGGGGCTGGCCCCAGACAAGCAGGGAAAGAGGGGTGGTCACCTGACTGACAGGGAGGGGAAGCAGACAGTGCCCAGTGATGTGGGAAGGGAGAGCAGACAGGAGAAAGCTTGGGCATTCCTGAGGGCCCATGACCTGCAATTAGCCACGCAGATGAGGGGTTTCTGCCCTCCCCCACAGGTGGGGCAGGGCAAGCAGGGAGCCAACTGTCTCCCAGAAGGAGGAAGCAGCCTCAGCTCAGGGTGCTGGGGAGGCATGAGCATGCTTGTGCCAGGGAAGGGCAACGAGGGAGCCGCTGGGAGGTGCAGGCGGCCACCAGCTGAAGTGAGCAGCCCACAGGGTGTGAAGGACTAGACGGAGTCAGGTTTTGGTGCCATGCACACAGGTATGTGTGTGCAAAGGGACGTGACGGGAACGGCACCAGTGTGTGTACGGAAAAAGGAACTGGTATGTGGGTGTGGGCTGCAGCAGGGGCTGGGGCATCCCATTCGCCCCCGTAGCCGGGGCTGGCCCGGGAGGGTGATGGGCTGCACTGGGATCCCGGCGGCACACGGGGGGCGGCATTTCCCCACCTGTCTGCTCCTCCGCTAGCCCTGGGCCAGGCCTCCGTCTTCATGCCCAGCTCCTGAACACGGTTAATTCCGGACTTGATAGGCCTCTTGAAGATTTCCTCGATGGGCAGACTGAGCCCAGTGTGGGTGTAGGTGTCTTTGCTTCTGGAGGGCATGGATGTGCGGTGAGCTCCAATCTGTGCCCTGTGCCCTGCTCCAGCTTAGCGGGGGTGGGAAAGTGGTGCGAGCGGCTGGAGAGCTGACCGAGACAGGTGGACCCTTGGGAAGGGGGGGATCTCTGGAAGGCATCTCAACTGTGGATGACACCGTTGTTTATTCCTAGCACACGGGGTTGGGGAGGGTAGAAGGGTACCGTGGGGACGGGGTGAGGGAGGCGGAAAGGTGGGGTGTGCCATCCTCTTGGCTTCTTAAAAGTCACCCCAGAAGGAGAGCTCTGTATGGCTTGTTTTTGTGTCTGACATCCTCCTGGACACTTCTTCCCTGAGTCTAACTTGAATCGCACTTGCTGCACTGTCAGCCTGTTTCCCCTTGGCTTTGCCGTGGCTCTAGGCCAGCTTTCCTTCTCGCATGCTCTTGCTTTCATTCTGCCATTCCGGTTTTTCATTCTAACACACAAATTATGATCTTCCCAGTAACCTTTAAACATTAAAAAAAAAATGTCATTATCAGCTCATCAATGTATGTTCTCTTGTCTCCCTTCCCCCATCCCGATACAACCCAAACCCTGTGCCCGAGCGGGGCTCTCAGATTTGCTTCCTCATCCTGCACTCGCCTCTGGTTTTCCCTCCGTTTACTCCTTTGCCCCAGCAGGTCTCCCCTCCTTCAACTGTCCAGGACAGCTGGGCCCTGGAACAGCCGCTTTTGGTCTGCGAAGTAAGGCTTGTCCCTTGACCACCCCCTTGGTGACCTGTGTGCTCGGGCTCACCCTGAGCTGAGCTACACTATAGCTCTTGGTACTTGGTACTTGGTCAGGCAAAGGCAAAAATCTCTCCTTGTCTTTCATGGATCTTATTTTTACCCCCCACCCTCCCAATGCCCTTGTTGAACAGGGATCATTCTCTCTTCCAGGGAGACTTAAAGCCCAGAGAGGAGGTGTGATTTGCCTAAGGTCACACAGCAAGTTAGAGACTCAGCTCCACCACTTAGTGTATTGGTAAGTTTATTCAAATCATTCAAAAATAGTTTTCCTGAACACCTGGTGGGTGTCAAGTCCTGTTCCTTAGCCTCTCTGAGCTTCAATTCCTCATTTATAAAATGGAGTTAACAGTAATACCTACGTCAAATATTTTAATGAAGATGAAATTTAGTAACGTACACAAAGAAGTGTATGTTTTTGGCACAATGTTAATTTTGTTAATATTATTATTGGCTAGGTCTGGACTAGAACTTGGGTTTCATGTCTGGTGCTTTTCCATTAACATTTTTGAATTCATTCATTTATTCCTCCACTCATCCATTCATTTGTTTGATAATGAATTGGGGGCCATTGGTCAGGGTGCCCTAACCCCAGTTATGTAACAACATCTACAGCTCATTCGGGTACCCGCCAACTTTTCCCCCTGGGGCCAGACTGCACTGTTTTTCCAACCTGACACTCTGGCTCTCAAAGCACCCCCCCCCCCCCCAACCTGAGGTCTGACAGTCTCCTCTGAACCTGGGAGCTTTCTTCCCCTCCTCCCTCTCCTCCTCCTCCCTTCCTTCTTCCTCCCTTCCCTCCTCCCTGACACCAGAGGCCCAAGACCTCTGATTTCCACTGGGTGCTTCTCCTCATCTCCTGTCCTGGGCTGCGATTGCAGTGGAACCCTCTGAGTCCCCATACCAGAATTTCCCCCTGCCAGGCTTTCCCATTCCTGGGATAACCTGTACCCTCGAAGTCACCTTCAAAAATTTCCATAACCTCAAATGGCTCCTGCCACGCCTTTCTAACTGACTTGGGCTTGGGCTGTTGCCTGGGTTAAAAGGACCAACAAATAAATACAGACACTTCTTTTAGTAAAAAGAATCCCTTGTGTTTGTCTAGAGCCTTGGAGAAGCATGGAGCACTTGGTAGCTTCTGGTCACTTTGATTCCCCCAGCGCCCCTGGAGGTGAGGGGCAGTGGGTGGGCGCTTCCCTCTGGAGCCCAGGCACCTCCTCCTGGCAGCTCACTGGGAGCCAAGGCGGAGGTGGCCTCAGGGCAGCTGTGTGTAGGGGAGGGAGGGGAAGGCAAACACGGATTCCAGGACAACACCGCAGTGCTGCAATTTATCTCCCGGGGGTTGACAAACGGATGATGACAGGCACAGAGTAAAGCTGAGAACGACCACGTCATTTTTCTGGCAGTTCAGGGAGCTTTGGGCTCTTTAGGGGAGCAGGGACTGAGGAAGAGCAGTGACCCGCTGTCATGGGCAGCCACTTCTGGGTCTCCCACGAGGGGACCACCTTGACCTGGAGATGACCACTACCCAAGTGAGTTTCGCCCTGGGATCTACCACCAGGACCCCTTGCGTGTTCTCAGGACAGAGGTATGCCGGAGAGAAAAGGAGCCAGGTTTCCCTCGAAGGCCGTAGGTACTTGGTTCTGGTGCCGATTCTGGGTCTCACCTGGCCTTGTTCAGAGGCCCCACCTTCTCCTTCCCTCCCAATCAGACACCCAGGGCTAGCTGGCTCCCATGTTTACCCTGAGCCGATCAATGACCTGGCACGGGAGTGAGCACACAACCGCTAGGGGAAGACCATGCAGTCACCTAAGCCACACCTGCCCTTTGACCTCCTATCACCCCTGGCAGGCTTCGATCCCTCCTGGGCTGGAGGCCGGAGGCTGGGCTGGCGCCACTCAATGGACCCTGTGGAGCTGGGCAGATGGGCCCAGCGCGCATGGTGGCTGGCTGTAAAGCTCAAAAGGGACTCGGAATAAAAGACCCCGAGCCCTTTCCTCCCAGTCCACTCCTGCGTGGTCTTCATCTCTCGAGGCCTGGGTTTTTCCATCTGCAAAATGGACAAACTAATATTTGGTCTCTGAGTTATGAGAGCAAAGTGTAACTTCAGGTGTAAAAGTCCTTGAGAGTTCGGGAAGAAAATCAACAGTCCGACAATATTAAACAATATTGCAACCATATGAGATATTACAGCAATGTTATACGGATGACAAAAGACGAGGATGGAGAAAGCAGGGGTGGCGGGGCATGCACTGGGGTTGCACGGCTCACCCCTTGTCCTCCCACCAGGCGCCTGTCTCCCCATCCTGCCCACTCCCGTCTCGGCGGCCCCCCCATCTACCCCGTGGCTATGGACAGAAAAATGGAAGTCCCCGAGGACGGGCCTCCTGTGGTCTCCTGGCTCCCTGAGGAGGGAGAGAAGCTGGACCAGGAAGGCGAGGACCAGGTGAAGGATCGGGGCCAATGGACCAACAAGATGGAGTTTGTGCTGTCAGTGGCCGGGGAGATCATTGGGCTGGGCAATGTCTGGAGGTTTCCCTATCTCTGCTACAAAAATGGAGGTGGTGAGTTCACTTTGAGGTAGGCGTGGTGGGGAGAGCCGTGCCTTGACTGCCAGGCAGGGCCCACCAGGGCGCCTCCTGCCTGGCGATGTGGTAAACCAGAAGGAGGCTGGAATGCAGTTTGGAGGGCTTGGGTCTGAGTTCTAGTTCCGCCTCAGGGTCTTCCTCTGTGAAATAGGGATGGTGCCTCCCAGGGCTCCAGTGAAGTTTAATCGAGGTAATGGGCAGGACCAAGGAATCTGAGTGTTTAGTAAGATACACTACTAATAATGCTTCATTATTCTGGACAGTGTCAGTGGCTGATAGGATTCGTTCATTCGACCTGTGTTACTGTGGACCTATCCTGGGCCAGGCAGTGTTCTAGACACAAAACAGAACATATTCCTAGTGCAAGGTGGCAGATGACAGACAAACAAGTAAAATGCGTGGTATGTTGAATGGCGAGTTGTGGAATGGTGAGAAGCAAAGCAGGGAAGGGGTGGGGGAAGGCTGGGTCATCGGCGGGGAGGGGGGGGTTGAAAATGTGGAGCAAGGTGAGCTGCAAAGCTTTAGCTGAGGAGGTCACATTTGAGGAAAGACTTGAAGGAGGTAAAGGAGTGAATCGTATGGACAGTTCTCAGGTGAAGAACATTCCAAACAGAGCAAACAGTGAGTGCAAAGGTCCTGAGGTGAAAGTGCATCTGGCATGTTTGAAGAGGAGGGCAGAGACAGATGGGGGCAAGAGTAGGGGAAGGGATCAGAGAGGTAACAGGGCCCACATCTTGTAGCCTCTGCTCTGAGTGAGATGGGAACTGTAGAAGAATTTGATCAGAGAGGTGATATTACCTTGTTTATGATTTTTTTAATTGAAGGAACATTAATTTTATTATTTTTCAGCACTGGTAGTAAAAATGAGTAGGGGCATGGTGGGAAGGGGCCAGCTTAATCTTTTTACGTGTACAGTTAAATGGTTTTAGCCTATTCACAGAATTGTGCAACCATCACCACAATTGATTTTAGAACATTTTCATCATTCCAGAAAGAAGCCCCGAAGCCATAGGCAGTCACTGTATTCCGTGTCCCTGCCAACCCTTGGTGACAACTAATCTACTTTCTGTGGCTATAGATTTACCTACTTGGAATTTTCATACAAATGGAAGAATTCATTTATATGAATTTATTTGTGACTGGAGAGATTCTTTTTTTTTTTAAGTTTTTAATTTTTATTTATTTTGAAAGAGAGATCGAGAGTGAGTGGGGGAAGGGGCAGAGAGAGAGGGAGACAGAGAATCCCAAGCAGGAACTGTGCTACCAGCACAGAGCCTGATTCAGGGCTCAAACGCATGAACTGTGAGATCATGACCTGAGCCGAAATCAAGAGTTGGACACTTAGCCGACTGAGCCACCCAGGCGCCCCTGTGACTGGACAGATTCATCTTTCCCTTTTGAAAATATCTTTATTCTTCTTGTGCAAATCGCATATGTATATTGTGAAATTAGAAACATTCCAGAAAGGTAAAAAGAAGAAACATTCCTATTTAAAGATAATCGTTGTTTAGAAAATCCTTCTAAACACGATTTGTATTTAATTTGACAAGTATTTACTGAGTATCTACTATGTAACTTGTTCTGTGTTTCAAAACTTACAGTTATTATTACAAGCTGCTTGAACTAATGGCTCCAAAGAAATAGCGTTGGGGTTTCCTGGCAGGTCAGGGCTATGGAGCCAGGCCTGGGAGTGGGGGATGAATCCTGGCCAGAGATCAGGGGAAGCAAGAAGAACTTGTTTCTTTTCTTTTCTTTTTTTTAATGTTTATTTTTGAGAGAGAAAAAGAGAGAGGGAGCGAGCCAGAGAAAGAGAGAGAGAGCATGAGCAGGGGCGGGGCAGGGAGAGAGTGGGCCAGAGGATCTAAAGCTAGCTCTGCGGTGACAGCAGAGAACCGGATGTGGGGCTTGAACTCACGAACTGAACCGTCCTAGGCCAGTTTCACGGACACACAGGGCGTTAATGCTCCAGCTAAAGAGGACTTAGGCTGAGCGCTCATCTCATAGAGCACGTGGAGGCTCAGAATGTTTAGCGATTTGCCCAAGACCGTAGAACCGGCTGGTAGCTGGTAGCCTGCTTCGCAGGCTCCCTCATCCTCTCCCTGCCGTCTGAAAAGGAGACAGGTTTTCAGGTTCCAGGGCCCACGCTGCCTCGTCCCACCTGGTGGCTGCACTGTGGCTGTGGCCTCTGTACTGTGGGGCGGCCTGGGGAGACAAGCACCTGTGCCAGTGTGCAGTGACGCTGGGCTGAGCCTGGGTCATCTGCGAAGAGGCAGAACCAGACTGCATTTCCTGGCCAGGGTCTGTGTTCATTTCTGTCCCTTGTGTCCTCACTTGAGCTCTGCCCCAACCTAAGTACCTGGAGGAGGCACACTGCCCACCCCCCTGCCGGCCCCGGCGTGTTTCCCTCACCTTTAACAAGAGACGCTGAGCCAGATCAAGGGTCCCAATCTGAGGTCACTGGTGTGTGGGGGTTTAGGAAAGTAGTAACACATGTTTCCTCATTGCAGACAACTTGATAATGGATCTGTGTGGGGGATATGACTTCACGGACCAACTCAAATGTCAACTCGTTGCTTTAGGCTTTTACAATTGTACTAACTCATTGCGATAATAGGGTTTATCTCAAACTGACCATAATTCTCAGTCAGCAGTTAAGTATAGTTTTTACTGATAAATGAATCAATTATTATTGCTTAATAAATAATTATTATTAGTTAATAAATAGTTTTGTAGAGAAAAATCTTTCCAAAGGGATAAAAAACAATGTTATTGGTATAATAATGTCTTTGGTCACAAGAAAGCAGGAAGTCACTAAACTAGATCATCTTCAAAAAATGGTTCACTTGGAGAGAGAATTTTATGAATTCTGAGTTTCCAGATGACAATGGAAACTCAGTGGTTCAGGAGTGTGTGCTTGGCAGAGGTAATAAGGCCTACCTTAGAGCAGAGGGAGGGAGATTATAAACACGTCTCAAGTTACCCTGTCTTCACAGATCCCTGTGGGGCATCTTCAGGCCTCTGGTGCCCAGAGTCTGGGCAGATGCCAAGAGAAATGTGGGCCAGGGCAATCTCCCCAGGTGAGGATTCTCAGAAGTTCATTAGAGGGGAGTGTGTTTGCAGTGATAGTGCATTGGAAACCCAGGGAGAAAGCCAAGGATGGAGGAACCATCCAGGCGATCCAGGACCAACCTCCTCACACTGCTGCCCATGGCCCAGGCCCTCACTGCCCTTCTGGGGTGGACTCAGGCTGACAGCGGCCCATCTCCAGGCCTCCTGAGCTCTCCCCAGTTTCCGTGGGGCTGAAGTCTACATGCCTAGGGTAGAGCTGAGACTGTCTCCTTCAGTAGAGAGAAGGGCCTCCACACAAGCCAGCAGAAGGGGTCCATGGGTCACAGGCCGCCACAGACCAGACTTTGGGAAAGTGCCCTCTGGGAGAGCCCCCAGCCCAAACACTTCTGAACGCTGCCCCTCAGCCACCTAAGCCACATAAACTGGAGTCAGTGATGGTACTGGCACTGGGTTGAGGAATGTTCTAGCAGTACTCAGGATGTACCGGCAAACCTGGGGTTAAAAAGGACATCAGGACTCGCAGAGTTACTGGCTGTTATGGTTCTGTAGGGCCCAGAAGACTCACAAATCCTTCTGTCTCACTCTCACATATCGCTACTGGCAGTGCAGATTGGTATGAGAGTCTGGGAAGGCGATTTGGAAATGCACGTCAAAGACCTTAAAAAAATGTTCAAACCCCAAAGGTGGAAATCCACCCAAATGTCCCTCAATGGACAAATAGACAAACATGTGGTATATACACAAGAGGGAATACTGTTCAGCCTTAAAATGGCATGGATAAACCTTGAGGGCATAAGCACTGTATGATCCCTCTTTATGAGGTGTCTAGAATAGCAATTCACAGAGAAAAAGTAGAATCGTGGTTACCAGGGGCTGGGGAGAGGCAGAGAACAAGGAGTTCCTATTTAACGGCTACAGAATTTCAGATTGGGTTGGGTAAGAAGGTTCTGGAAATTGATGGTGGTGATGGTTGGATAATAATGTGAATGTACTTAATGCCACGAAACTGTACACTTAAAAATGGTTAAAAAGTAAAATTCATGTTATATATATTTTACCACAAAAAAAGCCAAAAAAAAAAAAAATATGCATACCCTCTGACCTACAAATTTGTCTACTGGAAACTTATACTGAGGAGCAAATTAGGCAAGTGCACAAGGCTGTGGACAACGGATCACAGCAGAGTTTCCAATAAAACAACCAAAAATGCCAGTGGGAGTACTGATGGAAAAAACTAGGGTAGATGCATAAGGCAGAATACTATATAGCCATTAAAATTATGACATATGTATTTATTGATATAATAGGTTCTTGATGTGTTTTTAAATGGTTATCAAGTAATTATAGTAGGTTCTCACTTTTGCAAAAAAGGAAGTATGTATGTGTTTGTGTGTGTGTGTGTGTGTGTGTACAAAAAACTGAAAAGGTGTACAATGTTTTTTCCCTTTGCACTTTCTATTTTGTCTACAAAGTAAAGTGAATTACTTGAGAGGTCTTATGATGCAGTGGTTAAAAGCTCAGGCTCGGGGTGCCTGGGTGGCTCAGTCGGTTGAGTGTCTGACTCTCGATTTCAGCTCGGGCCATGATCCCAGGGTTGTGGGATTGAGCTTCTCATTGGGCTCCATGCTGATTGTGGAGCCTGCTTGAAATTCTCTCTCTCTCTCTCTCTCTCTCTCTCTCTTTCTCTCTCTCTCTGCTCCTCTCCCCTGCTCATACTTGAGCTCCCCCACCCTCTTCCCCTCTCCACTGCTCACACTTGAGCTCTTTCTCTCTCTCTTTCTCTTAAAAAAAAAAAAAAGAGCACAGACTCAGGATCAGACCAGCTGGGTTTGTGTCTCAGTTTCCTCATCTATGTCTTAGTTTTCCCATCTGTAAAATGGGGATAACAATAGTACCTACCCCACAGGAGGTGGCTTTGTCAAGGATTTTGATGCTGGTGAGGCATTTACAAGAATGCCTTACAAAGACACCTGGGTGCCTCAGTTGGTTGGGCATCCAACGTCGGCTCAGGTCATGATCTCATGGATTGTGAGTTCACGCTGACAGCTCAGAGCCTGGAGGCTGCTTTGGATTCTGTGTCTCCCTCCCTCTCTGCCGCTCCTCTTCTCACATTCTGTCTCTTTTTCTCTCTCTCTCAAAAATAAATAAACATTAAAAAATTTTAAAAAAAGAATGCCTTATATATAGTAAGCAGCAAATAGGTGCTAAGTGTTATTATTGTACAGTAAACAATATTCCATTTACCCATGGATACACTTCTGAGGTGAGGTCACTATCTTAGTGACTGAAGTGGGCACTGATGGCTTAGGGTTGTCTTCAAATTCCATAATTTATCAGATGCTTTTTAGGCCTGGCCTCCTGTGGGGGCCTGTAGGTCAGTGCTTTATCACATGGCTACTGAAACCCCAGTGCCCGGAATCTGCCTGAGCAGAGGAAGGGCCTTGTCTGCTAAGACCCCAGTTCAAACCAGAGCCTGGTGGAGGGGAAAAAAAACCCTCTGAAAATTATTAGAGGGAAAATAATTTTTCCAAGGTGTTTTTGTTTGTTTTTCTCTAACATGTAACAAACTTGATAATTTAATAAGCATATCAAATTATACAGAACACATGTTTTTGTTCCAAAAATAATAAACTGACTGAGTTTGTGAAGCACACTGAGAAAATAAATAGTGCGTCTGTTAGGATTTCCACCTAAATTTTTACTCATTTTTCTTCAAAGGTCTTTCCTATCCTGAGTGGGGCTCAGACTGGAAAATTTCTGCCTGTCCCTGCTGGCAGATGGGAGGAAGCCGACTTGGGCCCCTGGGAGGGTGAGGAGGGTGACGAGCACTGGGGCATAGGTCTCCGAGGACTGAGGGCTCAGCTCCTGCCTCCTTCTTCCACAGGAGCCTTCTTCATCCCCTACTTCATCTTCTTCTTTACCTGTGGCATCCCAGTGTTCTTCTTGGAGGTGGCATTGGGCCAGTACACCAGCCAAGGGAGCGTGACAGCCTGGAGGAAGATCTGCCCCCTTCTCCAGGGTGAGTGTTCCCTTTTTCCCTCCTACCAGGGCCCCCAAGGGCCTCTATCCCTCCGTCACCCCATTCCCCTTCCTTCGGGGCCATTGCTTCCTAGTCATCTCCTCTCATCCCGTGCTAAGTGCTGTGGATGACCCAGGAAGTGTCGCCAGACTTTGTGGGGCCCAAAGCTTATAGATGCTGGGGAAGAAGGCATTCCTCAAGAAAGACAGCACAAAATTGCAAGTGAAACTTCAGATGAGGAGCCTTGGAAGGGGTCCTTGCAAGTGAGGAATCCTGAGCTTCATCTTCCTTGGCTTCCTGGAAAGCTGTTCCTGGGTACATGGCGTGGTCCCAGAGTACATAACAATAGTCATGATGATGATGATGATGTCGTCTAACATCTGCTCAGCCCTGCTATGTGTTAGGGCTCATGTAAGCACTTTACATGCATTTCCTCATTGAATCCTCCAGTAATAACTCTCTTAGTTATTTGTATATGAGAAAATGAGGTCATTCGCTAAGGATTTGAACCCAGGCCTCCCTGAGCTGAAAATTCATGCTATTTCTTGTGTTCGGGATTATGTTAGGGACAGTTCCTGTTCCCTCTATGGAGTTGCTGGCACTAGTGTGAGCAGTTTGGAGTGTCCTTCCCTGACCCCATCTTTAATTGATTGGACCAGTCCCCTGGGGGCCAGTGGGAAACCCAATCCTGGTCTCCGAGAGGTTTCTTGCATATTTGAAATGAGGAGAGGACTCTTTCCCTCATGTCAGTCCCTAAGGGAGCCCAGGGACTAGGCTATCTGGGGTTGCTGCCCAGCTTGGTAGGCTGGACAGGGGTGGGCATGGTAGAGAAACACTGGTTCCTGAGCAGGCCGGATCCCTGACCACTGACTGGGGGTTTGGTTGGGGTACAAGGCTGGTCTGGTACTGATCCCTCTTGGGGCATCCATGGGGCCCCTGTAGCAGCAGCAGTGAGTGGCTGGGGCAGGGGGAAGCTTGGCCCACATGCATTTCTTCTCATGAGTTCTGGCTGCTCCAGGAGTGCTGTGGCCTCAGCCGGAGCACAGAGTTTCTCAGTGCTCTGCTCCAGACCCCAGAGCAGCCTACTGTCCCAGCCAGTTGGGCTCTATCCCAAGGTCCAAGTGAGCCCCTGGGTGTCCAAAACAGGGGCCGGCCTCTCTGGCACGCATGTACTAACTCTCCAAGGGAGTCACCACAGACAGGGGGAGCAGACTAAGCATTGGATGGGGGTTGTGGGGAGCGATTGCTGCTCCTTCTGTCTTTTCCAAGCTGAAGAGACTCCAAGGCCTGGAGTCTCAGGGAAAGGCTCACTCAAGGTGTGTGCACCTATGTTGGTGGGAGGGTCCAGGCTGCTTACTGCCTGCCCGCCACCTGCCTAACTGCGCCCAGCCCACAGTTCACCTCCCAGGGAGCCTGGGCACACCCTGTGCTCGCCCACCCTCCCTCTTCAATTTGCACACAGGCACAAGCTTCCTCCTCTCAGAGAAGGGGCACCTCCCCTCCCCAGCCTGGCACCCTGCCTCCTCCAGGGTCAGGTCGGTGTTTACGGGGCGGGCGGTGGGAGCACAGTGCGTTCCGGCGGGTGAGTGGTGGCACAGTGGCCGCTTGTTTGGGTGTGTGGGCGTCTGTATGCGCGCTCTGAATATTCCCGCCACCGGCTCCCCTGGGGGACCCTCCTCACCATCAGCAGCCCCAGCCACCACCCCTCCCGAGGACCAAGTTGCCCTGGCCATGCCCACTTTAGGGCTCCCGTCCCCCAATGCCTGGATGCTCTGCAGGGACCCAGATGCAGGAAAACACGGATGGCCTCTGGTCGAGTTTGCCAGGCCAGCGGGAATAGACAATCGGGGTGGGCTCACCTGGCCAAGGGGTGGTTTTGTTGACAGTCAGCATTGATTCTCCGACCTGCCCTGGGGCTGAGCTGGCCTTCCTTAAGTCGTTCTTGAGCCCGGGGCGAGGACTCAGGACTCAGGACAAACAGGCCTGTGATCCGTCTTCTGCCCAGCTTTCACACCTCGGGACTAAGAGCCTCCCTGGCAACGTGCTACTTTTAAAATTACTGTGGCAAAGATCCCACGTTTGCAGGAGCAGACGGGCTGGGTGGGGGTGACTGTGCCTGCCCTTTGGTACCTCCTCCCCTGATAGGGAGCCACAGCCAGCCTCCAGGCTGCTCCTGGGTGTGAGAACGCCTCTGCCAACACTCTGGCCCCGCGCTCTGCAGCGAGGTGGCGTGTGGAGACTGACTCACGCTCCAGAGTTCTTGACAGTCAGCGACCACTTCTCCTTTCTTTTTTCCTTGCTGGTTTCTTTTGGTTTTTGCACTTATCTTGAGGCTGATTCTTACCAACGCTTCCCAATTACTTTGTTCTTCCAGTCCCTTTTCATTTTACAAGTAATGCATGATTGTCACAGAAAAACTAGAAAATGCAGATGGACAAAAGGTAAAAAACAAACAAACTTTAAAACATGAGCCGAAATCCTATCACCTAGATAGACAACCACCGTTAACTTTTGGATGACAATCCTTCCAGACTTTATCTCATTAGAAAAAAAAAAAAAGTATACATTTAAATATATACTGCAAAAGTGGAAGAATGCCTGAGATGGTATTCTGTAACCTGCTTTTCTTACTTAGAAAAATATGCTGTGGGCATCTGGGTGTCCCAGGAGGTTGAGCATCTGACTTCGGCTCAGGTCATGATCTCATGGTTCGTGAGTTCGAGCCCCGTGTGGGGCTGTGCTGACAGCTCAGAGCCTGGAGCCTGCTTCAGATTCTGTGTCTCTCTCTGCCCCTTCCCTTCTCGTGCTCTGTCTTTCTCTCAAAAATAAATTAAAAAACATTAAAAAATAAAAATAAATTTAAAAAGAAAAATATGCTGTAAATGGCTTCTGAGGCCAACAAGCAAACCACGGGTGTTCTGTTCGTTTAGTACCCAATGTCCTTCTAGCCACAGCTGGCAGCTTCTATGTGACTTTGTTGGGCTAACATTGATCTCTTGGATTCTGTTTGTTGCTCCCCATGCCTGCCCTACTCCCGAAGGCATTGGTCTGGCGTCAGTGGTCATTGAGTCCTACCTGAACATCTACTACATCATCATCCTCGCCTGGGCTCTCTTCTACCTGTTCAGCTCCTTTACCTCTGAGCTGCCCTGGACAACCTGTACCAATACCTGGAACACAGGTATCCATCATTTCAGCCCCCGGGAGGGGGCCTCTCCTTAGGGGCTGGGCCTGTGGTGGCTGGTGATGGCGAACAATGACAGAGCACATGGTATAACTTGCCTCAAAGCCAAGCTCTGTGGCCTCTGGTGCAGTTTTGTGGGAGCCTAGACTAGGTTCCCACTAGGAGAACCAAAAATCCAACAAGACTGTGAATGTTTTATATAACTGCAGGGGGTTATCCTCACTCCCTCTGTGCCAGGTGCTAGAGATCCAAGGGTGAGCACTGGCAACATGGCCCCAGCCCTCCTTGAATGTGTGGTCTAGTGATAGAGACAAGTTAATAAAACAATCACATATTGCAATGGGTGAAAGAAACATTGCAGAAACTATACAGCAGTGGGAGGGAAAGAGCTAGCTGAGGCCTGAAGGATGAGAAGGACCCAAAATGTGAACAGCATAAGCCATGTGGGGGGAAGAGCAAGCCCAAGGACTGAGTCCATTCATCTGCTGAGTGGAGAGAGGGTGAGCAAGTTATAGGGGCAGAGGGGATCCGAGGTCTGTGTCAGAGGTTGGTGGGTGGGGTGGCCAGAGAAACAGCCAGATTCACTGGAACAAGAGCAGTGTGAGGCACATGAGGAGGGAGGCACATGGTCTCATGAACCACCTGAGTGGCTAACTCCTGGGAAATGGGGGCTCCAGGGGAAGCTCTTGGGACTGGGAATTATGGGGACTGCTGGGCTGCAAGGTCAGAGGGTTGGAGGGACTAAGATGTGAGGGTATCTCTCCCCATCTCGTCCCCAGCTGATGCACAGCCCCCCGCCCCACCCCTTGTTCCCAACAGAGCATTGCGTGGACTTTATGAACCGTTCGGGAGCCCGCACAGTGACCTCGTCTGAGAACTTCACTTCACCTGTCATGGAATTCTGGGAGTAGGTGCTGGGCTTGGATGCCATGTGCTAAGGGGCCCCAAGCAGGAAATTTGGATGTCTGAGGTCTGGGACTTGGAGTACAAGTTCAAGCCTTTCTGTGCATGCTCTTCAGCACTTACCCACCTCCCACCCCCACCTGGCACATCACTGAGCCATGAGGGAACACTCACATCAACCCACACGTGTCCACAGGTGCACGGCAAATAGTCTGTCCCAGCTAAGGAGAGCTGGTTGTGCACATCGCTCCCCAGCTTTGTGTTCAGTGATGTCATGTTGGTGGCTTGAAACTGGGCAAGGAGGAAGCATTTGTACTGCAAAAACTGGCAAACACTATACTCACACCTCCACCCTTCCCCTGACTACACCCTTACATCTGCCCATGCCCACATGTCCACCTTCGTTCTGACACAAGTGTACCTGTACCCTCACCCTTACCTAAAACCCACACTTATTTACCAACACTCACATGTGTCTACCTACACCCTCACACATTTACGACCCCATGTCACCCAAACCTCACACATGTCCACCAACGCTTACGCACACACATTTCCACTACTCCCTACACCCTTTAGGTACTAAAACACATTCAGCCCCTCTGTTTGATACCCATGTAGTTGTGCATCAACCTGAATATCTACTCTCCATCTACTTATCCATTTATTATTTACCACCCTCACTCTCTCTCTCTCTCTATCTCTATCTCTCTGTACAACAGAGAAAGCTGGATGGTTAGAAAGACAAAGATACCTATGGGATTACGTGATTTGGTCTTCTAACGGCCAGGGGCATACAGACTACAGGTGGGAACATGGCATGGCCATAGGGGAGGTGCAGGGGGATGGGGTGGGGAAGCCTGGAACCTGAGATGTGTGGGGTCAGCTCTAAGAATCAAGAGACTTGAAGACAAAGGCTATTTGTGCCCCTATAGCCTTTCACCTGGTTATTCATTTTTTCCATCCTCAGGAGACGTGTTTTGGGCATCACCTCAGGCATCCATGACCTAGGGGCCCTGCGTTGGGAGCTGGCCCTGTGCCTCCTGCTCGCCTGGGTCATCTGCTACTTCTGCATCTGGAAAGGGGTCAAGTCCACTGGCAAGGTGAGGTGTTCTGGCTCCTGGTAAGCTCTCTGCAGCCCCCAGAATCCATGGAGACACTCACAGAGTCCCTCTGGAGAACTGAAAGAGTAGTTTAGGGGAGAGGCATGGTGAGAGCAGGGGAAAATGGTAGGAAGAGTTTAGCTCAGCACAAGGAAGGACTTTCTCTTTCAATATTACTTTAAAAGACCTGTTTACATAAGAAACATGCAGAGCAAAATGAGAAGCATAAAAGTCCCCCTAATCACTGTTGGAGCCAGCATGGTGGCAGTTTGGATCTACTAATCCCTGTTAATGTTTTGCTGTATTGCCTTCTAGTTTCCTTTTGAAGTATGCTTGTGTATATCTGTATCTATTATGTGTGTATATTACACAATTAGGATCATACACTTTTACGACTTGCTGTTTGCACCTAACAACACAACAAGACAATGTTTGGTAAGAACTAGCACACAGAACTATCTTTGAGGTGGTGAGTTTCCAATAATCACGGGGGTTTAAGCCAAGAATGGACAAGAGTGGCTTATTGTATGTGTTGAGAGAGTTCAGACTTGAACACTTATTTTCAACCCAGGGAATCTGAGGTGGATGCCTCATGCTTTTTAAAGCCAGTAGTAGACGGGATGCTGACTTCTCTGATTAACCTGTTCTTGGGGGGCAGCCTTGCCTTTCCGCGGATTGTTGTAATTATAATAAAACTAGAAATAGTGATAATAACACAGATATTGCCATCCCCGTGGGTCAAGGAGCTAAACTTGGTCAGGGGCCGAGTAGACCCATCTGAGTGTCTCCATGTCCCAGAGCTCAGGCCACTGCTGCTTGCCCAACCCTAAGCCTGGAAAAGTGCAGTCTAAGTTTTGCCACAGGTCATTGCGGCGATCTGCTCCCCCTCCCTCACCACGTCCCACACTCACCAGGGGCATAGGGAGACCAGCTAGGGTGAGGGATTAAGGGAGAACAGATTCTGGATTCTATTTTTTTTCTACATTTATTTATTTTTGAGACAAACAGAGAGAGTGAGTGGGGGAGGGACAGGGGTGGGTGATGGACAGAGGTTCGCGCCCGATGTGGGGCGCGAACTCACGAACTGGGAGATCGTGACCTGAGCTGAAGTCAGATGCTCAACCGACTGAGCCACCCAGGCGCCCCTGAATTCTGAAATAGTCTTCGAAATGTTATGGCTGGAAGCTTGTACCCCTCCCTGTCTTTGTTCCCTCTTTGCCCTGCTGATGTATATCTCACAGTCTGCCTGCCAGGGCACCTAAGACCCGCTGGAATGTGTAAAGGAAGACAGGTGCTCACACACTCTCAGCATCTCTAAGAAGGTGTCGGACCCTGAGCTAGGTGTGACTCATGCTGCCTGAGGAGGGGTGACAGGAGGACTACCGCAGACTCCCTGGTACCTCCTGGCAGCTGTGTCCCCAACAGCAGTGACCTGGCCCCGCTTCCCCTCCAGGTTGTTTATTTCACAGCCACATTTCCCTACCTGATGCTGATCATCCTACTGATCCGAGGCATCACCCTTCCGGGAGCCTATGAGGGTGTCATCTATTACCTGAAGCCAGATTTGCTTCGCCTCAAGGACCCCCAGGTAGGGGTTGTGCTGGGGACTCTTTCCCAGATGCCTCTCACCCCAAACCAGAGCTGTACTTTTGAAAATCTGTAGTTGCTTTTCTCTTGGTTTAAAGGCAATATATTCCCTCCTGCAAAAAAATTAAAAAGGGGCGCCTGGGTGGCTCAGTCGGTTGAGCGTCTGACTTCAGCTCAGGTCATGATCTCGCAGTGAGTTTGAGCCCCGCAGCAGGCTTTGTGCTGACAGCTCGGAGCCTGGAGCCTGCTTGGGATTCTGTGTCTCCCTCTCTCTCTGCCCCTCCCCCACTCATGCTCTGTCTCTCTCTCTCTGTCAAAAATAAATAAACATTTAAAAAAAAGATTAAAGGCAATATATCCCCACTGGAGAAAAATTAGATAAAGGTGTCTTGTAATCCTACCACTCAGGTATCATCTCTATGAGCATTTTAGTATATTTCCTTCCAACTCTTTTTCTAGTTGGTGTTGTGTATCTTTGTTTTAATGTATTTGAGATATTTATATACAGAGAGATGCATCTTTTTTCATTTAAATTCCATTGTAAGCATTTTTCATGCTATCACATTCATTTGTAGAAGTCATTTTAAATCCTTGCATAATATGTCCTCCATCCATCATCCATTCGGTCACTCATTCACCCAAAATGTACTGAGGACTCTTTCAGTGCCAGGTGGCGCTCTGACCATGGAGTGCGGCAGTGGGCAAAGCAGACAAGGCCCCGTGTCCTCTGAACGCTCACCCCTGGGGTGGGGGTCCTCACTTTCTCAATCTCTGATTCTTGGACATTTAAGGTCATGTAGTTTTTTATGATCGTATATACAGCTGCATTGGACACCCCATATTTAAATCTCTTGCCACCTCTCTGATTATTTCCTGATGGCAGTCAGCCCTGGAATCACTAAGTCAAAGAGCATGTGCCTTTAAGGTTCTTGAAATGTACTGGCTTTAGAGAAATGTGGACTTTTTCCCCCAGTATTGGAGGGTACCCTTTTTTCTGCAGGGCCCATGAGAGATTTGATAATAATTTAACCTTTGGTAATTTGATAGATCAAAATAGTATCATTTTGTTGTCTTAATTTTTTTTTTTATTTTTTACTGCTGTGAGGCTGGACATTTTCCCACAGATTTGCTGGCCATTTGTATTTCCTCCTCTAGGACTTGTCTGAGCGCATTCTTTGCACCCCCTCCCCGTGGAGTCCTGGTGGTGTTTTTCTTTATATTTTAATGAAGTGGCCTGTGGCACTTGTTGAATGAGCAGGTGCTCTCAGTTCTGCCCTGCAGGTAGGCTTTGCCTTCTCTAGGCACCTCCACTCCACCTGAGAAATTCTAGTACTTGGTGCCTACGAAGTGCCCCAGAGGCAAATTTACTTAAAAAAATTTTTTTTTAATGTTTATTTATTTTTGAGAGAGAGACAGAGAGTTGGGGAGGGGCAGAGAGAGAAGGAGACACAGAATCTAAAGCAGGCTCTAAGCTATCAGCACAGAGCCAGATGTGGGCCTCGAACTCAGGAACCATGAGATTATGACCTGAGCTGAAGTTGGATGCTCAACCGACTGAGCCACCCAGGTGCCTCTCCCCCAAAAGAGGCAAATTTAAACCTGGCCTGCCAGTGAAGAGATTGTGAGCAGAGAGTGGGGAATAAGCGACTCTGAGGGCACACCCAGGAGGGCCCGCTGGGGCTGAGGGGTGACGGGCGGGCACCCTCCCACTCCCTCTGCCACTTTCTTGGGGTCTCACGTAGGTGTGGATGGACGCGGGCACCCAGATCTTTTTCTCCTTCGCCATCTGCCAGGGGTGCCTGACAGCCCTGGGCAGCTACAACAAGTACCACAACAACTGCTACAGGTAGGGCTGGGCGGCCGGGACACTGCGGGACCCCAGGGCGCCAGACCTGCCTGCAGTGAGGTCGGGGAATCAGCTTCATCTTGCAGACTCAGTGTCTTCCTTCCCTCCTCTTCTTTCTTCCTCACGTTCTTCTCTCACCTTCCACCACATGACCGTGGTCTTTCGCCCATTCTCTCTTCCATTTCTCTCCTCTCGCATATTTTGCCTTCCTGTTCCCTCCCCTCTCCCCACTTGCTGTCTTTGGATCTCCCCTCCCTTGATGGATTTCTTCCTCATTTTCCTTCCTGGTTCCTCTGCATTGGCCCCGCCCCGCAGGGACTGCATCGCCCTCTGCTTCCTCAACAGCGCCACCAGCTTCGCGGCCGGGTTCGTGGTCTTCTCCATCCTGGGCTTCATGGCCCAGGAGCAGGGGATGCCCATCTCCGAAGTGGCTGAGTCTGGTAGGTACCACTTTGCTGTCTGGGCCCTGAGGGGAAGGGGGGTCAGGGAACACAGATCCCTCCTACAGGGTCCCAGGCAGGAGTCCCAGCAGCTGGCTTATGAGAACCTTTCAGCATCTGGGGGCAGAGCTTGGGCCTTCTCATGGGAGGGAGGGAGGTGGAGGAGGGCACTGAGGGCGGGTAGCCCCACGGTTGTGTGCAGGGATGGATAAATGGATAAACCAATGCACAGCCAACTCCCCAGAACCAGAGAGCAGAGTAAGGGGTGAAACTACCCTGATCTCTTGAACCACTCCCCTTGAACCACACAGTGCCTTGGGAGAAGGCTCTTCGCCAGGGCAGTGAGAGCCAGGAGCTCTCCTGACTGTGCTGTGTGCCTGCAGGTCCTGGTCTAGCCTTCATCGCGTTCCCCAAGGCGGTGACTATGATGCCCTTATCCCAGCTGTGGTCCTGCCTTTTCTTCATCATGCTCATCTTCCTAGGGCTGGACAGCCAGGTTCGTCACCCCACCCCAACCCTCCCTGCCCTGGTGACCCTCTTGCCAGCTTCTGAGGTTCTGGGCTTTCCCTCCCCACCCCCCCCCCCCAACTCCTTTTCCCCTGACCTACATTCCAAGCCCCACTCCACTTTCCAGGGTTTGTCCTTGCAGTTGGTTGGGTGACCCTTGGCCTCAAGACCTTCTTCTGTGAGGGGGGCCACCTGCTTTCTCCCCCCACAGCCCCGCCCCCATCTTGGGGACGGAACATATCTCCCCCTCCAACCCTCACTGCTGGGACCCTCGGTCGTAGAGATACGGCCGAGGGCAGGGCTGGCCACCCTGTTTCTGCCCCTGTGCCCCTTCCTGCGCTCCTGTGCATCAGCACGGGTGAGTGGGGTGCGAGGCGGCCAGGGCAAGGCCACGCCAGGCAAGGCCCAAGGGCAGGCGGTGCCTCTCACCCTGGCTTCCCTCCTGCCTGCAGTTTGTCTGTGTGGAGTGCCTGGTGACAGCCTCTGTGGACATGTTCCCCGGTCAGCTCCGGAAGAGCGGGAGGCGAGAACTTCTCATTCTCACCATTGCCATCGTGTGCTACCTGCTAGGGCTCTTCCTGGTCACGGAGGTGAGCGGAGGGGGGTGGCCTGCAGGCGGGGCTCCAGGCTGAGGGAGCCGTGGGGTGCACTGGTGACCCTTCTCAGAGCCCACCTTCCTCACAGCAAGGTTGTGGGGACCACGAGGCAGAATCTACCTGTGTTAGTTAGCTGTCTTTCCGTGTTGGGTGATAGACACCAAATGCAAGCTAGCTTAAGCAGAAAAGGGAGCCTTGGGGGAGCCAGGAAACTGCAAAGTCTAGGGATATTTGGTTTCAGGCATGGTTGGATCCAGCTGGTCTAATGACATTGTCAGGAATGCCCTTCTTAGCCAGATTCCCCTCCTCATATTAAAGAAGGTGGGTGCAGCTTCAGGCTTACCTTCTGCCACCCACCCAACCCCACAGGAAAGAGAGGGACCTTTTCCTAAGAACACGGTAAATGTCTGGCCCTGGCTGTCCTTCGGGCCTGGAGAGGGGAGCGGAGCACTCTCAGAGTGAGGTGGGGCCAACTTCTAGGAGATACGATCCCGGGCAGACAGTTCCCAGTGTCCCTGTAGCTGTCAGGTTGTTGTCCCGATGTTAAATGCAGGGCCTGCCTTGCCTGGCCAAACCGCCTTCAGATGCAAGGAACAATTTCCCATGGGCCGAGCAGGATGTGTGCCCAGATGGGTGTGCGCCCTGTCCCTGAGGAGCAGGTTCCCTCCCCCATTGGCCAAGGCCCAGCTCTCCCTGTCTCTCTGCAGGGCGGGATGTATATCTTCCAGCTGTTTGATTATTACGCTTCCAGTGGCATATGCCTGCTCTTCTTGGCAGTGTTTGAAGTGATCTGCATCAGCTGGGTGTATGGTAAGTGGAGGGGGGAGGCGGGGAGAGCCTATCCCTAAGGTTGTGAGAGGCCGGGTGTGCCAGCCCTCTGGTTTCTATAGGTCTTGGTGTTGCTGCCCTGGTTCTTTTCTCTGGGAACTTTGTCCGCCTCTGGGAACCCAGGCATTTCTCATTGTGGCAGACAGAGCTGCGGTAAGGACAAAACTGATTTCCTGCGCTAGTGAGAGGAATCAGAAACAACAGTGTGCCGTTTTCTTGATGCGGAAACTGCTGGAGGCACTTCATCAGTGGGAGTCCTAGTCAGAAGAGATCTTCAGGGCCACGTAGTCTGAGCCTCCACACATTTCCACACTCCCTTTCTAGGTTACCACCCAGACCTTGCTTGAATACTTCCAGGAACAGAAAACTCGTTCCCACGTTTTTGAGGTAGCTTTTTTTGTTGTGGCTGTTATGCATTTCTTTCTTAAACTAAAGTGAGTTCTGCCTTCCATTGACTGCCCTCAACCTCCCTGACCCCCCTCAGTGCTGGGGCAACTGGCCAGTGGTGCTGAGTGCTGTGACATCCATGCCATTGTTGTGCCTGATGACAATAGAGGAGAAATCTTTATGCATGGAGTCCGTGCACTGCTGAATGCCAAGCAACGTGATGATTGTATCATACATTCTCTCTCAACCCACACAACAGCCTGTGCAGGGGAGGTGAGGCTCAGAGAGGTAGGTTTCTTGCCTGAGCTCACACAGAGAGTAAGTGGGGGAGGCATCATCATACCCAAACCATCTGACTCCACTGCACCAGGTTGGGGGGGAACACATTGCTAGTGTAACAAGGCTCAGGGCAGAGAGGGTAGGTGGGTGCCGTGTAGTGGGCATAGGTAGGAAAGCCACGAGAAGGTTTTTATTTTGCTACCCCGGGCCTTCTTTTTTGGTGTCCTTTCCTTTCCTGGGACAGGTCACCTGTCTTCTCACCTCAAGCATCTGATGTCTTTCTGATTTTCCCCTACTGCTCCTCAGAACTTGTTCTCAAAGAAGATCTGATAAACTCAATCACAGAAAGGTATAAGTAGCTGAGAAACCTTAGTATGTTACCCCTTCCTAGTAACATCTGGTTTTTAACTGCGGGAAAAATTTAGAAGCCAAAGGAATGACTCCCTAATGGTGGCATTTCATGCCCATCAGTGATCAGCGGAAAGTTCCTTTTTTTTTTTTCTTTTTTTTTTTTTTTCTGAGGAAGGGCTAGGGGGCCCTCCAACTGTCTTTCCCGATCAGCGGCCCTTTTCTTCTTGGGAGACTGGCTGGATCTGGATCTGGATCTGGAGCAAACGTGGAAACAGAAGGACAGTAAACAAATCCAGTCAGTGTTTCCACAAACACAAAGCAAGCCTCTTAGCAAGATTTTCTAAGAACACAGAGTGGCTCCTCCAGAGTGTCGAATCTAGACTGTTGTTCCATTCCCAGAGGCTTTCTGGCCCTATGTGAGTTCAGCACGCTATGCTTGGAACAGTGGGAACTTTGCTGTTTTGACTTGAAACTGAAGTCATGTCTGAGGCATATATAAGTGAGTGTTTGCACAGTCATTGTGCCCATTTTAGGCTCTCACCCACCTCTGTGGTTAGTAGGGTCTTCATTCCTAGACAAGGGGCCAAAGGATTTAACTGGGAGGTTAGGTGACTCTCTCAAGGGCACCTGGCTTTTTGGTGGCAGCCCCTTCTTCCTCCTCGCTCCCTGCCTTGTGGTTGGGGTGCCAGGGACCCATTTCATTCATGTGCCTGGATCCGGTTTCCCCTCATAGGGTAGGGGGAAGAGTGCAAAGCCAGGTGAGTCCTTCCCAGATACTGTGAGTTCTTCCCTTCCTCCTGTTCTCACACTCCCCTCCCACCTGGGCAGGGGCAGATCGGTTCTATGACAACGTTGAAGACATGATTGGCTACCGGCCATGGCCCTTGGTGAAGATCTCCTGGCTCTTTCTGACCCCTGGACTTTGCCTGGTATGTGCCCACCCAGCTACCCCTATATCTCCTCCTACATCCAGAAGACTCGGGGACAAGGAACAGGATGCCCGGGTTCTGGGGCTCTTTTCCTGCCTGTCCAGTTACCTTGGGAGGCTGGTCCATTTCCACTTCTGGGTTGGTTCTCCTGCCCTTCCTTCCTGGGACCATGTCATCTCTCTGCTTTACCATCATTACCCTCCAGTTTCTGCTCCCTTCCTTTCTCATAGCGCCTCCATCCAGCCGCCAGACTTCCCAGTTATGGTCTCTTTCTGTCTGCCTGCTCAGGGTTCCTCCTCCCTCCCCCCCCCCCCCCCACCGCCGCACCTCCTGTCTCAGCCCTCCATGGAGTGATGCCTTGGCCCACAGCTTGTAATGGCTTTTACTATTCTACCTCATTGAAGCACCTCAGTGTATTTATTTATCTATCTGTGTATTCTTTTAAGTTGATTTATTTGAGAGAGAGAGAGAGAGTGAAAGAGAGAGGAACCAAGCAGGCTCCTCACTCCACGCTGAGCCCAATGCTCGATCTTATGACTGAGATTGTGACCTGAACTAAAATCAAGAGTTGGATGCTTAACCACCTGAGACACCCAGGCGCCCCCACTTCAGTGTATTTTACTTGTCCTCTGTCACTGGATATTTAAGCAGCTAAAGAGAGGATTTCAAGGGCTCTCTGTCTAATCTGCATCCACCTCTCCCTCTTTCCAGGCCACCTTCCTCTTCTCCTTGAGCAAGTACACACCTCTCAAATACAACAACATCTATGTGTACCCTCCTTGGGGCTACTCCATCGGCTGGTTCTTGGCTCTGTCCTCCATGGTCTGCGTCCCTCTGTTCATCATCATCACCCTTCTGAAGACCCAGGGTTCCTTCAAGAAGGTAGGGGTCAGGGGAAGTGATATATTAAAGGGGGTTGCTGAGTGAGGTTGCAGGCAGGGCACGATGGGCGGGGCCCAGCTCTGAGTGTGGGACAGCTTTTTGGTCTGATGAAATCTCAAAGAGAAGGGCCTTTGAAGACCAGTCCAATGGCTTCATTTCCAGAAACACTCAAAAGACCTAGAGTCCTAGACCTTCAGAATCTGACCTCCAGCTGATCATGTGGGCAGGTTGACCATGGGTACACTGTCAAATGCTTATGGAGGAAACTGAGTCACAATAAGAACTTCAAGGTGCCCAGACAGAGATTTATAGGGCACAAACTCCTTGCTCCCAGGAAATTAATAACCAGCTATCATGGTTCATTCCTGGTTTCTTTTCTTAATTCTGCCTGGGGAGGCATGGGCAAAAGCTCCCTGTTTAGAGTTTAAGACATGCCTTCCCAAAAGGGGATAGTGCATGCTCCACAAAGACATTACACTTGCAGAAATCTATCTGGCCTACAAGTAACGGAAAACCCGACCTGCAACAAGCAATAGGCTTATTTTCTTTTTACATCAAGAGACCAGAGATGGGTGCTGCTGGTGTTTGGTTCAGCTGCTGAAAAGAAGTTGTTAGGGCCAAACTCTTCCTCTATTTCTGCACCTCCATCCTGAGCACGTCTTTTTATCATCATGCTTACCACTTCATGGTCACAAGAAGGTTGTCATCATTCCAGTCATCACATCTGCATTCAAGGCAAGAAGGAGGGGAAGAAGATGGCACCAATAACAGTAATAATAGTAGTACTGCTCCTCATAAAAAATAATAGGCACTTATTGACCAACTGACCCTGTGCCAGGCACTATACTATGAGCTGTGTACTATTATTATCTTCGTTTTACAGATAAGGCACAGAGGGGTTAAATGGGTTGCCTAAAAAGTTGCATATGTAGTAACATAGCTGGGACTAGAACCCAGCCCATTCATGCTCTTAATCGCCACGGGATTGATCGTCTCTTCTCTCTTCTCAAAATATTTATTCATGTATTTACTCATATCGTGCTGGCTGCCCCCAGTGTGCCTGGCTCTGTACCAGGCCCTGGGGATACAACCAGGATGAAACAGCTTTGCCTTTCTCACCGGTAGCACCCACTCGTTCCTTCTTCTCTCCACAGCGCCTGCAACAGCTCACCACCCCCGACCCCAGCCTCCCGCAGCCCAAGCAACACCTGTGTCTGGACCGTGGTACCAGCCAGGACTGTGGGCCTTCCCCAACAAAGGAAGGACTAATCACTGGGGAGAAGGAGACCCACTTGTAGGACGTGGCCAGCAGCCAAGTGGCCACTGAGCCAGGAACCTCTGTCAGGGCCACTACAGCAAACAGCCTTTGCCTCTGTCCCTTACCACAGTCCTGCTGAGCACCTCTGTGATGTTCATGGGTGCCCCCGGCCAGAGGCCACGCTGCTCTCTCCTCAGCGAGGGCAGCTCCTTCTGGTGGGCTAGAGGCGGTCCCACTGCACCACGCCATACTGTTGGAACACACCTTCTTATTTATAAAGGACGGTGGTCTTTTTTGAGTCCACCATCTGATTCTAACATATTACACTGTGTGGAACTCCCACTGTAGGGATGTTCCTGTATCTGGGATGTTACAGCTTACTATATTTGTGCATTGGGAGGGTAGCACTGATGGGAATATGTATCATGCTTTGGCTTGGAGAGCCCAATGGAACACACCATGTTGGAAATGACAACGAACACACTATTGGATTCTGACATTCCATTAGAGGGGTGCTTCATTAGGCTTAGTGTTCTGGAGTCAGTCCATGGGGAAGGAACTTGAGAAACAGCCAAGAGGCAAGCCTTCACAAGCCATCATTGTCTTAAAGTGTCCCTAGCTGCAGCCCTAGTTCCACATGCCTCCTGCAATGTTGTCCTCAACTCATGGAGCATTGGAATGGAAAGAACTTAGAGATGATCCCTAGACTGTACAAATGCATGGTGAGGGTGGCTGTACTTTCCTATGCCTGCAACAGACATTGCTGACTGAGTCTTTCCCACCTCACAGTCCTTTCAAATACAGTGCTCCAGGTGCTCCAGTTGCCACTGTGCTTTTTTTGTCCAACCTCCTGACTTCATGGATGAGGAAACCGAGGACCAGAGAGAAAGTGACTCTTTCAAGTTCTGGCTCCTTAGGGTCAGAGATATGCCTGAAACCTGGTGTCCTTGTTCTCAGGCCGGTGTTCTTCCCCATTATACATATTTAACAAGCATGTATGGATTGCCTGCTGCTGTGTGCTAGTTTTCTCTGCCTCACCCCATTTCTGTTTGTCTTGGGGTGGGAAGGAGAGTGGTCCCCTCTATAGAGGGGTGAGCAGCTCTCCCCAGATTGGCATCCTTACCTTCGCATTTTCTCTGCCATCCCATACTCATCTGGCCAGATTTCCTCTCTGGATCTTTTTGTTCTTGCCATTTTCCATCTCTCCTTCCCCCCTCCCCCCGCTTCCTTGGAGTCTGAAAGACCGCTGGTCTCCCACAGAGAGAGAGGTGTTGTGTTTGGGATGCTCCTTTCCCCATGTCCCTGTAAAATTATGCCAGTTCCTGCCAAAGGCAAGGGAGGAGAAGAAGAGGTGGGGTAGGCCACTCCAGGAGAGTTTCCTGGGGCAGGGTCTGGGAGCTGGAAGAAGGGCAGCCACCTGTATAGATAGCCGTCTGCAATGATGCACAGATAGATGTCACCCAGAGCCACTGCCCAGTGGCCAAAGTAAAAAGCCACGGTCCAGCCAGGGTGAGTTCCATCTTCAGAGTGCCTGGCGTCCTTCATCCAGAGCTGTTAGGGCTTCTCCGCTTGTAAGAACAAGTACGTTGGCACGCTGGGCACAGGCAGATGTCCAGACCCCTGGGTTCTGCCTCCCTTTGACTGCTCTGCACATCTGTGCTTACTTTTGTTGGACTAGTTAGTGGGTGAAGAAGGAGGTCCAGGAGAAAGGGATAGAGAGAAACTGCTTCAGCCAGATTGCGCTCCTGTATGACCCTAGGGACATGTGAGGCAGGTTCAGTGCTTTTTGCTGCCACCTGGTGGTGGATGAGAGCAGTGCAGCCTCCCCTGGCCCTGCCTCCTCTGCCCTCGCAGGCTGGCTGGCTGTTTCTTCCCTGTATAAGCTCTCGCCCTCTGGAAACTAAATACTTCCTATACCCTCCTCCCATGGTCCAAGCAGGGCTCCCCATTACAGTTGGCTTGCCTTGGAGCTGCCTAGCTGCAAGGGCATGGGGGGCGCTGAGGTCGGCCAGGCCTCTCAGCCCCCTGCAACCTCCCCATAGTGTGCTGTGCTTTTTAGCCTGGGCCCTTTCAACCTGGAATATGGCATTTTCTATTGTAGGCGGTTGCCCTACAATAGACTCTGGACTATGTAGTCTGGACTCTGGCAGGGCACTCGCTCTCCCCAGCTTGTGGGGCCCTGAGCCTCACCTTCTATCTCTGCAGACTGTTTGCAGACACCCATGGTCCTCACCCATTTTTCCTCTCTCCACGTAAACTCACCAGGAGTTTCTGGTGCTCCGGGTTCCCTGGCTTTAAGCTCCCAGCCTGTCTGGGAAGGTCTCCGCTCTGGCTCGGGGGCCCCACTGGAGACAGCATGTCTGCAACCATTCCCCTCTCTCACTGCGTCTTCCACCCTGGCACCCAAGACAGAGCCTCTGTGGTCTGCGGCGGGCAGGGCGTGTCAGAGGGCCTTCATGGGGCGGTTGGGGCTGAGGGAACACTAAGGAAAAGAGACCTCAGACCAACTTCATAGCTTATGGAGTACCACTTATCGGGCCCACAATGAGTAACAATATGACTCTTTTTTAAGTTTATTTATTTTGAGAGAGAGAGAGTGCACATGTGGAGTGGGGGGAGGGGCAGAGAGAGAGGGGGAGAGAGAAAGAATGCCAAACAGGCTCCATGCCTCGGGGCTTGATCTCACAAACTGTGAGATCATGACCTGAGCCGAAACCAAGTCGGACGTTCAACCAACTGAGCCACACAGGCACCCCAACAATTTGACTCTTCAAAGTGTCCAGAGCACTTTACTTCAGGAGTTTGTGTGTATGTATGTGTGTGTGTATGTGTGTGTATGTGTATGTGCGTGTGTATGTGTGTGTATGTGTATATGTGTGTGTATGTGTATATGTGTGTGTATCTGTATATGTGTGTGTATGTGTATATGTGTGTGTGTACATGCGCATATATGCATAAAGAGCAGATGCAGGGTTATAACTTGGGGTCTGATTTCATCTCATCTAGGCTGAGTTTTAAACTGGTGGCCTGATATGGCAACTATGATTTGGCCAGTATGATATTTAAAGAACAACTCTTGAAGGTGAACGCCTCCAAGCACTGTCCAGTTTGCCACAGGCTCCCCCAGTCCCTATTATTCATACCTGACCTTTTCACATAATCTGTGCCGTGGGGGAAGAACTGAGAACTCTGCAAGGGAGGGCACGGGAACACTTGCTTGAGCAGGACGGGGGACCAAAGGGAAGTGGTCTCAGGCATCCCTGTGCCTAGAGAAGGGGTGGTTCATGGCTTGTTCATGTATGGATTTCCCATTCTGTAAACCCTCTGATGTAATTTATTAATCCTGGTCAACACCCCCTCCCACCTGAGCTCTTCCCTTTCTCAAGGAAGGGGGATGGCTAAGTTTGATTTCAGAGATAAATATAAAGTGTCATGGGGCACATGGGTGGCTTAGTCAGTTGAGCATCTGACTCTTGATTTTGGCTCAGGCCATGATCTCAGAGTTGTGTGATCAAGTCCCGCATCGGGCTCCGCACTGAGCATGGAGCCTGCTTAGGATTCTCTCTCCCCCTTTCTCTGCCCCTCTCTCCACTCTCTCTCTCTCAAATAAAAAGTAAAAAAAGTAAAAAAAAGAAAAAAATGCCAGGACACGGCAGCTCCCACGGTAGAGTGGACTCCGAAGCCAAAAAGGACAAGGTTAAGCTGGCTTTTCTGAAGTTTGGGGCCTCAGCTGCCTCCCCAGCCCACCAGCGCATCCAAATGTGCTTAGAAATCATCCTCCCCTTTACTGTAGGCAAAAGCATTTTTACCTGACTGGCACTCCTCCACTTTGTGAGGCTAAGACTGTCCCTGCTTTCTAGGCACCCCGAGTTCTTCCTGGGAATCCCTTCCCCACCTGAGGCTGGGCTTCCGGGGAGCCCACCTCCCAAGGCGGGGGTTTGCCATTCCCAGCTGCTCACTTTGCTTTCCCTGTATGTCCCCCTTGCTTGGCTGGACCTTGGTGCTGGCCTGGGCTTGGCCCCTCCCCCTCCCATCCAGCGAGCTGAGGAGTGGACTCAGGTGCGCTCAGTCCCCTCCAGCCAATACCCCTGAGCTGGGAGAGCTCTGGGAGCTGAGGAAGCCTTGAACTCTGCTGACACTGGAGCCTCTGACCCCTGGGGTGTGGACTTCCCATTTGCAGGCTGTGGTCTGTGAGGAGAAACTGCTCCCCCATCTAGACTGGCACCCTACTTTTGTAGTTCTCCCACCCCGCTCCCTGCAGAGCCTCATAAGAGAGGGCTGGCTTTGGTTTGGGGCCTCCAGGAACTGCCTGGGCTCCTCCTCCAGCTCACCTCCCAAATCCATCCTTCATGTAGAGGCCACCTGGAGGGAGACTATTAACTTCTGGTTGGGTCCCTTGTGTCTGCTGTCCCTATAGACAGGAAGCACAGCTGTGCCCTTCTGTTCCATCCCAGTGTGGCCCAGGGATGTGGGTTCTTGAGCCTCAGATCAGAACTCCCCCCACTCAGTCAGAGAGAGAGAGAGAGAGAGAGAGAGAATGCTTACAGAGAGAATGCTTGTCAGCCTTGTAAGCTTTTAGCTGTGGAGGTGAGAGGACAAGGTTATGGGAATGGGGGTTAGGGCAGGGGAAAGGAGCAGAATCAGATGGTGGGGGTGGGGGGAGGTTGAGGCAGAGGGGCACAGACTAATGAGATTTTGGAAGAAGGAGCCAGGACTGGGGTCTGTGGGGGAAATATCATAATCACAGGGCTTGAGCTCAGCTCACTGGAAAGGCTAGCACGTTGTCCTAAAATAGGCAGAGGCACAGAAGGCGCTCTCTGGATAAATCTTATAGTCCACCTCCTACCTCCTACTCCCCTAAGGGCCCTGGTAACCAGCCTCCAAGATGGTCCTCAGTGATCCCTACCTCCTGGCACCCACCACTCTTGATCCACAGTGTATATGATGGAGTGGTGGCAAACTGCTTCTTCTGCCTTGACCTCTTGGGTCATTTGGGGAAAGCCAATGGCCATGCCATGTGGACACTCAAGCATCCAATGGAGAGGCCCATGTGGAAGGAGCCAAGGCCTGCAGCCAAGGGCCATCACTGATGTGTCAGCCAGGTGAATGGGCCACAGTGGAAGTGGATCCTGCAGCACCACTCAAGCCTTCAGATGACCGCAGGCCTGGCTGACACTGACTGTAACCTCCCGAGGGGCCCTGAGCCAGAAACGTCCAGCCGGGTGGACTCTGATTTCCTGACCCACAGTGAGTGTTTTAAGCTGCTGAATTTTGGAGTAGTTTATTAAGCACCAGCAGGTAACTACTATAGGCCCTTGGCTTCCCTGCATACGAGAATCCCCATCTCCAAGGGTCAGTTGTGGCCTCTTGTCAGAGGCATCCCTCAGCACTCTGGGAAGAAGATGCTTCGCTGGTATTCCTCCTGTCTGAGTCCTTTGCCTTTCTCCCACATCCTCACCACCTCTGGCCCTCCAAATCCATCCCCGGACCCTGGGGTCTTGCCCTCTTCTCCCGGTTCTGAGGCAGGTGAGGCCTGCCTGCCACCCAGGTCCTCACGTGCCCACTCCCTGTTGACCACGGGCTGATTGGATCTGACAGGGAGGAAAAGCTGGTTAGCCAGTCATCAATACAGAGAGGCTGGGAGGACCACAAGCAGAGGGCTGCTGAGGGCCCAGCAGTTACGTGGGGCTGAGGTGGGTTGGTGCTGTGGGCCCCGGTGTCCTGCATTCCAGCACTCTGTGCTTCCAGTATGACCGCTGGCATGGTGGTCAGAGCTCACTCCCTGACAAGGCCAAAGCTGAGCCCCTCTGGAGGGTGAGCATCCAGCCCCGCTGATGTAACAAGAATCCAGCCCAAACTCCTGATGTGATCACGTCCTGAGGCTCTTTCTGCCCATACCACCTCACCGATCTGCTAAGGGCGTCCTCAGCGGCACCGGAGGGCCTGGCCCTGAGACCAGAGCTCGCACAGTCCACATCTGCAGTGGGTAGGCCCCCGCAGAGAGACTCCGTGCCCTCATCCCTACTTGGCTCCCGGCCTACCAGAGTGCGTGAAGGCAGCCTGCGCCCACCTGGCTGGTCCTCAGCAAGTGCAGTTGGGCTGGGGTCTATTGGTGAGAGGAGGGGCCCCGTGAGAGGGTGGGGATGAGGCCAGAGAGTGGCCAGGGCAGGCTTGTGGGGCAGAGGAGAAACAGCCCCTACCAGGCTGCAGGCTTTTCCTCTGAATAAATTCTAATGATTTTTTCCTCTTGATTCTTCAGGGCTTTTTACAAATAATTGGACTGTCTGGAAATAGTGACAATTTGATTTCTCCGACCATCATGCTTTCATTTTTCCTCCTTTTCCTTCACTTGGTGACTAGCGATGGTGGGAGCAGGTACCATCCTTCCTAGTTATGAAAGGCGTTCTGATATTCCACGCCTAGGTGTGATGGCTGGTGTAGGTTTGGGTAGGTATCACTTATAAGGCTATGACATTTTCCTCTGTTCTAAGGTTGCTGGTTTTGTATTTTTATTTATTAAAAAAATTTTTTTTGTATTTATTTTTGAGAAAGAAAGAGAGCGTGAACAGGGGAGGGGCAGAGAGAGAAGGAGATGCAGAATCTGAAGCAGGCTCCAGGCTCTGGGCTGTCAGCGCAGAGCCTGACTCGGGGCTCGAACTCACGAGCTGTGAGAGCATGACATGAGCCAAAGCCATGCTCTCGGATACTTAACAGACTGAGCCACCCAGGTGCCTCAATGTTGAATTTTATTGATTGCCTTTTCTGCATCAATTGAAATGATCATATTGTTTTTCCCCTTTAATCTGTTAATGTAGTGAATTATATTAATGGGTTTTTCTAATATTTAACCATCTTTAATTCCTGGGACTAATCGAGTTCGGTCATGGTTTATCACATTCTTTGTTCTTTACTGCCAGATTCAGTGTGTTATTTTGCCTCTACAAGTATTATATTTATGCTCAGGAGCAAGAGTGGCCTGTAGTTTCTCTTTTCTCATATAAGCCTTGTCTGGTTTCGTTTTTGTTTTTAAAATGACTCCAGAAAAGGAGTTTGGGAAATTTCCTTCTTTTGTTCTCCTCTCTGAAAGAGTTAATGTAAGATTAGAACTATCTGTTCCTTCAGTGCGTGGTAGAATTTTGCAAAATCATTTGGCCTGGTTTTGTATCATTTTCATGGAGGGAGGTGATAGATTTTTAACTACCCATTAAAATTTCTTTAATGATTATACATCTCAAATTTTCTGTTTGTACTTGACTGAGTTTTGGTAAGGTGTTTTTTTTAGAATAGTATTCATTCTGGGAAGGTTTTCTTTCTTTCTTTCTTTCTTTCTTTCTTTCTTTCTTTCTTTCTTCCTTTTTTTATTTAAGAGAGAGACAGCACGAGCAGGGGAGAGGGGCAAAAGGAGAGAGAGAGAGAATCCCAAGATGGCTCCACGCTCAGCACAGAGCCTGACATGGGGCTCGTTCTCACAACCCTGGGATCATGACCTGAGCTGAAACCAAGAACTGAACGCTCAACTGACTGAGCCACCCAGTCTCTCCCTGTGAAGGTTTTCAAATGTGTTGTCATACGGTGTATAGTTTGTTTGGAGTTTTTTTGGAGTAGTCTCTACTTAAAACCACATTTCTGCAGTGCGAGTAGTTCTAACCCTTGTTGCATTAACGTACTTATCTGTGACGACTCTCATCTTCATGATCAGTAGTCAAATGGGAGCTTTGTCTATTTTATTAGTCATTTCTTAGAACTAACTTCTGGTTTTGTTAATTCTGTCTATTGTGTATGTCTTTCCTATTTCATTATTTCTGCTTTTGTCTTTGTTATTTCCTTCCCCCTACTGCCCGTAGGATTATTCTGTTGTTATTTTTGAGGCTTTAATTTAACGTCTTAAATGAAAGTCTCCTTATCCATAAAAGGAAGCAGTTGGACTGACTAACCTGTCTGCTTCCAGATCGGATGTTCTGGGACCCTGTGCCTCCCTGTGATGGTGGCACAGGGGGTGGCACAACCCCCTTAAGCCTGGGGGTTGGTGGGGAGGCCACTTCCTAGCCCACACGTCTTAGAAGGAAAAAGGATTGGGGGTGCTGGGGGGAGGGAAGTTGGGAATGTGGGAATAAAAGCCAGCTCTCCTGGTGGCTTCCTGCCTTCCCGCAGCTAGTTCCCACAATTTTTCCAGAGTCTGCCTTGAGGTTCTTCAGGGTCATGGAAGCAGGAAGCACCGAGGTGCTCAGGGCTGGCTAATGGGGTTAGGGCGCCTGGTTCCCTCGGGAAAGGAGCCACCCAGACCTGCAGGAGGGATGGAGGGACAGAGGAAAAAGTTTCCAGCCCTCCTCCTCATCTCCCGACCCAGTTCTTTCACCCTCCAGCCTCTTCCAGAATGGAATTTTCCCAGTGGAACCAGTTCTGACTCCAGGCTGGGACATGGGGCCTATCGCTGGGCCTGGCTCCTTCCTGGGAAGGGGAGGGGAGCACATAAGAGCTCAGCCTGTGACTCCAGGCCACTGGGCTCTGTCTGGGCCCCACGTGCTCCTGGAGGGAACACATTCCCCTGTCCCGTGAAGGGTCTCTCAAGGCCAGAAATGCCTGGTGGTGGCCTCTCCCAGCCATGCTTTTCCCAGGGATGGAGAGCTCTTCTGAGTTCCGTCCCCCCTGGCATTCCCCACCTGCATCTGTGACCCTGGCTGCTGTCTTGTACCTCAGTGGTTCACTCTGTGGGTCAGAGGAGAGAGGGAGCTGGTGGCCGGTGAGTAGAGGAGTGAGGGGACCTACTGGGCAGGATGTTGACAGGATGCTGGAGCGGTGTGGAGCCCCAAGAAAAGCGGTCCTGAGCACCAGACGAGCAGAGCATCGCTGAGCTAAGGAATAGTGAGGCGTCCTCCCGAGCCATTTTCCACAGGCAATCTGACAACAGTGGGCACGAGCCCCTGCTGCTGGTGTTTGAGGAGACTTCCTCCCTGGGACCCAGAGTCTGACTGGGCCTCTTGCTCTAAAACCCTCTCCATCCATGGCTTCCCTCAAGGTGGCTCCACAAGGACACCATGGGTGGCTGGTAACTGAGTTTCATCCCAGGTGTCATTTGTTGACTGGTGGTGATTCCTGAAAAGCAGTGGTCAATTAGCCACATCCGTCAGGGCTGGGGAAGGAAGGTAGGTTCGCCAAGGTGCACAGTGGTCTTCTGCCTATCCTACTGGATGAGAAATCAACCCTACTACAGTTTTGTGAAATTCACGCTGAGGTCGGAAAAGGTGCCAATCCCAGGGCCTTGTGGGTAATGGGCCATGGAGTCCATGCTGTTATATTTTATTTATTTATTTAATGTTTATCTATTTATTTTTGAGAGAAAGAGAGACAATACAAGCAGGGGAGGGGCAGAGAGAGAGGGAGACATAGAATCTGAAACAGCCTCCAGGCTCTGAGCTGTCAGTGCAGAGGCCCACGCTGGACTCGAAACCAAGAACCATGAGATCATGACCTGAGCCCAAGTCGGACACTTAACTGACTGAACCTCCCAGGCACCCCCTATTATATTTTAAATTGCAAACCTGAGTCCCCTTGGTTTGGGGTGACAGGTTAGACAGGGAGGGGGAAGAGTGCTGCCTGTGGGCTCATGGCGCCCTGGGGTGGGCTCCTCCCCATCAGGAGTCAGAACCATACGGGAGCCCTGGGTCTGGACAGTAATGCCTGGTGGCAGGACAGCATTTCCTCACTGTGGGTGTTTCTCTTCTGGGGCCTGCACTGGTGGCCTGGGTCCTCCCGCTTCGGCCCAGCCCTTAACGCCACCCCCACCCGGCCTGCCTCTGGAACAGCCTGACAGCCTGCTTTCAACCCACCTCCTTTCCCACTGATTATCATGCCCATCTGTCCGGAGTTTTCCAGGAGAAGCCTAATTTTATTATTTCCTCAGTGTAAGTAGTTCTTCAAATGCATTTAAGTAAGAGATAGTAACGATTTTCATGTAAGTAAATTCATATATTAGGAAATATCTCCGTTTCTGCCTCAAAACACTGGCCATTCAACATTGTGGAGATGGTCTCTGAACTGCTCACCTGCCCTCAGACCTGACCTTGACCTTGTTGAATATGCCTCCCCTCAGAGGCCTTCCTTGACTGTTCACTCTGACACAGCCCTTCCCTGTCACCTCTAGCGTGCCAGCACTCACTATGTGAGAGTAATTGGCCTGTTTGTGTGTGTGACCACTCTGTGTGAGCTCCCGGAGGGCAGGAATTTTGTCCCATTCACTGTGTACCCCCCACCCCCAGGCCGGGGCCTGGTGCATGCTGGGGCTTCGTAGCCTTGTTGACTTTCCCTGGATTCTAGCACTGGCATCTCGTTCTGGTCCATTGCTCTCAGCTACAAGCCTATCCATCCCTGTCTCCCTTATTGGAAACATTCTAAGTCAATGGCTGATGAGTTTGAGTTTCCCCCCAAAGGGTCACTACCAGGGAGAGTCACTGGCCCTGGCTCTCCAGCCCTGTGGCAGATGGATCCAGGGGCCTCTGTTAGAGACAATGGTCTTCCTCTCTTGCTGAGCCAGGAATGGCCGTTCCTTCCAGATGACCTCAGGGGTCGGCAGGCTTGGAGAATGGTGGCTAGCCTGTGTTCTCACACAGCAGCAGCCCTTTTGGCCTTTGGCCCTCTCCCAGGCCTGGGCTGAGTTGGGTCCCCTCAGGGGTGCTCTCGAGGGGCCTGTTCTCAGATTCTTGGGTCAGAGAGTTCCCAGGATGGGACAGGTCCTAGCTGGCCCCAGGCTGCTCCTGGAATTTCCCGTTTCCTGGAAGGAGGGTGGAGGTCATGTTCCTTTCCACTTTTGCAGGGGATAATGGGACCCAACCTGGGGAGCTGTCTGGATTTCAGGGTGTTCAGGGTTCTGGTCACCAGGAGAGCTGGTTGCCCTCTTTGCAGGTGTCCCTGGCCCCACCATCTTGGCTGGTTGCTTTTTTCCCATGGTGCAGTGCCTCTGATGCTTCAGCTTTGCTGGAAGGCTCTCTCCTCTCTCCTCTGCCAGGAGAAATCACTCTCTGTGAAGCCTCTGTCCATGGAGCCTGATGTGAGCACTGCATGTAGCTGTGAATGCTGGCCCAAGCCCCTTGTGTCTCTCCCTAGCCCTGATTTTCTTGTTTTCTCCTGCATTACAGCCACCTTGTCTTCGTCTTATCCTGCCGCCACCAAATCTCAGCATCCCCTCCAGCAACCCACAGATGTTTGCACCCCCACACTCTGTGGTTCCGTGTACCTTCCCTAGTAGTGTTCCCTCAGTCCCTTCACTTGAGCCTGGTGCCCTCCACACAGGGCTTGTCAAAGCAGACCTGTGATTGGACAGTCAGGCTTTGGGGGGTTGACCATGGTCAGTGGGACCCTGGGTCCCCAACATGCCCCTGTTCTCCATTGCAGAAAGTCATGCAGGGCAGATGCGGTCCTGGTCCCTTGTCTCTCACTCTACTGAGATGCACACTGCCAGTCATGGGGCCTCCTCCCCCCAAAACTGTTCTGGTCTCCACGGTTAGGTGCTCTCTTACCTGGCTGACAGGTAAGTTGGTGGGGTCAGCTCCCTGGCCCTGCGTCCCCAGCTCTGACCCATCATATGACCCCCCAAACCCAAGTCTCCTTTAGTTAAGTTGGGGCTTCCTAACCATGTCCCATGGTGGCACAGAGGTACCTCCTCCTGGGGTGAGGGGTAACATCACTGTGGCCAGAAGAGAGCAGACTGGCAGTCCAGCACTCAAAGACCTCAGGTCGGAGGGCCTCAGAACAGCCTCTGGCTTTGGCCTCTGGACAATCAGACACTCTGATTTAAAGTGGGACTTCCCTCTGAGAGAACAAAACAAATGCAACCAACACAAAATTTGCTCAAGTGACATATTTCAATATAATCTCTAAAACTCTATGAATTGAACAGATAAAATACCTCTGGGCTATTTTGTTACAAAATATTTGCCATTTGGATTAGTCGCTGGGTGCAGCCACCCTGCCTTTCCCTAGAGAGGTTTCTCTCCAGCGGGGTGAAGGGGCATATGCAGGGAGGTGGGGTGCAGCAAGAAGGTATATACAGCAGAACACAGGGACAGATGGACGGATGGTTACCAGGGAAGCCTATTGGACACAAAGACACATTCTGGCAGGCTGTGGGGGCACAGATGCAGGGGTGGGGGGTGTCAAGGATCTCAGGGGTCAAGGGCTCAGGGCTAATCAATACGTGTGCCCTTGGAGGCAGGCAGGCTTCCAGCTCAAGCTGCCAGGGCGGGTCTTACTCCAGGTGTGGGGTGGGACTTGCCTGAAACCGTGTGGGAAAGGGAGTTGTATTTCCCATTCTTGATTCTGGAGTTGGGGCCAGATGGATAAAATTGAGCAAGGGGCCCAGATCCTCTAAAATAAGGCCTAAAGAGTTGATAAAGTGGGGCCACCCTGGGGTAATCGGACATGTACCCAGGACGCTGTCTGGGGGCCGTCAGCCCTCCATTGCCCCCACCATCTTGGGAGCCAGGGGGAGCCGAGTGCATCTGCAGCTGGGCTCACTGGGAGAGCTGGAGGCTCTGCCACGGCTGCTGCCATGGGAGGAGCAGGAGGCTTATCCCAGGTCTTTGGGGATGAGGCTCTGGGGACAGGTCCAGCGGTGGGTCTCAACTTTAGCCTGTTGGCTGATCAGGGGAGGGCGGTTATAGGCAATGGGAACTCTTGCTTCCCCAACAGTGAGGGGGCCCCATTGCACCCCGCTTCAGGCCATCAGGAATTAAAAGGTCCTCATAGCTTGGGCTTGGTGCCACGTGCTGCTGACCCCAGGCTGGTCTGCCTCCTAGGCCAGGCCTCCCAGTGCTGCCACTGCAGTGACGGGGGGGAAGCCCCCACCTGGGAAAGGGGCCCTGAGATGCCTGAGCATCTGGGTCCTCAGAGAGAGGCTCCAGGCACATGCCAGCCCTGAGGCTGGTCCTGACCTGGAAGGTTAGGGCTGTGGCAGAGGTGGGGGGAGGGGCCAGTGTTGGCACGCCCATCAACAGGGAGGTGGGCGCTGTCAGCGAGAAGCACTATGTGAGTAGGTGACAAGGGGATCCGATGGCTGAGACTGTGTCCCTTCTCAGCAGCTCTGGCACTCATGGTCCCCACCCTATGAGCACACTTAGCCGCCTCACAGCCCCTCTTCCTCCCTGCTGCCTACACTCCCTTCCAGCACGGCTTCTCATTTGAGCTTCATCCACTCCCTCCTGAGTCCCCGACTCCTGCGGCCTAGGCCTGCACTTTTTAAGGGTGATCCTTGCCTTGGCCAAGGGCACCAGAGGGGACTGAATCCTTGTGCCCCGTCTGTCAGCCAGTCTGTTCCAAAAGGCTGTGGACTGGAGCCACCTGTTATAGAGAAGACCCAGGACAGGGGCCAGGGCAACAAGGACGGGGGACATTAGCTGGGCAGCCACTGAGGGAGGAGGCAGCAAATTGGTCACAAGTTATGGAAACCAGGCTGACAAAGACACAGCCAGAAATAAACTCACTGGGTGACATCATACTGACGTCTGGGTGACCACACACACACACACACACACGCACACGAAACTAGGTCATCTGGAACCTCCTAGAGTGGGGGAGGACTCTGTGCCTCCTAGCTGGCTCAGGGCACTCCCTTTAGGGCACAGGGTAGGCATCAGGAAGAAGCAGATTCACTTTAGACCTGCCCGATATTCACTGCCATCTCTTGGCATGCTTTGATAATGGGCTCCAAGTGGGACAGGATCTTAATGAAGGACAGCAACGAGCTCTTGGCACAGGACTGGAGAGTCCAGCCTGGTTTGGGACAGAACTTCCTTGAAAGGCCTGGAATTGGGGCAGGCTATGCTGCTGCCCCAGGTCTTTGGGGCTGGGCTGCCTGGGTTCCGTGGGGTCTCATAAAAGCTGACCTGGGAGGTCAGCCAGCCCAGCTTGGCTCTCCTTTGCAATTGTGAAGGTGAAGGGGTCTTTTAGCCACTCCTACTGGAGGCAGGTCTGGCACCTTCTGGGGTGGGGGAGGGGGGTCAGGGATTTAAAGGCTGAAGGGCTGGTTTGGGATGGCAGCAGGGGGCGTGCAAGCACCTCTGGACCACCTGCTCCTCTCACCCGTGGATGTGTGCAAACCTCTCCTGGAGGCCACAGAAATCATTCAAGAGGGAGTCTGGACATGGGTCCAAATTCTACCTCTGCTGGCTGCATTTGTCCCTGGGCAAATCACTGCTCCTTCTCCCTGTTTGTACTTCCACATTGGAAGAACCTGTGTGTGTTTAAGTCCACGCCCTGGGCACTTTGCATTGGCCAGGTCATATCTGGGGCTAGAAAACGAAGAAACCCTTTTAAAAGTTGGATTTTATGGATGTAGGACCTCACGATTCCATGGCTCTGCCGACTTGATCTTTCCCTCTTAACCTTTCTCAAAACTTTCCTGAAGTCTGAGCAGCCCTGGGCAGGCAGGGCCCAGCTCCTGAGAAAGCAGGAAAAGGCCCCGGGAGGAGGCAGAGGGTGTGACCAAACTCCTGAGACTGCTGGGCTTTGGGGTGCAGCAGAGGAAGCCTCCTTACCTGGCCTGAGGCCTGGGGCCTAACACACTCAAGACTCAGAAGCCGGTTAGGCCCTCAGCTCTCGCTTTCTTCAGTCCATGGCCCAAGTGGCCAGAGTGGTGGCAGGAGGAAGAGGAGGCCTGGACGTGCCTGGCTGTGTGGGGCCCCAGGAGAGTGAGGTGGTGTCTCCAGATTGGGGGGAAGGGGTGCTCAATGGAGTGAGGAGAGCAGGGTTGGGCGAGGCAAACCCAGGTGCCAAGGATTGGGATTCTCTTTCCAAAATGATGGTGATCAGTGACCAGTAGTGCATCGTGCCAGGGCTTGGGGAGCAGCGAGCAAAGGGGCGGTGGGGGCTGCTGGGTGCAGCTGAGGGCCCCCCAGCGGCCAGCCCTCCTGGGACAGCAGCAGGGTTGGGGGGGGGCAGAGTCTACACCAGGCTCCTGGAGCCGCTGGAGTAGCGGCGCCGGTGCAGCAGAGAGCCGGGCGGGCAGTACTGGTGGGGGTGGTTGTAGGGGGGTGGGGGCGGGGGCAGCGGAGGCTGGTGGATGACCTTGACTGGGGAGCCTGGGCCACCCAGGGGTGTGGAGCCACAGGAGTCGGAGGAGGACGAGGTGTAGCAGGAGAGAGCCTGGCTCAGCAGGGGCTCCATGCGGGCCAAGCAGGGCTTGTCCAGGACAATGACCTTGACAATTTGCTGGCATTGCACCAGGGTCCCAGGGGGTGTGGGTGGCAGCGGTGGCAGCGGCGGGGGCTGCTCCCTCAAGGGGCTAGGCTGCGGGTCTGGCAGTGGCACCGGCGCTCCCCTCTCGGCCCCCAGCCCGGGGTTGTGCTGAGACGTTTGAAGCCTGTTGTGAATTGACACCTAGTTTAGAAACAGCCAGAGAAGCATGAAATGTTACAAGACTAATTCCCAGCTGCTAGGACTGGCTACCCTGAGCCTCCCTCCCCACCATTCCTGTCTCCTATGCCCCTTGGAGGCTCCCAGCCCTCACCTGGACCCACCATCTCTCCACCCACCTGGAGCAAACCTGACTGCTGAACCCAAGTGCCGACCCTGGGTGGGGAAGGGAGAGCCCGTCTCCTCACCTGTGAGATGGGCACCTGGGCCAGCTGCCCCTAGGGTTCTGCAGTGCTCTGCGATCACATTTCACAGGCAAACCTCTCTCTGCCTCCCTCTCTACCACCTCTGAGCTTGGAAAACAGGGGAAATGGTCTTTGCCCCCTCCTTGCCTCTCAGAGCTGTGTTGAAGGACAGTCAGTCATCTTTGAGCCTTTCAAGCCCCCTCCTCCGCCCGCTTTGTTAAAGGAGAAGCTTCACTGTTCTGTCGAATTACAAAGGTGCCCAAACCCAAAATGCCAGGGCCCCCTGAATACGTGATCTGGACCTACCGGATCCTCCTGGATCCCCAAGGCCAAAACCATGCATGTGAAAGCAGCCCAGACAGCCAAGGCCAGAGTGTGGTCCCTAGCTGCCTTTCTGGGCCAGCCTGCGTCCCGGTTAAACGTGTCCCGCTGCAGGAGAGGGTACCCAGAAAGGACTCTAATCTTCACCCCCTCTCTCAGCCCCTGGAAGTCACTGTGAACCAGCCTGGCCTCCTCTTGCTGGCAGGGGGAGGTTGAGGAAATGGGAGGAAGGGAGCTAGCACCTTCTGGGAGGGGAGGGGTTAATTCCTCACCCTCCAGCTCCCCAGCCTGTAGGTGCGACATGCCTCAGTCCCCTTCTAACACCTGGCCTTCTGGAGTGGCTGAGATCTTCACCCTGAGGACCCATCCTACTGCCCTTGGGCACCGTCACCCAGGATGGGCTGCCCAGAAGAGCACAGAGGGGGAAATCGATGCTGTAGGGGAGGGGCCTTGATCGCCAGGCCTAGACCAAGATGGCTCAGCTCAAAACTATCTCAGAGACCTAAACCAGCAGATCCTATTGTCGGCAGAAGGTGCAGTCTCTGGGCCTGTGCCCTCCCCTTGGGCTGCTCCACAGTTCCCCAAGCGCCGGCTCCGTCCGCCCCTTCAATATCCACATTGCAGGCTTTGCTCTTCCCTCTCAACCTCCAACCTTGGCAGCATTTTCTAGGCCTGAGATTCCCCCCAATGAAACGAAGGAGCCCCCGAGTCCCTCAGTGCCCTGCCAGGACACAGGGCAGGCACAGGGCATTGCTGGGGCCCACCTTCCTCCTGGGGAGCCCTCTGTGGACCTCATTCTGACAGAAGGCCTCTGCCCCCTGCTGCCAGAGGGCACTGGCTCCTTGCCCCACCTGCATGGATTCTGAGTTATTCCCCACGAGAAAAGTGGCCTGAATGGTGGGCGCAGGCTTTCTGCCCTCCTGCTCCCCCAGACTGTACAGCAGAAGTCTGACCACCCTAATCCAGATCCCCTGAGCCTGCCTTCTCTTCCCAGCTGCCGTGACCCTCCCGCCCACACAGCCCCGCAGCTTTTGGCTCCTCCTCTTCTTCACTTCTCGCTTCCTGATCCCCTCCACTGTCTGCATCTCCCTCATCTCCACCCCAGCCTGGATCCCGTATCTCTAATGGTAAGTGAGCAGCAGGAAGTGACAGCAAAACATTCATTTTGACCCCCTTCTCACCTTCCTGCTGATGAAGGGGAGAGAAAAGAGAGAGAAAGAGAGAGAAAGAAAGAGAGGAGATGGAACATGAGTAGCAGGTCAGAACAGCTCAGAGAAGATGGAGAAGCGCCTGCCAGAGGGGCTCGGCCAGGCAATGACGAGAGAGGGCAGAGGACAAGAGAGCTTGGGGTCCAGCTGAGAGGCCGGGAGCAGCGAGGCTGCCCTCCGTGCAGGGGAGCAGAGGCTGGCAGGGCCCTGGGGCTGGCTGGGGGTGGCAGCCTTGCAGATAGCCACATGGCCCTCTGGCAGGGTGGGAGGGGAGAACGGGCCATCAGGTCACTTGTCCTCCCTGGGCAGGTCAGGCTAAGGCACGGGCACGGCTGGTAGAACAAACCGGAAGGCTGGTAACTTTGTGTGTTTATCTGCAAGGCTAGAGAATGGGCAGCTGCAGGAAGATGGGGAGAAGAGGGGGCAGGGGATGGAATACCCACCCTGGGGGCTTGTCAGCTGCCGGGGCAGGAAGCTCCTCCGTGTAAAGGTGCCTCCTCCAGACACAGGTGTGTGGGGGGTGGGGGCCATGGGGAAAGAGGGAAAACAGGGGCTACCCCTGGGGTGGGCAGGCTCCTCCCTCAGACCTCTAAGTGGGGGCTCCTCCAGCTTGGGGTGGGGCTGGGAAAGGAGGTGTCTGTGTGAGAAGCTAGTAGTCCCTGGAAGCCTGGCAGAGGCGTGGGAGGGGAAGGCTCACTGGGGAGCAGTGGGGGAGGACTGGGCCCCCGCAAAGCTTGTAGGGGCCACTGAATGCCCCCCAGGTGACACTTGGGGGCCTGGCAAGGACCAGCTTCTGTGGCTATGTGGCTTGGGGATGGGCACCCCCCCCCCCCCCCACACGGACAGTCTTCAAATTTACCTGCTCCCCACCCCCAGTGAAATCCCTAGGATGACTCAACCCTGTTCTGCCTCATCAGCTCCTGCACACACCCCTACGCCATGGCCAGCTTTCCGAATGGACCAGCCGGTCCAGGGAGGAGCTCCACCCTCTCAGCTGCCCCCTCCAGTTCTCCACCTGCCCCAAGAGGCGGCTGAGGGCAGGATCCGGGGTGGAAGTGGTCACTGGGGCTGGACTTGAGGGGTGAGTCTCTGGAGGGGCCCAGGCTCCCTCCTATGGAGGATAGGGCAACTGAGGAAAAGGGAACAGTGGCTTCCCTGATAGAGCGGGTACTAGGGGGATCAGTGAGCGATCTGCTGGGGGAGTGGGTTGGGGGATGGGTGGGGTCGCTATGGAGGTGGCATGGGCATCTCTGCAGGTGTTGGTCTGGGAGCTCGGCCTCAGAAGGCACTCAGCTGGGGAATGGGCAGAAAGTGCTGTGGCATTATTAGGTGCTGGAACAGTGGCATTACCCATGCTAGCAGTAACTTTTAATTGTATCTCTTGAAATTGGTAAAATGGTGAGTCGGGCTGGGGAGGCATTGATTAATACCTGAGAAGAGAAACAACAGAGACAGTGAGAAGAAGGACAAGCGGGGGTGCACGGAACCACTCACCTGGGCAACCAGGCCTCCACTTACCTCCACCGTGCTCTCCACCGGCTTCTCCCCCAGGGCAGCTTCCCTTTTGGCTTTGAATGCAAAGAGCACAGGGCTCACTCTCCAACCAGCCTGACACAAATCCCTGCCTCTCCCTCCCAGCCCCCACCCCACCCCTCCACCCCCAATACCAAGCATCCTTGCAGTTACACGTTGTGGCCAGAAGACTCTGGGTACCATGCCACTCCTGACGGAGGTGCAGCCCCAGGGCGGGGGCTAGAAGTCGGAGCCCGGTTCTGCCACTTAGCTGTGCGACCTTGGGAGTCCAGCCTAGAAGATCTCTGAGGTTTTTTAAGCAAGCATTACTGAGTCTCAGCAAGCATTGCTCAGTCTTGACAGCCTGAGCCACTGTCAAAGGTTCCCCGGTATGGACTGTGGAAGTTGGTTTTGCGGTGGCATTGGTTCTTGGCTCTCAGAGACACCAGGAGGCTCTGCTGTGTGTTTGTGGGCACTGCACTAATCTGCCTCTTTCAGCCACAGGCACCTTGAGGGAGGGGCCGTGTTCCTTTTGTGTTTCTACCCCTGCTACTTGGCTGAGTGGTGGGGATTCAATGAGCGGGGACCTGTAGAACACTCACCACAGGGCCTGGCATGCTTAGCTTAAGCTTAGCTGATGATGGCTGTGTAACTGCTGCTGGGGCATTCTGACTGGGCCAGCACAGCACCGGGGACCCTGCAGATCTCTAGGGACATCGTGGTAGCTTTTTTTGGCTCAGTAGCTCCTGGATCCCACCCCTGCCCCCAGCAGGCCACCTAGAGCCCCTCTGTTGGAGCCCCTGTGACTTCTCAACACAGTGTGCATGTGTGTGTGTGTGTGTGTGTGTGTGCGCTCACGCATGAGCAAGTTCCCTTGCTGTGCTCATCGCCCTGCTTTCTGTAGCACAGAGGGAGCTCTGCCGTTATTTGGAACCTAGGAGAACCCCACTGGGGAGGTGACTGATGGACCAGGCCATGGAGACATGCATCCTGGTCTGATTGGGGGGGTGCAGCTTCCAGAAGAGGCATGCTGGGATGCAGAGTGGGGTGGGGTGTCAAGTGCTTAATCACAACTGAAGTTTGGCTCTGGAGTTTCAACAGCTGTGCAAACAAGCAGCGACTCGTATACTGTGACCTTACAGACATGAAGGGGCCGGCTGAAAAATCAGGCAGGGTGGAGAATTATGACTGCATGATGGCAGGTCAAACCCATACACAGAAGATGATATCAGAGTGAGAATCTCCATGCAGCTAAAACAGCCCCAGGTCTTGTCTGGAAAATGAATCTCATCTCCTAGCTGAGTGACCAGTGCTGTGATGCTGTCTGTCCTGGCATCACGGTGTCATGGCTGTAATTGAGGGTTGGGGACCAGCCTGAAACCCACCGGAGTGTCTCAGCTCAAGCTAATGTCTTGCTGGAACCCTGGTCTTCAAGTGCTTAGCAGGGGACACACAGCAGGCACCCAATAAATGTTGGTTAAATGAAAGAACAAATGGCTGAATTAATTAATTAGTGAACAGTTCTGATGGTTTGCTGGGGGTTTGTTGGGATGGGAGTTAATTCTCACACCATCTCTCCCTCTAATTTTTATTTGGGACTGCAGAGTGGGGGTGGAGGTAACTCTTCCCATGCCCCCTGTGGGTGGGGGTAAAGGTGAGGGGCAAGAGGTAGAAAGTAGGAAGATGTCCATGGAAGAAATAAGGCAGGTCTAGAAAACGTGGCCAAAGGTGGTAAAAAAAAAAATCTGAGGCTGGCTTGATGTGTCTGGAGTGCATAAGTCAATTTGAAGAAACCATTTGGGAAGTTAGGTTTGGAGGTTTATCTGGGTTTGGGGGCAGGCTGACTGTGGCCTGGGAGAGGAAAGCACTCGTGGCTCCTTAGGGAAAGGACTGGACGGGCAGATCAAGATTTCCAGACCCTCCTGGCCACCCTCCTTACCGGGCTCATGCTGCTTCTCTTTACTACACCTGTCACCCCCTCCAGTGAACCGGAGTCCCCAGACAGCCTGGGTGTGGGTGGGAGGGGGTGGGTAGGAGGCTCCCTGACTGGGGTTAGGGCTGTCTTGGCCTGACTCCTCCAGGAAGAATGGTTGTTTTTCACAGGGACCCAGGGCCTCAGGGCAGCATGTAAATCGACACATTCCTCTCACGCCTTCCTTCTCACTCACACCACTAAGGCCCATGAGATTAAGCCTGGAGCTCCTAGCAGAAAGAAATGGCCATGGGAACAAGTACTTTCCTCACCCCAATTCCCCAGGAACCCCAGGCCGGGGGCAGAGGGTGGCCCCCGTGCAGGCCCAGGGCCATTGTAGGCCTGGGGCCTGGGACAACGGAGCAGAACCAGGGCTCACCTGTAGGCGATCCGTGCTTGGACTGTGGGTCCACCTGTGCCCCGCTGGACTTGAAGGACAGCGTCTTTGCTCCCTGCTGCTTCTCCAGCTCCCCTGCAGGACAGAGAGGCCCGTGAACAGAGAGGAACCCAGCCTCAAGCACAGTGAGGTGGAAGAGGAATGAGGAGAGAACAAGAAGAGGGGGGCTCCCTGACATGCTACAAAGTGTGGTCTGAGTCTGGCACCCCACTTCACAGCTAGAGCCTCGGTTTCTCCATCTCTGTGTGGGGGGAAGCTATTAGCTGCTTGAATGTCAGAGGCAAAAGAGAGGGCGGTGGGCTGCTTGGGTCTGAATCCTGGTTCTGGGGCTTCCTACCTGTGTGGCTTTGGACAATTTACTTAACCTCTCCATGCCTTACCGGAGGGGACAGCGGTGCCCACTTCAAAGTGCTGTTAAGAGGATTACGTGAGGAAATACATCAAAGCCCTTTAGAACAAGGCCTGGCTGGAGGCAGGTGCTCAATAAATATTAGCTTTTATTATAGCAGAAACAAATTACTTGGACCAGTGGACCTCGGTGATGGCTGGTGACAGCCAGCCTGCCCACCTTGTGCCCAGCAGGACAGACCTTCCTCAGGGTTTCCAGAGCTCTCCCAGGGAGGAGATTCCCCACCGAGGGTATCGGTGGGGTGCAGTCCGTGTGGCCAGGGCATCTGTCTTGACCACAACCTTGACTCCTCTCCCTAGACTGTCAACCTGTTCCTTCTCGTTCTCTCGGCGGTGTTAGAGAAGCGCCAGTTACCATCCTCAGAGGTTTGACGATTATTAAATCACTCCTTCAGTGTCTCTTTTCCAGGAGACATAACTCAAGTTCCTTTGATTAAGGCCGCTCTCCTGGGTCCCATTTTCTGTCTCTCTAGTTGTCAGGAAGCCAGGGACACTGGACTGCACACTCCAAACCAGAACAGTTTGTCCTGACTGCTTGAAGTACACCACCAGTCAATACTTGATACTTCTCCTGAATGGGGGGTCATCCCTCCCTGGAAAAGGGCTGTCTTGGCTTTGGAGAAATTAGCATCGTAATTATAAGCACAGAGTCTGAGGACCTTGGTGCGAATCTTGCTTTGTCATGACTGTGTGAACTTGGACAGCTTCCTTAAGCTCTGTTAGACTCTCCTTATTTGTAAAATGAGGACAATCCTACCTGCCTCACGGAAAATTGTGGCAGGGATTAAACAATATGATAGGTCTGGCATTAAGCCCAGTACCGGGCATGTAACGCATGGTAGCTATTACTGTTTTCATTTTCTTTTCTACTTCCTTCCCTCCCTGCCTCCCTCACCAGTACTTCATCTTTTCTCAGCTGTTACTTCCAGCCAGACGTGAGGCTCTCTCTCTGCTCCCCTGCCCTCTAGACAGCAGGAGATGATATTCACTCTTGATATACTGCTTCTGGCAATGTCTACTCCTTTGTACTTTGGAAGGGACAGGGATGCCGCTCCCGGGTTGATGGGGGAAAAGGGATCTCTTCCAGCAAGCATGGGGCCCATTGGTGTGCTATGCCTCCCCAGGGCTGTGCAGAGCCATCTGTAACATTTTGACAGTGACAGCAGTGACATTTGAGGGTGTGTCCTTGAGCATGTTCAAGATCAACAGCCAAGGTGGCATCTCTGAGCATCCAGTCCAGCCGTTGAAGAGTCTGTCTGTTATCCTGCTGAGCTCGCGGTTGCCCCCAGAGCGCAGACAAGGGAATGTACACCCCTACCACCCAAGCAGTTACCGAGTTGTACGGTCTGGTCTGGTGGGTTTTTGTTTCAACCGGATTTAGCGGTTTCCTGACGATCTTATACACGGCACGTCTTCTGTCGTTCTCAGAGGAGAAACTACATGAGCCTCAGAATCAGACTCAAACGCAAGTGCCACCTTCTCCACTTCTAATACGCACGCCCTTCTAATACGCACATCCCTCAGTGGCCCTGGGTCTCGTCTGTGAACTGCGGACAAGCACCTACCTTGCGACCTCACTGTGAATGCTGTAGGCAAACTGCCTGGCACGTAGTAGGTGTTCCAAAAACGCTGATTAAAAAGCACTGCCCTGTCATGTTGGTCCCCTGCTCCCAAAACTCCCACTGCCTTTCCTATTGCCTAATGCGTTTATATTAATTTAGAACCACTTTCCAACAGAGTGACCGTATAAGGCAGACCTGAAGTCTGTCTGTACTTTCTGGTTTAGTTTCTGAATCCATTCTTACTAAACTTCCCGATAAAGGCGATCTATGCTTAAGCAGCAAAAGCCTGCAAGTGGGCACAGCTTGCAGGCCACTGCCACTCTTTTCCTAAACCACAAAGTAACTGGCAAACCACCCGGACCTACAAAGACCCCTCATAGTTTCTACAATGCCTGAATTGGAACAATCAAGAATCAAGGCATTCCTTAGGGGGAAAAAAAGACAACTCCTAGGTGAGGGATAGTCAGAAAACCAGGCTGGACTCTTCAAAAAGACCATCTCATGAAAAAACAAAGTCGGGGGGACTATGATTCTAGATTAAAAGAGATTAAGGAAAATGACACAACCAGATGTAATGCGTGAATGTGACTGGATCCAGGGGGAGGGGCTGTACAAGGCAGTTCGGTGGGAAGAGAAGCGCCTGGGTCGCCAGGCCTTTTGGGTTTGCCTCCTTGCCTTGGTCGGCTGGCTTGGATGTGTTGCTCAAACACCACAGAGTCCCCTGTTCCAAGGGGCACCCCCACAGCCCCACCGGAGCATGTGCACCTCGCTTTAACTGTGATGGTGCAGTGGGGCCGGGGTGGCCTCGGGATGGCAGGAGCGTCCTCGGCTCACCCCACACTCGCTCCACAGTGGGGCGAGGAGTCAGACTTGTGCCGCAAGCAGCCTGTGTTCCCCGCTGACCCTGAGCCCGCCCGCCCACCCGGCCATCGCGTCCTTACACTCTATCCGGATCTGCTCCAGCTCTGTCACCTCAGCGATGGATTCCTTCAGGTCCTCCACAAACTTCTGCATCTCGTCTGAGCCCAGGGCACAGAAATGCAGCACCTGCTTCTTCTCAGAGCCCGAAAGCGGGGTCACCAGGGTGATGCCATGAGAGTAATCTGGAAAGCAGACCCCAGGCCCCCACGGCCATGAGCAGCAGTGAGTGAGGCAGGAGCCGGCCCAGTGTGGAGAGTTGGACGGGGCTTTTGGGGTGCTTACCCCCTTCCCCCTCCCTGCAGCCTCCAACTTCTCCCCAATACCCTTGGCCACATCTCCGGGGCCGAGGGAGACTCACATTCATTCTCAAAGAGGTGGAACCCCATGCCCAGCAGGCCCACTGACTTGCAGAACGTGTATGTGGAGGAGCTCTTCTTCTTCGGGCAAAGTTTGAGAATCTGTTCAAGAGAGGGAGAGAGACATGCACTGAGTGTGTACACACATGTGTGCACACTCAGGCCCACGAGCACACAGGGACACAGGTGAGCACACACCCAAAAAGAAACATGAACACACGTGCACGCTTATATACTTAGGGTACATTCACACGTTGACATCCACGCATACGTACACACACACACACACACACACACACACATATAACAGGTATATAAATACACATACCGTATCACAATATGGGGTTTCTTGTATTGCATAAAAGCCCTCAGTGGCTGTTCCCACTGCACTTAGAAGTGCACATTGCCCGCCTCTCCCCATCTGGTCCCTGCCTCACTCTGGCTTCATGCTCAAGCCCTGCTGTCATCCTTTCCGTGGCCTGAATAGGGCCAGCTTGGTCCTGCTGCAGGCCCTTTGCACATGCTATCCCCATTCCGCACCTCTCCCTGCGGCTCTCTGCATGGCTGGATTGCTCTCATTACTTAGATCTGAACTCAGATGCCGCCTGCTTAGAGATCTCCTTGAGCAGCCCATGGAACAAACAAAAACAAACCAAACCACATTGGCCCTAACCCCAGCCCCTCCTTCCTCCCTATCCCGTCATTGGGTTTCATGTCTTCACACCACCTTTTTCCCAATTTGATACTATCTGGTTTATTTGTTTCCTTCATTATTTCCTATCTCCCTCCCCAACTAAAATGGAAACTTAGCCAGTTGCTCAGTACTTAAACACTTCTTCAGCACCTTCTCCCAGCTGGGCCCTGGAGGCACAGGAGCACAGAAGCCAGAGAGAGCTGTGCCCCCAGAGTGCCTAACAGAGCTGCGGAGCAAGACCGGTCAGGGGGTAAACCAATGGATTGATCCATAAAGCATAATAAGCAGAAGAAAACCAAAGTGAAGGAATAAATAAGGTAATTCCAGAAACTGACAAGTGTTAAAGAGAATGAAATAGGGAAGGAATAGAAGGTAACTGGGCAGGCTACCTTTTGAGGTGCACAGGGAGGGCCTCTGGGAGGAGGTGATGTTTGAATTGAGACCTGAATGAAGACAGGGAGGTGGCTGGGCAAAGTCTGGCAGGGTGGTGGCAAGAACAAAGGTCTGAGATGGAAGGAGCCTGGCCCTTGGGACTCAGCTCTGGAGACCAAGGTGCCAGCGCAGGCAAGCTGTGGAGTGGAGGGCGGGGAGGGGAGGTCAGAGATCCAGGAGGCCTCCAAGTGGGGGGTGCGGGCTTCCTTTGCCTGGCATGGGAAACATGGCAGATATGAGGCCCGATTTGTACTCTGGAAGGATCACTCTGCTGCTCTGTGCAAGGTGGAGCTCAGGGGTGGATGGTTAGATGTGGGATAATTTTAGAGATAGTGCCACCATGACTCATGGATAGAGAGGATGTGGGAGACGAGGGAAAGACAGAGACCCGATGGTGTTCACTGCTGTTTCCCAGCACTTACAAAAATGCCCGGTACATAGTTGACCCTCATTAAATATTGTGGAATGGATACCTATTCCAAAGAACAAAGAATGAGTACGCCACAGACATGCACACACACATGTGCACACACACACACATGCACGCATCCCCTGGGCCCCAGGCAGCACAGGCCCCGCTCAGGCCCACCATCCCCCACTGGCTGTGGGACGAGAAGCACACCCCTGTCCTGTCCCGCCCCAGGTTTCCTGTACTGTGGGAGAGGCTCATGATCTGTGATCTGGTTCATTCCCACCATGACTGTGGAACCATAAACAAATCACTTGACCTCTCTGAGCCTCAGCTTCATAACTTACAAAGTAGCCCTATGTGGCTAAGCAACCTCACCCCCCATGATGGGACAGTGTCGTGCAAGAGGAATCAGCCCCTGACTGTGGCATTCTGAGTGAAGTCTCTGAGGCCTTCCCCGCCCCTCTCTGGGGTCAGGGCTAAGGCTGAGCTGGGCAGCAGGTGGCCCCGGCCTGGCCCGTGTACTCACCACCAGCAGGTCGTTGAAGAGGAACACCTCCCTCTGATGTGCGGCCTGCTTCTGCAGCTTGTTGACATCTGTCACCTCAAAGAGCCGGCTGCAGCAGACCAGGCGGCGGTGGGGCACCGACAGCACCTTCGGTGGAGGCAGGAACTTAGGGGAGGAGCCCTGGAGCTCACAGTCCTCCCCACCCCATAGCACCCACTTTCTGGGAAAGCAGATGGAGGCCAAGGTTTCTACTGCAAGGCCTGAACTTGACCCTAACCGTCCTCTCTCCTCACCGGGGCTCTTTCCCTCGTCATGCTTCTTGGGGAGCAAGGCTTGGGGAGAAGCGTTCATTACACTGGAGTAAGTGAGATGAAGGCACGGGGAATGGAAATTGAAAAGAGCTTCCAGATTGGTCAAATCTGGTTGCTGTCAACCCCCATGACCCAGGCTGCAGCCTGCAAAGTGGCCCCTTTGTCCCTTTCTCTACCGCACACCCAAATGCAAGTGTGCAAGAGGGAGGGGACTGCAGGGATACCTCAGATCTGCTGTGTGTAAAACAATCTACTGCAGACCTCGGCAAGAAAGGCTCGGGGCAGAAAAGGGCCATCCCTGCAGAGAGGAGCTCAGTGTAGAGCTCAGACGACATCCTCAGACTGCTTCTTAGGCCAGCAATTTAGGGAGGAGAAACTGGAGACAAATACCAGAACCCACTCTGCATGCTTTCAGTTTATGGCATGAAGAGTCTCTGCTGACATATGAATAGTAAACTACAGAGAATCATTGCCAACATGGACCATATTGCCTGCGACACAGGTCACAACTAAGGGGCACACCAGTGGCTTACCACAGTCTAGAGCCTACTTCAGCCTCTTTCCTGTCTTCTATTCAGTAGGATCATCCAGGAAAGCCCAGTATCCATCTCATCCTAAGTCTCCCCATCTGGCCATCCAGATGCTTCAACCCTAGACCACTGGGCAGCCTTTCCCAACATCTCACCTCAGCCTCTCTGCTGCCGTAGCTGGTAGCACTGAGGAAGTGAGGTAAGGGAAAACGGAGGGTGCAGTGTATGGCACAGAGTAAGGACTCAATTACTATGAAGTGAGCAAATAATGGAAAAGTGTTCCTGAAAGGGAAGGAGGAGATTGGGAGATGTCAGCTGGTCTTGAGACAAAGGCAGGTGCGAGATGGCGGGGGGGGGGGGGGGGGGGCGCCTGGCAGCCATGGGAGAGGAAGTGGCTCCCACGGGGTGAGTGCTGTTCTGTGGTGGGCACTTACCGTCTTCATACCCACAATGGACTTCTCCACCTTGGTGACATACGTGACATGGTCCTCATTGGACTTGAGCTCCTTCTGCTGTATCCTTTCATAGATGCCCACCACCAGCTCCCTGGGGATGTCAGCACCGTCATCCACACCTACCAACATGGCAAGGGAAGGGGAGGCGAGGGAGGCAGAGGATGGAGGTGTCAGAGGCCTGCAGCCAGAGAGGGGAAGCCCCCACCAGGCTGATGTTCTGCAGGGGTGGCCTTGATTTTGCCCTGCCACTGTTGCAAAACCTTCAGTGACTGGCTTCCCAGCCCCACTGAATTAAGGACAGACTCCTTAGCCAGGCACCAGAACTACTACAATATGGTCCCAACACACTTTTGCAGTCTCATCTCCTGCTGTTCCATAACCAGAACATCCACTCTCACCTCCCTGGTCTCTTTCCTCATCCTCAAATACAGCCTCCATGTTCCCACTCAGGGCCTCACTTCTGTAGTTCTTCTTGTGCTCTGTGTATTTGTCTACCCCCACCCCACTCCCTGTCCCCCATGAGAACAACTTGAAGGCTGATATTGTCTTTTTTTTAAAGTTTTTAAAAAAAATCTATTTTGAGAAAGGGAGAATCTCAAGCAGGCTCTACACTGACAGCGCAGACCCCAACATGGGGCTTGAACTCATGAACGATGAGACCATGACCTGAGCCAAAACCAAGAGTCGCATGCTTAACTGACAGAACAACCCAGGTGCCGAGCTGATGTTCTGTCTTATTCTCTCTTGGATCTCCTCCCTCTCACACCTAATCCCCGCCCCTGATTAGTTGTTAACTAAGAATGTGTGACAAGATTCTTCCCTCACTGGGAGTGTGGGGAGGTGGTGGTGGTTACATGTTAGGTGAAGAGGAGCCAGACAGCCCCCTGTAGAAATGCAGGTAAGGACACTCTACTCCCATCTCCTACTTCATAGTAATAAAACTCCAGGAACAAAAAATACTAGCAGGAAATATACTGACTTGGAAACAAATTCTTTGGGAGGTAGAAAGAGAAGCCATAAAAAATTTCTTCATTCTACCTTTCCTAAATCTTTTTTTAATGACTATATGCTTCTCTTATAAGACAGAAACATTCAAAATAAAGCAACTTTGGCAAGTGTCCTCAAAGGAGATTTCCTACCTAGTGAGATGACATTATACCTTCTATGAGCAACTCTTTGTATCAACCCCGTTTCTTCCACATCTGATCTTGGTTCTTCAAGTCAGGCAAATTAGCCCATGCAGCACCCCTGGGGGCCTAAAAGACATCAGGCTGGGGGCAAGAAAGAGCAGGGACCAGGACTGAACACACAGAGGCTCCCAGCCGGAATGGCAGGTTGCACACCTGTGCTCCTTCTGAATATTCTGGTCAAAGGGAATTTTTTAAAGAGGCATATACACACAAAGAGAAAGAGAATGGGGGAAGAAACAAGGGCACCATATGACCTGGAAAGTGGATGCATGAACAATCCTGAGAAAGTGGAAATTGAAGCCGGCTGAGAAGTTACAAGCTATTCAGCACACCACAGAACCACCAAAGGGTTCTGGAATGGGTGGCAACAGGAATCCCACTTTTAGTGGAGGTCAGGCTGGAAACAGGAAAATAGGTTGATAATAAGTCTAAAAAGGATTTAGATCTCCCTGTCCCTTCCTCTGCTTCAGCAGCGGACTGAAGGTCAGTCCTCTGGAAGAGGTGAACCAGGAACTCTGGGGTGGGGGCACCCAAGCCCAGTCCAAGGTGGGAGTCTGTGCTGAAAACTGGAGCATGGAGTTAATGTCTATGTATTAAGAGACCCTCTCAATCCTTCTTACCCAAAAGATCTTAGACTATTGGCAGCCAGACTCGTACCCTCTGGTCAACAGATCGGACATTTCTCTTCTGGGGAATCAACCAGCACAAGAGAAAAATCTGAAGATACTGCAGTAAGGGTGTCCCAATGAAACAGCTCAGTTTAATCACCGTATGAAAAGGCCCACCACTCAGAACCCCCCACCCATACTCACAGCGTTTTTAATCAGCCTTTTAGCTCACTCTTAAATATTTGATAACAATCAAGTTTCATCAAATATATATGGAAAGTCTACAACACAAGAGAGAAAGAAGTATGGGAAAAACAGAAAAAGGAAGCCAGAAGAAATAGAGGCAAGTAGGGAGTAACCAAAACAAACAGATACCATCAGAGATATATGAGAAGATAGTTGCATCTACAAAACAAGACTAAAATGCTATAAAAGGGGAATATTTACAGAAGAAAAGAGTTATTAAAAATGAAAACTATGACAGCAGAAATGAAAAAATTTGTAGGAAACTCGCAAGATAAAGCCAAGGGACATCTTCAAGAAAGTCCAACCAGAAGACGAATATGGAAAATAGAAAACTGTAAAAATTAGAACATCAAACCAGAAGATCTAACATCTGAATAACATGAGTTCCAGAAAGACAGTACAGAGAAGATGATATCTGCACCCTCATGTTCACTGTAGCATTACTTGTAACAGCCAAGAGATGGAAGAAACCTATGTGTGTATTGAGAGATGATGGATAAAGAAGGTGTGTGTGTGTGTGTGTGTGTGTGTGTGTGTGTGTGTGTGTGTATAATGGAATATTAGTCATAAAAGAGAATGAAATCTTGCCATTTATAACAACATGGATGGAGCTAGAGGGTACTATGCTAAGTGAAACAACTCAGAAAGAAAAACACAGTATGATTTCACTTATATGTGGAATCTAAATGCAAAACAAATGGACAAAACAAAATAGAAACAGACTCATAAATACAGAGAACAAACTGTTGGTTGCCGGAGGGGAGGCAGGTTGGGGGTGGGCAAAATAAATGAAGGGGATTAAGAGGTACAAGCTTCCAATTATAAAATAAATTGAGTCATGGGGATATAATAATGTACAGCACAGGAAATACAGTCAATAATACCGTAATAACTTTGTATGGTGACAGATGGTAACCAGACTTATCATGGGGACCATTTCCCAATGTATAAAAATATCAAATCTCTATGACATACACCTGAAACTAATAGGACATCAATTATACTTCAATTTAAAAAAGAACCATAATGAGGCGAAACATCAGGAAAATTTAGAAGACAAAGGAGAAAGAGAAGAGCCTGTACATTTTCAGAGAGAGAGAGAGAGAGAGAGAGAGAAATAATATGCAAAAGGTGAGGAATTGGAATGGCAGAGTAGCACTGTCCATTAAAAGACAATGGAGCAATGCCTTCAAAATTTTGAGTTCAGTGTTTCCAATCTGGAATTCTATGCCCAGCCAAACTCCCAATCAAGAGTGAAGGTAGAAAACAAATATCCAGACACACAAGTTCTCAAAAATTTGCGGCCAATGTACCTTTCGTATGGAAGAAAACTAAAAATGAGCCAGCTATGAAATCTAGGATACGGGAACCAAACACAGGAACAAGACAAAAGAGGTGCCCAGATGATGGTGGAGGGAATCCCAGGTGACTGCATGCAGCTGGCCCAGCCACCTGTCGAGATAGGAGCAGAGACTAGAGGCTCTTGGGAGAGAGACCTCAAGAAGAATACCTCTCCGTGTTCCACATGCAGAGAGGAACTTGACACTTAGGTTGGGGAGTTTGGAGATAAATCAGTGGCAGGTATGTAGACAGTTGAGCAAATGGGAAAAGAACACAAGTATTCACTCCATGGAAAGGAGAAATAGAAAGGGTTTGTAATCATGCTATACTTCAAGACTCAGCTTTGAACTGTGTTTACCTAGTCTTTAATACCATAAACACTGACGTCACAAAAAGAATGCTACAGCTGTAAGAAGATCATGGGGATTCAGGGTAGTTTTAGTGGGGGTGGGTTGGGGAAGGTGGATCAAAGAGGGCTAATGCTCATGTTCTATGAAATTGCTATGGTCTGAATGTCTGTGTTTCCCTTCCCCCTTTCATATGCTGAAATCCTAGCTCCCAAAACTGATAGTATTAGGAGGTGGGGCCTTTAGAAACCAAGTTATAAAGGTGGAGTCCCCGTGAATGGGGTCAGTGCCATGTAAAAAGGACCTCACAGAGCCCACTCCTTCCACCAGGCGAGTGCACTGTGAGAAAGCCCCAGCCGGAACCAGGAAGCGGGCTCTCACCAGACACCAAATCTGCCAGAACCTTCATCTTGGGCTTCCTGGCCTCCAGAACTGTGAGAAACACATGTCTGTTTATAAGCTACCCAGCCAGTAGTATTTTGTTATAGCAACCCGAACGGATTAAGATATAAATTAATAGATAATGCTTAACATTTTTAAAAATGAACAAGTAGCAGTGTATAAAAGAAAACAAAGTATAGATACTATTTCATCCCATCTATATGAAATTCAAGAGCTACACAACTAGTCAATGGGGACGGAAGGTCAGGAGCCTTGGCATTCTGACAGGGGCACTGACTGGGCCGGGACATGAGAGGATGTTCTGGGGCCAGGGGAATGATCTGGAACGAGAGCCGGCTGTGATCACACATGCATATGAACATAAACTTCATCATGCTTTCAGATTTGTACACCTTACGGTTTGCTTTCATAGCAATTTAAAAAAAGGAATAAGAACAAAAAAAAAAAAAAAAGGAAGAAGAAGCACGTGGTTTCGCGATATAGAAGAAACACGATAAATGGCAAAAAGAACGTTGAGAGTGGCAGAAGAGTGGCGACGGGCAGGGACTAATTTTTTTTTTTGTAGCAAGCCGTGTAGAATGATTTGACTTTATTAAATGATGTGCATGTATAGCTTTGATTCCTTAAGTGCTAAAGAAGAAAAAAAGCCAGTGAGTTGAGTACACATCACATCCTGCCAGTTTAGCTCTGATCCCTGCTAGGTGGTGCACTATGTCATTTAGAGAAGGACTTGGCTGCTGGGTGCCATGAAATTATCTGCAAGGCTGATGTCCATGGACCCAAGACCTAAAAGCCTCCGTCTGTCGTGCGGTGGGAAGGGCTGGCACACATAGGCGCCAGCTGTGTGGCCGGGGCCTAGAAGTCAACCAATGGAGGACGTTCCACGGAGGGCAAGGGGCATTGCCCAGGGGCCCTTGCTGGTTGATGTAGGGCAGTGGCCATGACTCCTGGAAACTCCCCCAATGCCTGGCATGCAAGCAACTTTTCCAGATGGCTGTGTGTGACTGGGACCACAGAGCAGTGTCCAGTGCCCCTGGCTGCTAGGGTGACAATCTACAGTCAGCTCAGACACAGAATTCACGCTGAACAGAACGGAGCCTGAGCAGCAGCCTCGGCCCTCCTCCCCATCCTCCTTACCTCTCAGGTTTCGGATAAAGTCCTCTAGCATCATCTTCCGGTCGGGCTTGATGTTGGGGCTGTACATGTCGGTGTTGAGGAGGATGATGGCAAAGGCGAGGATGAAGATGGTGTCGGGGTTGTGGAACTGCTGCACCACCTCGGGGTTGCACATGCAGTAGCGCTGGCTGCGGTGGGGACACAAGCGGGGTGCTGAGGCCCTTCTTCCCCTTCCCTGGGCTCCAGAAGTGGGGAGTCGTTGGGGGGACAGATGCCACTTCTCTGAGGGCATCGGGTCCCTGTAGCCTGGCCCTCTTCCCCACTGAGGGGACAGGGCCAGTGTCACACAGCCATGGAGCCCGTCACCACACCTAGATGCTCACCAAAGACTTGCTGGTCCATGGGGATGGGTGGGATGCACCCTGTCTACCTGGAGGGCCCCGGCGCTGCTCTAAGCCTAGAGAGCTCAAGGGCTCCTGTCCCTTTTCTTTCCTTCCCTCCTCTGCAGCCAGCCCCCCACCCTTCCCGCCCCACCAGGAGGGCTTCTCCCAGCCCCAGATGGACCCCCCAGCATCTCTGGTGCCCCACATCCCAGGCGTGTGTTTTGAGGGCTGTGTGAGGGAAGCGGGGATGGGGGTCCTACCTGAAGGCCTCTATGAGTCGCTCTACCTTCTGGGCTTCCCCCTGCACGCGGATGTGGGCCTGGAACTTCCGCAGGGCCTCGTCCAGCTCCATGCTGGAGAAGTCCATCTCGTCCACCACACAGCTGAGGGCAGGTCGGGAGGGGGGGTTCTTGAGGAGAGGTCAGCCCCTAATCCTCTCTCAGCTGGAGGCAGCTGAGGAGTAGGGTGCAAGGTGTAGCCCCCTTTCCCACTGGACCGCCAGGATTCTCCCTCTGGTAACCTAAGAGGACCCTCCCTTACACCATCTTTCCTCCAGCACAAGAGCCCTGGGAGGCAGATGGCTGACTGCTGTCTCCATAGCTAAGAGCCGGAGACCCAGAGAGGCCAGGGGGGCTATCCAGAGCCACACAGCCAGAAGGAGGCTGATCTTCTAGCTCCCAGCTCGTCTCCTCTCAGCCTCAGAGGGTCTCAGAGTCAGGCAAAGGTTTGAAATAGGAGTAAATGCAATTTACTTATCTGCTCCTGTCCTGTTAGGAGCCTAGTTTCTCTGCCCATTTGGGCTTCCAGGTGACGGACCCCTCCTCCCGTACCACCCCTCGGGGTCTGCCTCAGGCCAGATGGGAAAGGAGTGAGCTCATCCTAAGGTCCCTTGCAGCCAAGGAGCCCTGAGCTCTCAGGGAAGCTGTGGCCTCTGAAGAGTAAATGACAAATCAGCCTAATGTGGGAGGGGAACAGTGTGACAAACACGGCCGGGTTCTGAGCCTGGGCCTACCACTGAATTTTTTGTGTCTTTTGGTGAAGACTCATCTTTTAGAGCCTTGGTTTCTTTTTCTGAGGAGGAAAGAGGTCAGAGTCCTGCTCCCCAAGGGCCCTTCTACCTCTGAAATGCCACCTCTATCTAGCCCTGGAGAGTTTGCATCTGAATGTCTCCCTGCAGTGCCTGGGGAAATGGAGGTGGGGACGTGAGGCAGTGTCATTCCTCCCAGGGCCCCTCCTGTCCTCCTGCTGCCTTGCCCTCCTTTGGGGTGGCCTGTCCCCAGGGCCATGAGCAGCGGGCAGGGATCCAGGTCTGGCCAAGCAGCAGCCCTGATGTGCCTGAGAACTGCAGACACTCCCACGTGCCACCAGGCTCCCAGAGATGACTTCCCCCCTTTCTGCACCCGTGCTGTGGTCCAGCCTCCTCTTTCCTGGTCGTTTCATACCCAGCTCCACAATGCCTACTGGGGTCAGCAGCCCCTCTGCTTCCACAGCCCCGGCCGCCACCGCCACAGGGTCACGGCCTGGTCACTGCCTGCCTTCCTGCCCAAAAAGGCGAGGCGAGCTCCGGGCTCGAGCCCAATGTGTGGCTTGGTGCCCAGCATACCGGGGGACTTGGAACATTTGCCCAGTGACCGTGTGAGCAGAGGGACGAGCCCTAAGCAGGACCCACTTCCTCCATGATGCCAGTGCCTGTGCAAGGCCCACCACCTAGGAGACTCAGAGATCCTGACTCAACCCTGGCTCTGGTGTCAGTTTTTAGAAGGAAGCAATGGGAGACAGCCACACAACAGTGGTCAGGGGCCTGGTGGTCCCTTTCAGGGGGGAACAGGAGGAGAGAGCATCACTGAGACTTCTAGAAAGGGGAGGCTAGGAGCCTCCCTCTCGGCTCCCACAGGGGAGATGGCCATCTTCAGGCTGGGAGCCCATCCTCCTCATAGTCAAGCCCAGCCTCCTCTCAGACTTGTCTGCCTGGATAGTGAGAGGGAGGGTGGCACTGGGGGGCCGAGGCAAGAATGTGGCTCAAGTATGACAAGTGGCAATGTCAGCGTCTGGGTGTTTGAGACAGAAACTGGTGGTAGCAGCCCCCGGCTCCAGCCTGGGGAGAGGCTACTCTGATTTCTCAGCAGTTCTTGTCGTCCTCCCTGAGCACTCCCAGGCTGGCAAGTGAACCTCAGGAGCAGCAAGCATCATGGGGCCCACACCCATGTATCCCCTAGCCCAGCACAGCCAGGAGTTATGAATCGTGCATGACCGACCCAGACAGTGAGGCCATCAGAGGAGGTGAACCAGTGTGGTCCTGCAGCAAGGGGACCGGAGCTAGAGCCGGGGAAGCAAGGATAGGGAGGGAGGAGACAGACATAGAGGCAGTGAGAGACACAGAGGATACAGAGTCAGGTCAGAAAGACCAAGAGAACAGGGACAGAGAGAGAAGGCAAGAGAGACAGAAAAGGAAAGGCAAGGAGGCAAAGAGGAGAGAGAAAGACCCACAAAATGGGGGAGACGGAGACAGAGAACAAGAGACAAACAGAGACGAGGGGAGAGACAGAGACAGAGAGAGGAGAGAGAGGTGGAAAAGGACAGGAGATGGGTGTGGAGGACAGTACAACAGACTGGACAGGGGTGGGTGTTGCTGGGCATGGAGCAGAGGGGCCCCACCCACTCATCCTGGCCCCCGCCTAACTCGTCAAGGCCCAGGGGGAGGGCAGTGGGCCCCAGGCTGGCCAAGCCTGGAGGACCCCAGGATGGCCCCCAGCCCCCCAGCCTGGCGTCCAGCTGCTGCCCAGGACTCGCCCCATCAGCCTGTCCACCGCACCCCTACCTGGCCTCCATATCCCTCAGAGTCTCTGTCCTGTGCCCCCTGCCCCAGTGCTCCAAGGGCGGACCGCCTGAAGCTCCTTTGGCGGTGGGGGCCGCCAAAGGAGGCAGAGGAGCAGTTGGGAGAAAGTAGGATCTGCTCAGCCAAGCACGATGGCCTAGTTTCCAGGCCTTCGCTCAGGTGACACGCAGCCCGCACGCGCGTTCGCTCGCTGGCTCGCTCGGGGCTGCGGCTAAAAGCTCCAGGAATGAGCCCAGAGCCTGAGACTCAGCCAGGTGGAAACGCCAGCGCACAGGGCCGGGGCGGGAGGGGGGGGGCGGGAAGGACTTCATGGGAGGATGCCTGGGCCATGGGGCTGAAAGTCTACATCTCAAAGACCCCGTGTGAGAGTTGCGAAGTGGCTTGTTAAAATGCAGCTCCCTGAGCCCCACCCCAGATCTACCCACTCGAATATGTAGAGGCGGAGCCTGGGAATCCGCATTCTTCACAAGCTCTCCAGGTGTTTCTTAAGAACTGAAAGCTAGTAGCTGAGCTGAGTGCAAGGGAAGGAGGCGGGTCCAGCCCAGGTGGAGCCTTTGCAAAGTGAGTCCAGCAACTCACAGGCCACCAGGGCAGCAGCTCAGGGGCACTCGTGCGTCCCTGTCAGGCTCTCAGAGGCTGCTTCTGCAGAGCGGTGAGGGAGGAAAAACGTGGAGACGGATGCCGCGCCCCCTCCACACACACGTGGACACACACATGTATTCCCGCCTTACTCCGTGCAGTTGCCAGCTTGGGGCATCAGTGTTCAATGCGGGCAGTGTCCTGGGGCTCTCAGATCCTGGGGAACAAATCTGAATGTGTTCTGCAAAACCCACAGACAGGAGGGAAAGAGCTGTGTTGAGTGACGGCAGGGCACTACTGTCTCCAAGGAAACAAATGCCTTCCTCTCTGTAGAGTTGGGCTTTGGGCCAGGTGACCTCTCAGGACTGCCCCCGCTCTCTGAGAAGGGCCCAGAAGCAGAACAGACAGAGGGCTCCCGGACAGCAGGCGGCCACAGCGCCATTTCTGGCTGGCTTTGGAATAGAGCTGGCAATGACCGATGACCGACTGCTTCTCTCCCTCCTCCCAGCGAACCACTGTATACCTTCCTGGTGGGGCCTGTGGTCTGGGCTGAGGCTGTGCTCTCTCCTGACAGGCCTGTCCCGGCAGCCCCTCACCTCAGGGGCCTCTGCCATCCTACAATCATCCACAACTCTTTTGCTCCTCCACTCAGCCTGATTCTCTTTTCTCTCCCGAGGTACAAGCCCAGGCTGCACCGTGACCCAGTCCCTGCTCCTCTTCTCTCACTCTTTCCCACGGCTTCTCTTATTATTATTTTTTTAATGTGTATTTTATTTTTGAGACAAAGAGAGACAGAGTGCGAGTGGGGGAGGGGCAGAGAGAGAGGGAGACACAGAATCTGAAGCAGGCTCCAGGCTCTGAGCTGCCAGCACAGAGCCTGACGCGGGGCTCCAACCCACAGACCGTGAGATCATGACCTGAGCCTAAGTCAGGCGCTCAATCGACTGAGCCATCCAGGCTCCGCCCCCCTCCCCTCGCCGCCCCCCCCCCCCCAACCCACGGCTTCTCCTATTTTGTTGTGTCTACCAGTATGTAAAATCTCCTCTTCCCCATCCTTCTTTGCCACCCTGCAATTGTGGTGAGGAGCAGATTGTTTGACAGTTTTCCAAATCCACCCTGTGGCCTCTACCCAGGACAGCCAAGGACATCAGTCCCTCTTTGATCATTTTTAAGGTGAAAAACATCACATGTTTCTGGGTGGTCTTTTCTGGTGTATAATCTCCCCATTTTGCAGAAGGCGAAACTGAGACCACAAAGGGGCTTGCGCCAGGCTTCCTGCTCTTGTGAGGCCTCTTCCCCCAGGGGTCGTCTCCACTTCAACGGGGGTCCAACACTAGCGGGGGAAGCGCCCTCTGTGCTCATGTTACTGAGGATTGTCACTAAGTGCACCCTGACTTCATCTTCTCTCTCCATCCTGTGCGATATTAACCATTATCCTGTTATTTTGTATTACATGTGAAGAAACCAGCTCACAAAAGAGCTGCTCCTGCAGGGGGAGCTGCACACATCACATGCCTTGCTGGCATCTCCTGGGCCAGGCAAGCCTGCCTCCTTCCCCATCTAGTGTTGATGCCCTGGGGGCAGCTGTCTTACCCTGATGCCTGGCTGGAGCCAGTGAGGGGCCAAGGGGAGGGACAACTGGGCACCATCATGGTCACAGTCACGTGCTGGGAGTCACTTCACTATTGGCAGTCAGCACAGAAGCTGTGGGGCCATCCCTCAGTTTCAGAGCTGGCCTGGGCACCCAGAAGCCACAGCAGGGAGCAATCCCCAACCTCTTTCCTTCCCCCTTCCCCTCTCTGGTGCTTTCTCTGGCCCCTGCTGGTGACTTTTTTCTTTCTCCCCTCCCTCCCTCCCTTCTTTCCTTCCTTCCTTCTTTCCTTCCTTCCTTCCTTCCTTCCTTCCTTCCTTCCTTTCTTCCTTCTTTCCAACAAACATGCATTTCCTCCTGTATGCAAGACGCTGTGCTTGGGACCTGGTGTAAGTGACAAACAACACAAACACAGACCCTTTCCTGGTGAGAGAGAAACATTATACACAGAGTCAAAAATAATCATTTCATTGTAATTGTGGCGAATCCTATGTAGGCAAAGGACAGGCTTCCGTGAGAGGACAAAATATGTATTTCATATTTTGGAAAGGCCCCTTTACGGACATGACATTGAGCTGAGACCTGAATGATGAGGAGCTGACCAAGGGAAAGGGAGGGGTGGGGGAGCTTTCAGGCAGAGGGGGGAAAGCATATGCTAAGGCCCTGTGGTAGGAAAGAACTTCCAAGGACCTAGAAAGGTCAATGAGTCTGCAATGCAGAGAGTAAAGGGGACAATGGAGAGTGGCAGGCTGTGGGGCTAGAGAGGCAGGCAGGGGTTTGACCAGACAGAGCTCTGTGAGTCACAAGAGGATTTCGGAGTTTAGCCTGAATACAACAGGAGACAATAGGATATGATCAGAGGAGTGATACAAGCCAGTTTGTTTTATGAAGATTTCTCTGGCTACTGGGGGAGAATGAGTGGAAAAGGGATGGCAGGGAAAAAGAATGAAGCAGGGGCCCTGTTAGGATGCTACTGCCAAGGCCCAAGTTAGGGCTGATGGAGCCTAGGGTAAGGTGGAGACCAAGTGGATGGGCGATCTGAGATACATCCTCGAGGAAGAACTGATGGGAGCGGGCAATGGAGGGAAGGTGGGAGGTGAGGAAAAGAGGAGTCAATGGTGAGTCTCCAAGCCCTGGCTTGAGCACCCGAGGGCCTGGTGGTGCTATTTTTTATGCCGAGTCCACGATGGGATGGACACATATGCTGAAGGAGAGACCGAGACTGCAGATTTGGACACATTATGTCTGAGATGCTCTTTCCTGGAGTACCAATTTAGTATCTACTAAACCATCGTCCTTAGCACCCAAAGTCTTGTCTTTCCTATTTTACAAATTATAACCCTGCCTGGACCCTTCTTTGCCTCCCGTCACTACCCCTTGCCTCTACTCTTCTTTGGAGCCAAACTGCTAGGTGGTCCCTATGCCTGCTGTCTCCACATCCTCAATCCCATTCACTTTTCAATCCGCTCCAACCAAGCATCTACCTCCAGCATTCCACGGAAACTTTGCTTGTCAAGGCCACGCTGGCCGACATGTTGCAAGTCCAATGGCACCAACTTTTCATCCCAGCAGCCTCTGGGCAGCACCGACATGCTAATCATTCCCTTCTTGAAACACTCCTCTCTCTTGCTTCCCTCACACCACCCTCCCCTAGGTTGACTCTTTCCTCCCTGAAGGTGCACCTCCTTCATGAAGGGCCTCCTTCTGCTGCACCTCTATCTTAAGACTAGACACCAGGCTCCTTTTCCCCTCTTTTTCTTAAATGACTTTTTAAAAGTTTATTTATTTATTTTGAGAGGGAGAGACACACGGGAGGGGCAGAGAGAGAGAGACAGAGAGAGAGAGAGAGAGAGAGGGAGAGGGAGAGAGGTTAGAATCCCAAGCAGACTCCACACAGCAGAGAGCATGATGCAGGGCTCGAACTCATGAACTGTGACATCATGACCTGAGCCAAACCGGTAACCATCTGAGCCACCCAGGCACTCCTCCCTTCCTGCTCTTAACAACCTCTCTCTAGGTGGCCTTACCCAATTCGCTGGCTCTGAATGTCCCCTTCAACAGCTCTTAAGTGTTTCTCTCTTGTGATGCATTCACCCTTTTAATTTTTTTTAAAATTTTGTTTAACGTTTATTTTTTTTTTTTGAGACAGAGAGAGATAGAGCATGAATGGGGGAGGGTCAGAGAGAGGGAGACACAGAATCTGAGACAGGCTCCAGGCTCCGAGCTGGCAGCACAGAGCCCGACACGGGGCTTGAACTCACGGACCGCAAGATCATGACCTGAGCCAAAGTTGGCCGCTTAACCGACTGAGCCACCCAGGTGCCCCCACCCTTTTAATTTTATTATTAGTCACGACTAGTTAATTCTTTTTGGTTGATCTGTATTGTTTATAAAAGACAACGTTGCTGAGTCCAGAGGGCACATGTAAACCATAGACTCTGCATTTGATTGGAAGTTGACCAACACACTTCTGAGTGCCTTGGTTGCTGAATTCCCCTGGGCGCTCTGGTCTGAATGGCAGTCACGGGGGCAACACTCACAAGACCACAGGTTGTGCTGGCAACTCTTGCAGGGAAGTCAGGCTGCCCGCATTTCACCTTTCAGCTGCTATTTAATATTTTAACATGTTCTCAGTAAATACTTGACACTGTCTGATTTGAGGAATTCTTCAGATGAAATGTCCCCAAACCCAGCATCTCCCCTCCCAAACTGAATAATACATGCATGTTTATTTGGTATAATTTCACGAATTACCCTAGAGAGCCTGAGAGCACAAATATATTCACATGCAAAGACTGTTCCAAATCCTTAACAGCTCAGGAGGCTGTTTCCTGCGATCTGGCTGCCTCTGCTCTCCTCCAGCCTGTCACCTGCCTCACCATGTCTCCAGGCTCCGAGGACTCCTCACTCCTGGGCCACTGCCCAGGCTAAGGGTCTCCTCCTTCCTCAAATTTCTCCCCACGACTGTGACTGCAGTAGCCTCCCTAACTGGCCTCCCTGCCTCCAAGTCATGTTCCAGAACAATCCTTCCAGGACACCCATTTGGTCCTGCCACTCACTCCTTTGTTTATATTTTTCAAGGGCTTTCCACATCCCTAGCATGAAGCCCAAGTTTCTCAGCCAAGCAAGCAAGGCCCTGTTAGCCACTCAGCTTCTGCCCCTTTCACGTACCGCCTTCCCTCCTGCAGTCTGGCTCTCAAGCCTACATGCTTTTGCACACAGTGTTCTTTCTTCTTGCTGCCCAACCCCTACCTGGAGGTCCCTGTTGAGCGATCCGTCTCTCTAGGAGTCCCCCTCGACCTCCATGCTATCCCAGACAGGCGTCTGTCCACCAGTGCAGGTGTCTCCTGTGTCATAACATTTACCTGCCTGTCTTCCCACTCGGCTCTGTGCTCTTTCCGGCACAGGCAGTTCTTTTCCCCTCTGCATGTCTGGCGCACATACGAATTCAATAACTGTTCCCGGGATGAATGAATGCGTGAGTGAGAGACCAGCTGGGTGAATGAATGGGACCTTGAGCATGTGCTCGGCTGGGGAGGGAGCCCAGGGGCCTGAGCTTCTGGGAGCTCTGCCCGGCGGTCCAGGATTGCCAGGCCTGCTTTGCCAAGGTCATCTGGAGCTCACCCCGAGACTGGACGGAGCTGCCCAGGAAATGGCCCTGCAGATTCCAGACCGTGGGCGGTGAAGCAGGGTGGAGTACATGTGCTTCCCACTTCCTTCAGCCTCACGTGCAGGTGAGTGAGTGATGAGAGCCAGGGCTAACTGGTGCCCATTAAACCGCTTCCAACCGAGCACGGCTGCACCTGCCCAGGGAGGTGCTGCTGCGGATCCGCAAATGAGTGAATCAGGGGAGCAAAGCTTCTGTCCAGGCCTCCCCCTCTCTCTGTCCTGTGGCAAGTACCTCACAGGGGCTGGGCAAGCAGAAGCACAGATGTTCCCTGCGTCTGCATACACAGGTACGATCTGGCATAAAATTGTTTGTTAATACTGATCAATGCGTGGAGTCAGTGTGTTGCAGGGAAATGAAGCGTCATACACGACTGTGATCAAAATGAATTTCGTCATCTCAATTTTTTTAAATGATAGCAAGACAGCGTCTGGCAGACAAAGGAACTGACTGGGAGCTGAAAATAGGTAATGATAGCAGCAGGGATTTTTAATTGGCCAGAAGAGACAGCAAAGATCTGGAAGGTGAGGCGCACGCAGGCTGAGGCTCGGCAGAGGTGCATGTGCTGCAGACGGCGGTGGGGCGGGAGGGTCTGGGTGGGGGCACTGGCCCTCGGGGAGGAGACTAAGCCCGGGTTTCAGGATTAGGATGGAAAATGAAACCGCCTACTGCCATGGGATATAGGAACCTTGGTTTTATTTCTGCAGTTCTTGGCTCATACAATTCAATTAAAAATATCCCCATCCACCAGAGAGTTATTTTTGTTAGGCACAACTCATAACATGCCCAACAAAGGTCAAGGCTTTTTGGAAAAGTGCAACGTGGCTCAGAAAATAGAGCAGAAGGGAGCTGACGCAAGAGGACCTGCCAGCGTCCCTGACGGTGACATGGGAACAAAGAAAAATCTCGTCGGGGAGGGCCCCAGAAGGGATGGCTGCCAGTCACACCTTGAGGACTCAGGAACCAAAAGAACCAAGTTTAAACTACCCAAGTGAATTAGAAGTCAATGTGGATGTCTGAGGTGATTCTCCCTTTGCTCGGCCTGGGGCAGCATCCCTGTCTGCTGGGGGTTCTCGAACTTGAGTGGGCATCAGAGCCCCCTGGCAGGCTTGTTAACCCACAGTTGCTGCCCCCAGAGTTCTGACTGAGCGGGTCTGGGCCAGAGTCTGAGAACTGACATTGCTAACAGCTTTTCAGGTGGTGATGCTGCTGCTGGCGTTCCGGGGACCACACTTGGAGAACCACTGCTCTGTGCCATTAACAGTGGGTGGAATGAGAAGTCAGCTGTTGGTGTCAGACACCCTTGGGGTTGAATCTGGCTCCCATCATTTAGCCTTTTTCAGTTCAGGTCCCTTAGCCTCTCCATGCCTCCCTTTTTCCATCTACAGAATGGAGCAGACAACTATAACATCTAGTGGGCAGGTCGTTATGAGTTTTGAAAGAGACATTTTATTATATAAAGTGCCTGGTCTGTAACAGAGCTTAGGAAATGACAGTTTTCATTAGGCACCTGGAGACCAAGTCTGAGTTGACATATCAAGTAAGTGAGGTTGAAGTCCATTCTAGCATAGGTATTAAGACCTTTCCCTCATGAACAGTTCCATCTGCCTGAAATTCCATCTCTAGACATTCATCTGACTCCTTAAAATGTCCATCTATCAGGGAGAGGGGAAACTGGTTCTAGCTCAGACCTCTTGAGATTTTATGAATCAGTTTCTCAGTCCCGCTTTCTTTTCAGATGAGCAGAGTGAGCAAAGGTGAGTCAAGGGACGGGATAGTACCTGATTTCATTCAATCTGCCACTGGCCAGGGGATTAGTCATTTCTTCTCTCCCGGCCTCAGTTTCTGCCCGGGTGAGATGAGACGGCTGGACCAGCAGGCCATGCAAGGGGTCTTCCAGCACTACATTTCACTACTGGGGTCTGACAAAAACTACAAGGCATTTGGACCACACGTCCCTTGAGATAAGGCACAGGGGAGGGCGGCTTGGGTTATAGAACCATTGTGCCTGCCATCATTGATCTCAGCCATTGGTTAGCTCTGTGATTGTGGGCAAGCTACCTAACATCTCTGTTCCTCTGCTCCCACGTTTGGCACAGATCAACGGCACTCACCTCACAGAGCTGCTGTGAAGACGGAATGAGATTTTGCATGTATGGGTCTTGGCGCAGTGCCTGCTGGCACACAGCGAATGCTTGATAGATGTGAGCTGTCAGTGTTATGTCTCACAGCCTGCTCAGTCGCAGCTGGCCCTCCTAAAAACCCCAGGAGAATGTAATCTCAGGAAGCCCCTTTCCTAGAATCCTGCTCCCTGGAAATCCCACTTCAACGAGTGGTGGGTTGAAGCCACACCTGAGAATCACATAGGGATGTCAAGAGCCCTCCAGAGCTAGGACCCGAGCTATCAGGAAGGGGCTGGGTGGTAGGTCTTTGTATGAAAGCCCAACTTAGATGCTAACGTGACCAAGCCAAAGGGAGTCTCCACTCTGGACTTGTTCACCCCATGCTTGGGGTCCAAAAATCTCCACTATAGGAGTAAGTGGGTCTGAAATGTTCATGACTCTTTATTGTTAAGGAAAATCTCTCATCTGTCAGTGTGTGTGTGTGTGTGTGTGTGTGTGTGTGTGTGTATGATGGGGTGGGGGGGGGGCAAGGGGGAAGGGCACTGGAGAGGTGAGGGGTCAAGATCATAAACTTAAAGACTTCACTTTCAGAAGAGACTCCCGCCTTCCATCCCCCTGGGCGGCCGCAGTGTCAAACTTTCAAAGCAGTGGAAATAACCCCAAAGTCTATCTCTGCCTACCCGGGGCCTCTTCCACCCTCCTCCAGACCCACAGGGGTCTGCATGGGCCCCAGCCTCCTCTCTCCTTCAGTGGAATTCTTCAGAAATAAAGTAACCATTCTGAGGTTACACGTGACACAATGGGCAGGATATTCTCAAGTAATTTCTTCCTAGCCATGAAAGGCTAGAGCCTTCCAGCCTGTTGAGTTTGACAGACAATCTGTCTTCATTTCTGAATGTCCCCTAAGAAGAATAAATCTGTTACACTCCGGCCAACACATTTCCAAGGAAATGAAATAATGCAGTCTGACTAAAATGTCAAACTCTAATATTGAACAAAAGATGGGAGTAGACACAGTGAGAGAAAGAACACCCAGGAAACTCTTCTGGCAACCCAACCCAAGAGCTGCCCTTCGCACACTGCTATGGAAAGGACAGACACTGCTGCCCTTCATGTGTATGTGATTCACATTGGAAAAGATCACCCAGCCCAGAAAAGAGACCACTCACAGCCAGCGTGGAACATTCCCCCGTCCACTGGCCTTCAAACCTGCTGAAGCGAACATTTCAGAAGGGAAATAGAGCAGAGTCAAATTTCCCAGCCATGTGAAAACAGAGAGAAAAGCTTCCAGCACCAACGGATCCTAACCCCAGCTGATGTCTGGCTCCCTCTGCTAAGCCAACACTGCCCCTCTCTCCTCGGCATCAGAGGGGGCTTCCCCAGAGTGCAGGATGGTCCCCAAAGGAGCTCTCCCTTCCCCAGCAAGCTTCAGCATGTTCTCGTTGTCCGGGGAATAGACCTGATCTCAAACCAGACATGGGGTGGTCTGAGGTTTCCCTGGCCAGGGTGGGGAGGTGTTAAATGCCTTGTGTTTTCAAGTGGGAGAAATAATAACAGAAATAGCTAATATTTATAAACAACTTCCTAAGCATCAGTCACTGACTTAAGCACTTTACATGCATTTAAAAATTTTAACTCATATGACATGGGTAATATTTTTCCCATTTGACAAGTGAGGAAACAGGCTGGTTTCTCCTTTAAAAACAAACCAAAGCTGGGGCGCCTGGATGGCTCAGTCGGTTAAGCATCCAACTCTTAATTTCCACTCAAGTCATGATCTCAACATTCATGAGATCGAGTCCCACATCAGGCTCTGTGCTGACAGTGCAGAGACTGCTTGGGATTCTCTGTCTCTCCTTTTTTCCCTCTGCCCCTCCCACTCACTCTCTCTCTCTCTCTCAGAATAAATAAATAAACTTAAAAAAATAAGATAAAAAAAACCCCAAAACTTTCCTAGGTAACCAGTGGAATGGATGTGGCCCTTTGAGCTCAGAATGCCTTCTATTATTATCTGATAAATCCTGGTTAAATACATTCCTTCTTGGAGTGTATCTTCCATGGAAACAGGGTACTAAGCAGTGAAGAGATCAGCTTCCAAGGGCACCAAGGGTCAGATTCTGGAGGCAATGTCACCACATCAGATGTGGGTGCTCAGACATAAGTCAGCACCTGAGGTGGATTCTGCTCAGCCCCTTCTCTCTTCCCTTCCTCCACAGGCCCACAAGCAGTTGGTCGTGGTGGGGGTCCCACCCCATCCCCTACTAGAAGCCTCCACCCTCTCCTCTTCTTGCCTGGCTGCATCTTGGAGAGTGCTGGGGCTGGGGCTGTCTCAGTCTCCAAGGGGTTGGGTGATTTATGTCCTTTTATTCAGCAAGCAGCTTTGTACAGAACAGACGCGACATGCTGAATGTCACCAGGCGGGGGCAGGGAAGCTGTGTGGAATCCCAATGAAGCCTTTTCAGCCTGAGCGAAATGGCACTGGTGACTTTGTTACTGTGTGTTTTCTCTGGTGGGAGGAAGGAAGAGGTAGCAGACCCTGAGAGGGTGCAGGATAGCTGGCTTGGGTGGCAGGGAAACCCTCTGAACCCCAACGTCTGGCTCCCCGGCGAGTGCCTGCCCTTTCCTGGCTCTCCATCTCCTGTGGGCGCCCCACAGGAGACAAGCCAGCCGGTCAGCAACGCGCACTTGGGTGAAGAGGCTCCTTTCTGTGGAGCTCTTACGTGTAGCGGCTGAGCGTGCCAGGGTCTCAGCACCAGGGGCCTGCATGGCTGCAGAACAAAACACGAGGGGCTGAGGCACCCACTGGGGCAGACTAGGGCTCTGGTCTGCACTCCCCACTCTCCTGAAACCACAATGCCTGCTGGAGGTTCCTTGGCCCTTTGTCTCCTTTCCATACTCCTCTCCTCTCTCCCCTTGACACCTGGGTCTGTAAGTTCCCCCCAGCCCACAGCCAAGCCTATTCCTCACTGCCCCCATCCCACATTCCCACGGGTGCCCAGCTCAGCCTCATTCCCAACACGGAGTAGGCACTCAACGTCTGTGGAACAAATGGAGAACTCTGGTCCCCCAGCACTGCTCTGGAGCTTGCGGGCTGCTCTGGGATGAGCCGGTAGCATGACAAAGCATGACCTGGATGTTTAGGGCAAACAATTCTGCATGATCCCAGTGTGCTACAAAGGCCCTGAGGAGTGGGAAAGACCACAGATTCACAGGAGTCGAAGGGACCTCTGGGAGCACACAGCCCGACCCTCCCACTTTACAGGTGAGGAAACTGAGGCCCAGGGGAGGCCTCCCAGCATGCGAGGATCAGAGCCAGGGTTCAGAGCAAGCCCTCTCAGGCCCGGCTTTCTCCTGCCACCACACACTGCCCTCTCATCCAGAGCCAGATCCCCACCTCAGCTGCTAGCCGGGTCCCCAGCTTGGGCTGCAGTGCTAATCTGTCTCCAGCCGGCACACTCAGTCTCCCGGGGAGGATGGTAATCAGTTTGCACTGTGCTGTGGAGGCACCACTGGGGCTGGAGGAAAAGCATGTGTTCCTAGCACTCCAGGTCACTGTGGGCCTAGCAGGTCAGAATTTCAGGGCCAGACACACAGGGACTGGGGAAGGCAGAAGAGACAGCAGTCAGTCAGGGCCTGTGCCCCCAGAGCAGAGAGACAAAGCAGGGTCACCCAGGGGTGGGGGCAGCTGGGAAGAACTAAACAATGAGGCATAGCCCCCCCCCCCATGCCCCCTCCTAGGGAACAGAGGAGTAGAACGGGGACAAATAGCCAATGAAAAGGCCAGAGAGATGAGCCAGATGGGAGAAAACACGGTGAGGAAGGAGACAAAGAAAACCTGATCTTTCTCCTCTTTCCATCATTTCCTCAGGGCATCCCCTCAGGGCCCCCTGCATAGCAGAGGTAGTGGTGGGGAGGAAGGGGAGCCCAAGGGAGAGGGAGAGGAAAGGAGGGGGAGAAGGAAACCCTGCACACCTATCAGTTTACTTTTCTTTGCAGGCACTCAGAGCATCTTAAGACCTAATGGAGGGGGGCGGGGTCTGAATGTCCAAAGCTGCAGAGAGTCAGAGGCAGGACTGGGGTTCAGTCAACTAAGGGGCATCCAGGGATTTCAAGGTCCCTCAGCTGGGTCCAAGCCCCTGCTCTTTGGACTGTACTCAGTGAAACAACTACCAGTGAATTTAGAAATGTGATAGGGATTCCAGAGGACAACTGGTCTACCCCTCATAATCCAAACCCTCTACTCTACAGGCGTGGAAATGCAGGCCCAGAGAGCAGGGACTTGTAGAAAGACACAGCACCAAAACTCCTTCATAAACAGAAGCCATGTCTCTGAGCTCCCACTCCAGGGACACGGACAACCCTGCCAGTCAGCCCATGCTCCCAAACCCTTGAGCAGGAGCCCCCTGCCCCCATGTAGCAGGCCCTTGCTGTTCTGAGAGCAAGTACAAAGGAAAGAGGTCTCTCAGGAATACTTCTGAGGAAACACTTCTGCTGACTACCCAAGAGAGAGGGGGGAAGTGGGGCGGGGCGGGGGGGCTTCTTACATCATGGTGACCTTCAAGAAGGAAGTGAGCTTAAGGAGACTGGATCAGGCTTCATGGGGCCTCACCCTCTCTTTGCCAGGGAGAGGTGGCTCCAAGGCCCCAGGGATGCCACCCCATGCCCTGTGGCTCCCGGGGTGGCGAGCGTGAAGAGACTCTCATGTGCTCAAGCCTCCACATGAACAAAGCTGAACGCAGCAGTCCCCTCATCCTGCCCCCATCTATTGATCTTGGTGGTAAATATATCTTTACAGAATCACTCTATTTCTTGCTCTAAAAACCCTCAGTCTAACTTCTTTTTTCTGCCTCCTGTTTGCCTCCACCAATATGACACTGAGTCCATGTGGGGAGCAGACCAGCCTCTGGGGGCTTGGAGGCGGGGCAGATGCCCGCTAGAGGGTGGGCTGAGGCCTTTCACCAGGCAGAGATGGCCCCAGTGCAGACATAGTCCCCTTCTTTTCCAGACTCATTCTCTTGCCCCCTGAGGGTAGCAGGGAGGGAGGCCTTTTTGTCTCCTTTGACCATTCCTGTACCCCTGGTTCCTTCAATGGTACCCTGCCAGAGGGCGCTCAGTAAATGTCTACAGGACTTTGGAGGGGGAAACAGAGGCTGGTCAAGATTGGGCCAAGACTCCAGGGGTCCTGCTCACTCCCCTGCATCCTAGGGGACCCTAGGTGGATGGGCCAGGGAGAGGGGCACTCACTCCAGCACATCGCGGTTGAACTGCTTCTTGCTGTTGCCCAGGAACTCCCCGATCATCTGCCGGCTGAGGCCCTTGCGCTGGAGCAGGAAGTGGGCCACTCCAATGGGGGTGTCAGGGATGAAGCCTCGGGAGATCAGGAACTGGATGCCTTTGTCCGGGTTTCTAGGGGTGCGGGTAGAGGTGGGAAGAAGGAGTAGAGAGTGAGCCAAGGCCATCCATGACTACTTTCTTCCAGCCCATGGAGCCCATAAAGGTGCCTGGAGGTTTCTGGGAAGAATTCCTATGAAATGCTAGGATTCCTTCCACTGCAGAGGGGCTCTGGATCCAAAGCACCTCTCTCCAGAGCCTCACCTTCCTGCACACCGCCCCCCCCCCCCCCACCACACACACACACCCAGGAGTGAAGGTAGCATGGGGAGGGAAGGGGTTGGAGGAGGTTTGGCCAAAATGAGTGAATTCCAGAACAGGTGGAGAGGTGTTCTTCTGTGTTCCCTGAGGGCCCTGAGTCCTGCCACCAAAGCCCTTCCTCCCTGTCTGTATTCTGTTGTCTATACTCAGTTCCCAGCCTGGAATCTGGAAGGAGGGTGAGACTGAGGGACTGAGGTGAGCTCTCCTACCACACTGTCCATAGTGTCCATAGACTCCTGCTCTCCACCATTTACTTTCTCAGGCTCCAGTCTCTACATGTGGGTGTGGGTGCCATGTCTTCAGGCAAATGTACTCACAGTGTGGTCTGCACATCCATGCTGTTCCCTGAACTGTGTCTTATTGGTTCAGGAGAAGACAAGTACAGAGAGAGAGGGTAAGCATTTAGAACCTTTTATAGCACTTTGACATTTTCAGGATAACCAAGCATGTGATTGTTTTTCTAGCAGTTCATTTTTATTGCATTTTACAGAAGTATCAGCCCACAATATGTCAGGTAAAAACCCAAACTGGTCCTTCACCACAGTTTGAGAAGCACTATCTTGAGGGGTCGCAGTTATCTGTGTGCGTGTGAGCGTGCACGCAGAAGTCGTGCTGTGGAGGTGTGAGGGTGGGGGCTGGGTTCACCAGGGGGCAGCCTGACTTGGAGGAAAGAACGATGGACCAGCAGCCAGACCGGCCTGAAGCTCACCGGCTACGTCACTGTCACCGTGTGCAACTCGCCTGACCTGTGTGAGCCTGTTTCTTTTCTATAAGATGGCACAGTAATGCTACCTGTAGATATTGTTCAGAAGTTAGCAAGATGTCTTATGCAAGGTGAGCCATGAACGGGCGCTATTCCCTCTAGAATACAAGCTTCTTGAGACTGGGGGATGCGTCCTATCTGTCTTTGTGGTCGCCATATCATGGTACTCAATAGATAACAGCTGAGTGAATAGATGCACGTCCATGTGGCTGGAAGGGGTGTTCTATTTCCTGGCTCAGGGCTCTGAAGGAAGGGGTGAATGGAGGGTGGAGATGAGTGAACCTATACTTGAGGCTTCCATGGGAACAACATGTGCTTGCCACCAGCTGTATACATTCTAGTTGCTAGGACAGTTTTGACTGGGTGTCTGGCTGGGGATGCCATTTTTCTGCTTCCGTTCTCCTGTTCTCTTTCTGTCCCCCCTCTGTTTGCTTCACCCCAGCTTCCTTGTCTCCCCCTTTTATCCATGTCCCTCTCCTGCCTTTAATCTGTATTCCTTATTCTAGGTCTCTCCTCTCCCACCCCACTGGCCTTTGGTCACTGCCTCCTCGCCCATCCTCTCCTGTCTCCTTGACATCATCCCCAGAAGATAATGCTGTTTCCCTAACTCCGGTCCTACCTGAATGATTTCTGCTCAATCCTCATACGACCGGTACTATTATTCACTGAATACTGTATTTTTTTTTAAATTCTCTCGCTTTTCAAGTCCTAGCTTCATCGTAAGCAGTAATAGTGGTGAAAGCACGGGGCTTGATGTGTCGTTTTGTCCCTAATCCTTAAAATACATTTGTGACAATGGAAAATAGAACGTGTATTCCTACACAGTGTCTCAAGGAGCAGGCACGGCACACAAACGCCACGTGAGGGGAGGGAACTGGGAGGATGAGGACAATTACCTGGCTCCCTGCTCACCTTTACAGGTCCTCCCCCTCCCGCCCCCGCCCCCGCCTCTCCTTTGCGGCCTGGGAGTCCCTTGAGCTCCAGGGCCGGTGCTCACTCACATGTTGAAGAGGTTGAGGCCGATGCGATAGAGCCGTTTGCGCAGCGTGTCTGTGGAGAGCGTGGGCGACTTGCAGCTGGCGGGGTTCTCGCAGTGGTAGCGCGGCAGGCTCAGGATCATGGCCTGCAGGGCCTCCTTGGAGGCTGAGGCCGATGCTTCCGAGCCCGACTTGGCCGACTTGGTGGACGTGCTGCTGCTACTCAGCTGCTCCGAGTTGTCGCCGGCCTCGGCCTCCGTCTCCTTCCCCGCCTCCCCGGCCTCCTCCTCCTCTGCCTCTGCCTCCGAGACGGCTACCGCGGCCCCCTCCACCACGGCCTGGGCAGCCCCAGGTGGGTGCGCGCCCAAGGCGGCGCTGGCTCCGGCCTCTGCGCCCGTGTTCTCGGCGGGAGCACCCCCCTGACCCGCGGTGGGGGCCTCGGGGGGCTCCTGCCCCGGGGCTTCGCCCTGCTCCGCTTTGCCCGCCGCCGCGGGCTCTGCCGGGGCCTGGGCGGTCTGCGCGCCCAAGCAGTTGGCCACCGACAGAGCCGTGGCGGAGGAGACAGAGATGTTCTGGTTGGCGATCTGCACGGTGACATCCCGGAAAGCCATCATGAGGGTGCTGCTGTGGCCCTGGGGCAGGCCGGCGACCTCGGCGGCCTCTTCCCCGGGCGCCGGGCGGGCGCTATTGAGCTCCCGCATCTCGGCCTCCAGGCCCGGTGGCCCCGCGCCCGCGTGCAGGGCCTGGTGGAGTTGGTAAGCGCCGCTCTCTTGCAGGGAGCACATGGTCTTGAGGCTCCAGGTGCTCAGGGCGTCGTCGATGGACTTGGCCAGGGACTGCACCTGCTCGGTGAAGGAGTCCTCCAGCTCGGTGAGCGTGCCCGCGAAAGTGGGCGGCAGGGAGGGCGAGCGCACCAGCGGCAGCCCCATGAGGCCGTAGCCCTCCATGAGCGCCTTCTCGGCCGCCAGGCTCTCGGCCGTGGGCGCCCGCACCTTGCGCAGGGAGATCCGCCGCGGCAGGCGGCTCTCCAGGAGGGAGTTGCGGATCTTCTCAAAGTTCTTGCTGAGCTGGTACTGGCGGAAGGCGGTTTGGATGGTGCAAGCGGCGCGCCGGGACACAAGGTGGCCCCCGTACTTGTGTTCTAGCATTTCAATCTGCGAAAAGAACCAAAGAGGAAGAGCGCAGTTAGGACTGGGAGTCACCGACTAAGCTTTGGCGGGGCCCGGCAGTGCACAGCTGGCGGGTACGGAGGGGCCAAGTCTGAGAACTCCCAGCGTGTCATGGATACTTGCCAAGATTCCTAGAGAGGTAGGATGTGGGACTGGCTTCCAGGGATTGGCCATGTCCTGGGGGCAGGGGACAGGTGTGTTACTTCTGCTTGTTGTGGTGGTTACTTATTTTTTTTAATTTACTTTTTTAAATGTTTATTTATTTTTGAGGGAGAGAGAAAGAGAGAGAGAGAGAACGCATGGGGAAAGCAGAGAGAGAGGGAGACAAGCCGAAGCTGCCTTCAGGCTCTGAGCTGTCAGTACAGAGCCTGAGGCGGGGCTCAAACTCCTGAGCTGTGAGATCATGACCTGAGCCAAAGTCAAAGGCTTAACTGACTGAGCCACCCAGGAGCCCCTGTGGTAGTCATTTTTAAAGGCTCATATCAGAGATGCGTATGGAAACACTTATGGGTGACACACATGTTATCTTGAATTTGTATTAAAATACTTCATCAAAAAAAAAAAATGGAACTGTTAGATGACACAATGTTAATGGTAGTTATCTGGGAGTTTACTACAGTATTCTTTCTACTTGTGTGTACATTTAAAATAATAAAATAATACAAAATTAAAAATTAAAAAGAAATGCTAAAAAAAACCCCAACTCGCTGCTACACCTTGTTCACCTGCTTTCTTCCTCAGCATTCACATCAGTGCATTGCGGAAATCCCCGACCCTGGGATCATCATAACGGTTGGGACTGGGGTTTGATTAACGCTGTGTTCCTAGCACCCAGCCTTAGGGCTGGCACATAGTAGATGCTAACTAGATGAGATATAAGCAACCAATAATATTTCACCATGTTTCCCAGGGTCATGGAATGGGACAGATAGAAAGGCTAATTTTGTCCCTCAGTACCATGCTTCAACCTGCCTCCTGTTGAAGGAGGCTCACCAGGGACGGCAGCTGGAGTGACTGCCTCTCACAATGCCAACAATTTCCTGGGCTCCTTCCCTGTGGGTGCCCCCCACCGCTGGACCAGCAGAGGCACCCTTCTAGACCAGAAAATCTCATAGATACAACCCCAAACCCCAGGGACAATCCCAGGTAAAAGGAGATGACCTCAATCTTGCCTTCAGCTCTTCCGTCTTGCCATTCAGGGCCCTTCCCAACCCCAAACCTAGTGGCATTATGCTGTCTCTCTTCCCAAATCCAGCTGTCCTCTTGGAAGATAGTTGGGAAACTTCAGCTTATTGAGGTTTGAGTGGCCAATAAGGCCTCCTGTATGGCTCCCCTCAGAAGGGTTTGCATGTCACGAGGTACAAGGCCTTAAGCAGAATGTCTTCATGATCCTCATATTAAAGGGCTTTCAAGGTACTCTTAAAACTCACACCAAGTGTATTAGTTAGCTATAGCTGCATAACAAATTATCACAAGCTCAGCAGCTTAAAACAATACCCACTTATTTTTTCATAGTTCTGTACATTAGTAGTCTGGGCATGGCTCAACTGGGTTCTGTGCTTGAGATCTCACCTGGAAAAAATCAAATGTCAGCTGGGACTGCAGTCTCACACAAGGTTCAGGGTCCTCTTTCAAGCTCATTGCTGTTGGCAGAGTTCAGTTTCCTGAGATTCTAAGACTGAGGTCCTCACTTACAGATGCCTGCTGTTCCTGGCCACACAGTAGTTTGGCCATTCAGGGCCAACCAGAGGAGTGGCTCTGAGGCTTCACCTCCTTTTAAAGGGTTCACCTGATTAGGTCAGGCCACCCAGAATGATTTCCTTTGGATTTGGTCAAGGTCAACTGCATGGTAACCTAATGACAGAGTGATATCCTATTATACCCCCTAGTCCCATCCCCACTCAAGGGAAGGGAACAATACAGGATGTGCACATCAGGGGGCAAGAATCTCGGAGAGGGGCATCAGGAATCTGGGGGACCATCAGGATTCTGCCTATGGGGTTTTATCACGTACCCAGGATCTCCAGAGAAACATAGAAATTTCTGACATCTCAGAGGCATTTCATCACTGCTTTTGCAGAAATCATGTCAGAGGGGAGAGAGCTCAGCTCAGTCTCCCTGCAGAACCCTGCCAGGCTCCCTGAGGTCTGGAATGGAGATTGGCCTTGACTAGGCAGGAGAGCACTCCAAGGGGGAAGTTATAGAGAGTGAGGGAAACTGACCACTTAACTTTCTCCTTCCGTCAATTTCTGTCACACTCTTATCCCTCCTCAAGTCCCATGAGAAACTGACACCAGGGAGGAATTCATATTTCTTTCCCACCTGGCCTATTCACATTTCAAGGGAAACCTTAGACCCAAAAGCATTCTCTTCAGGTTATGAGATGCCATTGGCAACAGAGGGAAGGTATGAAATCCCATTGCTTGAAATGTTTCCAGAATGGTAAAGATGTCTATCCCCCTGGCACAGTATCATCCTATCTGGAGGCAGAAGGCTGGCTGAACTAACCCTAGGAGACTTCTACTAGCCAATGTCCCCAGTGTCACCCAAGCAGAGAAGAAAACAAGATTTTAAATATCTTGAATCTGGTTCATCAAATCTTCCACTATACTGTAAGTCCCATGAAGGCAGAGACTTTGCCATGTTTACTGCTTTATCCCCAGTGCTTGGAGAATGCTCAGCACATAGGAGGCCTTCAAGGAATATTTATTGGATGGATTAAAGACTTAATTGCAAAGTTATCTTTGTGACTCTCAAAAACCACCCTAACTAACCCATAACTTTCTTTTCCTGGAGCGGATGCATTTCACTTGTGTTTCCAAACTCCACTGTGTCACTGGCCCCTTTCCACCTGCCTACAGACCCTCTCAGATCTCCCCAGGCTAAATCATAACTCCTCTTGACTCCCCAGCTCTGGGGCACTAGCCCAATATCTTTCTTTCTGTTTTCCACCAAACCTCTTGGAACACTAGTCTACACCCTCTGCCTCACTCCATGAGCAAATGGCAAATGGCTGATCCAAGTTTATATGCCCTGAGCCCCCAGCATCAGTCTTCTGCTCCCACTGGTTTTCTAAAATGGCTCTTATGAAGGTAACCAGAGACCTTTCTTCATGAAACCTGAGGGTCCATCCTCAACCTTCCTCCTCCCTCTTTTCTGCAGCTCTTCGTATTTTTATCACCTTGAAACTCGGACCTCGGCTCTCATGACCCAGTCTACCTTGGTTTGCCTGCTTCCATACAGCACTTCCATACTATATTCTGACCTCAAAATCCTTAAGCATGCCAGTTACAAGTCATATGAGTGCCATCTTCCATTCTGCAGAGACATTTGAATTATTTTCCCATGCACTTCTGGACATCTTCCATGACTTTTACATTGGAGGTCATTAGAGCAGCCTCCAGTAGCTGATAATTAACAACTAATTAAGAGGGAAACTATCTCCGGCAGAGCCTTTGTGGCAACTCTACAGTTGTCCTGCAGGCTAGTATCTTCTCACCTCCTGTGTGAGAACCTTGTCCACTATCATAACTTCACTGTACTTTAATCGGCTGATGAACAAGCCTTAGGGGAGATAATCAGCCCCAGATCTGCTTCTTCTCTGCTGGTTGGCCTTGGACAAGTTTCCTAACATCTCCAACTCTCAGTTTTCTTTTTTTTTTTTTTTTTTTTTTTTTAATTTTTTTTTAATGTTTTTATTTTATTTTTGAGACAGAGAGAGACGGAGCATGAGCAGGGGAGGGGGAGAGAGAGAGGGAGACACAGAATCCGAAGCAGGCTCCAGGCTCTGAGCTGTCAGCACAGAGCCCGATGCGGGGCTCGAACTCACAGACCGTGAGATCATGACCTGAGCCCAAGTCGGACACTCAACCGACTGAGCCACCCAGGCGCCCCTCTCCAACTCTCAGTTTTCTTATCTGTTATGAAGCTAACCCTGCAGACTCTGTAGCTTGTTATGAGAATTGAATCATTTCATATGAACTTGTCACATAATCAGTGTGCAGTAAGTGGTAGCTATTTGATGACAATGATGATTCGGTGAATGACTCTCAAATTTCAATTCCTAAGCTTGATCCTAGATCCCTCTGTTCACCTATACAAAGCCACTGCCTTGCCCCACCTCCCCGAATCAGCTCTCAATGATTTCTTTATTTACCTTACAGCACTTTGGCTGTTATGCTATCCAGTCTGGGAACCTTGTATTTGTCCATGCATCCTCCTTTGCCCACCTTCTGCATTTGTCAGCCTCCAAGCCTTTATTCCACAACCTGCCCCACCCCCAAAACCTTTTGCATCATCCTGACCTTTCCACCAAACTGTTGCCACATGGGGCTCTCTTCGACTCCCCACTTGGACCACCCTGGCAGCCTCCCCACTGCCTCCCTGCTCCCTTCTCACACCCACCATCCATCCTACACTACATTACCCTGATGAAGGCTCTTGAGGAGCAGATGTGAATACAGACGTTCAGCTGCTTGAGAGCATTGCCCCAAATAAGTATATAAATGCTTCCTGCTGGCCTTCTGACCCTGAGCAATCTGGCCTCAGCCTACCTCCCGTTTTCTACTACTACACCAAGCCTCTGTACATGCTGGCTCGACCCCTGCTCCTCCCCCAGCCCACACTAGGCTTTCCTGCTCTGAGCATTTGCTCAGCCTTGTCCTTCAGCCCATGATGTTCTCTCCTTTCTTCAGGACCTGCCTCAAATGGGCATCCTCTGTGAAGCCTCCTCAGTTCCCCAACCAGACAGGGATCTTACCACTTTAGGTGCCTGTGGAGAACGTTGTTTCTCACTTGTCTTGGATGCCCAGTTTTCTCCACTAATCTTTGTGATATTTAACTAACCCACCCTTCCTTCTCTCCACACCCCCTATCCTGACTCCAACAGAGCATCAGTTATTCGAGGCCCCTGATCTATGGACAGCACCTAGCCCAGAGCCTGGCAAGGACCAAGTGCTCACTATGATATTTGAATTCAGTTGTTGGATCTTCTCCATTTGTTCCAGTGCATTTAACACAACCATCTCCCATTTATTCCAGCCTCGTGCCTGCTGCAACCCCAGCCTGCACTGTCCCCCACTGTTTCTTTCCATCCTTCGCAGCCACCCTCCATGCTCTCTGTATTCCCATGGACTGTACCTTACAGGAAGGATGGTATTATCTGTCTCTACATTCTTGGTGCCCAGTGTTGAGCCAGAGCCATGGTTAGGGCTTAATAAATGTTTGCAGACATGAACTAAACTGAACTCTGTCCTATGTCCCAGGGCAAATAAAAATCTAGGCTCTCTTCCGGATCCGGGCTTGGAGTCAAATGCTCCATCCTCCCCCTCCCCCACAACTCTCTCAGACACATACATATACAATTTCCCTCCCACAGGGCTCGGGAACTTGGCAGCGTCCCAGGTCAGTTCTGTCCACCCAGCCTGGCCCTCCCAACAACCCTAACCCTTTTCTTTCTTTTTTTTTTTTTTTCAACGTTTATTTTTCAGACAGAGAGAGACAGAGCATGAACAGGGGAGGGTCAGAGAGAGGGAGACACAGAATCCAAAACAGGCTCAAGGCTCTGAGCTGTCAGCACAGAGCCTGACGCGGGGCTTGAACTCACAGACCGCGAGATCATGACTTGAGCCGAAGTCGGCCGCCCAACCGACTGAGCCACCCAGGCGCCCCTAACCCTTTTCTTAACCAAGGCCAGGTCAGAGAGCTAAGAGAGTTGGATATGGGGGGAGGGTGGTCCCCAGGGTGGGGAGGGGTCTTTGGGCCCACAGGCCTAAGAACAGCTCATCTCACTTCTCCCTAAACCCCATGAATCATGGGTAATTGTAGCCTCGCTTCCTCCCAAGAGAGCAATCTCTCTGCTTCTGCCAGAAGAAGCAGTGGAGGGGGGCTCAGGGGGCTCTGTCTGCCTAACGAGCCTCTCAGTGTTAATTAGAACATGCTCCCTCTTTTCAGGTTGCTGCAGCAGCTGAGTCTGAGAAGGGCCGCTGAGAGATGGTCGCCAAGTCAGGGTGAGGGAGGAAGAGCAGCTAGCTGGGGGGCTGCAGTGCTGGGGAATGAGGGAGCCAGGCCGGGGTGGGGGTGGCTTTCACATGTGAGCAAGGATTTCCTCTGATCCAAGATTTCCCAGCTGAGAATGTTAAAGCATTACATGGAATGAGGCTGCAGAACTTGGCAAGGGAAGCCTTACATGAGGCTTAGGAGCAGACAGTCTAGGGTAGGGAGAGAGGAGCTTGGAGATGCTAAGGGCCGCCCCAAGGGAAGCCGGCCTGCACTGGGCAGGCTGTGAGCCCCGCGTCTTCCCTGTGTGCCCACCTCCCTGTCCAACTGTCCAAAATACAGCAAGCATTCAACACAGCAGGGCACTGAGGCCTGCCTAAGAGCAGGGATGCTCTTGGGAACCTCTTCTGACTACAGCCAGCTAGGGGTAGGGGGGTACGACGGCTCAGCTACTCCTGGATCACAGAGACTGTCTCAGGTAGAGCTGCTGCGGGGAGCCTGATTTGAACCCCGGGTTGGGCTTCTTGCTGTCTCCAGTGCTCCCACAGAACCCTGTGCACTGCTTCCTTGGAACCTACCCCTTCACTGGGATGAGGAGGCTGTGGAAGACTCTGGATAAAATCAAGGACTGTGGAGTCCCAGTCTTGGCTGCACCAGGAATGCACACCTAGGGATGTGTCTTTGGGCAGGTTACTTAATATTGCTAAGCCGTGATTTTCTCATTCTTAAAATGGAGATAGTAGTAGTACCTAGCTCACTGGGATATTATGCAGGTCTGGGGAGATATTGCATGGAAAATGTCTGGCACATAGTTAATGCTATTAGTGCTAGCTAGTACTGGTTACAAGTCAGTGCCCATCTCTGGAATGTGCTCCCTGACAACTGTGCCTGTGTCTTTTGTATTGTGGTGTCCCAAGCCTTGCACAGAACAGCAATGCAATTCTGTTCCCTGAACCGGATGCAAGTGAACAGGACTATCCTTGATGAGCATTGCCTTCACCATCATGCTCTGGGGGTTGGTCCTCAGGTGCCCTCCATGCCCTGGTGGGATTCTTGCCTTCAGAGGAGAAAGGAGCCTTAGATATTCTGGTACAATCCCTCATTTCACAGGTGAAGAAACTGAGACCCAGAGAATTGGAAACATGGCCACCCTAACCCTAACCCTAATCTCTCCCCTTGAAGGTATCCCCTGGTGAGGCTGGACCCTGAGGCTTAGGTATGGGAGATCTGTTGTGGAAGGGTCTGCTCTCCAAAAAGAGAACATAGTTTCCACCCAGGACCTGACTTGGGTGGGGGGCAGGGCCTGGATGCTACTGACCGTAGCTGCATGGTCCCCTGGCTTGGACAGCATACACAGTGATGCCATTTGGACATCCCACATGAGCTCCAGTGGGCTGCTCCTCAACGGTGGCACAGAACAGGATACAAACTCCCTAGAGAACCTGAATGAATTTGGAAACCACTCGGGTGCCCTATGTATCCTTGCCACACCACTTTTCTAAAGAATCCTCCAAAGGAATCTACATGCTCCCTCCTTGTCCCCCTAGGTTGTAGCCCCGGGCTCACTGTGAGATGAAGTGAGGGAGCTGAGGGCAGAGGGAATGGAGGATGGAAAAGCTGTCCCAGAGAAGCTGGCACTTTTTCCCACTGTGATTGTGGGGCGAGGCCCTGGGGGCTGGGAGAACAGGGAAACCCAGAGGCAGGTTTCTTTCTTTCTTTCTTTCTTTCTTTCTTTCTTTCTTTCTCTCATGTTTTCCCCCAGTACAGAGCATGTCCTAGGCACCAGGGACTGTGCTGTGTGGGGAAACAAAGGTGAGCAAGAGTAGCATTATCACCTAACACAGAACCCTAGGGAGTGCTCACTCCTCACACAGACCATGAAGTAACTGGCTGCTCCGAAGGTATTCTGTGCACAATCCGCTCAACTGTGTGACAGCCCTGAGAATGACATAGTCCTTGCCTGTACGAGTGGGACAGCTACCAGATGGCATGGAGTCAGCAGTGGAGCACGCAGTAAAAGCACACACCCAGGCTTGGGGATGCTGACCTGAGACATGAAGTATGAGTAGAGATCACCCAGATGAAGTGTGATGGCGGACAGGTGGTGAGTATTCCCATCAGAAGAAATAAAATATGGCAAGGCCCAGAGGCAAACCATAGCACAGAGATCTGGAGAAAGGTGAGTGGGGATGGCAGGAACCCTGCATGGCAGTGGGGCAGGATGTGGGGTTGTGTCAGATGGTAGAAGAACCAGGAGAAATCTGTCCTACACACAGTGAGGAGCCATGGAAGGCTTTCACACAGCAAAATACCATCATCTGATGTGCTGTCTATAAAGAGGGCTCAGCTACAGGGTGGAGATCAGGTTAGGAGAGGCACAGCTCCAAGTAGGGGAACCTGTGGGGGTTTCCCCAGGGGCTCAGGTGAGAAGTGATGGTGGCCTAGCTTGGGGTGGGGGCAGTGGGGTTGGCAGGAGAGGGTAGAATTTGGGAAATAGTTAAGAAGTAGCATCAGTGGGCTTGGGGATGGAGCAGATCTTGGGGGGGGGGGAGGGGTGTGGGGACAGAAAGGAGCCACAGGCAGTGCCTGAGATTCTGGACTGGCTGATGGAGCAGGCCTGGCAGGTTGGTGGACTGGGGAGATAATGATTGCCCAAGATCTTTCTAGTATAAGTACTATAGGATTTGCACAACTGGTGGAGATGACAGAATCAGATACTAAATCCTAGATCTTAAAGAAACCTATAGCAAAGTCAGGTCCGGGACCCAGGCTTCATTCACCTCTCCCCCTTCAGGTCACTAATTTAGTATTTTCCCCTTTCCATCCCTGAGCATATCTTCTTCATGCCAGGGACAGTGTCAGGCATGATATAATGATGGGGATATAATGATGAATAATGAGTTATGGGCCCTGCCTTTTAGGAGGTGTCAAGTCAACAGGGAATGATGATACAGGGCTGAAGGGCAATGACAGTACCCCCTAGGTACTAGGGGATTTCTGGGAAGGGGCATCCAATGCAGCTTTGGGAGGGCAGGGAAAGCTGCCAGGGAGGAGGAGGGAGAACAAATTGAGGCCGAGTGCCAAGTGAGGGGGGGAGCAGGAACGTTAGTGGTAGAGGCACAGAGAACAGCGTGTATGAAGCCCCAAAGAGTTAAGAGACAACTGAGGCCTGGAGAATCTAAGCAACTTGTTCAAGATCACACAGTTCATTTGCAGAAGAGACAGGAGTTGAGCTCAGTCTCTTATAAACGTGTGTCGTGTTTTTAATCACTTTTCTCTAGCCCCCTCACTTTTTGCCCTCTTCCTTCTGCCCCCAGCTTATGCTTGGCCTAGAGAGATACATGAGCCAGAGGAGATGTGCTATTCCCTGAAGCTGCATTCACTCAGCATAAAGGTGCCTGTCACACCCTCAACTTTCCCGCCCCACCCCTGCTGGCTTGACATGCAAACCCATCTCTCAGAATGGTGTCTACTATAAAAAGGCCCATGATGCCAATCAGAAGCCTGTATCGCTCTCCATATGCCACCTAGTCAGTCAGAATTAAACTAACTCTCCTGCCTAAGCTGAAGTACAGGTTTCTTTTGGTATTAGTCACCAGATATTCGTTAAATTGCACTGCAGTTTTTTGGGGGGGGCAAGTAGGGAGCACTTTTTTCTCTTTGTTACCCCACTCTCTTATTGCTTTGCACATCATAGTTGTTCAAAAATTATTCACTCAGAGGGCTGTTACTATGTTCAAGAAACTCTGCTAGATGCTGGGGGAAGGGTACAAAGATGGGTAAGACATGATCTCTGTCCTCAAGGAGCATAGTCATGTGGAATTGAGAATACTTCTTATCTGGGCCAACTGACCACCCACATCACACTTAGTGTTCCAGATGGACTGTCTTCCAGCCCCTGCCTGGGCATTCCCGGTAACACAGAACTCACTACCTCACAAGCAGGACTTTCTATATTTTTAACAGCTCTAATTGTTAATTGAGCTAAAAGCTTCCTTTTCTGTAGCTTTCATACGTTAGTACCACTATTTTTGACTGGAATGATAGAAAATATATCAAATCCGTTTTTCACATGCCAGCTCTTCCATATTTAAAACTTGTTTTCACGTCTACAATTTCTCCATATGACTCCAGCCAATCCTATTTTCCTTCTTAGGAGAACCTTGGAATCCTCACGATTCTTACTTCTGTCTTAAATGAAGCCCCAAGAACCAAGGACAGGCTCCAGACAGGCCCTGACCAGAAACCAGTGTGGGGCTCCAGCCAGCTGCTCCCCTATACTGAGGCTTATCCACCCTCCTGTGAAGGCTGCTATACTCACTTCTCTGGCAGCCATTTCACTGGTTATTGATTCATCTTGAGCTTACAGTCAGCCGAAGCCACAAGTTCTCTCTCCCAGGACCAAGCCTGCCTATCTTATACTAATGCTGTGGGCTTTTCAAAGCTAAGAGCAGAACTTTAGCTCTTTCCCTGCTTCATTTAGACTTTCGCATTTAAATCTTTATGTCTGGATGAGATTTCTACAAAATCTTGGATTCTATCACCAAGGTATTAGCTGTTCCCTTTAGCTTTGTGTCACTAGAAAGTAGTGCCTTGTCAAAAATGGTTGAACTGAACAGGACCAAGGACAGTGCACCGCTCAAGGCACCAGGAAATGGCATGGATGGAAAAACCAACGTTTTTTGAGAATTCTGTTTGAAAACAACCCACCTGACTATATTGTCATCCGATTCACTTCCTATCTTGTCCACATATATATCATGGGAGATTTTGTTAAATACTTTACTGAAAACCAGATGTTCCACCTCCAGCCGACCTTGATGCTGAAGGAAAGAAATGAAGTTGGTTTGGCCTGATTCAGTCTTAGTGACCTTTCTACTAGCTTTCCTTCCCCAAACCCACTTTGTCCATGGAGTTAAGAATGTTTCTTTAAAACCTACACATTTGGAGATGATTCAAGGTCTAATTCCCAATTTCAAACCAGTGCCCGGAGTGCTTAACTGGCATTCCCAGTCACAGACTTAACTAGAGCGAGACCAAGGGGTGGATCCTATGTCTATGGCTCCAAGTTCAATGCTCTTTCTTAACAAAATTCAGTCATGATATCTTTCTCTAAGCATATGCACATGAGTATACACACACACACACACACAAATGGAATTTGTTCTCCAATAGGGGACTTTGGTTTATCTTGGGAATCCTCAGTCTACCCAGAGGAGACCACCATCTTTGCATCTCATTTGAACCTAAGTGTGCCTACACATGGGGCTTGCTACTTGGACATGTGAGTGGGCTATCTCTTCTAAGCAGCAGTGGAAGTAGGGGCTTCCCCAGAGAACAGTGGGCCACCTGCTTAGACATTTGTGAGGGCAATTTAGGCATCCTGCACATGGCAAGAGGAGCAGACCTCTGGACATGCTGCCTAAGGGACAGGCATTGCAAGGGTGTGGCCCAGGCCCTGTTAAGGCTGCTTGCCTGACAAACTGGGCTACAGGGATGGGCAGAACACTTAGCTCAATTTGGAAGAACTAGTGGCAAAAGAGGCGTGCCTACAGCACAGCAGAGGTGGGCCCAAGTGGGGAGATACCCTGGATAGCCCCCGAAGGCAGGGCCCCTTCACCACCCTCCCCGCCCCCCTTGGAGGCCCTGGGTACCTGTTTATTCTTTAGGTCAAGGGAGAGCTCGTAATCGGAGGCGTTAGGGGCGTGGGAGCAGAGCGCCGTCGCCAAGGCAGGCTGCTGCCGGCCGGGGGAGGCCGCGCGGTGGGAGCCAGCCCTCGGGGAGGCACCCCCCGCCCCCGGCCGCTCCTCCTCCTCCTGCAGCTCCTGGGCTTGAGCCTTCGGGGCATGGGCACTGGGTCTGCCGGCTGCCACCGCCGCCGCTGCCACCACGGAGTCCTCCATGCCCCCACCGGCCTGGGCACAGGAGCCATCGCTGTGAACAAAAGGCAACGGTGCTCGGTTGGGGGGGAGCGGGACAGGGTGCATGTGGGTGTGGGGGTGAGGAGAGAGACTGGGCACTCTGGCCTGGCCTTTCAGGCAGCGATGGGCCTTCCTAGTGGTGGGGGCTTGGGGGTGCCTCCTGAAGTCACCTCTAGGGAGGGGCTACCTTGGCAGGGAAGAGCTTCAGGCAAGGAAGAGAGCCTGAATTTGGAGAGGGTATCCCAGGCAGAGGAAAGGAGCAGCTATGATCAGAGCTCATGAACCTCTGCTTGCTTAAAACCTCTGCTCTGCAGTACAGCAGAGTAGGTAGGAGTAGACTTCCTGGGTTGGAATCTGGACTCTGACTCTTATTAGTTATGGGAACCTGAACAGGCTGCTTAACCTCATTGTACCTCTGTTTTCCCATCTATAAAATGGGCACAGTAATAGTACCTACTTCATAAGGATGTTGGAAGGCTTACATTAGCTAAAGTTAAGACAGTGCCTGGCTCAGGGTCCTTGCTAAATGTAAGTGTTAACTATCATCATTATCAGTGGTCTGGTTCCCTGGCCAGTGGCTTAGGCAGCTGGAAAGAAGCTGATCCACACACTGAACCAGCTCCATCTTTATGCTGCCCAAATGACTGTGGGGAAGGAGTGATGCTTACAGGCCTGGTCTGAGCATAAAACCCCTCCAGGCCAGGCGGACACCAGCTTTTTAGGACTGGGTCTGTGAAGAGAAGGGTGGTTGCCCTGCTGGGTCTAGGGGAAGATCTGTCTTTGGCTCCTGGCCTCTCCTCCCCTCCCATGGAGCCCCCAGGAGGCTGAGCCATAGCTGCTGCCCACCTCCTTACCCTAAGGAGATACCTGCTAACTGGAGCCGTCATACCCCAGCCTGCCCTGGGGAATTAATACACTCAGGTTGCTCCCCTCCCTGGCCAGTCTCCTAGTTCCATCCTTCCCTCAAGGCCAAGTGCTAAGCCACCTGTCCATAAAGCCTTCCCAAGCAACTCCAGCTTTGACCGCTCCATCTGCTAGCACACTAGGAGCTGCACTTAGAGAGTCTATCTCTATTTCCCAGGAGCAGAAGCATCGTGGCTACAGCACGGGCTCAAATCCATACTCTACCACCGTGTGGCTTCAGTTAAGTTGCTTTTCCTCTGAGCCCATCTCTGGCTTCCTCATTTGTATGGTGGAGGTACTAGTACCTATTTTATCAGGTTATGGTGAGGGCAGAGGAGTCAGTATATATACGGTGTTTAGCACACTGCCTGGCACAGAATAAGTGCTCAGTCAGTGTTAACTCATGTCCCCCATCTATCGCCTCTTAGAGTCCAGGACCCATATTCTATTTTATTCCTGCTCCCCAGTTAATGCTGGGCAGATGATCAGTGCTCAGTTAATACTTGTTGATGGATGAATTGAAGGGAGAGCAAGAGTCAAGGGACAGCAGACAGAGATAGAAGATCAGGACTAGAAGGGACCCTAATGTCACCTAGTCCAGCCCTCCAATCTCCCTTTCTTATAGAAGGTGGGGTGACCCTGGCCCAAGAGCCAGGCAATACTTAGGGTTTCTTTCCTTTATAGTTTTGCCTCCATGTAAGGTGCCCCCAAACCAACAGGCAAAAAAGAGACCTCTTCGTGTTGCTTTCACCCAACTTTGGAGCCTCCTGGTACTAGAATAACCAAGGATGAGTGGCGAACCCTTCCACTCAATCTCCATCTATCCTCCCCATACTCCTGGCCTCATTGCTCCCATAAAGGAGAGCGCATTGGCTGGCCCTAGCAACAAGGAGCCCCAAACTCCCTAAGGAAACCCTCTATATGCATGATTCTTTCCTCCATCACTTTCTGTATGGCCATTAATCGAGTTGTATAGTTGGATGAGCTCTAGTTATCTGATATGGTTTTTTTTTCACCAGTTTTCACTGGTTGAAGATCTGACTGCAACTCATCTTGTCATAAGACTTACCCATTCTTCCCATAGGGCACACAGATATAGCCCTTCCTTCTTCTATCACAACCTGCCTCCAGGGCCTGGGGGGCACCATTCAGTCTCATACATACATCTCTTCTCCAGACTGTTCTTGGTGCTAATGCCCAAGCCTCTTCACCCTAAAAGGTTTTCCAGAATCTTTAGAGAACTGGTGGCTACTCAGGACTACAAACACCTTTAAAAATAGCCCTATGCTTTCTTTTACTGTGGGAGTCTGCTTGGCAAGAGGTTCTGGAGGAGTTGATGCCCCCCAATAACAATACTCAACCAGTGATGATGAAGGCAGGTGAATAAATACTCTGGCCTCTCATCCCTTGAGCAGAATAACTCCAAGGCACATTCCATGCCATTTCCCAAAAATGCCCAGTGGCCAAAGCCATGACCTGATCATTAATGAACATGTATTGGCTTCCTTCTCTTCTGTGTCTCATCCCCCACCCCCACACTGGCATTTCTTGGAGTCACCTTATCCCAAATAAACTACTTGTGTTAAACCAAAACAGACTTTAAAAATAGCCTTCTTTGTGGTCCACCCCTCTGAATATAGACAGACTCCAAGGCCTTATCTCCTGAACTCATTCATAGGGCCTGGGAGTTAGGAGACCCCTCACTGTCATCTCTAGCACATACACATACATGCATGCATGCATGCACGTACACACACACACACACACACCCCCAACACACACACAGACACACACACACACACACACACCAACGCATACACTGATGCATACATAATGCTTCTAACTAGCTCTGTGGCTTGGGTAATTTGTTCATCCTTCTGTGTCAGTTTTCCTTACTTGTCACATGATGAGAACTTACTTATCTCTAAGCTTGGAATTCTGGAAGCTTGGATTCCAGTGCCAAAGCCAGTCCACCAAGGCCCACCAGCCCCAAGGTTCCAGACTGTCTGGCTGATGGAACCAACTCTGCCTTTGCCCACCTCTATGCAAAGGGATCTGAGAGACTATGACACCCCCCCCCCAACCCGAGTATATGATGAAAAGTATTAGAAAGAGGACTCTGTCCTTGCCTTCCCTCCTTAGACTTCTCCACTCACTTGTGTGGTATAAAGTAGCTATGGGAGACTCAGAACTAATGTCATCAATATGGCAAAGTTTAAGATTATACAGTACAGAGAAAAGAACATGGGCTTTGGTGTCAGGAAAACCTGGGTTAGAATCCTCTTTCTGCTACTTACTATGTGAACTTGGGCAAGTTGCCTAACCTCCTTGTGCCTCTATTTCCACAAAACAGGCATCCTAACTCCTTTGCAAGGTTGCTGTGAGGAATAAATATAGCTTGCAAAGAACTTAGTACAGTGCCTGGCACACAGTAGTCCTTGATAAATGATGACCACAGTGGTGGCAGTATTTGGAGCTGGAAACCTACAGCATGGAGTCTCAAAGGAATTCCCAGAAAAACAGCATGGAGAATTTCTATGTGGAAGGAGAAGGGGTTCTCAACATTTAGCCCTCCTCAACCTTCACAAAACAAACAGTAAGGTTTCTCCATCATAGCTCATGGTCTTTCCCAGACCTCCAGACTAACTCCCATGGTCTTTAGGGAGAGAAGCAAAGGCCAATTGGCTTACAGAGGCTTCCTCCCACCCTTGTTCTCCACCCACTGGAGCAACAACACAGTGAAGGACCTTGATGTTGGGGATCACAAATCATGGGATCCATCACCTCTGACGAATCCATACACATCTACCACCTACAGGAAGTCTCCTTGGCTGTACCAGTCACAATATGAGGTATGCCCTAGGCAGACATTTGTCCAATGCTCCTTGTGTGGATTTGTGTTGTAGTCACTTTTCAGGGAGCTGTAGAGGACTGAGTACTTAAAACTTCTCATCAAAAGAATGTTCCCAGCCTCTCTTTCCCTCTCTGTACCCCATCTATAAAAATGGGCCAGTGAAAGAGTTTAGAATATTCATCCTAGCTGTTGCAGCTAGAAGGCCATATACTTCAACTTAGAGATCACCTACTTCAATCCCAGTCTCTTATGGAACCGTAAGCCCATTGTTCCAATGCCCAGAACATCACACTTTGCAAGACACAGGCTATGTCCCCTTGAGTGTCTAGAGTTTACTGGGCTGACCTGACATCATGAAGTTGCTGTCCCCAGTGGGTCATATTTCAGGCAGCCTGGCACTTGGACAGGAATCGTGTGAATGGTATTCACTCCATGACCTGCATAGATTCTTGTAAGGAGAAGAGAGGGAGAGGAGGGGGGAGAGAGGCTGGTGATGTTAGCTATCTTGGGCTCATTATCCAGCTGTACAGAAACAGATTCCTTGAATGGCAGCCCACTAGCCTAGAGAAACTTAGTGTGACTGATGACATAAAGGAGATGCTAGTCATAAGAATCTTTCCTGGGTTGGGACACCCACTTGAGAAGGGAAAAAGAATGTAGGTGGCACCAAAACAAGAGGGTTCTGAGAAGGCTTTGGTGGCACCCATATGACATTAGACCAATAAACATACAAGGACTCAGGCCATGAATGGGGGTTATTCCACACATGAGAAAAAGACAGGATTTGAGCATGGCAAATGAAAGTCTTTGAGAAATTGGGGGAATAGCAGTTGCTCAGAGGAATACTACATGTGCCCAAGACCAGAATGACCTGTGTGTTGGGACTGAACATCACATCAAAGAGTGTCACCTACGTGGGAAGCTGAGGGATGTGCTTGGAGGGATGATAGGGGCCCAGAGAGCATGGCATATATATGACTCCCCTGGAGTTCTAGTGACCACTCCATCCTATCATTGCTGCTATCAAAGCTGATTTCATAAAATGTACATACTTTAATGCCAATACTTTGCTCAAAACCCATCAGTGACTTCCCAATACTCCTGAGATGAGGTCCACCAGCGTGGACTTTGAAGCACTTGTGATCTTACTACAACCTCCCCTTCCAGCCACATTTCCACCAAGTGATCCACCCACTCTGTGCACACTGAAGTTCTCCCCAAATCTGCCAAGCCCTCTCAGACCACTATGTCTCTCAATAACCTTCTTCTGCCTTGAGATGTTTTCTCTCCATGATCCTAATCTCCCACCCCCATTTTCTCTGCTTTGTCAACTCTTTCAGGACGCACTCATTGCCCCTGGGAAGAATCAGTCCCACCCTCCAATGTGCTCTCATAATTCTTGGCACTCGCCTCTATTTCAGCAATGACCACTTTGTGTTCTAATTATTCATTGATGTGTCTCTCTCTGTTAGACTATGCCATGTACATCTTTTTATCACCAGTGCAATCACAGCGGGCTGGCTCATAAGACATGTTTAATAAATGTTAAATGAAAAGATAGATGGCTGGACAGGTCGATGGATGGACATCATTTAATCTCTACTACTTTCCCAAGGGCAGAGGTACTGAGGTAGGGTCAGTGATGCACCACCCAGACTCTCCTTCAAGGAATGACTTGTTGCCCAGCTCTGGGAGACTGCCCTCTGCTGTCAGCCCCTTCAGCTCCTTCAGGGAGTGTCTCAAAGGCAGTGTCTCCTTGGCCCAAAGTCACGTCCTTCCCAGAGCTGTCGGAATCCAGTGACTGATTGCGGCGGGGATATAAAGGCTCAGCCATTGTTACTTAACATGGGGCAAGTTTGGTAGGTCATTCTCCCTTCAGAGCTCACCTGGGACTGGCTGAGCATTTTGTTGGACTTCTGTCACTTGGACTTTTTCTTTTGCCCCGTGCTATGTTCCTGCCCTCCTTTCCGTTTGTGTTGATCCCAAGCACATCCTCTAGGAAACATTCAGCACCCTCAACTCAGAGTCTGCTTCCCAGAGAACCAAATCAGTGACATAACCAGCTTTTCTTTCTTCTTCCTTCTTCTCCAGACAGCAAAGATTACCTGGGTCTGCCTGCCCACACACCTGTAGAACCTTTCCCGTTTCCCAACAACTTTGAAACACCTTGAAAGAACTCTGGGCTCTCTTTCCAGAAAAATGAACATGATTTCATACATGCCAAATTTTACCTTCACATTCTGAGGCCTTAGAGACTCCATAGACCCAGGCTAAAAACACTATTCTGGAGACATGATCACAGATTATCTGCCATACGCTGAAGACTGTGCCAAGGGCCATAGGCAGCTCTGGTCGTACAGACAAAGTGTTTGGCTACCACCCACCTGAGAGCTTTCAGACACTGTTTACTGTTATCCTAGCACTGACGGCATCCTTGTTCACAAGTAAGAGAGCTTGAGTGGAGTGAGGCCCCTGGTTCTGCAACTTGTTCGTTAGCTGACTTGGGCAAGATACCTAACTTTTCTGTACCTCAGTTTGCTCATTTGCAAAGTGGGGATGTGAATATCTCCTTTCAAAGAGAGTGAGAAAGGTAAAATTAATTCATAGATAGGCTGGTATGCTGACCACAATGGGAAATATGGCCTCTTTTTTTTTAAGTTTATTTATTTATTTGGGGGGGAGGGAAGTGCACCCATGAGTGGGGGAGGGGTAGAGAGAGAGAGGGAGAGAGAATCCCAAGCAGGCTCTGTGCTGTCAGCACACAGCCGGATTCAGGGCTCAGTCTCAGCAACCATGAGATCGTGACTTGAGCCAAAATCAAGAATTGGATGCTTAACTGACTGATCCACCCAAGTGTCCTGGAAATACAGCCTTTCTATGCACCTGGCAGGACCCTGTGCTCACACAGCCTCTGCCAGGGAGCTGACTCAGGTCAGTGAGTGTCCTCCCTGGGCTCCCAGGCAAAGCCATGTCGCCCCCTGCCAGGAGCTGGAAGGATGGAGGTAACTGGAGAACTGTGCAAGAGCCAGGAGAGGGCACTTAGGTCCATGCTGCCCTACCGGAGGCTGGCTTGAGTGATGGCCTTTGGCATGAAGGTGGAGAAAGGAATGAGGAGGCACCTAGAGGCCCACCTCCTGAGGGGCTTGTTGGTGTTGGTGCTGGTGGGTGGCCGAGGGAGGCTGTTTTCCCATCTGTGCAAGGCTAAAGCAGTGATTACTAGAGACCTTGCTAGGAGGGTTTGGGGGGGCTAAAGGATTCCTCATGTGGGAAGAATCTCCAGAAGTCCTGACCAATTGCACTACATTAGCCCAAACTCTGCCAGCCTTTCTTTTTTTTTTTTCAAGCTTATTTTTGAGAGAGAGAGAGAGAGAAAGAGAGAGAGTAGGGGGGGGGGGAGGGGCAGAGAGAGGGAGACAGAGAATCCGAAGCAGGGTCCAGGCTCTGAGCTGTCAGTGCAGAGCCCAATGCGGAGCTTGAACCCACAACCTGGTGAGATCATGACCTGAGCCAAAGTCAGATGCTTAACCAACTGATCCACCCAGGTGCCCCTGCCTGCCTTTCTTAAAGTGCTTTTGGGACAAAGAAACTAGGCATTTTGCAGAAAAAAGCTAACAACATGGCTCACATCTGGAGACTTTTCAGCCTTTACTAAAACACTTCCTTATCTCCCATGTCTGAATCAATAAGGTGATCGTAGATGGTCAGAATAAAGGCACCAAGCAAGGAAAGCCAAGCATCTTCTGGGTCCCAGATAGTACTGGGGAAATCTGAGGTGAACAGAGGGCCAGTGCTGGAAACAGAGTCGCTCTGTACTCATTCTAAGGACAGGCTAGAAAATGCTACTCCAGGTGGTGGAAGGAACACTGGGCTGTGAGTCAAGGTCCAATCTGGCTTCTGCCTGCAGCATTTGGTATAACCTTGGGCATGCCACTTCTCTCTGGACCTCTGTCTCCTCATCATGAAATGGACAGTCTCTGCAAAATGCTTTGACATCTGGAAGGAAGGAGAGGCTCAGCTTTCTCCATTTCTCCTTTCCTCTCCATGGGCCCCAGGCCCACACTGCACCATCCCTGCCCAGTGGCTGGGCTCTGGCTCCTCTGCCCTCAACACCCAAGGACACAGCATAAGCCTCCCTTTACTTCCTTTACGTCATTTAATCCATGGCAGCACCTGCCCCAGCCCATGGCTCCTTGACCTCCATTATCCAAGCTGGAAGCCAGGTCTCAGAATAGAAACCCCTGGAGGAGGGCAGCTGTGGCTTTCTGGGTTCATCCACTTGCAGAAACTGCCCTGGATTCATTGACTGTGACAGATGCTTCTCCTTCCCCTCTCCCAAGGGCCCTGAGAGAGTAAGTGATGCTCTCTCTTGTCAGCTCCTTGGAGACTCTGGGCTTTGGTCTCATAGCTGTTCCAAAAAAGTGCTGGCTGGTTTGCTTTGTCTTTAGGGGTTTCCTGTCAAAGGAACCACAGTCCTCTGGACTTGTGCCTTCCCCATATCCAGGCCCACAGTACCGTGGTGCGCACTCAAGGATGGTCACAGAAGCAGCCCAGGCAGACTGTCCCCAGATGTCCAGTGTGGGCATCAGCCTCCCCTACTCAGCCCACCCCACAAGGGAACAGCAGCACCTGGGCACATCAGAACCTGCTGTGCTCCCGGGAAATTTCATCTAGAAGTTTCCTCTGGACACCTCCCTCACAGGCTCCTAAACTGAGCACACTGATTAATGCCATCTTCTTGCCACTGGAATCCTAATATTTTGAGCATTTTATTTTCTCACAAATAGGCATAGATCTGGTAACAAAACCAGGCTCTAAGGACATCCTACCTGCTTTCTGCCCCTTCCCTGACACACAGCACACAATTTCACAAATGCATGTTTCTCTAAGCCCAGACACAGAACTCACTGTACCCCTAAATGCACCTCAGATTTCTTCACCGTTTATGTCTGCTTGTGTTATCGTCCCTAAGAGAAGACATTTCTCACGCCTGACATCCTCGTGGCACCCAACCCTGCAAGGAAGCTCCAGAAACACTGCCTTTAAAACCATCTCTGGACACACAGCCTAAAGTCGTCACACAGCCAGTGCAGGCAACACTTCGTATTTACAGCCTGGTGAAACTCTGGATTTTATTTAATTTTTTCTCTTATTATGAGCCATTTTACATATGGAAATATGAGTGACATATGTATAAAGTGTAAAGAAAAATCTTCACTTGTACCCAGCTCAAGAAATGGCACATTAGAAGCCTTTGACACCTCACATATTCCTTCTCCTCTTAAGGAATCTTTGTCCTGAATTTGTGTTTATTATTTCCTGCTTTTCCTTGGGGGCAAATTTCTTCCTTGTCCTTACATAAGTGGCGGTGGCTGCTTTTGCAGCAGCACCAAGCCTGCATAGTGTGCTCACGGGGCAGGTCCGGGAACACTCGAGATCTTGCAGACCCCACACAGGTCAGGAGGTCCTTCTCCAAGGGCAATGGCCTGCAACTCCATGCTGGCAGGACAGAAAAGATGGCAGGGATCTGGCCGCAGCTGAGCTGCACCCATTGTCTCAGCAAGGAAGACTTTTAGGAAAGAAAATGGACTCATTCTTTAAGGACCTATTCCCCCGCCCCACCACCACCACCATGGTCTAGGTATGTTACCATGGGCCACGGTGACTCTCAGGAGCCACATAAGTGATGCTGGGAGAGGTGTACTCAAGAAAGACATCAGCCCATGAGCCAGCTGGGAGCCAGGTCCAAGGTGTGAGTGCTTTGGGGTCCCTGAGAGGAGGGAACACAGGAGGCCACAGGCAATGTTGGCCAGTGCACAGATGGGGACAGCGCTGCAGCAGGTAGGACTCCATGCCAGACGGCCTGGCTTTGCACACTCGCTCTGCCATCGACTTGCTGTGTGACCTTGGGCAAGTTGCTTAACCTTGTGCCTCGCTTTCTTCTCTATGGGAGAATTAAGGTAGAGAATTAAGGTGTGTAAAATGCTCAGTAAGCCCTATATAATGAACAACTATCTTTTTCCTTTTTAGGATTTCCAACATGCTATTCTGTTCAAACAAGAAAACAAAAAAGCAAAAACCTCATTCTGTTTCCGAATATGAAAAGGTAGGAAGGAAGTGACTTCAGAATAAAGAACAGTCCTTAACTTGAACTATCTTTCTCTCACGTTCTTGTGAGAGAGTTCTTTAAATGGAAAAGTAGTGCTCTTTTCTGCACAGCATAATTTCTGAAGCTCTGAGTTACAGACGATGCCAAGAGAATCCTGCCAGGAGGTATAAGGGCTGGGAGGCAGCAGGATATAATGAGTGGGAGATGAAGAACCAGACTGACCATGGTTTAAAATCTAACAACTCACTTGTTGTGTGGCCTTGGCTAGTTCCCTAACTTTTCAGAGCCTGTTTCCTCTTCTGTTGGGAGAGTTGACAAAACAATGTCCATAAAGCTTCTGGGACCTACTGATGCCCTGTAAATGTAGGTTTCCTTCTTTCATCTGGGCATGTGGCACTTCCTCACCTTCTGGCTCAAGAGTGATGACTCCCTGGAGAGCAAAGACCTCATCTAATCCTTCTTGGGTCCCTCTGAGGGATGGTGATGATCGCAACACACACAGTACATCCCAGAGGCTGGGCCACGCCCAGCTATTTTGTTTCCTCATGGCTATAAAGTCCCTTTATTCCATCCTCCTCCTGTCCCACTCAGATCGGCCCTACCTCACCCCAGCAGAGCAGATTTTTTTTGGATCTTGAGCTATTTCCAGGGAAAGACATTCTCCCAGCTCCTCACAGACTCAATTTCACCACAAGCCAGGGAAAAGGTCTCCGATGGCCTACAGGTGTCTGTGGCAGTCAGGTGTGTGCTGACCCCAAACAGGAGTCTTGTGACACAAGAGATGGAAATGGCAAATGCCCAGTAGTGTAGGACGCTGCTCTGGCCATCCATCCAGTTTCTATGGAACAAGATTATTGACCTATTTCCTTTCAGTCACCTTCATTATCTTTTGCTTTCCGACTTGAAGTTCTTCCTAATGTCTAGCTTCAGTCGTTCTTGCTACCGAAGAAACCTTCACAAGCTCACAAGTATCAGAATGGCTGTGCTATTTTCTACATGTCTGCGGGTTTCACACGTCTCTCCAAACGTGTTTAGGATGAAGGGACAATGCATGGCACACTGGCTTTGGGAAGAAGCCTCAGAGATCCCAGCTTGGGGAACCACCCACCCCTCCAGGCAGGGCAGGGGTCAGTGCCAGGCCATAAACCTTTCCCTGAAAGGGTTCGACCGTTTCCTCCTTTTTGAATAAAAAAATTTTTAATCTTTATTTATTTTTGAAAGAGAGAGTGTGATCAGGGGAGGAGCAGAGAGACAGGGAGACACAGAATCCGAAGCAGGCCCCAGGCCCTGAGCTGTCAGCACAGAGCTCGACGTGGGGCTCAAACTCACCAACCATGAGATCATGACCTGAGCTGAAGTTGTACACTCAACCGACTGAGCCACCCAGATGCTCCCATTTCCTCTTCTTAAGAGAACAAACTGTCAGCTGGCAAGAATTTTCTGATAAAATGCCTCTGCTCTTAATCTCATCCTAGCCTGCACTGTGACAGCCTGGTGCTGGGTGAAATCATTTCCTCTCCTGCCCTGATGTCTAGAAAATCTACTCTCTGGGCCGGTTGGCCCTACTGGATTGGCATTCATCTGGGTCTCTAGCTTCTTTGATCTTTTCCCCAAATTGGTCCCTTAATTCTGAGAGTCTCTCTTTCATTCAGATATTGGGCTCTTTCCAGCAGCCTATGTCCCAGGCTAGGCTTGAATAGAAACATCTGAAAGATGCCTCCTTCTCCATGCCCATCACCTGCCATCCAAAGGAGGGACTAGACCCTCTTTCTGAAGGGCATGTCTCAATGACTCTGAACAACATTCCAGGTAGTGTGTCCCCTCCTACTTGCCATACCAGGGGCTCTGCCATTAGACCCTCATCTCCTAAAGTAGTCAGCCCATTCTTTCTAAACATTTCCTAGTCATACCTGAGTTTCTAGTCCCCTTCTCTGGGACTCCTGGATCTTGATTGATTTCTCCCTCTCTGCTCCTGAAAAATCCAGTTTTCAAATAGCACTTACTGAGTGCTTCCTATATGCCAAGCACCTTTCCAGGAATCATCTCATTTAACCCCCTCAACCACTGTAAGAGGTAACTGCTCCTGCTATCCCCATTTTACAGGTAAGCAAATTGAGGATTAGAAGGTTTATGTAATTTAACCAAGGTCACAGAGTTTGTAAGTTGCCACGCCAGGATTTAGACCTGGATTTGAGTTGCTCTGTCTGTGTTCTCAACCGCTCCACATTCTAGTACTTCCTTGAAGTCTTCCTGAATTTATCTTCGAGCCCAGGGTACTATTTTACTACCTCCCCACTTCTCAGATCTTCCTGTCCAACCTAGAAGGGCATCCACAAAACTCATCTGGCACACCCCTCTGCACTTGGAGAAGAAAAGAGACTCTCATATTTTTAAGTTCGTTATTAATCAGTAATTGTGAGTATCCTGTTCACCGGTATCATTGCTCATTATGAATTAATAAATTCATAGTAATATACAAGTCTCTTATAATGCTGTTTCTGGTGAGCCAGGTCCCCTGAAATCTGAGGACCTCAGGGTCACCTAATCGCTTCTCCAAACCTGCCAACCTGCAGCCTAGACGTGGAACATGGGAACCACGCTGAGATCCTGCCAGTCTGTGTGGGTGGTGGAGCATGGTCGAGGCAGCGCAAACAGTGACAGGCAGGAAGCAGGCCTTAATGCCCCCCATTTGTTGCAGCCCCTCTCTTTATGCGGGCTTGTTTTGATCTCTGTCAGCTTCTTTGGAACCTGAACAAGTTGCTTCTTTCCCCTATTTCCCCAGCTGGAAAACGGACACAGTAATTCTTGCCCCTGTGGCCTTTAACAGGTTTGTGGTGAGGATCAGATGGGTGAATGGTTGGGAAGGAGTTTTACAACCCGGAGCATCCTGTACACATGTTAGTTAAGGTTATGACCAGCTTTCCACCGAAACTTCCTTCATTTTCCATCATTTCTGTCCTTGGAATGAAGGAAGCTGCATGCATGGCAGAAGGGAAGCGGGTATCGGGCTCTTTCCTGGAGCATCCCGGGGGACAAAGTCCAGCGCCCAGGCAGCACAGGCCCTTGGATGCGGGGAGTGGGGCGAGGACCAGGGAAAATGACAGAAGGTGGTTGTGAGAGCCTGGACGACTCAGAGCGAGGCGAGGCTTTCCTCCTTTTGAAAATTCCCTTTTGTGTTTTAACAATCAGTAGAATGGAGAAAGAACCCGTGCACCGGCCCACTTGACGCTTCTCCTTTCTTATGTGTGCTCGCACGAGTTTGGATGTTGCCGTTCCCATCTGCTTCTTGGGTCCACTGTCCCCCATGTTCCTGCCATGCCACTTGCCCTTTGTTTTGCTTTGTAAATGCTCCTGGGTGCTCCTGCTGCCACGGCCCAAGGCAGAGTGTCTTCTTACAGAATTACTGCCACAGGGACCCTGGACATTAGACGGTTCACCCCCTTATGTAGTAGCTGGGGGAAACTGAGGCATGGAGCTGGTGGTAGAAAGCCCCAGCTCTTCAGGAAGCCTGAGTTCTACACCCTGTTGGGCACGTCACCAGCTGGGAGAGCTCGGGCAAGGCACCTTCCTCCGGTCCTCAGTCTCCTATCTGTGTGATAAAGAGTGGTGTATCACTTGGGTCCCTTCCAGCCAGAAACCCTCCGGTTCAAAAGCAATAGCTCCTGCTAGCTCTTCTGCCTGTCAGGGACAGCATCATATGCCAGTCTTCCTTCACAGACAGCTGTCTTTCCTGGTTTTTGTTTTTGTTTTCTTTTTGTGGTTTTTTAATCATCATATACACACATACACACACACACACAAAATCTCTAAGAATCTCCTTTCTTAAGCTGTTCCAAGGCCTCTGTCAAAGGCAGTAGAATCGTTAAGAACGCCTTGTCTGATTAAACCACTTGCTGCAGACTATGATGATCTCCTCTCTTTTGGTTTGATGAAACAGATTTAAAGCCCTTTTTGTCATATATCAGAAACACTCACTGAAATCATAAATTATTGTCATGGTCATGTTATTGGTTGAAAGACAAATGAATGGGTGAAGATGACTTTTCAGAGGAGAAAACAAACCCAAACCAAAAAGGCTTAAGAGTGAGGTTAGAAAAATCTCTAGGCTTGGGGCGCCTTGGTGGCTCAGTCGGTTGGGTGGCTGACTACAGCTCAGGTTATGGTCTCACGGTCTGTGAGTTCGAGCCCTGTGTCGGGCTCTGTCCTGAGCACTCAGAGCCTGAAGCCTGATTCCGATTCTGTGTCTCCCTCTCTCTCTGCCCCTTCCCTGCTTTCTCTCAGTCTCTCTCTCTCTCTCTCAAAAATAATAAACAATAAAAAAAATTTAAAAAAAATTAAAATCTCCAGGCTTGCAAAGAGAGGTTACTCTTTCTGGGAATGAAAAAAAAAGGAATACCCAAAAGACTCAAACAAGAAGTTTCTGGGAAATGAAAAAAAGAATCTCTTTCCCTAAATTGGACAAAACTGTGCATTAATGAACACCAGCGGAACAGAGATGGTTAGATGTTCCTTGTGGTGGCTTTCATTTTGTTCTGGGAGTAGTATACTTAGTTATGTTTATTTCTTTAAATAATAAAGCCTGAAGCTTTTTCTCCCCCTGAAAATATTCTCCCAGTTATTCCTGTCTTCAGCTTGGTTGCTCTGATGTGTTTACCTCCAGGTGCCTAGAGTCCTCAAAGCCTCATTTGTAGGGTGGAGGGCCAGCCTTCACCGTCGCTGACCCACAAACCAGGCTTTCTTTGAGGAGCCCCCTCTAAGCAGCCCCCTTCCTGTGGCAGGAGAAGTAAGAGCCTGCTGTTCACTCCCCCACCATGCTTTCACTTCCTGTGCTTGAGAACACCCCCCCCCCCCCCCCCCCCCCCCCGCTTCTTTGGTCACCTGACTGGCGGCAGCACCTGCAAAAGATACTTCGTTCAAATCCTAGTTCCGCCCTTTGCCAGGGATATGGCCCTTAGACAAGCCATTCATCAGCTCTGATCCTCACTCTGTCCTCAAACCTGGGACTGAAAGCAGTTCATGAACCTTTGGTGGGAATTAAGTAAGCTAATATCTGTCTAGCACGTAGCAAGGGCTCACTAGCTGACAGCCAGTGTTCTCTTTCCCTCTCTCATGGGTAAGGGACACAGAATAGAAATAATAGACTGAAGAGGAATTCTCTAATCATCTCTCAACACACTGCTGACAGAAAGCTGTCTGTCCTAACTCACAGCTCTTTGAAGGTGGGCCCAAGCCTGGCCTCATTCACATGACACAGACCCAGCCCAGGCCTGTGGACAGGGAAGTTTGAAAATGCCCTTTGGTGACAACGGAGGTCTCATGAAGAGACTGGTCTTAGAGGATCACTGGGTGGGAAAAATACATGAGGAAATCGGCCTGGGCAAATACTTGACTCCAAACACAAGTTTCACATTGCAGCTGAGGAAAACTCACTGAACAGAAAGCCAAAAACCATGACAAGACAAAGCTTTCCTAATACTCTCTGGAACTGGGGGTATGGGTGTGGGGGCCATCCCCTAGCAGGGTATCAAAGTATTCTGACATCTATTTTGTCTTTTGTGCCTCCTGAGTCTGGCAGGGAAGACACAGATGGGACAAAAAGCATGGACATGAAGGGACAGACCACGTGGTTGGTCAGGGAACAGGTTTCTCTAGCTCCAGGACCAAATTCTTCTGCCATTGCCTGTGGTTATCCTCAGGTGTAAAGCCCAGCTGAGGCAGATTCTGCCGTAACTACACAGAAATCCTCAGGACACTGATGAGCAAACCTAACCTGCTCAGAAAGCCCAAATAAGAAGGAGCAGCCCCGCCCCTCCCCCTGCTGTTTGCCACTTGAGTCCAGGTTTGCTGTGTTCTGGGCCAGACTGATGTCCTCAGTCCTCAGGAATCCCACCTGGGCCCCACAATCAGGAGATGATCCATTCCAGGGCAGGTCATCATGGGAACTGTCAGAGCACTGTGTTAGGTCACATGATCCCAACCCTTGCCAAGGCCTTTGGGAATTACCCGCTGGACGCTGAGGAGACCAGACAACTTCCCCTTGGCCTTGTCTGCTGCCCACTGCCTTCTTGTTGTGCCGAGGCAGAGACCCCAGAGCCTAGGGGCTGGGCAGCTTAGGTGGGCCAACCCTCCAGCCCCACTCAGGCCTAGAAGGGAAGCGTGTCTTCTCTGTGCTTCTCTAGGGAAGAGGGGACAGAGTTCCGCAGTCCCAGAATGAGCCCCTACCCTCTCCACTGCGGGTGGGGCAGGATTCCCGGCAGCCTCGGAGCCAGAGCTGGGGATGTGACTGATGGAGCTGGCGCGTGATGCCGAGTCTCCCTAGCCCAGCTGTTTGAAGACTAAACTGTATCGATTGAGAATTTAATTGCTCCGTAATCGCTGAGTAAACACTGGCTGGTCCATTGATCATGCCCCAGGCCAGCTGGGGAGAGCCAAGAGGCGGGACAGAGGCGCCAGCAATGCGAACGAAGGGCTCTCCCAGACAGCATCCTTGGAAGGAAATCCCTTCCTCAAGGATATAGTACAGAGTGCAGCCTCCAGCAGAGCTCACAGCCACCCACCGCCCAGTCTGCGGGCTGGTTAGCAGTGCAGACCAGCGCCAGGAAAGGATGGGGGCTTCGGAGAGGCTGCTTAGGGCGGGAGGTTCTCTCTGGACACCATATACTAAGTGGGAAGTGCAGGCTACAAAATCTTTTTTTTTTTTTTTTATGGGGGGAAAATGTAAAATACAGTGCTTAGAAAAATAAAACCCTGGAAGGTTGCACCCTAATATATTGACAGTGGTTAATTCTATATAACTGGATTCAATTATTTTCTTCTTTATATTTCTGTATTTTCCACATTTCCAACAACTAGCAAGTATAACTTATAATCAGAGAAAATAGATGTTATTTAAGATCAAAAGAAATGCCTAGAAGGGTTTCTCCTGTGCTCTGGAAGAAAGAAAGAAAGAAAGAAAGAAAGAGAAAAAACCCTAGCAGCAGCTCTGTGGAAAGTGGTTGCATTTTGGAGTTAGACCTGAGTTCACCTTCCAGTTCCAGAACTGATTAGCAAGGTCCCTCTGTCAAGACACGGGGCTTCTCTCCATCTCAGATTCCTTATCTAAAACTTTGAATAACAGCTATCTCACAGAATTGAGATAAAATACTCAGAGTGCTTAGTGCAACATACCTGGCATGTTCAAGAAATATTAGTGTCTCTTCCATCCTGGAGGAAGGCTGGGCAGGTAGGACCGAATACCAGGGGTGAGTCATTGAGTTCACTGGGGCCCAGAGTACCTTCTTCCCCAGGGCTCCCCAGGGGAGGGAGTTGTTCTGTTTCCTCCCTATGCTTCCCCTAGCTGAGCCGCCACCCCACCCTTACAAGCCTCCTCTCATTACACTAATAGAAGGCAATCTTCCTCCACTCGGCCCCATTGCCACCCACAGAGACAAATGGGCTGCCATTCTGTTGGATGCTGCGTGGTGGCTGGCCAGTTCCAGGGTCATTGTCAGGGAGAGCGTAAGAGGGAGGAAAGGGATGGAACTGGAAGTAGGGCTGCAATTACTAGCCTATTCAGCTCCCTAGAATAAAGCCCTTGTCATTAGCTAGCAGCAGGAGGAGGTAGGGAAGGGGGAAGAAAGAGCCTGGCACACACTTACTGCACCCGGCTCTGGGTTCCACGCCGCCCCCCACCCAGCTCTCACCTGAGGGCCTAAGTGCCCTGGTAAGCACAGAGGGTTTGCCTGGGCTGGGGGGGGGGGGGGGGGGGTTGGGAGGTGTGTGTGTGAACCCAGGCCCATTCCCGGGTGGTCTCACCATCCCCTCAGAGGCCTCTGCCAGCCCCATAACTACTCCATTGCCCCCCAGTCCCTGATGCCACCCCTTGGCTCCTTTCTTACAGAAACCCAGCTTCCAGACTTGCTCAACTTTGGGTGTTCCTACCTCCTGGGGTATCACTCCCTGGCAGGCTCCACATCCCAAGGTAGAGTTTCTCCAGACCCCATCCCTCAAGGCTTCTCTTCAGGTGGCTGGGGCAGGTTGTCCTAGCAACGCCCACCCTCCAACCCAGGGCTGGGGCTTATCGGTCTCTTGGGGAGGGGGGAGGGTTTCTCCTGGCCCCTTAGTCTCTCCTCTGGGCTGAGGGTTTGCCTCCGGCTGTGGCGGCTCCTCTCCACTGGTATGACCAATGGGGCTGTGGGTGATCAGCTGCCGTGAGGCCTCCATGGGATTCGTCCAGAGTTCTTAAGAAAGGGATTCTTGCTAAGTCCCACAGCTTGGAGTGGGGCAGGGAGAGGACAGACCCTTCAAGTTGGGCTGATCTTGATCACCACTGGCTTCAGCTGGGGTGCAGAAGAAGAATGTCAGGGAGCCAGCTCTGAGGTCACACACCAAAGGTCCCAGTGACCCTGAGACCTGATCAGTTGGCTTAGGTTTCTTATTGGGGTCTCCTGTGCAGACCAATGGGCTTATCTCCAGAAGATTCAGAGGCTGATTGGGCTGGAGCCTGGCTGAGCTGGTGGGAAGCCAGACTGACAAGAGCCTACCTTGTCTCAGAGCCCTGCAGCCCAGCCCAGGATCTCCCAGGGTGGCCCAGAGGGCTTTGTGACCCACCAACCCCACGCTAGCCCTCAGCCCAATCTCTGACTTTGGCAGATTCTCACAGAGAAATTCCTGGGGAGGTGTAGGCTATGCTCTGTGGAGGTGGGGCACCTGGTTAAAGGAAAGTGATAAGGGGGTGTAAAGGGGTCACAGATAGGGTTAGGAGCAAGGATGTGGGGGTCTAATGGGAGAAAACGTTCTTAGGATGCAATCCCCCCAGGAAGCCAGGAACAGACAGACTGACTGACACATACATTGTTGGACTGTCAGAAAACATCCAGAGGACCTCCTCCCAGAGAAGCCGAGAAACTGACATCAGAAATAGACAGACAGAGAGGCAGAAATACACTCTAGGAAACTACAAATGAAACAGAACAACTTGGAATAATTGGGAACAGAGGCAGACAACAGCTGAAGGTCTGGACCAACTGGGCGTAATTCTCCCTGTCCCACCCAGAGGGGAGGGCTGCAGGAGGGTAGTCCCTCCATAGCCGAACATCCCCCTACCCTCCCTCCCAGAGCACCTCTGTCCCCCACCTTGGCACCTGCCTTTTCAAGGGAAAACTAAGATAATAGATTTCCTACCCTCCCACTCCAAATCTTGAGAAAGAGGCCCATTCCCTTGGCAGCCATGATGGGGGAGCACCCCTCCCCTGCCCCACATACACTTGTCACTCTCTCCCACATGGCACACCAGCCCCCCCCATCCCTTCCCACCAGGGTCCAGGGCCACAGGGCAGGTGGGCAGGCAGAGGGGTGTGGGCATGAGAAGGAATAAGAGGGCTGAGAAGTGAGAGAAAGGATGACCATGGAAAATCCAAGGAAGGATTCCTGTTGCCACACCCCTAGGACTGAGCTTGAGGGCACCCTGTCATCCATCTTCGATGATGCCTTGTGCTTGGGTAGTAGCAATTAAATGCTTACTGAATGGAGCTGGATTGACGGGGTGGGAGGCAGACTAGACAGCCCTTCTCCCCGCCTGCCAAGGAGGAGATTTTTAGGAAGAAGACTCAGCTGTGTGTCTGAACAGTGACAGCCCATCGGAAGGAACCAGGACCCTCTGTCTCTTTCCTCGAAGATCATCCTGATGCCACTCTGCTCTCTGTCCTCTTTTCTCTTCTCTCCTGCCCTCACATTCTCCCATTTCTGTCTACTTCCAGTTTCCAGGTGAGCCATTTCCAATTTGGAAATTAGAAACTAGATGGGGAGATCCTCCAGAACGCAAGTGGCCTTACTTGTTCTTATGTCCCCGGGCACAGAACTTGACTCACAGACCACCCAGGGCATGGGCACAGCGCTCGGTCCCTCTCTTTGCCTTCCATGATCCTACCTGGTCACCCTCGGAACAAGCACACCTCCCTCAGCCCTGGACTGAAGGATCCCAAAGTGCCACTTGCTTTGGCCTGACTCTGACACCTCAGAGTCCTGCCTACACCCCGGCTCTGACTTCCCTTTAAGGGAACATGAGTAGTGATGCCTTTCAGGGGTGATTTTGTGTCTTTGTGTCAATAGCTACCATCTCTGATGCCTACCTAGTGCTCTCCAAGGAATAAAGGAGGAAAGATCATGGAATCACTCAGTCTCAAACAAGGAAATGGTGAGCGGTAGGAGTGACAAGCCTTCAGGGCAAGTCTGGGCGCTGGTACTTTCTGGCCACGTGATTATAGGCAGGGCCCTTGAGTGCTCTGAAACGTACTCTGCTCTCAAATAAGACAGGGACAAGAAAGCCTGGTCTAACCTCGCTGAGCAGCTGAAAGACCCAATGAGATTATGCGTCAGTGTTACTTTCCTGACAGACCACCCTCTTGGGAAATTGAGGCCCAGGGGAGCTGAGCAACTTGCCCAAGTTCATCCCAACAACAGGAGACTGTAGATGAGGCCAAGTTCAGGCCAGAATCCAAGTATCTTGACTCCCAGTGACATAAGAAACAAGTAAAAAAAGAGAGAGAAATGTGCAGAACTAAGAAGAATTGGTGGAAAGAGAACAAAGCGTGACCAAGGCCCCGGGATGTAGACACAGGAGAGGAATTTGATGTGGGCCAGAAGGAGAGAGGTGAGGCAGAGAGACAGGTGAAGGTGGAAGACAGACAGAAGCACAGAAGTGCAAGGAGGAGGGGCCACAAAATGGGAGGTGGAGGGGAGAGGGACCGAGTTCAGCTACTCAGAGTGACTCTCATTTCTCCTACCCTAGCTGAGGAAATGATCTGCGTGGCACAGAATTATTTACCTACGCTTATGTTCCAGGGGAGTCTAGAGCTTAAGAAACCCAAAGAACTCACTGAGCACCTGTTCAGGCGGCTGTTAGGTGTTAGTCCCACAATGTAAGACGTCTGCAGCAAATAGCTGTGGAGAAGAGGGGCCACGTTGTGGGAAGCAGGCGGTGCCCACAGCCTTGCAGCGTTTCTGTATCCATTCAGCACTTTGTTACTCACCGCCCTTCCCGTGCAGGCTTTGCAAACGTGATGATAATTCCGCACAGAAACTTAGAGGTGGAGGTACTCCACATTAAAAGGAAAAGTTTATAGTACACGTAAAAGCTAAACAAATAGGTTTTGTGACGATGATGACTACTCCCTACGGAAGACCGCTATGTTGTTGGCATTATTGGAGAGACCCCAAATATGTGCTGTAAAATTCACATTTTCTGTCTGATTAGATTGGCATGCTGGGCCCGTTCCATCAAATATATGTATATATATCTAAGTTTTATTACCCTAAGATGTCATCAGTGACTAGGAAGTGATCTGATATTTTGCTACTTAAAATAGTTAAATTAATTTAAAATTCTTTAATTAAAAAAATTAATAAATGAGAAAGGGACTATGACTAACCCACAACAAGATGAAGCGGGCCTGGGACAGTGAGACCAACCCCTGACTCAACATTCTCCCCCTTCCTTCCCAGGTCAACAGCTAACTCAGTGCAGGTTGAAAAGCCTGACAATTAAAACTCAGTCATCTTGGCTCTTTTATGGGAGGAGAAAGATTAGAAAGAAAAGAATAAATCTTTGCTACCATAGAAAAGGCAGGCACAACCCTGGACTGAGCACCTGCTTAGTGCCAGACACCCTACCACGTGATTATATATTCTGTGTATAATCCAACTAACTTCCCTTGATTTCTAAAAAGATGATATTTTATGTAGGCTCTTTAGGGGAAGGAGCCTAAGTTTGGCATTTGAACATTAGGGTATAATGGCCTCCAGAGTTGGGAATGGCTCATCTGGGGACCAGAGGAAGGCAAGAGCAATAGAAGGCATGAGGCAGGAGGTAAAAACAGACAGACAAAAACACAGGACTCAGAGGAAGAGGCCGAATGGCGCTGTGCAGTGTGCTTTGCTTCGAGGGGAAGGACAGTGGGGGTGGGGAAGGGAGGACGGCCACCAATGCATTCCCACCTTTGGGAGGCCAAGTCGGAGCAGGCGGGCTTCTGCTCGGCATCAGCGGCTGGGCAGCAGAACTGGTGCAGCACGGTCTCATTCCTGAGGGCAGAGCAAGAGGGAGAAGGTCAGGGGCGGCCTTGACACGTTGGGCCCAGCTGGCACTGACACATCCCCCACCACCTGACCTGAGAACCCTTCAACCTGTGTTAACATTACTCCAGGGAGGAGCTTCTGGCTCTTCTCCAACACGCAGTAGGCCCAGTTCAAACACCACCTCCTGCTTGCAGTCCCCGGACCTCCCATCAACTGCCTCCTCCTCCTCCTTCTGAGCAACCCCCATCCCCGGCCCTGTCCTCTGCATAGGATGTACCATTTATTCAGCCCTCCCGTTTATCATTAAGTTCTTTATGACTCCGTTCCCTACTATGATCTGGCAAGGCCAAACTAGGTCTATTCACCCATCGTGCACAGAACTGTATGCAGGGAATGTGTTTAAGCTGATCGTATGCGAAGGTAGAAAGCACTCATACAGAGATTTTAGGGTTGCTGGCTGAAAATCCAAGGCACGGTGCTTGATGAGGAATTTGTTTGATGCAAATGAAAACGCTAACCCGGAGGTGGAGATAGAAATTCCAGTGGCAACTCTACAGCTAGCCAGCTGTGTGATACCTCATCACCTTTTCCAGGCCACAATTTACTTACTAATGAAGTAAATGAGTTGAACCAGAGAAGTGGTTCTCAACCCTAGCTGCTTATTAGAATCACCAGGAGCTTTAAAAACCATCAATGCCTGGGCCCTAACCCCCAGGGACTGATTCACTTGGTCTGGACTTTTATAAGGTCCAGGACTTTTTATAAGGACTTTTTATAAGGTCCCAGGTGATTCAAAAGGTAATCAGAATTGAGAGCCATTAGACTAGATGATTTTCAAGGTGACTTCCATCTCTAAAACTCTGTGATTCTAATATCTACTTTGAGCCACCTTGGGATTTAACAGTAAAATTAATTTTGGATGAAGGTATGCTGACATGTGGTCTTCTCTCCCTTAGCAAGCATTCACCATCATGGAGTCAGAGAATGACAGACCTGGGAGGGCCCCCAAAGATTTCCCAAAAGACATTTTTAAAACTTCCTTTAGCCTCAGAACACTTTGTCCAAACCCAATCTTTCCTGGAAGCCCATTTTGTAAAACAATGAAGGTGGTCCCTCTATGGTCAGGGAATTGGAGGTCTATGCCTCCTTGATCTGCTGGTCCCAGTCTTGGTAGCCACCTCCCATGTGTCTCTTGGGGGCCCCAGGATTATAAGAGCATAGATTAGAAACTGCTGTGTTTGGGGTGCCTAATGGTTAAGCATCTGACTACAGCTCAGGTCATGATCTCATGGTTTGTGAGTTCGAGTCCCACCTTGGGTGAACACAAGCCCGGCTTTAGGTGAACAGAGCCCAGCTTCGAGTAAGCTGGAGCCCCGCTTCAGGTGAACATGAGTCCCACTTTGGGTAAAATATGAACCCCGCTTTGGGTAAGCCGGGCTTCTCTCTCCCTCTCTCTCTGCCCCTCATGGGATCCTCTCTCTCTCTCTACCCCTTGCTCACTTGCTGTCACTTGTGCCCTCTCTCTCTCTCTCTCTCTCTCTCAAGAAAGAAAGAAAGAAAGAAAGAAAGAAAGAAAGAAAGAAAGAAAGAAACTGCTGAGTTTATCTCTTTTCATGGAAGAAAATAATGTTGGAGCCTACCTTAATCTGACAAAAATAATTCCAGAAAGATTTCATGCTTAAGTGAGAAAACATAAAACAAGGGAAGATTTACAAGGAAATTTAGGAATACAGTTTATGTGTTGCGGAGACTTCAAAACAAAACAGGAAATTGAAACACCATTAAGAAAGAGAAACATATCTGACTACATACAATGAAAACATCTTGTATGGAAAAAGATACTCTCATAAGCCAAACAACAAATGATAGAGTGGGAAAATATATCTGCAACACATATGACAGAAGGCCATATCCTTCTGACAGAAGGCCTTCATATCCTACATTGAGATCCCACAAATTCATAATGCAAAGACAGACCCAGTAGAAAAAATGGGCAAAGATTAGGAATCCCAGTTGACAGAAGAGGAAATCCAAAGCGCTGGTAAATAGATGGAAAGATGCTCTACCTTACTAGTCAATAAGGAAGTGCAAATTAAAGCAGCACTGAGATGCCATTTCCCAACCACCATACTGGCAAACATTCAAAAGACTAGTTACGATAAGTGCTGGTGTGAATGTGGGGAGAAACGTGCCCTTGTCTCCCACCTGTGTGGTTGTGAAGTTTTACAGCTGTTTTGGAAATGAAAAAGAACTCATGTAGGGCACCTGTGGGGCTCAGTCGGTTGAGCTTCTGACTCTTGATTCCGGCTCATGTCATGATCTCATGGTCATGAGATCAAGCCCCACGTCAGGCTCTGAGCTGAGTGTGGACCCAGCTTAAGATTCTCTCTCTCTCTCTCTCTCTCTCTCTCTCTCTCTAAAGGGTTAGTATTCAAAATCTATAAGGAACTTAGCAAACTCAACACCAAAAAAACAAAACAAATAATCCAGAGAAGAAATGGGCAGAAGACATAAATAGACACTTTTCCAAAGAAGACATCCAGATGGTCACAGACACGTGAAAAGATGCTCAACATCATTCATCATCAGAGAAATACAAATCAAAACCACAATGAGATACACCTCACACCAGTCAGAGTGGCTAAAATTATCAACTCAGGAAATAACAGATGTTGACTAGGATGTGGAGAAAGGGGAAACCTTTTGCACTGCTGGTGGGAATGCAAACTGGTGCAGCCACTCTGGAAGACAGTGTGGAGGTTCCTCAAAAAGTTGAAAATAGAACTAGCCTACAACCCAGCAGTTGCACTACTAGGAATTTATCCAAATGATACAACAATGCTGATTCAAAGGGTCACATGCACCCCAATGTTTACAGCAGCACTATCAACAATAGCCAAAGTATGGAAAGAGCCCAAATGTCCACTGACTGATGAATGGATAAAGAAGATGTGGAATATATATATACAGTGGAGTATTATTCAGCGATCAAAAAGAATAAAATCTTGCCATTTGCAGCAAAGTGAGTGGAACTAGAGGGTATTATGCTAAGCAAAATAAGTCAGTAAGAGAAAGACAAACATCATATGACTTCACCTGTGTGGAATTTGAGAAAGATAACAGATAAACATAGAAGGCAAAGAAGATAAAAACAGAGAGGGAGGCAAACCATAAAAGACTCTTAAATACAGAGAATAAACTGAGGGTTGCTAGAAGGCAGATGGGTGGGGGGATGGGCTAAATGGGTGATGGGCATTAAGGAGGGCACTTGTTGGGATGAGCACTGGGTGTTGTATGTAAGTGATGAATCACTGGGTTCTACTCCTGAAACCAATACTACACTGTATGTTAACTAACTTGAATTTAAATAAATAAATTTTTTAAAAAAATTCTTTCTCTCCCCCTCTCCCCACCCCACTGCTTGCTCTCTGTCTCTGTCTCTGTCTCTCTCTAAAAAAAAAAAAAAAAAAAAAAAAGCACATGTCTTCTGACCTGGCAATCCCACCTCTGTAATTTTATACCCTAGAAATGTAAGTAACCTGTTCACAAAAGTATTTGTACAAAATGTTGTGGCAGCATTGTTTTCAGTGGGGGAAACAAAACAACTGGAAATAACCCGAGTCCCCACCAATCAGGGCATGGTTGAATGAATTGGGATAGCTTCATTTATACCAGGGAGTTGTGCACTGTACCTCTATATGGAATTATGTGTGATATCTCTTGGCCTGGATGGATTTCCACACGTATGGCTAAATGAGAAAAGGAAGCTTCAGAGAAGCATATGTAGTTTTGTAAAATAAACAAGGACCCCTCTCCCTCAAATTCCTATTCTATACATTGTGCTCTATTTCTATACGAGTGCATATATAACTAAGCTGTTCACACTGGCTACCTCAGCAAGAAGGCACTGGGACAACGTAGGCAAAAAATGGAAAAGGAAAACATATGTTTGGTGTAATGTTAGCTGAAAATGTTAAATATAAATTCCTACTCATGATATTACTGTAAATACATTAAAATTGGATATGTACCTGAACAAGGACTAGAAAGTTTCAGGAACCTACACAAATATTAATGTCATTTCAGGACAGATCATGGACATTTTTATCTTGGGTTTGTGTTAATTTAATAAATTATTGCTTATGGATTACATATAATCTATAGATTATGGACTAATAATTAATGTAACTAATCTAGTTTTGTAAAAGGGCAATAAGGAAAATAATTGAATCTGACCCCTCATTTCCCAAATGAGAAAATTGAGGCATGGAGTGGGGAAGTAATTTGTCTAGAGTAGTTCCCTGACCAAAGTCCCAGCTCCGTCTTCCAGACACCCTCATCTCCCTCACTCCAGCCCTTGGTTCCTGGGGCAAATCAGAGTGTTTAGGGAATTGTCTGGATCTCAAATGTCTGATTATAGCCCCTAGGAATGAGGAGAAGGGGGAGGAGGAGGAAGGAGACAGGGAAGAAACCAGAAGGGCTCAGAGCCATCACCCAAGTATGCAGGTATGGCAGAGAACGTACCCCCCCACCCCAGTTCCTGCCACCAGGTGTACCTGTGCCCTGGGGGTCAGGTTCGGAATTTCAGCAAATGTCCCCGAGATCCTCGGCAAAGAGGCAGAGTGTGTTCACCACTCAGGGCACTGGCACTTAGCTAGGAGCTAATTAAAGCTTTAGCCAGGGCCAGGCCCTCGAAATTCTGGGACACTGTACACCTATCACTTCCCACATCTATATCCAGTTTGAGACTCAGGATTCCACTGCATGGCCATAAAAATGGTAGAGTAGTTTGGAGGAACTAATGGTGTGTACAACATCACAGTAAGTAGAGGCATGAAGAAGGGGGACTCCCAGTAGGAGAATCAAGGAGGCAAAACCAGGATCCCAGAGGGGCAACTTTGAACGAGGAACCCCCTCCTCTCCTTCACTGAGGTGAACACAGCAGATCTAACCACCAGGGAACCTCTCCAAAGGAGATTCCTTGAGTTCCAGGAAAAGGCAGAAATCATAAAATCATTTCCCGTCACTTCCCTGACACCTACCCCTCCTGGTACCATCATCACAAGGGCTGGCAGAGCCTGAAGACTGAGCTCCTTTAATTTTTTTCACTGTCTCTTAATTTTTTCACCTCCTCCAGGAAGTCTTCTCTATCTAAACATGAGGAATAGGAGGAAAAGGTCACTCCCTTGCTCAGAGGTCACTCCTATTCCTGAGGGGTGGGAGAGGCTGAATAGCCAAAACAACTTTGAAAAACAAGAACAGGGCGCCTGGGTGGCTCAGTCAGTTGGGCGTCTGACTTCAGCTCAGGTCATGATCTTGTGGTTCGTGAGCTTGAGCCCTGTGTCAGGTTCTGTGCTGGCAGCTCAGTCTGGAGCCTGCTTTGGATTCTGTGTCTCCCTCTCTCTCTGCCCCTCCCCTCTCATGCTCTGTCTCCTTCTTTCTCTCTCAAAAATAAACGTTAAAACATTTTAAAATAAAATAAAATTAACCTCATACCTTGTGCCATATTTATATATAAATTAATACAAAATGGAATATAGACCTAAAGTAGCAGATACCATTTAAAACTTCTCAAAGAAAACACAGGAGAAAATGTGTATCTTAGAGTATGCAGAGATTTCCTAGCTAGGACACAAATAGCACAGATCATAAGAAAAAAATTAATAAATTAGACTTCATCAAAATAAGAAATATTCTCTTTGAAAGACACTGTTTAAAAAATGAATAATCCTTACAACTTAATAATAAGATCAACAACCTTATGGAAAAAAATGTACGAAAGATTTAAAATAGATACTCTGCCAAAGAAAATATACTAATGAAGTGGTTAGTTATTAGGGAAATGCACATTAAAACCTCCATGAGAAACCATTCCACACTCACCAGAATTAGTAAAATTTAAAAGTCTGAAAATAGCAAGTGTTGAAAAGAGTGTGGAGCACCTGGAACTCTCACACACATCTTTCTGGTGGAAATGTAAAATGGTGCAACACTTCAGAAAGCACTCTGGCAGTTTCTTACAAAGTTAAACATGCACTTACCACATGACCCTGTAATCACATTCCTAGGTATTTACCCAAGATAAATATAAACATAGATTGATAAAAACTATTCATAGCACTAAACGTTCACAGCAGTAAAATAAAACTGGGAATTCTATACATGTACATTCAATTAATCTTTGACAAAGGTGCAAAGAATGCACAACGGGGGAAAGAGGGTCTCTTCAACAAATGGTGTTGAGAAAAGTGGATATCCACATGCAAAATAATGAATTTGGATCTGTATCTTACTGTACACAAAAGCAGCTCAAAGTGGATGAAAGATTTAAACATAAGACCTGAAACCATAAAACTCCTAGAAGGAAAAAAACACCGGGGGAAGATTCACGACATTGGCCTTGGCAATTGTTTCATGGATAGGACACCTAAACCACAGGCAACAAAAACAGAAATACACAAGTAGGACTACATTAAGCCAGAAAGGAAACAACAGAGTGAAATGGTAACATACAGAATGGGAGAAAATATTTGCAAACCATGTATCAGATAAGCAGTTTATTTCCCAAATATATAAGAAAGTCCTACAACTCAAGAGCAAAAAAAAAAAAAAAATAATAATTCAATTAAAAATGAGCTGAGTTTTTACCTGAGTGAAACATTCCTCCAAAGAAGACAAACAAAAGGCCAACAGGTATATGAAAAGATGCTCAATGTGACTCATTACCAGGGAAATACAAATCAAAACCACAATGAGGTATCACCTCACCCGTTATGATGGCTATCATCAAAACATATGTATATGACAAGTGTTGAGGAGGATGTGTAGAAATTGGAATCTTTGTACACTGTTGATGAGAATGCAAAATGTTGCTATGGAAAACAGTATGGAGGTTTCTCAAAAAATTAAAAATAGAACTATCATATGATCCAGAAATCCCACTTCTGGGTATTTATCCAAAAGAACTGAAATCAAGATCTTGAAGTGATATTAGCACCCCAGTATTCAATGCAACACTATTCACAATAGCCAAGATTATAAGCAATCTAAGTGTCCATCAATGAATAAATGGATAAAGAAAATGTGGTATATACATACAATGGAATACTATTCAGACTTAAAAAGAAGGAAATCCTATAATACATGACCACATTGATGAACCTTGAAGACATTAAGTAAAATAAGTCAGTCAGAAAGACAAATACAGCATGATCCCACTTATGGAAGGTAACTAAAATAGTCAAACTCATAAAATCAGAGACTAGAATGGTGGTTACCAGGGGCTGGGGAAGAGGGGGAAATGAGAAATTGCTAACCAGTGGGCATAGTTTTGATTACACATGATGAGTAAGTTCTAGAGATCTGCTGTACAACATTGTGCCTGTAGTTAACAAGGCTATATTGTACATTTAAAAACTGAAGACAGTAGGTCTCATGTTAAGTGTTCTTACCAGAGTAAAATAAAATACAATGAATAAAGTTAAACACCATATTTTGGTTTGAATATCCATGTCTTAAACCATGTGACTAAAATGAGTGGTTCCCACTTTGGGAGCATCTGCACCTTGGCCAGAGGAGTAGGAGGGAGTAGAACTGGCCCAGACTTAATACAAGGAGGGCACAGGTACATGTCCTCACCAAGCACTGTCTATAAATTCAGGAAATGATCTATCCTGCACACATATGGTCCAGGTGTTCTAAATGTACGTAGAGCCAGTTTTTATCAATAAAATAAAAATACATGTTTTATAAAAAACCAGCAACAACCTAAATGTTCATTAACCAGTAAATGCACATTGTGGTATATCTATACAATGGAATACTATTCAGCAATAAAATGAACAAGCTTACTCATATGTGCACCAACGTGGATGAGTTTCAAAAAAGCATCATACTAAATGGAGGAAGCTGGACACAAAAGTCTACACACTGTATGACTTCCATTTTTATGACTTCTTAGAAAGAGCAATATAACAACAGTGACATCAGATCAGTCTCAGTGATAAGGGAGGGAGACAGTGAACTGCAAAAGGGAACAAGGGGTCCTCGGGGTGAGGGAAATGTTCTATAGCTTCATTGAGGTCATGGTTGCAGAACTGTAGACGGTTTGTCTAAACCCATACACTTAAAGTCAGTGAATTTCATTGTATGTAATTGTGCCTTAATATAGCTGATGTTTTTAAGACTAAAATCTTTTTCTCCCCCTTCTCACTTCTTGATACTTCATCAAGAGGCTTTAGAATAATTTCTTTTCTAACTTTCTTCCTCCCATTGCCCCCAGATCACCTAATTATTAACCCCCCTCCAAGCAGCAATAAAAAACACCGGATTTTTCCTTTCCTTCAACCGCTAGATTGGATTTTCAGAGACCAGATGGCTCATGACTGAGCCAAAGGAGTCCAGGGGGCCAGAAACTAGGACAATGAGAAACTGGGGGTGGGGATGGTTGAATGGGGGAAATTTTGGAGCTGGGCCTGGGGCCGAGAGCCCCTGAGAAGTGCAGCGGTAACAGTGCTGAGCTGGAGACCCAGCTCCCCTTTCAAAACTGTGGGCCCTCTGGAAGGTCAAGTCATGGTAAATGAGGCTCTTATTCTTGCCCTGTTTATGTCACTGAATTATAGGGATTCAATAAGACTTTGAATGTGAAACTGCCTTGGGAGAAACATAATAAACCCTGCACAGATGCAAAATCTTATAATGACTATTATTGATATTATTAGTCCTCGTCACTGAGGAACTCAGCAACCACAGCGCTATTGCAAGCAGAGACCTACCAGGGTGCCATCTTGACTTCCTCTTCCTGGGCCCCCACCCCCTCTTCCAGTCATGGGGGCAACGAACGAAGGGGTAGATTTTCTTTGCTCATTGGTGCAATCTGCCACTGCACAGTCTTCCACGGAAGGCTTTGGAAAGATCTCAGTAAGGCAAGTGCTTACAGATGATCCAGCAGCCAGGGGCAGAGAAAGGAAGTGGCTTGTAGTTACTTACATGCGGATTTTGCAAGTTTTTCACTCAATTCAAATGAGAAACAGTGGACCCCATCTCCCTTCACATCTCCTTAAAAAGGCATCAGGGTATTCTCTTCCTAACAGAAAGGGTCACCTCTCCTCCTTACTCTCCCCCACAGAGCTCAGAGCCAATAACACTCCATAACTGCTTGCTTGTTCATTTACTCATTGAGCACTTCCTGCTTGCTAGAAACTTGATGTACGATAACCATGAAATGATGGACTGGAGAGGTAGATATTATTATTCCCATTTTACAGATGAATAGAGAAATTTAGTAACATGGTCAAAGTCACACCACTAGGAAGATGTTGAGGTAGAACTTGAACCCAGGCCTGGTTCCAGCCCCCAAGTTATTTTACTGCCACGGAAAGAGCTGGAGATGTGCAATCGGCCAAATAGGAGGCCTGGGTGCGAGTTCCAGAAAGACGTCTAGCTGTGTGGTTTGGGCAAGTCACTTGAGCTCTCTGAGCTTCTCCCCTTATCTGTGAAACCCATGACCTCACTGCGTTGCTTTGAGTGTCGTAAGAGGTAACGGGCACAACAAGCTCCTTGTGCATGAGGCAGACTGAAGGCCACACCGGGGTGGGGCCGCTCATTGTTATGGCCTCCTGACTGCAGCTCCACCTCCCAGCCCATCTCTCAGACCACCACAGTGCCCTTCTGAAAAAGTGTTTTCATTTCGTGGAGGTGGCAGGCACAGGGGAAAGACCTTGGCTTGGAATCAGGAGGACTTGGACGTACATAGCTCCTTTGCCATTTACTAAGCTTTATGACTTTGGGAAAGTCTCTTAACCACTCTGAACATCTTCCTTTATCACTCAAATGGACATCATAATAGTAGTACCTCACTGGATAGTTGAAGGAACTCAATGAGAAAATATACTTTAGGAATTTCGTCCATAGCCCACAGTAGTGTATAATAAATGGCAGTCGCTCCATTCTTGAAATAGTTGTTCCATTTTCCAGCCAAATGGCCAACTCTGGGCCCTGTGTGTGTCTATATCCCTATGCACGTGCACAGGGCCTGCCACTGATTACCTGTTCATTGCTTGCTAAACTGACAGCAGAGTCAGCCTGGGTATAGTCACCATGTTTTACATGAGGTCCTCAGGCCTGATTCATCTTGCAGCTCAAAGGGTGTGCCCTTTTGCCAAACTCTCCCTATTTTCACCAGCCCCCTGCCCTTGGCAATCACCGTGCTACTCTTGAGTTTGACTTTTTTTTTTTTTTTAAGATTCCATGCATAAGTGATACCATGCATTATTTGTCTTTCTCTGTCTGGCTTATGTCACTCAGTGTAATACCCTCAAGGTCCATCCATGTCGTCTTAAATGACAGGATTCCCTTCTTTCTCATGGCTGAATAATATTTCAGTGTATATCTACAGCACACTCTTTATTCATTCGTTGATGGACACTTAGGCTGTTTCCCTATCTTGGCTCCTATAAATAATGCTGCAATGAACAGGGGAATGCAGATATTTCTTTCAGATTCAGTTTTAGTTTCCTTCAAGTAAATACCCAACGTGGGATCGCTGGATCATATGGTAGTTCTATCTTTAAGATTTTGAGAAAATGCTGTTTTCCATGGTGGCTGCAGCTGATACCCCACCAACAGTGCACAGGGCCCCCTTTCCACCCTCAACCTCACCCACACCTGTTATTTCTTGCCTCTTTGATGATGGCCATCCTAACAGCTATGAGGTGATGGGATACATTGGGGATTTGATGTCCATATCTCCGATGACTAGTGATGCCAAGCATTTTTCTAATGTACCTGTTGGCTATTTGTATGTCTTCTTTGGAAAATGTCTATTCAGGTCCTTTGCCCATTTTTTAGCCAGATGTTTGGGGATCTTTTCTATTGAGTTCCTTATAGATTTTGGATATTAACCCCTCATCAGACGTATGTTTGGCAAGTATTTTCTCCCACTCTGTAGGTTGCCTTTTCACTCTGTTGAGGGTTTTCTTTGCTGTGCAGAAGCGTTTTAGTCTGATGTGATCCCACTTGGTTATTTTTGCTGGTGTTGCCTTGTGCAGTCCTCATCAGTCACCTTCACCACAGTGATGGGCACACAGTGCTGCTGTCTCTTCCCTTCTTTACAGCACTTCACAGTTTATATAGCATTTTCTTACCTATCTTTTACCCTTTGTACCACCTTGTGAGTTAGAGCCAGTTATTCTCCTTTGCGGATGAGGAACAGAGATGTGACCTGGTTTCCCTGAGGTCACACAGCCAGTAAGGGGGGGAATGAGTATTGAACTGAGGTCCTCGGGTCCTAGGAGTGCACCGGCATGGAGCAGTGAGGGAGCCACATACTCTAGGGAAGAATTCCATCAAGGCCCCTTAAACTACAGGAAGTAGCATGGTCCCATGGAAAGCAAGCAGGCTGGAGGTTTGGGAAGACATACATTCAGGCCCTACCTTTCCACTGGGATGGCTGTGAGATCTTGGGCAGATCATCTGACCTTCTTCTGCCTCAGATTTTCAGCTGTGAGGAGGGAGGATCATAAAGGAAGCTACCTCATAGGGTTATTGTGAAGATCAAACAAAATAACCCATGTCATGCTAGTGCAATGCTTAGCAGAGAGCAGAGTCAAAATCGATGTCCATACCATGCACCGATACGGGACCATGCACCAATACAGGCCACGGCAAGTCCAGAGTCCAGAGTCTGGTTTTGCTACTTTCTAGTTAATAGGTTGGCCTGCCGGAGCCTCAGTTTCCTTACCTGTAAAATAGGACGCTAATGGCATCTACCTCAAGGGTTAGCATGAGGATTCAATGAACCAATATATCTAAAGAGCTCAGAAGTGTGCCTGGCCACGTCAATATGCCCCTGCTCTCCCTAGATCCAGAATTCCTCTCTCCCAGCCCTGGAGTTGCATGCAAAGTCTTGCAATAACAGCCCCTATCCATCTCTGAATTATATCATTAGGAAACAGAGTGAAATGCATGGACACCTCCACCAGAGATCCCAGGCTGCCTCGATCTCCAGATCTCCAGGTTCCACCCACCCTCCAGGGCCCAGCACCCAGACCTCTGCAAAGCCTTCCCCTGTTGCTGCCGTGCCTGCACCCCAGCCCTGCTGGCCTCAGCTCCTGCCCCTGCCTGAGCTGGACCCTCTTATCTCTGGATTCCCACACCAGCCTCCTTCCAACCCCAGTGGGCCGCACCATCAATTTTTTCCACGCTGCGTCACCAGTGTTTATGTATACATCTTTCCCTATACTAGAGTGAGTTCTCCAGGGCAGAGCAGCGCCTGGGACCAATTAGCCTCTCCATCCAGGATGGCATGCAGTCTGGCTCGTGGCATGCAGTAGATATCATTTGTTGACTCAATGTGTGAATAAAGTCCTTATTACCAAGGGTGCTGGAGAAAAATGGGGAATTAAACATGCACATTCGTGAAATGTGTACATATGTCAACAAAAGCCCAAGTACATGCCACAAAGACCTGTCCACCATTATTATCAAATGTGCAGCTGTACAAAGCCCTTTCCAGACATTGTCTCAATTTAATCCTCATTTTACAGATGAGGAGGCTCAGAGAGACAGGATACTTGCTTAATATCACACAGCCTTGGCATCAACGTGGCAGTCTGGGGGAAGCCTAACTCAGACCAGGAAAGTCGGTCTCTCACTTGAGTGTGACAGGGGACCCCAACCTCCTCCTCCCTCCACGCAGCAGGAAGCTCAGGGCCTCAGGCATGAGGGCTTCCTCTGAGCCCCTGAGCTTCCTGCTGCCCTCTCTCCTTCCTGCCCAGCACAGTGGCCCTGCCAGCAACCCCTGAGCCGTTCAGTCGCCTATCTTGAAGCCTACTTGTTTGAAGTCCAGCCGTCTTTGTAGGGAGCCAGCCAGCAGAACTCCCGGTGCCAGGCTGGGCGGCTCAGCAGGAATTACAGAGCCAGGCGCTCGGCTGCATCCCGCCAGCTCCTCTCATGAGAGATCTCTCTATTACCTGGCAGACAGGTGCCTGGCTACAGGGGACAGCCAGCTTGAGAGGACGGATCGGAGCCACCGAGCCCATGCCAGCCACAGAGGCTGCCTCACACCACATCCTGCCTCGTACCAGAGAAGCGCACCTACACAGTGTTACTCACCCACCCTTAGTCAATTGTGGGCATTCACTGCTTTTTCCAGGAACGGTGAAGGCAGATCCTGGTCAATAACAATGGCTGCATTTGTCAGTGTTTCTGATTTACCGTAACATTTTTGAGTGCCCTATGAATAATCCCAGTGAATAATGGTAGTAAAAATAATTATACTATGTAATTATAATAATAATTAATATTAATATTAATGCCATGTACCTGACGAGGAAATTAAGGCCAAGGGAGGTTTGATGACTCCTGAGACACAGCTAAGACTCCAGCCCCATGCCCCACCACTGCTGTCTACTGCATCCTGGCACTCGCTTCTGCCTTGCCCTACAACCCCAAGGCAGGCATCGCAGGAGAGATGGCCTCTGGGCTGTGACAGCAAGAGCCTTGATCTTGCCCTCTATAGCATAGTCAGATTTGGAGTTAGACAGAAACATAAAACCCCATCCAGCCAATCCCCAATCTTGTACCTCAACTACCTCCTAGCCACCTGCCCTGCTCATGTGCTGCAACCCAATTCACAAACCCACAGAAACACCCACTGCTTCTGGGAACCAGCTACACACTAACACTCAGTGTGCTTACAGACACTTGCTTGGGAGTGCAGAGATTCATACACACATAAATATACATGCATGCTCCTCATTGCACACACACATATGTGCACACACTCCCTAACACTCACACCTCATTTTGTGAACACACCCACAACTCTCACAAAAATGCACATGTTTCCTAAATATACTCCAAGTCTCACACTCAATAGAAACTCCCCAAACCTATGCACACACAAACCTATGCACACACAAAACGCGAATGCACATGCATTCACTCTTGCGTATGTAGACACACATATACATATATACATATTTTCATATACAACTCTGCATGTGCAGTCATGTGCGTGCACACACACACACCACAGAGCCCAAGGATTTTCTAGCCCCTACATGAACCCTCCTGACCATGTGGGTCCTGGAAGGATATGATGTTCCATGGGGACCTACAAATCATCCATCTGTGGCTATGTGTGGGTGGCATTCTGCCAGTCCTCTAGCCTAGTCCTGTGTGGCATGGCAGAGATGAGTGGGCCAAAGGCCAAGTTCAGAGCTGCAGCAACACAAACAACTGTCACATGGGCATGGTGCCACCAACCTTTTTGTCCCTGAACATTGAGCCAGGTTCCCCATCAGGACTTGCCTAGGGGAAGGGCTTCTCATGCTGCAGAGGACTCCCCTAGAGTGGGGATGGCTATGTCAGGGTACGAGAGGCTAAAGCTTGCATGGGAATCTTGAAGACACCACCTTACTGTGTGACCTTGGGTGGGCCACCTTAACCTCTCTGAGCCTCAGTTATCACACCTGTGAAATAGGGATAATAATACCTTCCCGTCAGGGGTGTGTGGATAAAATGAGGTGGTAGATGGACATAAAGGCCGAGCACATAGCAGAAATTAGCACACAGATATTGAAAGAAAGACGGAATAAATGATTGAATAGCAGATGATTGGGAATGGCATTCCAGGGCTCTCTCTGCTGAACTGCTCTCCCTCTTCTGCCCTTTGAACTCCCAACTCAGTTTTCCACAGTAGTGCACCCTTCCCTGTTCAAAGTTCCACCCCCATGTCTTCCCATTTGTCTCTCACCCCCCAGACTCCTCTGGAAGCCCCATCTGACCCTCCAACCCCATCTCTCCCACCCCCTTCCCTTCTTTTATTTTTTGAATACATCCATGTCTTCCAGCCCCAGGGCCTTTGCACAGAATGTTTTCCCTTCAAGTCTTCACATGGCTCTGTCCCTAGCTTTATTTAATCTCTAGGTGAGGTCTTGCCTAGCAAAACTACCCCCCCCAGTCATCCCCTTATTATCCCTTAGAGTCCTTATGAGTTTATATGCACACACATATGGTCATTTTCTTGTTTAATACCTGTCTTCTCTTGAATATGAGCTCCGTGATGGCAGAGTCTTTGTCTGACTGTGAATTCCCAGCACCTGCAGCAGAGCCTGACACACAGTAGGAGCCCAATAAATATTTGCTAAATGAATATACAGATATGACTCCAGCCCTTGAGGCAACTAAATAAGATTTTTCCATCCCTAAGTAACAATAATGTGCTCAGCTCCCCTCTCTCCACCTTCCTCTTTCCTATACAGCATAGTTCATTATCTTTTAATATTTTCCCAGCCCCCAGCTAGTCTAATTATTCACAGCACTCATGTGAATATTTGTGTATATGTGTTGATAAATGAGTGTGCTTGGGCCGATCTATTCTAATGGTTCTTAAGCAGGGAGCAGCATCAGAATCCTGAGAGTTTCATTTAAAAAACCTTTGGCTGCCCTCCCTCCACTAACCGTCTTGTGAATGACAGTCTCCAGGGCGGAGTCAGGGGCAAGTGCATCTCTTAGCCATCTGGATACCTGTTACTGCATCATCTGCAGGAAGGCAGTGGAGAGCAGAGGTGAAGATACCAACTGCTGGAATCACACTGCCTGGGTCTGGGTGTGGACACCACCTCATGACGGTTGCTTGCCCTAGGACAACTTACCTTAACTCTTTGGCCTCACCCCCCACTGTAGCAGTCATCAGCACATATACAAGGATAAGTCTGTAAAGCACTTAACCTGGTGCCTAGCCCATAGCAAGCACATGACAAAATGTTCACTTTCGTTAAATTATTGTGGCTTCCCTCTAGGTAGTGATGCAGTCTTCCTCAGTTTCCCTACAGGGCTCAGCTAAGGGCCATTCTGTGGCAGATGGTCAGCAAGTATAGTCGCCTGTTGTATGATGGAAACAAATGTGTGATTTCTCCCACCTTCCAGAGCGGTCTTCTGTCTTAAACCCATGTCCCCCTCCAGTTATCAACCCATTACTTTACTCTTCCTTATAAGAAAATTCATCAAAGACTTTTCTATACTCACTGTCTACTGTTCCTCTTGTTCTGTCAACCTTTAAAGTTCTTAGTAGGGAAATTTCAAACATACATTTTACCAATCTTTTACCCCAATAGTTTTTGCAGGAGTATTTTATTTTATTTTATTTTTGAGGGGAAGGGACAGAGAGACGGGGAGAGAGAGAATCCCAAGCAAGTTCCATGTCCAGAGCAGAGCGCAACACAGGGTTCAATCTCATGACTGTGAGATCATGATTTGAGCCGAAATCAAGTCAGACTCCTAACCGACTGAGCCACCCAGGAGCCCCAGCTGGCGGACTTTAAAGCATACCCCAGAAATAATATCATTTTAGACAGAATGTATTTCTAACAAATAAGAACTTTAAAAAAGATACAATAAGAGGATCATTATTATACCTAACTAAATGAATAATAATTCTCCATTATCTGTGTTCAAATTTCCCTGTTTGCCTTAAAAATGTCTTTTTAGAGTTGTTTGGCCTAAATTAGGACCTACTCAAGTTCCACACCTCACATTTGGTTGATTTGTCTCTTTTCCCTTCTTCCTTACACCCACACTAATCAAGCTCCCCCGTGGTGCTACCAAAGCTATGCTTTTCAAGGTCACTGATTACCTCAATACTGTGAAGGCTGACGGCAGTTCTCGTCTCTCACCCTACTCCAGGGCTTGCCTCCACCTTCCTACCCTCCTGGTTGAAACACCTCTGTGCTAGGACACCGCACACTTCTCCAGCCTTTCTCTTGAAACTGGCATGCTCCAAGGCTCCATCCCTAGTCCTCTTTAGTATTTTCTTGCTTCTTGGGGATGTCATCCAGTCTTAGGGCTTTCAAAGCCATCCCAAATTTATACGTCCAGTCCGTTCCAAATGCCTACTAATTGTCTCCACTTGGGCGTCTACATCCCAAACTTAACATGTCTGAGACTTCACCTTTCGTCTCTCCCTGTCCAGACTTCCCCATCTCCTCCTTCCAATAACTTTGGCCCAAACTCTTGGACTCACCCTCAAATCCTCTTTCTCTCACACACCGCATTGATCCTTCGGGAAATACTGCTGGTTCGGCTGCTTGTCACCACCGTCACTGCTCCTACCCCAGGTTCACACCACTTCCATCTCTCGATTGGACCTTACCACAATGTCCTGCCTGTGTCCTTGCTTCTGGCTTTCTTCCTCTTCAGGCTATTCTCAACTGAAACTCAACCCAGCAGCCAAGGTTCCTTTTAACCCAGTTTTTCTGAAAGTAAAAGCCAAACTCATCACAATGCACGTCAAGACCCTATCAGTGTTTCTCAACAAGAAACATTGGTATTTGGTGGCCCCTGGGTAGCTCAGCCGGTTAAGCATCCGACTCTTGGTTTGGGCTGGGGTCACGATCTCACAGTTCTTGGGTTTGAGCCCTGCATTAGGCCCTGCGCTGAGGGCGTGGAGCCTGCTTGGAAATGTCTCTCTTCCTCTCTCTCTGCCCCTCCCCCACTTGTGCTGTCCCTGCCTCTCTCAAGATAAACTTTAAAGAAAAAAAAAGAAACATTGGTGTTTTGGGCAGGAACATACATACTTCACCATGGCAACAGTCTTGTGCACTATAGGATGTTAAGTGTATTCCTTGCCCCTCAGCACTTCCCCATCAACCCTGTCAGCCATTGTAACAACTAGAAGATCCCCACACATTTCCAAATAGCCTGATGGATCCCAGGTGAGCATCTCTTCCAGGATTTGCTGCACCCCTGCACTCTCCCACCTTCCCCACACCCCACCAACATTTCCGATGTTGCCTCAGACTACTCTCCCTGCAGTCCTTCTGCTCCTGTCTTACTTGAACAACCAGGTGGTTTCTCTCACCAGGACTCTGCCTCTGCTGTGAGTGCTCACCCCACCCCCCAACCCGATGGCACAGAATCCCCTCCTCCGGCCTTTTGCTCAGGTCTTATCTTCTCAGGGAGGCCTTCCCAGGGTCCCCTGTTTGAAATTGTAAACCCCCTTACTCCCAGGTCCCCTTCTCCATTTTATTTTTCTCCAGAACACCCCTCCCTGTATGGTTTCATTCTTAATCTTGCTTAGTTTTTAGTCTGTCAGCTTCACAAAGGGAGTTGAGGATATTTTGTTCACTACTGTACCCCAGTGCCTGGAACAGTAGTAACTGGCACACAGTAGACAATCAAATATTTGTTAAGTGAAAGAACACACATGCCATGAATATACACTTATGTAGAGAAGAAAACAAGCACTTTTAAACCAAGGAATAAAGAATTGATTTCATACTTTGCAAGGACTGGAGTATACTCAGTCAGGGGTGGGAGGTAGGGAGAGTGGTGATGAGAACCTCAGTTTCTTCCTCTTATCAGTCCAGGAAGACTTCCTGAAGGAGGTGGGGCTTTAGGACTCACCTTCAGCTCATATGAAGGAGATTATAACACCCTGGCAGCTCTCCTAATCCTGATGGCCGTAGGCAACAAAGGGAGCCAAGCTAAAAGAGTGGTGAAGACTTTTCAGGTAAGGAAGTACACTTCCTGAATCTTATTTCCACCGCGATTTACCAATGTCTGCAGGAGACTACAGCAGCTGATGGAGGTCCAAGTTGAAATAGCCCTCCTAGGTAATGTGTGCCTACCCACCCACCTCTCAGAAAAACACACCCCAAAGAATTACACAGAAGCAGGCTACCCAGAGCTTGCCTTCCAAACTTCAGCAGACAAGAAGAAAGAATTCAGATTCGCAGCCATGCAATGGCATATTTTACAGCTATTATAAAAGAATAAGGTGGCTCTTTTTATATTGAATATGGAAGGATCACCAAATGGATATTAGGCAGAGGAAGCAAGGTGCAGAACAGCATATAGCTTACTGTCATTTGTGTAAAAAGAAACACACACACATAAACACAAATATATACAAACATTTATGTATGTGTGTGTGTGTATTTGCTTGAATCTACATGGACTATCCGTGGAAGGACTCATGGGAAGCTGCTAACAGTAGTTTTTGGGGGTGGCGATGGGGATGAAGGGTTGGAAACAGGGTGGGGAGACACTTCACTATCAACTCCTGCATTTTTTAATTTTGTGCTATGTATTATTTATTTGAAAAGCATAATTTAAATTTAAGTTTCTTAATGTTTATTTTGAGAGAGAGAGAGAGAGAGAATGAATGGGGGAGGGGCAGAGAGAGAGAGACAGAATCTGAAGCAGGCTCCAGGCTCTGAGCTGTCAGCACAGAGCCTGATGCAGGGCCCCAACTCAGCAACCCCACAGATCGATAGTGACCTCAGCCCAAATCTGACACTTAAGTGACTGAGTTACCCAGGAACCCCAAGGGCAATTTAAATTTTAAAAAGAGCACAAATAAATTAACAAAATGAAAACCAACAGGGCCAGGTGAAACGTTCAGCATTTTTGGTGTTAAAACGAAAGCCACTTGCACAAGTACAGGCCACCAGAAGTCTGAGGACAGAGTCCTTCAGCCCTCGCTGACCTCACTTGATAGGTCCCACTTGTGGCCAGGGGCTGAGAAAGCCAGTGGGTTCCCAGGTGCCATCCAAAGCTGGGCAGGATCCAGAACCTGCCCTGCTGGTACAGGGTGAGGAGGGGCTCCCTGTGCCCAGGCTGGTCTGCCCATACCTCCTGGGCTAAGGACTCATTCCTGGCTCCTGTGTTCTAGAAAGCAGTGATGAGGTGGCCACACAGAGTGACCCACAAAGCCACGTGGAGCAGGAAGTGGTAGGCTTAGGTGTGTTCTTCTGAAAGAAAAAAAAAAAAAAAAAAGACAGGCGTGGGGGGTGGGTGTGGATCATGGACAGGAAGGCAAGGAAAGGAAGAGATGACCCTTCTTCAAATGTTTGAGGGATTGTGAAGGAGAAGTCGTCCTGTTCTGCACCCTCTGGAAGCCACAGGGAGGTAAGGAAGAGCGCTCTACTTTCGAAAACCACTTTCTGACTCCAAAGGTCCTAAAATAACAGCAATTATTATGCTCTTTTGAGTCCTTACTGTGTGCCAGGCGCTTGCCTTGCTTGGTGCTTTATTGGCATTTCCTCTTAATTTCCACAGCAATCCTATGAAGTTAGGACTATCCCTATCCGCATTTACAGATACGAAAACCAAGCCTGTCGCTACTGAGTATAAGCTCATGACGGAGTCAGGATTCAAACCTAGTGCTACAAATGAAGCCATATGCTTCATCATAGGTTGGGCCAGAATCCCAAGATTATGTGATCCTATAAAGCACAAATATAAACACGGGAAGCTAAGTTACAGCCGGGATTCTCTCGCCGACATGTCTTGGGTACACGGGAAGCTAGGGGAGGTGGATGCTGTGTAGATGTCGGACCTCGGTGACACCATCCGGATCCCTGAAGCCGCCCCCGCCTTCTCCCCTTCAAAGGGGATCCACTCACACCAGCCTGGGCTGGGGCCTACGGAGGGAGGCCTGGGAAAGGATCCGCACCCTTGTGCGGAGCAGTCATGGTGTGGGGCGGGGGGGAGCCGGCGGGGCCGCGGGCGGCGGCAGCAGGAGCAGCAGCGGCCGCACGGTGACGCAGCACGGAGGCCCCCCGACCTCCCCCTCTGCTCCCGGGAAGGCGCGGGCGGCGGTGGCGCCGGGGGCGCTCCCAGACGCCGTGGGCGGGCGGCGGCGCGCTCGCCGGGCTGAGTCGGAGGGGGCCGCGGGGCGGAGAGATACCGAGGGGAACGGTCACACTCGAGAGACTGGCGGGGGCGCGGGGAGAGGGGACCAGGGAGAGGGGCAGGGCGGCCTCAGGCGGAGGCCGGCAGCGCGAGCGCGGCCAGGCCCCCGGAAGGCGGGCGGGGGCGCCGCGGGCCGGGCCGAGCCCGAACGCACAGGTGCCAAGGCTGCGCCTCCGGAGCCGGTGACTCAGCGGCGCCGCGCCGGTCGGGGGAGGGCTGGGGGCGCGGGGCGCGTGCGCACGGGAGGCGGGGGGCGCGCGGCTTCCCCCGGCCGGGGTGCCCGCCCCCGCGGGGGAGCGCAGAGCTCGGCGCGGGGCGGGGCGCGGCGCGGGGGCCGGAGGTTCCATCCTGCTGTCAGCAGCTCGCCAAGCCGCCCACGCAGCCGAAAGCCCGGCGGCACGCGCCCTCCCCATGGAGAAGCCCCCGGGGAAGCGGCCAGAGGAGGAAGGGCTTTCCCCAGGCTTTCCGAGCGAGTTCGGGGGGCAGAGGTTCCTGATTCCTGAGCTCTCCCCTCCAGCTGCTCCCGGTTTTCATGCAAAATCCAGAGGGAGCCCGGTGGAAATTCCTTGGGCACTTACAGCTGGTAGCCTCTGCAGCATTCACCTCGTACCTCCCCGACCTGCAGGGAACGCCCTACACTGCAGGGGTCTCATTTTTCTTCTTGAAAGGGAGAGTGAATTCAGTCTCCCTCTATCCCCCTTCCTGAGCTCCCTTCCTAAGGCTCTAATCATTTGGAAGCCACTTTTCACGTGTGAGCGAGGTCCTTCGTGCTGCAGCAACCTCCTAACAGCTCTCGTTTTTGTGGACTTGGCGAATCGAGGGGAGACAGAGTTGAAGAGCTGAGCAAAGAGTGATTGTCCCCTTTGATCAAAGAAAAAACCAAGGCCCAGAGAAGGGGAAGGATTTGCACCAAGCTTATACTTGGGGTCTGTGAGGGTGGGCACAGCATTCAGAACTCAGGGGTCCTGACTTCGCGGTCAGAGTCCAGCCTGCTTCTGGAATACCCTTGGGCCCTCGGCCCTCCCTGATTGCCTCTTAGCATTTAAGTAGCCCCAAGAATGTCAAAGATGCCAAATAAGCCGGTTTGGAAGCATCCAGGGTATCTCTGTAAAGACCAGACTGTGCACAGGAAATACTGAAACTAGACACAAGCAAGAGATTCCCAACTGCTTTGCAGAGTTTGTGTTGCTGTTGCTGCTTTAAAATAATCACTGGGTTGAACTGATGTGTTGAATGAAAATCGTGGTGCATTGGAATCATTTATCAAGGAAGAAATCGTGGAATTCCCTTGCCTCTCTGCCTGGGATGGGGAGTGTATTCCTGGTTGGAGGCAGGGAGGCAGCTGGTTTGACCTGATGGCTCCAAAGCCCTGAGAGGTCATGTGGTGCCAGGTCCTGGCCGAAGCTACCCAAAGTCAGGTTCAGGGAAAACCACAGGGCAGCTTTCCATGTATCACACCGCTGCAGGCTACTTGAACTTCCAAACGCGGTACCTCAATAGAGAGTCTCAGATCCCCAACCCCTGCACTTGCCCACCCTCCAGACAGCCTTCCTCCCAGGAGCTCACAGCCTTTGGAGGCCAGGTCTCTTTCACACCTGCAACAGAGTGAGGGAGTGGAGGCATTATAGACTCGCCCCATTTTACAGAGGGGAAGACCCAGCAGAAACTGGCTAGCCAAGAGAGATGAAGTAAGTCATGCAGAGAAAGGAGATAGAACCCAGAGTTCTGACAGTATGACCAGAGCGGGGTGTCCTGGGGAAGTGGGAGGAAGACCCGCTGAGTTCTGCTGTGAGACCTGCATGTCTTTATATGGTGTCCGTTGTGATCCACTTCCCCCAGCCCAAGTAACCCACTCACCCATGCACAACTGCACCCACTCAGTCCCGCAAGCACGTCCACACCTTATACACATCCACTCACCCTCCCTGCAGTGTCCTGACATTTCCATCAACACAGCTGATACTGCCTGGTAGAGAAATAGGAGTAAAGAGGCCTGGAGCTTGAGACTGGTTCCCATTGCATTCTCCTGGCCAGAATCCAGCTCTCTCTTCTCTTTCCACCTGGACACATGGCCACAGTTTGGGTTTCCTTTCTCTCCCATCATCATAGACCTTTTGCCTATTTCTTATATAACCTTCTGACGAGGCCAAGGGCAGATCAGGGGGGTGGTGTGAGTGGCCCTGAGATGAAACACTCAAAGGGCTTTCTCATGCTTAACTCTTAACACAGCTTCCCAGGCTCAGGACCAGACTGGTCTGGGGTCAGAGGCTGGGGGCAGTGGGAGGGGAGGCTTCTCCATGCTCATGGATAGCTATGGGGGTGGGCTCTATTAGCTGGGAGGAGCCCTCATATGCCTCTCACTCCCCAACTGGCCTTAAGAGCTAAGCCACTGATCTAGGTTCTCACGCATACTAACTGCAGAAACTGGGCTATTGGGCTTAACTACAACCTACTTCCCCTGTGGGGCCTCCCCTCCAGTTGAGATCTTCTTCAGCTCTGACACCATACCCTTGCCTCCCTCAACTCTGCAACTGCTGAGCCGGCCTGGATCGTACATATTAAGAGCTTATTTATTCAGGCAGTATTCATCAAGAACCTACGAGATGTTGAGGTAGCCTCTCATCCCCCATTTGTTCCAGGCCCATGAAGTACCAACCTCTCTTTCCTGTTTAACCCTTCCTGTCCACAGGTTCCCACTGCATAGCAAACCCCAATAGAGTTGCCAACTAAAAAAGTATTTTAAGATCCTAAAAAGGATCAAAAGAGATTACCAAGTGTCAGGATGCTCCTTAAGTTCCTGCCTTATGACTTGCACATGAAGCTCACTGAGAAAGTATCCCTCTACGACCCAGATAATTACTTTTCCAAGACACGCCAGTGCAGGAGTGCCATGGGTTCCCCTACCCCTTCGCTTGCCAGATCCAGGCAAAGCAGTGCTGGTTCCCTGAAAAATACAGCAGAGCTGAAAATCATTTAGGCTTTCAACAGCCTCCCCCATGAGCCCTTCAACTTTTGTGAGCCTCATGCCTGGTCCCTTAGTCAATCGGTGCCACCATGGCATCCTCCTTCCTTATCAAATCAGCTCTTGGACACTGCTCAAATAAAACCTCTTTCATGCTGAAGTGTGAAGGCTGATATAGCTAAATGTGTTGTTTTTCTCCTATCCTAGGAGAATTTGCATTTTACCAAGGGGGATAACCTTGAAGTATCGTAAGGAATCTCTAATTGTGGAGTTGTTGGCACAGGCAAGCTAGTCTGAAGGCAGAGACCTCCCTGGGTCCCCTGAGTCGCCATAGGTTTGGCCTTGTACGCCCACAGCCCATTACCGTATAGTGTCAGGAGAACCAGATGATGAGTTCTAGGCCCAGTTCTGCCACTGACGCATCTGGAAGCATCAGTCACCTCTCGGCCACAGTTTTCTCATTTGCCAAATGAGAAGTTTGGACCAAAGGACTTTTTAGTACCTTTCCAGCTCTGACTCCCCCTAAGGGCAGGAGGACCCTGATCCAGCTCCTAAAGCCCTCCAGCCCCTACAGCTGTGGCCAGAGGGAATGGCCTGATGCCAGCACAGAGTGTGGGCAGGGACTTGGACAAGACTGCATGGCCTCTGTCCACAGTAGCCTGCCTGCCTGCTGGTGACAAAAGGTACCACTCAGCACATACACTGGTCCTGCAGAGTTACATAACCCTCCCAGATGGGATATTCCAAACAAAAAGCAACAGCATAACAGCCCATGCCCCCACGGTGCCCAGGGCCACACATAGCAGGCTTTGCCTGTGGTGGCCTCACAGTCACAACCACCCTGGGATGGAATTTCAGAAGCCCACTCTCTTTTCTGTTTATTTGTTTGCTTGTTTGTTTCTTTGTTTCTCCTAGATGTTATTTCATCTAAGAAAGTTCTCTTTTCTCTAGGCTTGATCAGAGAAAGTAGAGCCCTCCCCCAGCTCCCTGCCTTTCCCCTCAACCACCACCCCAAATCCCACAACACATCAGACTCTCCTTTTCTCAGTCAATCTCTGCTGTTGTTTGCAACTTTTTGACCTCAGAGGTAAGCAAAGAGCAGGTCTACCCTTCCATCCCCAGGATGGAAGAATTTGGAAGAATGGATATAGCTTTCATTCCAGGGAAGTTGCAAGCATTCTCCTGGTTCAGATTCCACTCCCCTCACCCTTTACTTTAATCCTTGACAAGTTCATATACTAGATGAGACTGTGGTTTCCCCACTTAGAAAATGGGCAAGGTCATTCTTATCACCATGGGGCACTGGGTGATAATTCAGATCCCTTTGATTTCCTTAGGAGAAGTGCAAATAATCTTACAATGATGCAACAGAAGACACTTAGTTGAGTTTAAGGAAGTATTTCCCAACTATAAAGTCATGGGACCTCATCACGGATCACCAAGGGTTAGAGGATTTGTCCTGCTTGGCTGCATTTCAGGGTAAGCTCCACATTCTCATATCTGCAATAGCTTGGGTATGCATTGTCCAAAGGTAGAGGGGTAGATGAGAAAAGGGCACAGGTGGAAAGCAGGCTTGGAAGGATGGAGGAATCCTGAACTTGGATTCTAGTCTTTCACTGTGGTCTGACTGTGGATGGGCCCTAGGCCCTGGTTTCTTTATCTGTAGAAATACTACAATGTATTGAGCACTTACTATGTGTCCTGAACAGTACTAACAAATGATACTATTTAACTTTTAAATTTTACAACAACTCTTCAATGTATATATTACTTCTCATTTTATAAATGAAAAAAACAGAGGCTTAAAGAGGGCAAATAATGAATGTAAAGTCTCATAGATGTTAGAGCAGGATTCATACCCAGATTTGCTTAATTTCAAAGCCCATGTTCTTTTTGAAAATTTTTTTGTAAATGTTTATTTTGAGAGAGCGCAGAGGAGGGACAGAGAGAGAGGGAGACAGAATCCCAAGCAGGCTCTGCATCGTCAACATGGAGCCAGATGCGGAGCTCAAACCCACAAATTGTGAGATCATGACATGAGCCAAAATCAAAAGTCGGACACTTAACCGACTGAGCCACCCAGGTGCCCCACAAAGGCCATGTTCTTAACCACCTAGGTCTTGAAAATTCTGTGATTCTGTGGTTTCCTTAAGTTCTTTTTAGCCTGAAAAACCTAATTTCTCCCTCATTCTATTCCTGATCTTTGTTTGTTTGTTTGTTTGTTTGTTTGTTTGTTAATGCCCATGTTCCTTGAAATGGAGGTGACCGCCTTCCTCATGGAAACAAGAAACCCTTTCCAGCCTGTATGAGAACCTATACTTTGTGCTTTTCCAGAAGCAGAAAAAGAAGGTGCTGCAGTCGCCCAAGCCTTGGAAATCCTGCCAGATGGCCTTGCATTTGGGGATCTGCCAGGCGCAATGAGAGTGTCCCCAGGACTTCTTATAAGAACCCCCTTACTAAGCAGCTGCTTAGTGTTCAGGGCCATGGAGAGTCCGTTTGGGCCCCAGTGAAAATTTTTGAGGGTCCCCAACAAGGTCAGTTTGTCTAAAAATCTTTACACAGGATTTAAATTCAGGATCCAAGTCTCTTTCTGGACCACAGGTCCTACTGCTGATCCCACCTTTCCCCTCCTTTCCCATATCAGCCTCACTTTCATCAGCTCTCCACCCAGACCTGACCCCATCTGCCTTTTCTCGTAAATGACCTTTGAAACTCAGGCTGCACAGATATTTGCTGAATCAGCAGAACCAACTGCTGCTCCTCTTGCTTGGTTTCAGGCCAATAGGAAAATGTTCCAGGATGTCTTTGTATGGGGCCCTTATGGTGCTAACTCTGTGGGCCTGGGAAGGGCTTGGGGATATGGAAGGACAGAGCAGGATGGAGCAAGGCACAGAGAGCTTGTGAGGAGGACAGAGCCCAGTGGGTTTTCCCTGAAGCAGGGGTAACTTGCTTCTCTTGAATTGTGTTCTTTTTGGATGAAAAACTAGAAAGAGCAGTGGTCTGGGCTCTTGTACAAGCAGGGGACAGAGGATCTTTATAAGTGCCTACTTTGTGCCGGCTTCTAGGTGAGCAAAAAGACACACACTCCTTCCTCTTGGTGAGCCTTCACTCTGGCCCCATTTTCCAGCTGACTGGCAAGAAGTCCTCTTCTTGCTGGGGGTAGAGGAAGAAAAGGAGGATATGCAGTTTGGTGAGCACTGACCTTCTCGTTGCTTCCCCAGCAAAGCAGGCCTTCCAGCTACAGGTAGACAAGGACTCTGAGTATCAAGGCCCTTCTTACTCTGTTGAAAGGGTTTAGCCTAGTAGGAGGTGATTAGGGTAGGGGGGACTGTACTTTTAGGGGATGGGATGATGTTCATATGCAATACAGGTATCTCTGTGAATTGAATCTTCAAGGCTGTGTCCTCCTTCCAGCTACCCTTGGCTCTTACTCTTCCTGACATAAACCCTTGACTCCAACCAAGATAACCTTCTCTCAGGGCTCTCAATATGATTTATATGCTCCCCCTTTTCACCCTGTTCTCTTCTGATAGAGGGTGGCTCTAGGCAGCAGCAATCTGCTTATATTTGTTTAGATATTTCTCGATATATGTCTCATGTATGTTGAACAAGGTCTATTTGCTTCTTTCCTGTTTTTCCCCAGCACAGGGTGTACAGTTTTGAATGGACTGGACACTAGATAAAATACAGCTGACTGACTGACAGACCTTCACAGTCTCTTAATAGCTCTCAGAATGGGCCAGACTTGAGCTGCCATCTCCAGGAGGACAACCCTGACTCAGTAGGAGCAGAGACACCTGCTCCAATCAGCATTTTAGACAACAGGCTAAGAAGCACATCTAATGACTTTCTAACTATCCTTCAGCCTCCAGTCAGTATGATACCATGGAGCTCAAAAATTGACCTAAGATTTATTTCATGCTTAAAGGATGGGAGTAGAGGAGTCTTCCCTGGGCAGCTTACGTGGAACCAACAGATAGATAGAAGGAAGAAAATATGGGAGAGAGAAAGAGTTTGAGGGGAGAGAAGAAAGAGGAAAGAGAGAAGGAAGGACAAAGAGAAAGGAAAAAGTGGTGAGGAAGAGAAAGTATAAAAGGAAGACAAAGGACGAAGGAAGAGAAGAGAGGACAGGGGTTACTACTGAGCCACCCAGACTTCATGGCTACTTGGAGGTGGGGAGTAGGAGCTGAATTTGATTCACAATTCAGGAATCTTACCCAGCCTCCAGTAATCCTCTGCTTAAGGGTTGGGGAACACGGGAAAGCCCTGGGATCCACCGGCTCTAAATGCATAGCTGGGTGGGTGTGCAAGCATGTGCTCAGACAGAGGAGCTGTGGTCACACTGAAGCAGTAGCCTCAAGGGAGGGTCATGTGCTTCCATGGCAAGAAGTAGACTTTGCCAGATCAGGCTAAGGCTCTGACTCCAGCCAGGAAAAGGGATAATCAATTCTGTAGATGCTGTGAGCCTTGATTGAAAAAATAAAGAGGAGGAAGCTAGATCACTGCTTTCATTAAGAGGCAAAAACAGTGGGGGCTGGAGCTTAGCAAGAGCCAGGAAGCATGCAGAGAAAGAACATTAACCCCTCCAGCATCTTTCTTCCATGGTATGTCTGCACTCACTCACCCCCTCATCATTGCTTCCTTGGCCTAACCTCCAGGGCCACCACCTTCCCATCTCCCTCAGCGGAGAAGGGAGAGAGGCCAGGCTGCATATTAATGCAGATCTGATGACAATTAAACGATCCATTATTTCTTGGTTCCAGGTTCCCCAAGGCTCTTGCCTCTCCTGGATTTGGGCAGGAAGAGGAGTTCTGAGGATAAGAGACAAACCGTGTGGGAAGATAATGCATCTAACACAATGCCTGGGCCCTTGTAACCCGCACTCAAGCCTCAGCAACCTCACCAGGGCTGCATTCTTACTATAACGAGGCCAGAGAAGGACAAATAAAAAATGAGAAAAGATTTCAGTAAAATTATGATCCAAAGACCTCATCTGCCATACCGTCTTCCTACTTCAGCACGCCCAGTAGAGAACTGATTCAGCAGGGAGCTCCCCAGGAGAAACACCAGGGAGAGGGCTGCTGGCTCTGCTCTTCTCCTCATCTCACCCTATCCATAAAGATCTCTCAATCTCTCTCTCTCTCTCTCTCTCTCTCTCTGCCTGCTGGCTGCATCTAGCCCTGCACCATCGAGAGGTATGGGCAGAGGATGACAGCCATACAAAATGGGGGTCACGGGTAGAAAGCAAGGTGGGGCCAAACACGTAGTCAGCAACAATGATTTATTCCTGAGGTTCTGTGGGGGTGGAGGGGGACTTAGGTTGAAGTTAGGCAAAACCGTGGAAAGAAATGAGTGGCACAAAAGGCACAAAAGGCATTCAGCCAGCCAAGATGTCCATGATTCACACCCAAAGGGAGAGAGTTGCAGGGAGGAGGTAAGGCGTTCTCTCTAAGTATCTTGGTATCCAGCCTCAGAGAGAGCAGAGGGAAAAGCTGGAGGATCTGGAGGAAGGAAGGAGCCACTTGTGGTATTAACCTCTTATTGCCTGGCACAACTTTCTAAGGTAAAGATTTTTAACAACTTCCACTCTCCTCCACCATTCTAATTACTTCTTATTTTTGTTTTGCTCCTATGGGAAGCAAAAGCAGGACAAAGGAGAAGAAAAGATGAGGACACTATGGTTTGTCTCTGGTTTTGACTTGTGAGGCTGGATAGGAATCCAAGTGATTCCTAAATCCCTGGTTTCCTAGCAAGAGCACCTGGGAAGGAGAGTTTGGGCTCTCTAAGCTACTTTGGGGACCACAGTAAAGTCCTTCTCCAAGAAAAATTAACTAAATCATTCTTGCTCATGCTTCCCTGAAGGGATGAAAAGAAAGTGTGAAAGAGAAGGGAGATATCAAAGGGCATGAGGAGAAGAATCAGGTGAAGAACGATAATTACCAGGAAACTGTGGCTGCCCCCAGGGAAATGAATGGACTAGTTCTTCCCCCCCCCCCCCATTTGGGGGAAAAGCCAGGCAATACCTTGTAAGAATGTTGTCTTTTGTTGAACCATGGGCACTGAGGGAAAACTGACTTTCTGCTTTTTATGCCAGATAAGGAAAGAAAACCATGAAACTGAAGGAAGAGCAAATGGGCCATTGAGGGACCTGGGGAAGAAAGCCGCATTTTCTTGGGGCCTGAATCAAGTGCTATACGTCTGCCAAGCCAGATCATCCTGGATCTTCACCCCTAAGAGCCCATGGTTCCAGTCAAATCTACCCCGTGAGCTAACATATCCTGACCCAACTTCTCTAACTATGTAGATGTGAGGAGAAAATGAGTTTTTAAGGAATACATCAAATCTTCACAAGTATCTGCAGACCTAAAACATGCTGAGACTGGATGAAGGTGGGATTCTTGGCTCTCCTCCTTCCTCTCCCCACCCCGCTCTTCCTTTAGCATCACCATTGTCAGGGGCAGGTGCTGACTAGGTACTGATTTCCCCTGAGCTGTTCTTCCATGCAGTTCTCCCATCACCTGTATAATCAGAGGAAGGAAGCTGATATGTCACGGCCTTTCCAGTACAGAGGTGGGAATATTCCAGTCCTCTTTCATCTCTTCTTCCCATGTCCCTAGTTCACAGACACTGAAAGTAAAGAGCTTGAGGTTCTAGAGTCCCTCCCTGGGGTTATGAGTCTATCTCTCTCAGGAGCCAACATGAGGATTCCTATTATCACCAGATAACCAAGCAGAAACAAGATTTGCAGTCACCAGCCATAACAGAAAGATTTAAACATCCAAATACCAACAATTCCTTTTGTCAACTATCCCTTTCATCATTGTTCCCTTTCCACAATTGCCAACCACCCTACACAGAAATCCTCCTTGAGTCAGAGGAAAAAGCTATAGCCAGATTGAGACCTCAGGCTATAACACAGTCCTCCACTGGCTTGGTGGGATGTGTCTTTGCACCCCTTTAGTTCTATGGGGATTCAGAAGAAAGATGCCCACTCAGGTCAGAGCAGAGTAAGCTTCCCCCAAAGAGCCACTCCTGGCTTTGACTCCCACTGCATCACTTAAAGAACCAGACTCGTTCCTCTGGGAAATGCTTTCTCTCACCCTTTATCTTCCTCTACCTCCAGCTCCCCTGCCTTCTCACATCATACCTGCTTTTCAACTGTATCCCCTGCATCCTAAATTTTCTCAGATTCCAATTCTGCGCTGCCTAGACCCTAGCCGTTTTAAAGCTCTTAACATGTCTCTTTGGCAAGCCTCTGTCTTTTTCATATCTCACTCTCCATTCAAATAATTTTACTACCCAAACTCCCTTCCAAATTTTTCCTAACTTAAAAAAATTCAACTGTTCTTTTTTCTTTGGTTTAATTTTCGCCAAAACTTCCTTCCAATCTTGTCCTCTTTAAAACCTCTTTAAAACCGGTATCCCCAATAACTTAAAACCCATTTCTTTCCTCCTTTGCCCCCAGTAATGGTCTGGATGCTCTCTTTTGCTCCAGCATCCCCTCAGCCCTCTCAAACACTGATATCAATCCCTCCTTTCCCCCAAATCTCCTTGACACACTTCTACCTCCAAGCATCTGCTCATCTCTTCACTTCAGGTTACTCTAGTCCTTCAGACTCTTAGGTGCACCTGGTTTCCCCCTTATCTCCTCCTTTTACCCATTTGCTTCCCTGTCTGTCACAACAGTCCCCATCCCTTCTTCCCCACTCACTCGGGTCTCCTGCTCAGGACGCCCTTGCCGAGGGCGGCGGGGGATTTGTGCTGAAGGAGGGTTCCAGCGGCAGTGCAACAACTCGGGGGACGCTCCTTCTCCTTGTCGGCGACGGCCCCGGGCGCCACTGGGTGCTGGTGGGGAGACTGGGGTGCGTGAGCCCTGCTGCTGGGGCCCGGCTGGGGCTGCACCAGGAGCTGTCCGTGGTGCTGAAGCGGTGGCTGCTCCGGCGCAGGCTGCGGCGCGGCGGGCGAGAGCTGTCCGTGATTCTGGAGCGGTTCCTGGGGCCCAGCGGCGGCGGCGGCGGCTGTGGCCGGGGTGACGGGCAGCGGGGCTGGCGACGGAGGGACGAGCCCGGGCGGAGGCTGGGCTTGCAGCAGCTGCTGGTGCTCCCACAGGCTGCGGTTCTCGGCGCTTAGCTCGTCCAGCCGCCGCTCCAGCTCGTCGATGCGCTGGCGCTGGGTGTGGATGAGGCTCTGCTGGTTCTGCACGATGGCCGTGAGCTCCTTGAGGTAGAGCACGGCACGCACCGGGTTCTCCAGCAGGCTCTCCATGCCGCCCGCCGCCGCCTGCGCCCTGCCTGCGCCTCGGCGGGCGGCGGGGAGCGTGAGGGCGCGCAGGAGCCGAGCAGCCCCAGCGATCCGCTCACCTCCCTCTCCAGCGGGCCCAGCCTCCCTCCCAGCCGCCGGCGCCGCGTCACGGCCACACAGACATTCACACACGCACCGAGGGGCGGGACCGCGGCGCCAGGGCCCACCCACCCACCCTCCCACCTCCGGACTTCGTGAGGAGTCTCGGCCTCCTGCAGGGCTGACAGGAGAAAAGGGAGACGACTGAGGGAGTCGGGCGAGGGGTGGGGGTGGCGCGGGGACAGCATAAACGAGAGACTGGAGATAGATAAATCAGGGGAGAAAAGGAAAGCGGCTGAGGTAGATGTACCTGTGCTGTGAGAGTGTGGTGGGACGGGTAGGAAAAGAGAAGCAGATAAGGAAAGAGGGAAAGAAGAGGGAGACTGAGAGAATGTTGGGGGGCGGGGGAGAGAGAAAGTGGCAAAAGGAAAGAGAAATGTATTTAAAACGAGGAAGTCATGGGACTCTGAGAGGTCATGATTTCTGTTTCCTATGTCCGGCCATCCCAGAGGTTAGGGGTCATCTTAAACACCTTCTGGAATGCATGGGTTGCTTAGTAGGTTAAGCCTTGACTTTTGCTTTCGCCCAGGTCATGATCTCACAGCTCGTGAGATGGAGCCCTGCGTTGGGCTCTGCGCTGAGAGCAGGGAGCCTGCTAGAGATTGTCTCCTCTCTCTACTCCTTCCCCGCTCTCTCTCTCTCTTAAAATAAATAAATAAACATAAAAAGTATTTTTTAAAAATTTGAAAAAGACCTTCTGAGGAGAAGCCACACTTGCGCCTTTTGTACTAAACAATCTATTCTCTTGGGGAATTCCCTGAGACACAAAAGTCATAGAACTATAGGGGACCCTAGAGAACATCCAGTCCTTCATTCAGCCAAGAGGAAACTTAGGGTGAGAAGTCTGTTTATGCTGGGTGTTCTCTGGGGAATGACACCTCAGGACAATTTTGGCCACTCTAATATGAACATGAACTAAATATACTAAACCCCGTGTGTCATAGGTTCATGCTTCCAGAAACTTCTGAAGAGATTATTCTGTGTGAAAAACAATTATGGGGGCACCAGAGTGGCTCAGTCAGTTGAGCAGCTGACACTTGATTTTGGCTAAGGTCATGATCTCACGGTTCATGAGATCGAGCCCCACATTGGGCTCTGTGCTGACAGTGTGGAGCCTGCTTGGGATTCTCTCTCTCTCTCTCTCTCTCTCTCTCTCTCTCTCTTTCTCTCTCAAAATAAATGAATTAATTAAAAAAAGAAAAACATTTATGAAATGCATCCTCCTAACAAACACTGAGCTAGGTGGTGGTAAGATCAAGATGACTAGGACGGAATCTTTGGCTTCTTGAAGCTTACAATTAAGTAGGTGAAACAGGTAGTAAATACTTAATTTTGATATATGATGGTGGTTGTATGTTATAAGATAAGAGATATGCCCAGAGTGCTACAGGAGCCCAACAGCTTGGAGTATCTAGGAAAGTTTCTTGCAGAAAGTAACACTTAAAGTGGAAAGGATTTTCCAGAAAGGGGGAACAGAATGAGCAAAAGATCAGAGATATGAATCAGCATGAACTGAATAATTCATAAATTACTACAACAAATGTACATAAAACACCCATTAATTGCTAAGTAATGTACTAGGAACTATGCAGGCCATACCTAGCATAGATAATAAATTTATGGTTTCTATAATCAAGGAGATTATAATCAAATACAATAGATATGGTGTGCACATGAACAACTAAAATACAAATCAAAATTTCTGTGAGAGCTCTTCAAGCCAAGTGCCATAGGAGCTCAGGGGAGGAATAGATTGTGTTTGACTATGGTGATCTGATCAGGAAGAGGTGTTATTCAGCTAAGCTATGAAGGATGGAAAAGATTGCAACAGGTAGACAGAACGGGGGAGCGGGGCAGAAGATGGAGAAGATATGTGAGACAGCAGGAAGGACTCAGGAATGAAATAGAGCACTTTAATCTAATTTGGCAGAGAAATGACCTTTTCCTCTGGGCTATAAGTGCTCTTAGCATATCTGTTACTGTACTGCTCTACTCTCCACACAGGTTGTGTTCCCCCAAGGTAGGCCTATCTGTGAATACCATGTGTCCAGTGAGCTGGGCCAGCCAAGCCCATCTGGTGCCAGACTTGAATGACCTTATGGGAAAGGATATGTGCTCTGCAAATATATTGGTTTCTCTGCACCTGCAGTATGTTTTTATTTTGCTTTCCTCCCATTTATTTTCCTAGGAAATTTTCTTTTGTAAAGAATGAAGGAAGGAGGCTTATCTACAGCTGAGCCAACAGTTGGCAGAACAGAGTACCAGGGAGGATCCTTTGGTAATGATCCCCCAAGTAAAGAATGGGAGTTGAGGGATAGAACGAGGGTACCCAAAAACTGAAACACTTTTCTTCTGAATTTTCTTTGCTTGTCTAGTTGATTTGTTCTTCATGAGTTGGGTGCTCATAGAGACAATACTATTTCTATAAGTAAAACAGCCTGCATTATTATCCATAGGACTTGTTGGAAATGCAGATTTCTGGGCCCCATGTTAGTCCTGCTGTGTTGGAATCACTAGGGATGTGATTCATTTTTTAATTTTAATTTTTTTCTTTTTTTAAAAAATCCACTTCATTGAGTTACAGCTTGCATGTAATAATATGCACCCACTTTGAATGCACAGTTCAATGAGTTTTGACAAACATATACACCCATGTAATCAAAATTAACATCATTTTAAAAAGTAACCTCATGCCCCTTTGCAGTCAATTGCTTTTATCCTCAGTCCTGGTCTACCATTCATCTGCTTTTTGCCAAGATAAATTAGTTTTGCCTGTTCTAGAATTTCTTGTAAATGGCAATCATAGAGTATATACTCTTTTGTGTTTGTTTTTTTGTGCTCAGCATAATGCTTTTGAGGTTCATTTATTCTGTTATGCTATCAATAGTGTGTTCCTTTTTATTTATGAGTGGTCTTATATGGTATGGATAAACCATAATTTATCTATTCACCTGAAAATGGACATTTTGGTTGTTTCTAGGTTTTGGTTATTTTGAATAAAGCTGTCTTTGTGTGAACATATGTTTTATTGGGAGGAAAAACCTAGAATTGGAATTACTGAGTCATATACTAAATATATATCTAACTTAATAAGAAACTCAAATTGTTTTCCAAAGTGGTTGTACTATTTTTTATTTTCACCCAAAATGTATGAGAGGTTCAGGTGTTTTTGCATCCTCACTAACACTTGGTAATTTTAGCCTTTTAAAACTTTATCACTTTGAGTGAGTAGTAGCTTTAAAATGGTTTTAATAGATATTTTTCTGACTAAAGCTGTTGGGCATCTTCTCATGTGCTTATTAGCCATTTAACTATTTTGTCTGCCTACTCCTTCTATTGAATTGTTTCTCTTATGTATTGAGTTGTAAGAGTTCTTTATATATTCTGGAAAGCAGTCTTAGTCAGATGTATACATTACAAATATTTTCCCTAGTCAGTATCTTCCTTTTAATTTTCTTAACATTGTCTTTTGAAGAACAAAGGTTTTTATTTTGATGAAGAAAAACATTTGAAAAAGAAAAACATTTTCTTTTATACTTCATATTTTTTGTGTCCTATCTAAATTTTTTTTTGCCTGTCCCAAGGCCAAAAACATGTTCTTCTGTATTCTCTTCTAGAAGTTTTATCATTTTTGCTTTTAAGTTTAGGTCTGTGATCTATTTCAGGTTAATTTTTGTGTTTGCTATGAAGAGTCAAAGTTCATTTCTTCCTTAAATGTTTGATATAATTCATCATTGAAGCCAAACCTGGAGGGTTTTTTGTGAGTAGATTTTTAACTACAAATTCAAGTTCTTTAATAGATACAGAGCCATTCAACCAATAAGTTTCTTTGTGTATCCATTTTGGTAATTTGTGCCTCTAGTAGGGAGAATGGCCACCCAAAGATGTCTCTGTCTTAGTCCCCAAAACCTGTGAATGTGCTACCTTACATGGCAAAAGCAACTTTAAATATGTGATTAAATTAATGATCTTGAAATAGAAAGATTATCCAGGATTATCTGGATGGGTCCAATTTAATCACAAGAGTCTTTGTAATGGGGCCGTGAGAGTGTCAGAAAGGAGATGTGACAACAGAAGCAGATGTCAGAATGGGGCAGATGCTATCTTGGGAGAAGAATCCAGAAAATGCAGGTGGCATATAAAAGCTAGAAAAGGGAGGGAAACAGATTCTTCTCCAGAGCCTCCAGAAAGAATGCAATCCCACCAATATCTCAATTTTAGCTAGGTGAAATGCATTTTGGACTTCTGACTTCTGGAACTATAAGATAATAAATTTGTGAGATAATAAATTTGCTTTAAGTCACTATGTTTGTCATAATCCAACAGCAGCAATAAGAAATGAATACAAGTGTCTTTCAAGAATGTATCAATTTCATTTGAGTTGTCAAACTTGTTGGCACAAAGTTGTTTATAATATGTTCCTATTAGCCTTTTAATGTCTGTTGGCTGTGTAGTGATGGCTCCTGTTTCATTCCTGATATTGATAATTTGGGTATTTTTAAAAGTCAGTCTGGCTAGATATTTATCCATTTTTATATTTTCATATAACCAGTGTTTGGTGTCACTGATTTTTCTTTATTGTTTGTCCATTTGCTATTTCATTGATTTGCTCTCATGTTTCTTTTTTCTTTTTTCTACCTACTTTTGTTTCCATTTACTTTTTCAAAAAAATTTTTTGATGTTTATTTATATTTGACAGAGAGAGACAGAGACAGAGACAGAAATTGAGTGGGGGAGAGGCAGAGAGACAGAGACAGAATCTGAAGCAGGATCCAGGCTCTGATCTGTGAGCTGTGAGTACAGAGCCCAATGTGGGGCTTGAACTCACAAACCATGAGGTCATGACCTTAGCCAATGTCAGACACTTAACTGACTGAGCCACCCAGGCAACCCTCCATTTGCTTTTTTAAAACGAGCTTCTTAAGATGCAAGCTTAGATTATTGACTTTAAGTCTTTCTTCTTTTTCAGTGTAAGTATTTAAAGCTCTAAAGTTCTCACCAGGCACTGTTTTATCTGTATCCTAAATTTTTCTTATTTATTCAGTGCAAAATATTTTTTAAATTTCTTTTCATATCTTCAAATCTTTCTATTATTCATTTCTAATTTAATTCTTTTATGGTCGGAGAACATATCCATAGGAGTTCAATCTTTTAAAATTTATTGAAAATTTTGGAACTTTTATATGGTCTAATTTATGGTCTATTTTGATGAATGTCTGTGTGCAATTGTCTGATAGCCACTCCAGCTTTCTCATTTAAAAAATTCTTTTAAACATTTATTCATTTTTGAGAGACAGAGCGCAAGCCGGGGTGGGGCAGAGAGAGAGAGAGAAAGAATCTGAAGCAGGCTTTAGGCTCTAAGCCGTCTGCATAAAGCCCGACATGGGGCTCAAATTCATGAGTCGTGAGATCATGATCTGAGCCAAAGTTAGACACTTAACTGACTGAGCCACCCAGGCGCCCCACAGCTTTCTCATTATTAATGTTTGCATGTGTGGTGGGCAGAAAAATGGCTTCCAAAAATGTCCATATACTGTCCCAGGAACCTGTAATTATGTTACCCTACATGACAAAAGAGATTTTGCAGATGCCGTTAAAATTAAGGACCCTGAGATTGAGGAGATTGTCCTGGATTTTGCTCTGGGCACACCTGTGCCCAACATAACCACATGATTCCTTAAAGGCAGAAAATCATTTGTGGTTGTGGTCACAGGGAGATATGACTACAAAAGAATGGTCAGGGTAGTGTGATGTGAGAAGGACTAGACCTGCTTTGCTTGCTTTGAAGATGGAGGAAGGGACCATAAGCTAAGGACTATGAGTGGTCTCCAGAAGATGGAAAAGGCAAGCTAACTGATTCTCTCCTTGAGTTTTCAAAAAGGAATGCAGCCTTGCTGACACCTTCATTTTAGCCTAGTAAGACCCATGTTAAATTTCTAACTTACAGAACTGTAAGATAATAAATTTGGACGGCCACAGAAACACAATACAGCATGTTACATCCCCCCCCCCCCAATTCTTTTACTTTTAATCTATCTATATCTTCAAATTTAAAGTATTTTTTCTTATAAATAACATGTATTTGGACTGGCTTTTTAAAAATCCAGCCTGACAATCTGTTTTTTAATTGGCATGCTTAGATCATTTGCATTTAATTTAATTATCAATATGGTTAGATTTATATCTACTGTATTGCTATTTTATTATGTGTTTCTTTTGTTCTTAGTTCTTTTTCATCTTTTTCCTGCCTTCATTTAGCTTGCATATTTTCTGGTACTCCATTTCATCTCTACTCGTGGCTTGTTGACACTACCTGCTCATTTATTTATTTAGTCATTGCTCTAGAGTTTACAATATTTGTTGTTTAAATTCCCATGATGTACTGATCTCACAGTCTATGAGTTCGAGCCCCGCGTCGGGCTCTGTGCTGGCAGCTCAGAGCCTGGAGCCTGTTTCAGATTCTGTGTCTCCCTCTCTCTCTGCCCCTCCCCTGTTCATGCTCTGTCTCTCTCTGTCTCAAAAATAAATAAGCGTTAAAAAAAATTTTTTTTAAAAATAAATTCCCATTATGTCCAAATATTGTATTTCACATATAATGTAAAAACATTACAACAGTTTGTTTCTATTTCTCTCACCCTCTGTGCTACTATTGTCATAGATTTACTTCTATATTTATTATAAATTCCACAATATATTGCTATCATTTTTACCTTAAGTCAATTATCTTTAAAAAACTTTTTAAAATTTTAATATCTTTTTAATTTACTCATACATATGCCATTTTGGCCACTTGCATTTCTTTATAGATTCAAGTTTCCATTTGGTATCATTATCCTTCCATCTCAAGAACTTTAACATATTGTATAGTTGTATAGTCAGGTCTGTTGGTGACACATGCTGTTATGTTGCTGTTTTTTTGTTTTTGTTTTTGTTTTTGTTTTTTGCCAGGCAAATTATTTATGTCTCCTCAATTGTTGAAAATTTCTTTTTCATGGATATAGAGTTTTTGACTTTGATTTTTTTTTTCCAGCACTTTAAAGATATTGTTCCAGTGTCTTTTGGCTTACATTTTGTGGTAAGAAGTCAGTGATCATTCTTTTTGTTTTTTTTTTAAGTTTACTTATTTTTGAGGGATAGAGACAGAGCATGGGGAAGGGAGAGGCAGAGAGAGGGAGACACAGAATCCAAAGCAGGCCCCAGGCTCCATGCTGTCAGCACAGAGCCTGACACAAGGCTCGAACTCACAAACTGTGAGATCATGACTGGAGCCTTCAAGTTGGTGGCTTAACCAACTGAGCCACCCAGGCACTCCAGGGATCATTGGATATGATGATCATTGTTATCATCTAATCATTGTTATAATCTAATCATTGTTATAATCTAATATAAGGAGAAGAAAAATCAATAGAAACAACATGTGAAATGAAAGACAGGTGAAATTAGCAAAGATTTAAAAATATCTGTCATAAATATGTGTAAGTATTTAAAGAAATACAATGAATACAATGAGGAGGGAAGTGAAAAATATAAAAAAATAAGTGGAACTTCTAGAGGTAAAAATACAATATTTGAAATGAAGGTTTTACTCGGGGGGCATTAACAGGTTTCTTAAAATCAATAAACTTAAAGATATAGCCGCAAAAATTATCTAACCTGATCAATGTTGATCCACAGATCAGTGGGGCTCAATTTTTTGTGTGTGTTTTTTCTGTCTATGCTTCAGTTTAGATAGCTTCACTTCTAGAAGTTTCATTTGGCTCTTTTTTATATATTCCATTTCTCATCTCATTATGTTTATGTTTTCTTCTAGTTTGAAGTCTTATTTTCCTGCCTCTTCACATATCTAGTGATTTTTTCATTCTAAGCTGGACGGTTTGAATGTGAGTTTATTGAGTGCTGAATTTTGTTGTTTTCCTTTAAACAGTGTTGGACTTTGTTTTTGCAGGTAGTTGTTACTTGTGGACCCACTCAATCCTCTCAAAACTTGTTTTAAGCTTTGTATAAGGCAAGTCTAAGAGTAATCATTACTCTTGTCTAATTTATCCTTACTACTATGATGTGATCATTCTACCAACTGATTGAACAGCATCAAGGTATTTGCAGTCTGGCTGTTCAGAACTCTAATCTTTTCCAGTCTGTCTGAGCCCTGAAATTATTCACCTTAAACCCCCACAGTCATTAATTACTCAGTCACATAGAGTTTCACTCTGTGTATGTATGGCTTAGCAGACTCAAGAAGGCTGTCTGCAGATTCCTGGAGCTCTTTCTTTATGTAACTCTCTCTTCTCTAGTACTCTGCCCTATAGATTCCAGCCACCCCAGCCTCCTCCACTCTCTGTGTCCTCAACTCAGAGAGACCATCATGTCCTGCTTTGGCTCTCTCTCCCTGTCCTACAATCTTGAAAGTTTCTCTAGGCAGTGAGCCAAGGTGATTGTAGGGCTCACCTAGTTTGTTTTCCTTGTCTCAAGAATCATAATCCTGTGCTGATAGTTTTCCAATGTCTGGAAATTGGATTTCAAATATATGTTTATACTGGAATATAACAATTTTCTAATTGTTGAGAGTAGGAGGGTGAGTGCAGTCCTAATTTTTGGCTTCTGTCCTTAAATAACTGGCCAGAAAAAAATTTTTTAACTGGCCAGAAGCCAAAAAACTACATTTTTAACAAGTACTCAAGTGATTCTGTTGTACTCTAAATGTGGAGGACTCCTGGACTAGAGGGAAATAAAAGTAATGCCTTACTTTTGTGTGGCACTTTCCAGGTTGCAAGAACTCTTCATATGCATTATCATCATTTGATCCTCACATCCACCCTCTGAGGAATGCAGGGTCAGGATTATGATTCCCCTCTTAGGACACAAGATTTGAGGCCCAAGGATGCTGTGACTTTTCTGAAGCAGGATGGTTGTTAGATGGGACAGCTGCAGCTGGAACTTTGTCTTCAGACCCTAATGCACAGACTCATCTCTCATACATTGTGAGAAGTGAGGAACCTTGGATGAGACAGGCCTAAGAGTGAGCTTGGGATTACCCTTCCCTGAGTTATGCCATGTGTTTTCTCTCCAGTGGTCAGACTGTTCTTTCTCTGCCACTGCATTCTAGACTATCTTCCAGCATTATGTTCTGTCACTTCCAGGTAGGTTCCAGTCAAACTGGACCATTTACTCCTCCCCAAATCCAATAACACTCTTCTTTCTTGTACTTTCTACTCTGGCTAACGTGGCTTCCTCACCCTGAATCCCTGCATATCTAAATCCTGTCCCACCAAGTCTCAGTAAAAATGCCATTTACACCATGAGTATCTTCCATTTCCTCTTCTTTCTTTAGATTCTCAAAACACCTTATTATGTGTCTCTTTCTGGCATTCACTACTCTGTTATATAGCTATCTGTATAGGTGTCTTCTCCTCCTGGACTGCAATCTTGTGGAGGGCAAAAATTAGTGGCTTATAAATCTGAACACCCACCCCACATCTGCACTAATCCCAGGGCCTAGAGCACAATGGATGTTCAAATAATATGTTTAATGAATGAAGAAGTGCAGTTGGGGAGAAGATAATGACCAATTATGCTTACTTGTAGGGAAGAATTCCTAAAAGAGATGTCTCTCCTTTGAAATGACATGGTGGGACTTTGGTTAAATTGTGTGTTGTGCGTGTACTTGTCTACATGTATACATAAACAACAATAAAAACGTATAAAAACAGACTGTAGAACAAAGTCATTTCTAGATTTCCTCTTAACTTTGACATATACATTTTGTAAAGTCCTAATTCTAGGGTAGTTTTATGGGAGCAGAAGGGATATTTATGAGGTCTTTGATGATCAATGTCTCATTGCAGGAATAGCAAGGCATTTGGTTTTTCTGGTCCAGGGTACCTCTCTCCTTCCCCACCTACCTGACAAAAACAGAGGGTGTTGTCATGGCTGGTGACAAATCCTCTCCTATAAGCACAGAAGGCCCACAGATTTCACACCTCACTCTGACTGGACAATTCTCCAGATGGGCAGGTGGGGCTGGGGGGAGGGGGTCGAAAGTGGCAGTATTGCTCTTGTCCAGAAGACTTGATGGATTCTTAACAACTGGACAGGGCACTCAGGATCATTTCATCCAACCCTCTGCCTCCGGCAGAAGAGCAACTAAGCCCCACAGACAAGAAGTTCTCCTGGCTCACATATATTTCTTATGTATTCTGTTGCCAGGGATAGAAATACATTAGGCTATCAGCCTACAGGGAAGTAAAGTAAATATGGTCTCTCCTTATGACCTTTTGGATCTGTTTTCACAGGTGTTGTCTTGTTGTATGATAATAGTGATGATAATTCTAGCGAACATTTGTACTTCACTTTATGCTTTTAAGTATCTCTGGGCCTTGGTTTCCTCAACTATAAAGTGGAAATAATAACCAAATGTGTATCATAGGTTATTTTAAGGATAAGTAAACAGTGCATGTGCTGTGCAATAACACATATTCATTTTATTTGATTGACAGTGAGTGGTGAGCAAGATATGCATGTTTTTCAGATGTGGCAAACGAGGCTTAGAGAGGGTGGGTAGTTTTCTTGAAGTTACACAGCCAGTCAAGGCAGAAGCACGACTAGAACCCAAGTCTCCCATTCTAAGCTCCTACCCCTTTTCCTTTGCACCACATATTAGGACATCCAACGTGGAGACAATACTTTGGGGGAGTGTTGATCAGCAATGACCTTATGCTGTATGTGTGATTAAATGAAATAAAGGATATGAAGCACTTAGAACAATGTCTGGCACAGAGCATGTGTCCAATAAAAATCAGCTTTATTACTAAGTAATTAACGCTATATTATGTATAAAGTACTTTTACAGATACATGATCTCATTTGGTCTGCACAATATGCCTATGGAATATTTTTATTAACCCGATTTTACAGGAAAGGGAACAGGGGCACAAAGAAATAGTGACAAGGCTAGTAAATAACAGAGCCAGAAATCCCCCTTCAGACAAAGCTGTTCTGGTTTTTTTTTCAGCCAGGGCTTCCTTTAAATGCAGCCTGAGAGGTGACTTTTTCCACATCTCACATAGCAAAGATCAGTTGAGGAGATGCCGTTCATGGTACGGGCCTCAGAAGAAGTCTCTGAGGCCTTCTTGCTATCAGCTTTTGGGCTAGGGAAGCCCTATTCATCCCTAGTTGCCCACCTGATGGATTATGCTAGTCCTGCCAGGTTCTGAGACATTGTGGAGGCCTCCCAAGATTTCTGGCTTGAACAGACCCCTCATACCCTGCTCTCCCAAGATACCATTTTCTTGGGGCTTCTCTGGATTTAAGAATGAAATAGAGTCATGGAAAAGAACATAGGTTCTTGAAAAGGCAGATGTGGGTTTGAACCCTCATTCTTCTTTTTCCAATCAATGTGACCTTGGGGAAGTTATCTAACTGGTCTGAATCTCTATGCATTGGGTATCATGGGGTTGTTGTAGTAGGACAATATCAGGTACAGAGTAAATGCTTAATAGTTTTTAGCATTTAGGAGTGGCCCCTGGAGTCAGAAAACTGATTTTACCCCTCTGGTCATGGCACGTGTGTGAGTCACTCTCTCTGAGCTTCCCATCGTCATCTGTGAAATGGGTCAATGTTGGTATTCCCTGAGCTCATGACTATGAATGCTCTTATGAACTGGAAAGTAGTGAACAAATTGTTAGGGCAGTAAACCAAATGGAATCCGTGGGCTCAGCAGAAGGTAGGAACACCCTTCCCTTATTGTTGCCTATCTCTAGCCCCAGTAAATGGACTGTCTTAAATTTGGAGAAGGTCACAGCCTCTATGACAAGCACATTGAGACAATCCAGAAAGACCTACAGTGAGAAGGGCATAGAAATAATTTTCCTCCTTCTTTGAGGGGGACTTTTGTGGGGTGTCACTGAAAATACTTGAGGGGCACCTAGGTGGTTCAGTTGGTTAAGCGTCTGACTTCAGCTCACATCATGATCTCATGGTTCATGGATTCAAGCCCTGCAATGGGCTTTATGCTGACAGCTCAGAGCCTGGAGGCTGCTTCAGATCCCCTGTCCCCCTTTCTCTCTGCTCCTCTCCCACTTGTGTGCTCGCTCTCACTCTCACTCTCTCAAAAATAAATAAATGAACTTAAAAAAAGAGAGAGAATACTTGAGAAAGCTTCGAGGTGGAGCTGCAGGTCTAGAATCCTGGTTACTGGTTTTAATCTGTTCTCTCTGCTCCTGATAAGCTTCCAGAGCTGGGGCCAAGGTGTGCCATTCTCTGGACCTCAGGATTCCCACAGTAGAGTGAGGAGGTAGAGGTTGAGTCACTGGATCTAGGAGAAAGGACCTGGGAGCTCACCGACCCTAGCACACCCTTACACCCAAATGCAAGCATCCCCACCACATCATTCCTGGTCACCAGTCTCTGCCCAAATTTTCCCACAACAGAGTCTCTGCATCACAAGATGGTTATCTAATTTTAGGATGGCAAAATGGCTAGGAAGATATTTCTTCTATTGAGCTGTGATATGCTTTCCTTTCCCTTTCTCCCACTGGTCTGAGTTCAGCCCTCTGAAGTTTCACTATACAAGTCAATCCCTAAACCCCTTCCAGCTCTATTTTCCCTGGAGAACAGGGGAGATAAGAAAGAAGGAAGGAGGGGGGAAGCCAGATCCAAACTGCCTGAGCTTTCTTACATAGCCTCTGTCTACACACAAGCTGTGGGTGTCATGTTTGACAAATTGTTTTAAAATATTCTCTGTTTCTGATTGCTGCCAACTCTTTCTCACCCCCAACCCACAGAAATTGCTCTAAGAATGACCCAGGAAGTGGGAAGCACCCCACCCTTTAGGGCTTCTCCAGTTTGAATGGTGATGTTCAGTAGTTTTCAAATTTTTATTATTTTTTTAAATAATTTTTTCAGCAGAATCCTTTTTATCATATAAACTCTTACACAGAAATCAGATGAATGGGTGGATGGATTGATAGATGGATGGATGGATGCATTGGCGGATTGGTGGGTGGATGGATGGGCAGGTAGTTAGATAAAACAGGAAGAATGTGGTTAAGTAAGTATACTCTAGGGCCAGGGTTCAAATCCCTGCTCTGTCATTTACTAGCTATGTGACCCTGAGCAAGTCATTTAATTTAGATCCGCAGTTTCCTTATCTGAAAATGGGTAAAATACATCTTATAGGAATATTGTGATGACTAAATGAGTTAATGCACATAAGGCACTTAACACCTGGGGCCATAAGTACTCAGTAAGTGTCTGCCATTATTATTGTTGTTGTCATTGTTGTTGTTGTTGTTGTTGTTACCACTGACTGAAGTTGGGGAGACTCTCCCTTCTCCTAACCAGTGAAATTTTTGAGACATTGCAGGTTCTGGGAACTGCTTGTAGGTAACTTATCTAGTTAATTTTCTCATCTGACAGAGGAGAAAACAAGGCCCAGGAAGGAAATATCAGTTGCTTAAGGTCACACAACCGAGTGTGTAGAGTAAAGCCAGATCTGGAGCTGAGGTCTTCTACCTCTTGGCCTTTACAGTTCTCAGAGATCTTCCTTCATAGGCCAAACTTTGGACCAGAAGTCAAGGCCAGAGACAATTTGAGCATCCCCCAGCAGCCTGTGAGTCTAACCTTGGCTGAGCTTCTGTGCTTCCCATCCCCTCCAGGATGGGTCTGAGAGGTCCCCTGCTAATGAAGGAGCATCTTCAGCTCTCTCTTGGAGCCAGGGTGGAGGCTGAAAGGGAGGGGAGGAAGTGGATGAAGGCAGTGAGCTGTGAAGCTTAATTCACACTTAGGCCATGTCATAAGAGCACAGGCTACAAGATGTTACATGCTGTATGTGCAAAGTGCAGTGATTAATTGACAGGCGAGACTTGTCAAGCTTTCTCTGCCCCCTCACTCCCTTTTCTCTTATTCCACTTGAAATATTAGAGGAAGTGTCTCTCCCCAAGACAGGGAATTCCAGGCAGTGGTGCCCATCTGAAGTTTGCCTTGACTCTCCAAGGTAGCAGAAGAGGGAGGTCCTTAATTTTTATCAAAACCAAAGGAACTGTCTCTTGTATCAGGTGACAACTCTTCATTCATTCATGTAATGCATATTTATTGAGCACTATATAAGTATGTTAAGAAGGACTACCTTCATTAGAGTGTGATCTGTGCAGCCACGGGGTCCTGTGCCTGAGACTTGCACTAAGTATGATGCTCTGCTGTCCCCATCCTGAAGTCATTAATGATGACAACTTGAAATTTGTGTTTTCTAACTGAAGTCCAGTGGGACAATGGAGCATGCACATAGACAGAGGACATGTATGAATGTCTGCCATTCCTTGCCACCCCATTCCCATTCAGCCTTTTCAGTGCCCCGGGAGCCCAGATTTCTGGTGAACCCACGCTATGGGCAGAGCACAAGGAAGGGATGTCCATGACTGATGAGCAGGGACACCCAAAAACCTGAGAGGCCATGCTTTCCATTCAAACCAGAACTTACACTGTACACAGAAAGAAAGCAATGACATTTGAGGATACACAAATGACCAAGGGAGCCTATGAAATCCTTTCCAACTGTTGTTACATCCCTATATTAGCCCACACTTAGGCTAAAAATGGTTACATACAAAGAGGGGGTGACCTATAGCTCTTTTTCCTTTCAGACCTGACTTACTCATCAGCAACTCAAAGGTAGAGCATGCAGGTAGAATGTGAGTGTGTCAAAAAGTGAAATAAAAACATTGGAGTTTGTTTTGTGCAGCATTTCCATTGTTCTGTAAGAATGAAATTCATACACATGCACAAGCTACGAAATGTGAATCATGTAATTCTGGTGATTTTAAATATGAGTTAAATGCTCATATTTCCATTTAAAATTTACATCATATAATATAAAGATAAATGGTAATATTATAATAATAGCTTAAATTATTTTCTTTTATTTTTTTTAAATTTTAATGTTTATTTTGAGAGATAAAGAGAGCAATCAGAGAGGGGCAGAGAGAGAGAGAGAGAGAGAGAGAGAGAGAGAGAATCCCAAACAGGCTCCATGCTGTCAGCACAGAGCCCCATGCAGGGCTCAAACTCACAAACTGTGAGATCATGACCTGAGCCAAAATCAAGAGTCAAGCGCTTAACTGACTGAGCCACCCAAGTGCCCCAATAACTTAAATTATTATTAAACTTAAAATGACATTAACTAGAAAGTTAAAATGCCATATATATTTATAAGCTGAGAAATGCTAAGTAAGAAAATTATAGTGTTCTCTAAGGGCATATAGTAGTAGGACTTCATCTAGCCTCAGAATTAGGGGACATTTCTCTGAGGAAGTGATGTCTGAACTGAAGAATAAGCAGGTGTTAGTGAGGTAAAGAAAAGGAAAGAGTGTTCCAGACAGAGGGGACAGCATGTGCAAAGGCCCTGAGATAGGAGAAAGCCTGGCATAGTAGCTAAAAGAAAACTTATAAATCACATTAAAGAATTTATCTTTATCCTAGAAATTATGGGAAGGCATTAGGAATCTAAACATGAGAGTAATGTGATCAAATCTGTGTTTTAAAAAGGTCTGACACTAAGTGTCATATGTTAGAACAGCCTGAATGGAGGAAGATTCCTTAGAAAGGAGGCTCTTGGGGCGCCTGGGTGGCTCAGTCGGTTAAGCGGCCGACTTCGGCTCAGGTCATGATCTCGCGGTCCGTGAGTTCAAGCCCCGCATCGGGCTCTGTGCTGACAGATCAGAGCCTGGAGCCTGTTTCAGATTCTGTGTCTCCCTCTCCCTGACCCTCCCCCGTTCACGCTTTGTCTCTCTCTGTCTCAAAAATAAATAAACGTTAAAAAAATTAAAAAAAAAAAAAAAGAAAGGAGGCTCTTGCTGTAACTGGGTAAGAGATGGTGGCATAGACTGTAGTGGGGATAGAGAGATTGAATGTGCTAAGAGATAGGCAGAAAGAAAAGAGACGGAGCTGTTGGGGTCCGGAGAATAGAGGAGGAGAGATATCAGGAATGACCCCTAAGTGTCTGGTCTGTGCCACTGTGTGGAAAGTGAGGCTATTTCTAAAAGACGTTTCAGTTGGGGGACCAAGGTTGGAGAGTGAAGGAAGAGTAGGGGAGAAGGTCGTGAGTTTACCTTTTTGTTCAGCAGAGGTCTCTTTGAAACATCTAAGCAGAAGCATCAAGAATACCCTGGGCATATCTATCCAGAGCCCAGAAGTGCGTTTGGACAGAAGCAAACTGGCTAATAAAAAATTTCAGCCACGCAAAAGGCTAGAATAGGCACTTTACAAAACAGATTATCCAGACAGCCGGAAAGTACATAGAAAGTACTCGGTATTAGGGCACCTTTTGGGCTCAGTCGGCAAAGCATCCGACTCTTAATCTCAGGGTTGTGAGTTCAAGCCCTGTGTTGGGCTCTGTGCTGGGTGTGAAGCCTATTTAAAGAAAAAAAAAAGTGCTCGGTATCATTAGTCATTAAAGAAATGCAAAATGAAGACCACAGTGAGAGGCCATTTCACTACAAGGGCCAAAACTTTAAGAAATTGACAAAACAAAATTTTAGTCAGGATGTGGAATGACCAGAGCTCTGGTACGTTATTGGCAGACATGTAAAATTGTACGACCATCTTGGAAAACAGTAAGGCAGTTTCTTCAAAAGTTAAACAGACAACCCAGCAATTGCACTCCTTGATATTTACCCAAGAGAAATAAAACATTTGTCCTCTCAAAGACTTGAAAAATAATGTTCATTGCAGCTTTATTCATAACAGCCCAAAATGGAAACAACTCAAATGTGCAGCGATTGATGGATGAACAAATCGTGCTATATCCATAAATACTGATTTTAACAAAAAGAAACAAACTACAGGTACCTGTAACAATGTGGATGAATGTCAAAAATATTAAGCTTAGTGAAAGATGTAACAGAGTGCATACGTATAATTCAATCTACGTGACATTCTAGAACAGGCAAAAATTATTGTTAGTGATGGACATCAGGTCAGTGGTATGGGAGGGGGAGCGGGGTGGATTGACTGACATGTGGTAGGAGGGCACAGATTTGGGAGTGGATGAGACTGCTCTATATCTTGATTGTGGTGGTGGTTACTTGACCACACGCATGTGTCAGAACTCAGAACTGGACACTGAAAACGAGAGAGCTTTACTTATGTGAATTATGCTTTAGTAAAAAAAAAATTTTTTTTTTAATTGAAGTCACAAGTATTGATAAGATTCACTGAGTGAAGAGGATAGAGAGAGAAAAAGAGAACCTGCGGCCGCTAATCTTATCAACGGTAAGAGGTATGGTAGACCCCATCTTAACTATGAGGAAAACGGGCTCAGAGAAGTGAAGTGACTTCCCCAAGATCACACAGCTACTTAGTAAAACTGAGGCCTGGAGCCAAGCTATCTGGTATTAAGGAACATGTTCTTTCCAGTCTGCCCCATCCAGAGTCCTGGGTCATGGGCTGAGCATAATGACAGCCCAGAGAATAGGACCCCAAGTCCTATTCTTTGAGGAAGACAGGCAGCAGCCGGAGGGCTGGGCCTGGATCTGAAAAACCATGTGGAAGAATGGAGAAGATTGCACACTCAGGTGGAGGGGATGGGGATCACCGTGAGGATGGCCTTCTGCCATATTCTCTCTGTCAGTCATCACTGTGTCCAAGGGAAGCCCTAGCAAGATGACAGGCCGGGGTTGGGGGTTCTTCCTGGGCCCGCCGCACACCCAGAAGCCACCGTGAGATCTGCTCCAGGGGAACCATCGTCTCCTGCCCTCATCTTCCGGGGATTTCAACATGGCCACAGACAACACTTCACACTTTCCAACTCCAGAACATGTGCTAAGGACAACTACATTCAAAGCTCTTTCCTGGGGCTCATTGATCAGTCCCAGCCCTGGTGATGTGCTCTCTCCTGGACAGTGACCATGGCCACATGATGGCTCACTCTGCCTCCTATTCTGCCCTTGCTCACCACTCCCCATACCACCACCAGAGGGGGTTCCCAAAGGAAGTTGTGTCACTACCTTCTTACAACATTTTCAATGGTTTCCCATTGCCTCGGCAGTACTTTGTAAAACTCAGGCAGTAGTGGGTCATGAAATCAATGTAATGGGTCATTTAAAAATATGAAATCAAAGGGGTGCCTGGGTGGCTCAGTCAGTTAAGCATCTGACTCTTGGTTTCAGGTCAGGTCATGATCTCACAGTTTGGGAGATCGAGCCCTGTGTCAGGCTTTACACTGAAAGCATGGAATCTGCTTGGGATTCTCTCTCTCCCTCTTTCTCTGCCTCTTCCCCACTTACACTCTCTCTCTCAAAATAAATAAATAAACGTAAAAAAAGAAAGTAAATAGAACAGAAAAGAAAGTAGAGTATATAACATGTGCTAAGGTTAGATACTATCTCTTGAAATTTCTGATTCAGTTAGGTCTATCTATACATAGATGTATATATTTATGTACTGACCAGAGATATAACATGGATTTCTTGCTGTGGATTACAATCAAAAGGTCTAAAAGCCTAAAAAATATTGGTACGATGGGACAGCAATTACCTTTCCTGTCTCTCACTATGTGTATAGGTTCCCATATCCTATATTCTACCCAAACCAGGACATTCCTCCAAACACTATCCCTCTTCATGCTTACATAGCTTGGCTCACATCCCTTCTTCGATCTTTATCTTTCCATCCCTCCCTTTGCCTATTGTGATTCTGTTTGACAAAACACCTCTGAAATACTCACCCTTCTCCCAATCAGGGCTCATCACATATTCCTCTGTTCCCATAGTACATTTTACACCTCTCTTTCGTGTTTTTCATTCTGCTTGAATAAAGCTTAATTCAAATGTCAGTTTCTCCCAATTGCCTTGAGTTTTGAGCGCATATCTAATCCATCTTTGTTTTCCTCTGCAACTAACATAGTGTCTGGCACATTGAAATTGCTAGGGAAATGCTTATTTGATTGAACTGAATCCTCAAAAAACCCACTGAGGTGGGTTATTATTTCTATTTTGCACATAAAGAAAGTGGGACTCTGAGAAGTTAGGTAACTTTCTCAAAGTCACACAGCTCGATTAGGAGAGGAACAGGTTCATCGATTTTCCCACAATGCAGTCCTGACCTCTGGCTGTGACTGGTCTCTGAAGTGTAGACCCCAGTGCAGATGCCTCCGTCACTGACCTGGCTGGGAAGAAGTCGGAGCAAAGCATTCCCCATGCACAGGAATTACTTCAGTCCATTACTTCAGTCCATGTACACACATTCTCCACAGATTGACTGAAGCTCCCCCATAGACCACAACCAGCTCTGGGGTCTGGAGAGGGGTGTGCTGCCTCACAGAGGCTGGGCTTGGAGGAGGCTGAGAAAGGCAGGAAGAGGGGCAGCAGAGGGAGCAGAAGGGAGGGACTGAGAAACCCAAGAGAAGAAGATAAAGAAGAGAGGAAACAAGAGAGAAGGAGGGACAGAGAGTCAAAGAGGAAGTCAGGCAGAAGGAGGAAGGAAGAGGAGAGAAGGAAGTGTAGAGGAAGACGGACAGAGGAAGGCCTGTGGAGGGCCCTGTGGTTTCCCCAGTTGCCTTCCTGTCTGGCCAGCTCCCAGAGGGCCCTGTTCCTCTGTGGGTCAGGGCTTCTTGCCTTTTCATGTGTCTACATGGGGCCTCTAGCATCCGGCAAATGCAGCGCCCTCATCTTCTCTGTCTGGTCAGAAAGTGACCCGCCTTCAGCTCAGTGGGTAACATCAGCTTCTCTTCAGGTGGACAAAGCTTGACCAGGACATGGGGCACTTTGGTGGCAGAGCTGGATTTGAACTCACAGCTGCTGTGGGTTGACCCCTCCTAGGGAAGCTTTCCTGGTAAGCCACTTCTTCAACTGTGGACTGTGAGTCAGGAGAGTGCCTTTCTGGTTCCTAGATCTGGAATAAAATAAATGAGTGACCTTAGTCAACTTTACTGACTTCTCTGGATCTGGGTGTTCGCATGTGTACAATGGGTCAGATGACAGGCCTATCCATCACTGCCAACCACTTACTAGGTGTTAATCCCTGGACATGCTTCAAGTAATTCAGTGTTTATAGCCATTGCTATTTTATAGGACATAGGGATAGACCCACAGTCAGCTCCAACTTGCAGGATCAGATTTTCTATAATAGGGAGTATGTCCAGGGAAAGTACGTTAGAAGTTAGACTCAATAGAAATCTACCAGCTAGAAAATGTCCTCCAGCCTTACAGTCTCTTCCTCTTCATTATCCCAACCATCCCCAACATCCACGAATCCCTACGGTTCATTTATTTTCTCTCCTAGTACTTAATGAGCACATCCCATGATCTGGGAACGATACAGTAAAAAATAAAACGAGCAAAAATGATGATAAAAAAACATTGGAGAAAAATAAAGAAAGGGAGGTAGGGAGTGTTGGGGACAGGTAGAGGTGTGCTACAATTTTTAAAGCGTGACAAAGGAAGACCTCACTGCAATGGTGAAATTTAGGCAATAATCTGAATGAGGCAAAGGAGTGAGTCATGTATTTATGTGCAGGAAGGGCATCCAGAAGAGGGAGAGCAAGTGCCAAGACAGGACACAGGTGTTTCCTGGTGGTTTTGAAGACCAGCAAGGGACCGTGTGGCTATGGTAGAGAGAACCTGGGGCCCAGTGGCACTCCTGCCCTGAGAAGGTGGGTGAAGCTCAGACTGAGAAGGGGCTGTAGGCTGTATCGGTGCTGTATTGCCGGGTTGCACAAATGTAGCAGCTTCAAACGACACACACCGTCTCACAACTTCTGCAGGCTGGAAGTCTGGGCACAGCTTAACTGGATTCCCTGTAAGGTTGCAGTCAAAGTTTTGGGCAAAACTGGGTTCTTTTTTTTTTTTTTTTAATGTTTATTCATTTTTTGAAAGAGAGAGAGGTGGGGGAGGGGCAGAGAGAGAGGGAGACACAGGATCGAAAGCAGGCTCCAGGCCCTGACTGTCAGCACAGAGCCCGACACAGGGCTTGAACTCATGAATCACGAAATTGTGACCTGAACCGAAGTCGGACGCTCAACCGACTGAGCCCCCCAGGCGCCCCAGAGCTGGGTTCTTATATAGGGTTCAACTAAGGGAGGATCTGCTTCCAAGCTCATGTGGCAGCATTCAGTTGCTTGCAGACTGCTGAATGGAAGCCCTCAGTCAACTGGATATCTACTGGAGGTATCTCTTAGCTCCTTACTGCGTGGCCCTCACCATATGGCAGCTCCCAACAAGGCATCCTGCTTCTTCAAAGACAGCAAGGGAGTCATGGCCCTGGCAAGACAGGTGTAGAATCTTATGTAACATAATCATGGATGCATAATCACATATAAACTGTCACCTTTAGTGAACTTTATCAATTAGAAGCAAGGCACAGGTCCTGCCCATATACCTGAGAAAAGGGGATTATGCAATGGTGTGACTACAAAGAGGTGGGGGTCATGGGGGTCACCTCAGAATCTGTCCACTTTGCCCTCTGTCCCCCAGTGACTCATGTCCATCGCATTTGCAAAATAAATTCATGCCCTCCCCCCCAAGATCAAAGTCCAGAAACTCATCTAAAGCAGGTTTAGGTATAGATGAGCTTCCTTTAGCTGTTCCTCTTACTTGACTTGTAAAACGAAAGATAAAAGTTATCTGCCTCTGGGGTGCCTGGGTGGCTCAGTTGGTTAAGCATCCAACTCTTCATTTTGGCTCAGGTCATGATCTCACAGTTCGTAGGTCTGAGCCCCTCATTGGGCTCTGTGCTGACATCTCAGAGCCTGCTTGGGATTCTCTCTCTCTCCCTCTCTCTCTCTGCCCCTCCCCTGCTTGTGCTCTCTCTCTCTCTCAAAATAAATAAACTTTAATAAAAAACCAAGTTATCTGCCTCCATAAACATAACATACAATGGTGGGATAACAGCTATTGACATTCTTGTTCAAAAAAGGGTAATGTAGGAGGTACAAAGGAATCACTGGTCCACAGCAGTTCTGAAATCCAGATGAGCAAATGTTGGGTGTTCCCTGATTAGGTTTTAAGACCTGAGAATAATCCATGTTTCTTGGCTCTGCTTTCTGGGTACTGTCCTCTGGGTCATCCTTTCTCATGGAAGTTCATACGCATTTGCTTCTGAATAGGTTTTTTTTTTAAGTTTATTTATTTATTTTGAGGGAGGAGGGGCAAAGGAAGAGGGAGCGAGAGAATCCCAAGCAGGCTCCACGCTCAGCACACAGCCTGTTTCCAGGCTCAATCTCACAAACCATGAGATCATGACCTGAGCCAACCTACTGGGGCACGCAGATACCCCATGTACCTGAGTAGTTTTACGAGCTTTTTTTACTTGCCAGCAGAATTTGGAAGATCCTACAGCCCCCTCTCATTTTGCACTCTATCCCTTACAGTTCAAGCTGGCGGTGCACTTGCTGAAACAGCTTTCTCAAAAACTTTGTGTGTCTTCTGCGGATTTCAGTGGGGTTTATTCCATTAGGCAAAAGCTATATCTCAGATCTCTGCGAGATAAGCCCTTCTCTACCCAGCTCCTGCTCAGATGGCCATGGGATAACTCACTTAAGCTTCCTCAAGGCCCCATGGTTAGATTAAAAGGTTCTGGGAGGCACATCCTTAATCTCTTGAAACAGTCCTTTGTGTGACTCAATACTACTCTGATCCTTTGATCTTCATGATGTTCTAACAAAAGATGGTGTCCTCACACCTTCTGCCTTTTTTCTAAACCGGTGTTAGAAATGGAGGCCATTTCTTAATTTTAGCACCTTTTGCTATGTAAGGAGGCAGAGAATTTTCCAAATCGAGTCCTGACATTCAACAGTTTTTAAACCATTTTCCGCCTCAACTTATCTCTCTGCTCTCACATTTTACTAGAAGCAGCTAGAAACAACCTGGCAGCACCTCAGTGTTGTGCTTGTTAATCTCAGCTATATTAACCAATTTATCACTTACATGTTCTATTTTCCACAGAGCTGCAGGAGACAATGTTTGTAAACTTTCTGCTGCTACCTAATGAGGACCCCTTCCTCCAGTTGCTATCAATAAAATCCTCACTTCCTTTTAATCCTCACTGGCAGGCCCTCCAAGTCCACACTGCTGCTAACAATCAAATCAAGGCAATCCTGGCTCCTACCACCTCCTCAAAAGTTCTCCCAGCTCTGCCCACCACACCCTTCCAAAGCCACTCCCACATTCCTCCTTTTTTTTGTTACTGCAGCATCCCCATTCCAGCACCAAAATCAGTATTCCTTGTTTATTGCTGTGCAATAACTTTACCACAAACTTAGAGGCTATAAACACCACACATTTATTATCTCACAGTTTTTGGAAGGCAGAAGTCTGGGCTTGAGTGAACTGGGTCCTCTGTAAGGCAGCAGGAAAGATGTCCCCAGAGACAGGAAGGAAACCAGTGGTTTGCGGGAGGGGGGAGGCTGGGCAGGGGAGGAGAGAATGGGTAATGACCTCTGATGGGATGGATATAGAGTTTCCAATGTGATGAAAATATTTTGGAACTAGATAGTGGTGATCGTTGCCCAATTTTCTAAATATACTATATACCCACTGGATTTTATACCTTAAAAGGGCTAATTATATGGTATATTATATATTTTTAAAAATTATTTCTTAAAATACTTTATTTTTATTTTTGAGAGAGAGAGAGAGAGAGAGAGAGAGAGAGAGAGCGTGAGCAAGGGAGGGGCAAAGAGAGAGGAGGATAGAGGATCCGAAGCAGGTCCCACACCTATAGAAGCGAGCCAGATGCAGGGCTCGAACCCACCAACTGAGAGATCATGACCTGAGCCAAAGTTGGCGCCCTTGTGAATTATATCTTAATTAAAAACAGAAAGTGTTGTCCAGGGCTGGGTTCTCATCCGGGGCCTGAATGGAGAAGGATCTGCTTCCAAGCTCACATGGCAGCATTCAGTTCCTTGCAGGCTGCTGGATGGAAATGGAAGGGCTCAGTTCTTGTGGAAGCAGACCGGAGGCTGCCTCAGCTCCTTGCTGCCCAGCCCTGTCGACCCTCTCCATATGGCAGCTTGTAACACAGCAGCCCACTTCTTCAAAGGCAGCCAGGGCTTGCCCCTGTCAACATGTTATTACAATTTTGTATTCTTATATAATGTAATCAGGTACATGTAGTCACTCCTGTCCTGTCACCTTTGCTGTATTCTCTTGGTTAGAAGCAAGTCACAGGTTCTGTCCACGCTCAAGGGGCAGGAGTTGCACAGGGCATGAACACCAGGCAGTGGGGATCATGGGGGTCACCTCAGAGGCTGTTCCCACATAGGCGATTTTAAGGGTCTAGGGCTTTACTCTCAGATAAGGGTTTTGAACCGAGGAATCACATGACCTACCATGTTTCAAAAGGACACCTCTGGCTGCCATGTTGAGAACAGACTGAAGGTGTCAAGAGTGGAAGCAGAAGACCAGTTAGAAAGCTACTGCAAAAAAAAAAAAAAAAAATCCAGATGAAAGATGGGCTAGGAGGCTATTAGATTGACACAGACACGGTCCTCTTCCACTTCCTAGGGCTCCCTGGAACTTCCCCAGGGGATGAGGACAGTCCTCCCCAAGCAGGCTCTGGCCCCTCTGCCTCCCGTCTCTCAGGGCCCATCCTCCTCTTTCCTTAAGGTCTCTTAAGCCCAGCACACACTGGTTAGTCCACTGAAGCGAACAGCAATTGGACTGTCATTCCATCTGTCAGCAAAATATTTGCTAAATGTCACTTGTAACTACGGTGTGATGTTAATACTGTGCCTACAAGGAGGAAGAAGCAATGATCCATGTGCTGGAAAAGCTTGTGGCCCAGTAATGGTTAGGCCACTATAGGTGGGACACGCTCTGCCAGCACATGAACAAAGAATGGGGGAGGAGGCCACAGCGGCACTGAGGGGTATGGATCTAGGGGTATAGAGGTACCCAAGCCTCAGGATATAAACTAACAGACACAGCCCGCCTCCTGAAACGCATTTTTTAAAAAGATTTTTTAAAATTTATTTATTTATTTTTGAAAGAGAGCGAGCGAGCCGTGGAGGGGCAGCGATAAGGGGAGACACAGAATCCAAAGCAGGCTCCAGGCTCTGAGCTGTCAGCACAGAGCCTGGCACAGGGCTCGAACTCACGAACCAAGAGATCATGACCTGAGCTGAAGTCGGATGCTTAATGGACTGAGCCACCCAGGTCCCCCTTGAAACACATTTTTAACATAGCCACATCAAGCTGTCTCTGTTCTCCCTTCTCCCCCACCACCCTGCTCCTACCACCAGGCTATCTTCGGCCCTGTCCTAGAAAGCCTTCTGCCCTTCTTTACTAATTTTTCTCTTCCGTCTGAAGCCAGAGTTAACAGCCTTTACATCTGGGGAGGAGCTGTTCAATAGAAATATAATGTGAGTTAGGGCGCCTGGGTGGCTCAGTCAGTTAGGCATCTGACTTTGTTCAGGTCATGATCTCATGGTTCGTGGGTTCGAGCCCCACATCGGACTCTGTGCTGACAGCTCAGAGCCTGGAGCCTGCTTCGAATTCTGTGTCTCCCTCTCTCGCTGCCCCTCCCCTACTTGCTCCCTATCTTTCTCTCTCTCAAAAAAAAAAAAAAAAAAAAAAAATTAAAAATTAAAAAAAAAAAAAAGAAATATAATGTGAGCAAAATGTGTGACTTTAAAGCTTCTAGTAGCCACATTTTTTAAAGGTTTTTAAAAGTGAAATTAATTTTGGGGCACCTGCCTGACTCAGTTGGTGGAGCATGCAACTCTGGATTCTTGGAGTTGTGAGTCTGAGCCCCATGTTGGGCTTAGAGATTACTTAGAAAAAAAATTGGGGGAAGAAAAAGTGAAATTATTTATATAATCTATATATCTAAACTTATATTAAAAATTATAAACGATAACTTGAAAATTTTCTTTTCTCATGTTAAGTCCCAAGAGTTTATTGGTATTTTATACTTATGCCACATTTCAGTTGGCATCCTCAATTTTTATTGGAAATACACAGTCTGTATTTAGATTCCACAAAATTTAGGTTGAAAAAGTAAATTCACATACCCAAGTTGTCTCACACATTATTTAAGTTTTCCAATAACTGAATCCATTTTAAAATTAATTTTTAAGTTACTTAAAATTCAGTGCATTAACAGTTCAGTTCCTTAGTGGCACACACTAGCCACATTTCAAGTGCTCAATGCCCACAAATGACTGCTGTCTACCAGAGCATAGGCCTCTGCAGTCTGGGCCCCAGATCTACCACTCAGCTTCTGCTTTCTCCAATCACCCAGATTTACCCAGACCCTCCTGTCCTCAGCATGTCCACCCAAACATTGAAACAACAGCCTCCCTTCCCCCCTGCACCCCCATCTCCAACCTGCGGGAGCCACCCATGACTCATACCCAATCTCTGGCTCCCCTAGCCCACTTTTTACCTGGTCCTTCTATCTGGATTATCATTTCTATGCATAAACGTGAGCTTACCAGAAGGCCAATTTGCATAGTGATTAAGCGGATTCACACACTTTCAGGATCAGGAGTATTCTCCCTATACTGAATTGGGCTCCAGAAAATTGGGACTTGCCTTCTTTGTCATCTACTGGAGAAGACAGGATTTCAGTACTTGCTTGGTTTATGAGATGGTAAGAAAGAAAAGCTGCCAGAGCCTGAATGGTAGTTGAGGGGGCAGGAAAGGTGGGTGCCTTGGGTGTGTGTGGGTGGGGAGAGGACATTTCACATATGGTTTATTGTGTCAGAATGACTTGGTTGTTAAATAAGTACTTTAAGGGATTATTTCATCTTTCATACTTTAAAATTTTTTATAATTTAAGTTATTCCCCCCCACCCCCCACCGCTGGATTTTTTTTCAAGCTTCAGATCTCTGCCTGGAATTGTCTTTATTTGCATAATCTCACCTCTGAGGATTTAGCTCCACCCCTTAGGCCCCCCTTCTCGCAGTGCCCCATGCAGAACCTCTGCTGGGTATTCACCTTCCCTAGTCTTCCTACTTTGGGCAGCCACCCTGCTCTGGCCTTCTCCTCCCTGGGGATGAGCCCGGCTGTGCAGCCTGCTGCTGAGAGGCTGGGATAATCCTCCCTGAGCTATTTCAAGGATTAGTCCTGCTGCCCTATGTCCAGCTCCCACACAAGTGGGATTCCAGAGCTGTGGACACTGTGCCAGGAAAGGAGGGGTGCAGCTCCTGTAATGCAGATCCATGCAGGGCAGGGCACCAGGGTCCAGGGTGCAATTTCTTAGAGCCTGTCGTGATATGTGGAGTTCAGTGAGATGGACACTGGCAGCCTGTGACCATAAGTATGACTGTGAGTCTAAGAGCTGGAGACATGACAGCCCAAAACTCTGGGGCCTCAATCTGTGCCTTGAAACACACACACACACACACACACACACCTCCCTGTCTCTCCATCACTTTCACCCACCAGCCTCATTATTACTTTCATAGACAGCACTTTTGCCTTCGTGAGGACCTTACTTCGTAAAAAAATATTAAAAATTAGGTTTTATGACTATATTGGCATATAGATGAATATATTAATATATATTAAAATATCTTCCTGAATCTACGGTTCATTTTTCTCTTCTGATTTTAATTAAAATATTTTTGTGGTCCCTTGAAAGTATTGTTACTGTGCTTGGTGGATAAGTTGGCCTTGCCTCTGGTCCCACTTACATTCCCCTCTCTCTTTTCGCTGGTGAGGAAGGTCTCCATTTTCAAAGGAAAGGCACAGAGAGTTCTGAGCCCAAAATGACTCACTCGAATACCTTACAGCTCTCCTACCACCCTCAATTCTGGCTTCTTCTACAGTATTGGTTGATAGGAGCACTACCTCTTTGGGCTCAGAGAGGGGCACTGAAGCTCCCTGTCCCCTCTGTCTGAAAATGGGGACCTTCCTCACCTGGAAGAGCCAGGTGCGGCCCCAAGAAGAACACATCCATGGTTTCATGAAGTCCTTCCTGCCCCTGCTGCCACTGATTATAGGTAAGTCTGAGCAATTCTGAGGGAGCCCAGTTTTGGCATCAGAATGAGATGGCTTTTTCCAGACCCAATGGCTATGGTCCCAAGGTTTTGACACATGCTGGCTCAAGTCCAGACTCTTTACTAGGACACATGAGACCCTCTTCAAGAGGTAATATAATATAGTGGATGAGAGTGATTATTAAGAGGTGGATCTGTCTGACCTTGGACAAGTTCTTAAACCTCTCAAAGTCTCATTTTTCTCCAATACTTCATGGGGATGATGGGAATATTTTCCTCACCAGATTCTTGTAAGTATTCAATATTGTACATGTACTTATGTTTTGCATACAATAAAGCTCTAAGCATTTTCTAGGAAATAGGATTGTTATGCAAGACAAATAAACATAGACCATCTCCCACCTCTTCTCCACAACTCAGATGCGCCACATAACTGAGAGTATATATGTAAAGTACCAAGTGTATTGCCTGGCATGGAGTAGGAGCTCCCAAAATGGTACCCAGTATTGTGGCCTGGTTCCCACTTACTTCTCAGTCTCATCCCCACCCCTCTCTGTCTTGAACTTCGGTGACATCAAACTGCTTATGGTCTTGTCTCCTATTTCCTATTCCGCTCCCAAGTGTACATTTTCTCACATCCTGATCATTGTTGCACAAACTGGCTACCTCTTTCTCTGGGGAGAATAGATAGACTGTATTTCCCAGCCTCCTCTGCAGTTACATGTGGCCACTTGAACAAGCCCTAGCCAATGGAATATGAGTAAGAGCGTTGTATGCTGCTTCCAGGCCTGTTCCTCCAAACCACCCACGTATTCTTCATGTTCTTTCTCCCCTTCTAAGGAAAGTTGCAAATTTGAAAGCCCTAGGTTGAAGATGGCAGAGCCAAAGGCGGAAAGCGCCCGTGTCCCTGAGTTAAAACATGAAGGAAAACCAGGCAACTGATTTGGACGTTCCATTAATTAGTGAGACGTTATGTAAATTGCGGTTTGTTGCAGTAGCTAGGCTTACCTTAATTGATACACTCCTGCTGTTCGTGCCCCTGGAATGCCTTTAACTCCACCCTGCTTCACCGGAGTAACTCCTACTTATCCTCTAAACTTCATCTCTGGCATCACATGCTATAGAAAGACTTCCCTGGGCAACCCCCAACTCCCAGAATGAGCTCTAGGTCACTCTAGCAGACACTGCACAGTTGACTGCCCTCTGTTCGTTCTCCCATTCTTCCTGGTACAATCTCAGTTTTGTTCAGGACAGTAATGTACCCAGTGAAAAATACCCACTTCTCAAGACTCCCTTGGAGTTAGCAGAGCATACGATCCAGTCCTGGCCAATAAAATGTAAGAGGAAGTTGCTGGATAGAGATTCTTAGGGAAGCTTTCAAAAAATGGAACAGACATGCCTGGGTGGCTCATTCGGTTGAGCAGCTGACTTTGGCTCAGGTAATGATCTCATGGCTGGTGAGTTCAAGCCCCACATTAGGCTCACTGCTGTCAGCTCAGGGCCTGCTTTGGATCCTCTGTCCCCCTCCCTCTCTGCCCCTCCCCTGCTTGCACATGCTCTCTCTCAAAAATAAGTAAAGCTTAAAAAAGAGAGAGAGAGAGAGAGAGAGAGAGAGAGAATGAGAATAGACTGGGCTCATATCTCCCTTTTACCTTTTTGCTTTGTGCTTCCTGCCTTCCCACCTGGAACTCAGATGCAGTGCTGGGGAGTGGAGCACACATTTTACACCCATAAGGATGACAGCCATGTGCTAAGGGCAGAGCAGAAAGAAAATTCCAGGTTCCTCAATGAACCATGAAGCCATAGTATCAGCCCTGTGCTGCCTACGACCGGTTTTCCTACAATGTGGAAAAGGAAACTCCTAACACTTAAACCCTGCAGGGAGGTTTCTATGTGGTACAACACAAAGCAATCTTAACTGGACACTCCAAGCCTCTGAGAGCCCAATGCTCCCTTCCACTGCTTGTGTGGAAACACGATCACACTCTGGCCATCATCTGCTCAAGTGTCTGTTTCCCTGACGTGTTTGAAGGCATGGGGCAAGCACTCAATAAGCGTTTGCTGAGAGAATGGTGACAAGGGACACTGTTGTGTCTTTCCTGACACACAGGAAAGGCCTGCGGCCTATGGCCTCCTTGCCCCTTCTCTCCTCCGTCGGCGGAGCATCATCTCTATGACCTGTGAGGTATTTTCAAGCTCTCAAATTCTCTGATTCCATCTCACATCCAGTACACTCTCCTCACAGAGGAGGCTACAAAAATATAAGACACAGGCTGGGCCCTCCTTTGGGGAAGTCCAGGAATGCATACTGGATAATAGCTAATGCTTACACAGCACTTCTTAGACCCCACTGTCATTTTTTTTTAAGCGAGGCAAAAGGCATATAAAAGGGACCATTTTAAAGTGAAAAATTCAGTACAGTCAGTCAGAGAAAGACAAATATATGACTTCACTAGTATGAGGAATTTAAGATACAATACAGATGAACATAAAGGAAGGGAAGCAAAAATAATATAAAAACAGGGAGGGGACAAAACATAAGAGACTCTTAAATATAGAGAACAGAGGGTTGCTGGAGGGGCTGTGGGAGAGGGGATAGGCTAAATGGGCAAGGGGCATTAAGGAAGACACTTGTGGGGATGAGCACTGGGTGTTATACATAGGGGATGAACCACTGGAATCTACTCCTGAAATCATTGTTGCATTATATGCTAACTAACTTGGATGTAAATTAAAAAACAAATAAACTAAAAAAAAATAAAATACAGTGAAAAATTCAGTGGCATTTAGTACATTCACAATGTTGTGCAATCAGCACTTTTATGTAACTCCAAAACCTTTCCATCACCCCAACATAAAAGTTTGCACCCATCAAGTTTGCAACTTCCCATTCTCCCTTCCTCCCAGCTCCCACCAGCCACCGATCTGCATTGTCTCTGTGGTTTCCCTATCCTGGATATCTCATATAAATGGAGTGACCTGGCAGGCCAACAAGGGCAGGTAGGGTCTCAGTGTTCACACATTAGGATGACAGTGGGTTTTTTTTTTTCCAACCAACCTGAGGTCAAGGATTCCCACTGCAGCTCAAGTGGCTGAGATTAAATGTCTTTACAATCCAGCTCCTAGGAAACTTTTCATATTAGGTGTGGGATGAGCCTCTCAGTAGATTAGGGAAAGAGCTTTTATGGAGTATTAACAGAGGGTGAACTGGGTGGTCTGGATTGGGGGCTGCTATGGTGGTGGTGGTGGTGGTGGTGGTGGTGGTGGTGTGTGTGTGTGTGTCTATGTGTGTGTCTGTGTGTCTGTGTGTCTGTGTCTGTGTATGTCTGTGTGTCTATGTATGTGTCTGTGTATAGACAAACATCCTGGAGCACATAGGAATTTCCTTTCATGTACGAATAATCTTTATAGATCACTAGGTGCTTTGACATCCTTTCTCTGCAGTTCTCAAAAGGAGGCAGGGCAAGCACTCGCAAGCCCAATTTATAGATGAGTCAGCTGAGGTCTCATTTAGATGACCTGCCCAAAGTTGCATGAAGAATGAATTGCAGGGCCCCAAGCTTGCATGCTCTCCTTTCTGAATGACACACTTCCCCTTCTTTGATGTGTTTTGACTATCTGAAAAGACCTTTAAAAACCTGCTCAGTAGGGCCGCCTGGGTGGCTTGGTCAGTTAAGCATCCGACTCTTGATTTCAGCTCAGGTCATGATCCTGACGTTCGTGAGATTGAGCCCCATGTCAAGCTCTGTGCTGTGAGATTGTTTGGGATTCTCTCTCTGCCCCTGCCCTGCTTGTTCTCTTTTTCTCTCTCAAAATAAACAAATAAACATTAAAAATATCTGCTCATTGTTCGGGTGGAGGGAGGAGAAAATGTGTTTGCAGGTTGTATTAGTCAAAAACAAAATACCATAGACTGAGTGGCTTAAACACCATAAATCTATTTCTCACTGTTCCAGAGGCTGGAAGTCCAAAATCAAGGTGCCAGCATATTTGGTTCCTAGTGGGAACTCTCTTCCCAGCTTGCAGATGGCCATCTTCTGGCTATGTCCTTGCATGGTGGAGAGAGAGAGCAACCTCTCTGGTGTCTTTTCTTTTAAGAGCTCTACTCTCATCATGAGGGCACCACCCTCATGACCTCACCTAACTCTAATTACTTCCCAAAGGCCTATGTCCAAGTACCATCAAACCAGGGGTTAGTGCTTCAATATATTAATTTGAGGGGGTGAGGACACAAATATTCAGTCTACAGTACAGGTGGAAACACATCTCTTTGTCATCATTGGTGGCGATTGTATGCTGCAGCCAGCAAGACATTGGAATGTTCTTGTCAAAAAAAAGACAGTATTTATCAGGTCATGATCTTGCGGTTCCTAAGTTCAAGCCCCGAATCAGGCTCTGTGCTGACAGCTAAGAGCCTGGAGCCTGCTTCAGATTGTGTCTCCCTCTCTCTCTGCCCCTATCCCTCTCATACTCTCTCTGACTCTCTCTCTCTCAAAAATAACTCTAGGATGGGGGTGGGCAGCAGGGAAGGAGGGCAAAACTCAAAGAGTTTTAAGAAGAGAGTTAAGTTTGCCAGATTTAGCGAACAAAAACAAACATTTACTTAATTTTGAATTTCAAATAAACTAATTTTTTAAAGTGTGTCTCGTTTAGTTTGGAATATCTATCTATATATCTATATATATATTCATTTCTTATCTGAAATTCAAACTTGGTGTTCTGTATTTTTATCAGGCAACCCTAAAAGAGAGGGGCCAAGAACTCTGAGACAAGGACATAAATGTGGGGAGGGGCTGCTGCAGGATCTCTGGACTGATGCTTCTTTTATGCATTTAACTTTTTGTTTAATCTTTTAAAAATATTAACCGGCTTTGTTTTTTATTTTTGTAACACGTGCATAACATAAATGTAACGTTTAAACTATTCTTAAGTATATGGTTCAGTGGCATTAAGTATGTTCACACTGTTGTACATCACTGCTACCAATCTCCAGAACTTTCTCCTCATCCCAAACTGACATGTCAAAGAAAACCAGAACTGCACAGTAGTTAGAGCAGTGAAAAGAGATTTATTCAGGACTTTGCAACAGGGGAAAAGAAGCCTCGGTATAGAAGCAGGGTCACTTGCAAATACAGCATGGACAAGTGGGGATTCAGAGTCAAGGAGCAGGTTGGGGCGGGGACGGGGGATAGAAAATCACTAACTGGATAGTCAGTCTTTGCTCAACCGACCGAACAGGATTCTCGCTGAAGGCAGCCAGGGCGATGGGCTAGCACCGGAGGTTCCGGGGGGGGGGGGCGGTGATCGTGGGGAATGAGGTACCTGGTCAGATATGGAGGGTGATCTGATGTAGAGACGAGGGGATTCCGGCTAAGGAAACTTAAGAGGGTTCTGGCTAACAACTGGGTGATGCAGGTCCAAGGGTAGAGAATTCAGAGGAGCCTGAGTCAGTTCTGGGCAGAGAGACGGACAGAATGTCTGTGCTCATTAAACTGTCACCCCGCCCCGCCGCACACCCACCGCTCTACCTTCTGTCTGTCTGAGTTCGACTGCCCCAGGCACTCACACAGTGGCAGTCCTTCTGCGTTTGCCTTACACAGTCACTCCTCAGTGACTCTGAGGGGACAGGTGCCCCCGGAGGCACAGCCCAGGCCACAGGGCGCGGGGGGAGCCGCGGACCCGCAATGAAGCGCACGGCTGGAGGGAGGGCGGTTCTTGGACCCGGGTCGGGGGTCGCGCTCCGGGGCGGCGCTGCGGAGCGGAGGGGGCGGGCAATCGGCGAAAGGCGGCTGGGAACGGGGGGACGGGACGCCCGCCTGGACTACGGCTCCGGGCTGCGGTGGGGGGCCGTTCCGAGCAGGGGCCCGCCACTGGCCGCCCAGAGCTCCACCAGCCGGCCGAGCGCCCCGAGAGGCGGAGCAGCGGCGCCGCGGCGGCGGCGCCAGGACCCGGCGGAGCGGGCGCAGCGGAAGCGCGGCGGCCGGAGCGGCTGGCGGCGGGCGGCGCGCAGGTGAGGAACGGGCGGCCGGCGGGCGGGCCAGGGGAGGGCGCGGGCCCCGGGGCCGCGCGGGGACGTGGAGGGCGGGACGCAGAGGAGAGGCGGGAGGGAGGGGCTCCGGGAGGCGGGATCCGCTGCACCCCTTTCCCGGTGCCGACGCCAGCTGCCGCCCGCACAGGCCTGCGCCCGGCCTCACTTCCCACCCCGCCGCCCCGCGTGCTGCCCGCCCGGAAGCGGTGTCGGGCGTCGGCCCCCAGAAAGACTGCCCCTCCGCGCTCGCCTGCACTCGGGGCGCCCGTCTTCCCCCGGCCTGAGGCCCAGGCCGACCGAGGCCGGGGCGCGGGGAGGGCCCTGGCGGCCCGCCGGACTCGCGGCCCCGGGCACCAGGCCTCCCTTCCTGTCGCGGCCCACCGCGCCCCGTGACCCTCACGTGCCTTCCCACACTCCGGGCGCTGGGCCCTGCGAGTGGGCCGAACTGAACCCTCGGACCCCTCTTTTGCAGCTCCCGTCCCTCCCCGGCCCCTCTTAGCTGACCTCCCACTGCTTTCCCCGATCTTGCTTCCTGACTGCCCACAGCACTGGTTTTAACCTGGGCTGTAGACCCTGGGAGCCGGCTGTCCGGGGATGGTTTGCAGAAAAGACTTTATGCACTTCTGAAATTATAAACTGCACTGCGAGATGGGTTTGGTGTATGTTCATTTTCTGGGAGAGTCCATGGTTTTTATCAGATTCTGTAAGGGAGTGCCACGCAATAGAAATACGGTGTGAGCCACACATGTGATTTTACAAGTAAAAAGAAAGAGGTGAGATGGATTTAGTAATAGGTTTTCTTTAACCTAATATATCTAAAATATGGTCATTTCAGCCTGTAATCAATATAACAATTTTGATGAGATATTTTACATTTTTTTCCTAGTAAGTCTTTGAAATTTGGTGTACGTTTTACACTTACACTGCACCTCAACTTGGATTGGCCACATTTCAGATGGCCCATAGCCACATGCAGCTAGTGGCTACCATATTGGACAGCACAGGCCTAAGGGTTTCAGTCCAAACTTCTTGCCATGGTTTTCAGTGTTTATCACAGTCTGGCCTCTCCTTTTTTTGCCTGCTAATGGCCCAAGGAACGTCATACCCTTATCACTCAAGCCACTTGCCATTCCCTACACAGCTTTGTTCAAGCTGTTCTGCCTGGAATGTTCTCTCCTGCACTGCCTTTCCAGGCTTGGTAGGGAGATGCAGCTTCTGCGGAGAGGCTTTTCCTGACTCCCCTAACCTCTGGAGGGATTTATCACTGCTTCCTCAGTGCTTCCTCCCTAGCACTGTATTCCTGGCTGAATTAGACCGCTTATCACATGGTGTTTGTTTTGAGGCTGTCTCTATGACTAGCATAGTGTCCTATTCATCTTTTTGTGATCGTGGCTGGCATCTAATAGTTGATCAGTAGATGCTTGCAGACAGAACGAGTAAGCCACTAACTAGCTATACTCAATCTCTTAATTCTTGAGTGGACCTGTTACTTCCTTGTTTGGGAGATTTGTCCCCGTACTACCCCCTCACGTTAATGTACACACACACACACACACACACACACACACACACACACACAGAAGGGGTAACTTAGGAGGAATGCATCTCAAGATGTACACAGAAAGTATCTTCTACCTTTTACCCTCTCCTGATCTCAGGGATGGGAAAACTGAGGTACAGAATTAAGTTAGAGTGGCCAGCAAATTTGCATCAATATGAATATAAATAGGGGGGTTCCTTGGAAGGAGGGCAGTGGTCTCAGAGTTAGGTTCCTCAGGCATCAGCTGGCCCCACTTTGGCCATTTGATAGGAGAGAAGAGAAGTGGGGAGGTGGGGAGTAACTCCTGGGCCCTGATGACGATTCTAGGCAGCTTCAGGTCTGGGAAACTGAGGATTGTCACTGCTGGAGAAAAAGTTGAAGAGCAGACCCGTCATTTCAGATCATGAAGAGGCCTGGCCTGGGCAGGGTAGGAGAGAACCTGTAGGGTAGAAGGAAGTGCTGGGGAAGCTAGCAGAGGGAGCAAAGGTGTAAACTCCTTGAAGAAGATGGTGTGACGTTGGGAATAACCACTTCTTCAAGAGTAGTACCATTCTCCGTCTGCAGAATGGGAAATGGAAAAAACCAGAGATTCAGAGAAGGCAAGCAACTTACCCGAAGTCACACAGTTCTTAAGCCTAAATGAAGCCTCCTGAACCCTCCCCATCACACTTACCCTGCCTCACCCACACCTCTGTTGCAATCAGGGACCCCAACATGGTGCCTGAGAGAACAGGTGTGCAGCGCAGTGCCAGGTCTGATTAATGTCTTCCTCGCCATCTTCTGCTGAGGGGCTGTGATTAGGCCTATTTATAGGGGCCCGGTGCCTTAATATTCTGCCTGGTACATCCCTTGCCAATCAAATCAGTGCTGTCTGCAGTGTGATTGCTGCTTTAGTGGCACCAGGGAGCGGAGTTAATTAAACCCAGTATAAATAGACTCTGCCCTCATCTTGCAATTCGAAGGAGTGTTTTTCCTTCTTGTCCCCCGCCCCCACATGTCCCTCCTTCCTCCTGGCCCCCCCTTAGCTCTAGCCTCGGGGAGCAGAGCCCAGACACTGGTGTACGCAGAGTCACCAGCCACTACCTGTCCTGTCTCAGGAACAGGTCTTGAGTTCTTTGGGGTCAAAGTGGGAAGAATTCAGGAGTCCACATTTTCTGTGCTTTTCCAGACTTGACTGTCATTTGGCAGTTGACACAGGCATTTTTCCCCCCAAATCCATCCCTCTGCTCCCAGCCTCTTTTGAACTCTGCAGCCAGGGTTTCTTTCTTGTTCATCCAGGCTCAGGAGTTTGAAATGAGATAATGTACAGAAAGGGTGCCTAGCAGAGCAGCAAGCACCTTCTCTGACTGCTTCTCTTCAGCCTCCATCATCCCTATCAATTTTCTTTCCTCATTCACGCAGCAAGCATCTACAGAGTACCAGCTCCTGGGAGCTCCTGGCCTCCCACCCAGTGCCCTGTCCTTCACTTCCCGGCCTGCACTGGCTGAACATGTGGCAGACAGTTGGGGTGGGGGGCTGGGCTCTCTTCTCCCAGCACTTTGCCCAGTGGTGGCTGAGTGTGGGCGGTCCTCATGCTCTGGTTCCCTCCCACAGGCACCATGACTCCCATGAGGACCCAGCACTCGTTGGCGGGGCAGACCTATGCGGTGCCGCTCATCCAGCCAGACCTGCGGCGAGAGGAGGCCATCCAGCAGGTGGCAGATGCCCTTCAGTACCTGCAGAAAGTCTCTGGAGACATCTTTAGCAGGTGGGTGCCGCCACCGACCCGCACCTGATTGGGGGCTGGGCGGTGGGAGTGCACCCTCTAGGAGCAGCCCTTTTGGTGATTCTTGGTCTTGGAGGGACCCAGCTGGCTTCCCTGTGCCCAGGGGGCCCAAGGTAGGAGCCCAACTTAGAAACTTTTTCTCTTAAGTGCTCATGGGAACTCAGTGCATGCTATCCCACTGAGCCCCCGGGGGGCCTGTGCCCTCACTCATTCCTGCAGTCAGCAAATATTTATTCAGTGCTTCTTATGTGTGCAAGGCACCGTGCTGCACTCTTTAGTTACTTACAGCAGCGGGTAAGGCAGTGTCCCTGTCCCAACCAGAGAGTGTGCGGGTTTCCCTCACTGTCTGAAAGGTCACGTTCTGCCACTTTGCTTTTATGAATGACCTACGCTCGTACCTGTGTTTGCTAACTGAAAGAAATCCAAAGTGGGTTCTCACTTGTATGAACTGGTAGTTGCTTCTTCGCTGCACACCTTTGCAGTTTCTGAAAGGTTCACGGGATCACTCTACCGGTGGATGGTGATGGGGTCGGGGGGCGGGGGGGGACCCTGGACTCTGGCAGGAGAGACAGACTGTAACCAATTGTGTAATTAGTGATTTAATTACAATTGTGATGAAGACCTTATAGTGGTTTTGTAATAACTGATATTCATATGGCATTATCCATGCGCCACCATTGATCTGAGTGCATTAACTCAACCCTCAGAACAACTTTATGAGGACATGTGCTTGTTATCTCCATTTTACTAGAGGAGACTGAGGCACAGCTAAGAGACTTGCCCAAGTGGCAGAGCCAGGGGTCACACCCAGCTGTTATGGCTCTAGACTCTGGAATTATCACTGTCTCCCTGTGATGGGGAAATAGGGTGTGACAGGAGTTGGTAACAGGAAGCCTGATTTGGTCTGGGGGGATCAGGGAAGACATATGTGAGGAAAAACATTTATGAGAAAATCTGAAGGGTGAGTAGGAGTTATTGTGAGTGGGTAGATTGAGAAGAAAATTCCAGAAAGAAAGAAGGACATGAGCTAAAGCCCCGAGCTGGGAAGGACCCGAATGGAAGCCAATGTGGTTGGAGCAAGGAGAGTAAGAGACTGAGGGGGCCGAGAAGCCCTGGTGAGGTAGGCAGGGCCTTAGGGGTAGTTTATGGTTTTGAGTAGGAGTATTGCCAGTGCTTATCTAGCATAACCCTCTGCTATAATGATTTTCACTCAGCGGTTATTGACTGGTGTTTGCTGTTGCTTTGCAAAGGTCCCAGGTTTTGTCCTTTATGCAGGTCTTTGTCTTTTTCTGGCTAGAAGAAGCCTGAAATGGGGCTTAGATCTCCTTCCTGGTGCCCACATCATGCCTTCACATGGGGACCTTTTATCCCACCCAGTGTGAAGTATTTGATGGAGGTCCCTCCTGTGGTCCAAGTCACCCCCCCTCCCCTGCTTGTACCCCTGACCAGGAAACCCCTGCTCCTTCACCATGTAACCTCCCCCTTCATCACCTGGAAGCAGGCCTCCTCCTGGAAGCCTTCCCGAGTACGGGCAGAAAATGGGAGGAGTTAGACTTAATATAAACAGCAGATCCTCTTACTCTTTGGCCTCTGACCTGACCCCCAAATCACCTACCTACCCCGAGCCTATACAGAAGGTAAATGTAACAAAAGGGTGGTGCCCCAAAGTGATGAAGGGGGGTTGCCTCTGGAGCAGTCTGCCTGGGCTCCATTCTGACTTCCCCATTTGCTTGCTTTATAAACTTGAGCAAGTTACTTAATCTCTCTAAGCCTCAGTGTTCTCATCTATAAAATGGCATCAATAATGCTGCCTTCCTCATAGGATTGTGGTAAAGATTAAATAGATTAAAACTTGCAAGGGAATTAAAGTACCTGGAGTATAGTAAGCATTCAGTTAAACATCCCCTCTTTTATCAGTTGCTGTCAGCTCTGCTCCTTTGCTGCCTATGGTGGCCCTCCATTAACTTGCTATCAATAGTTATGAAAAGTGTTATGTGCCCGTTTTGTGCCTATATTTGTGCTAAATATGCCTAAGGAATTTGCCTTTTGTGCCTATATTTGTGCTGAATATGCCTAAGGAATTTTTGCTAAATATGCCTAAGGAACACATAAGCGAAGGACACAAGCCTTTAAGAGCCATCAGTCCCAGATTATAGCCACCCATGCCCAGTGACTGAAATGGATGCCAAAAACAATCCATCAGAAACATTTGTGTTTTCTCTCCAGGATTGTGATTGTATGCTTGCCTTTCTCTAAGGGGAGCACTGGATTTTTAGTATGCTGCCCTTTCCCTTCCTGGTGTTTGACACTGGTAGACAGTTTCGCTGTCCCTGTGCCCATGGATGGAATGAGGGGAGGGCGGGAAGTCTATCTCCTGGGAGAAAGTGGTGAAATATGGGCCCTCCCAAGTGGCTAGGCCTGGTCCAGAGAAGGTACGGTGCTTCTCAGGAGCCCAGGACCTAAGTCCAGGCTCCCCTCACAGCCAGGTGCCTGGTCACTCCATTAACCTCCAGCCATGTGCCAAATGTGCTGGACCCTGAGGGGTACCGATACGTGAGGGGTACAACGTGGTTCTTGTCCCCACGGATCTTATAGTCTAGAATGCTAAAACAGTAAGTCTCTAGATGGATTCTTTTTTTTTTTCTTTCCAAGATTTTATTTAAATTCAAGTTACTTAACATATAGTGTAGTACTGGTTTCAGGAGTAGAATTTAGTGATTCATCGCTTACATATAACACCTGGTACTCATTACAAGTGCCCTACAAACAACCCTCAGTTTGTTCTCTATAGTTAAGAGTCTCTTATGGTTTGTCTCCTTCTCTGTTTTTATCGTATTTTATTTATTTTTCCTCCCCTTCCCTTTTGTTCATCTGTTTTGTTTCTTAAATTCTACATATGAGTGAAATCATATGGTATTTGTCTTTATCTGACTGACTTATTTTGCTTAGCATAATACACTGTAGCTCTGTCTACATTGTTGCAAATGGCAAGATTTCATTCTTTTTGATGGCTGAGAATATCCCATTGTGTATACACACGCACACACTACATCCACTTTATCCATTGGTCAGTTGGTGGACATTTGGGCTGTTTCCATAATTTGGCTGTTGTCAGTAATGCTGCTGTAAACATCGGTGTGCATGTGCTTCTTCGAATCTGTATTTTTGTGTCCTCTGGATAAGTACCTACTAGTGCAATTGCTGGGTCGTAGGGTAGTTCTATCTTTAAATTTCTGAGGTAGTTCTATCTTTCTATGTATCCTCCTAAATGTTTTCCAGAGTGGCTGTACCAGTTTGCATTCCCACCAGCAGTGTAAGAGGGTGCCCCTTTCTCCGCATCCTCACCAACATCTGTTGTTTCCTGAGTTGTTAATTTTAGCCATTCTGATAGGTGTAAGGTGGTATCTCATTGTGGTTTTTATTCATATTTCCCTGATGATGGATGATGGTAGATGGAGTCTTGGTTGTATAACATTAATTGTGCAGGCTTCTAGGGATCTAGAGAAGGGAGAAATAAGTAAGAATTGGTGGCACATTGGGGCGCCTGGGTGACTCTGGCAGTTGAGTGTACAACTCTTGATTTTGGTTTAGGTCATGATCTCGAAGTTCATGGGATCAAGCCCCGCGTCAGGCTCTGCGCTGACAACACAAAGCCTGCTTGGGATCCTGTCTCTCTGCCTCTCCCCTGCTTGTGCTCTCTCTCTCTCTCAAAATAGTAAAAACTTAAATGTGCCACCATTTTTTTTTTAATCAGTCAGAACTCCCTAAACCAGTCGAAGCAAACAGCAATCAATCAGTAGAGCAGGATTTGGAGTTGCAGGGCTTAAGTGATGTCCTCAGTACCTGACGTTTCTTCCATTCCATCCCAGCTTGCTGCTTCTGGGTCAGTCCCATTCCCCACCAGGCTTCACTCTGCAATAGGGCCAGAAGCTCATACACTCAGGTTCAGGTCCAGCAGGAAAGAGGGCTTTCCTCTGTGTCAGTATCTCCTCGGAAGGCCCGTTGGCCTGGCTGGGTTCTCCTGTCTATCCCAGAGCCCATTGTGGGGGCAGAGGGCATGACACGCCAATTGGCATAGACCCTGTTAAGGGTATTACTCCTACACCCTGGGTTTAGCCCCAGCTGAAGTGCAGGGACCCGGCCTATGGGAGCAGTGGATTCCTTACAGGAAATGAGGGCCCTTACTTGAGTAAGGAAGAAGTAGAGGAAACCCACATGCCTCCTACACATGGTCAGGGAAGGCCGGCCTCCTGAAGGTGGCCATAGGAGGGATAGGTTGTGTTTAGGCAGGGTAGGAATGTGCATGTACAGGTCATCTAGTGAGGCCCACAAACGGGTGCCAGAGGCTCAGAGTCCTGAATGGGGAGCATGGTGTATCCCAGGCTCCCCAGGGGAGGGTGGCCTGAACGGGGAGTGTTTTGTACTGGGAGTAGAGACATTACTGCTTGCCCCACACATTCAGTTCCTTCACTGCAGAACAGGGTGTGAAAAGTCAACTTTACCTGTGTCTGTGGGCCTCGCTTCCCCCTTAGATTGTGTGCCTTTGGGAGCTGGGCTGTCTCTTCTTCCTGTGCTCCTCATTGCTGTGGGAATGCACCATGGCAGGGGAGTGGGAGGGTGGAGGTGGGGGAGTGAACAGTTGAGATCAGAACATTAGGGTCCAGGGGGCTTCTCCTAACAGGACGGGACTTTGGTCTTGGTTCAGGCCTTGTAGGGAGCCATGATAGGTTCTGGAGCCGGGAAGGGTGCCATAGAAGAGTTGAGAGAAGGCTCAGCAGGCAGCCCTCACAGAGTGGACAGGAAGGGGAGAGGGTGGCTTCCAGGGACCCACTGAGAGCTGTTGCTGCAGTCAGGGCAGGGAAGGGGTGAGGCTGCAGTCCAGGGGAGCTGCCGGCAGGGAGGGCTGGATGAGAGACATTTCAGAGGGAATGATGACAGATTGGGGTGAAGGAAAAGGAGGGGTCAGGGATAGTGTGGGGTGGGGGGTCGTACCCAGACCCAGCCTTATTTGTCTGCTCCTCCCACCCCCATCCTGCAGCAGTCAGCAAGTGTGTGCGCTTCTCATTTCTCATGGGCTTTTGCAGTGAATGTGACCCCCGCCTGGAATCTTCCCCCTTAAACTTATTCCACCTGCTTGGAAACTTCTTGCAAAGAAGAGACAGGCAGGTATCTGTCTCTCCTCCCCACTGTTTTGCCATTTCAGGCGCAGGCCCATCAGCCCCAGGGGCGTCTGTGCCCAGTTCCGCAGGTAGGTGAGCTCATGGAAAATTAGCATTCTGAGCTGGCCTTCTTCCTCCTGCTCTGCCGCAGCGGGAGCCACAGGGAGAATGGAGAGAATGACAAGCACCTCTCAGGCTCTCCTGGACCTGCTTCTCCTCCTGCCTGGCAGAGTGCCCATCCCTCACCTGCCCTCATCTTCACCTGGGACGAGCCAGGCTCCAAAATAGCTGCCCAGAGACGTCAGTGGCTTCACATGACTTAGATGACAAGGCAGAGGGGGCTGGGGTGGCATAGGGAAGAGGAGCTGGACAGTGTGGAGGTTGGGGTCAAGTGCTGTCACTCGGTGTCCCCATCAGCCCTAGCGCTGTGGTCACCTCACTGAGGAAGCCGCAGCCTGGGGAAGGGTTCCTTTTCTCTGCAGAGCTTTTCCCCTGCTTCTCTTTTGTCTTTCCAGCCCCTCCTTCCCTCTCTCCCCTTCCTCCTTTCCCATCCTTCCCCCTCTGCCTCACTTCCTCCAGACTCCCCTCCCCTCCCCTCCTTTCTTGGTCCTGATTGGCACCTGGTGACTCCCGAGGTTGGCAAGCACTCAGTCAGCCGCCTGCATAATTAGCAGATCATTCCTAATCATCTCAGTGAGTGGAGGAGGAGGAGGAGGAGGAGGAGGAGGAGGAGGAGGAGAGAATGGCAAGAGCAGGTTCAGGGGGGTCTCAATGCCAAGGGGTGGGACAGGCGAGGGGAGAAGCAGAGACTCTGGGGCATGAAGGGTGCTCCCTCCTCCCTCCTCCCCAGCAGTCTCTGCAGAAGGCAGGGTGGGAGTGCTGATGGCCAGGGGCCGTGGCAGAAAACCATCCCTGAGGGAATGGGAGTGAGCGTTGGAGGTAGGGGCCCCCGGGCCCAAGCACTATCCTGGCCACCTGTCCCCAACCTCCCCCACACCAGGCGGGGAGTGGTCCCTAGGGCGCTTCCTTGAATCCCTCCCACGCCAGCCAGAGGAGCCCTTGCTGTTGCCCAGCTCTCTGCTCCATGGTGTTCTTTCCTGGCCTGGAACTTCCTGCTTCACGTCAGCTCAGCACCACCTCTTCTTGCTTTCATCTGAGTGCCTGGAGCCCCTCTTCCTTCCTAATCTCGGGGGTAGCAATAGCAAATGCTAACCGAGTACTTTGGATATAGCTGCTAGTACAGGAACACTAGACATACAAGTGCTCATTTTAACCTTTACAATAGTTCCATGATCTAGAAGTCACTGTCCCTGTTTTAGCTGAAGAAACCTGAGGCCGAGGCCAGCTGAGTGATTTGCTCAAGGTCACACTGCTGCTAACTGGATGTTAGACCCAGGTTTGTGGGGCATCTTAGTCACTTCTCCCTTGGAGAGGGGAATCTCCCTGAGGGCGGTTTTGCGTTACCTGATTCTTTTCTGTCCCAGGCTCTGAGCAGACCAACTAAGCCAGTTCCTTCCTGTCACCGCCAGCAGAAACAGCCCTGGTGTCTGGGCGAATGTGTTTTGAGGACATGGCTTCCATGATAAGCTTGGAAACAGACCTGCCTTGAAGCAGACCATCAAGCCAGCGGGCATCAATTAGGAATGGCAGATCGCCCACTTGCCACTACCCCCCACCCTCACGGGAGACGCCGCTAATGGGTTGTGGCACTCCATCCCAGCCGCGTATGGCCTGCCAGTCCTTCCTAATGCAGCCTTCATACTGCCACTGCCCAGCAGTGAGAGCCCTTTCACCCATGGTCTGCACTGTCTTTGGCCCCATGGCTGTGACTGTGACAGATTAGATGGGGGCTTTGTCAACAAGCAGGCCATTACCTAGACCTGTAGGCTCTTGGATGCTTGTAAGCTCCTGTCCTCCTCTCCCCTGCCCTGCACAGCAGTCTCCCTTGGAGCATTCCTGACAGGTGGTCATCCTGCTGGACTCTGATTTTCAAAGCTGTGTAACTGTTTACTAAAAAGTTCTTGTGCAGAAGATCTGCACAAGAGGTCTGCTTCCTTATAACTCCACCCGCTGGTCCTTATGCAGCCTTCTGGGGTGACGGAATAAGTCTACTCGCTTCTCAGCCCAACAGCACTTGTTATAGTTTTGATATTTGAAGGGAATCACCACATTCCCTAAGTCATCTCACCTGTAGCCAGAACACCCTTCAGTCATCTTTGTATGACTCCTCGCTGTCCTCATCACCCTCCTTTGGACGTTAACTTGTCACTTTACATTCAGCTGGTATTCATTACACGTCAGGCACAGTCCCAGGTACTAGAGATACAGCAGTGAATGAAAACAGACCCTATAGTCCGGATGGAATTCAGAGGACTCTTAAAATGTGGATCCAGTATAAGGGCACCTGGGAGGCTTTGCAGCTGAGCGTCCAACTCTTGATTTCAGTTCAGGTCATGATCCCAGGGTCATGGGATTGAGCCCTGTGTTGATAAGATTCTGTCTCTGCCCCTCTTCCCCCACTCGTGCTCTCTCTTCTCTCTTTCTCTAAAATAAATAAAAAATGTGGATCCAGTTTAAAGGGGACACAGCTGCAGAGAGGTTGGTGCCCAGCATAGGTTAGCTCATTAATCTGGGGTCTGTTTTCTCTATAGTGCCTCCAAGAGAGTGGATGTCCCCTGTTTACTGAAGGAAGGAAGGAGGGACAAGGAGCTGTGTGCCCCAAGATCACATTTCCTTTTTAAGCTGCTTAACACACTTTTAGCTCATACTGAGCTATAGTTAACCAGAACCTCAGGCCTTGTTGCTAAACCTCCATCTTTTCTGTATTTGTGTACTTTTTAAACCTAAATGCTGGACTTCATCCCTTGTCAATTTCATCTTGTTGATTGCAGTTCATCTTTCTGGCCTCGCGAGATTATTTGAGTCTTGATTCTGCTATGTGGACCATTTTGACCCTCCTCCGTTCAGTACCCCCAGTTTACTAATCCAGTGTTACATGAGCTAGATGGGGCCCTGCCAGAGGCCTTTGTGCAAGGCTGAAATCATTTCGTTCTTCGGCAGTGCCCTTTGGGTACTGTTGCTCATCTGGCTCTGATTTTTCCTAAATGTGCTCTCCTCCAACCCCCATAGCTCCATCTCGTCTACAGGATTTTGTGAGAAGCCGTCAGAATCCTTGCTGACTCAAGATGCACTGTGTTTAAGGCTTTCCCCTGATTACACCAGTCTAATAACGCTGTCAAAAAAAGAAATGCTGTGAATTTAGAACAATGCTGGCCCCTGGGATCTGCCTCTTTCTCCTCGAAGTGCTTACAGACCCTCGATTTAATAATCCATTCTGGAGATTTGCCAGGGTTTATTGTTTAAGCTTTATGTTTGCAACTTGGAGAAACGGGCCCTTCTCTCCTTGATGGAAGAACTGGAACAGAATAGCCTTTGTCCTTCTCCAGTTCTGATGTCCCTCCCACTCTCCATGTTGACTTCAAGCCGAGTGGTTATGTAACCACTGACGTTGCTTCAGCACCCAGGGGCAGAATGTGGCTGGGTTGGGAAGGGGAGGAAGTAGCTTGTGCGTGAGTAACCTTTCTCAGTGGATGGAAACCTTTCTTCCTGTCAGAAAAGATGGAGCTCACACAAGTCTGGTGATTCTGCATTCTCTCACTGGAAGGATGCTCTGCCCTCTGTTCTCTCTGTTACTGCCCCACTCAGACCAGTCTGTCAAGGAAGACTAAGCTGCTTTGGGTACCTGCTTGTACCCTAGCCCCCCACCTCATGTAGCTCCCTACACATAAGGAGCCAGGAGTAATCAGGGAGTTTGGGGAACAGAGACCCCTACGGTTGTGAAATTGGCTGATCGGGTTGGTTCTCTGGGGGACAGAATCCTCTAGAGTTGGTGGAAGTTGGTTGATTTAGGAAGATTGGTCCAGAGCTTTGACTGTTCAACTTTTAAAGAAATCCCAGAGTTCCCTGGCTGTATAGTCTCTGACCCCAGAGGCAGCGGGGCCCCTCTGCCATCCAATGTGTCCTCCTCCCCTGCAAAGTAAACTTGCAGTTCTGCCTCTTTTGTTTTTCACTTGTGCACCCACTCCTGCCAGGTGAGTGCTTATATGAAACCCGGTGGTCGCAGGCAGGGACTGGTGTTCTTGGAGGTGGGGAAGCAACCGGGAGGAGGATGCCCTGGTGTCTCTGTCAACTCTGCGGTGAGAAGAAACTTGCCATTGCTCAATAATATGGGACAGCATAAGTGAGACTCACATGCATTTACATTTAGGGCATATGGGTACTGTCACTCAGCGAGCCCCTGCAGGTGCCAGCACTGGGAATGTAGTAGGGACCAAAGCAAAGCCCTTACCCCCTTGGAGCACACATGCATAATGTCAAATGGCTCTGTGTTAAAGCGGGTTGGGAAGTGACAGGTGCATCTTTAAGAGTCCTTGGCCAGGAAGGCTTCCGTGAGGAGGGTGCTCAGTGAAGCGAAGAAGCCAGCCTTGTGGTTATCTGTGGGGACAGCACTCCATTTGATGCAAAGGCCATGCGATAATACATTTGGCATGTTTGGGGACTAGCAGGGCACTGGTGTCACTGGAGCCCACTGATCAGGGAAGGGTGAGTGGAAACCCAAGAGCACCCTGACCACAACCATGAGAACCACGGTGGGGACTTTGGATTTGCCCACACAAGCTGTTTATGATATGTTGGGGCAGCTCCCTGTGAACGGGTCTGGGACTTGAATTTAGACCCAGTCTTGCCCGCCACCCATCCTTGCCGAGCTCTAGTTTCCTCGTCTGGAAGTAGGTGATTACGTACGTGAGTCACGATACTTTTGTCTCTGCTTGCCCCTGCTTGAGGCTGTAAACTCCTGGAGGCAGGAGCCCTGTCCCTTAAGATGGCACATCCAGGCACCGACTTGAGGCCAGAGCGATTCCCCATTCCTACCCAGAGCTCCAAGGAACCCAGTGGAATTCATTCATAGACTCTTCAGGTTAGACAAGCCTTGCAGAGGCCACCCGGGCAGTCCCAAGATCTGCTGTGACCAGCAGAGAACACTGTATTTTAAGGGCCCTTGCCCAAGCCCTTGGCTTTGCAGGTTTGCAGGAAGAAGCAAGTATGCAGGAAGCTGTAGCCTTCTGGGGAGCGGCCCTCAGCCTGTGATTCTTTTTCCATGGCAGGATCTCCCAGCGAGTAGAGCTCAGCCGGAGGCAGCTGCAGGCCATTGGGGAGAGGGTCTCCTTGGCCCAGGCCAAGATTGAGAAGATCAAGGGCAGCAAGAAGGCCATCAAGGTAGCCCATGTGACCCTGAGTCCCTGTAGCTGGCAAGCAGTCCCAGAAATCCCATCCCCACACCTCTGAGGTTGCCCAGGTCCCTGCCCACCCTGTCCAGCCACCCCTCAAGCTTTCCTCCTGCTCAGAATCCACCCCTCCAACCCCACCCTAGGCTCTGGAGCATCTTGGGCCCCCTGAAGAATTGATCTAAGATTCTGTGTCCACAGGTGTTCTCCAGTGCCAAGTACCCAGCACCAGAGCGTCTGCAGGAGTATGGTTCCATCTTCACAGGTGCCCAGGACCCTGGTGTACAGAGACGCCCCCGCCACAGGATCCAGAGCAAGCACCGCCCCCTGGATGAGTGGGCCCTGCAGGTCTCATGCACTTGGAGGGGTGACCAGAGGTGGCCTTGGCTGTGGGGGAGGAACTGAGGGTTCTGTCCCCTCAGAGGATTTTGACTGGGATGGGTGGTCACTTTGACCCAGTACTGAAACCCACCATTCTTGTGTTACCACCCCTCATCCTGCCAGGAGAAGCTGAAATACTTCCCTGTGTGTGTGAACACCAAGCAAGAGCCTGAGGATGAGGCCGAGGAGGGGCTCGGGGGCCTTCCCAGCAACATCAGCTCCGTCAGCTCCTTGCTGCTGTTCAACACCACTGAGAACCTGTACGGCAGAGGGCGGGGCTCTGGAAGGGCGGCTGGGGGCCCAGCCTGGCTTTGTGGGGGATACAGGGGGTATCAGACGTGGGTGCAGAAGCCTGCAGGCTGGAGGGGGGGGGGGGCTCAGGCGCTGAGCAGTTTGGTTTTTACCTTGTAAGGCCTCGGAGTCCATAGTACAAACCGTGGCGCTGAAGAAACAGGAAAGATGGGTCAGGACCATGGGCCTAGAGCAGATATGATGGACTCCCCCCCCACCCATCCCACCTCTGCAGGTACAAAAAGTACGTCTTCCTGGACCCCCTGGCTGGTGCTGTAACGAAGACCCACGTGATGCTGGGGGCAGAGACAGAGGAAAAGCTGTTCGATGCCCCTTTGTCCATCAGCAAGAGGGAGCAGCTGGAGCAACAGGTGGAGATGGAGGGCGCGTGTCGGGGAGGGGTGCAGCGGAGAGTCTGCCAGCATCCTCAGGGTCTGCTGAGGCCCTGCTCCCCCCCTGTTGTACATGGGTGTGCACGAGGCCCTGCTCACTGCCCCAAGGTCAAACTACAGGGCCCCGGTCCCCTGCAGCCCCCGACTCATACGCTCCCACCTAATCGTGCAGGTTCCAGAGAACTACTTCTATGTGCCTGACCTGGGCCAAGTGCCTGAGATCGACGTGCCATCCTACCTGCCTGACCTGCCAGGCATCGCTGACGACCTCATGTACAGTGCTGACCTGGGCCCCGGCATCGCCCCCTCCGCCCCTGGCACCATTCCAGAGCTGCCCACCTTCCACACAGAGGTGGCCGAGCCTTTCAAGCCAGGTGAGCTGGAAACAGGAGTTGGGCAGGAGCTCTTAGGCTCGGACACTTGCATCCTAGGAACATCACACTTTCCCACCTTTCCGTTGCAGACCCGGAAGATGGAGTGCTGATAGCACCCCCACCCCCACCCCCACCCCCGCCGCCTCCCCCAGCTCCAGCTGTGCTGGTCAGCGCTCCGCCACCCCCACCCCAGACCCTGGCCTCCCCAGGCCAAGGTGCCAGGGAAGAAGACCGCAGTGGTGGCTTGTCTCCAGGTAGAGCAGCAGCAGGGTGCCCCCGGGGTTGGGGGCGGGGAGGGGACATGTGTTCTGAGGATGCCTCTGATTTCTGGATTCCTGAAGGGTTTTCTGTAGGTTTATGTGGCCATAAGGTTCAGACTTTCAGAAGAATTGTAATTTCAAAATCTTGTTCCCCTGGGTACATGAAATAGTGGTTTTCAAACTGTAGCCTCCCAAAATTCTAATCTCCAGGGAGAGGGAGCCTAGACATGAAGGTGTGGTCCCTCATTCCTATTTAAAAAGGGGCTACTGAAAAAAATGGAAAAGTTCAGCAATAAAATATCCAAATCCTTAAAACGGGGATTTTCGTTTTAGTATGACATCTGGTTTATCTCCAGAACCCACAGGTGGCACAAAAACTCCTTGTTGGTTCATGTGTCAAGTTCAGACACTGTCAGCAAACGGGTAGATTTGCAGTAGCCCCTAAACCAAGTGGCGCTGGAAGGGAGCAGGGGTGCCTGCATACAGGACCTCCTGAGTGCAGGCAGACACAGTCAGCATTCAGGCTGCATATGGGCTCCCAAGGCTCGGCTTCACCCACTGGCTTCCTTTGTCAAGAGGAACAGCCTGTTCTCACAGCCAGGTTTGAGGGGAAGCCTCTGGACCCCCAGAACCTCCAGCTGGGCAAGGCTGTCCCATAGGGCAGCCTGCCTGAGCAGCCTTCTTCCTCACACCCTGCCCCTCCCAGCTACAGTCCAGGGAGCTCCCAAGGAAGTGGTGGACCCCTCCAGTGGCCGGGCCACTCTCCTGGAGTCCATCCGCCAGGCTGGGGGCATCGGCAAGGCCAAGCTGCGCAGCGTTAAGGAGCGCAAGCTGGAGAAGAAGAAACAGAAGGAGCAGGAGCAAGGTGAGGGGATCCTAGGACCATTCCAGGAGGGCTCTAGGAAAGGGCCACCTTCTCTTGTAGCCATGACTCTAATAGGGTGCTCTCTGCCCACCCCAAAGGTGGTGCAGAAAGGCAGCACCTAGCCAACCTGCCTTATGCTTCTGCTGGAAGCCCTGGGTGGCCTAGGCTGTGGGATCCTTCCTGGTTTTGTAGCCTGCTTAGAACTTTCCTCTTTAAGCTAATGGGAGACAGAGCCTCACCCAGCTCAAACTATGACAACAGAGAATCTTCTTAGAATCTGCCAGGGGCTGTCCAAGGACATGGTTGGGGACATGAGATCCTTTAGAGACTGAGGACCTGGAGGGTTAGCCCAGTCCTGCTTTGCTAAGCCTCTTGAGGCTGCAGGTTGCACCTGCTATGAATCTTAAATGCCGGCGTGACTAGAACACCTGGGCACAAAGCAGCAATGCCCTGGAAGTCCTGAGTTTGAATCCCATCACCAGTTTCTAAGTTCTGCTCTATGACCTCAGACAAATTGCCTGACCTCTCTGGGCCAGTTTCCTCATCCGTACAATGGGGCCACTCATACCTCCCCCTCTGTTTCAGGTGGCTGTGTTACTCAGTTTCATATTAGTGCCCCAGTGCTGGATCCAGTGCCAGCCTGAACCTCCAAGACATGGTGGCTGTGGGAGGGGCTGGCATGTGTTGATAGTGAGCAAAAAATAAATAGATCCAAACCCTGAGAATGTCACCCCAGAGGCAGATTTTCCCCTTGGTTCCTTCATCTTTCCTTACTAGTGGCTTTCCCATTACAGTGAGAGCCACAAGCCAAGGTGGGGACCTGATGTCGGATCTCTTTAACAAGCTGGTCATGAGGCGTAAAGGTAGGAAGCAGAGCCTGCTGCCTTCCCTTGGGCTGGGAGGCTCAGGATATTTTGTATCATGAACGTTTTGCCACTTTCTTCCTGTTTTTAAGTCTCTAGGGGCTGGGTGAACTGGTATCCCACACCAACCCCCTCACCCTCCAACTCTGTCCCCCTAGGTATCTCTGGCAAAGGACCTGCAACGGGGACCGGTGAGGGGCCAGGAGGAGCCTTTGCCCGAATGTCAGACTCCATACCGCCTCTGCCTCCCCCACAGCAGCCACCTGGAGAGGAAGATGAGGACGACTGGGAATCCTAGGGGTTAGCCGTTCCTTCCCCACCAAAACCCAGATTTAGTTACTGCCCTCACATGGACATGGCTAGGAAGGGCTGCCTGGCCCGTGAGTCGCTCTGCCCCTGCTGCCCTTGGAGGAACAGGGATTGTGGAGGACTGCCCCCCTCCCAGGTCTGTGCCCGGAACCTTCTTCAAGGAGTGAGGTGGCCAGCTTCTGAGGCCAAATGGCTGGGAGGGGGGAGCCCCCTGCTCTCTGCCTGTGCTCTCCTCCAGCTACAGACTGAAATACGTGGATCAATAAAGACATAATACCGCAAGAACCAAGCATAAACCAGTGGCAAACTTTTAATCATGGAACTATAGCTGTGCAGAGTGCAAGTGTCTCCTCCCAGCCAGTGTCTGTCCTCCTGTTCCCACCAGGCTCAAGCAACGGGGGCAGAGCACCTGGCGGACCGAGGCCCCTTCCTCTGGGTCAGGGAGAGAAGAGAGGTGCAGTCAACAAGGGAAGCTGGTGCAGACGGAGGCGGGGGTATTTTCACACAGGGAAAAATGTCTCCCTGATAGACACGGGGTCTCTAAAAATAGTCCTGCTGAGAGCCTAATGGCCCTCAGCATAATTGCTAAGTCAGGGGAGGAGGTGTCTTGGAGTTTGCTCAAGTAGCTGAGGGGGAAGGTGCCACTGACTTGGAGGAAGACCTGGAGCCAAGCCAAGGGAGCAAGAAATGCTGTGGAAGAGGTTAGGGACCAGCCCTATGGTTTAAAAACAAAGGCCCAGGACACTCTTCCCAGTTTGTTTGTTTTTAATGTTTGTTTATTTTTGAGACAGATCATAAGCAGGGGAAGGGCAGAGAGAGGGAAACACAGAATCCGAAGCAGGCTCCAGACTGTGAGCTGTCAGCACAGAGCCTGACATGGGGCTTGAACTCACGGACTGCGAGATCATGACCTGAGCCAAAGTCAGATACTTAGCTGACTGAGCCACCCAGGTGCCCCTTCCCAGTTCTTAACAACATAGAGAAAGAAGGTAGGGTTGAGGGGTGCAGAAAGAGCCCTATGGGCACCAGGAAGCTGGAAATAGGGAATATTCTTAGTTTTGAAGAGAGGGTGAAGGTCTAGAACAGCTAACTGTAGCCAGAAGGGGGGAAAGGCAGGAGGGCCTGCCTGAGAAGGTGGCCACTGAGAGACTGCAAGGCCAGAGATAGTGCAGTGGAACAGGGCAGGAAGCTTGACTCTGGGCCATGCTGAATGGACAAACATTCAATTACAGGGAGGGGAACAACTGCCCCGGGGTGGGCCAGAGGATGGCCAGGACCCACTGTTTCTTCAGATCAACTCGATTTTTCTCCTACTGGTTTTTCTACCTGTGCCCAGTCCTGGCAGCCCACTGACTCCAGAAAGGGGTTGGTCTGGTCTCTACCTGGGTATCACCTTCTTAGGCTGGCTCCCCACACTCCCCAACACTTCAAGTGGGCAGGGTGAAGGAAGAGCCTGGCACTCAGGCAGTGGTGGGTCATCCATCAGGAGGGGCCAGGCCTCTCGCGGTGAAACTGGGGAGACAGGCATAGGCAGTGAGACACTAGATCTCAGGGGTGGGGAGGCTCTCAGGGGGCAGGGTAAGGTAGGACTGACCTTCCTCATAGCAGCAAAGGCAGGGCCAAAGGTGGCTTTGACCTCTACGCGGTCTCGGATCCAGGCTGGCAGCTTTCCCAGGATAGGTGGGCGGGCATACCGCTGATCCAGGAGCACTATGCTGGCAAAATCCTTCTGGTGCCTGATGGCCCTGCCTAGATGGCAACAGAGGTTGGGGCTTCTTGGTTAAACCAGCCTCCGCCACGGTGTCTATTGTGTCCCCCCAACCCCAAAGAGCAGTAAAATCCCTCTTCCCTGTCAACTCATTCTCCCACCATCCATCACCACTATCCGCAGGAACAGTCCCCGGCCTACCTATAGATTGGTTGACAGCCTTCATACACAGATTCTCCACCAAAGCCTTCCCTGGTGGGGCCTGACCTGGGATTCTGGGCTGGGAAGGGCAGAGGAGATGATCTATCAGTATCTTCTTGCCTCCTTCTTAGTGTTCTGAGAAAATTACACTGCCAGGCTTTGGAGCAAGAACAGTAGTCTTCATGGGCACAATGCCAGCAGCTGATATAACGGATGAGATCACAGAGAGGCTCAAGAGGGTAAGGAGGTACATCCCATCCCCTGGAGCAAGCAGGAAACACTGGCACACATCAGCGGGCAGTGGGGAGGTCGCAGCTGTACCGCCCTGGTATCACAGCCCTAGAGGCGACAGAACTTTCTCCCCAGCTGTCTCCTCCCATCCTTTGGCACGCTGAAGGTACTCACAAGAGTCTGATCCAGGTAGGCCATCTTCTCTTGTAGCTCTGGAGACTTGATGTTGGGGTAGGGCATGCCTACCATAACTACACACCTAGCATGGAGGGAACATGAGGCCATGGCATGTGGGCAGTCAGGCCTCCATCACATCTTCAAGGGCCAGAATATAGGACCCGGTCCTCACCATGCGTCCTCAGCTGCTATATCCAGCACACCTTTGCCCCCTCAAGCTGTGCTCACTGGCTCTGCCCCTCCCTCCCCACCCTGTACCTCCACCTCTAGTGCATTTTCTCAGCTAAGAAACCCAATGAAGGCCACGTGAATTGAACCCTGATGATCAGCCTAACTTCCACCTGGAAGCAAAGGGCCAAAACACTTCCCCATACAGCTGAGTGACCTGAGCAGTCAGCCAGGGTGCAGACTCAGATGGCATTGGCTTCCAGGCAGGGTCCCTGCTATTTGGAGTGAGGGGTGGTCGGTGTCAGAGCCCAGGAGACGAGAGACCCACAACTTACCGGCCAAGGTCGTCAGAGAAGTTAATGCCTTCACTCATCTTTCCTCCAACCACGGAGAGGAGCAGAGCACCTGTCACCGTGCCTCCCACATGGCCACAGCACTGCAGGAGACAACAGCCCAAGCTGTGGAGCCAGAGCTTGGATGCCACCCAAAATATCTGCAGCTGCCAGCTCCAGATGTTCTCTGGGCCCAAGGCCTCAGTTACACCTCTCACCTTAATGCACCTGGAATACTCCAGCAGCACCTGCTCCACCTGGTTCGCTCTCTTGGGTTCCTGAAATATCTGAAGGAGAACAGACAATGTCTCCCAGGAAAAGGTTTCAGAATGCATAGGTCCCAGGGTCTGCTCTCAGCCCTATATTTTCCAGACTGGGAACCAGAGAACCCCACAGAGTAAGGGGCTAGAGAGAAATCCTGTGGGAGGTGACGAGGTGTTAGAAGTGGTGGGAGTAAGTAACTAACTAACAGAAGCCCATATGTAAGCCTAACATTCTGGTCTGACATGCATGAGAAATCCTAGCAGGAACCCTGGGTACCACTGACCTCACAAGTGGGAGTCCCAGATGAGGGGGTCACTCACCTTTTTCCTGACAGCCAGGCGGGCCAGCAGACCACTCTTATCCCAGTGGGCATGGACCTGGCGTTGGTACTCATAGGAGGGGAAGAAACAGACCACCCCTCCAGGGACCACATTGCACAGGTTATAGAGAATACGACCCGTCTCATCCATCTAAGGAAAGAAGACAGAGCCCTCCCTGAAGCCATATCCGAACAATGCTTCCTAACCTTGGGACTCAAAACCAAGCACAGATCCAAGGGTGACTACGATCGGGGAAGAGAAGTGTGGGCCCAGAGGGCCCCGGGCAGAAATCAACAGACAGGAAAGTGCCACCCTCTCACCACACACACACACTCAGCTGATGCTTCTGGGGAGTGTACCACACACATCACAAGGCCAGCACTCCAGAGCTAATAACCCTGCTGCTGGCGTGTCATGTCCTCCCTGCTCCAACTCCCAATGCCCACTGCGCCATGAAAACCCCAGGCAGCCTCTAGTGACAAGCTCCTGACACCTGCATCCCTGCGCAAGGTGGGGACTGATGCAACCAAATGGCAAGAGAAGCAAAGGAAATGAACAGCTTCCTTATCAGTTTCATCCTGAAGGAACACCTTGAGGTTTAAGAAAACTTAACAGTCCAGGGAGTGAGGGGAGGGGAACGCTCAGACTTCCCCTGATAAGCATCTAGATGGACACCAGCCATTCTGTGCCAGCTCTGTGGTGGAAGACCCCAGCACCTGGACACTAAGCACTGGCCAGAGCACCCACCACCCCAGAAACTATTCTCCTGCCCTGGCAGAGGCTGTGGTAAGGCAAGCAGGCTGGTACGAACCATCTGAGGCAGTTCTCTCTTCTGGTATGTGAACTCCAACTGCTGGCTGGAGGGCCCGCTGCAGATGACGAGGGGCAGGATGTTGTCTGGAGGGATCACGTGACCTGCAGAGACCGAGGAGGGGCTATTCTACAAGGCAGTGTCCAGAAGGAGCATTCTGCAACCTTGTCTTCCATGCTAGGAGAACAATTCCAACACTCTGCCACCTGCCCTGCTTGCACAGCGCAGGTGGGCGGGACTCAGACCTCTCCCACGTAGGTGGAGGGACACAGTGCAGAAGCACAGGGCTAAGTAAGCTCGCCGGAGAGCTGGCAAAGGGAGAAGCTCCCACCTCGTGGCCTCCTCAACTGTGACAATAAGCTGCCAGAGTGTGACACATGGCCCATTCCACCCTGGCCATGGATTCTCACCACAGGAAAACTCCACCACTCGCTCAGCTTCTACCCCAGCACATGCCAGCAGCTGCTCCCGAAAGTCAGACACCTGCAGACCACAACAGCAAGGCTCCATGAGCTCCCCGCAGGCCTGAGCAGGCAGGGGCCTTGACAGGGAGGGGGACAGAGAGAAACACTCCGGGGAAGACAGAAGTCTGGGCTTGAAGGCAGCAAATACATAGGAACAGAAAAAAGAGGTAAAACGTAAGGCAGATAACAAATTGGCAGATAACAAAAAGGAAAAAAAATTACTGATACCCAGTGCTGACAGTCTCACTTAAACTGTGGAAATACCAGGAACACCTGGGTGGCTCAGTCGGTTGGGCATCCAACTTCGGCTCAGGTCATGATCTTGCAGTTTGTGGGTTCAAGCCCCACATGGGGCCCTGCACTGACAGCTCAGGGCCTGGAGCCTGCTTCAGATTCTGTGTCTCCCTCCCTCTCTGCCCCTCCCATGCTCATGCTCGCTCTCTCTCTCTCTCTCTCAAAAAATAAACATTAAAAAAAAATTAAACTGTGGAAACACCAAAGGGAATCTGGTAAACTGGGCACAGTGGACCTTACCCCAGCCCATGCCCACAAGATCACCAGTGGGCATTCAAAACAAAATACACATGGCCAGGCCCCAGCCCACACCACTGAATAAGAACCTCTAGAGGGAAGATAACATGTATTGGCATTTCTAAAGAGCTCCAGGGTTTATTCAGTACTCACACTAAACGTCAATGGACTAAATGTTTCAATCAAAAGACACAGGATAACAGAATGGATAAGAAAACAAGATCCATCTATATGCTGTTTACAAGAGACCCACTTTAGACCTAAAGACACCTTCAGATTGAAAGTAAGGGGATGGAGAACAATCTATCATGCTAACGGTTGACAAAAGAAAGCCAGAGTAGCCATACTTATATCAGACAATCTAGACTTTAAAATAAAGACTGTAACAAGAGATGAAGAAGGACATTATATCATAATTAAGGGGTCTATCCACCAACAAGATCTAACAATTGTAAACATTTATGTTCCAAATGTGGAAGCACCCAAATATATAAATCAATTAATCACAAACATACAGAAACTCATTGATAATAATACCATAATAGTAGGAGACTTCAACACCCCACTCACAGCAATGGACAGATGATCTAATCAAAAAATCAACAAGGAAACAATGGCTTTGAATGACATACTGGACCAGATGGACTTAATAGATATATTCAGAACATTTCATCCTAAAGCACCAGAATATACACTCTGTTCAAGTGCACATGGAACATTCTCCAGAATAGATCACATACTGGGACACAAATCAGCCCTCAACAAGTACAAAAAGATCAAGATCATACCGTGCATATTTTCAGACCACAACGCTATGAAACTCGAAATCAACAAGAAAAAACTTGGAAAGATAACAAATATTTGGAGACTAAAGAACATCCTACTAAAGAGTGAATGGGCTAACCAAGAAGTTAAAGAGGAAATTCAAAAGTACATGGAAGCCAATGAAAATGGTAACACCACAGCCCAAAACCTTTGGGATGCAGTAAAGGCGGTCATAAGAGAGAAGTATATAGCAATCCAGGCCTTCCTAAAGAAGGAAGAAAGGTCTCAGATACACAACCTAATATTACACCTTAAAGAGCTGGAAAAAGAAAAAATAAATTCTAAAACCAGCAGAAGACAGGAAATAATAAATACTAGAGGAGAAATCAATGCTATTGAACCCCCCCCCCAAAAAAAAACAGTAAAACAGATCAATGAAACCAGAAGCTGGTTCTTTGAAAGAATTAACAAAATTGATAAACCACTAGTCAGTTTGATCAAAAAGAAAAAGGACCCAAATAAATAAAGTCAAGAATGAAAGAGGAGTGATCACAACCAACACAGCAGAAATAAAAACAATAATAAGGGAATATTATGAGCAATCATATGCCAATAAAATGGGCAATCTGGAAGAAATGGACAAATTCCTAGAAACATATAAACTACCAAAACTGAAACAGAAAGAAATAGAAATTTGAACAGACCCATAACCAGTAAAGAAATCGAAGTAGTAATCAAAAATCTCCCAAAAAACAAGAGTCCAGGGCCAGATGGCTTTCCAGGGGAATTCTACCAAACCTTTAAGGAAGAGTTAAAATCTATTCCCTTGAAGCTGTTCCAAAAACTAGAAATGGAAGGAAAACTTCCAAACTCTTTCTATGAAGCCAGCATTACCTTGATTCCAAAACTAGACACAGACCCCACTAAAAAGGAGAACTACAGACCAATTTCCCTGATGAACGTGGATGTGAAAATCCTCAATAAGATATTAGCCAACCAGATCCAACAATACATTACAACAATACATTAAAAAAATTATTCACCACGACCAAGTGGGATGCAGGGCTGGTTCAATATCTGCAAAACAATCAATGCGATGCATCACATCAATAAAAGAAAAGGACAAGAACCATATGATCCTCTCAGTAGACGCAAAGAAAGCATTTGACAAAATACAGCATCCTTTCTTGATAAAAACCCTTAAGAAAGTAGGGATAGAAGGATTATACCTTGAGATCATAAAAGCCATATATGAAAGACCCAATGCTAATATCCTCCTCAGTGGGGAAAAACTGAGAGCTTTCCCCCTAAGGTCAGGAACAAGACAGAGATGTCCACTATCACCACTGTTATTCAACATGGTAGTGGAAATCTTAGCCTCTGCAATCAGACAACACAAAGAAATAAAGGTATCCAAATCAGCTAGGAGGAAGTCAAACTCTCACTCTTCGCAGATGACATGATACTCTATATGGAAAACCCAAAATTTCACCAAAAAATTGCTAGAACTGATCCAAGAATTCAGCAAAGTGGCAGGATATAAAATCAATGAACAGAAATCAGTTACATTCCAATACACCAACAATGAAGCAACAGAAAGAGAAATCAAGGAATCAATACCATTTACAATTGCACCAAAAACCATAAAATACCTAGGAATAAATCTAACCAAAGAGGTGAAAAATTTATACACTGAAAACTAGAGAAAGCTTATGAAAGAAATGGAAGAAGACACAAAAAAATGGAAAAAGATTCCATGCTCCTGGAGAGGAAGAACAAATATTGTTAAAATGTCAATACTACCCAAAGCAATCTACATATTCAATGCAATACCTATCAAAATAACACCACCACTCTTCACAGAGCTAGAACAAACAATCCTAAAATCTGTGTGGAACCAGAAAAGACCCCGAATAGCCAAAGCGATCTTGAAAAAGAAAACCAAAGCAGGAGGCATCACGATCCGGACTTCACATTGTATTGCAAAGCTGTAATCATAAAGACAGTATGGTACTGGCACAGGAACAGACACTCAGATCAATGAACAGAATAGAGAACCCAGAAATGGATCTACAAATGCATGGCCAACTAATCTTTGACAAAGCAGGAAAGAATATCCAATGGAATAAAGACAAGTCTCTTCAAATCGTCTTGGCAAAACTGGACAGCATCATGCAGAAGAATGAACCAAGACCACTTTCTTACACCATACACAGAAATAAACTCAAAGTAGATGAAAGACCTAAATGTAAGACAGGAGCCATCAAAATCCTCAAGGAGAAAGCAGGCGAAAACCTCTTTGACCTTGGCCGCAGCAACTTCTTACTCAACATGTCTTCAGAGGCAAGGGAAACAAAAGCAAAAATGAACTATTGGGACCTCACCAAAATAAAAAGCTTCAGCACAGCAAAGGAAACAATCAGCAAAACTAAAAGGCAACTGGATGGAATGAAAGAAGATATTTGCAAATGACATATCAGATAAAGGGTTAGTATCCAAAATCTATAAAGAACTTATCAAATTCAATATCCAAAAAACAAATAATCCATTGAAGAAATAGGCAAAAGACATGAATAGACCTTCTCCAAAGAAAACATCCAGATGGCCAACCGACACATGAAAAAATGCTCAACTTCACTCATCATCAGGGAAATACAAATCAAAACCACAATGAGATACCACCATACACCTGTCAGAATGGCTAACATTAACAACGCAGGCAACAATAGATGTTGGCAAGGATGCAGAGAAAGAGGATCTCTTTTGCATTGTTGGGGGGAATGCAAGCTGGTGCAGCACCTCTGGAAAACAGTATGGAGGTTCCTCAAAAAATTAAAAATAGAACTAGCCTATGACCCAGCAATTGCACTACTAGGTATTTATCCAAGGGATACAGGTATGCTGTTTCAAAGGGGCACATGCACCCCCATGTTTATAGCAGCACTATCAACAATAGCCAAAGTATGGAAAGAGCCCAAGTGTCCATCGATGGATGAATGGATAGATGGATGAATGGATAGATGTGGTATATATATACAATGGAGTATTACTCGGCAATCAAAAAGAATGAAATCTTGCCATTCACAACTATGTGGATAGAACTAGAGGGTATTAGGGGCGCCTGGGTGGCTCAGTCGGTTGAGTGTCTGACTTTAGCTCAGGTCATGATCTCACAGCTCGTGAGTTCAAGCCCCGCGTCAGGCTCTGTGCTGACAGCTCAGAGCCTGGAGCCTGCTTCAGATTCTGGGTCTCCCTGTCTCTCTCTCCTGCTCATGCTGTCTCTGTCTCTCAAAAATAAGTAAAATAAACATTAAAAAAAAAAAAAGAACTAGAGAGTATTATGCTAAGCGAAATTAGTCAGAGAAAGACAAATATCATTTGACTTCACTCATATGAAGATTTTAAGATACAAAACAGGTGAACATAAGGGAAGGGTAGCAAAAATAATATAAAAACAGGGAGGGAGACAAAAACATAAGAGACTCTTAAATATGGAGAACAAACAGAGGGTTACTGGAGGGGTTTTGGGAGGGGGGATGGGCTAAATGGGTAAGGGGCACTAAGGAATCTACACCTGAAATCACTGTTGCACTATATGCTAAGTTGGATGTAAATTAAAATAATTAATTAATTAAAAAATTAAAAAAAAAGAGTTCCAGGGTTTTCACCTATTGAATTGGCAAAAATCCCAAAGCGTATCCCTCTGTAGGCACATATACACAGTGCTGGTGGAAGAGAGAACAGTACAGCTCCAGCTGGGGGGGAACATGGCAATATTTAATAAATCAGATGTATTTTTATCTTTCAACCTGGCAGCCCCCCTACCTAGGAGTCCCCTCTGAGCATACAGCTCCACAAACCAACCCATGCACAAGGATACTTCCTGTGCAGTGATCCCCTTCAGGAGGGGTCAGCTGAAAGCATCACACTGGATCCTGCCAGCGCAGAGCTCCGAGCCAGCAAGAGGCGCACAGATGGCGCTGGCTACTGAATGGCGTGCCACAACACACTGGTGACTAAAAACCAGTTATGCTTTGATGTAAAAGACAAAGGAAAGGAAAAGTAAGTATATATATTTGCTTATTTCTGGAGAAAAATAAAATGAAAGCATAGAAGGACAGACTAGGAGTAAGAAAAATGATAACCTATGGGCATGGGGAACAGGCTGGAAATGGATGGAAGTAAGACTTCCTGAATGCATCTTTTTTTTTTTTAATGTTTGTTTATATTTGAGAGAGAAAGAGACAGAACATGAGCTGGGGAGGGGCAGCAAGAGAGGGAGACACAGAATCTGAAGCAGGCTCCAGGCTCTGAGCTGTCAGCACAGAGCCTAATGTGGGGCTCAAACCCATGGACCATGAGATCATGACCTGAGCAGAAGTCAGATGCTTAGCCAACTGAGCCACCCAGGAGCCCCTGAATGTATCTTCCATGCAGTTTTGACTTTTGAACCATACAGGTGTTTACTTATTTTAAAAATATAATTAAGTCTAGGGGCACCTGGGTGGCTCAGTTGGTTGAGCGTCCAACTTTGGCTCAGGTCATCATCTCACAGCTCATGAGTTCGAGCCCAGCGTCGGGCTCTGTGCTGACAGCTCAGAGCCTGGAGCCTGCTTCGGATTCTGTATGTGTCTCTCTCTCTGCCCCTAACCCACTTGCATTCTGTCTCTCTCTCAAAAATAAACATTAAAAAATATATATATGTCTAAAATGAAAAATCAAACTCTAAAAATGAAAACACATGGCAACAAAGAAAGCCTAACTCTCTGTCACATTCACAACATAAGCACACAAAGCAATGGCTGACTTCAAATGACTTCAGATCCTTAGTGACCATACATCCTTAGTAGGATATACCTAAGGGCAAAAAATAAATGCAAAGAAATGAAATTTTCATCAATAGTTTATTGTTAGAATAATACTGTATATGAAGCTATTTTAGTATATCTTAAGTATATTATGGGACATAGCAAATAAGTAGTTATGTCAATGTAATAAGAAACCAAACATTCAGCTCAAGAGAAAAGACATACAGTGTAAGGTCAAATAACTGACTGATGTTCATTTAGAAATATCAATATGGACTCATGGTTTTTTAAAACCATTTTCCCCAGTCTACAAGAAGGCCTAAAAACATTTATAATCCAGGAGTACCACAAACACCCCGATACCCAGATATTGGTTTTTAAACACCAATCCCCAATAAAAGAAACCAGGTTATCTTAGAAAAATGAATGATCCCAGATATGGGATAAAGAAGGCATAAGGTGGCTGGGATGTTTCATCTTGCCAGAAAGCAAGAAAGCATCCCAAAGCTAGTGGGGCCTCATCAAGGACCAGAGGCAACACGTCAGGCTCTGACAGGCCAAGTCTGAGACACCTGGGCATTGAAAGCAGCAATGACTATAGATGCCTTTAATACATGAACACAAATATACAAGTCTATAGAAAAGAAAGAAAAGTTGGAAACTAATAAAGCAATGGGGGATTCTAGCGGCTGAGGTTAGAAACGAATGACTGCGTGGGCACTGAGGAGGCTTCCACCAAAGTCCTGGGCTAGGTGTACCTTAAGGACAGAACTGCTGTGCAGAGACGTGGTTCTGTTTGCCACTGTGTTGCTTAAAACAGAGAAAGACTGGAAATCACCTAAATATCTAACAAAAGAAGAGTAGTTCTATAAGATATAACATATTCATGTAACAGAAAAAAACACAGCCAGAGCATGGTAGAATAAATACATACTGCTGACAAGGAAAAATGTCTATGACATTTGTTGCTGAGTGAAAAAAGCAAATCACAGCAACAGCATGTAGAGATACAGATTTTTGTTTTTAAAATATGTATGTATATTTGTAAAAATTATGCACACAAAGACTAGTATAATGATATACACTAAAATAAAATCTTTCGCTGGTGGAATTATCATCTATTTTTTTTTCCTGCTTTTGCTGGTCTCTGCTTTCTACAACGAAAACATAATACTTTCCTAAATACATGTGTGTGTATATAAATTTAGAAAAGAAAGGAAAGGTCGTATCTATGGTGGGTATAAGGAGCGAATGGCACTAAAATGGGGGCCTGAAATTCCAGAACGGCTATCTTTGGGAGAAGTGCAGTACCTAGCCTACAAAAGCACCAAATCACCAGCCATGTGCCTCCCTCCACCCCCACTGCCCACTCCACCCCTGCCCCAGGCTAAAGACCCAGGCATGAGACAGCACAGCAATGCCACCTGGTGGATGCTGCTTGGCCTGTTCAAGCTGACCCCTTTCTGGTTTGGGGGCCCACTGGACAGCGCCTCTTCCCCCTGTCCCTGTCCCATCCCAGCACTCGGGCCACAAGAGGCTGGGTCTGGTTCCCTTACCGGCTGCATGGTGCCGCCTGCGATGACCACTGCCCGGCATTCCTTCACCACTTGTGCAAAGTGCACAGCTGGATTCAGGAGCAGGAATTTGAGGCTGCTCTGACTAAGACTTCCTGAAAAAAAGACAGAGCCAGCTGGGGAAGGAGGGGGTGGTTTGCAGGCAGGCCGAACAAAGACTTCCATGAGTCTGAGGCAAATGGGAGCTCAGTTGTGTCCATGAAGGAGCCACTAGAGATACCACTTTCCCTTTTGATTAGATTCCATTCAAAGTGCAGGACAAGCCCGAGGCAGACAGCACTACCAGCTCCTTTTGCACATGAAGACTGAGGTTCAGAGTGATAGACACAGCTTGGAGGTGACGGAATCAAGACTCAAACCAAAACTCACATACCTGTAACCAGTAGGCTATACAACTTCTCTCATAACCTGGCGTGAGATGCCAGCCTCCCCAGTGCCTCACATCCCTCCTCACCGCACCTACACCAGCCCACCCAGGCTACAGAGGACCAGTTTTCACCACCTTGTCTCCTCGTCCTAACCCAGAGAGGTGCAAGGTAGAATTTTTTCATGCTTTGGTTTCCCGGCTCCATGCTGATTCCTCCTTGGACTACCTTGGCGGTTCAGGATGACCCTGCCATCCTGGTTGGCAGTGGTGAGGGCTGCAAGGAAGCCTTCGATGTGCATCAGCGGGGAAGCAGACCGTGGCACCCTGGCCTCTCCCTCATCTCCGTGGGGCACGGGAGCTGCACAGAGCAGAAGGAAGACGGTCTGGGACCACAGATGAGGCAGGAGAGGAGTCCACACGTGAGGGATGGATATTCTTGGCCCCCACCTGCAGCCCTGTCTCCCCCTCTTGACTCACTCTCGGTCAATGCGGGCTGCAGGCTCTGTAGGAAGTGCTGGAACCCAGCCAGTCTGGACTGCTCCCTGGAGGATGCAAGGACCGTGCCATACCTTTCTGTGAAGCCAAAGAGCTGGGACGGGGAGAGAAAGCACAGGGAGGAATGAGGGTGCAGCAGTGGGAGCCCAGGCTGGAGGTTCTGCTGCACCCCACATAGCCCACAACTTGCCCCCCAACACAAGGCATCTTGGCACCCCCACCCGACACAGCAAGCAGGCCTGCAGTAAGAAGGGAGCAGGGGTGACTTGGGGCTCCAAAGGGCAGGGGAGAGCAAGGTACTGGGAGGGCAGGAGGTGGGGTGCTGTGGAGCCTGGCCAGACCCAGGAAGAGAGGCTGTACCTTTCTGCTGACCATGCTCTTTTCACAGTAGCGCCGCACCTGCAAAAGCAAACCACCGCAGGCACATGCAACAATTAGGCTGGAAAAAAAAAAAAACACCACCACCTTCCAAAACCCCAGGGAGCATGATTCATTGACAGCTCCTGAGGAACCCAGCCTCCTTGTGGCCAACCGGGTCAACCTCCTTTCTGAGGTCACTCCTCTCCCACCACCCCCACATACAACACGGCGCTCTCCTACAAGAGCAACCTTCATGCACATGGCCTCCTCACTAACGTCTGCATAGCCCCAACCCTCTCTAAAGGTTCCTGGTGACAGGTCTTCTGTGCTCTCCTTCAATATGACAGCACCTAAGATGAACCCTGAAAAGATTAAGAGTTTAAAAAAACACATACGAGCAAAGGCACAGAGAGGGTAAAGCTTGGGGCTTGTTCGGGGGCCCTCCAGTGTGTACAACATATGCAGCTTGGAAAGGAAGACAGGGAGTTGAAGCCTTTGAAGATTTCTAAAAAGGGCACTATCTTCCAGTGAGGACTCACCAGATGACAGTGTAGGAAAGATTTGAGAAGGGACAGAGAGTGAAGCCAGGAAGAGCGGAAAGGAGGCGAGAGGAAACGAGCCGGCCCTGAAGTGGCAGCTGTGGGAATGGAAAAGCAGTGGGAGTTCGAGTGCTCCTTCCAGCTCTGAGGCCCGGCAACTGTTTGGATGCGGGACCCAAAGGGAGAAGAAAGGCATCAAAATGGCCTCAACCGGTCAGATGGGGTAATGGCAGTGACCGTGATCAAAACAGGTAAGCTGGTTTAAAGAAAAATGGGAAGGCAGGAGGGAAGCAAGCAGGGTCTCAAGGCCAAGCCGGGGCTCACATGCTGCCTCCCACACCAGGCACCATTTGCTCACTCATGTATGGCTAGTACATGTCGTCCTGGGGAAACCTCACCCAGCCCTGGTTTCCTCTGCTTCTGAATGGTGATGGTACCTCCTACCGTGGGGTCCCAGAACCTGGTGCACTGCCTTGGACACAGCAAGTGCTCTGTATTTTTAGTAATTTGGAATCGCTAAGTTGTGAGTCAAGTGATGGCAGCAGTACCCCGAACAGTAGGTCTGGAGCAGGCAGACACCTGCGGCTGGTGTGCAAGGATGGGGGCGGGTCACACAGAGTGGCCCTGGGAATGTTCTCAGCCACCTCAGCCCAATAGCAGGATGGTGCTCACAAAGCTGACCTGCTCTTTCTAGTCCAGGGCAAAGACTGGGCCAGAAGAAAGATGGAATGAGGTTAAGGACCTGGGAGTTTCTATCTGTGCTTACATGGTAAATGAAAGGCACCTTTTCTCACCAATCCCTAGGACCCTTCACTCTGGATTGAAGATTTTTTTCTTGCTGACACTTTAAGGGTTAATTACAAACATCTATGCTGTAGATCCTCAGACTTCTAGACTGACTCACAACAGAAGAACTTTACTTTTTATTCCTTCCAGTCTTAACACAGTGCTCTGCTCGCAGGTGGCGGTTAAGGATAAGGAAACTGGGCGCTGACACAGAAGGGGGAGAACCTCTACCTTGAACAAGTTGATGTTGTCGATCTGGCTCTGAAAGAGAAAGTCATTGATGGTCTTCAGCTCTGTCCCTAAGGATAAACAAAGAAGGGCCTTGGAATCCTTGCTCTGAAGACCACAGGCCCAGAGGTGAGTTCAGAAACGGCTCAGACCATCTCTGAGTCTCTGAAGGCCGCCCTCTTACCTGTTTGCGAAAGGCTCTGTGTGTTGGGATTTTGCTTAATGTTTCCTAAAACAGAATTCAAGCAGGTCAGGATGGGGATCCTCTGCCCCCCACCCCCATCCTCTCACACATTTTGTGTGTACACTATTTGATGTACTCATCAAATAAGAGCATTCACATGTAAACAGGTTTTTTGCCATTTATGGTACCCAAAGAACCCACTGAGAGGGTGGGAAGCTCTAGGAAGCCTCAAAATCTAACCCACGTTTGCATATGGAGCCCAAAGCCTTGTTATCTCATTCTTTCCACACCTCCTCCAAGGAGGCTGGGGCCAAGGGACCACCCACTTTACGCAGGTACAAAGAGTTGTCCAGGCTGCACAGTGGCCAGTGGCAAGGCAGAGGTGGAAGGGAGGAACACCGACATTAGACAAAATCCCTCCAGTGGAACACCCCACTGGTTTTCCAGAACTTTGGCTTCTATGAAAGCCTTCAAATGACAGCCATATATATAGTAAAGGAAAGGGTAGGTGACACAGAATTGTGCAAAGCAGTATGAAACCTAGAGCCGGAAGCCTCTAGTCTCTCCTACTAGGTTCATGAAGCAGAGGCAGGTCACATCTCTGAGCTTTAGTTGACTCCTCTGTCAACAACAGTGAGCGTGCCTGTGCAGCTCTCCTCACAGGAGCACTCCAAAGTAACGTCACCCGTTTCTATTACACTATGCTGTTATTACTACCTGAGAAGTAAAGTCTGGCAAAATAAAAAGGACTCAGGGAAATATAAACTAGAAACCAAAAAAGGATCTACGGTCAGACAATTCAACAAAGCTATGAAAAATAAGAATCTTCTAAATCAATGGCCAAGACAATTCTTGAGGACACAGAAATCCCAGGTGTCCTGACTGGCATCCAGAGAAGGGACTGCAGCAAGCTTAGCAGGCCAGGGGCTGGGGTGGGCATAGTGCTCCTTACCTCCCAACACAGTCACAAACTGCTCCAACAGATACAGGAGCTGTTTGATGTACATCAAGTTCTTGGCCTTCAGACGCTTCCTGAGGAGACACCAACGGACATCAAGTGGTAGCACTCCCCAAGCTGCTTCCCTTCCAAATGCCCCAAGTTGTGGCGTTTCTGTCCAGTCTTTCAAGGTAGACCACAGTGACAAATATGGTCCCAGAGAAAAAGGATGGCCATGGCCCAAGGCCTTCACAGCCAGCTGTTGTGTCCCAAGCACCCTCGGCCTATGTGGGGTACACACCACCACAAACAGGAGGTAAACAGCACCCTGGCCCACTTGGTGTGGTGCCTGGGCCAGAGATGGAGACCCAATTGCTTCTCCCGGAGACTGAGCAGGATTTCCCTTCCCCCTCAGGAGGCAGTGTCTTACCCATATCGTTCCATATACTGGAGCAACTGGGAATGGGCCTGGCAGAACTGGAGAGAACAGAGAACAGGTGTGAAGGTGGCCCAGGCTCTGAGCAAGCAGCCTAGGGCTGTGCCAATGATATCTTAGATCATGCCTAGAAGATGCTAGCCAGGACACCTCATGGGAAACAACCAAGGTGAAGAGAGCAGCACACTGCTTATGCCCCCCTGAATTTCAAGAGTTCTCAACGTTAACTAGGAATACCAGCCTGCACAGAGGCAGCGTGGGGTTTCACAATACTGTGTATGCTGCATGGCACAGAGGAGATAATCGATAAATAGTGGCTTTCAGAAATACTGAGAACCCCTCAAAGCAACAATAATGATGTCCAACCATGTGAGGACCCTGCTTCCCTCACCCCACTGTCCTGGGTTATAGAGAACTGGCTGGTACCACCCTGGGCTGGAGGGACTCAGGATGACATACGCCAGTGAGGAACAAGGAAATGAGTCACCTTGTCTGCGCCGGGTGCCAGCATTTCTAAGATCTGGGTCCCCGTAGTTCTAGCCAGTCCGCCCCTGATGAGGCCACTGCCTCGACTCAGCGCACCCTTCCCCACGCCATTGCCAGACGAATTCCAGGTCTAGGCACTTGGAGAGATGATCCACATCCCTCTTCCCCACAGCAGGCACTGGCCCAAGAAGGGAGAGGCCGACCCACCTGGGAACCGCTGACCTCTGCACTGTAGATGCCCGTGATGGTGTCGATCAGGTTGTGAGCCTCGTCAATGACCACCACCTGTCCCTGCAGCCGGATCCCCGCGGCCTGGCGGGTGGCCCCGTGCAGCAGCATCTGGTAGGGCAGCACCACGAGCTGGGAGGAGGGGGTGGCCACCTGAGCAGGGCTGGGCTCCTTGCCACAGCAGCCCCACCTGCTCTAAGCTCCTGGTGTGAGTGGTTTCATTTCCCAACCAGAATACGTGTAGGGGCATTCAAGAGTGAAAGCTCTAGCAAAGCCCTGTGCTTTTAGCAACAGACCCCCTCCTCAGGTTTTATGTGGAACATGAAATATGAAACAGACATAACTGGGGCCAATCTGAATCTGACTGAACCAAGAGTGGCAGTGGGCAGAGGGGAGCAGAGAGAAGCGTGGAACCCCTGCTTAGCCTTATCCATACCCCCGAGGTAGCCCCTGAGGCACCCAAGGTTCCTCAAAACACTGTGAAAACCAGTGGTGTACTAGTAGGTAGCCCTGGGTTCTGGTCTTGGAGCTGTTATTTCCCAGCTAAATGACTCTGGAAGAATGACTTATCTTTCTGCGCCTCAATTTCTTCATCTGCAAATGATAAACTCTATCTCAAATAAGGGCTAAGGGGTGGAGGGTAAACAAAAATAAAAGCATTCCATGAATTTTTAGGTGCTCTCTGTGATGATGATTTTACAGTTAAAAGAATACTGATAGAGTGAAAATCCAGAAAACTAGAAACTTAAGGCCCAGCTTTAATACTGGCTCCATTACTCACCCACTAAGAGAAAACAGATAAATCACTTAACCTTTCTGGGCCTGTGTCCTCATATGGATATGAGAACATATGGATAATACTTGCCTTTGCTTTTTTAGTAGGATACTACAAAGCAAAAATGAGGTGAAAAGTATCTCAAAAAGTGAAGATCATGAAAATCTCAGGACATCTTACTATATTTGCACACAGGTATCTATGGCACTAATCTTGCAATGTGGCAAACAGACCCAGGCACGGCATGCAACAATGCTGAGGGCTGGGAGGATTCTGGAATTTAATTCTGAGCACCCACGCAACACGGTTCAACGTAGTATATTAATGAGCACTTAACTGCCTTGTAAAATTATTACTCATGTTCCCTGAATCACTGAAAACCTACCTAATCTCTTCTTTCTTATATGGAAGTCTCCATAATCGAAACCCTATTTCCAAAAGCCATTCAAATTAAGAAGTGGCAATTAGTAAAATCGTACCAAATAACTATGGTATTTTTGATCTGGCAAACCGGCAGTTTTTCTGTTTAAAGATGACACCAAATGTGGCAAGTCTAGAGAAGACTGTCTTCTCACACACTGGTGGGTAGGTTCCTCTGAAAGGCCATCTGGGAACACGTTTCTGGTGCAGCCCCTTTACTTCATCCCCTCAGCTTTCGCCCCCGACTCTGTGTTTTCACTAGGACTGCACACCCCTACCTGGCTTTTTTTTTTTTTTTAACATTTATTTATTTTTGAGACAGAGAGAGACAGAGCATGAACAGGGGAGGCGCAGAGAGAGAGGGAGACACAGAATCAGAAGCAGGCTCCAGGCTCTGAGCCATCAGCCCAGAGCCCGACGCGGGACTCGAACTCACGGACCGCAAGAACGTGACCTGAGCTGAAGTCAGACGCTCAACCGACTGAGCCATCCAGGCGCCCCTCCCTTCCTGGCTTTTATCTGCTGTCCCCAATAATGCCAACTATTCCTGCAACCCAGAGCCACAAGGCACCTGGGGCCGCCTCTGACCCTACGCACCAGGCGTGTGGGTGACAGGTCACTGGTGTGCAGTGTGTTGGTCAGTCCAACCATGGCCAGTGACATCCTCCCAAATTAAGAGGAATGAGGAAACTCCTTGGGGATGAGGCCACAGTTAGAGCCAAGAGTGACTGCCCAACCCTCCAGGGTCTTCACCTGGGCTGCTGGAATGGCAAACCGGCTCCCGTAATAGGGACAGGCCCGAGCCTCCTTCCCCAGGGACACCAGCTGCTCGATGTCCTTCACCCCCACCAGGACCTCGTCTCGGAGGAGCTGCAGCTGCTCATAGCTGTAGAAGGGGCATGCGGCCTGGTGCTCCTGCCTTCTCCTCTTGGGCTTCTCATCCTCAGCTCTGCTCTTCTCTGAGGGGCACAGGCACAAGGGGGCAAAGGCAGAAAGAATGGTAAGTGTCCATGGGGTCAGAAGCCCAATTCCATAGGGTGGCGTCCGATAAACCCTTCCCAGTACTTCTCGGTACTCAGCACACCATTCTGGTATTTTATTTGGTGTTCGCTAGAAAAAGCCAGTAAAATCATCTCAGAGCCAGGGTTCTGAACTAGACACTGACCCAAAAAGCAAAACGCCTTTTCCCAAGGAGATGGTCTTTAGGAAGGACCCGGCCGTCTGCTCTGCCGTCACTGCCATTTAAGACACTATTTCCCACATCCTTGTCCACTTCTGCCCCACTCCCGACCCCTTCCCAGTACTGCCTGAGGCTACACGACAGTCCCAGAGCTCTTTGCTGCACAGCTCCAGGGTGCTGGCGGCTACCGTGTTTACTTCTCTGCATCTCCATGCAGCGGTCATTGATAAGCTGCGCAGAACCCAGGTTTTTCACATCTTCATTTATACAAAGATTCTAGAAGACAGAGGATAAAGAAAAAGTCAACACAATGGTCCCAGCTATGTGATACACAGCAACCCTCCAGAGCCTGCCTAGCCCCCCAAGGACCGGAAGAGGCCGATCCTCCCACCGCTCGGCCTGCCTCGGACCCACAATTCTTCTAAGAAGAATTCTTCTCTGAAGAAGATGAAGGCCCAGGGAAGGGAGCAGGTCGGCACTTGAGCCAAGACCCACTGCCTCTGTTTACCTGCCGAGAGCCAAGGGAGACAAGCCGGGTGTCCTTGCCAAAGGGGCTTCTCTGCACCTCGTGTACAAACTGGGCCAGCTGGGAGTGCGTCCGACTGCAGTAGTAAATCTGCTCCGAGAAAAAGCAGGGTATTTCAAAGAGGAGACCACAATTTCTCCAAATATTGTCTGCACATCAAGGAATACATGGTCTAATAGGCTGAGGGACTGGGGAGAGTGGCCACAGATACACAAACCTAAAGCAAGGGGACTCTGTCCCACAGCAGATCTCAGTTAACACAGGGCCGGGGCAGTCCCCACCATCCCCTCAGCTCCAGAAGGTCATGAGAACACCCACGACATGGAGCGCCTCCCATCAGTCCTGCTCAGCCGCTAATCCAGCCACTTTACAGGGCTTGTTCATCTCAGGACAGGCCGCCTCCCTGAGCTGTGGTTCCCAAATGGGAAAGAGTAGATTCTGGGGAGTGTGTTGGGGGGTGGGCTGTCCACACACACCTCCCAAAGGGCTTGGAAGACAGGCGGGCAGTAAGGCAGGGGGGCACTGAGCTAAACTCTCTCTGTGCTCCTCTGAGATGGAGAACAGCGACAAAAGAAGAGAAAAATAGAGGCAAAATATCTACTTTTAACGGAGAAAACAAGAGTCTTACACAAATGAAACCAAATGATTTTAAACATGAGAGGTGTCAGAATCATATGTACCTCACAGAACTCCATGCCAACGAAAATACAAACCAGAGAAGAGGGAGCCAAAGGGCAGGGTGCTCTTGCTCTGGCCTGCCGCCCCCCCTTTCCCCAGAGAGATACCACTGGTCCGTGGCCCAGAACGGCAGCTCCTGGATGCCCTGGGGCACACAAGCCCAGGCTTCACTGCCAGGAGAGGCCTTTCCTCTGGGTGCCTAGCCCATCTGGCCAAGTAAGCACCGACACCAAGGTCTGGGTCTGGGGAACCCCAGGAGAGTGAGAAGCAGCTAGGGGGATACAGCCCTGGACTGGGGACCAATCCCAGAATACCCAGGACACGATGTCTTACCTTAGTTACGTGTTCTTCCTCCAGGTCCTCCTCCTCCTCCTCCTCGTCCACTCTGAGAGAGAAAAATAACACGGAACAGTCTTCCCTGGGGACTCAGGTCAACTGAGATGCACTGTACCGAGCATGTGCCATGTATGGGAACTAGCTAAACAAGTAAGCTGTTCCCCACATGGAGGCCAGCATTGCTGGGGTTGGAGCCCTCAGCCAAAGGGAGACAGACCATTCCAACAACCAGGTTCCACCAATGAGCAGGTGCTCATTCGCTCAGTCAGAGAGACACCCCCAGGCTAACACCAACCCCATCCTCCTACTGCCGCTCAGGAGGGAAATGAGAAAGGGGCACAGTATGCCCGAAGCCTAGGTTCAGTGTCTGACTTGTCCCTCATCAAAGGCTACTCTGTCCTCACTGTCCACCCTCCAGAAAACTGGAATTCTCTCAGTTCCCCACAGAACTTTGCTCTTTGCCACCTCAGAGCCTTGGACATGCTGTTCTCTTTGCCTGGAATGCTCTCTCCCTTCACCTCCTCTTTTACCTAGCCAACTGTCAACCTTGAGATCCCCATATAAACATTGTCTCTTCTGTTCAGCCTTCTCCAACCTCCCCCATAGGCTTGGCTGGCCTCTGACACACTGCCATGGCCCCCCTGCACCTCATTCAAAATAACTTATTCTTGGTCTGTTTCCCCCTCCAGACTGTCACGTCCACGGGCAGGACCTGGGAGTATCTAGCTTCTGTGAATGCCAGGGGTCCCACCAAGGCCTTGGCACACAGCAGGAATTCCACTCACATTTCCTGAGGGAAGTCACAACTGACTGCTGACTGACTGAATAAAAGATGCTGTCACTCAGAACCAGATAAATCTCTTCTCTCGCCAGCACCTCAGTCTACCATTCCCAGCAATGAATGAAGAGCCCATGTGCACTGGCAGATTGGTGGGGAGGTAAATCCTGCATTACAAGGCTGAATGTTTGGTCAACATTATTAGTCTAGGTTCCTCAGAAAACACAAAATCTTTCACAGACACACTCTACCTACAGGGCCATCACTGGGATTCTTTTTACTCACCTGGCAAATTTTATTTAAAAAAAAAAGCAGAAATGCTAATTGCTTTGGGGGATTAGAAGAGGAGTTATAGGGTTGCCTTCCTGGTCAATAAATAAATCAATAATTGTTCAGTCAGCTTTGTCTGAAAGGCCTTGATTTAAATCACACAGTAAGCAAAATCAACCAAATCTAGTAAGAAGCTGGACATGTGAAGAAATGAAGAGCAAAAATTTTATATTCAGAATGAGTTGTGTTCTCAGAGAGGCTCATGTCTCTTGAAATGCCAGGGCACTGGAAGCTGTAGAAATCTGCAGGATTACTGGCTCAGGCCCAGACCCTAAGTAGCACTTTCTCTAATATTCACGAACTCCACTCAAGTTCTTTCTCTTGTTCCCAGGGGCCTCTTGAGGAGAAGTACAGGAGTGGGCAAGCAGTCTTGGAGGCAGGTGGCAAAGGGTTTACAGAGCCTCTCTGCCCTTATCTCTTCGAGATAGGATGCATAAAGAGGTCTGGACATCTCAGCCCTGGGCAGGGTCAAAAGTTTTGGTTCTAATCCAGATCCCGAAATCTGTGCTTAGGGGCAGGCCTCTGAGCACCAAAGGAAAAGCCCAGGACTAGATGATTTCATAGGCAAATTCTACCAAATATTTAAAGAAATAATGCCAACCGTTCTCAACCTCTTCCAAAATACTGAAGAGGAGGGAACACTCCCAAACTCATTTTATGAGACCACCATTACCCTGATACCAAAGCCAGGTAAGAACACTACAAACACAGGAAACTACAGGCTAACATATTTCCCTGATGAATACAGATGCAAAAATTCTCAACAAAACACTAACAAACTGAACTAAATGGCATATTAAAAGGATCATACTCCATGATCAAGTGGGATTTATCCCTAAAATATGATGGCTCATCATATGCAAATCAGTAAATGGGATACATCAATAAATAGAATGATATATAAAAGTCACATAATCATCTCAACAGACACAGAAAAAAACATGACAAAATCCAACGCCTGTTCATGATAAAAATTCTCAATCAATTAGGTACAAATGAATGTACCTCAACATAATAAAGGCCATCTATTACAAGCCCACGGCTAACATCTGAACAGTAAAAGAGTGAAAGCTTTTGCACCAAGACAAGGAAAAAGACAAAGTTGCCCACTCTCACCACTCCTATTCAACATAATACTGGAAGTCATAGCCAGACCAATCAGACAAGAAAAAGAAATAAAAAGCATCCAAATTGGAAAGGAAGAAGTAAACGACATGATTTTATTTACAAAAACCCTGAAGATAGCACCAAAAAACTGCTAGGACTAATAAATTCAGTGAAGCTGCAGGGCACACGATCAACACACAAAAATCAGGTACATTTCTGTATGCTAATAATAAACTATCTGAAAAAGAAATAAAAGTCTAACTTATAAAGGCATCAAAAACAATAAAATACTGGGGCACCTGGGTGGCTAAGTCAGTTGAGTGTCTGACTCTTGATTTCAGCCCAGGTCATGTCTCACAGTTTGTGAGTTTGAGCCCCGCATTGGGCTCTGAGCTGACAGCTCGGAGCCTCCTTGGGATTCTCTCTCTCCCTCTCCCTCCCCCTCCCCCACTCACACTCTTTCTTTCAAAATAAATTTTAAAAAACATTTAAAAAAAAACAATAAAATATTGGGGTGCCTGGGTGGCTCAGTTGGTTAAGCGTCCAACTCTTGATTTCAGTCAGGACATGATCTGATCTCACGGTCTGTGATTCTGAGCCCTGCATCAGGCTGTGTTCTGACAGCAAGGGGCCTGCTTGGGACTCTCTTCTCTCCCCCTCTCTGCCCCTTCCCCACTCACCTGTTCTCTGTCTCACTCAAAGTAAATAAATAAACTTTAAAAAAAAAAAAAAAAAAAAAAAAAACCAATAAAATACTCAGGAATAAATTTAACCAAGGAGGTGAAAGACATATACTCAAAACTACAAGACTTTGATGAAGAAACTGGAGATGACACAGATGACAAAATGCCCCATGTTCATGGGTCACAAGAATTAACGTTGCTAAAATGTCCATACTACTCAAAGCTATCTATAGATTTAATGCAATTCCTTATCAACATTCCAATGGCATTTTTTACAGATATAGAAAAAGAATCCTAAAAATCATTAGGAACCACAAAAGACCCCAAATAGCCAAAGCAATCTTGAGAAAGAATAAAGCTGGAGGAATCACAATTCCTTATTTCAAACAGCATGGTAATCAAAACACTTTGGTACTGGCATAAAAACAGACACGTAAGATCCGTGGAACAAAACAGAGCCCAAAAATAAACCCAGGTATATATAGTAAAGTACTATTGGACAAGGGAGCCAAGAATACTCAATGAGGAAAAGATGGCCTCTTCAACATGGTGCTGGGCAAACTGAATAGTCACAGGCAGAAGAATGAAACGGAACCCCTCTCCTATACCACTCACAAAAACTAAGTCTAAATGGATTAAAAACTTAAACGTAAGACCTAAAATCATAAAACTCCTAGAAGAAAACACAGCAAAAAGTTTCATGACATTGTTCTTCTCAATAATTTCTTGGATAGGACATCAAAAGTATAAGCAACAAAAGCAAAAATAAACAGGTGGGACTATGTCAAACTAAAAAGCTTCTGCACAGCAAAGAAACAATCAACAAAATGAAAAGGCAACCAAGAAATGGGAGAAGATATTTGCAAACCACCTATCTGATGATAAGGGGCTTATATCCAAAATATATAAGGGACTCATAGAACTCAACAGCAAAAAACAAGTAATCCAATTAAAAAATGGGCAGAGGTGGGGTGCCTGGGTGGCTCAGTTGGTTAAGCGTCCAACTTTGGCTCAGGTCACGATCTCATGGTTTGTGAGTTCAAGCCCAGCATCAGGCTCTGTGCTGACAGCTCAGAGCCTGGAGCCTGCTTCAGATTCTGTGTCTCCCTCTCTCTCTGCCCCTCCTCCACTCACACCCTGTCTCTTTCTCAAAAATAAACAGAAAAAAATTTTTTAAATGGGCAGAGGAACTGAGTATACATTTTTCCAAAGACATACAAATAGCCAACAGGTACACGAAAAGATGCTCAACATCACTGATCCCCAAGGAAATGCAAGTCAAAACCGCAATGAGATTTCACCTCACACCTGTTAGCATGGCTACCGCCAAAAAGATAAAAGATGAGGTGCTTGGGTGGCTCAGCCCATTCAGCATCCAACTCTCGATTTCAGCTTGGGTCACGATCCCAGGGTCATAAGGATCAAGGCCCAGGTCAGGCGCTGCACTGAGAATGGAGTCTGCTTGGGATTTTCTCTCCCTCTGCCCTTCTCTCCTGCTTGTACTGTGAAAGACAAGGAACGGAACGGAACGGAATGGAACGGAAAGGAAAGGAAAGGAAAGGAAAGGAAAGGAAAGGAAGAAAGAGAAAGAAATGTTTGCAAGGATGTGGACAAAAGGGAACCCTTGCGCACTGTGGGTGGCAATGTAAATTGGTACAGCCACTCTAGAAAACAGCATGGACATTCCTCAAAAAATTAGAAATATTAAGTAGCATATGACCCAGCAATCCCATTTCTGGGTATATATCTAGAGGAAATGAAATCACTATCTCACTGAGATCTCTGCATCCTCATGTTCAATGCAGCACTGATGAAAACAACCGAAGTATCCACTGACAGATGAATGAATAATGAAAATCTCTCTCTCTCTCTCTCTCTCTCTCTCTGACACACACACACACACACACACACACACACACACACACACACACACAGAAATATTCAGCCATAAAAAAGAAAGAAGTCTTGCCATTTGTGACAATATATATGGACCTTGAGGGCATTCTGCTAAGTGATGTAAGTCAGACAGAGAAGGACAATTCTGTGGCATATCCTAAGTGGAATCTAAAAAAACCAAACGCCTAGAAACAGAGTAGATTGCTAGGGGCTGAAGAGGGACGTGAAAGTAGTCAAAAGGTAAAGGTACCATTATAAGATAATACGTTCTAGGGTCACAGCATGATGACTGTCATTAACTACACTGTATTGTACACCTGACAGCTGCTAGGAGAGCACATCTTTAAAGAAATGTTAAGTATGTGAGATGATGGATTTGTTAACTACCCTTATCATAGTGATTGTTTTGCAATGCATACATGTATCAGATATCAGATCATCATGGTATGTATCTTAAACTTACACAATGTTATAACCCAATTATATCTCAATAAAGCTGAGGGGGAAAAGAAAGAAAAGTCAGGGCAGCTGGGACGCTGAGCACCCGATGGTGAAGTGAGAAGGTGCACTGCAGACAGACTGAAGATTTTCTCCATCACAAAAGAGTCAACCGAAGGTTTCAGGCCTTGGAGTTACACTCTACACAGACATGGTGACCACAGTGTCAATGAGAATGTAGAACACTGGAGTCACCTTTAGAGGAGCAGAAAACAATGCTTCCAAGTTGGGAGCCTAAGAGGGATGACCTCTAGGGGTACTTGTGACTTGGGGAAAGAACTGATATCAAAATGACTTTAATGCCCTAATGCCCAAATACAATCCTGTTACTCCCTTGTTTGAAACCCCACAGCCCCACTGCACTGAGAACACCCAAACCCTCAGTGGACCCATGAGGCCCAAACACACAGCTGCCTCTTCTTCCCCTCTCTCCCTCATTCGCTCTTGCTCAGCCCCTGGGCCTTCTCTGTGCCCCTTGAACTTACCAAACCTGTTCCCGTTTCCAGACCAGGGTACCTTCAGGCTACTGACTAGACCTCTCTTCTCCCAGGTCTCCCCATGGCTCTTTCTCATGCTTTGTCACCCCCTTGGAGGGCTCTCCTGGCTTCACCTGGAGGTGTGACCCCACACGCTACCCCTTTCACCAGTTTTATTCTCCTCCTGGGCAAATGTGCTCATTTCACAGTTCTGGTGTATGTTCCCCACCCCCCTGCCGTCAACTACATGCAAGCTTCGGAGGGCAGGGGTCATGTCTGTCGTCTGTGGCATCTGGAGCCACGCCACACCTAGAGCAGACCCTCGAAGGTCATTTGTGCAACTAAAGCATGAATGAAAAAGGAGGCTCCCACTAGGGCAGTGTGGCCTCAGAACATCCTCGCTGTCACCTTCAGTGTTTCTACTCCACCCAGCAGCTTAGGACTCACACATCAGAAACTCAGAAGCCAGAAGGCGAAAAGAACAAGTTGGGCTAAGGATACGTTGATGATTTATATCATAAACCTCACAAGGTGTAGTCTAGGAGCTAAGAGCACATGATCAAGAGTGGCCTGGGTGCTGGGTGCAGGTCCCTGCTCCTCCCCTTCCTAGCCCTGTAGCCTAAGGCACAGCCCCCATTTATGAGGAACTTAAGGGATGGCATTCCATCCCTTCAGATGTCTCATGAGGGACACAGCAGGCTGCCTCTCTCTAGGCACAGGAGCTGCCTCCCTGGGAGCCCCCATGCAGACCAGTGCAGGGGAGGTGGGTAAAGGAGAAGCACCATCTTACCCACGAGCTGCTCCCTTCTCCTCATCGCTCTCGTACTCGGCGAGGACCAGCTCCTCGTCCCCACATTCCAGCTGCTCTAGGGGCTCGGTCCCTGTTCCTTCTGCTAGCATCTCCCTGCTGAGGTGGAGGAGACGCTCCATTTCTTCTTCTTCCCGTCTCTGTGTAAGAGCATTACAAGTGGGACAGAGGAATCTCAGTACGGGTGCCCCTGCCCCCTTGATGGAGTCAGCCTCGAAGTGGCTACCACCAAGGACAACACACATGCCATTTCCACAGGCCTCGCTGTCCTACTGGTATCTACACCCCAGGCATCAATACCTCAGCTCAAGCTGCCAGCTTCCGGGTGATGAGGGGGGGTCAGGGCAAGAATACTGAGGTCCTGACCACTCATCCAAAGGAGCAACTCCGTGAGGCCCCACGCAGTGGGACAGTGCCCGTACACCATCCCTGCCACTCCGAGAGGACACTCACCATGCGCTTGGCTGCATACTTGAGCTGTGCATTGTGACGGATCTGCTGCAGGCGCTCTTCTCGCTTCTTCCGCCTGACCTGCTCCTCCTACAGGGTAAAGGAGCCACACGGGAAACTCCCGCAGGAAGCCCAAACCAGGCCCTCCTTAAAGAGTTGGGGCTCGGCCTCGTGCCTCTTCACACAGGGCGGTTCTCCCTTCCATGGGCAACTCTCAAGGGTGCAGCAGCATCCCTGACCCTCACTGGGTCCCAGCCCTATTGCTCACTGCAGGTCTACACACTCCCTCCCGAAGCCACGGACTCTCAATCAAATTCATTCCCTGAATGGAGTTTGCAGCCACTGAACCATGTTGCCAATGGCAACAGTGAGGTTCTTTTTCCAGGTGGGTAATGAATGGAACTGCCAATCCCTGGTCTAGAGAAGGCCCACTGACATCAGCTTTAAAAAGACAGAAAGCGGGATGCCTGGGTGGCTCAGTTAGTTGAGTGTCCAACTCTTGGTTTCAGCGCAGATCATGATCTCATGGTTCAAGAGTTCAAGCCTCGTGTCGGGCTCCGTGCTGACAGCGCAGAGCCTGCTTGGGATTCTCTCCTCCTCCTTCTCTCTCTGCCCCTCCCCCATTCTCCCTCTCTCAAAAATAAACAAAGAAGCTTTAAAAAGACAGCAAGCAAGAAAAAAAAATAAATAAAAATAAAAAATAAAAAGACAGCAAGGGCACAGTACCACTGGCTCAAGAAGGCACTGCAAAGGAGAAGGACACACTCATCAACCCCAAATTACCACCCAAACACTGTTTCCTGGATCATTCTCACCTCCCATCACCCTAGGGCTCACCTTCAGCCGGTCCACCAGGTCCCTTTCTTCTTTCTTCTGCACAAACTGAGTCACCCAGTCAGGCTCTCCGGCAGGCCTCAGGGTGTCTGGGGTCTCTTTGAAGGAGGATGAAAGAAATGGGGGCTGATCCTTCCTATCACTTAAGGGGACAGTTCCAGTTTCAAGGAGACGTGCTTCTTCTTGATGTTTCTTCTGTTCAAAGTCACGGAGCCAGGAAAGGGCCCCACAAATCAGACTTAAAGATTTTCCCTACAGGAAGAAAAAGGTCTTCAGGAAAAGAGAACAAAAATTAAAGCTTTCCAGATGATGTTTCCCATTTTAATAAAGCCTTCAGGGAAGGTCTACCTTTAATTACTAGAAGGTAGTTTAAGACCGAGCTGGGAAAGGGCAGGAAGGGAATTAGCAAAAGGATAGCCAAGGAAAATATGAAAAAGGTAGAAATGAAAATGAAATTCATGGTTTAATTATACAGCTCACTGTTCCTAAAATAATTTAATGTGGCTTATCAGGTTACATATAAATATCGCAAGTTAACAAAATTAGAAGGTGAAGAATTTGGAGCACCTGAGTGGCTCAGTAGGTTAAGCGTCAGACTTCAGCTTGGGTCATGATCTCACGGTTCGTGAGTTCAAGCCCCACATGGGGCTCTGTGCTGACAGCTCGGAGCCTGCTTGGGATTCTCCCTTTCTCTCTGCCCCTCCCCCACTTGTACTCTCGCTCTGTCTCTCTCTCTCAAAAATAAACATTAAAAAATTAAAAAAAAAAAAAAAAAAAAAGGTGAAGAATTAGATAAATAGCCCCCAAAAAGAATTTAGGCCAAATAATATATAGCTTGAAATCCTATATCCTCACTAAGGGGGAGCCACCTTGGGCTCTCCACTTTAATACAGCCCCATGAGTCCTGGTCTCCAAAACACTTTAAAAGCAAACGAATTGCTCTGGAAAACACAATTCTTTACTTAAAGACCAGAATTTTCCCTGTGGGTTGAATTGGGACCCTCCGCCCAAACTCTTGTGTTAAGTCCTAACCCTGAGTGTCTCAGAATGTGAACTTATTTGGAAATAGGGTCACTCCAGATGTATTTAGTTAAGATCAGGGCCCTGATCCAGTAAGACTGGTGTCCTTACAGAAAGGGGAAATTGGGACACCAAGGCATGCCCAGAGGGAAAGCGATGTGATAAAACACAGGGGGGCAGGCCAGAACAGTCTCTTCTTTCTCACCCTCAGAGAGACCCACCCCTGCCCACACTGTGATTCTGCATTTCTGGCCTCCAGAACTGTGAAGAGTAAGTTTCTATTACTGAAACCCCCAGCCTGTGAAACTCTGTTACGGCAGGGGGAGCACTAACACAGTCCTTCTGGGAGGCCGCTGACATGGGTTTCTTAAGGCTGCTTCTTCTGGTGTCCAAAGGGCAGTTCAGTTCAGGCGAGTCTCTACAGGAACCTACACGTTCCAGCCAGGCAGTCAGCTCTCCGAGCCTGCTTAAACTAGGAGGTCCCAGAGTATCCAGAGGGGTTCTGAACCTAATTTGGGCTTAAACGAACTATAGGTAAAATGCACAGGTGTTCAGAGCTGGGGAAAGAGCAGAGCACAGTGGCTAAGGCTCCAGAGTCTAGGCTGCTGGCCAAACACTGGCTCCTCCACTCACCAGCTGTGACCTGAGGCTAACCTTTCTAGGCTTCTTTGCTCCACACGTACAAACATGGGAAGTTGGGGGGAAAAAAAAAAGGTGGGGAGGGGGATAGTAATAGTACCTTCCTCAGAGAACTGCTGCAAGCATTAAGTTCCTACCCATAAAGGTTAATACCTACAGGGGCACCTGGGTGGCTCAGTGGCTTAAGCATCCGACTCCAGCTCAGGTCATGATCTCACAGGTTAAGCCCCGCATTGGGCTCTGTGCTGACACCTCAGAGCCTGAAGGCTGCTTCAGATTCTGTGTCTCCCTCTTTCTGCCTCTCCCCTGATTGCGCTCTGTCTCTCCCTCTCTCTCAAAGATAAATAACATGAAACATAACATCTCAAAGATAAATAAACATGAAAAAAAATTTTTTTGAAAAAAAAAGGTTAATACCTACACTAGGATTAGAACAATACATGGTACATAAGTAAGCAGCTGGAGATTTTTTTTTTTTTGGCTATTATTAAGTAATAATAATACAATTATTACTGTCCTAGATTAAGAACCTATTTCATCAATTCTTGAAAGGCCCTATGATAGAATGGCACTTCTAACATATCTATGGAAAAGCCCCATATATACCATTTCTCTCAGCTTTTGAGAAATACTGAGTGGCAGAGACTTCCAGACAGCACTCCCCAGCAGAACCTGGAGAGCAGCCATTCTGTATTGCCAGTAAAATGGGGAGCTACTGCCTTTAGCCATCACCTGGCTAGCAGCAGGTGAGACATCCCCCTGTAACAATGGCCCAGGGCCAGACACCTGGTTAGAGAGCCAGCACTCTCCACTTCAAAGTGAGCTGAGGAAGTTCCTAAGGGGAAGGTCAAAGTTATCCTCCAGAAACAACTGTGAATACACTCTAACACAAAGAGAAAGGAGAACTAAGGTCCTGCAATTCTATACCTTCTACTAAGACAGCAAAAGTATTAATCAGAAAATGTTAAAAGGATGTATGACCAAATGCTTGCCTCAGTTATGAAATAAATCTAATAAAGTACCCACAATATACCTAGCTTTGAACAATGTTATTTCCTGGGGTACCATCCAAGATATCACAGTCATAAAATACATGCCAAGATAAGTAAATTCATTCATTCTAAACACCCACATTGTAGCAAGTGCTGGGCTTGATGCTGGGAAGCAGCTCCCTAAAAATCCCCACAGGCACAAACTTAATGCAGGACCTGCAGGGCATCACAGTTCTCTGCGAAGCATGGACTCCAGGTTTTAGAGTGCCCAAAATTGCAATGTTACACAAGGCACAGGGGGCACAAGGTCAGAAGGTCAGCACAACGTGGTGGAGTCATGAAAGGCTAAAAAGGTGACATGTCCAAGTTTAGTAGGCATCATGAGGACCCAAGTGGGGAGGTGGCCACCCAGGGCAGAGGCCCAGCAGGTGAGGCCTGGCATGTAACAACATGGCGACAGGAGAAAGAGCTTACCAAGTGAGATGCAGACAGGCTCAGAATGTGATGGTAGCTGAAGACACAACAAAGATATGAGGCCCTGGAATCAGAAACATCAACAACAAAGGGCTGAGAAGAGGAAGAGGATGCACGGAATGGGCAGAGGGCTGAGATGGGGACCTGAAGCCTTCAGATTAAACAGGGCAGAATAAATACATGCTCTTCTGTGTTCTTTTCTGAAACACACTAAATTTACACCAAAGGAAGAAGAGGCTTAAACCCCACAGAAAGAAAGTAGAAGAAGGGAGGGTAACAAGTTTTAGGAGAGATGAAAAGCAGAGAACTGGACGTGACAGAGTAAAGGACTGTAAGCCTAAGTGCCTGCAGAGATCTTCTCTGCAAAAGATAGGATGTGCACCCTCTGGAGGAGCTAAGCCAGGAGGGCCCCAGAGACAGCAGGTCAAGTGAAGGGTGGAGAAGAGAGTTGAAATCAAACCAGGACACTAAGCAAAAAACCATGCACCTGAAGCCACTTCCCCAGGACACCCTCGAGAATACTAACCATCAGCCTAGGACTAGAAGGCAAGAGTTTAGAGGAGACTTCTCTGGAAAAACTGGATGGCTCAAGAGAAATCACACAGACACTGATCACTGGAGGCCCCAAAAGAGAGGCCAGTTCAGTGGTCCACAGCCAGCTTGCACCACAGGCCTGTCCATCAGCCCTGTGGTAGCTTTTTCTTGAACACCAATAGAAGACAACCAAAGATCACCAGACAGTTGAGGAAAGCCTCTCAACAAAACACAGAACCAAAACTGGGGGAGGGAGGAGGCTGCATGACAAGATGATACAGGGGGGGACAAAAATTCAAAATACTGCTATAATTGATATCCTCACAAAGATATTATTTCCATGAAACAAAAACAGGATGCTATTTTTAAAAATCAAAGAATAAGAAAAGTTCTTGAATATTAAGGCTACGATAATAAAAATAAACTGAATAGAAAGACTGGACAGCAAAGTCAAAGAAATCTTAAGCAGAATTTAAAGCAAAAAGAAAACAAAACAAAACCCAACCAGGATGCCCAAAGAGATGGGCAATTAGAAGAAAACATAATTACAGAATTAACCAGCAAGTCCAAAACTCAAAGAATGGGAGTACCAGGAAGATTATCAGATGTGAGAAAATGTCTCAGAATGGAAAGATAGAAGCCTCCAGGTGGAAAGAGCCCACCAAGTGGCCAACACAAGGAACTGAACACACACATCTGACCCATCAACATGAGATTTCAGAATACAAAAGATAGAGGAGATCTTGAAAACTTTGGAGGATGAGGTGGGTCAGGTCACCACCAAGAACTGGGGTGCAGGTTGCAATGGACTTCTTAGTAGCCACAATGGAAACTAGAGAGGAAAGGGAGTAGTTGTGAGGGAAAAGTGTTCTGCAGCTAGAATTATATACCCAACCAAACTATCAGTATCAATCAAGAGAAAGGCAGATTAATACCCTTTCAGCAAGTCTCAAAATCTTACCTCCCATACAACCCTTCAGGAATGTTCTCTACCAAAACAAAGAAGATAACGAATCCAGGAAACAAGAGACTCAAACACAGAAAAAACTTAAGAATACGCACAACATGGATGAATCCCCAAAATATTATGCTGGCTGAGCATAAGAAGCTGGTCACAAAAGAGTACTTATGATATGATGCCATTTTCAAGAAATTTTAGAAAGTTAAAACTCATCTACAGAGATGGTAAATGATCACTGACTACCTGAGGCTGGGGCAGGATGTGAGGGGAGGAACAGCAGCCAGGGGTACAACAAACTTTCTGGGCTGGTGGAAATGTTTGGCATCTTCATTGTGGCAGTGGCTATATGGGGGTTTCCATCTGTCAACACTCACTGAACTTGTGGACTTACAAGGCGTGCATTTTATTGTATGTCAATTATACTTCATAATGTTGCTTTTTTTTTTTTATTCTTAAGGAGAGATGGGAAATCTTAGTACAATAGTTGTGAAGCAGATCGTAAGAACAAATGGGAGAATTTCAAGAAGGAAGTCTGCAGGGTAAAATGGAATTGGTAATTACTATAGACTGAATTATATTGCCCCCAAATTCATGTTGAAGCCCTAATCTCCCATGTGACTGTATTGGAGAAAAGGCCTTCAAGGAGTCCTAAGGACAGAGCCCTGATCCTATAGAACTGGTCTACTTATAAACGGGGAGAGACACCAAAGATCTCTCTACCACGTGAGGACACAACAAGAAGGAGGCCCTCACAAGCCAGGAAGAGTTTCCACCAGAAGCTAGAGGTTGCCCAAACCTTGATCTTGTACTTCCCAGCCTCCTGAACTGTGAAAAATAAATTTCTGTCATCTGAGCCACCCAATCTGTGGTATTTTGTTATGGCAGCTGAGGAGCCAGACTAAGCAGTAATTTTATGTATGGAATGTCCTACGGAGGCCACTGGATGGTGTGAAAGAAAGTGGTGTAGGCATATTAGCTAGACACACTTTAAAAGGCAATTATCAACCCTGGGAAAATAAAAATTATTCAAGACGAAAACCCATAATCAGAGCATACCGGCTTAGGAGAGGCTAACACTTTCCATCTAACTACAACGGGAGGATGGGGCGAGGGAAGGAAAAGAAATGGTAAGAAAGCTGCATCTTAGCTCTCACAAGAGGAAGGTACAATGATTAAATCCATAAATCAAGAAATAGCACAAAGCTTACAATTTCAAATGTGCTATGCAAGTATATTTCTTGGTAAACAGTTAAAAGAATTATAAGTACCTGCCCAAAGAACCAAGTTTAATACATTTAACTTTTTAAATGACATGCATTATTTTTGACTCATGTTTTGGGATCACTTTACACAAAAGGAGAGGGATATGTTCACCACCACCAACTGTTGCAGAATGGTCAAATAAGGACTCGAAACACCCAAGTCTATTTACCAGGAAGCCTCTGCTAATACTAAGAAACACCTCAGTGGACTGGTAGTGGACTGCTGCACTGCGTTAAGAACCTTCCGTGGGTCGAAAATGCCGAGCTCCACCGGATGACAGAGACATGGAGGACGGCCTCCAGGAGGTCGCGGCCTCACTGGGGGACCTTCACATCAATGCAGGCATCTCACCATCACACGGTGCTTTCTGAGCGGGAGGCAAGAGGCTGGGACTGCTTGCCATAGCCCTAATCCTCCTCAAGGCCACCCTCTGATAAATCCCTCTCTCATTCCAGTCCCAGAAGGAAAAACTCAGGGCCCTTTGATGGGAACCCTCAGCACTTAGTACCCTCGTTGCTAAAGACTAAACCGATAGGTTTAATCTGTGAAAAAGCCAAACTAATTTGTTTCTCAACATCAAAGCAGTTGTGTACCCAGAACAATCTGGAAAGTTTTAGTGCTACAGGTCTTGGTTTCTACTGGCATTCAAATTCTTTAGCCTAATTGTTCTCAGATTCTGGGGCTGTGTTTATTTATTTATTTTTTAAGTAGGCTTCACGCCCAGCACAGAGCCCAACACGGCTCAGCCAAACCCATGACCCCGAGACCAAGACCTGAGCTAAAATCAAGAGTCAGAGGCTCAACTGACTGAGCCACCCAGGTGCCCTTCTGTTTAACATTTTAATACAGGAAGTGACTATTACTCAGAAAGATAAACTGAGAGAACTACTTTGCCTGACGTCAAACCATGAAAATCTCTGCCTAGACTAACAAGCATGCTAGGTGGCCTCTGCAGTGTCGGAATCAGGGGTCTCTCAGGACACTTCTTAGCCCCTGATGATGCATACTTACAGTGCCAGTTGGACTCTCAAATATTCCAATCTTGCCAGCGTCCAACACCCGATAGAGCTCAGCCATGAAGTCTTTCTGGATGGAATAGGGTGTGAAGGGAAAAGGGAAATGGATGCCACCATCTTCCTGGGTTTTATTAGCCATGGTCCTAGGGGGAAAAAATAAACCTGGAAGTACTGGCTTGAAATCTAGAACAGTTCCTAAGAGCAGTTTCAATACTAGTTATGGAATTTCTCCTTAGGTTATACACTTTTTTGCCAGCAGAGACCACGTTCTCTCCATTCCAGGTATCGTCACGAAGCCATACCCAAATCATGTAATCCACTTGGTGACATTTATCAGAAATGGTTACACAGAAAGCAGCCTAGCAAAGCCCCTGAACAGAAACTGCCCTGCCATTTTACCTGGGATTATTTCGCTTTTTAGACACCCTTCTAATGCCTCCAGGAAAAGTGCACAGACTTCCTCTCAGAGACCTGTGCCCCTGATGTCGAGGATGTCACTCCTGGCTACCTCTGCAGGATGGTTCTCTCACATCTCCACAGTGCAGCCTTCGCCTGGCACAGCTGCCTCACTGAAGCCTGCTGGGAAGATCTGGAAGATCATGACGCACAGTACGTCCTTTCCGAGGCACAGGTTCACGTATACATACATATTTCACAGGTATCTTTAATGTGCTTCTTAGTTCGTCCTAGCCTCCACTTCCAGCATAAACCAGAGCCTCCTCCTAAAACTTCTCCAGCTTTAAGAAATAAAGAGTTTTCTGTCTGGTTGCAGGCTGGGAGAAGCTCTCTTCACAGGGACTAAGACCTGGTTGCCAGAGCTTCCAATACTGAGACCACAGCATTTCTTGTTCCTTGCCAGGCCAAGGTCTAAGAACTCTGCGCCTCCTTTTTCCCTCCTCTTCTGAACCAAATTTCTCTGAGATAGCTTCTCCATACCCTTTCTTCCTTCATTACCATTTGGAGGACTGACTCTTCCATCCTGGTTCCCACTCTCTTTTTGGAAGTCACTGCTCCAAACTATTGGGCAGGCCCATCTCTTCTAAATACAAATAATTATCAATCTGAAATCCACTTGCTATGTAACTGGCCTCAATAAGACTAACGACAGTGTCCATACATTTATGAAAGAAGGGTAGTTGCCATGATGTTCTTCCAGTTTAGGGACACCTAAAATGACTACAGAGGTGAAAGAACTACAAGAAAGGTGACTCTGGGGGCACCTGAGTGGCTCAGTTAAGCGTCTGACTCGGTTTCAGCTCAGGTTATTATCTCACGGTTTGTGAGACAGAACCCCACACGGGGCTCTGCATTGACGGTGTGGAGCCTGCTTGGGATTCTCCGTCTCCTCTCTCTCCCTGCCCCTCTCCCACTTATGCATGCTCTCTCTCTCAAAATAAGTAAATAAACTTAAAAAAAAAGGGGGTGACTTTTAAAAACTAGGACAAGTCAATACTGAGAGGGAGGCATGTAATCAAAAAACCATTCAGATCAGAATAAAAGAGGAAGGTATCTAACAAATTTTGATCAGTTCACAGGCCTTTTTACTACTATTATCTCAGTTAACCTGTACCACACTCTAAGGATACAGTTGCTGGATACTAATGCTTACAGAAATTAGTTTTCAAAGGCACAGCTAATAAGAGGAAAACCAGGGATCCAAACCAAGATCCATATGGCTCTTTTAGTAAGATTCGTCTGGCAAAAGATAACTAGCATAAGTAAAAGGGAGATCTACTGAAAATATACATATTGAGAAATTAAAAATTGAGACAACGTGCCAAAACCTAGAACCTAAGGCACTAGCAGAGTGTGATTTCTGCAGACCACAACTACAAAGTAGTCTGGATTCTAAGAGGGCTCCAAGAACTTCACCAGCAAGTAAACACCCATGGATTGTCCTTCTCCCACTCAGTCACATGCCACATGGAGCCACTCATTGACCTCCTCTGCTTATTCATAGCTTCTGCTTACCCAAAACCTCAGCTTGCACAGGGCCTCTTCGCACCCTCTACCTTTTAGCTCCAACTCTCAATGCCAAGGGAAAAATCTTTCCATGTTTCTTAGTTCTAAATCCCAAGAGAAAAATCTAGTCAGCACTGCCTCTCCATTTAAAATAGATCACTCACTGGTCAGCCTATAGACTGATGAGTTACCCTGCCTGATATAATCAGCTTGGGCCTCGTGCTTACTGTCCACCACTCCCTTCCACCCCTGCGTGGGAAACAATGGACATTTAGAGGACTCCCCTTACCTCCTTAAAAATGACTCCCTCCCTGGGGCGCCTGGGTGGCGCAGTCGGTTAAGCGTCCGACTTCAGCCAGGTCACGATCTCGCGGTCCGTGAGTTCGAGCCCCGCGTCAGGCTCTGGGCTGATGGCTCGGAGCCTGGAGCCTGTTTCCGATTCTGTGTCTCCCTCTCTCTCTGCCCCTCCCCTGTTCATGCTTGGTCTCTCTCTGTCCCAAAAATAAATAAAAAACGTTGAAAAAAAAATTAAAAAAAATAAAATAAAATAAAATAAAAAAAAAAAAAAAAAAATGACTCCCTCCCTATTTGGCCACCCCATGTGGGTCAAATAACACTCCCATCCAAACACACACCACCCTACTTTAAATGACTCTTTTGTCTTATTACCCTGTATTTAATTTCCTCACAGCTCTTAGCACTAGCTGAACTTATTTACAATCCTCCCCTACCAGAATATACACAGCATAAAAGGAGGAAACTTGTCTGTCTTGTTCTTCCCTGCCCCTAGCACCAGAATAGGTACTTTGGCGCCTATTAGGTATTCAAATAAATCTTGATGAAATGAATGAATAGCCAGCTTGACATGGTGGCTGTAGGTAGAGGTTTCTGTTCTTCAGAGGTGTGGGTAGAATAGTCCCCATGACTAAAATATCTAGTCCAAGGGCCCGTTAATAATTTCAAACTGTTTTCACATAACCTCACAGCAACCCTGTGTGATATTTTTATTAGCTCTATTTTATAGATGAAAACGCTGAGACTCAGAAAGATTGAGACTTGCCCAGTCACTCAGCAAGTGCTTGAACTCAAGATGTGAACCCTCATCTGCCAGATCTCCAAGCCCTTGGGCTTTATATTTCCTCCCTCTTCCTCCCACCAGGGCAAGCAGACTGAAAAGAAAGGCTTGGTTACTAAACTTCAGAATGACAACATGAAACAATACAGAAGAAAAGCAATTATTATTTCACTTCCCTGTGGGTGGTAATTATGGATCTCATTATTCCCAAAGCAGCACAAGCCAAATCACAAGTTAAAGAAGGGTTTGCATAAATCCTTGAATCATGGATTCACTAAGCGCTATTAAGGTCATTTGGTGTAACTCTGACCTCTTCAGGTTGGTTTTGTGGAGGACAACCACGACCCACACGAGTTCTCCCTAGAAATCCCCACCAGTGGCAAGGCACATGCCATACACTTATAAAGGACATAAGATACATGAAAGCCCCCAGGGACATATTAATTCTTAGAGTTCATTTCCTCGGGTACCCAATTATCACTCATTATTTACCTGTGTATAAACTATTGCTATAGACTAAATTGTGTCCCCCCAAAATTTATGTATTAAAGGCCTAACCCCCCATATAGACTGTATTTGAAGATAGGGCTTTTGGGGAAAACTGAGGTTAAACAAAATCTAAGAGTGGGGTCCTAATCCTTACTAGGAATGGTGGCCTTATAAGAAGAGGAAAGAGGGAGAGGAGCTCTCTTTCCACACCATATGAGGATAAGGAAGGAGGCCATCTGCAAGTCAGGAATAGAGCTGTCACCAAGAACCAAATATGCCAGCACCTTAGAATTCCCAGACTCTGCCACAGTGAGAAAATAAATTTCGGTTGTTTAAGCTCCCCAGCCTAAAGTATTTTATTACAGCAACCTGACACAAGTACGTTCCAGGTACTATTGTGCTGTTAGGCTCCGAAAATACTTGAACTTCACACACCTGGGAGACAACACAGCCCCAAAAGAAAAGCTTTCCTGCACCTGCTGCTAGTCCAAAGCCATAGCATGTTGCACAACGGCAATGCTCCAAGGCCGGGAGAGACAGCCTGGGCTGCAACCCCCACAGTGACACCTTGCTGGGGCCTTCTCTCTCTCTCTCTACTTGTATTTATTTCCACTTTCATGACACTTCCTCCAACAAGCTGGTCAATTCCATTCATCTCAGTCCTCTTGACTGGACTCTACTCCACCTTGATTCCTTGATGGGCAGTGGGGCGGAGCCATTAACAGTATGGGAACTGGGCTCGGGTGGCCAGGTCTGGGATCGCAGCTTATGTGAATATTCCTAAGCCTCAGTCTTCTCAGGTAACAGCACTTATTCACATGTGGTTGTAGTGACCGCTGCATAAGGCAATTTATGAAAAGCGCTTAGCACAGCCGGGCTAATCTGAAGCCCCCAGACGCGTGCTAGCTAGTCTCACTCCAAAAGCGCTTGGGGCGTCAACTACAGGTCCCACCCTCCTTGGTAGGCCCTTACCCCTCCCATTGGTTTCTAGCCTGCCAATCATGCACTGGCCCCGCCCCCCCGGTTCCAGAACGCTTTCCCGCTCCCGACTCGCCCTGCCCCTTTGCACTACAGCCCGCCGTGTTTGCGTTTCCACCAGCGCCTGCCCTCTCTCCTCTCGCTTCGCCTTCTCACACGGCACCACGCTCACCGTCTTCGCCCGAGGGACTGCTTCGCGAAGTCCAGGCCAGGGAGGAGTTGAGGAGTCTGAGCATAACGCTACGGAATTTGAATTCGCGGCGCCTCTCCCTCAACGTCGGCCTCTGGTAGGAGCGTGCTGCGTTGCCACGCCCCCGCACCACTGCGCCTGCGCACCCCTGAATTCGAAGGGGTGGGTGGGAGTTGGTCTCCTTTTGCTCCACTGCGCTTGCGCGGCAGACTCAGGGCTGGGCTTTTTTTCTGGCGCTGGGAGTCCTGGTCATGACAGACCCCTAGAGGCTGTGGTCTGAAATGCTCGCTAGGTTTTGGCCCTATCGCTTCAAAGCTCCACCTCCCTCCTCCACCTCCCTCACCCCCCACTCCTGGTATGAAGCCTCTAATTTAAGAAGCACCATTGGAGAAATAGAAGATGATAAGACATGAAGGTAAGTCGGGTCTGGTGGTAGAAGACTTTAAACAGCAAAATAGTACACTTAGACTTCATACTTGTTAAAAACAAACAAAATTCAAGTACATTTGGAGATCTAATTGGCTTTTTTAAACAGTTCTTGAATCCATAGCATCCCATCTAGGAAGCATAGGGGAGCTCCACTAAGTTAAACAAAAGAAAGGATTTTAAAGACAAAGAAGACTTTAAAAAAAAAAATGAATTTGTTAGCAAGGAATTTGTTTAGGCAAGGTTGCCCACCACCATCCCCTTCCAACTGGAGCAGGAGTATATCAGTAAATTTCCTAGTGGTTGACCAGGAAATTCCATGCTGACTAGTTAAAGGTTACAATTCCTGGAGGTTGAAACTGCAGTTAGGGCAGGTATTGAGTCTTGGTTTACTGACTTGGCCTAAGTGATGCATTTTGGGCCTGTGGTTTTCTTTTTAACATACTGTAGGCAATTTGCAAGTCACTAAAATGTTTTTAAACACAGAGGTTAAGTTGCAAAGGCAATGTCTTGGAAATATTAAACTGGAAGCAGTATGAAGGTGATGCCAGCAGGCCAGGTCCAGGGACTCGGCAGTGCTGGCGGGAAGGGGGGGGTGGCTTATTTGGAGGTTCTAGCAGGGGAACGCAGCTACTTGTATACCCTCGACCGAAGAACGGTCCTCCTCTATCGGGGAAGGTTGTCCTCTTTGACCAAGCACGCATGCAAACTGGTGGAGCCGCTCTGGAAAACAGTGTGGAGGTTCCTCAAAAAATTTAAAAATTTAAAATAGAACAACCCTATGACCCAGCAATGACACTACAAGGAATTTATCCAAAGGATACAGGAGTGCTGATTCAAAGGGGCACATGTACCCCAATGTTTATAGCAGTACTATCAACAGTAGTCAAAGTATGGAAAGAGCCCAAATGTCCATGGATGAATGGATAAAGAAGATGTGGTTTATATATACAATGGAATACTACTTGGCAATGAAAAAGAATGAAATCTTGCCATTGGTGACAACATGGATGGAACTGGAGGGTATTATGCTAAATGAAATAAGTCAGCCAGAGAAAGACATATATCATGTGTTTTCATTCATACGTGGAATTTTGAGAAACTTAACAGAAGACCATAGGGGAAGGGAAGGAAAAATAAGTTACAGAGAGGGAGGCAAACCATGAGACTTTTAAATACAGAAAACAAACTGAAGGTTGATGGGGGTGGGGAATTGGGACAGGGGGGAAAATGGATGATGGGCATTGAGGAGGGCACTTGTTTGGATGAGCACTGGGTGTTGTATGTAAGTGATGAATCACGAGAATCTACCCCTGAAGCCAAGACTACACTGTATACACTGTATGTTAGCTAAGTTGACAATAAATTATTTTTTTAAAAAATCAAACCTGAGCCAGCAGGAAATGAAAGCAGAATTTATTGAAAGTATAGAAAGAGTACAATTACAGACAAAGTGTCTGGGAGACTCAGAAAGGAAAGGAGAGAGAGTCTGGTCTATGTTTGGGGTCTGGGTTTTTATCTAGGAGTGTGGTCTGTTGTACGTGTCCTCAGGCATCCAGGAACCGGTTAGAACAAAGAGGAGGGCCCAAGTGTTATTACGTGGAGCCAGAGGGTCTTGGTGTCATGATGTCTAGTGCCAGTGGAACACATAGGATGGCTTCCTCCCGTCATTCATACCTGGTCCTTCCTTAGATGTTGTCTCTTACGAAGAAGACATACATTATTTGCACTATGAGGCATGTGTAAGGTGGGGGTGGGTGCAAGTCCTAGCAAGAATAGAAGCAGGAAAAGGAGAAAAAAGCAGATTTTTATGAAGTCCTTCAGTTTCCCTATCTCAAAGGGTGTTTGGGAGGGAGAGAGACCAGGAGCAAGCAAAGAAGCCAGGTTAGGTAGAAAAGCAGACAATGCAATAGGGACATGGACTTCAAGAGTGCCAGCGGTAGGAACGGAGGGGATGGAGGCAGTTACTGCTAGGCCATAAACCTGCATATGACCCTCTGTCTTCACCTCATCCTCACTCTATGGCTTATATACAAGATTGACACTCCTAATGTTGGACCCTGGGCTTTGTCCCAAAGGTAAAATCAAGACTGTTAGCCCTATGTAGACCACCTCTGCATTTCTTATTAAATAGCTTTAGATGGTGCCATTCACTGAATTAACTCCAAGACCTTCTTAACAAACTCCTCTCAAAACTCAAATCCAGGGAGAAAAAATTGCCTATTCACGTACAAATACGTTTTCTATAACTCAACAGTGAGAGCTGCTTAAGCCCATTATATATGCCTTTTTGCCTCTGCTGCTAATAACCTCAAAGCTACATGTGTGCTATTTTAGTTTTTCATTGACCAGCATTTTTTGATACTTTTCTTTTTCTGTTCTTATTACTTCTTGATCATTTTAAGTCCATGCTCTAGTAAGTCAGACCATCTGGATTCAGATCCCTGCTCCACTATTAACAACCTCAATGAACTTGCAAGCTGTTTAAGCACTCTGAGCCTTAGTGAGCCTCAGTTTTCTCAGCTCTAAAATGGAGATAGTGACAGAACCGACCTTACAGGATTCTTGTGAGATAAGGTGCTAAGGTACCTTGCATGCCACATTATAAAAGCTCAACAAAGGTTAGCTGTTACTAATATTAATTTAGCATTCCTGTGCTTTTTTTTTAATGTTTATTTTTTGAGAGAGAGAGAGACAGACAGAGCACAAGCAGGGGAGGGGCAGAAAGAGAGGGAGACACAGAATCCAAAGCAGGCTCCAGGCTCTGAGCTGTCAGCACAGAGCCCGACACCGGGCTCACAGGGCTCAAACTCACACAGACTGCGAGATCATGACCTGAGCCAAAGTCGGACACTTAACCCACTGAGCTACCCACCCCTACCATTCCTATGCTTTTATTTTAAGTTTCCTTAGATCCCCTGTAGATACAGCTGTGCTCTAAATCTAACAGTAAATAAATAAAATCTAATAATAAGTAAACTTGGGTCCTAAGTGTAAATCAAATTTTGAGATTTAGGCTTTTGGCAATTGGAAGTAGAGCAAAAATGAGGAGGTCAGGAGTGATGATGCATTTTGAAGGGGGGTAGGAATATTCTGTCTTTGTTATGCAGTTTGATGGGGTACACATTAGTTACATGCCATGCTGCAGGCAGAACCAGGATTTCTCAAAGGCATCTTTTTTCCAAGGTATAGCCTGGCCTTAACATTCATCCATTCAATAAATACCGACTGAGCATCAGTCCAGAAGCTGAATTATCTTAGTAAACTCAGAAAGTGTCAGATAACTGGGACGCCTGGGTGGCTCAGTCAGTTGTGCCCAACTCTTGATGTTGGCTCAGGTCATGATCTCCCTGTTCATGGGTTTGAGCCCCGCATCAGGCTCTGCACTGACAGTGTGGAGCCTTCTTGGGATTCTCTCTCTATCCCTCTCTCTCTGCCCCTCACCTCCTCATGCTCGCTCGCTCTCTCTCTCTCTCTCTCTCAAAATAAATATAAAAAAAAATGTCAGACTACAAATGCATGATCACTAAATTTACATCCATACCAATGGATTCCTTTATAACGGAGCTGTTTCCAGTGAGTGGAAGCTAATTTATCTCTTTCTATTTAGGAAGCCAATGTGAATTGGAAGATTTCTTGGTAAGCATAGAATCAGAACAAGGAAAACATAGAAATTTGAGTGAAATGTATCACCTACTTACTGGGAAAATCCCATGAAATGTGCCTGTCATCTAAGAGAAAAACTCTAGAGACCAGATTTCTCCCATCCCCAAGAATCCATGTGCCTCTCCTGGAACAGTGGAAGATGCACCCTAATATTATTTCTCTGAGCCCTAGTTTATTTGATTACTATGTCCAGTGCATATCTAGGTGTATGACTTTTCCTCATTAAGCCACACTCTCGTGGACATGGGATACACTCTGTTTCTTCACATAATAGGTTGATCTAATTCATTGGACTGAATTTATAGGCTACCCCATCAATGTTTCCATGAGGTATTCAGCAGTGTTTGAAAATGGAGGACTAGAGTTCAGGAAAGAGATAGAAGCTCGGTATATGGATTTGATCACCCCTGAGTAAAAGAACTAAAGCCTTGGTAAGTGATAAAATTTCTGAAGATGTGAACAGTTAAAATGCAGGGGGGAGGGGAGGCATTGACATGCCAAAAATGATGTCTGACCCTTACCTTATACCATATATAAAAACTAACACAAAATGGGGGCACCTGGGTGGCTCAATCAGTTGCACATCTGACTTTTGATTTCAGCTCAGGTCATGATGCCAGGTTCATGGGATCAACCCCTCCCACACTTGCTCACTCACTATCTTTAAAAAAAAAAGTTAAATTTTAACACAAAATGGATTTAAATGTAAAAGCTAAAAGTATAAAGCTCTTAGAAGAAAACAGAGGGGATTTGGATTTGGCAATGATTTCTTGGATAGGATACCAAAAGCATAGGCGCAACAGTAAAAATGGATAAATTGGACGACAATAAACATTAAAACTTCTGTGCATCAAAAGACACAATCAACAGAGTGAAAAGGCCACCTACAGAATGAGAGAAGATATTTGCAAACCATGTATCTAATAAGGGGCTAATATTTAGAATATGTAAAGAACTTCTGCAACTTAACAACAGCAAAGACAAAACAGCCCAGTTAAAAAGTGGGCAAAAGGAGGGGTGCCTGGGTGGCTCAGCTGGTTGAGCATCTGACTCTTGATTTTGGCTTAGGTCACAATTTCATGGTTTGTGAGATCGGGCCCCATGTTGGGCCCCTCAATAATAGCATGGAGCCTGCTTGGAATTCATTCTCTCTTCTCTTTTCTCTCTCTCTCTCTCTCTCAAAATAAACTTTATAAATAAGTAAAGAAATGAAGAAAGAAAGAAAGAAAAATGGGCAAAAGGATCTGAATAGACATTTTTCTGAAGAAAAGATATAGTTGGCCAACAAGCACATGAAAAAATCCTCAATATCACTCATCACAAGGGAAATGCAAACCAAAACCACAATGACATACCACCTCATACCCATTAGGATGGTTACTATAAAACACACAGGAAAATAACAAGAGTTAGTAAGGGCATGAAAAAATTGGAACCTTTGTGCACTGCTAGTGGGAATGTAAAATGGTGTAGCTACTATGGAACACAGTATGGTGGGTCCTCAAACAATTAAAAATAGAATTAGCATATGATATAGCAGTTCCACTTCTGGGTGTCTACCCAAAAGTGGTGAAAGTAGGGAGTTGAACAGGTATTTGTACACGTTTATAGCCACATTATTCACAATAGCCAAAAGGTTGAAGCAGCCTGTGTCCATCAAGAGATGAATGAACAAAATGTGGTATTTATATACAATGGAGTATTTTTCAGCCTTAAAATGAAAGGAAATTCTGACATCTGCTACAACATGGATGAACCTTGAGGACATTATAGTCAGGGTTATCCAGAGAGACAGATTCAATAGGATGCGTATAGCAAAAAATTTATTTTAAGGAATTGGCTCACAAAGTGGAGGCTTTGCAGGCCCAAAATCTGGTGAGGTAAGCCAGCAGGCAGACTGGAGACTCAGGGAAGAGTTGCAGTTCAAGTACAAAGGGTGTCTGCTGGCAGAATCTCTTGCTCTGGGAATCCATTGTTCTGTTAAGGCCTTCACCTGATTACATGCATTATGGAGAATAATCTGCTCTACTCAAAGTCCACTGATTTAAATGCTAATCTCATCTAAAAACCACCTTCACAGAAACATCCAGAATAATGTTTAATCAAATATTTGGGAACCATGGTCCATCCAAGTTAACACATAAAATTAACCATCATATCATGATAAGTGAAGTAAGCCAGTCACAAAAAGACAAATACTGTATGATTCCACTTAAAGGAGGTACCTAGAGTAGTCAAATTCATAGAGACAGAAAGTAGAATGGAAATTACCAGGGACTGAGTCGAGTGGGAAATTGGGAATTGTTGTTTACTGGGTATAGAGTTTCAGTTTTATGAGAGGAAGAGAGTTCTGGACATTGGTTGCCAACAAAGTCAACATACTTAACACTAAACCATACACTTAAAAATGGTTAATATGGTTAATCTTATGTTATATATATTTTACCACACATTTTTTAAAGAGAAGAAAACAGCAGGGAATGACCTTTAAGAAATGGCCACATTTGGGGGAAAGGAAGGTGAGAGATTGATTAACTAGAGGAGTAGAATGCAAATTAGGGCCACCACGGAGCTAAAAGAGAAAATGATCAAAAATATTGGATACAGCAAGGTCAAGAAGGACAATAATTAGAAGGAAATTCCCTGGCAACTTAATAAGGGAGAGTCAGTACAGTAGTTTGAACAAAATCACTTTGCAAGGGTTAAGAAAAGTCTAAATGATGAGAAGCCTGGAGGAGCAGAAGTGCTCCGCCCGTTCAAGGAGTCTGGAGGGGAGGAGACAAGGGGGAGATGCATGCTGGAAGGCAGAAGAAGGGGAAACCATGCAAAGGAAGACAGGGGGTGCTGATGTAAGGACCAAGTGAAAGGGCAACTCTTCCCTCTGCCATTGACCAGCTTCCTCTGCCAGGTAGCCTGATTTGGGCAAGATCTCCCCAAATACAAGACTAAGGGCCCTACAGAATCCTGATACAGACAAGGCAGCTGTCTTAGTACAGAATGGGCAGCCAGGGAGTGGTTGCAAGAATTAGAGATCATGACAGGGTTGGGGGTATCCTGAGAAGTCCAAGTTTGAAGGAAATTGCAGTGAAAGTCAGAAAGCCAAAAACAGAACGAAAAGGTAGGCCAAAGGCCAGTGGGGCAAATGCCAATACACAAAGCAGGGAAAGTCTCAGTGCTTGGGTTCAGAAGCTAAGTCAGAGTAGTGTTTCTCCTTTAAAGTTTAGTTCTTCTGCCAACTGTCACCAACCACACCTATGTCATCCCAAATTGTTGATGCTGCTCTACTCATTCAGAGGAGACTGCCTAGTGTTAATTAGGGTTCTCCAGGGAAACAGAACCAATAGGGTGTGTGTGTGTGTGTGTGTGTGTGTGTGTGTGTGTGTGTGTAGAAAGAGAAAGATTGACTTAAGGAATTGCCAATTATGGAGGCCAGCAAGTCCAATATATATAGGGTGGCCCATTAGGCTGGAGACACAGGGAAGAGCTCATGTTCCAGTTCAAGTCCAAACGTCATCTGCTGGTAGAATTCCTTCTAGCTCTCAGGAGGTCAGTTTTGTTTTGTTTTAAGTTTATTTATTTATTTTGAGAGAGAGAGAGAGAGAGAGAGAATCCTAAACAGTCTCCATGCCATCAGCATGGAGCCCCTCATAGGGCTCAGTCTCACAAACCATGAGATCATGACCTGAGCCAAAATCAAGAGTCAGATACTTCACCAGCTGAGCCACCCAGGCGTCCCAGGAATTTATTCTGTTCAGGTCTTCAACTGATGGGATGAGGCCCACCCACATTATAGAGGGCAGTCTGATTAACTTACTTACAATTGCAATGTTAATCTCATCCAAAGGCATCCTCATAGAAACATCCAGAATAATGTTTAACCAAATATCTGGGAGCTATGGCTCAACCATGTTGACACATAAAATTAACCATCATACCCAGGTAATAATTATAGCCATTAGTAAACACTTATTTATATACAAAGTACACAGCCATCTCCTTTCAGTCCATAACACCCATAAGGTAAGTTTGATATTCTCATTTTTAAATAGGAGGAAAACAGTTTTAGAAAGATTTTATCTAAAAGTTCATAAAATTCAGAAGCAATCAAAACCATTCTCATCATGGTTAACTTCAAAGAAATTAATTTAATCAATTTGACCAGAGTGGGAACTAGTTCTTTGGTCTTTCCACATCTTTCAAACTTCAAAGAACCAAGTTCCAATACCTAACTGGCATGACCTTTGTCAAAAAAAAAACAAAAAAAAAATCATTGCCCTCTTACTTTGTGCCTGGCAAACCGCTAAGCACTTCATATTCATTACCCTCTTTAATCCCTACAGCAATGTTGAAAGTTTAAGTAAATCCATCAAGATTGGGTTTTGCCGGTGACAGAAAACTCAAATAGCATTGGGTAAGACAGATAAAATTTTACCTCTAACCCTCCAACCCCCCAGATAAAGTCTGAAGGTATCCAAACTGGTAAACAGCTCTACCATCATAACTGGCCTAGGTTTTTTCTATCCTTGTGTTCTGCCATCTTCAGTAGATCACTTCCTCCTGATGATCTGTGATAGCTATTTAGCTCCAACCATCATGCCTATGTTCCAGTCACCAGGGAGACATGACAAAGATGGATGGGCCCCTGCCCTTGAAGAACATGTCTTGGAAGTCAGATATGCTACTTTCTCTTCCACCCACCTGGGTGGGTCAGACCTAGCAGCAAGGCAGGTTAGGAAACATATTCCTTTTTCTAGGCAACCAAACACACAGTTAAAAAAAAGAAGGGGAGAAAAAATACTGGAGCATCCACAGGCAGTATTATCAAGGCCATTTCTAGATGAGACGTCAGACGCACAGCAGTGAAGTGCAGAGCTCTGAGGTAGGATAAAAGAACCAGTCACTAATAATGGTTATGTGGGAGAGGGAGCAAGGATTCAAGTCTGAGTTTTAGAGTGATTTTTAAGTGTTGTTTTCTAAGTTATTTTGAGAGAGAGAAAGAGCATGAGCAGGAGAGAGGTAGAGAGAGAGAAGGATAGAGAGAATCCCAAGCAGGATCTGCACTGTCAGCACATAGCCCGATGCAGGGCTCGAACCCATGAAACTGTGAGATCATGACCTGAGCCCAAATCAAGAGCCAGATGTTTAAGTGACTGAGCCACTCAGGCACCCCAAGTGTGTGTGTGTGTTTTTTTTTAATTTAAGTAATCTCTTCACCCGACATGGGGCTTGAATTCACAACTCCAAGGTCAAGAGTCACATGCTCTTCCAACTGAGCCAGCCAGGCACCCCTAGAGTGATTTTTAAAAACAAATTAGAATGGACTCAAACTTATCCCCACAAGAATGTCACTTACTCTGTTGCAATCTGATGTGCTTTTTTAAGTGAGAGAGATGGGGCTGGTGTTACTGCCACTCCACTGTTTACACCCACAGCCTACCTTTTTCTGTTCCAACCTGAAATCTGAATGTGCCCATGTAAGTGTGTCAGGCCTGGGAATTTCATCCAAGGTGTGAGGCGGTGGGGGGAAAAAGATCAGAAACCAGAGGGTGTGCTGTTCCACCATCCTACTCCTCCTCACTCTCGTCATTTGGAATTTTACCTGAAGGTTGAAGGAGATACAAAGCTGTCCCTGTCACTCAGGTTTACCCCCAATCCCCCAAAACTAGGATGAAAGTCACCTTGTCTTAGGACGAGAAAATAAGTTTTATTGACAAATGTATATGCTGATAGCCAACAATCCCCTAGGGAGAGACACGTACTGTGCCTTCTAGGATCAAAACCGCCTCCTTGGGTTTAATCCCAGGTAGCCCGTCCAGTTGGAAAAAGGTAGGAGAGCTACTGTGAATCAAAGTACTGCTTATCTGGACAACAAATGGAAAAGGCTTCAGTCCCAGAGCAGTTAGGTGCAACTTATTTAGGGGCAGGTCCAGCTTCTGTAGGTGGACTTTCAGATGTTGGGACCTGTGACCATATTGATTATTTATCTGAATTACCTATTATGAGTGGAGTAGTTTTCACCCTCCTATTGTGCCAGTTGCACAAGGAATTTAGAGGGCCTCGAAGCCAATTCCAGATATTCTTTTTCTGATTGTCATAATCATCTCTTTCCTGTTTGACAGTCTTAAACAGTCGCTTCTTTCTTTCTGAGGTTTTCATGCCAGTGACTTTGAAGATGTTATTGCTCAGCTGGCTCATCCTGGAAGCAGAGATAGACTCGGGATTAAGATATTCATCAAGGTTTTTCAGGGTAGTAGTGACCAAAGACTGGATAGATTCCACAGGATCATTCCTCAGGCTTCCAATAGCTGAAACCAGAAAGGAGGTCAACTCAGATTCTCAATCTCCAAGGATGCCATTTTTTTCCACCCCACATGCCAGGTTATTATTCTATAACTTCATTTAGAATAATTTTTGTCACCATAAAAGTAATACTTCTTTTACTGTAGAAAAAATGTTTAAATAGAAATCATTTTTTTAAAGGAAAGAAAGAAAAATCACTCACCCCTCGCCCAGAGATAAGACTGTTAATATTTTCGTTCCTATCTTTGCAGTATATATTTTTTAAGTAATCTCTGTGCCCAACATGGGGCTCACACTTATGACCAAGAGATCAAGAGTTGCACGCTGTGCTGACTAAGCCAGCCAGTCACGCCGGTAGTATTTTTTTAGATACCGAATATGGACACTTCTTTTTACAAAAATAAGATTTACATTTTTTTCTTCCCACAAAATATTCTGCTATACACCGTAATATCCAATCACATGATTCTATCATAATTTCTTTGATGAACTCTCTTATTAGTGAGTAATTAGGTCGTTTGCAATTTTTCACTGTTATAAACAATAACTATTAATTCTTTCAACAGCTGTTACTGAGCGCTTACTATCCGCTCAGGTGCTAGGGATACAGTGGTGAACAAGAAAGATTCCCCACCCTCAAGAACTTAACATTCTAGTGGAGGAAAGACAAAACAAACAAGCAAATGTAAATGAAGTATGAGGAAGGGAATTAACAGAGTAATGGCAGTGAATACCTGGGAAGGAGCTCTTTAGATAGGCCAGTCAGGGAATGCCACTCTGAGAAGGCAACATTTGAGCTGAGAAGTAAGAAGCTACATGAAGAGAAAGGGCAGAAGCACTCCCGAAGGTTGAAGGTTGGGATGGGGGCTTCTATTCACAATGTAGAAAGTAGCCAGTGTGGCTGCACCTTCTAGTGGGGGGGGATGGTGCTATAGGCTAAGGGTGGAGAGACAGAAACCAGATCAGTCAGGGCCTCGTGGCCAAAGGTAAGGGACCAGACTTCAACCTGAAGAACAATGGAAAATCACTGAAGGGTTTTAAGCAAGGGGCGACATGATTCAGTGTACATGTTTCAAAGAGAATCTGGCTTCTGTGTAGAGAAGAGACAGGGGTGGGGGTTGTTAAAATGGTCCAGTTAGGGAATGGCCTACAGGGGGGCTTAGATCCAGGTGGGAACAGAGGGATGGAGACTGGAAATTACTTAGCATGCAAAGAATAAAGAGAACAGGACAGGTGTTGGCTCAAAAGGGCCTTCAAGCCCATCAAAATCTACTGCTTCAGGTTCATCTCATTTGTACTTAGCACAGGCGGAAGAACTGGGCTCAAGCTACACAGTAAATACATAAATCCTGTGAAGAGCCATCTCGTGATCACAAGGTTTGTTAGGCACTAGATATGAGTGTAAATGTAACCGGAATTACTTTTGTTGGGGAAAAAAGTCCCTCCTGTCTACATCATTTAGGCAGTCTTTCTGAGAGCCTCGCTGGGATGAGGAAGGCAGTTCTCTGGTATGCTGAGGAGTCTAGGGTATTCATTCTAGGTGTACCTTCCCTGACATGCTCCAGTCACTGGGAATAGGGCTCTACTACCCAGTAGAGACCTCAGTTGTAAAAAAAATGAGGAGAAGGCAATAGAGGTACAAAACATTAGGGTCAGAAGCCAGGGTTAGGGCCCTAATGGGACAGATGCTGCTACCTGGTCACTGGGGGGCAGGAGAAGGCATGGCTACTCTTAACAGCAGCTAACAAACTCATTCTTCCTTGACCAGAACTCCGAGCACCCTCTCTGCCAACTGCTTCCGGCACCCTGCCCTGCCTCAGTCCAGAAGACTAAGCCAACTCAACACAAAGGTTCTGTGGGACACGTCTGTGCCCAGCAAAGCACGGGTCTTTACATGCATCTGTATCTGATACTTAAACAACGTTTAAGATCAGCACTATTATCCTCATGATACTGATGAAGAAACTGAGGCACAGAGACAGTAACTCGCTCAAGTTCACACGGCTCATTATTGAGAGAGCCAGTATTCGAAACTGGGCTAGCCGACATTGGAGCCTGTGTTTTTCATTACACATTGACTTGGAAGAAAAGACCCTTAAAAGTCATTTACCTCACCACTTTTTACCCTAGATAAAGAGCAGTGAATAAGCCAGAAAGGAAACAAAAACTTGTCTTTCTGCAGTGCCTGCTAGGCATTTCCTCTGAAAGATGAGCCACCATCCCTTTATTTATTTATTTATTTTTTACATTTATTTATTTTTGAGAGACAGAAAAAGACAGAGTGCAAGCAGGGGAGGGGCAGAGAGAGAGGGAGACATAGAATCAGAAGCAGGCTCCGGGCTCTGAGCTGTCAGCACAGAGCCCGACACGGGGCTTGAACCCATGAACCGTGAGACCATGACCTGAGCTGAAGTCAGACGCTTAACCGACTGAGCCACCCCGGCACCCCATAGCCACCATCCCTTTAAAAGCAGCATATCCAGAGTATTAGCTCAAAGCAGGTCCCAGGAAGGTAAGTGGGCTCCAACCAGAAGGCAGGTCCCTGAAGACAAGCATGTGCAGCACTAGAACAGTGACAACAGCAAAGCTGTGGTACTCGTGTCAGGCCGTTCTAACACGCACACCCACTCTTATGTACACAAGGACCCGCACACAGGGGCAGGGCTGTAAAAGCCAACATTCTCTCCATCTTGTCTCTGCATCAAAGGAAGCAAACTGTGGCATGGAAGAATTCAAACATCATTTCCATTCGGCACTGGAATGAATCACACAGGCACCACTTAGCACAAGCACCCTGAATCCTTCCCACCCCACCCCCCACCTTGGAGGAGTTGAGAACTGTGTTTCGTGAAGTATCCCTACCACCCACAGCAAAGTCCTAAATCCTTACCATGGCCGAAAAGGCTGGCAGGATTCTGGCCCCACTGCTGTTCTCTGAGCTCATCTCCTGTTCTTCCTTTTGCTCACTCCACATGAACACGCTGACTTCTTGTTCCTCCTTGAACATGCCAGGTGCTCTTCCCTCAGCTACTCAGATGGTTCACTCCCTCACTTCCTCCAGGTCTCCGCTCCAATGCCTCTTATCGGTGGGGGCACCCCTGCCCCGCCCTCTGACCCTTGGATCCCTGGTCCTGCCTCACCTTCTCCATAGTGCCTATCTAACACATATGTACTTGGTTAGGGCTCCTCCCCTACCCCGCTGGAAGGGGTGCTGTAGCAGGGTGGGGACATCAGTTTTGTTCGCTGCAATTTCCCAGGGCTTAGAAGAATACCTGGTAGACAGCAGGTCTTTAATAATTAAGAAACTAATTTAATTGAGAGCAAGCGCAGAAGTACCTCCTATAGCAAACATAGGTATGGCTATTTTAGGGACCAAAGGATTTTGCAGGGGAGGTAAAATTTCTCTTCTGATATACGTTGGGAATCTCAGCTCTTCTTCCTCCACACCCCAACTCCTATTCCCTCTTTTTCAGGACTTTGATGAAATTAAAGGACAATGGAGTGAGCATTCATTGGTGCAAAGGTCCCTGAATTTGGAGGTACCTGGGTGGCTCAGTCAGTTAAGCGTCTGACTTTGGCTCAGGTCATGATCTCACAGCTCATGGGATTGAGCCCTGCATGGAGCTCCATGCTGACAGCGTGAAGCCTGCTTCAGATTCTCTCTCCCTCTCCCTCTCTCTCTACCCCTCCATTTCTCTCTCTCAAAATAAATAAATAAACTTAAAAAAAAAAAAAAAGTTCCCTGAATTGGAATTCTAGCTCTGGCTCTCCCAGTAATTCACTTCTATGATCATGGACAAATACCTCTGAAATTAGGAGGGTTAGAGACTGGGACTAGGAAACACTTCTCTGAAGTACCCCTAACTTCAGAGGCAGAAGAGAATAAATGTGTAGCCTCAAGGGTCTGGATGAATTACCTCAAATCTCATATACTCCACAAATCTTTAGAACCTCTTTATCTTAAAAATTCATGTATAATTTGCATTCTACTCCAAAACATGTCTATTATTAAAACAGTTGTTTAATGTTTTAATTTTTAAAAGAGTTTCATTTAGAAATATATACTAAAATATTTATAGATGAATAATATGAAGTCTGAGGTTTGGCTCAGAATAAGCTGGCAGGGAGGGGTGTATGTAGAGAAACAGAGGAAACAAGGTAACCATGAGTTGATACTTGTTGAAGCTGGGGGACAGGGTTGGAGGGTTTATTATACTATTTGCTAGATTTTTTTTTTTAATGTTTAGCTATTTTTGAGAGAGCAGGTGGGGAAAGGGCAGAGAGAGAGGGGGGGGGGGGACAGAGGATCAAAAGCCGGCTCCATGCAGGGTTCAAACTCACAAACTGTGAGATTATGACCTAAGCCAAAGTCAGATGCTTAACCAACAGAGCCACTCAGGTGCCCCTATTTGCTATGCTAAAAACTAAAAGAAAAATCTTAAATTAGCTGGAGAAAAGGGATAGATTAACCTGCAAAGGAACAAAAATTAATGACAGCAGGCTCCTTTTAGCAGCAAATAAAGCCAGAAGACAGTAGTATATCTTCAAAGTGCTGAGAAATAAACTGTTGGTCTTGAACTGTGTCACTATTAGGGGCACCTGGCTGGCTAAATCAGGGGAGTATGTGGCTCTTGATCTCCGGGTTGTGGGTTCGAGTCGCACATTGGATATAGAGATTACTTTTAAAAAATAAAATTGTTAATTAAAAAAAAAGAATTGTGCCACTAGTAAAGCTACCTTGCAAGAATGGTGATAAGAAAAAGTCATTACAAACAAGCAAAATCCAAGAGAGCATAACATCAAGATACTAGCACTAAAGAAACTTCTAAAAAGTGTATTTCAGGATGAAAAAAAATGAAGGATGGTTAGAGATAGAGAAAGGAATGGAGAGCATATAACGCTGCAGTAAGCCCTCACTGTTTGTATAATGTAACAACAAGAATCATAGTATCTAAGTTCTGGGTTATAAAAAAAAAAAAGAACTAAAATATTCAGTAACAAAAGCCTGTAAATTGGGAGGGGTGGTAATTGGAACTCATGTCAACACAGGAAGGAAGGTTAAAATGTTTTACTCTAAACCCTGTTAAGCTCAATATGCATGATAAAAGCCTACTTTCTGGTATCCAGCCCAGAGAAACACTTACACCTGTATACAAGGAGACATATGTGTATACACACACACATACACACACAGACACACACACACACACACATATATCTGTTGCAGAAAGTTATATATATATGTATATATGTATGTATACATATATATAACATTGTATATCCTATAATATATTACAGTATATATTATATGTTACATAACATATATATTCTATGTGTACACAGCAAAAGCATACAAGACTACATAACAAACAGGGGAAGAGGGTAGAGGAGCCAGACTTGAGCGCGAATAGAAATTTACCCCCCAAAAAAGAACTTTACCCTTATCAATAATGTTCCCATTTTTTTTTTTTTGCAAACAGACTACATTCATGCATTTCTTCTGTAAATAAAAATTAACTTTAAAATATTTTTACTGCAATAAAAAAGAGCACAAAACTGCAAGTTCTTTAGGGGACAGGGGGTGTCTCCCTTGAACACCACTGTAGCATCAGCAACTGACAGCACATGATAAATTTTGAGGGACTAGAACATTTTGGTTAGCCTTGTTTTTCTCTAAGCAGCAACACAATGGATAACTTGTTTTCTTCCTCCTACTTCTCTCCATTTTCTCCTTGTCCATATAACATTTATAGTGGTAAAGACATACTTTATTGAAAGTAACAAAACATGTCCTTAAGGGATTCCCCCTCTTCCTTTCTGTCTTGCCCCATGCCTTGTGGTACCCAGAACCCAGGTACAAGGCCCGGACTCACCATTCTGTAACAGCTCCACATCATCCTCGTGAATTCGTTTCATGGTTAACCTCTTAATTGTTAATCCTAAGGATAGGACAGATGTAAAGTCCTTTCAGAATTCCAGACCTTTGGGCCACCCTTTCCCCCCCTCTAGCGAACAAGGAAGTGTGTAAACCAGTTCTAGCAAGAAATGTTTCTCCAAGATTCCCTGTGGCCCACGTGTCAGTATTCTAGTGAAAGAGCAATGCTCAGAGCAGCTGTGACCCAGGAAAATGTTGTTGGCAGATGACAAGTAGGGCATGAATCCAGGGTGTCAAACTCCATGGGGTTCCCACACCAATTGGAAAATGAACAAAGGGCATGAGGCAACTAACTAATCTGCAAAAATAAAATATGCATTGTCAGTAAACATAGGAAAAATGTTTAATCTCACTACTGGTAAAAAAAAAAATAATCAGAACAACAGCAAGCTACTCTTTTCACCTATCAAATTGGTAATGAACGTTAAAGTACTACCCAGGGTTAGCAAATATCTGTAACATGGATACATACATGCAGTAGTGGTAACAATGGGAAATGATTGCAACTTTTTAGATGGCAGTTTAAGCACCAAAATCCTTAAAATTGTGCCTACCCTTTGGGCCCAGCAATTCTACTTATTAAGAAATTTATCTTGGGGCGCATGGACGGCTCAGTCCATTGAGCATCCAACTTCAGCTCAGATCATGATCTCACACTTCTTGGGTTTGAGCCCCGTGTCCTGCTCTGTGCTGACAGCTCAGAGCCTGAAGCCTGCTTCAGATTCTGTGTCTCCCTCTCTTTCTTCCTGCCCCTCACCTGCTCGTGCTTTCTCTCTCTCAAAAACAAACATTAAGAAAAAAATTTTTTTGAAGAAATTTATCTTAAAATAATCATGGTGGCATGTAGAGATTTAAGCACTGTCTCTCTGCTTATAAAAACAAAAGATGACACAGTCTCAATATTCAAAAATAAGAACTGGTTAAATAGTTTCATAAATCTACCTGTAAAATGGAATTAATATTATGCAGTGATTTAAAAAAAATGTTGAAGGGTATGTAATGGCATGTATTTGTGATAGGCAAGGGAAAAAACAGTATACCAAACTTCATGGTTTTTAAAATGGCTGTGTGTGTGTGTGTGTGTGTGTGTGTGTGTGTGTGTGGTATATTCTTAGGGGAAAATTCTAGAATGTTAGCAGTGGTTAAATCCAAATGGTAGAATTTCTGGCATTATTTATCTTCTTCTTTTTTGCCAATCTGAATTTTTTTAAGTTTTCTAACACAAACACACACTGTACTGCTATTATAATTTGAAACAAAAATATTTTTGAAAATCCATGGGGTTCCAATGGAAGCAATAGTTGTTTCCTTTTCAAACATGTATGGTTCTTTTCCCCACAAAGCAGAGTGCAGTCAGTGTGGGTGGACCCACACAGAGTGGGGCAAAGGCACAGAGCCTTCTCTTCTTCCTCCAGCCTTTCTAACATGGATTTCTTTTCATGCTTATTTATTTTGAGAGAGAGAGAGCTGGTGAACTGTGGAGAGGAAGAGAGAGAGGGAGAGAGAGAATCCCAAGCAGGTTCTGTTCTGTCAGTACAGAGCCAATATGAGGCTCTATCTCACAAAGAGTGAGATCAGGGCCTGAGCCGAAATCAAGATTCAGATGCTCAACTGACTGAGCCACCCAGGTGCCCCTCTAACATGGACTTTGAGCCTGGGTCACAGGACAGCCTCTCTAATCAGGTCAGAGCTAGGAAAGGAAGTGACCTGTTTCACAGTACCATGGTTCTGGCTTAGCCCTTGTGGAAGGTCAAGGAGGGTCCCTTGCTGAAGACAAGAGGGAAGAGCTGCCAGGAGGAAGCATCTTACCTATGAAGTTGATGGCAGCTTCCCGTAGGAAGGACTGAGGGCTCGTCAGGAAGTCGAAGCTCTGGGACAGAAACTCCCCCACAAGCTGTATTTTTTTTGTGCCCACCTGCGGAGCCAAAGAGGGGTGGTGCTGACCAGGAGCTGGGGGGGGCGGTGCCTGGGAGCACCACTAGAGGTCCCCTCACCCCCCTCACCCTGTCCACAAGCAGCACTGTTCTGTCTTCAGTCAGCTGAGAGAGCTTCAATCTGGAACCTCAGAGATCCCTACCCCAGTGACAGGGCAGACTTTAGCAGGAAGTTCATAAAGAGGATTTTGCTGCTTCATACCAACATGATAAGGGGAAACACAACTGGTGTGGAGCCAGGAGACCCAGGGCTGAATACTGACTCTGACACTGGCTCCAGTTTTCTTTTCTTTTGTTTTTTTTTTTAAATAGAACTTGTTGGCCAGTTGGCTAACGTACAGTGTGTAGTGTGCTCTTGGTTTTGGGGGTAGATTCCCATGATTCATCCCTTACATACAACACCCAGTGCTCATCCCAACAAGTGCCCTCCTCAATGCCCATCACCAACTTTCCCCTCTTCCCCACCCCCCCATCAACCCTCAGTTTGTCCTCTGTATTTAAGAGTCTCTTATGGTTTGCCTCCCTCCCTCTCTGTTTTAAACTATTTTTTCCCCTTCCCTTCCCCCATGGTCTTCTGTTAAGTTTCTCAAGTTCCACATATGAATGAAAACATATGGTATCTGTCTTTCTCTGACTAACTTATTTCACTTAGCATAATACCCTCCAGTTCCATCCATGTTGTTGCAAATGGCCCGATTTCATTCTTTCTCATTGCCAAGTAGTATTCCATTGTATTATACCCCAACTTCTTTATCCATTCATCAGTTGATGGACATTTGGGCTCTTTCCATGATTTGGCTATTGTTAAAAGTGCTGCTATAAACATTGGGGTACATGTGCCCCTATGCATCACCACTCCTGTATCCCTTGGGTAAATTCCTAGCAGTGCTATTGCTGGGTCATAGGGTAGATCTATTTTTAACTTTTTGAGGAATCTCCACACTCTTTTCCTAAGTGGCTGCAACATCACTCATCATCAGGGAAATACAAATCAAAACCACATTGAGATACCACCTCACACCAGTCAGAGTGGCTAAAATTAACTCAGGAAACAACAGATGCTGGTGAGGATGTAGAGAAATGGGAACCCTCTTGGTGGGAATGCAAACTGGCTTCGGTTTTCTGATCTTTAAGAGTGGATATATAAGACCTGCCCATCCTTCACAGAATTGCAAGGCTCCAGTGGGATAATGGATATAAAAGTGCTATGTAAACCTAAAGTGGGTCTACCTATATAAGGCAATAAGCACCCAAGTCCATAATATTAAAATTACTAATGTTAATTCCTAATCTACTTGCTTAGCCCTTAAATATTTACTTTTCAACAAGGATTCCTGACCTCGTCCCTATTCTTGACTTCGTAGGAGCCACAGACCCTAACACCATGACCACTAAAGCCCTGATGACTCCTGCCTGCATCTCTTCCTGCCAAGTGTCACCAGAAAACCTCTGCCCCATTGCCATCTACTACCCTCACATGACCTCCCTAGCCTCTGAAAGCAGACACTGGGATGTTAAGAGAATCAAATATGAAGAACCAAGGACTGGCCTCCCAAATGTGTGTTCTCAGATTTTGCTGATGGTAAAGAATGAGAATTGAGGAAGAAAGAATGTATCTTCTGTCAGCCCTCCCCTCCTTAGCCTCTTAGCCTGCCTTTGGGTTCCTGACATGAGTATTGTGGCCTGGCTTCTCAGAGACTCTCACTCACCAGGTACTTGCACGTTTCTTCCAATACCTGGATGTGATCACTGAGGGTGGTGTGCTGGAATGTCTGTGTGAGTGATGACCAGCCAATCACCTTAGTCCACTCAGTCAGGGCCCCTCCACAGGCCTACGGGATGGAGAGAAGGGGATCCCCAAAGCCTCACTCCTATGGCTCTGCGGAGCCAGGGCAGGAGGCTAAGTGGAAGACCATGAAGGTAGCCCCCAGGGGGCTCAGTTGAGGGTTTGGAGCTGGAATCAGGTAAAACGTGGGACCTTGTTCAGGACATGGGACATAAATAGCTTCAGGGAACAGAACCATATCAGGATGAGATCAACAGCATCCAAAAGAGAGGGTAAAAGTGCTCAGAGCCAGCCCCGAGGATGACACCAAAGATGTGGACAGGAAATGTACAGCCAAGGCTGGGCTCATGAAATAGAGTCAAAGGGAAGGGGGCTCTGCTCTAGCAAAAAAAGGAGGGGTGGGAATCTGCCAGGACAAAGGTCGCCAGTACCTTGACTACCTCGGTGTTATTATCCTGAATGCTAAGCAGCAGCGGGACTAGAAAACTGTAGATCTCTCTTCGGGTGATGGCTCCCGGCTTGAATTTGTGAACTCGATGCAGCATGTGGCCCAGGGCAGAGGTGGCCGAGATCTTCACCAGGTCCCTCTCCTGCCACGAAGAGCAAAACGGAGATGGGCGGCTGTGCTTTCCCTCTGGCCCTGCCTGGCCTGGCTCCCTACTCCCACGTCTCATTTCCACGTCCAAAGTACCCTGATGGCACTGTGTTTACCATGTAAAGGCAACACGGTTTGTGTATCTGAGTAATTCTCTTTAGAGTCCAGAGCTAGTAAGTCCCTCTGTTAAGGCACAGGCTTAGAGAAGCCAAGATCATAGTTTCAGTTCTTCCCTGGGTCACAATGACAGCTTAATTTCTCTTCTAAGGATTTAGCTAAGGATTTGGCTAAAATTTTAGCCAAATTTTTAAAAATACCTATAGCTATCCTAGTTATACTGTGAATAAAATTGTTTAAATCAATATTAGCCTGTACTAATTAACAACGGTCATAAACAGCTAAACTGTACACTTTCAAGAGTATATTCTATGTTAATTGAACAAATGCTTATTGGATAGCTCTCAGGAGCTAGGCATAGCACCAAATAACAGAGATGTGGTGGGACAAGACAGATAGTCCCTGAACTTGTAGGATTTGGGAAGCAGACATTTTAACAAAATAGATATACATGTTGTTATTTTTTGCACAGTGAACATAATAACAAAACAGATGATTCAGTGTTAGTACTTTAACTAAAAAGTATCACAGGCAGTTTGGCTCAAGATCAGTGATTGAGTACTGCTTCACTTATCCCTTCCTGCCCCAAATCCCTGAAAGAAATAGTAGAGACACGTCTCTTTAAATCCATAATGGTTCTGAAATAGTAGATGGGATCCCCCCTGACAGAGGACTAGAATATCCCTGAAAGACACACAGCAGACAGGATTGGAATTAAAGTTGAAACCACAGTCCAAAGTGTGGGCAAGAACAGACTGCTGGAGGAGGTGGGCATGTTCTGGGAATGCTCCAAGCTTAACAGCTCTGAATGTGAGGAGCAGAAGCGATGCTGGGCAACTGACAGGTGGTCATTTGGAGAGGGGTAGTCCAGGGGCACAGCACAGTGTCTCCTTCCGTGCTGCCCTCCCAGTATCCTCCTTGCTAAATAGCAAGCAGGAGGGAGACATACCACCCCCACAGAGCAGGGAGTGTGCTATCTCGACCAGAGAGAGGGGATGGGGCCCTGCGAGTCTGGCAACACCCAGGAAGAACAGGGAATCCCACAAAGACTGGCTATTGGTGCATCCTACTGTCCACATATCCCTGGACACATCCCACAGTTACTGAAGCCAGGCTGCAGTCATAGGTATTTCACAGAGGGCTGGCCAAGAGTCAGTAGTGTAAACTTTCCAGAACTCACCACCAAGACTCACCAAATGTTCAGGAAAATCAGGACCACAAGAGAAACAAACAAAAACCTGCACCACCCGAGGATACAATTAATAATACAATGTAGGGGCGCCTGGGTGGCTCAGTCGGTTGGGCGTCCGACTTCGGCTCAGGTCACGATTTCACTGTCCGTGAGTTCGAGCCCCGCGTCGGGCTCTGTGCTGACTGCTCAGAGCCTGGAGCCTGTTTCAGATTCTGTGTCTCCCTCTCTCTCTGCTCCTCCCCCCGTCATGCTCTGTCTCTCTCTGTCTCAAAAATAAATAGATGTTAAAAAAAAAAATTACAATGTAAACAAAACCTTAGAGAAAGTATAGTTGAATCATCCAGAAGATTTTGTAATATCTATCTATATCTATATCTATAGATATAGATAGATATATGACATTTTTTAAAGTCCAAACTTTGAAATTATAAATAAATGAGTAAATAAATACAGGTAAAAGTAAAGTAGTGTCTCTATAGAATAATGTAATAGCTATTCAGATACCACACCATCAACTAGAAGAGAAAAATAAAGAGGAAGGACCTGCTTCATAAAAAAATATTAAATAAAAATTCAATAGGTGGGTTGGATAGCAGAATAACCACAGCTAAAGTGTGAGTTAGTAAGAGGAGAATCAGCCCAGAAATTCTTCCAAGGTGGACAAAGAGATGGGAAATATGAAAGAAAAATGAAGAAACACGGAGAATAAATCTAAAGAAATTGCAAACGACAGAACAGAAAGAAGAGAAAAAAAGAGGATATAGCAATAAAATAATAGAAGAAAATTTTACAAATGGTAAAACAACAGAGATTTGCCTAAGTTCCTCTGGCTAGGTGAATCGTAAAAGCAGCACCAGGAACCCAGAACCTATGACCCGAGGGTCAGTGTTCTTTTCATTCTGGCAGGTTGTCATTGTGTACATGATAACCGTTTACTATTTCTTGATTAGACCATAAATCTCAACTTTCCATTCTAGCAATATGGGAGAAAAGATAACCTGATAACCTTATCACTATAAATGCCTTTAAATGCTAGATAATAAATACCCCCAAAATTTTTAAAAATTTTTTTAATGTTTATTTATTTTTCACAGAGAGAGAGAGAGAGAGAGAGAGCGAGCATGAGTGGGGGAGGGGCAGAGAGAGAGGGAGACCCAGAATTCAAAGCAGCCTCCAGGCTCTGAGCTGTCAGCACAGAGCCCAATGTGGGGCTCGAACTCAGGAACTGCGAGATCATGACCTGAGCTGAAGTCAGACGCTCAACTGACTGAGCCACCCAGGTGCCCCTACCCCCCTAAATTTTTTTAATGTATAGCTAAGCTTTAAGGAAGTAAGAGAGATTCCCAGAAGCCAAAGATGAAGAGGTTCCTGACGCTCCAGCTACTGTGGGGGTAGGAGGATGCCACCAGTCTCAATAGCTGAGGGGCACATCTGTTCATACCAGCTGGTCTCCCTGGCTGGCCCACAAGGAAACCAGAAACTGGGAAGCAAGCACCCTGGGCAGACAGCTCCAAGAGAAGCCCTCTACTTAATGCATGAAGTTTCTTTTTCTTCCCTTGATTCTCTCATGTCACAGTTCCAAAACAAGCCCCATGGGAGTCTATAGGAGCCAAAACTCTGAGAGAGGGGAAGCTTACTCTCCATCTGAAGGAGCTGAGACCCCAAGAGGATGGATAAGCCCCCATTGCTTTATTTCCTCTGCCATCATGCCACTTGGCCCCGTTGTGGGCACATAGAGGTGCCTGGCACTGCAGAGTAACTAAAGTACCAGCTTTCTTGTGAGACAACTGGAAAAAGGGAGCCCCAAAGAACTGTAAAACCAGGGAGGTCACAGAGAGGGAGGAGCTAGGGAGAGTGACCCTATAAAGTTGTTTATGAACTCCTGTGTTCACTCCATGCATAGATCTGACCCTAAACCACATACCATAGACTTTGAAAACTGAACTACAGGACAGACAACAGTCCAGGTCCCAGGCTGAGATGTGAAATGGATTGGTATTGGTGTAGGCAGTTCAGATTCCTGAGCCTTTGAGTCCTTTTGACAAGGTTCCTAGCATTCTAGGGTTCCTGTGTTATCTGGGAGAAGGGTAGAGTTGTGACTTGTCTCCCCACACTTCACTCCAGAACCAATTTCATAGCAGGGTGCCATTTTTTTTTCCTTCAGTGGCTCTTGGTGAGAGAATGGGTAGATAACTGTGTGCTAGGTCTGTCTGTAATGGAGAATGCACTGGGGACAACCCTATGCATGGCTTCAGGTAGCCAAGTATCCTTTTTGCTACCCTTTGGTGACTTCAGCCTTCTTCCACAGTCCCACAGCCCTGCCCCAGTACCCTCCGCTCAGTTTCCAGGGCTCATCCTCAGTCCCAGCCCATACTGTTTCCAACTGATCCTAGGAACTTTGGCCCGTACATCATTGATGAGTGGACGCAGCTGCTTGGAGATGCTGCAAAATACCACCTTGGTGTTCTGTTGCTTCCCAAAGCAGATGATGTTCCGTAGGCTCTTTACTGCCTGCATTGTCACTCGTGCCTCATTCTTCAGGAAGTCTCGCAAGAATGGAACCTGGCTCTTCAGAGATTCTGACTATTTGGAAGAAGGCAGAGATCACTCACCACCTGAGGATCCTGCAACACCCTAGGGACAGGATTTTTGGAAAACAGTGCCTAAGAAGAACATACATGGGGAATCTGAGGGCCAGATGTGCCCAGGAAGTAGAAGGCTGGTGTTCACAGGGTTTAGGAGGTCTGATGGCCAGTCTATGTAAGTCTACAAACTGGACGTTGTGCTGTCCTTGGATGAGAGGTTGGGGAATGTACTATGCCCTGGATAACTAAGAGAACCAAGAGGTAAGTCCAATTCTTCAGGGAGAAGAAGAATTGGGCTGAAGAGGTAAGCCCAATTCTTCAGGGAGTAACACTCAATTCCCATTTGGTTCTCCCCACTCTTACTTGTCCTGGGTGCAATGCGAGGTTACTGATTCCACGGAGCCCAACTTCTTTCATAATGATGTTGGGCTCGTTGGTCCACTTGATTAGATTGCCCAAAAAGTCTTGCCCCACAGTCTGAGCCACTGATCGGTGCCAGAGCAGCTGTGGGTATGAGGAGACACAGCTATGGATGGAGAAAAAGTTATAAGTACCCAGTACTCCCTCAGTCCTCCCTCAGATCCCATACTCAGGTAATGTGTGTGTCCAGTTGAGCACAGTGGTAGCTCTGTATACACGGGGTGGAGACTAAGTTTAGGAGGTAGAGGATAATGCTGAAAAGGTTTGAAGTTTGAGTCAGGTACTAGGATCCATGGATCATTCTGGAGCACAAGCCGCTGGCCCCCTCCTCAGGCTTTCCTGCCTCCTTTAACCAGGCACCTGAAGTGCCAGAGAAGGGACCCCACTTTAAATGACTTAAGATTATCCTTTCTCTTTCTGGGGCTAGTTATTTAACATTTCTGTTAAATGTTCCTCAGCCCAGGATATGAATGGCTCAGGCTGTGGACCTTTCCCCACGCTTCACCTGTGCATAGAAAGTCCTGGCCAGAATCCTCCTGTGATAGTTGGAGCTATAGAGGATGTTCCTGATGAGGTTGAGGATTCGATGCAGGATGGCAGGTTCACAGTTCTTCACAATGCCACTGGGGTGGGACACAGGAAGCCAAGAGTTGCTGGCGGGGGTGGGGGGGGGCAGGTGGCAAGGGACCAGCATGCATGGAACAGGGAAGACACGAAGGCAGGAGACCAAAGGATTGGGAGGTGGGGAAGGGGCCACTAAAGGCTGGCACTAGAGCAGTACCAGGGTTACTGGGGAAATAGCCTCACCTTGTCAGGTCCATGATCCCTATGTAGTAACACTTGGGGCTGGACAGAAGGTCCCAGCAGTGATGCTGATTTGCATAGACCACCACTCCTTCATATGCAGCTGCCACGAACACCAGCTTCACTACCTCCAAGGCACAACTGAAGGTCACCACCATTGGGTGTGTGAAAAGAAAGGGAGAGAAGGATGAACAAGGCATTATGCCCCGGTCTGCATCCTGTGCTTGCAAACCAGGAGACAGTTTCCTGCTTGGGTAGCTGGGTTCTCCTTTCCTGCTGACAAGAATCAATGGCTCTGTGAAAGCCATTTCCAAATGCCCATCCACTCCCTCAACTCTGGCCCTCATCTAACCACAGAGTCCTATGAAAGAGACTATAGAGATATCTGAGTGCTATGGTTTTCCAATTCTGCTCTTTGGGGCACAGAATGGGGTTAGGATATCTCTTCAACTCCACACCCACCTAATCAGTATGTGGTTTTATTTGGTTTTGGTTTTATTTGTTCTCATTTTATATAAGATTCCATATGGATAGAATGTCCTGAGGTTTAAAAGAAAAAAAAAAAAGCATGACAACCACGTATTTAGGAGTCCAGCCCCCATTTTTGAGATGAGAAAACAGAACTCCCAGTTGTGACCTGTGCAAGACAGCAAAGCTAGTGACAAAGCCAAGTCAAAGGTCATCCAGATTCAAATGCCACAACAGCATGGAGAGAATGACAAAGATGCGGGCTTGCCCTACCACCTACCATCTAGTTGAATCTCTTCATGGGCAGTTATGAATATGGACATGAACTACTGAGTGAATCAGCTGAAGAATGCATACAAGAAGATGATAAATGAGAAGCTTGAAAATATGTGAGAATATTCTAGCACATGTGACCACAGTACGCACACCCGTGTTCTGTCTCCGCTCTTCTGTTCTCTTCCTTGGCATTCCTAGGGGGCCAGCATCCAGTTGTCCAGGGCCCTCTGGAATGGACTAGTCCCAGCTGTCCGTCACAAGGCTGTTGGGCTTACCTAGTAGGATCAAAGGGCTTGCTTTTGCGGCCTGGGCCCTCCTCCCTGTTGTAGACCACCATCTTCTGGGGGACGTTTTGTTCAATCACCCAGTAGAGATGATGCAGTATAGCCAGCAACAGCCGGGGGTAGAGCTCCTGGACAGCCTCCTGGCACAGGGACCCTGACAGCATCTCACACAAAGCACATGTCACCTGGCAGATGGTGGATGAAGACATAAAATGGTCCCACAGCCCCACACACGGAGTCCCACACCCTGCCCTCCCTATCACTGCCCAAAGGGCACAGCTCACTCTGACTCAGGCTTATAAGAAGCATCTAAGAACTGAAAGCCCACCACTCTTCCCTAGGAAAATAAGGGGGCCACACACAGGCAATCTGCTTTCTCTTCACTCTCTTGACATCAGAAACAAAATTGGAAGCAACTCTAACATTTTTAGGAGAAAAGGATTTGGGGAATACTTTGTCCATCCCTGGCAACCAAACCTCTTCTGCCTCTAACCCCCATGCCACACCCCAGGCCCTGGGAAAAGGAGTACCAGCCCCAGAATCAGGAGACAGAGAAAGCTGCTTAGCTTTAAACATCAGTTTCCTTGTCCATAAAATGGGATCAATCCCTGCTCTCTCTGCAACATGCAGTTCTTAGATACACACGTACCAAGAGGAGGTACAAGTGTAAATTGAATGTACAGTATTAGTGATTGCTCCTCTAAGACCTGCTCCCACCCTGCAGCTCTTGACCTTCAGCTCTGCCCCCAAGTCCCAGAACAGGAAGTCCTCGGCTCCCCTGCTCCCATGCTGACCGCCACAGGCTGGAAGGCCATCTCCCTAGATTCCTCTCTGGAGTGGAGCTTTTCCAGGATGCCTATGAGCAGCTGCAGGACGCTGATTGTGGTCTCTCGCCGGGTGCCAAATGCCTTCCAAAGGGCCAGATTGGTTCTGCGGGACCCAGGGGCAGCTATGTCACAGGCCCTGGTGACCAAGCTCCTAGGATTAGTCTGGTCTTGGGCCTTTGAAGGGCCAGTTCTCAGGGTCTAGACTTGGCCAGAGAACGCAGACAGGAAGTGTGATTGGTGTCAAAGAGAAAGCATCCCAATGCATTGATTTTTGGGCTGGGCTTGGGCTGAGGCAGGGGAGGGTGTACTGGGCTGGAGACTGTGTTCCCGGGCCATGAGAGGGATACCTGTCCCAAGGCAGGGTCTTGTTGAGCAGCATGGGCACAACCCTGTGGGTGTTGTTGCCAGCCAGCAAGCACATGGCCCGCATTGTCTCCTCCTTTGTGTTGGGCTCCAGCTGTAAGTTGAGCCGTCCCACAATCCCCTCCACAATTTCTTCAATCTATAGGGAAGAGCCAAAAGAGTCTCAGCAAGTGTTTCCTTGCTACCTTCCCCCTTCCTTCCTACCTACCAACTCCCTGACTCAAGGGGCTACTTGCAATCCTGCCAGTGACTCTTAAGGCAGAATTCTAGGGTGCCAGAGGCTGGACCAGCAGGGGTGACAAAAGGAACTCCAGAAGCTGGCACTGATGTCCACTAGGACAGATGTCTGCCCGCAGCCCAAAGTCCAGAGAGTTACTCCAAGGTTACTCAGGAGACACAAAAGGCTCTGGGAGGGAGACAAAAGCCCTATACACCCTTCAGGGCTTCTTCTCCCCACTGAGATCAATTTGAAATCCCTGAAACTGCAGGAACAGTTGGCATTGGATGTGGGGGTACCATAGACTCTCATCTGGCCCTTAGATTCCTAGTTTATGGCCCGCTGCCAAGTCCATTTTATTATAATACCGCAAGGACACCCTCAGAAGTATCCTTCCATTTCTGGCACCTAGGCCAGGCAAGCCACATAAATGAGTGAAGGCAATAGGTGTCAGGAGATTCAGAGATAGGAAGGTCTAGAGAGCCCGTGCCATATATAAAAGGGACAGTGGCCAAAGAATTGCCCTATGTGACCTCATTTAAAAGTTTTTCTCAGTGAGGCAGGAAATGTGGATTTTTAGGCAAAACCTTCCTGTTTGTACACATTATCCTGAAAGAAAATGTACTCAAAGGTCAGTCATTCCATGAGCTTGCTAGTTTGCAATCCACAACCTTACCTTCACAGAAATCTAAGCCCCCTGACCCCCCCCCCTCCCTGGGAATCAGAGTGAATCCCCCCTTCAGTGCTTCCTTGTGCTTCAGCCACTAGGCCCTGCAGCTGCCCACACCACTGCTTGTGGTTGTCTTTCTCTGAAGAACCAGCCCTGAGCTCAGAATTACAGATGTCCGAGCTCAGTGGGACCACAGAGTAAATCCAGCCCAAGCCTACATGTTAGAGGTGAGTGAATTAAGGCCTACGAGGAAAGGGACTTCCCAAGGCCCTTCAGCTGGTTTGGAATAGAGCCAGCAGAGAGCCCAGGCTCCTGGCATGCATGACAGAGCTCCCACCACAGCACCACACTACCTTTATCATATCTCTGCCCCGTTCTTTCATGACAGCACTCATCAGCTGGGCTGCTGCCAGAGACACCGTGGCCTTGCTGTCAGTCAGACCCTCCATGGCCGTCAGCACCAGGTGGGTGAGCTGCATCTCGGTGAAGTACTCTGCAAATGCCTGTAAGGGTGGCATCAGGCCGCCTGCACCCAGGGCCTCCTGTTTGAGGTAGCCTGTGCCATCCGTCCTGGTTGGGGTAGGAGGAGAGACCTTTTCTTGAAAACATGATGTGCTTTTGTCCTAGGCCTGTGCTGTCTGCCTAGCTCCTAGAAGACTCTTTCACTGGGAACAGAGTCTTTGGGAATGGGAGGGAGAAAACACTGACCTCAGATGCACCGAGGGGCTCACAGGTCAGGGGCAGAGTGCTGGGAAAGAAGGGCTGACACCAAGATCCTTAATGACATGTGTTTGAGGCATGGGCTGAGTCTACAAAAAGCATCATTAGTGTGAAGCAAATGCTTCTGGGGTGACAGGTAAGAAAGAAGGATTAGGACCCATGATGCTTAAGAGGGAGCATACTGTAGCATGTTGAAAAATTTCCCCAAAGTAAAAGTTCACAATCAGCAATGGAATGGGAAAGGGGATGGGATAAAGGAGTCCCACCGCAGGAGTCTATAATATGATGTAGGTTAGAGGCCCAGGCTCTTCCCAGTTTGTCTCTGGCCCTGCCCTCTCACCTTGGCAATCTCAAAGGTGTTGTTATAGAACACGTGGGCGCTATAGACTTCACTCTTGCCCTCTTCTTCCCATAAGCCCTGTTTTTTCCTTTGCATCTCTGAAACAAAGACACCCGACCCCACCCCTCAGACACTCGAAAGGTGTCTTAGGTTCCCCTTAGGTTCCCATCTGCCCAACCCAAATCACCTACTGCACTAAATCAGCTTGGGGAGATGTATATCCCATGGGGAAGGGGAATGGGCTGTAAGATAAGGAAAGGTGAGAGCTAATGTCAAAGGAACCCCCATGTTGCCTGCCTCAGAGCAGAGACAGAATAAGGTCAGAGTATGGTGCTCAGCCAGAGGGGGAGAAACTAATTCAAAAGAACTGTTTCCTGAGTAGCTATTTTGTCCCAAGAGGGTATAGGTAGATGTCTAGGGGCAGGTTCCTCATTGGAAATGAGGTTGCTCAGGTAACTTCCTAGCTCTCACTCTTCCAGAACAGTATGTGGGTGGATGGCCAAACCTAAATGGGAGGCCAGAGCAGAAGTGAAAAGAGATTCTCCCTACGCTTTTGCAGCAGGAGGATACGGTAGAGGTTGTAGACTGCCTGTGAAGACAGGAAGCAGATGTTGTCCACTGGGTCCTGGCAGCGCATGGCCAGCAGCCTTACCAAGCACCCCAACCGAGAGAACTTGATCTCCACCTGGAGAGGAGAGCAGGAAGTCACAAGTTATCCCAGCCATTCCCTTAGGCTGAATTAAAACGAGAGGAGGTGGGGATTCAGGAGAGATATGAAAGGAAAGACTAGGTGAGGTTAACGGGAATGAAATTAGACAGGTGGGTTGTAGCTATTAAAAACTTGTGGGATCATAGTTTTGGAATGACCTTACACTGTCCCTCTTCTTTGCCCCTTGATATTGCACTCATTGTTCAGGCCTAGCTCAAATGTCTCCTCCTCTATGAAGCTTTCCCTTCACTTACACTTCATTTGTGTTTTGATCTTTCATTCCTCCTAGATTTGGTTTGTACTTTCATAATCACCTTCTATTTAAGTTTGTTCTATGCATGCTTCTCTCCCCAGTGGACTATAAGATCCATGAAAATAGAAAAACTGTCTTGGTCATCTATGTATCCACTGTAACGCTTAGCATGGTGCCTGGTGAGTATTCAGCAACTGTTTGTTGAGATAGCTGGAATCAAACTGAACCAAGTGAAATGGAATTGAATTGGTGGACAGGGAAAAAGACAAAGGGAGGAAAGAGAGAAGGTGGGGTGAGGGTGAGTAATTGAGGCTAGGTAATATGTGACCAAGTTTGACATAAGGGTAGAGATGAGGGCCCACGCTCCAGGGCAGGCTCCTGCTCACTCCAAAGTTGTTCCATTTTGCAGTGAAGCCAAGAATACGGGCAGCACACCACATGGCCCGTTCCCTCTCATTGTCGTTCTGGGAATTCAGCCATATGTTCAGATGCTAGAGGAAGAAGAGAATGAAGGGAGAGACCTGTTAAGCTGTATTCTGGAGGGTAGAAATGTAACCTGAACCTGGCTTCTGCACAGGATCAGGACAAGACTTCTGAGAACAGGACTTCTTTTGCTGTCAGGCAGGTTATATGTGGCTCTGGCACCAGAAGCCCTCATACCTCCAGCCCCCAATTTACCTTATCTAAGTGCTAGAAACACCCTCATTTAACACCTCCTTTTTTAAAAAAATTAAATCAGTGGCTCTCAAATTATATTGACTATTATTCATTTCAATGGGGGTCAGTGTCTCCCAGGGTCCCCCAATAATGTTTTCCCAGTCTTCAATAGAAAGAGAACTTGGTAGTAACAAAAAAGAGTCACTATATTCACAGATTCCTAGCTGAATTATGTATAAACCTGCTTGAGAAATATAATTATGGATGATTCCTATTTGAAACATAATATGTCAGTGTATCACTATTGGTAAATTATGGACCCAAAATACCACCAATCCAAAGATGCATTGTCAATCTACAATAATCAATCTGATATTAATGGAACTAAACAAACAGCAATTTATAACTGAAAAAAAGAAGGGTAACAGATGAAAAATCTACAAGCAATGGAAGAGAATACTGATGCTGCATTGATAAGAAAACAACATTCTTCTTGAAGATTGGAAGAATTCTAGTGGGAGATCTGCAAGTCTTCCTTGCAGCCAGACTCTGATGAAATAGCCCCGTGCCAAGACTGTGGTCTCTAAATACCATTTTTCACTAAGAGGAATCATTGGTCATTGGAGAAACAGTTTATCCCAGGAATGAGACAGGAAATATACAAGATAATATACTGGAGAGCAAGGAAGCCATGAAAGACTATTGGCGTTATATTAGAGGGATTCAGGAGCTAACCTGAAGAGGCTCCCATTGACCAAAGAAGGGACAATTTAAGCATCCATAAGAATAATAGTTGTAATTGATCAAAACATATGAAGCATTTAAAAATCCATTTTAGGGGCGCCTGGGTGGCTCAGTCGGTTGAGCGTCCGACTTCGGCTCAGGTTATGATTTCGCAGTCTGTGAGTTTGAGCCCGGTGTTGGGCTCTGTGCTGACAGCTCAGAGCCTGGAGCCTGCTTCGGATTCTGTGTCTCCCTCTCTCTCTGCCCCTCCCCTGCTCATGCTCTGTCTCTCTCTGTTAAAAATAAAATAAACATTAAAAAAAAATTTTTAATTCATTTTAAATTTATATGATACTAGAGAAATAACCCTCACTAGTTATCTTTGGATGACTAGGAAATAAATACTTACATTACCTTGACAGCTAATGAAGGGAAACCAGCATTTATCTTGTCTTTCCTATATGAGCTATACCTCAAAGTAACCAAACAGCTTATAAAGTCGATTTCTCTTTATAGAAGAATTCCAGGTAAAAATAAATAAGGAATGATAGAATTACAGTGTCATCATTTTGCAAAAATAATAGAAGTATATTGACTCAGTGGACTACTACATAGCAATAAAAAAATGATCTGATGCTACATGTAACAACATGAGTGAATCTCACAGATAAAATGTTGAAGCAAAATGATATAGACACAAAAAAGTACATACTATAAAATTTCATTTATGTGAAGTTTAAAGAACAAGCTAAACTAATCTATGGTGATAGAAGTCAGAATAGTGGCTATCAGTGGTTATTCACTGGGAGAGGAAACTTTTGGGGGTCTTGGACATGTTCTATATCCTGATCTGATATTTACACAGATACATACATATATATACAAACATATATACATATATACATGTATATATGTATATATGTAAGAATGTATCTAAGTGTACACTTAAGACTTGTACACTTTATCATAGCAAGTGATATCTCAATAACAAGGTCTTTTTTTTTTAAAGAATGTCACCAGTTCTCAGCCATTAGTGAATCTAAGCAGTGATCATCAAAAGCTCTAAACACCACAAGACATCATGTGGCTGTTGATAGAAGAAGACAACACTACTTGTGAAGTAAGCTTGCCAAAAATTGATCAGGTTCATGATCTAGATCCAACAATTACAATTAGAATCTAACAGATTCTAGGTCTCGCAATTTACAGGACAGATTTAGAGGAGTTTATTAAGTGGCCCCCAAAAGATGTAATTAGTACAACCCAGAATGTGGAAAATTTAGAGAACAAATGACTAGGTTTCTTCAACAAATAAATTTTAAGGAAAAAAATGATTGAAGGGCAATATATAGATTAAAAGAATTAAGAGACAGGGGCGCATGGTGGCTCAGTTGGTTAAGCGTCCAACTTCGGCTCAGGTCATGGTCTCATGTGGTTCATGGGTTCCAGCCCCATGTTGGGCTCTGTGCTGACAGTGTGGAGCCTGGAGCCTAGAGCCTGCTTCAGATTCTGTGTCTCCCTCTCTCTCTCACCCTCCCCCACACTCTCTCTCTCTCTCTCTCTCAAAAATAAATAAACATTAAAAAAAATAAAAGAGACAAACCAACTGATTGGGATGTGTGAATGTTTAATGACACCAAGAAATGAAATTACTTTCTTTCATCAGTGTTTTATAGTTTTCAGAGTACAGGCCTTTCACCTCCTTGGTTAAGTTTTTTCCTAAATATTTTATTATTTTTAATGCAATTGTAAGTGAGATTGTTTACTTAATTTCTCTTTCTGCTACTTTGTTATTAGTATATAGAAATGCAACTGATTTCTGTATATTAATTTTGCGTCCTGTAATTTCGCTGAATTCATTTATCAGTTCTAGTATTTTATTTTGGTGAGGTCTTTAAGGGTTTCCATATATAGTATCATTTCATCTGCAAATAGTGAAAATTTTACTTCTTCCTTCCCAAATTGGATGCTTTTTATTTCTTTTTCCTCTCTGCTGTGGCTAGGACTTCCAATACTATGTTGAATAAAAGTGGTGCGGGTGGATATCCTTGTCTCGTTCCTGATCTTAGAGGGAAAGCTTTCAGTTTGTTACCACGGAGTAATGTTAGCTGTGGATTTTCATGTATGGCCTTTATTATATTGAGGTATGTTCCCTGTAAATCTAATTTGTTGAGAGTTTTTATCATGAATGAGTTTGTGCTTTGTCATATGCTTTTTCTGCATCTATTAAGAGGATCATATGGTTTTATCCTTCCTTTTATAAATTAAATCTTGCCATTTGCAACAACATGGATAGAGCTAGAGAGTATTATGCTAAGTGAAATAAGTCAGAGAAAGACAAATACTATATGATTTCACTCATATGTGGAATTTTAAAAACAAAATAAACAAAAGGGAAAAAAAGAGAGAGGGAGGCAAACCAAGAGACACACTGATGGTTACCAGAGGGGAGGTGGATACAGAGATGGGTAAAACAGGTGATGAGGATTAAGGAGTGCATTTGCTGTGAAGAGCACTGGGTGTCGTATGGAAGTGTTGAATCACTATATTGTTCACCTAAAACTAATACTATACTGTGTGTTAACTAATTGGAATTTGTTTTATTTTATTTTAAAGTGTATTTATTTATTCTGAGAGAGAGAGAGGGAGAAAAGGGGAGGGTCAGAGAGAAAGAGAATCCCAAGAAGGCTTCTCACTGACAGCTCAGAGACTGATATGGGGCTTAAACATACGAACTGTGAGATCATGACCTGAGCTGAAACCAAGAGTTGGACGCTTAACTGACTGAACCATCCAGGAGCCCCTAACTGGAACTTAAATTAAAACTTTTAAAAAATTGAAATAAGGGGCACCTGGGTGGCTCAGTTGATTGAATGTCCAACTTCAGCTCAGGTCATGATCTCACGGCTTGTGAGTTCGAGTCCCGCATCAGGCTCTGTGCTGACAGTGTGGAGCCTGGAGCCTGCTTCAGATTCTGTGTCTCCCTCTCTCTCGGCCCCTCCCCCACTCACGCTCTGTCTCTTTCTCTCTCACTCAAAAACAAATAAACATTAAAAATAAATAAATAAAAATTTAAAAATTGAAATCAGTCTCCCAGAAATAATATATTCTAATCAGAAGAGCACCCTTTGGGGGCACCTGGGTGGCTCAGTTGGTTAAGCATCCAACTTCGGCCCAAGTCACGATCTCATGGTTTGTGGGTTCGAGCCCAGCATCAGGCTGTGTGCTGACAGCTCAGAGCCTGGAGCCTGCTTCAGATTCCGTGTCTCCCTCTCTCTCTGCCCCTCCCTTGCTCATGCTCTATCTCTCAAAAATAAATAAACATTAAAAAGAATAAGAAGAACAACAACAACAACACCCTTTGGAAATTTCAAAGGAGTCAGACCTTGTGGTATATAATAAAAAGGATACATTGCCTTTCAAACTTATCAAACAAATTGATATTTTTTTCATTTCTTTGAGTTGCTAAGTATCATAGTAACTTTGTAGCTATCCTGCTGGATTACAAACAAAAACTCTGTGTGGTGGAATGGAGAGATGAATTTACACTAAAATGAAGTAGACTCATTCTGATTTATATGTAATGCACTAACGACACCAAAATGGAAGAAGCTAAGTGAATGCCAGTTATTCTTAAGCAATTTTATGGCCACTAACAGATGTTTCCATAATGTACTTCTCCAAAGTTCCAACAGGGCACATTCTAAAGAATACATCTTGCATGAATTATCTTTTACATAAATGTGTAATTAGCAAGGTTTAACAATGCATATGATTGAACCCTGCGGCATGATCTGTACTTGGCAATATTGTCAACTCAAATTACTGTGATTCTTGTGATATTAATTAGGTGATAAATAGGCAAAGTGTTGCTAGGGAAAAGAAAGTTTTCTATCCGAAAAAAAAAAAAGTAAAATCATGTAAAAAGTATGTCTTTGACCATAAAGGAATTAGACCAGAAATCAATAACCACAAGAGAATAGAAAATTCTCCAAACATTTGGAAATAACACACTTCTAAATAATCCATTGGCCAAAGAGGAAGTTTTGAGAGAGATTACAAAATATTTTGAACTGAAATGATATTGGAGGTATATATTAAAATGTACAGGATGCTGCGAAAGTAGTGCTTAGAGGGAAATTTAGAAAACTAAATGTTTATAGTAAAAAAGGAGAAAAGGGGCACCTGGGTGGCTCAGTCAGTTAAGCGGCCAACTTCGGCTCAGGTCATGATCTCGCGGTCCATGAGTTTGAGCCCCGCATCGGGCTCTGTGCTGACAGCTCAGAGCCTGGAGCCTGTTTCAGATTCTGTGTTTCCCTCTCTCTGACCCTCCCCCGTTCATGCTCTGTCTCTCTCTGTCTCAAAAATAAATAAACGTTAAAAAAAATTTTTAAAAATAAAAAAGGAGAAAGGGGTGACTGAAGTGGCTCATACACTGGATTTCTGTACCATCTCCACTGCAGGAGGAAGTATAGGTGGCCTGATCCTTAGCCTCCAAGTGTCCCCTTCCTTCCCAGCAGTTGAAGTCCTGGGTTCCCTTCTTCCTGGAGGTATATTTTAGAGGATTGCTGGGAAAATGACTCACCTCGTTTCACAAATACAACTAGATAACACTCACCTCAGTGTAAATAACCTAGAAAATGACCTGAAGGCTGGCAGAACAAACTCCACAACTAAATGTAGAGAAGAGGGTAGGAAGGGGAGAGAGGTGGTGAGGAGCTAAACAGAGCTGGGGGACTGTCTGCCAAGAGGCTCATAGGCACAGGCAGGGGAGAGAAATAGTCTATGGATCTGGGAAGCCCACACAGTGAAGACAAATCCCTTTAACATTTGGCTATGAAAACCAGAGGGGCCAAATTTCATCGGTTCTTACTGATGAATCCAGCAGACTCAAAACCTGGAATTTTATACATCAGCAGGCTTGGCTCTGGGAGAGCTGAGAGGGTGAGAGGAAACTGAGTCCCTGCCCTTAAAGAGACAGCACAAAAAAACAGCCCTTCAGAGATACAGCATAGAAGGAGCAGTTTGAAAAACATCTGGGGCATATGGCAGGGAAAGTTGTTTACTAATCTCAAATTATGTCCTGGAGGGACAGAGATTGTTGGGAAGCTCCTCCAAGAATAAAAAGGAGCTGGCAGGTGCCCATGCCCCAGCATAAACACACAGCCATCTGTGGGGACCAAGGCAGCACCAAATCTCTACCTAACTTGCTAATACCATGAATCCTACACTGCCCCTCTCACATCTGCAGATCCATCCTCTCCAGCCAGGCCTGCCCTAGTCCCTGCACCGTGGGACCCCTCCCCCAGAGGACCAGCACACAAACCTTGCTAACACTGCACTTCCTGTCCCAAAACACATTGCAGATCCACCTCCAATATGCTCTTGCCCTGAGCCTATCCAAAGCAGAGCCACAAGCCTAGCAGTGTGCAAGCAGCCCCAACAGGGACCACCACCACTCCAAAGTGACTCCTGCCCTAGGAAGAGGGAAAGATAACCAGACACACCAATCAAACTACTATCCCAGCAATGGGTTGGGGGCTAATGGTTAGCCCATCTAACTACAGGCCCTGCTCACCAATAAAACGTTCTTAGGGACAACCCAGGGAAAGTGCCTTGCAGTTTGGTGCTGTTGTATTTCTGGAAAATGCCTGCTCTGACTCAGCTGAAGCCCAAGTTGGCCCCAGACTGATACACTGACCACACAGGGACCAAACTCTGCCTTCAACAAGCAAAGAAAGCCACTGCAGATGATTGGATTGAAGGCAAGAGTGACTCAGCCACAATAGTCGGGTGCACACATCACACATAGGAGACACCCTTGAAGCACCAGGTTCTGGTGAATAGGAGATGTTGCACCTCAGGGCACTACAGGACCTCTTCTTCACAAGACTACTACTTTCAAGAGCAGGAGATGTAGCTGACTTTCCTAACACAGAAACAGACACAGCGAGTTATATACAAATGAGGAGACAGAGAAATATGTCCCAAATTAAAGAACAGGGCATAATTACAGAAAGAGACCAAAGAAAAATGGAGATAGGTAATATGCCTGATAGAGAATTTAAAGTAATGCTCATAAAGATACTCACTAGACTTGAGAAAAGAGTGGAAGACATCAGTGAGACCTTTCATAAAGAAATAAAAAAGAAGTAATTAGAGATGAATAACACAATAGATGAAATTAAAAATACACTAGAGTGTATTTAATAGCAGACTAGGGGAAGCAGAATAAAATTGGTGACCTGGAGGACAGAATGATGAAAAATAATCAGTACAAATGGGTAAGAGGGGAAAAAAATTATACAAAATGAAAATAGAATAAAGGAACTCAGTGACAACATCAAGTGTAATAACATTTGTATTATAGTAATCTCAGAAAGAAAAGAGAGAGAAAGGGGGGAAGAAAATTCATTTGAATAAATTAATAGCTGAAAACTTACCAAATCCGGGGAAAGAAACAGAAATCCAGATCAAGGAGGCACAGAGATCCCTCAACAAAATCAACCCAAGGAGGTACACACCAAGATACATAGTAATTAAAATGGCAAAAGTAGTGGTAAAGAGAGAATTTTTAAAACAGCAATAGACAAGAAAAGTAACATACAAGGGAAACCCTATAAAGCTATCAGAGTAGTTTTCAGCAGAAACTTTGCAGGCCAGAAGGAAGTGGCATGATATATTAAAAATGCTGAGAGGAAAAGATCTGCAGCCAAGAATGCTCTATCCAGCAAGGCTATCATTCAGAATAGAAGGAGAGATCATTTTCCAGACAAAAAAAAGTTAAAGGAATTCATGAGCACTAAACCAGCCCCACAAGAAATGTTAAAGTAGACTCTTTGAGTGAAAAGGACAGATCATAAGTAAGATCAAGAAAAGTTAAGAAACACAAAAGCTGTAAAAATAAGTATATTTGAAAAAAAGAGTATATCTGTAAATCAGTCAAGGGACTCACAAAATAAAAGGATGCTAAATATGACACCATACACCTAAAGCATGGTGGGGAAAGCAGTAAAGAATAGGTTCAAACTTAAGCAACTAACAACTTAATATAGACTGCTATATGCAGATGTTATATACAAATCTAATGGTAACCACAAATCAAAAACCAGTAATAGATATGCAAAACTAAGGAGAAAAGAATCCAAGTATATCACTAAAGAAAGCCAACTTATTATGAGAGAAGAAAACAAAAGAAAGGAACAGAGAAGAACTACAAAAACAACCATAAAACAAGTAACAAATGACAATAAGTACATAACTATCAATAATTACTTTGAATATAAATGAACTAAGTGCTCCAATCAAAGATATAAGGTGATAGAATGGTTAAAAAAACAAGAGTAGGGGCGCCTGGGTGGCTCAGTCGGTTGGGCCCCCGACTTTAGCTCAGGTCATGATTTCGCGGTCTGTGAGTTCAAGCCCCGCGTCGGGCTCTGTGCCGACAGCTCAGAGCCTGGAGCCTGCTTCGGATTCTGTGTCTCCCTCTCTCTCTGACTCTCCCCCGTTCATGCTGTGTCACTCTCTGTCTCAAAAATAAATAAACGTTAAAAATAAAATTAAAAAAAAACAAAAAAACAAGAGCAATCTGCATGCTGCCTGTAGGAGGCTCGAGACTCATTTCAGACCTAAAGACACATGCAGATACAGACTGAAAGTGAAAAGATGGAGAAACATTTATTATGTAAATGGATGTGAAACAAAAGCCAGAGTAGCATATTCATATTGTACAAATTAGACTCTTTTATGTGTGTGTGTGTGTGTGCGCGCGCGCGCACAAAATAGACTTTAAAACAAAGATTGTAACAAGAGGCAAAGAAGGACACTATATAATCACAAAGGGGACAATCCAACAAGAAGATATAACAATTGTAAATAGTCATGCACCCAACATGAAAACACCCAAATACATAAAACTGTTAATAACAAACATAAAGGAAGTAATCACTAGTAATACAATAATAGTAGGGAACCTTAACACCCCACATATATCAATGAACAGATCATCCAAACACAAAATCAACAAGGAAACAATGGCTTTGAATGACACACTGGACAAGATGGATTTAATAGATATATTCAGAACATTCCAGGGGCACTTGGGTGGCTCAGTCAGTTAAGCGTCTGACTTCAGCTCAGGTCATGATCTCACAGTTCATGAGTTTGAGCCCCACATCAGGCTCTGCACTGACAGTGAGGAGTCTGCTTGGATCCTCTGTCTCCCTTTTTCTCTGTCCCTCCCCTGCTTGTGCACACACTCTCTCTCAAAAATAAATAAACATTTTTAAAAAGAACATTCCATCCTAAAACATAAGAATACACATTCTTTTCAAGTGCACATTGAACATTCCCCAGAATAGATAACATATTAGGCCACCAAATAAGCGTGAACAAATTCAAAAAGATTGAAGTCATACCATGCATCTTTTCTGACTGTAATGCAACCTCAAGAAAAAATCTGGAAAGAGCACAAATACATGGAATTTAAATAACATGCTACTAAACAATGAATGATTCAACCAAGAAATCACAGAGAAAATCAGCAAACACATGGAGACAAATGAAAATGAAAACACAATGGCCCAAAATCTTTGGGATGCAGCAAAAACTATTCTAAGAGGGAAATTTATATCAATACAGACCTACCTCAAGAAGCAAGAAAAAAAATCTCAAATAAACAACCTAACCTTACACCTAAATAAGCTAGAAAAAGAACAAACCAAGCCCCAAAACCAGTAGAGGGAAGGAACTATAAAGATTAGAGTAGAAATAAATGAAATATATAAAAAAACAAACAAACAGTAGAACAGATCAGTGAAACCAGGATCTAGCTCTTTGACAAGATCAACAAAATTGATCAACTTTTAACCAGATTCATCAAAAAAAATTTTTAATGTTTTTCAATTTAAGTTTTAGTTAGCATACAGTGCAATGTTGGTTTCAGGAGTAAAATTCAGTGATTCATCACTTACATACAACACACAGTGCTCATCACAACAAGTGCCCTCCTTAATACCCATCACCCATCCAGCCCATCTTCTACCCACCTCCCTCCATCAACCCTCAGTTTGTTCTCTATCATTAAGAGTCTCTTAGGAGTGCCTTGGTGGCTCAGTCGGTTGAGCATCTGACTTCGGCTCAGGTCATGATCTCACAGCTCGTGAGTTCAAGCCCCATGTTGGGCTCTGTGCTGACAGCTCAGAGCCTGGAGTCCGCTTCGGATTCTGTGTCTCCCTCTCTCTGCCCCTAACCCACTCGCATTCTGTCTCTGTCTCTCTCAAAAAACACATTAAAAAAATCTTTTTTAAAAAAGAGTCTTTGTGGTTTGTTTCCCTCTTCTCTCTTCCCTCCTTTCCACGTGTTCATCTGTGTTGTTTCTGAAATTACACACGAGTGAAATCATATGCTATTTGTCTTTACCTGATTGACTTATTTCACTTAGCATAATACATTCAAGGTCCATCCATGTCTTTGCAAATGGCAAAATTTCATTCTTTTTGATGGTTGAGTAATATTCCATTGTGTGTGTGTGTGTGTGTGTGTGTGTGTGTGTGTGTGTGTGTGTACACCACATCTTCTTTATCCATTCATCAATTGATGGAAATTTGGGCTCTCTCCATAGTTTGGCTACTGTTGATAATGCTGCTATAAACATTGGGGTGCACGTACACCTTCGAATCTGTATATTTTTGTATGCTTTGGGTAAAAAACTAATAGTGCAATTGTTAGATCATAGGGTATTTCTATTTTTAGTTTTTTGAGGAAAAAATTTTTTAAGAGAGAGAACTCAAACAAAATCAGAGGAGAAATAACAACCAACACCACAGAAATACAAAGGACTGTAAAAGAATATTATGAAAAATTATATGCCAACAAATTGGACACCTTAGAAGAAATGGATAAATTCCTAGAAACATGTAACTCCCAAAACTGAATCAGGAAGAAACAGAAAATTTGAACAGACCAATTACCAGCAATGATATTGAATCAGTAATCAAAAACCCCTAACAAATGAAAGTCCAGGCCAAATGGCCTCACAGGTGAATTCTACCAAACATTTAAAGAAAATATTCCAAAAAATAGAAGAGAAAGGAAAATTTCCAAATTTATTATATGAGGCCAGCATTACAGATACCAAAACTACTACAAAAAAAAAAAAAAAAAAAAGAACTACAGGCCAGTATCTCTGAATATAGATGCAAAGATCCTCAACAAATATTAGCAAACTGAATCCAGCAATACATTGAAAAAAATCATTCACTATGATTAAGTGAGATTTAGTCCCATGATGCAAGGATGGTTCAATATTTGCAAAAACATGTTTTCAATAAGACACATTTATTCAGCATCATGATCAGACAATTACATTTAGCAATCAGCAGCATGAGTACAAAAAAAATCTACATTAAAACCCTTTGTTTTGAATCCTTTTACTTTCCACAGAACAGAAACTAAGATAACCTGTTATACAATTAGTCGCAAATACAGTCCTTGAGTTTTTTGTCCATACACATGAATTTGTCTAAAGCATGTCTGCTTTATAGCAGCTAGGCCCTGCCATCACTATGTTTGGCTGAGTTCACAAATCTGTTGTAACCTGTAGCTTCCTTGTCACTTCTCTGGCTCTCCTCTCCTGCTAAGCTTTGTTTTCTGGAAGTAATTAAAACCTTCTGCCACTATCATAGCTACTGCTGCTGCTGGAACCACCATAGCCACCTTGGTTTTGTGGTTTGGCAAAGTATTGGCCTCCACCACCACAGGGGCCAGAGCTTCTGCCTCCAAAACTTCCTCCTTTCATGGGTCCAAAAGTTGAAGATTGATTGTTGCAATTGCCAAAATCATTATAGCTTCCACCACCTCCAAAGTTGCTTCTATCATTACCAAATCCATTATAGCCATCCCCACTGCCACCATATCCACTATCACCTCGACTGCCACCAAAGCCACCTCACCCATAACGTTGTCATTCCCACCAAAACCACCTCCACAACCACCACCAAAGTTTCCAGAACTACTCTGACCTTTTTGGCTGGATGAAGCACTAGCCACCTCTTGCTTAGATAGAGCTTCCCTTACTTCACAGTTGTGGCCATTCACAATATGGTATTTTTGAATGACAATCTTGTCTACAGGGTCATGGTCATCAAACGTTACAAAAGCAAAGCCTCTCTCTCTGCCACTGCTTCAGTCAGTCATGATTTCAATCACTTCAATTTTCCGATACTGTTCAAAATAATCTTAGATGATGTTCTTCAGTGTCTTCTTTAATGCCACCCACAAAAATCTTTTTCACAGTTAAGTGGGCACCAGGTCTTTGAGAATCTTCTCTTGAGACAGCCTTCTTTGGTTCTACAACTCTTCCATCCACCTTGTGTGGCCTCACATTCATGGCCGCATCCACCTCTTCCACAGTGGCATATGTGACAAACCCAAAGCTTCTGGAGCTCTTGGTGTTTGGGCCTCTCCTTACCACACAGTCCATAAGTGTTCCCAATGCTCAAAATGGCTCCTCAGACACTCATCAGCTGTTTCAAAGCTCAAACCTCTGGTGAAAATCTTCTGCAGCTGTTCAGGCTCTTTGGGAGACTGACTTAGATATGGTGGTGGGGGGGGGGGGTGGGGAGACTTCAACAATGCTTACTCCCAATATTTGCAAATTAATCAGTGTGATACACACATCAACAAGAAAAAGGATAAAAACCATATGATCATTTCAATAGATGCAGACAAAGCATTTGACAAAGTATAACATCCATTCATGACAAAAACCTTCAACAAAGTAGGTTTAGAGGGAACATATGTCAACATAATAAAGACCATAATTGAAAAACCCACGGCTAACATCATATGCAATGGTAAAAAACTAGGAGTTTTCCCTTAACGTCAGAAACAAGACAAGGATGTCTGCTCTCACCACTTTCATTCAACATAACTACTAGATGTCATAGCGACAACAATCAGACAAAAAAAAAAAAAAAAGGAATAAAAGGCATCCAAACTGGTAAGGAAGAAATAAAAGTTTCACTATTTGCAGATGACATGATACTGTATATAGAAAACCCTTGAGACTCTACCAAAAAAAAAAACCCTACTAGAACTGATAAATGAATCCAGTAAGGCTGCAGAATACAAAATCAATGTACAGAAATCCATTGCATTTGTATACACTAACAATGAAGCATCAGAAGGAGAAATTAAGAAAAACTCACATTTACAATTGCACCAAAAATAATAAAATACCTAAGAATAAACTTATCCAAGGAGGTAAAAGACCTGTACTCTGAAAACTATAAAATACAGATGAAAGAAATTAAAAACAACACAAACATATGGAAAGATATTCTATGCTTATGTATTGGAAGAACCAACATTGTTAAAATGTCCATACTACTCAAAGCAATCTATAGATTTAATGCAATCCCTATCAAACACTAACAGCATTTTTCACAGAACTAAAACAAAGAATCCTAAAATTTGTATCAAACCACAAAAGATGCCAAATAGCCAAAGCATGCTTGAAAAAGAAAAAGAAAAATTGAAGTATCTTAATTTCAGATTTCAAGTTATACTACAAAGCTGTAGTTATCAAAACAGTATGGTACAGGCACAAAAATAGACACATAGATCAACAAAAGAGAATAGAAAGCCCAGAGATAAGCCCACAATTATACAGTTAATTAATCTTTGACGAAGGAGAAAAGAATGTGCAATAGGGAAAAGATAGTCTTTTCAACAAATGGTATTGGGAAAACTGGAGAGCAATGTGGAAAAGAATGAAACTGGACCACTTTCTTATACCATATATAAAAATAAACTCAAAATGGGTTAAGGACCTAAATGTGAGACCTGAATCATAAAAATCCTAGAAGAGAGTACTAGTAGTAATGTCTCTGACGTCAGCTATTACAATATTTTTCTAGATATGTCTCCTGAGGCAATGGAAACCAAAGCAAAATTAAACTATTGGGACTATACCAACAAAACAAAACAAAACAAAACAAAAACAAAAAACAAAACAAGCTTCTCCACAGCAAAGGAAACAATCAACAAAACTAAAAGGCAACTTGTGGAATGGGAGAAGACGTTTGCAAATTACATATCTGATAAAAGGTTAGTCTCCAAAATTTATAAAGAACTTATACAACTTGATACATACAAAAGACAAATAATCTAATGAAAACTGGACAGAAGACATGAATAGACATTTCCCCAAAGAAAACATGCAGATGGCCAACAGACACATGAAAAGATGCTCAAATCACTCATCATTAGTGAAATGCAACTTAAAACTACGATGAGATATTACCTCACACCTGTCAAAATGACTCAAATCAGAAAGACAAGGGGTGCCTGGGTGGCTCAGTCAGTTAAGTGTCCAACTTGGGCTCAGGTCATGATTTCACAATTCCTGAGTTTGAGCCCCTCATCGGCTCTATGCTGACAGCTCGGGGCCTGGAGCCTGCTTTGGATTCTGTGTCTCCCTCTCTCTGCCTCTCACCTGCTCATTCTCTCTCTCTCAAAAATAAATACATATTTTTAAAAATTAAAAAAAAAAGACTAGAGACAACAAGTGTTGGTGAGGAAAGGAACTCTCAAGTACTGTTGGTAGGAATGCAAATGGGGGTAGCCACTGTGGGAAACAATATGAAGATTCCTCAAAAAATTAAAACTAGAACTAACCTACAATCCAGTAATTACGACTGGGTATTTACCCCCAAATTACAAAAACACTAATGCAAAAGGATATATACACCCTTATATTTATTACAGTATTATTTACAATAGCCAAATTATGGACATAGCCCAAGTGTCCATCAATAGATGAGTGGATATAGAAAATGTACGTGTATATGTATATGTATAGGTATATGTATATGTATATGTATGTGTGTATACACACACACACACACACACACACACACAATGAAATATTATTCAGCTGTAAAAAAGAATGAAATCTTACTATTTGTAACAACATGGATGATCTAGAGTGTATAATACTAACCAAATTAAGTCAGTCAGAGAAAGGTAAATACCGTATGATTTCACTCATACATGGACTTTAAGAAACAAAATTAGCAAAGGAAAAAAAGAGAGATAAACCAAATAACAGACTCTTAGCTATAGAGAACAAACAGATGCACACCAGAGGAGAGGTGAGTGGGGGGATGGGTGAAACAAGTGAAGGGAATTAAGAGTATACTTCTCTTGATGAGAACTGAGTAACATATAGAAGTGAATCACTATATTGTATACCTGAAACTATTATAACAATGTATGATAACTATACTAAGTTAAAATAAAATCAAAAGGAGAAAGGTTTCAAATTAAAAATCTAAGTTTCTACTTTAAAAAAACCTAGATAAAGTGAAATAAATTCAAAGCTAACAGAAGGAAGAAAATACTACAGATAATAGCATCAAAGAATAAAATCATAAACAAAAACATAAAGATATGAAGAAAATTAATAGAGAAAAAATGAAACAAAAAGTGGTTCTTCAAGGAGGGCAATAAAACTGATAAACTTCTAGAAAGATGGACAGAAGTAAAAAGAGAAAAGGCACAATAATGAAAGAAAGTTCACATTAAGAGCATAATAAGAGAATATTACAAACAACTCTCACATAAATTCAATAATTTAGATGAAATGGAAATGGACCAATTTTTCAAAAACTAAAACTCCCAAAAATGAAACAGATAACCTGAATAGTCCAAAACTATTTTTTAAATTGAATGCATAGTTTAAATACTTCCCCAAAAAAGAAATCTCCAGGTCAAGATGTTTTCAATGGTGAATTCTACCAAATACTTAAAAAGGAAATAACATAGATTATACATAGTCTCTTCCATAAGATAGAAGAAGATGCACTACCTAGCTCATTTTATGAGGCCAATCTTAAATTGATGACAAAATCAGACAAAGACAACAAAAAAGGAAAACCATAAGTCTGTCCCTCAGGAACATAGATACAAAAATTCTCAACAAAATATTACCAAATTAAATCCAACAAAATATAAAAAAAATAATACACCATGACAAAATGCAATTTATTCTGGGAACACAAGACTGTTTCAACATTTGAAAATCAATCTAATCTTCTATATTAATAGTCTAAAGAAGAAAATCAACATGATCATATCAATTGATACAGAAAGAGAATTTCACAGCATTCAGCATCTATTCATATTAAAATTTTTCAGCAAACTAGGAACAGAAGCAAACTTCCTAACCTCATAAATGGCACCTACAAAAAAATCTATAGCAAATATCATACTTAGTAGTGTATAACTGAATGCCTTCCCACCAAGACTAGGAATAAGGCAAGGATGTCTACTCTTAGCACTCCTATTCAATGTCATACTGGAAGTCTTAGCTAGTGCAATAAGGCATGAAAGTGAAATAAAAGGTATAAGATTTGAAATGAAGAAATAAAATTGTGCCTATTTGTAAACAAGATGATTTCTACATAGAGAACTCCAAGGAATCCATATACCAAAAAAGTTCTAGAATACAAGTCAGTATTCAAAACTCAACTGAATTTCTTTTTTTTTTTTTTTAATTTTTTTTTTTTCAACGGTTTTTATTTATTTTTGGGACAGAGAGAGACAGAGCATGAACGGGGGAGGGGCAGAGAGAGAGGGAGACACAGAATCGGAATCAGGCTCCAGGTTCTGAGCCATCAGCCCAGAGCCTGACGCGGGGCTCGAACTCACGGACCGCGAGATCGTGACCTGGCTGAAGTCGGACGCTTAACCGACTGCGCCACCCAGGCGCCCCTCAACTGAATTTCTATATGCTAACAATGAACAATTGAAAACTAAAAATTTTAAATAGTTGCAATTACAGTATCTCCTCAGAATGAAATACTTAGGTATATACAGGTTCTTCATGCTGAAAACTACAAAATGCTAGTGAATGAAAAAGAAGATCTAATAAATGAAGAGACATAACATGTTCATGGATTAGAAGACTCAACATAATAAAGCTTTCAATTTTTCCCAATGAATCTATAGATGTAATGCAGCTCTATAAAAATCCAGCAGGATGTTTTATAGATATAGACAAGTTGATTCTAAATTAATATGCAAAGGAAAAAGAAGAAAGAGAAATTAGATTATACAATTTTAAGACTTACTCTGAAGCTAGATTAATCAAGACAGTGTGGTATTGGTAAAGGAATAGACACAGAAGTTAATAGAACAGAATACAGAGTCCAGAAATAGATCTATGCAAATATGGCCAATTGATTGTGACAAACGTGTAAAGGCAATTCAATATATAAAGGATAGCATTAGAAGAACTGAACTTTCATGTGCAAAAAAAATTGAACTTCAACCTAAAGCTCATACATTATACAAAAATTAATTCAAAATGGGTCATAGATTTAAAGTAAAATGTAAAACTAAAAAGCTGTTAGAAGAAAACATGGAAGAAAATATTCATGACCTAGTTCTTAGACATGACACCAGTCATGATTCCACAGAGAAAAAAATATAAAATGGACATCATCAAAATTTAGAATTTTTGGGGGCGCCTGGGTGGCTCAGTCGGTTAAGCGTCCGACTTGGCTCAGGTCACGATCTCATGGTCCGTGAGTTTGAGCCCCGCGTCGGGCTCTGGGCTGATGGCTCAGAGCCTGGAGCCTGCTTCCGATTCTGTGTCTCCCTCTCTCTCTGCCCCTCCCCCGTTCATGCTCTGTCTCTCTCTGTCTCAAAAATAAATAAACGTTAAAAAAAATTTTTTTTTTTAATTTAGAATTTTTGCTCTGTGAAAGACCCTGTCAAGAGAATGAAAAGACAAGCTACACATAGCAAACCATAGATATGACAAGGGACTTTTATCTAAAATATATAAACAACTCTCAAAACTCAACAGTAAGAAAACAATCCCATTAGAAAATGGGCAAAAGACATGAACTGACATTTCATCAAAGATGTATATAGCAAATATGCACATGAAAATATGTTCAACATCATTAGCCATAAGGGAAACATAAATTAAAACCACAGTGAGGTAAAATTTAAAAATTATACCAAGGATTTTATTTTCCAGCAAGGATGGGAAGAAACTAGACATCTCATACATTGTTGGTAAAAACATAAAATGGTTCAGTCACTCTGAGAAATAGTTTGGTAATTTTCTGATAAGACTAAACATGTACTCACCATGACTCAGCAATTACACTCTGGAATATTTATCCCAAACAGTGAAAATGTATATTCACACAAAAGACTGTACATGAATATTTACAGGAGTTTTTTTCATAATTGTCAAAAACTGGAAACTACCCAAATGTCTTTCAATGGGTGAACGGCTAAACAAACTCTAGTATCCATACCATGGAATACTACTCAGCAATAAAAAGGAATAAACTAATGATGCAGACAACTTAAAGGATCTTAAGAGCATTAAGCTAAATGAAAGAAGCCAATCTCATAAAATTTTATATACTATTTGATTCCATGTGCTTAACATCCTCAAAATGACAAAATTACAGAGATGGAAAACAGATTAATGGTTTCCAGGGAACAGGGACAAAGCGGGAGAAGATGTGACTATAAAGGGGCAGTACAAGAGTTTCTTTTAGTGAGGGAACATCGTATATCATGATGGTGGTGGTGGTGGTTTCACAATTTATACGTGAGATTAAATCTCATAGAACACACAAATAAGTATGTGTAAAAACTGGCCAAAACTGAGTAAAGTCTGTAGCCAAGCAGTAATATACCGACAATTCCCTGGTTTTGATAGTTATTGCTGTAATATACGATGTCACCATTAGGGGAAGCAGGGTAAAGCATTCAAGGGACTATATGTACTATTTTTTTGCTACTTCCAATGAATCAACAATCATTGCAAAATAAAGTTAAGAAGAAAACTAGCAGTAGGGAGCCTGGGTGGCTCAGGCGTTTAAGCATCCCAGTTTGGCTCAGGTCAGGCTCAGGTCATGTTCTCAGTTCACAAGTTCCAGTCCCATGTTGGGCTTTGTGCTGACAGCTCAGAGCTTGGAGCCTGCTTCAGATTCTGTGTCTCCCTCTCTCTCTCTGCCTTTCCCCCTCTCACATTCTGTGTGTGTGTGTGTGTGTGTGTGTGTGTGTGTGTCTCAAAAATAAATAATCATTTAAAATTTTTTTAAAAAGAAGAAAACTAACAGCAAAATGATTGGAAACAGCCCAATGTCTGTCCATAGGGAACTGGCTGAGTAAATTATGGTACATCCACACAATGTATAAAACCACAAAGAAAATAAGGACTGTATCTGTGAACTGATTGTGGATAAGAGAAAAAAGTAAGATCCAGAGCAGTAGATAAAATGTGCTACCTACAGCACAAGAAAGGCAGGAAAATAATAATAATATATCATAAACACAGGTTTGCTTATTTTCACAATAAGAAAGACAGGAAGGTCAAACCAGAAGCCATTAAAAATGGTTATCTACAGGGGATAAGTGGGAATGAGGTTAAGAGAATCAGAGTAGGAGCAAGAATTCTTTGCATGAAACATTATAAAGTTTTAAGTTTTATTCTCTTCAATTAAATAAAAGAAAGGAAGCCCTAAAATTTAACACAAACAAGTTTAAATTATCCCAATTTGATAATATAATCATATAGAAAATAATTATTTCAAGTAGCTTTTGAGCACAATAGTCTGACTATATTCCTTAGTGATCTATATTTTGACAACAAAAGAAACTACAAAGAAATTTTGAGCCTCATGTGGTAGCTGGGGAACAGGATATTAGGAGAAGGCCAAAATATGATGACAATAGTATAAAGTAAATCAAATCAATTAAAAGACAAAATTTATTTTTTATTTTTATTTTTTAAATATAATTTATTGTCAAGTTAGCTAACATACAGTGTATACAGTGTGCTCTTGGCCCAGTGCTCATCCCAACAAATGCCCTCCTCAATGCCCATCACCCATTTGCCCCACTCCCCTATTCCCCCCATCAACCTTCAGTTTGTTCTCTGTATTTAAGAGTCTCTTCTGGTTTGCCTTCTCTCTGTTTGAAACTATTTTTCCCCCATTCCTTCCCCCATGGTCCTCTGTTAAGTTTCTCAAATTCCACATGTGAGTGAAAACATGATATCAAAAGACAAACAAATTTTAAATGAGCAGATGAGCCAAGCACTTTGTAAACATTATCTCATTCAGTTATCAAAATGACTATGTTAACTACTGTCATCCCATTTTCCAGGAGAAAACTGAGGCAGATGGAAGTTAAATAATTCCCCAAGGCTATACTGTTAAGAGCAGAATCAGAATCTGGAATTGCAGCGTATGGCAGTCAAGAGCCCATGCTTTTAACCTTTAGCTCCCATGAGGGAGCAGAGGGAGCTGAGAAAGATGACCACAGCAATGACTGAAGGGGAAGAAAGAAAAAGGAAAAGATGTCCTCCAAAGAGCAGACCAATGTTATCTGGATCCTAGCTCTGGTTATCCTTTCCCTAAAAGGTCTGAATCCAACCTTCATCCTCAGACCTCTTACTTTTCCCCCCAACTGTTCTGCTGTTCTATTCCCAACTGTACTGCGTTGATAGAGTCCCCCCAAATTCATGTGCACCCAGAACATCAGAATGTGACCTTGTTTGGAAAATAGTCACTGGCAGATGAACTCAAGTAAAGGTGAGTGCATATTGGATTTGGATTTGGATAGGCCCTAATCTTATGACTCCTGTCCTTATTAAGAAGAAAAGACAGAGAAACATACATACACACACACACACACACACACACACACACACACACACACACATATCCTCCTGCACCCCACAGATACCCTGTGAAAATGGAAGCAGAGATTGTAATGGTAGGTCTATAAACCGAGGGACACCATGGGCCACCAGGAATCACCAAAAGCTAGGAGGGATGCATGGAACAGGTTGTCCCTCAGAGCCTCCAGTGGAAACCAACCCTGCTGATACCTTGATTTTGGACTTCCAGCCTTTACAACTGTGAAAGAATATATTTCTGTTGTTTGAAGCTACTCAGTTGTGGTACTTTGTTATGGCAGCCCTAGAAAACCAATACACCAACTTCAGGGGCTCCTTCCCACTGACCTCCAAACAGTACTGGATCTGAGAAGGCATCTCAACAATAAGTGTCTCCATTAGCCTTAGGAGGGATTGAAGGGTCTCCATGAGCAAATCCTGAGGGAGAAAAGAGAGATCTCAAAGACTTGCTGAGATATCAGTCCCATCCCTCCTTCTAAACTTAGCTCAGTGCTCCAGCTCTCCCAGGAAGCCTTCCTTGAGAAGTTCTGCTCCGCAAGTTTCCCCCTAACATTTCAAGTGCCACTTGCCCATTACTAACTTGAAGAAATTTTTCTGTTGTTTTCAGCAGAGCACAAATATCTGCTTGATACGCGGTTTGTCCTAGTGGATGGGGAGATCCCAGCTTGCCCCAAACATGGGGAAATCCTGTCAAAACCTTCCCTCTCTAACCAGAGCTACACTGAATAAGGCCTCATGGGGGTACAAGCGTAGGAAACCGACCTCAGCTTTCTCTGTATGTACCAGTCCTTCCTTCATAACATAAATAAATATGAACTGACAAAGAAGGACCACCAGACATCTGATGAAAAGGCCCAACTAAACAAATAGACCAAATGGTCCTAAAGAAAACCAAACTAATTCAGTAAGTAATAGAAACCTTTATTTTTAAAAATTCTTATTAATATCCTCAAAAAAAAGAAGCAGGAGATTGTGGTATCAGTAAAACAAGAACAATCAGTCAAAATAAAGGAGTAATCAGAGAACATGAAAGAATTCCTAGGAACTAAACATATAAATGCAAATTGGAAAACTGAATCCCTCTTCCTTCCTTCAAGGAAACACTACAGACCCTGTGGGAAATGGACTCAGCTCTCTTGCTGACTCTCTGAACTTATTTACCCATGGGCCTTTAGTAAAATCATGTTTGAAACCTTCCCGTCTGGTTTCAATTGTACAACAGTAAAAGGTAAAGAATTGAGTGTCCGTGTCTGGGCCAGAATATTAAAGTTGTGACAGTGGCAATCAATGAGTGCTCTCAAGAAGGAAGTACTTTTCATGAGTAGTGTTCAGACTATATGACCTAGTAATCTCTGATGATTATCATGTTTTTATCAAAGAGGTCCTTACATATAACTGCTGAACTTATACTTCTCATCCTCTCAAAAGTAAAAAATAAAAACAAAGAGACAAACATCAAAGAGTTAATTACTTCAGTGGCCTGGGCTTCCTGGGAACTGGATGCCTCCTTCTGCAAATCCTCTGTGGATGGCAGGCATAGCACACTCTGAAAGCACGTTTGGAGTAGCTCTGTTCTTTCTTCCACCTCTGTGAGGGGATGGAGCTTCCTAAGATCCATGAGGAAGGAGCAAAAATGTAACCAGAGAGTAATGGCCAGGAATAACAGCTGAGGAAAATAAGAGAGAGATGGTGGAGACAGAGGGAGAGGTGGGAGAAAGAAGATACCAAAAGAAAAGGTAACCAAAAGAAGAAAAGGAGGAAACAGTAAGAAAAGTTTTAAAATGCCAGGAATATGGAAAGAAAAGGATAAAGGGAAAGAGGAACTATTACAGAAAAGGGTACTAATATTTGGGGATGATATATTACTGTTTGGTTCCCCGGGTATTTTGAGGGAATGGCGGAGGCAGTCAATGATGGAGATGGAGGTGTTTAGTCAGGGACATCCCTGTGAGCAGAAGAAAGACTGGACCAGAAACAACAGCAAGTGCCTATGGAAGATGGGAGAGGTGGTCTCTGCCACATGCTCCAAAAATCCCATCCAAAAAATCTTGGTAAAAAGAGGTGGCATACATTGTCCAACAGATGTCTACAACTGCCTGGGGCCCCCATACTAAAAGCAGAGAAGAAAATAAGGTGGGGATAGATTAGGGAATAAAGAACTGAAATCCATTCAGAGGAAGGAGGACAGAATGGCTGGAACATTGTTACCTGAAGTTAGTGATGAAGTTCATTGCCCTCTGCCTAATGGAACTGGAGATGGAATTCAATGGCTCCTCCCTGATTAACTCCTGTAACACACCCACCCCAATCCCCCACCCCAGAGAACAAGAGGATGTGAATATATCTTTCTTGCCTTCCTCCCCCTCCTCCCACCCAGGCTGTATTCACAGGAAACTGGGACCTAGAATTTTCAGAGACTTCCAAAGACTCTGAAGGATAGCACATCTCTCCTACTCCCAACCATACCTTCCCCACAGCACTCACCCCTACCTTGAGAATGGGAAAGGGAACAATAAGGTAGGAAAAAACAACCAGAAAATCTGGACTTTTATCCTCCAGGCCTAGTCTAGGAGCATTGCCAATGGTTTCCATGAATGAGGACCCATCCTCCCTCCTCTGTGCATTTCTACCTCCATCCTCCTGAGTTGTACTTACCATCATAAAGGTTACAATTTCTATTTTCTGAGGGAACTTGAATTGAAAGGCCATGGGCTGGCTGCTCAAGATGTTTATTAGCTTGGTCAGGGCATCCAGGTACTCCAACTTCAGGTTCTTATCCTGAACCAACCAGTATACTCAGAGATTTCCAAGGTAGGAATGATCCTGGGGCAAGGGAAAACTACCTACACAAAATCTGGGAGATGAGGTGCTAAGGCTTCCTTAGGCTAAAACCCTGCATCTTCCTTCTGAGGGAAGCTTAGGAAAGCAAAGCTCCCAAAGCTTCCATGTCTCTTAAGTTATTGTCTTTTTACCAAATAAGTTCTTCCGAAGGATGTCTAGTTGGATGGTAAATGAATAGGGAATGGGAAAGGCTTCTTTTCCTACCCTAGGGATATATGCTCTGAACAAATGGCAAAGGCAGAAAAATTATTTGGGGCTCCCTCTTACCTCCCCTGAAACAACTGTGATCGCCCCACCCCCGAGTTCCATTCAAGGCCAGGCATCATTTTCTTGGAGCGGAAGGGCCAAAAAAGGCAGGGATGGGACACTGGAGAAGTAGAGAAAGCAGGAAGTACCTTTTCTACAATACAGTTGCGGTAGTGTTGCAGGACCATGGCCAGGATGTCATCTAAATGCATGAAGATGGCTCCCTTGCTCTCTGAAATAATCTTGCTATAGCTTAAGTAGATGATGTTACAGACCAGCCCCCATTCCCTTTGCTGATGTTCCTGTAGGGGGAAGGGGGAAACTTGCCTTCTCTTCATCTTATCCTCCTTGGCTGATGGGGAAATGGAGGTTCAGAGAGGAGTGGATTGCCTGCATGACACGGAAGGGAAGATGGGGCTGTGGAATGGTGAACAGCTGGGAGGAAGGTGGTGCAGCTGGTGATACCAGGGCCTGATTCACGGCATAAAGGAGCACGGGAAAGGGACAAGAGGATGAAACTTCCCCACAGTTGGCCAGAGGGAAATAGAAACATTTATAGGTGGGTCAGCACACCTCAGAGAAGTGGGGAGTCTGGGGTGACAGGGATGCCTTGGAAGGCTTTGTGTGGGAGGTTGGCAGAGCTCCCAGGAATGCCATCACCTTCATCAGTTTGAGGATGGATGATGAGTTCTTTTCAGTGAGTATAGCACTATATGCTTGCAGTTGGTCCAGGGTTACCTTCAGATGTTTCATGGACACGATACTGAGCGCCACAGCAATGCCCTGTAATAGGGATAGCCTCAACCTCATGCCACAGCTCAAAGTGAGCCAGAACTTTATGTTCTCCCAGAACTATAGATTTAGAGAGAGGAAGAGAGAGGAATGGGAAAGAAAATAAATGGAAGGAAAATTTGGTTCCTCTGATTCAAATTACTTAAAATCAAGGGGGAGAACCAAAGTCCATACAAGAAATAATTTAAGAAGCAAATTACAAGAAACAGACTCTTAACTATAGAGAACAAACTGATGGTTATCAGAGTGGAGGTGGGTGGGAGGATGGGGGAAATAAGGGATGGGGATTAGAGAGTGCAGTTATCATGATGGGGGAAAAAAGAACTCTAAAAGATGATTGATAGATAGATAGATAGATAGATAGATAGACAGATGATAGAGTGGCACAGAGTTTATCAAAATTCAGGAGTCCTCATTTTTGTATTTTTCATACTAATTGACAACATCCAGAAAAGCCCTTCCTGGGGCGCCTGGGTGGCGCAGTCGGTTAAGTGTCCGACTTCAGCCATGTCACGATCTCGCGGTCCGTGAGTTCGAGCCCCGCGTCAGGCTCTGGGCCGATGGCTCGGAGCCTGGAGCCTGTTTCCGATTCTGTGTCTCCCTCTCTCTCTGCCCCTCCCCCGTTCATGCTCTGTCTCTCTCTGTCCCAAAAATAAATAAAAAACGTTGAAAAAAAAAAATTAAAAAAAAAAAAAAAAAAAAAAAAAAGAAATGCAATTCCTTCTAAAAAAAAAAAAAGAAAAGCCCTTCCTGAATATCATGGAGCAGAGGAACACCCCCTACACACACCCTGCCATAATATTTGTGAACTGTGGGCCCTCATATGTACATGAATTCATTTGTGGATTCAGTAGAGTTTTGGTGCCTAAGGCATGGGGGTGGGGAAGCAAATTAACTCAGATTATGAAAAATTAGAGTCACAGATTTACAAAATCTTGGGATTATCAAATCCAACATTGCAGAACAGAGAATACTTACATGCACTAGTAATTCAGAGAAGGGTGGTGAGGAGGGAGCAAAGGGGAAGAACAAATCCAAGGCACATTATTGACAGGATTGGATGGATAATCAGAGAAGAAACAGAAGAGAGAGACAACTAACAGACAGTGCAAATATTTCTAACCCTGAATAACAGGAAACAGCAGTAACTGACCAATAATGGGAAGGTGGAAAAGGGGGGCCTGTCTAGAGTTGGGGAGAGAGGAATGAGGAACGTCCTGCATGTGTTTTGTAGGACATAGTAGAAGGACAACTAAGTGAAAATGCTATCAGTGGTTAGTGGATCTGGGAACAGATGACTGAGTGGGAGACAAGAGCAAGGGAAACTTGGGGATTCTATAATTCCTGCCAGGAACAGCATTTAATTTAAATCCCTCTGCCTCATAACAGGCCCTTTGACTTAAATGTCAGCCAAGTGTCTTCCAGAGCTTATTCAACAAGGATATCTGGGCACAGAGCTAAAGGAACATCTAACACAGACAAGCAGGTGCCAGCTATTTGCCAACTGGCTTGTTTATGCAGGACAGGCCACCGTTAAGATTCTGCAGTAGAGGAGGCAGAGTGACAGGGACCTGGGGACAGTTACAGTTGCTCCAGGACACAGATCTTCAAGAAAGGATGAAGTATTAGTGGGACTTACAGACTTTCGACCTCCAAGTAGATGAAGGGAAAATTTTGCCTAGTTGTGAAGCAGGGACTAGTTGAAAATCAGAAAGGGGGTTTATTCTGTCCCTCTTCTTATGCCATCCCTTATCCATGGCTTCCAGTCATCCTGGTCATTCTTCTTCATCATCATCATCATCATCATCATCATCATCCATCATCATCTTCTTCATCACTGACATCATCAGAGTATTTACTGCTTAGTTTTTACCAAACTTAACACATGCTATCTCACTGATCCTAACCCTAAAGATTTGAGGTAAATATTACCAATCCTATTTTACAGAAAGGGACAATATAATTGTTCCCTAACGTAGCCATCCAGCTCAGATCTGAGCTCCAGATCTACATGGCTACTGAACATCTCCACCTGGCTATACCAAGGGCACCCTTTTCTCTCCTGATCAAAAACTGAATGCATCATCTTCCTCCCCATTTTGCCCTCCATTCCTGGTTTCAGTGAAGGATACTATTATCCTCCCAGCTGACCATGCCAGAAACCCAGGAAACATCCTGAACATCCTCTTCCCTCTTATCTTTATCCTTTGTATCCAGTCTGTCCCCAGGTGGCAGCAGAGGGGTCATTTTCACTTCCCGTCAAAGAATTCTGCATTCCAGTCCCACCACACGACTAACAGTTCTATAGACATGCCCCCAAAAGTTCTTGCTCCTGAGTCTTGTCTTGGAATATTATGTCAAGTGAGAATACCCACTTCACTCCTTCTCCTAATCTAGACCCAACTAGCCCAAGTCCCCACCACCCCACACAGCCACTGTATGTCTCTGTGACCACTCATGTAAGGCTATTCTGTGTAGTCAGCTGTTTTCTTCCTATATGTGTCTGTCTCTTCAACGATACTGTTTGCATCTTGGGTTTGGTAAATACCTGATGATATAGTCATGATGATGGTGGATGCTCTGAGAATCTGGCAGGGAAGAGACATTGGAGAGGGGAGGCCTGAGAACATGGGTACCAACTCTACCAGTAACCAACACTTAGAGAGTGCTTGTGTGCCAGGCATTGTTCTAGGAGCTTTTATATATTTAATCCTTAAAACCATCCTTTGACACACATACTCTGTGGTATTCCCACCAAAATACATAATCTAAACCTAATCATGAAGAAATATGAGACAAACCAAAAATGCCATATATTCTACAAAATAAATGGTCTATACATTTAAAATGTCACGACTGCCTTTTGCATCTTTCCCAGACCCACGCCCTGTGGAGAGATTCTCTTCCCCCTTTGCCCCCTGTCTGGGCTACATCTGGCAGGAGGCTTCTTGGAAATTGACACATCATCCCTAGGTACAAAGGAATCAGATTTCAGGAAGATCAATTCAAATATTTGTTTGTCATTTAAAGGAATTTCAAGAAAGTTGTTACAGCAAATACTTGGCACACAGGAAGAGACAAGTGACACGCACTCAGAGACTCAGAAAAAACTTTCTTTCACACCAGTGCCAGCCCAGCAGAGTCCTCTCCAAAGGTTGAGCCCCCCAGCCCTGGTGCTAGCCTACTTTTATGCCTGACCAGCTTTCAGGGCTGAATGAGTGCCCAATTTGCCCTTTAAAACCATCTCACCCAGAGGAGGGAGGAAGATGGCGACGTAGGAGGACACTGGGCTCACCGCGTCCTGCTGATCACTCAGATTCCACCCACACCTGCCTAAATAACCCAAAAAAACACCAGAAGACTAGCAGAACAGAGTCTCCAGAGCCAAGCACAGACGAGGCAACCACAGCTCGGATTGAAGAGGCCCACAGAATTGGGTAGGAAGGGCAGAGAGGTGATGCGCGCTACACGGACTGGAGGGAGGGAGCTGGGGCTGAGGGGCAGCCCGCCGGCCAAGCAGAGCCCCCGAGTCTGGCTTGCAAAAGTGGAGGGGCCAGACGGAGTGTGTTCTGACAGCAAGCGGGGCTTAACATCTGGAAGGTTATAAGTTAACAGCTCTGCTCAGAGACGGGAGGGCTGGAGGACAACGGGAGGGAGAGTTGTTGAGCCCCAGACGACAGAGCTCAGCTTGGTGGGGAACAAAGGCACTCGCCAGCGCCATCTCCCTCGCCCATCCCCCAGCCAAAATCCCAAAGGGAACCAGTCCCTGCCAGGGAACTTGCTTGCACCGTGCAAACACCCAATGCTGTGCTTCTGTGGATCCATCCCTCCTGCGGGTCTGACTCCCTCCCAGTGCCACAGGGCCCCTCCTGAAGTGGATCACTGAAGGAAAAGTGAGCTGAGCCTGCCCCTCCTACCCCTGTGCACCTTGCTGATCTACCTCAGCTAATACGCCAGATCCCCAACACCACAAGCCTGGCAGTGTGCAAGTAGCCCAGATGGGCCACGCCACCCCACAGTGAATCCTGCTCCTAGGAGAGGGGAAGAGAAGGTACACACCAGTCTGACTGTGGCCCCAGCAGTGGGCTGGGGGCAGACATTAGGTCTGACTGCAGCCCCGCCCACCAACACAAGTTTTTCAAGAGACCACAGGGGAAGTGCCCTGCAGTTCCACACCACTCCAGGGACTGTTCAAAATAATGAAAAGGAAGAATTCCCCTCAAAAGAATCTCCAGGAAATAATGACAGCTAACGAACTGATCAAAAACAATTTAAACAATATAACAGAAAGTGAATTTAGAATAATAGTCATAAAATTAATTGCTGGGCTTGAAAACAGTATAGAAGACAGCAGAGAATCTATTGCTACAGAGATCAAGGGACTAAGGAACAGCCAGGAGGAGCTAAAAAATGCTATTAATGAGCAGCAAAATAAAATGGAGGCAACCACAGCTCGGATTGAAGAGGCAGAGGAGAGAATAAGTGAACTAGAAGATAAAATTATGGAAAAAGAAGAAGCTGAGAAAAAGAGAGATAAAAAAAATCCACGAGTATGAGGGGAAAATTAGAGAACTAAGTGATGCACTAAAGAGAAATAATCTACACATAATTGGTATTCCAGAGGAGGAAGAGAGAGGGAAAGGTGCTGAAGGTGTACTTGAAGAAATAATAGCTGAGAACTTCCCTGATCTGGGGAAGGAAAAAGGCATTGAAATCCAAGAGCACAGAGAACTCCCTTCAGATGTAACTTGAATCGATCTTCTGCACGACATATCATAGTGAAACTGGCAAAATACAAGGATAAGAGAAAATTCTGAAAGCAGCTAGGGATAAACGTGCTCTAACATATAAAGGGAGACCAATAAGACTCGTGATGGACCTCTCAACTGAAACTTGGCAGGCCAGAAAGGAATGTCAGGAAATCTTCAATGTGATAAACAGAAAAAATATGCAGCCGAGAATCCTGTATCCAGCAAGTCTGTCATTTAGAATAGAAGGAGAGATAAAGGTCTTCCCAAACAAACAAAAACTGAAGGAATTCGTCACCACTGAACCAGCCCTACAAGAGATCCTAAGGGGGATCCTTTGAGACAAAGTACTAGAGACATCGCTACAAGCATGAAACCTACAGACATCACAATGACTCTGAACCCATATCTTTCTATAATAACACTGAATGTAGGGGCGCCTGGGTGGCTCAGTCGGTTGAGCGTCCGACATCTCAGGTCATGATCTCGCGGACTGTGAGTTCAAGCCCCACATCGGGCTCTGTGCTGACAGCTCAGAGCCTGGAGCCTGCTTCAGATTCTGTGTCTCCCTCTCTCTCTGTCCCTCCCCTGCTCACATTCTGTCTCTCTCTCTCTCTCTCTCTCTCAAAAATAAATAAAGATTTAAAAAAATTAAAAAAAAAATAACACTGAATGTAAATGGACTAAATGCACCAACCAAAAGACATAGGGTATCATAATGGATAAAAAAACAAGACCCATCTATTTGCTGTCTACGAGAGACTCACATTAGACCTGAGGACACCTTCAGATTGAAAGTGAGGGGATGGAAAACTATTTATCATGCTACTGGAAGTCAAAAGAAAGCTGGAGTAGCCATACTTCTATCAGACAAACTACACTTTAAATTAAAGGCTGTAACAAGAGATGAAGAAGGGCATTATATAATAATTACAGGGTCTATCCATCAGGAAGAGCTAACAATTATAAATGTCTATGCGCTGAATATGGGAGCCCCCAAATATATAAAACAATTACTCACAAACATAAGCAACCTTATTGATAAGAATGTAGTAATTGCAGGGGACTTTAATACCCCACTTACAACAATGGATATATCATCTAGACACATGGTCAATAAAGAAACAAGGGCCCTGAATGATACATTGGATCACATGGACTTGACATATATATTTAGAACTCTGCATCCCAAAGCAACAGAATATACTTTCTTCTCGAGTGCACATGGAACATTCTCCAAGATAGATCACATACTGGGTCACAAAACAGCCCTTCATAAGTATACAAGAATTGAGATCATACCATGCATACTTTCAGACCACAATGCTATGAAGCTTGAAATCAACCACAGGAAAAAGTCTGGAAAACCTCCAAAAACGTGGAGGTTAAAGAACACCCTACTAAAGAATGAATGGGTCAACCAGGCAATTAGAGAAGAAATTTAAAAATATATGGAAAAAAATGAAAATGAAAATACAACAATCCAAATGCTTTGGGATGCAGCGAAGGCAGTCCTGAGAGGAAAATACATTGCAATCCAGGCCTATCTCAAGAAACAAGAAAAATCCCAAATACAAAATCTAACAGCACACCTAAAGGAAATAGAAGCAGAACAGCAAAGACACCCTAAACCCAGCAGAAGAGAAATAATAAAGATCAGAGCAGAAATAAACAATATAGAATCTAAAAAAAAACGTAGAGCAGATCAACGAAACCAAGAGTTGGTTTTTTGAAAAAATAAACAAAATTGATAAACCTCTAGCCAGGCTTCTCAAAAAGAAAAGGGAGATGACCCAAGTAGATAAAATCATGAATGAAAATGGAATTATTACAACCAATCCCTCAGAAATACAAGGAATATCAGGGAATTCTATGAATTCAATATCAGGGAATACTATGAAAAATTATATGCCAACAAACTGGACAACCTGGAAGAAATGGACAAATTCCTAAAAACCCACACACTTCCAAAAATCAATCAGAAGGAAATAGAAAGCTTGAACAGACTCATAACCAGCGAAGAAATTGAATCAGTTATCAAAAATCTCCCAACAAATAAGAGTCCAGGACCAGATGGCTTCCCAGGGGAGTTCTACCAGACGTTTAAAGTAGAGATAATACCTATCCTTCTCAAGCTATTCCAAAAAATAGAAAGGGAAGGAAAACTTCCAGACTCATTCTATGAAGCCAGTATTACTTTGATTCCTAAACCAGACAGAGACCCAGTAAAAAAAGAGAACTACAGGCCAATATCCCTGATGAATATGGATGCAAAAATTCTCAATAAGATACTAGCAAATCTAATTCAACAGCATATAAAAAGAATTATTCACCATGACCAAGTGGGATTCATTCCTGGGATGCAGGGCTGGTTCAACATTTGCAAATCAATCAACGTGATACATCACATGAATAAAAGAAAAGATAAGAACCATATGATCCTGTCAATCGATGCAGAAAAAGCATTTGACAAAATTCAGCATCCTTTCTTAATAAAAACACTCGAGAAAGTCGGGATAGAAGGAACATACTTAAACATCATAAAAGCCATTTATGAAAAGCCCACAGCTAACATCATCCTCAATGGGGAAAAACTGAGAGCTTTTTCCCTGAGATCAGGAACATGACAGGGATGTCCAGTCTCACCGCTGTTGTTTAACATAGTGTTGGAAGTTCTAGCATCAGCAATCAGACAACAAAAGGAAATCAAAGGCATCAAAATTGGCGAAGATGAAGTTAAGCTTTCACTTTTTGCAGATGACATGAAGCAACAGAATGCTTCAATGCTTCAATAATGAAGCAACAGAAAGACAAATAAACTGATCCCATTCACAATTGCACCAAGAAGCATAAAATACCTAGGAATAAATCTAACCAAAGATGTAAAAGATCTGTATGCTGAAAACTATAGAAAGTTTATGAAGGAAATTGAAGAAGATATAAAGAAATGGAAAAACATTCCGTGCTCATGGGTTGGAAGAATAAATATTGTCAAAATGTCAATACTACCCAAAGCTATCTACACATTCAATGCAATCCCAATCAAAATTGCACCAGCATTCTTCTCGAAGCTAGAACAAGCAATCCTAAAATTCATATGGAGCCACAAAAGGCCCCAAATAGCCAAAATAATTTTGAAGAAGAAGACCAAAGCAGGAGGCATCACAATCCCAGACTTTAGCCTCTACTACAAAGCTGTCATCATCAAGACAGCATGGTATTGGCATAAAAACAGACACATAGACCAATGGAATAGAATAGAAACCCCAGAAATAGATCCACAAAAGTATGGCCAACTAATCTTTGACAAAGCAGGAAAGAACATCCAATGGAAAAAAGACAGTCTCTAACAAATGGTGCTGGAAGAACTGGACAGCAACATGCAGAAGGTTGAAACTAGACCACTTTCTCACACCATTCACAAAAATAAACTCAAAATGGATAAAGGACCTGAATGTGAGACAGGAAACCATCAAAACCCTAGAGGAGAAAGCAGGAAAAGACCTCTCTGACCTCAGCCGTAGCAATCTCTTACTTGACACATCCCCAAAGGCAAGGGAATTAAAAGCAAAAATGAACTATTGGGACCTCATGAAGATAAAAAGCTTCTGCACAGCAAAGGAAAAAATCAACAAAACTAAAAGGCAACCAACGAAATAGGAAAAGATATTGGCAAATGACATATCAGACAAAGGGCTAGTATCCAAAATCTATAAAGAGCTCGCCAACCTCCACACCCAAAAAACAAATAATCCAGTGAAGAAATGGGCAGAAAACATGAATAGACACTTCTCTAAAGAAGACATCCGGATGGCCAACAGGCACATGAAAAGATGTTCAATGTCGCTCCTCATCAGGGAAATACAAATCAAAACCACACTCAGATATCACCTCATGCCAGTCAGAGTGGCCAAAATGAACAAATCAGAAGACTATAGATGCTGGAGAGGATGTGGAGAAACGGGAACCCTCTTGCACTGTTGGTGGGAATGCAAACTGGTGCAGCCGCTCTGGAAGACAGTGTGGAGGTTCCTCAGAAAATTAAAAATAGACCTACCCTATGACCCAGCAGTAGCACTGCTGGGAATTTACCCAAGGGATACAGGAGTACTGATGCATAGGGGCACATGTACCCCAATGTTTATAGCAGCACTCTCAACAATAGCCAAATTATGGAAAGAGCCTGAATGTCCATCAACTGATGAATGGATAAAGAAATTGTGGTTTATATACACAATGGAGTACTACGTGGCAATGAGAAAGAATGAAATATGGCCCTTTGTAGCAATGTGGATGGAACTGGAGAGTGTTATGCTAAGTGAAATAAGCCATAGAGAGAAAGACAGATACCATATGTGTTCACTCTTATGTGGATCCTGAGAAACTTAACAGAAACCCATGGGGGAGGGGAAGAAAAAAAAAAAGAGGTTAGAGTAGGAGAGAGCCAAAGCATAAGAGACTGTTAAAAACTGAGAACAAACTGAGGGTTGATGGGGGGTGGGAGGGAGGGGAGGGTGGGTGATGGGTATTGAAGAGGGCATTTTTGGGGATGAGCACTGGGTGTTGTATGGAAACCAATTTGACAATAAATGTCATATATTAAAAAAATAATAAATAAATAAATAAATAAACAAATAAATAAATAAAATAAAATGTCAAGATCATGAAAGATAAAGACTGAGGAACTGTTCCATATTAAAAATTGTTAAAGATAATTGATAAATAAATGCACTATTTGATTCTAAATTAGATCCCAGACCAGAGGGGGGAAAAATGTTTTTCTTCTGCTCTAAAAAAATGTTGGTGGGACAATTGGCCTTTTTCATAGATCAGCTGTATAAATTAGATAATTAGATAGATAATTTGCTAGTACTGTAGCAATGTTAACTTCCTAATTTTGATCACTGTGCTTTGATTATATAAGGGAATATTGTTATTTTTAGGTAGTACATCCTGAGGTATTTAGGGGTAAATACGCATGCATCATGACTGCAACTTCCTGAAGTGATTCAGAAAATAAAATAATAATAGTAAGTAACTTGCCCAAGGGCACACAGCTATAAAGTGGTAGAGCTAGGATTCCAGCCCAGGTTGTCTAGTTTGCCAGGTCCCAGCTTTTAACCACTTTGTCATCCTGACTCTTAAAGTAAAAATGCTCCCCCCATCCACCCTGCTTTGCCAGTTCCTCCACCTCACCTCCCTCTCATGCAGCTCTTCATGGACAGTTTGTAGGATGGCAGAGAGCATCATCTGCACCATTTTTATATTCCTCGAGGTCCGCAGGGTGAAGCCCAAGAATTTATATAGAAAAGCCTAGGAGAGGTGAAAGGGTAGAGGTGAAAGGCTATGCATAGCTTGGAATAAGCTTAGGGTAGCCTGGGGAATAGACATTTCCCAAACTGGCTTTGTAACTGTCAGCCAGCACCTTCCCCCAATGCCCCATCCTCCACACAGTCCCTCTTGTTCTGGGGGGGGGGGGGGGGGCATCTGGATAAGGTAGTAATCCTACAGAGCAGGGACTCAAGCTAGAGTTAAGAGAAAACTGTATTTCTAATTTCTCAAACTCTTAGGGCATGGATCATCCCTTTAGGGACTTTCCCTGATCCACATACTTCCCATTTCCAGCTAGGAAATGAAAAGTTCCCTACTTCAATGTTTTACAGTTTTCACCTCCTTGGTTAAGTTTATTCCTAGCTATTTTATTATTTTTGGTGCAATTGTAAATGAGACTGTTTTCTTAATTTCTCTTTCTGATGCTTCATTAAGTGTATAGAAATGCAACAGATTTTTGTATATTACTTTTGTATCCTTTACTGATTTCATTTATCAGTTCTAGCAGTTTTTTGGTGGAGTCTTTAGGATTTTCTGTGCATAGTATCGTGTTATCTGCAAATAGTGAAAGTTTTACTACTTACTTGCCAATTTGGATGGCTTTTACTTCTTTTTCTTGTCTGGTTGCTGTGGCTAGAACTTCCAGTTCTAATGTTGAATAATAGTGGTGAGAGTGGACATCCTTGTCTTATTCTTGATCTTAAGGTAAAAGCTCTCAGTTTTTCACCATTGAGTGTGATGTTAACTGTAGGTTTTTCATATATGGCTTTCATTATGTTGAGGTATATTCTCTCTAAACTTACTTCATTGAGAGTTTTTGCCATGAATGGATATTGTACTTTGTCAAATGCTTTTTCTGCATGTATTGAGATGATCATATGGTTTTTATCTTTTCTTTTGTTAATGTGATGTATTGTTGATTGATTTGTGAATATTGAACCACTCTTGCATCCCTGCACTAAATCCTACTTGATCATGGTGAATGGTTTTTTAAAATGTATTGTTGGATTCTGCTTGCTGATATTTTGTTGAGCATTTTTGCATCTATGTTCATCAGAGATATTGTCCTGTGGTTTTCCTTTTTTGTAATGCCTTTATCTAACTTTGGTATCAGGGCCACAAACAAATGGAAAGATCTCCCATGTTCATGGATTGGAAGAACCAATATTGTTAAAATGTCTATACTACCCAAAGCAACCTACAAATTTAATGCAACTCCCATCAAAGTACCAACTGCATTTTTCATAGAAGTAGAACAATCCTAAAAATTGTGTGGAATTATAAAAAACAAACAAGCCAAACCAAATAAAACAAAACCCTGAATAGGCAAAGCAATCCTGAAGAAGAAGAACAAAAGGTATTACAATCCCAGGTTTCAAACTTCACTACAAATCTGTAGTAATCAAAACAGCATGGTACTGGCACAAAAAGAGACACATAAATCAATGGAACAGAATATAGTCCGGAAATAAACCCATGCTTTTATGGTCAATTAATCTATGACAAAGGAGACAGAAATATACAATGGGAAAAAGACAGTCTCTTCAACACATGAAATTGGGAAAACTGGATAGCTACATGGAAAAGAATGAAACTGAACCACTTTCTTACACCATACACAAAAATAAAATAGGTTAAAGACATAAATGTGAGAGTTGGAACCATAAAATTCCTAAAAGAAATAATAGGTAGCAATTTCTTTGACATCAGCCATAGAAACATTTTTGTAGATAGGTCTCCTCAGGCAAAGGAAACAAAAGCAAAATTAATCTATCGGAAATACATGAAAATAAAAAGTTTCTGCAGAGTGAAAGAAACCATCAACAAAACAAAAATTCAACCTATTGAATGGGAGAAGATATTTGCAAATGATGTATTTGGTAAAGGGTTAATATCCAGAATATTTAAAGAACTTATACAACTCGACATCAAAAAAGCAAATAATTCAATTAAAAAATGGTCAGACGACCTGAATAGACATCTTTCCTAAGAAGACATATAGATGGCAAGTAGACATATGAAAAGATGTTCAACATCACTAATTATCAGGGAAGTGAAAATTCAAAACCACAAAAAAATATCATTTTACACCTGCCAGAATGGCTAAAATAAAAAACACCAGGAATAACAAGAGTTTGTGGGGATGGGGGGGGGGGGGGGGGGGAAGGAACCCTTGTGCACTGTTGGTGGGAATGCAAACTGGTGCAGCCACTGTGGAAAACAGTATGGAAGCTCCTCAAAAAATTAAAGATAGACTAACCATATGGTCCAGCAAGTCCACTCCTGGGTATTTAACGAAAGAAAATGAAAACACTAACTCAAAAAGATATATTCACTCCTATGTTTATTGCAGAATTATTTATAACAGCCAAGATATGGAAGCAACACTGTTCATTGATAGATGAATGGATAAAGATGTGGAATAGAATATTACTCAGTCATAAAAAGAATTAAATCTTGCCATTTGCAACAACATGGATGGACCTAGAGGGTATAATGTTAAATGAAATAGAGAAAGACAAATACCATATGATTTCACTCATATGTGGAATTTCAGAAACAGAACAAATGAACAAAGAAAAAGGAGACCAACAAAAAAAACAGACTCTTAAACACAGAGAACAAACTGCTGGTTGCCAGAGTGGGGATCGGTGGGTGGACAAAGTACACTTATTGTGATGAGCGCTGAGAAATGTATAGAATTGTGAAATCACTGTATTGCACACCTGAAACTAATACAACACTGTATGTCTATTATACTTGAATGAAAAAATAAATTAAAAAACAACAAACAAAAAATAAAATAAATTTTGATAACAATGTCTCACTTGAAAAATTTTAAAAATAAAAACAGTTCCTCAAATTTGTGTAATTTTAAAATTAACATAGCATAATCAAAAAAGTATCTTTATGTAATGTTTATCTCTCCCTCCTCTGAATTTCAGTAGTCTTTATCCTTGCTTACTGTGCATTGCCTTTGTCTACCTTGTAATACTCATATTTACGTACTCACCCACTTTCCTGCCTCAGGGTTTCTATATTTCCTATTTCTCTGTCTGGAATCTTCCCTGGGCTCTTCAAAATGCTGTTTCATTCTCTTTCTGATCCTGGCTCAGTGAGCCTTCCCTGACCTCCTAAATTCCTCTCCAGCTCACCATCCTGCTTCTTTCGTTCAAAGCTTCATCACAACTGCTAATTATCTTGTTAATGTATTTGTTAGGTTAGTTCTTAACTTGCCCCATGCTCTCATCTCCAATGAGAATAAAGCTCAGGAGCAGTGCGTGTCTGGTTCATTGCTCAACTCCAGTGCTAACACAGTGTCTGACACAGTAGACAAATAGGGTATACCAGATGTTCAGTGAATGTTTCAACTCTCCCCCTAAACCTCCTGTCTGTGGGCACCTTTTCTTCCCCTAGCAGATGCCTTTAGTGCTTTGGCCAGACTCAAGGGTTCCTTCCCTTCCCTGACTGCAGGCACCATCATGAGCAGTTCCTACCTGCAGCCTTTTTGGACCTTTTTGCCTGGAGGTGCCTGAGAGTTACATTCTTCTCTCTCCCATCCCTGCCCCATACCAACTATGGAAGTGACAGAGAGGTGGAGGGGTGGGGAAGTACAAAAGCCCCTCTCACCTGTCTCTAACAGGATGGACTCTGCAGTATAGTTTCCATCAGGGCTCCCCATATCCTTACTTAACCTCTCCCCATCCTATCATGCTTCCTTTACTTTATCAGCTTCTCCTGAGAGCACTTTCTTGCTAAATCACTTGACAAGGACCCCCACCTTAGGCTCTGCTTCTATGAAACCTGACCTAAGGTAAACTGCTTCTCTGCTCAGCTGACAAATGATTACTCTTCCCAGACCTATTTATTCTTCTCTAGAGTGATGATCTTCTCAGTTTTCCCAGGACTGAGGTATTTCCTAATATGCTGGACTTTCAGAGCTGAAACCAGAACAGTCATGAGTGAACTGAGATGGTGGACCACCTTTGAGAAAGCTTCTCTGGCCAGTGCCCACAGGCCAAGTAAACAGCTGCCTTCTGTGTTCCCAAGCAAACAGTGCACATTTTGATCCTGATGCTTACCACACTTACTGTAATTGTCCACTCTGTCCTCTGTTTGCTCAAGCAGACAATGATTTCCTGAAGGCAGAGTCTGTGTCTTTTATGTGAGTACTCTATGCCTGATTCATGCCTCCTGTGCTGTGAGCATTTAGTACATATTTTTAATAACTTTATTGATAAGATCAGAATTCCTGCTTGCTTCATTTTACCACCCACAAAGCTTTGCATATAGCAGGTGCTTCATAAATATTTATTAATAATTAGAGAGCTAATAATCAGTCTTGAAAATAGGGCCTCTTCCCTGGAGACCCCCCAAAGCCCAAGTAAAGTGTTGCTCAGTGATAGGAAAATAAGATTAAAAATCAAGAAACCTGGAATCAGGTGCCAATTTTACCTATAATTTGTGTAAAACTCTGAGTCCCTCTGGATTGAGCTGTCTGGTTATTTGGTCTGTTGAATTTACAGAGCAACTGCACAGATGTTGTTGTCTATATTCACCCACTCTCCTGTGCCGTAGGAGTTATTGCTACTTCCCAAGTGAGTCAACTGAAATTTCACGAAGGCTGAGACACCTGACCCAGATTACACCCAGAACACAGGAAAAGCCGGGACAGAAACAAAGCCTTCACCAGCATAGACCTTGAACTCTGTGAGCAAAGAGCCCTTCCTCCTTACTCAGCTCTGCAGCCCCAACATCATGCACAGTGCCTGATCCATGGTATGCCCTCAAATATTACTTGAATTAACTTGCTTAAATGTGACTGTTAGGTCAATAATCTTTCCACTGCACCCAAATACCAGATCTAATCTGTTACTTCTGAACTACTGGGAGGTTTAATTAAGGCAACAAATGGCAAAGTTCTTAATAAAACCCAAAACACTAAGCAAATATAAGACACTGATATTTCTGCTGTTCTTGTGTGACCACCAGCTCCATGTCCTCCCCAACCCTCCCTTCCCCAGGACCAAGAAACATGGGTTTGCTTTTCCCCCAAGACCTGTACTTTATGTACATTTCTGTATTCCCTCCCCCCAAGCTCCACCCCCCCATTTGTCTCTTTGCAACTACCACCCCCAGCCGTGTGGTGTGCCATGCACGCAGACACACACACACACACACACACACACACACACCTACCTTCTCCTCCTCATCATCATCGTTGAAATAATTTATCCTCTCCAAGACAACCTTAATGAGTTGCTCCAGCCAGCTGTCATCATCGATAGCCAATAATGACTGACTTGAAAACTGAGTAAAAAAGGAGAAAAGGACCACACAGAGCAGTGGCCGGGATTGTCTGCCTCATGAAGTGGGTAAGAAAGAAGCAAGAGACAAGGGGACATGGTCTTTAAATATGAAAAAAGAGCTCAAGAAATGGGGAGGAGCTGAAATATACAAAGGGGGTTAGTCAGGACTGAGAATGACAATATAGCAACAATGATGGTAATGCCAATGATGTATGTGAAACTATAGTCTACAAGGCTCTCTCTCTCTCTCCTATATTATCCTATTCAATTATGAGAGATAGGAGTTATTTCTATTTTACAGATGAAGAAGCTGAGGCTGGCAAAGGCTAAATAACTTGCCCAAGATCACAAAGCTAGGGCCCCATTTCCTTACTCTCTCTTGACAGTCGGACTTTGAGGGTGTGGAAGGTAAATTAAGGTTTAGGATATAGTCAGAGACTCTGATGCAGAGGCCAGGAGCCAAGGATTCCCCAGAAATAAGTTTTCTTGAGTAGGGAGGTCTCTTGATCATGTCTCAGTCTCTGGGGGGTCTCCCTCAGGATCCTAAAGAGGAGAAAGAAGGCAAGTGTGGAGGGAGGAATGTCTCATAGGGTGCTCACCTGGAGCAGCCTGTCTTCCCACTCCTCCTGATTCAGGCTCTTCTCAGTGTGATCTAGGAAAGGAGAAAGCATGATCTGCCTGACCAGAAGGCCCCAGATGGGGAAAAAGAACCAACATCTGGACACTATTCCAGGGGCCTTATGCCCATCATCACATTTAATTTTCACCATGACCCCACAATATAACTATTCTCCCACTTTACAGAGGCTCCAGGAAATGTATGACTTTTCAAAGGTCAAACGTACCCAGCAGGCAAGTGTTAGAACAAGGATACCAACCTGGGTCTCTCTGGTTCCAAAGCCCACACTTTTCCCTGATCCTCTGCCCACAAGAAGGGGCATTCTGGGAACTCTGGAGCCACAGAATTCTGGACTGCATATCTACTCAGTGCAGAACATGGTCCAAGAAGCAGACCTACCCAAATGGCATCTCAGAAAGACAGAGAGACTGGTCCTGGTTCTCCTCACCCCAAGGAAGATCCATCCTGTACCTCAGACTCTTCTGGAGTCTGCCCCCCTGCCCCAGCTCCATTTCTCCCACCTTGCAGCCAACCCCTCACCATCCAGCATCTGCAACATCTGTGGGATCTCCGTCATCCACAGCTGGCCCACATTCGAGTTGATAACGGGGTGCAGGGAGGTGATAGGATGCAGGGCATATAGTAGCCTTAGAGAGCTTACACCAAACTCCCCTTCTCTATAGGGCTTCAGGGAAAACATCTGAGAAACAAGAGAAGCGAGCAGGAGGCAGAGAACGGATTTAAGGGAAAAGAAGGAAGAAAATAAGAACAAATCCATTGAATGGTAGAGCTGAAGCTTAGACCTTCCCATTCTTTTCCACCTGTGAACTACATGTTCTGCAAGATGCTCTCAAAACGTTGCCTCCTCTGTGATGCCTTCTTTGATTCCTGGAGACCAAATCAGCCCATCACTCTTCTAAGATCCCAATGCACCCCATGTATTCCTCTACTAACATTTATCACACTGCATTATGGGTAGTTATTCCCAGGCTTGTCTTTCCCACTAAGACTGTGAACACTTCAAGAGCAGTTCTACACCTTGTCTTTGCAAGTATACATAATGTCTATAACATAATGTCTGGGCAAATAGAGAAACTCAAAACACACTTGCTGAGAAAATGAGATCCAGAAAGCCATGTCTAAGATCAACAGAGAACAGCTCACAATAAGGCCACATAGAATACAGGCCAGGTCTTCTCCGACCCACATTCCTTCCCTCCTCCGAGCTGTTTGGCCTGGATCACCTCTCCCCAAAGTCTCTATGATCTTTGGCCCTACCCTTTATTCCTTGCCCAGCACAATGCCTGGAATAGAGTGGTACTCAACTATTTGTAGAATGGGGAGATGGACAGATAGATGGATGGATGGAAGGATGGATGGCAAGGTAGTATTCATCCCATTCATTCATCACTTACCACAAGATGGGTCAGGAGTTTCTGTGGGGAGATGAACTGGGTAGCTGAGTTAAAAGAGGATAAGAGAATAGGACAGAGTCAGTGCCAGCTCCAGGATGCCCAACCTCCAGCCCCCCATTCCCAGCAGCCCACCATCCATTCTTTAGTGGAGGACAAAAAGCAAAGTGGAGAGTGAGCACTGGTGCCATTGCCATGGGGATTTTGACATTTTGACTCAGCCTCAAAACAAACCATTTCCAGCATAAAACAGATGCGTGCGCACGCGCACACACATACACACACACACAGGAATATTATTCAGCTATAAAAAAGAATGATTATCTCGCCATTTATGACAACATGGATGGACCTAGGGGGTATAATACTAAGTGAAATAAGCACAACAGAAAAATACAAATACCATATGATTTCACTTTTATGTGGAATCTACAAAACAAATCAAATGAACAAAGAAAAATAGAAACAGAAACAGAATCATAAATACAGAGAACAGATGGTTGCCAGAGGTAAGAGATGGGCAAGATAGGTGAAGGGGATGAAGAGGTACAAACTTCCAGTTGTAAAAGAAATAAGTCATGGGGATGAAAAGTACAAAGTAGGGAATATAGTCAACAATATTGTAATCATACTTATGGTGACAGATGATAACTATACTTATCATGGTGAACATAATGTATAGAATTGTCACATCACTACATGGTACACTTGAAATTAATACAACACTGTATGTCACCTATATCACAATTTTAAAAGCTTTTTTTTTTTTTTTTGATAGAGATAGAGAGAGAAACTAGGGAAGAAAGGCTGCTATGTCAGCCTGGCATTGTCCAGCCAGAGCATGGTAAATGGTCATTACCCATGAGTGTATTCTATTAGTGGACACCTTGAAAACATCTCCCACTATTCTAAGTTGTAATCCAGGTATACATTTTATTGAGCGTAGACTTTCATATTTGAAAATCCTAGGTCCATATTTTAAATATCTATTGTTCATATGGATTATAATCAGAACTCTCAACACTGGGAAAGTAATTTGTTACCTTTCCACCTTTTAAACCCTAATAAAGAATGCTTATTTTCCAAACACACAAGCACACATACATACCCCAAGTAATGTGCTGAACAGATATCCTCACCCCAACTCTGACTCCCACTGGGACTCGAGGTCAAGAAGGGGTGAACAAAGAGTAATGCTCAGAATCGGGGCAAAGGGTCAGGAATGTCTGTGTACACATTACTTTGTAATTAACAACAATATTCTTACATCTCTACTCCAGTGTTTCAAGATGAGGAATAAAGGCAAGAAGGATTTGTGTCTGGGGTTGCCTGTCTCCCAAAGAAATCCCCTTTTCATTCACGTGAAGGGCCAAATGGCATCAATCTGCTGTGCTAACCCTTTGCCTACCTCCTCCATCATGGCTCAGGCTCACAGCCATAGCCCTGCAGATCTGCACCCTGTCCCTACACCCACCGCCCCTTCAGAATCTCACCCTGTCTCCTGCCCCCACTCTCCCGGCCTGTGGCAGCCTGTGCTTTCACAGTTAACCTCTCTCCACAGTCTTCCCCACCGTGTACTTACGCCTGAGGTGAAAGCTGCTGAGGTAGGGAACCTGGCCCAGGGAACGGGCCCTCAGAGCCATTTTCGTGGCCATCTTACTCAGGGGCACGAAGGCCAAGGTGTTGCTGGGCTGGCATACCAAGGTGATCAGTTTGGGCAAGGTTACCTAGTAAGATGTGGCAAGGGATTCAATGTCAAGCCCCAAATTATCCCCAACTATAAGTTCTCCAACCCCATGGCTTTGTCTTCCTTTCCTGGAGGGGCATTTGAGACCTTATATACACAGTCTGCCCATTTCCTGCCCTTCCCTCTCACCCTCTTTCCCTTTCCACTCCATGTTGGTAAAACATAACCAAGGTCCTGATTAAAATTACAGTAGGAAGGACTTGATTAGATAGAGGGACTTCTTGAAATTTGGAATTGTGTCACTTGTAATCACCTTCACTGGGGAACATCCCAAGGGTAGAAGACATGCTAGTGATCAGGAGACAGCTTTGCTGGGAGAGGGGGACTCTGGGAGGGAGAGTAAATCACAGCTTTTCCTCCCATGGCCCCTGACTCAACTCTGACCACACAGCAACCCGTAGGAGTCTTCAAGAATCCCTAGAGATTGCTAAGACCAGCAAGGGTGAATAGTCACCAACTTTTTTACAGAAAGAGAAACTGCAACCTAGAGAGCAATTTACTCAAGATTTTACAGCCAGAAACTGGCTGAACAGGACCCAGGCTCAGGCCTCCAGGTTTACCATCCAGTGACCCTCTTCTGCTCCACTGAGCCACTTCTTAGAGAAGTCCCAGGCACTTGAGTGGTTTCAGACAGAGGTGGGGAGGGTGGAAGAGACAGTACAAGGGGTTATATGGAGTTGGGAGGGGGTGGAAGGCAGGCAGAGAGTATGCAATCTGGGTGTCAGGGTAGTGATCTGGGGAGTCAGGGGAGGAGGAGATGAAGGGGCCTCTTTGACCCTAGTTGTTTGTACCATCTGTAGGATTTTGGAACACGTTAGTTGGATGTCCTCTTCATTCTGGAATAAGAAAAGGAAATATTTAAATCTGAAACCAGTGCTAGCTGAGTCTTCTGGCTCAAGGCCTCCCCTGGCTCACCTCTCAGAGTTTAAGATATCAAAGCCCATTCTCATTGTGCCAACCATACCCTCCTCTTCTTTCCCTTCTGCTCCCAAACCTGCCCTTCTCTTGCTCCCACCCTCTGTCTGCTCCCTGCCTGGACCCTGCTCACTGAGCAGTCAGACATGCTGAGCTTGATGACATAGTTGATGATGATGCTCCCCTGGGGCAGGGCCAAGTAGTCATGCTGGATCAGCATCTCGATGAAGTTCAGGAGGGCCCTTCGCACCTGTGGGGGTTATAGACCATCATGTGGCAACATAGGAAGGCACATCAGTATGACCCTTCCTATTCCAGGTGAGGACACAGAGGACCAGAGCAGGTGAGGGGTATCTTCAAGCGACTCAGATCTCCTGACTTCAAACCCAATGTGACTCTTCAGTGGGCTCCAGGGGATGACAGCCACTGACCCTGACCACCTTACTCCACCCTCAAATTCTAGCCCATTTCAGCTGCTACCAGGATGCTACCATCCTCCTGGAGAACTATAAGCACTTAGCTTGCCCACACCTTATATAAGATAAGAAATTGGCAGAAGTATTGGGTAGGGAGAAATCGGAGTCCAGGAAAAGTACCATGTTCTGGCCTTCGCTGAGAAAGCCAGGAATGAATTCCTCAAGTCCTGAGGGCCCAGCCCTCATGATCCCAGTCTCTCCATTAACCTTCTGAATATTTAGGACTTTGTTTTTAGGGATAGTGTCATTGTTGTCCATTTAGCACCCTAAACCACTGCTCCTCTTCTCCCTGTCCTGCACGATTCAGAGCTGGGAGCAGTTTCTGCCTCTAAGCCTGGCAGAGCTTGTTAAAACCATGGCTTCTCAGACCCCATGCTAGATATAATGTTTGAGGTCTTCTTCCCCTCTGAATTTTTAGTATCCTTTAGAGCTCTGTGTCCCCACTGACAAGGCTCAGAAAATAGCTGGAACCACCCGTCCGCTTCTCAAATCCTTCTCAGGTTTGAAGAGCCCAAATGTAACCCATGGGAATGTCTGAGGCCATGAAGAGCTTGGTAAGAGTGCCTTACCTCTCCCCTCATCCATGAACCTCCCCCTCTCCATTTTATACAACTTCAAGGTCTCATAAAACCAATTGCCCTCCCAGCCCAAACATTTAGCCTTTCTGCTCACTGGTTTGAGATCCTCCTGAATCATGATTATGACTGAATGCATCACCTCATTCTTCAGTTGCTCTGTCTGGGGCACTAGAGAAAAGACAGACATGCAGCTGGGGGTCAATTTCCACCCTTCTCTGTTGTTTTGGGAGGCACAAGAAGATAGACAGTTGGGAGGAATTCTAGGTACTGTCCTGGTATTCAAGGGCCAGGTAGAATCCTTAGAGGTTATTTCCACCATACTTTTGCTTCAAAGCAGACTGAAGAGTGACCTAAAACAGTATTTTCATCAAGCTGGCATTTGAGTTCCAGCCCTTTCCAGTTTCCTATGACTGCCCACACAAATCCACCTCTCCAGCTGCTCCCCCTGCCCCATATATATCTCAACCTTTAGAACTATGACCACTGTTCTTCTGTTCTTCTTTATGTGAATTCCCTCTCCTAACTTGCTGTTACAATCTCCTTGCCTGCATCTCCTGCACAGAGCCCATCTCATCTCTGGATTGACAAGCTTCTCTGTTTTCCTATTGCACATCACCATGCTCACATTTAAACAAACTATCACATATTATCTTGCATTGTTTCACTATCTGAACAGCTTTATATTCCCTGCTTGATAGTGAACTCTTTTGAGAGTAGAGACTATGTTTTATTTAAGTGTCTATTTTCAGTACCTTGCACCATGCTAGGCACAAAGCAAAGGTTTGGCAAACACTTGATTGGAGTTGAAGCCTATTCCCACAAGATAACAATCATAGACTACATCACTATGAAACTGACTGCATAGTGGGAACTTGTCTAAGCACCTGGCATATGTTTTTCTCATTTAATCTTCACTAAAAACCCTGAAAGGTAGGTATTAATATTACCTCCATTTTCAGATGAGGAAATAGAGGTACAGACTAAAAGCAACCTGTTACAGTTTGCACGCTAATAAGAAGTGAAGGCAAGATTTAAACCTATTGAGTTTACTTTGAGTTTACATTGAGTTTAAAACCAAGTTTTTAACTACTACATGGGACTGTCTCCCAGAGAAAAGAGCTCTCATAGGAAAGAAGATCCATAGGACCAGGCCACTCACCTTTCTGGAGCACATCTGTGAAAATTTGAATGGTTGATACTATCTTGGCTGGATCCTTGGATTCCACGTTCTCTCGTATTAAGGTTACCACCCGATCATTATATAACTTGGCTATCAGAAGGGTGTGAATACAAGGGAATCAAGTGTATGTTTAAGTAGGAAGTGGTAAGTAGAAGTAAATCATGTTTAGCAAACCACTGATGCCATGAACTAGATAAACTAGTGTCCTTTAGGTTGGAGAAAGGAAAAAGGGAAAAAGAGAGCCAGTGTTTACTCAGCATTTACCATGTGCCAAGCACAGGGCCAGATCGTTTTCCTGAGCTGGGCTCTGTCCCTCCACGGCTCCACCACATGCCCTCCCATAGGTCAGCACACTTTTCGTGATGATTAGTGTTGTAATTACAGGATCACCTTTCTTTTTTTTAATTTTTTTTATGTTTATTTATTTTTGAGAGAGAGAGAAACAGCATAAGTGGGAGAGGGGCAGAGAGAGAGGGAGACATAGAATCCAAACAAAGCAGGCTCCAGGCTCTGAGCTGTCAGCACAGAGCCCAATGCGGGGCTCAAACCCACAAACTGCAAGATCACAACCTGAGCCAAAGTCGGACCCTTAACTGACTGAGCCACCCAGGAGCCCCTACAGGATCACCTTTCTGAGCTGGGAATCAGTGAAGGAGAAAGAGAAGTCAACTTCAGGTAAAGGGAATGGAGCTATGTCTATACCCTTCGAGATTCATTGAATTTCAGGCAAAGCTCACATGGATCACTTTGCATTTAATCTAGAAGAATGGAAGCCTCTTATGGGAACTTAGGCCCCTGCTCCAGTCCAAGGAGACAAAAAAATGATCCTGAGTGCCCACCCACACAAATACCTGGGGTTAGGGAACTGTGGTAACTTACTCAGGATATAGAAGGCCTTCAGGGCAAGGCTGTGGTTCTGTACAGAGTGATGATTTGAGTCCTCAACTGTTTCACTCAGCTGTGGGGAGACCAAGGCCATCAGACCCAGGAGGACTGAAACTAAGGGCCCTGAATGTGGATGAGGAAACCAAGGCATGTATCCATGGGAAGTGTGGTGCTTAGCCATAAGGAGAACAAGAAAACAGAACCCAGGAATCCACATTCCCAGCCCCAAAGGGAAGAAGACAGTGGGAAGCAAATTAAACATACAGAAGGTAACCCTTTTCTGCAAAATGTTCAGTTTTCCTCTTCCTACTCTAGGCTGCAAAACAGAGGGCCTGACATTTCGCACAGGTATTATGGAGTGGTTTGAACTTTCTGCCTTTTAACCAGAGATTAGGGGGAAGCAGCAAAGGTCTGTGACCTTCAAGAAACATGTAGAATGTACCCAATTTACCTTATGGAGAATATCCCACTCAGTTCCCGGAATCCAGGCATTTGCCTATTCCAGGGAAACCTGATGTGTATGGTTAAGGTCACCATGTGAAAGACACCTCCATCGTGTGGAGGTTGTGACCTGAGCTGGGGTAGCCATCACCTCCAAAGAAGAGAGAAAGCAAGCCCATAATCCTTCTAGCCCCATAACACTCACCTGTTTGAACAGCATGCCTATAATATTTCCCAGCTGGGATTCCAAGTTTATACCTCCACAGCCACTAAGAGCCAGAGCATCTATAAGTTGGAAGATACACTGTGTGAATAAGGACAGAATAAGTACAAGTCAGCTCAGACTTTCCACAGCCTCAAGAGAAATCCTCTGTCCTCACATCTACTCTTCAAGGATGGCCCAAGTCATCATTGTTTCACACTGCCCTCTTGGACATTTCCAAAAAAGGCTCAGGGTCTAGTTCTTTCATAGCCTAACACAGTCATGACCTGCCCTTCCACTTTGCCCAATAAGCTATACTTATTTTCATATAATCTCATTATTCCACAGAAACATATAGGGAAATTCAACATTGCAAGTATTGGCTGTCTTCAAAGGAGCAGGATAAATTTAAAAAATCAACATTTCCTCTCCTTTGGTCTACCTGATGGATTCCCAGTTAGGGCCAGCTTGCTTAAATAGAGCTGGCTAGTGCTAGTTGATGTCCAAACAAAATTATACTGTGGGCTGATAACTATCTTGATTCTTGACCACCATTCCTTGGAGAGAGGGAGGAGGAGGAATGAGAAGAAGAAAGGGAGTAGTCAAAACATTTCCACTGTCAGCCAAGACATGAGGTGAAATTTCCACCTGAATAATCTTCAGACTAGTAATTGGTATACAAATTTCAGCCCTCAACTGGCTAATTGGCTACATAGAGCAAACCTTTGTTCCAAATTCATAGACCATACACCAGGCAACATGGAGACATGTGCCAGAAGGGAGATTAAACAAGAGATTGTGTGGCTGGTCCACTAATGTGGAAAACTCAGAGCATATGTGTGAGAAAGGCCATCCCTTCATATACCAAGGAAAGTGTATTTGAGGTGGTAGCATAACAGTAGACTGAACACTGTAGTCACTGGAAACTTGATGTTAATGTGTGTTGCACTCAAAAAAAAATCCTCCTCTTTGAAATTCACAAATGCACATTAGCATATTTAGTAACCCTGAAAAATATGCCTCTCAGATGCCTATTGGTGCATAATTGACCAATATGTGCAGCTGCCATGCTCTAAAATCCATCACTGTGTTAAAACTGAAGTCAGATTCCCACAGGTTTGTCCCAGCCAATGACTGAATATGGCAGGTCCACTAAAACGGGCCTATTAGTCCTTCAAGATATAGGACTTTTCTGATGGGTAACTTTGGTTCAGTGACTCCCTGTTGGCTTTACTAAAACTTTCTTACAACTGCACTGTAATCTAAAACCTTCCTCTCTTTCCTCTCTCCTTCCCTTCCTTCCCTCCTTCTCCCTAGCCTTATCAAGGGTCAGACATACATCATAGTCTGATGGCTCTCCAAATCCTCTCTGGTTCTATCCCTGTTTTCCCTCACAGATGTTTCTCCAATAAATCTCTTGCACCTCTAATCACATGTTAGTATTTGCTTCTTGGAGGACCAGATTAGCCTACATACTGAAAGCTCTGAGAAGTCCTGCATTTAAGATATTTATTTAATTTTAACTCAGTATTTCCCACCCATTTTGCTAACTAACACATCTTCTTTTTGCGGAATCCCCATTAAAATTTGAAGGGAAATTGGTTTGAGGAATGCCATTGAAATGGAAGAAGGACTGAAACAACAATCAGAAAATTTGGGTAGTGGTTCCGAGTCCTCTGCTCCTAAAGATATCTAATATTGGTGTAACAGTTCTAAGGTAGGCAGAATATAGCAATGGCCCCCCCAGATTCCAGGGCCTTTCTCCCAGTTATTCAATCAAGCAGTAATGTAGGTGTTTATATGAAGAGATTTTGCAGACATAATTAAAGTCCCATACCAGTTGACCTTAAAATAGGGACATTATCCAGGTGGGCTTGATCTACTCTGATGAGCCATTTAAATCTGAGTCTAGAGGTAAGAGGAAAGTCAGATTCAAAGTGTGAGATGAATTCAAAATGGGAGTGGCAGAATTCCAACAAAACCTCACTTTACAAAAACAAGTTTCAGGCTGGATTTGGCCTGTGGGCCGTGCTTTGCCAACCCCAGCATTAATTACTCAGTAAACATGGAAAGCATAAACCCATTAAGTTATCTTCTCACCCCATTCCAATCACCTGGGAAATGTAGAAAGGTGCCACTTTTGCAGACATCAAAGTCATTAACCATCGGGTTAAACGGTTCACTTGATTCTTGAGTTTGGATGGTGAAATGAGGAAGAAGAGATGGCCAATTATCACCAGAGTTTCCTCTGTCACCTGTGCCCAAGGAAACACAACAAACTTGCCTCAGCTCAGGGATGAAGGCAAGATAATCCCTTAGAGGCTTTGCCTTAGTCCTTTTTGTATCTGCAAGGTTTAGGACAGTGCCTAGCAAATGATGGTAATCAGTAAATGTAAGGTTGCTTAATTGCATACATATTATGTGAACAGACAGTGGAGTTTTCTGATAGTACCCTTTTAAGGAGAATGGGAGGAGGAACCTGAGGAAAATCACCCTGCTCTTTTGGAAGAGCCATTTAAGTTATCCTCCCACCAATAAGTGGCTAGACATGGCCCTGTCCCATCTTTGATTCAAGACTTACTCCTTCAGCCCATGCATCCAGCCCCTGCTATCTACAATCCCACCTTGTTGTTGCTCCTCAGGGACCAACGATTGAAGAGAACCCGAAGGGTGAGGTAAGCCTTGATGGACAGTGCCTCTTGTGTGATGTCCATCATTTCATCATTCTTAGTACCCAGATCCAGATGTTTCCGGGCACTGATGACCAATCCTTTGAGCACTATGAGGGTTACAGGGAGTTTGAGCTGCACATCACCTTTCCTTTCCCACAAAACGAAACATACATACATGTGGGCACAGTCTTCTCATCCCCAACTCTAAAAGGGTCTGTGGTGTCCTGTGCTGGGAAACACCAACCCATTCACCATCTCCCCAACTATCTTTCTTTTCTGACCACACTTTGTCCACACAGCAGGGAAAGGGAAAGTGGTTGAGGCTGTCTACACCCACAGCATCCCTAATCAAACTTGGTCCTTGCCCCAGATCAGGAGAAGAAAAGTCAGATGGAGAAGAGCAGCTGCTCTCAGACATTTCCTGCCCCTCCCCAGCCTTCTGGGATCCCTATTCAGAGGGACCCAGTCTCATTCTTCCCTTCTTTCCTCTCTCCCTTATTCCAGTAGAGTCTTCCCCAGACCCTCCTTATCCTCACCATGACATACTGCCAACATGTCATCCTCCTTTTGGGCCATCCTCAGAAGGTGCAGTATATATTCCCATGTGACACCAATGTAGGGGTCTGCACCTAAGAGAGAGAGTACAAGAAAAACATCCCTATCCCAGGGAGGGGTGCATCCTAGCCTTAGTGTAGGAAACTCTATAGATTGGGAGGCAGGAGACCTGGGTTCTGATCCTAGCTCTGCCTCCAGAGTCTGGGCAACCTGGAGCAAGTTACTTAATTTATCTGAGTTTCAGCTTCTTCAACTGTTAAATAGGACTACAATTCCTGATGTGACTGCTGCACAGGGCTGCTGGAAAGATTAAGCTCAATAATGGATGTTAGCATAGCATACAGATACAAGATATTGGTACAGCCTAGGCATGAACACTCCCTTCCAAGGACCCTTAAGGAAATAAAGAGCGATGATGTCTGAAGTGGATGTGAAAACATCTGTCCTGATTATATCAGGATACACATTTCCAATTTCTGTTACTGTGTCCTCTGAGCTTGCTGTGCAGCCTAAGCCACATGCCTTGTCATTTTTATCTTAATGCCCAGAAGGTCAGCTGACTTCCCCCAGATTCTCTTTGGCCCCAGTTCCAAGTGGTAAAGGGAAGTCACTGTCATAGGCCGGTGACTTGATTATTTTTTCATACTTTGTGATTGGGAGAGGGTAGTGGAATGAGTAAGAGAGCCACTGCCATCACCAATAGCCACCAGGATAGAGATTGTATGGTGATTCTTGGTCTCATCCTGCTACACTATTACCTTCCAAGCCCCTAATCAAATTCAAAACTTAAGGTTCCCTTAAGTAAACCACTCCTTGCTTCCTCCTTTGCCCCACCCCACCACTCTATTCTGCCTTCTCTCTCCACCTGGAGTCTTCTCTCCAGCTCCACAGTCTCTCATGCCCTAATATGTCCTACTCTGCCATTCTTGGTCTCCATAAACTCCCTCCTGAGTTCCCAGCAGCCCAATAGGGACCTAGTTTGTCCCCTTCCCATCTACACATACATCCCATGACTGAACTAAATGGAGATGTCCAATGAGAGGAATCAGGAGGATAAAGCTAGTCTAGAATAAATACAAAGCCCCCACCCCCTGCTGGCCCTATCCTCTTCTCAGACTAACTCTTCCACAATAGGGATCTATACCCTGGCAGAAGATGAGTCTCCCCACTGCAACCAGGAGACCGTTTGGGGGCAAGTTGTTCAAATGCCATCTGTCCCACAGCTTGAAGATGACTATTCCTGGAGACTGGAACCCCAGAGCCAATAGGACTTCAGTGCACAACTCCTCCAGTTCTCCCTCTGGCTTCTGAAAAGAGAAAGACTAACTGTTCCAAGGCTAATCCCCGAGATGAGTCCCACAGCTCTGAGAATCAGATTTGGTCAATAAGTGATTCTCCTCCATCGAATAGGCAGGAACTCACCTACCACCCATCCAATAGGCACCTTCCCAGTGATGGAGGGCAAGAGCTTCCTAAAGTGTGCAAAGAACAGGAAGACAAGAAATCCGCACAATCTGTGTATTGGGGTGGGAGTGGGGATTAAAGTTTCCAAAGCACAGAGGTTTCACTGCAGCAGCAAGTGAATCATCAGGAAAGTGGGTAGATTACAGAAGCAACTTTGGAAGTCCCTGAAAGGTCAGTGGTCTTGATCAGAAGACAGGCCTGCCAAAGAAGGCAGGCAAACTGGAAGGAAGATACCCCATAGGTAGGTAGTTAACCAAGAAAATAAGGAACCAGATTAACCCAATGTCAGGGAAGTAAGTACAAAGTATGTGAATAGATGGATAAGTAGATATCATGAATGTTCACTCTAAAGGTGGGCTAGCATACAGATATGTGGGTTTAAATAAGTTAGTAAATAGATTGAGATGCTTAGTTGAGTTGTAATAACAAAGGTGACCACCTAAGGAATCCCAGGACACAGTCTGAAAACCAGGTCAGACTCTGAGATCAACAGCCCAAATCCTTCCCCCTTTCCATTTCACTCCTCCTGCCTCACCACTTCACTTCACTACTGTATCTTCCAGTTCTGTCTATGTCACAGTTCTTGAGATAGGCTCACAGTACAAGATACAGACTCCAGCAAACTGTTTAGAAATGAGATACTCATATCCAAGTTTTCACATAGTTTCCAAGTGTCATTATCCACCAGAAAGAACTCTTGGGCTCATACCTGGGGTGCTTTCTTTCCCCAAAGCTCCCAACCCAGAGGCACAGCTCCTCACCATGGTCTTCATGTAGTCAACGATGATATCTGTCACCTTCTGGCATCGTGGAGTTGCCATCTTGTTATTTAGGATTTTGACTTTCAGCAACTTGAGCGTTTGTAAGACATTGTCTGCTGACAACTATAGGAGAGAGGGGACTCAAGAAGAAAGGAAGGTTGAAGGGTAAAGATAATAAAGAGAATAATGATCCCTGGTCAAGAAAGGAAGAGGAGGAGTGAATCTAGGAAGAGGATTAAAGCTGGACCAGAGGTTGAGGAGTGAAGAATATGGGCCAGACTAGGAACACTGGAACTAGACCTGGAGCTATGAATGGACTGGACCAAGTAGTGCTCTGCTGACTGGAAATTTTCCCACTCTCCTGGCACAGTGGGTGTGTGCCCAACCAAATACCTTGATCGAGATGGTCCTATGCTGGCTGGAGCCAGGAAGATGTCTGAGATGTCCTCACCTGACCAGCAACTTGGAGTGCCTCCATAAAATCCTTGATGTTCTTTTCTGAGACATCCAAGTTCCTGTCCGTGATCTCTGAAGAACCTACCATAACTATAAACATCTCTATAAGAAATAAAAATGGTGAGGAGGGGGAGCTGTTTCTCTCTTGCTATAGGTGGGTATTTCATCACAGGTGGGTATCATGGTATGATGAAAACATGCAAAGAATAATTAAGAATCAGAAGACACAAGTTTGGCTCCTGACTCAGAGTCTGTCCCCCACTAGCAATATATCCTTAGGCAATTTATTTAACTCCTGGAGACTCTATTTATTCATATGTAAAATAAGTATAATAAAAATTAACATGAGAGTCAAAAAAGATGAGATAGGTACTATTAGGTATCACTTTCAGCATTTCAGCCTGCCCTTTGGATCACATCTTTTCCCTTGACATTATAAAGTGCTTTCTATGGGTGAGAGTTGGATAGAGATTTGGAGTAGGAGAGTACTTGTCTATAGGACTACAAAAATTTCATAGAAATAAAATAATTTCATATTAATAAAATTGGCTATTATAAACTACAAACTTATATTCCAGTGACATATACCCATAGTTTTGGTTAATAATGATAGGGAAAAAAAGCCAGAAAATTAATTTGGTCTGAGTTCAGTCTATCTGCTACCAGCAACAATGGATTATTTATTCATTCATTCATTCATTCATTCATTCAAATGTTCTGGTTTGTCTTCACTAAAGGCATTATTTAACATGCCTTAATTTACTCATTTGTAAAATGGTCATCATTGTGGTAGTGATAGTAGAAGTAATAGTCATAGTAGTCGTAGCAATAGTAGTAGTAGTATCTAACTCATAGAACTGTTAGGAACATTATATGAAATAATATATGTAGAATAGTGCCTGGCATATAGTATTAACTCAGTAAATATTGATTATTATTCTCAATTAGAAACTGTTGGCACTCTACCTGAATCCACAACATCCCCATATCTCTACAGGAGAAGAGCCACTTACTGTCATTTTAAGACCAGGTTCTGGACATTAGATCAGGAGTAGGGGTGCAAATGAGACAGTCACAAAAAGCAACTAGAAAGGAAGTGTTTTACACAGAAGGAGAGAAAGAGGGAAAGGAAGAGAAATAGAGAGATGCTACTTAAAATAAACAAACTCAAGTTCCCAAAGACATGTAGAAATCTAATGCTACAAAAGATAGACAACATAACAAAATCAACAATTGGAACAGGAAATTACTTCAGAGGAGATTAATTTTGTAAAACAGTCTCTCAAAGACTTTAATAAAATAATAATAATGATAATCATTGTCACCATCCTCTTCTCCTCCACCTCCTCCTCCTCATTATCATCAAATGAATGTGCTTAGGATGCTAAAAAAGTGAAGAAATAATTTCCATCTTAAAAGAACAAATAAAGACAGAATGAAATAATTTATAGGTAGATATGAAAAGAACCAATTAGAAAACTTGGAAATGAAAAACATAGGCATCAAAATTTGAAATCTCAACAAATAATATATAATCAAGACTGAATACAGTTAAAGAATTAGTAAATCAGGGGCGCCTGGGTGGCTCAGTCAGTTAAGCGTCTGACTTCAGCTCAGGTCACGATCTCGCGGTCCGTGAGTTCGAGCCCCGCGTCGGTCTCTGGGCTGATGGCTCAGAGCCTGGAGCCTGCTTCCGATTCTGTGTCTCCCTCTCTCTCTGCCCCTCCCCCGTTCATGCTCTGTCTCTTTCTGTCCCAAAAATAAATAAACGTTAAAAAAAAAAGTTTAAAAAAAAGAATTAGTAAATTAGAAAATAGTGAGGAATTCACCCAGTGTGCAATGTAGGAAAATAAAGAAAATAATTTTTAATAAAAGAACAAGTAGCAGGTGTGTTGGATGGATTGAGAGGAGTTCCAAAAGAATGGCAGGATGGTAATATATAAAGATAACTGAGACTTTTCTAGAATTGAAAAAAAAAAGACAAGAATCCTCTGATGGGAAGTGTAACCCAAGTACTCACCAGGACAAATAAAGATAAACTGATGTTTCAGTGACACTGCAGAACATCAGGGATAAAAATTAAAATTCTAGAGCCACTAGAATAAAACACAAATTACCTACAAAGGAATAACAATCAGCTAGTTCCTTAACAGCAACAAGAGATGCTAAAAGATAGTAAAGAAATATCAAGATGGATGTTGTACTCTACCCTATAGAGTAAGAGTCTAAAATATCGACTGTAGGGGCACCTGGGTGGCTCAGTTGGTTAAGCGTCCAACTTCAGCTCAGGTCATGATCTCATGGTTCATGAGTTCAAGCCCCATGTCAGGCTCTGTGCTGACAGCTCACAGTGTGGAGCCTACTTAGGATTCTGTGTCTCCCTCTCTCTGCCCTTCCCCTGCTTGCACTCTGTCTCTCTCTCCCTCAAAATAAATAAACATTAAATAAAGTTTTAAATAACCACTGTAGTAAATATAAAAGAATGTGTAAATAATTAGGTAATCGAAGGGGAAAATAGAATGATTTTTTTAAAAAATTCAATCCAAATAAAGGCAAGAAAATAGAGAAATTAGAGACATATAAGAGGTGGCATATTCAGAAAATGCTTTTAAAGAGGGTAGATTTAAGCCCAGATATACTAGTAATTACATTCAATGTAAATTTATTACATGTTCCAATTAAAAGAAAAAGATGTCTAAACTGAATTAACAATAAAACCAATCATATGCTATCTACAAGAGACACATCTCAAGAAAAGGATGCAGAAAGACTGAAAGAAAAGGAAAGGCAAAGATATATCAAGCAAACATGAATCCAAAAAAAAGCTAGTATAGCTAGATTAGCAGCAGATCTTCAATAGATCTTAAGGCAAAGAGCAGTACTAAAGAACATCATTTCATATTAATAAAAGATTTAGTTCACCAAGAAGATACACTCTTACATTGGATGAGTTTAATAACATAACCTCAAAATGTATAAAGCAAAAATTGATAGAACAAAAAGGAGAAACTGATAAACCCAGGTTTAAAATGTCAGGTTTTTTAACACCTATCAGAACTGATAGAACAAAAAGATAATCAGTAGGAATATAGATTTGGAAACTATTATTAACAAATTTATATAAGGAACCTACAGAACACTGTCCCCAACAACTGCAGAATGTATATTCTCTTCAAGCATACATAAAACATATAATATCGATTGTGTGCTGGGCAATACAGCAAGAATCCACAGATTTCAAACAACTAAGTTCATATAGAACATGTTTTCTGTCCACATGTGATTAAGCTAGAAATAATAAAAATATAACCTCAAAATCTTCATATGTTTGAACATTAAGAAATATACTTCTAAATAAACAATGGAACAAAGAAGCAACCTCAGTGGAAATTAGGAAATATTTCAACTGAATGACAAAAATATGACATGTCAAAATTGCTATGAGGCAGCTAAAACTCTTTATAAGGGAGTTTACAGCATTAAATATAAACATTAATTTGAAATAAAGTAAATGTTTTGTATAAGTAAAAAGTACAAGTCAGAAATAGAGTAATCCTCAAAAATCGAAAACAAACTGAAACAAACAAAGCTCATTGCATATTGTTAGTGAAATCAGAGAGAAAAAAATCAGGAGAGAAATTATTTCGGGTGATTTTAAAATCCAGTATTTTGTTTGTACAATAATAATGGTGTATATTCTAAAGACAAAAAGAAATCTTGAACTGCGTTCAATAGTCTCATTGTCAGTAATAATATGGGTATAACATTCCGAAAACGTCATATGTATATTTTTAGCTTAATGTAAATAAGACATGTTAAAAACTAAAGGAAGTAAAACCCTGTGTTCTAGTTATCAATTTGTTGCCTCTTAGCTCCAAATCTACCCCTTCATGCTTCACTCTAATACTGAAACTGGACCCTGAAACATTTCTTCTTTGCTAGTTGACATGATGATGTTAAGCTTTATTAAGTAGATGGAGCTAGAAAAATCTGCAAGATGAGCTTCTACTCTTCCATTCCTGTGGCATGGTATGTTTGTGGGACATGCAGTGGTGCTCACTATCCAGAAAGTTTTGTTGCCAGTCCCAGTCCCACCCCCTCATTCCTTAATCACCATCCTTGGCTTGCCAGCAACCCAGCAAAAAAAAAAAAAAAAAAAAGAAAGAAAGAAAGAAAGAAAGAAAGAAAGAAAGAAAGAAAGAAAGAAAAAGTTCAAAAGAGCTTTATTAGTAACAGCCAAAATGTCCTCCAATACATGAATGGCTAAATAAACCATAGTACATCCATACCATAGAATACTACTCAGCAACTAAAATACAAAACAAAACAAAACAAAAAAACTATTGGGGCATCTGGGTGTTTCAGTCGATTAAGAGTCTGATTCTTGATTTCGCATTAGGTCATGATCTCAGTTTGTGGGATCAAGGCCCACATCGGGCTCTGCGCTGACAGCACAGAGCATGCTTGGGATTCTCTCTCTCTTTGCCCCTCCCCCTGCCTCTCTCTGTCTTTCTCTCTCTCTCAAAATAAATAAACAGTAGAAAGAAAGAAAGAAAGAAAGAAAGAAAGAAAGAAAGAAAGAAACAAAGAAACAAAGAAAGAAACTATTGATACATGCAACAACCTGGGTAGATCTCAAGAGTATTATGTTAAATGAAAAAATCAATCTCAAAAGGTCACAATGTTATGACAAATTTAAAGGTTTTCAGTAAATTGGACAAATTCCTAGAAAAAAAGGATGCTCTATTAAAACTGACATAAGTAGAAAAAACTGAATAGTCCCTGCTCCTAAAGAAATTTAACTTGGGGCGCCTGGGTGGCTCAGTCAATTGAGTGTCCAACTTTGGCTCAGGTCATGATTTTGCAGTTCATGAGTTCAAGCCCTGCATCAGGGTCTGTGCTGACAGCTCAGAGCCTGGGGCCTGCTTCAGATTCTGTGTCTCCCTCCCTCTGTGCCCCTCCCCTGCTCATGCTCTGTCTCTGTCTCAAAAATAAATAAACATTAAAAAAAAAATTTAAGTATACAAAAAATTTAAAAAGAAAAAGAAATTTAACTCATAATAGCCTTGCACAAAGACACTCCAGGCTTAAACAGCTTCATCGGGGCGCCTGGGTGGCGCAGTCGGTTAAGCCTCCGACTTCAGCCAGGTCACGATCTCGCGGTCCGTGAGTTCGAGCCCCGCGTCAGGCTCTGGGCCGATGGCTCGGAGCCTGGAGCCTGTTTCCGATTCTGTGTCTCCCTCTCTCTCTGCCCCTCCCTCGTTCATGCTCTGTCTCTCTCTGTCCCAAAAATAAATAAAAAACGTTGAAAAAAAAAATTAAAAAAAAAAAACAGCTTCATCAATACATTCTACTAAACATTTAAAGAAAAAATAATTCCACTTATACACAAAATTTCCAGAAAATAAAAAAAAAAAAAAAAAAGGGAAGGGAACATTACTCAACCTGCATTATGGTGATACTAAAACTTTAAAAAGATTGTACAAAAACAGAACACTGAGGCCAATCTTTCTCATGACTTTAGATGTGAAAAACTTTTTTTTTTTTTTTTGAGTAAAAAACTAAATCAAGCAATAATATATAAAAATTCGGGGCACCTGGGTGGCTCAGTCGGTTAAATGTCTGGACTTCAGCTCAGGTCATGATCTCACTGTTTGTGGGTTTGAGCCCCACATCGGGCTCACTGCTGTCAGCACAGAGCATGCTTCAGATCCTCTGTCCCCCTCTCTCTGCCCCTCCCCTGCTTGCTTGTGTGCTCTCTCAAAAATAAATAAACATTTAAAAAATTAAATAATAATAATAATATATAAAAAATTATAACCCATAAAAACCCATAAAATACCTAGGAATAAATCTAACCAAAGAGGTGAAAAATCTATACACTGAAAACCATAGAAAGCTTATGAAAGAAATTGAAGAAGACACCAAAAAATGGAAAAAGATTCCATGCTCCTGGATAGGAAGAACAAATATTGTTAAAATGTTGATACTACCCAAAGCAATCTACATATTCAATATAATCCCTATCAAAATAACACCAGCATTCTTCACAGAGCCAGAACAAATAATCCTAAAATTTGTATGGAACCAGAAAAGACCCCGAATAGCCAAAGCAATCTTGAAAAAGAAAACCAAAGCAGGAGGCATCACAATCCCAGACTTCGAGCTATACTACAAAGCTGTAATCATCAAGACAGTATGGTACCGGCACAAGAACAGACACTCAGAACAATAGAATAGAATAGAGAACCCAGAAATGGACCCACAAACGTATGGCCAACTAATCTTTGACAAAGCAGGAAAGAATATCCAATGGAATAAAGACAGTCTCTTCAGCAAGTGGTGCTGGGAAAACTGGACAGCGACATGCAGAAGAGTGAACCTGGACCACTGGTCTTACACCACACACAAAAATAAACTTAAAAAATGGATGAAAGGCCTAAATGTAAGACAGGAAGCCATCAAAATCCTTGAGGAGAAAGCAGGCAAAAACCTCTCTGATCTTAGCCACAGCAGCTTGTTACTCAACATGTCTCCAGAGGGAAGGGAAACAAAAGCAAAAATGAACTACTGGGACCTCATAAAAATAAAAACTTCTGCACAGCGAAGGAAACAATCAGCAAAACTAAATGGCAACCGACAGAATGGGAGAAGATATTTGCAAATTACATATCAGATAAAGGGTTAGTATCCAAAATCTATAAAGAACTTATCAAACTCAACACTCAAAAAACAAATAATCCAGTGAAGAAATGGGCAAAAGACATGAATAGACATTTCTCCAAAGGAGACATCCAGATGGCCAACTGACACATGAAAAATGCTCAACATCATTCATCATCAGGGAAATACAAATCAAAACCACAATGAGATACCACCTTACACCTGTCAGAATGGCTAACATTAACAACTCAGGCAACAACAGATGTTGGTGAAGATGTGGAGAAAGAGGATCTCTTTTGCATTGTTGGTGGGAATGCAAGCTGGTGCAGCCACTCTGGAAAACAGTATGGAGGTTCCTCAAAAAACTAGAAATAGAACTACTCTACAACCCAACAATTGCACTACTAGGTATTTATCCAAGGGATACAGGTGTGCTGTTTCGAAGGGACATATGCACCCCAACGTTGATAGCAGCACTATCAACAATAGCCAAAGTATGGAAAGAGCCCAAATGTCCATTGAGGGATGAATGGATAAAGAAGATGCGGTACATATATACAATGGAGTATTACTCAGCAATCAAAAAGAATGAAATCTTGCCATTTGCAACTACGTGGATGGAACTAGAGGGTATTATGCTAAGTGAAATTAGTCAGAGAAAGACAAATATCATAGGACTTCACTCATATGAGGACTTTAAGATACAAAACAGATGAACATAAGGGAAGAGAAGCAAAAATAATAAAAAACAGGGAGGGGGACAAAACAGAAGAGACTCATAAATATGGAGAACAAATTGAGGGTTATGGGAGGGGTTGTGGGAGGGGGGATGGGCTAAATGGGTAAGGGGCACTAAGGAATCTACTCCTGAAATCATTGTTGCACTATATGCTAACTAATTTGGATGTAAATTTTAAAAAATAAAAAATAAAATTTAATAAAATGTTAACCCATTACAAGGTCTACACACACACACACACACACACACCAGCAACTTAAACCACACCAAGGGGGGCACCTGGGTGGCTCAGTTGTTTAAATGTCTGACTCTTGGTTTTGGCTCATGGTTTGTGGGTTCCAGCCCCACATCGAGCTCTGTGCTGGCAGCATGGAGCCTGCTTGGGATTCTGTCTCCCTCTCTCTCTGCCCCTCCTTTGCTTGCTCTCTCTCTCTCTCTCAGAAATAAATAAATAAACATTAATTTTTTTTAAAAAAACTACACCAAGATCAATTTCTCCCCTCATCAGATTGACAAAATTTTCAAAGCCAATAAAGCTTAGAAAAACAAACTCTGCCATACATTGCTGGTAGGTGTACAAAATGGCATGACCCCAATGGAGTGACGTATTGCAACATCTAATAAAATCACATACACATTAACTCTTTGCTCAGCAAATTCCATTTCTAAAATTTACCTGGAAGCTTCTCTTCTATAAATATGAAACAATATGTGGACAAAATCACTCATCGTAGGATTGCTTGTAACAGCAAAATACTGGAAACAAAATGCCTATCAATCGGAAACTGGATGAAGAAACTATGGTACCTTCCCCAGTGGGGGAATGTGCAGCTAAAATGTGAGGAAGATCTCCACAAAATGATATAAAATTATGCTACCTTTTGTGTAATAAAATGATAATATATGTGTACATTTTTGTGTATGTATATATTCTTATGTATGTGTATAGTTTTGCTTATTTTTTTTAATGTTTATTTATTTGCTTTTGAGAAAGAGAGCGTGGGAGGGGTGGGCAGAAAGAGAGGGAGACACAGAGTCCAAAGCAGGCTCCAGGCTCTGAGCTGTCAGCACAGAGCCTGACATGGGGCTCAAACCCACGAACAGTGAGATCATGACCTGAGCCAAAGTTGGACGCTTAACCAACTGAGCCACCCAGGTGCCCCTAAGTTTTGCTCCTTTTTGAAAAGAAAACGCAGAGAAAGGATAAAACCAGAAACTAATAGAAATGGTTACTTATTAGTGCGTGAGGGAAGAGAAAGAGAGAAATATGAGATCAAGACTCCTTCGGCTTGGAGCACATGGGTGGCTCAGTCAGAAGAGCCTGCAGCTCTTGATCTCAGGGTTGTGAGCTCAAGCTCCATGCTGGATGTAGAAATTACTAAAAATAAATTAATAAGCTTAAAAAAAGACCTCTTTGGCTTTACCTCTTTATAAAGTTTTGACTTTTCAACCATGTAAATGTTTCATGTATTCAAAAATAAGCTAAATCCAAATGGGACAAAAAAGACAGACCCTATAAATGAATAAAACAGAAAGAAGTGAACCTAACTGCATATGAAAGTGATTATATAACTACACAGAAAAGTATTCCAGTAACTTTTAAACACAATACCTTAAGCATATGCCCTTATTGGGATATCTTCTAAAGATAAAAAGACCTGCAAAGAAGCCTTGAACTTTACTTACTGAGTTTGTTATTGGTAGTGTTATTGGGGTAGTGATTCTGAAACTATTCTGTATATTGTAGGAAACAAACTGTTTTTCAGGAAACAGGACTGTTACCATGGAAAAAGGCAGATGCAAATATGGAATGGGAGCCCATGATGTTCAAATTTTAATTAATTTTAAATAATTTAATTAATAATTCCTGATTTAAAGTATCACTGTGTCCACTGAAGAGGCCTAGAAGCAATGACCACACCTACTACCTAAAATCTACTTTCTACATACCATTCATAGCCTGGTCTTAAAAAAAAAAAAAAAAAAAAAGCTTCTTGGAGAAATGGTTGATTACTGATTGGGAGTAGGAAAAGTACAAGATAAGTCTCTACCTTTTTGTGCCAGAAACAGGGAAGTGATCAAAAACTAATGGGTATGCATTAAAAGGACAAAAGATCCAGATTAAAGGTTTCTCTCACTATCCAAATGAGCAGCAATTTGAACATCAAAAAAGAATGATAATAGATTTAAAATCCATTTAAGAGGGGCGCCTGGGTGGCTCTGTCGGTTAAGCGTCTGACTTCGGGTCAGGTCATGATCTCACAGTTCCTGAGTTCGAGCCCCGCATCGGGCTCTGTGCTGACAGCTCAGAGCCTGGAGCCTGCTTCAGATTCTGTGTCTCCCTCTCTCTCTGCCCCTCCCCTGCTCATGCTCCATGTCTCTCTGTCTCAAAAATAAATAAACATTAAAAAAAAATTTTTTTAATAAATTAAATAAAATCCATTTAAGAAAAAAGAAAAAGGAAGGAATCCATGGACCCAAATTGGAGCTAAAAAATGCATGGTAGTTATAGTGGGGGAGAGAATGATAGAAATACAACTACAAATGAAATAATTGATGCAGTCAAGAAATATCAAGGAACAAAATATTGACAAGGCCTCAAAGCATCACCATACATGTCATGTATTAATTATAACAGGAAGAAAGTACTTTCACAATAGAGAGATCTGATGGATACCACTACACCAAATGATCAAACTTAAAATTATCAATAATACAACTGATGTTATGTGTTCCTGATGATGCCATGGGGAATGCATATCGCCATGTAGTACTATAAACATAGTATCACTATGTTTAACCTGAATCTAAAATGGGAAACAGTTAGTCAAATCCAGATTATGGGACATTCTACAAGACAAGTAAAGGCAAAAATGTTGAGTGGACTATTTTAAGTGAAAGGAGAATACGATGATCATCTTTTTTTTTTAATGTTTATTCACTTTTTGAGAGACAAAGACACACACAGCGTGAGCAGCGGAGGGGCAGAGAGAGAGGGAGACACGGAATCTGAAGCAGGCTCCGTCCGACAGGAGGGCTCGAACTCACAAACAGTGAGATCATGACCTGAGCCAAAATTAGACACTTAACTGAATGAGCTACCCAGGCGTCCCTGCAATAATCATCTTTGATTGGATCTTAGCTGGGGAGAAAAACAGCTAGAAAGGAAATTCTAGCTATAAAGAAAATTTCAAGGATACTTGGGGAAATTTGACCATAGGCTATATGACAATAATAATATTGTATCAATATTAAGTTCCTTGAGATAATAAAGTTATTAGAATTTCCTTTTTTTTAATGTTTACTTATTATTTTGTGAGAGAGAGAGAAAGAGGGAGTCAGCATGAGTGGGGAAGGGGCAGAGAACAGGAGACACAGAATCTGAAGCAGGCTTCAGGCTCTGAGCTGTTCAGAGCCCAATGCAGGGCTCAAACCCACGGACTGCGAGATTATGACTTGAGCCGAAGTTGGATGCTTAACTGACTGAGACACCCAGGCACGCCCTCCTTTTTTTTTAAGGGGATACATGCTGTAATACTTAAAGTCTATAATATAAGTGTGAAATTAATTTGGAATGATTCAGATCTTTATGTGTGTGTGTCTGTGTATGGATTGAGAGACAGAGACAGAGACAATATGAGATGAGCACAAAGATGGCAAAATATTTTAGCAAATTGGTGAATGTAGGTTGAAGAATAATAAGTGTTCATTACATTATTCTTTCGACTTTTCTATAGGTTTGGTATTTTATTAAAATAAAATGTAAGAGAGAAATTAAAATTCACCAGTCATCAAAAGACACCATTAGGTGAGTAAAAATGGTAAAGCTCAGAGTGAAAAAAGATACATATCATCCATAAGATCAACATAGTAACCATATCCAAAATATATAACAATCCCCTGCAAATCAGAGAAAAACACAAATAAAAAAATAGGTAAGAGACTTAAGCGGAATTTATAAAAGAGGATATCCAAATGGTCCATAAACACATGTAAAGGTTCGGCTCAGCCTAACTAGGAATTGGGGAAGTAGAAGTTAAAACCACAAAAGTATATTGCAACACACCCACCAGAATGGCTTAAATTTAAAGGTTTACAATAACTAGTGTAGCAAGGATTGGAACAATGGGGATTTTCACATACTACTAGCGGGATGTAAAATAATACAGCCACTTTGGAAAACAATTTGTTATTACCTTCTAAAGCTTAAAATACGCATACTCCATGATCCTTTCCTGGGTACACAGCTAGTGGAATGCATGCTTACTAATAGCAACAGATAATGTGCATAGCAACATAGCGCCATTATCCATAATAGCCCCCAACTGCAACTCATATGTCCAATATCATCCTAATGGATAAAGTGTGATATATTCACACAAATTAACATAATAGAATGCTATATAACAATGCAAATAAACAAACCACAATCTCCTGCAACAATATGGGTAAATCTAACAAATACAAAATAAGTGAAAGATGCCAGAGACAAAATAATACATACTTCATTATTGTATTTACAAAAAACTCAAAAACAGACAAATATAAACTACTGTGTTTCAGAATGCAAATTTAGGTAGTAAAACTTTAAAGAAAAGCAAGAATGTGATTTTTATTTAAAAAAATAACCATTTCACTTCTATGTGGAATCTAAAAACCAAAACAAATGAACAAACAGAAACAGACTCATAAATACAGACAGCAAACTGGTGGTTGCCAGAGGGAAAGGGTGCAGGGGAAGGATGGGTGAAGTAGGTGAAGGGGATTAAGAGGTCCAAATTTCCAGTTATAAGATAAATAAGTCACAGAAATGAAAAGACAGCATAGGGATATAATCAATAATGTTGTAATAATGCTGTATGGTGACAGAAGGTAACTACACTTATTGTAATGAGCATTGCACAATATATTGAGTCATCAAATCATTCTGTTGTACACCTGAGATTAATATAACATTGTGTGTCAACTATAATTCAATAATAAAATGTTTTAAATTAATGATTATCTTGGAAGGGAGTAATGACTAGGAAGGATCACAATAGAGAGATCTGGATGGTGGTGACACAGATATTTGATTTGTGGTAAATCATTGACGTCTACTTACTCATTTCATGCACCTTTCTGTGTGTTTATTTAACAAAATAGGGTTTTTTTAAAAATGTTTATTTATCTTTGAGAGAGAGACAGAGCATGAGCAGGGGAGCGGCAGAGAAAGAGGGAGACACAGAATCAGAAGTAAGTTCCAAGCTCTGAGCTGTCAGCACAGAGCCCCACACAGAGCTCGAACTCAGGAACCTGGAGATCTGAAGCTGGATCTCCTGAAGGAACCTGAGCTGAAGTTGGATGCTTAACCAACTGGGCCACCCAGGTGCCCCAACACAATAGTTTTTAAATTAAGAAACAGGAACTGTAAGGGATCCTGGGTGGCCCAGTCGGATAAGCATCTGACTTCAGCTCAGGTCATGATCTCTTGGTCATGGGTTCGAGCCCCATGTCGGGCTCTGTGCTGACAGCTCAGAGGCTGGAGCCTGCTTCAGATCCTGTGTCTCCCTCTCTCTCTCTCTCTCTCTCTTTCTCTCTCTCTCTCTGCCCCTCCCCCACTCACTCACACGCTCTCTCTCTCTCTCTCTCCCTCCCTCAAAAAATAAACGTAAAAAAATTTTTTTAATAAAAAAATAGGAACTGTAAGAAGAATACAGGGGGCGCCTGGGTGGCTCAGTCGGTTAAGCATCCAACTTCAGCTCAGGTCATGATCTCACGGTTCGTGGGTTCGAGCTCTGTGTCGGGCTCTGTGCTGACAGCTCAGAGCCTGGAGCCTGTTTCAGATTCTGTGTCCCTCTCTCTCTCTCCGGCCCACCCCTGCTTGTGCTCTCTCTCTGTCTTTAAAAAGTGTGTAAACATAAAAAAATCTTTATAAAAAGAATACAGGATTTTACATAAAAGAAACAAGAAGTTATATTTTTAAAAGATAATGCAGAAAGAAAAACATAGACATCAAACAACTCAGTAGATAGGCTTCATAGTAGACAAGATACTGCTAAAGAGTGAGTTAGTGAATTGGAAGAAAGAGTAGCAAAAGTGACCCAGAATATAGCACAGACATATAGAAAAGAAAATAAAAGAGAAGTTTAGAGAGATGGATGAAAAACTCCAATATACACTTAATGGGAATTCCAAAAGAATAAACAGGCAAGAGCTAATAGTTGAAGTGAAAATGTCTGGTCTTTCAGAATTAAAGGAAATATGAATCCTCAGATTGAAAAAGAACACCAAGTCTTTCACAGGATAAAGAAAATCGATCCATATCTACATACACTGGAATAAAATAAAAGACCAGAGAAAGCAAAAGAATACTAAATGCTTCAGAGAAAAAAGATTAACTACAAAGGCAAGACTACCAGACAGACTTCTCATGAGCAACAACAGAGAAGACAGCGCAATAATAGCTTCCAAGTTTTGAAGGAAAATAACCATGGGGCACCTGGGTGGCTCAATCAGTTAAGCATCCAACTCTTGATTTCAACTCAGGTCATGATATCAGGGTCATGAGATTGAGCCCCATGAGATTCTCTCTCTCTCTCTCTCTTTCTCTCTCTTCCTCTGCCCCACCCCTGCTCACTCACACACACACACTCTCTCTCTCTCTCTCAAATAAATAAATGAATGAATGAATGAATGAATAAATAAGGTAAAATAACTATCAATCTAGAAATTTATACTCAGCTATATCATGCAAGAATGAAAGCTAAATGAAGACATTTCCAGATAGGCTAAGAAATTTTTTATTTGTAAGCCCCCAATGAAAGAAATACTAGTATATTTCCTTATTTCAGCAAGGAATAAAATAAACCTGGAAAGGAGGAGGAAGATTCAAGAAATGTATTAGTTATGTACTAAGAATTAGTAAAACACTTTGTATCCTGAATATCTTCTGTTGGCTCTCCAGATCTTGCCTACACTCTTCTACACTCTGCTAAATGCTTTGGAGGCTACATCAAATAAACTCCCTTGTCCTCTGGCTTGGAACTGGGTTTTGCCAATGGGGAGCCCTAATAGTACACTGCAGAAAGAAAAGATGTCAGATCAGAGCATATATTTTTGTTTCCTCCTATCATGGTGGTCTTTGGCTGGGTGTATACCTTGAGGTCACTATTTCTCTCATGATAGCCCTATATGTATTACTCTCCTTTCAGCTTTTCATGGTGGCTCCCTCCCCAGATCCCTTCAGGTCTAGGGGTGATAAAACTCTGGTTGCTATCAGCTCCAGCATATTATACTATCTCTTGTGGGTTTCTTTCTTTCTTTTCTTTTCTTTTTTTTTAAGAGAGGGAAGAGTACAAGCAGGGGGAAGGGGCAGAGAGAAAGAGAAAGAATTTTAAGCAGGCTCCACGCTCAGTGTGGAGCCCAACACAGGGCTCAATTCCACTACCTTGAGATCATGACCTGAGCCAAAATCAAGAGTCAGATGCTCCACTGACTGAGCCACACAGGTACCCTAATATCTTGTGGGTTTCTTAATCTCTATTCACACATACTCATTAGAAATAGTTGCTTTAATTTATTTGTTAAACTGTCCTTGAATTATCCTAATTTGAGTGTGTAATTTATTTTCTGTTAGGAGACTGAGAGGTTGGTAAGTTTAAATAAGTATTGACTATGAAATATAATAATAACCTCTAATTTGAGGGAGTTAAAACCATGATGGAATGAAAACATTAGACAACACAGCACAAAAGATGAGAAGGGTGAGGTTGCAGGCTAATTAAGGAGTTTAAGATCCTTATCTTCTTTAGAAGAAAAATAGAGAATTGGTAAATTTTAAACTTCGTTAGAAAAATATAGAGTAATTTCAGAGTAACAAAATCTGTCTCCCTAGGCCTTAAGTTGCAAATAGTTATTTCTATATTTTAGACTTCTTCATTTCTTGTAGTATTTAAAACTCAGCACATCCAACATTGAAAATATTATCTTCTCTCCATCCCAAAATTAATCCCTATCTCTGGGCAGAGCTTAAGTCTCAGTCATCTTTGACTTCTCTCCCACACCATCCACAGCCCTGCCAGGACAGAGAATTTTACTTATTAAATGTCCCCTGAATGGGGCACCTGGGTGGCTCAGTCGGTTAAGTGGCCAACTCTTGGTTTCAGCTCAGGTCATGATCTCATGGTTTATGGGTTCGAGCCCTGCACTGTCATCATGGAGTCTGCTTGGGATTCTCTCTCTCTCTGTCCTCCCCTGCTTATTCTCTCTCTCTCAAAATAAATAAATAAACTTTAAAAAAAAGTCCCTTGAATCCATTCCTTTCCCACCCCTGTCTAGTTCATTTCTCATGTTCAGACTCACCTTCTCTCTAGGCCTGACCCTGCTCCAGTCCCTGTTTCTCTCCTTCTTGCCCACACCAGATGGACAACAGCACTATGAGGAAGCAGTTGAGATGGCATAGAAGTGTCTCCTGGGAATACTACCCAATTATTGAGAAACAATTACACCTTAGCAACCAAACCTGGAATGTGTACCCTGGAACTAACCCACCAGCTCCTATTCTAAAGAACCGAAGGTAGAATAGAGCTTCCCCTCCCCCAATTATGACTCCTGGAGAGAAATGGCTTTATTATAACTTCTTTACAATACCTGCTGCATAGTAACTATTCAATAAACTCGTTATGTTGAACCAAAGGTGTGCACAGGGTTTATATACAAAAATATTTACCATGGCATTATTCGTCTATAAGTAAAATTTCAAAATTTTCTTGACACTCAACAATACATAGATATTTACATCACAGTACATACATATATGTACAGTAATTAAAAATAATTTGGGGGGCACCTGGATGGCTCAGTAAGTTGAGCATCTGACATTGGCTCAGGTCATGATCTCACAGTTCATGAGTTTGAGCCCTGCATTGGGCTCTGTGTGGACAGCTCAGAACCTAGAGCCTATTTCAGATTCTGTGTCACCCTCTCTCTCTGCCCTTCCCCTGCTCACACTCTGTTTTTCTCTCAAAAGTAAATAAATATTAACAAAAAATTGTTTTAATAATTTAAAAAATATTTTCAAAAATTTTTGTAGGAGCCCCTGGCTGGCTTAATTGGTGGAGCATGCAACTCTTGATCTCAGAATTGTGAGTTCAAGTCCCACATTGGGTGTAAAGATTACTTAAAATAAAATAAAATCTTTAAAAAGTAATAATAATTTTGTAAAATAATATTTAGTGACATGATAAAACATTAATATTACATTAAGTTAAAAAAGACAGGCTACAAAAAGTATGTATCATACTGTTTTATATATATACATATATATTCATATATATTACACATACACATATGTGTATACATATATGCATATATATGTATATATTCATATATACTACACATATACATATATGTGTAGTATATATGAATATATACGTATTTGTGTACATTATATAAACACACATGTAGGGGCACCTGAGTGGCTTAGTTGGTTGGGCGTCTGATTTCAGCTCAGGTCATGATCTCATGGGTTTGTGAATTCAAGCCCCACATCGGCCTCTCTGCTGTCAGCACAGAGCCTGCTTTGGATCCTCTGTCCCCCTCTCTCTCTGCCCCTCCCCCGCTTGCACTCTCTCAAAATAAAAAATTAAAAACACACACATATATTATGCACACACACACACACATATATACACAAACACATATGAGTCCACAGAAAAAAGTGGAAGAGCTTACATCAAAATGGTAACATATCCAGATGGTAGATTTACAAAGAATTTTTATTTTCTTCTAAGGACTTTTCTATAAGTACCATTCAGTTTAAATAAACATATGTTACTTTTCTCATCTAAAAAAATGTTATTTTTAAGTATGTTCTTTTGAAAATGTAAACAGTTTGACAATTTAGAAAATGGTCTATTAAAAGCAAGGTTTATAGAAAAAGCCTAATTCAAGTGAGCTCAACAAAAAATTTTTGGCATTGTCTATATGATAGGTATTGTGAGGGTATTCAAGATAAATCTTCTTTTTTCTTTTTTTTTTTTCTTTTTTTAACGTTTATTTATTTTTGGGACAGAGAGAGACAGAGCATGAACAGGGGAGGGGCAGAGAGAGAGGGAGACACAGAATCAGAAGCAGGCTCCAGGCTCTGAGCCATCAGCCCAGAGCCCGACGCGGGGCTCGAACTCACGGACCGCGAGATCGTGACCTGAGCTGAAGTCGGATGCTTAACCGACTGAGCCACCCAGGCGCCCCTCAAGATAAATCTAACATGATTGCTGACCTCAAAGAACTTAGTAAAGAACACATGACAATTATCGGACAATACGTGCAATATTATAGGCATGTACAATGTTCTGAAAAAAATAGAGATGAGCACATAATTAATTCTGTAAGAGTTAGAGAAGCTTTCAGAAAGAATGGGCTGGTGAGTGTGGTTTCTCAGGATGAAACAGAGTAGAGGGGATAATATGGAGGGAGAAGGAACAAGATACACAAAAAGCCCTGAGGCATGAGACAACATGATAGGTAAAGGGAAGTACACACAGAACCCATCAAAAATGTACAATATCTCCAAATGATGTAAGTGTCATGTAGCTGTTAAAATTGATATCTTAAGTGCATTAATGAGTTCAATATTTGGTGGAAGTGTACAAAATGAAACTGAGGAGGAAAAACTTTGTTTGCCATGCTATGGCAATGGGGAATCTTTGAAGGGTTCACATATCAGAGGATCTGTGATTTAGAGAAATCACCCTTTGGGTAATGTGGAAGGTGGATTTGAGGAGGAGTGAGAAATAATAGTCACTTGATCTAAGGTAGTAGCAGTGGAGATGAAGAGAAAAGAACAGATTACAAAGATACTTTGGAGGTTAAAATAGGCAGAACTAGGCAGTTGATTAGAAAAGGCAACAGGAGTGGCGCCTGGGTGGCTCAGTCGGTTGGGCGGCTGACTTCGGCTCAGGTCATGATCTCACGGTCTGTGAGTTTGAGCCCCACATCGGGCTCTGTGCTGACAGCTCAGAGCCTGGAGCCTGTTTCAGATTCTGTGTCTCCCTCTCTCTGACCCTCCCCTGTTCATGCTCTGTCTCTCCTTATCTCAAAAATAAATAAAAACGTAAAAAAAAAAATTAAAAAAAAAAAAAAAAGGCAACAGGAGGGGTGCCTGGCTGGTTCAGTTGGTTGAGTTTCTGAATTCGGCTCAAGTCATGATCTCACAGTCCGTGGGTTCAAGCCCCATGTTGGGCTCTGTGCTGACAACTCAGAGCCTGGAGCCTGCTTTGGATTCTGTGTCTCCCTCTCTCTCTGCCTCTCCCCCATTCGCACTCTTTATCTCTCTCAAAAATAAATAAACATTTTTTTATTTTTAAAAAAAGAGACAGAAAGAAAAGGCAAGAGGAAGGAGCACCCGGGTGGCTCGGTTGGTTAAGTGTCCCCACTCTTAATTTTGGCTCAGATCATGATCTCAAGGTTCATGAGATCGAGCCTTGTGTCAGGCTCTGCATTGACAGCATGGAGCCTGCTTGGGATTCTCTCTCTCTCCCCCCCTCCCTCCCTCTCTCTCTCTCTCTCTCTCTCTCTCTCTCTGTGCCTCCCCTGCCTGTGCATGCACAGGCATGGAAAATAAATAAACTTATTTTGCACATGCATGCAAAATAAATAAGTAAACTTAAAAAAAAATAAAAAGGAAAGGTGAGAGGAGGGGCCAAGGAGAAGCACTCCAGGTTCAGACTTGAATAGGGTAAATGGAAAGGAAGAAGTAAAACAGTCTTACCCACAAATGACATGATCTTGTATATTGAAAATCCTAGGAAATCCACTAAAAAAAAAAAAAAGCTAGAATTAATAAGCCAGTTTGGCAAGTTCACAAAATCAATATACAAAAACCAACTGTATTTCTATACAGTAGCAATGGACAATCTGAAAATGAAATTAAGAAAATTAATCCATTCACAATAAGACAAAAAAGAATAAAATACTTAGGAATAAACTGAACAAAAGAAGTGTAAGACTTGTACAATGAAAATTATAAAACAGTGCTGAAAGAAATTAAAGAAGACTTAAACAAATAGAAAGACATCCCATGTTCATGGATCAGAAGACTAAACAAAATTGAGATGAATATTCTCCCCTAATTGTCTACAAATTCAACATAATCTCTATCAAAATCCCTGCTGTCTTTTTTGTGAAAACTGGCAAGCTAATCATAAAGTTCATATGGAAATGCAACGAATCCCAAAACAATCCTAAAAAGAAAGGTTGGGGCGCCTGGGTGGCTCAGTTGGTTAGTATCCAACTTTTGATTTTGGCTTAGGTCATGATCTCACAGTTCATGGTAACCCCACATTGGGCTCTGCACTAACAGCACAAAGCCTGCGTGGGATTCTCTCTGTCCTCTCTTTTTGCCCCTCCCCCTGCTCATGCTCACTCTCACAAAATAAATAAATAAATAAATAAATAAATAAATAAATAAATAAATAAGAAGGGTTGGAAGACTTATACTTCTTGATTTCAAAACTTACTACAAAGATAATCAAGACAGTGTAGTACTGGCATAAATATAGACATACAGGTTAATGGAAATGGACTGAAAGTCCAGAAATAAACTCTTACATTTATAGTCAAGTGATTTTCTACAAAAGTACCAAAATTCAATGGGAAAGAAATCATCTTTTCAACAAATGGTGCTGGGACAATTGGATAACCTCAGAGGAAAAATAATTTGGGCCCCTACCTCACACCATACACAAAAACTAGCTCAAATAGGTCACATCTAACCTAAATGTTAGAACAAAAACTTAGGAGAAAACATAGGAGTCAATTTCTGTGGTCTTGTATTAGGCAAAAAGCAAAAGCACAAGGAGAAAACAAAATGACAAATTAAAAACTTTGGCACTTCAAAAGACACATTAAGAAAGTGAAAAGATGATCCATAGAATGGGAGAACACATTTACAAATCATATAGATATATGTGACTTGTATCCTGAAGAACTCTTACAACTCAATAATAAATACATATAACTCAATTTAAAAATGGGCAAAGGATCTGAATACACGTTTCTCCAAAGAAGATATATTAGTGACCAATAAGCACGTAAAAAAAAGCACTCAACATCATTAGTCACTAGAAATCAAGAAGAAAATAAAAATAACTCCTTCTGACCAAAGATGAGACATTTTGCATATTAACAAAGTTAATAATTGCAATGTATTAAAATACATCAAACGCATTTAAATTCCTGAGTTCATAATGATTCTTAAAGGGGGAAAAAAGTGGCCACCTTTGAAGGGCATAATAAAAAAAATTATTTTGAAAAATGGTAACAAAAATCAAGCAATTATTCAGGCTTTTCTATATAAATTGTAGCACTGGGTAGCAAAAACAGTTTATAAAGAGCAGTATCTCTTTCCAGAAGTATACCAACTAATAAAGGGAGAAGCAATGATATAATAATGCCAACATTTAAAAAAAACTTTTTTAATGTTTATTTATTTTTTGAGAGAGGGAGAGAGAGACAGAGTGTGAGTGGGGGAGGGGCAGAGAGAAAGGGAGACACAGAATACAAAGCAGGTTCCAGGCTCTGAGCTGTCAGCACAGAGCCTGACACGGGGCTGGAACTCACAATCATGACCTGAGCTGAAGTTGGATGTTTAACCGACTGAGCTGCCCAGGCACCCTATGCCAACATTTTTCAATTCATAATTGATCAATAGCTGCTAACATACTAAAAAAAAAAAAAAAAAAAAAAAAAAGACATCCAGATATGATTATCTCTGTTGCCCCCCACATCTCTAACCAGAGTCTGATCAAGCCACCAGAACAAACTAATTTATAGTAAATACAAAGAACAGAGGGACATGTAAAACAACATCATGAGGCTATAATTAGCAAAATCCAAAATATGGGAAAAACAGTCCTTTTTCTTCAACAAATAAATCACAAGGGAGAAAAAAAGAGATGAAAGGGGAAATCAAAGTTCAAAAAAGCTAAGAGACAAATCAAACAATCATGAAGTGGGACTTTATTTGGATCCAGGTTCAAACAAACACATTGTAAAAAAGATATATGAAACTGTAAATTTGGAGATAGCAGAATATTTGATGATATTGAAGAATAATTGTGTGGGATGATTGGTGTGACAATGGTATTGTGCTTATGTTTTTTTAAAGAGACCTTATCTTTTACAGATACATACTGAATATTTATGGATGAAATTATATAATGTCTGGGATTTGCTTTAAAATAATAAGCGAGGGGAAGAAATGGGTGGGAGTATATGTGAAACAAGAATGGCTATGAGCTAATAAACAGTACATTTAGTGATGGGTACAGGAAGGCTGACTACACTATTTTCTTGACTTCTGTATGATTAGAATTTTCCACAATAGAAAGTTTTTCTAAAAATCTACTTCATGACTTTGTAGTAATAAGTAATTATCTAGAGGGCTTATCACCATGGCTGAAGATAACCTCTAAACATTGTTTTTCACTTTTATATTCCCTTTCAATTAATTAATCACACCTAAAAGTACATTACTTAGACAAAGACCCATGGTTCATATGACTTTATCCACCTAGTAGTAATTTACTGAAGTTTCAAATTTAGAATTAGGAAATGCCAACCTTCAGAGTCCCAAACCTACCCTACAACAGCAGAGGCAACAATCCCAAATGCCTCCCTATCACTACTAATAAATTATTGCTTTCCTCTCACCTTGCAGAAATACTTGCAATCATTCATTTAGTCATTATTTTCATTAATTTATTATGTGTCCAGTATTAGGTGTAAGGATACAAATAAATACTAATACAGTAGATACTAATAAATACTAATACAGTAGACCCTTAGGGCTCCTGGCTGGTTCAGTCAATAGAGCATGCGACTCTTGATCTAGGGGTGGTGAGTTTGAGCCCCATGTTTGGCAGAGAGATTACTTTAAAAAAACACAGTAGCCCTTTGGTTGAACACTAGATGAATACTTTTGAGTGCCAAATGCATTCAAGAAACAGTGCTAAGTAACTGTAACAAATACACAACCTAACTCTCTCCTAAAAGGCAGCTCTACTGGGCACATAAAAATGAACAGAGATGGGAATGCAAGCTGGTGCAGCCACTCTGGAAAACAGTATGGAGGTTCCTCAAAAAACTAAAAATAGAACCACCCTGTGACCCAGCAATTGCACTACTAGGCATTTATCCAAGGGATACAGGTGTGCTGTTTCCAAGGGACACATACACCCCCATGTTTATAGCAGCACTATCAACAATAGCCAAAGTATGGAAAGAGCCCAAATGTTCATCGATGGATGAATGGATAAAGAAGATGTGGTATGTGTATACACACACACACACACACACACACACACACACACACACAATGGAGTATTACTCAGCAATCAAAAAGAATGAAATCTTGCCATTTGCAACTACCTGGATGGAACTAGAGGGTATTGTGCTAAGTGAAATTAGTCAGTCAGAGAAAGACAAAAATCATATGACTTCACTCATATGAGGACTTTAAGACACAAAACAGATGACCATAAGGGAAGGGAAACAAAAATAATGTAAAAACAGGGAGGGGGACAAAACAGAAGAGACTCATGGAGAACAAACTGAGGGTTACGGGAGGGGTTGTGAGAGGGGGGATGGGCTAAATGGGTAAGGGGCACTAAGGAATCTACTCCTGAAATCATTGTTGCACCATATGCTAATTTGGATGTAAATTTTTTAAAAAATTAAAATAAAAAAATAGAAAATAAAAAAAACTCTCAGTAAATTAGGAAAAGAAAAAGCTTTCTGATAAAGGGTATTTATGAAAAAATTATCACTGATGAGCACTGGAAAAATAAATAAACAAACAGAGATGTGGTACTCGCCCTCACGTAGTTTAAAAACTGATAGAGCCCATGAGACAAGAACCCAAACAACCAAGAATAGAAAGCTGAATGTGATAAATGGTCCCAAAATGATTCAGTCACCAAAGTGGGAAGTGGTGAGTAGTCAAGATTGGCGGGAGGATTTAAGTGTCTAGGTAGAGTTGGAAACTAAGGCTGGAACGGTACAATAGAGCCATTATGTGGAGTTAGGTTAAGGGATCTGAATTTTATTAGGCAGCAACAGAGAACTGTTTAATGTTACTGAGCAGGGCATGACACGCACAGAACTGTGACTTGGAACAATGTGTCTTGCAGCAAGTGGCAGAGCCCACAGACCACTCGTGGAAGACCAGTTCAAGCCTGAACTACATCTCCAGGCTCACAGCACACTCCTACATGCATGTGAACAAGCTTAATGACTAACAGATTTATAGCACCTAAGATGCACTTGAAGCTTTTGGAGACCGCGCTCCAGAGTACAGCACCCAGACCAGCACTGAACTGCCTCGGAGAAAACTTCCAGCCACAGCCTAGAGCAAAGCTTAGCAAACTTTTTTCCATAAAACGGTCAGATAGTAAGTGTCTCAGGTTTTGCAGGCCATGTGGTCTCTGTTGCAACTACTCAACTCACTAACACAACCAATGACAACAACGTGTAGATGAAGGAGCTGAGTTGTGCTCTAATAACATAGGACTTGGCCCTTGAACCATAGTTTGCCAACTCCTAGCCTAGAGTCTGGAGCCTCTTCCAGAACCCAAGTGACCAATCCAGATACAGACCAACTCCAACTCCTTCCAGAAAACTAGTGTCATTCATCAAAGACTAAGAAAGCTCCTTCAGAAGTACAATCCCTCTAGGCCTGAGGGTCCATCTGCCCACTGAAGAACCGGAGCAACTAATTCTCTGCCTAAGCTTGTGACGGCTAAACCCCATCAGGCCCACACCACTGTTATCCTTGCTTACCCCCCAAGGATACAAGCCCCTCCAAACGTCTTACTCTCCCACATCCTCTTTGCCTTTGCTCTTACTGTCTCCTCTCCCTAGAAGGGATGCTCACCTCCTACTCAGCTCACATGTCAATGCCACCTCCTCAGAGAGGTTTTCCCTGGTCCCCCAACCTATTAAAGCTCCCCTAGTCAGTCTCAATTACATTTCCATTTTCCATTCTTCATAGCACTTTGTACTATCTGAAATTATCTTATTTATTATATGTCTTCTCCCACAAAAATGTAAGTTCCATGAGATTGGGAAACTTGCTCATCTTGATCGCTACTGTATTTCTGGCCTAGAACCTGGTCCTCAGTACCAACTTATTAAATAAAATGAACAAATAAATGAGTTGCCCTATTTGCTCTGTGCTTCTTCCCTCCAACTACCCCTCTGCCTCCACCCCTTCCAACTTCTCTCCAATGCCTTTGGAAAAGCCTCTGTATTACAAAAACTTCCTTCTCTCCTCAACTCTTTTTTTTTAAGTGTATTTTGAGAGAGAGAGAGAGAGAGAGAGAGAGAGCGCCCCAAGCAGGGATTCCACACTGACAGCGTGGAGCCTGACAAGGGGTCATGAGATCATGACCTGAGCTGAAATCAAGAGTCGGTCGCTTAACTGACTGAGCCAGGATACGGGCCACCCAGGTGTCCATATCCTCAAATGGAAACCTGAGAACATGATTTTTCCTGCATGCTCTCAAGTGGAGGCTGCTTGTTTTCTCCTGTGCTGCACACCTTAGGGTCAGGCACCACACATACCCCCCCCCCTTTTTATTTCCAGTCTTGTTTAAACACTTTCTCTCCAGTCCCACCCCCACTGCCACCTGCTCCCTCATTGGGTAAGTCTCTACTCATCCAGTTGAGCCCTGATGTCATTGCTCTAAAAACTCTGCCTGGGTACCTGGCCCACACTGCTGTCATCCAGATAATGTGCACCCCCCAGCCCCTGGAATGTTCTCATTTATGAGATCATTTTTCATACTGTATTGCAACTATCAGCTTAAGGTATCTATCTCTTCCTTCACCCTATCCCCCGGAACTAGGCCATAAGCTCTGTGGGGGAAGGAACTTATAGTGCCTGAATGTAATGGGCTACCCATAAACATTTATTAAGTGAAAGAAGTCGTGGGGCACCTGGGTGGCTCAGTCGGTTGGGTGTCTGATTCTTGATTTTGGCTCAGGTCATGATCCCAAGGTCATAGGATAGAGCCCCGCATCAGTCTCCATGATGAGCATAGAACCTACTTAAGATTCTCTCTCTTGGTTGGGGCACTTGAGTGGCTCAATCAGTTAAACGTCCAATTTTGGCTCAGGTCATGATCTCACGGTTATGTGGGTCCGAACCCTGCATTGGGCTCTGTGCTTACAGCTCAGAGTCTGGAGCCTGCTTCAGATTCTGTGTCTCCCTCTCTCTTTCTGTCCCTCCCCACTCACACTCTGTCTCTCTCTCTCTCTCTTTCAAAAATAAGTAAACATTTTTTAAAAATTAAAAAAAAAAGATTCTCTCTTTTGGGGCACCTAGGTGGCTCAGTCTGTTAAGCTGCCTAGTCTTGATTTTGGCTCAGGTCATGATCTCATGGTTTGTGGGTTCAAGTCACACATCTAGCTCTGTGGGATTCTCTGTCCCTCTCTCTCTTCCTTTCCCCCACTAATGCACTCTCTCTCTCTCTCTAAAATAATAAATAAGGAAGGAAGGATGGAAATAAATAAATAAATAAATAAATAAAAGAAGTCATAAGTTATTCCAACAGTGAGAGAAACTAAACATGGTGAGACCTAACAGGAAGCCTCTGCCAGTGAGAAATACTAAGGGTCTAGATTGGAGGAGTATGGCAGGAATGAAATGTAGAGTAGGACATGATGCCCCATACTTGTCAACGACATGCCATCTTTCTCACCAGATCTCTCCTCCTCCCTTCTGTTCATCTCATCAGCTGCCACCAGCACTCACCCCTGCCACTGAAGCCAGAAACCTGGGAGACATCTGCCCCCAACCCACTCCATCTAATCAGAGACCAAACCTCATGTCCAACTCTCCTTCCCCACCCCACTGCTTCCATCTTTGTTTAGAGCACCATCATCTCGCACCCCTGCCTGTTCCAGGTAAATCAGTCTTCAGGTCTGCCCTTCCTACAACCCTACAGTATCCCTCCTCTACAGACCTGGAAGAGTGAACTTTTTAATTATTTATTTTTTATTAATTTTTATTTATTTTAAGAGAAAGAGTATGCACATACACACATAAGCAGGGGAAGGACAGTAGAAAGCGGGATAGCAAGAACCCCAAGCAGCCTCCACACTGTCAGCACAGCACCTGACAGGGGCTCAATCTCATGAACCACGAGATCATGACCTGAGCTGAAATCAAGAGTTGGTCACTTACCCAACTGAGCCACCCAGGCACCCCTAAAACAGTGAATTTTTTAAAGTGCAAATCTGAGTGTGTTATTCTCCTGATTAAACCCCTACGATGGCTTTCCATTTCCTTCATGGCTCTAGTTCAGGCTCTTAGCATGGCAGCCAAGGATAGCACTACATGATCCATCAGCTTCCAGAGGCTCTTCTCCTGCTCCCTCCCCAGCACCTTTTGCCCATAGTCAGTGTTATGCTCACCCTGGCTTCCCTGCCTGGGATGCCCTTCTTGGCTGTGTATGGACACATACATATGACTTCGTTCTTTCATTTATTTGTTTATTTATTTATTTACTTATTTATTTATTATTTTAGAGAGAGAGAGTGTGCATTAGTGGGGGAGAGGCAGAGAGAGAGGGACAGAGAATCCCAGAGAGTTAGACGTGGGGCTCGAACCCACAAACCATGAGATCATGACCTGAGCCAAAATCAAGAGTAGGCTGCTTAACTGACTGAACCACCCAGGTGCCCATCATCTTTCAAGACCTAGTTCAAGCATCTCCTCTAAGGGGGTGCTTTGTAATGTCTCCCCATCCTTCCTTGAGACACTGCAGTCCTCCAAGCAGCCTTTTGCCTTAGCACCTCACGCCATATCTGGCACTTTATGTGTTTCCATTGGCTTCTCCAGAGCAGAGTCCCATATCTTAGTCAGCTTTGCATCCCCAGTGCCCAGCACATAGTGGGCAGTCAGTAACCATCTGAAAACTCAATGGAATCCAAGGAAGCTCTGGAGTGATCACCTGGGTGAAGGGGGAAATGATCTGCTGCCCTCTCCTGACAACATGAGGCATTGTCCTAACCACAGACACCATCCAACCTTGCAAAAAAAAAAAAAAAAAAAAAAAAAAATTTGGAGGAGGAGTAAGCTGGAAAAGGGGAGGATGGAGAATAGAATTGGATTGAGGTGTTGGTGGGACACCTTCGTCCACTCCCACACTGTTCCCATGTCCATGCAAGCTAGGGTGCAAAAGCCAGGTCAGTGCTTCCAAAGGAGGGCATATCCTTAGAATGGGTCTGTCCCTCACACTGAACTGTAAACTCTAAATTATACTGTATTTGTTTTCCACTCTGTCCTGTTGTCATTGTTGTTGCTATTCCTGCTGTTTTCATTCATTTTAGTAGGCAATCAGTAATTTTTTCCTCCATTGTTTTAAAACATGTTTTTTGGGGCGCCTGGGTGGCTCAGTCAGTTAAGTGTCCAACTTCAGCTCAGGTCATGATCTCACAGTTTGTGAGTTCGAGCCCAGCGTCAGGCTCTGTGCTGACAGCTCAGAGCCTGTAGCTGCTTCAGATTCTGTGTCTCCCTCTCTCTCTCTGCCCCTCCCCCGCTCGTGCTCTCTCTCACTCTCAAAAATAAATAATAAAACATTTTTAAAAATTAATAAATAAAACATGTGTTTTGTTCTTGTACATAGAAAGACTGAATTTGACCATTAGTTTCTCTTGATTTTAATTCAACTTCCCACTGGTCTAGTGTCTAGTGTCTAGTGTTGTGTCTAGTGCTCTGGGTGTCTCTGCTTTCTGCCAAACTACAAACACCAGTTAGGATCCCCCACCCTTCACCCCTTCCCACAGCTTCAACAAGCCACGTGAAGTCATGGCAGGGGAGGGTGGCTTTCGGCAAGGAGAATCATTACCTTGCTCCTCTTGGGGCCATAGTCTTATTGCCTGCATTTTGACATGTGGAAAATTGTCTAACACCTAACATGAGAAATCGACTTGGTGAAGGAGCTTGAGACTGGAGACAGAAGTTGGTGAGTGATGTGTACCCAGATAGGTAAAGACTCAGAGCAGCTAAGATAGCCACCTGCAGAGAAACATCACCTCTTACTCATCTTTGAGTCCTTAATGTTTACCACACAAGGTACTCAGTAAATATCTAATGTTTGTTGAAATATTGAAAGGAGAGTACACACACACACACACACACACACGAAAGAAAAAAAGGGACAAGGATGAGAGGCCCAACTTTTTATAGTGTGAATGATTAGAGCTGCCTGATAGATTTGCCCTAAATTTAGGGATTCACCCCACTAGAAAGGAAATGCCTTTTTCAATGAACAAATGATCTCTTCTGGGCTTCCAAAGAAGGCCTCCTCATCTCTTACTTAGTTCCGGTCCAATCATCCTACCCTTGAAGAGTTTACTGAACAACTTTGGAATGGGATCATAAACATTGTCTCCACATAAAACTGTACCTGCCCTCAAGTGGTTTACAATATACTTGGTGAGACGTAGCACGAATGAAGAAAATTGTTCCCTGTCCTCAGGAAGGGAACAATTGAGTCACCAATTCCTAAGTCATCTCACTGGAACACAAGGCGTCCATCTGTACCTGCCTTTTCAGAATAATTAGATGACCCTATAATACAGGATGAAATAGTCAACCAACAATCACTGGGCGCTGAAAACATGCACTGTAGAAAATAAGTAGAATTCAGGTGGAGCTACCAGGGAAAGCTTCCTGAAGGAGGCTGGGTTTGAACTCTCCTAGACTAGGTAGAAGTAGTAAAGAGAATGGAAAATTCCTTGTCCAGGGGTCTGGAGGCATCTTGGGTCTGAGGGACAGAAGTCTCATCAAAGCTCCAGAGGTGGAGAGACAGTGTAAGCCCGCCCGCGTTCTCAGCATGGAGTGTGCCACCAGCGCCAGAGAGAGAGGTGGAGAGGACAAGTGCATACCTCTCAAGATCCCAAATAGTGTGCTTTGGTGCCCTTTGAATATGGTCCCCCTCCAACAAAACCCATGCCCGTGCAGAGTGTAGTGAAGTGCTGGCCAGGCTGACAGCGCCACCTCAGAATGTCATCAGGGAGGCCTGCATTAGTTCAGAGACGACTGACGGGGTGGGGCATGCTGGGCAATCTGGAGAGCCAGAGTGTCTCAGACAGATGAGGTGGCCGTGACTCCCAGATCCGCCAACCTTCATGAACAGTGTCCCTTTGATTCGCAGAACTGTGTGACGCTGTTCTGGAATAACAGTCAACAGCATGCCAGGTTTGCCCTCCCACCAGGTGGAGTGAGAGAGGCTGAGTCTTTTCTCCCCCTGCTCATTGCATCCCAGTCCAGCCAACACCCCCCTCCAAACTTCCAATGAACCGCCTAAACACTCCAATCCGAGTGGTCTCTTATCAGTGGAGGGCCAAATTCCTCTGCTTCCACCTAATAATCTCATCTCCCGCTCTCCGGCACACTCTACCCCATCCGAGGCCCATCTACTCTGTGCAGCAGGTGCTCATGTCCATTTTAGGGCAGCTCTCTCATAACTGTTCTCACCTCCTGAACACCCTGCCCCCTCCACTCAGAACAGTATGGCAGAAACAAAATCAAGACTGGACACAGAAGCAAAGAAAAAGGCTCCGAATTGTTCCATAAACACTGAGTGCCGATATACCTCTGCTCTAGCAAATCACCGCAGATGTGGGACTTCAAACAACACAAAGTGGTTATCTTACAGTGCGAGGTCAGAGGTCCAAAATCAGTCTCACTGGGCTAAAATCAAGGTGTCAGCTGGGCCACATTCCTTCCGGAGGCTCCAGGGCACCTGGGTGGCTCAGTCGGTTAAGCATCAATTTCAGCTCAGGTGTGATCTCACCGTTTGTGAGTTCAAGACCCACATCAGGCTCTGGGCTAACAGTGTGGAGCCAGCTTGAGATTCTCTTTCTCCCTCTCTCTCTACCCTCCCCCACTTGCGTGCATGCGCTCTCTCTCTCTCAAAATGAATAAAGTTAAAAAAAATAAAAATAAAGCAGTGCCTGGGTGGCTCAATTGGTTAAGTCTCCAACTTCTGTTCAGGTCATGATCTCACAGTTCATAGGTTTGAGCCCCATGTTGGGGTCTGTGCTGATAGCTCAGAGCCTGGAGCCTGCTTTGGATTCTGTGTCTCCCTCTCTCTCTCTGCTCCTCCCCTACTCACACTCTGTCTCTCTGTCTCTGTCTCTGTCTCTCTCTCAAAAGTAAAAAAAAAACAACAAACAAAAAAACATTTAAAAGAATTAAAAATAAATCAAAATAAAAATAGCATTTATAATAGCACCAAAACAAACAAAAAATTCCTAGGAATAAATCTAATAAAAGATGTGTGAGACCTCTATACTGAAAATAAAAACACAAAACATTACTGAAATAAAAGTAAAGAATATCCAAATAAATGGAGGAATATATCATGTTCATGGGTTGGAAAACTCAGTATTAGATGTCAAAACTCCCTAATTTGATTTATAAATTCAATGAACTCTCAATCAAAATCACAGCATTTTTTGAAGACATTGACAAGGTGACTATAAAATGCATATGAAAAAAATCAAAGAATAGAAAAACCAAGGCAATCTTGAAACAGAAGAACAAAACTAGAAGACTAGTACCACAAGATATGAAAACTTATTTTAAAGCTAGAGCAACTAAGATAGTGAGATATTGGCACAAGGATAGATTAACAGACCGATGGAACAAAATAGAGTACACAAACAGATATAAATATATGGTCACATGTGACAGATGACAAAGGAGCTATAGAGCTACAGTAGTAATCAGGACAGCACAGTATTGACAAAGGAAAAGACAAACAGATCAATGGAACACAACAGAGTGTGCAGAAACAGATCCACATAAATACAGTCAACTGATTTTTCACAAAGGAGCAAAGGAGATACAACGGAACGAAGACCGTCTTTTCAGCAAACGGCACTGGAGCAATTGAACACCCCGGTGCAAAAAAAAGAATCCAGACCCAGACCGTAACCCCTTCACAGAATTAACTCAAACTGGATCACAGATCTAAATGTCTATGGGCAGAACTACAAAACGCCTAGAAGGTAACACAGGAAAAAAAACCTAGATGACCTTGGTCATGGCAATGAGGTTTTAGATCAACACCAAAGTCACAATCCATGAAAGAAACAATGGATAAACTGGACTTCATTACAATTAAAAACTTCTGCTCTAAAAATCAATGTCAAGAGTATGGGAAGACAAGACACAGACAAGAAGGAAGTATTTGCAAAAGACACATCTGATAGTGGACTGCTGTCCAAAATATACAAAGAATTCTTAAGACTCAACAATAAGAAAACAAACAAATCTGATTTTTTTTAATGTTTATTTATTTTTGACAGAGAGAGTATGAATAGGGGAGGGGCAGAGGGAGAGAGGGAGACACAGAATCTGAAGCAGGCTCCAGGCTCTGAGCTGCCAGCACAGAGCCTGATGTGGGGCTCGAACTAACAGACCACGAGATCATGACCTGAGCTGAAGTTGGATGCCCAACCGACTGAGCCACCCAGGCACCCCAAACAAATGTGATTTAAAAATGGGCCCAAAACCTTCACAGATATCTCACTGAAGATACACAGATGGCAAATAAGCATACAAAAGGGTGTTCTACATCATACACCACAGGGAAAAGAAAATTAAAATGACAAGAAAACACTATACACCTACTAGAATGGCCAAAATCCATAACACTGACAAAACCAAATGCTGATTAGGATGTGAAGTATTAGGAAAGAGAGTTCCTAACTGTCACTGGTGGGAAGGCAAAACACCCAATTTGCAATATAGTTTAGCGGTTTCGTACAAAACCAGACATACTCTTATCATACAATGGTTTACCCAAAGACGTCTAAAACTTATGTCCATACAAAAACCTGCACACAGGTGTTTGTAACAGCTTTATTCAGTTATTGGTATATGGTATGGTATATGGTACATACATGTCATTACAAATTTGTCCAAATCCATAGAATGTACTAGACCAAGAGGGAACCTGGGGTGCCTGGATGGCTCAGTCGGTTAAGTGTCCAACTCTTGATTTCAACTCAAGTCCATCTCGTGAGTTTGAGCTCCACGTCAGGCTATTTGCTAACAGTGCAAAATCAGCTTGAGATTCTCTCCCTCTCTTTCTGCCCCTCCCATGCTCATGCACTCTCTCTCTCTCTCCTCTCCCCTTTCTCTCTCTCTCTCAAAATAAATAAACTTAAAAAAAAAAAAAAAAAAAGACCAAGAGTGAACCCTTATGTAAACTATGGGCTTTGACTGGTGGTAATGTATTGATGCAGGTTCATTGATTTTAACAAATGTACTCCTCTGGTGGGGGGATGTTGATAATGGGGAGAGGCTATAATGGGTGTGAGGGTAGGGTTCTAGGCGAAATCTCTGCGCCTTCTGCTCAGTTTTGTTTTGCACCTAAAACTGCTCTAAAAACTAAAGTCTATTAGAGAAAATCACCAAGCATAAAAAATACATTAGTAAACTGAACTTCATTAAAATTAAAATGTTCATCAAAACATACCATTATGTGGAGTGCCTGAGTGGCTCAGTCCGTTAAGCATCTGACTTCGGCTGAGGTCATGATCTCACAGTCCATGGGTTCGAGCCCCACATCGGGCTCTGTGCTGGCAATGGAACTTGGGATTCTCTCTCCTCCTCTCTCTCTCTGCCCTTCCCCACTCATGCTTTCTCTCTCTCAAAATAAATGAACTAAAAAAAAAAACACATATCATACCATTACGTGAGTGAAAAGTCACACTACAGACCAAAATATTGCAATATATCTGTCAAAGCAAATCATACCTATAATATATAAAGAAATTCCAAAATTAATAACAAAAACATAGACAATGTAATCTTTTAAAATGGGCCAAAGATACAAACAGGTACCTCACAAAGATTTGAACAACCCATACAGATGGCCAATAAGTATATGAAAAGGTGTTCAATTTCATTGGCTATCAAGGAAATACAAATTACATAGCACTACTTCCCCCAGATAAGCTAAATTTAAAAGGACTGACAATACCATGTTTTGGCAAGAATGAGCAAGAACTAGAACTCTCAGACACTCTTGGTGGGAGTGTAACTTGATACCATGACTTCGGAAAATTGGCAGTATCCACCAAAGCTAAATATAAGGAAAACCCATGACCCAGCAATTGTGTTTATTAGGTATATACCAAACTGAAATGAGCACTTGTGTCTCCAAAAGTCATGTATAAGTATGTTCACACGGTGGCTGCGTGACTCAGTCGGTGAAGCGTCCGACTTTGACTTAGGTCATGATATTGCGGTTTGTGAGTTCAAGCCCCACATTGGGCTCTCTGCAGTCAGTGTAGAGCCTCCTTCAGATCCTCTGTCCCCCTTTCTCTCTGCTCCCCCTCCCTCTCGCTCTCTCTCAAAAATAAATAAACGTTTAAAAAAAAAGAATGTTCATAAAAGCTTTGTACATAATAGCTCAAACCTGGAAACAACCCCAATATCATCAATTGAATGGGTAATAAAATTGTGATACAGTCACAAGATCACATATTATATAACAACAAAAGGTAATGAACTACTCCTGCATATAACAAAATGGATGAATTTCACACACAATGTAGAATGAAGGAAGCCAGTCAAAAAAGTACATACTGTATGATTCCTTTTGAATGATGTCCAAACACAGAGAGAATTAATCTATGGTGATAGAGGTCAGAATAGTGGTTACTCCTACTCCTAGGGATGATTATTGCCCAAGCAGGGGACATGAGGGAGGCTGCTGGGGTGCTGAAATGCTCTATATCTTGATCTGGGTGGTAGTTAGGTATATATGTGTGTGTGTGTGTGTGTGTGTGTGTGTGTGTATACACACATGTGTGTGTATACATTTATATATATATGTATACATACACACACACGTGTGTATACATATATATGTACGTATATATATACCTATACATATACACATATATATGTGGGTTCATATATATACATATATATGTATATATATATATACACATATATATGTAACAATTTATCGAGCTGTACATTTACATATTTTTTAAGTAAATAGATAATACTACCCATCTTTCCAGATCTTCCTTAAGTTCTAGCTCTTTCTGAGGCCTTCCCAGCATACTTTCCCCCTTACCAGATCTGGGCATTTTGCTCTCTGAAACAGTGCCACACTGATTTGCCCTTGGTTTTGCTCTAACTTCTCTGTGTGAGCATCTTAAGGGTAGGGTACTTCTGTTGTAGACTCTAGGCACCCTACAAACCCTAGTGATGACCTTGGAACTCAATATGTGTGCAGTAAATAACTTTATACCAACTGGCCATTTATAGGAAGTAGTAGCAGCAAGCATTAGTGGGCACCAGTCTTGAGGAAGGGATGAGGGATGTTCTCCATAACTCTATCTTTCCTTCCCATGGGAAAGAGAGGACAGTTGGGATGTCGAATAATTGATCAATGAAGGAGCAGACCAAGAACCCCTTTATAAAAGGATACCCTTCTCCCCCAAAGGTGTATGAGGCTTTGTCTGGTCTATCCCAGAATCTATGTGAGTATTTCCAACCTTGGTTAGGGTTCCCAGTATCATATGAAGTAATTAAACCTGAGGAAGTGAGCCCAAGGAAATACCAGAATAGTTTCCCTGGAGGTGGCTAGTTGTGGAGAGAACCCAGGTGAAAGGTTAAAGACAGAGATGTTCTGAATACACATTCTGAATAAATGCTAAAAGAATAAACATTAAGCCAATATTTGACTAACTGGTAAAGCTATTACCGATATAGAACAAACTTCTGGGAAATAAGAATAAATCTGAACTTTCACATAAATTTTTTATTATTATTACAATTTAAACACTTTAATTTTTTTAAATGTTTGTTCAATTTTGAGAGGGAGAGGGTGAGTGTGAGTGGGGAGGGGCAGAGAGAGAAGCCCAAGCAGGCTCTGTGCTATCAGCTCAGGGCCCGATGTGGGGCTCGAACTCGCCAAACACGAGATCATGACCTGAACCTAAGTCAGTGCTTAACTGACTAAGCCACTCAGGTTCCCCCAGAACTTACTTAATGTAAGCAGACCAACTATAGAAGTTTGACACTATACTGAAGGAAAAATAATTTCTTAATTTTTCAGTAATGACAGCTACTGGGTTGCTCCTGTGGTCATTACAGTGCACATTTATGATATTAAATATACATTTACTTTCAAATGAGGACAATAGAGGGCAAGATTGTATTTTTCCGAAATGAAAATCTCCGTTTTAATTATGTTAATTAGACATGATGACAACCACGACAAACACCTGATCTTCAATCACACTCAAGTTTGGGAACCTAGAAATAATACCAAAGTAAGTATTTGGCTATATGACCCTCTGAAAAACAAGGCCGAAGCCATATTTCAGTGCATTCATAGATACAGGGGATGAAGATTGGCTACTTTTTATGACCTTAGGATCAAAACAAAAAAATATATATTTATCTGTGGTGGGAAATTTTAGTTTTAAAAGGAAGAAAAACTCTTTACTTAGCGGGATAACCACTAAATATCCTGTCCTCCTGTCCCCAGAGAGATCAGATAATGGTGGAGCCCAAGGAAATATTAGGACCAAATCTTTACCATCACAGGATTCCGGGTCTCTTTGGAATGACAAATTATCAGCACACAAAGATACTATGAGTTAGAATTAGGTAGATTCATAATTGAGTGTTAAAGAGCAAAAGGTACAGATATGATTTAACATCAGGAGAGAGCACTCCTCTGGAAATGACAGAGCAAACCCAGTGGCTCTCAACCTAAAGGCCAGAGCCAGGGTCCTCCAGGGCTTCTATTTCATGGTCCAGCAATCGACAGCCTGAATCAATAAAACAGGGCACTAGGGTTATTACGACTTACTTATTACCATGTGCCATGCACTGCTTTGAGTACTTCACACATAATAATTCATTTACTCCTCCCAGGAAAACCCCTATGAGGTAGGGACTATCACGATTCCCAATTTAGAGCTCAGGAAAACTTGCCCAAGGGCCCACAATGTGTTCAATGATGAAACCGAGATTTGAACCCAATCCAGAGCTCAAGAGCTTTACACTATGCAGATCTCTCTTATGTGCAAACTTCACACAGACGTCTACCAATTTTCAAGTGTATGAAAATGGACCAGTAAATAAATAAGTAAATATATGTATGCTTCATGAACTATGGAGCAGCTGTTTTGGTCAGTAGTATAGTTTGTATTTCCTCAGTCAAAAGACACCGAAAGTAGCAAGAAATGATATAAGTCCTTAACATTTTTAGTATTACATTTTTTTTAAATTCCAATATAGTTAACATACAGTGTTATATTAGTTTCAGGTGTACAATATAATGATTCAACAATTTTTTTTAATGATTCAATAACTCTATACGTTACTCTAAGAGTACTCAGCGTACTCTTAATCCCCTTCACCTATTTCACTCATTCTCCCAACCCACCTCCCCTCTGGTAACCATCAGTTTGTTCACTATAGGTAAGAGTCTCTTCTTTGTTTTTTTTCTGAAATCCCACATATGAGTGAAATCATATGGCGTTTGTCTTTCTCTGACTTATTTCACTTAGCCTTACACTCTCTAGATCCAGCCAGTTGCTGATAATGGCAAGATTTCATTTTTTATGACTGAGTAATATTCCATTGTGTGACTATACCACATCTCTACCCATTCATCTATCAATGGACACTTGGGTTGCTTCCATAATTTGACTATTGGAAATAATGCTACAATAAACATAGGGGTGCAAATATCCCTTCGAATTAGTGGTTTTGTATTCTTTGGGTAAATACCCAGTAGTGTTTGTTCTTCTATTTTTAGCACAAATCATATTGGGGATATTCTAATTCTTAGGCTAGGTGGTATACTCCCAAGGTTCGTTATGTTGGTATGTTATATAAAGTGTGCATGTGTACATGTATAAACACACACACACATACTCAACTCACATAATTTTAAGTGATTCATATGTGTGTGTGTGTGTGTGTATATATATATATATATATATATATATTTTTTTTTTTTTAACATTTAAGAGTATTGGCAGTCTAAGGTCAAAATAGCAACTTTAAAAACCAAGGGGGGTATTTGGGTACCTGGGTGGCTCAGTCAGTTTAGCATCCGACTTCAGCTCGGGTCATGATCTCGTGGTCCGTGAGTTCAAGCCCCACGTCGGGCTCTGTGCTGACAGCTCAGAGCCTGGAGTCTGCTTCAGATTCTGTGTCTCCCTCTCTCTCTGCCCCTCCCCTGCTCACGTTCTGTCTCTGAAAAGTGAATAAACCTTAAAAAAATTTTTTTTAAATAATGGGGTCTTTATGTCTGAAGGATGGGCCTAGCATTACAAAGATGAACCAGATGAACTCAGGAAGGCTGATTTTGGTAATAACACAGCTTCTGACCACAGCATGAGTCATGTACAGTATAAAGTGGATTTATTTAAAAAAAAAAAAAAGTATGTTCTCTTCTTCAACAAAAGGGGAAAATTTTGGAAGGGTTTTGAATGAGTGAATAATACCAGTGAAAATAATTACACTCTTAAACATCTTTAATGGGAGTACTAATTTAAATGGGCTGGGACAAAGGGGCAAGTCAGGGGAGGGAAAGAACAAAACGTCTGCACACTTTCTACATTAAGTATGTGTAAGTTTTACAATCAGAAGAATATAATGTAAAGGACTGGGGGAAAAAATCTAGAAACAATAAGGCTCTGGTCTGGGAATTCAAAAATCCAATGCCTATTGCTTCTCCCTTCTCCTTTCCATTCCCTAGCTCCTCTTATACTCAAAAGGGGTCAGAACTTTCTCACTGGAAACCTGTCCCTCCTATCCTTCCCCTTTCCCTTCCACCCCATCGTTCTCCTCTCTAATAGACCTCTGTATTCTTAGCACTCTGCCCCCGTCTCTACCATTACACTTATCACATAATCACATTATCACATAATGACCATTGTTTAGTAACCACCCACTTGAAGGCAGGCACTGTACTAGACACCTGCCATGTGTTTCCTCTTTCCTAACCATCACAACTACTTCCATTGACCAATGTTACTATCCCTATAACCTGCCCCAAATCAGATAGTATGCCAGTGACCCAACTCTCTGCTTACTCCAAAGCACATGCTCTTTCTGTTATTATGTGTTCAGGCAATGGCAGGTGCATCTTAAGCACTCAATATGTACTGACAAGAACTAAAAGACGCAGACTTATGCTGTTTGCTTCCAATTAGGAAACAGATGCAAAAAGCAGTCCTCTAAAGGTGAACTTTTCTTTTCCATCCCAACTGGTTCTTCCAGATAATACCCAATGAACCTAGCATCAAAAGAAACTATCACATGATGGGATAGCCCTGTGCATAAACCAACAGCAAGATAACTGCCAACCCAGCAAGCCAGCACCTTCCCCACCACCTCTGTCTCCTGGAGTTTTGGAGGACCTCCATTCACAGTTATTTCCTCCTTTACTGAGGAAAAAAGAAAAAAAAATTTAACCCCCCATACCCTCCCGCTGAGGGTATCCCCAGTCATCTAATGAGAAATGTCTTAGTTGTGGCTAAAGTCATTTGCTGTAGGGGTGCCTGGGTGGCTCAGTTCGTTAAGCGTCCGACTTCGGCTCAGGTCATGATCTCACCATTCCGGAGTTGAAGCCCCATATCTGACTCTGTGCTGATAGCTCAGAGCCTGGAGCCTGCTTCAGAGTCTATGTCTCCCTCTCTCTCTGCCTCTCCCACACACACCCCCTCTAAAATAAATACACATTAAAGTCATTTGCTGTAAACTGCTGGAGGAGACGGTTTTATTTCTTCTGTATCCCCTTCCCCTCAAGTTCCATCAGAAAAGACTACAGTGAATTATCAAATTATGTTATGGTATTGAAATTTCATCTATAATAGGGCAAATTAAATTGCGTACCTAAATGGGAGAGTTTGCACAGGACCAGGCACATAGCAAGGACCAGGCACAAGCAACAAGTTTGCACAGGACCAGGCACAAGCAAATTAAATTGCGTACCTAAATGGGAGAGTTTGCACAGGACCAGGCACATAGCAAGGACTCCAAAAAATAAATAAATAATTATTATTGGAATACAAATTTATGCAGCCAATAACTGCTCACCAGGCACTATGTTAAACGGTTGAGTGCTGAGCAAAACCGACTCTCCCTAGATGTATCTTTTTGTCAAAGGCTATTTAGCTCTGACTTGCCACACAAATGCTCGGTACTCCACAGGCAGTCGCTAAATACTTCGGAACCAAGTATTAAGAAAAGATTCCTTCCCACGGGCCTTTGATAAGATGGAATGACTTTTTTCGTGACTTGAAACCATTCTTATTTTTAAATATTAACCTAAACGGTCGTTTTATTATTGCCGGGTTAGGTCCCTTTAATATGTGCCCCATTTAAAGAGCCCTCAGCTCAGCGGGTCATTTCTTGCAGATCTGCTGCTTGTAGCATTTTAAAGAGCTGAAGGCGGCACGTGTTGCCGGCTCTGGGGCAATCAAGGCTGCTTTCCCCAATTCTGTGCAGTGGGGTTACATCTTTTCACTCACTTTCTCCCCAATTCGTTAAGTATATACACCGAGTAAAGATGGAGAGATCATGCTGTCCGCGCTTACGACCGGCTTTTATAAAAATGCGCGTCTCGGGTCCCGGGGAGACGGACGCGCTGCCACTCACATCCGGCTACAAGGCTCTAAGCAAACCACGCTGCAAGATGCAATGTATAGGGCGGATCTGGGGCGGCTGGCAGGCTCGGTATTGGAGTGATGTAGGGGGATGGAGAAGGATCTGGAAGAATCCGGTTAGACCGGGAAACGGACGGGGGAGGGCCGGGGAAGGGCGCTGGGCCGGAGGGGAGCAGGAGTAGTGAGCGGGAGAAACCCCCAGAGTCCTAGAGTTTCAGGAGTGGGGGCAGGGGAGAGCCAGGCAGCTAGGAGAAGGAATGACCCCCCCACACGGAAAAAAAAAAAAAATTAATATAAGTACCCTTAGTACTACAGCCCCAACAGGCTTAGACGCCGCCGTCTCTAGAAAGTTCTCCACCTCCTCCCCCTCCGTCCGTCGCTCCCGCCCCAGCTCCTCCCAGCCCCTCCCTCCGCGGCGGGGTGGGACCAATCGCTCCCCGCGGCCGCTCATTACCCACCTACTCCTGCTCCCGCGCCCGATCCGCCGCGGGCTGCGAGCGCGCCGGTAGCCAGAGGTGCTCGAGCCTTCGACCGGTTCGCAGCTGGGTGGCCGCCGCGCTAGCGCCTTCCCGCCCGCACGCCCGTGCAGACAGGCCCGTACGAGAGGGCTTGGCTCGCGCCCAGTGCTCCCGGAGTAAACGGCGCACCGAGTGGCGATGACCGCCGAGGAGATGAAGGCGGCCGAGAGCGGGGCGCAGTCGGCGCCGCTGCCCCTCGAGGGGGTAGACATTAGCCCCAAGCAAGACGAAGGCGTGCTGAAGGTAGGGGGATGGGGGGCACGGCAGACGCCCATCGCAGCCGCCCTTCCCGCCGAGCCTGGGAGCCCCGGGCCGCCTCTGCAGCGTCCGGGCGGGTCGTTGAGCCGGGCCGGCGGCCGGTTGCATCGCCTTCCTGGATCTAGCTGCGTTGTTCGGGCTGGGAGGGCCGCCGCACGCTCGCAGTGGGTGGCCGATGTGCGCGGGCCTCCCCACGGCCGTTCTCCGGCCCCCTAGGGGGGGCCCGCGATGCGGGTGAGGCCCCGGCCCCCCAGCCCTGCGGCGCCCGGGCCCGGGACTGCAGCGCCAACTCCGGCGTGCGCGGTGCAGCGCGGAGGGAGGGGCGGGGCCGCAACGCTGCACGCGAGCTGCAGCTAGGGGGCCCCGGGCGACATGCACCCGGGCCCGCTCCGGCTCCTTTCCCTCACCTCAGCTCTCCGCGACCCTGCGTCCCCGGCCAGGCCGCCCGCCGCAGCGGGAAGTCCCTGGCCGCCTTCGCTGGCGGTGCTGCGAGAGCTCGCCCACCCCACCCCCCGGGCAGTTAAACATTAGCTAGGACCTGAAGCGGGTCACCAGAGTTATTTCCTGGCCCAGAGGCCTTTGTACGACTTGGCGTCCGGGGCCTCGCCGTGAAAGAGGTTCTGGTGCCCTCCGTCCCCTTGGTTACCCTCTTCCTAAAGGCTGGGACTCAGCTAGGTCACCCGCTCGGCCATGCTGCCCCCCTCCCCCCCCCGGCCCCGGGAAAATCAGGGAGCAGTGCATGCCGGGACCTGTAGTTCCCCTCCCACCTCGCCCTCTGCCGTCTTGATTTGGGGCATGGGGTGTGGGGCCGGGAGGAGGTGCTTTGCTGGGAGCCTCGGGAGGAGGGAAAGGGAGGGATCTGGCATTCGGGGAAGGGCATCTTGACCTGGGTCTGAACGACTGATGGTGCTTCAGATTCAGAACAGGTTTTGCAGAGTACAGGATGGTGAAATCAGCCTGGATTTCATACCTCCTCCTCAACCAGTGTTTCTTTTCGTCCTGGCCTCCCACTGCTCAGTTCCACGTGTGTGTGTGTGTGTGTGTGTGTGTGAGAGAGAGAGAGAGAGAGAGACCTGAGCAAAGCTAGAGATCTTGGCGAGCCCTTATCTGGTCCAGAAACGCTCCTGGTTTTGCCCCACATGTTCGAATCTTAAGCTGTTCTCCCAGTGGGCATGTGGCTTCCCCTTCTTTCCAGCATTCTGGTGATTTCTACAAGGTTATTCATCCCAGAAGGGCCATTTCCCCTTTTTTTCCTCCAGTCCTTCCCCTTTGCCTTTCTATTCCTCAAGTCATTTGTCCTTTTCCTTAGAAGGTATACCTATCCAGGTGATCCATGGAGTCTCCTTGTCACCTCTTTTAAGTGTTAAAGAAGAGGAGCAGAACTCAGGTTCCTGAGAAATGCTCTTAGCCCAGAAATAAAAGACTTAATTAGCCTACCAGTCAGGAATGGTGGTGTCCCAAGTCAGTTTAAGGGCCCGAGTGAGAGCCCCTGTGCTTATCAGTGACCTGGTATTTTAGGACTGCTGCTATCCTGTTCATTATTCATATTCTCATCCTTGTCTTATCTGCAAACCAGATCTTGATCTGACGACCACTGGCATTTCTTTGCTGCTGCTGATGATCATCTTTTAACTTTTTACCAATGTAATTCTCCAACCCTGATAGAGATTATTATTGCTAGTTTACAAATAAGGTCTAGAGAGTTGGACTTGTACAAGATCATACAGCAAAAACTTGAACCTCAGGTCTTTTGGCTCTAGTTTTCAAACCAAGTTTTATGTTCCACCTCAAGTAAAATGGGGGGAGGGGGTGAGAGGTCAGTTGACTTCTACCCAAACTCCATATTAGAATCATTTGAGGCTTAGTCCCTTGGCTTACAAGGAAGCAGACGATTCCTTCTGGGTTTCCATCAGAAGTATGCAGGTAGCGTGGGTGCCTCTTTCTGCCCCCATGCCTGGGTACTCACCTTCTCCCCCTTCCTCCCAGGTCATCAAGCGAGAGGGCATGGGCACAGAGTTGCCCATGATTGGGGACCGAGTCTTTGTCCACTACACTGGCTGGCTGTTAGATGGCACTAAGTTTGACTCCAGTCTGGACCGCAAGGACAAATTCTCCTTTGACCTGGGCAAAGGTAGGCATGGTTAGTGGGTTGGTAGTGTAGGCTCTGTGGAGGGTATAAGCTGTCACAAACAGAAACTATACTCTCAGAAGTTTAAGGAGGAATGGTTTGTTACACTCTGTTAATTTTTCTTCTGTTACTCTTTTTTTTTTCTTCTATTCTTCTGTAACTATCGATCTCTGATCTCTATCTCACCTTCCCTGATCATCTCTGAACACCTCAGTCCCTATTCAGGGATGGACTGCCTTATTCCTTAAACTCCTTTGTTCCAGAGTTGAGTGGGGGTTTTTTTGTTTTGTTTTTCCTTTACTTTTCTCTTTTTAAGAGGTCTGAGACCTGACAGCACTTATTGCAGCTAAGTTTTCTACTTTTCTAAAGAGTGTCTAGCCTCCCCTTGGGCGTGGTATAATAAAAGTCTTTTGGAGCCAGTGTTTGAGCCCAGAGTCGGATCCCTGCCAAAGAGGACCTGTTTGCTTTCTATACCTACAGGGGAGGTCATTAAGGCTTGGGACATTGCTGTAGCAACCATGAAGGTGGGAGAAGTGTGCCACATCACGTGCAAACCCGAATATGCCTACGGTTCAGCAGGCAGCCCTCCAAAAATCCCCCCCAATGCCACACTTGTGTTTGAGGTGAGTGTCCAGGAGCAGAGAGCAAGGCGAAGAACCAGCCTTATCTCGCCTGGGTCCTGGCTGCCCTCCAGCCCTTCCTGCTGCTTGGAGACAATGTAGCCAAGGCTAAGGGCCTGGCCTTAGAGGAGGAAGAGACAGGGAGAGGGCAGCTCACTCTGCTGTACACATAGCATGCTGCTGCCAGAGAGCAGCAGCTGATGGAGGTCTCGGGTGGAGAGAGGTGGCCACAAACCCTTCTTCGGACCTGAAGCAGGGTGAGGGTTGAGGCATGTTTTATGTCAGGAGCAGCACCCAGAGATTGGTTATAATTTTGACTGGAAGAGGTCAGGAGGTCTATACATTCTAAATGACAGTATGGAATACCAGTGCTTTAGGATCAGAGGAGGGGAGGGATGCGCCCCGTAGGTCAAGGGGATGAGGAAAGCTTTCACTGAGAGGTGGAACTTCATTCATTCCGAGGATGGCTTAGCCCTCATTACTGGATACTTGGAGAATGTTCAGAAGACTACTGAAAGATGTTGGGTCATTTCCAATGCCTACCAGATTGGCCTTCTCAAGTAGCTGGATTAGAATAGGCTGGAACGTGTCCTTCCTGTGTGGAGCCAGGTAGTAAACGGATGGGTCTTCTGAGGTCAACAAAAGCCGTGGGACTGGCCCACCCCTACCAGAGTTGAGACTAGAGCCCCCGGGACTTAGAACTTTTGCTAAGTGCCGTTTTGTCCACTCCTGGTCTGGCAGTTACTAAGGACTGTTCTGAGTGAGGGAGAAGTTGCATCTCACTGCTGATGGAGTTAGTGCCCAAAGGAGTCGTGTTGCCTTATGTGTTGTCCCACAGGTAGAGCTCTTTGAGTTCAAGGGAGAGGACCTGACGGAAGAAGAAGATGGCGGAATCATCCGGAGAATACGGACTCGGGGTGAAGGCTATGCCAGGCCCAATGAGGGCGCTATCGTGGAGGGTGAGACAGTATAGTCTGGGATTTCCGTTCTGATTCTGGTACTTAGGCCCTGGGTGGTTCTGGGCAAGTCACTTCCTTTTTTCTTTTCTTTTTTTTTTTTTTTTTTTTTTTTTAATTTAATTTTATTTATTTATTTTTTTCAATGTTTATTTTTGAGGAAGAGACAGAAGATCGTGAGTGGGGGAGGGGCAGAGAGAAACAGAGGAGACAGACACTGAATCCAGAGCAGGCTCCAGGCTCTGAGCTATCAGCACAGAGCCTGACAGTGGGGCTCGAACCCACAAGCTGTGAGATAATAACCTGAGCCTAAGTCGGACGCTCAACCAACTGGGCCATCCACGCACCCCATGTCACTTCCTTTTCTGATCCTAATTTCTTGTCTGAGAGACGAGGGATTGGACCATTTCCTCTTAATGTCCCTCCAGCTCTGAGAACACGACAAAGACATCTTGGGGGCAGGAAGTGATGAGGTGATAGAGGGAAGCCGGTGGCATCCTTCCTCAATCCCCTGCCTGCTCACATCCCTGACACATTGCCTCTTTTTCATGCCAGTTACACTGGAAGGGTACTATAAGGACCAGATGTTCGACCGGCGGGAGCTCCGCTTTGAGGTTGGTGAGGGGGAGAGCCTGGACCTGCCTTGTGGGCTGGAGAAAGCCATTCAGCGCATGGAAAAAGGAGAACGTTCCATTGTGTACCTCAAGCCCAGGTGAGGAGTGGGTGCTTTGTATAACAGATGGGGTGATCAAAAGTCCAAGATCCACATGTCCACAGTTAGTTGTGTAACTGGACACTTGTATCTTTTCCTCTGTGTGTGTTCACTACTCCCACAGCTTCAGTAGAGGGCCCTGCAACTCTGTGCACAGCAAAAGTGATCTCCATATTTAGGAGCACGGTCACAGTTGTCCACATCTCAAATCAAAGGCTAACCTTTTCAGTCAAGGCTGCTCAAGATTCCCTCCTTTACCAATGTAAAAATTTTTATTTTCCATTAATGTACTCCATCATTGTGATATTTATTAAATGTTTTAATAACATGCCTATTACGTGCCAGGTATAATGCTGAAAATTCCCAGGTATTCAAAGACCTTATTCCTGCCTTCTAGTGACTCGTTGCTCAGTGAGCTTTAGCAATTAGTAATTGAGTAATCATCCCAGTGTGTAGTGTGCGTGAGGAGGATGTGGAAGATGCTAAGAGACCAGCTAATTGTGTGAAGAGGTCAGGGAAGATTTTGCCAAACAGGAAACATTTGAACCAAGTCTCAAGGGATGGGAAGTTACTTTGCAGGAAACAGACAGGAAGCCTTTTCAGTAGGGAGCGGGTTAAGCATGGCAGCGGTGACCTAGATTTTTTTTGCCCCCCTCCTTCCCCCCAGCTATGCTTTTGGCAGTGTTGGGAAGGAAAAATTCCAAATCCCACCAAATGCTGAGCTGAAATACGAAGTACACCTCAAGAGTTTCGAGAAGGTGAGCTTGCTCGAGGTCTTCTCTGTCCCGGAATCTGTCCCGGTAGGTGGCCTTGAGGTAGTTCACAGCTTTGTTTCTGTCTTGGGATTAGGCCAAGGAGTCTTGGGAGATGAACTCCGAGGAGAAGCTGGAACAGAGCACCATAGTGAAAGAGCGGGGCACGGTGTACTTCAAGGTGAGCCAGCATCTGGGGCCTGGGGGAAGGCCCCTCTGGGCCCATCCTTTCTCCTGATGCCTGAAGTCCTTTTCTGCCAGGGAGAGGATGGCGGCGGCGGGAATGCCTATAGTCTTCACCTAGTAGATCTAAGCTAGCTGCTCTTGCTGGAGGAGGAGGGGAGGCAGGACTTCTCATGCCCATACATCACTGATGTCTACAGAGTCTGACAGCCTGGTGCCCCTGAACCTGTGTCTATTGCCTAAGCCTCCCTCCCTCTCTAGGAAGGCAAGTACAAGCAAGCTGTACTGCAGTACAAGAAGATTGTATCCTGGCTGGAATACGAGTCGAGTTTCTCTAATGAGGACACACAGAAGGCACAGGCCCTTCGCCTGGCCTCCCACCTCAACTTGGCCATGTGTCATCTGAAACTACAGGCCTTCTCAGCTGCTATTGAAAGCTGTAACAAGGTGAGGCCCTTTTAGAGAAGGCATGGGAGCAATGTTCACGGATTTGGCTGGGTGAGCTGCCAGCAGGTCTGAAACTTGGTCTCAGTGACTAGGATAGGGGAGGATAGTAGGTGGGCTAGTGGAAGCTCAGAGATGAAGGGCCCAGAGGCAAGGGCTCTTGGCTTTAGTGGTAGGAGAAGCAAGCACCTTGGCTTTAGTGGTAGGAGGCAGCTGACACAGGTAGAAGGTAACACTGGATGGGAAAAACCGCTATGGCATTTTCTCGGCCCTGGTTCCTAGTCTGTCCCTCTTCTTTTTTTTTTTTTTTTTTTTTTTTTAAACGTTTATTTTTGAGACAGAGAGAGACAAAGCATGAATGGGGGAGGGTCAGAGAGAGGGAGACACAGAATCCGAAACAGGCTCTGAGCTGTCAGCACAGAGCCTGACGCGGGGCTCGAACTCACGGACCGCGAGATCATGACCTGAGCTGAAGTCGGCCGCCCAACTGACTGAGCCACCCAGGTGCCCCATGTCCCTCTTCTATACCTGCTTTATTCTAGAGAAAACGAAAATGTTGTCATGGGTCTTTCTCTTTCACCTAAAGCTCTGTTTTCCCTTTGCTTCTTGGACTAACTGGGATTCTTTCTTAAACCTTGGTTTGTTCATTTAGTGCCCCAAAACTCCTTTCTGGGGTGGAGCCAGCCATTTCCATTCTGCCTCATCCTGCGGAGTGAGGACTACCTTTGGAACCCAGTCTTGGCCACAGGTTGCAGGGACTGACGTCTCACTGTTGCTTCCTTAGGCCCTGGAACTGGACAGCAACAACGAGAAGGGCCTTTTCCGCCGGGGAGAGGCCCACCTGGCGGTGAATGACTTTGACTTGGCACGGGCTGACTTCCAGAAGGTCCTGCAGCTCTACCCCAGCAACAAAGCCGCCAAGGCCCAGCTGGCTATCTGCCAGCAGCGGATCCGCAAGCAGCTCGCTCGGGAGAAGAAGCTCTATGCCAACATGTTTGAGAGGCTAGCTGAGGAGGAGAGCAAGGTAAGGATTGGGACAGGGAACAGTTGGGATAGACAGAAGAGGAGGCTAGGCCTAACCCAAGTGCCGTGGCTGTTCATGCCTCTGGTTGTATGGGTCACTCCTGGAAACCAGAAGCTACCCTTGTCTCTGGAGGAAGAACATGTATGTTCCTTCAGCACAGAACCCTGTTGTGGGGGCCACACTTCCTCAGTGATCAGGGCTAAAAACCCACTCACAAGCCCCAGAGGTGGGGAGTTGGTTACTCTATGTGTGCTTCCCAACCTGTACCTTTTTAAAGCCTAGGTTTTATCTGTCTGTTTGTCTATCCATCTGTCTGTCTGAAAGAGAGAACATGGCGGGGGGGGGGGCGGGGGGGAGCGGAGAGCAAAGAAAAAGAGAGAGCATCTTAAGCAGGTTCCACACTCAGCGCATGACCCTGGGATCAAGACCCGAGCCGAAATCAACCAACTGAACCACCCAGGCACCTGCTAAACCTAGGTTTTAAAAGCCCTATGTTTAAATAGATAATACAGTTATGTAGTTTTATTTAAACAGCGCAGAGGCACCTGGTTGGCTGGTTAAACATCTGACTCTTGATTTCAGCTCAGGTCATGATTTCACAGTTGTGAGATCGAGCCGCACTTCAGACTCTGCACAGGCATTGCCAAGCCTGCTTGGGATTCTCTCTGTCTCTCAAAATAAATAAACTTAAAAAAAAAAAAAACAAAAAAAACTTTAAATAGCACAAAAGAACATGTAGTAAAAAGACTGCCACCCCCAGAAGCAATTGATATTACCAGTGCTTAGATCATTCGTACATGCACAAGTAGACCGTTTTCTCCTTTTTCCCGAAATAAAAGGCCACATGTTCCACCTCTTTTCTACATTATGCTGTCTTCAGATCATACATAGAAGATTGTTTTGTATCAACAGAAAAAATAGCTTTCACATTCTTCGCTGCACTTAACATGGTGTAGCATCGGACACATAACCTATATCCTCTTACCCAGTCTGATTAGTCTTCCAGTGTTCTAAACTAGCTCTGTCTGATGGGAATATAACGCAGTCTACACAGCAATTTTAAGTTTTCTGGTGGCCGTGTTAAAAAAGTGAACAGAGGGGCGCCTGGGTGGCTCAGTCGGTTAAGCATCCGATTTCAGCTCAGGTCACAATCTCACAGTCTGTGAGTTCGAGCCCCGCGTCGGGCTCTGTGCTGACAGAACCTGGAGCCTGCTTCCCATTCTGTGTCTCCCTCTCTCTCTGCCCCTCCCCTGCTCATGCTCTCTCTCTGTCTCAAAAATAAATTAAAAAAAAAAAAAATTAAAAATAAACAAATAAGTGAACAGAAAAAATATAGCAGTGGGTAAATTTTTTTAATTGCATTTGTTTGGGTTTTTTTCTTTTTTTTTTTTCTTTTCCAGACTAAGTAAATCTCTTAAATATCCTCTGTTCTGTTATACTTAAAACCCATCCATTTGAACTAGCTGTATTTGAAGCACTCAGTAGCCAATGTGGTAGTAACTGCCATGTTGGATGAGTACAGTTCTAAGTAGCACCATAGTGAACGATTTTGTAAATTTACAATTTCATGTGTGTGTGCCTTTAGGACATACCTAAAAAGGGAGTTGGCTGTGTTGGGGTAATTCTGTTGGAAGCTAGCATGTTTTTTTTTTTTTTTTTTCAACTTGGGATGAGTATTTGTGGTACAGACCCAACACAGTGTCAGCATGATGGTAGGTGAATATAGCTGTGTCCCCAGATCAGTGCAATCAAGTGGGAGTGGGGACATGAAAAGTCCCCTTTCTCATCAGAGGGATTGGGCCAGATGAGAACTGGAACTCATCCCCTTCCTGTCTTCCTTTCCGCAGGCCAAGGCAGCAGTAGCTGCAGGAAACCATCATGCTGACATGGAGATGAAGGATGACCAGAAGAATGATGTGGCAGGGAGCCAGCCTCAGGTGGAGACGGAAGCATAGCCTCTACCCAGCCCTACTCCTGCGGCTGCCTGCCTCCCCTGCTCCCTCCCCTCCTCCACCCTGTTAGTTTTGTAAAAACTGAAGAATTTTGAGTGAATTAGACCTTTATTTTTCTATCTGGTTAGATGGTGGCTTTGGGGGAAGGGGGAAAGGAGTAGGCTGGGGGATCGGTTTAGGTGATGTCACCCCCTCTTCCCTTCCCCCTTCCCCCATTACATGTGAACGAATGTCCATCCACACGCACACTCATCAGAACGTTAATTTATTTTGCTGCTTCTGTTTGCTATGTCCATTTTTCAAATGGTAGAAGGGAGTGAGTGGTAGGGATACTTGTGGGGTCTGATGTGAAACCAGGGTGGAGAGGGAGACTCCTGGGCAGCCATTTTCCTTGTCCTTCCCTCCTCCCGGTCCGTTCCCAAACATGTGGCCTCCATGTGGGTGCTAGGGGCATGGGGAAAACCACTGCTGTGCCCGCTACTGCTCTCTGTTCCCGTCCTCGCCCCAGATGGTATGGCTGAGATGTCTTCTGGTGTCCTGATGACCGCCTCTGCCGCCCCCCCCCCCCCAATATTTCCCTTTGGATCTGTTTCCCTTCTCAACCAGGTTGTGTTCCCAACCCCCTCAGCCTTTTCTCTGCACGTTGCTGAAGGTCCAGGCTTGCCTCAAGTTCTATGCTTGAGCAATAAAGTGGAAACGAAACCTGAGTGTCAGGCAACCTTTTTCTGTTTGGCCTCAGAGGGTGGGCATGGTGGCTGTGCAAGTGCAACAACGATGGAGGAGCATTCTTTGTGCATGGAGTGGTGCCCGCATACGGGGCCTCCTGGGTGCTCACCACTGCCACCACCGCCACCCCACTCCCCACTCCACCCCCCAACCCCACAGCCTGGTGGGTTTTCATAGCTCTGCTTTTGTTCCCTAACACTTAGGAAAATATAAACATGTAAAATACTGGGACCAGTTGTGTGTGTTTTGGTTAGATTTGTCTACTTCTGCCTAAGTGATTAGCAGAAAGCACAGCTATCTTGGTTTCTCATCAAGGTAAAACTCCTGTTACCCATCCCTCCAGTTAGACACCTTTTACACAATTAAGGTGAAGAACAGTAAAGCCAGGGAACATGCGCTCAGGCCCGCTTTCCAGCTTCCTCTTTGACCTTAATAGAAAAAAGCTTATGCTTATGCTTCTAACTATGTGTTGACCTTTGGCTCCTATAGCATTATGGGGCCCTCAGAGAAGCCAGGGGGCACAAATCTGTCTTCTCCAGATGATCTTGCTTGTAGGCTAGAGCCTCTGTCTATAGCCTTACCCTCTTCTCTCCAATGTATGCTGGCCTGTACAGTGGTGGAGGTAGTCTGCCTACCTACATGCCTATATAGTTCCTCCCAGAAGAAATTTCTCCATGCTTTTCTATGGAAGATTCATTTCTGTGTGAAGATTTCACCCAAGTCCTACATCATGATTGGTGCCAGAGCCAGAACTAATATTTGTTTTAGTCTCCTGAGTGCTCTTGCTGAGTTCACACAGTCCTGTGCCTCTGGGTCTTTTTGACATTTCAAGATCTGTCATGCCCCTATAGCCAACAACAGTAGCTAACTCACTAAGCACCTAGAACATAAGCCTAGCATTAAACCAGGAACCTCGTGTGAATTAACCTTTTTTTCTTTTAATGTTTTTGAGAGCAAGTGCACATGTGCTTGCATGAACAGGGGAGGGGGTGGGGGGGAATATAGGATCTGAAGTGGGCTCTGCACTGACAGAAAGCCCCATGTGGGGTTTAAACCCATAAACCAGGAGATCACGACCTGAGCTGCAGTCACTTGACTGAGCCACCCAAGTGCCCCTCATGTGAATTAACCTTAATCCTTGGCAAAGGAGTTAATGCCCCATTTTACATAAGAGGAAACCAAGGCTCAAGTTAAATAGGGTCTGCCTGGAATAGGAGCTCTCTTGAACAAACCCAAACTCTTAAATATGAGGTTTACGTGACCTTGGGCAAGTTGAGATTTCCTTATCTGCAAAAATAGAGGAGTGGATGAAATGCACTCCTGAGGTTCCTAATACCCCTGGATGGTTCTGTGGGATTCCGGGAATTTCAAACAATTGCACTTCTATGGAACTGGACAAGTCTTTTATGTAACATTAAAACTGTGTTGTGAAGATGTTTAAGTGGCCAGAAGTCTTCAGGACTAAAAACAGACCCAGCACGTACTTACACTCTGCTCTGACCCACGTTCAAAGTTCATAACCTAGTCCGTTGACCCTCACCAACCTTTAAAACCTTCCCATACGGAGACAATGTGCTTGAATAAAGGAAAACCAGTAGTGACCAGCACTGCTAGCTGTTCCTGCAGATTTGCAGTCTCTGGAAAATGTAAGGGTCCATCTTGTCCTATTGCTGATCCTAATGTCAAGTTCTATACAGTTTATCTCCTGAGTATTTCCCATCTCCATTCCAGCAGCCCCTCTCCAACGTCACCATGCACCTCCAGCCCACTCTCCTGTCCTGCAAAAGGTTCCTCCTGTCCTGCATCCTCTCTTGCCCCAGGTGCACTTGACTCTACACTGCATCCAAATTCTACCTCTCCAACTGCTTAAAATCTTTTCCTATCCCATTTAGTCTGAAGGTTAGAAACTTTAGTCCACAGCCACTGTGGGGCCCAGCACAACCTTGCCAACCTTACACCAGCATCAGAGCACTGGACTCCACTCTACACTGGCCACACCACCTGAAGAGTAGAAGGGGGAAATTATGCATGTCATTTCACTTACAAGAGTGGAATCTCACATCTTATTCCTGTCTTCCATGTTTCTTCCATTCCCTTTCCAAGCGCAGATCATCTCAGAGCCTTGTAACCATTAAGCTGAAATGAAAGAGGCTAAGGGCAGTGCTGAATAAAGCCAAAGGAAAGATCTACGTAAGAGAACTTGTCCTCTTTCTGGAAATCATTATTGCTGACTTTATGGCTGTAGTTCCCCAGCTGCTTGCCAACCTCAGATAACTTGGATGTACCCACTATCCTCAACTATAAAATCTAAGGCTCATAATAAAACCTTGTTTAGCGTGTAATGACACAACACTAAATACACCAATTTGGGAGGCAAAGTAAGAATGAAAGATTCACAAAGTGGTTCTGAGGAGAGACGATCAAGAAAAAAAACAATGCCAGGGCACCTGGGTGGCTCAGTAAGTTAAGTCTCCAACTCTTGTTTTCTGGTCAGGTCATGATCTCACAGTTTGTGGGATAGGGCCCCCACAGCAGAGTCGTGGTCTACACTGACATCATGGAGCCTGCTTAGGATTCTCTCTCTCCCTCTCTCTCTCTGCCTCTCCCCTGCTTGCTGTCCCTCTCTTTCAAAATAAACAAACATTAAAAATAATAATAGTAGGGGCGGGTGGCTACTGGGTGGCTCAGTCGGTTAAGTGTCCAACTTTGGCTCAGGTCATGATCTCACAGTTCACGAGTTTGAGCCCCACATCAGGCTCTGTGTTGACAGCTCAGAGCCTGGAGCCTGCTCTGGATTCTGTGTCTCCCTCTCTGCCCCTCCCCTGCTCATGCTCTGTCCCTCTCTCAAAAATAAATAAACATAATAATAATATTAATAATGCCTTCATGACCTTCCAGACTTCTTTGGCTAGAAGACAGGACTGGCCATACCCCATCCCCCTCCCCCAAGACATGTGGGCTCCAGGATCACCAGTCTCCTGTGCCCCTGTTAGGAGTGCTTCACACATAAAATTGTTGTTTGTGTATATATATATTTTTTTTTTCTTAATTGAAGTGGAACTCACATAATATAAAATTAACCATTTTAATGTGAACAATTCAGTGGTATTTAGTCTAATTACAATGTTGTACACCTGCCACTTCTGTTTAGTTCTAAAACATTTTCATCATCCTTTGTGTTTGAAGCCCATGTCCTCATGTTTTGACTTCAGAGACCATGAAGGACCACTCTTCATCCTTAAGTGAATGGCCAGAAGAGTCTTTTAACAGGCAACAACCCTGGGGTGCCTGGCTGGTTCAGTTGGTAAAGCATGTGACTCTTGATCTCAGGGTTGTGACTGTGAGCCCCCTGTTGGGTGTTGAGATTACTTAAAACATCAAAAAACAAAACAAAACAAAAACCAGACAACAACGCAGACAGGCTCTAGGATCAAAGCTTCCCAGAGTGGGTGGTCCCTTCTAACGGGCCAAACTTGTGAGGGAGGGGGTGGGACTCAAAAGGAGAGCAGCAAATAACAGCATTTCACTCAGAGCAGGGCTGCCCACACTGTTAATTCTACCTAATTTCTGGGTCAAGTCAGTCTGAGAAACAGGTTTCTGTCTTTAAGGACTTCTCAGAACCTTTAGTATGCTAAGGTGCACTGTAGATCACGAAGGAGAATGAGGAAGTCTCAAACTGAGCCCATTAGGAAGCCCTAGGCCCTGCCCCGCCCCAGGATGGTGAGTGACTCTGGACCTCACGTATAGAAAGCTGTGTAGAAAGTTTTAAAGGTCCTATTTCTTACCTGGCCTTCCTAAGCAGACAGAACTTGGACCCCTCTACTGGGGTCTACTCCTGGAGGAAGAAGTGGACAAAGAATCTCCCTAGAAATCCTTCCCACCTAACACCTCCCCACCACTCCCCACTCCCATAGCAGGTTTCTACTGAAGCTACCATTTGGCTGGTTGGTAAAGACTATGCCACTACCCACACAATTGTACCATGTCATCTAACCAGGAAGATGGCCTGGTTAGGCAGTTCTGGGGAGTAAGCCAAAACTGATACTGGAAGAGTGCTTGACTTTAAAAAGGTGAGCTCTAGATGGTGCCGGTGGAGACCCACCAACCATCCCCCTAGAAAGGGTCAAGAACATGGGTGCTCCTTGTGGAACCAGGGCTCTGTCCACATGGCTGTGCAACCCCTGTGTTCCACTTACTGTGACTATAACACAAGGCAGTTACAGTAATTGACACACAGTGGGGAGAGGGACTTGGTCCATGTCATATTTCCTGAAGACTTATCTTTCCTCCCTTTCTAAATTCATTTGGTTCTCTTGACAAAAGCTAAAAGGCATGGTATCCAAGTTGCCATGTAACATAATACCATAATGACATGACCTACAGGACAAACATTAGCAGGCGCCCCTTGGCACAGAAAGGTCAAGAACAAGAAACTCAAGTAATGGAGAAGATAAAACTGAGGCACTGCAAAGTGCTGGGTCAGGGTATAATTTCAGAGAACTGGGTCAGGCCAGGGCACTTGGTGGCAGAAGCAGGGTGATCCTCATCTATTTTGTCCTGGGTTATTTATGAATTTATTTATTTATTTTACAATTTCATTCAAAAGGCTGGAAGAAGAGAAAACAATGAAGAAATAACAGTGAGAAGAAACAGAACTCAAAACATTTTAACTTTACATTGAGAGGTAAACATTTTTAAATTGGCTTTTTATTTTCCTACCCCTTAAAACCAACAATGAAGCTTAAGGTTTCAGCTACAATGGGAGAAGGATAGAGATATGGTAGCTGGAGGTTGCATGCAGCCCCTCCGTAATTAGATAATATATTGAAAGCATTAGGTACACCTGTGTGACACAGTACCTTTGAATAGACCCGGCCAACCCCACAGTATATGTATCACCAAAAACAGAAACATGAATGTATCTGCAGTCCCCAGCGTTTGTCTAGACTGCCTCCTGTTTACCGTTTTGTTTGCTCTTCCTTGTTTTCATCTTACCTGGCTGTCAGATCCATTGGGACCTCTGGGACAAAATGTGTCATCCCCCTCTCACACTCCCAGACAAAAATGTCCTGCTTTTCAGTTCCTTCTCCCATCATGCTCAGATATAGAAAGCGGGACCAGCCCCTGGTCCAACATCCCCAGGTGAGGTAGATATTATTTTTACAACGTTGGCTCCTGAAAAACCAGTGCATAATTGGCCTAGAGCTGCAGATCTGAACTTTAAAGTGTATTGAACAACTACAGAATTTTGCAAATAATACTTCTGATGCCCTGATTGATGAGGCACCCCAAAGAAAGACTTACTTAATCTTGCTGAACCTGTTTTTCTCATCCAAAAATACTGAATAATAATACAAGCTCTCAGGGTTGTTGTGCTCATTACGTGAAACAATATACATGAAATGTGCTTTACAGCAAGTGTAACTAAGGACCTTTCTAACTAAGGACCACAAAAGCATACACACACCATTTAAAAAGTCATTTTCACGTGGTAAGCCAGTATATAAAATATACATATATAAATATTTACAATTGAAACAAAGGTTTCACAAAAAGAATACTTACTACTCTAGAGTCACTTGGTATTTTCTATTCTATTGTTTTTTTTTAAATGCTGGTTCAATTCACTACATTGTTTGCAGGGCTCCTAACAGGTAACTTATAGTTGTTTCAAAAAAAAAACACTGTTGGAAACCATACAGTTGTCAATTATTACGATTATTATGATTCCCTGGTTTAGTCTAATGGCCTGGAGACTTCAATGCTAGGGCAACAAAGGAAGAGGTCAAGGTTATTAGGTCTAACCCCGAACAGCCTGTTGCCTGGGGAACAGATCGCCCCCCCCCCCCATTAAGATTGGTCTACCCAGGCTAGGAGTGGCCCATGCCCCTGTCACTCACATCAGATAAGCCCGCCCCCAAGTTCAGAGGGCTAGGAAGACCCACCTCCTCTTTCAGGTTAAGCGAGAAAGGCCGCAATTGGAGGCTCGAGTGGTGACGTGACTTTCCGCTTTGGCTGCCTTCCGCTTGGGCTGCTCTCAGGAGGGGCTCGGGGAACATTTGGCAGGCCTCCCCGGTCCCTCGGCCCGTGCAAGTGCGATGAGGTCGGTTAGCTACGTGCAACGCGTGGCCTTGGAATTTAGCGGGAGCCTCTTCCCGCACGCGATCTGCCTCGGAGACGTCGATAATGATACGGTCAGTGCATGCGCGCTGCGAGAGACGCGGCCTAGCTCTGCGCCAGGGTAGGGCGGGGCCGGGGAAATGGAGAAGCCGCCCTAGGCGTGCGGGGGGAGCGGAGAGCGTGCGCGGTGGGGCTGCGCGGTGACCTAAGGAGAACTTGGCAGATAGCTTACGTGCCTGGAAGTCAGGTCCGAATTGCACTGCTTCCCTGCCCTGGTGTTCATTTAGGGACATAGATAACTGATCCTTTGCCTAAGTCAGTAACTGGTTCACAGTAGGAACCTGGTAAACCGGTGGCCCGATATCCCGGCTCACTGCTTCTCTCCTTATGCAGGGGCATCACCTCAAATCACTTTGCCTTTCGAAGCCTCCATAGAAGCTTAAAACGCGCCTTTGCTGCTCTTACACGTGGCTCCTTGCGCCGGAACACACTGCTGTACTTTTCTGCCTCTCCACCCCACCACCCCATTCCTAATGCCGAGTTTCTGTAATGCCTGGTTTCTGTAATGCCTGCTGCATAGTACACCAAGCGTATGGCAACTTGAAAGCGCTACACCTTGGTTGGATTACAAAAACAATTGACATCTACCATCTCCGCAGCTGTTCTTTTTCTCGTTGTTGAAATGCATTAATACAGATAAAGCAGGTAGAACTATGCCTGGCCCACAGTTAACACCAAGTGTTAGTGTTGTTAGTATTTGATTCTGTTTCTGCAAATGTTTATTCAAGTGCCCATTCTGTGCGCCAAGGACTCTGCTATATTCTGGGAATTCCAAAATGAACAAGACAGCCCCAGCCCTCAGCTAGCTCACAGTCAGGTAGGGTGATAGTCACCAGAACAACGAAATGTAAGGAGGTGCATTGATGAAAATATGTAGAGTTTTGAGGTGGAGCATCAGAGGGGATGGGGGCTGTTGCTGGTGTGAGACACTCTTAACAGACTCTTTTCATTCATTATTCCCTATTTTTAATGCAAAGCACCTTATTGCCATCCTCTCCTACCCTCTGCCCCACCTTCCTATTCTGCCGTCTTCTCATTCTCACGTCCCTAACTGTTCTGTGCTCTCTTCCCTGGGGGAAAAAAGGGCTAGAACATACCCCTGCCCCCAGCCTCCTTTGTGCTGTGATAGAGAAGATATTTTATGAAGCCTCTTTTGGTTCTACTCCCTGTAGGGAGGAAGGAGTTATTCTCATAAATTTGTATTGTTTTTTGGACTTTCACATTTCGTAATATGCCAAGCAGTACAATTTTATGAGAAAATCAAGAGAGGCATTTTCAAATAGTAAATTAACAGAGTGACTTTAGGCGTACATGATTTTCCGTGTTATCTGATGGTCTTCTTTGTTTAAAAGGGAAAAATACCTGCCTTTTTTCATAGCTTCATGGCATCAGCTTTTTTGGAAATTGTACTTTTCTAAGTAGATTGCACCAATACACTCAGTTCTACAATATTAGATATATTGTACTACTTTTTTTTTTAACCCTGAGTTGTAAGCTCCATAAGGCTGGGGATTTATCTGCTTTTTCACTGCTATATTCCCAACACTTAGAATTGTGCCTGGCACATAGTAGGTACTCAGATGTTTGTTGAATAAATGAGGATTGTTATGGAAAGCAAATGTGATTATTTGTCCCAAAGCAATTTGAAGGGCTTTGCATGTTATTGATAAATATAATTGAAAGAAGGGCAAGTAGTTGAGATCGTTGCCTAGTGGTACATGTATGTATGCACGTGGTACATTCAGCCTGCATGAGTGTGGATAGAAACGCTGTTATTAGTTCAGCATTTGGGGCAGGAAAAAGACTTATTTCATCCTCATAAATCATTAGCCTAAAGTTCTTTGAAACTAATTTGTTTCCTGGTAAGTTGTGGGGGAAGGGAAGCCAGGAATAGGATGCACACCCTGTAGGATTGCCCATGGAAGCCTGGCTACACCAGGGGAAAATCTCTAGAAGGCTATAGCAGATCAGAGATCTCTCCTCCTGCCTCCTTTAGTATTATATGGCGACTGTACCCTCTAGCTGGGGTTTCTTAGCGTCCGTGAGTGACCTCCAGAGGCCAGAGCCAGGATCAGCCACAGGGAAGCAGAACTGCTGGGAAGCATTATAGCTGCCAGGAAGCAGATGGGCTAGTTTGGAAATGTCCTCTTCCAGGAGACCAGCCATTGCCTCACTGTCATTGCTTGGTCTTGCTTATCATTGCCTGGCTGGGCCACATCTACTTGGTCACTGCTCTTACCATACCCATGTCTGTGCCCTTGTTAAAACTGTAAGGTCCCCCTCAGTAGGGAGTCTGTGGCATTTATCTTTGTACCCCTAACTCACTATCTACCTTTACCTGGAAACTCAAGTGCTGACTGAGCATTCCCTTTCATTCTGATTTTTCTCTGTTTCTTAAAATCTTTTTTGTTAATTGTCTAGTAATTAAACATTTATCAGGGCGCCTGGGTGGCTCAGTCAGTTGAGTGTCCAACTCTTGATTTCGGCTCAGGTCATGATCCCAGGGTCATGGGGTCAAGCCCTGTGCTGGGCTCCTCACGGAGCATGGAGCCTGCTCGGGATTCTCTCGCCCTCTGTCTCTCTGTCTCTGTCTCTCTGTGCCCCTCTCCCCCACTCGCACTCTCTCTCTCTCAGATTAAATTAAATTTGGGGCACCTGGGTGGCTCAGTCAGATAAGTGTCTGATTTTAGCCCAGGTCATGAACTCATGCTTCATGAGTTCGAGCCCCATATTGGGCTCTCTGTGCTCAGCACAGAGCCCACTTCAGGTCCTCCGTCCTACTCTCTCTGCCCCTCCCCTACATACGCTCTCTCTCAAAAATGAAAAAACAATTTTTTTAAAATCAAATTTAATTTAAAAGAAAAGCAAACATTTACTGAGGTGCTGGTATGGACTATGGCATTTGCTGAATGGATGTATAAAAAAAGAATAGATTGTGTGAAAGATACCAGGGTCCCTAGCCATGGAGGCCTTTTAACTAGAGGCTGAAAACCACCTGGTATTAGTGCTTGCTGTATGCCAGTCACTGGTTTGTTTGTTTGTTTGTTTGCTTGTTTGTTTTTTATTGTTTCTTCACTTTTGAGAGAGAGTGGGAGTGGGGCAGGGGCAGAGAGAGAGGGAGACACCGAATCTGAAACAGGCTCCAGGCTCTAAGCTGTCAGCACAGCGCCCATGAACTGTGAGATCATGACCTGAACCAAAGTCGGACACTTAACTGACTGAGCCACCCAGGTGCCCCTGCCAGTCACTGTTTTAAAGGCCTTCCTCTGTTAGCTCAGTTCTTAGAACAACTTTATTCAGTAAATACCCTTATGATCTTTGTTTTATAGATGACAAAATTTAAGCATAGAGAGCTGGGTTCAAATCCAGGCAGCTGCACTGAGCCTCTGTGCTGTGCAGCCTGCCCCCGGTGTGTCTGCCAAAGTCCTCTGGAGCGGCCGAAATGGAAACATCAGGTGGAGAGAGTTTAATGTCAATAAACTTGTTTTATGCTTCTGTGATCTAATATTCCCACCAGATATAATATAATATAATATAATATAATATAATATAATATTCCCATAACTATTAAAAAAATAAATCGAAGATTCAAATCAAGTAAATCATTGATAAATCCCAATTCATTTTTAACTTTATTTGTGATCTGTTACGTCTTTGTTGCCTTTAGAATTAAATCTCTTGAGAATCTGATATTCACTCTATTTTGAGAATAGGAAGGGGGTGTTGGCTGCCCACCCCTCCACCCCTTCCCTCCCCACCACCCTCCCACTCCTCAACAGGGGAAATCAGAAAGCTACTTGTGGAAACAGGGTTTGGTGCTACCTTGTTATCACTGTTTACCCCTAGAAAGGCAGGCAGCCTTTGCGGAATGACTGGGAAATGGAGTACCCAAATACAAATAGGAAGAGACTCCCTTCAGGGAACCCCCCCTCCTGAGAGCTGGGCCACCACTTGGGGGCGCCAGAAGCCCAGAGTACAGAGGAGGCTGACACCAGCAACCCCTTCGTGCTGTCCCCTCCAGCACCTCCATCCCCTGTATATATTCACTCATACACACCAAGTTCAAAAGGCCCCCTTTTCTTTGCAGCTGACTTGTGTTGGGGTTGGAGATGTTTGTAGAGGAAGGAGGGCCCCCAGAGCTGACCTTGTCTTTTTATTTGGCCCTTGATTAAGTACGTGGTCTGAAGTTCAATTTTCCAAAAGTTCAATGTTCTAGGTTGTTTTCAAAACATGTCCTATTGGCAATGGACAGATTGGAAGAGCTGAAATTCAGGCAAGCGGGTCATGGAGCTATTCACTTGTCAGACTTTTCTGGGAAGAGTCATAGATTCCGTGTTGCCCCATTCTGCTATCCTCCTCTGACACACACACACACACACACACACACACACACACACACACGCACACACCACCCCCCCCCCCCCCACCCACCCACCCACCCACCCCTGACAGGGAAAAAAAGAAACTCTGGGAGGGGTGCCCAGGTGGCTCGCTCAGTTAATTTCAGCTCTTGATTTCAGCTCAGGCCATGATCTCATGGTTCGTGAGTTCAAGCCCACATCAGGCTTATCAGGCTCCACGCTGATAATGTGGAGCCTGATTGGGATTTTTCTCTCCCCCTCTCTCTACCCCTCTCCTGCTCAAGCTCACGCTTGCTGTCTCAAAATAAATAAACTTTAAAAAATTTTTTAAATATGAAATTTATTGTCAAATTGGTTTAAATACAACACCCAATGCATATCCCTAAAATTAAAAAAAAAAAAAAGAAACTGGAAAACTGTGGCTTTGTTGGTTGCAAAAGATTTTTACTAAAGTTGGCGAAGATACAAATTAAGGTCTTATGATGTCCCCAGGATGGGCCTAGAGAAAAGCTTCAGGTGGTTCCATAGGATCCCATCCTAACACTGTCTTCTCTCTCCGTTTGAAGTTAAATGAATTGGTGGTGGGGGACACCAGCGGGAAGCTGTTTGTGTATAAGAATGATGACAGTCGGCCGTGGCTCACCTGTTCCTGCCAGGGCATGGTCAGTATTCAACTTCCTGGGGCGTAAGGGGCAGAAGAATCCTTTCTGTGCAGGGACTATCAAGGCTGAGCCATACAGAAACCGACCAGTGTGTCCCAGTTCACCAGCTACTCAGCCAGCCACTGTTTCAGGGTTCATTCCATTCAGGGAGGGAAGCCGCTGGACAGTGCGCCTCCAGCTGGTGGGTTGTTTTTTATCTTCCGTTTCCGCGTGGCTCTCAGTACTTTAAAAACTGCCAAGGTCATCTGATCTCATAAAGTATAGTACAAAATGGGGGTAATACTTTGCATAAGTCTAGAAATATGATAGACTGGTTGTATTAGATGTATCTTTTGCTTTGTCTTGTTCAGCCCAGACAGACTTAACTACTTGAGGTCTCCCTACTGCTCTAGGTAAACCAGACTTAGAGCACAAGAACGCGATTAACACGAACTATCTGTGTAGGTCATGTGGCACAACTTTTCAGCAAATGATGGTAGTTAGCAAACCCTCTCCTTGCTTCACTGAGATTAGAGAGTACTGGTCTCCTTCAGCATGTCTCCCCTTTTCTTTGCAGCTGACTTGTGTTGGGGTTGGAGATGTTTGTAATAAAGGAAAGGTAAGAACTCTAAGGGACGTTGGGATTTCAGTAGAACTCCAAGGCTTTGCCTAGATTGCTCCCCCTCTCCTGGTGGAAATCAGTTGAGAGTTAAAGGCTTTAGCCCTCACTTCTGTCCTTTAACGACCAGGCTTGTGCCCAAACTTCCCTCCCCAGCCATCCCTCCTATGCCTCTGCCTCTCCCAGAACCTGGTGGTGGCGGTGAGTGCTGAGGGATGGTTTCACCTGTGTGACCTGACGCCTACCAAGGCCCTGGATGCTTCTGGGCACCACGAGACCCTAATGGGAGAGGAGCAGCATCCAGTCTTCAAGCAGCACATCCCTGCCAACACCAAGGTCATGCTGATCAGCGACATCGGTGGGCATGGCTCTCTCCGCAGGCAGCCAGGGGAATAGGAGTCAATGGGTAGTAGAGCAGATGTCACGGGATTCAGGGAGGTAGTTAGTATTCATGGGTGCAATTATTATGCATTTTATGTTGAGTTACTAAGCTCCCATTATAAACTAGGTATCATTCTAAGCACTGTGATTGCAGCAGTGAATAAAATGGACAAAAATCACTGCCTTCTTGGACCTTTCCTAGGAAGGACAGAAAATAAACAGTGTAAAATATTTTAAGAAGATTAAATAGTATATTAGAATGTAGTAAGTGCCGTGGAGAAAATAAACCACAGAAAGAGGCTAGGGAGTGTCAGGGTAGAGAAGTAGAGCTACCAATTCTAAATGGAGTTATCTGGAAAGTCCTTTCTGGGAAGGTGACATTTGATCAGACACTGAAAGTGGCAAGGGAGTGAGTCGTACAGATATAGGGCTGATGTTTCGGCCAGAAGCTGTCACGAAGGTGATGGTATGTGGCATGAATCAGGACACTCGAGTTGTGTATCTGAGAGAAGAAGCACAGCACAAAGTGTGAGGGGACTAGCACAGCTCTTGGGGTCTGAAGTTGTACCGGGTTTCGGCGCAAACGCTGATGATGTTAGCAGGAGGCGGAGAGGACATGTGTGTAGGATTCAAGCTAATGAACACACATGTGGCTCCAAACTCGTCCTACTTTGTGGACCCACAGATGGAGATGGGTGTTGTGAGCTGGTGGTCGGTTACACGGACCGTGTGGTACGGGCTTTCCGCTGGGAAGATCTGGGTGAAGGCACTGAACATCCAACAGGGCAGCTGGTGTCACTCAAGAAGTGGACACTGGAGGGTCAGGTGAGAGGCTGAGCGGGGGGTGCTCAGGGAGCCCAGAGAGCAGGGAGGAAGCCCTCCTGCAGGGGCCCTCTTGGGAGAACAGTCGTGGGTCAGGGTTTAGAGTGGGAGGAAGGGAAAATCTCCTTGTTGAGAGAAATCCAAAGAAGAGAGTTTCAAGTCAGGGTCTTAGGGGAAAATTACTAATAAGAGGCAAAGAGCACCAGGCTAAGAGTTAAGATTGTGTGCTGGAGGGTGTGATGTGCTCTGTGTCAGAGTGTGGACCCTGGTTGAGACATGCACAGTGGAGAGCAGATGGGCTATGTGGAGACGATGGCACGAGGCAGGAACCCTACAAACTCAAATTCTTCCTCCTGCTGTTGCCCCCCAAGCCTGGGATGCTGTTCCCAGGGCCCCTGCCCCACTTCTCTCCCATGCTCTCGGCAGGGTCCCATTTCTGTCCCCAGCCCCCCTTAAGGCCTTGTTCCCTGGTGCAGGTGGACAGTCTTTCAGTGACTCCAGGGCCCTTGGGTGTTCCTGAACTGATGGTGTCTCAGCCGGGCTGTGCTTACGCCATTCTCCTGTGTACCTGGAACAAGGACGCCAGGCCCCCTCCCACCTCTGAGGGGGCCCCGGAGGGCAGCAGGTAAGGGCGCAGACCTGTGGATGGTGTGGGTGTGTGGAATCTAGATGGGCTCCTGGATGCACTGGCAGTGGACAGGACTGCAGTGGGCAGAGCTGCTTCGGCTGGGTCCTGGCACAGCACCTTTGCCCCATTAAGGAAAATGATTTCAGGACCCAGGAAATCCTGGGCTTTAACCTCGTAGCACCTGGAAAAGATTCCAAGATTCTAACTTGGCAGCTCTGTCCCTCTCTTTTCTACTCGCCACATGGGCCAGACAGGGTCAGCAATAGATTTCCAGGCTGATTCACATCCTAGAAGCTCGTACAGAGATCGGGGCCACAAACGTCCTGCAGAACTAGGCTCATTTGGTCCCCACTTAGTATCCCTCCCACCCCACCCCACCCCCACACAGGGAGGCCCCGGCTGCCCGAGATGTCATGTTGCACCAGACTTCCGGCCGCATCCACAACAAGAATGTCTCCACCCACCTCATTGGCAACATCAAACGAGGTGAAGGTGGGGTGGGGACACAGGAGGGAGCTTCCCTTCCTCCCTACCTTGGGCCGCCTCTCACCCCACCCTGTGTGCTCTGACCTTGCCCTACCCTTCACATTTTCTTATTCCTGTCCTTCTGTCCCTCCTGCAGGCCACAACTCTGAGATGGGTGGCTCCGGCCTCTTTGCCCTCTGCACCCTGGATGGTGAGTTCCTGCTGGGGCAGGAGGCTGTGTGCCTGTGGGGTGCGCTCAGGGGTCCTTGTCCTGCCCACCCCGGCCTGCCTGTCACCCTGCAGGGACGCTGAAGCTCATGGAGGAAGCGGACAAGCTGCTGTGGTCGGTGCAGGTGGATCACCAGCTTTTTGCCCTAGAGAAACTGGATGTCACGGTGAGAGGAACATTCTTACCTTCTTCACGTGGAGAGATGTGATACAAATGAGTCCATTCTCACTTCACAGTTTGCTCCCGATGTTTATCTAAGTCTCTTCAGACAGACTCTTAACTGCGTCTCAAGTGAGTCTTTTTCCTAACTTCTCAGGGCTTAGTACCATCTCTGCACTGCCGCGGAATCTCTCGGCGGCACCTTTTCCAGGAGTAATGGCTCCAAAGAGAAATAATTTATTAGGGTCCAGAAGTGAGTTTTTGGCCTCAACTCCAGATGTATGTTCTGTAATTTTTTTTCTCGTCTATCTATGAGCCTTTCTTTACCAAGGCTGCAGCCGCAGAATCTGCGACACGGGGGCATACTTTGCCGTTGTGCATGTGTGACGGTAGGAGAAAAGGCACGAGGCTTTGAAGTCAGTAGAACAGGCCTGGGTTTGAGTCCTGATTCTGTGCTGCCTCCCTTCTATGCTGTGTGACCACGAGTGAGCGACTTCATGTCTATAAGCTGAAGTTTCCTCCACATAAAATTGGGAATAATGGTGTCTCCTTCATCAGTTGTTTGGTGACTGGCGCACGGAGGAAGTTCAGTAAGAAACTTAGGGCTGCTTTCCTTCCCGGCTGTTGGCCACCCAGAACTAGGTCCACAAGTCCTTTATGTGCTATCCAGACCCATCGTTCGGGCTCTTCTATTTACCAGCTCCCCGCCACCCCTGCATCCTTGTCTCTGGCCTTTTTCAGGGCAATGGGCATGAGGAGGTGGTTGCCTGTGCCTGGGATGGACAGACGTATATCATTGATCACAACCGCACCGTCGTCCGCTTCCAAGTGGACGAGAATATCCGAGCCTTCTGTGCAGGTGGGACCCCACCCCATGGACCCTCTCTAACCACACTTGTTTGCCTCTCATTTCTACTCTCTCTGTGTCCCCTAACGTGTGTCTTCATAAACAAATGAGCTCTTTGGCACTTTTGTTAGAGAGTGATGGTGGGTACTGAATTACCGTCTGCACAGTTTTAAATAAGGAATGAGAGACAGTGACAGGTTCATCTCTCAATATGTTAAAGAATGGGATGAGTTCTTATCATCTGCCCGTCTGGGATGTGTGAAGGCATGGGAAAGTTCTCTCCCATCTGAGCATGTCAGAACTCTGTGAGGAGCATTCTCCCAGAAAATTTGCATTTGTTCCAAATCAGGGACTTGGAAAGCAGTCCTGGCTTTTTCAGGTGACATGGGGAGATCTTTGGTTGCTGAAATGGTAAGAATTGTACAGCGCTCTGGTGTACATACTCCAGTGACCCAGAAGGTTAAAATGCCTTTGAAGAAGGGACTGCCACCAAAGAGAAGCCTTAGTTTCTTTTCTTTTTCTTTCTTTTCTTTCTTCTCTTTTTCTTTTTTCTTTTCTTTTCTTTCTTTCTTTCTTTCTTTCTTTTTCTTTCTTTCTTTCTTTCTTTTTTTCTTTCTTTCTTTCTTTCTTTGAGAGAGAGAGAGAGAGAGAGAGAGAGAGAATCCCAAGCAGGCTCTATGCTATCAGAGAGAGCTCACAAACTGTTAGATCATGACCTGAGCTGAAATTAAGAGTTGGGTCACTTAACTAACTGAGCAACCCAGGTGCCCAGCTTTAGTTTCTGATCGTGTTTTGCTAATCTACCCCTTGGACTACCAAGACTGTCCTTCATTCCTCCAAGCCTATCACTAAGATGGGAAAATCAGCAAAGCACTTTTGTGGGGCCATTCTGCCTGATGAGTTTTTTTTCTTTTTTTTTTAAATTTATTAAGCCATCATACCATAACTCAACACCTATTTTTTTTTAATGTTTATTTATTTTTGAGAGAGAGACACAGTGCAAGCAGGGAAGAGGCAGAGAGAGAGGGAGACAGAATCTGAAGCAAGCTCCAGGCTCTGAGCTGTCAGCACAGAGCCCGACACCGGGCTGAGACTCACAAGCTGTGAGATTATGACCTGAGCCGAAGTCAGACGCTTAACCGACTGAACCACCCAGGTTCCCTCATGGTGTTTTTTCATATCTGAAATGGGGAGGTATTTTACCTATTTTACTGAGTTCCCAACACAAATGGATTAGAAAGAGGGCCTTTAGGGGCATCTGGGTGGCTCAGTCGGTTAAGCATCTGACTTTGGCTCAAGTCATGATCTCACAGTTTGGGAGTTTGAGTCCCGCAACAGGCTTGGAGCCTGTAGCCTGCTTCAGATTCTGTGTCTCCCTCTCTCTCGCTCCTCCCCCACTCATGCTTTGTCTCTCAAAAATAAATAAACATTTTTTTTTAATTAAAAAAAAAGAGGGCCTTTAGCTTTCTGCTTGACGTCTGTGGGAGGGTCAAACTGCTGACTCCAAGGCCTCTTGTTCTCTGCCCTTCCCCACTGGGACTGGAACTCTCTGACCTTTGTCTCACCCCCACACCCTGCAGGCCTGTATGCCTGCAAGGAGGGCCGCAACAGCCCCTGCCTTGTGTATGTCACGTTCAACCAGAAGATCTACGTGTACTGGGAGGTGCAGCTTGAGCGGATGGAGTCGACCAATCTGCTGAAGCTGCTGGAGGCTGAGCCAGAGTTCCAGAGCCTGCTGCAGGAGCTGGGCGTGGGTGAGTCCCAGGAGTGCTTCGGGCCTGAGAAGCCCCATGCCAGGTGCCCAGGAGATCCACAGCCTCTGAACCGCCCCTTTCTTGCCCTCAGATCCTGATGACCTCCCAGCTGTCCGCGCCCTGCTTCACCAAACCCTCTACCATCCAGACCAGCCCCCACAGTGTGCTCCTGCAAGCCTTCACGATCCCACCTAGCTGGACTTGCCCTCTTAGCTGAAGAAGGAGCCTCCTGAACCAACCCACCCCCCAAGGTATCCATAGTGCTGGAAGGATTGGGAGTAGACATCACAGAGGAGCGTGGAAAGATGGCAGCAACCTTAGGGAAGCTGTGAACTATAGCCTTCATGGTCTCCTTGGTGAAAGAAGAGGCGAGTTGGCCCTCGGCCCTATTTCCTTATGTACCTCACCCATCACATCAGCAGAATCATAGAACCCCAGCCTCATTCCACATCATCTGGGACTGCCCCCTTCCTAGACCCCGCCCCCCGCCCCCCCCACTTCCAAATCTCATTGTGTGGAAAACAGACTTGTTCATGAGGAGGGAGCACAGATCCTTTGCATGGCTCTGATGCTTGTAAGGAAACCAGACTTCGGAGCCAGTAGGGCAATGAGATAAGGGCTCCCCGCATCCCAAGCTCCGTCTTCCGTGGCACAGCTCCAAGTCACTGGCATTAGGGATTATTACAGGAATGGCACACTGTTTTGCTTTTGAAGCGGGGGTCTTTAATTATCTTACAGTCTGGTCTTAATTGTTCCCAGCAACGCTGAGATGATTGTTTTCTTTTTACCAAAGAAACTGGGCTAGCACTTTCTCATTTTGCCATGTTGCTTGTGCAACTTTGTGGGCCTTGCCCCCACATCCCCCCAAAACACCTTTAGAATCCGATGCGGGTTTATGATCCAGACCACAATCAGAATTCTATCTTGGACCATTTATATTCCTTCTGCTCTCGATTCTGTGCACCGTAAGTTAGTGTTTTTCACGTTACAGGCTGCAATTCTTTGGTGGGTTGTGGTCAGCATTGTTTGAATAAACGAAATGGGGTAGAATAAAATAGAAGGAAAAATATCAGAGTGTCATACTCACAGCATAGGGAAGTATTGTTCTGTTATAACTGTACATGTGCATGTGCATGTGCGTGTGTATGCTAACTGCTCTGTAAAATGTATTTCCTGCTGTGAGTTGTGTTCAGGGGAGTCAGAAAGCCATTGCTCTCAATTATATTAACCCAGCCAGACGGGTCAACCTGGGGAAAGGTCCACATTCACATCACCTTTCTGTAAGGGAATAAGGGCAGAGTTACCAATTTGGACTCTGATCGACATGGAGGGAAACCAGAGAAGGACATGAGCATAGAGAAACAGGTGTTTATTCAAGTGGAGAAGCAGCTGGGCTGAAGGCCTGCCACTGGGTCTGGGGTCTGCGGTTATAGAAGCAGCAGGAGGCAGGAAGGAACAAGCAGAGCCAGGAAAGCAGAGGTTATGGGGCAAGGCAGTGAGGGACCAGGGTACCCACATTACACGCGTGGTAGTGAGCCCCCTCCTCTTCTCTTGAGGTCAGGGGACTCAGCTGGGAAAGGCAAGACCAGATGTCACAGGGCAGCTGGTTCTCCTCTAATCTACCCCAGGCTCACAATCTTGTTTCCACCCCAAGGTCCTAGTTCCCTAGCTGAGGTTAGTTACACCACTGTCTTCTTCTCCCCTTCGTCCGTGACTTGAGAGACTCAAACCTGCCAGAAAGACGCTCAGGGTGTCTGGCTCCTTAAGGTTTGGGTTCCTCTCTTTACAGTGAAGATGAAAAGCCTCCTTGTTTTTGTGCTTTGGCTCAGAGCCTGGCAAGGGATCAAAATAAGATTCCAAAATAAGACAAGCTCAAGCTCAGGAGGCCAGAGATGAGGGGAAGGAAGAACGTCTAATGAGGTGAGTAGTTCTAGAAATAAGAAAGACTACTGGTTAGGTTCCAAGTCTGAGTACGGCCAGGCCCTGCCATCCTGTCCACCTTGTAGGGGCAGTTCCCAACAGGGCTCCTCACCATCCCCCTCAAGTGTAAAAAAGCAAGTGGAGGAGGAGAGACACCTGGAGAAATGCTAGAGGTACACCCAAGGTTTTGCACAGGGAAATCAAATAATAACTGACTTCCGACATTTGCAACCCCAGGAAAGGTAACTGAGAAAGCTTCTGAAGCTCCTCTGCCAACTCGCCTTTCTACTGTACCGGAGTATTCTGTTTCCTGTTTCTTCCCCCACTCAGCTGTGAGCAGATGTGCGCAGAATCAGAAAGGCAGGCGGCAGCAGGGACAGGACCCCTGGTGGGTGAGATGTGGCAGTCTAGTTGCAAGAGGTACTAAGCCCCAGGAGGGGAAGGGAGAGGCATGGGAGTGAAGGCCACCGAGGGGTGTGTGGGGTGGATCTGGAGGCAGGTAAAGGACAGTACGGGCTGCAGCCTTTGACTTGGACCAGTTCCTACCACGCCACGCTTACATCCTTTTCCACAGTCCTGATTTGGAGGGGAACGGGGAGGCCAGTCCCCTGAGATCATGGGCCCTCTTTCTGGAAGTCTTCTGGAGGATTGGGCAGTTGCTGAGAAGCAGAGAAGAATGTGGCTGACTGAGGCCAATGGGACGGCAGGGTCAGGGTGGTAACAGAAGGGACAGACGTGGTAGTCCCAGGTACCTGGCTCTAGTAATGCCCCATTCCCCAACATGGCTCTTCCCCAAGGCAAGGTCCTTCCCCCGGGGACTGACTGGTTCATCAGTCACTGGCCAGGCTCTTGGTACAGAGGCAGGAAGGGCAGCTCTGGGAAGGGGGCCCTCAGCCGCAGCACTCCATGCTCGAGGTCGATGCAGCACTGTGGGGGGTGGGGGGAAATGTGTGCTTCTCTCAGCAGGTAGCCTCTCCCTCAGCCCTCCCCACCCCAAACTTTCCACAGCCCCCAGCCCCCTGCTCCTTGCTCATCCCCCTGTTTCCATTCACCTGGAACTCTGGGGTTGTGGGCAGTGGGACCTGGTTCTTATGTTTCACTTGTGGGCAAATAAGGAACCTCTAAGGAAGCAAGGTGAAATCCCACAACTCTGAGCCATTCTCATCAGAAGCTGGCCCATGCTTCCTCGCCTGTGCCTTTTACCTCTTTATCCCAGCCCTTTGGATCAGGACCCAAATGTGGGTCAAGCGCCCGCATCCTTCTTACCTTGAGAGAAAGCAGAGTCTGCAGTCCAAGACAGAATTCAGGACTCTCAACATCTGCAGGAATCGTTTGAAAACAGAAGAGGCTGGAGGGCACCCAGGGGTCACAGTGCCCTGTGAGCACTCACTCCTTGTCTTCCCTCCCCACCCCCAGCTCTGAGGATCTGGGCCCAGAGATTGGGGGCACCTCATATGGTGCCAGGAGAGGAAGGCGGAAGAGGAAGAAGAGGCTGTGAATGAACGGAGGACTCACCCACAACCTGGGCTGAGCAGGCCACCGTCTCCTGGCCCAGCTGTAGCTCCAGCTGCTCCACCTGCGTGGGGGGCCCAGGTGCCACATCCCCACCTGGGGCTTTGAGGACCTTCTTCCCTAACCTGTGGTTGGGAAGCAAGGGTTATGGCCACCACAGCCCCCAACCCCAATGCCTTTGTCAGCTGACGCCCCTCCCCCTACACGTGGGTTCTCATCCAATCCCTTGTCCCCACGTGGGGTCTGAATCCTTGTCTTCTCTACCAGAGCCCCCATCCAATCTTTTTTTTTCCAATTATAGCTCTATTGGTATATAGTTCATATACCGCAAAAGCTACCCTTTTATAAATGCAGAGGTTTTTAGTATATTCATAGAGTTATGCAACTACCACTACTATCTAATATCAGAATATTTTCATCACCCCCCCTAAAGAAACCCCATCCCCCTTCCATCCTTTTAGGCCGCACTCTTACCCCAGGCGGCTGAGGCACCCAGCCGAGATCTGGTTGTGTTGGGTGCCTGTGTCCACGGCCACCCGAAGCTCCTGGTCTCGGCACTGAGAGAGAGGGTCGCGGGGAGTCAGTGAGAATGGATTGGGCTTGGATCCTTCACCTTTCCCAGCCCTTTGATGACTCCCTCTCAAAAACGAGTGAAGGGAATGAACCAAGCCTTTCAGAGTGATCTTTATAGCACTCATGCAATTGAGGCAAAACTGGCTCTTAGATGGAGGAATCAAAAAAGGAAATAGAGCTGTCTATGGGGAGATCATACACTTGGGAACCACTTGACCAGAAATGGAGATCTGTTTGTGTAGAGGAATTCTTGGGAAGCTGGGGGCTTAGGTTAGAGAGGTCTAGGTGAGGGATACAGGAGGGGTGAGAAGACCAGGCTGTCTCGCCGGGAAGTTCAGATGAGGGTAAGCGACAGGTTTATCACGGAAACAGACGGGTTCACTTTCTTCTGGATATATACAGACATTTGTGGGTACACTTGGACATCCCAAATGCATGTCATTTTCTCAATCCAGACTTCTGCTGAGCACCTGCTATGTGCCAGAGATGTTGCTGGAAGGTACATCAATGAATGCTGTGCTCAGGTGTAGGGGAAGTGACATGTAACTAATGCATGGTAGAAAGTTTTAAGGTCTATGAAAGGGTTGTCAATAAAGTGTCCTGGATATTGAGAGGGAGGGGAGGCTCTCCCCTGGGGAAATCAGAAAAGATTTCAAAGAAGAGGTAACAGTTGAGGCTTTAAAAGGTTCTAGAATGTGGCCACAGACTGGAGAGCAGGAAGAGGAAATGCCACACAAAAGTGGTGGCAGAGGAGTGGTGGGTGTTCAGTACCGCTGGGGTGGTCAAATGGCTCTAGAGAGGACAAGGCTGTCATCGGGAAACACTGGCAAGTATTTACACATGCGCATTTGGAGATTACATTTGATAAAAGGGTTGGCACGGACATGTGGAATTGCACGGAGGGAAGATGGGTTGAGGTAGAAAGTAGAGAATGTACAGGATCCCATTTTTAGGTCCAACCTCGGGGGAGAGGTGCTTTTTCTCCCTCCCTCCTTCCCTCACCACCCAGGGGAGGAAGGAGAGTGGCGGAAGTGAGCCGTTCACAGGATCATTCATGAAAGCCAGTGCCCTGGGAGGCCTCTCACCTTGCAGTTCACCAGAAGAGCAGGAATCTGTGTCTTGCTGGTCTTCCTCCTGCTCTCCTGGCTGTGAATCGGGGCCTGCGCGGGGGGAGACTCCCCCTGAAACTGACTCTGGTTTCCCTCCACCAGGCGTCTTTGGATCACACTGTGCGGCTGCTGGCTCCGTCACAAAACAAAGAAGACAGACAGGTCTAAACCCAAGTATCCAGGCCACTCAGCTCTCCCACCTTAGATCTCCCACGATGTTCAACCCAACCCCACCCCAGTCCCGCGTCTCACGGGAGTAAGAAAGGGGCAGGATCTTACCCAAGTCCCAGCCGTCACATCATTATAGCAGAGTGAACCCTCGTATCAAATCATACTGTTTTGCTGAGACCCCAATAGATTGCTCAGCAATGAAGAAATGAGAAAAGAACAGTCCATTCTAGGTTAGACCAACCTATTGACTGCCAAGACCTCTCAGGAGCTAGTATTATGCTTGGGGAACTTTTTGTCTCAGGTCTACAACACATTTTTAACATTTTTCCCCCTTTGTTTCCCCTTCTGACCTCATCCTTCAATGGGCTGCAGATCCCAGAGTTGATGTTGTGATGGAAGTCAGAGAAAAAAAGTCACATCTTCAAAACTAGGATGCTTGAACCATCCCTCGCCTGAAACCACCTTCACTCCATCTGGTCAATTTACTAAGTTCTGCCAGCTTTGTCTTCTGTATTTATACCCTGCTTTGTACTACTGCCTTTATTCAAGCCTCACCTCAGCTGTCCCGGATCACTGGACCACCTCCCTAAGTTCCTAAGAACTGGCCTCCAGTACTGCTGTCTCTCAGACACAACTGCTTGAAGCCAGTGATTATCTGGCATCACCCTTGCTACTCGGGTGCTTGAGTGGCTCAGTCGGTTAAGGGTCCAACTCTGGATTTCGGCTCAGGTCGTGATCTCACAGTTCGTGAGTTCGAGCCCCATGTCAGGCTCTGCACTGATGATGTGGAGCCTGCTTGGGATTCTTTCTCTCCCCCTCTCTCTACCCCTCCCCAGCTCAAGCTCACGCTCTCTCAGAATAAATGAATAAACTTAAGAAAAATAAAACCCTTTCTGCTCAAAGTGTGGTCCTCAGATATGTAGCTTTAACATCACTTGCCATCACTTGGAAGCTTGTTAGAAATGCAGAATCATGACCTACTGAATCAGAAGCTTCATTCTAACAAGATGTCCTGATGATTCGTGTGCATGGTAAAGTCTGAGAAGCAGAAAAGGAAAACAAAACTAACCATATTACTCCTGTTTAAACTCCCATCAAAGCATGCCTGCTTCCTGTTGCATGATAAAGCCCAAACTTTCAGGGGTGACCTGAAACTTTCAGCCCAGATGACCTGGTCATGGCCTCGTCCTCAGCCTTGTCCTCTGCTCCGCCTATCTGCCCCCATTGACCCTACGTGTACCGCTTGTACCAGGCTGCTTGCTCCTGGCCTCCACACATTTGCTCCTGTTCAACCCCCTTCCTGAGACGACTCTCATTCTTCTGTGGGCCAGACTGGATGACTGGTTCAACGTACTTTGTTCCGGAGCTACTCTTTATTTGGGAGAGAGGTTTTTATCTAAGTCTGGAATTCCATGTGTGTCCTGTAATTAACACAGGGTTTACCTCCTCCAGGAAGCCCTCTCTGACCTCTTTGTACTCTTCATTCCACACGCCAGGCTGGGGCCAGCATCCCTTCTCTTAGCTCCCTTTGTCATGCTTCTCACAGTTGTTATTTGTGGCTTTTACTCTCCCATTATCCTGGAGAGCCTGTGACATCAGATCTTTATACCCCAAGGCTTAGCTTAACATATAGTAGGCACTCAATAAATGCTTGTTGAAGAATGACTCTATCTGTCCAGGCGCCACACATCCTTCTCCACCTGCCCTTTCTTCTTGGGAACGTGGGATTGTTTTTCTACCCTTGGTTTAATGAGCCCCTTGAGACTTGCTGCTCCCGCCAGCAAGGCTGCCAGCAGGAGACCCAGGTCTGGGAAAAGGGCAGTGAACTCCAGGGCAGGCCGGAAAGAGCGGCTCTGCAGTTCCCAGCTCTCCTCCCACCTTTCCCACGATGGACACAGCCTTCAGGCCCCCACTGCTGTGAGGTTTGCTCCAGAGTCATCCTAAGGAGGGAGACGGTGGGGTCCCCCCAACCTGTTGTGTCTTCACTGCCAAAGCCACACAAGGTAACTGCTTGAGATCAATTTGGGACGTCCTGAGGCAGTGGGGTGAGGTGAAAAGCTCAGGACTTATCAAAAGGCTGGACCTGCCACGCTGGGATGGTAATGTTAACAGAGCCTCTAATCCAGGGCCAGATGGATGTAGGGTGGTCTCCAAACCATAGAGGCTCAGAGGTCCTAGCCACTGGGAGCCAAAGCACCAGCTTCCCTGCTGTCCCGTTTCTCCCTGTTTCTCAGCTGTGCTCTCTGTGTGTGTGCAAGAGCAGCCCCGAAGTTCCCTGAACTGAGATCTCGGTCTGGTCACTTTTCCTGTTTGGGAGCTGCCGGGATGAGGCTGGGAATCTGCTGGCCTCTGGGTTGGGTTCCTGGAGAAGGAACATTTCGTCTGAGAGGAATCTGGTAGGGCTGGGTCAGGAAAGGGAATGAGGGGCTGCGTTGGCTGAGAAGGGACTTTGTGCCCTTCAGTTTGGAAGAGTGTCCTCCTCTCAGACCTTCTGATGAGGAAATGGGTGAGGGAACAGAGTGCTTCCAAGCAAAAGCCCTCCTTTCTTCTAGAAGAGCCACAGGCCACAGAGGGTTCCATTTTCTCTGGGCCCTACAGAGCTTACTTTCTCCCTCAAGCTAAATGGAGTCGTAGCTGGAGGAACAATCATACTCAGACCTTAGATAATGCTTTCTATTTTCCAGGCTCTTTTCTAAGCTCCTTATAGGCATTAGTTTGTGCAACTCCCACAGCAACGCCATGAGGGAGATACTACTAATTTGGTCCTCATTTAGCAGATGAAGAAACAGGTTCAGAGACATCAAGCAATTTGCCTAAGGTAGTAAGTGGCAGGGCCAGGATCTGAACCCAAGCAGCGTGGCTCCAAAGCCCATGCTCTTCACCACTGTCTCGGTGGGGGCGGGGGAGGGATGAGTGTACGCAGCTGCCCCTGACCCATTCACCTCCTTGTTACACCCCCACCCCATTCCCTCTGGAGGCCACGGCTGCTGCAGGGAGATGGAAAGAAAGAAGCCTGGAAGGGCCATTGCCCCTACGAGGAAGTAAGGGGGCACTCAGGGGGCTGGTGGCCCAGGCAAGAGCCATATGAAACCCTGAGGCTCTGGAAAGGACAGAGGCCCTTAGTGCTTCCATTCTGGAGGGAAAAGGCAAATGGATGGTCAGAGCTGGTAGGAAGGAATCCGTTGTTTAGGGACAGGAGAGAAACCATAACCCTAAACTGGCCAGGCCTCCAGGCCCTCCCAGCAGTAAATGACTGCTCCAGAAGGTTCCTGTGTCCTTGTAAGCCTCTTCTCCTAGAGAGCACAGTTCCTCATCACCCCCAAGATAAGTCTTGGGCTGTGTGAGAGAAGCTGACTGAGCAAGGAGACTAGGCCCCCCCAGAGCCACCAAGCCACGGGAGCACCCCCAGTGAAGAGTCTGAGGATGGTCGGGGTGGAGCCCCTCCACCTGGGACTACCTCTGCCCCACTCTCAGCAAGGGAGGGGGGATCTGAAGGTTAGGGTCTGCAGTTTCCGGCCCTCCGCCCCCTCCCCAGGATATAGGAAGAGAGAGGGGAAGGGTGGGGAGAGGGCTGCCTCACCAAGTCCTTGGAGGTGCCGAGCCTCTTGAGGCTGTCCAGGGGGAGCAGGTCGGCAGAGTCCTTGTGCAGGAACTGGGTGGCCTGTCTGAGCCGGCGCTGCTGGCTCAGGGGGGCTCGGTCGCGAAGCGCTGCCTCCTGTCCCCTCCTCCTGGAGTCTCCCTCCACTCTTCTGGCCTCCTGCTGGGTGGCCCCTGCGGGGCTCCCGGAGCTTGATGAGCAGGGCGGGGGCTGCTGAACCGTCCTCGTCTCCATCCCCTCTGCCCCGCCACCCGTGGCCCCGCCGCTTCCCGCCTCCCTCAGTTCCGGGTCGCAGCTCTCCTGACAGGAGGGTCTCCCCGGGGGACAGAGTAAATCAATAAATAACGTGCTGGAGCAGCCGCGTCAGACACCAATTTCCCCGAGATTGCAGTAGAGGGAGTGAGGCTCCGGCTGGAAAAACCCAGCACTCCAGGAGGAGGGGCGGGGGTGGGGGGTGGTGGTGGTAGGCTCTGCAGCGCGTCCAACTCTGGGGTCCTGGTGGGAGCGGTCGGTGGAAGGGGTGTGTGTGTGTGTGTGTGTGTGCGCGCGCGCGCGCGCGCGGGCGCCTGCAAGCACGAGGGGTGTGACGGTGTTGTAAACTGTCAGGGTGTCCGTGCCAGCTTGTTTGAAAGGCAGTGCGTGGGTGTTGGGACGGAGTCAGCCTGCGTGTGGGATGCGGGCACGTGCGGCCCTGTGCGTGTGCCCTCCCGTCTCCTCTTGCGCTGCCCCGCTCTTTTCTCCCCTGGGGCCCTCTGCAGTTCGGGCTTGGGGCGCAGGCCAACAGCCAGGTTCAGAACAGAGACGGGCGACCTCAAAATGGTCTTCCCCCCTCTCCTTCTTGTCAACAGGAGAGGCTTCACCCTTCTGGGTCTCGACCTTTCGGATGTGGCGGATGTCAGAGTCTTATTTATTCTGGGTTCTGGATTCCAGGGGGACAGCAAGAGCAGCTCTGAATCTCCCCACAAGCAGCGCCCCAGCATCTCCCTCTTCTTCTTCTTCTTCTTTTTTAAAGTTTATTTATTTATTTATTTTGGGAGACAGAGACAGAGCACACAAGCGGGGGAGGGGCAGAGAGAAAGGGAGAGAGAGAATTCCGAACGGGCTCTGCACTGCCATGTGGGGCCTGAACCCACCAACCGTGAGATCAAGGCCCTAGCTGAAGTCAAGAGCCGGTTGCTTAAGTGACTAAGCCACCCAGGCGCCCCTCCCTTTTCTTTATTTAAGGCTTCTGGAGTCCTGGCTCTTTAAAAAGTATTACAATTCAAACATACAGAAAGTTGTAAAGAATAACCTTTACCTTTTGCTGGCCACCCCAGTTAAAAAAAATAACCAAACTATTGTAAATATAGTTGAAACGACCCCTTGCACCACCCCTTCTCCCCAGATAACATCCTTTTCTTAATTTGGCATTTTAGCATTCCCACGTTTGTTCACTCTTTATGCATGTACGTATATGTGTATCCGAAGCAACATATCATTTATTTTGCCTGACACATTATATATGACCTTCTGCAGCTTGTTCTTTTTTGCCCATTACTTTATTCGTGAGATTCATCCCTGAGCAATGCATTCTCTTTAACAGCTGTATGTTTTTCCTTTATATGAATACATCACACTTAGGAAATTTAGATTATTTTTCTACAAACAATGGTGTTTTGAACATTTTTACACTTGTGTCCCGGGCACACATATGAGCATTTCTCTAGAGTACATACCTAGGTGTGGAATGGCCAGGGCATCAGCTCACAGCTTTCCCCCTTTGGCATAATGCCACCTTGCCCTCCAGAAGATTTATACCAGGGTACGCCCCAGGCAGCAGTGTCCGGGGGTTCCACGCCCTCCCCTTCCTCACCAGCACTTGGAATCAAACTTTTTTATAGCCCTGGCTCACCTGTCGTCAGATATTTCTCTCCAGCCTTTTATCTTCACCATCATCAAAAGGCATTGGTCAAGCACCTGTTTACTTGTGTTGGACACTTACAGGCTGGGAGCCCCGACTGAGCCCTGCTCTTTAGAGGCACAGTCTGATCCAGACATCCACAAGGCACACACACGTTCAGACAGACAAGATGTCCTCTGGCCTCCTGCAGACCCAGCCTTTTTCAGGTATTTTCACAGCCATGACAATTATATGAGGAAGAATTGCGTTTTGATCCCTGTTTACAGATGGGAAAGTAGTTAAGGTGTACAGGTTAAATTGTGTCCCCCATAAATCTGTACGTTAAAGTCCCAACTCCCAGCACCTCAGAATGTGACCTTATTTGGAGACAGGGTCTTTAAAGACATAATCAAGCTAAGATAAGGTCACTAGGGTGGACCCTAATCCAATATGACCGTATCCTTGCTAAAAGGGGAAATTTGGACACAGAGGTACACACAGGAAGAACACCACATAAACATGAAGGCCGAGTGTGAGTGATGCATGTATAAGCTAAGGGACACCAAAGGTTGCCAGCACCACCAGAAGCTGGGAGAAGGGCCTAGGCCAAATTCTTCCTCAGCACCCTCAGAAAGAACCAACCTTGCCAGTACCTTGATCTTGGACTTCTAGTCCCCAGAACTGTGAGACAATAATCTTCTATTGTTAAAGCCATCCAATTTGTTATACTTTGTTATGGCACCCCTGGGAAGCTAATACTGAGACTTAGAAATCTCACCTAACATTCAGTTACTGTATGGAAGAGCCAGGAATCAGCCCCTTATGTTCTGTCTCCCAAGTGCTGCTCAGTGTCCACTATGCCATAAAGAGAAGACTGACAGAGATGAAAATCATGGCATGAAAACTAAGCTATAGTATGATTCCATTGATTGAGTTCTGGACCACCCACAACCTGGCTTCATTTAAACACAGTTTCAGTGGACTATTCCAGCCCCTTCCCATGCCTTGGCATCCTTTACCACCACACGTTTGCCTGGGATAGAGATCGAGGAGGGGCCACTGACATGTTGCACTGGTTCCTGTGATTGTTTCGATAGGATCAACTGTACGCATTGATAGATGAGTGAGTGGCCTACATACTATGATGCTGGGCAGGCCAACACTAAAAGGTATCTCCTTCAACTTTATTCTTGGCAATTCATTCTTTAGGTTTGAAAAATCCTTCAACATCTTCAAGAGTCCTTCATTAATCCATTTCTTGGAAAAGTAATGCTATCAATGAACAAGAATGAGATGATTCCAGAGCACTTAGCAAAGTTGCGTTGGGCCAGGCTGACGACATGGATGGGATGTCTCCAAACTCATCGGTGCACTTAGGTCTGCAGACAAAACCCGAGGGAGGAGTAAACATACCTGTGGTATAGAATGGAGCCTTTGGAGTTTACAGTTTGGATGCAGTGAGGTTGGGGACGGCATCACCTCTTTTCCAGTTCTGACAAGGCTTTTGTTGCCTGGCGCTCAGAACCACTAGTGCTCAGGAAATGCCATTCTTTGGAATATAGCTGTGCAAAAAGAGTCAAATTGGTCCCTGTGTTCTGTGACCCAAACTAATACTGTCTCATTCATTATCTAGCACACCATCTTGGAGTAGGGCTAAGGGGTAAAAAAACTCTCTTTTGCCTTTTTTGTATTCTTTGTTTTCTTTCTTTGTAAATTTGCTTTTCCTCAAATTGTAGGGAGAATGAGAATGTTTTGGCAACGGAAAGCCGAGTTTTTTTAAGGAGCTAAAGAACTCCCTTTGATAAGATGATGAACCCAATGCAATCCACAGATCCAGTGAAATTCGTATCAAAACACCAGTAGTATTTTTCACAGAACTAGAACAAGCAATCCTAAAATTTGTATGGAACCACAAAAGACACTGAATAGCCAAAGCAAGCCTGAAAAAGAAAACCAAAGCTGGAGGCATCACAATTCCAGATTTCAAGTTATACTGCAAAGCTGTAGTAAACAAAACAGTATGGTACTGGCACAAAAATAAACACATAAATAAATGGAACAGAATAGAGAGAGCCCAGAAATAAACCCATGGTCAGTGAATCTACAACAAAGGAAACAACACACAATGGGGAAAAGACAGTCTCTTCAACAAATGGTGCTAGGAAAACTGGAGAGCCACACGCAAAACAATGAAACTGGACCACTTTTTCACACCATCCACAAAAATAAACTCAAAATGGATTAATGACATAAATGTAAGACTTGAAACCATTAAAATTTTAAAAGAAGACAAGGCAGTAAACTCATGGACATTGACCTTAACAACACTTTTATGGATCTGACTCCAAAGGTAATGGCAACAAAAGCAAAAATAAACAATTAGGAATACACCAAAATAAAAAGCTTCTACATAGCAAAGGAAACCATCAATAAAACAAAAAGGCAACCTACTGAATAGACATTTTTCCAGAGACATACAGATGGCCAACAGACACATGAAAAGATGCTTAACATCACTTATCATCAGGGAAATGCAAATAAGAACTATAATGAGATATCACCTCACACCTGTCAGAATGGCTAAAATCAACAGATGTTGTGAGGATGTGGAGAAAGGGGAACCCTCTTGCACTGTTTGTGGGAATGCAAACTGGTGCAGCCAGTCTGAAAACAGTATGGCGTCTCCTCAAAAAACTAAAAATAGACCTATCATATGATCCAGTAATTCTACTTTTAGGTATTTACCCAAAGAAAATAAAAACACTAACTCAAGGGGCATCAGTTAAGCGTCTGACTCTTGATTTCAGCTCAGGTCATGATACCATTCATGAGTTTGAGCCCTGCATCGGGGTCTGTGCTGATAGTGTGGAGCCTGCTTGGGATCTGTCTCTCCCTGTCTCTCTCTGCCTCTCCACCACTTGCGTGTTCACTCTCTCCCTCTCTCTCAAAGTAAATAAATAAACTTAAAAAAAACACTAACTCAAAAAGATATATGCACCCTATGTTTATTGCAGTGTTATTTATAATAGCCACGATATGGAAGCAACCTAAATGTCCATCAATAGATGTATGGATAAAGATGTGGTATAAAATCTCACTACTGGGTATTTATGCACAGAAAATGAAAACACTAATTTGAAAAAATATATATACCCTTATACATATTACAACACTAATTACAATAGCCAAGATATGGAAGCAATCCAAGTGTCTACCCATAGATGAATAAAGATGTAGTACACACACACACACACACACACACACACACACACACACACACTGGAATACTACTCAACCATAAAAAGGATGAGATCTTGCCATTTTCAGCCACATGGATGGACCAAGAGGGTAGTGTGCTAAATGAATTAAGTCAAAGGCAAATGTCACATGATTTCATCTATATGTGGAATCTAAAAAACAAAACAAATGAATAAACAAAAAGCAGGAACAGACCCATAAATACAGAGAACAAACTGATGGTTGCCAGAGGGAAGGAATTAGGGGGATAGGCAAAACAGGTATAGGGGATTAAGAGGTGCAAACTTTTTTAAAATGTTTTATTTATTTTTTTGAGAGAAAGAGCACAAGGGGGAAGGGGCTGACGGAGAGGGGGACAGAGGATCTGAAGCGGGCTCTGTGCTGACAGCAGCAAGCCCAATATGGGGCTTGAACTCACAAACCATGAGACAACGACCTGAGTTGAAGTCAGACGCTCAGCAGACTGAGCCACCCAGTCACCCCAAGAGATTCACTTCTAACTATAAAAAATAATTCATGAGGGTGAAAATTATCTCCTAGGGAATATAGTCCATAATATTTTAAGACTTTGTAGGGTGACTGATGGTAACCACACTCACAATAGCAAGCACTGCATAATGTATATAATTGTCAAATCACTATGTAGTACACCTGGAACTAATAGTATATGTCAACTATACTTTGGCTTAAAAAAATCTAGCCTCATCTAATCCTAAAAAAAAATGGTGGAGAGTGCCAGGGAATGTTCTGAGGTCACTTTGTATCCTTAGCTGGGTGTTCTGTGTCGTTGCCAATAACTTACCTCTGAAGGCAGTTTGTATCCTCAGCTGGGTGGTCTGTGTCTTTGCCAATAATTTACCTCACTCCCCTCCCCTGGTCATTTTTTTAGCTTATTTATTTTAAGTAATCTCTACATCCAACATGGGGCCTGAACCCACAATCAAGAGTCACACACTCTTCTAATGAGCCAGCCAGATGCTCATCCCCTGGTCATTTTTTTAACCTAAAGATTATAGACTTCAACAAACCAGTTCATTAACAAGGGATAACTACACTGAGCTCTAATGATGAGACACAGGGGGAGAAAACTTCCAGGAGCACTATTCACGAATATTAAACCAGTCTTCTACAGTGAGGAACAGAGGAAGTGGAGATATTCCCTTCCAAGATACTTGGGAAATATCTGTAATTTCTCTCATTTATTTCATCTTGTGGTTCACATAGATGTTGAAGTGAATGGATTCAGATTCAGAAATTTCATGAGGAGAAAAATGGAAGTGTGAGATTTGGCTCCCTCACTGCACTGGTTCTCCTCTGAATTATAGCAAGTTTTCCTTTCATTCAGTCAAAAAATATTTATTGAGCACCTACTATGTGTCAGACACCGAGGTAGGCTCTGGGCCTAGGATGGTGAACCAAATGAAGGCCCCACCCTCATGGGGTTCACATTGTAACCTGGAAGGCAGACAAGGAACAACGACATTTATAATGTCAGGTTGTGGTAAATGCTGAACAAAACTAGAGCAGGATGAGAGGAGAGAGAGTGATGGGGGTAGGGTGGTGGGTGGATGACACTGTGCCGAGATGAGAACAAGGTGAAGGCTGTGCACATACCTGGAGGAAGGGTGTCTCAGACAGAGAACTCAGAATATTGCAGGTAAGATAAGGTAGGCTGAGACAGTGCTTGTCCCCCCACACACCCCACACAGGGTAGATTTACACCTGTCCATCCCTTCTGTCCAGCCTGGCTCCTCTGGTGACCAGTCACTTGCACCAGGAAGACTGACTGAGGTATGGAGCATTGTCTCCTGCCATGGAGAGAATAGAGCTACCTTGTCTACCCCAGGATGAACCCTTTTCCTTGCTCTGCTTGGCGCAGTGCTCTTCCCATTTGGGTTGACTAGCCGCCAAACCCCAAGTCCAACAGACCTGAGGAAGTTGGGATTTCCTCTACTGAAAGAGAACACAGAACACTGCTGTGTGGGTTCTAAGAACAGCCAGAGGGCGATGGGTCTTTGTATTTCTGGCAATGAGGAAGGCTGAGAGGGGCTCCTAAGTTAAGGCTTTCTTGACTTTTACCCTCAGAGGCTCTCAGGTCTCTAGAGAACTTTCTGCCTTCAGATAAAACCAGATCACACCTTATACTTGCCACTGGGTGTCAGACAACCCTTAGCAAGTCTAGATTTGTGCTGACCAATATAGCAGTCACCAGCTACATACAGTTATTGAGCACTTGAGGTGTGGTTAGGCTGAAGAGAGCTTTGCTATAAGTGTAAAATATACACGAGATTTTGAAAACAATATAAGATAACAATGTGAAATATCTCAACTATTTTTACATGGATTACATTATTTTATATTCATAATATTTCAGATCTATTGTATTAAATAAAATATAGTACATTATAAAAATCAACTTCATTGGTTTATTTTTACTTTTTTTTTAAATTTTTTTTTTCAACGTTTTGTATTTATTTTTGGGACAGAGAGAGACAGAGCATGAACGGGGGAGGGGCAGAGAGAGAGGGAGACACACAGAATCGGAAACAGGCTCCAGGCTCCGAGCCATCAGCCCAGAGCCCGACGCGGGGCTCGAACTCACAGACCGCGAGATCGTGACCTGGCTGAAGTCAGAAGCTTAACCGACTGCGCCACCCAGGCGCCCCTATTTTTACTTTTTTAAATATGGCAACTAACAAATTTAAAGTTACATATACCGGTCTATTATATTTCTATTGGATGGCACTGGTCCAAATAGATTCACAGCTGGTTCCTTGAACCTGATCTAATCTATGCCAACAACTCTCCACTGACTCAGGAAGTTCTTTATATCTAATCTAAATCCCTGTACCTATATTCAGAATCCCTGCCTTCCTGTCCAAGCCTTAGTAGAGATGGAGATGAACTGGTTCCCACCTTCCTTGTGATACACTTTCATGCCTCTGAATATCTTTATACCTCTTCTTGTAACCTTTTTTCTTCAAGGCTGACTAGTACCAATTCTTATCTCTGATGGTAGGGATGGGGAGGAGAGCTCATTTGGCACAGTGAAATCACCCAGACATTGCTCTGCCACATAAGGAAATTCCCAGAATATTCTTCATAGAATGGGTTATTCAGAGCTAGACAAACAGCTCCCTTGAGCCCGTGGAAGGTTAAAGGCAGCCAGTTCTATTTCAGTCTTTATCCTCTGGCCCTGTCAGATCTGCTGAGGACAGGAATGAAGCTGTTTTCCAGAATTCTCCTGTCTAGCAAAGGTCCCAGGAGGTCATACCAGTTTTGAAATGTATCACCCTACCTCCACCCCAAAAACTACCAGGCTAAGACATTAGTTGAATGCATTGGGCAGCAGGACTCCAGTGGACACAGGAGGAAACATGTTGTTATTACCCCATCTCCGCAGGTGATGAGACACCAGAACAGCCTGTCGAGTTCCCCGCCTGAATTTTTCAGCCTCAGAATTCAACTAATGCCCTAGGGGATCATTCAAGACCCTATTCTACTCATCCCCTTTCCTTTGCACCCATAGGATTTATTTGCCAACTCTTCTCACCGCGGGGGACTTTGCCAAAATCTGGATCCTGCAAATACCCTCAGAGAATCTGACCAAGCTGCCCAATGCCACCAAATATTCTGGACCTCTGAGCTTCAGAGACTCCTGTTTTGCCTTTCCTCTGGCTTCAATACTTCTCTTCCTCCCTCTTGTGTTTATCTGCTTCCTTTCTTGCTTCCATTTCCCTCCATTTCCCCCTTCCTCCTTGCCTAAGCTCTGGGCCTGCCCTTGGCACCCCTAGACATGACCTCCATTTCCTAGTGACATTCATGCTAACGAAGTCAGAGACTATTCTCTAAGAACCATATATGATACCTAGTGTCAGTGTTCAGTGGACATCCAGTGGGAGTGATGGTGGGCCGAGGGGAGCCACCCAGCAAAACCTTTGCCTCTGAACAATGGCAAGATGCAATAGCATTAGCTTACAAGCATGGAGGCATTTGTGAGGTTCTGTCCTGGGACCTGCAGAGTGTGTGTTGGCTTGAGACTACCATGAGATGGGGAACTGTATGAGTGGCCACAGAAAACCACTAAATATGATAAATAGGAAGAAGTAATTATTTACATTGTAAATAAACACATGTATGTGGTTCAGCAGACAGTACAAGTAGGAGAGGGCTTGGAGGTGGAAGAGAAGCAAGAAGACAAAGGGTTTGGAGTAAGCAAGTCAGTGATGAGTAGAGATGACAGGGCAGAGGGCCCTGAGGAAGGTGGGAAGTGAATCTGGGGAAGCCTGGAGAGAGGATGTCTGATGTGTCACACTGGGGAGCAGCAATGGGGCTTTTTGAGGGATGGCAATTAGACAGGACAACACTGGCAGAGAGCCAGATGAAGAATGAAGACTGAAGATCATGGTTGGCAAAACCCCTGCATTTCCCTCAGGGGTTCCCAGCCCCACAGCCTCCAGCACTCACTGACCCCCAACCATTCCTCAGGCCCTGGTAACTCAGGGACCTGAACTGGCCTTGGCCATCCAGCTCATGAGACTCTACCTGGCTTACGGATAGGGTGGTTGAGGAAGGGGAGGTGTTGACCTGGAAGTGGCTCTGAGGCCTCTGTGCTGGGTGAGATTAATCAGTTTCCATGAGGCTGGTGGCATTCAGCAGGTCATAAGGTGTCCCATGGGGTTGGTGATATGTCGAGGGAGGGATGCTCACCCTGCTTCCCGTCAAAAGTTGTGGTAGGACAGTAGATCTCTAAGGCAGGTCTGGGTTACAGGAATCCCCCACTCCACCCCAACAGAGGCTTTCGAGGATGCCATATTTATTAGTGAATGTGGGGTTGGGGGATGAGGGGTGTTCATGGTTGCCAGCAGGTTGAGCTGGGGCTTGCCTTGGAAGAGACCCCAGGACCAGGAGGGTGTATGGATGCTATCATTGTCCCTCAGATCTCCACGGCCCACCGCATCAGGAATTTCCAGGGTGTTGCTTCTGCAGTTTAGGGTGGCCAGTGGACAAGAAGGCCTCTGATAATGTGTGGTCTCCCTGCCAGCAGGAAAAAGACTGTTATCCAGAGAACAAACAGCTGGTGGGAAGGGTGGAAGTCCTTCTGACATGAGGCTAGCAACCTCTTGAGTGGTCTTGGTTGGCCAAGGCAGGAGTCTGTGTAAGTGCACCTTACCATTCTGTCATTCTGTTTTCCTGCACCTTCCAGGCCAGGGGGTAGGCAGCCTTCTGTGAAGAACCACTGGATTGTATAGTTTAAAAATGGTAATTGCTCAGGGAGCCTGGGTGGCTCAGTCGGTTAAGCATCTGCCTGGCCTACTTCCTCCCACCCCCCAAACCTTCATACCAACCTTCTAAGTTTCCCCAGGGCCTTTCATTGTGGAGGTGACAAAATCCATGCATCATGGGCAGAAGTAGAATAACGGAAGAGAGGCAGGATGAGAAAACAAGCCCCTGAGTCCTAGCAACCAGCCTCCTTTCTACTGCCAGGAGGGGCAGGGACTGCTTGGCTTTGTGGCCCCAAGCAAGTCACTTGCCCATGGGCCTCGGTTGGCCACCTAAACACTGAGGGGATTCGACTTGTGTCCTCATGGCCTGCCCAGCTCTGACATGTTAGGATCCTAGGTGAGGGGACCTCCTGCTTTCCACCATTATTCCTAACCCAGAGTGGGGAGAATGGGCACATTCCCAGAGCTCTGGCAAGCCCCTGGAGTACTGAGAGAATTCTCCTTCACCCTTTGGCTCTGGTTGCCCCCACCCATCCCCCATACATATCAGGGGGAGAAGTGTTAAGGAGAAGAACTATTAATAGAACTTTAGATTTGGAACTAGAAGAAAATTTGGAAACTCACTATATCACACCCTATTTATTGTAATCATTTTAATTTTATTTTTAATATTTATTTACTTTTGAGAGAGAGAGAGAGAGAGAGAGAGAGAGAACAAGTGGGGGGAGGGGCAGAGATAGAGGGAGACACAGAATCAGAAGCAGGCTCCAGGATCTGAGCTGTCAGCACAGAACCCGACACGGGGCTCAAACTCACAAGAGCTGTGAGATCATGACCTGAGCAGAAGTCGGATGCTTAACCGACTGAGCCACCCAGGCTCCCTGAGCAATTACCATTTTTAAAGTATACAATCCAGTGGCATTTTGTTCATTCATGATGTTGTGCAACCACCACTTCTATTTAGTTCTGAAATATTTTCACCACCCTAAAAGAAAACCCTGTACCCACTGAGCAGTCAGTCCCCATTTCCCCCACCCCCAGCACTTGGCAATTTACCTTCTGTCTTTATGGATTTGCCGATTCTAGATATTTCATGTAAATAGAATCATACCATATACAGCCTTTTGTGTCTGGCTCCTTTCCCTCAGTGTGATATTGTCGAGGTTCATCTACACTGTAGCAGGTATCAGTACTTCATTCCTTTTTTTTGACTGAATAATAGCCCATCCATTGTTTTTATCCCATGAGTAATGATTGGTTGATAACTTCGTTTATGGAGGGCCTCCAATGTTCAGACACTTTGCGGGTACTTCATTTATTTTATTTATTCCCCTTAGTTGTACCCTCGTGGCTCCCACTGTGCCATGGCTCCCACTGTGCCGAGGAAGAAACTGAAAGCCTGAGGTCATATAGCTGGTCAGTGGTTAAACCAGGGCTAGAACCCTGGTGGGGTTTTGATTCCCAGGTACCTAGGGGGCTCGAGAAAAGTGGGTGAGAGGGCAGTGGCCAGAAGGCCAGGAGAATCCCAGCCAAGGAAGACGACCAACTTGGGGTGTCACAGGGGCAAGAGGAGGTGAGGTAGGCCCCCACCATACAACTTCTCCCCTTCCAGCCACCTCCCTGCTGCCTTCTACTGGGTTTCCCATACCCAATATCCACCCCAGCTGGGGTCAGCACATTTCTGACCAACCCGATTTGCCTGTCTCTACTCTAGGCCTTTTGCCTCTGGCCCCCCATGACAAAAGCTGAGGCATTTGGGGTCAACCACAATATAGGCCCAAGGCCCTGACATTATGCTCTGGGGTGACTACTATTTTGCCTTAAATCTCCACTTTGTTGTACTCTTGTTCCTCCACAGAGACCTGGTCAGCCTTCCTCAGACCTGACTTTTCCATCTTCCAGCACCAGCCTTGGCCTGACCTCTGCTCCCCCAGACCCTGCATGGGAACTGCAACCCAGCCGAGTTGCTTCTGGTCTCTGTCCAACATTAAAATGGTCTAGGGAGGTGTGGAATTGAGGTTATTTTGTCTAAGAAGCTTCCTGTACCCTGACCAATCCCAGTTTTGTTCCAAATGGATTATGGGAGTAAAGGTAATTTCTTATTCACATTTCTTACAGTGCCTTTCCCCCCACCCCAACACACACACACACACACACACACACACACACACACACACCTTCTTCCTCCCCACTCCTCATTCTGTCCCTAAAAGCTGTATCCTCCTCTGCTCTCTCTGCTCTACCTGATTCAATCCTCCCACCTGCTATGAGAGCATCCTCCAAGGAAGACAGATAATCATCTAGAGTTTAAGTAGAGTCTCTAGGAGCCTGGGAGACAGAGGTGGCCTGCAGTTGGAGGGATGGTGCAGAGGTTCTGTTCTGCAGAAGCTTCTTGTTGAAGGTGCATTGGTTGAGAACGCTGTAGCCCACAGTGGTCCCTGCCCAGCTGGAGGCTTTACTAGCTCTGTCCAGGTCTTCTCTTGGTCTTCCTCACTAAGGTTTTACCAGGTTGTGCCTTGGAGAGTTGATAGAGGGGCAAGGCAACCCGGTTCTCTATCAGGGTTTGGTAATTCCTCAGGAGGTCCTGGCTCAGGGGTGCACTAGGCAGGAAGGCCAGTTTTAGCGCCTTCTCCTGGTAATGAGGCAGAGGGTTTGGGCAGGGCCAGCCCCTGGCGAAATCATTGGGAAGTGGGTTGGGCATGAGCTGGAGGCCTCCAGGCTCAAACCTTCCACCAGCTGAGATGTGCCGGTACCTGTTGGGGGAAAGGGGTGTGGAGAGAACAAAGAGGTCAAAAGAGGGATGCAGGCATGGTGGAAGGAGTAAGAAGGAAAAGTTTGATGCTTTTTTCATAGCTTACTCAAAGTTTATTTTCACAATGCTACAAAGGTAAGCCCCCAAATTTATAATTCTTCATGTTCCTCTTGAAAAAATTTTTTTTTGAAAAGCCTTAGTATTAAATATCAAATCATGCTTAAAAATTCTATGGACTTGAGGGGCGCCTGGGTGGCTCAGTCGGTTAAGCGGCCAACTTCGGCTCAGGTCACGATCTCGCGGTCCGTGAGTTCGAGCCCCGCGTCGGGCTCTGTGCTGACAGCTCAGAGCCTGGAGCCTGTTTCGGATTCTGTGTCTCCCTCTCTCTGACCCTCCCTCGTTCATGCTCTGTCTCTCTCTGTCTCAAAAATAAATAAACGTTAAAAAAAAAAAATTAAAAAAAAAAAAAAATAAATAAAAAATTCTATGGACTTGGGAAGCCTTGCTGGCTCAGCTGGTAGAGCATCCGACTCTTGATCTCAGGGTTGTGAGTTCGAGCCTTACACTGGATGTAGAGAATACTTTTAAAAATTCTGTAGGCTTTTTAAAAAATCTGAATCATTTCAACTTATGACAATAATAAAATGCTAACAAATCATGATCCCAAACTAAAATCATTCAAAATAAGAAAGAATCATCATTGGGATCCTGTTAGATTTTTGATGGTGGCAAAGGGTGACCAACTGTTGTCATTGATGTGAGTGCCACAAGAAAATAATGCATTTGTATTCTGAAAGTATATTTGTCGTGCGCATCCTGAGACTGAGGTATAAAGCCATGTTTTGCCAATATGTTTCTATTAAGCTAACACAAGCTAACGAATGATCAGGTTGTAGGGAATCACTTCTGTCTCTCCTCCTGATTGGATATTGGCCTATCCAGATAGCATGCACCCTGTGTGTGTGTTTGGTGTTAAGATGGTGAAATTATGTTGTTTAGATGGTCAGTCTCCTATCCTTTTTACATATTGTATCTCATTATCCAGATTCTGTCTTTCAGTCCCACTTCCTCTGCTAACACAGTGCCAGCAGGAAGAAGAGAGAATGAAACTCAAGGGCCCCTTCTCATCTGGTGAACTTGATGATGTCTCAGAGCCCTTCCTGCTCTGACCTGCTGCCATATGACACCTGATCTGATGGCTCCCTCTTCTACAGGCCTGTAGTGTTAGGTTCAACCAAGAGAAATGGACCTTTTAAAAAACATAGTTGAATAGTGGCAAATTTCCTGTTTCAACATGCTTTGCACCTCGTCCAGTAGATGTTCTCTTGTTTACTGTCTTTGGTTTACATCAGACATTCTCAGGCCCGGCTGCACATTAGAATCACTCCTAGGAGCCTTTTGCAAATTCCGGTGCTCAAGCTGCACACCCCCAACGCCAAGTAAATTAGAATCTCATGGGTGGGTCTCACACATTTTTTAAAAAGACCCAGGTGATTGTATGTACCATCAACCAGAGTTGATGTATGCATAAATGGGTTTATGTATATGTACAAATGTTCTATTTATGTATAAATGTTTTATTTCTCAACATCATGGGTTTATGTATAAATGTTCTATTTCTCAGCAATATCATGAGTTTATGTATAAATGTTCTATTTCTCACCAACATCATGGACTTCTTGAAGCTTAGACCTGTCTGAAGTCCTTTCTGGGTCTCTCATGTTCAAAATGTGCTTGGTCGCTGATCTAGAGACATTTTTAACTATATTTTAATGCCTTAGAGAACTGCTCGAAAGGAATAACACGACTGGATGGGCCTTTCTTCCCACCATCCTGTCTAGTTCCCACCTAGTGAATTTGTACACATTCTTCAAGGTCCACGTAGCTCAGGTACCACATCCTCCGTGAACAGCAAAACCTTGCCTGTGACTCTCTCATTCCTGGCTCCAGGAACTGGGCCTCCAGCAGCAAACAGAGGGAAACAAGGATCCTTCTCTCACGGGGACAGTGTACTAATGACACGATTTACTGAGCCCCCTTCTCTACACCAGGCATTGTGCCTTTTTGTCTTCTAACAACCCTGCAAGGTACCAGGTACATCTCCAATCCAGACTTGAGGAAGTCAGGCTTAAAGAAAGTCAAGTTTCTTTGTTGTATAGCAAGTTTGGGATTGAGCTGGGTAGACTGCAACCTAAGATGTGTTTGGCTCTTGAACCCACAAGGCTTCTACCATCACACACAGGTTTCCTGTTTGCCGAGCATTGTGCTAAGCTCTTTCTATGGATAATTGTATTTCTCTTATGCTGTCTTTATAGAACATTATATCACATCAGGAGTAGCTGTGAACTTCTTTGATTCCCCAGGTAGACAGGAGGGGAAGTGGAGCACAGAGGTTAAGAACACAGTTCTAAAACTGAGCTCTCTAGGTTCCAATCCCAGCTCTGCCACTCACTGGCCATATGAACTTGGGCGAAATAAGTGACCTTTCCGTTTCAGATGCCCCCTCTGTAAAATGGGGTTGATAGTAATAGTTTCTATCTGGGGTAGTGGGAGGGTATAAATAATATAACTCAAGTGATTAGAACATCTGGCACTATTATTTCACTGAAGTTTATTTTTATTTTTTGAGGAGTGATCTAAGTTTTATCACCTTTGTATCCCTAGTGTTAGCACATACTAGCAACCAATAATCTGTACTGCGAGGGCTGCAGAGAGAAGCCAAGGTCCTGAATAATCTTCTCTCAAAATCACCAACTGTTGGCATTAAAAAAAAAAAAATCAAAAATCTCCACAGCCTCCCCTCCAACCTTTTAGTGCTTCTGTTAATGCCCTTGGGATTGGAATTTGAGATATTCTGTCCTTATTCCCCACTCCGTTTCCTGCCTCTTATCCCCTTGACTAGACTGGAGATTTGTGTGTGCTCCCACAGTGGCAGGGAGGAAGGGCTGTTGGGTACTCCAGTAACTCCTTCCACACTGCTGCCTCTTCTCAGACCAGTCAACCCTCTACCCCCTTCTTTCTACCTTTCTGAGGGCTTCCTACCCTTCCAGCCTTTACCTGGTTTCCCCACAAAGGCTTCCTGGGGGAATGCTCCAGCCCACAGCACCCCCTCCTTCTTCTGAATTTCTGTAGTAACATGTTTTTTTGTATAGTGCTCTCATATATTCATTACCCATTTTCTCTTCACCGAGGTTGGTAGACATGGTGTTTACTGTCCCCATTTTATCAAGGATGGAATTGAGTCTGGAAAAACGAAACAATTTGCCTAGTCTGGACTTTAACCTAAACCTCTGACTCCAGATCTCAGGACTTTCCACTAGTAATTGATGTTCTTACCACACTCCCTATCCGTGTCACATTTTGGGCATGTAGCACGCGTGGGCTTGAATGGTCAGCTGCCTTTCCATGCGTGTAGGTAGGTCTCTGCCTTTCATAAGCTCCCTGCAGGAAGGGACTGGATGACATCTCTCTGTACTGCCAGGGCCTAGCAGGTGTTAAGCACCTAGTTGTATCCCCTGCATTCTAGTTAAACGGTTAAGCCTCTCCCCTGGCTGTCCCCTCTCTTGCTCCCACACCTTCCTTCCAGCTACACTTAAAACAGAGTTTAGTTGTCAGATGCCCAAAGGCGTGAAGGTCAGAGTACCAAGGTAGGCGGCATCAGAAAACAGGAATCAGAGAGAGGAAGGAGCTCCTCTTACTTCTTGAACTTCCTCGAGGGCAGGATGTTGCCCTTGGCGTCGAGGGGAGGTGCCCTTGCTTCACTCCTCAGCTTGAGTTTCTCCAGCTCCCTCAGTTCCTGCACCGTCCTGACGGTCACCTGGTTTTTCCTGTTGTCGTCCGCGAAGATGGGAGTACAGCAGATGAAGGTCAGAAAGCTGTTGGGACCCATCCAGGAGGGAGGAGGGATGGGAGGCTCCGCTGGGGGGCGGCCGTGGGCCCCGGAGTCCGTCAACCAGCGCCACACGTTGCTGTCGTAGGGCCTGTCGGGCCTGGTGGGAAAGGTGGCTGGCAAACGGCCCACATCGAGCCACGTGTGAAAGCCCCACGTGTGCGGCGCCGCGTCCTTCCAAGGGCGGATCAGTCGGCGGCGCACCTCGGATTTCGTTTCGGTGCAAGGCGGCGGCTTCAGGGCCAGCCGGTGGTAGGCCTGCCGGGTGAAGCCGGGCCACTCCCCGGGCTCACTGGGGAGGAGGAACTCACGCCGGGCCCGCGGTTGGTGGGTCAGGAGGGGCTCTCGGGCGTGGGCCATCTAGGGAGAGACAAAAGGGTGCCGGGGGGACCGCTCGGCCTCTCTTTCCAGGAGCAGCCGCAGAGACAACAAGCTGCCGGCCTCCTCGGACCCCGGACTCTCATCAGGACACGGTGGCCTGGCCGGAACCCTTCTCTCCGCGCCTGCCCTGCCGTCAGAAGTTATGTCCGCTCTGTAGGATTCCTCAGCTTTCGCTCTCTCTCCGTCTGTTGGGTTTTGATTTCCCTTCTCTCCACTCTTTACTCCACATCCTCCGCGCTCTGGCTCTCCCGCACCCCTGCCTGGAGCTGGTGCTCCTAAGCCTGAGGATACTGAGGGGTGGGGGTGGGGGTGGGGTGGGGGGTGGAGTGAGGGGTAGTGCCCATTACCGGGCAACGCGCATAGAAGGAAAAGCTTTCTCGGGAAAGAGCAGCCCAGGTGCTCTTCTCTCCCGGACTCGACCTGTTACTGTCATTGGTGCATTTCCCTCACTTCTCATCCAAATACAAGCAAGTATGGAAAATATCTAGAAGGCTGCCTCTTTCCCTTTTCTGTGTCCCACCTCCCGTGAAATAAACAGTAGCAAATATGTATTGACACTGTGCTAAATACATCTACAACTCAGTTAACCCTATAACCCTGTGAGCAAGCGTTGTTACTGTCCCATCTCAAAGATGCAAAAAGCAAGACACAATGAGGGCAAATAGCTCACCCAAGTGGCAGAGCTGGGACTCGAGCCATCTGTCTGCACTACTTATCATATATGCTCTTCTAAAGTGCTTCTCCCTCCTTTCCACCCTAGGACTTTATTGATCCTAAAAGCTCACCTGTCTCTTGGGCTCACTCCTCTGTCATTTCCACAGCATCACCCTAGTAGGTGGGGCTGGGAGGTGTAATAACCAGGCACCTCCTTTCCTCTGCTCTGAGCTCTGTGTTCACAGTAGTACAGGATTAAGAGAGGAAGTAAGTGGAGAGCTCTGGGCCACATCTACTGACCAGAGGAAAGTATGGCCCATCCCAGGGGGAGGACTTAGTCCAGCAGGGTGCAAACAGATAGGCTGTGGAGATGGGGCCCCACCTCCTACCTGTAAGAAAGGTTCTTGGACATGGAGTGGATTATTCCGCCCTCTGGGTTGTCTCTGTGGGCTACTGGCCATTCCTCTTCTGGGCCTGACTGCCATGCCAGGAGGAGCAGCTTGGTAAGGGAAGACTTTCCTGGCAGCATTGTTTGCTGTTGGGGTTGCTATGGTGATGTTTCTTGGATGGTGTCGCAGGAGGAGGCCCTTACCTCTCCCTGGGAGCACTCATCAGTCCCCTGGGCCCTGGCTGCCTTTCAGGCGAGACAGGCATGGGATAGGACTCCTAAGTTTTGATTGCAAAAGATGGTAACCAGAGGGGCTTCTGGGAAGGGCTTGCCTAGAAGGGCAGGAAGAGAAAAGAAGCAGGGCCGGCTGATTTCCAGGCCCTGGATTAGGGTGGAGGTGGCCATGAGGCATCTAAAACTGTGCCCACCCTTCCCTAATCCTGCAGGAGGGGAGGGTCCTGCCCCTCTGCAGGCCTTTCCCTTAGAGATCTCTAAAAGGCCTAAGTTAACCATCAGTTTCAGAGGTTCTAAAGAGAAAGCTGGCAGTTTCTGTGCTAAAAATGTGTGCCCATGCCGTGTGGGAGGCAGGCCAGGCCAAAACCCTTAGCACTCTCCTTCACCTGCTTCTTCTCAGCTTTAGGCCTTACCTCTTCTTTGTCACCACCATGCCCAATATTTCCCACGTTCTTCTCCAACCCCTCCTTATGCCTCAGGGACCAGACACCGATGCACCAGAGACCACACTTCCACCCTGGATTTTATTGAGTTATGGTAGTGTTCTTGAGCTGGCTCACATGCATGTGGTCAGCTGGGGCCTAGGGTGGCTCTTTGCAAAGCTGAGGTGTGAGTGAGCTAAGGAAGCTAGGCAGGGCAGGACAGGGCCCTTTTAGTCTTCTCAAGCCTTGGGCCAAGTTCTTGGCAATGCTAGTCTCTCTGGCATGATTAGGGATATTATCAGAGAAACATCTCTCGGGAGCACATCTGGACACCCATTCTTTGCTTCAGATGCATCCATTCCCCCACCCCCAATTCAACTCTTGACCCATTACGAGACCTTTTTACCTTTTACCAGGATTTCTTTGTGCAGGAAAGCTGACTTGGAAATGTGGGAAGGTGGGAGGGAGGGGCAATAAGAGGGACCCTAGGAAGCAGATCTGTTTGTCTGGGTGCCTACAGTGAAGAGCCCTTGAGGCAAGTACCCCAGGCCTGGAAGAAACCATGCACTGCAGGTCCTCCCTTCTCTGGGAATTAAAAGCAAGGAACAGAAGCAAACTGAAACCCCTTGTCACTTTACCCACCTTCTGGCAGTCTCTAGATAATGATCTAAGGAAATAAGCTTATATTTATAATTAGAGGTTAATTTGGAGAATATACACTATTTACAAGGAGCAGGGAAGGTGGGGGACTACTGGGCACAGGCGCAGTTTGGGGGGGGGTTCCTAATCTCTTTCACCCTTTCTTTTGCTGTTCTCACCCTTCAGCTCCTAGCAGGGAGAGTGAGGAGTCAGATTTTCTTGGGGAGCATCAGGTGGCCCAGGGACCAGTCACCAGGCCCTCGCGGCTTGCAGAGGGCCCAGTGGTGGCCACGGCGTGACATCTGCCTTGGCATAAGCAGGCAAAGTGGAGCTAGAGGAGCAGACGGTCCCTGCCTGCTGTCCTCACTCAGAGGGCTTGGATGGCCCAGGTGCACGAGCTCCTGGAAGTGCGGAGGGCTTGGGCAGCAAGGGTAAGGTCAGGCCTCTACCGCAGCTCGGGAATGAACTGAGCCCAGTTGATGCTGTCAGGGCCCAGAGGGTCCTCCTCCAGGCCAGGGAAGCTGATGTCCAGGAGGACCTTGCTGAGGCTGTCATTCATTGTGTCCAGAACCAGGCCTTCCGTCAGAGAACGGTTGGCTGAAAGGCTGGCAACCTGTGACCCGGGGGAGCCCGGCTTGGGGACTTCCATATCTGAGGGGGAAGGGCTGCTGAAGGGGTCAGAGGTGAGGTCAAAGGGCTCTGAATTGAGGAGCTCTCGGGGTGAGTCAAAGAGTGGGATACTTTTCAGTGGGGTGGTGCTAAAATCCGTTAGCCCCAGGGAATCAGGCGGGGGGCCAAAGGCAGCCGGGGGGGCTTGTACCGGACTGAAATCCAGGCCCCCTACTTTGGCTGGGGGTGTGAGCCTCCAGGATTCAGGGGTCACGGGGAGGGCAGACTTACTCGGGGTGGAGGATATGGGCGGTGTCTCCTTAATGGGTGTCTTAAAGGGTCCTCCCTCCTCCTGGCAGGAGCCAAGCCGGGAGGTGGGCTCGGAGGACACTGCAGGCAAAGTGAGCTCTGTGGCTCGCTGGGAAGCCCCGGGGCCCTCGGAGAAGAGTAGCTCAGGCTCATCCAGACAGGGAGGCAAGAGGTGCTGTTTTCTGCGAGACCGACTCATCTCCCGTCCCTCCCTGCGTTTGATCACGAGCATTTCTGAGACACACCGGGCTGGGGACTTGAGACCGCTGTAGGACTTCTTGGGCCTCGGGGTGGGAGAGTGGGATGAACCCTCCCAGGAGTGCGACAGTTCCTCTTTGACAGACGGGCATGGTGAAGGCCACTCCTCCAAGGGCGGGCTCTCTACTTTGATGGGTCTCCCCAAGAGTGGCGTTTCCTCCCCGGGCTGGATTTCTTCCTCCTTGATGGACTGAACTGGAAGCAGAGGAGACAGCCTTTCTCCAAGCAGGAATTTGTCCTCTTGCACAGGCCCTGCGGTGGGCAGAGGGGCTACCCCATCATCAGCTAGCAGCACCTGCAAGTGAAGCAGGGATACGGTGAGACAGAGCTCTCCAGGCCTTGAGATTCAACCCGGTCACCAGGCGGGACACAAGATCCTGGCTAAAGCAAGCCACATGCTGGTGCTGTTCCTCTTTTTTGTCTTTTTAAATTTTACAAACTATTAAATAGGAGAATATAGGATGAAGGCGGTGGTTCAATTCCGGGGAGTAAAAGAGCATTTAATATGGTGCTGGTATAATTAGTACCCATCGGAGAGAAAATAAAATTGGATGCCTGTTTCATACCATGTACAAAGACTTAAATAGAAGAAGTAAAACCATACAAATCCTGAAAGAGAATCTAGGAGACTACATGTACAATCTGAGGGTGGGTGCGACCTTCTTAAGCAAGACTGGAAACCCAGAAGCTGTAAAAGAGAAGAGAGACATATTTGACTACATAAAAACTTAAAATCTTACTGTGGCAAGAGATTCCATAAACAAAGAAACAAACAACAGAAGTAAAAGAAGTATCTTCAGCATAAAAGACTGAAGTTAGTATTTTAATAACAAAGAATTTTCACATATTATCAAAACCCCATAGAAAGATGGGCCAAGCCCATAAATAAGTATCTGATAGTGAACAATTCCAAGTGACCCAACATAATAAGAAGGTACTCACACTTACCGATAAGCAACGAAAGATAAAATGAAACAAGGAGATATCATTTATATATAGCAGATGGGCAAATATTTAAAAGACTATACCGACTGCTGGCAAAGATACAGGTCTTGTCATATATTGCTGGTAGAAATGTAAAATACTGTATATGATTTTGGAAACCAATATCTAGCAATATTTAATAAAATTGGTAACACGTTTCCACTCAGGAATTTTGTGTCTGGTTTTCTATCCCATGGAAATACAAGCACTTGTAAGAAAGATACTTGCAAGGATATTTCCTGCAGTGTTGTTCATAGGGCAAAAAAAAACTAGAAGCAAAATGTACCCATAAAAGTGGAATGGCTGGAAAATTTTTGGCATAGCCACACAGTGGAATGTTAGGTGGCCATTAAAAAACAATGAATTAGAGCCAATGCCAAATGAATTGGAAGAATTTCCATGTGGCAGAAAAGTGCAACGAGATCCCGTTTTTAATGTTCTGCGTGTTGTATGTGTCTATATAAAATGGGTATGGCAAGATGTATGTATGGTAAACTAAGAGCATGGATAAATTATAAAAGCAAGCATACTAAATTGTCAACAGGGGGGGATGTCAGCAGGGGGGATGTGGATGAAGAAACAAAGACTGCATTAAAACAAGAACAGTATATGTGCTACAGTCATATGGATACATTTAGGTAAAATGACTTATGGTAGTATGTATAATTTTATGTATATTTAAAAAGTATTTTTTAAATAAAAAAAAAATAGGGGCACCTGCGTGGCTCAGTTGGTGGAGTCTGACTCTTGATTTCAGGTCAGGTCACGATCTCACAGTTTGTGAGATCAAGCCCTGAGTCAGGCTCCACGCTGACAGCACAGAGCCTGCTTGGGATCCTCAGTCTCCCTCTCTCTCTGTTCCTCCCACGCTCGCACATGCATACTCTCTCTCTCTCTCTCTCTCTCTCTCAAAATAAAGTTAAAAAAAATAAAAAAACAAAAACAAAACTAAAGCAAAGCCAAGTCTCTCTGAACTCCAGAGCCCATGCTGTTGCCATCTCAGTGGAGGAGGCAGGGAGGGCCTTTTCTTCTGCTCTATTAAAGGGGAGCTCTTGCTCACAAATCCTTCTCTGTGTCCACACTTGATAGCCCATCAAGATACGGCTCCTCACCTTCTCCTGAAGCTAGACCACTGATGCTCAGCCAGGGGCCATATCTGCACTCTTCCGCTCCCTATGGGATATTTGGCAATGTCCAGACACATTTTAGTGGGAAGAGACATGGGGTGCTGCTAAAGATCCCTCAGCACACAGGACCACGCCTGTCCACCCCCAACAAAGAACGATCCATCCCTAAATGTCAATAGTACCAAGGATGAAAACCCGACCCAATCACTCTGCTGTTACTAGGTATAAACTGGCATCTCCTGCCTCCATGGCACTGCCAATTAGAATGCTCTTGCTACACCTGTTTATCCAAATGTACGTCTTTCTAAAACCTACTTCCTTTGTGAACTCTTCCTTACCCATCCCAGCACATCTATCATAATCCCCCTGGTCTGAATTCTTATAAACTCATTAGGTATTCATGGGTCTTCTGACACCACTCATATTGTAATCCAAGTTCTTTTTTAGCTCTTCTAATGCTCTTGAATTTTCCTTTGTATTTATGCCTTGTCTACCCATATAGATTTATAAACTTCTCAAGGAACACTTAGCAGAGTGCTTTGCAAACTAGAGGTCCAACACTTTTAATTGACTGCGGTCTCTCCTTGGAGAAAAACCGAAGCCACTCACCTTGGGGGCAATACGGACCCGCTTGCTATGGCGGGCAAGCTCTGAGCTCATGAGTGAAGCTGCCAGGGGCAATGGCACCTTTACTGAGGGCTGCAACACCAGCGACTGGTTCACCGGGAACTGGATAGGTACCAGGTATGAGCTGACCCGTGGCAGCAGTGGTTTCATCTTCCGCCCTAAGAGGAAACAGGGGAGATCAGGAGCAGGGGTCCAGGGATAAACCCCTTCTCAATCCCAGGAGCTTTGCTCTCCTTCTCTGGGCTCAGACTCAAAACACGCCCCCAGAGCAAGGACTAGCCTGATGCCCACTCTCCCATACTAACGTGCGCCCAGTGGGAGTTCAGTTTTGATGGTCACGTTCCGGCGGAGCTCAGGATTGGGTCGTTTCTGCTGCTGCTTGTGGCAGATGGGGAGAGAAAGAAACCTGGGTTAATAAGGCAGGGGGAGAAGCCAGGAGAACCCACCAGCTGCTCTGGGACTGTGCACCGAGCTAACCGATGGCCCAGAAAGAAAAGGCCGTCTGGGGCAGATGCAGGTGAGCACTGTCTCCAAAGCCTGGTTAGTGGGAAGAGGTGGACGGCACACAGATCTATGATGGCAGGACAGTCCTACCACCTCATCTGGGTGTCCTCACCACCCCCGGGGGATGCTAACGCGTGTTGTTCTAGGAGCGACAAAGAAAAGCCAGGTAGAAAAGGAAGAGAGAAAACTGCCACCTGCCAGGCCCATGCCATGCACTTGTGGTTGCCATCTTGCACGAAGCCTGTGGCATGTCCTGCTGCCACACCCTGCTCTGCTCAGTGAATCTTCGTCATGCCCAGAGCGTGGGGTGCGGGGAGGGGAGGGAAGTGGGCAGAAGCTGGTGGGGGAATGAGGTGGCGGTATAAATTTCCTTACTCCCAGAAGCTCAGGGGTGCTCTGCCTTCAGGGCTGGAAGTCACACAGCCCCAGGCTCCCTTCCCCTGTCCACTAAAGTCATGCTGAGCAGTGAAAGGAAAACAAGGCCAAGCCCCGAGCCAGGAGGAAAAGAATCTTACTGATTCCAAGTGCTCAGGCGATTGTGGAGACCCTGGGTCCAGTGGCTGGTGGCGGTCAGGCATTGTGGGAAAGAAATGAAATGAAGTTACCACCAGCGTGGCCAATCTGACCAGGTCGGGAAAAACAGCTATTTCTGTTTGATGCTGAGGGCCACCCGGAACAACTTCCCCTCCCAGGAGAACAGTTACAGCTGATAGCGGCCTTATGGGCACCCTGAAATCCCCAAACAATCATTTCTGAAAAGAGGTTCTGATGGCTCAATTTCTGGTCTCCAGGCTAAAGAAGGGCTCTTTTAAAATGGTTTTCCAGACTTTCTCTGTAAGAATCACCCAAGATGCCTGTTAAAAATATGTATTCCTGGCCCCGTTCCAGACCCACTGAGTCAGAAGCCCCCAGGGAGGGACCTGGGAAGCTGTATTTTTTTTAACAGGCGGCAGGCAATTCTTATCCGCAAGGCAGTTAGGGAAACACTGCCCAGAGTAGTCCTCTGTTTGGATCAAAGCGGTCTCCTCCACGGCCTGGTCTGGCACAGAAGTGTGTCATTTGGTATCTGTCAACTGTACTGAATTCAGCTAGTTTTATACAGCTCATCTCTGGGCTGGCTGGCTTTTAACTCGGCCCTGGCCAGGTAAGATCATCACAAGGAGGACTTGTTTCCTTTTGAGATGGATATTATGATGACCACCTCTGGCCCTATTGAGATGAAGCCAGGACACTCACCTTAAATACCTGGTCCAATGTCAAATAGCGATTGGCACTGGGGTGGATAGTCCAAAAGGAGACTTTGCCATTGGCAGATGTCTCCCGAACAAACATGTCATGGAGAGAAAGGTTGTGGCGGATGGAATTCTGGAAGGAGAGAAAGACAACTAGTTACCAGCTATTTCAGCTTCTGAATTATCACCTTTGATGTTTCCTGAGGCTGAAAGCAGCCTCAGGCCTCCCCCACTGTGGCCAGCAGGATCCTCATGATCTCGCCTATTGGCGACTCTCTCCCCTGCTGCTCCACACTGCAGAGCTGGCAAGCTGGGCCATCAAGCCATCAGTCCACAAAGCCATCAGCTGGTGATAAAGGAAAGAACTGGATGGCTGTCAGCAGCAAGGAAAGGGTATGGAGGCTATGAAGCAATCAGTAGCAAGATAGGTAAGTAAAGCAACTAAGAAACTAGGAAATTTCTTTGAGGTAAGACAGTGCAGTTAAGAATTCTGTGGAGGAAACAAAACAAAAAACCCTTGCTTGGAGTTGCCCACCTGTCAGAAAATCAACACTGTAGCTCTGACAGTGTGGAGTGAGCTACAGCAACTCCAAAGGACCTCAGTGTTCCCATAAGTACAATGAAGAGAAAGTCCCTGCCTTCTGGAGATGACATGTGACATTATAGGAGGTGAATCTCAGGTCACGAGGCTCAAAGACAGCATTTTTTCATTGCTACTTAGTCACTCCAGCTGCCTTTCAATGTAGCACAAACGTAGGCTTAGTGTTACACTGGAGAGACTCCATTTAGGTAGGGACCAATGAAGTGCTTTGCAGAGCTGTTGTTGACCATTTTTTGCCTGGATTCAGCAGGATCAAGTCACAGTCTAAAAGATACAATTGTTTATAATTCCAGCTTCCTTTGCATTTAACTGCTTCCTCAGAGTACCAGACACAGAACTGCTGCACATCTGCATAGACAAACTGCGGGGTCAGAGTGACCTTGACTTTAGTTGCTATGGATTGTCATGGGTTGTTATGTACCTTCCAGCCTGGCTTGGCAATGTGCTTAAAATAGGGGAAGTGGTCCTCAATCCAAGTATAGATGTCTTTCAAGGTCATGCGTTTCCTCTCGGTGCTATTGATGGCGAATTGTATCATGGCCATGTAAGAATACGGTGGCCGCTCAGACACAGAGTCCTGCCAGGAAGTTGATGCTCCCAGGGGCTCCTCAACCTGAGGGTTATGAGAAGCCAAAGGCAAGGAGAAAAAGGAATGACATGGAAGAGTTCATAAGACCTCCCCGGGGCCCCTTAAGAACATTCCCTAGAGAAAACTTTAACCTGCAGAATTATACTAGAAACCAACTCATCTGAGACCACTATTCCATAGAATCAAATTTTAGGATTAGGAATGGTAGCGATGTCCCTAGACAATGTGGAGCCATTTCTCTGTCACTGTTCATTTTGTCGAATATACTGTCCAATAATAAGTGGAAGTCCAGTACCCATCTTTCAGACCTGGGGGGGGGGGGTCAGGAGACCAAGGTCTTCGTCTGCATTCTACTAATGTGATGTGAATAAAACTGTCTCTTTTCAGTGTTTCTATGAGAGACATATTCCCAAGAGCATGGGATAGACAAACGTCTGCAAAACACACATCTGGCTAAGTCTTAGGCAAAGAGCTGATCATTTACATTTTAAAAAACGGAGCTCTAACTTTAGAAAGTGCACAAGTTTGAAGCAAACAGCTGAGTTTTTACTTATGCACACATCCATGCAAATTTTCACTTTCATAAAGGTTGTTGAATGAATGATTTAAGGATGTATGCAACAATGTGGTAACTGTGAAAAACAAGCCTGGGCCAAATCAAATTTGATTGCTGGGGAAGTATTTAAAATTCACACCTCACTCACTTTATTTGCTATTTACTGTATCTTCTAATAAATCTATCTTGTTAAAAATGCTCCATTCCTTTCATGCTGTTGGGGGTGTCTCTTTAAAGTTCAAGTGGCTTTCCACACTAAGATCTCTTCATCATTTCCTGAATACGTACTAAGTACCTGCTAAGGGCAGAGTACTAAACTTCATGTTAATGGAATACAGAGTGAGCCAGGGGAATCTGCCCTCAAGGAAATTTCAGAGACCGGGCAAAAAAAAAAAAAAAAAAAAGATTCCAGGCAGAAAGGTAGGTAGCTCAAAAGTTATGCAGAATCACAGTAAGTGAAATGCTAATACCGGAACCTGGAAATTCTCCTCCACAGGCCACTTGATCCATTTCCCTTCTTAGAAATTTTCTGCACTGGCCCTGACTTCCCTAGTGAGTGACAGAACTGTTCACCTTTACCTGACTCTGCTCCAGGTGACGATTCTCCTTTTCCTCCGTCTCTTGCTTGATGCTGCTGGAGCCCAGTCCATCAGAACTCACCTTTCTGAGCCACTGGATGTTGGTCAAGCTGTTGTCGAGAGTGCAGCCTGCTGCCTCACCGCCAGCTAGAGGGGAAACAATCCGAGATGCCACTTAGCTGCCCGGTCCAGTGCCTGGCAGGCCCACTGAAATCGGTGGTTAGGGAGCAGCTCTCTAAGACCTCTACCCTTAGGGACAGGGAACACATGCTCAATCTAATGTGGCCCTCAGATACTCTGCCCTATTATGGATTTCAGGAGAAATTCAGGAGCATTGCTCAAGCTGCATTTCAGTGAGCCTTACAATCAGTCAAGGTAACCTTACAAAAGAGTTACTGGGTATTGGCACAAAGAAAGTCACTTTTCTTCCTCATGCTTCAGTTTTCTCCTTTATTAAAATGGAGAAAGATTCTTATTTCCTTATATGGTCAATGAGAAAGATAAGTAGAAAAAATAAACATCCTTTTCTAATATGAAGTAGTAGAAATGCTAAATTATACTTGGGGCACTTTTGATGGCGCCCAAAGGATCTGGGTCAAGGATTCGAGATGAAGAAAGACAAGACGCTCCCCTGGTTCAGGCTAGGTGCCTGTTAGGTATCAACGTGATGGACTGCGGTCCTTGCTACCAGAAAGGAAAGGCTGGGCTCCTCACTCCTTTGCCTTGCAGGCCACATACCACAGCTCTCCCATCTCTGCCCAGGTAGGGCTCCAGGTGGTCTAGGTAGATTCACATCCCCAGTTGCAGGCTTTGGTCCCAGGGTCTCAGTGACCACTTCTGTCCTCCTGGGATCATTGCTGGATTGGGCTTGAGGCTGGTGTCCTGAAGGGTGCGTGGGGGCTCCCCCAAAGCTGATGAGGATGAATTTGTTGGGCCCACTGCTGCCACTCTCTTTTCCTTTGGCGGTCAATGCTGTGATGATGCTCTGGATATTGGCATTGTTAGGGATGGCCACCACTTGGGTGTTGGGCATGGTGGGGTGGTTAATAATCTTGATCCCAGCTGGAAACTTGCAAGAGCTGGACTCTGCCACCTCCTTGGAGGCTTGACCAGGCTCTTGCTGGGCAGGGGGCCTCTTAAGTTCCTCTCCTGATGTTTCACCTGGGGCATTCTGAACAGGAAGGGGCAGCCTCCGTCTTTTCAGAATCAGTGGCCGATGGGGGCTGGTTTTCATTATGAATCTGTGCTTTCACTCTCCATTGAGAATCACAAGTATAGACCCTGGAAAGTGCAAGGAACAGCAGGATGTCAGAGATTTGTTAGACTGAGAAGGAGGTTCTGTTAGAGAAAGGCGTTTTCCTCTTTCCATGACGAAAAACATGAGCCCATGTGCCCAGGTTAATGATCTCTGGGCCTCATAAAGACCTCAGACAACGAGGAGATGAGTTGTACGACAAAACAAGGCTAAAACTGAAGCATTTCAAAAGGGGAAAATGGGATTGGGTTGAATGTAGGTCAACATGGCCAAAAGTCTTCTGGAAGCTTAAGAATGTTTGGCTACAGAAATGAGTGGAACAGTTACAAAAATGTGGAAGTTTCTATCACTGCCTCCTATAATACAGATCACTTGTAGTGACTGTAGGGACAAGAATGCTGGAATAGGAGGACATTGGCAATTTTAGGAGTCCTGACAAAACTCTGCTCCCATAATCTATTTTAGGGTTGATAAAGCTGGTATATGTTTATAGCATCTTAGTTATAAATAAAAGGATCAGTGCCCATAGAGGAAAGGAGGGGAAGCGAGGGGAGGGGAGGGGAGGGGAGGGGAGAGAAAGGCAGATTGTAATCTTGCTCTCATGCCATCACCTCCTTCACAAAATCTCAAGACGAAACTGCTCTATTCAAGGCCCATGGTGTTATTCATTTCTCAGGCCATTATCCTTGCATTGATAAAAAGTTCATCTTTCTTTCACAATTTACAATTTATTTATTTATTTATTTATTTATTGTACTTTTATTTTTTATTGAGATAGAATTGACACATATTAGTTTCAGGTGCACAACATAATGATTCGATATTTGTGTATATTCTGAAATGATCACCACAGTAAGTCTAGTTAACATCCATCACCACACACAGTTACAATTTTTTTTTCTTGTGATGAGAAATTTTAAGGTCTACTCTCTTAGCAACTTTCAAATATACAATATAGTATTATTAAGTATATAACCACCGTGTTGTACCAATTTACAAATTATTTATATAGTGACATTTTAGTACTTGCATGTGCTTATTCATATTTTAACTTTCAAAGCATGTTACTGTATTGCTTAATTTCTCTTCCAGAACTAAGACTATAATCCATTATCTCCTGACCAATAGAATGCACTATCATCAATATGCCAAGGTGATTTCGCAATGTTAAGGAAAATAGATAGATACACAGGATACTCTGCTATCATGTAACATTGTGCAATCCTATTTAGAGGCACTTTGACAGAGGAATGGGTTGTTTTAGGACATCTATCTCCCTGAAAATGACTGTGACACCCCTATGACATTTGCTGTCTGCTTAGAGCTCATAGGCCCTCTCCGCTCTGCCCCCCTCCCTTTCCTTTATAACCAGGTTTCCTCTACTTTAAAATCTCAGTTTTACTTCTACCTCCTATCTCTTCAGGCCTCCCTCTCCCCCCTGCCAAACAGTAGATACTATTATTCCTTCCCCATCCCCAAAAGATATCTTCCTGGTCTAAGGCTTAATTTTGCCTCCTACTCTCTGACCAGTCTTTTCTTATCATTGCCAACACTTTATCTAACCTAGGGGACTTCCAGAGTGACCCCTCTGACACCACTGCCCATCCGGACCAGAGAAATCTTGCAGGTTCTCACGATCCAGGAGAAGGGCCCTGGAAAAGGGTGGAGCGGAGGCAGTGTTGCTTAGTGGTGAGAGCGCCTGGGAGCAGGGGAGGGTGTGGACAGGTTTGTCTTTGACTTAATGCAGAATAAAGCCAGTCTTCATCCCAGCCAGTCTGCCTAGAAAGGTAGACCACCCCAGCAGCCCTCTCAAGGTTGTGGGCAGGGTGCAGAGGTCAAACTTCCAGGGAAGGCCAAAAGGTGCTTTGAGAAAGGAGTGAGGACTAGGCCAGGAGGTTGGATGCAGAAAAAGTTTGCACCCTCTCTCAGCCCTGGTTTCCGTGTGGCCCCAAACCTCCACTCGGGTCGCGTGCCCTGCTGCTAGACCCCCTGACCTCGGCGCCCGGGCCCGGGCTCCCTGCCTCTGCCCGGGCCGGGCCTCAGACTCCATTCCTTCGCCCCCCGCTCACCTCCCGACTGCAGCAGCCGCCGCTGCTGGGCTGTGGCTCCAAGGGCGGGCTCCGGGCTCCTCCAACCTGGGGGCCGAGCCAGGGGCCCGGACAGGGACTCGCGCCAGGCCGGCCGGGTCCCCGGCGGTGCGGGAGGGGTGGGGAATCCCGGGGGATCCCGGGAGGGGAGGGGTCCCGGGCCGGGGGGCCGGGGGTGGGGTCGGGCACCGGAGCTTTCAGTTTGTTCCGCTGTTTGAAATTGGCGCCGGCGGAGCGTTGCGGTCACGTGACGGAGCGTCGCCAATCGGCAGCCGCCCTTGTCTCCGTGTTCCGGGCTCGAAAGTCGCGGCGGCGGAGGGGAGCTGAGGCCGGGAAGCCGCCGGGCTGGTAAGGCGGACCGGCTACCGGCTCGTGGGGAGAGAGCGGCCGTGGGCGGCCCGGAGGGCTCAGGGGGGCTCCCGCGGCGGGGGGCGGGCGGGGACGGCCGGGGCCCTCGGCCTGCTCTCCCTCGCGTGTTCCCGGTCCCTACCCTGATCCCGCCCCCGACGCCGCTCCTCCCGCCTCCCTCTGGCCTTTTCCAAAATCTCTGAGGCCTTGGCTTCCCCGTAAGGGGACACCGTACTCCATTCACCTAACGATCGGCTAGCTATCTCGACTAGTCGCCTAGCCTATCATCTCGTTTCAGCTTCCAACATCTTAAATTCCACACTATAAAGCTCTTTGACTAATGTAGTCAAGAAATTTTGTTGAGCACCTACTATGTGCCAGGGACCTGCTAGGATACAGTGGCTGCGGAGATTCTTTTCTTACCCTGGGTACCTGTAATGGGAAGAGAGGACAGAACAGACGGTTTTGAAGAATCAAATAAGCAAAAGGAGAATTACAGCTGTGAAGGGATAAATTAGAGGTCACTGATAACTGAGTGTCTACAATAAGATCTTACCTTAGGTAGGTCAGGAAAGGCTTTTCCGAACTGAAGCTTGTTGGGAGATCTGATGTCTTTGTGCAAAGAAAGGAGTGAAACCCTCGAACCAAAAGGATCAAGGTGTGCAAGGAGGTGGTGGGAGGAAGATTGGTAGGTACAAAGGCTAAAGACCATCTGAGGAGTCTGAGCTAACAGGCCTGAGTGGAGTGTGGTGTGAGATGAAGCTGGAGCCACAGGAAGTAGGACCTTAGCCGGAACTGGGGGAATTTGGTCCTTATCCAGAAATCAAACATTTTAAGCAGAAGTGAGTCAAGATCAGATGATGCATTCAGGGCATTTTGGAGTGGATTAGGGTAGACCACTTAGGCTATTACAATACTCCGGATCAGAATTGTTGGAATTGAAGGGTGGTGGGGAGAGAAAGAGAGTGACAGGGGAGAAAGGGGCATTATTGAAGACCTACTTAAGAGGTAAAATCGTCAGGGCTTGGTGCTGTTGGATGGGGAGACAGGAGGGAAATGTCAAGGTTTCTGGCTGCATCACTACATGAACGGTGATACCATTCCCTGAGCAAGGGCCTTGGAAGGTAATCACCTGTGGAGCGGGTGCAGGGGAAATGATCACGAATTCAGTTTTAAACGTATTGGGTTTTGAGGTGCATTTGAGTCCTCTGGTTGCTGTCAAGTAGGCAGCAGGTATATGGGTCCTGAGCGTGGAGAACTCTAGGCTGAATATATAAATACTTAAGTCACCCACTTTTAGGTGTGAACCGATTGCCTAAGAAAGGTGTAGAGTAAGGAATGTTCTGAGGCACAGCCAGAGGGCAAGGTGTTAGATAGTGAAGGGACTGATCTGTGATTGTCACATAAAGAGGATGGATATGGATCTATATAGGTTTGTATGTTTGGTTTCTGGAAAGTGAGAATATTTTCTTTGGTGTCTCCCGGCTTCCTTGGAAGTAGGAAGTAAGGTCATTTGTTAAGAGAGAAGGGAAATGCCACTTGGGTGGCTCAGTTAAGCACCCGACTCTTGATTTTGGCTCAGGTCATGATCTCATGGTTCCTGGGATTAAACCCCCTGATGGGGCCCTTGAGTGCAGAGCCTCCTTGAGGACTCTCTCTCTCCTCTCTCTCTGCCCCTACCCCCTCTCGTGCTCTCTCTCTAAAAATAAATAAGCATTTATTTATTTATTTATTTATTTTAAAAAGAGAGAATGGGAGTTCTGAAGTTTTAAGAAAGTGGAAACATCTTTTTTTTTTTAATGTTTATTTTAATTTTTAACAGAGAAAGACAGAGCATGAGCAGAGGAGGGGCAGAGAGAGAGGGAGACACAGAATCCGAAGCAGGCTTCAGGCTCCAAGCTGTTAGCACAGAGCCTGACGCGGGGCTCGAACTCACAGACCGCGAGATCATGACCTGAGCCAAAGTAGGATGCTCAACCGACTGAGCCACCCAAGTACCCCTGAAAGTGGAAACATCTTAAGATAATCATTGCGGATAATGAGCTGATGAAGGAAACATAATAGGGTTGCTGTTGAGCACCGTAGTGTCCATTGCAGGCTGGCTAATGTCACCACTTTTGACTGGAGCCATTGCTATTGCTGTCAACTCTCCCCTGAACTCCTGTAGCAACTCTTTAGGTTGTCCTGCTGCCTTTCTCCACGCCCACACTCCCCAACACACCTTTTCTCACAAACCACCTCATGTTATCTTTGAAAAGTGTAAATCACATTATGTCCCTTACCTGTCCAGGGCCTTGTGGTGGCTTCCTATCACTCTAGGAATAATTCAATCTGGAGTCCTTAACCTTGCCTGTGAACCCATTCACATCTGTTACTGCTCTCCAGTTCAGCTATGCTGACCTTACTGTTTCTTGAACAAATCAGACATATTCTCACCTTGTGATTTTTGGATTTACTGTTCTCGAAGCCTGCAGTATTATTCACTCTGCCTTTCTATTGATTGCTTATTCTCCTTTTTTCATTTCAGGTATTTGCTCAAATATCACTTTTTTTTAAAAAAAGTTTATTTATGTTGAGAGAAACAGACAGTGCAATAGGGGAGGGACAGAGAGAGATGGGGAGAGAGAGAATCCTAAGCAGGTTCCGCACCGTCACCACAGAACCCGATGCAGGGCTTGAACTCACTAAGCTGTGAGGTCGTGACCTGAGCTAAAACCAAGAGTTGGACGCTTAACTGACTGAGCCACCCAGGCACCTCTCAAATATCACCTTTTCAGTTACCTTCCCTGACAACCCTGTCTAAAGGAGCACTAAGTAGGCTCAACCCCTTATCCTGTTTGACTTTTCTCCATAGTCACTTCCCAACTAGGATGTAAGCACCATGAGGGCGGGGATTTCATTTTGTTCTCTGGCATATATTTCCAGCACCAGGAGCACTGTTGGTACTCAGTAAATATTTGTTGAGTGGCCGAATGAATGAACAAGTAGATGTATGTATTACCTGTGTTCTCCCTAAAAATGTTTAGCTGCTGAGGTAGAGAGTTTGTCCTTCCTTTTTGCTTTCCCTATATTTCCACGGCCTAGTGACATAAATCAGAGCAGGTTACTTTTGATTGTTGGCTGTATGAATGCATCACGAATGGCCAGTCTGCCCTATTGCCAGACTTTCCAGGATGCCCGGCTGTTCCTCCCATTCACTGCTCTGTTGAATTCAAACATCTTTCCCACTCACTCTTCCACTGATGAAGTTCTTATTAAAGTTGATCTGGTTACTAGAGTCCGTGGACACTTTTTTCAGACTTTTTATTACTCTGTGGGTCCTCTTGATCCTTGATCCTGCCTCTGTCTCTAGCCTCCATCTCCACTGACACAGCCCAGATTCAGGCCTCATCGTTTCTCACTTAAGTAACATAGCAAAACCTCCTAAACTGGTCCCTGTATTTCCAGGGTACTTCTCTCCTTTCCCACGGTTGCCAGGATGATCTGTCTAAAAGACAACAACCAACTGTGACATTTATGAAACTGCTGAAAAAATTGAACATGTCTGGATATGTAATAATGTTAAAGAATACATATATGTAAGGTTTATTCATGGGAATGGTACAAAGACTGGGAATGTCATATTTTCTTCAAAATAATACAGGTGTAGGGAGGTGGATAAAGGGCGTGGATGCATCCAGATTGCCTATGGGTTGATGGTTGTTGGAGGCTCATTATATTATTCATTCTGCTTTTGTGTATGTTCAAAATTATCTGGAGTAAAAAGTTAAAGAAAAAAATCCAGGTGTGATCACATCCTTCTGCTTGAAAATCTTCGGTGATTCCTTAGGCTAACGTCCAAACTCCTGTGGCACTCCTGGCTTTTCTTATCTGACCCTGACACCAGGTCTAGCCTCTCAGTTCCTATATTCATCTTTTCATACCCTGTGTCTGGCTACATAGTCTGCAATACCCTGAATTCACAGTGCCCTTTCAAGTCTCTGGGCCTTTGTATGTGCTGCTCCGCAGCCCAGAGGGCCTTGCCCTGTCTGCTTTTTGGCTTTCTGTAGCCCTTTCATACTAGGTCAGATATCATCCTCTCTAGAAAGTCTAAAAGCCTCCTCTGGAATGAGTGGAAGCATTCTCCTCATTATTGTAATTGTCTCTCTCCCCCTGCTGGACTCTCAGCTCATTGAAGAAAGGGACAGTCTCACCTATGAGTCCCTACAAGTACTTGGCACTTGATAAATGCTTGTAGAATCAATGGTTCTTCATCTTTAAATTCCCAGCACCCAGCATGGCACTCAACACGTGCTTGGTCAATTGTTCATTGACTGAATGTTGTTGAATGTGAACTACCGTGTTTTTACTTGGTGTAGGAATAGGAAGCTGTGCCCCCCAAAGTATTGAGGTAGGAATGGTGGTTGATAGAACTGGCTGGCAGAGTATGAGGAAGAGCTGGGGATGGAATCATCGGAATTATTTTTTCCCAGCTTTTGTTTCTTCTCTGCAGGCATGGGTCGGAATCGGAGCCTGTACCCCGACCTGACTACAGCTAGCATGATGTGGTTATTAACCGCTCTTCATTCACCTATTGATGCCTCCCAGAAAAAAACGCCGCCAAGGGTTCCAGAAAGCCCAGCTGCTATTCCAACAACCACCACTGGAGGGCCCCAAACACCACTACGGATCTGCACAACTTCCCATCACTCACACTAGACAGGTGGCCAGCAAGCCCATTGACCACAACACCATCACTTCCTGGGTAGGCCATGGGATTCTAACTTTGACTTTTGCTCATTTAGGCTTCTCAGGATGCTGACTCTTCTGCCCCTTGAACCAGGGCCTCCAAAGAATAAGATTCATGGGGCAGGGACAAGGAGGCAATGTACTCTTTTTGTCATCAGCCATCTTCTCTGGTATATATCTTTTCTAAGTTCAAGCTGAGGGCTGGTTGGAATTGGAGTCTTTCCCCCCACATTCTTCTTAAAGAGTTCAGTATAAAAGTTTCATTAACCAGTAGCTGGGTGAAAAAGCCAGACAAATGGCAGAATGAGTAAACAATGAGATTATTCCCTGAGCTTCATGTGAGAGGTAAAATATTTAGCTAGGCACTATATTTACTGTTTCATAGAAAATGGCGTGTCCTATTTTTTGTTTTTAAATATTTGTTTATTTTTGAGAGAGAGAGAGAGAGAGTATGAGTAGGGGAGGGGCAGAGAGAGAGGGGGACAGAGAATCTGAAGCCGGCACTGTGCTGACAGCAGTGAGCCTGATTGGGGCTCAGACTCACAAACTGTGAAATCCTGTCCTGACCCAAAGTTGGATGCTCAACCGACTGAGCCACCCAGGTGCACCATGGCATGTTGTGTTTTGACAGTTTCGAAGCGCTGGGAAGAGAACAGAACTACTATATTTCAGGGAGGTGGTATAGCCAAGGGCCAGACAAAAGCAGAAATCTCCACGTAAGAGTGCTTGATTAATAAAACTTGTTGAGGATTGCTAGGAAGAACCATAATGCTTGCTTCAGAGTTGTAGGAGAAACTGAAATGCTAGAATCCTGTGGATGAGAAGAGGAGTGAGCATTTATTGAGAACTCATCACGTGCCAGGTCTTAGGCCAGTTGCTGTCCATCGACTCCCTATTCTTGCATCCATCCATTCACTTTCCTGGGGGCCTTCTTGGTGCCAGGCACTCTGCTGGGTGCTGGGGATCAAAGGCGAAGAACACTGCCCATCTCTGCCCTCAAGGTTTAAAGATAATTAAGCAAATTGCAGCCATGTGGTGTGATAACGTGAAGGTGGCATTGTCCCCTTTCTTACACATGAGGAAATGGAAAACCAGATTGAGTAACTTGCCCACAGCTCCTATCCCTTTCTCTTAATGTCCCATTAGACAGATGTTTTGTTTTGTGTCCATTACTATAATGGGCCCCCATTTAGATTCTGGTCTTTGGATGTAGTTTCCTCCTTCAGGTTCATACCTGGTACCTAGCCCTCCTCACTTCTTTTTGGTTTTTGTTTTTGATTCTTACTTAGGTTTCACCTCAGTTTGATACAACAGGAGAAAGCTGGTTCCCAATGAACCAGAAACACCATCACCGAAACCAGGCAAGACTTTCAAGTCGGAAATCCATCACCTCCAAGTTTCCACATCTAACATTTGAGAGCCCCCCGTCTTCCAGTTCAGCCACACTTGGGATCCCCTTAACCAGGGAGTGCGCCAATCAGCCAGAAAAGTGCATTTCTGGAAGGCCCTTAGTTCCAGTGCTCAGTCCTCAAAGCTGTGGGGAGCTGTCCACACATACACTTCAAAACTTACCTTACGTGTTCATTCCACCTGATATTCAGACCCCAGAGTCTTCGTTTGTGAAGGAGGGGCCCATTCCCCCAGATCAGAGGGAAGATAGCCTTCCAAGTGGCTCCTTTCACACCAGTACTCCCAAGACCCCAGGGCCTGGGCCTGTTCTAGTTAAAGACACTCCTGAGGAGAAGTATGGGATCAAGGTCACATGGAGGAGACGACGCCACTTGTTTACTCACCTCAGGGAGAGAGGGAAGCTGAATAAAAACCAATTCCTTGTGAAAAATTCACTGGATTTCTCAGACAGCAGCAATCTCAAGAAATTTTCATAGAGTTGCTAAATTACTTTTCTGGCTCACAGAAGTGTATGTCAGAAGAATAAAATGCAAATACTGCCAATAACATCAACAGAAAAAAGATAGTTTAACTAGAGACTTGGAGTCATAAGGGAATTTGATTCCCAGCTTTGCTTTTTTAAAATGTCTTTTCCTAAAAAGTTTTTAGTGTCATAAACAGTTCACTTCAAATTTTTCTTCTATTAACTGTTTAAAATTTTAAAGTATCTTATAGTAACTGTTTAAAATGTTTGTAAATAAATGGTTGCAGAAAGGTTTTAGAGAACCCTGCTCCTGATTACTGATCATGCAGCAATACTGCCTTCTCCACAAAAGGTCTTCATTGTTTTTTTAAGCCACTAATTAATCCTCTAATCACCCCATTCAACCTAATTCATTCCACATTTTTGAGTACCAACTCTTGTGTCAGGCTCAGCGGCAGCTTCCTTTGTGACATGTTGGATGGAAAAATCAAAGCAAACTTTGACATTTTAGAGCTGAGCAACCTTTTTTAGACCTCTGCAACCTTGCTCATCCGCTAAAAAGTCAGGATGAGGAAAGGTGCCAAGCCCTGTGTTAGTGAATACAGTGGGATCAGGAGCAAAAAAAGGGGACAGAGATGTTACTTAAGCTTGCTGTGTTTTGGTTATATTTCCATTCAAACAAATCTGAAAATACCACACAGGGTGGGAAACTGATTTCTTGTAATGATTGTTTAAAATATGTAATTAGGGGCGCCTGGGTGGCGCAGTCGGTTAAGCGTCCGACTTCAGCCAGGTCACGATCTCGCGGTCTGTGAGTTCGAGCCCCGCGTCAGGCTCTGGGCTGATGCCTCGGAGCCTGGAGCCTGTTTCCGATTCTGTGTCTCCCTCTCTCTCTGCCCCTCCCCCGTTCATGCTCTGTCTCTCTCTGTCCCAAAAATAAATAAAAAACGTTGGAAAAAAAAAAATTTAAAATATGTAATTAAATATGGAAACTTTTTTTAAATTTTTTTTTTTAAACGTTTATTTATTTTTGAGACAGAGAGAGACAGAGCTTGAACGGGGGAGGGGCAGAGAGAGAGGGAGACACAGAATCAGAAGCAGGCTCCAGGCTCTGAGCCATCAGCCCAGAGCCTGATGCAGGGCTCGAACTCTCCCACGGTGAGATCGGTGAGATCGTGACCTGAGCTGAAGTCGGATGCTCAACCGACTGAGCCACCCAGGCGCCCCAAATATGGAAACTTTTCAGAGAAGACTGCTTACCATAACTAATGCGGAACTACCCAGTCAAAAACTGCCTCCATTGCCCTTTCGCCAACACAGATAGCGTCTCCTTTAACTGCAGCCATTCAGCTTTAAGAACCTATTCTGTTCAGCCCGAGCTGAACAAGCAGGGATTATTTCGTTTTATTTTATAGATGGGGATCTGAAGCCCAGATAATGAACTGTGTTTAGGGTCACACAGTGAGTGGAGGCTGACACATCAAGGCGATGCTCTGCTCTCCCAGCTTGTGCCAAGTCCTGTGCCTCTTAAGCGAACCCGATGTGGAAACAGCTGACCTCGCAATGCTATAAAATGCGATAACTTTTGCCAGGATATTTTGTACAGGTTATAATGATATGTATAAGTTGGTGGTGAGAAGGCGGTGACGGTTGGCGACAACGTTTATTGGAAACGAGAGTACATATTTAGATAGCGGATCTCACGGGATGTGGATGTTTGAAGATCGTTCATAGACTGTAGAGAAAGATAAATGGGAAAGGTTCCTAGAGTCTGTAGAGTCGGTCTAGCAATGCTCTAAAAGTTTGGGCTGGAGGAAGGGGGCTAAAGTTTTGTTCAATTGGAGTGAGAGACCAGGTAACTATGAAAGATGCATTTACCCGGGAATGACTGCCATAGTGGGTACAAGTGTGGTTCCCGAAAGGCTCTGGTGTCAGGGGAGGGGCCGGACTGTGACGGAGTCGGCGGAGGTCTATGAGTCCTAACATTACATAGACCTCTGGAAGCGCTCTGGGTGGTCTTTGGGTAGACACTGCTGGGATGTGGGGAAGCCGCTCCGTGGGTGGCGGTTAGGGGGATGGGCCGCTCTTCCGACGAAGTGACTTCGCAGCTGGAAGCCAACACTGCTGAAGCGAACACATCCCTCCGCCCTCGGCCCCTTCCCCGTGCCGCGGTCAGCGGACCCAGCCCTACTGGCGCGTCACCAGAGCTCCCGCGCAGGCGCCTTTAACTCCTAGCGCCTCCGCCCCTTAGAAACCCTCCCGCATCTTGGGGCGGCAGCAATAGCCAATGAGAGAAGAGCGGTGGACACGAGGGCCAATAGGCGGTGGCGACAGTGCAGAGTGTGGTTGCCAGGGGGCGGGGCCCGGATGCCTGCCAGGCTTGCCACCCTAGCAGCGGAGTCGGGGATTGTGGACTTGGTCGCCACTTCCTGAGCTGCGGGGATGGAGGCGTCGCGCTGCCGACTCGGACCCCGCGGGGACAGGTCCGAGAGGGGTGATGGCTGGTTTCGTCTCGAGCGGGGCGGAAGAATGGAGTGAGACTGTGGCGCTCCTCTCTGGGAGCTCTGAAGAGAGAAGGCGGTGGGCTTGGGTTGGGGAGGTAGGGACAGATTTGGCGGCAGGAGGCGAATCCCCTAACCCCTTCTCGAAGGTGGAGGATCCCCTTTTTATCTGTGGGCGGTAGGAGGCAGCGGTTCTGCAGCCGGTACTGAGAGCAAAGACTTTGTGTTCTCGTCCCTGCTTGGGAATCTCTTGGAGTTTTGGTTACGAGCTCGCCTTGCTCTCTGTGGGCCTCGCTTACTCAAAATGTTCGGTATTATTGCTTCTCACGCACTGCCGAGCAGTGTCATCGTAATTAAAGTGGATGAAGTCTTTTCTCGGGGTGTCGCAGGGGAAGGCTGTGGGTGATATTTAACCATTTGCTCTAATGCCATTGTTTTTGGCAGGCGGTGCTGAATTCTAGAACAGAGTCCGAGAACTGAAAGTGCAAAACTGTTCTTTAGCTTCTATCTATCTGCTTTACAGTAATTCTTATTTAGGATTGTTCGTCTTATTTGTCATCTACCATACCCCTTGTTTGTGCTTCTTTTTCTCTGCGGTGCCCTTTTTTCCTGCCTCCGCCAGAGGGAGAGCCTGGGAAATACAACAATCTGAAATCTCAGTCTGTCAATTTCTTGTTAGCTAGGTTAATGAAAAGTTAACAGGGAGCGGCATGAAATCATTGGCTTCAAACTTTGGTATTGTCTGAGGATTGAAATCATACACGCCAACTGTATTCCCCGCTTTTTATTCCATTACCAAAGCAAATAAAGATGTAGCGTGTAATGATTTAGTCTGATGTTTAGTAGATATTTAAGCAATTCTAAATCATTTAAAAAGTCACGAAGGAGGTGTTGGGGATAGAGAACGCCCATTTTCCTCTTTTATCTTTTTATTTACGTGATAGCTGCTCTCTGAGAAATTTCTTTGCTACGCTTTCTTTTTTTCAAGATGAGAGAAAAATAACCCACGTTTTCCGACATAAATATGGAAGTGCTTAGGAGGAGGTAGAGCTAAAAATCAGCGTCTTCGTTGAATTCAGATGGTATTTGTTCACTTGTGGGCATTCAATAAGTTAATTAAATGAATTTACGGAAGTAAATTTCATGGGTACCAGATGTTGATATATGATTCATGATTTTGGGGGGAAAAAAGGAATTGACTTAGAAACCGAGACCATGAGGCAAAATGGTTTTTAATTTATTGGACCTGAAGTTTAAAGGGATAATTTTAAAGTTTCCCTCCTTTTTCTTCCCAAAGAAAACAGCTCTTTAATTTAAAAGCAGACATCAAAGGAGAGTGAGTCACCAAATGTGTCTCCTGCCCTAGGTAATTTTAAGTGCAGTTTCTATCACTACTTAACTCAGTTGTTGCTGAGAGGGAGTGGAACATCTCTTCTATTTTGGCTTCAGGTTGTGTGTTTAATGGTTTCAATGAGTTTTTGGTATTAATACATTTCAGTGTGAAGTATAACATCTGACTTTTAAGTTTCCTGTGGTTTTTTTTCTTTGAATTATGTGACTGTTTTCCCATGAAACAGATTTCTTTTTTTTTTTTTCTAATTTTTTTAAATGTTCATTTATTTTTGAAAAGAGAGAGAGACACAGTGTCAGCAAGGGAGGAGCAGAGAGACAGGGAGACACAGAATCTGAAGCACGCTCCAGGCTCCAAGCTGTTAGCACAGAGCCCAATGCAGGGCTGGAACCCACGAGCTGTGAGATCATGACCTGAGCTGAAGTTGGATGCCCAACTGACCAAGCCACCCAGGCCCCCCCCCTCTTTTATTTTTAAAAATTTTTAAAGATTTCTTTTCAACAAAATGGAAAAATTACTATCCCCAAATATTTCCTATTTCTGAAATATTTAGTGAAAATTGGAGATGGAATTTGAAACAACACTCAGGACCTTTGGTGAAGCTAGGCATTTTATAGTCTAGATTCTTTGGAGATGCTTGTGGTTGGTTGTAGAACTTGAGCTCTTTCTGGCCTTTTATTCCTGATAGATAATTGAAGGTATGGCGAGAGATTTCTTGGTGTGATGTGACCTTGCAGCCCTGTTGATTTAGAAAGTCATCTGTGGTTTATCCACACGCCATGCTTTCTCTTTAGAAATATGAACAGTAGTAGCTGGAGGTTATGTATCATCCAGGCTTGGTATCCTCTCTCATGTTCTTTCTTTTTTAAATGTTTCATCGGATCAACTACTTGTTGACAAATAAAGAGACTTACTCAGGGCTTAAAGATACTCAGATTATCTAATACAGCACTGCAGTATGTTTGGTAAATATTAAAAGCTCCCAATATCAATCATGAATGTATTTTTCCAAATGTGAAAGCTAAATACAGACTTAGAAAGGAGAGAATAATCCCTGCAGTAAATTCTCTTTTTTCTAAGATCCTTCTGTTCCAAGCAGACAATTCAGACAGTTTTTGGAATAGTTTTTATTTCTGATTTCTCTTATTTTTTCCTATGGAAACTCTGTTTTCCCTGCATTTGTGCCTGTTGAAAGAAAATGGTAACGTTTCTGCTTACTAAGGGGAAAAGTATGCTTGAAATTACTCAAGAGGAGGAGTTGAAGTTGCTTGCTTGAGGATTTTAGGACTAGAAGGGGACTTGATAATTCCCCTAGATCTCCTGTTTGAGAATAGTGGAATTATTATGGCTTCTTTAAAACTAGAATTTCTTGCAGTCTGCTTTTGCTTTATTTTCTCTGAATCAATTCACTAGAAATAAGCTCTTTGTTCTACTGAATCTGTTCTGCCTCATCAGACATCCTTACTGTTAGTAATAATGAAAGCTGCAAAATTTTCCTGGCCTGGTTACAACTTAAATCCACTTATGCTTGAGAGAAGACGCCCTATCCACATGCCGATTGATGTGCTGTCTTTATTCACTTACTTTAATACCTGGTGTGAGGCTTGATAATGAAGATTGCCATGTCTGTCTCTGCCTTAGAACTTCTGTGAAAACACGAATGATTAGCATTGTGTCATATGCGTCACCAGAACCCCCTGGAAGACCACAGTTCTGAAGAGGGTTAGAGTAATGCTTTTATTTTTTATAAGATGGCATTTGCTGTTTGACCGCATGGTATTGTGGGAGGCACTGGAAACTTCCTCTGGGTTCCTGAGTTCTAATCCCAGCCTTTTCCCTCTCTAGCAGTGTGATGTTGAGCCGCACATCTCCTTCTTTGGCTTCAGTTTTCTCCTCTGGAAAATGAGGGCTTCCTTGGATGCCCTAAGTGATTTATAACGAATTAATAAATAGCAAATATATATATATTTAACAGCACATGGCTCAAATTTCAAAAGGTACAAAATGATTTTCAGTGAAAAATGTGTCTTATTGTCTTCATGTCATCTAGTTCATTGATGGGCGTCTTATGGGACCTTTCAAAGATATTATATTAAAAAATCTTCAAATATTCTTTCCCCACTGCTAATACTGTGGGGATGATTTTGAGTTTTAGGGTAAAATATAATTAACTAGACTCAGATTTCTACTTTCATCATTGGCAAGATGTATTTTTAGAATATGAACTATAGCAGGGTGCCTGGGTGGCTCAGTCGGTTAAGCATCTGATTCTTGATTTCAGCTCAGGTCATGATCTCACAGTTTGTGGGATTGAGCCCCGAGTTGGTGGAGCCTGCTTGGAATTCTCTCTCCCTCTCTCTCTGCCCCTCCCCTGCTTGCTCTCTCTCTCTCTCTCAAAATAAATAAATGAAAGCACTAAAATAAAATTTTAAAAAATGACCACATTAAAAAAAAATATGAACTATATAGTTACTGCACGTTTTAATTTTTTCCTGTAGTAATTAAAGTATGGAAAATAGAACTGTAAGAAGAAAACAAAGATTATTTTTCAGTCTTCAGGAAGAATAAATCATTGCTATTCAGCTTTTCAGGAAGAAACTTCGATAAATCTGCAGTTTGCCTTTGATTTTAGGTTTTAGAATGAAACAAATTTAATAGAGGATTGACCTGTTTTCCCTATTCTAACAGTTTAATTTTGTTACAGCAATGCCATATGAGCCAGAGACAAAGTAGAAAAGAGTGTTTTGGCTGAGTAAAGTTCTTAAGCTGTGCATTAAGGGAAGATCTGTCAAGATAAAATTATCAGTAATAAGGGCTTACATTTGGGTAGCTTTTGCAGCCTTCATAGTGTTTCACTCATTTGATCTCTTTTGAGCTTCATAGCCCTGAAGAAAGCAGGGCTGTCGTTGTTATCTTCATTTTATAGATGGGGAAGTTTAGGCTCAGAAAGGATGTGATGTACCTAAGGTCACATGACCAGTAAATGATGTAGTCAGAGGTAAAATTCAGAAGTAAAATCCAGGCTTTTGATTTCTTCTTTTTTTAAATATTTTAATTTATTTTTGAGAGAGAGCAAGCATGGAAGGGACAGAGAGAGAGGGGGAGAAAGGATCAGAAGCAGGCTCTGTGCTGACAGCAGCAAGCCTGATGCAGGGCTGGAACCCATGAACTGTGAGATCATGATTTGAGCTGAAGTCAGCCACTCAATCTGAGCCACCCAGGTGCCCCTGAGGGAAGTCTCCTCTTCCCTCCCCACCCTCCATCCCCCACCACTTTTCAAAATATCTATTCCAAATATTCTGGATGCCATTTTTACATATAAATGATAACAACAGATACTGATTACATTCTAATTATTTTTAGGATGAACAGTTGAAATCAGATGTTTTAGTGAAGTACAAATGAGTATTAATTTCATCCATTGTAAAGGGAATAGAAATACTTCTTTGGTATTGTTAGACACACACACACACACACACACACACACACGAATGCACTTTCATCTCTACCCAAGAAATAGAAGGGAAATAAGTAACATTCCTGAAGAGAGAAATGTAACCCCCGAGGAAAGGAGAATCAGGCAAAAGGTAGAATGAACTTAGATTCTGAGTAACATGCCTTTTTAGATCTAGAAAGAAGAAATGAAGTTTTTTGACTTCTGAATCAAATTATGCATTTAAAATAACCTTTCTGATTGGTTCACTCGAAAGAATGTTGTTGCTTTTGTTCTGTGGAACATGCAAACGGAGAGGGTTCATTCTGAAGTAATTTTCCTTGCTGCATTATTTGGGGACAAACTGATGATTTAATCAGCTGCCAACTTTTCCTTCTCATTGCCTCTATCCCCAAACAATTCCCCCTTCTTTCTGAAGGAAAGAAATGGGCCCCACTAAATGGGCCTCTTAGGAAATGGATTTTCATTCCCTAGGTTCAATTAAGTTAGTTCCAGATTGTGGCAGTCATTCAAGTAGAAGACAGCTGAGACTAGAATACTAATATTCGTCCTCAGAGGAGGAAGGATAGCTTTCAAAGGAGTCTTTTCTAGCAGTTCTAATTTGACCTTTACATACCTTTCTCCGGAAGCAATGTTTTGTTAGAGCCAGAGGTATTCTTGGTGTCTCAGTACATGTGAAAATATGGCCTTCCAATATTAACATTTGGGATTTGGACAAGGCGAATCTATTTGTCAGTTGACTTAGAGAAAATTACTTTATTGATAGCTCTTGCCCCAACTACCTGTCACCGTAATCAGTTCAGACCATGAAATCTGATGACTCTTTTTCACTTGTATATACTATAATCCATTCCTCCCATGGGTTTCTTCAGCGTGCATACACTGGGTTGGAAATTCTGCTACCTAACAATTCAAATTAACTGGCATTTTGACTGAAAAGATTCTTGGCAGACTTACTGAAATACCATGGTAGTGAAATTCCAGACTCTGCTGACCGTTTGAGTGTATGTGGTCGGGGTGTGGGTTAGCATGCTGAGTTGTTCCACTTTTTGACCGTTTTGAATAATACTGCTATGAACATTAGTGTCCAAGTCTTTGTGTGGACATATATTTTTATTTCTTCTGCATATATACCTAAGTCGAGTTATTGGGTTATATGGTAACTCTATGTTCTACAACTTGAGGGGCTATCAGACTTGTTTTCCCACCAGCAGTGTGTTAGGGTTCCAATGTCTCTACATCCTCAGCATTACTTGTTATTGCTATCTTTTTGATTATAGCTATCCTAGTGGATGTGAAGTAGCATCTCATTGCGCTTTTTTGGATTTGCATTTCTCTAATGATGAATAATGTTGAGCATTTTTTCGTGTGCTTATTGGTCATTCCTATATTTTTAGAGAAATATCTGTTCATTTACTTTGTAAACTTTTAAATTGGGTTGTCTTTTTATTACTTAGTTGTAAGAGTTCTTTATATGTATTCTGGATGTGATTCCCTATCAAATAAATGATTTACAGATATTACCTCTTGGTCAGTGGATTGCCTTTTCACTTTCTTTTTTAAAAAAATTTTTTAGGGGCGACTGGGTTGCTCAGTCAGTTAAGCATCTGACTTCGGCCCAGGTCGTGGTGTCACAGTTCGTGAGTTCAAGCCCCGCATCAGGCTCTGTGCTGACAGCTCGGAGCCTGGATCCTGCTTTAGATTCTCATTCTCCCTCTTTCTCTGCCCCTCCCCCGCTCATGCTCTGTTTCTCTCTCTCTCTCTCTCTCTGTCTCTCTCCCTCCCTCAGAAATAAAAGATTTTTAAAAAATTAAAAAAAATAACTGCTTCCAGCTTTTCTGATATAGAATAATGATCTCAGACTGAGTAATCTTGGTCTGCTATGTGCTAGACATATTGTCCCATTTAAGCACATAACTAAGAGGAAATTTAAATGAGACAACCAAAGAACAGAGCAGAAGTCTTTATCATCTCTGGTAATGTGTAAAGCTAATAGGGTAGGTACTATTTTATTAAGTCTGTGAAAAGTTCATACACAGTTTTAAACTGAAATTAAAGTTTTTTTTCATTAAAAATGATTTTAAGTTTACAGTAACTTCTGTTCAGATTATTTCTCATGGCTAGGCAGGGTAACTTAGTGATCCTTTCTCAGTTTCTTAATTATTTTCCATAGCCATACAACTATAAAATGGGGACAGTAATATCTAATTTTTACCTACTTTGGAAAGTCCAAAAGTAAGAGATAATGAATTAGAATATTTCTTTAAGGCATACTTAAAAGGAGTTTTTTCATCTAACTTTAAAATTAATTTATTTATAAACATCTGTTTCACGCCTTCCATGTTCTAGACATCATGTGCCATTGCCAATGTTGAGTAATGTTAGAAAGTACTGATGTTCATTAAGTTTCTTTTGTAATTTTGCTTTTCTTTTGAGTGTTCGAAGTGGTCTCTCAAAAGTCATAAAAGAAATTACTGTGGGTGTCACTTAGCTTAGCAGAGGCACTGTTTTGGCAGTTGCTCTGTTGTGGTGAAAACAAGAGAATTCCCAGGGAAGTGTAGAGTGCGTCTCCTGACAGCACAGCCATAGCATAAACACCCTATAACTGACACTGATGTGGATAAATTTAGCTTCAGTACTCACAAGCTTGCACTTGAACCAGAAGTATGCACACATTCCCTTAACAGATCTCTCCTAAAAGCGTCAAGTGTATTGCTAACACAGCACGGTGCTCCTGTGGTTGTTCTGGGGGTTCATGTTGCTAACTGGGATAATGGCATCAGTTTTGATTTCTAGTTGAAAAATAATCAACAAAAATTCTCAGGGTCATGAGTTCAAGTCCCACATTGGGCATAGAGCTTACTTTAAAAAAAGAAAAAATTAGGGGCGCCTGGGTGGCGCAGTCGGTTAAGCGTCCGACTTCAGCCAGGTCACGATCTCGCGGTCCGTGAGTTCGGGCCCCGCGTCGGGCTCTGGGCTGATGGCTCGGAGCCTGGAGCCTGTTTCCGATTCTGTGTCTCCCTCTCTCTCTCTGCCCCTCCCCCATTCATGCTCTGTCTCTCTCTCTGTCCCAAAAATAAATAAAAAACGTTGAAAAAAAAAATTAAAAAAAAAAAAAAAAAAGAAAAAATTAGGGCTGACTGGCTGGCTCAGTCAGTAAAGCATGCAACTCTTTATCTTGGGGTTGTGAGTTTGAGACCCACATTGAGTGTAGAGATTACTTAAAAAATAAAAATAAATAACAACATTTACAGTCATTTTTTTTTCATTTTAAAATGCAGCCATTTAAGAGCCTTCAAGCATATTTTGAGTGAACACATGTAGCAATTAGTGGAGATCAGACCAGTGTGCTTATAATTGAGACATGGGGTTGAGTAATACATAGCAGAACATTGCTGGATCCTATATTAATTTCAACCATTTATAGTTTCAAATTGTTTTATTCTTAGTTACACCTAATGAGCTAAGAAGTTGACTTAATAGGGTTACCTCGGTGGCTCAGTCAGGTTGTGATCTCCCAGTTTGTGAGTTCAAGCCCTGCGTCAGGCTCTCTGCTGTCAGTACAGAACTTGCTTCAGATCCTGTGTCCGCCTCTTTCTCTGCCTCTTCCTCGCTTGTGCATGCGCGTGCTCTCTCAAAAGTAAATAAACATTAAAAAAAAAGTTGACTTAATATATATTTTTAAAATGCCTTTACATGGTACTGTTACAGAAAAATTCAGCTTTTTCCTTTCTAGGTAGGGGAAAACCCAGTCCTTTCCTACTGTGTGTTTCTTCCCTGTTGTGTCTCCTCAGCTACTCACACAGAACACTTCTGACATTTCTGGTCCCCAAATGTGGGGGGTTTTGTCCGTACAGCAAGCAATTTCCCTGTGATACCAGGTGGGTTCCCTACAATTCAACTCAATTCTGACACTGTCTACCCAAGGTAGTGTCTGATCCCACAGATTTAAGGGCTGGGTCCCACAGGACTGTCCCCCCCCCAGTTTCAGATGTCATTCACAAGCCCCGGTTATCACCTGTGCTTCTGACCAACTGGCTGTAGACTGTATGTTCCAAAGACCTCTTCCTTGGGTTCAATTAATTTTCTAGAACTGCTCACAGAACTCAGGAAAACACTTAACATTTACCGGCTTATTAAAGGATATGATAAAGGATGTGGAAGAACAGCCAGATCAAGAGATACGTAGGGCAAGGCCTGGGAGGGTCCCAAGCGCAGGAACTTCTGTCCCCATGGAGTTGGGGTATATCACCCTCCCAGTGTGGATGTGTTTGCCAACCTGGAAGCTCTCCAAACTCTCTACTTGTGGTATTTAATGGAGGCTTCATCAGATAGGCATTATCAATCATGAATTCCATTCTCAGCCCTTCCTCTTCAAGAGAATGAGTAGCCGAGCTGAAAATGTCAAGCTTCTTATCAGGGCTTGATCTTTCCGAGCTTCTTACCAGGTGATCTGCCCTTCACAGGTACAAAATTCAAAAGGTGGAAAAGAGCACATAATGAAAAGTAAGAATACTTCCCATCCCCTACCTATTTAGTTTTCCTCCCTGAAGGCAACACCAAAACCAGCTTACTGTGTATCCTTCCACAGATATTTTCTGCATTTCAGATGAAATATCTGTATATATATTTTTCTTTCATAAATGATGGTAAATACTCCCCAATTTTCTGCACCTTGCCTTTTTCAATTAATAAAACATTCTTGGAAATTGTTCCAAGTTAGTATCCCTATGTTTCTATATATTTCCATATTTTATTTATATCGGTGCTTTTTTTTTTTTTAAACAGCTGCATGGTATTGATTGTATGGATATGGTATACTTTATCTAATTAGTCCCTACAGATGAACATTAGATTGTGCTATCTTTTGCTGTTACAAATAGTGCTGCAAAGTCATGTAAAGTTTATGATCATACTGGACAGTTGGCTAAAGTTGGGAAATAATAAGTTAATGAGCATATATTTCCCTAAAGATGAGTTTCTCTAAGAGTATAAGTTGAATTCATTAGTGATCAGAAATTTTACATTTCATACCAACATATTTTTTAATATTTCAAAAACTAATGTTAGAGCAAATATGTGATCATTATCCACAGCTGAGCTTATTTGTTAAGCTTATTTGTTAAAAAAATAATGGAACTGTGGGAGCTATTGGAAGGTTGGAGTGGGGGGAGGGAAAGAGTGGGAACTTGTGTCTCTTACTTTTTTTTTCTTACTTCATTGACACTAGGGGCGCCAGGGTGGCTCAGTCGTTGAGCGTCCGACTTCGGCTCAGGTCATGATCTCGCGGTCTGTGTGTTCGAGCCCCGCGTCGGGCTCTGTGCTGAGGCTCAGAGCCTGGAGCGTGCTTCGGATTCTGTGTCTCCCTCTCTCTCTGACCCTCCCCCATTCATGCTCTGTGTCTTTCTGTCTCAAAAATAAATAAACATTAAAAAAAAAAAATTACTTCATTGACACTATGATAATTCCTTATGGAAGGTTCAGAGTAAAAATCACTGCTCCCTCTTTGATGCATTATATTAACAGAGGCCACACATTTTATTTGTAGCTGCTTGAATTTATTGAGTGCCCATTATTATTTTATAAGTAGTAGGCCATTTTATTTTAACACAAAAATTTTCTTTAACATTTAATAATGTTAGTGTCATTAACTATATCTTTAACTCTTAACAAAACACATGGCAAGTTAGAGATTCAGAAAATAATACAGATTTAATGCGTGCTTCCTATGTACCTGACACTATTCTAATCATTTTCTATTTATTATTTTGTCTAAATTTTATATAGTCATATGAGATAAAAATTATTATTATCCTTATGGTGTGCATGAGGTGGGCAGAGGTGAAATAACATCAGAGGTAGTAAGGAGCCATGATATTAAAAAGCCAGGGAATCTGGAGTCTGGATCCAGAGCCTGTCCTTAGTTTATTCTTCTGTAAAGCTGATTGACTTTACTTTCATTCTTAAATGTTTTATGAGATCGTTATTATTATCCCTTTTATTAGGGAAGGAAAATGTAGAAAAGTAAGATTGTTTGCTTCCATGTTTATGGAAGGCCTAAGGTTAGTGCTTTCAATTTAAGAGTATTGATAGGTGGGGCGCCTGGGTGGCTCAGTCAGTTGAGCATCTGGTTGAGCATCTGACTTCGACTCAGGTCATGATGTCACAGTTCTGAGTTCAAACCCCACATTAGGCTCAGCTGACACCTCAGAGCCTGGGGCCTGCTTCGGATTCTGTGCCTCCCTGTCTCTTTGTGCCCCTTCTCTGCTCGTGCTCTGTCTCCTTGTATCTCAAAAATAAATAAATGTTCAAAAAATTAAAAAAAAAAAAAAAAAAAAAAGAGTATTGATAGGTAAAGATCCTAGGGGGAAGATGATAGGTTTTTCCTCCTGGACTTTGAATAGCATAGCTGTTGAGCAATCACTGGTTTGACTATGGCTAAGACAGCAATTTATATGTTTAAACAGATTGTTCTTGTCCTTTCTGTTTATCTGTCAACCAAGAGGCTTTTTTATATTTACACTAACAAAACAATTCACAAGGAAGGGTGTGTGGCTTAAAAATATAATAGAATTGAGGTAGCAGGAAACAAGAAATGATCATTCACTCTGCTCTGTAGAGAGGAATTGTATTATGTTTCCATGACAGCTCCAGAAGGAACTTTCCAGGAGTCATGAGAATTATGGTCTGTGAATTTCACTGGTTTTTAAATTCAACTTTGGGATTCTTGTAAATATATTGCAGTCTTGAAATGCCCTTTCTCTTTGGTATTTTGTCATTTGATGTCCCATACAAAAGGGTAAAATTCTGTATGATGTTGATCATTGAAAGAATTGGTCAAGGGGCACCTGGGTGGCTCAGTCAGACGTCTGACTTTGGCTCAGGTCATGATCTCACTGGTTGGTGAGTTCGAGCCCCACATTGGGCTCTGTGCAGGCAGCTCAGAGCCTGGAGCCTTCTTCAGATTCTGTGTGTCTCCCCGCCCTCTGTCCCTCTCTCTGCCCCTCCCCCGCGCTGTCTCTCTCTCAAAAATAAACAAACATTAAAAAAAAAAAAAAAAGAAAAAAGAAATAAAGAATTGGTCAGGAAAAAAGAGAAGAAAGCCTCAAGAAACGAAGACCAGGCACTACATTTGGGGGAAAAAGGGATCTCTTCATTGGTGTTAGTAAAGGTCTGACATTTATTAAAGTAAATGTTTGCTGAGCAACTCTAGGGATGTGGGTAAAATGGGGACTTGGGGGTGGATACGGCAGCGGGGAGGGAATGCTTCCCTGTTCCCTTTTCATTGACTTTCCTAGTCCCTGATTCATCTATATCTTTTCAGAAGTTTATCAATTCACATCCATATTCACATTTAAAAATGTTTATCATATGCATATAAAACAGTGAAAATAACTTACATGTAGTTCATTAAAATTATTCTGATTTCTTTGTTACAAATGCTGTGTATAATCTCACAGGTACACATGCCAAAATTCCTTGGCAGTGGGAAATAAGCGAAGGATGTCACAATATGACAAAATATTATGACTCAGTGATTGGGAATAAATGTATTAAAATATCAGGTGCTTTCATTTGAAAGGCATATGGGAAATTTAGACTTTTCAAAGGAGTTCTAAAGGAAAAAAATTTTATTTTATTTTATTTTTTTTTAATTTTTTTTTTTCAACATTTTTTATTTATTTTTGGGACAGAGAGAGACAGAGCATGAACGGGGGAGGGGCAGAGAGAGAGGGAGACACAGAATCGGAAACAGGCTCCAGGCTCCGAGCCATCAGCCCAGAGCCTGACGCGGGGCTCGAACTCACGGACCGCGAGATCGTGACCTGGCTGAAGTCGGACGCTTAACCGACTGCGCCACCCAGGCGCCCCAAGGAAAAAAATTTTAGAGAGAGTTGTATTTTGAAAGGGTCTAAAAATATGGAGTACAAAACCTTACTTTGCATTGGTTGATGGTATCATTGAAGGTAATGCCAAGAGGGTAAAAGGCAGTATCAATTCTCCTAAAGAAAATTACCTGTTTATGAATGTTTATATATATCCATATTTTTTCTTAGATCTCAATTCTGTGTCCTTTCTAAAAGAAAGTTTGAATTAGAGATGGCAGTTGTAACTGACCGATCAATTTGTGTCAGATCCAGTTTTAGGTGTCCTAGTATTCTTGGTTACAAATAAAATGTAAAGTAAAATATTCTTTCATATAAGGGTTGAGAGCATAAGCTTTGGAACTAGGCTTCCTGGGTTTGGATCCTGGCACTCTCATTTACTGATTGTGGGACCACATAATTTAGCTGTGCCTCAGTTTCTCCAACTGTAAAATAAAGGTTGAATTACTTTTTGAAAGGTTGAATTACAATAAAATAGCCTATACTGAACTCAGATCTCAGATCTCTCAGAGCCAATTAAAAATCCCAGGAGAGTCTGATTACTTCAGCCTTTATCAGGTGTGTATTCCAGTCTGTCAGTTTATGGCCGTGGAAACAGGCCTATACAGAATAATAAGCCGTATAAACATGTTCCAGACGTCCAGTCTTGTCAGAAATAGGGGATTATTTTGGGCAAGGCAGGAACTTAAAAGCACAGTATTGATACTATCATTTTTTTTTAATTAATAGATTTTACTTTTTAGTGCAGTTTTATGTTTATAGAAAAATAAATGGAAGTATAGAGAGTTCCCATATAGCCCCTCACCCACCCACCCCATTTCCACTGTTATTAACATTTTGCATTAGTGTGATACATTTTTTATAATTGATGAGCCAATATTGATACGTTATTATTAACTAAAGTCTGTAGTTTACATTAGGGTTCACTCTTTGTATTGTGCATTCTGTGAGTTTTGACAAATGTATAATGGCATGTATCTACCATTACAGTATCATAAGAATAGTTTCACTGCCCTAAAAACCTCTGTGCTCTACTTATTCATCTCTCCACTGATCTTTTTGTTGTTATTTATTTTATTTTTTAAAATTCAAGTATAGTTAACATACAGTGTTGTGTTAGTTTCAGATATACAATATACTGATTCAACAATTCTATACATTTCTCAGTGCTCATCAAGATATGTATACTTAATCTCCTTATTTTTTTCATCCATACCCCTACCCACCTCCCCTCTGGCAACCACCAGTTGGTTCTCTGTACTTAAGAGTCTGTTTTTTCTGTTTGTTTCTTTTGTTGTTGCTGTTGTTGTTCATTTGTTTTGATTCTTAAATTACACATAAGAATGGGATCATATGGTATTTGTCTTTCTCTGGCTGACTTCACTTAGCGTTATATCCTCTAGGTCTGTTTTTACTATCTCTGTAGTGTTGTCTTTTCCAGAATTTCATGTGGTTGGAATCATAAAGTATATACAGTTTTTTTAGATTGGTGTCTTTTAGCGGTGCCTGGGTGGCTCAGTTGGTTAAGCATCCGACTTCAGCTCAGGTCATGATCTCACAGTTTGTGGGTTCGAACCCCGTGTTGGGCTCTGTGCTGACAGCTCAGAGCCTAGAGCCTGCTTTGGATTCTGTGTTTCCATCTCTCTCTACCCCTCCCCTGCTTGCTCCCTATCTCTCTGTGCCTCTCAAAAATAAAGAAATGTAATAACAAAAAAAAAATATTGGTGTCTTTCACTTATCACTAGACCTCCATGTCTTTTTTTTCCTGTGGCTTGATAGCTCATTTCCTTTTATCACTGAATAATAATCTATTGTGTGGATATACCACAGTTTGTCCATTCACCTATTGAAGGACATCTTGGTTGCTTCCAGTTTTTGGCAATTATGAATAAAGCGACTGTAACCACAATGAAAATATTCATGGGCAAGTTTTTGTGTGGACAAAAGTTTTCCACTCATTTGGGTAAATACTAAGAGCACAATTGCTGGATCGTATGATGAGAGTAGGTTTAGTTTTGTAGAAACTACCAAACTGTCTTCCAACGCTGCTGTGCCATTTCATATGCTCACCAGCAATAAACAAGATTTCTCATTGCCCCACATCTTTGCCAGCATTTGGTGTTGTCAGTGTTTTGGATTTTAGCCATTACAAAATAGGGATGCAGTGGCAACTCATTGTTTTGTTTTTGTTAATTTGCCATTCCCTAACGGCATAAGATGTGGAACATCTTTTCATATGCTTATTTGATATCTGTATATCTTCTTCAGCAAGGAGTCTGTTTAGATCATTTGCCCATTTTTTAATTGGGTTGTTTTCTTATTGATGAGTTTTAAGAGTTCTCTGTATATTTTGGATATGACTCCTTTATCAGTTATGTGTTTTGTAAATATTTTTTCTCGGTTGGCATTATTTTTCACCTCTCCTGGCCTCTGCTTTTCTATGGTGATTTCCTAGTTGGCAGGGCTACACAGTGCCTTATACTGTTGGTTAGCGAGGCTCCATATCACCAGCAAGTGGTGATACTAACATTAGGCTTCCTAGCAAAATCCTCACATATGTATCACAGGATATATAGGAAGTTGTAAACTTCCTTTTTCTAATATTCGCCCCCTCCCCGATATAACAGAAGAACAAGAAAAAAGGAAAGGTTACTCCCAATTCTAATATCGCCTCTTTTTCCTGCGTTCTCTTCACTTTTCCATATGGGAAGTAGTAAACTTGATGATCTTTTGAGGCTACCACAACAATTTGCCACCTTTAAATTTATTTTCATATATTCTTAGCTAGTTAAATAAGAAATCCATATTTTTGTGTTTCTTTTATTAGTAAGATGGAGGTTTTGAAAGACTGTGGGAAATAACTCACTTTGTCAATAGCAGAGTAGAAAAGAGGCTCTCTTCTCTCTCTTCTCTCTACTCACTATTCTGTTGTCACATCCATTAGAATTACTGTTACTGTTACATTAACACCCTGTCCTTGCTGTAAATGCTGATGCTGTCTGGAGTGGACTGTATTGCCATTGTAGCCTCTGGTACTTTTTTTAAGCACGAACTTTGGTACTTCAGGTGAGTTTATAAAGATACACGGGTAGGGTTGCCTGGGTGACTCAGTTGGTTAAGCATTCGACTTTTGATTTCGGCTCAGGTCATGATCTCACAGTTTCACACGTTCAAGTCCTGCATTGGGCTTTGTGCTGACCCTGCAGAGCCTGCTTGGGATTCTCTCTCTCTCTGTCTCTCCCCTGCTCATGCTCTCTCCGTCTCTCTCAAAATAAATAAATTAATTAAAAAAAAAAAAAAAGGATATACGGATAGTTCCCCAATTTATAGCCGTATTTATGTTCCAATTGTTAGTATGAATTGGTTGTTCGGCATTTAGGATGTTTTCCTATAGAAAAATCTTTCAAATGAAATTGGATTTCCAGAGCAATACATAAAAGTAAATATAACTCAAGTTTATGAAACAATTAGTGATTGGGGCACCTGGGTGGCTCAGTTGGTTAAGCTTTTGACTCTTGGTTTCAGCTCAGGTCATGATCTCATGGTTCTGTGGGTTCAAGCCCCACATCAGGCTCCGTGCTGGCAGCACGGAGCCTGCTTGGGATTCTCTGTCTCCCTCTCTCTCTCCTCTTTCCCCACTTGCTCTGTCTCTCTCGAAATAAATAAATAAACTTAAAAACCCAATTGATTATTTATTTACCATGGTTTGAGGCCTTTCTGAGCTTGACTGGAAACCTAAACATTAATTATAAGAATTTTTATGGAGGGGCACCTGAGTGGCTCAGTCAGTTAAGTGTCCAACTTTAGCTCAGGTCATGATCTCATGGTTCCTGGGTTCGGGCCCTGCATCGGCTCTGTGCTGACAGCTTGGAACCTGGAGTCTGCTTTGGATTCTCTGTCTGTCTGTCTCTCTCAAAAATAAATAAACATTAAAAAAAATTTTTTTTGAGAATTTTTATGGAGAAAATTGTTCTATAATTGACTTAGATCATGGTAGATAAAGGCATATTGTTCATTTTTTTTTTTCAACGTTTTTTATTTATTTTGGGACAGAGAGAGACAGAGCATGAACGGGGGAGGGTCAGAGAGAGAGGGAGACACAGAATCGGAAACAGGCTCCAGGCTCCGAGCCATCAGCCCAGAGCCTGACGCGGGGCTCGAACTCACGGACCGCGAGATCGTGACCTGGCTGAAGTCGGACGCTTAACCGACTGCGCCACCCAGGCGCCCCGATTTTTTACATTACTCATCTAGGATTACCTACTCTGAGAATGATTTTGTCATTTGTATGTATAGATGTTCCAAAGTTGAGGATGCCTGTCTAATCGCCTAAGGGGAGGAAATGTCACTAAACTTCTACTGGGTAGATTGTACCTATGTTAATGTATTTTTCACAGGGTATTGCAACCATCCAACTATATTTGGTACTCTCATCAGACTTTGACTAGTCAGTACTCAGTAGACTGGTCTCACCAGACTCACTGGTCTTCTTTCCTCTGTATCACCAGGGTACTCGATGGTCTTTTTTTATATTATGCTCAGTATTGTCAGAATTAAAGAGTGAATTCACTGTACTGGCCTGTGGCCTACCTTCGGAGCAGTGAACAAAGTGGATGCTTTAGCAGCCAATTTCCAAAGCACTTTTATGTATGTCTGCATATACTTTCACACATAACTATCTGATACTTACAAACAACGTGAGGTAGATATTACTGTCCACATTTCATAATTGATGCAACTAGGGCTTAGGTGTATGAACTGATTATTGAAGATTAAACAGTGAGGAAGTACCAGAATCAGAATTTGAACCCAGATTTTCAGACTTCAAACACTAAGCTTTTACTACTACTATTATCCTTCAAAACCACTGATTTTTATTCTCCTCAAATATAAAATGTGGAAAGCATCAGGATTATTTTGGATAATCTGGGCTATTTGGCCATTGTGGTGTCATGGAGCATTGCTTGAATTAAAAAGCAATGCAGTATTATTTTAAAAATGAGAAAATAATGACACTTTAAAGAGCTGCTGGTTGTACCTGTTACATTTTTTCCCCCTTCGGTAGTCCTTGGCTTTTATTTTATTTACTAATTTTTAGCATTCAGGTTTAAAATTTTTATGTAATGAAATCTATCAGTTGTTTCCTTGATACTTTCTGGGCTTTATGTCTTGCTGTGACTTTTCTATAGTTCACACTATAAAAACATTAGCCTATATTTTCTCAAATTTATGTTTAGTGTTTTTTTCTTTTTTTATTGTGTTAATATATACATAGCATAAAATTTACCATTAAGCTTTTCTCTTTTTTTGCCATTAACCATTTTTAAGTGTGCTGTTCACTGGAATTATATTCATTCACGTTCTTGTGCAACCACCCCCGGCCACCCTCCATCACCAGAACTCTGTTCATCTTGTAAAACTGAATGAAACTCTACCTGTAAGACAGTACCTTCTCATTCTCCCCTCCCCCCCACACCACCCCCCCAGCCCCTGGCAACCACTATTCTTTCTGTCTCTATAATTTAGACTATTCTAGATAACTGCTATAAATGGAGTCATATAGTATTTGTCTTTCTATAACTTTGTGTAGCATGTGTCAGAATTTCCTTCCTTTTTAAGGCTGTATAATATCCCACTGTTTGTATATGCCACATTTTGCTTATCCGTTCGAATGTTGATGGACACTTGGGTTGCATCTGCACTTTAGCTATTGTGAATAATACTGCTGTGAACATGAATGTACAAATATCTCTTTAAGACCCTGCTTCTTTAGGGTAAATACTGAGAAGTGGAATTGCTGGTTTACATGGTAATTCTGTTTTTAATGTTTTGAGGAATATCCGTACTGTTTTCCACCATGGCTGTACCATTTTACATTTCTACAAGTGGTGTACAAGGGTTCTGAGTTTTTCACATCCTTGCCAACTTTTGTTTTCTGCTTTTTGGATAGTAGTCCTCCTCATATGTAGGAAGTGGTATCTCATTGTAGTTTTGATTTGAATTTCCCTAATGATCTGTGCTGTTGAAGATCTTTTCATGTGCTTATTGGCCATTTGTATATCTTTGGAGAAATGTCTTGCCCATTTTTGAATTAGACTGTTGAGTTGTTGTTGGTAATTGTTGACATTTAGGAGTTCTCTATATATTTTTGGTATTAATCCCTTATCAGATATATAATTTGCCAATGTTATCTCCTAATCTGTGGGATGCCTTTTTATTCTGTGTATAGTCTCTTTTGTTTTTTTTTTTTTTTTTTAATTTTTTTTTTTCAACGTTTTTTATTTATTTTTGGGATAGAGAGAGACAGAGCATGAACGGGGGAGGGGCAGAGAGAGAGGGAGACACAGAATCGGAAACAGGCTCCAGGCTCCGAGCCATCAGCCCAGAGCCTGACGCGGGGCTCGAACTCACAGACCGCGAGATCGTGACCTGGCTGAAGTCGGACGCTTAACCGACTGCGCCACCCAGGCGCCCCTGTGTATAGTCTCTTTTGATATACAAATTAAAAAATTTGTCGTGAAGTCCATTTTGTCTATTCTTTTGTTACCTGTGCCCTTGGTGTCACATCCAAGGAATCATTGCCAAGTCCAATGTTGTGAAGATTTTGTCCTGTTCTAAGAATTATTGTTTTAGGTCTTATGTTTAGGCTCTTGATCTTTTTAAGTTAATATTTGTATGTGGTGTTAGGTAAGGTCCAAATTTATTATTATTATTATTTGCATTTGGATATTAAGTTTTCCAGCACCATTTGTTGAAAGACTATCCTTTCTCCACGAGAATGGTCTTGACACCCTTGTCAAAATCATTTGACTATATATTTGAGGGTTTATTTCTGGGGTCTCTATTCTATTCCTTTGGTCTGTATGTGTCTTCTAGCAATACCACACTAATTAGCTTTGTGTAGTGAGTTTTGAAATCAGGAAATGTGAATCCTCCAGTTTTGTTCTTCTTTTTCAGGATTATTTTGACTATTCAGAGCCTCTTGAGATTCTTTATGAATTTTAGAATGGGTTTTTCTATTTCTGCAAAAAACATCATTGTGATTTTGACAGGGATTACTTTGGGTAATATTGACATTTGAACTGTACTGTCTTCCAACCAATGAACATGGGATGCATTTCCATTTATTTATGTCTCCTTTATTTCTTTCAGCAATGTTTTGTAGTTTTATTTGTACAAATCTTTCACCTCTTTGGTTAAGTTAATTCCTAAATATTTTATTCTTTTTGATGCTGTTGTAAATGGAATTATTTTTATAATTTCCTTTTAGGTTGCTTATTGTTTGTGTATAGAAATGTAATTGATTTGTGTGTGCTGACTTTGTATCCTGCTACTTTGCTGAGTTCACTTATTAGGTCTAACAGGGTCTCTTTTGTGTGAAGTCTTTAGAATACTCGGTGTTTAAGATCATATCATCTGCAAACAGAAGTAATTTTACTTATTTCATTACAGTTTGGATGCCTTTTATTTCTTTTTCTTGCCTAATTGCTTTGGTTAGAACTTTCAGTACCATGTTGAATAAAAGTGATGAAAGGGGCGTCCTTGCCTTGTCCCAGATCTTAGAGGAAATGCTTTCACCATTGTGTATTGTTTGCTGTAGATTTTCATGTATGGCTTTTAGTATATGGAGGTAGTTTCCTTCTATTTTTATTCTGTTGAGTGATCTTGAATTTTGTCAAATGCTTTTTATACATCAATTTTTTTTTTTTTTACTTTATTGATGTGTGCCTGTTTTTGAAAAGCAGGGTGATGGAAAGAACATGGAATTTGGTGTCTGACATATTTGCATTAAAATTTGCTTTCTTTTTTCTAATTTATATGACCTTAAGCTTGGCTTAGTGAGTAACTTAATCTCCTGGGCCACCGTTTTTTCACCTATAAAATAATATCGACCTTCATGGTTCAGATGAATAGTAAATAAGGTTTATATGTATAAAGCCCCTTAGCACTCTCCCTAGCAAATAGTAGAACCTCTGTCTTACCCTTTACCCCAGTGACGTGTGATTATTATTATTGTATTTCTGTTGTTGATAGGCTTTTGTTATACTTGGCATTGGTTGGGCATTGGTTAAAATTATAGACAGTTTTTTTTTTTTTTTTTACTTTTATTTTAAGGAGAATTGTGAAGTTATAGTAGACTTAATAAGAACCAGATGGCTAAGTAAATTTAAAACTATTTTTAAAGGTAAAGTTAAAATATCTATGGTGTTAGGATACATATGGTCAAGGTATTTTTTTTATACCTGTAAACAGGTTATCTAAATGTGGACTACCAAGAAAGATAATTTTCACTTTATGTGTGATCCGCAGTGCACTGCTGGTGGAGTGTGAATTGATGTAGTTTGGGAAGCTATTTGGCAATAAAACTAGTCATAGCTTTTGACCAGTCTTCTCATTCCACAAAGGATTTAGATCCACCCTGTAACTTAGTGAGCCTATTTCTGGGAATCTGTGTCAAGAAAAAACCTTGAGGAAGAAAAAAAAGAAGAAACCTTGAGGGGTGCCTGGGTGGCTCAGTCGGTTGAGCATCCGACTCTTGGTCTCAGCTCAGGTCTTGATCTCAAGGTTGTGAGTTCAAGCCCTGCCTTGGGCTCTGTTTTGGGCATGAAGCCTACTTAAAAAAGGAGAAAGAAATTTTGAAATGCAGATATAAACCGTACATTTTATTTATTTGTTTATTTATTTATTATTGAGGTATAATCTATATACAGTAAAATACACATTTTAAGTGTACAGCTCAATGACTATTTTACCTATGTAGATATAGAACATTTCTGTCACCCAGAAAGTTTCCTTTGCCCTCTTTCTGGTTATACTCTACCTGTCACCCCACAATGGTAACCACTGCTCTGACTTCTATCACCATATATGCTTTTGCTGGTTCTTGAACTTAATATAAGTGAAACCATGCAGTGTATACTCTTTTGTGCAGGGCTGTTTTCAATCAGCCATAATGTTTTTGAGATTTAACGATGTTGTTGTGTATATTACCAGTTTGTTCTTTTTATTTCTGAGTAGTGTTCCATTAAATGAATATGCTACAATTTGCTTATTTGTTCTCCTGTTCATAGATATATGATTCTAGTTTTTGGCTTTATGGACATTCATGTATAGGTCATTTTGAGGACGTATCTGCTAATTTCTCCTGGATACATACCTGTAACACTTATTGTTATTAAATTTAAAACAACATAAGTATCCAACAATGGAGAATAGATTGGTGTAGATCAGCATGTAATCCTGACTACAATAATGGTCAGTGGAAGAGGACGAAAAATACAGGTGTGAAAGTATTGTGAAGGCTGAGGTGAATTCCTTGTTCATTCCTGTATCCTTAGTGCCTACCTCTCAGTGCCTGATACGCAGGACATGCTTAATATTTGCTGGCTGAATTTAATGAAAGGAGACTAAGCAGCAGCTAGTTAAGGGTGGAACCAAGGAGTTTTCAAGAAAACAAGGGAGGAACATGTTTCAGTGAGGAGCCTGTGGTTATTTTTGTCAAATACTTTAGGCAAATCAAGGAGGAATGAAGGGTGAAAACAAAGTGTTATTTTTGGCAATCAGAGAAAGAGTTTCAGGAAAATGAGAGAATAGAGCCAGGCTGCAGTGAGTTGAGAAGTGAATTATAGTTAAAAAAGTGACAGTGAGTGTTGATAATCCTGAAGTTATTTAATGATGATGGAAAGTGGAGATAGATTCATAGCTTTATAGATAGATAAGGTCTAGGAAGGTATCTTTTTAAAGAAAGATTGTGAGCTGAGGAAAGGCACTACTAGAGATCGAAAGACGGAGGATACAGGAGCAATATGCGTTGTTAATTCTGGGGAAACGGGACAGAATCAATTCACCAGTATCAGCATTCACTTTAGGGAGAAGAACATCTTCCTCTGTGATAGGAAGAGAAAGTGTGTTTTTATGAGTAGGGTTGGAGAAGATGATGAAAATTTGCTTCTCAAATTGTTACCTCACCTAAGTAAAGAGGAGCTATGTGGCCCTTGGGCCCTCTTGGGAGAAGAATAACAGAATGGCTGAAACCTAATTCACATGGTATGTTTCATTCTCCAACTTACATGCTTTTAAAAAAAATTTTTTTTAAGTTTATTTATTTAAGTAATCTCTACACCCAACGTGGGGCTCCGATTCCTGACCCTGAAATCAAGAACTGCCTGCTTTTCCAACTGAGCCAGCCAGGCGCGCCTCCAATTTACATGCTTTTTTATTGTGTGAATTTTTGTGGCAAGCCTGACCTTAGATCTTTGTGTCCAAATATTTATAAAATGTCTGAAGTATGTGCATGGGAACACATTTAATATATTGGAAATATATTTAATATGTTGGAGATTTTTCATCATGATAGTTTGCAAAAGCTTAAAATATATGGTTTGCATTGATTTAACACTATATTGATACTCATACTGTAGTTGGAACTGGATTGTGAATTATTTACTCGTTTAATTCCCTTTGTAGATGGATTTTAAAAATAGCTTTATTGAGGTATAATTGATATACGTCAAACCCCACATTTAAACTGTATGTGTTGATGAGTTTTGACATATGTATACACCTGTGAAACCATCACTACAGTCAAGATAATGAACCCCAAAAGTTTCCTTTTGCCCTATTATAATCCAATTCTTCTCACTCTCAGAAACCCACTCCTTTTTGTCACTACTGATTTAGTATCTTTTAGAATTTTATGTAAATGTCATCTTATAGTATATTCTCTTTTTTGTACTTAGCAGAATGATGTTGATATTCATCCATTTTGTTTGTGTGTCAATAGCTTTTTCCTATTTATTTCCAAACGGCATCCCACATTAAATTTGTGTATCTATTCATCTGATGAGGGACATTTGGGTTGTTTACACTTTTTGGCTATTGCAAATAAAGCTGCTATGAACATGCATATGTAGATATTTTTTGTGGACATATGCTTTCATTTCTTAGGTAGATTTCAGAGTGGAGTGGTTGGATTAAATAGTTGGTATAATTTGACTTTTGTTTTTAATGTTTATTTATTTTTGAGAGAGAAAGAGAGAGTGCAAGCAGGGGAGGGACAGAGAGAGAGGGGGACAGAGGATCCAAAGCAGATTCTGTGCTGATAGCATAGAGCCTGATATGGGGCTTTAACTCACGAGCCAGGATATCAGGACCTGAGCCGAAGTCGAATACTTAACCGACTGAGCCATCCAGTTTGGCGTTTGCTGTTTTAAAAAATTACCTGGAAGTGGTTGCACATTTTGCACACAAATACTGGTTGACCAGCAATGTGAGTTCAAGGTGCTCTACGTCTTCACCAACACGTGGTATGGTCTGTCTTTTAATTTTTAGCTTTTCCAGTGGTTATGTATTGATATCTCATTTTGGGTTTTTTTTTTTTTTTAAGTTTATTTCCAAGAGAGAGACAGTGAGAGTGAGCAGCAGAGGAACAGAAAGAGAGAGGGAGAGAGAGAATCCCAAGCAGGCTCCATGCTGTCAGTGCGAAGCCCATTGTGGGCCTCCAGCTCATGAACCGTGAGATCACAAGATCATGACCCAAGCTGAAACCAAGAGTTGGGAACTTAACCAACTGAACCACCCAGGCGCCCCAATCTCATTGTGGTTTTAATATGCATTTTCCTAATGACTATTCATATTGATCATCTTTCCAAATACTTATTGACCATTTGTAGATCTTATTTTATGAAATGAATGTTGGAACATTTGTCCAATTTTTAATTGGGTTGTCTTCTGAGTAAACTGGTAAGACTACCTTTGATTTTAAATATAAATCCTTTGTTGGATATGTATTTTGCAAAAATTTTCTCCTCATCTGAGCCTTGTCCTTTAATTTTCATAACAATATCTTTTTGTACAACAAAAGCCACAGATGAAGAGAACATATTTTTTATTGAGGTATAATTGACATATAACATTATATTAGTTTCAGGTGTACAACATAATGATTCAATATTTGTATATATTGTGAAATGAACACCACAGTGAGTCTAGTTAATGTTCATAACTATTTATAGTTATAAAATTTGTTTTTTCTTGTGATGAAAGCTTTAACGATCTCTCTTGGCAACTTTCAAATATTCAATACTTTATTATTAACTATACCCTAAATCTCCATCACTTATTTTGTAACTGGTTTATTTTATAACCTTTTGACCTCCTTCACCCATTTTGCCTAGCCCCCACCCACTTCAGGTGACCACCAATCTGTAAGCTTGGTTCCACAGATAAGTGAGATACAATATTTGTCTTTTCTCTGATTTACTTCACTTAGCATAATGCCCTCAAGGTTCATCTATGTTGTTGCAAGTGGCAAGATTTCATTCTTACTATGGTTGGATAATATTCCATATTACATCTTTATTCATTCATCCATTGATGGACACTTATGTTACTTCCATGTCTCGGCTGTTGTGCTGCAGCACAACAATAATGCTGCAATAATGCTGCAGCACAATAATGCTGCAGTGAACATGGGGGTGCAGATATCTTTTCAAGTTAGGGTTTTCGTTTTCTTCAGATAAATGCTAGAAATAGACTTACTGGATCATATGGAAGCTCTATTTTTAATTTTTTTGAGGAACCTCCATACTGTCTTCCATAGTGGCTGTACCAATTTACATTCTCACTAACAGCGTACAGGTTCCCTTTTCTCCACATCCTCAACGACACTAGTTTTTTTTGATAATAGCCATTCTGACAGATGTGAGGTGATATCTCATTGTGGTTTTGATTTGCATTTCCCTGATGGTTAGTGATATTGAGCACCTTTTTATGTATCTGTTGGTCATCTGTCTGTCTTTGGAAAAGTGTCTATTCAGATCCTCTGCCTGTTTTCAAATTGGATTGTTGGGGGTAGGTTGCTATTGATTTGTAGGAGTTCTTTATATATTTTGGGTTTTAACGCCTTATCAGATATATGATTTGCAAATATTTTCTCCCATTTAGTAGGTTACCTGTTGATTTGATTTATAGTTTCCTTTCTGTGCAGAAACTTTTTAGTTTGATGTACTCTCTCTAAAAGTTTCCTTTTAAAAAATATATTTTTTTTACATTTTATTTATTTTTAGAGAGGGAGACACAGAATCCGAAGCAGGCTCCAGGCTCTGAGCTGTCAGCACAGCACCCAGTGCGGGGCTCGAACTCACAAACCGTGAGATCATGACCTGAACCGAAGTCAAACGCTTAACCGACTAAGCCACCCAGGCTCCCCTAAAAGTTTCTTTTTGATGAAGTCTAATTTGTTGATTTTATTGATTTTTTAGTATGTGTATTTAAGTGAAAGGCATAATAAAATGTACAGTTTTTCTCCCAGAAGTAGGAGTCAGATCTTTTATTAAGTATGAATAATGGACTAGATTTAAGAATTAAAAAATTACATTGCTTTATGTAGTTATTTGTCTTCAGGTAAACCTTTTTTCCTTCATCTTTCCTGTAATATCATCTAATAGTTCGTTGTCACACATAGTACATTTATTTCTGATTGAGTTGAACCAGATTTTCATAAATTGCTTTATTGTAACTTCACACAGGCAGCTAATTACTAACAATTTACAATTATGAATTCCTCTAACTAAAATGAATAAATTGCCTTCGAAGTTGTCTCCTTTATCAATCCCCATTGGCATTTATTGAATTTATGTAATAAAGCAGGGTAAGCCTTTCCTTGTTTCTTAACTAATTCCTGAGACTAAAAACGATCATTTGTGATGTTATGAAGCAATATTGCAATCAGTAAAGGAAGTACTCACTCAAGTTACTATTAGAAGAGCCGTGGACTGTTCATAGCCTTCATTTTTGCAAGTCTTAGCCTGCTGTGTTCCTGGCAAGAATGGTGTTTACTCCCTCCGGCACCACAGAAGGAGCTGTTTAGCCACCTGCATCCCTGGCCAAATTGCAGCGAAGTGCTGATTACAGCATCCTTATTATCTGGCACCATGTAGGAGGTGGCAAGAAGCACTCCCTGACTGTATTGCAGCAATGGATTTTGTGTTAGAAAAAATTATCCTTTTTTTTTTTTTTTTTTTGTATGCGTAGAGAACTTGACAGGAATGCTAAAAGTGTAATCATAGAATCTAGCATGTCATTGATATATTATTAAATGCTTCAAACTATTTGGCAACATGGTCTGTTGGGTACAGCTCTAGACTAGCAATTCAGTGAGTAACATTTTAAGGTGGGCTCTTGAGTGTCTCAGATATTTGATCTTGGGCAAATTTCTTTATTGTTCATACCATCTCCATTCCTTAGAAATACTGTGCATGTAAATTAGACCCTCGACTAAGGGGCATGTGGATTTTTTTTTTTTTTTTAATTATTTTGAGGGAGGAGGAGGGGCAGAGACAGAGGGAGAGAGAATCCCAAGCAAGCTCCTCACTGTCAGCATGGAGGCCAATGCGGGGCTCAATGTGGGGCTCAAACTCACAAACCATGATGAGATCCTGACCTGAGCTGAAATCAAGAGTCAGACACGCAACTGGCTGAACCACCACGTGCCCCGGGGCATGTGGATTTTTAAGTGTACACATTTAGGAAAATGTCTGTTTTTTTGTTTTTTCCCCTCAAGTTTCTTATTTTGAAAAAATTTTAATATACTGAAATCAAGCAAGGAAAATAAACCGATAACCTATGACTTTCACCTAGAGTCATTACTTATTAACATTATCTCTTAATATCTCACTTTTAAAAATCTTTTAAAGGAGACTTAAAAAACAGTTGTAAAAACGTAAGAGAATTCCCTGGCTGAGCTTCCCCTAATGTTAATATCTTACATAATCATAGTAAATTATCAAAACCAGGACATTAATACTGATTCAGTACCATTAGCTAATCCACAGGTCTTCTTGGAGTTTTACCAGTTTTCCCACTAATGTCTCTTAATAATTTGGGATCCAAATCCAGGATCCTGTAGTCTACTTAGTCATCATATCTCTTTAGTGTTCTCCAACTTGCTTAGTATCTCAGTCTTTCTTTGCCTTTCCTTTTTTTTTTTTTTTTTAATGTTTATTTATTTTGAGAAAGAGATGGTAAGCAAGCGAGTGGGGGTGGGGCAGAGAAAGAGGGAGAGAGAATCTCAAGCGGGATCTGCACTGACAGTGGAGCCCCAATGTGGGACTTCATCCCATGAACTGCAAGATCATGACCTGAGCTGAAATCAAGAGTCAAACACTCAACTGACTGAGCCACCCAGGTGCCCCTTTGCCTTTCCTTTTTTAAAAATCAAAGTATAGTTGACATACAGTGTTACATTAGTTTCAGGTGTTCAACATAGTGATTCAGCAAGTCTATACTTTATGCCATGCTCACCATAAGTGTACCTACCATATGTTGGCATACAAGGCTATTCTAGTATCATTGACTACATGCCCTATGCTGTACCTTTTATCTTTGTGACTTATTCATCACATAATTGGAAGCTCGTACCTCCCATTCTCCTTCATCCCTTCTGATCTTGACAGTTTCGAAGAGTACTGGCCTTTTATTTTGTAGTGTGTTTCTCAGTCGGGGTTCCTCTGTTGTTTCCTCATGATTAAATTAAGGCTGTGCACTTCTGGCGAGAGTGCCACAAAAAAATGATGCTGTACCTTTCTCAGCACATCATATCAGAAGGAGCGTGATGTTGCTGTGTCTTCTTACTGGTGATGTTAATCTTAATCATTTAGCTAACGTGCTGTCTTCCAGGTTTCTCCATTATAAAGTTACTCTTTTTCCCTTTGCAATCAGTAATTATCCTGTGGACAGATACTTTGAGACTATACAAATATCTAGTTCCCATCATACTTACACCTACTAATTTTAGTGTCCATTTATGGTTCTTGTCTGCAATGGTTATTACTGTGTTTGCCTTTGGTGACTTTCTATTTCCATCATTCCTTTTATCTTTTTTTTTATTAGAAAATTTTTTAACATCTATTTATTATTGAGAGGCAGAGAGAGACAGAGCATGAGCATGGGAGGGGCAAAGAGAGAAGGAGACACAGAATCCGAAGCAGGCTCCAGGCTCTGAGCTGTCAGCACAGAGCCTGACGCAGGGCTCGAACTCACAAACCAGGAGACATGACCTGAGCTGAAGTCGGATGCTTAACCGACTGAACCACCCAGGTGCCTCCCTTTTATCTTTTTTAATTGGATTTTTTTTCTGTAAGGAAGAGGTGTACCTTCTTCATTTATTCATTCATTCATTGATTCATTGATTCTAATCATTATGGACTCATGGATACTCAGAGAAATGTGGCTCCCCCCATCCATACTACCCTGTTCCATTATTATTTCCACCTTATTCCCACGCCTACATGGCCACAATACTATTATCACATTAATATGCTAATATACTCTTATTTAAAGCACAGTTCAGAGTCAAATATCCTTAGTGCACCCATAATAGTCTTTACTGTGTGTATGTTATGATTAATATTCAAAGATTATGTGTTATATTTTCTTGCTAGAAATCTCTTAAGTCTCTCCACTTGAATCTAGAAAAAAAATTTTTTTGGTCTCTCTTAATAAGGATGTTTTTCTCAAGAATTCTGAGAGTTGTCTTGCAGAATTTCCCTCCATTTGGTTTGTTTCCTCTTGAATAGATTTAGGACAAACATTGTTGGCAGGAATATTGCATACGTGATATTGTTTTCTTCTCGATACATCACATCAGGAAATACCTTATGTCAGTCTGTCCCATCATTGCTGAATCTGTTCATTTGGTTAAGGTGATATCTGCTAGATTTTCTCATTGTAAGGTTACCTTTCCCTCTTTGTAACTAATATAATCTGTGGGGCGATACTTGAGATTGTGTTGAATATCTTATTTTACTCAATGGTTGTAGGATCCATCAATGTTTCTTGCAAGAGTCAATTATTAATATGGTGGTTATAAAATGGTGACATTCTACTTCCATTATTCATTCTATATTTATTAGTTGGTTATTCTGTAAAGATCTTTGTTGTGCCATTTATTTATAATTAGTATAGACTCATGAATTTTTTAATAATAACAGCTTTATTGAATGAAATATAATTCATATACCATACAATACACCCATTTAAATTATACACACTTCAGTGCTTATTGGTATATTCATAGAAATGTGCAATCATCACCACAGTGAATTTTAGGATGTTTTCATCCCATGCCCTTTCGCTATCATCCCTCAACTTTGATCCCCACAAGGCCCTAAGCGATCACTTAACGTACTTTCTGCCTCTATGCATTTGCCTATTCTGGACATTTCATAAAAACAGCATTATATAATATGTGGGCTTTTGTTGATTGGCTTCTTTCAGGTAGCACAATGCTTTCAAGCTCTTCTACTTATGGCAGAATAAATCCCATTGTATAGATAAATCAGATTTTGTTTACCTATTTATTAGTTGATGGACCCTTGAGATGTTTCTACTTTTGGGCCCTTGTGAATAATGCTGCTATAAAAAATTGTATGCAAACAGCCATGTAAATATACTTAACATTGCTGAACTGTCCACTTAAAAATGGTTAAGATATTACATTTTATGATACATGTTTTTACCACAATAAAAAATTTATGGAATGTCCATATTTTAGAATACTAGCCATTTAATATTATATTTCAAAAACCTATATAACATAAAAGATGCTTATGATATAATCTTGAGTTAAAATGATATAAAAATCATAAATTTTATTTCAAATATATAAAAATTACTAGAAATATTTGTAAAGATATTTTCTTGTTAGCAGGGATTATTATCTCATGAGGGTAGGATTATGAAGAGACTATTTCTTTATAAATTTTTACAAAATCTATAAGATGAATATGCTTTATTTTTACAACCAATGAAGAAAAAAACTAGAAAGAAAAAAATCATACAAAAAGAGTTTGTCACCAGCAATCTTCTTGTAACACATATATTATCTCAAAAATCCTTTCAATTAAAGAAATAATAGGGTGAATAGGTGAAGGGCATTAAGGGGCATTAAGCTTCCAGTTATAAAATAAGTCATGAGGATGAAAAGTATGGCACAGGGAATATAGTCAATAATATTGTAATCATGTTTCAAGGTGACAGATATAGTGACTATACTTATTGTGGTGAGCGTTGTGTGTGTGTGTGCGTGCGTGTGTGTGTGTGTGTGTGTATAATGCACATATATATAATGGAGAGTAGTTCAAGAGAATGGCGTTCTGTGAGTATTATTCTATGCTGCACTTCAATGTTGGATCTATGTTGTTTTTATAAGATGTATATTTAGGGTTTTTCCTGTTTGTATCCAGAAATAGGAAATTTTCCATGAGAAAAATGGGAGAAAATATAGTACATAATTCCATTTCTTTTACACTGTAGGAATTCTTCTTGTTTTATGTTGATTTATGAACCAGGCTTGGTTAGGCCTGCCATTAAACAACTTTGTTTTAAAGGAAGGAGAGAGTATTGAAGGAAAAAATGCAAATTTAGTAAGATCATCTTCCAGTTTAGACCAGAAATTCTAGTTCAGATTAATATAAGTATATAAAATATGTTATTTCTGGTAAATTACAATTTAAAACTAGAGCTCAAGGGAAGCATAGCTCTTGATGTATAGGAGGTATCTAAATGTTATAATTATATAGCATATTTTTAGTGCTTCTTTTGTTAAGGTCAAAACAAAACCTGTTCAGCTTGCTCAGGCTTGATGAAAGGAATTACATGGTGTCGAGATTGGCATTGAAGATACAGCTGGTTTCCTCACTCTTAGCGTCTTTAACAGAAGTGTTTGAGAACTTTAGATGTGTGTGAGAATTTAGCATGATTGAGATTTTAGCTGTGTGTGTGTGTGTGTGTGTGTGTGTGTGTGTGTGTGTGTGTGTAGAGGTGGGGTTGGGGGTGGGATAGGATGATTTATTTTCTATGCCAGGGGGTTTTGCAATTCTAGTTTAGTGTTGAAGGCAAAGTGAGTTAGAGGAGAAGCAGGATTCATAGCAGTAGCTGTTGAAAATACCAGCACGTAACAGTGCATTTTTTTTTTTACCATGTTACCTGTTCCTGTGTATTCATACTTTTTTCCCTATATATCCTAATATTCTTAATTTTTTGTCTTAGTTGCTTTATAGAGTTTTTCAAATTTATACTAATATCCACTAAATACTAATAATATTCTAGTACTGTACTCATAAAGCTAGGATTTAAAAATATGTGAATGAATATTAAAAATATTAAGGAAAACAGGAACATGTCTAGGAGAACTGTTAGGGACCTACAAAGTCAAGGCCTGAATACATCATATCTGACATTTTTGTTTGTTTGCTTGTCCCTCCCTCTTTTGAACTGGGATAAAGGAGATGATTTATTTTAAATACCCAACAGGTTTTTAAGCATATGGTTTAGAAGGAAATTAATAGAGGGAAACTGTCAGAGAACCAGGATGTCATCTATATCTAAGGGGTTATGAAATATGCTTACAGGTTCAGGCTGTAAGCTTGGGTGGCTCAGTCGATTAAGTGTCCGGCTTCAGCTCAGGTCGTGATCTCACTGTTGGGCTCGAGCCCTGCGTCAGCGCAGAGCCTGCTTGAGATCCTCTGTCTCCTTCTGTCTCTGCCCCTTCCCTGCTCACGCATGTGCTCTCTCTCTTTCTCTCTCAAAAATAAACATTAAAAAAAAATCTGCTTACAGGTTAGTAGGCAGGAGGAGTCTTGGAGATAGTACACAAATTCCAAGTTGTTATGCATTTTTAAAATGCATAAAACTGGGGTGCCTGGGTGGCTCAGTTGGTTAAGCGGCCGACTTTGGCTCAGGTCATGATCTTGCGGTCCGTGAGTTCGAGCCCCGCGTCAGGCTCTGTGCTGACAGCTCGGAGCTTAGAGCCTGTTTCAGATTCTGTGTCTCCCTCTCTCTGACCCTCCCCCGTTCATGCTTTGTCTTTCTCTGTCTCAAAAATAAACGTTAAAAAAAAAATTTTTTTTTAAATAAATAAATAAATAAAATAAAATGCATAAAACCTTCTAAAATGTGTGAAGGTAGTGGTAAACCACTAAGCTGTGGGTAGATGCTTTGGTATTTTTACCTCAAATGCAGGAAAAGCCATGCTTCCCTTGGTAACCATGGAATTTATCTTCTCAAATAGATTCTGATAGTAAGCTCCAGAAAAAATTATAATTAAATAATAATTACTATTATTATAAATAATAATAACTGAGAACCATTTCTGCCATGTTTCATTCTCTACTATTTCCAAGAATTCTGAGTCACAAAATAAAATCTTAAGTTAGAAAATTTTCAAAAATAGAAATGGCTTCAGAGAGAGTTTTTTTAAAAGTTCAAAAGCATTTGGTTTATCAGTTGAAAACAGTCATTGGATTCCATTTTTGTTGTTGTTTTCTTCCATCAAACAAATCTGTCTCCTAGTGGTGTTAAGTCTTGTCTGTTCAACTGTACTTATAGTCTCCTTCCATGACTGGCATCATATTTTATTAATGGCAAACTTGCAAAGTAAGTTAAATGACTTGCCTAAATCTTTTTATGTTTATTTTTATTTTTGAGTAAGAAAGAGTGCAAGCTGGGAAGGGGTGGCGGGGGGTAGGGGGGTTGTGGACAGAGGATCCGAAGTGGGCTCTGCTCTACTAGCAGTGAGCCTGGTGGAGCCCAATGCAGGGCTCGATGTGGGGCTCGAACTTAACAAACCATGAGATCATGACCTGAGCCAAAGTCGGACACTCAACCAGCTGAGCCACCCAGGTGCCCAACTTGCCTAGATCTTAAGGAAATCAGTAGGCTGTAGTCAGATGCTATACACAGTTGTTGGGGTGGGGGAAAATTCCCCCTACTAATCTTGGTTCTTTGGGCTGGTCTAACAATTAAAATGACACAAAATAGATTAATGGGAAGAAAAATTAATTTTGTACATGTGGAGGTCTCATAGATATGGAACCTAAGAAATGACCAAAGTAGGCAGTTTATATACCTTTTAGAGAAAGAAACAATAAATTTGTGAAGAAATGACAAGACAAAGAACCTTAGTCTTGGCTACTAATTAGTGAAGAACTTAAGCAGAGTTTGTGTACATTGACTTCTAGGCCTTGAATTCTCTATCTCTGGTGATAAATGTTTTTTTACCTCCTGGTACAGGAAGAGTACCTTTCACATGGGAAATTGACTTCCTGCTTCTGGGGGACAGAAAGGAGGGTCAGAATGTGCTTGCATTGGCTGTTTCTCAAGTAAACTTTAATTCAGAATTATCAGTGTCCTACTTTGACGTATTTGGGGGCAGCCTGCCACAATCCCCATTTAGTTTAATTCTCTATTTCCTAGAACTAGCTCCAAAAAAGAAGAAAAATATATTGGATTTTTAGGTGGAATTTAGACTCTGGAAAGAGACCTGGATTAGAGTCTGTTTCTGCTGTTTAACCTTATGCATAGCCCTCTAAGTCTGTTTCTCCATGTTCAAAGTGTGAAGAATAATAGTGCCTAATTTGTAGGATTGTTTTGAGGAATAAATAAAATAATGCATGTCAGATACTTAGCACTGTGTCTGGGCTATAGTTAGTACCCAACATACGGTTTAAAAAAAAAATTCCTGCATGCATGTGAGTCTATGTTCTACATCTTTTTTTTTTTTTCTTTTTACCCTTTGGGTACTTCAGTCTCCTGAGGTTTTCCATAGAATAAGCGTGGCAAGTCCTCCTGAAGCCAGTGTCAGGTAACATCTAGAAACTTTCCCTAAGGCAGAATCATTTGGCTGAAAATAGCCCAGGGGAGTAGATACATGGAGAATATGAAATTGACATGTTTTTAACAGAATTTTCTCTTTACATGCTTTTTTTTTTCCTTTTTAAATAGTGCCTTTGAAGATGAGACAATGAAGCTTCGACAGCTGAAACTAGATAATCAGGTGAGCAAATCAGGAGTCTCCCTCCTGTTTTGAAATAAGTGAACAGCTATACTGATCCATGATGATGATGCATCTGCTGATGCAGAGTCTTGAACTCTGAAGTCTTGGCAGGGTCATGGAAAGAAGACAGGAAAGGGAAAGGTTCTGATGTTGTAACTAAGCAGTGCTGAACCAAGGCCCTGGGCTCTGGCAAGACCCAACTGCCTTCAGGAGCACAGCGATAAAACTGGCCTTGGATTTATAGTCACTGGAAATTCCTTGGCACCTTTCCTAAGAGTTAGAAGAATGTTAACATTGTATTTCTGTATAGTAATTTGGTCCTGCTGCCTTAAATATGTCTCTACATTGTACTTTCATTGAACTACAAGAATGAACTACAATTTCATGGAATTTTATTCAATTTCATTGAACTACAATGTTTTTCTCATTCTCAAATACAGACCTGAGCATGCTGCTGTGCCTGCTTAAAACCCCGATTGCTTACAGCACAGTTTTCTTCACAGCACTGGTCCCAGTGTTCAGTTACACATTCATTCTTTTCTTCAGTGATTTGATTTATGTTTGTTTCCTCCACTAGGCTAAGCTCCATGAGAATAGGAGTCAAGTCTGTTTATGATGACCAGAAGTTCCCAGCATAGGGCTGGGCACATAATAATCCTTCGTTAAATATTTGAAGGAAGGAAGGAATAAATGGACACTTGTGTGTCGTTATATGCTATGATCATCATTGTTAGTCAGCTTAGAACCTATGCCCAACATATTTTGCTTTCATTTGAGCATGTTTTCTAATTTAGGACATTCTATAGCTGTAGTCTTCCCATGTAGTGTCTAGACTCTAGGTGACTAAACATACCTCTAAAGTTTTGCCTTATTTATGTTAATGTTGGAATTAATAATGGGACTTCTAGTGTAATAAGTTGCTTTAAAGGTGGACTCATTAAAAACTGGGGAAGAGGTCTCTTTGGGGCATGTGGGGATGTGCAGGCCTACTCTCCATAGGGCAAGGCCCCTGTGGGTTGGAACGCCACACTGGCCCCAGGAACAGCACTGGTGCTCGTGCTCATGTGTGGCCACCCCTGAATGGCACCTTCTGAGTCTTTCATGGTGATGGCAGAAACTGTCATCACATTCTACTGACACTCAAGTCACCAAATGTTGGGGTCTAGTCTCCTCACGTGCAGCTGGAGGGGAAATGTTGCCCAGTGGTCTTCAGAGACCCCGTGTATGCAAGCCTGTGCCACCATAGGAGACATTTGGCTTCTAGGTGGCCGTGGTGGCCTCCATCATCAGCTGTGCCATCATCCTGCTCAGGCCCTAGCCCTCCTCACATGCTGCATCGTGAAGTATGCAGAGAGGAGCAGCCACGATGCTTGGACAGGGTGGCCCGGCTGTGGCTCCACCCATCTAGTTCTGTCACCTTCAAGGTCTAAATAGCAACAGAGGCCTGTCTGGAGCCACCTGGCTAGGCACAGGACAACCACAGCTTCTCCACCCCTGGCAAGGGCCCCAGAGGGCTGGCTGGCAGGGACAAGTACCACTGGGCCTAGCGCTCTGGGCCCCAGCTGCCCTAGGCTCTCCCTGCACCCAGGTGAACACACGACAGAGCTTGCCTGTCCCTGGGCCATTGTGGGAGTGCTTGTGCAGCCTGGTGTTCAGAGCCCACCCTCCACGTGGGGAGGGCCAAGTGAACCCCAACAGCCTGGCACCTGTATCTTGGCATATGTCGGTGAAATCCACTTTGGGGCTTAGGGATCCCCAGGGCACGTGGGCTTGGAAGGCTGGGGACCCCAACATGAGTGACCTGTCCTGGGGGAGCCTGGCTGTAGCACTTTTTATAAGTAGGCTTCCTCGAAACCACTGCTGAGGTTAATATACCAGCTGTATCCTCCCTCCAACCTGCTTCCTTTAAAGAGACGCAGGGACATCTTAAGCAAGTCTAGTTTTGCACAGCCAAGCAGGAAAATGGCAAAAAAACTTCTCAGCAATTACAGGTGGTTGTCTCAGCATTTTCCTCTGCGAGGCAGGCTGCCTCTAAACAGAGACCCATCTAGTGTTGTGCACACATCTGTAAAGTTGCCTGGTAAAGGGTGTGAAATAAACAATCCTTTTGAATACTGGGAAAACATAAACTAAAACTAGGAAGGAAACTAATCTAACTGGGATCATGGGGAAAATTCTGATTATATATATATATTTCTACTTATACTTACCTCCCCACCACACACAAAAGAGATTGAAATACTTGAGATGGGCCCTTTATTTTCTATATTCCATTGCGTAGCAAACTCTGTTTAGGGAGATGTGCCCATAAAATTGTAGATCTTTGTTTGATTTATTTTTATAAGGCTAACTGGTACATACTGTGCTAGCATCTAAAATCTATGGTCATCTATGAAATAACATAGTAGATGTAAGTTTTTGAATTTTGCAGTTTTTGAATTTTGTATAGAGATATATTTTATTTTAAAAGTATGGATTCCAGTAATACAGAAAAGATATTTCGTTAACAGTCTCTCCCTCTCTATATGACTTAGTTTTTACCAGAGGCTGTCACTAACTTCTAATGTATCTTTCCAGAGGTGGTCAATGAATATCAAGACATAAAATTTTGTAGGAGTATTTTAAAATTCAAAAAATGTCCAGGCCTGATGTACAAATGGTGTTAAATAGTGTGCGAGAATACTGTAAGGGGCCTGAAATGCTGCCTTGGGCATAAGAAGGAGGTTGCTCAGCAGGGGGCAAGGGAATTTCCACAAATGCAAACTGAGTGTTCAAATGGCCTGTAACAAAGGCAGCACTACAGAATGAATAAAACATAGGGCTGGGAATCAGAAGCCTTTGGTTCTAGTTTTTAGTCTGCCATTAATTAGCTATGTGATCTTAGAGAAGATTCTTTTTAATACTTTTTTAGTGTTTATTTTTGAGAGAGAGAGCATGAGCAGGGGAGGGGCAGAAAGAGGGAGACACAGAATCTGAAGCAGGCTCCAGGCTCTGAGCCGTCAGCACAGAGCCTGACACGGGGCTCAAACTCACAAACTGTGAGATCATGACCTGAGCTGAAGTTGGACCCTTAACCGACTGAGCCACCCAGGTGCTCCTGATTTTAGGTAAGATTCTTCAACTCTGGGGCCCACTATTTCATCTGTAGAGTGGGGTCAGACTGGATAACAGAATGTTAGATAGGATCTTAGAGTAAGTTAGAGCTGAGATGGAAGTATATTGAGGAAGGCTAGGTTGCTGCTTGGTCTGGGCCTCACAGGCTGGTAGGATCTTGATGGAAGGCTCATAGTCCGGGGCCTGCCAACCTACCTGAGGTGTACCATGCACTCCCATCCATGACAGTGGCTTACTGTGGCAGTGATTATCAGTGGAGGTGGGAGAGCCTAGGGAACCTTATTCTCCCCACGCCTGCCTGAAGTATACAGTAGATTAACCTCTTAGGAGTCCTGCTTTGGGAATGTTCCCATGGTTGAGTCATTGGTCATGAATTTTGTAGGATGAGAGATAGTTTGATAAGAGCAGCCAGAGGTCATAAGTCTCATGAGGATTGGTTCATACTAACCAATTTCATAAGTGATGAACCTAAGCCAGGGGATTAATTTATTAATTTCTAATGAACTATATACCAGAATCAGCTGGTCATCACATTCCTATCTGCGGGAGGTTTGCAATTATTAAAGTGGCCTGGTAAGTTTGGAATCAGAGCAAGTGGAGTCTGTAAAATGATATCTACAGTAAATATCATTGTGTGAAGGTATAATTAATTCATCTCTACTAAAGGGATACACCTGCCAACAGAATGAGATATGTGAGTATCTGGCCAGGCCACTCGCTGCCTTATATAGTACAAGAGACACAAGGTAACTCTTGCTCTAAGTTTTATCCTACCTTATTTCCACACTGACCATTTCCCTTCTCTTAACTCATTCTTTCATCATCCATGTTTCAGCAGTACTGAGCAGGTTTGCTTCTTTCATATCTGTCTTTTTTCCCTGATAGTATAATCTTAGTATTTAATGTTTGAAAATCCTAGATTCACAGATAATTTACACATGGCTGTTTTTGTCCTATATAGGTTTTTGAACAGCTTTATTGAGGTCTAATTCACACACGGTAAATATACACCCAGTTAAAGTGTACACATGAAGGTTGCCTGGGTGGCTCAGTTGATCATCTGGCTCTTGATCTTGGCTCAGGTCATGAGCTCACGGTTTGTGGGTTCAAGCCCCATGTCGAGCTCTGTGCTGGTGGTATGGAGCTGCTTGGGTTCTCTTTCTCTCCTGCTCTCTCTGCCCTTCCCCCACTCACACACACCCTCTCTCTCTCAAAATAAATAAACTTTGAGAAAAAAGTGTACAAATGATTTTTAGACCTCATATAAAATGGAATCATATAATATGTAGTCATTTGTGTCTGGCCCCTTTACTTAGGAAAATGTTCATCCATGTTGTCACATGTATCACTGCTGCAGTCCTTTTTATTGTTGAATAACATTCCTAGTTGTGGATACTCCACATTTCATTTATCTATTCATCAGATGATGGACATTTGCATTATTTTCACTCTTGGGCTATTACAAATAATGCTGCTCTGAACCTGTGTCTAAGTTTCTGTACAGATATACTTTCATCTCTCTTGTCTGATATACCTCAGGTAATAGGAGTGAGAGAATTCCTGGGTCATATGGTAACTCTGTTTAACATGTTAAGGAACTGCCAGACTGTCTTCAAAAGTCACTGAACCATTTTACACATTCTCACCAGCAATGTCTGGGGCCTCCAGCATCTCCACATCCTTGTCAGCACTTATTATTTTCTGTCTTTGATTACAGCCATTTGAGTTGCATTTCCCTAATGACTAATGATGTTGAGCATTAAAATGTACTTAGTGGCTCTTTGTATGTCCTCTTTGGAGACATGGAGAAATGGAGAAAACCCATTTTTAAATTGGGTTATTGTCTTTTTGTTGTTAAATTATAAGAGTTCTTTATATAGTCTAGATCCAAGTTTTTTATCAGAAGTATCATTTGTGAATACTTTCTGCAATTTTTACTTTCTTAATGGTATTGGTTTCAGCATAAAGTTTTCATTTATTTTTTCTCCTGTGTCTTGCGCTTTTGGTGTCATATCTAAGAAACCATTGCTTACCCAAGATTACCAAGATTTGCTCCTATGTTTTCTTCTAAGAGTCTTACACTTCCTATGATTTGCTTTGAGATAATTTTTATATATGGTGTAAGATGAGAGTCCAACTTTATTCTTTTGCATGTGGATATCCAGTTGTCCCAGTACCATTTATTGAAAAGGTATTCTTTCTCATTGAGTATATTTTGTTTTTATTTTTACTTGTTTCTCTAGGGTACTCACTTTTTTTTTCAGGGTATGTGAACTCCTTAGCTGGCTACAGATTGTAAAGATTTTTAGATTCTTCCAGGGATGTTACTCAGCCATGGATGCACATTAGGTGGAGAACATTTATGCCATCTGGTGGACAAGGGATTGAAGTACAACATAGTCCCTTTTGGTCAGGTTGCTCATCTGTTTGTTCCTATCATTATAACAGAGGTGGTCATTCGCACACTGAATTGGTATTTTAAGAAGTGTGATTTAGGGATTCCTGGGTGGCTCATTGAGCACGTGACTCTTGATTTTGGCTCAGGTCATGATACCAGGGTCGTGGGATTTAGTTCTGCATTGGGCTCTGTGCTGAGCATGGAGCCTTCTTAGGATTCTTTCACTCTCCCCCTTAGCCCTACTCACTCACTCTCTCTCTCTCTTTAAAATAAAAAAGAGAAAGAAGTGTGATTTAAAAATTTTAGTCTCGTCTTCTTTTGATCTGACTTTGCGTGCTAGGGAGATTAGTTATGTTTAGCCAAACTGTTAGATTGCAGGCAACCATTCTGATATTGCTGGTTGCCCCTTGTGGTCAGCCAGTCTGTTCCAGAAGTGTCATACTGTAACCAACCCATCACTTCTAGGGAGTCTTTCTGTAAAATTGAGCATCAGTGAAGTCAGACTCTCACTAATTTGAGGCTTGCCTGAGCTTTATTATTTTATTGCATGAAGCCATTTGATGGAATCCCCCCTCCATCTAATCTCCTTTATTTCCTCATTTATTTTGGAATTACCATCCAATATTTTGCTCCCGGGGAGTGATAATAGGACATACCACTGCATTCTGGAAAAGATGGATTCTTTGAGTTATTCTTCAGTTTCCAAGGGAATTGGGAAATTTAAAGGTTTGGCTTATGTGACACTGAAGGTCCTGAAAGCAACGTATTTTAATTGCATATAGGGTATCAATCAGTCACCTGTGGCTCTCTTCCTGACTACCCATCCTTCTTTTAATATTGTAAAGAATCCTTTGTTTATGCAGCTTCATTTACAGCTTTTTAGGGAAGGTAAAACAAATGAAATATGAGTTGACATTGTTGCATTGAAGCTCAATTAACACCTACTATCTCCCTCCTCCAAACTGTGTGAGGATGATTAGAATGCTAAATCAGGAGACACTTTTCACCAAAATAGCAATTTGCCCGCCAATATTTTATGATTTTTTTCTCGTTTAAAAATTTGGACAATAGCAGGTTATATTCAGTGCTATAACGTAGTAGTAGTGGTGGCTACTACAATCTACAGTTGGTGTCTTTCCCTCAAGTTGCTGATCTAAATAAGTGTGACTTGTGTTGAAGTTGATAGAGAAAGGCTTCACCAGATACACTGGTAGGATCACTGTGGCCAGGAGTCTGGTCTGCCCTTTACAGGTCTAAAAACTGGGTTTTGTCAGTGAACCTAAATATAACCAGGTCCTTTGGCACAAACTCACACTGGTCAAACTCGCGACAGTCAGGTATGAAACCAGATACCAATTTATTAATATACAATGGGAACCCCAGCTCTTCCAGTGTACATTCATCTCTGCTGCTCATGCTTCCCTGCTCTGGGAACATGATACCTAAGAAATTAATTGAAAATTAGAATGCTGGTTGGTAAGAAGGGAATTTGAGGAAATGAAATTAGTAGTCCCAAGGGACATTTCACCAAGGCCGTGAAGAAGCCCTTATATGGTTTCCTGTCCACAAACAGACTAAGGTCTCCCAGGAAATTGGATACTCTTGTCTACCAGATTCAACATTTCTCTGTCTTGGGACAGGTTGGATAACTTCTATCAAATTCTTGGTCTTTGGCTGCTCTTTTCTGGACCACCAGCAGAATACCCCTTTTCTGTAGAGCATTTTTTCTTTACATATGTTAACAGAATGGATTGGCTGTGGCTTGCATCTTTGCTTCATCAATTGTTGCCAGTTATGAGACTATATGAGACTAGATAACTGTGGCCACATAGATGCGGCAGTTTCTCATGTCTATTATGTTTCATGTCCCATCTCTTCAGCCGGCTTACTTCCGATCCACTACGTAAGACTTCTCAGTTGCTAGAAGCAGCTCATTAGGGCCTCTTATGTATTTAGTGTTCCTTTTACATTAAGGTCCATCTATTCATATCAATTCATGAGTCTCAAAATAATCTGAGAAACTTCAGTTATTCCTTCCCAGCTTGCTCTAACCTTTATTCATTCTTGATGGAATAGTCCATTTTGGCACATTATCTTCGCTCCCTAGTCTTTTTTCTTATTCACGGGGTTGGGTAAAGAGTAGTTCTGTTTCTTCTGTGTCCTCTGAATTTATCTACAAGCTTTCATCAGCCCAGTTGAGGAAAAACATACATCCTTTTCTACTGATTGTCTCACCCCATGGAGTAACTCTTCTTCTCGTGGCAATTTTTAAAAGCAGTATCAGTGAAAAAAAGTAAATAGACAGCTTTCTGCCTAAGAAACAATAAAGTAGGTTATAATATCTTTGCTTTAAAATCATGGTTTAGTTTTTTTAGCTTGGGGCTTAGCACTTTCCTATTCTGAGATATCCCAGATCCATAATAATTTCCAGGTATTATAATCTCTTATTTGTCAAAGCTTAAAAATAATATATGTGCTAGTATCTTCCTTTTCATCATGTTGGGTTTTTTTCTCAGAGTCTCTCATACTTTTTCCCTGACTTTCCTTGCTACCATATTCTCTATCACTTTTGTCCATAAAATTGATTGCTTCTATTTAGAATGTCCTGACTGAAAGTTTTCTTCCCTCTCTTTATCCTTGGTTCTGATTTGTTTTATTTCTAATTATGTAAAAATGAGCAAGAAAGGAAAAGCCACTGCTCCGTAGTTGACTAAAATATGGAAATAATTTGAAGTTTAGAGGATACGAATTTTATGTTTTTTCAATTATAAAAGTTAGAAAATTTAGAAAATACAAAAACTAGAAAAAGGAAAAAAAATCCGTAATCTACCACCCAAAGAAATCACCATTACTATGTTTCTTTATCTTTTCTCCTATGCACGTTTATGTATTTTAAACTTGTGATTGTGCTTTGATAATAATATGATAATTACTATAAATATTTTATATTTATTTATTTTTGAGAAACAGAGTGAGACAAAGCATGAGCGGGGGAGGGGCAGAGAGAGAAGGAGACACAGAATCTGAAGTAGGCTCTGGGCTCTGAGCAAGTGGTCAGCACAGAGCCTGATGCGGGGCTCGAACCCACAAACTGTGAGATCATGACCTGAGCCGAAGTCAGATGCTCAACCAACTGTCACCCAGGTGCCCCATAATTACTATAAATATTTTAAATAGACTTGGATCACTGCCTCAGCTTGGCTAGAAATGCATTTGTATCATTTTAAATAGATCTTTAAAGGTGTTTGGTAAATATATAGTAAACAAAATGAGTTAATCATTGTCATTCTCTGTGCCTCAGTGTTGCCATGTCTTAAGCAGGAGAAATTAATTCACAAGAGGTTTGTGAGGATTAGTGAAAAACTGTAAATGTTAGAAGCAGCTAGGTCCTGTCATAACTCTTCTGGCTATAATATCACAATTTTTTCCTAGAGAGCGCTGCTGGAGAAGAAGCAGAGAAAAAAGCGCCTTGAGCCACTCATGGTACAGCCAAATCCAGAAGCAAGGCTACGTCGATCAAAGCCAAGAGGTAGCGAGGAGCAAACTCCTTTGGTGGAACCTCATACCCCACAGAATGATGTCATCCTACATGGTGTGTGTTTAGGCAGCACCTCTTCCCACTAGGGTATAGTTTTCACAAACCTAGGAGAAGGCAGGAGGATTTTCAGATGGACCAGAGGGACAATTATTAGCATCGTTACTAGGTACCTTCATAAATCTTTTAATTACATTCTGGATCTTTGAGTTAAAATAAAAGCCATAGATTAATCAGTGGAAGATACGTTGAAGTTCGTGTCCACCCTAGAACTATTGCTTTCATTGCCAAATGAATTAGTCCAGAATGGCCTATTTGAGGAAGGGATTGTCTTGATTGTTGCATCATGACAGAGTTAACCATGAAGCCAGGAGTAGTAGAGACCATCCATTCTTCCAATAGATAGGACTCAATGGACCATGTGAGATGGTGAGCTATTGACTTGGACAGGATCTGAACTTTGGAGGACCTACTTTGTTTTCATGGTCTCATTCTTTAGTTTCTAGAGCATACAACCAAGTACGTTTTATTTAGTGACAGTCACAATGTTAATAACTTGAACACCAGTCCTGAATTACTTTATTAACAAATATCTGTGTGAATGTTAAGGAAGGAGAAGCAAAATGGTTTGGTGGTTCTTAATTCGATCACATACACCAAAACCACCAGCTGAATAATGGATAATATTTTCCTCTTTTTTCCTTTCTTTTGGACCATAGGCATTGATGGTCCAGCTGCCTTTTTGAAGCCAGATGCTCAAGATTTGGAAACCAAACTTCATGTTCTTTCAGTAGGCTCTTCTGCTACAGAAGAGGATACCGAAGGAAGTGTTGATGGGGAAAGCACTGTGGATACTGCGCCCAAGCCAGATCTCCAGGAGATTCTCCAAAAACATGGTGAGGATTGGTAATGATTGTAAGGCAGTCAATCACCTTAGCCACGTATAACTTTTCCTTTCCTTTTTTTCATTGTTGGTTAACAATCTACATGATTCAAAACTGCTTGGGGGGTGAATGGGTGGCTCAGTTGGTTAAGTGTCTGACTCTTGATTTCAGCTCAGGTCATGATCCCAGGGCCATGGGATCAAGCCCCACGTTGGGCTCTGTGCTGATGGTCATCAGCCTGCTTGGGATCCTCTCTGCCCCTCCCCTGCTTATGCTCGCTCGCTCTCTCTCTCTCAAAATAAATAAATAAACATTTTTTTAAAAAACAAAAAAACAAAATTGCTTGGAATGTGGCTTCTGGCTTTACAGAGGTAATATCTGAGAACTGACCATTGTCAACCATAGTATTTATCCTGTTGCTTGAGAAAAATAAAATAATTAAATATATATTAGAAGCATTAGCTACTATATGTGACTATTTCTTTTTGATATTTTATTTTTAAGATTTTATTTACTTTTAGAGTAGCAACAAAAATTTATTTAAAAAAATTTTTTTTCATATATAATTTATTGTCAAATTGGTTTCCATGCAACACCCAGTGTTGGTTTCCATACAACACCCAACAGGTCCCCTCCTCAATGCCCATCACCCACTTTCCCCTCTCCCCCACCCCTCATTAAGCCTCAGTTTGTTCTCAGGATTTAAGAGTCTCTTATGGATTGCCTCCTTCCCTCTCTGTAACTATTTTTTCTCCCCTCCCCTCCCCCCTCCCCCATGGTCTTCTGTTAAGTTTCTCAGAATCCACATAAGAGTGAAAACATATGTTAAATCTTTCTCTGCCTGACTTATTTCACTTAGCATAATACTCTCCAGTTCCATCCACATTGCTACAAATGGCCAGATTTCATTCTTTCTCATTGCCAAGTAGTATTCCATTGTATATATAAACCACATCTTCTTTATCCATTCATCAGTTGATGGACATTTAGGCTCTTTCCATAATTTGGCTATTGTTGAAAGTGCTGCTATAAACATTGGGGTACAAGTGCCCCTATGCATCAGCACTCTTGTATCCCTTGGGTAAATTCCTAGCAGTGCTATTGCCGAGTCATAGGGTAGATCTATTTTTAATTTTTTGAGGAACCTCCACATTGTTTTCCAAAGTGGCTGCACCAGTTTCTATTCCCACCAATAGTACAAGAGGGTTCCCATTTCTCCACATCCTCTTCAGCATCTATAGTCTCCTGATTTGTTCATTTTAACCACTCTGACGGGTGTGAGGTGGTATCTCATTATGGTTTTGATTTGTATTTCCCTGATGAGTAGTGACGTTGAGCATCTTTTCATGAGCCCATTGGCCATCTGGATGTCTTCTTTAGAAAAGTGTCTATTCATGTCTTCTGCCCATTTCTTCACTGGATTGTTTTTTGGGTGTGGAGTTTGGTGAGTTTTTTATAGATTTTGGATAATAACCCTTTATCTGTTATGTCATTTGCAATTATCTTTTCCCATTCCATCAGTTGCCTTTTATTTTTGTTGATTGTTTCCTTTGCAGTGCAGAAGCTTTTTGTCTTGATGAGATCCCAATAGTTCATTTTTGCTTTTAATTCCCTTGCCTTTGGAGATGTGTCAAGTAAGAAATTGATGTAGCTGAGGTCACAGAGGTTTTTTCCTGCTTTCTCCTTTAGGGTTTTGATGGTTTCCTGTCTCACATTCAGGTCCTTCATCCAATTTGAGTTTATTTTTGTGTATGGTGTAAGAAAATGGTCTAGTTTCACTCTTCTGCATGTTGCTGTCAAGTTCTCCCAGCACCATTTGTTAAAGAGGCTGTCTTTTTTCCATTGGATATTTTTTCCTGCTTTGTCAAAGATTAGTTGGCCATACGTTTGTGGGTCCAATTCTGGAGTCTCTATTCTATTCCATTGGTCTATGTGTCTGTCTTTGTGTCAAAACCATACTGTCTTGATGATTACAGCTTTGTAGTAGAGGCTGAAGTCTGGGATTGTGATGCCTCCTGCTTTCGTTTTCTTTTTCAATATTACTTTGGCTATTCGGGGTCTTTTGTGGTTCCATACAAATTTTAGGATTGCTTGTTCTAGCTTCGAGAAGAATGCCAGTGCAATTTTGATTGGGATTGCATTGAATGTGTAGATTGCTTTGGGTAGTATTGACATTTTAACAATATTTATTCTTCCAATCTATGAGTGTGGAATATTTTTACATTTCTTTGTATCTTTTTCAGTTTCCTTCATAAGCTTTCTATAGTTTTCAGCATACAGATCTTTTACATCTTTGGTTAGGTTTATTCCTAGATATTTTATGATTTCTGGTGCAATTGTGAATGGGATCAGTTTCTTTATTTGTCTTTCTGTTGCTTCATTATCAGTGTGTAAAAATGCAACTGATTTCTGTACATTAATTTTGTATCCTGCGACTTTGCTGAATTCATGTATCAGTTCTAGCAGACTTTTGGTGGAGTCTATGCATGCATAGTATCATGTCATCTGCAAAAAGTGAAAGCTTGACTTCATCTTTGTCAATTTTGATGCCTTTGATTTCATTTTGTTGTCTGATTGCTGATACTAGAACTTCCAACACTATGTTAAACAACAGCGGTGAGAGTGGACATCCCTGTCGTGTTCCTGATCTCAGGGGGAAAGCTCTCAGTTTTTCCCCATTGAGGATGATATTAGCTGTGGGCTTTTCATAAATGGCTCTTATGATGTTTAAGTATGTTCCTTCTATCCCGACTTTCTTGAGGGTCTTTATTAAGAAAGGATGCTGTATTTTGTTAAATGCTTTTTCTGTATCAATTGACAGGATCATATGGTTCTTATCTTTTGTTTTATTCATGTGATGTATCACATTGATTGATTTGTGAATGTCGAACCAGCCGTGCAGCCCAGGAATGAATCCCATTTGATCATGGTGAATAATTCTTATATGTGTTGAGTTCGATTTGTAGTATCTTGTTGAGAATTTTTGCATTCATATTCATCAGGGAGATTGGCCTGTAGTTCTCTTTTTTTGCTGGGTCTCTGGTTTGGGAATCAAAGTAATGCTGGCTTCATAGAATGAGTCTGGAAGTTTTCATTCCCTTTCTATTTTTTGGAACAGCTTGAGAAGGATAGGTATTACCGCTGCTTTAAATGTCTGGTAGAATTCCCCAGGGATGCCATCTGGTCCTGGACTCTTAATTGTTGGGAGATTTTTGATAACTGATTCAATTTCTTCACTAGTTATGGGTCTGTTCAAATTTTCTATTTATTCCTGTTTGAGTTTTAGAAGTGTGGAATTTTTTTTCGTTTATTTATTTTTGAGAGACAGAGTGTGAGTGGGGGAGGGGCAGAGAGAGAAGGAGACACAGAATCTGAAGCAGGCTTTAGGCTCTGAGCTGTCAGCACAGAGCCCTACACAGGGCTTGAACTCACAAACCGTAGGATCATGACCTGAGCTGAAGTTGGACACTTAACCAACTGAGCCACCCAGGTGCCCCTTTAAAATTTTTTTTTAATATTTATTTTTGAAAGAGAGAGACAGAATATGAGTGGGAGAGGGGCAGAGAGAGAGAGAGACACACACACACACACACACACACACACACACAGAATCCGAAGTGAGAGAGAGAGAGAGAGAGAGAGAGAGAGAGACACACAGAATCCGAAGCAGGATCAAGGCTCTGAGCTGTCAACACAGAGCCAGATGCAGGACTTGAGCCCACGAGCTGCAAGATCATGACCTGAGCTGAAGCTGGACACTTAGCCAGCTGAGCCACCCAGGCTCCCTTTAAGATATTATTTTTAAGTAATCTCTACACCCAGTGTTGGGCTCGAACTCACAACCCCGAGATCAAGAATTGCATGCTCTACTGACTGAGCCAGCCAGGCAACATGACATTTTATTTTTAGTTCCCACTCCCTTCTTTTGACAAAGTTGCCACTCAGCACCCCTACTTGGCCTCCATTTCAGTTTATATTGATCTAGTGATAAGGGGAAAAACAAGTAACAGCTGAGCAGAAATACAAATTGTATCAAAATATCCTTAAGCTAATACTTTACTAGAGCTAATACTTTTACTAGAGCCTACTTTCTGCTAGTTGGAGTTATCATTTCCATGGATATTCCTATACATTTTGGAGATCTCTTGTAGTTTATTTTCCTTCTTAGAAAAATAATTTTATAGTGGAAGGAATTAAGTGTCCTTTTTTCTGCTAAGAAGACTGAAATTGGTATGAAGACATGTTTATCAGGTCCCTACTTTGTAATAGATGGACATCGTAGGTCCTGGGATGTGTGAAGCAGGAGATTCTACCACACAGTAGTAGAACAGATGTACACGCAAACAAATTCACATACTCATCTAAGAAACATGTATTGAGTATATACTATATATTAGGCATTGTTCTAGACACTTGGGCTACAATAGTAAACAAGGTTCCTGTCCTCCTGAAGTGTGTATTCTAATTGAGGCATCATGTACATAAATAGCCAACGGAGCATTGAGAGGGGTACCTAACCCAGAGCTGAAGGTTTGGAAAGCTTCCCAGAGAAAATGATGTCCAAGCTAGAGCATGATGCAGGAAGAGGCACTGGCCAGTTCAGAATGGCTAGAGCAGAGTATGAGGGGATAAGATGTGGGCAGAGGGATTAGAGAGGTGAGCCTGGAGGAGGGGTAAGTGGGCTCTGATCATATAGACCAGACTTATGTTCATATAAGCTGAGTTCTTTCTATAAAAATGGAATTTGCAAACATAGTACTAACGGAAGACATCCATATTGATGGTGAGATCTGAAGAGTTTTACGCCTTTTTGCTACAAAAGAGAAAAAGGGTTAACATTTTAGAAAACAAAAGAAAAAATCCCCTTCACAAACTGAACAATTTTTTAAATAGCCTTATTGAGATATACTTAACATGCCATACTATTGACCCATTTAAAGTGAACAGTGGGTATGGAGGGGGAAGATGGCAGTGGATTTGGAGTACCCTAGGCTCACTTCGCCCTTTGAACACAACTAGATAACTATGAAATCATCCTGAATACTCCAGAAATGGACCTGAAGACTGGCAGAACATACTTCACAACTAAAGGTAGAGAAGAGGCCATATTGAAGAAGTTGGGAAGTATGGAGATAAAGTTTGGGAAGAAATGAATCATGGCTGCTACAGTGGGGAGGGAGCTGCAGTTGCAGAGAAGGGTGAGAGACAGACTAACACAGAGGGAAGCGCATGGAGAAAATAAATCCCCATAGTGATTGATTTAGAAAGTGAGAGGGGCTGAATTGCGTGTTTTTGCAACCAGTGGGGCTTAAAGCCTAGAGTTCTAAATGTCAGCGGGCTTGGCTCAGGGAGAGCCCAGAGGGCACTGCACTGCTCTTGGAGAGAAGGCAGGCAAACAACCTGTGGACATAGAGTATGGAAGCAGTGATCTGAAGAGACACACAGTGGGGAGGTTAGTTGCTCATCTTGGAGCATGCCCCAGAGAGACAGCATTCACAGAGAGACCCCCTCCAGGAACAAAGGAACTGGCAGGCACCAATTCTCTCCCCCATCCCTCAGCAAAAGCACACAGCCACCTGCAGGAACCAGTGCAGCACTGACACTCACTACCTAACTTGCTTACACTAAGCCCCACCTGCCCCCATGCTTGGGTGGAATTGCCTTTCCCAGTCATGCATGCCTCAGTCCTGGCATGACAAGTCTCCTCCCCCAGAAGACCAGCCCAAACCCTGCCCACACCATATCTCCCTGACCAGAAGTTTGGTGAGGCTTCGATTCCAGTAGTGGTGGCAACAGGACTCATTTCACAAGCAGACCAGAGCATATCTAGTTAAGACGCATCTCGTTCAGGCCAGGGACCAAACACTGCCCACAACAGGAGCCTCTTCAGAGGACTGGCCAGAGGATAAAATGGCTAAGACACAACAGTGAGGCACATGTAGGACACATTTGAGACACTCCTAGAGGCACCAGGCCCTGGGGAAGAGGGGGCGGTACACTGCAGGGCACTAGAGGATCTCTTCTTCATAAAGCCATTACCCTCAAGAACAGGAGACATCGATGACTTTCCTAACACAGAGAAACAGGCACAGAGATTTAGACAAAATGAGAAGACAGGAATTTGTCCCAAATGAAAGAACAGAACAAGGCCAAGCAAGAGATCTAAGTGAAATAGGGGTAAGTAACATGCCTGATGGAGAATTTAAAGCAATGATCATAAGAATATTCACTGGACTTGAGAAAAGAGTGGAGGACATCAGTGAGACCATTAACACAGAGATAAGGAATAGCATAGCAGATATAAAGGGCTCAATAAATAAAATGAGAAACATGCTTGTTGGAATGAAAAGCAGGCTAGAAGAAGCAAAGGGACAAATTAATGACCTAGAAGGCAGAATAAACAAAAGAGAGAAAAAAGAATTATGCAGAATGAGAATAGACTTGGGAACTCAGTGACTCCATCAAACATAATAACATTTGTATTATAGGAGTCCCAGAAGAAGAAGAAAGAGGGAAAGGGGCAGAGAATTTATCTGAAGAAATAATGGCTGAAAACTTCCCTAATCTGGGGAAGGAAACAAATATCTAGACCCAGGAAGCACAAAGATCCCCCAACAAAAAGCAGATCCACACCAAGATATGTTGTAATTAAAATGGCAAATATATTGGGGCGCCTGGGTGGCTTGGTTGGTTAAGCATCGAACTTAGGCTCAGGTCATGATCTCATGGTCCGTGAGTTTGAGCCCTGCGTTGGGCTCTGTGCTGACAGCTCAGAGCCTGGAGCCTGTGTCAGATTCTGTGTCTCCCTCTCTCTCTGCTCCTCCCCTGTTCATGCTCTGTCTCTCTCTGTCTCAAAAATAAATAAACGTTAAAAAAAATTTTTTTTAATTAAAAAAATGGCAAATATAGTGATAACAAAAATATATTAAAAGCCACAAGACAAAAACAGTTGCATACAAGGAAACCCCATAAGGATATTCAGTGAATTTTTCAGCAGAAACTTTCCAAGCCAGAAAAGAGTGGCATGAATGGGAAAAACCTACAGCCAAGAATACTCTATCCAGCAAGGCTATCATTCAGAATAGAAGGAGAGATAGAGTTTCCCAGAAAAACAAAAACTAAAGTAGCTCATGACCACTAAACCAGCCATGCAAGAAATATTAAAGAGGACTCCTTGAATGGAAAGGAAAGACCAAAAATGACAATATTAAGGTAGGAAACATTTAAAAGCAGTAAAAATGAATTTTTCTGTAAAAAATCAGTCAAGGAACTCACAAAATAAAATGATGTAAAATATAACATCATATACTTGGAGTGGGGAAGAGAGGAGTAAGGAATGGGTTCAAACTTAAATGATCATCAACTTAATATAGACTATTAGGCTGCTACATGCAGAAGAGGTTATATGCAAACCTAATGCTAACCACAAATCAAAAACCACTAATAAATATGCAAAGAATAAAGAGAAAGAAATCCAAATATATTATTAAAAACCCCAGCACCATGAAAGAAAGACAAGAAAGGATCAGAGAAAATCTTCAGAAACAACCACACAGCAAGTAATAAAATGGCAATGAAGACAAATCTGTCAATAATTACTTCGAATATAAATAGTAAACACTCCAATCAAAAGACAGGGTGACAGAATAGATTAAAAAAAAAAAAAGGCCTATCCATATGCTGTTTAAAGAGACTCGTTTTATACCTAAAGATACCTGCAGATTGAAAGTGAGGGAATGGAGAAACATTTATCATGCAAATGGATGTCAAAAGAAAGCCAGAGTAGCAATACTTATTTAGACAAAATAAAGGCTATAGGGCCTGGGTGGCTCAGTTGGTTAAGCATCTGAATCTTGATTTCAGCCCAGGTCATGACCTCACTTTTCATGAGATCGAGTGCTGCATCAAGCTTTGTGCTAACAGTGCAGAGCCTGCTTGGGATTCATTCTCCCTCTCTCCCTCTCCCTCTCTCTGTCTCTGTCCCTCCCCCACTCATATGTGCTCTCTCAAATAAATACATTTTTAAAAAATCCTTTAAAAAAAAGACTGTAACAAGACAAAAGAAGGACACTATATAATCATAAAGGTGACAGTACAACAAGAAAATAATAACAATTGTAGGGGTGCCTGGGTGGCTCAGTCAGTTGAGTGTCCAACTCTTGATTTCAGCTTAGGTCATGATCCTAGGGTCGTGTGATTGAGCCCTATGTTGGGCTCCATGCTGAGCGTAGAGCATGCTTAAGATTCTGTCTCCCTCTCCCCCTGACCCCTGCTTGTGCTCCCTCTCTGTAAAATTAAAAAAAAAAAAAAAAAAAAAAAAAGGATATAACAATTGTAAATATGCACCCAACATTGGAGTACCCAAATATATAAAACAGTTAACAACAAACAGAGGAACTAATCAATAGTAATACAATACTAGTAGGGGACTTTAACACCCCACTTATATCAATAGACAGATCATCCAAACAAAATCAATAAGGAAACAATGACTTTGAATGACACAATGTACCAGATGGGTTTCACAGATGTATTCAAAACATTCCATCCTAAAACAGCAGAATACACATTCTTTTCAAGTGTACATAGAATATTCTCCAGAATAGATCACATATTAGGCCACAAAACAAACCCCAACAAATTCAAAAAGATTGAAGTCATACCGTGCATTTCTTTTTTTTAGAGAGGGAGAGGTTCAAAACCTTTGGGATGCAGCAAAAACCATTCCAAGAGAGAAGTATATAGCAATACAAGACTACCTCAAGAAGCAAGAAAAGTATAAAATAACCTAACCTTATACCTAAAGGAGCTAGAAAAAGAACAACAAACAAAGCCTAATAACCATCACAAGGAAAGAAATAATAAAGATTAGAGCAGAAATAAATGATACAGAAACTAAAAAAAATAATAGAACAGATCAATGAAACCAGGAGCTGGTTCTTTGAAAAAAGTCAATAAAATTGATAAACCTCTAGCCAGACTTACCAAGAAAAAAAAGACAAAGAATTCAAATAAATGAGAGGAGAAATAGCAACCAACCCCACAGAAATACAGTTAGAATATTATGAAAAACTATATGCCAACTAATTGGACAAAAAAGTGGGTACATTCCTAGAAACACATAACCTACCAAAACTGAAACAGGAAGAAATAGAAAATTTGAACAGATTGGTTACCAGAAAATAAATAGAATCAGTAATTTAAAAAAACTCCCCAACAAACAAAAGTCCAGGACCAGATGGTTTCAGAAGCGAATTCTACCAAACATTTAAAGAAGAGTTAATGCCTATTCTTCTCGAACTATTCCAAAAAATAGAAGAGGAAGGAAGACTTACAAATTCATTCTATGAGACCAGCATTACCCTGGTTCCAAAACCAGATAAAGATATCACGAAAAAAGAAAACTACAGGCCAGTATCTCCAATGAACATGGGTGCAAAGATCCTCAACAAAATACTAGCAAACCAAATCCAACAACACCTTAAAAAATTATCCACCACAATCAAGTGGAATTTATTCCTAGGTTGCAAGGGTGGCTCAATATTTGCAAATCAATCCACATCACATCAATAAGAGAAACAATAAGAACCATATGATCATTTCAATAGATGCAGTAAACTCTCAACATGATAAAAACTCTCAACAAAGTAGGTTTAGAGGGAACATACCTAAACTTAATAAAGGCCATATATGAAAAACCTATAGCTAACATCATCTTTAATGGGGAAAAACTGAGAGCTTTTCCCCTAAGGTCAGGAACAAGACAAGGATATCCACTCTCACCACTTTTATTCAACATGCCACTGAAAGTCATAATGCAAACTGAATAGATCATAGTTGTCCGTCCTCTGAGATGGTTGAATGTAAGCAGAAGTGGTTTGAGAAAAAAGCCACACTGCTTATTTTTAAGTCTACTTGTAAATTCATAATTTGGATATGAGGGATACCTTTATCCTAAAGAGAAAAGGGAATTTAGTTTCAGTCTTGGCTCTGCGTCTTTCTCTTGGGCAAATGATTCTTCCTCAGCCTGATATTATCACATATAAATTTGAGTACTATACTTCTCTGACAACACACATCACACTTTATTTTATGTCTGTGTTCCTCCCTAGATATGATCCATAAACAAACAAGAAACAAAACAAGAAAGACTACCAGTATCTCCTCTTTGAACTCATATAAATGTGAGGATAAAATGAGAAAATAGTTTTTAATCAAATAATTTTTAATTTTTCATAAAAGATGCTTCATAAAAAAATAAAAATAAATGGGATACTACGTGGCAAAGAGAAAGAATGAAATATGGCCTTTTGTAGCAACGTGGATGGAACTGAAGAGTGTGATGCTAAGTGAAATAAGTCATACAGAGAAAGACAGATACCATGTGTTTTCACTCTTATGTGGATCCTGAGAAACTTAACTGAAGACCATGGGGGAGAGGAAGAAAAAAAAAAAGTTAGAGAGGGAGGGAGCCAAAACATAAGACACTCTTAAAAACAGAGAAAAACTGAGGGTTGATGGGGGGGTGGGAGGGAGGGGAGGGTGGGTGAGGGGTATTGAGGAGGGCACCTGTTGGGATGAGCACTGACTGTTGTATGGAAACCAATTTGACAATAAATTTCATCTTAACAAAAAATTAAATTAAATTAAAAAATTAAAATTAAAAAAAGATGCTTCATAAATCTAAGGCATTTCAAACATTCCCAACTCAAATTAGTTAACTAGACTTAGAGATGAACAAAATTCTGGAAAACGAAAAAGTAACTGGTGTAGTAGAGAACAATAGACTATTTATTTATATATTTTTTATTTATATTTTAATTTTTTAAGTTTATTTATTTTTGAGAGAGAGACAGAGGGCAAGCAGGAGAGGGGCAGGGAGAGAGGGAGACACAGAATCTGAAGCAGGCTCCAGGCTCTGAGCTGTCAGCACAGAGCCCAACGCAGGGCTTGAACTCACAAACTGCGAGATCATGACCTGAGCTGAAGTCGGACGCTTAACCAACTGAGCCACACAGGTGCCCCTAGATCATTGAATTTTTAAAACTGTGGCAAAATACACATAACATAAAATTTATTATTTTACCCATTTTTAAGTGTACAGGTCAGTGACATTAAGTACAGTCACATTGTTGTGCAACTATCACCACCATCCATCTCCAGAACTTTTTCATCTTCCCATAAAACTCTATATCATTAAATAATAACTCCCCATTCTTCTATGCCCTGCATCCCAGGTAACCACTATTCTACTTTCTGTCTCTATGAGTTTGACTACTCTAGATTTCTCATATAAGTGGAATCATAAAATATTTGTCCTTTTTTTTTTAATATTTGTCCTTTTGTGATGGCATATTTCACTTAGCAGTGAGCATCTTTTCATGGGCTTATTGGCCACTTACATATCTTCTTTGAAGAAATGTCTATTCATGTTCTTTACCTATTTCTGAATTGGGTTGTTTATTTTGCTATTGTTGTAGGAGTGCTTTATGTATTCTGGATATTAATTCTGTATCAGATACATGACAACAGTGGAAACGGAAAACAAGGGATAGATCTGAGTGAGAATATGAAGAAAGAGCTGTCAAAATTTGGATAAAATAGCTACATTTTAAGTCAGAATAGCTGGGATGTTTTAAGCAAGAAAATTAAAATTATTTTGGTTTGAAGATTTAGTTTTTAAACCAGTGTTGGCAGTTTTGACAGTTCTTCCTTTCTTCCAGGTATCTCAGGTAGTTTGAACTTTGATGAAGAGGAGACTGATGGGGAAGAAGAAGGAAAGAAATTATGTCATTCGCCATATTCAGATGCAGAGAGACCCAATTCTGCATCCAGCCAGAAATCAACCACAGTACGTAGTTCTGAAACTTCTTCCTTTGGAACTTATTTAACTATTTCCCAAATGCATCTCTAATATTTAAACAGGATTACTGAATGAGGGTTCCTTCAAAAGATTTTTAAAAATGTTTTATTTTTGAGAGAGAGAAAGAGAGAGTGCATGCACATGCGCGTGTAGGAAAAGGGCAGAGAAGGGGAGGGGCAGAGAAGGGGAGGGACAAAGGACTCAAAGTGGGCTCTGTGCTAAGAGTGGAGAGCCTGATGCGGGGCTTGAACTTATGAACCATGAGATCATGACCTGAGCCTGTCAGATGTTTAACCAACTGAGCCACCCAGGTGCCCCTCTTTCAAAAGATTTAAGCTCAAATTTAGTCTTAAAGTTCATGACCCCCCCCCTAAATTTCTTGTGTTTCAAGCCAGCTATTGTGAAGTTATATCCCACTTTTGTACTTGGCTCCTTCATTATTCCCAATATTCATATGCCTATTTCACTTCTCAGAGTTTCCCTTTATTTTGTCAGAAGACTAGAGACATAGGGATAAGTCACTAAATTATTTTGTATGTTGTTTCTTGATAAGAATAACAAGTTTTCTGATCCAACCTCTATCGCTCACATGTGGCTGTTCTTTCAGGATACAGGAGCTTATGGTACTGCAGCCCAACAAAGTGATAACCAGCTGGGAGAAGTGGAGAATTTGGAGGACTTTGCATATAGTCCTGCCCCTCGGGGTATTACAGTAAAGTGTCGGATAACCAGGGATAAAAAAGGAATGGATCGGGGTCTCTTCCCCACTTACTATATGCACTTGGAAAAAGATGAAAATCGGAAGGTATGAGAAATGATTCTTTTAAAATTTTTTTTTTGTTTGTTTAGGGGTGCCTGGGTGGCTTAGTTGGTTAAGTGAATGACTTTGGCTCAGGTCCTGATCTCAGAGTCCCGCATTAGACTTGGTGCTGTCAGCCTGTCAGCATGGAGCCCACTTTGGATCCTCTGTCCCCCTCTCTTTCTGCCCCTCCCCCACTCACGCTGTCTCAAAAAATAAATAAAACGCTAAAAACATTTTTTTTAAATATTTTTCTTTTATTTATTTGGGAGAGTGAGTGTGGGAGAGAGGGACGGGGGTGGGGGGAGAGTGAGAGAGAGAGAGAGAGAGAGAGAGAGAGAGAGAGAATCCCAAGCAGACTCCACACTCAGCACAGAGCCTGACATGGGCTCAATCCCACGACTCCAGGATCATGACCTGAGCCAAAACCAAGAGCTGGACGCTCAATCTACTTAGCCACCTGGGCACCCTGAGAATTGATTCTTTGTTTTTTAAATATGAAATTTATTGTCAAATTGGTTTCCATACAACACCCAGTGCTCATCCCAACAGGTGCCCTCCTCAATGCCCATCACTCACTTTCTCCTCCCTCCCACCCTCCATCAACCCTGTTTATTCTCAGTTTTTAAGAGTCTCTTATGGTTTGCCTCCCTCCCTCTCTAATTTTTTTTTTCCTTCTTCTCCCCCATGGTCTTCTGTTAAGTTTCTCAGGATCCACATAAGAGTGAAAACATATGGTATCTGTCTTTCTCTGTATGACTTATTTCACTTAGCATAACACTCTCCAGTTCCATCCATGTTGCTACAAAAGGCCATATTTCATTCTTTCTCATTGCCAGGTAGTATTCCATTGTGTATATAAACCATAATTTCTTTATCCATTCATCAGTTGATGGACATTTAGGCTCTTTCCATAATTTGGCTATTGTTGAGAGTGCTGCTATAAACATTGGGGTACATGTGCCCCTATGCATCAGGACTCCTCTATCCCTTGGGTAAATTCCTAGCGGTGCTATTGCTGGGTCATAGGGTAGATCTATTTTTAATTTTTTGAGGAACCTCCACACTGTTTTCCAGTTTGCATTCCCAGCAACAGTGCAAGAGGGTTCCCATTTCTTCACATCCTCTCCAGCATCTATAGTCTCCTGATTTGTTCATTTTAGCCACCCTAAGAATTGATTCTTAAGACAAACCTTGAAATAGAGGGGAAGAATGTTGTGGGAATAGATTGTTGAAGGGCCTTAGGATAGAGGAACAGCACTGGTAACAGACTAAGTCATCTGGAAGCAGATTGTACTTCCTAACTCCCAGGTGCTGTGTTCTGTCTTCAAAGAAAGAGCTCATAGTCTCATAGGCAAAATCTGTTCCACCCCAAAGAAAAAAGTTTTATCCAGAATATAAGAAAGTAGAGGAGAATATTTGAATGTAATTATTTGCACCTCTATCCAACTTTTTGGCAGGGGGAGGGTGTTACTGTGTGCTCTTTGGTTTTTATTTTAATTATGGTAGAACATGACATTGTGGAAGAAAGAGCAAGCTTTAGGGGATAGGAGGAAGTGGAAATACGGAACAACATGCAAGTGAAATGTCTTATTTCTCACTTTAGGAATTCTAATTTACTTTAAATACAAATTTGAGGCAATTTAATACTTGCTAATGAACAATGTATTTTGTATTGCTGCTGCCAGGTCTAAGTGGATGATTTTAACAGCACAGAAATGAGATGATGATTTATATCATTGTTGTTATAACCACTATTTATTGTTTATGCTGTACCAGGCATGTGCTAAATGCTTCATGTATATAATATCTCCTATAATCCTTATCACAATCTTGTGAGATAGGATTTCTTATCCCTGCTTCATAGATGAGTAACTGGGGCATAGAGAGTGACATACCTGCCTCAAGTCACACTAATACGTGGCAGAGCCAGACTCAAACCTGTGTCTGATTTCAAAGTCCCTTCCTTAGCTACTGCCATTCTCCTGCTTCCCTGTCGTTGTCCAAGTCTAGTGGGATTTAGGAAGGATGCATAAATACGACAGTATTCATATCACTGAAGATACAAAAAGGAATATGAGGAAAGCAGCTGCATTAAAGAATTAGAAGGATGGGATGGGGCACCTGGGTGGCTCAGTCGGTTAAGTGCCTGACTTCAGCCCAGGTCAGGATCTCATGGTTCGTGAGCTCGAGCCCTGCATCAGGTTTGGTGCTGACAACGCGGAGCCTGCTTGGAATCCTCTGTCTCCCTCTCTCCCTGCCCCTTCCCCACTCATGCTGTCTCTCTCTCAAAAATAAATAAACTTAAAAAAAAAAAAAGGAATAAGCCACGGTGGTTCTCTTGACATTTTTGACTGACATTTTTTTCTTTTTCCAGATATTTCTTCTTGCAGGTAGAAAGCGGAAAAAGAGCAAAACATCCAACTATCTTATCTCCACTGATCCAACAGATTTATCTCGTGAAGGGGAAAGTTACATTGGCAAACTCAGGTGAGTGCAGCCTTGTTTTACTGATCTATTCTTTCTGATACTTTTATTCCTGTTGTTTTAGAACAATTTCTTTTTTCTTTTTTTTTTTTTTAAATGTTTATTCATTTTTGAGAGAGAGTATGAGCAGGGGAGGGGCAGAGAGAGAGGGGACAGAGGATCCCAAGCAGGCTCTGAGCTGACAGCAGAGAGCCTGATGCAGGGCTCGAACTCAATGAACTGTGAGATTGTGACATGAGCCAAAGTCGGACACTCAAGAGACTGAGACACCCAGGTGACCCAAAACAATCCATATCTTCTTTGCAATGAGCATGTACTTATGTTGTAATCTTAAAAAAACATAAAAGTTAACAGAAAATCTAAGTCCCTTCCTTATTTAATGAGTGATCTTTGAAAAAGTAGTGATGAACATTTGGAGAACAGGCAAATGGACTTCCACTCTGTTACATACCTGTCCTAGATTTGTATTTGTGTAGGAGCAAAAATATAGATCATTAATGGCGACTTTTTCCTCTTGATTCTAGATCCAACCTCATGGGGACCAAGTTTACAGTTTACGATCACGGTGTCAGCCCAGCCAAGGCCCAGGGTCTGGTAGAGAAGGCCTATACCCGGCAGGAGCTGGCAGCCATCTGTTACGTACGTGCCAGTCTCAGAACACACTCTTTTCCTGAGTCTTTTCCTTAATCTCCTGGGTGTCCTGCTGGCCCTTTAAACCTAACCAATACTGAACTCACTATCTTCCCTCCCAAGCTTGTTTCTATCTCTATGATCCCCCTTTTTTCTGTTGCTGGTATCGTTTTTTCTGTATATTCATTTTAATTATTTATGAATTACCAAGTTTGGTTGTTTTTAATTTTTTAAAAACATTTCTTGTCTGCTCTTTTATTTCCTAATGCCATTGTATTAATTCAGTCCTTTATTATCTCTTACCCACTGGCCAGAGGTTACAACAAAGTGGAAACTGATCTCTCTTTACTTTTAGTTTCCCTGATTCACTCTATACTGCTGCCAGATGGATCTTTTCTAAAATACAGTGCCAGTAAATCCTGTGGTTCTCTTGCTTCACAGCATTTAGTTACTACCCACTGCATACAGAAAAAAGCCCTAATGCTTTGGCCTTTCCTCCAGACTCTTCTAATGGCCCTGGCCCTGTCCTGTTCCCATAATGGGAGACATAACAGCCCCCTGTCATTGCCTTGCTGCACCATGTGATCTTTCCTTACCCTAGAGCCTCTCCTTTCCCCCTCCTTGTCCTTTGTCTAACCAACTGATGCCATCGGAGAAGTCTTTTCTGAACATTTGATAGAGTTGACCTTTGTATGTATACATCCCCATGGCCCCCGTGCTTCCTCTAGTAACTCACACATTATACTTGTTACTGCTTGTGCCACACGAACCTTCTCTTGTAAACTCTTATTCTCTGCTACATCCCCACTAGCACAGGGCCCGGTGCATGGTAAGCACTCAAAAGTCATTGAGTAAAAGAAAATAAGAAGCAATTAACCTGACTTAACCTGTTGCTTTGATCCCAAAGTCACAACTTTTTCATAAATTGGAATTAATCTCATCATTTCCCATGAAATGTTGTGAAATTAAATGGCTAACTTAATATTTTTATAATGTATAGTTTTTTTTCTCCTAGTTTCATTTCTCCATTACATGTTTTAACTATGCATAACTTCCATATATATGTACACGTGTACATGTATATATGTATAGGTATACATACAAGCGTATATATTTACCTTTTTAATGTGCTTATTTTATTCATATATAATCTGCCTGGCCTGACAGGCATTTAAGGTTTTTTAGGTTTTTTTTTTTTTTTCATTTTTAGTTTTCATTTTATTTATTTTAGAGAGAAAGTATGTGTTTAGAGAGAAAGCAGGAGAGAGAGTTAGAGGGAGAGAGAAAGAATCCCAAGCAGGCTGTACCCACAGCCACCCAGGTGCTCCTAGGTTTGTTGTTTTTTTTTTTAATTGAGGTCTAATTGGCATATTAGTTTCATATGTATAATGTAATGATTTTATATATATGTATATATTGCAAAATGATCATCACATTCAGTTAATAAGTTTAGTTATTAAGTTTAGTTAATATCCATCACCACGCATGGTTACAGCTGTTTTTCTTATAAGAACTTTTAAGATCTACTCTCTTAGCAACTTTCAAATGTACAGTATAGTATTATGATCATTATTTTTTATTTATATAGGTGACACATAATGTTACATTAATTTCAGGTATACAACTTAGTGATTGACAAGTTTATACATTATGCTGTGTTCACAACAAATGTGGCTACCATCTGTCCTGAATATATGGCTATTACAATACCACTGATTATATTCCTAATGTGGATACAGGCATTTGAAGTTTTTACTTCCTGGTACATTCCCTATATAATTTAAGCTGTAATTCTCATTGTATATCATATGTCCTCATTGGGAAATAAATATTTATTGATGATGACAAAATTAAAAAATAAAATATTTTTTAGTTTATTTATTTATTTTGAGAGAGCAAGTGGGTTAGGGGCAGAGAGAGAGAATTCCAAACAGGCTCTGTACTGTCAGCACAGAGCTTGATGTGGGGCCTGAACTCACAACTGTGACATCATGACCTTAGCTGAAACCAAAGGCCGGATGCTTAACTGACTGAGCCACTCAGGCGCCCCCAAAGTTAGTTTTTTTAAGTTTATTTATTTATTTTGAGAGAGACCATGTGCTCATGAATGAGGGAGGGGCAGAGAGAGAGGGGGAGAGAGAATCCCTAGCTGGCTCTGCACTGGATCTCACTACTGTGAGATTATAAGCGGAGCTGAAATCAAGAGTCAGACATTTAACTGACTGAGCCACCCAGGCGCCCCTGTGTTGAGGACAAAATTGGAAAGTGCTCACAGTTGTCTCAAGTTTCACTTAAGAGTAAAGAGAATAAAGTTTTAAGCCAATAGAATCTGTTTTAAATTCAAGTGTTCAAATTAGGTTTAAAAGGAGGTACAGTATTACCTTCCTTGTTTTGACTCTCTGTCTCTTTGTTCACCTACAGTAAAGTAATAAAATAGTTTTTAGTGTTTTTGACATCATCACTGGACATTTTACATGCCCAAGAAAGTCATGTGTTTTTCCTTTCCGTTTTCAAATTCCTGCCTTATTCTGTCTTCCAGGAAACAAATGTACTTGGATTTAAAGGTCCTAGGAAAATGTCTGTGATCATTCCAGGAATGAATATGAATCATGAACGGATCCCATTTCGGCCACGAAATGTAAGTAAGAACGTATTTAATCAACAAAGGAACCTCAAAGACAAGAATACAGTACAGATGAGATCACTACAAAAAAGTATTGATTCTTACAGAATCCCAAAGTGGAGTGTGGCTCATACCGTTCTTCACGAGAGTGATCAGTCCCGAACCTCAGGATGAGGGCCGTTGCAGCAGAATTGCGAAAGCGGTTGATTTGAAACCGCTTGGTCTGCCAAGAGCGATGCTAGATAATCTACCACAATTTTTAAAAGCTGCCTTCACTGTGGGCTTTCTTTGTTTCTGTTGTACCCTTTCTGCAATGGAGGAAATACTCTCCTACTCTACCTTTTACTTCACAGAGCTGAAAGTGAATGATTTCCTGTGGTTCTCAGTACAAAGCAGTGATTTTTCTCTTCAAACAGGACCACGAGAGCTTGCTTTCCAAATGGCAGAACAAAACCATGGAAAACTTGATTGAACTGCACAACAAGTCCCCAGTCTGGAATGACGACACACAGTCTTATGTCCTGAACTTCCACGGCCGGGTCACTCAGGCATCTGTGAAGAACTTTCAGATAGTCCACGAGAATGACCGTGAGCCTGCAGGAAGGGTTGGGCGGGAATAGGAGGAAAGATGCCCTTACACGGTGGGGAAATGAGCACTTCCTATCATTGACAGGAAGTTCTGCCCAGGGGAGAATTATTGTTATTATTAGTTAAATGTTTATTTATTTTTGAGAGAAATAGCATGAGCTGGGGAGGGGCAGAGAGAGAGGGGAGACAGAGGATCTGAAGTGGGCTCCGTACTGACAGCAGCAAGCCTGATGCAGGGCTCAAAACTCACAACCCATGAGATCATGACTTCAGCTAAAGTTGGTTGCTCAACCGCCTGAGCCACCCAGGTGCCCCCCCACACACCCCCAGGGGAAAATTATTTAAGAAAGAAATGATTTCTTTGGAAAGATTGAAGTGTAGTTTAAAATAAAACTTCTTTTTTAAAAAAAATGTTTATTTTTGAGAGAGAGCGCACAAGAGAGAATCTCAAGCAGGCTCTGCGTGCTGACAGCTTGGAGTCCTGTGTGGGGCTCAATCTCATGAACCTTGAGGTCATGACCCGAGCTGAAATCAACAGTCAGAAGATGCTTAACCGACGGAGCCACCCAGGCAGCCCTTTAGAGTAAAACTTCTGAACCACTGTTTGGGAAGCAGATGCAAATGACCCTCATTCAAACTCTGGTCCTTGGAGCTTGTACTGTTCCCTCCTCTTGTCCTGTCATGCTAGTCATGAGTGGTCTCCTGCTCTCTGTATTTGAGAGGAATAGTAATAGAAGCTTGGCTCATGGTTAGCAGATACTCTTGTCAATGCCTCTTTCCATCCTTCTCAAAGTTTCCCATTTTAAAGAGACTTGGTGATTAACTGATCGATCTGAAGGATTTTTTTCCCTGTATCTTTCATAGGCTTTTCCCCAGTACAGCCCCACTATTTTCTAATGTCCTAATTTCTTTCTTTTCCTAGCTGACTACATAGTCATGCAGTTTGGACGTGTGGCAGACGATGTGTTCACCCTGGACTACAACTACCCACTGTGTGCACTTCAGGCCTTTGCCATTGGACTTTCCAGCTTTGACAGCAAGCTAGCATGTGAATAAGAGAAAGAAAAAGGGCTGAGTTTTCTCACTCACAGCTTTGAGTCACTTCCTTTGCTTTTGCCCCAGGACTGAAGAGTGACTGCCTGCCCCTTTGGGAGTAATCCCTGTATGTATGTATGTGTACATACACGTGTGCATGTGTACATAGGTACATGTGCATACACATGCGTATATGTACACATGCACCCAACTTCTCTGGGTTTCACGGACCTGGTCAGGGATCACAGCTTAACGTGGGGGACAGATTGTTCAAAGCACAGAGAGCTTCTTGTTCAGGGCACATTGGCGACTCCGGAAGTTATTGCCCAACAGATTCTGTGCCCTCAAGGGTCCGATTTCCTGTGCTTGGAAATGTACAGCTAGAATCAGGTTCTAATGAGTAAATACTTGGGTCTTTTTTCTTGAAGACCTTTCCTGAGTGGGATAGTTCCCTAAATTGCCTTCGGTCTTCAGTCTGCAAACTGTTTTTGTAAATGGTCAGAGAGGCTCTCACAGCTGCTCAGCTCTGTTGTTGTATTGCAAACACAGGCATGGCCAGCTCATAAACGAATGAGTGCAGCTGTGTTCCACTGAAACATCATTAACAAAAACAGGCAGCAGGCCAGATTTGGCCTGTGGGCCATAGTTTGCTGACCCCTGCTCCAGGTATATTTCTGTAAGTTACCTGGGCATCTTCCAGAATGGGCCCGTGGTCATGACAACATATGAGTGGGAAATGCATATCTCTGGGAAGCAACGGTCCCATAAATTGGATCTGAAAAGGCTACATCCATATAGCTTTTACCTGTTTTTTATTTTTCTATTTTTTATTTTTTAAGTAAGTTTTACGCCCAACGTGAGGCTTAAACTCATGACCCTGAGATCAAAAGTCACATGCTCTACCGACTAAGCCAGCCAGGTACCCCTTAAAAATTTATTTAAAAAAAATTTTTTTCAAGTAAGTATTATGCCCAACGTGGGGGTTAAAAAATTTTTTATTTTACCTTTTGTTGTTATTAAGTAAGCCTTCCTTTTACCTTGTTTTGGTGACAGTCGTTTCCAGAGCATCATTTACCCTCAGAACTGGGAAAACCCCCCATTAGTGATCATTTTGAGTCCACACAGGTGGCTTAATTCTGCTGTCCTACCTGAAGTACCCATGGGGGAAGCCAGTGCCAGCCACTTTACCCTCCCTATGGGAAGAAGTTCTGCTCACTAGGAAATAAATCGGGCATTGCACTGCCTTTATCAGAGGGAGTGTGGTATTTCTTTGGTGGGGCTAGCTTACTTTCCCCCTGGGGCTTGGAAGGCACTGATGTCACAGTCCCCCTCTTCCCTTTCTTCCCTCAGAGTAGGTCGGCCAGCAGCAATCTCAAAGTGGCTGTGGCCAAACTTGTTGTGATCAGGGATGTGAGAAACGTATGCAGTTGTCTTAATTTCAGTTTAGGCTGAAAGCATAAAGTCTAGGGGTGACTTAGTCTAGTTAAGACAGGGTGATTTGACAGTTGCCTTCATTTCCAATCCAGGAGTGCTTCCTACAGCTCTATTACATGGAGCCATTAGTATAAAGGGACACACACACCTATAGACCATGTAAGAAGTAAGAGAACTTTATATTTCGAAACTTGTTGTCATTGTGGAGAGAGGTGGCAGGGAGGCTTTGGTGAGGACCAGCTAGCTGACTCTGAGCTCTGTGGACCTTGTTAGGTGGAGCTTTGGGCCTCTCTTCTTAACCTAAATATTATCAGCTCCCTAAAGCCTGGCTCATTGGTAGAGATCACACTCCTGTCACTTTTCCTCACAGATCATAAGAGTTTTGCCAAGTCTTTCAGATTGTTAGCACCTCCCAACAAACCATATGACTCTGCTTGCTACTAGTTCACCAGTCTTAGAATGCATCTGAATCTTGAGAATCCAAGAACTTTGTGAGTTCTACATTCAGCATTGTTCAACTCCCAGTGTGCACTGAGCTGTTGGCCAGCGTGGGGCAAGGGATCAGTGGCTGTTGGTCCATCATATTTCCTTTCTGTGGACTTCCTTTTCGTCCCCACTTCCTGTTGTTCCTTGCTCCACATCAAATAGCAATGGGAAGGAAAGAGATGTGGGAGATGAAAAGACTCTTTACTCATCCCCTGCTGGCAAATCCTATCTGCTTGGTTTTGACATGGCTGGTTTCCATCTCAGGCATGCTTCCTATCAAGTGCCTCATTCATAGAAGTGCCCTAAAGCCCTTCAGGCCTCTGGCACCACCGTCCTGATGGACTGTCCGATCAACCCTTGTTGAAAACAGAAAGCTGTTCACTTCTCTCCGGTTGCGTATATGACAGTGTCTGGGGAAAGGGAGCCTGATGGGACTACTGGATCTAATCCTGCTTCCTCCTCTCTGTTCAGCTCAGAGACATCTATCCCCCAGCTCCTTGTACTTTCTGCTTAAGCGTGCAGCTGATTGGTTTTACATAAATCATATTTATACCTTTTGTATGCTACAGAAATAAAGATAATTTATATAAAAATGTGTCATCGTCTTCTTTGCAAAGTCCTATCCCTTACAGAGTTCTTGCAGTCATGTTCTGTAATGATCATTTTCTTTTTTTTTTAAGTTTATTTATTTTGAGAGAGAAGGCATGGGTGGGGGAGAGGCAGAGAGCGAGGGAGACAGAGATTCCCAAGCAGGTTCCACACTCAGCCCAGAACCTGATGTGGAGCTCGATCCCACAAACTGTGAGATCTTGACCTGAGCCGAGATCAAGATTTGGATGCTTAACCAACTGAGCCACCCAGGCGCCCCTGTAATAATCATTTTCATCATGTAAATCAGCTCATCCCAGGACAGCAGGAGTCTGCAGACTCAGAAGTTTGTATTCTAGAGACTGTCTAGACTCATCATATTCATGACGCCAAGAATTTTCTAGATACATGATGGGGCCAAGAACTGAACAAAGAGGGGGCCACAGAAGGGTGGGATTTTATATTGTTGTAGATAACCTGCACCAGTCGGCCTCCTGGATCTTCTTCATTGGTACTGCTTACTGATTCAGCAGCAAAACAAATTAAATATCTAAAACCGAAATAGACCCTATCTCTTGCCTCTGCATGTTCACATTTTAGAGCCACCTTATAGAGACAATTTGAAAAAAAAATGTGCTCACAAATCTTTACCAGGCCTTCCTGCACTTATCAGTGTCATAGTGAAAATGAGTCATGTGGAAGGAAGCAGGAAGTGCCTAAAAATTAGGAGGAGAGCTGGAGTCAGAATTTAATTCTTAGAGCTTGGTTTTTCTTTTTCACGTGGTTCTTTTTGGTTAAAGTGCGTGGCTAGCTAAACATCATTTGTGACACAATTTTGTGTACTTTTCAGTGACCAGGAATAATATCAATGGTCACTGACATGAAAGATATTAGCAAGTGTTTTTTAAAAATCTAAAACAGGCCTTTAAAAGGTTCTTTTTTCTTAAGTTGTATTTATTTAGAGAGAGAGAGAGGAAGAGAGAGAGAATCCCAAGCAGGGTCCTCACTGTCAGCACAGGGCCCAAAGCAGGGCTCAAACTCACAAACTACGAGATCATGACCTGAGCTGAAGTTGGACACTTAACTGACTGAGCCACCCAGGTGCCCCCAAAAGGTTCTTTTTAATCAGAAGTTTAGTAGATCACACAACTAGCATCAATTCACTTCCTTTAGATAGCATTACAGGTACAGAAATGAAGGGATGGTTTGATTGAGGCCAAATCCCAGGGTTCTGGCCCCCTTTCTGCCAATAATTTGCCATGTGCCCCTTTCCTCATCTATAGATTGAGAGATTTTGATATGATCTTCGATTCTTGCGTATGGTTCTCCCCACTCATCTGGTAACAGTGTGGAGGTCCATCTACTTGTGTTTTGAATTGAACTCTGGTTACCTCATGGACAGCTTTATGCCTTTCGTAGCTGATGATACTTCTGAGAGGAGTGCCGGATACCCCAGGAAAGGACCATGGATGCTTAAACTAAGGAACTGGAGAGGGGAGATTCTCAATGTGTCTTTGGTGAGAGACTCTGAAATGGCAGGGGTACATGATGTGGGAGAGACAGGGTCGGATGCTAAGGACGTGCAAAACCTCAGAACTGCTTTTCCCTAACCACTGGAGACATCTTGCTCCACTGAGAAAACCTGGGGTGTTGCAAGTTGCCCTTTCCCTCAGCCTCCAGATCCCCCTCTAGATAGAATGGCTCCTGCCTGTGTACTCATGCCATATGTCTAATAGCTGCTTTACTCCCATCTATAGCCCTCCTTTCATCTTCCCAGCTAGGGGCTTGCCAAGGACTGGCCAGATCCTGTCCCACCCCCTCAGACACATTTCTTGACCAATTGCATAATGGATTGTTTTGCCTCTTCTTCCTGCTTTTCACCTAGCTATCCTGGTCAATGTACATTCCTTAAAAGTCTCACACACTCTTCTCATCCACCAAAAGCCAGGGAAACCACAATAAATGGAGGATTTGCCATTGATGCTCAGAACTTAGGCAAGCCTTAAACCACAGATGGGTTCATGGCACCACCTACTGACTAGGGATGTACATTACAAGTACATTAAAATGACTAAAACTGATTCTGTAATCCAGAAGAGGAAGTTACAAAGGGCTCAGTGACCGTAACGACTAGTCCCTATTACCACATATTTACTAAGCACCCTTGTGATACGGTGTGAGTCTTTTAAACGTTTGAGAACAGTAATATTTCTGGAGTTTAGAAGCCGTAGAGGTATTCCAGGTAAAATGCCCAGGAGCAGGGTGGGGCGGGCGGGGCGGTGCCTGGGTGGTTCAGTCAGTTAAGCCTCTGACTTAAGCTCAGGTCATGATCTCGCGGTTTGTGAGTTTGAGCCCCATGTCAGGCTCTGTGCTGACAGCTCAGAACCTGGAGCCTGCTTCAGATTCTGTGTCTCCCTCTCTCTCTGCCCCTCCCCTGCTTGTGCTCTGTCTCTCTTTGTCTCTCAAAAATGAATAAGTGTAAAAAAAAATTTTTTTAAATGCCCAGGATTTGGCACATAAGTATCAATATCACTTCTATTAATATCCTTTCAAAGTGGAGCAATACATTCCAGATAATTCTGCTAGCCATGCAGTTATACAAAATGGTTTATATGCACTCATAGATTGCATATAGTCTATGCATCATAGACTATAGATGGTTTTCTAGGGACTATGAGGAGAGGAAAGAAAAACACAGTTTAACTGGGAAACTAAACATCCAGGTTCAAGTCTCAGCCCTGATCCTACCTTACATTCCTTTCTTTGTACCCATCTCTCCATTTCTACTTGAAGGAACAGCCTAGGCAAACAAACAAACAAACAAAAAACCCTGATGTTAATGGAAATTTTGGAAACACTTCAAATATGCAATGGGCCTCCAACGTTTTTTACAGCTCTGCCTAGTCTTTTGGTCCATCGGGCCCAAGCTCCTTTGCATGTTACCTTCTAGGGCTATGGCCCAGGCATCTGGAGGGCAAGAAAAGAATAAGCCCCAGAAAGCGCAAAGGTGGCAGGGGCCCATGTGGGAGTGGGTTTTTTTCTGGCCTATTACCACCTTTTATCAAACATTTTCGTTTAATATAGAGGTTTTCAAGCCTCAGAGTGTTAACATCTAGTTAAGTACTTACTATCTACCTAGATTCTGTCCCTTATCATGATTTTCAAAGATTCAAAGAATAATCCAGTAGTTCTCTTTATTCTGTAGTCTGGGGACGGTAAGACTAGGGAGGAAGAATGGTCCGAGAGAGAGTGGCAGGTAGAGGAGGGCTAGGATTTAGATTAAGATTTTAAAAATGAGGTAATGGGAATGCAAGCTGGTGCAGCCACTCTGGAAAACAGTATGTAGGTTCCTCAAGAAACCAAAAATAGAACTAGCCTACGACCCAGCAATTGCACTACTAGGCATTTATCCACGGGATACAGGTGGGCTGTTTCAAAGGGACACATGCACCCCCATGTTTATAGCAGCACTATCCACAATAGCCAAAGTATGGAAAGAGCCCAAATGTCCATCGAGGGATGAATGGATAAAGAAGATGTGGTATATACATACAATGGAGTATTACTCGGCAATCAAAAAGAATGAAATCTTGCCATTCGCAACTACATGGATGGAACTGGAGGGTATTATGCTAAGTGAAATTAGTCAGAGAAAGACAAAAATCATATGACTTCACTCATATGAGGACTTTAAGAGAGAAAACATATGAACGTAAGGGAAGGGAAACACAAATAATATAAAAACAGGGAGGGGGACAAAACAGAAGAGACTCATAAATATGGAGAACAAACTGAGGGTTATGGGAGGGGTTATAGGAGGGGGGACGGGCTAAATGGGTAAGGGGTACTAAGGAATCTACTCCTGAAATCATTGTTGCACTATATACTAACTAATTTGGATGTAAATTAAAAAAAAATAAAAAATAAAATTAAGAAAAATGAGGTGAATATGCAATTTCTAGGGCACAAATACACTTAAGGACAAAATACATACATATGATAGAAATAGGACCTTAAAAAACATGTCCTGATTTTGTCCTTAGTCAATTTTATATTCTATATCAGATACATAGAGACACAAATTTTAAATATTAATAATTTCATATGGTCCAAAAGAAACTTTAAACACTATAGTTAAAAAAAATAAAAATTACAATTAAAGCCTCTTCCCATATCTGTCCCCTTTTTCCCTTGCCCTGACTTCCTCCTGTAGTTAACTATTTTTAATTTCCCTCTAGTGTATCTTTATGCAAAAATAAATGCATTTGTGGGTGCCTGGGTGGCTCAGTTGGTTGAGCATCCGACTTCGGCTCAAGTCCTGATCTCACAGCTCATGAGTTCAAGCCCTGTGTCAGGCTCTGTGCTGACAGCTCAGAGCCTGGAGCCTGCTTCAGATTCTGTGTCTCCCTCTCTCTCTCTCTGCCCGTTCACTGCTTATGCTCTCTCTCTCCCAAAAATAAATGAACATTAAAAAATTTTTTTTAAAACCCCGCATTTGTAATTCCCCAATCTTTGTGCACAAAAGGTAGCATACTATATACTCAGTTCGATAGCTTGCTTTTTTTTACTTACACTGGAGATAATTCCAGATCAGTAAATGCAGGCCTTATACTTGTTTGTGCACCACAGTATTTCACTGTGGGAAGTACCACAGTGTTTTCAACTAATCCCCTATACATGGACAATTTGCACATTAAGAAATTTTATCAGGGGAGGAGGTGAAAAAAGAAATTTTATCAACGTGTTTTGAATACAAGCAGTGTTCCAGGGACCATGTTACCTATTGTAATCTTCTTCTTTTTCACTCCCCATACTCAGTAACTACCACAACGTTACCCCTTTATACTTGGTGCCTCCCACAGCCTTGAATTCTCCCCTTTGCTCTGCAAGTGTCCCCTGACTGCTTGCTGAGCATCTCCTTGAGGGTGGTCCATGGCTATGCTGGCCAACACCATAGCCACTTGTGCTGTTCAGTTATTCAAATTTAACATAATCAAAATAAAAGTCGGTTCTTCGGTCAGACTAGCTACATTTCAAGTTCTCAGTGGCCGCAAGTGGCTAGTGACCACCCCATTAGACAGGGCACATAAAGAACACTTCACTGTTGCAGAAAGTTCTGTTGGAGAGCACGGGTGCACAGAAATCTCAACCTCAGGTCTAAAGGTCACTCTACCTTTTTGCCATGTGGAAGTTGCTCCTCTTGTACCTCCCTCGTTAGACTGTCAGCATCTGGAGGGATGATGAACTTTCCTCTGTTTCTCCTTAGTGCTTACCTAGCACAGTGCCAAGGACATCATCCATGTTCAATAAATGTGGAGTGAAAACATGAGTGACGAGGACACCGAGGCTCCTGGTCTAAGTATGCCCAAGGTCACAATCAGGATATGCCTCAGCTGTTGAACCCAGATTATTTAGCTCCCTGGGTAAGGTTATAAGACATGACTTATGTTAACTTTCATTTCAAGATACTGAATCAATAGCTACCAAAAATGAAAATTTTAGCTGAATAACACTGGAGAAAGCTTTTCTTTCCTTTTGATTTTTTTTTTTCCTGGAAGTTTTGGATATCTGATCCTAAAGATCCCTTGGGAACCTCAGAGAAACACTCTCACTTGAGAATTGGGTGGGGAAGGCCCCAACCTCTGGTCTCTGGGAACCAATGGTTTGTTTTGGTCTGTAAATACACTGTATTGGTTTGCCAAGACTGCCATAGCAAAATACCACAGACTGGGTGGCTTAAACAGAAATTTATTCCTCGAGGTTTGGGAGGGAGGCTAGGAGACAAAGATCAAGAGGTTGGCATGTTTGGTTTTTCCTGAGGTCTCTGCCCTTGGCCTACAGTTGGCTATCTTCATCTTGTGTCTGCACGTGGTCCCCCTCTGTGCATTGTCTTTGTCCTTCCTAATCTCTCTTCTCATAAGGACACCAGTCAGATGGGATTAGGGCCCACCCTAAAGACTTCTTTTTAACTTAATCACCTCTTTAAAGACATTATCTCCAAACCACTCACATTTTGAATCCTGGGGATTAGGGCTTCAACATGCGAGTCTGGGGGAGGCACAATTCAGCCCATAAGTGTACATTGTTTCCTAGATAGACCCAGAGTCCATTCTCTTCCACATTTCTCTTTGACAAGAGATAGCAACGAATATTATGTTTATCAAATTATAGGCTACTTTTATTCTATTGAAAGAGAAAGACTCCAAACACCTTTGCTAAAGGTCTGCTTTGTTCTCCAAAACACAAGATGCAGTCCAGCTGATATGGAATGAAAAGTCTTCTTCAGGGAAAGCAAATAGATGTGTAATATGGAGAAGTGAAAAAAGAAAAGGAACCTGAGTCATGGATACCACAACCACGGTAGGGGTCAGCCACGTGATAGTGTTGAAGGGGGGCGAGGGTATGCTTTGAAGATATCCGAAAAACAGTAGAGATGCCTCTTACCTAAAGGCGCGGGAACAATCTTTTCCTGGTCAACTTCTTATGAGGCCATTAAATCCAGTAGTGGGTGTTTTTTTAAAAAAAGATGTGGAGAAGTTAGGGAAGGGTTCTAGTCACATTTTTCTCCCTGATTATAAAATTTGTTGTATATAGAAGAAAGAAGAATAAAGAAAATAAAATATAGAAGAATAAAGAAGAAAATAAAAAAATGCTTGAAACTGATGTAACATTGTGTGTCAAGTCTTCTTCAGTAAAAAAAATAAAGAATAGGGGCGCCTGGGTGGCGCAGTCGGTTAAGCGTCCGACTTCAGCCAGGTCACTATCTCGCGGTCCGTGAGTTCGAGCCCCGCGTCGGGCTCTGGGCTGATGGCTCGGAGCCTGGAGCCTGTTTCCGATTCTGTGTATCCCTCTCTCTCTGCCCCTCCCCCATTCATGCTCTGTCTCTCTCTGTCCCAAAAATAAATTAAAAATGTTAAAAAAAAAATAAAGAATAAAAATGAGAAAATTAAAAAAAGATCCTGTTTACCTTTAACCCGTCATTCTCCAACACTTTTCAATTTAGTTTTCAAAGACAGGATCATCCCACATATACTGCTCTTAGAATCCATGTTTCCATTCATTATATCATGACCAATGTTTGTCTGGATTATTTTTAAAAATCTTGTTATTAATAACTGAAAAGAATTCCATCACATAGATGTGGTTGAATTTGTTTAACACATATAGATAATTTGTTTAACCATGACCATGTGGGTTGGAAAAACAAAATTTATTAAAGGAGTGGAAATAATACCAAACAACATGTGATAATAGTAATTAATAAAATTTTTTACTATAATTTTGGAGTACAGACAACACAAATAGCCTTCCCACGTGAAAACCAGCTCTGACCACACCCCTGCCCTCCTCTTTCTGTGCTACTGAACATCAAGCCCTGGGTGAGAGCCATTTGTAGGACCAGGTAGAGTGGCCTGGATTGCTAAGAAGTGAGGTGAGCTGTGGATTATATGGTGTCATTTGAGGGGAGTCACATGTATCTCTTCTAGCTTGATCCAGACAGATGCAATACTTCCACCAACAGGTTCATTCCTGAGGGTCAGTGAAAGAGGGTCCTGTCCCTTAAGAAATGTACATACCCTTGGTAAGGGCAGGGCATGTATGTAAAATCACTGCTAGTCTTGAATCTTCGGAATTTCCATGTCTGAGAACTTTCTTCTACCTAAAGGGACCACAAAAGCTTGGGAAGTGGGATTCCTGAAGACACAGAGCTCCCTAGCCTGTAAGGGTGTGGACCAGGAGGCTGAGGTCCTGAAGGCACACTATTCCAGCCTGGATCACTTAGGGTCTTGGATAGTTAAGATTTGGGGGGAATAAGCCAGTCTGAGCTCTGAATTTCCTCTCAGCAATCTGGGTTGGATGTGATACTCCAAGGTTGCTTTATTGTCTCCATTCTGGACTCTGTCCTGTCTTCCTCTAAACCCTCTGAACCTTGGCTGGACTCAGCTCCCAACTAACCTATTTCTTCTTGTGTTTGAATTGTTATCTCAGTGAATGGAACCACCAATTGTTCAGTTGACAAAGCTTAGTGATTCTGGTTTCCTCTCTCACCCTCACAGCCAGCCTAGTTACCAATTCTTGTTGATTTTGCCTCTGGGCTGTTTCTAAGAGCCTTTCCCTCATCCTTAAACTCAGGAGCACTGCCTGAGGTTAGGGTATCTTGACTCTCCAATCCGGCCAGACACTGTTGCCAGAGGGGTCTTTCTAATGGTACTGATCGTGTCACACCTTTGTCTAAAGGGCCTTTCTGATGCCCAAACTCTTCAGCATGGTATATAATGATCTTCACAACCTGGCACCCACTTATTTGTAACCTCTTCCTCCAGCACACCAGTTTTCCTAAACACCCCGTGTGTACGTGCTCCTATACCTTTGTGGGTTTTCCACCCTCGAGTTGGTACGTTCTCATTTGCCCTTTAAGAGCTGGAGCAAATGTAACATCTATAACTTGGAATTCACTGTTCCTTCCCTTGGGCTTCCATTGAGCTCTGTATAATTGCCTTCTTACCTGGACTGTGAACTTCTTGAGGGCAGGGACCTGAATCTGCACTTAGCATGGTGCTCAAAGTCAATAGACATTCAACAAATAATTATTCCATTAGAGAGCCAGTGTTTACAGTTTGTACTTCCCTTGGTGCCTAATACTGTCTTGTATGGCAGTCTTTTTAAACATATGAGGTGTGACCAAGCCGTGATGTGACTCATTACTTAATAAGCATACCAGAATTTATGGAACCAAATGAGAGCTGCTTAGCTGCTTCCTTCAAAGTCTTCATCCTGTGAGGCTGGATACTTAGTCCTGCCAAGCTTTCATTGTTCAAAACACCTCTGGAACACCTCTCTTGGAAACAACTTCGGCATTTGTAGCACTTTCTTTTCAATCTCCCCCGTGGTAGCTTTTTGTTTGTTTCCACTTATTAAACATTTATTATGTGCTTATCTATCCCAGGCACCAAACTGGTGCTGGGTGAAAGATAAGATAAATCAGACATTCACTCTGTCTTCAAAGAAGTTTCTATTTGGTAAGGGAGATAAGATCTGGGCAAACACTGCAATACAAGCTTAAGTGATAATGTTCCCCAGTGATCAGATCCCCAGTGATCTGATTTTTGGAAAAAGCCAAAAGTCCTTTGGTTTCAACCTTCCAACAAGGTGAGTGACAGAGGTATGTGATAACACACTGCCTTAAACCAATGCCAAACAGGAGCCCAACGCGTTTCCAGTACCCTTCTCCCCAACAAGAGACTAAACTATCTGGCATGTTTGTTTCAAACCCAGACTCCCACTTTGTGGTAATGCTCTTCTATATATGGAGTCTTCTCAGCTAAATTATAAGCTCTTCGAGGGCAGGTGCTTAAGTCGTATTTTCATTTTTGTTCTCACAGCATCTGGTGGCCACATAATACATGTTGGATAAAGATTCATTCAGTTACTGAGCCCAAAAGGTGGCTCCTCGCACCACACGTACTTCACATCGAATATCCTCTCCCCATGTGCTTTGCTCTTGGTAGTGACAGATCTGCCGGGGCCACGGGACAACGACCGAAAGGACCAATGCAAGGGAGAGCGCGCGTGGGGGCATTGGCGGCGGATCTGGGACTACAGCCCGGGAGTTCCTGCTTCCTGGTTCCCCGGGGCGAGTGTCCTTTGGTGGGAGCCGCGGGGAAGGGAGCAGCCCTTCCTGCGCGTCGGGCGCCCGCCCCTCCCCCGGCCTCCCAGGGACTTGTGCGGAGAGGCGCCAGCCGGCAACCGGGGACGCCGAGGGTGGCGGGGCCACCTACAGGACCCCCCCCATCCCGGTTACGGGGAAGGTTTTCAGCTCCTGGGAAAGTCAGTCGGAGACTCGGCCAGGAAAGGCAGGAACCGGGGGGCTCGGGGAGGAGGAACAGAGTCGCAGCGGAGAGATCCAAGGGAAAGTCTGGGTGCGGGGGAGCGGCGGAGGCCGGGTCCCAGCGGAGGCCGGGTCCCAGCGGAGGCCGGGTCCCAGCGGAGGGGTCCGCGCCGCAGCAGTCCGGCCGCCCCGCCGCGCGCGCCCCTCCCCTCCTCCGCCGGCCCCGCCCCCGCCCGGCTCCCCCCTCCCCCCCCCCCCCCCAGTCTCCTCCCCGAGGGGCCGGGGGCAGGGCCGCCCCTCCCTCCGGGTCCCTCCCTCCCTCAGCTGCGCGCATCTCATACCAGCCCTCATTCCGCACATTCCAGGCTTCCTCCTTTCAAACTCCAGGCCAGGGGGCGGGCAGGGCCCGAGCTCCCGGCTCCCGCCGCCCGCGGCCGCGTCCCCCAGGTGAGTGGCGCCCGCCCCGCCGCCGCCCCGCCGCGCGCCCCCACCCCTCCGCCCCGCCGGCCCCCTCAGCCGCGTGCGCCGCCGCTCTTTTCTTCCCCCCCTCGCCCTTCCCGCCCCGGACCTCCCGGCCCGGCCCGCGCCCCCGCTGCCCTCCCTTCCGCCGCCGGCCCCCGAGCTGCCTTCCTCTCGCCCGTTGACTCACTCCTCCAGGAATAGGGAGCTCCCGTGCTTTCCCGTCAGTCCCATTCTGGGAAAACTCCTCCCTCGGCGCGCTCCGCTCCGCTCGGCTCAGCTCGGCTCGGCGCGCCAGCCCCCCGGCGGCGGCGAAGCGCGTGCGGGCCGGCGCGGGGTGGGCTCCGGCGGCCGCCCGCCCTCCTCCCTGCCCGGCCGGTGGCCCGGGCCGCCGCGGGGCCGCGCGCGCTGACCCCTGTCGTCCCGCAGCGCCGTCGCCGCCCTCGGGACCTCGGCGAGGAGTTGGCGCGCGCTGCGGACCCCGTGGAGCCGGCTTAGCGCCTCCGCCCCCCCCTTCCCCGCACCTTGGGACCGGTAAGGCTGCGGCGCGGCGCGGGGACTCCAGGACCTCGCCCGAGGGCCGGCGTCGGCGGTGCGTGAGGAGCTCTCCCGGCACGTGGAGGCGGCGCGGACCTCTGGCCGGGCCGGGGGTGGATGCTCGGGGCTCGCGGGAAGGGGGTCCCGGAAGCCGAAAGGCCCAGAAGCAGAACCGAGAGCAGCGGCGGTCGGAGAGACCCAGCACCCATGCCTCTTTTCTGCCGGGCCCTTTTCCGACTTGGAAGAGCGAGCCCTGGAGGTAGTGTATTGGCCGGTTTAAGTGCTGAGGCTTTGCGAAAGAGGAGAGCCCTCCGCAGGGTCCCCAGCTCCTCGGGACTTGAGAAGCCTGTTGTATTCTGTGGTGGGGACTAGCTCCAGGGAGGAGAACTCCCAGACCCGAAGCGCACGTTTCCCAGGGACACAGCCTCCGTGCACACGTGTGGAGAGGGGATTCCGGGCACACACGGTGGCTGTCGGATGATTTCATGTGACCGCCTGACTGTCCCGTCTCCCTAGGTTTGGGTGTAGGTGAGGGTGATATCTGTTCACATGTGACTCACCTTGTTTGTGTTGAACGTGAGTGTATTTACACTTGAGAGCAGTGCTGCCTATCTGGAAGTCTGAGTGTCTCTGAGCCCTTGTGCAATGCTACGTCTCTGCGTGTGTATTTTTCTGCGAGGATGTTGGTTCTGGGCATGACTTCCTCCCTGCATGGCCGTGGGCAAGAGAGTTTGTCTCTGGTGAGGTGTGCAGGGATAATTGGACCGTGGTGCTCGGGAGTGCGGTCCGCGGGCTGCATGCGCCCTGGACTGGGCAGAGCTGGAAGGAAGCTGTGCACACCCGCCTCTTCCAGGCAGCTGTCTTTCTGAGGGAGAGTGGGTGCTGTTCTTGCCTGAAACACTTCACAGAGCAAGATGGTAGAAGGCTAAAGGAAGTGGAGATCTTTGTCTTTCCCTGATGGGACAGGTTGTTGACAGAACTGGGGATGTTCGTGGGGGAGGATTCCCCGCCCCCCCCCCCCCCCCCGAGGAAACCGTTTTGAATCTTGAAGGGTGTGTAGCCCCTGCTTTTCAAGTTGGCCCCAAGGACAAAGAAGAATGGATGTGTACCAGCCTGAACTACTTTCTGCTGGTCCACCTCTCCTTGGAGCTCCCCAGCAGTCAGATGGAAGAATCCTAGTTCTTTACAACTTGCTAGACCACTCTGCACTTGGCTGTGGGAAGGGAGAGGGGTAACTGCAGGCATGCTTTGGTACCAACCCGGGAGGGAAGGGCTGCCTCTGACTTGCTAGTTGACTTGCTAGGGAAGACCCTTCTGGGTGTCTCAGTTTCCCCACCCCTTCCTTTATGCTTTGCTTCCCCCCCCCCCCCCCCCCCAACTCCAGTTGGGATTTACCCATTTGAAATATCTTAGAGGTGGGAGCTGGGTGGGGAGGGAGCCACAGATGTCCAGGAGATTGGCAGAAGTGACACAGCATGTGATGGTGTTGGGAGGGGGGGCACAGGCAGACCTGGAATCAGAGTTCTTTCTTCATTCCTACAACAAGGTGATGGGGAGCATAATGTTGAGGATTTCTTGGAAGGAAGGAACAAGATCCTCTCAGAAGGGTGGGGGCTGGTTGCTGCTCCTCCATGCACCTTGAGGATGCAGATGTTTTGGTGGGAGCCACCTCACTCTCTCACCTGACCAGGTGTGTGATTGGGGCTTTGAGGGCACCGGGTCTAAAGGTAGCATTGATGGAATAGAAAGGGTACAGACTTGGGGCTGGACATACCTGGGTGCAAATCCCGACAGTCACAACTGTTAAGGCCCTCAGGCTTAGTTTCCTGATGAGTAATATGGGAGGGTGGGTTAATTAATATCTATCTAAAACGTTTGTTGTGAAAATTCATTGTTTGCCAAGTATCTAGCACAGTGCATGGCATATTGCAGACTCCAGTGTTTCCTAAGCTTATTTCAGCATGGAACCTCTTTTTTCCCCAAGAACTTCACTGAATACCCTTTGACAAACCTTGCCCTGTTCATTTGTGTTTACTCAGCAAACATGAACTGAGCATTTACCATAGACCAGGCCCTGTGTGATGTTCGTCATCCTTAGGAACCAAGGTAGCTAGTGGCCCAGGTGGAGGTGGGGGCAGGGCTTTGTCACAGGGGCACAGGGTCTCCAACTCCTTTGTTCTTTTTTTTTTCTTTTTTTGATGTTTATTTATTTTTGAGAAGGGGGAGGAGGGGCAGAGAGAGAGGGAGACACAGACTCTGAAGCAGCTCCAGGCTCGGAGTTGTCAGTGCAGGTCCTGATGCAGGGCTCGAACTCATGAACTGTGAGATCATGACCTGAGCAGAAGTCAGATGCTTAACCAGCTGAGCTACCCAGGCAGTCCTCCAACACCTTTGTTCTAATTTCAGTTTTGCCTTGACCTCAGGGTGAATCTGCTGAACATTATTGGATACTCTAATGTTAGCCTCTAACTCCCTCATTTTAAAGATGGGGAAACCGAGGCCCCTAGTGGGACAGTAACTTGCCTAAGATTGCACAACTGGTGAGTCACAGAGCTGGGACTAGAGTCCATTTTGTTTCCACTTTGCATTCTGTCTCCTGCTCTGTGGCTCCCAATGCTCAGACCCCCTAGCCACTTCATCTAACAGGTGTGGAGGCTGGAACTGTCTGGCTTGGCAATGTCTCCCATCCTGTGGCTCAGATAGGAAGCAGAAATTCTCCCCTCCTTCCCAGCAGAAAGCACAGAACTGTAGAATCTGAGAATGCCAACTTTGGAAGGGACCCTCAAAGGGTCTTTAAATGCACCCTCCTTTTTCCTCTCTGGTCTGTACATTACTCAGCCAGGTGGAGAAGGGTCTTCTTATCTTTCTAGATTTTCTGGGATGCAAGTGTCGCAACTTCCCTCTGCCTCCATTCTGGAGTCTTGTACTGGTGACTGTCACACAGCAATACCTGTTGCCTAATCCGTGGCTCCTCTCCTCCTTCTCAGTGGAAGTGGAGGACACGGGTCACCAGCTCTGCTCCATTGCCTTTCCTGTAGTTGAGGTCAGTCTGGGGGCAGTGGGAAATTCAGGGCTTGTGAGGGTGGCTTTACCTTGTCTGTCTTGCTTTGCCCCCCATGACCCTTTGTTGGCAGGGGTTCGGAGGACAGCTCCCTTTAAAGCTCTGAAATTGGAGCTGAACAGCTGCTCTCCTGCCCCCCCCCCCCTTCCCCCCCAGGGGTTTAACCAGTTCAGGGGCCCAGGTGGAGGTGGGGGCAGGGCTTTGTCACTGGGCAGTGCGGTCTCCAACTCTGGAGCTTTTCCTGAACTCTTCTGAAATGACAGTTCTTCCCTTGCTTTTGGTTTTTCCATTTAGATATTAGGGAGATTCGAGTCACCTCCTGGGTGATACGGTCCTGGAGCCTTCAGCTGCTAGCGACTGGATCTTTGGGAACATTTCCACTGGAACTCCAGTCCCTAAGATAGGTACCGTGCCCTCCTATCTGTAATACAGGCCCTTGGAAAGGCCGGAGGATGGGCCCTGCCTCCCTGTGGTGTGGGCCAGCTGAGCTGAGGGTAGGCGGGCCCCCATGGGTGGGGACCCAGCTTCCTTTGACCCAAACTTCATGGGAACAATGGACTTCAGAGGAGTCACCAGGGGCAGGAAATAGGAGCTGTGCTAAGGCAGGGTGACCCTCCTGCAGGATGGGGTTGCATATCCGGCTGAAAGGAAAGGCAGGGTGTTGGGGGCAGTGCAGAGGGCACTGGGTAGGGCCGATGACACATAGGGTGGGCCTCTCCTTCCAAGGGGGCCCTTGACTTAGAGTGAAACCTGAGCTGCTTAGAGCTCATTATTTGATGGAGCCGTCAGCTTTGTGTCTTACCAGCAAAGGTATTGTGGTGTCTGCCAGTGTCAGCTCATGCCAGGCTGACCCCTGCCAGAACCATGAATTCCCCTTCCCTTCAAGCACTTCAGAGGTCTGCGTGAATTGTCCTGGCTTGAATAAAAGTCTAGTTTTGTTTCTTCCTGGCTGGTCTCCATCTTGGCTTTGAGCCTTGAGTAATAGTTGACGAGGGAGGCAATTTGTTCAGTAGGCAGAGCTCTGGGTGGGGAGGCAACAGGCCTGGGTCAGCTGGACAACATAAAGGGATTTTTTTTTTTTTTTTTTTAAGCCATCTTCAGAGCAAGAAGACAACCAGGACAGGCAGGGGGAGATTCCTGCTTGAAGCAGGTGGTGGAATGTTCTTGGAGGCACAACACACTTATCTTGCCTTTATCTCTGTAAAGGAAGAACAGAGTTGGCAAGAGGGCTAAGGCAGGCTTTGGGAGAAGTGAGAGACTGCACTGAGTTGCCTTTTGTGAATTCAGGTGGCCAGGTTCTTACAGATCAGGTTTTGGGGTCCTGATAGCAACTGCAGGAGTGACCACAGAATCACTCTAGGATCTGGGAGGAGCCCTGACAAATGGGAGCGGAGAGGTAAGGGTAGCAACATAATAAATGTTGTCCTGTTTTATTTCTTCAATGTGGCAAGATGGGGATCCAGGAAATGGCAGGCCGGTAAGCTTCTTATTGATGTGGGGCCTTCAAAAATGACATTGAGATAGCTACTAGCCCACATGGGTCACCCTACCAAGTCTTGGAAAAACAATCTAGTTTAGATGGAAGAACGTTTAGTAAGGACTTTGAGTCTAATGAGGTTTCTTGGGTTCAAGAGAAATAAATAGGATCTGGTTGATGCAGCAGTAAGATGGATTTGTAACTGGTTGAAAGGCTGTCCAGGCTACTCATACTGAGCTCTTGTCACCATGGAGTGGGCAGTCTCTAGTGATATGCCACAGAACTCTCGTTTTGGTTTTGTCCCCTGTCAGTTCTGTGCGTGTCTAGGATAGCAAGAGTACTGGATGACAGAACCAGGATTCAAAGTCATCTTAATTAACTAAATGCTGAGATTAAGCAGAAATAGGAAATGAAGAACCATGTTTTTTTCTGTTAAAATTAATACATACTCATTGTAGACAACTTTTATAAATTAAACAAGAAAAACTGGTACATAATGCCACAACTCAGGTGAGCACAGTTAATATTTTGGTATATGTCCCTTCAAATTTGTGTTCATGCAAATAAATCTGTGTATTTTAACATAATTGCAGTTATACTCTATCCTGGTTTTTTTCCTACTGAATACTATGTAGTGAGTAATATCCCCTACCATAAATAATTTAAAGCTATAATTGTAAGGATCTGGATAATATTACCTCATATGAATACACTTTAATTTCTTTAACTGCACACTCCTGAACATTTTTAAAAATTGTGTTCAATTTTTAGCCATTAAAAATTACTTGACGTTGAGTGATGTTAAATAGGTACACTTATCTCAAGATGAACTCTAATAGATATAAATGTAAAATCCTGCATTTAAGGTCAGAGCATCAATTTTATATATATATATATATATATATATATATATATATATATATATATATATAAAATAGGTATATATGTATATATATATAATAGGTATATATATATATAATAGGTATATATATATATATAATAGGTATATATATATAATAGGAATTTACTGTCAATTCTTGTGGAAAAAAAGTTGGGGTTTTGGTTGATGAAGCAGGGGAAGGAAAATGAGCATTTATTTTATTTATTAAAAATTTTTTTGTTTAGGGGCGCCTGGATGGCTCAGTTGGTTGGGTGTCCGACTTCGGCTGGGGTCATGATCTCACAGTTTGTGGGTTTGTGCCCCGTGTTGGGCTCTGTGCTGACAGCTCAGAGAAGCCTGGAGCCTGCTTCAGATTGTGTTTCCCTCTCTCTCTGTTCCTCCCCCCGCTCGTACTCTCTCTTTCTCTCTCTCTCTCTCTCTCTCTCAAAAATAAATAAAGATTTAAAAAAATTTAAAAATAATATTTTTTTTTGTTTTAAATTTTAATTTAATTGATTTTTTAAATTTACATCCAAGTTAATTAGCGTATAGTGCAACAGTGATTTCAGGAGTAGATTCCTTAATGCCCTTTACCCATTTAGCCCATCCCCCCTCCGACAATCCCTCCAGTAACCCTCTGTTTATTCTCCATATTTAAGAGTCTCTTATGTTTTTGTTTCCCTCCCTGTTTTTTATTATTTTTGCTTCTCTTCCCTTATGTTCATCTGTTTTGTATCTTAAAGTCCTCATATGAGTGAAGTCCTATGATATTTGTCTTTCTCTGACTAATTTCGCTTAGCATAATACCCTCTAGTTCCATCCACGTAGTTGCAAATGGCAAGATTTCATTCTTTTTGATTGCCGAATAATAGCCCATTGTATACATATATACCACATCTTCTTTATCCATTTATCCATCGATGGACATTTGGGTTCTTGCCATACTTTGGCTATTGTTGATAGTGCTATCAACGTTGGGGTGCATGTGTCCCTTTGAAACAGCACACCTGTATCCCTTGGATAAATACCTAGTAGTGCAGTTGTTGGGTCGTAGAGTAGTTCTATTTTTAATTTTTTGAGGAACCTCCCTATCATTTTCCAGAATGGTTGCACCAGTTTGCATTCCCACCGGCAGGGCAAAAGAGATCCTTTTTCTCTGCATTCTCGCCAACATCTGTTGTTGCCTGAGTTGTTAATGTTAGCCATTCTGACAAGTTAAAAAAAGAATTTTTTAATGTTTATTTTTGAGTGAGAGACCGACCGCGAGCAGGGGAGGGGCAAAGAAGGAGACAGAATCCAAAGCAGGCTCCAGGCTCTGAGCTGTCAGCACAGAGCCCAACATGAAGCTTGAACCCACGCACCGTGAGATCATGACCTGAGCCAAAGTTGGATGCTTAACCGACTGAATCACCCAGGTGCCCCGGGATATGAGCATTTATTAAGTGCCTACCAGGTGCCAAGCTTTGTTCTAGACATTTCTGTCTACATCACTTCATTTAATTTTCATGGCAGCCCTGTGAGATAGGGTTTGCTGATTTGTTTTTGTTTTTTTTAATTTTTAAATTTTTATTTTTAAGTAATCTCTACACCCAACATGAGGCTTGAACTCACAACACCGAGATCAAGAATCACAGGCTCTACTGACTGAGCCAACCAAGTGCCCCGTTTTTTTTGGTTTTTTTTTTGTTTGTTTTTTTAATTTTTTTAACGTTTTATTTATTTTTGAGACAGAGAGAGACAGAGGATGAATGGGGGAGGGGCAGAGAGAAAGGGAGACACAGAATCAGAAGCAGGCTCCAGGCTCTGAGCCATCAGCTCAGAGCCCGACGCGGGGCTCGAACTCACGGACCGCGAGATGGTGACCTGAGCTGAAGTCGGACGCTTAACCGACTGAGCCACCCAGGCGCCCCTGTTTTTTTTTTAATGTTTATTTATTTTTGAGAGAGAGAGAGAAAGAGCGTGAGCAGGGGAGGGGCAGAGAAAGAGAGCAAGAGAGAATCCCAAGCAGGCTGTACATTGTTAGCTTGGAGCCCGAGGTGGGGTTCGAACTCATGAACTGTCAGATGATGATTTAAGCAACAATCAAGAGTCGGACCCATAACCGACTGAGCCACCCAGGTGCCCGTGGTTTTTTTTTTACCTTTGCTTTAACAAAAGAGGAGAAAAGTTACCCAGAGATTAATGCTGGGGTTGGAGTTTGAACCCAGGTCAGCCTGACTCTTCCTGTCACCCGTTAAACCCTGAGCCTGTGGGCTAGTGGGGTCGGGGGCTCTGCATCAAGGAAAACCATAGCCTGCTAGGCTCTGTGATGCTCTGGTCACACTGAGAACCATGTCTGGTTTTGGGGGGTAGATACACCCCGATCTATTCAGTATTGAGCTTGTAGATATTGTGAGTGTCTTGGTGAAGGGGGGGTTGGAACCTGTGCAGTCCTCAGCGTGCTGTCGTTTCTCATTGCCAGAAGTTAGTCCCTCTTTGCAGTAATAGCAGATCAGGTCCAAGGGATCGGAAGTCGGTTTCACTCTAGTACTACCTAGACCTATGTGGAGTTTTATAATGTAGAATGATGTAGGTAGAACCTGCTAGGGCTTCTTTGGAGGAAGTTTCTCCAGTGGGTGGGAGATTGCACCAGATGACCTCTAGGGCTTCTGTTTCCTCCATGTGGTCCTGGGCCTCAGTTTCTCTGCATGCAGCAGGTGGGGATTGCCCTGGCGATGAAGGAGATATTTTCCCACCTTGACCTTCTGGGATCCCTGCCGGAGGGAGGTAAAGATAAGCTGTCTCCAAAGCTGGAAGCAAGGCTGAGAAATGTGAGGTGGGAATGTCCAGTCCCAGCAGTTTGAGGAGACCAAATGAGGAGATGTGGGAGTTATTGCCTGGCTCCCCATCACCTTTGTACAAGCTGCATGAGCAGGTGTTAGGGACAGGCTGCACCCCTGAGGCTGGGGCAGGGGAAGATGAGCACAGCATGGGGTAGTGGCTATAAGCACAGACTCCAGACCCGTCCTACCTTATAGAAATACAATGTAAGCCAGATATGTCATTTTATGTTCTCTTAGAGCCACTTTTACAAAGTAAAAAGAAATTGGTAAAATGAATTTTAATAATAGATTTTATTAAACAATTGTGTCTGAGGGCAGCTGGGTGGTTCAGTTGGTTAAGCGCTCAACTTTGGCTCAGGTCATGATCTCATGGTGTGTGGGTTTGAGTGCTGTGTCAGGCTCTGTGCTGACAGCTCAGCCTGCAGCCTGCTTCCGATTCTGTGTCTCCCTCTCTGTGTTTTCCCCTACTTGCACTCGGTCTCTCTCTCTCAAAAATAAATAAACATTAATTAAAAAAAAAATTTAAACAGCTGTATCTAAAATACTATCGCTTAACTGTACCATCAATAGTGAAAAAATGTTCATGAGAAGTTCACATTTTTTTTCATACAAACTGTTTGGATTCCAGCATGCATTTTACACTTAATAGCGCATCTCAATTTGGACTAGCTGCTGTTCAAGTGCTGAATGGCCATGTGTGGCTAGTGGTTCGTGTTTAGACAGTATAGCATTACAGCCAGCCTGCCTGGGTTTGAATCCCTTTTCTGCCACGTATCAAGCTATGTGGCCTTGGACAAGTTATCTAACTGCACAGTAGCTTATTCTCCTCTTCTGCAAAATGAGGAAAATAATATTAATAGGACCAACCTCTTGCTGACGTGAAGAGTACGTTAGTTAATATTTGTAATATACTTAGTTTTTTTGCCTGGCATATACTAAACACCATCTAAGTGTTTATCAAGTAAATGACCCATAAACTCTGGAGGGAGAGGCCTGTGATACGCTGGGAAAAACCCAGTCGTGGAGAGTCCCTGTACATTACTGGTAGGCTGTGCCTATATCTGGTAGTTCTACAAAATGAAATTGCCTTCAGATCAGATGGACCTAATCTATTGCTGAAGAGAGGACCCGCCTTCTGGAAGTGAGAAGAAATGGCAGCACCCGTATAAGATAGGCTCCAATCCTTTAACAGGTATGTCCCGAGCAGCTGTCCTGCTTGGGGCTTGGAAATGTGCTGCGTGACATGGAAGAAACAGAAGGATCCTCTGAAATGCTTCGTTTTAGATTGCGTGACCTCATGTTGGAATGGGGGGTGAGGTCACTTCCAGCACTTGGAGGTTGAAGCAGTAGTCTTGCTGCTTATGCAAGAGAGGAAGCAGAGCTGTATTAGTGGCTTCCGATACCCTCCTCAGGACTCTGCCAGCCCCAACACTGCCTGCTTGCCTCTCTTGGCATCAGCCCCCTCTGCCTGCACCTGCCCCCAGCCAGCCTGCAGTGGTCACAGAGCACCCACAGTGTGCCTGGCACTGTGCCAGGGGCAGTGGGGGAAATGTGGAATGGAAGACCTGGTCTGTGTCCTCAAGGGGCTTGCAATACTGCATGGGAGACGGACTGCACAGCAAACACTGAACACCTGCAAGATTAAAGAAGGGCTAGTTAGAAGCACAGACTAGCGCTGAGGGGGTGTCTTGTAAAGGTGATTCATTCTGATGGGGCTGGGAGGAGTCAGGGAAGGCTTCTCAGAGGAGGAGGCACTTGAGCTGACTTTGAAGGATGGGTAGTGTTGCACGCTGTGTGTGTGTGTGTGAGAGAGAGAAACAGGGACAGAGGGAGAAATATAGGTGAGAGGACAGGAAAAGTAGTGATTTCAGGGTCATGGTCATGAAATAATCAGAGGAGAGGAGACAGTGGAGCTTTATAAGTGAGGAGGGTTTGAGCCAGGTCCTCTGGGCAGAGTAAGGAGGACTTTTTTTTTTTTTTTTTTTTTTTTCCAACGTTTTTTATTTATTTTTGGGACAGAGAGAGACAGAGCATGAACGGGGGAGGGGCAGAGAGAGAGGGAGACACAGAATCGGAAACAGGCTCCAGGCTCCGAGCCATCAGCCCAGAGCCCGACGCGGGGCTCGAACTCACGGACCGCGAGATCGTGACCTGGCTGAAGTCGGACGCTTAACCGACTGCGCCACCCAGGCGCCCCAAGGAGGACTTTTTAAAAATTTATTTTTAAATTCACATACAGCAAAATTTACTCTTCATGGTATACAGTTCTGTGGGTTTTGACAAATGCAAGGCATGGGATTCCCCACCACAGTCAAGATACAGAAGGGCTCCATCTCCAAAAGATGCCCTCACGCTACCACCCTTTGTGGGCTGTCCATCTGTCTCCCCCTCCCCCGCCATGCCCATCCCCTGAGAACATGGATCTGTCCACTCCTGTCATTGTGCTTTTTCAAGAATATCAGATGGGTAATCAGACAGTATGGAGCTTTGGCGTCTGTTTCTTTCACTCAGCATAATGCCTTGATTCATCCGGTTGTGTGTATCAATAGTTTGTTCCTTTTTATTGCTGTGTAGTATTCCATTTTATAGCTACACTGCAGTGTGTTTATCCATTCACTGGCAGAAGGACTTTTCGGTTGTTTCCAGCCTTTGTTGATTTTGAGTAAAGCTGTTGTCAACATTTCTATACAGGTTTTTGTGTGAACACAAGCTTTCATTTCTCTTTCTTAAACACCTAGGAGTGGGATTGTTGGGTCACGTGGTAGTATATATGCAGTGGTTTAAGAAACTGGCAAACTGCCAAAGTGTATATACCCTTTGCATTTCTATCAGCAAAGCAGGAGAGTTCTGTTTCTCCGTATCTTCAACAGCGTTTGGTCTTGTTGGCTTTCTTTTTGTTTTTGTCTTTTTGACATTCTGATAGGTGGTCAGCTATCACGGTAGCTGATACCTGGTAGCTCAGCACGGTTTAATTTTCATTTCCTTAATAACTAATGATGTTGAACTTTTTTTGTGTTTTTAATTTGCCATTTATGTAACTTCTTTGATGAAACGTCTACCAAATCTTTTGCCTATTTTTCCTCTTGATGGTTATGTTTTGAGAGTTCTTTAATATTCTGGATGCAAGTCCCTTGTCAGATGTGTGACTTACAAATTTTTGGAGAAAATTCATTTAAGGAGAGAATCTCCAAAAGAAGATGGTGGGTGTTAGGGACTCTGAAAGCAAGGAAAGAGTTTGGTGCCCTGAGCCTTGGCCTTTCTTCAGAGGCAAAGGTGGGGCCCAGGGGGATAGAGGGCAGGGAACACCTACAGAATGACTTAGGAAGAGGAAAGGAGGAAGGAACAGGGCCTTCTATGAAGTTCTGTTCCTGGCTTAGCACCTGCAGTAGAGTATACTTTGAATAGGAGGTGCACGTAGCTTCTTAGTTTGCTAGGACCTTCCCTGACTGACTGCTATGCCTGGTCTACTCCTCATTGCCCCTGGCTCAAGCTGGGCCGGCCCCATCCAGAACAACACTGCTTGTGCCCAGTCTGGGTACCAACCATTTACATGGCCTTGTTTCCAAACTGGATGACCACTGCATTCTGGAATGGGAGGTGGAATGATTGTTGGGCCTGCAGGGGTAAGCCACTGGGTAGCTGTGTGGCTGGTGCAAGAGAGAATCAGTGCAGTGAGTTTTCTGGGTCAGGCTGGGTCCTCGGTGATGGTGACCTCAGCCTAAGATCTGAGGGCTTTGGGCCATTAGAATCTCCAGAGCATTGTGATTGTCATCTCTGTCCCTGTCCAGGCGGGGTAGCTCTGAGACAGAACAACATTTCTGTGAAAGACGACCAATGGTAGCATAGGTGCTGCCTCCTGCCTCTTGGCCAAGTCCAGTCCAGCATGTCCCCTGCTCTTGTGTCTTGGCAGCTATGGCACTGTCCAGATGCTAGAGCCTTCATTCTTCCCAGGGGTAGGCCTTTTCCAGAGGCCTACAGGTGGAGAATGGGACAGAGCTGAAGATGGGTCCTGCTTTCTTGCAGCTGCTAAGGCTGGCTGCCTGGTTACCTCTATGGCCCTATAGGCTCCCCGCAGCTCCCTGATGCTCTGGACCTTGGAGGGCTGTTCCTCAGCACTGAGAGCTCCTGCGTGGGCGGGGTGTGCACCTAGAGCCCCCACCCATGGTGCCTTGTGCTGCTTGGGGGCCCAGTGTGGGCACACCCTCGGGTCCTGGCAGGGTGAGGTATGGCATGTCTGTCTTTGGCAAAGCAGCTGATTGGGGCAAACCCACCCAAGGCTGGGGAAAGCAAGCATTTGTGGAGCAGCACACTGGGCTCATGTAAAGACATTGGTTCTGTCGGTGCCCAGGGAGAGTCACTGTTTGATGGGATTCAGTAGCCAGTCTGTTAGGCAAAGACTCTCCAGCTCTGGGATCTACCTTGAGATCTGAATCTATCCTTTCTTTCTTTCTTCCTTTCTTTCTTTCTTTCTTTCTTTCTTTCTTTCTTTCTTTCGGTGCCCAGGGAGAGTCACTGTTTGATGGGATTCAGTAGCCAGTCTGTTAGGCAAAGACTCTCCAGCTCTGGGATCTACCTTGAGATCTGAATCTATCCTTTCTTTCTTTCTTTCTTTCTTTCTTTCTTTCTTTCTTTCTTTCTTGTTTACTTATTTTTTTTTAATTTTTTTTTAAACGTTTATTTATTTTTGAGACAGAGAGAGACAGAGCATGAACGGGGGAGGGTCAGAGAGAGGGAGACAGAATCTGAAACAGGCTCCAGGCTCTGAGCTGTCAGCACAGAGCCCGACGCGGGGCTTGAACTCACGGACCGCGATATCGTGACCTGAGCCGAAGTCAGCCGTCCAACCGACTGAGCCACCCAGGCGCCCCTCTTGTTTACTTATTTTAGAGAGAGAGAGAGAGAGAAAGATAGGGCATGAACAGGGGAGGGGCAGAGAGAGAGGGAGACACAGAATCTGAAGCAAGCTCCAGACTCTGAGCTGTCAGTCAGCACAGAGCCCATCGCGGGGCTCAAACTCATGAACTGCGAGATCATGACCTAAGCTGAAGCTGGACCCTTAACCGACTGAGCCACCCAGGCGCCCTGATCTGAATTTTCGTAGGCCTATCTAAGGTGAAGTCAGCTAGTTTGGTTCAGTACTTTTGCCTCTCCAGAACTTTCATAACCTTTGCTTTATTTTAGAATCCAGAAGGGGCGCCTGGGTGGCTCAGTCAGTTAAGCGTCCCACTTCGGTTCAGGTCATGATCTCGCGGTTTGTGAGTTTGAGCCCCGCATCGGGCTCTGGGCTGATAGCTTGGAGCCTGGAGCCCGCTTCGGATTCTGTGTCTCCTTCTCTCTCTGCCCCTCCCATGCTCATGCTCTGTCTCTCTCTGTCTCTTAATAATAAATAAACGTTAAAAAAAAAAAAATCCTGGGGCGCCTGGGTGGCTCAGTCGGTTAAGCGTCCGACTTCAGCTCAGGTCATGATCTCACGGCTTGTGAGTTCGAGCCCTGCGTCAGGTTCTGTGCTGACAGCTCAGAGCCTGGAGCCTGTTTCAGATTCTGTGTCTCCCTCTCTCTCTCTGACCCTCCCCCATTCATCCTCTGTCTCTCTCTGTCTCAAAAGTAAATAAACGTTAAAAAAAAAAATTAAAAAAAAAAATCCTGAAGAAAGGCCCCAAGGAGAAAAAAATGCAAGCCTTACTCTCCTTATCTTAAAAAAAAAAAGGGGGGGGGTGCTTGGGTGGCTCAGTTGGTTAAGGGTCCGACTCAATTTTGGCTCAGGTCATGATCTTATGGTTTGTGAGAGTTTGAGCCCTGTGTCAGGCTCCGCGCTGACAGTGCAGAGCCTGCTTGGGATTCTCTCTCTCCCTTTCTCTCTCTGTGTGCCCCACTTCTGCTTGTTCGTTCTCTCTCTCAAATAAATATACTGAAAACAATAAAAAATAAATTAATAGCCTAACCTCTCCCATTCCTTTATTAGTATTATTATTATTATTTAAAAATTTTTTTAAGTTTATTTATTTATTTTGAGAGAGAGAGAGAGAGAGTAGGGGAGGGGCAGAGAGAGAGAATCCCAAGCAGGCTCCATGCTGTCAGCACAGAGCCCAGTGCGGAGCTTGAACTTGCCAACGACAAGATCATAACATGAACTGAAACCAAGAGTCGGATGCTCAACCGACTGAGCCACCCAGGCGCCCCTGTATTTTTTTTTTTTTTTTTTTTTTTGAGCAGTTTCAGGATTACAGAAAAATTGAGCAGAAAGTACAGTTTCTTCCCTTCTCGCCTACTTACTCCTATTATTGACATCTTGCCCTGGTGCAACATATTTTTTACGTTGATGAACCGGTACTGATATGTTATTATTAACTCAAGTCCATAGTTTACATTGGGGCTCACTGTTTGTGTTGTGCTTTCTCTGGGTTTTGACAGGTGAATGTCCTCTCTCCACTATTATAGAATTCTACAGAAGAGTTTCACTGCCCTAAAAACTTCAGTGCTCCGCATATCCCTCAGTGTTGCCTTTTCCAGAATGTCCTGTGGTTGTGATCATGCAGTATGTGTGTAGCCTTTTCAGATTGGCTTTTGCTTAGCAATATGCCTTTAAGGTTCCTCCATGTCTTTTAGTCACTTGATAGTTCATTTCTTTTTATCGCTGAATGATATTCCGCTTTCTTTCCCCACCTTTTCTTTGTGTGAGTGGGGACACCGAGGTCCAGATAGGGGAAGCGAATCTGTGGCAAGGCTGAGCTCGGAGCGAGGTTGGTTTACCTTCCTTCGAGACCTGTTTGGCGGGGGGCCTTCTGTGCAGGCACTGTTGCAGGGACCGAAAGCCCCATCACCGCATCACCAGACTCTTTAGTGGCTCTGGGGCCAGAGCTGGGGTGGAGTGGGGTGGGGAGTGGAGGGCCGTGGACACCCACTTGCTGTGACCCACTTCGTGGATGTGTTAGGGCCAGGTCCATAGACACCCACGTTCCTGGCTGCTTGGAAGGGATGGATGGGGCAGTGTCCCAGGTTGAGTTCCTGGGAAGCTGGATCCGTGTTCTCATTTACCCTGCTTGCCCCTCCTGAGGTTGAGGGTTCTGAGCACAGACTCTGTGCTGCCCAATGGGGCTGATGGCTTGGGGCTACATCCGTATATTTACCGCTGCCCCTCCCTGTTGAGGCTCCTCCCACCGACCTGCTCCCTCTTCACCCTTACCTCTTCTTGTACCCCTCATTCCTCCTGCTTCTCTCCTGTTCACTGTGTCCCAGAGAAAATTCCTTCTCCCTGGTTCTTGTCCCCCTCCACCATCCTGCCAAGAACCCCGAATGTTTGAGGAGCCCTGTTGAGAGCAGCTTCTGTGCCTGCCCATTGTGGATACAATTGAACTTAATCCTCACAACAGTCCCATGAGAAGATGACATTATTACCTCTGGCATGTATTCAGGGGGACGGACTCAGAGAGGTTGAGTAGCCTGCTCAAGGCCCAGCCAGGATCTGAGCCGGGCCTCTGACTCCAGAGCCCAAGCAGGCACCCCTCTCCTGGCCTGGTGGGTTGGCTCTCAGTGACTGGTTCCTTCCGATGCATGCTTACACTGCTGGGGTGGTGGGGTCCTCCTTTGTCCTTTTTCTCACCTCTCCCACTCCTGTCCTGTCAGGGAACAAGGTGTGATCAGTGACCTTCACACTGAAGGGTCAGTGAGGGTGGTGGTGGTTCACACACAGTGTGCTGTGTTTCAGCTTCTTTACCTGTTATGTCTCAGTCCTTCATCTCTGCCAGGCCAGTCTTCTCATCCCTGTTTGAGAGATCAGGAAACAGAAGCTTTGGGGAGGTTAAAGAAGTTCCTGATCGGCTGCACAGCTGGTAGGATTTTCATTCAGCTTGTACCACTCTGAAGCTGCTCACAGTGGACCAGGCTTGTGTCATGCTTTCCCCAGGGCCTTGTGTGTGTCAGCAGAGGAAGAGGAACTCCTTAGAGCTAGGGAGGCTCCTCCTGGGGTGCAATTGGGACACCCAGGTTTTGTGCAGTTTTATTATTTTTATGATAAAAATATTATTATATGTATGTATTACTTCGGACATCCAGTAAGCCCTGGCCAGCCTTCTAAAGTCACATTGGGGCCAGTTTTTTTCAGCTGAGTATATGGCTCAGTTCAGGCCATGTAGGCCCATTTCTCCACTGGATTGTTTTCTCCTCTTCTGTTCCTTCTCCTTTTCATCCGCAGGGACTCCCCACCCATGACCCAAACACTGCTGTCTTTGTCTCTTTCATTTCTAGCTATAACTAGGCCCTTTTCCTGTGTTTCCTATATTTTAGGCCCACGTCTCCTGAAGTGTCTCCTGATCCCCTTCTCTGTCCTCATCTTTTTCCCTTCTGTCTCCTGGTGCGCTTAAAAGGATTGCTGTAAAATCAGTGGAAGCATAGAATTGTCATTCTGTGACTGACTTATTTGACTTAACATAATGTCAGGGTTCATCCATGTTGTAGCCTGTGTCAGTACTTCATTCCTGTTTTTAGGCTGAATAATATTCCATTGTATAGATATGCCACATTTTGTTTGTCCCTTTGTCTTTTGATGCTCATTTGGGTGGTTTCTACCTTTTGATGTTTCTGTCTCCACTAGATGTGGTATTCCCAAGGCCTTGAGTTCAGCATCTACTAAAATCCTATCCCCACCCCCTAAGATACTCATCTATAATTGTTTAATCTGTTACCCTCCATGGGTACACCTGATTCTTATTAGGTCCCTATGAGCATCTAGTGCAATGTTTTCAACTGATGAATTTCATAACCCTTGTTTTATGTTTTATGTGTGTTTCTGTTCAAAGACACCTTATTGAATATGTGTCACTGATTTGGGATGCCTGGGTGGCTCAGTCAGTTAAGTGTCTGACTTTAGCCCAGGTCATGATCTCACGGTTCGTGAGTTTGAGCCTGGTTTCGGGCTCTGTACTGACAGCTCAGAGCTGGAGCCTGCTTCAGATTCTGTGTGTCCCTCTCTTTCTGCCCCTCTCCTGCTCATGCTGTCTTTCTCAAAAATAAATAAACAATAAAAAAATATATGTTACCAATTTACTACCATTGAAGTCACAGCCAACAGCATTATTAGTCAACCTGAACGAAGCTTATCAGACTCACATGTCTTCTCCGTAGGGCACATGGCAGCCTTCTTGTACATAGGAACGCTAGCCAGCGCTGCAGCACTGCTCTTGGGGCCATTTTAAACTGCGAAATCAGTAACAAAAAGCATAAAATTGTGAAAAAAGTGGCACTGAATAGACGGTGAAAAGGACACTTGTGTACACTGTGAGAGCTGGAGCCAGAAAGCAGATACAGCCTTGGTCAACCTCAGGTGGGAGTGTGTATGATGGTAACTCACATTTTTGGCTGTGCAGAGTGTGTACATTTCTCCAAATAACCACAGAAGCGCTGTAAGTATTGATGTAGGAGTTATAGATTTTAGTAGGTAGGTGGATTTGCAATACAGAATTTGTGAATGTTCTGTGAATAATCAGGAGCTTCACAGGGAACTCTGGGCCCCTGCACCCACTAGGCTGAAGGATGTTGAGAGCAGGACCATGTCAGTTGTGACCTTGTACTCAAGGCCTGGCATATAGTAGTTGTTCAATATATAGTTTTAAATGAATGAATGAAAGACTCAAAGGACTAAATCCCTTATGGGGAGCTGTTGGGCATGAAAATAGGAGGGAACGATCTTTTTGGCTGGGGAACCTGCTTATCCACATGTGGGTCACCTGCTGCCCTCCTTCCTAGGAACCAACTTTCTCTCCTCTTTGAGAGGCATCCAGATGATGGGCATGGCAGTTTTACTTGCGTGGCAAGAAAGCATGGGGCTGAGGCTTGGTTCTAGTCCCGGTTTTAATGAGCCATGGGGCCTTTTGGCAAGTTGTTTTACCTCGTAGGGCCTTAGTCCCTGTATCTGTAAGATGGAGGGCAACTTTCTCTTTTGGGGTTTTTGTCACACACACAAACCTTGGGATGCCTGCATCTCCCACCTGGGACCTTTGCCAGAGGCTGTGGGGGCTGTGGGGTCCGTATGCCTCCAGCTCCCCTTACCTGGTCAGTCCTGGAGCTGGTACCTGTCCCTGTTACGCTTTACAACTAACTTAAATCCCGCATGGTGTAGAATCAGCATCCTGTTGTTCACAGAACTGTTGGCAAAGAGGTTCAAGCAGCATTGCAGTGGGCAAGAGGCAGTTTGCTGAGGGGAAGGGACTGAGCCTTGCCACTTGGAGCTTTGGGGTTTGGGCATAGCACTGCACCTGGGGGGCCCCGGCATCATCATCTGAAATGAGCGGTACTAGCCTCCTCAAAGGGGGGTTGGGAGGATTGGAGGAGATATTATAGTCAAGTGCTTAGCCCCGTGCCAGGCACAGAATGGGTATGTAAAAATGGTACCTTCTAGTCTTAATATGAAACTAGTTCTCTCTTCGGTGAGCAGAATGTCAGTCCCTCAGTATCCCGGTGCTTCCTTGACTGCTCGCCCTCTCTGCCACGAGTGTTGGGCCACCTGAACCTGTCCTGCAGTTCATCTGCCCAGTGCATGGGGGCCGTGCACTAGGGGAGGAGGCAGCACTGTGTGTTGGGGAAGTGGGCCTCCCCGCTATGGCCTAGCCCTGCCTGGAGGCTGGGTTCTCTCTTCTTCCATCTCTCAGCCTCTGCAGTTACAACTAAGCAGCCAGTCTTCTAGGCACCTTGCAGGCTGTAAATTTGCCCTGCTCCTCAGACATCGCCGACTAGTAAAGAAGACATCAACTAGAATCAGGACAGAGACCTCTGAGGAGGCCCAGTGAGTAGTTCGGACCTGAACTACTTTGTGGGTGGAGCCCGGGGCCGATGCAGGCCCTGGCTTGAGCTGTGTGCCTTGTACCTGATTCCTCCAAAGCCACTCACCCTCTGTAGCACTCAGCCTCCCTCCCCCATCTAAGTTCCCTGAGGGCCCGAACCCATTTCTCCAGAGTTGAGTCCGCAAAATAGGTACGCAGGTGGTTTTTAAAAAATGTATTTTTCTTTTTAAAAAATTCACCTTTGTTGAGGTATAAGTGACTTAAAATTGTAAGATATGTTAAGTGTGCATTGTGGTGACCTGATATTCATACACATTGTGAAAGGATCCCCCCTCATCTGCTTAATTATCACATCTGTCACCTCATGTCTTTCTTTTTGGTGAGAACATTTAAGCTGTATTCTCAGCAATTTTCAATGATACGATACAGTGTTATCCGCAGTAGTCACCCTGTTCTACAGTAGATCCTCAGACCTTATTCAGCTTGTAGTTGAACCACCTCCCCCCACTTCTCCTACCCTCAGCAGATGGTTGTTAATGGACTGGTGTCAGGAAGGAGGCCCACCCTAAGCAGGAAGTCATTGTGAGTAAACTTGGGGTTCAGGAGTTGCTGAGGAGACCAAGGGGGCTGGAGGGGAGAGTGGGGATGAGTCTGGCATCCACTGTTCCTGATTTCCCTTCCTGTTCTTACTAAGAAATGAGGTCAGGGCAGTGAAGACTTAGAGATCTACTGCAACCCCCCAAATCAGGGAGCTTGCACAGAGCTCTGCGTTTTGTACTTGTGGTTCAGTGTGTGTAGCACTGTTTGGCACTCGTACAGTTGGGCCCAGTCTCCAGAGTCTAGTCCAGTGGGAATAGCCAACGTAATGATGGGAGGGCTCATTCTTGTCTCTGCTCTGAAATGTATTGATACAAAGGATCCACACTGCATCCAACGTAGATGTTCTATAACCACAACTATGGTGGGTTGAACAAAGCACCTGAGGTTCAGAGACATAACTCCACTGGCCTTGGTTACCAAGCCTTGCAGATAAGCCCACCAGCCTGAAGAAGGTCTCATGCTCTCAGATTGAGGCAGAAGCTGCTAACTACTTTAGCAGCTCCCTCTGCTTCCTCTAACTTTATACTTCTGAGACTCATATAGTGGGAGATGGGATGGTTCTCCTGGAAGGAAATCCCATTTTCTCTTTCCTTTCAGCTTATTTAAAGAGTCATTGGGATAAAGGTGGCCATTCTTTCCAGGGGCCCCAGGAGAGCATCAGAGTAGCAGGTGTGCTGGATGTCAGGGCCCACGGGTCATGAGGACCCTGATGGAGCTGGAGCCTTTAGCCTGGATCCCAGAGCTCTTGGAATCTGAGTCGGGAGACAAGGGGCAGAGAGAACCGTTTCTACCCTCATAATTGGGCAGGGAACTCAGGGCCCCTCTGAATTGTCTCTCCTTTACTCTGGATGATACCAGGCAAGTGTCATAAACTTTGAGTTTCAGTCTCCATCACTTCCGATTTGGGGTCGGGAGCACAGGGAGAAGGTTATAACATGCATTGACCCTCAACAAGTTAGAGATACTATGATAAAAGGAAACGAGTGGGAGATTTGTTCTTGACTGAGGAAAGGGAATCAGTGGGATAACTGGTACTACCTAAAGTAGGGTGACATCTATCTAAATTCCCAACACTGAGCCAGGAGAGTTGGGGGAGGTGCTAATGTATAAGAAATAATTATGTGCTCAGGTAGCTCACAGACCAGTGGGAAGTAGGTGAACACAGATCAGGCACTGTCCCGTGTTGAGTTGCATCTTGGGGGTTCTGCAGGCTAGGGGGAGAAGGGTAGAGCTTAGTGGTCCCTGATGGCCATGGAAGGGTACTGAAGGGGTGGGCTTTTGAGCAGGAGATGGAGATTTTGATTGAGGATATGGCCCTGGAGCAGGCAGGGGACAGGACCAAAGGGGATGAGGTCTGGTTCTTCAACTTTCTCAGGGCAAGCCATTTGCCCTCCCTGAGGCTTCGTTTCTCCATTTATAACCTGGGGATCCTGATCCCCTTCTTCTCCTGAAAGTGTTTTTGGGGAGTTTATTCTTCTCATTATTAAAAAGATCTTAATAAAAGCCTGTGAGTTCTAATTCTCCTGAAAATTCCTGAGTAACTGGCATCTATGGCCCCTAGGGTGGAGCTGAGTGTTGTTTGGGCCTGGAGCTGGCATTGGGTGGGCCATCTGGTGGGCTTTTGGGTGGGGCTGGGGGCAGAACCAGAGGCCTCCAGGCCAGGCCCTGGAAGCTAAGCCAAGGATTATTTTTATTCCTCTGTTCATGGCACATGGCCCAGGCATAACTGTGCCATCTGTCCTCCCCTCCTGCTCTCGTCCTGGCAGGCCCATGGGGTCATTGTGGAGGGTTTGGGGAAGGAGGGGGAGTGGGGCTCCTTCTCTGGACTGGTGTTGGCTTACCCTCCATTCTACTAGCTGCAGGGCCTAGGCTGTGTGGGAGGTTTGCCTGGTGAGGGAAGGCAGCTGCCAGGCCTGGGGCCGTGGGCGGTGAGGCTGGGAGAGGCCAGCCAGTGAGAGCTATGGCCTGGGGGCAGCAGGGCCACACAGGGCTGGGAGCAACTCCATTTCAGTCACAAATCCCAGGGCTTGGGGCCTTGGGTGACCCCCTGCCTTGCTTCCCCTGGGATGGACCCAATCTTGGGAACACAAAGTGCAGGTCCTCAGAAACCTCACTTGTGGGGCAGTATCTGACAGGACTCTCTGGTTTTCCCCAGGTCTGGTGGTCCACTGGGCTGCCCTGGGCCCAACTAATACAGGGGCTGAACGTGCTTACTTCACCTGGCTGGTCTAGCTCAGCTGTGGTGAAAGAGGGCCCAGAGACCCCGGTCTCTACTCCTCAGAAAGGTTTATGTAGTATCAGGGAGATTGGGCCTCCCTCCTTTCCTTCTCTCCTTTCTGGACTTCATAGCACCCTCCATCTGGCTTGGGGTAACCATTTGGGTTTAGTGCCAGGTCCCAGAAGAGAATCCAGGCTGAAGCTAGGACATACAAGACTTTAAGTATTAATATTATTTATTTATTAACATTAATCAATACTAGCTGAAGGTATATGTATCTGTTAGGTCCATTTAGGACTTTAGACCTTCCACGTGAGGCATTATTTGTAGCTTAGATAATGATGGTGACGATTAATATAGCTCTTACTGAGCACTGACTCTACGTCATGCCCCATGCTAGTTAACATCAGATCTTGTTGACCAGCATATGGGATATCTCTCCATGGCAGGTCAGTTCTCCAGCCTTCTCTGAGCAAAGCCACAGGTGAAAGTCTGCATGGTAGGAGCGGTCCCAGAAGAAGTGGAGGACCTGGGCAGCGAATGTGAGCCACAGGCACTGTAGGACAGAAAGGACCTTAGATCCCAATCTACGAAATGGACGAATTTGACAATGGTCACACGGTTGCTTATAACACTGGAACTAGAACCAGTCTCTTGATGCCCAGACATCACACTTTCATTTTACAAACCTCCAAAATAAATCCCAAAGGAATTAACCTACAACTGAAGCTCTCCCCGTGGTGTGCCAAAGTCCGGACATTTACTGATATTTTTTTGGTTTCCTGACACTAAACACAGAACAGTTCATTTTCCCCACAGGGAAATCATTACTTCACAAAAAACACTTAGCAAATATCTACTCATTTATTCATTCTTTTGTTCTCCGCATTGTGCAGTGTGCTGAGGACTTAGAGAAAGACAACCATCCCCACCCTCGTGGAGTCTGACGTATGGGGGAGGCCGATCATTCATGGGAGATGGAGGGGTCAGATATGTAAAGCACGGGGACCTGTTGGAACTCAGAGGTGGGTGCCTAATCCAGACTTGAGGTCTGGGTCATCCTCCCAGAGGAAATGACATTTTCGCTGGACCTTAAAGATGCGTAGGAGTTAGGTGAGGGAGGGATGGGGAGGAAGGCTGCAGGCAGCCCTTCCAGGTATAAAGAGCTTATTATGTTAATTGAGTGTGGGGGTTAGGGCCGGGTGCAAAGAAGAGAGTATAGAGGACCATGTAGGTGCATGGAAGGTATGGCAGGAGAGCAGGAATCAGTTGATGAAGGGCCTTATAAAATCCTATTGTGGAACATATCATTTTATGTAAGATTATGGGAAAGCCATTGAAAGATTTTAAGTAGAGGAATCACATGATCAGATTTGTATTGTAGAAAAATCACTGTGGCTGCAGTGACAGATTATGGAGTCTACATGGGGTTGGCACAGTCATCCAGGTGAGCACTAGCGGAAGCTTGGATTAGGGCTTGAGATAGAAAGAGATGTGGCTTCAAGAAGACTTTGAGGAGATAGATAGGATGTGGTTGTTAATTATTTATGGAGATAAGAGGGAAAAGTCAATACATTCTTAGATTTCTGGTCTCTGGGTGGATGGCGGTGTCATTTCTTGAGAGACACAGAGGAGGAGGGGGAGGACCAGGACTCACTGGCAAGCTGAAAATTTGGTTTTGGACATGTTGAGTTTGAGGAGCTTCAGAGAAGGCTGATTAGGGCTGCCTGGTAAGCAGTTGCCATATATGCCCAAACTCAGGAAGGACGTACAGATTTGGGAATCAAAAATATACAGTGGGAATGTAAGCTGTGAGTGGGGATCCCCCAGGAGGGTATGTATCAGGTTTTGAAAGGAGAGGTCAGGTCAGAACCCTGAGGAAAACATGTAGGGAATGGGTCTGGCAAAATATGAGACCAAAGAGAAGAAAGGAAGGGTGAAGACAGTGAGTTAAGACAACTTGAGAATGGTCTTTGTTCTTCCATGTATTTTGAGATCAGCTTGTTAAGTTTTGTGGAAGACCTTGTGGAATTTTTTTTTTTTTTTAATGTTTTATTTGCTTTTGAGAGAGAGAGAGAGAGGCAGAGTACAAGCGGGGAGGGGTAAAGAGAGAGGGAGACACAGAATCCGAAGCAAGCCTCTGCTTCTGAGCTGTCAGTACAGAGCCCGACACGGGGCTTGAACCCACGAGCTGTGAGATCATGACCTGAGCTGAAGTCGGATGCTCAACTGACTGAGCCACCCAGGTGCCCTGAGACCTTGTGGAATTTTTAATCATAATTTCATTGAAATTATTTTTTTGGTAAAGATTCAACATCTTTATGATCTTTTCCCATCCAGGAGCACAATTTTCCTCTCCATTTATTTAGGTATTTTATGTCTTTCAAAACCATTATGATTTCCTTTGTCTCACCTATTGTTAGATTTATCAGTAGGTAAATTACGACTTTGGTTTCTAAATGGAATATTTATTTATTTTTCTTAAAAAATTTTTAAAATTATTTTTGAGAGAGAGAGAGAGAGACAGAGTGCAAGCTGGGGAGGGGCAGAGAGCGAGACATACACAGAATCCAAAGCAGGCTGTCAGCACAGAGCCCCATGTGGGGCTTGAACTCATGAACTGTGAGATCATGACCTGAGCCAAAGTCAGATGCTTAACTGACTGAGCCACCCAGACTCCCCTCTAGACGGAATATTTTTAGAAATTAGTAAGATATGCCATCTTACTTCTGGTATCAAAGAATGTAATTGTAATTTGTGAAATCCCTTCAGTCTTCTATTGTAATTCCTTATAATAATGACAGTTTACTTCCTTTTTTCCAATCTTGAGATCTGTCTTGTCCTACTGTGTTGGCTAGGACTCTAGTACAGTGTGAGTATAAATGTTGAAAGTGATACCTTATTTCTGAATTTAAGGTAATGCTTCTAGTGTTTAATCAGTAAGTGTTGTGCACATTAAAGTTCTGGTTACCAGTTCCAATGTGCGTGTGTGTGAGTGGGGTTGGGGGGTGAGGACGTTCCTACACTAATCAACAAGTCTCTAGCACCAGTTGGGTGTCCTACAATCCAATTCTGACACTGTCTACCTGGAGGTAGCATCATATCCCACAGGTTAATGGCTTATCTCATAAGACTGCCCCCCCAACCCCAGATACCAGTGGCAAGCCCAGGTTATCACTGGTTATACATTGGAAGTTCTAGTAACCCCTCCTTGAGTTCAACTGATTTGCTAGAGTGGCTCATAGAATTCAGAGAAACACTTTACTTACTAGATTACTGGTTTATTACAAAAAATACGTAACTCAGGAAGAGTCAAGTGAAACAGATACATAGGGCAAGGTCGGGGGGAAGGCATAGAACTTCCATAACCTCTACAAGTGTGTGCCATTCTCCCCAAATCTCCATGTGTTCACCAACTCAGAAACTCTCGGAAGCCCCTCCTTTTTTGTTTTTATGGAGGCTTCATTACATAGGCACAATTGATTAAATTATTGGCCATTGGCAATTAATACAACCTCTAGTCCCTTTCCCTTCCCTGTACTTTGCAAAAGGGGTGGTGGTGTGGGACTGAAGGTTCCAACCCTCTAATTACATGGTTAGTTCTCCTGACCACCAGCCTTCATCCTTAGATAGATGCATTCCAAAAGTCACCACATTCACATAATAAGACACCTTTATCGTTCTCATCTCTTTGGAAATTCCAGGGGTTTTAGGAACTCTGTGCTAGAAACTGGGACAAAGACCAGATACACATTTCTTATTATAAATCACAACATCACAGTAGGGTTTTGGAAGGTGCCATTTGTCACATTTAAGGAAGTTTCCTTGTTTATAGAGTTTGCTAATAAGTATTTTTTATTGTGACTGGGTCTGGAGTTTTAGCAGATGCATCTTCAGAATGTATGGTTCAGAAACATGGTTTTTCTTGCATGTACATATATACACGTGTGTGTATTGCATGACCAAACGTAGCCACCATCATTGTTGTTATTGTTTTTATATAGTTAATATTGTTTAGATTCATTTTTATTTTACCATAACTTTGCTCACCTCTTCCATGTGTGTCATGCCTTCTTTTCCTAGAAGCTCCCTTTAAAAAAATACCTCCTTTACTGTTTTGTTTTTTTTTTTTTTAAGTGAGGGTCTGTTAGTAGTAAATTCTCTCCATCTTTGTCTAAAAATGCTTTTTTTTTTTTTTAAATGTTTACTCTCGAATGATATTTTGGTTGGGCTTTTAATTCTGGGTTAACAGTTATTTTTCTGTCAACAGTTTAGAGACTTTATCTTGGGTCCTCCTGTGCTACTGTTGAGAAGTCCACTATCTGTATATACAATTAATATCATAGTCCTTCCTTTGTAGGTGATTTGTCTTTTTTCACTCTGGATGCTTTTAAGACCTAGTCTTTGTTTTTGGTATTCTGCAGTGTCCTTACAGTATGTGTTTATTTTATTTTAATTTATCCTGGTTAGGATTCAGTATGGTTCCTTAATTGGAGGATTCATGTATTTCATTATTTCTGAAAAATTTCCTTGCCATTATCTTTTCAAATGTTGTTCTACTTCACTTTCTGTATTCTCTCTTTCTGGAATGCTAATTGGAGGTATGTTGAAGTGCCTTATTTTGTTCTCCTTTGCTCTTTATCATCATTACAAAAATACATTTCTCAGTAATATCTTAAGATATTTTTTCCAGGTTCTTCTTTCTCTGGCTGTATCTAATGTGCTGTTAATCTCAGTTAAACCATTGAGTTTTTTTAATATATATTTTTTAACATTTATTTATTTTTGAGAGACAGAGTGAGACAGACATGAGTGGGGAAGGGGGGCGGGGTGCACAGAATCCAAAGCAGGATCCAGGCTCTGAGCTGTCAGCACAGAGCCCGACACGGGGCTTGAACTTACGAACTGTGAGACCATGACCTGAGCCGTAGCAGGACAATTAATCAACTGAGCCATCCAGGTGCCCCAAACGATTTAGTTTTAACTTCAGTGACTAAAATATTTATTTGGTTCTTTTTCCAGTCTGCTTTGTGTTTTTTGATTGTGTCTAATTCTTTCTCATGTTTCCAATTCCTTGTTTAAGTCGATAATTATTTGAAATACCATTATATAATAGTTTTTATCTGATAGTTCAGTTATCTCTAGTTCTTGGCTCTAATTCTATTGAATCTTGATCATGGTAGATTGTTTCCTCTTTCTTCTATGTTGTAATTTTAGATTTTGAGAAGCTCTTTAGCAAGATTTTATCTTTGGGAATTTTCTGCAGTATGGGTTAAGACTGTCTTTTTAACCTAGGGTTTAGGCAGACAGACAGTCTTGTCATATTTTGTCAGTATTCTTTTTGCTGAAGATTGAGATTTAGTTCTGAGTTCCAACCTCCCTGTATCTGTCAGGTCATCCCAGGTGCCTGGGATGTTTGTGCTCACTTAACAGGGTGGGAAGCTTAGGTCTACAGAGGGGACATGACCTGCCCCAGATTCCAGGTCTCTTGATGCTCCCAGATCTTTCAGTTCATTCCTTATCCCCTGGGTCCCTGGCCTTATTCCCTCTGAGCTCCTGTGCTGTGGGTGGCCAAGCAAGGAAGGGCAACTGATCCTGGGGCTTGGCACTCCCCTGGGTGCCCCATCCCACGGACATGTGTTCTTCCACCGAAGCGGAGGTTTCTGCCTAAACAGGTCCAACGGGCGCTCCTCCAAGCGGAGCCTTGGAGGGCAAGGCCGGCACCATTACCTCCAACGAGTGGAGCCCTCCTAACTCCCCTGAGGGGAGCAACGTCTCTGGGGGCAGCCAGGCATTGGACAAGCCCATCGACAATGATGCGGAGGGTGTATGGAGTCCGGACATCGAGCAGAGCTTCCAGGAGGCCCTGGCCATCTACCCGCCTTGCGGCCGCCGCAAAATCATCCTCTCGGATGAGGGCAAGATGTACGGTAAGGAGCCTGTTGGGGTAGGGTGGCAGGCCCCTGCCCTCGTGATCCAGCTCTGGAAATAGGGCCCGGCAAGGGGCCAGGCACAGCAACCTTGGGGTTCTTCAAGTAATGCACGGGGGAATGACTGCTAGGGCATTTATCAGGTGGACGCTGCTTCCACTGACCTGGGTTCCCAAAGTGTGGGAGAGTGTGTGAGGAGAAGCCTTAGAGTGGGAGAGAAGCTGTGGTAGAAGGCTTGGGAAAGGAGAAGAATAACCCCCTCCCGCCAGAGCAAGCTGGGAAAATCCCATAAGCTGTTCCCCAGGCAAATGCTTCATGAGCTCCCAGCTCCCTACCTTGACTGTGAAGGGAGGTTAGGAAGGTGGTTACTGGACTCACTCATTCCCTCATTCATGCACTCAGTCGTGAGGCTTCTGCGTGCCAAGCCTAAGCGGGGAAGATCTGGACCCTGCTCACAATATGGTGGGGGTAGGTGAGGTGAGCACACACATGTCTGTGCAACACGACAGATGTGGAGTGTTGCAGGAGAGAGTCAAGCAGAGTGCTGTAGACCTTTCCCTCAGGAAAGGTCCCATTGAGCTCAGAGTGATCTGGAAAGCCTTGATCTTTGTGAGTGGCTGAGGATTCAGAACGTTCAGAGATACTTTATGTCCAGTAGCCCTGTGGGAAGGACCAAGCAGTCTGCCTGGGGCTGTGCTGACTTTTGGATGGAAGAGAGGTTATGTGGAAAAGTAAAACAAAACCAAAAACTGAATAGCTGTTGGAAGGCCCAGGTCAGGCTTTCATTCCCAGTGGAAAGTCTCCCAGTACCCCCAGCTTGAAACACTGGTCTTGGGTAGGCGGTGGGAGGATTTCTGTAACTGGTTGGCACCCTTGACAACAGAGGGCCCTGCCCTGGCTCCCAACAAAATGGTTCTAGGCCAGGTATCCACCCCCAGAAGTTTACATTCAGGTTCTCTCTCCCCCATCAAACGCTGGTGCCCCTCCCTCCAACACAGTAAAGGGCGCTTTGTGAGGGGTTCGTGGGAGCTAGCTGTATTCACCTCAGAGGGCTGCTGTGAAAAATGACCACAAACTGGTGGTTTAACACAGCAGAAATGTATTCTCTCACAGTTAAGGGGTCCAGAGGTCTGAAGTCAAGGTGTCTTTGGGGTGGTTCCTCTTGGAGGCTCTGAGGCAGGGTCTGTTCCAGCCTCTCTCTTAGCTCCTGGGTCGCTCACAATCCATGGCCTTCCTTAGCTTGTAGCTGCATCACTCCAGTCAGTGACTCTGTTGTCCCACGACTGTCTTCCTGTGTGTCCTGACCTCTTGTAAGGATACTAGTCACACCTAATCCAGTGTATATCTTAGTACATCTGTAAAGATCCTGTTTCCAAATAAGGTCACATTCTGAAGTTCTGGGTGGACAAGAATTCTGGGGGGACACTATTCAACTGAGCTCAACTGGACTGAACATGGGTCCTGTGTGTTACTGCCTTGGGGAGTATAGGGCTCTCACAGCACCTGGTACTCACTCTTTACCTGCAGCTTTACCTACAAGGCCAGAGTGATTCCTCTCTTTCTTTAACTTGTTGGGAAAGCAAGGTGGGCAAGGTGGACCCTGGATCTCGTCCTCGGGCACCAGTTACAAGTTCTAACTGCTCATCTCTCCTCACCAGTCCTACCGCTGTGGCTTTGCTGGATCCCTACAGAGTCTGTCTTACTTCTGTAGGTGTCCATGCCCTGCATCGTCCTCCCCACACCCCGTACCACCCCTGCTCTAACCACTTCCTGCTCTAGTAGTTGCTTCTTATTTTTGGCCCCTTGGGAATCCTCATGGAGAAGACGGTGGATGCGTATGGAACACCTGTTGGGTGCTAGATGTGGGATCAAGCGCTTTACCTAGTTTCTTCCCATAGAGCTGGAGAGGAATGGAGAACTGATGTTCTAGGCTCTTTCTACTACTTTAGTGGAGAATGGGATGGGTATTGATTAAGAGCTGAGGTGTGAAGGTATGAAGGGGTTGGGGGGAAGGGGAGGGCAAACTGTTTAGCTTCAGAGTTGTCAGGGTCTCTTGTGGGGAAGCCGTGATGTGTGCCCGGGACAAGCACAAGTTTTCTGGCAAACACAAGCAGCTAAGAGGCATTCAGGAAAGGGCAAGAGCTGAGGGTACCTGTGGAGATGGCAGAATGTGGAAGAATCAGCAGACATTTATTTGGGTGCCACTGTGGACCAGACTTTGAATGCTGAGATGTTTCTTTGTGTGTGTGTGTGTGTGTGCATGTATGGTAAAATATATATAACATAAAGTATATTCTTTTAACCATTTGTAAGTGTACAGCTCAGTGGCAGAAAGTAGATTCACACTGTGGTGCAGCCACCAGCCCCATCCATCTCCAGAACTTCATCTTCCTAACTGAAGCTTCGTACCCACTAAACACTACATCCCATCCCCTCCTCCCCCCAGCCCCTGACAACCACCGTTCTGCTCTCTGTCTCTATGGATGTTACTGCTCTGGGCACCTCTGAGAAGTGGAATCCTATGGTGTTGTTTGTTTGCCCTTTTGTGACTGCCTTAGTTCAGTCAGCGTAATGTCCTCAAGGCTCCTGCACGTTGCAGCCTATGTCAGAACTTCCTTTTCAAGGCCAGATAACGTTCCACCGTATGGATAGACCACAGTTTGTTTATCTGTTCACCTGGTGGTGGATGTCTGGTGGGGGGATACTTAGTTTTATTTAGTGGTTGTGGGTAGATATTTCTCTCCCCATTTCACATTTAAAGGAATTGGGTTAAGAGACTTTGTTATCAGTCAGCAGGCGATTGTAACTGAGCCAGTTTGGGAAGTGCAAGCCTGAGATTGTGACTGAGCCAGTTTGGGAAGTGCAAGCCTGCGGGTCTCTGGCAGGCCTTGGGTTGGAATTGTTTGGCTGGAGGGGAGCTGTTAAGTGGTGGGGAAACAGGCTGAAAATGGTGTTTGGCAAACTGCCCTGGCCATGTTGGTGTCCCTTTTGTGGTTCTCCTCCTGTGTAGAGAGACCAGGAGGGGGATCACACAGGGGAGGACCTGGGAGGGAGGGAGGGGAGGGGTGCAGGGGCCCGGAGCCTCTTAGTTGTGCCAAGGAAGATAGAGGCTTTCAGTGGTCTCTGATACCCTTTATCGCTTCAATCTTTTCAAGGAGAGGAGGGAGGAATTATAATCTCTGGTTGCAGATGTAGAGATAGATAGAACCTCAGAGAGGCCAAGAGTTTCTCCCAGAGTCTCTCAGGTAGTAAGTGCGAGAGCCACGGGTAGAACCAGTTCCCCTACCCCCAAGCGCAGTGCTCCCCCATCACCCTGAACGGCCTTTGTGTGCTCTGTGAAGCCTGCCCCGCCTGCTCCTCTCCTCCCTGCACCACCTCCCCCTTCTGCTTGGCCCGGGCTCCAGGTGGGCCAGGCTCTGGGCAGGGGCACTATGAGTCTGATGACTCACTCAGCCCCCACAGCACCTGTCTTCCCTGACTACAGATCCTGCTGGGGTCCAGACGCTGGCTTATCCCCATCTCCTCTTACCAGGCATGGGGGCTGAGCCAGGGCAGGACCTCGCAGGGAGTCGATGAAGGGGCCCTCACTCAGCAGGGGCTGCCGTCCAGCTGGGAGGTATATATAGCTCTGAGCTCAGCCCCGTGTGTGTGTGTGTGTGTGTGTGTGTGTGTGTGTGTGTGTGTGTGTGTGTGATGGGACCCGGGAGGTGGAGGAAGAGGGACAGGCTGCCAAGCTGACTCAGACGTCACCTTACTCTGGCTGCTCTCCTGCGTCTTCTCATCTTCCCTTGGGGACCCTCTCTTGCCATCCTCCAGTGCCTGAGCCCCTGAGAGCCCCACTCCGTACACACCCCGCTTCCCACATTCAGAGGCCATCAGTTGTTTTCCAGGTGGGCCAGCCCAGTGGGGCACAGGGTGGGAGCTGAGGATCATCAGGGTGATTCCAGGGCGCCCAGAGGAGGAGTCTAGAGCTGGAGGCTCTGAGGACAGGAATTAGGCCTGCTCCCAGCTCTGGCCCCAGTGCAGCCGAGCAGGACACTGAGGAAGGCCAGGCAGACATGTGGATAGCATGCAGAGCTGCAGCACAGATTAGCGCCTGTGACTTCTGAGCTGAGCCTCCCACATTTGCAGACAGGCTCCCGGGGCCGCTAGCCGTCTTCGCTCACAACTGCCTTCGTTTGTGCCCCGTCACTGTGTGACCCTCGCCCTGGCATCGCCATGCTGGTCACTCTGACCTCCTTTGGCCAGCCTGGCCTCTGGCCCCGTGGGCAGGTGGTGGGGAGGTGAGCGTGGGGCAACTTGTCACCCCCATCTGCCCGCACACTCTGTCTTTCCCCCCCTCGCAGCTCTGCCCTGGTCCCCGCTGTCTTGCCATCTCTGCCTTGCCTGCAAGAGGGCTGGCTGGCCAGCTGTGTCTTCTCTGTGTGTCCATTCCTTCCTGCCCACCATGCTCTTGAATCTCTGAGCTCTCCTGGCCTCTCTTCCCTCTTTCTGCTTCTCCTCTCCTTGCTTTCTCCATTGTCTCACTGGGTGCCCTGTGGCCCAGGCTTCTTGTTCTTGTTACCACCTGGGCAGCTCCTCTTGAACAAGCTCCCACTGCCCTGAGCCAGGCCTGGGCTGAGGGCTGCAGCCTCTGTTGTCCACAACTGCATGGGACAATGGAGGGGCAGGAGAAACATCTTTAGAAAGTAATCTCATGGCACTTATGTTGTGTATAGTGTTACTCAGGGGGCTAGGCTATCTTAGAAGTTTTCTGGAAGGAAGTGTAGCATGAGCAGGGTAGAGGAGGGAGGTGCTCAGGGAAGGGGGAAGACAGTGAGCACCCATCCAGAGGAGGGGCTCTGTGTGGTGGTTTTGATGGGCGTTGTAGGCAGGTGCTGCGATGACCACTGTCAGAGGTGAAGAGACCCTGTTTTGGATAACTCACACAGCTAAGGAGAGGCAGAGTAGGGACTAGGCCCAGGTCAAGGCTCTGGTCACTGAGGTGATGGGACAGCGGTCAGTGCCCTCATCCGAGCTTCTGCCCCCTGCCACCACCATGTTCCTTGGATCCTCCACTGCCCTTTGCTCTGTTGCTCTGTGGTTTCTGGCTCCCTTCTGTGTACCCCCCCCCCCCCCCCCCCCGGTTTACAATGCTAACTTCATGCTTCTGGAGGCCTGATGATGTGACCCTCAGTTCAAACTTGCACTGGTGTGGCCTTGGGCTGGTGGTCTAACCTTTCTCAGCCTCAGTTCCTCATTTTGTACAACCGAGGAGTGATGACAGTAATGCCACCTTTTTGTTTGGTTTTGGTTACATTCATTTATTTTATTGTGGGAAGATATACATCACATAAAATTTACCATTGTGACCATTTTAAGGTACAGTTCAGTGGCATTAAATTCGTTCACATTGTTGCTGCCATCCCTGTCATCTGTCTCTAGAACCTTCTCATCCATCCCAAACTGAAACTGTAGCCATTAAACACTAACTCCCCAACCCCCTCCCCCAGCCGTAGGTAACCTCTGTTCTGTTTTCTGTCCATATGAATTTGCCTATTCTTGGTACCTCATGGAAGTAGAATCAATCATACAATATATGTCCTGTTGTGACTGGCTTATTTTGCTTAGCACAGTGTCTTTAGGGTTCACCCTTGTTGTAGCCTGTGTCATAGCTCTATTATTTTTTTATAGCTGAATGATACTCCGTTGCACAGATACACCACATTTTATATATCCATTTACCTCTTGATGGACAGTAAGTTGTTTCCACCTTTCAGCTGTTGTGAGTAGTGCTGCTCTGAACATGGGTGTGCAGGTATCTGAGTCCCTACTTGCAATTCTTGTGGGTATAGACCTAGAGATGGAATTGCTGGATTGAATGGTAATTGGAGGTCACTTGTTGAGGAAGTGCCAAACTGTCTTCCAGTGGCTGCACCATTTTATGTCGTTCCAGTGGTACACAGGGGCTCCAATTTCTTCACGTCTTTGCCAACACTTGTTACTTTCCGTTTGTTTGTTTTTTTAATGGTCATCCTCGTGGGTGTGAAATGGCATCTTGTTCTAATTTGCATTTCCCTAATGATTAGTGATGTTGAGCATCTTTTTGTGTGCTCATTGGAAGAAGACATGACCTTTTAGTGTTACCGCAGGGATGGGAGCCCATGGAGGTGCCCAGAGAGCAGCAGTGGAGTGTAGAGCTGAATGGGACGTGTCCTCTGCCCTCAAGGAGCTTGAATGTTAGTGAGGGAGGAAGACAGGCGCTCCAGTGACTTTAGAGAAAGGCACAGACCCCTGTGCACCCAGACTTGGAGGTGGGAGTGGGCACACCCACTTGGGTGGGGATCAGGGAAGGCTTCTTGGGGCGGCAGCCTTGAAGGCCGAGTAGGATTTCACCAGAAGCCTCAGAGCCCTCCAGGGACAACGGTGGTAATAGCTCTGATGTCAGGCCTAATCACTGCCTTCTCAGGCTTCCAGGCTTTGGGCAGAAGTTTCTTCTCCACAAATAGCCTCCTCCTCCAGCTGCAGGTGTTTATAGCTTCAGCCGATCCCTGGACAGAGAGGCCCCCAGGCCATCAGGATTAGGGCTGTTGTGGAGGAAGGTTGGCCTCCCCCCCCCCCCCCGCTCCCACCAGTCCCAAGCTGCCAGGGTGAAATGGAGAGCTCATAAGAGGCTCCCTCCCGTGAGAGGCCTCTGGTGAACCAAAACACTGCACGTGCAGATCTGTCTCCTCTTGGGTGGGAGGCTCTGTGCCCAGGTTCTCAACTTTTCCAATTTTGAAAACTAATAGCTTTCAGCATAATGGGGCCTTATGAACAACCTGAACAACAACCGCTGACCTTACTGACCTTACTGACCTTCTGCTAGGTGGTAGGTGCTTCACTTCCTTTGTGCCATTTAATACCCTTATGGCCCAGACAGAGGGCTGGTGCAGAGAGAGGAGGCAATACAGAGGAAATGAGATGCAGAAATGGCCTGTTCCAGACAGGGTTGTGCAAACGGGATAAGGATTTCAGTGGTAGTGTGTGTTCAAGGAAAAGCCTGGGGTGGCTGGCAGGTACGTGTGACACTGTATGTGGGGTTGGGAGGAAGTGGTGGTGATATGTGGACCCTGCATCGAGAACGCCCCACCCTCAGCCTGTAGTTAGGCCAAGGCTGACCTTTGTCCATCGGCTGTCCTCACCCATGGTGGGATGGGGCTGTGGACATGAGGTGGGGGCTGTTGGACACATGTCCCCTGACAGATGGGCCACAGTCTGGCGGAGGTGTCCTTTCCAGCCCCACCCAGGCCCTCTCTTGGGTTGGCCAAGGCCACCTGCCACACTGTAATGCCCAGCTGCCCCCACCGAGGTCCAAGCTGGCCTCCCGCTGTCCCAGCATGTGGTCTCTGAACTGGAGGGGAGAAGAAAGGCCTGGGTTTTAGCAGCAAGTGGCAGAGCTGGGACAAGGATGCAGGTCTCTTTCTCTCCCACTAACTCATCTGGATTTTGTACTAGTTTCTTTCGGCCCTTGCTCTTTGCTGACCTTGGCTGTAGTTTCAGGGCTCTGCCTCTGAACACATGCTCCCTACTTCTCTCCGCTTCTGCCTTTGACTCTGTGGCTTCCTGACGTCTACATCATCCAAAGCACATTGGTTTCTATCAGCTGTGGGTACCACTGTCCATAAGAGAATGAAAACAGGTGGGCAGGCTTTTGGGTTCAAATAGTCGGCTCTTCCTCCAGCACCTGGGTCAGGTGAGGGGCAGTCAGACATCATCAAGGACTTATTTCATGCAGAGCCCCAGAGAATTGGGGGATCAGTCCAGAGGGAGGAGCACAGTGGTCTTGCAGAGGAAGTTCCCAGCTTGGCGAAGGGAGGGCAGTCATTGTATCATAGTCATGAAGCCTTAGAAATGTATGTTCTCATGGCACCTGGAACACTAACAAACTATGTGACTTTCAGTAAATCACTTCCCTTGCTTGGGCCACAGAGTTGTCTTCCTTAGGCTACACTGGACCTGTGGGATCTCCAGGTCCAACCCTTCAGAGAGACGGCCCTCAATCCCATGTGAAATAGAAGTAATTCTGTGCAATACTGAAGAGACAGACTATAGAACCAGATTGCATGGATTTCAGTCTTAACTACCTGTTGGCCTGTGACCCTGAACAGCTTTCCAAACCTCTCTGTACCTCGATTTCCCTGTCTGTTAAATGTGACAGTAGTAGCAGCTGCATAGAGTTGACATGAGGATTGACAAGGAGCATGCAAATAAAACTCCCAGTACACATCATGTATTTGCACAGGTACTAGCTCATATAAGTGCTCAATAAATAAATGTTCACTATCGTAGCTCTTGTTACAAGAGGGAAAGAAGCTGTAGAAACTCCCCATGTATGTGTAAAGCCTGGATTAGATGCCAGCTGGCCTGGAGGCAGAATGGCCAGGGTGACCTCCAAAGCACCCCGGTGGCAGGAAGGAAGCTGTTTGACCCCTCTTGGCCCAACACACCCACAGAAGCCCAGCACTTCACTCCCACCCAGGGGGAGCTCTCGACTCCTAGCATTGCCTCTGATAAGCAGAACAAGGCTGGGTGGAATAATGGTCTGAGATGAGCTGGTAAGGGAGGGGAGGATGCACAAGTTGGTAAAGGACAGCTGAGCCAGCCCAGACCCCTTGGGTTTGGCTCCCATGGCCCCCACTGCTTAGCCCAGGGCCAGGATGGCCTGTCTGGTTCCTGAACTCTGTAGCCGAGGGCAGAGGCAGTTGTGGGGCTAGGAGGGGCTCTGTCTTCGTGACCTGGGGCTCTCACAGGAGGCGAGCCATCTGTAATGTCTGGAGTAAGGGTCTTGGCCACTGGAGGACACAGGCCTCCTCCCTAGCTGCTGCTGCTGCTTGACATGTACTGTAGAGGATGTGCCGCTGCGTAAAGGGCCAGGACGCTGGCCCGGTGTTGGAGGCGAATTCCCATTAATTGAGCAGCACCTTCTTGGTGCCAGGTGCTCACTGTACCGCCCGCAGTGGCTGCACCAGTGCTCAAACCCAGGCAGCTGGTCCTAGATCTTCTGGTAGACAATCTGGGTGAGATTTTCTGACTTCAGTTTTCTCCTTTGGTAATAGGTGTAATTGCTGGCCTTTCTACAGGCAGTAGGGAGGTTTACCGTGAAGTTGATGGGGCTAATGCTTCAAGACCATCACTAGTATATGCCCCTTCCAAAGTCCCTAAACCTTTTATTATTCTTTTTTTAATGTTTATTCATTTTTGAGGGTGAGAGAGAGAGAGAGGGAGGGAGGGAGGGAATGGGGGAGGGGCAGAGAGCGAGAGGGAGACACAGAATCCGAAGCAGGCTCCAGGCTCCCAGCTGTGACAACAGAGCCCGATGAGGGGCTTGAACTCATGAGGGGCTCGAACTCATGAACCGTGAGATCATTCATGACCTGAGCCAGTGAGATGCTCAACCAACTGAGCCACCCACGCACCTCTAAGCTTTTTATTTTTAGTTTAAATTTGGAAAGTAGTTTTATTGGAATATAATTACCATACAGTGAACTATACATACATATTCAAATGGATAATTTGGTTGAGTTTTGACAGACATATACACCTATGAAACCAATTACTATCATCAAGAGAATAAACATACCCATCTTAACCTAAAATGATCTTAGCCTAATTTTGGTTTATATTTTAAATTCTTTTTCTCAATGAGAGCCTTCCAATTTTTAGATGCTTTAGGCTCCCCCCAAATCTGGATTTGTTCCTGCATGGAGAGGGTCAAATGAGACTGGGATAAGAAATCACTTTAAAAATTATGTTGGACTAATCAGAAGTAAAAGGGTATTTGCTTTTCTATAACTTGTACCTTAACTATAGAAGGCTAAAGAGCCTTGTGGGACATTTGGCCAGTATCATATCACTATTTAACATTATCCCTTATCATTCATTTAACAAATGTTTGTGGGAACCTGCTACAGAAAACCGCAGGCAATGTTCTAGGTGTTGGGTGTGAATCCCTGTTCTCAGGAGCTTTCCTTCTGCTGGGAGTGGGGAGGAGGTAGGCAGTGCTCCGAGTAAGTAGGCAGATCACATGGCATGTGAGAAGGTGCTATGAGAACAGTAAAGACAGTAGGCAGTCCAAGGTGGGTAGGCGGGGGCTGACCTCAGTTTTCAGGGGAGTGTTCAGGGAAGTGGTCTCTAAGGCAATGGCATCTGAGCAAAGAAGGTGTCAAGGGTGTGAAGGTGAGGTTGTGGGCCACATGTGACTGGGCTGAGAACAGGGCACATAAAGGCTTTCAGATGGGCATGGGTCAGGCAGGTCTTAGGAACAGCCAGGAGACCGAGTAGCAGGTGACATAAGTTCAGGGAGGGGCTGAGCTGGGGATGGAGTGAACAGATCCTGTGGGTCTCTCTAGGCCATTGTAGGGGCTTGGACACTTATAATCTGAGGGAGATGGGAAGCCACTGGAGGGTGTTTGAGCCACAGGATTGCTGTGGCTGCTGTGTTGAGAATAGGCTGATCAGGGGATCCAGGTAGAAGGCTATTCTAGTAGTTGAGGCCAGGGAGGATGGGAGCTTGGACCACGGAGGGTGAGGTGGTGAGAAGTGTCTAGATTCCGGTTATACAATTGACCTTTGAACAATGTGGGGGTTAGAGATGCTACCCTCCCCCCAGACACAGTAGAAAATCCACGTATAACTTGAACTCCCCCAGAACTTAACTACTAACAGCCTGCTATTGACCAGAGCCTTATCAATAATATAAACAGTCGATTAACACATATTTTGTATGTATTCACTATATCCTTATAGTAAAGTAAGCTAGAGAAAGGAAAATGTTATTTAAAAAATCCTAAGGAAGAGAAAATACATATGGTACTGTGCTGTATTTATTGAGAATAATTCATGTGTAAGTGAACTTGTGCAGTTCAAACCCATGTTCTTCAAGGGTCGGCTGTCAAGATTTGCTGATATACCCTTTATTTGACAAACAGGGCCAGATTTTGGAGATGCCGACCTGAATGGGGATGTGTAGTCTCTTGCTCTGAGGTGTGAGAATCTAACAGAAAAGACAGATAGAACTGATAGGTTGCTCCCTGCACACAAGGTGTGGGCTAGAGGAGCAGCACGAGAACACAATGGTCTCTGATGCCATTCAGACGAGTGCCCCCTGCCTTTCCCACCACCCGCCCCGGGACTCTCCAACTTGCCCTTCTCAAGAGCATGTCCTCCAGCACTGCAGTCAGCTTCCTGGCTCTCAGGAACCTTCTCTCTCCCCTTGCTCTTCTCCTTGCTCCCAGGCTGGTCTTTGAACTACACTACTACACTGCTGGACTCAGTCTGATTCCCTCAGATGTTAGCTCTTCCTGCCAAGTAGCTGGGCAAACTCTGCTACAAGCGTGTCTATGGTGGGGTGGGGGCTACACTACTCCCACAGGCCTGTTTGTTTTACAGGAAAGGAAACTGAGCCAAAGTTAAGGTCTGTTTCCTAAGTCTATAAAAATTTGGTTGGAATAATCTTGAGAAAATACCCTAAAAAGGCCTGTTTTATTTATTTATTTATTTGTTTGTTTGTTTATTTATTTATATTTAATTTTATTTTTATTAAATTTTTTTAAATGTTTATTTTTGACAGAGAGAGACAGAGTATGAGCGGGGGAGGGGCAGAGAGCGAGGGAGACACAGAATCCAAAGCAGGCTGCAGGCTCTGAGCTGTCAGCACAGAACCCGATGCGGGGCTCAAACCCACAAACTGCGAGATCATGACCTGAGCCAGTCGGACGCTCAACCGACTGAGACACCCAGGCGCACCTAAAAGGGCCTGTTTTAAGAAGAGAAGTCTGGGTAAAGGTCCATGGAGGAATAAAATCCCATTGGCCACGGTCCCATAGCTCATTTGTGGAACCACTGGGCTAGCATCTGGCTCCCCAAATCCCAGTTCTGTGACCCGTGTATAGTCACCACTGGTGATGACTTAGACTCTCTGGCAAGTGATAATAGCACTTCATAGCTGCAACATGAGTGTCTCAAGTTAGACATGGGGCAGGACTGTTGAACTTTATTCAGACATTTGTTTAAAGGAGGCTTTGGAATACCTCTCCCTGGAGAGCTTTGAGAAGAGCCACCTTGCTGGATCCCTGTTTTAGGTGCAGACCAGCCGGCAGGTGATATCCTCAGGGTCTAATCCTCCCTCCCTTCTTTCCCTGACACAGACAGTCCAGTGCTCAGGCCAGCTAGTCTTTCTGGCAGATGAGACCTCTTCAGGGTGGCCTCTTAATTCAGCATTGGCAGTGGGGAAAGGTCAGCTGGGGGGCCAGCTTGGCCTTGGCTGTGCTCTCTGCTTACAGCAGGGTGGCGGACAGCCTATTCATCACCACCACCCCACCCCCACCCCCTGCACCAGCAGTCTCCTTACTCATAGTCACAGTCCTCCAGGCTCAACAAGGGCCAGCAGGACAGGGCAGGCTGTCGGCTGTGCCCTCTGACCCCAGAGCTGGACCAGGGAGGTGGTAGCTCCTGCTGAAATCCCCTTGCCCTCCCTCTCCCCAGCCCAATGCCCTTCTTTATGGTTTAATCCTACCCAGTGGTCAAGGTCCAGCTGAAGGCTCACCTGACCACCCAACCTGAACTGACCCCTTGTGCTCTGAACACACTGTGTGTTCCCTGTCTGTGGCACGCACTGGAGTTACAGCATGGGCACACGTCTCTCCTCAGCTAGGTGGCAGTTTCTTTGAAGACGGAACCTCTTTTCATAATTGCATTTATAGTAGTAGAGGACACAGGTGGCTCCTCACAGTTTTCTGAGATCCCTTAGATGCAGCTTTAGCCCCTAGCAAGGTAGGCCCATGGTGCACACTCAGTATTACTTGTTGACTGGTTAGAGCCATGGAGCTGGAGTTGTGGTCTGTCTGGGTTTTCTTTGAGTTAAGCGCTTCAGACCTCTCTGGGGACCCTCGGTGTCTCAGCACGTATGTCCCCCATCCCCGCTGCTGCTCACAGACCAGACAAGACATCTTGTAAGGCCCTGCTCATATGGAGGTGGTGGAAGCCGCGGGGACTGCATGGGGGATGGCCAAAGCCCAAGCACCTCCCTGCAGCCTCTCAAGTGTGCAGAAGGCCCCAGGAGGAGGCAGGACTGTCAGGCTGCTGTAGAGTGGAGGGGAGGAGGTGGCCTCTGAGAGGGCTCCCCAAGTTTGTGTGGGGCCCACAGCCCTGTCACCTCCTTGCTCTCAGGTTACCTGTCTCCCACCAAGGCCTCAGTTTCCTCTTGCTGCTGGGAGATCTGTGGGATCCAAGGAGGGCAGGAGGGAACCTGTAGAATCCTCACCCCAAGTACCCAGTCAAGGTGGCCAGAGGATGAGGGAAGGGATCTCCCAGATCGTCCTGTGTGCCTGCCTTTTGTCCTTCTTCTGCTGAGAAGCTGTTGGTGTCTCTGTAGGTCGGAATGAGCTGATTGCCCGCTACATCAAGCTCCGGACAGGAAAGACCCGCACCAGGAAGCAGGTGGGCCCTGAAAGATGAGTGTGAGTCCCAGGGGCAGGTACCCCAGTTCCAGCCTGCTCCCATGGTGGGCCAGGGCCTCTGTAGGCCCCAGTGTGGATTCCTGGTGGGGCTGGTTCAGAGGGGTTGTGTCTTTTTGGTGTGCCACAGATAGTTCAGTTTCCCTGTGGTTCCTGTTGCTATCAACTGGGAGGAAATCCCTCACCTTACAGGGGAGTCAGCAGCCCCCTCCCCTCTCCAGGACACCAGAAGAACAGAGGACAAAGTACTGGCACTATACTTGTATTTATTGCCAAAGTCTGGATTAGCTGGATATGGAGGGACTGAAGGCCCACTATTGACTGGCCCTTTCATTCATTCATTCCACAGATGTGGATTGAGGCTGAGGAGGGTGGTGCTGAGGGTCAGGGAGCCAGAATGGGGAGCACAGGCCTTCTGGGAGGTAGGGACAGGAGCCTTCTCTTCCTGCTGCAGGTCTCCAGCCACATCCAGGTGCTGGCCCGTCGCAAAGCCCGCGAGATCCAGGCCAAGCTAAAGGTAAGGCAAACAGCAGCAGTGGGAGGGAGGACCTAGAGCATGGGTGGGGTCAGCTTCCTAGAAGTTGGAGCTCCTTTTCCAGCAGGAAAAGTCTTCCCTTGGGTTCAGGGGCTGGCTGTTTGTGTGCAGAGCCAGCATGCTTGTTGGTGTTAAGAAGACTGGGATTTAGCCTATAATCGTGCTCCTGTCTATATAGGGAATGACACTTGACTTCAGAGCCGTGTGTGTGTGTGTGTGTGTGTGTGTGTGTGTGTGTGTGTAAGTATGTGTGACCACCAGGCTCTAGAGCATCCCCCCTCCCTGGACAGAGTACTTCCCAGATCACAGTGGGATTGTCCTCCATACCCCCTTCCTTGAGGACGTCCTTGAGTCACTGGCCCCTTATTTGCCATCTGCTGAGCCTACAGGGTGGTCAGGCTTGGGAGGCATGCTGTGGGTGGTGGGGTGGGGGTGGGTTGTACTGTGGGAGCTGGTGGAATTCCTTCCTGCACTCTGCTCTCTGAGATGGGCAGTTCTCTCCCCTCCCCAGGTCAGCCCTACCTTACAGGGCCATGCCCCACAGGACCCCCCCTGGGGCACTCTGTTCCCCACAGGACTTAGGCCTCCTGGTCGCTGGAGCCAGGGGACCCTTTTGGTGAATGGCAAGAGGGAGTGAGCCCCCACCCCACCATAGACACGCTTGTAGCAGAGTTTGCCCAGCTACTTGGCAGGAAGAGCTAACATCTGAGGGAATCAGACTGAGTCCAGCAGTTAACACACTTTTTTTTTAAGCAGCCGGGTCCCCCTTCTCCCCCCCAAACAAAATATCACCCCAGTATGTTATCAAAGGGGCTACTCCAGTCAAAGCTAGGTTAGTGAGGAATAGGCCAGAGACCCTGCTCCCATCTGCTTCTGATGCTCTGTGGCTCTTGAACCCCAAAGTAGCTCATAAACCAGTTAAAAACCCCTGAACTAGAGGAGCTTGAAGGTCCCGTGTGGCTTCAGTTGTCCGTGATCCTGACATGGAAGGCTCCAAATGAGTGGTGGGAACTCCCAGGAAGCCGCACCCCGCTGCCCACTCAGCCCAGCTGTCCCCAGCCCCCACAGCTGCAGCCCGGCACCTCGTTCCTTTGTCCCTGGGACAGCTGGCTGGGCCTCAGCTGTCACTCCCTTTCAAGCCAGCACACGTACCCTCAGACACCCTTGGGTCCTGGAGTCCAACTTGAGCCCCACTTTCCCTCTCTGGTCTGCCTCTCACTGGGACCCTGGCAGGGGGCCAGAATGGAGACAAGACTTTACAGTGTTCTGTTTACAGCCATCCAGGGAAACTTAATTCCCTTGGGGACCATCTGTATGGGCACATTTGCTTCAAGGAATCGCACCTACCTTTGTCCACAGGCTGTAACTTGGAGGCCTGGGAGAGCCTTCGTAGACCACTGGATGGACATCAAGGGCAGCCATGAGCCCCTTAAATAATATGCAAATCTTTATAAGAGTTTTCTTGGGGAGATTGGTTTGAGGATTTTGTCATATTCTCAAAGGGGTCTGTGACCTAACATAATCCCTGGTGGACAGACTTCTATTAATTAGATAGAAATCCTCCAGGACCCGGGATTTGGTGTAGCATGCTCTGCCCTTGTACCATGTGAACTTGGATGAGTCACTGACCTTCCTCAAGCTCCATTTGGTTTAAAATGTAAAATGACAGAGTTAAGCAAGTTGACGTCTGAGGTCCTCTCCAGCCCCAAAATTCAGTGACTCCCTGGCCTTATAGCCTGGCCATTTGATGTCACTCCTCATAATGTCCTTCCTACTTCCCCTTGATTCCTGTCCCACCCTGGTGAGGACGTGGTTTCCTGAGTCCCAGTCATTTGTTTAGATCAGCTATCCGGGAAGGGACGTAAGTGGCTGACATTGAGCGGATGGAGCTCTCTGGCTTCATAATGTAGTTGTTAACCACAGAGGTCTGCAAGCTTTGGGAAGGTACGGCCTGCTGCATCATACATGTCCTCCTGGAGGGAGATGCCTGAGCCAGCTGGCCTGGGCGTGTTTGACTTCTTCCTCCTGAACAGTGCAAGTGTCCTTGGGAAGAGGCCACCTTATGCTGAGTAGCTCCCTCTTTGGTTATCAGGGAGCCTCTGAGAGCAAGGCCCAAGTTTGACCCCAAAAGGACAGTGGTTTGAGGATGACCCATCCTCTCAGAAGGGTTTCCTGTGTGTTCTGTGGTGTGCGCTGGGTGCTGGTAAATGTCAGTGTCCATCCTCCTCACTCCCTGCCCCGTGTCCTCCGCCCCCCTACCCCGGCCCTGCAGAGGCCCAGAGGTAAATTGATAATGCCAACTGGGGCCAAACTCTCAGGCCAACCATCACCACTGTCAACACCATAGTCACATAAATTCTCTGAGCCTCGGTTTCTTCATCTTAAAATGGGGATCCTACTGGTCCTGTTGGCCTCACAGGAGTGCTGTGATGTTCATAGTCCACGTGTGGGTCACCTTGTGCCAAGTGAGTGCAGATGGTCCTGGAGAGGCTGAGTGGAGGGGCCTTTGGAATCCTGCTCCACAATCACGAGGTGTTGGGATGCTGTCGGGGGCCACCAAGGTGGTGCCCGCCTCACAGGGCTATGGTGGGGACTCAGTGAAACTGTCATAGAATGGCACCTGTAGGCTACAGGGACCTCCATCGCTTCTCCGGGGTGACTCGGTTATGACTCAGGACAGATCTGGGTCTACCAACTTCATTACCAAATAACAGCTAATTTATTTTCTCTGTTTAAAAATATTCATCATAAAGATAGAATTTCTAATCTGAGCTCCTGAGTTGACATAATCCAATCTTTTGGCCTCAATTAAGCTATACATGCTGAATAATACTTGCCATTCCAGTCTATAAATGTGGTCTTATTTTGGACAAAAACACAGTTCCCATCAGGCTTTTTGAAATACAGAAATCTCAGTACTGAAGTACGGTCTCATCACTTTTGAAGACCTGTGGGATTAGGACACTCCGGATGGGAACTGCTGGCTTACACACATGTAAAAATTGTTACTACTATTATTGTCATCATCACTAATGTCATTAAGTGCCTGTTTGTTCCTCACATATGCTTCCCTGAGTACTTCTTTGTTCAGAGCCGGTGCAGGGTGAACCCGTTTTTGGGGCCTTTGGACCCAGGGAGGGCAGACCGTACGTGTTTACATCCTGACATGGAAAAGTCTGGGGGTGCCTCGGGTGTCCACAGTGCAAGGGGAGACCCCTGGGGCAGGCCTGAGACAGGTGGGGCCACAGGAGATTGCCCCATGCCTCTAGACAGTTCGTGTGACCGAGGATGACCCCTTCTGTCCATTCGAGGAGGGCTCTGACATATTTATGTATCATCTACTATGAGCCAGGTACCATGCCAGCTGCCAGTGGTGTGGAGGCGAGCAAGGACTAAAAAGCTTCTGTTCTCAGAGTATCCCCGTGGAGACACCGCCTGGCAGATGGTCTCCAAAAGGCCCTTTAAGCTCTAATAAAATAGGCTGGACACGTATTTTGCCCCATTGACAGATGAGGAAACTGATCAGAGAAACCAAGTGACCTGCACTTAGTCACAAACAAAGTTAATAGCACTGCAGGGGCATAAGCCTTGGCCCTCAGGGCCTTGTCCAGGGCTCTGGCCACTGGCGATAGGACAGCTTTCCTGAGCACAAGCTCAGACCCCGCCTTGCCCATGCCTGCCCTAGTGACCACTGCTGAGGCCCTCCCTTCCAATGTCTCCCCAGGACCAGGCAGCTAAGGACAAGGCCCTGCAGAGCATGGCTCCCATGTCGCCCGCCCAGGCCATCTCCGCCACAGCCTTCCACAGTAAAATGGCCCTCGCCCGGGGCCCAGGCCACCCAGCAGTCTCAGGGGTAAGTGGGGCTGCCTGGAGCCAGAGACCACACCAGCCCCTCCTTCTCACTCCTCCCCCTCCTGAGGAGCCAGAGGCACTGGCCAGGCCACATTTCTCTCACTTGAGTCCTCCCAGGCCAGGAGAGCCAAGGGGAAGGAGGGACCAAGGGCCAAGGGGCCACGCTGAGGCACAGCTCTGCTGGCATCGGCACCACCTTCTCGGGGGCCTTGACGGTGACACAGCAGACCTCCCACAAGGGGCAAAGCAGCTCCCATTAGCTGACCAACCAAGGAGCTCTACAGAGTTGGCCTGATTGACAGGTGAGGGGGCTGACGCCTGAGTCTTTGGTGTAACATCAGCATGCCCCTGAGCAGCTCTCCACCACTCGGCCCTGTCCCGGCTCCCCCCTCCCCTCTGCTCCTCAGCACTGTTCTCTTTCCAGTCGGAGAGCTGATGTTCAGGAACAAACGCTTGTTTGGGTTTTAAATTTCTTGGCCACGGCCAGCTTGGTCACCCTTTCAGAATGATCTAGAAAGGCTCCTCCTTTCTAGGGCTGTGTCCTCACAAGGTTTTCTTGGCTATAGGGTCTACATGGGTCTTCACCATGCACCCATAGCACTGCCCTAGGCGTGTAGGGAAGGACCTCACCCCATGCTCAGTGAGCCTCTCGTCCAGGAGTTTTCAAAGTGTGCTCCAGAGACTGCTAGTCCATCAGAATATTGCATAGATAGGGAACAAAGTAATTCTGTGTGTAAGGAAGTTTGGGACGCTTACACCTAAATAGGTTTCTTGACCTTGGACTGTTCAGGCCTTATGTGCTGCTACGCACTGTGGGCCTCTAAGGGAGGAATACAGTTGCTGTAATTCTAAACCTGGGGTTTCTCTCAAGGAGCACCTTCTTGGCAGAGTGTGTCTAGAGACTAGAGCTCCTTGAAACACACTTTGGGACACTGCTGTAACCTAGCCCAGTGTAGCAGTGCTGACTCTCCTTACTGCCCACTGGGTCTAGGCCCCCAACCCTGCCTTCCAGATGAGGCCCCTGCTCAGTCTTCCCACACCACAGCCCTGGTGCATGGGGCTGTGCTGACTCTGTGCTTTTTGCCTCCTCAGTTTTGGCAAGGAGCTTTGCCGGGCCAAGCTGGAACATCCCATGAGTGAGTATGGCCTGCTACCAGTTGCTCTCTGAACTGAACTTGAGCCTGTGAACTTGTGCTGTTGAGCCTGGCTCCCAGTATGGGACAGGGTAGCAGTCTGGGGGCAGCCTTTCAGGAGGGGCTTGAGCTTTGGGATCAGGCTGTCCTGCTTTTTAGGCAATAGCTCAGTCTGTGGTGTGGACACGCTGGGGTGGCATTTGCTGAAACTCCAGTCTGTCCAGCGTGAAACAAGGCCAGAGCTTGGGACCCTGAGGGAGAGAGGCTAGGAAGCAGACCTCTGGCTGGCTTGGGAGGGAAGGAAGGAGGGAGGAATGGATTTTCCCAACAGACATGCTGCTTCTGTGGGTCATCCATGAAACTTGAGGGACTTGGCAGGGGAGGGAGCAGGTGGCCAGAGCCCATTAAGGCCACTTATGCTCAGACCACTGGGGCCAGCCACACACAGCGTTGGACACTGCCAGAGACTCCTGGGCTGCAACCTGCCCAGGGCTTACACCTCCTCTCTCCTGTCTCCGTAGTGTGAAACCTTTCTCTCAACAAACCTACGCTGTCCAGCCTTCGCTGCCTCTGCCAGGTGGGTCGGCAGCGCACAGCTCCCGTGCACCTCGCACACCTGCAGCTCCTGCCCTCCAGGTCCCGGCCCCCCGACAGCTGGATCCCTCATGCCCCTGTTAGATGCTGCCCTGGCGTGTGCTCAGTCTCTTGGCCCCACCCCATTCTGTGCTCCTGCCACGCACACCTCTGCCGTGCACCAAGCCCGCCATGCCTCTCGGGTTGTTTGATACACTCAGGGCTTCCAGGGGTGCACACGGGTCAGAGGGGGCGGTCCTTGTGCCCCAGGGCAGCTGTCCCCCGGCCATCTTTCTATGCTGCATGTGTGTCCTGTGCAGCTTGGCTCCTGGGATGGCTTCCCTCTTGGTGATGCTAAGATGTCTCCTTCAAAATGGGAGGTCCAAGGAGAGCGTGGCTTTGTTGCCTGGAGCCACTTGTGAGGAGAGGGAACATTCCTGGGCAGAGGCCTGGAGCATAGGTAGGGCCCCTCCCTCTCACTGCTCAGGTAACCTGCCCTGTCTTTGCTTCTTTCTCATGGAGGTGCCTTACCTCCTTCCTCTCTGAAGGGCAAGACAGGATCCTTCCCCTTAACCACCTTTTCTGGCTCGGGGAATGACTCCCTGCTGACCTTCTGGCCTGGCTGGTTCTGTTCTGAGAGCAGCCCACCACCCTCCTGGTGTCCCTATTGCTACTTTCTCCCAGTGATCCACCCTCCTGTGTGTCCCCTCCTCTCCCTGGCCTCACTGTCTTGGTTCAGGCCCACCTACTCTTGCCTGGATTACTGCAGCAGCCTCTTAACCTGACACCGGTTTTATCCCGCTTCCCCTCTTCACCCTGTAATTTACCCCAGGGACCTTTTTAAAGCATCAATCCCACCATGTGGTTCCTAGGCTTAAACTCCAATCCTAAAATAAATAACTAACTAACTCACTCACTCACTCACTCACTCACTCACTCCAATCCTGGCTCCCTGGTGCCTTCTGGGTACAATCTAAACTCTGTAGTAGGACTTGCATGGACCTCCTTGGTAACTTAGCTTTCTCTCCTCTCCCTCCTTCCCTCCATGCCCCCAGCCCCGCCCTGCCTCTGGGCTGTTGCTCAGGCCTCCTGGAAGCTCCTCTGCCCTGCCCCCACCCAGTTTAGGCATCCTGAGGGCTCTGCACCCCCATCTGGCACTTGACACTCTATTGCTAGTATCTGGGGTTGGGGGGCAACGTCTGTGGCTGACTGGTCTGTGTCTTCTGTATATCCAGTCATGTCTGGCACATAGCACTTGTTCAGTGTCCAGCATGGCCCTCCTCCCACCCCTGTGTTTCTTCTCTGTCTCCTTCCTTGAATGCTCCCGAGTCACCCACCTGAGCATGTGGGGCTTCCCAGCCTGGAAAGCTGGTGTCTGGAGTTCTGTCTCACTGCTTTCTCACGTCCCATCAGTAACTAAGGCCTAGGATGTGCCTCCTCTATCCCTTACTCTTCCCTCCACTACACCGCTTTCATTCAGGCCTTCATTTTTCCACTGGGAAAACATCCCTGGGACCAAGCCTCTGACCGCCTCACCCCTGCCTAGTCCTTCCCTCACACTGAGTAGGATCTTTCAGAAATGCATGTCTGATCAGTTCACTGTCCTCCCTAAAATCCTCTGTCCCTCTCAGACTCTCAGGCTAAAATTCATGCTGCTTAGCCCAGTTCCCCCGTCCGGCTCATCTCTTGTCTTCGTTTCCTGCCACTGGCACAAACCCACCCACTCTCCAGTTCCTCTGAGGACGGGGCTTCTCACAGCTCCTAGTTTGCCTCTGCCGTGTCCTCTGCTTGGAGCACCCTTTCCCCTTTCTCCCCTTCTGCCTGTACTTACTATTTCCTTCAAGCATCACTTTCTTGGGAAAAACCTTCCCTGCCCACCCCCAAGTGCATACTTTGTCAATTCTTATCACACTCATTACTTCTGTTATTAGCAAACCTGTAAGGAATGCCAGGCACTGTTCTAGGGGCTGGAGAGACTGCAGTGAACAGATCCGGAAACTTCCAGTTCTCACGGGGCTTCCATCACTATAGCAGTCAGTGTGTCTGGTTATCTTTGACCGGACCAGAAGCTCCTCCACAAGAACGTAGTTGTGCTGCTCGGAAGCGCTCAGCCCAGCTGGCATCCCGGCCCCTCCATGCGGCATCCATTTTCCCTTGAGGACAGTTCTGTACGGGGGGCCCAAGGGGCCTAACTTGTACCGGGCCAGGCACTCCCCTCCACCACCCCTGCCGGGGGTGGGGGTCCCATTTAGGGGAGGCAGGAGATGATTCCCTTGCCAGCACAGGGTCTCACGGCTGGGCCTGGGATCCTCGCAGAGGCTGAGGTGTGGACCCGTCCCCATGTGCCTTTCCTGCTGCATGCAGGGTTTGAGTCTCCTGCAGGACCTGCCCCATCGCCCTCAGCGCCCCCGGCACCCCCATGGCAGGGCCGCAGTGTGGCCAGCTCCAAGCTCTGGATGTTGGAGTTCTCTGCCTTCCTGGAGCAGCAGCAGGACCCTGATACGGTAGGTCCTGGCCTGGGTCTGGCTGGCTCTCCCACCCTCTCCTGTTCCCAGAGGTTCTTGCTCCCATGTCTTTCCAGCTCTTTTCCCACCCGCTTCTGGCTTCCTGCCCTGGCCTTCTGCCCCACTCCACTTCTGGGTTTTACTTAGATGTCCTGTTGCTTCCCAGTCTTCCCTTCCATTGGCCCTCCCCCTTTCCTTCATCCTCCCTCCCTCTTCTTTCCTCACTTCACCTCCCTCTTTCCCTGACACTGTTGATGCTCCCACCCCAAAGCCGTCCCCTGGTTTCTTTTTCTATCCCGGTTCTCCTGGCCTCTCCCTCTGCTGCTCCCTCTCTGATCTGTACTCTTCCCTCCATGCTCTCTGCCCTCCCACCCAGCACCGCTCCCCCTTTCCCCTGTGGCTCTGAGGAGCCTCCTGTGTCTGACCCATATCTTTGGGACGGTAGCAGAGAGAGGAGCCCCATCCCCACCCTGTCTCCTTCAGGGTCCCATGTCCCTGGTGACCAGCGTTACCTGCAAAGGTCAGAGGAGGAGGAGGAGCTAGAGGAGGCTGGGCTGACAGGGTGCCAGAGCCTGGGGGACTTCACAGACCATTTCACACTGATGTTTTCAAACTTGTTTTTTCAGCTGAGGCACCCATTAATCATACTCTTTCTCAGAAGCCCAGTGGGTACAACAGAAGAAGTAGACTTTGGTTGTAGCCAGGTGCCTGTAAGGGACACAGAGGCAGCCTAGCCCCCATCTATAGGGTGGAGCACCGTTTGAAAACAGCTTATCTAGGTCAGTGGTCTGACGTGACAGATGAGATAACAGAGGCCCAAAGATAGAAAATGCCCACCATAGCCAGGGCGAGAATGATACACATAACTGCAATTTATTGAGTACCGACTAGGTGCAGGCACAGCACCAAATGCTTTATACCCGTTAACTTTGCTTTACATTTGATCCTTTTACTGTCTCCATTTTACCAGTTGGGAAACTGAGGCCCAGAGAAGTGAAGTCACGTGCTCTAGGTGGCATGGCTGTGATCTGAGCTCTGGGCTGCTGTGTCTGCCCTGATACCTTCTACCTGTCCCTGAAACCAGCTGTTCTCTCCACAGTATAACAAGCACCTGTTTGTACACATTGGCCAGTCAAGCCCAAGCTACAGTGACCCCTACCTCGAAGCCGTGGACATCCGCCAGATCTATGACAAATTCCCAGAGAAAAAGGGGGGACTCAAGGAGCTCTTTGAACGGGGACCTTCCAATGCCTTTTTTCTTGTGAAATTCTGGGTAAGCCCTTTGATAAACTCTTCCTTCCAGTCCCTAGTATGTTGATGATAATGAGGAGAACGGAGGAAGAGTGAGCATAAGGTGCCCCTTCCATGAGTGGAAACCCGGGGAAGGCAGGGCCAGTGCAGAGTGGGGAAGCAAGCACAAAACGGCCACACAGTGGCGGGAGGCTGAGACAGGGAGCCAGCCAGTGGTGCTGGAGGGCCGAGCTAGCAGAATCAGTCCCTCTTCTGAGAGGTGGTGACGGCATCTGGGTCTGGCCAGGAAATGCAGCCTCTAGGGGGCTATAGCGCTGCAAACAGACCTCAGGAGACACTGAAGGGGGCATAGGCAAAGAGCCAACGTGGAATGTTTGCCAACTCCTGAGCTGGTTTCAGGGCTGGAACAGAGCAGCTCTTGGGCTGGGCAGGGCTTGGAGAAGTAGGCTGTAGGATTAGGATAGGTCACCCCAAGAGGAGTACCTACCCAGCTTGTCAAACAGCTGAGCCCGTAGGCTTTGCCTCTGCTGCCTTCCCTGCCTCACCCCTGGACGGGTTCTGTGTTGGGAGAGCCCCCTGCTTTTGAAACATCTCCTCTAAGACTAGGAGGTGTAGTACCTGCGCTGGGAGCTTACCTTCTGGGGGCCCAGTATACGCAGAAAAGGGGTGCAGGGAAGAGAGTCAGACAAGTGCACACTAAGCCAGTGGTGAGGAAGTGCAGAAGTCCTTCGGGCATGCTGATGGGAGCCTTTGAACAGTTTCAGAGTATTTTACATATAATTCCAGGTGGCTTAAAGGCCGCTGGCTGGGAATCTCCAGCCTGGGCTTCTATAATCAAACCCACGGGCCTGGCTATCTTCAGAAGAGACAGTGCTAGAACTGAGACTCGGGGCCCCTGAGCTTTAGGGTGCTTGGCTTTTACACACTGCAGGCTTGCTATATGAGCAGAATGGAAGTTGGACCTGGGCCTTTAGGGATGGGCCAGATCTATCAGGATCTGAGCCTGGCAAGGGCTGGTACAGCCTGGGGGAGGCATAAGGAAGTGGGCTCTAGAGGGGAAATCATGGGTACAGGTGTGTGAGAGGGAATAATAGAAAATAAGACTGGAAAGGCAGTTGGATCCTGAAGGTCTTGGTCATACAAGGTCTGGGTTTTAATCTATCCTGGGATGAAAAATAGGTTGGTTATATTTTCTTTTTATCTTATTTTTAAATCAGTGAATATTAACTAATACCAAAGGCTTATAATGAAAAGTGTCAGATTTTTGTCCCACTCCTCCCCAACCCCAATCCCCAGAGGCAGTTGATGTAAATTTTCGCTTGTTTATTCTAGGTTTTATCTCCTGAGTTCAAAGTCCTACCTTTATATTGCTATACCTTGATATCACAACTAAGACATTTTGTATTTATTCCGGTACTGTAGAAAAGCATCAGCAATGTTATATCACTTTCCCCCTCATCACCTCAGTAGTATCATATACAGTAAGTTGTATAATTTAATAAAAGCAATAAAATGTTTACATTTTTGACCATGCAAAATGACTACCAGAGAGCCAAGAATAATGCTTATGATGTAATTATGTGTTACGATCACGTTTTGTCTTTTGTACAACTTTCTTGTTTTTTTCTTACAAATAAATGGCTTTCTTACTTGCATATTTCTAAATAAACCTATTATTAAAATTTTACAAATTGTTCCATCATAACCATCATATAAATTTTTTTTTTTTATTAAGTTTTTCCCCAAATGCTATCAGATCATTCATCAGTTTACCCTTTCTCCTGGAGATTTTCCTCCTGGGTGCCTCTGTTCTGCTCCAGTCTGAACTGGTTATTCTCTACACCTAGACTGCTTCCACTTTTCTCCTGTATTGAATCTATGGCTTTCCAGATCTCCTGTTTCTCTCTGTTTGGTGTCCCGCTTATTTTGCTGGAAAACATTCTCTAGTACCTCCCTAAGAAAAAAATGTGTGATAGATAAATGTTCTAAGTCTTTGCCTGTTTGAATGCCTGTTTTTGGGGACCAGATCAATAGTTTGGGTAGAGAAACTAGGTCGTAAATCATTTTCCCAGAAAGGATTTGCAAGAATCATTTTTCAATGTGTTGCTCCGTTGTCTTCAAACACTAGTAGTCTCATTATATCCTAATTCTCTATCCTTTGTTGTGCCACTGGGTTTCGTTTTTGTTTTTTATCTCTGAAAAATTTGCATTTTCCTTTCTATCCCTTATGTTCTTAAGTTTCACATTCATGAGCTTTGGGCTGTCTGTGTTTTTACTTTCTAATTTTTAAGCCAGGCACTTTCAATTGTGACATTAGTATTTCTCAATTTGGGGAAATTTACTTATATTGTTTCTTTCCCTCCGTTTGCTCTGTGTTCTTTACCAAGAACCCCTGTTAGTCTAATGTTGGATTTCTTGGACCTATCCTCTATAAGTTTTATAGTTTTTTTGTTGATTTTCCAATTCATCTTCTTGGAGATTTCCTTAACTTTATCTTCTAATTCTTCTAAATTAGTTAAGAGTGTATCTAAGTGTACAGTTCATAAAACCCAAAGTAACAGTGGCATAAAGATGTAGTTTATTTTTCTTTCATGTAAAGTAAGTCGAGATGGACTGTCTAGGCTGGTCCAGCAGCTCCTTGAAATCACTGGGGCCCGTCTCCTTTCCAACTGTCTGCCATACACAGTGCATGGCTTCTGTCCTCAAGATCATGGCTTTTGGAGTTCCAGCCATCATATTTATCTTCCAGTTCCAGCCATCAGGAAGGAAGAAGCCAACTTCATTCCCTCTATGGAGCCTTCTTGGAAGTCCCACACAGCACCTAATTATGTTGTATGGTTGCACCTAGCTGCAAAGGATCCAGGGAAATGTACTCTTTTGGTGGAGTAAACTGCCATTCTCAATAAAATTAGGGTTCTGTGACTGTAGAAGAAGATGGATGAGTCTTTCAGTTGCTAGTGTGTCATAGTTCAGTTGGTGGCATTTTCCTATCTTAGTCATTCCAAAGATCTTGGCACATCACACAGTTAGTGGTGGATTAGATCAATGGAATATGGTGGCATTCTCTGCACCACCTTCTGTCAGATATTTAACTTTGACCATGACATTTTTAAGAGTTCCTTTTTGTTCTTTGAGTGCATCCTGATCTTGTTTCATGACTACAGTTTTTCTCTTCCTTTCTGGGGATACAAAGTTAGAATCATTTTTTAAGTTTCTTCTCCTTTCTTTGTTTCCTTTTAATCCCTTTTTCTATCTGTTTTGATGTCTGTATTTTAAGTTGGACAGTTTCCTAAAATGGTCATATTTTTTGGTCCATATATATTTTTAAAAAATTTTTTTAACATTTATTTATTTTTGAGACAGAGAGAGACAGAGCATGAACGGGGGAGGGTCAGAGAGAGAGGGAGACACAGAATCTGAAACAGGCTCCAGGCTCTGAGCGGTCAGCACAGAGCCCGACGCGGGGCTCGAACCCACAGACAGGGAGATCGTGACCTGAGCCGAAGTCGGATGCTCAACCGACTGAGCCACCCAGGCGCCCCTGGTCCATATTTTTTTAATAGCTTTCTTGTCATATAATTCACCTGCCATAACATTCACTGACTTAAAATGTATAGTTCAGTGTTTTCTAGTATATTCACGGAGTTGTGCAGCCAGTCAATTTTAGAACATTTTCATCACCTCCAGAATAAGCCCCATACCCTTTAGCTACCACATCCTATGCTCACTCTCCCAGCCTTAGGCAACCACTAATGCTGTCATTATAGCTTTGACTTTTCTGGACATTTCATATAAATGGAATCATACAATATGTGATCCTTTGTGATTGGCTTCTTTCACTTAACATAATGTTTTCAAGGTTCAGCTGTGTTATAGCATGAATCAGTACTTGGTTCCATTTTATGGCTCACTTAGACTCCGTTGCATGGATATACCAAATTTCGTTTATGTGTTCATCAGTTGGTGAACTTTTGTGTTGTTTCCAACTTTTATGAATAATGCTGCTGTGAACTTCATGACAAGTTTTTGTGTGGCCGTAGGTTTTCATTTCTCTTGGGTAGACACTTGTGGAATTGTTGAGTCATATGGCAACTCTTTGCCTTTTTGAGGAGCTGCCAGACAGTCCCCCAAAGCAGCTGCACCATTTTACATTCCCCCCAGTAGTTGTATGAGGGTCCCAGTTCCTCCAGACCCATGCTGACAATTGATATTTTCTGTGATTATACTCATCCTAGTGGGTATGAAGTGGGATTCCTTGCGGTTTTGATTTGCATTTCTCTGTGCTTGTCATTTTTGTATCTTCTTTGGAGAAATGTTTCTTGAGCTCCTTTGCCCATTTTTAAATTGGATTGTCTTTTATTATGGAGTCATGAGTTTATATATTATACATAGAAGTCCCTTATTAGATGTGCGGTTTGGAGATTTGTCTCCCAGTCTGTCAGCTCTCTTTTCACATTCTTGACAGTGTCCTTTGGAGCACAGAGGGTTTTCATTTTGATGAAGTCTGAAGTTCTTTTGTTGTTTATGCCATGCCCATATTTAATAGTTATTGGGAGCTCTGTGTGCAAGGTCGGACTTGACATCTGTTTTTTTTTTTGTTTTTTGTTTTTTTTTAGGAAATCAATAAATGTCAGTATATTTGTTAGACCTTTTTTTTCTTGAGGTGGCTCAGTTTCTCCATAGAAGACTTCTTGAGTTGTGCCCCTGGAAGGGGTATACGTGGTCACTGCATCCGAGGCGTGAGGTAGCAGGAAGGGCTGGGGGGCGCCAAACATTTCTTATGCGGGTTTCACTTAATTCTGTCTTCCCTGTTTGGGCCTGCCCAGGGTCCCTGAAGCCCAAAGCCCTCCTGTTTAATTTCTGAAGATGATTTTTCCCTGGTCTTTTGCTGAAGGGTGGGAGAGGTGGCCCGGAGGCCTAACCATCCTTGGTACTGCCTTTCAGTCAGTTCCTTGTGTAGAAGCCTGTCCCTCCCCTGCCCCCACTGTCCTGGTCCCTCCAGGCCAGAGCCACTGAGGCCTTCTCTCAGGCACACCAGCTCACTTCTTATCTCTAAGCCCTCTGGAGGTGCTTTAGGTTATAATTCCTTTTGCTTCCTTTGCCCCCCAGGGCTCTTTCTAGCTCTGGCCAGCCTTTAGTCTTGAGTTTGCTGAACTTTCTTGTGGTGTGGTCTTGCCTCCATGCTGGATTGAGAAGATCTAGAAGGAGAAGGTTCTGGATTGACGGGCAATGACTGCCATGGGTGAAGGCAGTGGGGGAAGATAGTGGCACACTTGAGAAAGATTTGCTATCCCTTCTCTTTAGTAATAAGGAATCATTGAAGGGTTTTGAACAGGTGGGAAGTGGCCAGAGTTGTCCTGAGTTGAATAATTAGCCATCCAGACTGGAAGCCAATAGGGTAGGTCAGGCAGGCATGTCAGCCTCTTCAGGACCTCAGCCAGAGAGGCTGACATAGCAGGTTGTCCTCCCTTTTTTTTTTTTTCTTTTGTGAGAGAGGGAGAGGGTGCAAGTGAGCAAGGGGCAGAGAGAGAGAGAGAGAGAATCCTACGAGGGGCAGAGAGTGGGAGAAAGAGAAGCAGGGCTCACCCAAAGTAGGGCTCGTGCTCACCGATACAGGGCTTGAACTTCCAAACTGTGAGATCATAACCTGAGTGAGGTGAAGTCAGATGCTCAACCGACTGAGCCACCCAGGGACCTGTTCTCCCTTTTTTCAGGAGGGGCTTAGTCCACCTCACTTCCCTTTTTCCTTTCCCTACTCTCTCTTCCAGCTATGACATGGAAATTGGGGCCAAGAGGCTTTGCCATGGGCTACCATTAGCACTGTCACTGTACAGGCAACTCCTGTTCCTGCTGTGTGTCTAGGGAGGCTTCTGGTCTTTTCTTTGGCGAAGGCTGCACCCTCTCTTGAGTCTTCCTCCTCCAGGCCCCCACATCAGTCCAGGCTTAGCCTTGACTTGGAAGAAGGAACTTGGGAAGGTGATTTGTGGCTCCTTCTCAGCACTGGCTCAGTCACCCTGGGGTTGCAATTTCGGATCAAGAGGAAGGCCTAGTTGGCAGGAAGCATTTATGGGAACAGTACCCTGGAGGAGTGAATGGTATATTTGGGGCCTTTTCACTAGTTCCTGTCTTTTAGTCGTAATATTCTGTATTTTTCTAGCCACCATCCAGACGAGGACCATCCTCAGCCTCCCATCTCACAAAGGCAGGGGAGAACTGAGGCATAGAGTAAGCAGGGGCCTGGCTTTAAGACATCCAGCCAGGGTGAGCCTCTTTTCCTTTGGTCGTTCTTGTGATCTACATGTTGTAAGGTAGGTCAGGGCATTTGGTGGACAATCACACCAGGCACTATTCATCACTTTACATATATCAGCATGTTCCATCCTGGCTGCAACCCCAAAGGCAGGTTCAGTTGACAGCCTTACTCTATAGAGGGGAAGCTGAGGCACAGAGAGGTGAAATGGCTTGCCAGGGTCACGAGGATTCACACGCACTGTGTCTCCAGGGTGTGTGCTCGGAACCATGACACTGAGCTGCCCGACCTTACAGAGTGCCTGGGGTGTACCCTGCTCAGGGTCCTGTGCTCCCCCTGTTCCCATTGGAGAAGGCTCTGGATTGCCTAAGAAAGGATCTGCAAGGCCCTGAGGGACAGCAGAGAATGGCGGTGTGGAGATGGCAGACTTAACTGCGCATTTCTTGTAGAGTTGGGCACTTAGGCCTCTTTGAGTTTTCTAGAGTCCAGACTTCCCTTCCAGAAAATGAAGAAGATTGTCCTGCCAGAGGTGAGAGTTGGGCAGGTAGGGAAAAGGAATTAGAGTGTTCTTGTCCAACCTTGTGGGCTTGTGGCCCACATCCCCTCCTTCTGATGTTTTGGGGGAGGTAGGAGGCAGGGATTGATGGGAGAAGGGAGGGGTGGAAAAAACCAGCAGGTTCCCCTGTGGCCTCTGCGCTGTGCCCGTGGCTGTGCACATAGCCCCCACTGTGTGGACCTGACATGGACCTTGTCTTCCAAGAGCTCACCTGCCAAGTGGGAGAATCCAGAGCAGATCTCAGGGTCCCGGGACAGTAACCAGGATATAGGGGAGCATGGTGGGCCACAAGTGGGGCCCTTCCAGTGTGCCATGGGAGAGCAGGGGGGCAGCAGTGGGGCCCAGCTGGGCTGTAGAGGCTCTTGTCTCCTTTCTGCCGCTTGAGAACTGTGATGACCTAAGCAGATCTCAGCCTCCCTGGGCCTGTTTCTCTGAACAGTCAGCAGATTTGTTCTTGAGGGCCTGCAGGAGGCTGTCTCTCTGAGGACCCCGATGTGTGAGGGTTCTGCTGGCACTGAAGGGAGGCTGTGTGCCTGCCTTGCCCCTGCCCCTTGCCTGAGCCCCTAGAGCCAGGCCCTCTCTGAAGGCCAGACACTTGGTCAGGGTGAGGACGGGTGAAATCGGAGATGGGGGCATGGCAGCAGCCAGGGCACCTTGGCAGCCATCTGGTCCCTCCTGGGTGGGGAGGGCAGAGCCACCAGGGAGTACAAATCTGTGATGGGGGAAAATAAATGCTCCTGTTTGCTAACCATGAGACTTTTGGTCAGCCATGGGGTCCTCACAGCCAGCTCTGGCGTTCCCAGCCATCTGGAATTCTCTTCTCCTGCCCACTTGCCTCGCCGCTCCCTCCCCTGCTGTGAGCTGCTGTGAGACCAACCACACACAGTTAGGAGAGCTGAGCAGACAAGGAAACAAAGCCCCCTCCCCCAAAGCCTCCCTTTCTTCTCCAGCCTGGCAGTGTTCTTCTGGTCCAGCCTAGGCCTTGACTGTGCATGCTGGGGAGCTGATCAGGGTCTGCTTGGAGGAGGACTTTAATACCCCCAACCCAGCCTCCTAGCCCACCCCCCGTTGAAAGTTACTGTTCTTTGATGGGATTGCGGTATTAGTTCCTAGGCTCATGGCTGCCGGGACAAATCATTTCCAGCTGGAGCTGGCATCTGGGTGCAGGAGGGGTTGAGTTGTGAGGCTGTGCTCTGTTGGATGTGACATGCACGGTCTAGAGCAGGGACTGAGAAGCTGAATCCCTCCCTCCTTCCCCACAACACAGGAGACCAGCTGAGGCCACCTCTGTCCTTGGGGCGGGGGAGAGAGGACTCTTAGACACTGATGGTTGTTAACACCAGTCTGTAAATTGAAAATGTTGGGCAGAGGTGAGCTGAGGCCTTGGAGGGAGGCGAGTACCCCAGACTGGTCCGCATCCCAGCCTGCTGCTCCCTTTGGGCCCTGACATTTCTCTCAGGCACATACCAGCACATGACAATGAATCTGAGCCCCTCTGGCCCCCACTCCTGGGCTGCGGCTGTCTCGGCTCATCTGTCAGTCACCCGATCCCCCACACCTGTTCCAGGCCCCGCCTGGGCTGCCCACCCGCATCACAGCTATGAATAGGGTGAAGGGAGGGGAGCATGGGGGCACTCAGAGGGCAGGAGGGCGAGGGGGGGCAGTCTTCCTCTTAGGCTGAGAAAGGTAAGCCATGCTTATTAGAGTAAGGGGGAATGTAAGGGTGGACAGGAAGTGCCTGAAGTGTGGCTGCAGGAGGGGGTGGGGTAGTAACTAGGAGGATGGGGCACTGAGGGCTAGAGGGGGTGCTGAGAGTGGGTTGTCTGTGTCCCCGGCTGCCTCTCCAGGATCCGTGCAGCATAATCACAGGGCAGGTCCCGGGGCAGACTTTGGATGGTCATTGGCGGGATGTTTATCTCTCTCCCACTACCTCCTTAGCTCTCTCCCTCTTTCTCTGTCCTCTCTACCACTCAAAACACCATCGCATTTATCCTACTTGCTGTCCTACGAGTTCCAAATTCCTTGACAGCAGAGACAATGTCTCAGCCTCTCTGAGCCCCAACCCCCTTGGCTGTGCTGGGGGCGGGGAGCAGGATAAAGTGGGTGACCGAGAGATGGAAGGGCCAGGTGAGTGGAGGGCTCTGACCAAGACCTGGGACAGAGGAGGGTGCGGAGGTTGCAGGGGGAGGTTGGCAGGGGTGGGGTGGGGTGGGAGGTGTGGGGCTCATCTCTCTCCCCGCTCAGTGCCACCGAAAGGTGAGAGGTTGAACAGCCACACGTGGCCTTTGTTACAGGCACACCTCACACCAGGTATGGTCCAAACCCTGGGAGAGCTTAGTCCTTGCTGGCAGGGTGCCTACCATCTGGAAGGGGCCACGGCCATCCGAACAGATCCTACCAGCACAAGGTGATGAAGGGCATGTCACGTCCAGGGCACTGCAGGGGTGCTAGGCAGCCATGACCTTTGTGTGCTGGGAAGAACCAGGGAGGGATTGGACCAGTCCTGCCCAGCCATGGTGCACAGCATTCTTTTAGGTGACATATGAATAAATATTTCTTCTTTAGTAGTCATGCTGTTGTTATTATATGTATCAGAAAAAATAGAATCCCTGACTGATTTCATGGGTATTATTGCTTACTTAGCATGGAGTTAGGGAACGAGTTGATTTAAGAGAAACCAGTAGGGGCATGGTAAGGCCTGTGGTAGGTGGGACACACGTACCCGTTAATCAAGAGGAGGCTGGCAGGGGCTATAGTCTGAGTGCTACTATCTTATGCCCTGGCCTTGCCACTTGGCTGGCACCCATCATCCCGTATTCGGGTGCCTGCCCTCCCGGGCAGCCGGGCTTCCTGCCAGCTCTTTTTCACACTTCTGCCCTGCGCTAAAAGCTGCAGCATACTTTGAGCAAACTGTTCCTTTTTAAAGAAGTCTGGCAAACTTCGTCTCCCAGGAGGAGCATGTGACTTAGCAGGGAAAATAGCTGGATTTTGAGCCCAGTTCACCTTATACTTAACTGCAAAGCTTTGGGCCAGTCCCAGCTGCCGTCAGTGTGCAACCCACCGAGGCCTGGTCCACCCCAGCCAGGACTTGGGCCCTCTCTCTTGCCGGGCCCCATCCCCACCACAGAGTACTGAGACAGGCCAGCCCGGGGGCGGGACGGGGGGTGTTCACAACACTGCTGTTTATTTCAGAGGCTGAGCATTGACTTGAATGTAGCCGTAATTCCTTTTTTTCCTGTCTTCCCAGTGGCCTCATTAAAACCATCACAGACTACACTAAACATATGCCATTCTATTCAACATGAAAACACCCTTTTTTCTTTTTCTCATCATAAAAGGAACACATCCACATTCTGTTCCATAACCATAACCTGCTTTTTTTTTTTTCACTTAACAATTGTTGTAGTCAATTCACAATAGTAAATACAGGTCCTTCTCAACAGTTTTTGTGGCTACATAATATTTCTGTTGTGCCGTAAGACATTCAATGCCCTCCACCAGTCTAGAGAATGTTCTTGTTCTTGGAAAATTTCTTTCCCCAAAGTAGAGAAAAATAATGACTGAGCTTCCCCTAATGGCCAGTAACAGAACTGCCTGTGCCTGGCTCTAAATGGTGCCAGAGGCTTCCTGGGGTTCTGGGGATCCCCTTATTTTGTGCAGAAGAGTCCTTGGTGTCAGGATCTAGACACCAAGGGTCTAGAGCTTCTACTGCATCTGCAGGGCTCACTCTGAGTCCAGCTTGGCAGTGATTTCAGATAAGTGTGTAGGCGGGACGAGAGGCTCCACCCTCAGAATGAACCTTTTTAAATCTGTGCATTTGTTCTGGGTCCTAAGTGGCTCTGTTAGCACCCCTGGTTCGGATGGAATGATTTGATGTGGGGCCTAAGTTCTGGGGATAGGGACCCCCAAGTGGTTCAGGGCTTCTGAAATACAGTTCTTGCCTCAGAGTCTCCAAGGCACTGAATTATCTCATCCAGTGTCTCCCTTCCTGTCCTGTAACTCTGCCAGATTTGGGTAAGCACTGGAGTCGGAGCCTGAAGACCTGGGACCCATCCCTTGTCAGCTGTGTGGTGTTGGGCAGGGCCTGTGGTCAGGGAGCCTCACTGATCAGACCGAGGCCGAGATCCGTGTGTGAAATCAGGAATCTTACTCCACCTTTTCTAATCAACCCAACATCAAGCAGATGCTTCGGGCTCTGCTTTCAGGAGGGGAGGAAAAGCTGTGTGTTGGAGAATAGCAAGAAGCTGATCTAGAGGACCAGAGGCTCACAAGCCAGGCTGGAGAGTGAGAGCAGTGTTCTCTGATGGCAAGGGGCTCGGTGAGAGGGTTTTAACTATGGGGTGATGCAATCAGACTTGTTTTTCGGAGAGAACTCTGAGAAGTTAGAGAATGAACCAGAGGGAAGAAGACTGGTGTTGGGATTAGTCTGGAGGCTGAAACAGAGATGTAAGAAGGTCAAGGGTAGCTAGACTCAGTAATGCTGTAGAGATGGGTGAGAGGCCAACCCCCAGAGCCATTTCCAAAAGAGCATTGGCAGGGTCCAGTGGCCAGCTGGACTGGAGGATGAGACATAGTCAAGTCCCAGCTTCTCCTCCATGTACCAGCACCCCCTCCCACTCTCCACTCTGCCAGTCTCCCATTCTGGCTTTCTGTTCCCACGCTTACTTCACCATTAGGATGGACTCTGGAGAGGATCTGATAAATTCATACTAAAATAGAAATGACTGATATAGATTCAGATGTTTGCAGTTTAACAAGAGCAGAGCCTTAGACTATAGGACTTGAAGTCCTAAGGACAAAATTGGGGGCCCCACCTGCTGGGTGTGTTGGTGCCTAAATGGGTAGCAGAGGCCTGAAACTAACACAGGTGCCAGTGTTCTCTTTTTCCATTGTTTAGACAACACAACCTGATCTTATACCAGGCCTGGATATGGAGAAAGGTGGAAGCTTTCCAAGATCCTACTGTCCAAGTTCTTTTTAGGCCCTCCTGATGTCTTCCCTGGCCCTAGAACCTGGACTGTGGCCCCAGGCTTCTTTCTGACTCTACCCCTGGTGGAGCCCCTGCTGACTCACCTGTCCACTGCTTGTCTTCCCTGTGTCTTCCTCCAGGCAGACCTCAACACCAACATCGAGGATGAAGGCAGCTCCTTCTACGGAGTCTCCAGCCAATATGAGAGTCCGGAGAACATGATAATCACTTGCTCCACCAAGGTCTGCTCCTTCGGCAAGCAGGTGGTAGAGAAAGTGGAGGTAGGAGCCCTCCCCATATGTTTGTTAAACCAGGCCCCTTGCTGCTTCAGGTTGGCCTTCATCCCTGTCCCCCCCACCCCACCTCTTTCCCCAGATTTGTGTGAGTCAGTGAGCTCTTCCCCTCATAAATAAGTCTGTTACCTATTGGCAACCCACCTCATGTCAAACACAGACGCCGGGCTGGCACCAGGGAAGAGACAGTGCCCCCCATCCCAAGGCTTGTCAGCCCTGGCTGCACCTTCGGTCATCTGGGGACTTTGGAAACACACCAGTGCCTGAACCCCACTCCACAGCAATAGTAGTTTATAAGATGCTCTTCCAGTTATTTTTTTTTTTAATTTTTTTTTTAACGTTTATTTATTTTTGAGACAGAGAGAGACAGAGCATGAATGGGGGAGGGTCACAGAGAGAGGGAGACACAGAATCTGAAACAGGCTCCAGGCTCTGAGCTGTCAGCACAGAGCCTGACGCGGGGCTCAAACCCACGGACCGTGAGATCATGACCTGAGCCGAAGTCGGACGCTTAACCGACCGAGCCACCCAGGCGCCCCTCTTCCAGTTATTTTTAAATAAAATTTTATTTTAAGATAATTATGGTTCCACACGTAATGCAATTGTAACCCCATGTACCCTTAATCGGGCAACATCTTGCATAACTAGAGCATAATATTGGCCACCAGAAAATTGACATTGATGCAGCCCAGCAATACGGTTCGGGTGTCACCTGTTTACATGCTGTCATTTGTGCACGTTAGCGTGTGTTAGTGTGGAGTCAGGACTGAGTCATCGCTCTGTCCCATCTCGCCTAGTGCCGCTACACTCAATGCTCCTTCCTCCCGTACCTGGCCTGCCTATCACTGAGGGAGGAGGGGGGCTCTGTTCTCAAGGGCCTCCAGGCCTCCTGCCTTTTCTTCCTACTTGAGAGTGAGTGGGTCATGGAGCTTCCCTGTGGAGTTGGGCCTGGGCTGGAGGTGGTCCAAAGAGATTCTAAGCCTCCGCTGCTCCCTGGGTCCTGCAGACCGAGTATGCCCGCTATGAGAATGGCCACTACTCATACCGCATTCATCGGTCCCCACTCTGCGAGTACATGATCAATTTCATCCATAAGCTGAAGCACCTGCCCGAGAAATACATGATGAACAGCGTGCTGGAGAACTTCACCATCCTGCAGGTGTGTGTGTGTGGAGGGGACAGGGGCCCCGCACGTGTGGGGTGGGAGCGGATTGGTAGGTAGAGCAATTGGCATGCCCTTGTTTGGGGCTCACCTTTTTCATCTTTTTCATCACTTGCAGGTGGTCACCAACAGAGACACGCAGGAGACCTTGCTGTGCGTTGCTTATGTCTTTGAGGTGTCAGCCAGCGAGCACGGGGCTCAGCACCATATCTACCGGCTGGTGAAAGAATAAGAGACTCAGGGAGCAGGGAGGGGGGAAGTGACATCGTGTGTGCAGGGACATGGGGAGGGGATCTGTGGGGGCGGCCCCTGAAGTGCCAGGAGAGCTGAGAGGTCATGACTCTTCCTATCCAGGAACAAACTGTGCCTGAACCTGCAATGCCCAATCCCAAATAAACCCAAGATGGTGTGTATTTTCAGAGGACCTGATCTGGCTGTATGAGCCTCGGGAGGGACTGTGGGAGAAGGGGAACCGACTGGGAAGCAGGCCAGAAGCAGTTCCCGAAATCCCCAGTGGACTCAGCCAGGAACGTCGCCAGATGCTGAAGCTCAAGATAGGATGGCTCCTCTGCTGCTATCGAGTCCTGCACTGTGCTGCTGGCCACCCTGGGAGGCCTGAGGATAGGCTCGCGGGTTCTCTGTTCCTCCTCTGCTGTCATCGAGCCCTGCACTGTGCTGCTGGCCACCCTGGGAGGCCTGAGGATAGGCTTGTGGGTTCTGTGCATATCCATGTGTGCACGTGTGGGACTTGTGCACGGCCCTGGCCACCTCTGTTGCCCCTTCCCCAGCACAGTTAGCAGGGAGGCTTGGTCCAGCCCGGGGGCTGGATTTGGGGTGTGGAGGTGACAGTTGTTGGAAAGGTTGGAAGGGGACACAGCCAGAGCTCTCTAGATAGTTTCTATCCGTCCATCCCCAGTGGGCATAGATTCCATGGTCATGCTGGCTGCTTCGGAGTAGCTGTCGCAGATCATAGGAGCTTGAGACAGGGAGGGTGAGAGGGGTGGCATGGAAGCCAGCCTGCAGAGTTTAGGTGGTGAGGCTGGTATCACACAGCATCCTTTGTGGGGGGTGAAGGCCAAGAAAATGGGTCAGAGGTCTGCAGTGCACCAGTAGTCTCTGAGACCACACAGTTCTGATGATCTGTGAGTCCTCCCTGGGCTCCCCTCCACCCCCAGCCGGGGTGCCTGCTGGGTGGTGACTGCCTCGGAGTCAGTCCAGACTATCCACTCCCTCCCCAGACAGTAGTAGTTTCTGTACTCCCTGTGGGTGGAGGAGGGGGGTGAAACCCTCTCTGGGCCTTGAGGGAACCAGTGAAGGGTTCCCTGGTTCATCTCTTTTGAGAAGTGCATGGGCTTAGGGTTTTGGTGGTCCTGGCTTCAGTCCTGGTATTTTTTAGCTGTCTGACCTTGGGCAAATTTCTCTACCTGTCTGAGCCTTAGTGTCCTTTGCTCTCTCTAAAAGGGAAGGCAATAGTACCTACCTTAGAAGGCCTTAGTGAGAAAGAGAGCTAATGTCTATAAAAGTGCCTGGTGCAAGATGCACTAATTAAGTGTTGTTAATTAGTTTATCCCTCCCTTCCTTCAGGGGGGCCGGGGCCTGGGCCTGGCTCTTTGCTGCCATCTAGTGGCCCTCTGTTATCATCCACAGCAGGAACCACAATTCCAGCAACCTGGAGCAGAAGGGGAAGAAGATTCAACCTACCAGTGTTTACTTTGTGTCCAGCACTCAGGGAGATATATTATGGGAATACAAAAGTGAGTAAAATAGCATTTAGGAGGTGTTATGGTGGTTAGGATCAAGGGCTCGAGTCAAACAGCTAGGATTGGAATCCTGGCACTCAGCCACTGACTAGCTATGTGACCTTGGGGGGCAAGTTACTTAATGTCACTATGCCTCAGTTTCCCCATCTGTAAAATGGGTATAATAAGAGTACCTACCTCGTATACGTAGAGTGCCTAGCATAGTGCCGAGCACATAAGTATGTTTGATAAATATACATTATTATTCATAGCAGGAGCTCGCAATCTAAAAAGCCAGATTGGATAACTCTTAAGTGGGGTTGGCTGGTCCTCACAGAAACTGGAGTTCAGAGATGGTAGAGAGCGGGGTGTGGAAGATCCAGGGAAGAGGTTGCGATTGAGAGGGGCTGCCCCTTAAAGGGTTTAGATAAGCAATGTTTAGATCAGCAGATAGGATGAGGGCTGGCCAGTGCTCCAGATGGGGAAAAGAAGCTGGCTATCCAGTTTTCTACCTCACAGGCCAGGACTGCCACTTCTCATCAAGAAGCAACTTTAAGCAGACGCCTCTGGACGGCTGCTAGACCTCGTGCCAAGTTACATAACCACTCTATGCGGGGCCGGCTCGCATCAAAAGATGTGATGTGGAGGTGGGGCCTGGGGTCCGGGAGTGTCTGAGCAGACCACGTGTGCTCACGTGTCCGTGGGCGGGTTTGCGTGAGCCTGTCCCACCCCACCCCTAGTCACTGTCACAAGCCTTGCCCTCTCCCCGCATCTTTCCCCTCAGGCTATTTGGATAAGGGGCACCTTATGCCTATACTTCTAGCTTGACTGTGAACCTCTAGGTAAATATGCAGGAAGGATGTGTGAGCAGCCTCTTGGCCGTGGCACAAATGCACGAGTCAAGGAGATGATCTTTTGTGTTATGGGTGGAAAGGAGTCAGTGCAGGTGTGGGGGCCAAGTGTTGGCTGTGCATTTTCCCTTTTCTTTATGACCTGACCTCAGTAGCTTAATGGAAAGTCATGTACTTACAGCCGTAAGTTCCAGGCCAGTCAGCCACAGGAATGCAGACGTAGGTGCCTTTCCCCTGGTGCAGTGCAGACTGCGGCCATGCGGGCAAGTGGGAGCCCTGGCCTGGCCCGCCTCTCCTGCTAGGCATCTCTGACACTGACTGCCCTGCGGCCCGAGGTGGGTGCCCTTCCTTGCCTTTCGGCCTTGGCACCAAATGTTCCCCTGGCCAGTTGTGCCCTGCCCTTCTCCCACTGGAGAACTGTTACATTCTTCAGGAGCTGGTGTGCACTCACCCCTTCTCATGCAGAAGGGTTAGCCACACCTGCCCTTATGCGGCAGAAGCCTTCTATTCCTGACCCCTTGGACACCTGTGACATGGTACCAGAACATAGGCACCCTGTCACCTCTTCTAATCCTCACCCAGTGGGTATTGTGCTGTCCCCCTTTGAAAGATGAGGAAAGGGGCACAGAGAAGTAAACTAACTTGCTTAGAGTATTAATGCATTTTTTTCATTCAGTTAGCAAATATTTACTTAATTTCTGCTCTGTGCCAGGCACTGGGAACATATCACTGACCAAGACAGATGCGGTCCCTGGGGAGCTTACATTTCATTGAGGAGGGAAACAAAGCACATAACAGGATGTGCAGACCATGGCAAGTGCTTTCACGGCAGTGAGGGGTGCTGAGAGTCACTGGGAAAGCCTCTCCCGCCCGGGGAAGGTGAGGGAAGGCATTCTGAGTAGAGGCAGGGAGGTTTGGGTGCAGGGCAGGTGCAGAGAGGAGGTGTGTGCCAGGTACAGAGAGCAAGAGCTGCACAGGCTAAGGTACGGAGGCAGCAGGGGCTAGATCCTGGTCGGGCCAGCCGCCCAGACTGGGGTGGGGGCCAGGGTGGGGGCCAGGCAATCCAACTTCCTCCGCAGCCCAACACCCCCTTGCTTGGCAAGGTCTTTGGGTTTTACTCCTTGTGAAGGGAGATCCTGGAAGTGTTTGAAACAAGCAGTAAATATTTTTGGTCTTTAATCTTTGCCTTTTTTTTTTAGAAATAAATGGTGGAGCTGCTGTGGACCACAGAGAAGCACATGTAATTGTCTGCTTCTGAGTCTGTCTTTCCTCTTAGACTCAGCTTCTGTGGGTGGAGACTGTAGCTTCCTTGGTCTGTTGCTTTCTGTAAACCAAACACCACATCTGGAACATAGCAGGTGCTCAGTAAGCATGTGCTGAAGGAGTGCACACATACAAGGCAATGTGATCCTTGCCATTGGGGCCTGGGAGGTGAGTGAGGGCTCTGAGCCCTCTGGACCCCTTTGCCCTCTCAACACATCTAGAGGTAGCAGGGAGCGTCACTGAGATAGGGAAGTGGAAACAGACCTCCTGTCTCCTGGCGTCTGACAGTGACTGAGCAGATTGCCTCAGGGGCCCCCAGTGAACTTCCATAGAGTGAGATGATCTTCCTAATGAGAGAAACTCACACAGAAGGACCTTAGGGTGCATGTGCATGCATGTGCGTGTGGATACCAACTCTGCCCTTTTGGGACTAAAGCCAGTGGAGTAAGGATCAGTGGCGGCTGTATCAGGCTGCTCATAGACTGTTTGTGCTTAATCCATCACTTGTGCCCTCTAACCAGCTGTAGGCTTCAGAGGACAGTGGGCAGGGTGAGAACGGGCTGGAAGTAGGAGGGCAGGCATTTCATATAAGCAGGGGTGGGGGCAGCAGGGAGCTCCTGACAGTCTGCAGCATTGGGCCTGGTGCAGGGCTCCCAGCTCACCTGGGCTGAGTCTGCACAGAGGGGGAATGTGTGAAAGAGCAGTGGTGTGTTTTACCCCAGGGGCAGTTATGCCCAGTGACCACTGTGTTTGACTCTTACATTGTCTGTTATGTCCGCTCCAAAAATGAAAACAAAGAGCTTTTCCCCAAAGAGTTCAATCTCTATGTAAGTTGTTCTTAAGAACTAAAACCCTAGAGCCAGGTTGCTGGAGGGCCAAATTGACTGCTTCTAAGTTATGTGATCTTGGGCAAACAGCTTACCCTCTCAGAGCCTTCATAACCCTATTTGTGAAATGGGAAGAAAATGGCTCTGACTTTAGGTTGCTATCAGCAGAAAGGTGACAGAGTATATGTGAAGGAGTAGCACTGTGCCTAGCTCACGCGAGCACTCAGTGAGTGGTCATAACTTAGGTATATTAAAGCCTGCACTGACTGTTCTTCCCACCAGGAAAGCGCACGCGCGTGCGTTTAGGGGGGAGAAAAGCTCTGCTCTAATTTCTCCCAGAGTCCATAAGGAGGCCAGGGGCTCTTAGTTTAGTGGGAACTGTCCAGCACAGACACAATGCTTAGAGTTTCATCCTCAGGCCTCAGAAATGGTCAAGGAAGTGTTCTTAAATGAGGAAAATAACTTTGTGGCCCATGAGGGGAAGGAGACCCCAAGGAAGGGTCTCGAAAGGGAGCACAGAACAAATGGTGGGCTAAGAGACTGTCCAGAATTTAGATTTACTTCCCAAGAGAGGATGGGGGAGGTGGTCCGGCCCCTTTGCAGAAGGCTGGAGCCCAATGGGTGGAAATGGCTAAAGGTCTTTTTATTTTTAAGCTCATGGATGTCTAATATTCAACTTTAAGGGTTTTCTTTTTTTTTTTTTTTTTTTTTTTTGTATTTTTGCTATGTAACCCCCCTTTGTGTCCCCAAATCTTCAGTAAAGTCTGCTACATACACAAAGGCCTTTGTGCGAGTGATTTCTTTTTATGGAATTGAGAGAGTCCCATCTGTGAATAGAGCCCCAAAACAGCAGCAGCAGGTTGGGGCCACAGAGGCAGCACAAACTGAACCGTGTCAGTGGAAGCAGGAATTCAGAGCCCACGTGAGCCGCCTCCAGCCAGCCCAGTCCCTCCCAAGAGAATAGAAAGCCCTTAGGGGTGCCTGCAAACGGGGTAAAGTTCAAGCCTGTGCCGTTGGGCTAGCAAAGCACAAGAGCCTTGGCTGCCAGCCGCGTTTCATAAATGCCTCACCAACGCCTAAGTGAGGAGGTTCTGGCGCCAGGTTCTGTGAGCACTGCAGTTTTAGAAGCAGAGTGTTAGGTGCTTAATAAACAACAAAAGGACACAAAAACCACAGGATTTGAAGAGTGGTCAAAATGAGAGCTTCAGGCAGGGGCTGGCTGGCTGTGGTTCCTGGCTTGGCATGTTAGGAACGTGATTTTAGCCCTTGACCCGAGAGTGCGCAGACCCACAGGACCGGCTTGCTGACCGAAATCGAAACAGCGTGACTGATAGGTCGAGTGCCACTTCATTGGTTCACATGGAGCAGCACCACGCCCAGGTCATGGGACTACTTGTCTGCTAGTCGCGCATGCTTTCCTCGGCGGGAAACCAGGCCACTTGCACACGGTGGTTTGTGCATACGTTCAAGCAGGGAGTTGGGCGAGCCTCGAGGAACGTGTACACCAATGTGAGAGTCTGGTGCCCCGTCTCCACTTTGGGGACCTGGCTTCTCCCAAGAAATCCTCTTCTCTGGACACTAGTGCAAGATGGCTCCTTCTGTGTCACCATGAGCCCCATTACATCATGCTGAAAGTTGGCGGGCTTGTGCAGCCATTCCTCATGGGGGTCATTCTGAAGCCCTCTTGGTGGTAAGCGGGCGGTCTCGCCTCACTGGCAGGGCCTGCTGGTCAGCCTCTGGATCCGTGGGCTGCCCCCGCGTCTGGGCGCTGCTCTCCCGTCCTTTGGTCTGGTGGCTCGGAGGACAGGCAGAGCGGTTCTTTGCTCCCAGGTTTGTGGGTCGCCCTGGGCCTCACACACGGGCTTGCAGCTTGGGCCAGAGGAAAGGAAGGAAGGGGAACAGGAGCAGGAAGCGAGAGAAGGGGGAGAGGGAAGGGCAGGGCCGGGGCAGCGTCGTCCGTCCCTGGGACGTGTCCTCTCGCCTGGTCCCAGTGTGGCGCCATGGTCACCCTGGCCCGCGACAGGCACGTTTGAGCACACGCGGTGCGCCAGGCCCTTTCCTAGGTGCCGAGGGCGCCAGGCAGAATGCAGGGGAGGGGGGAGGGGCAGCGCTCTCACGGAATTTCCATCTTGGCTGGGGGGGGGGGGGGCGCGGAGAAGAAACAGGGAACACGGAGAAGCAAATAAACGAGAAAATGGCAGGAAGTGGTCAGTGCTTTCAGGACCAGAAAACGGGATGATGTACTAGAACCGGTCTGGATGTATCTGGCCGGTTGCCTGGTTTTGGATAGCTGGGGAGCTAAGAATGGTTTTTACAGTTTCAAATGGTTGAAAGAAAATCAAAAGGGGAACAACATTCGTGACCCATGAGAATGATCTGCACAATTCAAGGTTCGGCGTGCGAGCAGGATTTGGTTGGGACACAGCCACAGCCTCTGTCCGAGGCGGCTCACGCTACCGCCTAGAGCGGAGGAGGGGGGCGCAGAGACTGTACACGGCTCGCGATGCCCAAATACTATCTGGCCCTTTCCAGAAAAGCCTGCTCCTCCTGCGCTAGGCTTCTGGGGCGACAGTGGGAGTCAGACACACACACACACACACACACACACACACACACACACACACACACACACGAGGACCTGGGAAGACCCCGACCTCGAGGGTGCTGAGGCGGGAAGGAAGGGGGCGTGTGCAGCGGGGGGAGGGGGAGGGAGCGCATGCGCGCTGGAGCACCTCCCTGCCCGGTTGTGTGGGGGCCTGGTCTTCACCGGTTCCCCCCCCCCCCCCCCCCCCCCACCGAGCGCCGCAGGGGTCAGGGGTGTGGCTCCTCTCCCCGCCTGACGCGCGTCTTCCCGGTAGTGTTTCTCTTGGTGTGTTTCGGTGTTTGATGTCCGCGTTCGAGACTTTCCCCACGGGCCGGTGACCCCCGGCTGGCTGGCTGTACTTCCGAGCGGCTCCGGGAGCCCACCGGAGGGCGCGTGTCCCGGCGGGGCTGCGCTCTGTGCCCTCTGGCAGCTCTTGTGTGAGGAAGTGGGTTTCTCTAGGGTATTTCTTCCTCCTCCGGCCCGACTCCATGGTAAGGGTTCCAACAGTTTCTTGCTGGGGAGGACCGTCTGGCCAGCAGCGGTATGGGGACCCAGTGGGAGAAAAGTGCTGGGACGGCTCAGTATGGACTCGTTCATCAATCCCTGTTTTCTGCTGCCGGACCTCGTGTCCCACCCCAGAGCCCCTCCACGTCACCCTCTCCCGGCCCCTGCCTGGTTGCGGAGCGGCGGTCCCGCGGCTGGAGCCGAGGAGAAGATCTGGGGGCTCTGTCTCTTCTTGAACTGACCCTGAGCCCTCCTCTCCTAACCTCCACTTCCAGAGAAAGCTGGTGCCATCACGTGTGGACTTTGGGGCAGTTTGGTGGTTGTAAATCATGCCCCTCGCTAGCTTTCTCTGGGCTACGATTCAGCTTTCTTCGGTTTGCTAAATCAGTTCGTGCTGGCCCTTCCGTGTTCCAGCTTCCGAATTTTTGTTACTGTCCTCTCCTCTCCTGTACTCTTTGTCCTTTAGGATATACAGCTTAAAAAAAATACGTTCATGGTCGTCTTAGACGTTTATGCAGGGAACAAAGTAGATGCAGGTGTGGAATCACCACCTTTGTCCCAATTGACTTATTCAAAATATCACTCTGTTGTGTGAAGATAGGTGATGGGAGGCAGGAGGGAACGCAAGGAGACCCAGTTAGGAGATTGCTGTGGAGATCCAGGGGTGACTTGGTGGTACTTTGGAGGAGAGGATAGAGTATGGTGGCGCACATCAAAGAAAGTGGACCTTGAGATGTTTTGAAGATAGTCACTATGACTTCCTAATGGCAGGGGTGTGGGCAGGACGGGAAAAGTGGAATTACAATCAACTCCAAATTTCCTGGCTTAAGTCACTGGTGCCATTTATGTGACAGGAGAGACTTGGGGAGGAGTAAGTCTGTGGTTGGAGATGAAGAGTTGAGGTTGAGACATTTATTAGACGTCCAAGTGGAGATGGCAAGTAGCAGCCACATATATGATTCTGGAATTAAGGGGAGAGGCCATGGCAGGATTTAGGATTTCCTGGCACCTGGACTGGCATTTAGGTCCTTGAGACTAGATGAGATTACCTAGAAGGACCGTGTGGATGGAGAAGGAAGGGGCGTCCCCAGGACTGAGAAGAGAGGAGGAGGAAAACCAGGAGGGCATGGTTTTCTCAGTAGGGAAGGAAAGAAAGAGTTTCTGTGGGGAGTGCTGAAATGCTACTGGCAAGTAGATTAGGATGAAGATAGAGAAATGACCATTTGTGGTAGAGACTCCCTAGCTTCCCCTTCTTCCTGAGTTATAGCTGGGCCCTTGGTCACTCAGAATAAGTACCGTATTTTCTAGTCTCTCTTGCAGCTAGATGTGGCCATGTGTCTAGGCTGGCCAGTGGAGGTAAGGAGAACTACACCTCCCAGAAGTGTCCTAAAAGGGAGGAGGCATGCTCTTCTTATCTCTTCTTTTCAGTTGACTGGATTGTCTTGTAATGGCTGGATTTCCTGCAGCCATTTTGGACCATGAGATGATCTGAGGAATGGAAGTTACCTATGGTAAGGCAACAAGATAAAAGGATCTTGGGTCTTTGATACCATGGAGCACCATAACAGCCCTGGACAGATTTCATATGAGAGAGAAATAAACTATCCCCCTTAAATCACTTTTACTGTGTGTGTGTGTGTGTGTTTGCAATTAGCAGCCAAACTTAATTCTAACCGATGTATCGTTGGATTTGGCAACAAACATAGAGGCATAGTGGTTGAAGCATGAATGGCTGTGACAACAACAACACCCTGACTATAGCACTTTTCAGTTTACAAAGCACTTTCAAACATGCTGCCTTCCTCAACGTTTGCAGCTCCATTGTGATTCTGTAGACTTCTTTTTTTATAGATGAAGAAACGGAAGCTCAGAGAAGCCACTAAGTCAAGGTTACTAGGTTGTAGCTCTTATACTTTAACCCGGGTCATCTGACTCCTTGCCCAGCGCTCATGAACGTAGGTGGAGAGCAGGTTACGAACGTGCAGGAGGTTCTGGCCCAGAGTTTGCCCAATTCTGGGGGGATAATTGGAAGCTGGTCCCAGAGGTCCCTGAGAACATGTCGCCAGGAGAAGGTGTCATTTGGTGGAGCATCAGAGCTTTGTCGCCTTTTCAGGAAAATGCTTGTATTTCTAGAAAGGTGATGTGGAGGACAGGAGACTGTGGAGAACAAAGGAGGTAAAAATGAGACAGGCATCAACACCGGGGGGAAGTGTGGCTGCCAGTGGCATGCTAGCAATCCCATTTTGGAAGTAATCAGGTAGCAATCAGATGTTCAGACCAAGTCTGCTGAGTGTCCTGTGACCATATAAATGTTTTCTTGGTATCAAAGGGATCTGCTTCTCTTTGCAGTCTCCCTTCCTCAGAGGCCAATCTGGGAGCTTTTGAAGTTTGGCATGAATCTCTCCTTCTGCTTTTCCTCTTCAGTAACTTCTTTGCTGACTTCTTTCCAATTTCTTTCTGTAAATCCCCACCAATCTGGGGATTGCTGGGGATACACAGATTTTAAGCTGATTAAGGGTTTGCACCTTCCTACCAGCAAGGTGGGATTACTTTTAAGTAAGTTGCTCAAGGTTATGCAGTCGGGAAGTAGAAGCTGGGATTGGAAGTCGGCTTTGTGACTTCTAAGGTCACATGCTGCTCCCCCAGCTTTGGCCCTAGAAAACCAAGAGGCCTCGGGGAAATAGCATTCTGTCCATCCCACCCACGTCCCTCTTTAATCTTGACTGACCCACCCTGGAGGCCCCGCTCCTGGAGGCACATTAAAGCAAGCCTCACATGCCTGCCCCAGGGAAAGGCCTCGACCCGCCCCACTTCCAAGCGGCCCACTTGCTCCGGCCCTTCATCTCCCTGGACCTTGGGTTCCTGGCTGTAGTCCCTGCCTTTGATATCTGCTTCTGCTCTCTGGAGTTTGGCAACTCCTCACATTCTCCTTGCAGCTTTTGGGGCCTCAGGGTTTTTTCTTTTTGCCCTCTGCTCTGTCCACCTCCGACTCAGTGTCCTCCCCTGGCCTGGGGCGAGGAGGGCTCACCCTCTGGCCTGGGCTCTTCGGATCGCGTGTCTGGGCCAGAGATGGATGTGGCCTCGAAGTGGCACTATGGAGAGGGGTCTAAGAGATTCTAGTCCTGTCCTTGGCCACAGCTCCCCTTCATTGGGGGAGGTGTATCCACAAAAGAGGCTAAACAAGGCACTTATCACTGTCTTCATCAGGTACGATTTGGGCCCTAATGTCAGATTCTAGAAGGGCTGGCTTGAATGGCCTAGAGGTAAAAAAGGCTTTGTTCATCCCATAAACACTCACTGAGCACGTAGGATGTGTCTGGCACTTCCAGCTCCTGGGGATACAACGCTGAATAGAATCTTGGTGCCAATCCTAGAAGAGCTTACATGCTAACAGGAGGAGATCACACAAAAAAATCAAGAAAATAACATCAGGCCTCCTGTTCTGTATTCCCCCCCACCCCACTCCCCCTCCCACCCTGGAACCCCCTCCATGGCCATACCCAAACAGTCTTGGATCTGATCTCTGTGATGGAGGGCAGGCTACATGTCAGAGAGCAGCAGGAGTGTCAGGAACAAGGGAGGGCAGTTACCTCAATGCCTCTGTAGATGAGGGCCCCTGGGGCTCTGCTGCTGTATGAGTAGTAACATACAATTCCATCTGCAGAGAAAACTCCTTACCTGAGAGAGGCGGGGCGAGGTGGGGGGGGAGAGCGTGCCCTCCGTAAGCATTGTAAAGAGCCACATCCACACATGTCCATGTGTGCAGAGCGTGCCCTTCCTGGGCTTTAGTGTATGGGTCATAGATGCAGGGCATCATCAGGAGCTCAGTAAAAATGCAAATTCTCACCCCACACGCCCCACCCCAGTTGTTCTGAAGTCTGCAGGTGATTCCTGTGCACATTCAAGTTGGAGAAGCAACAGGCTGGACTTTGACCAGGTGCAGAGAAAAACACCAGACTGTGACCAACTCCTAATAATTCCTCTTGCAGATGGAGTGTGGGGTGGGATATGGAGGGCTTCCTTCCCTGAGAAATGTATGCATTTGAGCAACATACTCACCACTGTTTGCAAAAGTTAGTTACTATAAATAAAATAGGGGGAAAAAAAGAATAAAAGAAAATAAACAAGTTCAAATAAGGGTGCATTCTTTAATTTGACTTAGAATACTTGACTTGTAATATTTGCAACGGTCAACATTTCAAGAAATAAATATCTTTCTATACTTTGTATTAGCTTGTGAACTACTAACCCACTATCAATTGAGTTTTTATTGTTGGAGGGGACATTTTATGCATGGAAAAGAATACTTAAGGTTATTTATGTATTTTAATTTTTTTCAACTGATTAAAGTTGTAAATTTTGAGGCCTAATTTTATTAACTCAAGTTCAACTTACAAGTCTTGCTATTTTGTTCATAAAGCTAGTGTTTTATGTTAAAGCTTTCACTTATTCTTTAATTAATGTTCAGTTAGCTCATAAATTCTCCTAACATTTAATATCACTTACAAACCCGATTGATTAAATTAGCTTAGACTGTTTAAGCTATAATTAAGCACTTCAAAAAAATCTAACATAGGCAGACTTACAAATCTAACAAATCTCAGATACTAAGAATTTAACACTAAGAACTTAAACACTATTCATGTTTCACATTCATACACTAAACATAGTAAGTCTCAACTTGTAGATCTAATCAGATTTATTTAAGCATTTAATCATCACTTAATCCACCTAAGTTATTAAATCAACATCACAACGCCAATACGTTACATGCTTTTATACTTTTCCCACACCTTAAAAAGCAGTTAAGAATTGTAAACGTTGAAATGGCTGATGCTTAACTTATGTTCTGTGAATTTTTTATAAAGCGATACATTTTTAAATTAATTTTTTAAAGTTACAAAAACTGTAAAGGTGCCTGGGTGACTCAGTTAGTTGAATGTCGGACATTGGCTCAGGTCGTGATCTCCCTGTTTGTGAATCCGAGCCCGCATCACATCGCATTGCATTGGGCTTGCTGTCAGCACGGAGTCTGCGTCATCTCTGTTCCCCTTTCTCTCTGTCCCTCCCCCGCTCTCACTCTCACTCTCAAAAATAAATAAAACCTTAAAAAAATTTAAAGTTACAAAATTACAGACAGAACACAGATTATTCCAAGGATTGTTGCAGTTACTATCACACACACCCTTACACCTCTCACAAAAGTGTTAATATATGTCTGCGTCATTCACCATCTGTATATTTATTTCCAAGCCTCTACTCAGGCAAAGAAAGCAGAATGAGCCTCACAGTTGGGTTGAGATAACTGATGTGAAAGCAGGGCTCATACACACTTACGGACTAGAGTCGTGAGCTCCACATTTGCAATTGCTGTACTGTTAGAGCTGTGGAGAGCCACCTGGAGATTGGACCAGTCTGGGGACGGGGTCTGGATGTGCCTTCTTAAAGAATGTCACCTGGCTGGACAATTACCTGTGGGAGTGGCTTCCTGTGGTCAAATTTTGCCGGCCACAATTACAACATCCGTAAGACCTTCACTTAAAGAAAGAAAGTGCATCTCTTATCCCTGGGTGTCCCTTAAGTCGCACTGCCTGACACAGGTACAAGAAATCCACAGCTTAATTATTAACCCACTTGGCTATGGTATGCACATTGAATAGTTGACATTTTGGGGAACTCACATAGACCTTTTTTTTTTTTTTTTTTTTTTTTTTTAGTATAACCCATATTCTTTTTTTAAAGTTCATTTATTTATTTTGACAGAGACAGAGTGGCAGAGGGGCAGAGAGAGAGAGAGAGAGAGAGAGAATCTCAAGTAGGCTCCACACTGTCAGCATGGAGCCTAACATGGGGCTCCAACTCCCAAACCCGTGAGATCATGACCTGAGCCGAAATCAAGAGACCGGCACTTGACTGACTGAGCCACACAGGTGCCCTAGTATAACCCACATTCAATATCAAGATGGACTTGGGCTTCTCACAAGATGTTCGTTTCCTTTCTGATACTCAGACTGTTGCAGCTTTGCTTTTTCCCTCCCTGCCTTCATCTCTTTCCTCCCTCCCTTCCCTCCCTCCTTCCTCTCCTCCATCCCTCCCCACTTTTTCCTCCCTCCCTCCCTCCCTGCCTTCCTCCCTCCCTCCCTCCCTGCCTTCCTCCCTCCCTTCCTTCCTCCCTCCCTCTCTTCCTTCCTTCCTTCTCTCCTCCCTTCCTCCCTCCCTTCCATGCTTCCTTCCTTTGCTGTGTCCCTTTCCTCAAATATCTTTTGAAACTAACATGCTCTTGCATCATCTAGCGGATTTAGGCCTGCTTTGATTCTTCTTGCACCAAGGTACACTATCAGCTACTTTCCAAGAAGCCCTGGATTCTTTAAGTGGTGAGTGTTATTAGGGGCCAATATCTGGGCACTCCTTGTGCAAATCAGATTACCCTCATGAGGACTACAGGTGAGGAGGAGTTTCCACCTCCAGTCCAATAGTGAGAGAGCCAGAAAATGAGTTCACACTTATTTATCCAATTTAACGCCAACCTTACTAAGTCCCTGAGAAATATATATTCTATAAAGGCTTTCATTTTATTCCCCCACTTTTAAACTACCAGCTTTTAGCTACCAGCTGCTGCTTCTTCTTTCAAAACAACCTTAATATGTCATGCTATATATATTTTAATTATACTATGAATGAAACTTCCCATGTTGTAAATGAATGTATATTGACTTAGATCCCAGATGCCCTGGTCCGGGGCTGCAAATGTGTTCCTTGTCACTTTTATGATCCTTGAGTGTCTTATCAACCATCATCCTCTGGTCATTTTATTGACAGTCACACAATTTCATTTCATCCAACTCTATTGAATTCACTAGGCTTGATTCCAATTTCAAAGTGTTAGCTTCAGCTCTCTCCTTTCTCCCGGAGCAATCTTTGCCTTCTGGCTCTCCTCTGCCTTTCATACTGGAAATGGAGTTGTCACTTTGTTTCTCCCTGTTATCTTTAAGGCTCTTCTCAGGCTGTCCCAGTGTGTGTGCCTCAACCATCTGCTCTTTAAAGAGGCCAGACTTTTGGAGAAAATAGAATCAATATATATTTAGCAAAGCTAACCTATTTGACACAACATATTTTTGTAAGTAAGCAGATTTACCTTCCATAGTACCTATGATGGGGAAAGGCAGAGAACCTCATTTCCATCAGTTTGTACCTGAAGTCTAAGCCCCTCTTCCCTGTCACACCATCCATCCTCTGCCAAACCCTCCTCCTCAGGTGCCCAGCACTTCCGTGCCCTGATCCAGCTCCCACCTCCTTGCCTCCCACCTGCATCCACCATGCTGCCCCTAAGTGACTAACACACATCCCATATCTCCTTCCCTTTTGGGAGGACAGATCATAAGGTGCCTCCATGATCCCTGACTCCTGGCATTCACACCTCTGTGTGATGACCCTCCCTTGAGTGCACGTGCACCTGTGCTTCGAATGATTAAGATATGGCAAAGGTGATGAGATGTCACACTTGTGATTATGTTATGTGATACAAGACTCCGTCTTGCTGACCCACTTGTTCTAGGAGACTCTTTGCTGGCTTGATGAAATCAGTGTCCATGTTGGGAAAGCCCACATGCGAAGCACTGAGGGCAGCCTCTAAGAGCTGAGGATGGCTCCAGCAGACAGCCAGCAAGAAGCCAGTGTCCTCAGCCGTGCAGCCACAAGGAAGTGAATTCTGACAACCAACCTGAGTGAGCACGGATGCAGATTCTTCCTCAGTCGAGACTCCAGATGGCAAGCTGGCAAATACCCTGATTGCAGCCTTGTAAGATCCTGAGCAGAGGACCCAGCTAAGCCATGCTGGGACTGACTCATAGAAAGTGTGGGGTACTAAGTCTATGGTCATTTATCGTGCGGTAACAGATAAGTAATATACCTACCTACCTGCTTGTTCTATACCCTCCCACATGGTGGCTGGTTATGTTCTTCCACACCACAGCGTGGAAGCTGGGAGAGTGGGGGGGCTTTTCTTACTTCCCATTTCCTGTAGGCCATTTTTCTGAGTGTCAGCTGTGTGACTATGCCACCTTCTTCCCCCTCTGAGAGACTCTGCCATTTACCGACCCCCTGGTCTCTCATGCTTCAAAGATCTCAGCACCTGTCTTGTATTCTCCTCTCATCCATGTAAACTCAGCATCAGTTTGGATGAAGTTTTCAACAGGGCAACCCAGACTCTCAGTTTCTTAATTTCCTTCTCTTCGTGGGGCCATCTCTGTTCTCTCCAAGCCACCTACTTCCACAGTCACAACTGGGGCTTTGGCATCTCTGGGAACTGTTCCACTCAGACTCATGGAGTCAGGCTGCCCCTGTCTGACTTCTATCTCCTTTCCTCTCAGCTGGCAGTTCGACTACTCCCACCGCCACCATTTCCCTTCACCTCTGGTCTACAACCTCTCTAATTATCCCTGTACCATCGGCCCTCTCACTGTTTTCCCATCCTCCTTATCAAGCTTGGAAGTAATGTCTGTCCTGAACCTTGATCCTCTGTCATTTGGTCACACCCCTCTGGCAAAATCCCAACTGTGATGAACTTAAGTCTCCCAAATCAGGGTGCTTGCATTCAAGCAGCCTCTGGGAAAGCCACACAGTAGGACATAATTGGTTCCATGTAAATTCATGGTTACTATGTTCAAAGGAGCCCTTACTACACCTAGGGGACACTAGTAAGTCTCTAGGATGAACTCACTCTCCCACAGTGATTATTTCAAACTCCTGGCCATTCCTTACACTTCGACTTGCAGCAAATGAACTTCTGTCTCTCTCTGTCTTTCAATTTCTCCCTTTAAACTCTCTAGAGGGGCACCTACCTGGCTCAGTCGGCTGAGCATCCGACTTTGGCTCAGGTCGTGAACTCGCGGTTCGTGGGTTTGAGCCCCATGTTGGCTCTGTGATGTTAGCCTAGAGCCCACTTCAGATCTTTTGTCTCCCTTTTTCTTTCTGCCCCTCACCCACTCATGCTCGCTCTGAAAAATAAACATTAAAAAAAAAAAAAGGAGAAATAGAAGCCATCAAATGAAAATCTCCACCTAGGACACAAATCCACCCTGTTTGCTCCCATCCTATCCTCCTTCCTCCTGCTGCAGTGCAGGTGTTAATCTTTTCTGCCTTAGCCAAGTCTCTGCACTTCAACTTGGATTCCTTCCCTTCTCTTATTTTAGAAAAACTTTTACTATTTATGGTTTCTTATCTTTCCCATATATTCAACCATTTTTAAATTATTTATTAGAGAGAGAGAGACAGCAGGAGCTGGGGAGATGGGTAGAGGGAGAGAGAAAGAGAAGGAGAATCTTTTTTTAAAAAACATAATTTATTGTCAAGTTGGCTAACATACAGTGTATACAGTGTGCTCTTGGTTTTGGGGGTAGATTCCTGTGGTTCATCCCTTACATATAACAGCCAGTGGTCATCCCAACAAGTGCCCTTCTCAATGCCCATCACCCATTTTCCCCTCCCCCACCATCAACCCTCAGTTTGTTCTCTGTGTTTAAGAGTCTCTTATAGTTTGCCTCCTTCCCTCTCTGTAACTATTTTTTCCCCTTCCCTTCCCTCATGGTCTTGTTAAGTTTCTTGGGTTCCACATATGAGTGAAAATATATGATATCTGTCTTTCTCTGACTCATTTCACTTAGCATAATACCCTCCAGTTCCATCCACATTGCTGCAAATGGCAGGATTTCATTCTTTCTCATTGCCAAGTAGTATTCCATTGTATATATAAACCACGTTCTCTTTATCCATTTGTCAGTTGATGGACACTTGGGCTCTTTCCATACTTTGGCTATTGTTGATAGTGCTGCTATAAACATTGGGGTACATGTGCCCCTATGGATCAGCACTCCTGTATCCTTTGGAGAAATTCCTAGTAGTACTATTGCTGGGTTGTAGGGTAGTTCTATTTTTAATTTTTTGAGGAACCTCCACATTTTCCCAGAGCGACTGCACCAGTTTGCATTCCCACCAACAGTGCAAGAGGGTTCCTGTTGAGAGAGAGAATATTAAGCAGGCTCCACACTCAACATGGAGCCGGATACAAGGTTCGATCCCATGACCCTGGGATCATGATCTGAACTGAAATCCAGAGTTGGATGATAAACTGACTGAGCCACCCAGGTGCCCCTCAACCTCTTATTCTTGATTGGATCCTCCCCATAAGGGAGGGACTCCAGTTACCCATACATTAGAGATTTTTCTCTCGTTAAGATTGGTTACTTCTTTTGATTTATCTTCATATTCATTTTCTCCTATTGAGATCTTTATTTGGCCAGTAAGCCTATCCAGTGAATTTTTTTTTAAGCTCCAGATATTTAGTTCTAGAATTCCCATTTGATTCTTTTTTATTTTTTAATTAAAAAGATTTTTATTAATTTTGAGAGAGAGTGAGTGAGCACGTGGGCACATGTGAGTGGGGGAGGGGCAGAGAGAGAGGGTGGTTGAGAATTCCAAGCAGGCTCCACAGTGACAGCTCAGAATCTGACACAGGGCTCCATCCCACAAATGTGAGATCATGACCTGAGCTGAAATCAAGACTCGGATGCTCAACCAAATGAACCACCCAGGTGCTCCTGATTCTTTTTTATATTTTCTATTTTTCTGCTGTGGTTTCCTAGCTGTTCATTTATTATAAATGCATTTTTATTTGTACCCTTGAACATAGTTTTTTTTTGTTTTTTTTTAATTTTTTTTATTTTTGGGACAGAGAGAGACAGAGCATGAACGGGGGAGGGGCAGAGAGAGAGGGAGACACAGAATCGGAAAGAGGCTCCAGGCTCCGAGCTGTCAGCCCAGAGCCTGACGCGGGGCTCGAACTCACGGACCGTGAGATCGTGACCTGGCTGAAGTCGGACGCTTAACCGACTGCGCCACCCAGGCGCCCCTTGAACATAGTTTTAATAGCTGTTTTAAAATTCTTGTCTGATAATTCCAACATCTGAGTTATCTTGGGATTGTCATCTGTTGCTTGCTTTCCCTTGAGAATGGGTCACATTATCCTGTTTCTTTGTAAGTTGAGTAATTTGGGATCGTATCCTGAATAATATGAAGGTTATGTTAAGGAGACTAGAATCTATTTTATCCCTAAGAAAAGTATGGATATTTTTCTCTTGCAAGTAATGAACTTGATTATACGCAAACTACAGACTCTGTACTCTGTAGTACAGTACTCTGTACTATCTGCAGCAGGCAATTGCTCAAGTCTCAGTTTGGTTCTTTCATCTTTACCTGGGATTCCCTGCTCATATATAGTTCAAGAAAGAGCCAGAGACTTGGGCAGAGTTTATGCAGAGAAATTTGGGTTCCTTTTCTTGGCCCTTTGCTTTCCTCTTTCTAGGATTCTTCCCTCACTCTTCAGCAACCTTGATTGCTCTAGGCTCTACCTTCTGGTTCCTCTGGCTGAGAGACAGTGGGTTTTCTTCTGGAATTATAGCTGTCCTATGCTGCATTGCAACTGTGGCTAACACAGGGAAAATCCACAAAAAATGGGAACTCACCTCATGTCAGTTCTTCTTCCACACTTTGAATCCCCTCCAAAATCTACCTACGTGGATTCACTCTCCAGAGTTCTCGGGTAGTTGGTTGGTTGGTTTGGTCTTCTTTTGTTCATTTGTTTGTTTTGAAAGTTGTCCAGAGTATATTGATATTATCTGTGAGAGGGTTGTTCAGTTAGAAGTGGACTCCTCTGTACCAGAAATAGGACTCTTTCCATTAATAGGTTCAATTCTCCCTGTTAAATTCCACAAACCCACCCTTGGTTCAAAATCTCCTTCAGCTCTCTGCTCCATGTATCTTCCCAGCTTGTTTTCTTGAGATAATTGTCTTTCTATCCCCATTTCTCAGCTTCTACTGCCTTTTCCACTCTCTCCAGCACAGCCTCTGTGTCTTCGCTGCAAAGAAATGGCTCTTTTCAAGATCCTTAGTGACCTTCAACTCATTGAATCTGATGGATACTTATTAGTTGTCATCTTCTTTGAACCCATGATCTTTCTCTTAAATCTAGTCCTCTTCCCCTATTGCCAATCTCGATCAATGGCTCCACCAACCATCCTCCTAGGAACCTGACAAGTCATATTTGACATCCCCCGCCATTCCCCATATTCATCACCAATCTGTACATTTCACCTTCTAAATTTCTCAAGTGTACCCATACCCTTCATTCACTACCACCAACCTAGACCAAGCTAACTTCATCTTGTGTCTAGACCACTACTCGAGCCACCTGTATCCATTTTGGCCCCTGCCACCCTCCAATTCCTTCTCTATACTACAGCCAGAGTGATAGCCTCAAAATCCAAATTTGATGCTGTCATTCATTCTCTTATTTAAAACACTTCAGTGATGATTTATGTATCTTAAGACATATGTGCATGTCAAAATCCTTAATATGGTTCAATATAGTCTGCTGCTTATGTGATTCTATGCCCTTATCTTGCACTGTGCTCCCCACAACTCCCTTGCTCCAGACACGTTAACATTTCCTGTGCTGTGGCAAATTGATGATTGGATTTAATGCTTTTCATTGGTCAGCCCTTTTACATGTGGTTTTAAATTCTGAAGGGCAGAATTTAAGTGGTGATTTTAAACCACGGAATTGCCTTTGATAGGCATATAGTAATATCCTAAGATCATAAGAAAGTTGATTTAAATGTAACTGATATGGTTATTACTGTTACATTAATTGATTTCAACCCACCATGCACGTTCCTCAGTTACTACCCACATGTTCAGATAGATGGTGTACATGTGGCACACACACTCGCCCTTACCAACAGCTACCACGTGTTTCTGAGTACTCTGCATTAGATGAACAAATACCAACAGCGTTAGCTTCACCTGAAGGCCTTCTGCAGGGGCGTTCTGCTTTTCTTGGCCTCTGCACTTTCTGTCTGACTTCACAATGTTGCCTCTGCATTTTTGTCTTTACAGAGTACATGCCGACCACGGTGAATCCCAGACACAGAGTCTGTACTTTTTCAGACAGGGTCTGACCAAGACTTTCTAAATCCTAGGTGGCTCTAAACCCTCTAGAAGTGCATGCTTCCTGCAGGCACTGACCCACCTTGGATCACACACATGCACAGGTGCACACCCACTCAGAATTACTGGTGCTTATTATATATATGCAATGGTTTTGATCAGTCTCTCTTTTTTTGTGCTTGAGAACATGGGTCTAGACCACTCTCACCCTGACAATACATCTGAAGAAAGCCAGGAGTCCAAAGCCCTAACTTGGCCCAGGGGTAGGCAAACTATGGCCTGATGTCTGTTTTTGTAAATAAAGTTTTATTGGAACACAGTCATGCTCATTTTCTTTATGAATGGTTTATGGCTGCTACAGTGGCAGGGTTGAGTAGTTGTGACAGAGACGGACTAGCCTACAAAGTCTAAACCATTTACTATCTGGCCCTTTACAGGAAAAGTTTATAGACCTGTGCTTTAGTACAATTTTCTAACTATTTTAGCATCAATCAATAACCAAGTGGAGTTGCCAGATTTAGCAATTAAAAATACAGGATACTCAGATAAATAATGAATACATTTTTTTTTAGAATAAGTCTGTCCCAAATATCACTCGGCAACCCTATCACAAAGATGCAAGACTCCTGTCGTTCCCTTGGTCCTGCAACACCTATCTCACTGAGCTTCGAAAGAGAAAGAAGGTGAAGGGAAGAGGGGTCCTTGGGATGATTTGCATTCTTTAGAAGAGGGAGCATGGAAAGGAAGCAGAAAAACCATCTTTGGTCACTTCCACCTTCATCACCATGAGAATGGTGGGACTTCTGGTTTGGCCCTCTGGGTGTAGCTGGTGGGCCTCAGTGACCTGTAAACACTCTTGAAACCACATAAATAAATGTTGAAGGGAGCAGGGTAGGGGAGGACCTCTTTGATTCTTCCTGCTGGAAAGTGCATCCAGTTGATGGTTGCAAATCTTCTCACAGTCTGGTTTAATGCCCTGATTTTCATCCCCAGTAGATGCAGAAACTATCACTCTTTATTGGTAGATGTGGAGGTTGGCTCCTCACACACTCTGCTTCCTACTCTCCCTGCATGTCATCTCCATAGCAGAGGGTTGGTTGAAGTCACTTGTGAGGGAAGACACCACTGCAGTAACGTAGCATATGTAGCTGACACGGGCTGGACAGAGTAGCTGTTAAGTGCCAAGGCCTTGCAGCCAGACAACCTGGGGTTATATCCTGGCTCAGTCTTTTTTTTTTTTTTTTTTTTTAATGTTTATTTGTTTATTTTTTGAGAGAAAGAGAGAGGGAGAGAGAGAGCATGAGCAAAGCAGGGGGAGGGGCAGAGAGAGGGAGACCAAGAATCCCAAGCAGGCTCTGAACTGTCAGCACAGAGCCCGGCACACAGCTTGAACTCATGAACGTTGACATCATAACCTGAGCTGAAATCAAGAGTCGGACGCTTAACTGAGTCACCAAGGTACCCCCCGGCTCAGTCTTTTTTTTTTTTTTTTAATGTTTTTATTTATTTTTGAGAGAGAGTGAGGAGGGTAGGGGCAGAGAGAGAGGGAGACACAGAATCTGAAGCAGGCTCCAGGCTCTGAGCTGTCAGCACAGAATCCAATGTGGGGCTTGAACTAGCGAACCGCAAGATCCTGACCTGAGCTGAAGTCGGATGCTCAACCAACTGAGCCACCTAGGTGCCCCCTGGCTCAGTTTTAATGGCCGCATGACCTGGGGGAAATTCCCTAGCCTCTGAGCCTCAATTCCCTCATCTGTGAAATGGAGCCACGGTGGTAGTACCTATCTCATGGAGTTGTCGGGATCAAATGAATTACAACGTGTGAAGTGCTTGGAACTGTGGCTGACACATAAGTACTTGATAAATGTTAACAGCTTGTTCTCTGCTTCTCAGGCTGACTCAGAGAAACCTGTGTGAATGTGGTGTTCCTAAAACTCAGCCTCAGGCAGTGTGAACTTTCCCCACTAGGTGTCACAATTCATCAGGCACTGTCCTTCAGCTTGACTTGGGGTAACTTGTGCTGATCACTTTTGATTTGATTTGGTGATTTCAAAGGGGGTAAATGGACATAGAAATTTTTGAAGTCTTTGGGGATTCAGAAATTCCAGCGAAACCATTGACAACCAGGGCTGGAAGGAGCTGTTTGGAGTACTGCCTTTGTTCATAGTTAACGTGACATATAGTTTTTTTGTCCAAATCAGGCTATTTTGAGAGTGAAAGGGGGACTATTAATAACTCTGTCAGGACAAGTAGAGTGAATGGCTTGTGTCCTGACCACCTGGATATAGTCACCCTATCACTAGGGGAATTATTCCTCAGCATGTCCAGAATCTCCAGGACAGAAACTCGATGACATTCCTCAGAAGTCAGCTACAGAAAACCGTGGCCCCGTGCTTTTGGAAGCTCCCGCCCTAAGTACATCTTCCTCCTCATTAGTCCAATTATTTGAATTTTGTCCTCAATGGATACGACCCGTGTGTGTCTGCCTCACAGACTACAAGTCACTGTAGTGACTTTTTTGGTGAGTAATCCCACATCCTCTATAGCTTTGCCCCACAGGATATTTTTGCAGCTGCAAACCCCTTTGGGGGCACTGAGTCCCCATCTCTGGATGTGTAGATGAAGGGTGAGCAACCACTTTCTGGGGTATTGCTTAGGGACCTCTCATGTTTCTCCAGCCCTAAGGCTCCATAATTCTATTATTTCAGATTTGTGTATCTTCCTTTAAAGGGCAGGGGGAAACTAACATTTGTTAAACATCCAGCATGCATCAGATATTGTGCTTTGGCCTCCATGGTCTTAGTAAGCCCATCAGCCCTGTGGCATTGATATTACTAAGTCATATTTCACAGGTTTGGAAATTGAGGTCTAGAGAGGTCACAACCCATAAGAGGCAGAGCTGGGATTACACTCAGAGTCTGATGGGTTCCAAAGCCCCATGGTTGCTCCCATACCAGGTTGCCTCTCTTTGTTTTTACAGTAGGACCACTCCCAGGCAGATATTGCTAGAAAGTCCCTTTCCCTCGCTGGGTCTATTTCCTCTTCTGGAAGCTGGGCAGAACTAGCAGCATTGTGCTCAAGGGTAAAGGATTGCCACAGCGACTGAAGACATTGGGGTGGGTGGGGGTTAGTGTAGGAAGACTTTATGGGGCTGTGTGTGTGAACAAGGTGTTGAAGGAAGGAAAAGGGGAGTCAGAAGGAGGTGGATTATTTGGTTAAGTGTTAATAGACAAAAGCAAGACTTTGAGTGTATAAGGGGAGGGGGCCCTGGAGATGAGAAGAAACTGCCAGTCTAATTAGGAGAGGTCAAGGGGTCCTGGTAATTACAGTCAGGTTAAAAAAAAAATCTGTCTCAAGTCATACTCAACACACCATGGTTGCACGTGGGGAGCAAAGAACCCGCCTGAGGACAGTAATACTGGAGAGGAGAGACGGCAGGCGCTCTCACTTGGGAAAAGAGTCAGGCCTTCAAGAATCCAGGCCCAGAAAGGCCTATAGGAAGCGCTGGGCCAGAGATGCCTAACTTGAATTTTCCTGCTTCAATTCAGTTCCTCCACCACACGGTGCCCTTTACCAACACTTGGAGGCCTTGCGCTCCTGGGGAGGCAAATAGCGGCTCCTCCTCCAGGGTATCTGCGGACAGGACCTACTACACACCGCGTGGTCAACATCTAGTCCGCCCGAAATACCGGAGACGGATTTCTCAGGCGTGGGGGCGGGGGCGGGAGACCGGCTGGCCTGGCTCCCGGGGGACGCTGGCGACCCAGGCCGCGACAGCCCCCGGGGCGGGGCGGGCGCGCGGCCTCCCGGGCTCCTCCCGCTCCCTCCCCGCGTCTGGTCTCGGCGGCGGCCCAGGCCCGCGGTGGCAGGGGGGTGGCGTCGTGCGGACGCCCCGGCTGAGCGGCGGGTCGGAGCCCCGAGGTGGGAGGGGAGGAAGGCTTCCGGAAGGAAGCCCAGAGGGCGGCCACGCCTGGCCCTGGACTCCGGTGCCCAGCGCGGCCCCGGCCTCACCACGGGCTCCCTCCGGCTCGGACGCTGGGGTGCGGCCAGGGGGTGTCCGAAGCCCCGGCCTCCAGGACCCGCTCCAGCTCCCTCTTAGGGCCCCGGCCCCCCCTCCCCTCGCTCTCCGGACCCCCTCCCCTCGCGCTTCGGGCTGCTGCCCCTCGGCCCCGCCCCTCCCCGCCGTCGGCCCCGCCCCGCGGCCTCGCCATTCCCGGGCAGGCCCCGCCCCCCGCCGCGAGCCCCCGGCCCCGCCCCCCGTTTCCGCTGGCGGCCGCGGCGGCGGCGGCGGTGCGGGAGCGGGAGCGAGCCGGGACCCCACGTTCCCCAAGCGCGGTGAGTGCGGGCGGCGGGCCCGGGGGCTCGGGAGCGCGCGGCCTTGCGGGGCTCGGGCCCGCTGTAGGCGGGCCGCGCCAGCCCCGGCCCGGATCTCCATCGAGGGGAGCGACTCCGGGGCGTCCCGGGGAGGGGTGTCGGGAGGGCGGTAGTGGGCGAGCCGAGGGAGGGATGGGGTAGGCGCCCTGTGAGGACGCGGGAAGCGGCCGGGGAAGGGGGTGTGTGTGCGCGGAGTCCCGTAACAGTGCGAAGAGGGGTCTGCAGGCGGAGAGGCTCGGACGAAGACCCTTTGGGAACGGGGCTGCGGGAGAGCGGACAGAGGAATGCCAAGTGAAGGGATGGGAGGGCTGTAGGCTGCAGCAGAAAGAGAGAGCCTCAGAGCTGTCAAGGCTTTCTGACTGTGTGGCTCCGTGGACTGGCTTGGGGTAGTCTATAGCGCGCCCTCAGGGAGGGCGGGAGCTCGGGCGGGGCTGGGATATTGCCTGCCTCCCCCCTTCGCCGGACACCCCTGACCACTCCTTGGGCCACCGCTGGCAGATCGGCACTCACAGTGACAGGGCTTTGGCACATCCCGAGTTCCAAGATGTAGTCCATCTGTGTATCCAAGTTTGGGACTTTAAAAAACTTTCTTGTGGTTGGGGAAAAAAAAAAAAAAGTCCCAACAAGAAACTGGCTTGTTATGTGAACAGTATTTGTACTTGTGTATCTCGGAACTGGATCCAGTCTTGGATGTTCTCTTTTTGAAAAAGATATTGGCCTCTTCCCTAACCCCTCCCCAAATGCGTGTACTGTCTGGGCCAATTTGAAGTATTGGAGTAATATGGGATCCCTCCCCCCCCCCCCCCCCCCCCCCCCCCGCTCCCCGGGTTGTGTCGACCTTTCCTCCCCATCCCAAAAATGGGGATTAGAAGGCAGCAGCTCACCTCCCTTTGGTCCAGAGAAGCACACTCATGTGAGGGTGTCTTTCTGACCTGCAGCTGCCCCCTTCTCTGAAGTGACTCAGGTATTTCCTCCTCCAGGAAGCTTTCCTGGACTAGTGGAGAAAACTGAGGACTCATGCTCTGATCCCTGTATACCCACCAGCTTCCCTCTCTCTACTAAAAATAGCCGCAGAGAATGTTTTGTATGTATGTTCTGCTATAAAGATGTGCAGTCAGCTTGTCATCGTAAGTAATGGGGAGGGGAGGTGAGGTATTATGGATAATTTCAAACAATGGACTGGACAAATCATTTATATTTAGCTAAGGAATGCAGCCAGGGAGGCAGACATTCACAGGGGCTTCCTATCTTCCACCTGGTCCTGGCATGGCTGATGCAGCTGGGCTCTGGGTTGGGGGTGAGGGAGGGAACAGGATGGGGGTGGAGAAAACTTTGAAGAGTAATTCAGTTCTGCACTCACTCATTGAAGACCTGCTATGTGCAAGGCTCTGAACAGCTGAGAGTGGACCAGAATGGAATGGGATTGTTTTTTGTTTGATCTGACTAAATCAGATTTTAGTCTTTAAATCTATGAACAGATATTTAGTATTAATCACAATAACCAGTGTTTATAAGGTAATTCGTAGTTGGTCAAGTGCTTTCACTGCATTATTAGCTGTATATAATTTTATTTGACTCACACCTAATCTTGTTAAGTATATGTTCTTTTTAATTGTCTTCTTATAGATTAGGAAAATGAAGCTCAGGAGAATAAATGACTTCTCTGAGGTTACAGAACTCATTAGGTGGAAGGAAGCAGAACTTGAACCTGTGGCTTCTGACCACCCCCCTGCCATGTGTTTTGCATTATGCTTTGCTGTCTCTGTCATTCTTCCCTATTAAGTCTGTGGAAGCTGGGCTCTGATCTTAGCTCTAACACCATCTGTTTGTGCAGCCCTGGACATGTTACCTCCCCTTTTCAGCTCTGTGTTTTGGAGGGTCACTGGATTAAAATGTTTCTAGAGTCTTTTCCTGAGTTAGATGATTAACAAAATAAGATGCCAGGGATAGCCGATCAGTCAAATAATAAGTGTGCTTTATTTAAAAAAGTTTTTTATTGTGGTAAAAAAAAATAACAGAATGTATCATCTTCATCATATTTAAGCGTAGAGTTCATTTGGGTTAAGTATACTCACGTTGTTGTGCAACAGATCTCTAGAACTTTTTCACCTTGCAAAACTGAAACTGTACACCCATTAAACAATAACTCTCCATTTCTCCCCCCCGCCCCCCCACCCCCAAACCACCGTTCTTTGTGTGCTTTATTCTGCTCCTGCTATGTGCTTAATAAATGTTGGCTTTAAGCAATTATTGAGGAGGGTTGTGAAGAAGCAGCCGGGCTTCAAAGGGAAGTCCTGGGGCCTGTGGTAGCTGGTTGGAGTGCTGGCCCCATCCCTGTGTCTAACTCCAGTACCACTGTATTGGTGAGTAAGTGAGTGAGTGGGTGAGGCCTTGGGCAAGTGCCTTCACCTCTTGTAGCTTTAGCTTCCTGCTTGCAAAACCAGGATAACAATATGAAGCTCTCAGGGCTGTTGGAAGGAGCAATGAGATAATGTATGTGAAGCTCGTAGCTTAGGGCCTCACACACAGCAGGTGTGTAGTAAATGGTGGTTGTTATTTATAACCTAGCTAAGGAGACTAGACTAATATGCTCAGAACAAGAGAAACAAGACTTCTTCTACCATTAAGGCCTAGGCCTGGTGTGATTGTCATCCTCACTGACTAAGAGGGAATGAGTCAAATCCAGGTACCTTAGTCTGGCACTCAGCATCCTTCCTATCCATCTCCAAGCCTGCCTGGCTAGCCTTATCTCCCACCCTTCTCACCCAGGGACCCAAACTGATCTCCCAAGCATGCTGATTTTCCAGCCAAACTGATCTCCCAAGCATGCTTTGCTCATTCCTCCTTTGTCCGTGAGTTCACACTGTTCCACCTTTCTGGATTGCTCTTCCCTGCTCCCACCTCCCCCTCTTTCAAGACCCTACTCATGCCTGAGTTCCTTCTTGGAGGCTTCTCTGTCCACCCATCCATCAAAGCACCTCTTTTTCCTTGGAACTCCTGTGGCATTTTCTGTTTTCATCTCTCCTGACTTTTATACACTGCCTGGGGGTGATTCTTTAGTGAAATCCACCAACACTTGGTGTGTGTGTCATAGTACAAAAGTCTGTGTTAAGTTCTGATGATACAAAAATGAAAAAGATAAAGGTCCTTGTTTTCATGGCGTGTATAATGCAGTAAAAGGTCAAGAAAGGGGTTCAAAAAGTGAGAATTCAATGTACAAGGTGAGTGGCCCATGGCATTATGTGAGTTCAAACAAGGAGAATAACCACCTCAATTCTGGAGAAGCACCTCATGCAGCGGGTGGCATTTGATGTGAACTTTGAAGAGTGGCTTGCAGTTGAGCAGAAGGGAGGAAGGATCAGCCTGTAGGGAGGCGCTGAGAGTGTGGGCTGATGAGTAGGTTGCATGAAGAGAAATAGAAGGCTGGACCAGGTAGACACTGGGCCTATTGTGGGTGGCCGCAAATGCACAGCCAAAGAATCTCATCCATTCGTCCGACCGTTCCGTCATAAGAAGCTGAGTGCCACCATTGCAGGCACTGGGCTGCTGCTGGAGAGACAGGAACTTGGCAGGTTTTCGAGCAGGGGCCGCAGAAGCAGGGCGAGGTCTAAGGAGGGTGAGTCTGGGGCCCAGGAAGGAGGAAAATCATGGTGGGGAGAGCACTGGGCAGCTGTGAGGAATGGCAAGGTGGAGCTAGACCTGGGACATTTTGGAAGCAGGGTTAGAGCATTTGTGAATTAATTGAATGGGGGTGGCGAGGAGAGGAGGAAGGGGCACTGAAGCTGATTCTAAGCTGGGTGACTGGGAATGTGCAATGCCATTTACTGTTTCCATTGTGTACCGTCATGTCTCCAAGTAGATGATAAGCCCCTTCAGGGGGTGGATTCTGACTCCCTCTGTGTTCTTCCTGGCCCACTACTCACTGCTGAGCATCACAGAGTGGGCACAGTGTGTACCTCTGATGTCCTCAAGAAATGAATCTCGTATCTTCTAGAATGCCAGATTTGCATCTGCAGCAGTCTTTGTACATGGGCCTGGCTTTCTCCAGTGTCATGTTTCTGCAGAGAGCCAAGTGTTTCCTGTATATATTTTCATACCCCGAGTTAACTACCCTTTCAACTCCTGCTGCGGATTTCTCTCTCACTTGATGGGCATTTTCCACCACGTTTTTATTGCTCCACAAGAGAAAGTTTGGATGTGGTAGAGATGAAAACAACAACATGTCCTGTTCCTTTACATCAACCCCATAGGGGATGTGTGTTACACTCAGGTCTCAGTAAAGTTCAACAGTTTTACATATCTTGAAAGTTCTGGTCATTTTGTGAGTGGTCAAAATGACAAACGTTAAGCCCTTGATGCCAAGGTCTACTTCACAGATGGCAAATATGTATAGCATGGATTCTGTTCCTTCTGCCCACAGCAGACATTACTAATAGATCACAGCTGTCTTAACCACCAGGCCAGGGCTTGGGTTCTGCGTATGATGCTTTAGGCACCCACTACTAGCTGAGTGAACTTGGTGTAGCAGCTGGAACCAGTTTACCATTTCTGGTTTTCTCCGTCTGTTGATTGACTAGGTTCTAGATGGGACGCCTCCTCTCCAAAGAGTGGCCACTGCTGGACGGAATTCACCCTAGAGTGGCTTCACAGCAAAGCAATTACTTAATTTTTTATTTTTCTGCAGGAATATCCTGGGATCTTCTCCCCTCAGTCAGCAGCCAAGGTGCTTGTAGGAAATTCAAAGAAACAGGTCAGTCTGGGTCCATCATGTGATGGGGTCTCTGAAAATCTTTGTGTTATAAACTATCTAAAGTCATTCTTGGGGAGGGAGGATAGAATGAATGGTATGCTGATGTTTGCTAGATGTCTCTCTGTCGTGGCTTTTGACTTTGCATTTTGATAAGCCCCTAAAATTGGGCTTTGGGGGTAAGGAGACAGTTACTCCCTCCCCACTATTTCTGATTGATGGCTGGGGTAGTCCTCTTAATTTCTTTCCTGGCCACCTTGATTACAGGGAGGAAATCCAGGGACGCAGGAGAGGCCTGTACCTTCCTGCTTCCTGTCTCCTCCCAGCAGGCTTGGGAGCCAGGGTAGAGGACCTCCCACTAGCTGGCCAGAAAAGAATCTGAGGGAATCTGGCCAATCCTACCTGTCTCTGTTCTCTATAGTTCTGTATCCTGGCTGCCGCAGCAATGTCCCTGGCCCTCCCGGTGGGCACCTTCTGCCAGGACCCTCTCCAGGATCCTAATCTCTGCTCCCACAGCTTCCTGGGGTCTTGCTGATAGCTTCTTTGTCCAAGCACTTGTGCATCAAGGTCCCTGCCCTACTGGAGCCAGGCAGAAGCCACTTAGGCAGTAAGGCAGCCCTTGTGGATGGTGCTGATTCAGGTTCCCTGGGGGTACTGCTTAAAGACCTGGGTCTTTTTATGTTTTAATTTATGTGTGTTTTATCCTGTGGCTTTCTCCTCCTGGGTGATTGGTAAATCTCTCACGTTCCAAGAACTCAGCAGTATGGGGGTAGGGATGGGGGTGGTGGTTGGAAGGATGGTGCTGGCTGGTAACTTATCTTGCCCAAAGATTCCTTTCTCTGTGAGTTGCAGCAGAGACTATTTGGTGTCCCAGGAGTGGCCACGGACCTCTTATTGTCCTGCCATACTTTGCACGTCATACTTAGGATGCCAGCGTTCACATTTATCATCATCACCAGTAGCCATGGTTTCAGACTGTGTCCACGACGAATTTAACTGAAGTCATATTAAATCTTCATTTAAATCTCCTTGAATTTTCACAAGAATCCTACAAGGTAGCTGTCATTTGCCCCCATGTTACAGTGGCCATAGGTGAGGCTGAGGGCTGGCCGGAGCCTGGCCTAAGACCACATCTGTAGTGGGAGGTGAGGCGGGGATTCAGACCCTGGCCCGCAGCGCCTGCTTTTCCTACCACAGGCCAGGAGCCCCTTCTTGTGGCTCCCGAGAATCACCTCCAGGTCCCTCCTTCGGCTCCCGTGGCAGGAATGTGGGAGCTCCCATTTTAAGTCTTCCCCCCTCCTCCCTGGGGCTCGGGTGGGGTGTCTGCTTTCATTGTTGCGCTGTGGGGTTTGGAGCACCGCCTGTGGATGGACTGTGCAGTGCAGCCAGGCACAGTGGCCTGAGCCCAAGGAAACCAATCTGGCAGACAGCAAGCAGCAGGGAGGGAAAGACTTGAGGACTAGGTCACCCCTTGCCACTCAGCGCCTCCTGGCCCCACACAGTATGGCCTGCCCCATCATGGAGATCCTGTGCAGCCTGCTCCTGGGGGGTCCTGCAAGGGCAGAACATGGTGGCAAGCTTCCCAGGAGGCCTGCACAGCCTTGGGGAGACAGACGGCCCCTGACACCAGTCATTTCTAGCCAGAAGACCGTCCTTCTGTACATTTGGGAGGGAGACCTGAGGGAAGGACCTCCAGACAGGAAGTTTATCCTTTCCTATGGTTTTGGCCTCACAGGGCTTTGGTTGTGTCGTTTCTTGTCATGCTGTTGAGCCTCTGGAATGATGGTCAGCTCCTGGATGGAGGCTCTCACCCGGCTCCTGCCTCTGCCTCTAATGGGCTTTGTGACCTTTGGCAAATTAGTTGCTTTCATCAGGCTGGTTTCTTCACCTGAAAAATGGGAGTCTGGACCGCCCTTTGCTAAGGTTCCTTGAGCTTTGATAAAGGTGGTTTCTGAGTGGGACGAGGGGGTTTTGGCTTCCAGTCCTGGGGCTTCCCGAATACCTCCTCCTCTTACAAGGGCCCTCTCTGCCTCTGGCCTAGAGGTACATGGAGGAGGAAAGAGTGAAGTTAATGATTAAAACAGAGGCCCTGGTTTCTGATGGAAGTGGGATGGGGCGGAGGTTGTTTACAAAGATGGTTGCCTGTCCGGTTAGTGGCAGGGTCTTGAGGCCTGACTTCCGTCCTGTGCCGGTGGCCCTGCTGCTGCTTTCATTTTAACTGCCTCCTGCCCCTGCCCGATGCATTTAGGAGCTAGAAGGTTCCATGGCTGCACTCCAGCCTGGTGAGTTGACAATTTCAACTTCAGTTATAGCCATAGCATAATGAAGCGAGAATATCTGCCTGGGTGTAGTCCAACTTCCAAACCCTTTCCCTCGTACTGAACCAAAAACTCAGCCTGAACTGGGTTGAGGTCCTTGTGAATATGACAGAGCCAGAAGGAGCACCTCTGCTGGCTTTGAGTGTCACAGCCTGTGTGCTTTAGTCTATACTCAGGAGTGAAATATAGATTATTTTTTGAGTATCTATTGTTTAATACTGTCTGTGCTTTTGGGTTTATCACACCTCTTCTCTGCTTAGTCTTCCTTCCAACTCCTCAGACAGTGGTAGGAAATTAACTGTATTTTGAATACTCACTTTTTGAGAGTCTTGTGACCATATCTATGCTCAATGGTCAGTGTTTGTTCAAATATCTGACCTTGTGATAGGAAAGGATGTGAGTGGAGAACTGTCCAGGGGGTCTGGAGAGTCAGACAGCTCAGCAGAACCCCTGGAATCCTCTCGCGTACTGGGAGGGCTTGACTGTCTCTGCAGGAGGGCTGAGGGTCCTGTTCTGGCACGGGAGCTTGGTGCGTTCTTAGCCTTGGCCTTAGCAGCATAGGCCACTGCTAACCCTTATAGCATCTTCATGCAGATTCAAAAAACTGCTGTTTCTCAGGTTAAAAAGAAACATTAAAGCAAATACATGATTGTAAAACCTGAACAATGCCTGTCTCTGCCTGGGAATTCTCCTGGAGTCCTGGCTGTGTATATCCACCCGTGCCCACGGCCTCCTACCAGCATGCGGGGCGCATGTGGCTGGCGGCACACGCATGCGTGCTCCTCCCCCTCCCAGTGAGGGAAATGTGCCAGGCTCTGAGTCAGGGAGAGGGCTTGGGGGTGGGAACGGGTCTCTGAGACCAGTGGACAGGTGAGGGAAGTGATCTCAGGGGGGGTGCTCAGAGCAAGGCTGGGACAGGGTGTGGCCATGCACATGTGTCTGTGTGCATGTGGGTTAGTATGCATGTGTTTGACCTAGCGTGTGTGTGGCTGGGTGTGCCCATGTGGGCTTGTGTGGGAAGGAGTTCTCTTGTGTTGTTCTGGGACTCAGGTGAGAGGCCCACCTGAGCCCTTTCAATACGTCACTGTCTACCTGTGGTGGGAACACCCCCTCCTTAGAGGGCGGTGTAAGACTTGAACACAGTACCTGCCAGCCCTGCCTAAGCCCTCTTACCTGGCCACCTGCCACAGTGTGGAAACGGAGGCTTAGGGGGCTGATATTCTCCGACAAGCCCTGGGGGTGGCGGTGCCAGGGACAGTGGGAGCAGAGCCTGCCTGAGCAAGTCTCTAGCCCCCAATAGGGCCAAGCCCTATGGAAGGGCTCAGAGGGGCAGGGTGACTGGCTGGGTTTGAATGGGACTGTATGAACATGTAGAATGACATGTTGTGTTTTAGAGAAAGTGAGGTAGAGGTCTGGGCTTGCAATTTTCCACTTAATCCTGAGAGATTCTAAACAGCTTTGTTTAAAAACTGGACGTGCAGATTGCAGGGACCTGAGGGAGGAAGAGCCGTTGGGCCCCCCAGGAAGGCAATTAGGTTTGAAGCCAGAGTTTGGATCCAAATACAGCTTGTGGGACCTGGAGGGTGGGGAGGGAGAGCCCTTAGAGCAGCCCAGGAGGCATGAGTCACTATGAATTAGCAGCCGTTGCAAATTGGCTCCCACTTGCCTGTGGAGACGAGGTGCATGGGGAGGAAGCCCTAGTCCAGGGTCATTACCCACCATCCAGCCGGTGGGCACAGAGAGGGAAGGGAGTTGGAATTGCCTGTCTGTGCTCTTTCCCTCTCCCACTATTAGCCAGAGAAGCTGGAGATGATGGTGGTCAGTCAGCCTGTGTCTACGAAGGTGCCCCTTGAGGGACAGTCAATTCCTGCAGTGCAGGGAGATCATAATATAGTACACCATCCAATCCAGGGCAGGGCTGGGTGGAACTTTCTCTGAGGACCCCTAGAGGGTCCTAGGGGAGATGGGGCTGGGCCTTGTGGGAGGGGTGGGATTGTGAGAGGCACAATCTTTGTGTGGTCGAGGGTTCTTTGAGTGGTCGCGGTGGTGGGTGGCAGGCTTGGAGGTGGGGGTTGAGATGGGTGTGACCTGGAGATGAACACAGGGGAGGGGGAGGAGGGCTCCAGCCTGGGGGCACCTTGAATGTCATCCAGAGGAGAGTCAGATTGTAGGAGGCTGGCAGTGGGGAGCAGGTGCTGGTCCCTGAATGGGGGAATGACAGGATGAAAGGGATGTTTTAGGAAAAATCAGCTTGTAGCAGAATTCAAGGTGAATTTTTTAAATATACCTTTCTTTGTTGTTGTCACAAAAAACCCCACAGATTCATTATAATATTCGAACATTACATGCATTATATAAAAGGAAAATCTCCTATAATCCTGCCCTTCAGAGATAATCACTGTTAATACTTTGGTTTTTATTCTTTCCAGGTATTTTTAGGATAGACCGGCATCCAGCTGTCTACCTACTAACTTAACAATTTCCATAAGTAGAAGTGTATTATACTGACTGGCAACTTCTCCAGCCATCTTTCCACATCAGTGCATAGAGAATGACCTCATTCTTGTGAATAGCTGCACAGACTTGCTGGATGAGTTTTGTATTGATTGTTTATTGCTGTATAACAAACCACCCCAAAATTTAGCAGAACCATTTTTATTTTCTCACAGTTCTGTGGGTTAGCCATTGAGGCCCAGCCCAGTTGGTCTCATTACCTAAGCTTATTAATGTGGTGACTGTCACCTGGTGGCCCTGCAGGGCCTGGACAGTCTGAGAGCCTCTCTCAGGTGTCTGGTGATTGGTGTTGCCTCTCATCTGGGCCCCTCTTCCCCCATGTGATTTCTCATTCTCAAGGAAACTGTCCTTTAAGGTGAAATGGGATCTCTGGGACCTCTTGGGATCTAGGCTCTGACATCTCACAGGGTAACATCCATCTGCTGCTTCATCAAAGCAAGTCAGAGGACCAGCTGGAACTCCAGGGTTGGGGGAAAACTCCACCTCTTGAAGGCGGCCTCCTTCATGTGCCCAGAAGGAGGAGAATTAGAATATTTGGGAATAGACCCCACCAATCTTTCTTTCTTTCTGTCTTGTCTTTTCTTTTTTTCTCTTTTCCTTTTCTTTCTTTCTTTCTTTCTTTCTTTCTTTCTTTCTTTCTTTCTTTCTTTCTTTCGAGATAGTGAGCATGGGTGTGCGCAGGGGAGAGAGAGAGAGAGAGAGAGAGAGAGAGAGAGAGAGAGAGAGAGAGAGAATCTTAAGCAGGCTCCATGCCCAGCATGGAGCCTGATGTGGGGCCCGATCCCACAATAATGAGATCATGATGTGAGCCGAAATCAAGAGTCGGATGCTTAACTGACCAAGGTGCCCCTAGACCCACTGATCTTTGGAAGACAGCAAAGGCTTCTTCCCCTCCCAGCCCCCTCTTTACCATATGGGTCAACATGGGAAATTGGCATGGACAGGACACTTAATCTTGTTGGGCAAGAAGTGCTGTTTGAGGTGGATTCTCTGTGTTTGCATGTGTGTGGGGCTCGTGCTGAGTGTAATCCAGAATTTGGGCTTTGGAGCAGACTGCTTCTCCTGCTAGGGTGACTGGAGCTGTAGAAGTAGAGCTAGACACTCTAGAAGCTGCCAAGAGCTTGGCTGCTTAGTACCCCTTGCTAATTTTCATGACGTCTCTGAAGAATGTGAGTCCGTGAGTGACAGGTCTTTAAGAAAGCCAGCTGGTCACTCCAGATCCAAGCCTCTGCTGGGAATTCTTTTATTCATTCACCCAGCAAATACTGCACCTACTAAGCCCTAGACTTTCTCTCCATCCTCTTCTAACTGCGGATGTGAAATAAAAAGACCCGGGCCTGTGTGATTCACAGATTTCACTTTTCCTTCTCAGGCAGCACAATGGACTTAACATTTCGACTTCCCACAATGTATTTGTTTTTAAAGTTTTCTTTTCACCTGCCTTGGTAGCTCTTCTCTCCTGTGAAATGTCACAAATGGCAGAGAGGCAGAAAGAAACAGGGGAAGAGCCAGCTCCGGGTCATTTATGAATCCCCAGTGCCAGTTTAGAGGATGCAGCAGTGGGGCTGCTGGTGAAGTCCTCCCCAGCACTGATCGTTCATCAGACTTACCTCTCCTTGGAGATCTCGGGCTGGACTTGATGAAATACACTTTCTCAGCACAACAATGTTCTTTGGCTTGTCATCTGCCTCGTGGTTGGTGCATTCATCAAATAAGAACAAAGGCTGAGCGGGTTCCACACTTGAAAATGCCTCGGTGTTTTATTTTCTCCCTGCTCCCTCTCAGCATTTTTTGGAAAAGAGATGTTTCGTGGCTGTAGGCTTCTCTTTTTGTGAAAGTGCAGTCCATGCTGCACAGCTCAGCCTCTCGGTCGTTCTCCCCCCCTCCTTCTCGACTGTGCTATGGGGGAGCTGACCCAGCTCTGAGAGAGGACTTGGCGAGGACTGTGGGGAAGGGCGAGTAGCTGCCCTATGCTTGGAGCCACCCTGATACATCTGGGTGACTTGGGGGCCAGCATTGTGCTACTGCTGCAGGGTTAATGGTATCTGATCAGCTCATGGGGCTTACTGCGGACCAATGTGTAGGGTTGAGGAAAACGTGAAGCCTTGTCTGCAAACCTTGAGAAAGCTGGCATCACAGCAAGACAGACCTCATCAACTCCTTTTGGCCAAGGAATTGGAAAAACTGGATGGAGGACCTCGGCCTGCTTCAACTGAGAGTTCACTGCTTGCTAGGTAAATTCCCCATCAGTAGAGACCTAAGAGGCCTGTCTTGGATTCCTAACTTCTCTGCCCATGCCTACACCCCCCTTTCCGGTTCTCTACAGCTGTGAGAATGGATTCACATGTCAGCATGCTCAATAGTCATACTATCAATTCATCAACAAGCAATTATTGAATACTTTGATTCTTTTAAGATCTGAGGCATCTTTTGGTCCTGGTGCTCCAGGTGATGAGGGAGCTTCTGTTCAAGATGGTGGTGTAGGAAGATCCTGAAGTCACCCCTTCCCATAGACACAGATCTATAGCTACCTAGGGGAAAATTCCCTCCGAAAAAGACCTGAAAACTACTGGAGTAAGCTCCTTCACAATGGATAAAGAGGCCACGTCGAGATGGTAGGTTAGGCAGAGACATAGTCTTGCCAAAGACTCCACCCCTGGCACGGTGGCCCACATTTGGGAGGGATCTCACAAACATGGAGCTTGTTCCTGTGCAGCAAGGAGTTTGTGCCCCACATTAGGCACCCCAGCCTTTGGGACCTGCATTAGAGACACGAGCCCCCAAAACATCTGGTTTTGAAGACCAATGGGGCATGTGTCTGAAAAAGCCACAGGGCTGTAGGGAACCCAGACTCCACTCTTAAAGGGCTCGTGTGCAGACTCGCTTGTCCTCAGACCTAGTGTAGAAGCAGCAGTTTGAAAAGTGCCTAGACCATAAGTGAAAGAGATCTGTTTGCTGTTCTTTTATTTATTTGTTTGTTTAGTTTATTTTTTGACAAAGAGAAAGAGAGAATATGAGTGGAGGAGGGGTGGGGAGGGTGGAGAGAATTCCAAGCAGGCTCTGTGCTGACAGGCTCTGTGCTGATGCAGGGCTCGAGCTCACGAACTGTGAGATCATGACCTGAGCTGACATCAGGTACCAGACGCTTAACCAACTGAACCACCCAGGTGCCTCCGTTTGCTATTCTTTTTTTTTTTTTTTTTTAAATTTTTTTAACATTTTTATTTATTTTTGAGACAGGGAGAGACAGAGCATGAACGGGGGAGGGTCAGAGAGAGGGAGACACAGAATCCGAAACAGGCTTCAGGCTCTGAGCTGTCAGCACAGAGCCCGACGCGGGACTCGAACTCATGGACCGTGAGATCATGACCTGAGCCGAGGTCGGCAGCTTAACCAACTCAGCCACCCAGGCGCCCCCTCCGTTTGCTATTCTTAAGGCGTCTGCCAGAAGGACAAGAGGCTGTTGGGACTGTCTCCAGGGACAGAGATGCTGGTGGGTGCCATTTTTGGTGTTCTCCTTCTACCCAGTTAGTGGTGGTGCTGGCAGATGACATTTTGTCACTCTCCTTCTACCCTGCTAGCACTGGTGGGTGCCCCCGTGCGCTACTCCCTGAGACCGTGCCTTAGCCAGCAGGACAAAAGCCCCGCCACTACCTGCTGTCTGACTACAGCTCCAACAAAGCTGGCCTATGGATGTAGCCCACATAGGGATGCCTGAGCACCTGGCTCCAGTGACCAAGAGCGATTGTGTTTCTGGGTCAAATGGGTCTGAAACAATTGGAGAGACAGTTCTTGGCAGACTGCCATCCCCAGAGCACTGCACAGACAGCAGACTGAAACACACTCCCAGTTATCTGATGTAAAAGGCCTATTTACTTGCCCTGGAGCTTTAGCCTGAGGGGCAGGCTTCACATTTACAACACATCTAGAGGCTACAGAGGTGCTATCAGGGAACATAGGATACCATCTTTGAGCTGATCCTCAGCCTTGCTATACCTCTCAGAAAGTTTGCTAGTCCCTCCCAGAAAGGAGCCTCACGTTTTACAACTGTCACTGAGGGGACTCCTCTAGACTGCTTGTTTTGCAGGCCAGCAGGGTCTGTGATTATGTTCCCATAGGACTGCATATATTTGCATGCTTTAAAACCTGCTACTTGAGGATCTAGCTCCCAAATGGCCTGAAACCAGGTGCTAACTGAAATCTTCCCTCTGGAACACTGACAAATCTTGGCATACCCTCTACAACAGGGACCCACCAGGAAAAAAACCGGCTGCTTAGATAATCACAAAGGTTCAAGAGGCAAACAAGAGCTAGGGCATGGTTGAACAGTAAGGTTCATCTCCTACATAAGGCCACTCCTGCAAGACTGGGAGAGATAGCTGTTTCACCTAATGCATAGAAACAAACACAGAAACTCAAGCAAAATGAGGAGACAGAGGAATAGGTTCCAAACAGAAGAACAAGATGAAACCCCAGAAAAAGAAAACAAAAAACAAACCTTAGTGAAATAGAGATAAGTAATTTACATGATGTAGATTTCAAAGTAATAGTTAAAAGATGCTCACCAAACTCAGAAGAATGGTTAAACACAGTGAGAACTTCAACAAAGAGATCGAGAATATAAGTACCAAGCAGAACTAGTAGAACTGAAGAATAACTGAATTGAAGAAGACATGAGTGGGTTTTAAAAGCAGACTAAATGAAGCAGAAGGTAGAATCTGTGAGCTGGAAGACAGGGCAGTGGAACTTACCCAAAAGATGAGCAAAGAGAAATAAGAACTAAAAAAATGAAGGTAACCTAAGGGACTTATGGGACAACATCAAATGGACTAACATTCATATTATAGGAATTTCAAAAGGAGAAGAGAGAGCGAAAGAGGCAGACAACTTATTTGAAGAAATAATGGCCAAAAACTTCTGTAACCTGGGGAAAGAAACACACATCCAGATTCAGAAATCCCAGAGAGTTCCAAACAAGATGAACCCAAAGAGACCACACCAAGACACATTATAATTAAAATGTCAGGGCACCTGGGTGGCTCAGTTGGTTGAGTGACTGACTTTTGATTTTTGCTCAGGTCATGATCCTGCTCTCTCTCTCAATCCCTCTGCCCCTCTCCTTGCTTGCACTCTCTTTCTCTTTCTCTAAAAAAAAAAAAAAAATTAAAATGTCAAACGTTAAGGATACAGAGAATTTTTTTAAATGTTTATTTTTGAGAGAGACAGAGCTTGAGTGGGGGAGGGGCAGAGAGACAGGGAGACACAGAATCTGAAGCAGGCTCCAGGCTCTGAGCTGTCAGCACAGAGCCCGACACGGGGCTCAATGACCTGGGCTGAAGTCAGATGCCCAACCGACTAAGCCACCCAGGCGCCCTGAGCGAATTTATTTTTAAGTTCACCTATTCATTTCTGAGAGAGAGAGTGAGAAAGAGAGAGTGGGAGAGGGGCAGAGAAAAAGAAAGACAGAATCCCAAGCAGGCTCCATGCTGCCAGCACAAAGCCTGATGTGGAGTTCAAACCCACAAACTGCAAGATCATGACCCAAGCTGAGATCAAGAGTCAGTCACTTAGCCAATGGAGTCACCTAGGCATGCCCAGAGAGAATCTTAAAAATAACTTGTTACATACAAGGGAGCACCCATAAGACTATCAGGAGATTTCTCAGCAGAAACATTGTAGGCCAGCAGGGAATGTCATGGTATATTGAAAGTGCCGAAAGGGAAGAGAAAACACTTCCAACCAAGAATACTCTACCTGGCAAGGTTATCATTCACAATTGAAAAAGAGATAAAGAGCTTTCTGAAAGCTACAGGAGTTCATCAGCACTAAACTGGCCCTACGTGAAATGTTAAAGCTAAAAAGAATGGGGACTAATTGGTAACAAGAAAGCATATGAATGGTAACCAACAAAGGCAACTATTTAGTAAAGGTATTGGACTAATCACTTACAAAGCTAGTATTAAAGTTAAAAGATAAAAGTATTGGGGCGCCTGGGTGGCGCAGTCGGTTAAGCGTCCGACTTCAGCCAGGTCACGATCTCGCGGTCCGTGAGTTCGAGCCCCGCGTCAGGCTCTGTGCTGATGGCTCGGAGCCTGGAGCCTGTTTCCGATTCTGTGTCTCCCTCTCTCTCTGCCCCTCCCCCGTTCATGCTCTGTCTCTCTCTGTCCCAAAAATAAATAAAAAAACGTTGAAAAAAAAAAAAATTAAAAAAAAAAAAAAGATAAAAGTATTAAAAATAATGTAACTACTATAATTAGTTAAAGGATAGACATGAAAAAGATGTGAAATGTGATATTAAAAATATAAAATGTTCAGGGGTGGAGTAAAAGCATAGAGTTTTAGAATGCATTCAAACAACCTGCTATCAACCTAAGATAGATTCCTATGTATATGGGCTGTTAAATATGAGCCTCATGGTAAGCACAAAGCAAAAACTCATAATAGATATGCAAAAGATAATGAGAAAGGAACATAAGCACAACACTATAGAAAGTCATCAAACCACAAGGGAAGAAACTAAGAAAAGAAGAAAGGAAGAGAGAGGAGCTACAAAACAAACAATAAACCATAAACAAACACTACAAAATGTCAACAAGTTCTACACAGAATATAAATAATTCTACACAGAATATAAATTCTACACAGAATATAAATAATTGGATAAATTCTCCAATCAAGACAGAGTGGCTGAATGGATTAAAACAAACAAACAAACAAACAAACAAACAAACAAACAAACCCAGTAGTCCGCTATGAGCTACCTACAAGAGACTCACTTTAGATATTAGGACACATAGAGACTGAAAGTGAAGGGATGGAGAAAGATGTTTCATGAAAATGGATACCAAAAGAAAGCCGGGGTAGTTTTACTGACATCAGAAAAATAGACTCTTAAAGATTGTAGGGGCGACTGGGTGGCTCAGTCAGTTAAGTGTCCAACTCTTGATTTGGCTCAGGTCATGATCTCATGGTTCGTGGGTTTGAGCCTCACATTGGGCCCTGGGCTGGAAGTGCGGAGCTTGCTTGGGAATCTCTCTCCCTCTCTCTGCCCCTCCCCACTCATGCTGTCTCTAATCTCTTTCAAAATAAAATAAAAAAAAGAAGATTGTAATAAAAGACAAAGATGGAAACTACATAATGATAAAGAGGTAAATCCAGCAAGAAGATATAACATTTGTAAATATTTATGCACCCAACGTAGAAGGATCTAAATACACAAAGCATATATTAAGTGACCTAAAGGGACAAATTGACAGCATTAGAATAATAGTAGGGGATTTCATACCTCACTTACATCAATGAATAGATCATCCAGACCAAAATCAATAAGGAAACATTGGCTTTAAATGATATATTAGACCACATAGACTTAATAGATATGTATAGAACTTTACATCTAAAAGCATCAGAATACACATTCTTTTGGAGCGCACATAGAACATCTCCAGTATATGTCACATGTTAAGCCATAAAACAAGTCTCAATAAGTTTAAGAAGATTCAAGTTATATCAAGACTCTTTTCCAACCACAATGGTATAAAACTAGGAATCAATTACAAAAAGAAAGTTAGAGGGGTGCTGGGTGGCTCAGTTGGTTAAGTGTCTGACTCTTGATCTCAGTTCCAGTTATGATCTCAAGGTTTGTGAGTTCAAGCCCTGTGTTAGGCCTGCACTGAGAGCACAAAGCCTGCTTGGGAGTCTGTCTCTCCCTCTGCTTCTCTCCCACTCACTCACTCTCTGTCTCTTTCTCAAAATAAATAAACTAAAAAAAAAAAAGAAAAATCACAAATATATGGGGATTATGCAACATACTATTGAACAAACAGTGGGTGAATGAAGAAATCAAAGAAGAAATAAAAAAAATTACTTGAGACAAATGAAAATGGAACTACAACATACCAAAATCTATGAGATGCAGCAAAAGTAGTTTTTTTTTTAATGTTTATTTATTTTTGAGAGAGAGAGAGAGACAGAATGTGAACAGGGGAGAGGCAGAGAGAGAGAGGGAAACACAGAATCTGAACTAGACTCCAGGCTCTGAGCTGTCAGCACAGAGCCTGGCGCAGGGCTGGAACTCATGAACCGCGAGATCATGACCTAAGCCTAAGTCGGAAGCTTAACTGACTGAGCCACCCGGGCGCCCCAGCAAAAGTAGTTCTAAGAGGTACAGTCATAGTGATAAATGCCTACCTCAAGAAATAAGAAAAATCTCAAATAGTCTAATTTTATACCTAAGGAAGCTCGAAAAAGAAGAATAAATGAAGCCCCAAATTGTAGAAGGAAGGAAATAATAAAGATCAGACTGGAAATAATTGAAATAAAGACTACAAAGATAATAGAAAAGATCAGTGAAACTAAGAGTTGGTTCTTTGAAAAGATTAACAGAGTTGGCAAACTTGTAGCTAGGCTCACTAAGAAAAAAAAGAGATGGCTCAAATAAAATCAGAAATAAGAGAGGAGAGGTTACAACTGATACCAAAGAAATACAAGGGATTGTAAGAGACTACTACAAACAATTATGTGCCAACAAACTGGACAACCTAGAAGAAATGGATAAGTTCCTAGAAACATATGATCTTCCAAGACGGATTAATGAATCATAAAAAATCTGAATAGATTACTAAGGAAGTTGAATCAGTAATCAAAAACTTTCCAACAAACAAAAAGTCAAGCCTTCCCTGGTGAGTTCTATGAAACATTCAAAGAAGTCTTAATACCTATCCTTTTCTCAAACTCTTCCAAAAAACTGAAGAGAGGGAATGCTTCCAAACTCATTTTATGAGTCCAGTGTTACTCTGATACCAAAACCAGATAAGGACACCACAAAAAAGGAAAATTATAGGCCAAGGGGTGCCTGGGTGGCTCAGTTGGTTAAACGTCTGACTTTGGCTCAAGTCATGATCTTGCGGTTTCTGAGTTTGAGCCCTGTGTCAAGCTCTGTGTTGACAAGCTCAGAACCTGGATCCTGCTTCGGATTCTGTGTCTCCCTCTCTCTTTGCTTCTTCCCCACTCATGCTCTGTCTCTGTCTCTCTCAAAAATAAATACATATTTTAAAAAATTTAGAAAACTACAGGCCAGTGTCCCTGATGGACATATGTGAAAAATTCCTCAGCAAAATATTAGCAAAGTAAACTTAATAATACATTAAAAGCATCATATACCATGATAAAGTGGGATTTATTCCAGGGATGCAAGGATGGTTTAACATTTTCAAACCAGTCAATGCTACATTAACAAAATGAAGGACAAAAATCATATGATCATTTCAATAGATGCAGAAAAAGCATTTAACAAATTCACCATCCATTTGCAATAAAAGGTCTCAACAAAATGGGTATAGATGGAACGTACCTCAACGTGATAAAGGCCATAAGTGACAAGCCTCCAGCTGACATCATACTCAATGACAAAAAAAACTGAAAGCTTTTCTCTTAAAATTTGGAACAAGAAAAGTATGCCCACTCTTTTAACTTTCATTCAACTTAGTATTAGAAGTTCTGGCCAGAGCAATTAGGCAGGGAAAAGTAATACAAATCATCCAAATTAGAAAGAAAGAAGTAAAACTGTCAATGTTAGTGGAGATGATTTTATATTTAGAAAATTTGAACGATTCCACCAAAAAACTGTTAGAACTAATATATGAGTTTGATATAATTGGAGGGTAGGTACAAGACCCATACATAAAAATATGTTGTTGTTTTTTTATACGCTAAGAATGAACTATAGGAAAGAGAATTAAGAAAACATTCCCATTTCATGGGGTACCTGGGGTGACTCAGTCGGTTGAGTGTCTGACTTCGGCTTAGGTCATGATCTTGTGGTTTGTGGGTTCAAGCCCTGCATCAGGCTCTGTGCTGGCAGTTTGGAGCCTGGAGCCTGCTTTGTATTCTGTGTCTCTCTCTCTGTCTCTCTCTCTGCCCCTCCCCTGCTCGTGCTCTGTCTCTCTCAAAAATAAAATAAACATTGGGAAAAAAAACCAATAAAAAAAGGAAACATTCCCATTTCAAATCACATCAAAAAGAACAAAATACCTAGGATTAAAGTTAACCAAGGACGTGAAAGACGTGTACACTGAAAACTATTACATTGATGAAAGAAATTGAAAACACGAATAAATGGAAAGATATTTTGTGCTCATGGGTTGTAAGAATTCATATCGTTAAAATGTCCATATTTTCCAAAGCAGTCTACAGATTCAGACTATCAAAATTCCTATCAAAATTCCAATGGTGTTTTTCATAGGAATAGAACAAACAATCCTAAGACTTATATGGAACCACAAAAGATCCCAAATAGCCAAAGCAACCCTGAGAAAGAGGAACAAAGCTGGAGGCATCATGCTCCCTGATTTCAAACTATACTACAAAGCCATAGTAAACAAAATAGTATGGTATTGGCATAAAAACAGATACAAAGATTAGTGCAACAGGGTAGAGAGCTCAGAAATCAAACCACGCATATATGGTCAATTAACTTACAACAGAGGAGGCAAAAACATACCATAAGGAAAGGACAGTCTCTTCAATAAGTGTTGGGAAAACTAGACAGCCATGTGCAAAAGAACGATATTGGATTGGCATCTTACACCATATGCAAAAATTAGCTCAAAATGGGTTAAAGACTTGAATATAAGACCAGAAACCATAAAACTGTCTGAATAAAGGATAGGTAGTAAGCTCTCTGACACTGTTTTTAGTGATATCTTTTTGTATCTGAATCCAGAAGCAATGGCAACACAAGCAAAAATAAACAAATGGAACTGCATCAAACTAAAAAGCTTCTGTACAGTGAAGGAGACCATCAACAAAATAAAAAGGCAGTGTGGGAGAATATATTTGCAAATCATATATTTGATAAGGGGTTAATACCCAAAATATAGAAAGAACACCTATAACTCAATAGCAATAATGTAAACAATCTGATTAACAAATGGGCAGAGGATCTGAATAGATATTTTTCCAAAGAAGACATAGAGATGGCCAACAGGCACATGAAAAGGTGCTCAACCTCGGTCATTGTCAGGGAAATACAAATCAAATCACAATGAGATATCACCTCACACCTGTTAGAATTATCAGAAAGACAAAATAACAAGTGTTGGGAAGGATGTGGAGAAAAGGGAATCCTTGGGCACTGTTGGTGCAGCTACTGTGGAAAACAGTATAGGAATTCTTGGGGCGCCTGGGTGGCTCAGTCAGTTAAGTGTCCGACCTTGCTTGGCTCAGGTCATGACCTCGCAGTTTGCAAGTTTGAGCCCCACGTCGGGCTCTGTGCTGGCAGCTGGAGCCTGGAGCCTACTTCAGATTCTATGTCTCCCTCTCTCTCTGCCCCTCCTATGCTCATGCTCTGTCTCTCTTTGTCTCTTAATAATAAATAAACGTTACAAAATTTTTTTTTTTTTAAAGAACAGTATAGAAGTTCTTAAAAAAATTAAAAATAGAGCTGCCATGTGATTTAGTAATTCCACTTCTGGGTATTTATTCAAAGAAAATGAAAATGCTCATTTGAAAAGATATATATGCTCCTATGTTCATTGCAGCGTTATTTATAATAGCCAAGATATGGAAACAACCTAAATATCTATCAATGGATGAATGGATAAAGAAGATGTGGTATACACATATTATGGAATACTTACTGCTCAACCATAAAGAAGATGCAGTCTTGCCATTTGCAACAACATGGATGGAACTTGAGAGTATTATGCTTAGTGAAGTAAGTCAGACAAAGAACAATACCTTATGATTTCACTTATATCTGGAATCTAAAAAAACAAAACAAATAAACCAAACCAGATACAGATACAGAGAACAATTGGTTGCCAGAGGAGAAGGGGTGTGTGGGTTGGGCAAAATGGGTGAAGGGGATCAAGAGGTACAAACTTCCACTCATAGGGGTACCTAGAAGGCTCAGTAGGTTAAGTGTCCTACTCTTGATTTGAGGTCATGATCTTATGGCTTATGAGTTCGAGTCCTACATTGGTCTCTGCGCTGACAGTGTGGAGCTTGCTTGGGATTTTCTCTTTCCTTCTCTCTGTCTGCCACTCCCATGTGCTCTCTCTCTCAAAATAAATAAACTTTAAAACAAAACAAAAACCCAAAACCAAAAACAAAACTTCCACTTGTAAAATAAGTAAGTCATGGGGATGTAACATACAGCATGAGGACTGCAGTCAATAACTGAAAGTTGTTAGGAAAAATCTTAAAGGTTCCTATCAAGAAAAACAATGTTTGTAAATTTGTATGGTGACAAATGGTAGATAGACTTATTGTGGTGATCATTTAGCAATGTATTCAAATGTAGAATTATTATGTTGCACACCTGAAACTAATGCAATGTGTCTCAGTTATACTTCAATAAAAAAAGAAAAAAACTATTTGAATAGGGTATAAATTATGCGCAATGCTTTATTAAAAGAGAGAGGGAGAGGGAGAGAGAGAGATTGATTTCACCGATGCAGGGTTAGGTGAGTCCCCAACCCTTTCTGTTCTTGGCTACCAACTTTCTTGTGTGTTTTATGTGGGTTTTCCCATTCCCCCCCCCCCCCCCCAGGGCTTGGTCCTGCCACATCCACAGCCCTCAGGAGTGGGCTCTGAAGGCCAGCCAGGAAGGGAAGAGGTTGCTGTAGATGCAGCCAGAGCCCTCTATGTAGGGCTGAAAGGAGATGCCTGCCTTGGCCCAGCTGAAGTCTCCCTGCTTTATACCCACACCTCATGTGGAATAAAAGTGATGTTACCTCACCTCCAGCACCCACCTTCCTCACTTCTTATCCAAATGCCCCTCGGTGGTTTAACAAGTTCAGGTGTCCCTGTAGGAGAGGGATGGATGTCCCCTGGGGATGCTCAGTGGACTAGGTCTTGGGCTCTGAGGACTGTTCTTCAAGAAAACAGCAGCAGCTGCCTTTCTGAAACATGGGTGTGACTTCCCCAGAGGGGCCACACTCTACTGGCTGATGGGGAGGTTAACAATGGGTGCCACCATGCCTGGGGCTGGGTGGACTGGTAGATGCTTCAAGCCCACTCTGGCTTGGACACTGGGGGCTGGAATATCAGGCAGAGTGGGCCTCTCTCTCCACACCGCTCCCGTTCTGACATTCCAGTTAAGCCCGATGCATGTGGGACAGCAGAGTCCCGGAGTTGGAGGACCTGAATTGGACACATTTTCTTCTCTCTGGGAATACTTCTGGGGCCGCTGGCTTTTGGGATGCTAATACTGATTGTAGGACCTGCTTACAGCACAGACTTGTCCCCAGTTCTGGGCGATGGCTGGCAGTCCGGTTTCCTGGGGCCTCAGTGCAGCTGGCTCTGGGGCGAATGTTGATCACCACAGGCAGGAAGCCTTGCTTGACCCTTTCTTTATGGGCTGGGGTGCGGGAGTGTGGCCACCCTGACTTTGGAGCAGAGGGGAAGTAGGAGGTGATTCTTCAGACTCTGCAGGGCCTTTCTTCTTTGGTCCCCACCCCAGGGACTAAAGCATTAGATGCTGCCACATTGTAAACCCAGTGGTCCCAGTGGGCTAGGGGACTGATCTCCATAGCCCCTGCGGCCACCACCCCACATCCCCCAGGTTCCAAGTAGGGTTAGTGCTGCCAGGGGACGGACTCGGACTCAGGACTTCTGCAGCCTCCACGGTTCTTTTCTGATGGGCAGGGACATTTCTAACGGCTCCACTCGATCTCTGGTTCTTCCTTCCTTCTGAGGAGCAGAGCCCTTGATTTTCCCCTCCACTGACACTTTGCCTGTTTTCTCATTGTCTGGTACCAACCAGGTGGGCACTCAAATATTTGTTGAATGAACGGAACAAATACTGCATTTGTGATATAAAAAGAAATGTATCCCTAATCTAGCCGATACCCCTGGACATTTAGAGCTCTTGCTTGATTTAAAATCATCCATCTTCGGGCACCTGGTGGCTCAGTCGGTTGAGTGTCCAACTTTGGCTCAGGTCATGATCTCAGTTTGTGGGTTCAAGTCCCGTGTCGGGCTCTGTGCTGACAGCTTGGAGCCTGGAGCCTGCTTTGGATTCTGTGTCTCCCTCTCTCTCTGCCCCTCCCCCACTCACACTGTCTCTCTCTCCCTCTCTCTCTCTCTCTCTCAAAAATAAACATTAAAAAAATTAAAAAATAAACCATCCATCTTCATAATCGCAGGGGTTTGAAATGTCTCTGGGGAGGGGCAGGACTTGTACATCAGGAGCTCCTCACTGAAGGAGCCGTGGCTCTGCCTGAGAGACTTAACCTTCCCTTTCCCGAGGTGGGGTGGACAGGGAGCCCTGCTCAAAAATTTCACAGCGGAGGAAACTGAGGCTGGTTTTCCCAGGTTCTTTTGAGCAGAGGAAGCTGGAGCCAGACTTTCTAGATGCTGACCCCGGATTCTATTTTATTCCATCCCCACCCCCACACCTGCTCCCATCTTCCTCAGTTCACCCAAGGATGCCTCTTGAGTTCCTAGCACCCTGTGTGTGAGGTGACCTTGCAGGGCCTGAGGGCAGCTTTGTAGGAAAACATGCACCCCAAATGGCCAAATCCGTGAGGACTTGAGGGAGGCACGTGTGGGGTTATTTTGGGTTTGGTGGGCCGGGCTCAGATCTCTCTGGCATTCCCGGCCGCTGGCCTCTCAGAATTGACCAGAATGGAAGGATGATAAAAATCAAGGCTCCAGGAATAGCCCAAGAATTTGTTCATTCTTAACCTCTGTAAAGAGGTGTCGCCCAACCCAGAGCCCACAGTGAAGTTGGGGCTGGGGGTGGGTGCTGGTATGGGGAGGGGTAGAGAAGGAGAGTTAAGACCATTTCCTCTTCCTCCCCTGGGGTGGAGGAGGTGGCAAGCTCAGTGTCTGGCTCAGTGCCAATCTGATAAGAGAGAAGGATTTAGAGGCCAGAGGAATGTCCCTCCTCCCACTAGACCATCCCGGCCTCTTGGGGAGTCGCCTGGGAGCTCCCATGGCCAGGGTCAGTGGGTCCAGCTTCCTGGGTCTCTCTAACTGCCTCTTTCTGTTTCTCTGTCCCTCTCAGACTTAGGCAGGCTTGGGGCAGCTGTGGCCTTGGATTCTCAGGGGGGCTTACTGCCTCCTTTCTTCCCCAGAGCCAGGTCCAGAGTCACTTTTGCTCAGTGTACGGGAGGGAGATGTGTACTGAGTATCTATCCTACAGAAGTTCAGGAATCTGCCCTTGTCCTGAAGGAGCTAGATTGAACATGTAGAGACAACTGTGTGTAGACATTCAGACTCAGAAGCATCATCCAGACCAGTCCATAGTTCTGGAGGGGCAGGTAGAACTGTAACAGGCAGAGTGGGTCAGTAGACAGAGCAGGCTACCAGGAGGCAGGACACCTGGCTTGTCCTGGACCAGTCACATTACTTCTCTAGGCTTTAGTTTAGTTTTTTATCTGTAAAATGAGGAGTCTCTGATCCCTGAGGTCCTTTCTGGCTTAAGAATGATCTGATTTCGGGGGTTGTAGGGAGGAAAAACTTTCTCAGATGGGGGCGGGGTGTTTGTGTTGCCTCTGCTCTTTGTTCCATATGGGGTCCAAGGGTGGGCATCTCAGCTGGTCATCCCCATGGGGGCAGGCTGAAGGCTCAGATGTCCCAGCTGGGCCCCAAACCTCTCTTCTGTTCTCTGGACACTTCTGCTCAAGAAAACTGCAAAATCTGACGTTAGGTTTAAAAAATCAGTTGCCCTTGTCCAGGATGAGGTGATCATCCCTTGGCCAACAAGATGAGGTCTGCACCTGCCCTGGCCAGCCTTACTGCTTCCCCCTTGGAGCCACTTTGCCCCTTGTGTTTCTGTAAGGCTGAATTACCTGTTGCCTTTCCTCCCTCTCCCACCATGCAAGCTCTCATTTCTCATTGTTCCCGGTGTGGTCTACTTGCTTGAAATGCCTCTCCCACCCTGCATTGTGTTTTCTCTTATCTGCATTGTTTTAGCAGGTAGGAAAATTTGTTCAGCCATTATTTCTTCAAGAATTTTTCTGTTCCCCCTTCTCTCTTTTCTCTTTCTAGAGCTTTAGTTACATGACCGTTAGCCTCTTGGATATTGTCCTATAGGTTTCTGATGCTCTATTAATTTTTTTCAGTTTTTTTTCTTTGTGTGCTTCATCTGAGATCATTTCTATTGTTATGTCTTCAGGTACAATGTTATTTTCTTCTGCAGGGTCTAATCTGATGTTAAATTTTTCTATCCAGTGTATCGTTCATTTCAGATACTATCTTTTTCATCTCTAGAAGTTCGGTATGAGTCTTTTTATATCTTTTCTCTTTTCATCATGTGTATGTTTCCCTCTACATTCTGGAGCATATGGAGCATACTTAGAATCGCTGCTTTTCATCTGTGTCTGCTGGTGTCATCATCTTTGCCATCTTTGGGTCTGTTCTATTAACTGATTTTTCTCCTGGTTATGGGTCATATCTTTCTGCTTCTTTGAATGCTTGCTAATTTTTGATTGAGTGCCAGACATTGTAGATTTAATGTTGCTGGATTTCATTATATTTCTTTAAATAGTATTGGACTTTATTTTGGCATGCATTTCAATTGCTTGGGATCAGTTTAATATTTGAGGCTTGCCTTTAAGCTTTGTGAGGGTGGATCCAGAGCAGCTTTTAGTCCAGGGCTAATTTAGCTTCACTACTAAGGCACCACCCTTCTGAGGACTCTGCCCAGTGCCCTGGGTATAGTGAGGTCTCTCTACTCTCCAGGGGGGAATGTGACCTCTTTTTGGCCCTGTGTGCTACAATCATTTGGCCTATTGCTTTCCATTGGTTCTCTTCCCAGTCTTGTGGAGCTCACTTCACACATGTGTGGATTAGCCAGAGAGTCAAGGAGACTCTTCTGCACATTCCTAGAGCGCCCTGTCTGCACAGCCCTTCGTCTCTACTATTCTACCTTCAATTCTAGCTCCATGAACTCTGATTTCTGTCTCTTCAGCTTGGTGAGACCACTGGACTCCATTTGTGTGTTTAAAAAAAAATTTTTTTTTAGTGTTTATTTATTTTTGAGAGACAGAGAGAGAGAGAGAGAGAGAGAGCACAAGTGGGGGAGGGGTAGAGAGAGAGGGAGACACAGAATCTGAAGCAGGCTGCAGGCTCTGAGCTGTCAGCACAGAGCCTGATGCGGGGCTTGAACTCACAGACTGTGAGATCATGACCTGAGCCGAAGTCGGACGCTCAACTGACTGAGCCACCCAGGTGCCCCACTGGACTCCATTTGTATTCCTTCTCCTGTGCAGCTGTGTGCAAACCACCTCCAGGCAGTCAGCTGGGTAACCATAGGACTCACTCTTACGTTTTCCTCTTCTCAGGGATTACAGTCCTGTGCGGCCTGTTGTCTCATATCTGAAGGAATTGTCTCATGTATTCTGTTCGGATTTCTAGCTGCTTAAAGTGGGAGGGTAGAGCCAGTCTGCATGACTTCACCATGGTGGTAAACCAAAGTCCAGCATTATTGGAAGACTTACCTCGGGCATCACTTCCTTCCCCACTGGGGAATGTGTCTCTAGTCAGCACTCTTATGAGACCCCATAAGCAGGATATTCTTTTCCTCATAATTTTATCTGGGTCTATTATCTCTCTAAGTAGGCTGTCTCCCTGAACACAAAGATGAGATGGTATTTTCTTGTTGTCAAAGAAAATGTAGTATTTCCCTGGTACATAGTCCAGTGCCTGGCATATAGTAGGCAGCTCACATTTGTTGATTGCATGAGTGAATGAGAAATGAAAGAAACTGTAAGCTAACTATCTAAGAAGAACACTATCTCAGTGGGTATGGAATTCAGACTCTCTTTGTGCTCTGTGGAGCTTCCACCACATCTGTAGTTTTGGGGTTTGTTAATTCTGGTTGGGACACTGGCAAATCTGAATTCATCCAGAGAAGGGCGACTAAGGTGCTGGATGCTATACCACATGGGAGTTGGATGAAGGATTTAGGAATGTTCGTTTTGTCCTAGAATTGCTTTTATGGAGTGGTAAGGGGGACACGATAATTGTTTTCTAACATGTGCAGGATTGATGGGGAAGAAGAGGGCTTAAACGTGTCCTGTAGCTTCAGAGGGCCAAACCTAGGACCCATGGATGAGGGGATTCCAGAAGATTGGATGTGGATCCAGTTCCAGGAAGAACTTGTCTTGCCTTGCCTTTCTTTCTTTCTTTCTTTCTTTCTTTCTTTCTTTCTTTCTTTCTTTCTTTCTTTCTTTCTTTCTATTTATCTTGAGAGAGAGTGAGTACAAGCGGGGGAGGGGCAGAGAGAAGGAGAGACAAGCCCAAGCAGGCTCTGCACCATTTGTGCAGAGCCCAGTGCAGGGCATGAACTCAGTAACTGTGAGATCATGACCTGAGCTGAGATCAAGAATTGAAAACTTAACCAACTGAGCCACTCAGGTGCCCTGGGAGGAACTTTCTAACTGCTAGTGCCATCTAGCAGATGAATAGGCTATCTTGGGAGGTAGTGAGCTCTTCATCACTTCTGGGGTTTAAGTAAAAACTGATATTTATTGATCAGGGATTTTGTGTTTGGGATTGTAAGATTAGATATGATGTTGTATGAGATCGTTTCTAAGATACTTTTCTACTCAATGATTCTAAATCTTTGTCCTCCCTTTGAGCCCAATGATCCATCCCTCCTGGAAATTCCCAGTCCCCAACACGCCCCCCCCCCCCCCAAACAGTGCACACCTGAATATGCCCTCCTTACTACAGTTTTGTGGAACTCCTCACACCTTCATCCTTGCCCAAAGTGGATTCCTTCTGGTGGCCCTGCAGACCAGCTGCTCGCCGTCTGTGCTCATCTCCATCATTTCAGTTCCAGCCTGACTGGCACCCCATCCATCTGGGCTGGTGCCTTATGTCAGTGCCTTGTCCCATTGTGTCTCCTGTGTCTGGATACACAGTGCCTTTGAGACAGTGCAGGACTCTGGTTAGCCCGTTGTTCTCCCTCCTGCCCACACAGCAACATCTGGCAGCCTTGCTGCGGCCATTCTCCGTGCTCGCAAACGTCGCTCTGAACAGACACGGCTGCTCTTGACCTGTTCATTGACTTACTTCTCTGGGATCGTGTCACTTCCTGTGTGCGGCCTCTCCCCTCCCTGGACTGAAAGCTCCCAGGGAGGTGCCACCCCATTGGGTCTGGGATGGTACCTTGCACACTGTGGAGGCCCATTAAATGGTGGTGGGGGCAGGATTTTCAAGAGAATCTTCAAGGACCTGCCTTTCCCCATTAAAAAAATTTTTTTTTTAGTGTTTATTTACTTTTGAGAGGGAAAGAGAGAGACAGAGGCATGAGCAGGGTAGGGGCAGAGAGAAAGAGAGACACAGAATTCGAAGCAGGCTCCAGTCTCTGAGTTGTCAGCCCAGAGCCCGACATGAAGCTCGAACACACAAACTGTGAGATCATGACATGAGCCAAAGTTGGATGCTTAACTGACTGAGCCACCCAGGCACCCCAGCCTTTTGCCATTTTTATGGTGGTCTTTAGGGAGCTCCAAATAAGATTCCAGCCAGAGAAGGAAGGGCAGGTCTGCAGCTCAGTGGCTGGGGAGTGTAGGGGGCTGACTCAGAAGGGGCAAAAAGCCAAGGGCTCGATCTTCTGCTTCCCTAAAGCTGTTGCCCAACCTCTCAGTGGAAGGAACCTTTGTCAGGTTGTCTGCTAGGGGATCCATGGTACCTCCCTTGTTCCTTCGTGGTGTCTGCAGCAGTCAGCTGTGCCCAGGGGGTAAGTCACAGCCGGGCAGGCTCTGGGGGCAAGGGCTTTATAGGAAGCAGACCTGAGGTGAGAAATCTTCCCGGCAGCTGAGTGCCCTGGCCTGACTCCAAGTGGCCTTGAGCTCCCGAGAGCCTCCTTCCCAGTGTGCTGCTCATCTTCCTTCAGCTCGCTGGGCCACGCATGGTCATGGATGTGAGGAGCACTCTTGAACTCGGACTCGGGTTCTCTGGTCCTCTTAGCCTTGGTCAGACAGGTCTGACATGGGGAAGTCTTGTTTCTTCCTCTGCAAATGGGAAGAACAAGGGCTCCACTGGGGAGCGGGGGGTGAGCTCGTTTGCAGGACTGATGTTCGAGGCTCCTGCTCCCAGAGCTGCTTTCGCCGTCCTGGACAGTGTGGGCTTAGCCTCTTCCTCAGCAAAAGCGCAGCACTCCTCGCAAATGGGAGTCCTTTCTCCCATAGAAGCAAAGGGAATGTTATTTGGAAACTGATCTGCTAGGAGGGCTGGAGTGCAAGTGCATTTGGGCTCACAAAGTCGGCGCCCCCACTGGAAAGGGAGCTCCAGGGGAGAAGGCGTGCCTCTCTCTGTATTTGCTCTATACGTCCAGCATCGAGACAGCAGCTGGCACAAAGTGGGCACCCCGTAGACGTCTGACGACTGAATGAAAGCATCTGGGAGGAAGGAGTCCCGGCATTCGTGTGGCCAGGGTCGTATGGCCAGGGCTGTGCAGCACTCCACCTGGCCTCTGCCACTTAACAGATGAGGTAGATGAGGTTCGGCGGGGCAGTAGTGTGCCCAGGCCCCTCGCTGTCACATGGGAGACCTCAGTGTTTTGTCTCCCAGCTGCTTGCTTGTTCCACTGGAAGGCTGCCAAGACAATAATAAAAACAATGCTATAATTACAGCTAATATTGACGGAGTGCGCTCTGTCATGACGGGGAGTGTTTTGGCCTAATTCTTGAAATGCGCTCACTGAAAAGAGATTTCCCGAATTTGTTCACCCTTCCCCGTGGCCTTCTGTACCCATGCCCTAGTGTCCGCCTTAGAACACATTTGCCCTCGATGTGAAGAAAAGAAAAAGATACTATTTTCGTCAGTCCTATCCATGGTAGCTGTTGTCTGCATGCTGTTTAGGTCAACTAATGGTTTATTGGGGGTGTTTATATTGGTGATCTTACTATTCCTTATGTGGTTATCAGTATGGGATTTGCTCATTTGTGCTTCTGCCGGTCATCTATTGAGCACCTACTGTATGTAAGCAGGTCCTGGGCACCAGGGATTCGGTGGGGACTAGCACCTGATGTGTCCACCTGTCTGAGGACCTCAGACATGACTTAGCTGGTTCCTCGAGGCAAGAACTGTGTGTGTAAATCCCTCTGTGTTTAAGGCTCCCCTTAGCACTAGGGTCCCTGCCCTGGGACTGAAAGTTAGCATGGGGGATGCATTGTGGAGTCTTCCTTTTCTATAGGGCACTCTGCTAGGAAAGCACTGAAGCATACTCCCAGGCATCATTTTACTGTCGTTTCCCCCTGACAATGACCTTGAGAAGTGGCTAGAATGAGGATTTTTTTTTTTTTCAGAGGAAGCCACTGAGCCTCAGAGGACTGACAGCGTGTAAGTGGAGCTGAGGACTTGTGATTTCGATCCTGGCCTCAGCTTGGTTCACCCTAAGTGTTCTGAGACTCTCATTCCACAAATGTTTGAGGGGCTCCTCTGCCAGGGGATGCAGGAGAGAAGGAAAATCCCTGTCCTCAAGAGCTTATATTTTGGTAGGGAAGATTGACCATAAGCAAATAATTTCAGCTCTGTATTACATTGGGTAGTGACAGAAGCTATGGAGAAAAGTGAAATAGGGAAGGGGTGGAGGATAGGGCAGGGTTCAGGGATTATGGCTTACACAGGGCACTTAGGGAAGGCCTTACCGAGGAGGTAAATTTTAGCAGAGATGGCAGAAGGTGATGGAGCCAACCCTGAAGATACCTGGGGAAGGTGCATCCCATGGCAGAGGGAATAGGATGTGCAAAGGCCCTGAGGCAGGAGTGTGTGTGCTTGTTCAAGCCTGTATAGCTGGTGTGAAGTGAGCAAGGGAAAGGTCATAGTCCTCAGAGCACATAGGGCCTTGGAAGTCTTTTTCTGGGCTTTAGCTTCTCTGGTGGTGAGGTGGGAGCCAGTGGAGGAATTTGATGAAGGAGAGACAGACCTACCTCCCATTTCAAAAGGATCACTGGCTACTATGTAGAAAATCGACTGAGCGTATATATGCAGCGGCGGCAGCAGCAGCAGCAGCAGCAGCAATAATAATAACTGCTCTCTATCAAGTGCTTGTTGAGTGCCAGGCATGGTCGCATTTAATCCTCCTGACTACTTTATCTCCATCTTCCTTAGGCGGAAACCTAGACTCAGCTGGTAGAGCTGGCTGTCAGTTTAGGACAATCTGATTCCAAAGTTTGTGCTCTTGACTGTCATCCATTTTTCAGTGGCAGAGGGATGGCTCGTTTAGAATGGCAGCGAACAGACATCTGGGTGTGGCAGTCGGGTGGACTGTGTACCCATTCTCTGGCTGCTCTCGGGGGTTCAGCGGGCCACCCAGAAGAGGGGTGAGGGGCAGGCTCTCTCCTCTTACTCTCGTATTGAGTGGAGGCTGGGGCAAATTGCTTCCAGATGAGGGAAGCAGTTTGGGGAGTGGAATTTGTGCCCTGTCTCCAGACAGCAGCCTCTCAGGGCCTGAGAGGGCCTTGTGTCTTTGTGTTTGGCCTATCAGACAAGCCCTTGTACTTAGAGACCTGGAATTTTTGCTACCGACTGGGGCTCAGCGCCCTGAGGCAGGTGGGCGGGAGACCTCTGCAGATGGTCTCCCCCTCCCTGGAGACACAGCCTCCCTCTCTTTCTGAGTGAAGTCTGGGCCAAAGTGCCCTGTATTTTATCTCCCCCTTTTCTTCCAAGTAGCTTAGGTCACTTTCAGAATGTCACTTCCATAATCCTCATATTTATTGCTCCCTAAGGAAGTAGGAAGATTTTGCCTTGTCTTAAAAAAAAAAAAAAAAAAAAAGTGCTGGGGGTCCCTGGCTGGCTCAGTCTGTAGAGCGTGTGACTCTTGATCTTGGGCATGTGAGTTCGAGTCCCACGTTGGGGGGTTGAGTTTACTTAAAAAAAAAAAAAAAGTGCTGCCGGGTGGGAAAACTGGGGGAGTGAGGCTGGGGTGGATCAAGGGAGGGAAGCCCAGGCCTGGGTGCAGCTTGCCTGGAGTGGGGCAGGGAGGGAAGAGCTGAACTGACTTGGGTTTGTTCTTTTTAGCTTTACCTTTGGTGTCTGAGTGTGTGGGAGGTGGGACTGAGCTGGGACTCCCTGCCCTTACCTAGCAAGTGGTCTCAGAGAGCTGATGCGGCCCTGGCCACGTGAAGTGAGGGGGATTCTGGAAAAGAGAGGAGGTGGCCGCCTCAGGCCAGACTCCCTGGCTGCTCAGCTTCAGTCAGCGGGGGCCCTGGGGCTGGGGCTTGGAGGCACTCTCCCAACCTTGAATACACACCACCACCCACAGCGCCAGACCTTGGTGGGCCAGGCAGGGGAGGGTACATTGTTCCGCAGGGTAGAGAGAGGACCATTTTGGGAAGGAAAGGCTCCTTCTTGGCTGCTCAGATCCCAGCGGGTTAGCAGCCACAGAAGCAGAGCAAACAGGCCCCTGACTTTGTTTCTATTTCAGAAACCTCACTGTTGCTGACAGGCCACCACCGCAGAACGTGGCATCATCACAGGGCCATGGAGCTGACAGCCGCCTCCTGCAGTGGGGGTGGGGAAGGGGGTGCTGAGGGTGGGGGCTCTATCTAGACCGCTGCCTCCATCAATTCGAGTTAGAGTGGGGGAGGGGCCAGACGTGTCTCGGCCTTGGCCGGTTCTCCTGACCTCACAAGCCAGCAAGTGAATATCTGCCTCAAAGACTGAGGGTGGTGAGGCAGGACAGTAAAGGGTGGGAAGTGGCCTGGAAACTTGGATTGCATTCCCAGCTGGTTTGGCTGACCAGCCAGGTGACTAGGGCCTTCTTTCTAGTCTTCCCACCTGCAATCTTTCTGAGCCTTAAAGCTCCAGGTTTCTCAGGTCAGGGTGAGGAGAGAGGACCCAGGTACAGAGACCCTCCCTGCCCCTGCCCCTGCCCAGCCCCCAGATGCCAGGTGCCCTTCCTCCAAGGCCTTTGCATGGTGGTTGTTAGGTCTGGCTTTCCTTTTCTGTTAGGGCACTGGCTTCATGGTGGCCTGTGCCCTGTCTGGCTGCCAAATGCTCCAGAGACTCTTAGGTCATACTCTGAGCCAGCCTCCTGCCTCAGTGTCCCCATTCTTCACACTCAGAATGGTATTTTTCTTAATTTATATATTACCTTGTTCCAGAAAAGATGATTAAAACAAACCCAAATACCTGGCAATATCACTGGTCCGTTTGTTCCTGGCTTGAGTTTCACCTGTTGGCTAGGACTCTTATCTGTGGTCAGCAAATTGATGGTTTGTGATGGGTCCCCAAGGCTTTGCACTCATTCATCCTTCCTGGAACAACACTGGGCTGTACATTCTTTACAAAGTCTTGAGGAGCCATTGTAGATGTCCCCTCCCTCCACTAAGTGTTCCCTGCCTCCCCTTTGCTGAGGGTGCCTTTCCTTTGTGACCCTGTAGCGCCTTGGGTGAAGGTTTTGAGAGGAATAAGACAGTTTCCATATAGAGCCTAGTGGGATAGACAGTGAGGCATCTTGCCTTTATACAGGTAGTGCAGGGGCCCACATCAGAGGTGCTCTATAAATGTGTTTGCCTTAAAAATCTGAAGAAGTATTCATTCTGTACTCACACTTTATTGATACTTGGTTTGGTGTAGAATTCTAGGCTAGGGATTTTTGTGTGTGTATGTGTGCAAAATATTGCTTAGTTTTCTTTTCAGTTCCAGGGTTACTGTCCAAAAGTCTAATGCCATTCCAATTTTGATCCTTTGTGGGTCACAAAGGATTTTTCTCTCTGGAGTTGCCAGTGTCCTGTGTAAAAGTCATCTTGGTCTAGCGTTCTGAAATATCACAAGTGACATTCCTTAGTGTGGATATACGTTCATGCAAGGGCACCCTGGAACCTTTCACTCTTGAAGCATACATTGTCTAGTTCTGGGAAGTTTTCTTAAATTACTTCATAGATGATTTTTCTCTTGCCACTTTCTTTCTTCTTTCCCCTGGAGCTCCTAGAATTTGGATACTAAGTCTCCTGGATTGGTCTTATAATTTTATTTTCTTTCTCTTTTCTACTCTCACCCCTTTCTGGGAGATTTCTTCAGCTTTTTTTTTTTTTTTTAATTTTTTTAACATTTTTATTTATTTTTGAGACAGAGAGAGACAGAGAGTGAACAGGGGAGGGGCAGAGAGAGAGGGAGACACAGAATCCGAAACAGGCTCCAGGCCCTGAGCAGTCAGCACAGAGCCCGACGCGGGGCTCGAACTCACGGACCATGAGATCATGACCTGAGCCGAAGTCGGACGCTTAACCGACCAAGCCACCCAGGCGCCCCGATTTCTTCAGCTTTTTATTGAGGTTTTCATGTTAATTAGCATATTTTTTAATTTTTAAGAGTTCTTATGTTTTCTGAATATATCTTTTTTTTTAAAAATAGCATTCTGTTTTGGTTTCATAGATGCAATATCACCTCTTATTTCTCTGGTGCTATATAGTTTTATTTTGGGGGGAAGTATTCTTCCTTACCAATGCCTATAAGGTGTGTGTACGTATGCTTTTTCTGTTTTTCCTGTGACAGACCTTTGGTAGTCTGCTTACATCTGCGTGGGGCATTAAGCTCTGTGTGTTTGTATGTGGCAGGCCCTTGTGGACTCTGGGCCTAATGTGGGGTGACCTGGTGGGCCTGTTTCACTTAGGAACCAGTGAGTTAGTATCTTAGGTATTTTCTCTTGAGCTGTTAAGATTTCCTAGAGGGGAATCTTCTATTAGTCTACCTGGAAAGCCTAAGGCTGACCCTCTATGCCCAGGAACCTAATGGGGAAGAGGGCAGGGATTTGGGCCTTCTTGTACTTCAGCTTAGCCGTTTCCAGCATGGTGCCCAGCATTTCCTTTTGCTCAGTTTCTCCATTCTGCAGACCTTCCACTTTACCCTCTCCAAAGAATAAACCCCTGAGATGGGGAGGGACACTGACCTGTCTGAGGCAAGTTGGGGAGGAAGTCGGGGGGCTTGGGACTCTTTCTTAGGCAGACCTGTAACCAGGCTTCCCTGGTGCTGCCGGTCCCCACGCCTTCTGGGGGTTCTGGGGGGCCAGTGCTTTGGGATTCAGCACTATCAGGTTTCTTAAGAGAATTAGCCTTTGCCCTTGTGCCCTCCAGTCTCTAAAATTGCGTGGCTACCATCTTCCCTTCTGCTCTCTTCGAAATTGGGGGCTTATGCCTGCAACAAAAGTCTCTTCTTTCTTGTTTTAGCGAGGTGTCAGGGACCAGCCCCGGTGAACTCACGTGTTCTCTCTGAGAGCTTTGGCCAAAGCGTAGTTGGTATGTTTAGTTGCCCTTCTGTGTTGTTTTTCACGGAGCAGGGGGTGTATTCCTTCAGCCTTTGTGGGAATGGAATGAAAGATCATTTTATTATGCATGCTTATTGCAGAACCCCAGTACCCAGAGCTGTGCCAGTGACCCACGAGACCCTCAGCAGTCGCTGGCCGAATCAATGAGTGAACACGCGAATGAATTGCAAAGAGACTTGGAAACAAAAGTGGAAGCAGAAGTACAATTCATTTGCACTGAAAGGCAAACAACTTAACACAACTCTACACCTGTTAAATATCAAACTGTTTAACAGACTTGATGGCTAGCGGTGGGGACACTGTGGACTTTTTCCTCATCTTGGTTTATTTTCTCTGGCCGTAGTGAGCATGCCATACTTCTGTAATTTTTGAAGAGGAATTAAATGAAGAAGAATAAGAACGTGTCTAGTTTAGAATGTAAGCCTAGGCACATAGGAACCTAGGTACCATCTAGGGCTTTGGCAGCCTTTCAAGGTCATTCTACTGCCTTGGACCTTGGTGTCTTCCTCTGTAAAGCAAGTGGCTGGACCAGATGCATCGAAGTTCCAAAGTGCTAGTCCTGTGACTCCAGTACTGTCTTCTCTTGCTCCTGTTATGACAGTGTAGGTCTCTTGTGGAAAAGAACTGCCCCTACTTCCTTTTTTTTTTTCTTTTCTGACCTAGAATGCCTTTTTTGCCTGCATTTCTGCTCAGCTGGACCCTTCCAACCTTCAGAACAGAATCAGAGTCTCCCTTCCTTCCTGAACAGTCCTCCGCTGCTCCAGGATATGCCAGTCTCCCTTTCTGCAGCAGCCTTTGGCTTTTTTAGTTTGCAGTTGGGTAGAAAGGAAAGAGCCTAGACCTTGAAGCCCCATGGTGCTGGGTTGGATTTTAATTCTGCTGTTTACTAATAATGTGACCTTGGACAGTTTACCTGGTCTCTCTGAGCTTCAGTTTCCTCATCTTCTCAAAGGGAATTTGTATTGAAAGTTATCTCATGGAGTTTACGTGAGAATTGAATATGGTATGTATTTAAAGTGCCTTGGTTAACATGTGACACAAAATAGCCCCATCACACAAGATGATGGTGCCAGCAGTAATGATCAGTATTTCTGTGCATTACTTTATTTACTCACAAAGTAGAAACTTCTATTATTTTTATTTTTCCAGTGAGGAGATGGAGCTGTAAAGAAATAATTTGCCAAAGGTTACAAATCAAGCACATTCACCTTTTTTTTTTTCAAGTGTTTTCCTTTTCTTCTTCTTCTTTTTTTTAATGTTCATTTTTACTTTTGAGAGAGAGACAGAGCACGAGCAGGGCAGGGGCAGAGAAAGTGGGAGACACAGAATCCAAAGCAGGCTCCATCTGAGCTGTCAGCACAGAGCCCGACATGGGGCTCGAACTCACGAACTGTGAGATCATGACCTGAGCTGAGGTTGGACACTTAACCTACTGAGCCACCCAGGTGCCCCATCAAGTGTTTTTTTTTCTCTTTAAGTGTTTTTGTGTTTGCACTTCCTCCACGGATACTGATCTGTGAGCTGACTCCATGTCAGGTCTTGGTGCAGGGAACACAGCAGTGAGAAGACAAAAGTTCCTGCCTTGATAAAGCTTGTCTTCTTGTGTCAGAGCGGGTCAGTGAACAAACAAACACTGTGTAACAGGCAGAGCGAGCGTGGAGGTGAAAATGGGGCAGCACTAGGCACCCACTAGGACTGTGAGAGGGCGATGGGGAGAGTTATTTGTGTTAGGAGTCAGGGAGAGCTCCTCTCATATGGGGATCCAGAGACCTCAGGGGGAATCAAGGGAGCAGGCCTCTTGAGTGTCTGGGGAAGCACATTCCAGGTCTTGGGGGCCAGTGAGTGCGACTGTGAGTAGCAGAGCTGAGGACGTGAACTTGTTTCCTCAATTCCTTGCTTCCTCTTTGAAGTCGAAGACTGCCTCTTCTTTCTGTTTTGTGTCCTGTGTGACATTGGATAAAGAAAGTGGAGGGCACTTTGGTAGATGATCAAGAAATATTTTTTGGTTGATGAGCACTCCCACCCATGTCTTCTTAACTTGCAGTTGGGTAGTGCCTATGTAGGCACAGGGTTTGTACATAGTCACCACTCTTGGATGGTTCTCAGCCCCCTTCCCACAGTCTCCAGGGGAGCACGGACTTGGGAGCATCGCTGCCTGCAAGGCCTGCCCTCCTCTCTGTGCTGCAGCCGTGCTGGGCTTCTCTGAGCCCTTCACCAGGGCATATGCTGCCTTCCCCAGGGCCTTTGCACACGTGGCTCCCATCTGCTCCTTCACGTGTTAGTCAGGTTTGCCTACAGGGGAGCCTTCCCTGATCCCTAACCCGGGTCAGTCCCCTTGTTCTGTGCTCTCATAGACTTGTTGGTTCTTTCCTTCATAGCATTTCTCTCCATTTATAACTGTATACTCACCTGTGTGGTCCTCAGACTCTGAATGTCTTTCTCCCTGGGCCATAAACTCCAGGAGACAGAGGCCTAAACTGCTGTTGCTCATCCCTTTTCCTCCCCTGCACCTCCAGCATCTAGCACAGGAGTTGGCAAATTTTGTGAGTAAAGGACCTGATTATAAATGGCTTTGCAGATCGTCTGGTCTCTGGTGTTAGCTACTTAGCTCTGCCCTCGAAGCACAGAGGTAGCCATAGACAATACATACACGAATGTGCGTAGCTGTTTCCCAATTTATTTATGGACATCAATGATGGAATTTCATGTAATTTCCACATGTCATGAAATATTATTCTGCTTTTTATTTTTTTCTAACCTTATAAAAATGGGAAAATGATTGTTAGTTTGCAGGCTTTATAGACAGCAGGCTGGATTCGGCCAGCCTGTAGTTTATGGACCTCTGATGTAGCATCATGCGTGGCTTATAGTAGGTTCAGTAAGTATTTGTTGAACAAGTGGATGGCATCTTGGACACAGTAAGAAGTAATGAGTTTATGAGCTGCTGCCTTCCCTTGATCTACTCCATAATCTCTATCCCTTATCAGATTCCCCGTGATCTGTTAAAATCAAAGAAGATACTCAACTGGTTCTTTTTTTTTTTTTTAAATTTTTTTTTCAACGTTTTTAATTTATTTTTGGGACAGAGAGAGACAGAGCATGAACGGGGGAGGGGCAGAGAGAGAGGGAGACACAGAATCGGAAACAGGCTCCAGGCTCCGAGCCATCAGCCCAGAGCCTGACCCGGGGCTCGAACTCACGGACCGCGAGATCGTGACCTGGCTGAAGTTGGACGCTTAACCGACTGCGCCACCCAGGCGCCCCGCAACTGGTTCTTTTTTAAAAAACAGCTTTATTGGGGTGCCTGGGTGGCTCAGCCAGTTGAGTGGCTGACTTCGGCTCAAGTCACGATCTCCCCGTGCATGGGTTCCAGCCCCGTGTCGAGCCCTGTGCTGACAGCTCGGAGCCTGGAGCCTGCTTCAGATTCTGTGTCTCCCTTTCTCTCTGCCCTTCTCCCACTTGTGCTCTGTCTCCAAAATAAATAAACATTAAAAAAATTGAAAAAAACTTTATTAAGTAGTAATTTACATATCATAAAATTCACCCATTTTCAAAGTGAGCAATTCAGTAGTTTTAAACATATTCTCAGTTATGCGACTATCATCATTATCAGTTTTAGAACATTTCATCCCCTGTCAGAGAACCCTGTATGCATTAGTAGTCATTCCCATCCCCACAAACAGCCCCATTCATGTACTTTTTTTCCTCTATAGATTTACCTCTTCTGGATATTTCATATAATGGAATCATGTCATATGTGGTCTTTTATGACTAGTTTTTCACTTAGCATGGTATTTTCAGGGTTCATCCATGTTGTCACCTGTGTTAGGATTTCTTTTTAAGACTGAGTAATATTCCATTGCGTGGACATACCACATGTTGTTTGTCCTTATTCATTTATCTGCTGACAGACATTTGAGTTGTTTCCACCTTTAGATTGCTGTGAATAAAGCTGCTGTGTTCACGTACAATTTTTCCAATTGTTCACATACAATTATTCTCCAAAGACGGCTGCACCGTCTTACACCCCACCTAACAGTGTACAGGGGGTCCATTTCCTCCACATCCTTGCCGACGACTTTTTGTTTGAAAATTTTTAAGTTTATTTACTTATTTTGAGAGAGAGAGAAAGAGAGAGAGAGAGAAAGAGAAAGAAAATGTGTGAGTGGGGGAGGGGCAGGGAGAGAGGGAGGGAGAGAATCCCAAGCAGGCTCTGTGCTGTCCGCTCAAAGCCCCACGCGGGGCTCAATCTCACAAACCTTGAGATCATGACCTGAGCTGAAATCGAGAGGCAGACGCTTAACCGACTGAGCCACCCAGGTGCCCCTATTTTAATTGTTTCAACGACTCTTTTACTGCTTGTCTTTTTGATTGGCCAGTTCTTTTTTCATTGCACACACCTTTGGTTGTGAGACAGTGGGCTGAATTGAGCACCTAGATAAGTTCCATCATTTTCTTTTGTAAGAGCAGTGCATGCTTATTAGAGCATATTTGGGAGACAGAACCTGATGGCTGTTAGCAATGTCCTTGTGGCACTTGGTCACAGCCCGCTAACTCTAATAGGTCCCCTAAGACCAAGGCAGTTGCCATAGTGAGCAGTGCAGTGGATCAGGATGCGGGCCTGGGGGCTCAGAATGCGGGGCACAGGCTGACTCTGCTGTGCCCAGATGCTTGACATTGGCAAGGTGCTTAGTCTCTGTAGGCCTCCGTTTTCCCCTTGGCAAAAGGGATTCACTCATGCATTCACCTTATTCAGCACGTCTCTTTCGGGCACCTACTATGTGGCAGGCCTAGCATGCACTTTATGGGTCATGGTAAAGATGAAACAGAGTCATGTGTATGAAGTGCTGAGCATAAATGATAATAGTACAAAACCAATCAACAGACCCTGCCCTTCCTGAGGTCATCTGGCTCCTCATAGCTTGTAATTGTTGTCAGGTGAAGATAGCTTGTCAGAGGAGGAAGGGTCCTCAGTGGGTGTCCTTCTCACTCGTGGCTTGTGCTGGATCCCAGTCCAGCAGCCAGCTTCTGCCTGGACGTTTCGAGTGATGAGCACCCCCTCTGATCACTGGACAGCTCTGGTTTTCAGATTTGCTTCTCTGGAGCCGTCTTTTGGCCTTGTCTCTGCTGGCCGAGCCTGGGAACGCGCGCCTGCTCCCTCGTCCACATGACAACCCTGGAGTATTTGACAACAGCTACCCCTGTACCTCTTCTCCAGTTCCACCAGCTGTCTCTCAGATAACTTCATTTCTAGACCCCACTGCCCCGGTGGCTGCCTCTGGATGCACTCCAGCACTGTTTTCTGGACTCAGCCTGAGCCTTCCCCGTTGGAGATCCACACAAACCGAGCGCCAGAATGAGTTGTAAGCCTATGAGGGTGACAAATCTTCACCTTTACCAGCAGGATGGTTTTATGGAAGAAAGTGCTCAGGAAGGAAAGATAACTTCATTCAAGATTACAGAAAAAATAAAATTCCAGCTAAAGCCTGTCCATTTCCCCCTACTGCTTGCCAAGCTCAGTCTATAGGAAGGCAGCACAGACTGCCCTCATCATCTGGCTCCTGATGGGCGTTGCAGGGGCAACCTGCTTGGCTGAAAGGGTTTGTGATTGAGAGTTTGAGTGTTCCCCACTGTCACCTCCTGTCCTGATGGGGCAGAGCTGTTGATACATTTCTTGGTCTCCGTTTTATAAGCTGCTGGAGGGAGATGGTGACAAGCAGCCTGTTAATAAAAGCACTTTAGCAAAAACAACACGAGGAAGGGGGAGGAATCAGAGCTCTATCATTTGTCTGTCTGATTTTTGTATCCTAGGGCCTCTTTCTTTTTTTGGTAGGAGAAATCCAAATATGTTTAGCAATTCCTGCACTGTTGCCTGTGGGGTAAAATCCTAGTAGTTTTAGAATTGGGAATAGTCTAGAAACCCACAATATGCCCAGCTCTGCCCCGAGGCAGGAACGGTGAGGGAGCACACATTTTGGGCATTTCCCACTTCCTTAGGCCTGAGTTTTTGAAAGCCCATGCCTACATTTCTTCCTGTGTTCCAGGCTGATTTACATAACTTTATTCTTCTGTGGTTAGTTACTCATTCAGAAATTCTCCTGTCCATCTGTTCTGGGATTCTGAGTCAGTGGGAACAGAATACTACGGTACATTCTGGCCCCTGCCTCCTCCTGTTCCTCCTCCCTGCCTGGAGGCAGAGGTAGAGGCCAAGGACCGGGACGTTTGTCGAGGCCGTCAGATCCTGGTCTGGCTCCTCCAGTTGAAGGAAGCACCTCAGGGGGCAGTTGCTACAGGTGCTGGAGCCGCCGGGTCTGACTTGCCTGCAAGCTGTCATCTCAGGGCTTAGCAGGTGAGGGCAGCCTAGAGGCGAGAGGCGGCAAAGTGAATGGCCAAGGCCCACCTCCCAGTTCACACACCAGCCACGCTGCTCCCTGTCGTGGCCCTGGACAAGTTCTCCCAGACCCTTTTTCCCCTGTGAAATGGAGACACTAAAGGACACGTTTCAGCAGGTTACTGTGACTATGAAGTGAGTTAACGCGTGTAAAGCTTCTAGAACCTGCCCGGCACGTAGAAAGCATGGTGCAGCTGTTAGTGGTGGTGAGCAGGATGGTGAGGATGACTTCTCTCTTTCCTACTGGATTACCTGATCCCTCTTTTTTTTCCCTTTTGTTTATATTTATTGACACATATGGGAAAACTTTGGTGTGAGCTCAACCCCATGGCGTTCCCCCTCAGAGGCCTTTGCTCCCCTTCCTTCCCACCGCTGACCGGTGCCTTCACTGCTCCCAGACTCTGAGTGAGAATCTGCCAGAGGCGGGTCTCCCAGTAGCAGGAGACAATTTCACGTCCCTGCCTCTGTCTCCTCATCTGTAACCTGTGGAAACACATCTACCACTCCCTCTTCTTCCTCCCAGTCCCCTCCAGAGATGGGAAGAGGCTTCAGGCACCATTATTAAGCATGACAGACAGGTTACAAAGACAGAACTTTGGTGGACGGTAGGGGAGAGATGGAAGGCACAGGGCCAAGGGCTCAGTAACCCTGGGGCAGGGTTTGGAGGGGGGGTGAACTTGGAGCTGAGTACCTTCCTTGGGGTACCGTGAGCACAACAGTATGGGTTACACTGCCCGCAGAGAACGTATGTGGGATGTTGTTTATTTATTATTTATTTATTTAAAAAAATTTTTAAAATATAATTTATTGTCAAATTGGCTAACGTACAGGGTGTGCAGTGTGCTCTTGGTTTTGGGGGTAGATTCCCGTGGTTCATCGCTTATACAACACACAGAGCTCATCCCAAGTGTGTGGGATGTTGTTCAGAAAATCAGTCGCAGGTGAATGTTCTTCCAGCTCATTCTGATCCCCACCTGGACAAGTGCCTATGCTTTTTGCCCTCAGGATGCTCACGAAGGGGCTAGGGGCAGTTTAATACTGGGAAGAAAGCCTCAGTGACATGAATAACCAGTGGTTGTTACTTTCCCTTTATGCCTCAAGTACTATGCTAGACATCTACTTTATAAGATGAGGAAAACAAGGCTCAGAGGGGCTCATTAGCTGCCCCCTGAGGTCATACAGTGGGACGTGCCAGAGAAGGATTTAAACTCTTCTCCGGGGGATTCCAAAGTCTGTGGTCTTTCCAGGAGGGGAAACTTGATTCTGAGCCCCACAAGGCCTGTTGGAGTCTCCACATCTCTCTTCTGGCTTTTCTGGAGGATTGGTGTGAAATCCTTTCTCTCAGCCACATGATGTTTGTGTGTTCTTTTTTATTCTGGTAGTCTCAGCCCTCTCCCCTTCCCTCACTCTTTCTCCCTTCTCCTTCCTCTGGCCCACTCCAACCCGGAGGGGTATTTGGGGTATTTAACCTGAGAACCTCCCCCTGGTGGCTGGTGACACACCAGGCCAGCCTGTCACCTCCAGAGATTTGAGGAGGAAGTGAGCCATCAGCCGGTGAAAGAGACCTGTGCTAGAAGGTGTGAGTGACCCTGGGCTTTTGTGAGAAGCGTGGAGAGGGGAGATGGGGAGGTGAGATGGCTGTGTTTGCTGTGCTCTGGAGATGTTTCTAGGTGACAGCGTGGAGCAGCGGGGGAGTGGGGGAAGCCGCAGTGTCCTGACATCACAGGCCTGGCAGCCGGTGGCCCACAAATATTGATGAGGCTGGCACTTGTGAGGGACAGTTGCAGAGCCATCTGGATAAACTGAGTCTATAACTGGGAGGGGCTGCTGGGGGCCTGTGCATCTTTGGTGAGAGGCCCAGGCCCAGGCCTTATTGCCACAGGCTCATTCACAGACCTCGGGTCAGCCACAGGCCCTCTCTGACGTTTCCTCTTCATAGAATGAGAAGGTTGGGTACGTCTTCTCGAGGCCCTTCCAGCTCTGCCAAGTTATAGCAGTCCCTGTTTGTCACGCGCTTCCTGTGTGCCGTCCTGTGGGAAGCCTGACGGGCCTAAACCCATCAAATCCTCCCGACACCAGGCTTTCACTTGCCCTCGTTTTGCAGATGAGGAACCTGACGTTGAGAGCTGAGGTTGCAGTCAATCCAGTGGCCCCTAGATCAGGTCCAGGCCACTCGTGTTTTGTTTGGGCCCCTTTGGTGTTCTTGCTTATTTATTTAAACTTAAACACTGAAGAGATTTCACAAAAATAGAGATTTGGGGTTTAGAGATGAAAATTCTGGTCACATGGAGTCCACACTGCTAGGTGCAACAATTGGCCAGACCTGAGTCTCAGCCACCACCCTCAGATGGGGCCTGTGCTTTCCCGACCCCCTCATTGTTGACACAGTGTGGGAACGTGCCTGTAAACCCAGCTGGTGTCATTAACTTGTGTTTTCTACCTGCCTCAGGTTAAGGATGTGATATAACTCACACCGTGTAGGTCACACAGTCACTCACTGTTAGAGAGGCAGGAGTCACACTTGGCTGTCTTTGACCTTAAACCATGAACTGCCCAGCGGCTTTTCTGAGTGATTTCTTCCTCCTCCTCCTCCTCCTTCTCCTCCTCCTCCTCCTCCTCCTCCTCCTCCTCCTCCTCCTCTTCCTCCTCCTCTTCTTCTTCCTCCTCCTCCTCTTCCTCTTCCACTTCCACTTCTTTTTCTTCCTCTTCCTCCTCCTCTTCTTCCCCTTCCCCTTCTTCCTCCCCCTCCTCTTCCCCTTCCCCTTCCTCCCCCTCCTCCTCTCCCACTTCCTCCTCCCCCTCCTCTTCCCCTTCTCCTTCCTCCCCCTCCTCCTCTTCCCCTTCCTCCTCCTCCTCTTCATCCTCCTCCTCCTCCTCCCTTTCTTCTTCTTCTTCTTCTTCTTCTTCTTCTTCTTCTTCTTCTTCTTCTTCTTCTTTGAGAGAGAAAGAGAGAGAGATGTGGGGCTCGATCTCAGGACTGTGAGATCATGACCTGAGCTGAAATCAAGTCAGATGCTTCACTGACTGAGCCATCTTGGTTTCTATTTACTGGCAGGTTGAACCCAGGAGACCCCACCTCCCCACGCCTCAGAGTGTTGCCAAAATGCCATACAAAGAACATGTATTTTGCCCCAGGCAAATAGAGGCAGGAAACAGAGATGTCTATTCAGACTGTGGAGGCCTTGGGATTGGTCAGGGGTCCCTGAGGGATGGGCAGGCAGGATGCTGGGCCTCCCAAACAGGGTGGGGGCTCTGAGGGGAGCCCTGGTGGAGGTGGAGGTTTCCTGCACTTGATGTTGGTCTGTCCAGCTGTTTCCTCCTGATAGAGCATTTGGACAATGTCACAGTGACTCAACTCCCAGCACTGTCGATGAACAATAGCAGATCTGTCCAGGGTCAGCGAGGGAGTGGCGGCTACACCAGTCAACCTGCTTCCAGGCTCCCCATTGGGAGGAGCCAGTGGCACCTTGAACCATCTCCCTTCTTGCTCTTGGTGCCCCAAAGTCCTGTTCTGGATGGGTTGCATTCAGGCTGTTGCTTTTTGGTTTCCCTATAGCTTGTCCTCACTCTGTCATTGTGCACAGCTGACCAGAGCTTTAGAGGCTCCGTGCTGACCAGCTGCCTGCCTGCCATCCAAGTCGGGCTTTGCCAGACCTCCCTTAAATGGGTTTGAGGTTAAGTGGGTTTGGCACAATCCATGAAGGTTCTGAATCTCTACCCAGGCATCCAGGACCTGGATAAGCTTCAGATGAGAAAGACAGCTGTAGGATTCTTTAATCTCCTCCAGTGGGCAGAGGATTAAGCAATTTTTTGGTGGGTTTGTGTTCATGCATTATGATTTTTTTAAACAAAAATGATTGTTTATTGAGTGTTTTTGAGGTTCCTGTCACACAAGCACTTTCCATAATTTATCTAACAGTCCTTTGGTAGCTCTCTAAGGGATGTATCCTTACCCCCATTTTACAGACAAGGCATCTGATGCACCAGAAGGCAAGGAGCTTGTCCAAGATCTCAGATCCTTCTCATTTCAAAGTCCTGTGACATATGACTTCCTAGGGAGGAGCATGGGGTATGTGGAAGAGTATGGAAACCAGTTTGAGGACCCTTGGTGAATGATGAGTGGTTTGAAAGAAGCTGTGCAGAGAGCATGCAAAAGTGAGTGGGACCAAGTCCCTGTGTCCTTGGAGTTTATAGGAAAGTGAAGGAAACAGGCATGTTATCACCCACCTCTGATGCAAGACATGTGACTTGTGCTAACAGTGGGCTGCCAGAGTGATTTGGAACTGCATTTTTGTCTGGTGTATGAGCTCCTGGATAAAGAGACACTTCAAAACAGAGGTGGGAAACTCCTAGCCCACAGGACTGACTCAGTTGTCACCGTGATTGAAACTGGTCCATGTAGGGGTGCCTGGGTGGCTCAGTTGGTTAAGCGTCTGACTCTTGATTTCAGCTCAGGTCATGGTCTCACAATTCCATGGGTTTGAGCCCTGTGTCAGGCTCTGCACTGACAGCACAGAGCCTGCTTGGGTTTCTCTTTCCCTCTTTCTGCCCCTCCCCACTCACACCATCTCTATCTCTCTCAAAATCAATAAAAACTTAAAAATAAAGAAATTGGTCCATGTAAAAAATACTGAGATGTGATGCCATTTATGTCTAGAGTTGCAAAAATGCAACACTACTTACAATTATTTTTAGTATGGTTATTGGAAATTTATATCAAATATTCATTCTCTCTGACTCAGTCATTCTGTTTTTTGGCACTTGTATTGAGGAAGTAATCATATACATATGTGTGTATATATGTATGTATATGTACAGATGTGCATAATCTATCTTTATTGTAGCATTATTTATAATAGATAGTTAAAATTGGAAACATTCCAAATGTCCAACAATAGAGTAGTTATGTAAATTTTGACATATTCATCTGATGTCTTACAGTATTAAAAACAGTCATGTCTTCAAAAATCATATATGACTCAAAATAATGCTTATGAGAATATGTCAGGAAATACTGTAAGATTTAAAACTGTATCTGCTATAAATCCTAATTTTTTAAACATGTGAAGAAAAAAGACCCAAGGGAGTATACCCCAAATGCTAATGATGATACTGATTATTAGTGATTTTTCTTTTCTTTTTTATGTTCTTTTATAGTTCCTAAAGTTTCTTTACAGTAATAACAGCAAGAACATCCATGTCTCAGGCATCTCCCAGGACCCAGGGTATTGGTTGCATGGACGTAGTACCACTGTGCCCTGCAGAACACGGTGGTCTCTAGCACTTTCCAGAGCATGGCATTAATTGTGTTTGGGGAGGTGGTTCCTCTGCCTTTGAGCTCCCTCTTTCTTCCCTATTATACTCTCCCCTCACCAGGTTTCTCCCTTAGTTGGCCATAAATTTATAAACCGGAGAAGGGTTTTTTAAAAATATGCACTATTTTTTATTGCTTGTGTTTCTTGAATACGATGACAAGAGAGACATTTTATACTCCCCTCTAAAAGAAAACCCTAATTTAAGTGTCTTTCCACTCACGCGATCCCAATTGATTTTCCCTTTGTAGTTCAGATGGCCTTTGTCAGATAGAAGAATTTTCTGCTCCTGCCTTAAATGGCCTCAGAAAGCCCAATTTAAAATCATGCGTCGTTCCCATGGCCTATTAGGTAATACCACTCCTGCCTGGTTTCACCACAGAGGAATGGGAGAGAGGCACGGTTTTGTCTTAACAGAGTTCTGTGGCTGATAGTAGGTTTGAAACCGACCCCCAAGTGAGCCCTGAGAAGACTTGTGATCCGAATTCAACAACTGCCTTTTTGTTTGTATTTTGTAGATATTGATGACGACTTAGCATGCCACGTGGCATTTAAGGCTCCCATATGTGTTGTTTGTATAAATTCTGGCCTTTGTGGCAATGTTCCCTCCCAACAGTGAGAGTGTGTTGTATTCAAGTGTACAAAGAAAATGGTATCCTGTAGTGGTTAAGAAAACACGTTTTGGATCAGAGAGATACAGATCCTGGCTTACCAGCCCAGTGATTGTTAGCACCGCCCCTAGCTTCTTGGAGCCTTACTTTCCTCCTCTGTAAAGTGGGCATAATGCTAAAACCCTATAGGGATGTTATAGAAATTAAATGAGAGAATGCTTATAAAATGCTTGGTTAAGGTAATCAACTTATATTAATCAACTAATTAATCAACTAATTTTAATCAACTAATATTGATCAACTAATATTAAGGTAGTAATACTGTTATTTTTGGAGGAGAGGCTCCCCCCCACCCCCATCCTGGTCTTAGTTCTCAACTTGCGTGGGGTGGCACACTGTGCCAGGAATGTGGGTTTAGTGGCTCATTGTCTTATGGATCCAGAGCCCTGACCACTTTCTTAACCCCCAGACTCCACCTTCAGGACCTTTTGGACCTTTTGGACCTTTTGGACCTTTTGGACCTGCAGACACAAAAAGGCTGAGCCCACCTGCTTCCTTCGCTTTCTGCACTCAGTGGGGAGTAAGCTTTCAAAATACAGAAGGCCCAGTTTTCAGGTCATCTTCAAGGAGGCCTTAAAGACAAAAGGCTGAATTTCCCACATCCCCCAAGAGATGCCTTCCTGGCTTCATGACCACTCAACACCCCTGCACCCCACAACAAGGTTGCTTGGATTGCACTCTGGGTTTCTCACTCATTAGAGCAAAGACAAAACGTTTAAGCTAGCAGGCTATCACCACCACCACTGGTATATTATCTTGTCTTCAGAAAATTTTTTTATTGTGACAAAGTACACAGGACATTCACTATTTTAACCATTTTTTTAAATTAAAAAATTTTTTGATGTTTACTTTTGAGATAGAGAGAGAGAGAGAGAGAGAGAGAGAGAGAAGTGCACACAAGGAGGGGAGGGGCAGAGAGAGAGGAAGACACAGAATCTGAAGCAGGACCGAGCCACCCAGGCACCCCCATTTCAACCATTTTTAAGTGTATAGTTCAGTAGTGTTTCTCTAGAGAAACAGAACCAATAGGAGAAACATTCACACACATGTATTTTATCATATGATGTCATAGGATAATATGATATACACATCATGTAAATGGAGATTGAGGAGGAATTGGCTCATGCAGTTAGGGAGGCTGATAAGTCCTACCCTCTGCCATCTGCAAGTCAGAGACCCAGGTGGTGTAATTCAGTCTGAGTCCAAAGGCCTGAGAACCAGGGGAGCTGATTGTTCAAGGATAGAAGATGAGAAGAGATGTCCCAGCTCAAGCAGTGAGGCAGGAAAAAAGGGTTGAATTCCTTCTCCTTCCGCCTTTTGTTCTGTTCAGTCTCTCAACGCACTGGTTGATGTCCACCTGCACCGGGGAGGGTGGTCTGCTTTACTGACTGCACCAATTCCAATGCTAATCCCTTCTCACAGACACATCCAGAAATAATGTTTCATCTGGGCGCCCCTGGGCCAGTCAAGGTGACACATGAGGTTACCTTCACAAAGGGGCATTAAGTACATTCACAATCTTGTGCAGCCACCCCTGCCATCCATTTCCTGAGCTTTGTCATCATCCCAAACTGCAACTATGTTCCCATTAAACCCCAAGTCCCCATTTCCCCCCTCCCCCTAGGCCCTGGCAACCACCGTTCTAATTTCTGTCTCTATGGTTTTGACTGCTCTAGATTCCTCATATAAGTGGAATCACACAGCATTTGTCCTGTGTGACTGGCTTAGTACCCTTAGCAGAACAACCTCAAGGTTCACCTGTGCTATTGCCTGTGCCACAACTTCATCCCTTTTTTAGGTGGAATAATCTATTCCATTGTATGTATAGACTGCATATATTTATCCATTCGTCTGTTGATGGACATTTGGGTCATTTCCACTGTATGGCTATTGTGCACGTCTTATTTTATTTTATTTTATTTTATTTTATTTTATTTTATTTTACTTTATTTCATTTCATTTCATTTATTTTATTTTATTATTGTTTTTTAGAGTTTATTCACTTATTTTGGGAGGGGGGTGGGACAGAGAGAGAGGAAGAGAGAGAACCCCAAGCAGTGTCCACACTGTGCAGAACCTGTGCAGGGGTCAAACTTAGAAACTGTGAGATCATGACCCCAGCTGAAATAAAGAGTTGGATACTTAACTGACTGAGCCACCCAGGAGCCTCAAATGTGCACATCATATTTTAAAGTTAAATTCCCACCGTCTTCCTTCAGTCATTCCGTTGGTTCTCTAGCTCGTGCCTTTATATAATGGAAGCAATGAATGAGTACCTTTGGTAATAATATATGCAGTCGTAGGCTGTTTCCCTGTGCATTGGATCTATTTATCCATTTCCCTCATCAGGCTGTAAATGCTCTGAGGCCAGGAACTTTGTTTAATAATTCTTTTTACTAGCTCCTGAGAGTCTGTTTTAGGAAGTGGTAAAGGATCTTGGTTAAGAGTGTGGGTTCTGAGGTCAGACCACATGGGTGTGTATCCTAATTCTACCACCTACTAATTTGTCATTGCACAGGCCCCTTTTCAACACTCAGTTTGTCCTTTGAAATGGCGATGATGGTGATTACCACCTCTTGGGGCTCTTGTGAAAATGAAATGAGATAGTCCATGTATAGGGTCTGGCACAGTGTCCTAGACATCATAAGCCCTTAAAAGTTAGCTTATGAACAAATGAGAATCTCAACATCCTTTTCAGAATCTGTCTCTTTTATCCTCATAGTTTCTTCTCGAGGTGGCTCACGAGTAAGATGAATGGCCTCCACCGTGGATTGGGGTCCCAGGCAGGGTCAGAGCCAGGCAGCGTTAGAGCCTGCTTACTGCTGGTCACTAATGTTTCCTTCCAGTGCTGTTGGCCCCCATTCAGGTAGTGTGCAGACCCTGAGCGTGCCCTGGGCCCTGGGTCACCGCCGGTGCCTTCCCTGCAGCCTCTTTTCTGAAAGGGGCGCTGATCCATGGGATGGACTAGGCAGGGGGGGGGGGGGGCGGGGCGCGGGGGAGGCTGTAGGGACTCTGGCTCCTTCAGGATAGTGCTATTAGGATGGCCCGTGGGTCATGTCCCTGCAGCTTTGCTTTCCCCGGCCACTGCAGAGTCAGCCGTGTGCCTGTGGCTGGTCCTGCCCGGCCAGCTCAGGAAACTTGAACCCCTCTCACAACAGAGCCAACGCACCAGCAGGATAGGGCTGAGCATTTGGCAGCCGCCCCAAGTGGCCTGTGGTTTCTTCCCAAAGCTGACTGAGCTGGTGAAAACAGAAGTTCCTCTTTTTTTCCCCCTCTACTTTACAAAATTTTCCTAAATATTCACCGGATCTTCTCACAATTTCTTCTTAGCATTAGCTTCTGGCTTTGGCTTTCTGCCCATAGATAGGCAGGAAGAAGGTTCTGCTTGGGGCTAGTTTTCTGCTCTGGATAGACTTCTGCCTGAACGCAGGAGGCAGGATCTGGGCAGATGAAGCCCAAAGGCCATCACCTCTCATGTCAGGTGATATAGGGCTTCTGGAGGCTGGCACTTAGGATTGGCCTGTGGCCGGTGGCAGAGCAAGCACTTCCTACTTCCGTGACCTTGAGCAAGCTTCTTTACCTCTTTTAGCTTCAGCTTCCTCATCAGTGAGATGAGGGTAATAATAGTATCTGCCCTGCAGATATGTGAAGATTCAGTGAGATAATCTATATAAAATGCTTAGCATAGTGTCTGGCACACATGGGGATGCTCTAAAAGTGTACGTTCCTTCTATTTTTATTGGCAAACTTTATTTTTGTTGTTCCCAGCCGCCCGTCTCTCTCACCTTTTTTCTTTTTGAGAGAACTCGGATTCCTGTAGGATCTCAGTGTCCTCGAATGGCTCCCTTTCTTCCTCTGCCATAGCCTGCTCTTGGGAAAAGGTCTCATGCTGTAGCCATAGCAGATTTGAAGGGTAGAAGCTTCAAAGTCACCTGGGGCTCCCGTCTGCTTCTTGTCCTTGCTGAGTGGGGCCTTTGCTTCTTCTCACCTCTTCACCTCCTTCTCCACCTGCTAAGAGAGTTTACTCTACCTTTGTAAATTTCTGTACGTTGGGGGGGGGGGGGGCGGGGGAAAGCAACTGAATATTTATGGAGTCCCTTTATGTGCCGGGAGCTGCTAGGTACCTTCATTATCTCATTTCATTGTCCCAACAGGCCTTGGAGCCAGTTGATGGCAGTTATTCCAGTTTTTACAATGGAGGAAGCTGGGTACAGCGAGGCTGAGCAAATAGCCAGAGGCCACATGCAGAAAGGTGATAGCCAGAGGCCACATGCAGAAAGGTGATAGTGGGGCTCGATTAAGGCTTTCTGAAGCTGCAGCTGTGTCCTCTCCACTGAGGATGGTGTAGAGCATGGTGGCACAGAGCACAGGTGCTTAGCTCCTCCATTAACTGTGTGACTGAGGCTTCTCTGAGCTTCAGTTTGTTCACCTAAAAATGGGTACAACAGTAGTATCTGTGCTGGTAAAGCCATTGGCACGGTGCCTGACACATCACGCGGTGAATGTGATGAAGTTTTGGGGTGATGGTGGAGGGGTCCAGAGCCAATGGCAAGAAAGAATTCTTGAAGATGTCTTTGGTGCAAAAAGGTGATTTTATTAAAGCACGGGGACAGGACCGGTGGGGAGAAAGAGCTGCACTGGGGTTGTGGCAGGTAACTGATTATATATACCCTCAGGTTGAGAGGGGGTTAGGGATAGAGTAAGTCTCTAAGGAATTTTGGAAGAAGGTTTCCAGGACCTTGAGGGGCTAGCTGTTGCTAGGGAAACACCACTTTTTACTGTTTAATAAATCAGTCATGAGACCCTTCAGATGTATATCAGGGGGCCATAAGCTTGGGGTATGATTGCCAGCATATATCTTGGGGGGAGTTGAGATAAAGGAAGTTTCCAGGGGAATTTTTATATGTTAAAGTAGACTTACAGGATCCTTGAGGTTGGGATAATGTTAAGCTAAGATTCTCTTTAGCCCCTAGCTAAGTGTCATCATAGAGGCAGCTGAGCTCCTAGAGGGAGGTCACTCTGCCGGTTTCAAGGGCTTGTTAATGGGCTGTAGGCAGTAGGGAATTTAATTTTTCATTTGCCTTTGTTTCCCACATCACCATGACAAGCACTTAAACCCCTTTCCTTTGTTCTTGGGTAGCCAGGGGTGTCTAAGGAATATCACACATATCCTACCTGAGAGAGGGGTGTTGTTAGCCTGTATTTTGCCCTCAGCCTGCCCCGCACCCCATCATCAAATGTGCCACCATGCACACTGTACTGTCAGAGTTTGACTTCTGGTAGGTTCCTTACTGTGGGAACTCACAGAACAAGTCCTGTCCTCTGATCTCTTCTGGACAGACCCTCACGATTTTTCCATCAGGTATCATGTCCCTCCTAAAGTGCTCTCCATTTTTTAAAACATTTATTTTTATTGTGGTAAAAGCACACATAACATAAAGTTACCATTTTAACCATTTTATTTTATTTTTTTTTAAATTTTTTTTTTCAACGTTTTTTATTTATTTTTGGGACAGAGAGAGACAGAGCATGAACGGGGGAGGGGCAGAGAGAGAGGGAGACACAGAATCGGAAACAGGCTCCAGGCTCCGAGCCATCAGCCCAGAGCCCGACGCGGGGCTCGAACTCACAGACCGCGAGATCGTGACCTGGCTGAAGTCGGACGCTTAACCAACTGCGCCACCCAGGCGCCCCCATTTTAACCATTTTAAAGTGGACCATTCATCGGCATTAAGTACATTCATTGTGTTGTGAAACCATCATCACCATCTAGAGCCACAACTTTTTTATCACCCTGTGAGAAATAAGCCCACTGACCCAATCAAAGGAGGGATGCCGAGACTCGGAGCACAGTGAAATGAAGCTTTAATCAACATTCTTGCAAGAGCAGGTGTCTAATGGACAGGCACACTTGGGGCAGTTCCAGCAGACAATTTATCTCCTAGCCTGAAGCCCCTCCCTGGATTCCTCATTGGCTGAGTACTGCAGAGGTCACAGCCTTACCTGGTGTCACCTATGCCCATGTAAGGCCAAACGTGCATTCCTTGAGGTGGCGCAGAGACTTCAGTTCTTTGGCGCATGCTCATTGCAAAGCCCATGAAAATAAGCCCACAAAAATAAGCCCATGGAATGGAGAGGGGAAGAACCAGGAAGTGAAGTGTCTAAGGATTTGGGACTCCCATTTTGGGGGGTGGGTTCGTACATATTTCCAATAGGTTGTAAACCTATTGTTAACTAGACAGTGCTGCTTTTATTTGGTATTTCTGAAAGGAACCATCTCGCTTCTCACAACCCCACACACAGATCCCGCACCCCTGAGACATCATCCCTTCCCCTGCCGCCCATCTCCCCTCCCTGCAGCCCCTGGCAACCACTGATCTGATGTCTATGGATTTGCCTATTCTGGACATTTTGTATGAATAAAATCATATAATGTGGCCCTTATGTCTGGCTTATTTCAATAGTTGGCATAGTATTATCAAGGCTCATCCATATTGTGGCATGTGTCAGTACTTCAGTCCTTTCTATGGCTTAAATAGTATTCCCTGGTATGTATATGATGAGAGAGCATAAGGCAAGCTGAGGGCAAAGTACAAGCTAGCAAAGCGGGGGGCCCCCCCCCCCATGTCCCCAGGTGGGATATGTGTGATATTCCTCAGGCACTCCTGGCTGCCCAAAAACAAAGGAAAGGAAAGAAAATAAATGGTTAACTGATAGAGATCACAGTCTTACAGGACATGAGTCTCCATCAGTTTACAAAAATATCTTAGTAAATTACAAGGAAAAGGCAATCTTATCAATAGCCTAATCTCCAGAAACCCATAGACTCAGCTTCCTGGAGCCCCAACATCACTCCTCCATAGTGATATGGGGAACCAAGGCAAGAAGACAATGGCAGGTAAAATTAAATTTCCTTATAACCTATAGCCCATTGACAAATACTTGAGGCAAAGGACTAGTTTCTCCAGGAACTCCCTACTGTCCTAATGTTAATGCCTTACTAGAGGAAAAACAATCTTAGCTTGACAATAGCAAGGCCTCAGGTATCTTTGAGTCCTCTTTAGCATATCAAAGTCCCTCTGGAGGCTTCCCTTTTGACCTTACCTCCCCCAACTTCATAGTATGTAACGGGTCATCAGCTCTGAACCCCATGAACTTCCCACCATCATCCCCAAAGTCATCATATAGACCGTATTTTGTTTATCCATTCATCTGTTGTTAGACATTTGGGCTGTTTCCACCTTTCGACTATAGTGAATGTACCTGTCGTGAACGGTCATGCACAGGTCTTTTGGACACCTGTTTCCAGTTCTTCCAGGTAGATTCCTAGGAGTGGAGCTGCTGGGTCATATGTAATTCTGTGTTTAACGTTTTAGGACCTGCCAAACTTTATTCCACAGCGGCTACCCCATTTTACATTGTCCCACCATCAAGTAGGAGGGTTCTAATTTCTCCATGTCCGTGCCAACAGTTATTGCCATTAAAACATTTTTTAAAATAATTATGACCGTCCTAGTGGATGTGAAGTGCTATCTCATTGTGGTTTTGAGTTGCATTTCCCTGATGATCAGTGACATTGAAGCATTCTCCTTCAGAGTTAATGTTCCCGCTTTCTTTTGACCCAGTTCTCAGGTCTTCCGCCACCCTACTGGTACTTTCCACAGTGTGTGGCCCCATTTGTCTAGATCCTGTTTAAAATGCTCAGATCCCTGGACAGGCCTCCGGCGAGGCTGGGAGCAGTATGGTGTGGGCTCCCTGTTCCCTTGCTCCAGATCTGCTACTTTCTCTTATCCACTCTCTCCTTGAGGGTGTCATCCCTTCCTCCAGCTTGTGGAGCTTCTCAGGGTCTGGTTCTTTCAGCCCAGGTGGTCACGCTTGTTTCAGCCTGTCCTCCCCAGTCCTGGTCTGTGGGCTCTCTCTTTCCACCTAAGCCAGGGTGAGGCCACATGCCTTTCTGCAGGCTGACAAAGAAGTCCTCTTTCTCACTTTTGGGCTGTTATTAATCCACCAGGTTATTACTGCCTCCAGCCTGACATCCCCATCTTGGCCATAGGATTATTCTAAGAGCCTTGGAAGAGGCTTGTGCCCCCAACACCAGTGACCTTGTTCCCTCTGAGTATGACTTGAAGGCACTGTTTGGCTTCTCTTGGGTGGGTTTACGATTTCAGACCTATTTCTGACCAAGGAATCAAAGACTGCCCCTCAGTGAAGGAATTCCAGGCATGAATGAGCAGATGGATGAGGTATTTTGGGGGGCAGAGAGTTTGTCTCTGTGCTCCAGAAACCATGCCACCATCTGCCTGTGCCCAGGGGACCCCACCCATCCTGGAAAAAGCCATGGACTCATCTCCTGCTCTAGGAGCCTGTCCTGCGAGACCTGGTGCACCCCACTGGCACTTTCCTTATAAGTACTGGGTGTAGACCTGCCATCTATCTGCATAGAGTGGTTAAAATAATGACTCAGTTACTATATGAAAATTTGGTTGCTGCAAAAAATGAAGTAATGTAAAAGTGATAGAGTAAAAGGTGAGAGACCCCACCCCCATAGCCATCCCCCATCCTCAGATCCCTTCCCAGGGGAAATCAGGTAAAACTTACTGTGGGTTCTGGGTCCTTCCAGGCCTTTCTTTCCAGTGCATTCCCATTTATGTTTATCCAAGGGCAGTTCCAAAACAATGGATGCCATCAGGCTGAGCATATCCAACAGAATGCGTTCAGATGTACCCCAGAATGATGCTTCTTCAAAGCTGGGCAGGCGTTTGGGGGTCCCCCTTGGGAGCTCTGACTGACTCTGGTGTGCAGACTTGAATAAGGGGCCACGGGAATGACAACCTTGAATGGGGAGTGGGGGAACCTCAGGGCTCAGATACCACAAACACATGTCGATGGAGGGCAGGAGAGGGCAGGGCCATTTATGAGCACCCACCAGCACTCAGCTCGCAGCTCCACGCTCACTGGGTAACTTAGTTTCTTTAATTATAAACACAGTCAGCTCCCAGGGTTGCTGTGAGGGGTGAGTACAAGAAACAGTGCCTGCAGAGCAGGTCAGGTAAGGGTGAGGGCCTTCCTTCCTTCCTTCCTTCCTTCCTTCCTTCCTTCCTTCCTTCCTTCCACTTTGCCCATGTCAGCTCTGCATTGACATTTTGCCTTCCTCATCAGCCTTTCTCCTGTGTCTGGAGCAGACCTAAGCAAGTCACACTGCTGAAAATATTGATCCCCCCACAAGCACATGGGTGTTCAATTACTGTATGAATGAATGGGTGATGGGTCAAGGCCTTCCCCCCTCTCAAGATGAGAGTATTGTGGGAGCAGTTACACAATTAGCTGTTACTGGTCATTGACACTTTAGTATGAATTAGTGCCATAGATGTTTTGACCTGTAGTCAAGTAATGGGACCCAAGTAATGAGCCTTCATTCTACAGTTTTAAGGGGAAATTTTAAGGCTTTAGGAAAGAAGAAACTTGCCAGAGTATTATTGCAGCCACTTAGGGGCCAATTGAGGCTGGAACCCAGGTCTCCTGATTCTGGTCTGTACTCTGTCAATCCAAGGGGAACACCTAAGATCTGTGAGGGCTTGCTTGCCTCTGCTCAGGGTTGCTGCTTGCAGGTAGAAGGCAGCCTGTAGCAGGAGGCTCACAGACAGGCCAGCAGACAGATGGTCCTTTTGGAGGGATGGAGGGAGGTCTCTGGACAGTGGCCCTGGGGTTTGGCATGGCAGGGTTAGGGTCCTATATTTTTCAAGACAGGAGGTGAGAAGTATCTGAGGGCTCTGGGATCCAGTTTGGCCTGTGGAGCCAGCCATGCAGCTTTGTTGATGTGACAGCTAGCTGAGAACAGGGGGGCTGGATCCGGTGGGACATGCAATCTGGTAATCATAGTCCAGCGTGAGAGCCTAAGGAAAGGGGATGATGCGATGTGGAAGGGGTGGTGACATTTGCAGGGAGAAGAGGGACCAGCATGGGGAAAGACATGGCAAAGTCAGGGGCTGGTAGACGTGTGTGACAGGAGTGAGGCTGCATGGGGCCTGGGAGAGTTGAGGAGGAGAGGCCACATAGGAAGCTTTCCATGGTCAGGGCAGGGCCAGCACCTTGTTTACCTGATTTTTCTCAGTGCCCATGTGGTTCCTTGCCCTAGAGACAGAGCGCCATTAAAAAATATTTTTAAAAATTGTTTAAGTTTTTATTTTGCTCACCCGGCAGACCACCATTTTTATTTCTTACATGGGTGAATGAACCTTCCTCCCTCAATCTCTGGAGGCTAACCGGCAGGCGTTTTTCCAGCACTTTAATAATTTTTCTTGCACCCTCTGTCTTCTGCTAGGTGCTTCCTCACGTAGCTGGTCACTCACCCCTGGTCAGGGGTGCAGGGCTGACTGCTTACTGGTCACCCCTTGGCTGGTGGCCTGCTGGCTCGTTGCCTGCTCTTATTTGTGTCAGCCACTAGATGGCAGCAGGAAACTTACCAATTTCTCTTCCATGTTGATTTTATTTAGGTCAAGCCCTTTGCTCTAGGTGGTCAGCCATCGTTTCTTGGATGGCACACGGACTCTCAGATTCCATGTCTCGCTGGTTCTGGGATGGGTATGAGGAAAGGCTGGGGTGAAGCTGAGGCAGCCTGATGTTGGACTCTCCCACAACATTCTTGAGAAGTGGCTGTCTCAGCTCAAACAGCCTCAGTGCTGGGGGGTGGCTTTTCAGGAGCCTTCCCTCAGTGTGACCCAGACTTCTTGAGTACAGCTCCCATGATCGGGGAAGTCTTCTCATATGTCCCAGGCTGGGGTTTTGTGCCTTAAAGGGACTAGGAGCTGAGACTCAGAGTCACTTGCTTTCTGCGAAGTCCCCAGCCTGGCAGTCTATGCACACACTGACGGGTGCAGTGGTGGTTGAGGAAGGGACCACAGCACAGAGGCCAAAGATGTGGGCCACGCTAACAGTGATCCGTAGGAGTGGCAGACATTTGCAAAGCACGTGTTGGAGCCAGACGATGCTCTGCCCACCCTGAACTCTTCCACCCCTCACATGCAGCTGGTCGTGTGCTGGGACTTGAATCCGGCAGGCTGGCTCTCATGATAAGTCACACACCACCTAAGCATTGTACTCATTTTTTAAAAGAAATTTTAACTAGCCACCTGGGTGGCTCAGTCGGTTAGGCGTCCAACTTTGGCTCAGGTCATGATTTCACAGTTTGTGGGTTCGAGCCCCCTGTTGGGCTCTGTGCTGACAGCTCAGAGCCTGGAGCCTGCTTTGGATTCTGTGTCTCGCTCTCTCTCTGCCCCTCCCCTGCTTATGCTCTGTCTCTCTCTGTCTCAAAAATAAATAAAACATTAAAAAAAATTTAAATTTTTTAAAACTTTTATTTATTTATTTTGATAAGAGAGAGAGTGAGCAGGAGAGGGGCAGAGAGAGTGGGTGAGAGGGAGAATCCCAAGCAGGCTCTGTTCTGTCAGCACAGAGCCTAATGTGGGGCTCGAACTCATGAGTCACAAGACCATGACCTGGGCTGAAACCATGAGTCAGACGCTGAACCAACTGAGCCACCCAGGCACCCAGGCAGAGTTGTGCTCATTCTTAAGCACTTTGCATATTACTCTACAGTTTGTGTTCCAGTTTATGTGGTTTTTCATTATCTCCCGTGGTCTCCCATGGTCTTTCCAAAGGTCTTACCCTGTGTTTGGTACTGGCACATCCCCTTTTTTACAGATGGGGAGACTGAGGCATATAGAAAAGTAAGAATGGGCCCAACACTTCAAATACAGGATGGTGACCCTGGTGTTCAGATTCCACGTCCAGTGGCATTTTGTTTGACCACACTGTGTTGCCTCTCTTTTTGTAGCGAAGCAGGTGTGTGTGTTGGGGGTTGCGGGGGTGAGGTAAGAAAAGCACTCACTCTCAGGACCAGGATGACTGTCAGAAGACCTACCCCAGTCACAGCCGGCACCTCTGGAAGTGAAAAGTGTGTGCAGGTGCCCTGTGGGAAGTCAAAGAGCCCAAGCCTGCAAGTAAGAGCTCAGGCATTCCACCAGCTCGCACCCTGAGCGGGAGGCAGGATGGAGGGCAGCTTGGCCTGGGACTCAGCCCCAGCTCACACTTTGTACTGTGGGAGTGCCAGGTGGCCCCAGCTGTTAGAACCTTCCACTGGCCATTGTACTATGAGGGCACAGATCAGGTTGGGAAGGAGGGTGTTTATGTGCTGGGAACTGAGCTCCTGCCAGCATTTTGAGGTACCAATACTGTTCTGGGCTTCTCTGAAGCATGGCTTTTGCTCAGCCCCCCTTTCCATTTGCCCCCCCTCCCCCGGTGCAGCACCTTCCAAATTTGGAGCAGCAACCATGGGTTTGGCTTCTATCCTCCCCTTTGTCTTTTTCCCTCTCCAAGATGGGTCTTCTTGAGGTCCTGGTCTTCTACACTCAGCTCCACTCTTTCTGGCCACAAAACCATGTCAGCTTTATCAGAACTGCAGTGGTTGAGTGACAGGAGTCGATGGAAAGATGGACACTGGCCCTGCCTACTTTTCCTTGGGCCCCCTACTCCTGGCCACCACAGGCCTCCCACCCCCTCCTCGCTGGAGGATCCAAGTGTCTGCCTCTGGAGCCTGAGTCCCTGCTCTCCCAGAACCCTGCCTTTTGCTTCCCACCTCCCACCTGGCTTCACGTCCAGTGGGTTCTGCTGGTCGACACAACCACTATGAAACCTCTGACACACCCTTCTCTGGGCACCCCACATCTATGTTAGCCTGGCTTTGGGCCCCAGGGAAGCATCACCCCCTGGATTGCCAGTTCAAAGGCTTCTGCTTTCCAGCCAGACACCCGCCAAGGACTGCGTCTCCGGCTCCAACATCCTGCTTGGCGTGTCCTGTCCCCCTCAACCCCACCCCCCCCCCCCCCGCCCCAGCTCCAGCTGCAGTCTCCCTGTTGTGCTCCTGGCAGTAGGCTTGCTGGGGGTTGGGGGGCTCCTTTCCCCTTGGCCTCTCCTCTCTATATTACGTCAGCTTCCAGCAAAATACCCCTGGGGTCTGGTAAGGGAGGGCTTTCTATTAATTTTTTTTCCAGGGGAAATAATTCCACCTCTTGTCACATGAATTTCTGTGTTCAGCTCTTTAGGGGGCTTGACTTCCTCCCTACATCCTATCCCAACCCCCTTGATGTTCAAGAGAGGGGGCAGCTCTGTTTCCTTAAACTGGGGCTGCTGCTGGTTCTGGGAACAAGGAAGGTAGTATAGGGAGCAGGGAGAGCACAGAGCTGAGAGTCAGGTGTCTGGAGCTTGGCTTCCCCTCACTGCTGTGTGACCTGGGGTTTGGCCTTCCCCCTCTCTGGGTCTCAGCTGCCCCTTCATGCACCTAGGACCACATCTGTCATCTGCAATGGTGAGGCGGCCCAGAGATTCCCACTCTGGAATGGATTTTCCTATCCTGTCCCCACCCTGGCCTGGCCCCTCCGCCTGGGGAGGGGTTTGGCAGGTGTGGCAGCAAGCTGGGAAGACCAGATCCCGTGTGTGTGTGTGTGTGTGTGTGTGTGTGTGTGTGTGTGTGTGTGTGTGACTGTGTATATGTATGTAGTTCAGGGCTGAGCCAGGAAGGAGAGTCAGCTTTGTCTCCTCACTGATTCTCACTCACCACTTCTTGGAGTCACAGATGTCAGAGGAAGGAGCTAGTCCAGGGACCAATGGGACAGAGGGCGGAGGCCCAGGTGTCGAGCCTGTGCCATGCTCCTGCAGACCTCTCTCATGGACCTCTTTTCTGGGCTCACCCCTCCTCGGTTTCTTCTTTGGCTTTCCTCCTTCTGCCTCCTTGCCTTTGCTTCCTTCTCTCCAGCCCTGTCACCAGGCCTTGCTCTGGCCACTGAGCCCAGGGAGGGCAGCCATCTCTGCCCCATCTCCTTGGGCCTCTGCCCCACCCCCTCAGCGCCTCTGCCCCACCTCCTCGCGCCTCTGCCCCACCCCCTCGGGCCTCTGCCCCACCCCCTCGGGCCTCTGCCCCACCCCCTCAGCGCCTCTGCCCCACCCCCTCGGGCCTCTGCCACACCCTCTTGGCGCACACCGGCATTAGGCCCCCCTCCTCCCCAGGGCCCACATCTGGCCGGAGTGCTCAGTTTTCTCGGCTGTAAATTGCCTCCCGCTGCCCCTTGGCATCTTCTCAGGTTTCAGCTTTTTGAGCCTTTTTCTTTTGGGGGGGTTCTCGGAAGGACGGCGGCGTTGCGCTGCTCCTTCCCTCCTCCCCCTCCCCTCTCTGCTCCAGGCCACGGGGAGAAACCTTTGGCAGTGTTGTCAGCGATCCTCTGTCCAAGCCTTGGGTGAGCTGTGGTTTTTAGCAGGTGGCTGAGCAGGAACCAGTTTTAATTAGATTTTCCCCTTTTCTGTTCACACCTTCCCCTCCTCCCTCCTCCTACCGGAGGCCAGCCTGCCTGTGTGTCCCTTACCTGCAGTCAGAGGGGCTTTCTCCCTGGGGCCTGGCTTTTGTAGTGGGCCACCGGGACCAGCTGCCTGCCTCACGCCCCCCCTTGATACATCCCTTGACAGAGTTTGTAGCCTTGGCGTCCATAGACACAGTTTTCCTCAGGGCTTCCCTCAGGTGGATTTTCTCCTGCATCTCAGGTGGGCGGGCTCCAGCCCCCGCTGCTGACCCACCTGGGGCTCAGACCCTTGCACCCACACCAGCCCAGGTAGAAGCACAGGGACAGTAGACCCCAGCTGGTCCTGTGGGGCATACCCACGCTTCCCTCTGTGTGGAACTTGCCCTCTACCGTTTTAGCTCTTGGTTACCTGCACACCTGGGAAGGCCTCCTGTTTGGGCCGTCAAAGGGTGTCTCCGGGCAGCCCCAGGACAGTCTCCGAGGAAATAATCATCTAGGCAAGTGCTCCTTGAAGTGCGGTCTGGGGACGGTGGTGACCAGGCAGGGTCGGAAACGGAAAGTAAGCATTTTGCAGCACTTCTAGTGAGGGACATGGCCATAGCTTTCTTAGGTTTGTTTGGAGTTAGGGAACTCTTAAGGGTATTCATTCATTCATTCACTCATTCATTCATTCATTCATTTATTTTTTTTAATAGTTTATTTGTTTATTATGAGAGAGAGAGAAAGAGAGGGAGAGAGAGAATCCCAAGCAGCCTCTGTGCTACCAGCACAGAGCCCGATGTGGGGGTCGATCCCACAAACTGTGAGATCGTGACCTGAGCTGAAACCAAGAGTTGGGACGCTTAACCAACTGAGCCACCCAGGCACCCCTGGGGATTTTTAGTCAGAGCTGAAGGACCTGTCTTGTCAAACAGGATGTTGTTAAAATCTCCATAAGATTCACGTGTGGTGTGAAGTGTGTACTAATCCTGGATGGCAGGCCCACCCATGGGTCCAGGATGGACTGGGAATAAAATGCCTGGCATTTGCCTCGGATTGGCTGGGAGGTGCTGCCGTCAGCATCCCAGGCTTGCTCAAGAGTCCCTAGAAGGAAACCCCTTGAGGGTTTCTTAGAAGAAGCTGGAGATTTAGATTTGGTGGGGGAAGTTGAGGAGAGTTTGGGGGTTTGATGAAGGTCCAAGGGAAGTCAAGTGCAGGATTTCTTGAGGAATTTGAATGAGGAGGGTTTGTAGTTGGGCACAGGAAGTTCAAAGGTAGTTTGGGCTTGCAGCGGGAGGACGTGGGGATGTTTTGGGGTTAGGTGTGGGAAGGCAGATGACTGGTGTGAGGTTCCATGGGTGAGAATGGATACCCAATACTGGGATCCTGGGACAGGACAAAGGGAAGAATGGGTTCAGTCATGTGACCAGTGGAAGTTTGGAGGTAGACAGGGGGAGGCTAAAGAGAAACTTGGGGTTTTATTTAGGGTATTAGAAGGAAGTTTGGATGTGTATTGGCTAAGGACCAAGGGAGTTCAGGATTTATTGGAGAAGGCCAAGGGGAAGCATTGGGGCTTCATGGAGAAGGCCATGGGAAATGTGGGAGTTCACAGTAGAGGCCAACGGAGAGGTTGGGACTCTATGCGGGAGGCCAGAGGGGGAGCCAGGAGATTCAGTTGATGTGGACCATGGGGTCCTTGCCAAAGGAGAAGCTTGGGTTTTGTTTTACACGAGGTGGCCTAAGCTTCCATGGTCTCTATCAGCTGTTAAGTATCCTGTGTTATGAGAAACTTAAAAAAAAAATCACTCAACCTGTTCACTGAAAGTTTGCTCCTTGATGCCCAAACCTCTCTCCCCCAACTTCTCCAGCTCTCTCAGCACAAGAGCTGTGGCAGCACACAGAGGTGTCTTCACTCAGAGGCTGAAGCTCCAGCCCTTCTTAGTCTGACTCCCAATGGCTTTTCCAGCCCACCCCCCTCGGCCCCCACCATGACGGTGACCGATGTTCTGCCGGCCTCTGGAGCATGCTGTGATGGCACTGGTGTCCGTGCCAGCTTTCTGCTCCCGTCGCTGCTCCTTGGAGCCCTCCTTGTCTTTCGAGGTCTAGAGAGAGCCCTGCTTCTTTGAGGAAGCCCTGCATGATGCTATTACCCAGAGTGACCTCTTTCATCTCTGGTGCCTGGCATTTTCTCTGGTCCTCTCACTTGCCCTTGGCTTGCATTACGGGTGGTGACGGCACTCATGTTTTGACCTGACTTTTCAGTGGGTGTGTGAATGCAGCTGGACTGTAAATATCCAGCAGGGTCTGGGTGGCTCTGCATGGTGTCTTAGTTGCTTGGGAAACACAGGCACACTGGTCTAAAGGCTTTTCTCTGAGTTGAGCTGCCCATCCTTAGCTCTCCCCTCCCTCTTTCCCCAGCCTGGCCAACTCTGCTCTGTGGATCTTACAGGGAAGCTCTTGCCTTTCTCCCTTGCTGGGACAGCCCCCACATCAGAACAAGTTGCCTCTTCTGAGTAGGCAGCTACCTATGACTTGGATGTAAGGACCCTACTCCATGCTGCTCCGCAGTGGACTGGTGACAGCCACTTGGGAAACTCATGGCTTCTTTCCTTGGGACTAGTAAGTCCCTATATTTTCCACCATGCCCACACCTACTCTGCCCATCTGGCCCTTGCATTGGCCCTTTCCCAAATGGCCAGCAGGTGACTAGCAAGATTTGGTGTCAGCTGTTATGCTAAGTGCTTAACATGGATTGACGCTTATGGGAATCCTATGTGATAGGTACATCTCAGGAATGAGGAAACTGCCCAACATCACACACGCTTCAGAGGCTGAGAGCCGGTAGCCACTCTGCCCTACTGTTCCTGGGTTGACACTGCTTGACACGGATACCCTTCAGGGGAGCCTGCCACCTGCCTCTCTCTCTCTCTTGGGCTGGCTTTTATTTAATCCTGGGGCACCCCACCCATCCGCCCACACCCTTCTCCCCTCTTGGCTGCTGAGTTTCTCCTTCTCTGACTGGGGGTCCTGGCCCTTCCTTTCTTAGAAACCAGATGGGGTTTGGGTTGATCTCTCTGGTGTGGGTTGGCCCCTCCCCACCATGTGAAGGGCTGAGACTGTTCCCAGGCTGGTCCTGGCTGTAGGAAAAGGGCTGCAGGGTGAAAGGTGATATATAAATGTAAGGCGGTGATTATTTATTTGACAGGGACAGCTGCCTGTGGTAAAGAATGTAATCTAGTAATCCTTTTGTGAAAATCGGATCCTAGGCTCAGCACGCTGCCTGAAACAGCAAAGGACCATTCCCCCCCCCCCCCCCCCAATTCTCTTGCACACTTCCTGACATTCCTGCATTCCTTCACACATGTGCCCTGTAGCTTGTATGCGTGTGGCATACACATGCACATATGCCCTTTTGCTTTCTTGGGTTGTTGTTAACATCTTACATAACCATAGTACAACTGTCAAAATCAAGAAATTGATACTGATGCAATGTTATTCACTAAACTACAGACTATTTGGTGTTTTCCTCACTAATGTCCTTTTTATGCCCCAGGATCCTACACTGCATTTAGCTGTTATGTCTCTTTTGTCTCCTCCAACCTGTGATAATTTCTCAGTTTCTCTTTGACTTTCATGGCCTTGACGATATTGAAGATTACTAATCAGGAACTTTGTAGAATGTCCCTCGCTTTGGGTTTGTCCGGTGTTTTCCCATGATTAGATTGAAGTTATGCATTTTTGGCAAGGATACCACAGACGTGATGCTGTGTCCTTCTCAGTGCATCGTGTCAAGGGGTGCATGCTGTCAATATGTCTTATTACCGGTGACGTTCACCTTGGTTGCTTGGAGAAGGTGATGTTGGCCAGGTATCTCCTCGATAAAGGTACTGTTTTTCTTTTGGTAATTCATAAGTGTTTTGTGGGAAGATACTTCGAGACTATGCAAATATCCAAGTTTTGCTTAAATGTTACTCACGAATTTTAGCATCCATCAGTGGTTCTTGCCTGTAGTGAGTTATTATGGCAGTGTTTGCCTCATGGTAATTTCTATTTCCTTCATTTCCTCTGTTTATTAATTGGAATTCTTCTGTAGGAAGAGCTGGCCCCTCTCCCACATTTATTTATTTGATTATTGAGTTATTTCTTTTGTCATTACAAACACATGAATATTTAGTGTATCTATCTTATAAAATGTATAGTATATAACAAATGTATGGATATCTGCTGTGTAATAAATATCATGGATATGTGTTCATATTGGCTATAGTTACAGTTCAATAATGTAGTTGTTTTGTGGCTCAGATTACTCCACCTCTGACCATTGGAAGCACTTTCACTTTGGCTCCTGTGCCCTTTGGACATGGCCTCATCTTATCCTTACTTTCTGGCACCCTAAGGTACTCCAGGCTCATGGTCTATTCTTCTTGCCCCAGCCCTGGAATCAGCCCCTTCCCTGAGGAGCCCTGCTTCATCCCAGAGTCTCCTGTGCTCCCCGCCTCCCCCGTGTGAGCAGGGCGCCATATCCATGGTGGGTGATGTGTTTGCTCTCTGCTTGGACAGTGAGGTCCTTCAGTAGGGACAACGCTTGCCTTGTGCTCAGGGCCCACAACCTCTTGCATTCACCTCTTGACTCTTGAGATCATGCCCATCTTTTGGTGCTGGCTTTTCTGTCTCTTGTTGCATCTTCCCTAACTGCGCCAGTCCACCCTGGCCTTGTCCTGTGTCCTTCATGTGCCAGTGCTCTCATTTGGAAAGTAGCTTTTTATGTGAACTTGTTTTGACTCTCCGACTTGATTGAGAGCTCTTCCAGGGCAGAGACCCTACCATACCTAGAAAGTGCCCAACTTGAGTTTGCTATGGATTTATATGGATACACATTTATACTGATGCATATCCTTGTTTATACCTGGGGGCAGATATAAAGGAATCTCCATCTCAAAACATCTTGCTGAGTTTGAGGCTAAAGAGTCCCGACTACTTATAGGGAAACTGAGTCCCGGGAAAAGAAAAGCATGCTTATCACCCTGCATTCCAATAGCATATACACAGTGAGGTCAGGAAGGGTAGGGACCAGGTGTCCTTAGCTTCCCATCGGTCCTCTTTGCCAAAATCATCCTGTCCTGCTCTTTCCTCATTTTTCTGTCCAGATGGCTGGGGGAAGGCATGGCTGGCAGCAGCCAAGATGATGTATGACCACATGGGGCTCAGAGCAGAGAGGGCTCGGACGATTAGGGGTATCAGGCTGGGAAATCGGAAATTAAAGGCCTGGCGCCATGGCCAGCAAAACCTCCCCCTGGTGCAATGTTCTGAAGTCACCCGCAGTGGGTTTCATCAACATGGGCACAGGGGAAGGAAGGCCTCTTGGCAGGCTGTAGAGACAGATGGGCTGTAGGCACTGCCTGGCCCTGTGAGTGAGCTACAGAGCATTGGGGCTCAGCACTGGGCTTCTGTTATCAAGCTCCTGCTGACACTGTCATGAGAAACTTTCTCCCCTTTGAGGTTGTGCCCCGGCCAAGCCAGTTCCCCTAAGTCTTAGTCTCCTCACCTAGAGGATGAGATGATGGGACCGCATGATCTTTGCAGTCTCTCTCAGCCCTCACATAGCCTAGACTTATGACCTGTGGTCGCCAGGACAGTAGGGATGGGTGATGGCTGATGCAGAGGGGCAGACAGAGCCCAGGAGGCTGGCTGCCCTGGATGTTTTAGAGCCCTCGGGAGCTGAGTGAGCACTGAGGTCAGGAAGACTTCTTGGAGGTGTTGGGCTCTGAAAGGGCAGAAAGAAGACTTGTCTTTCTCCACAGTTCCTTGACATTCTGTTTGTTTTTCCATCTACCCTTCCATCTTTCCGACAGGCATTTATTGAGCACCTGCTGTGTGCCAGGCACCGTGGTAGTCCTAGGAACACAGCAGTGAGCAAGACGAGGGCATTGCTTTCATGGAGGCTGAGGTCTAATGGAGGAAGACAGGTATTAATTACGCTTGGAATGCTTTCAAATGCCTCCATGTGCTCTGTCCCCTCCCATGATTTTGCTTTTCTGTTCTCCCTACTGCCTTCTTCCTTCTCTTCCATATCCTGCTCCACCTGCTTTGTCTATGGCCTTTCTTCGCCTCGCCACTGCCAAGACCTTCCTGAGATTCTAGACTCTCTCAGGCCAGAAACTCCAAAGGCCCGTAGGTCCTGACTGTCGTGCTGATGTGTTTGGAGAATTCCCTGGGAGGGAGAGTGGCAGCGGCTACTCCTCCTTCATCAGTAGTCCGTGGGCCCCATGGCCACGGACGGGGTAATAGATAATAAGTTCCTCAGTCCGACATTTCTGGGTTTGCACAGAGACTGTGACCCTTACTTTCTAGCTTGCACAACTCAAGTTCCTTCTCTGAGCCTTAGTTTCCTCATATGGAGAATGGGTTTAACTACACTTACCTTGAAGCGTTTTGGGGGCGGGGACCCAATTGGAAAATGTGAAAGTACTTTCAGGTGGTCCCTTGAATATAATAGGTGCTTGATTGAAAGTAGCTTTCTCATCTTCCTTTTCCTCTGTCTAGGCCAGCAGCCAGATAGTTTGAGCCTGGGATGGACGTGGAGGAGCTGAGGTCGAACCCCAGCTGAAGCTGGGTGGTAGGAGGGTGGCGGCACCCCTTGCTGTGAAACAAGGTGTACACCATGAGCTGGGAAAGGCCAGGGAGTCTGCCAGGGGCTGGAGAGAATGACAAGCGTCCCATGCATCCCAAAAATGAAGCATGGTGTGACAGCTGTCTGTGCATCCTGCCAGGTGTTGGGGCCAGGGAGCCCTCCCCGGGGGGCCTGCCCTGAGTTGGTGGGCCTGTGGGAGCCCCCATTCTGGTGGTATGCCCGCTGAAGCAATGGGGAATAGCCCCTCCTCCTCCAGGATTGCCCTCCCCCTCCCTTTCTGTCCCCCCTCCAGATTCATCTGAGACACCTGGGGCCTGTTCTGCCCCTGACTTGAGAGCATCTTCTAGACCAGCGCTGTGGTGATGGAGATGTTCTGTTCTGGACTGTCCAGTAGAGTAGTCACTAGTCGTGCAAGGCTATCTGGCATTGGAAATGTGGCTAGTGTGCCTGAGGAACAGAATTGTTTTCCCCTTATTTAAAAAAAAAAATACTGATTTTGAAAGAGAGAGAGAGAGATCGAGTAAATGGGGGAGGGGCAGAGAGGGAGGGAGAGACGGAATCCCAAGCAGGCTCTGTGCTGTCTATGTAGGGCCTGACATGGGGCTCGCTCTCGTGACTCTCATGGTGAGATCATGACTTGAGCTGAAATCAAGAGTTGGTCGCTTAACTGACTGAGCCACCCAGACGCTCTGAGGAATGGAGTTTTTAATTTTATTTAGTTTTAATTAATTACAATTTAAATTTAAGTGCCCCCATGTTGCTAGTGGTTGCCATGTTGGACAGTACTGTTCTGCACCAACAGTTTCCACTTGGTGGGTCACCTTTGGTGTGAGCTGTGTTAGGAGTAATTTGCTCTTGGTAAGAAATTACTGAACTGTGTGAATTGTTTACGTACGTGTAGGGGGCATGGCTTGGCAGATGGAAGGCTGGCCCTTGGCACGTTTGGAGATTGAGTTGTAGGGCCTGGATGGGGGAACAGGAGGGGAGAAACCTCAGCCTTATTCATCTGGGAGAAACTGCAGAACTGAGGAAGGGATTTTGAGGAGCAATTCTCTTTAGAGGAAAGGGATGAAGGAGATACACCCCCGGGGTGTTGGCCAGAGGCTGAGTCCATTTTATAGGTGCTGGAGGAGCCCTGATAGACCATCCAGGCTAGCCCACTCATTTTACAGATGAACAACCTGAGGCGCATCACACATCAGGTACCTATCAGGGAACAGGATGTGGTTTCTCTCCTTAGAAGAACTACCCCATAAAGTAGGTATTATCATCCTCATTTTGCAGACAAGGCAACCAGAAATCAAAGTCATGAAGCTTTTTAGTAGAACCAGTATTGATTCCAAGTCTGTTAAGAGTCACAAGCTTAATTTGTGACAGAATCCATGTCCGCTGACAGGCCAGCACTCCATATTGTGGGGCACTACGTTGCCCTCCACCACGTCGGGATCGGGGGCAGGACTCCAGGCTCCTTCCTGTGGCACCTGTGATCTGTGGGATAGCTGGTGGGGGCAGGTGCTCAGGTCCCCCACCAGTGGAGGAGGGCAGAATGTTTGCGGGGAGTGTGGCCCGTAGCAGCGTGGGGCCGCCCCCTCTGCGGCCTAGAATGTGCGGCTGTGCCATTGAGTGGCCTGCTGTTTGTGGAACCCAGAGACACCCGCCTGCCTGGAGGATGAGGAGAGGCAGGGGGAGCGCGGTGAGAGGGGGCCTGAAGGCCCACATTCCGCTCCTGAAGAAGTACGTGGAGGGGACCTGTCCCCTCCTTCCTGGCTGGCTCCAGCGGGGGAGGGGCCCTCCCTGTGTCCAGCTGTTGTCCCCCCTGCACCTCCCGCTGCTGCAGCTGCCCCAGCTCCATCAATCTCATCCAGGGCCGGCTGGAAGGAGGAGGGGAAGGGAAGAGGGGGCCTCTCAGGCATGTCCCGCCGAGGTGCCTCTGGCTCCAGCCTCTAAGAGGTGTCTCTAGTCAGAGAGGCTGCCCCCACTGCTGCATAAACAGTGGGCTGTGGGCAGCTCAGCTGTCAGCCAGCCCTCCAGCAGGGCTGCTCCTTTACCGAAAAGAATAGGGGTAGCTAAATCCTTCCTTCACCTCTGCTTGGGACACAGCACCTTCCAAACCTCCTCTGCTTGGCATCTCAGCAGTGCTGGAATTTTCACGAACGAATGAATGAACGGCCCTTCCCCCACCTCCAGGGCTGGCCTGAGATGAAGGGCACAGGGCTCTGTCCCTCTTGATGGCCTGACACTCGAGAGGTGCTGTGTCTGAGGGGCTGACTTGGGGTGTGTGACTGCCAAACAACAGTTATGTTTTGTCCTTCAAGTCTGTATAGGAGGCGTAGGTATGTCAGTCCTGCAGCCAAGCGTGTGGTTGGCCTTGTTCTTCCTTTTTGTTTTTGTTTTTTTGGAAATGTAGCCGAGTCCTTGAAAGCTGGAGTACCCTGCATTCTACTGGAACTCAAAGGAGAGGTGAAAAGAGGAATTAATACCCTTTCTTGGGCAGACCTCAGTTTGCCGACCTACAGAATGGGGAGGAGCACTGCCATTCTATTTTATGGTTTAGTTCAGTAGGTAACAGCATCACGGCATAAAAAGTCAGTTGGAGCTCTTTGGAGAAAAGGCTGTAGGAGAGAGTCACTTGTTTTGTTTTTATTTCTTAGCTTCATCCGGTCCCAGTGCAGGACTGAATGGGTGTTAGCCAAGTAATATACATCAGTGATTCCAGACCTGGCATTGAGCTAGAGACATCTGGGGAGCTTTTTAATAATTCAGATTTCTGGGCCCCCAGCCCAGATCTTCTTCTGAGTCTGAAACTCTGGGAGTGGGGCAGGAATCTGTATTTTGACAAAGCTTTCCAGATGATTTCAATGCAAAGTTAGGTTTGGGAAGGTCCAACTTTTCTACCTTTGAGGAGAAATCTGGTAAACAGATATTCATGAGTGCTTTCTTCTGAAGTGTGCTGGCTTTAAAAAGGAGCATTTGTTCATGCATTCATTCATCGACCCACTCATTCAACCAGCTGACATTGAATGAGTGTCTGTGGCGTGCCAGATGCAGCTGTAGGCAGAGGGGTGCAGGCAGAATTAGGTGGAGTGTTCTTCCCCCAGGGAGTGCACAGTCTGGGGTGGGGGGAGACAGACAGGAACGCAAGAATGCTAACAATTATAATAAGGCGTGAGGGCTGGAGTGTTGCAGATACTCACCGGGGCTACTACTTTTAGCTAGGGTTCAGAGAACCATGTTGAAGGCTCCTTCGTCTCTTTCAGTTCCTCTTCCAGAGTTACGGGCTGACTTACCCTTTCCATGTGTACGTGAACAGAAAGGGGCAGCCGGTGAGCTAGGTGGTGGTGTTGTTGAGGGAGGGGTCTGGGGTGGAGAGGGTTCACTTTAGGGAAAACTGGACCATGAAACCCCCAATGGAGTGTGGTGTATCTGGAGTGTGGTATGGCTTCAGTCTTGGTTCCAGCCACGTGGCTGAGGGTGTATCTCCTGGATTCCTAGATTTCTTGTCTGCGGTATTAGAATAATATACCCACTTTGCTGCAGGTTCTTAGGATTAGAGGTATCATGTGCTTGGTCCACGCTAGGTGCTCGATAGATGCTAGCTTCTCTTGGGTGAAGGTAGCATGTTTCTTTGGCCTCAGTTTTCTGGGTCCTCCTTCTAGCTGGGGATTGCCCTCAGCGAGTTCCCACTTAAGGGCTGATTCAGGGTGCTAAGTCCCAGGCACTGCAGGAGAGCCCATGCTACCCCTTCCTCACCTTGTGCCTGGCCTGGCCTTGGGGAGCATAGCCTCCCCGCCCCGAACGAACTCAGTACTCCCTGTACAGCCCCATGCAAATTGCTGGAGCACTCAGAATGCCTTATTGCTCAGTAAGGCTCCTTCATCCAAGCCTTTGTCCTTCCGCTCGACATTCAACTCTGTCAACATTTTTTCCCAATGAAGTTCTTCCTCCCCCTGCAGTCCCCAGTCTCCAGCCGGCTTCTCTAGCCAGGGACACAATTGGATTGCAGTTGCTAGCACTTCCTGGAGATCAGGTCCCTGAAGAGCTATAAAAGTCCAGGAGTGTCTCTGGCCACCTTTCCGTGTGGTTTGTAGAGCCTGGAGTGGCCGGTGCACGCTCTCGCACACCCGCGGAGCTCGTGAGCATGCATGCACTCAGCTGTAAGGGAGGCTCTCTGTTGCCTTGCCTCTGTCACTTGTTTCTGGCTGCCAGTTTGCATTTCTTAAACGGATTTGCTGATTACAGGCTCTGGAGGGCTCCCCCCCACTGGACGTAATTGGGCACGGAGCCGTGGTGGGGTGGATTTGGGTAATGGCTGGGCTGCATGCCTCCCATTCTTTTCTCACAGGAAAAAGTGCCTGGAAATAACCCTGGGGTGGGGATTGCTTACAGGAGGAGGGACCGGCTGCCTGCTGCGGCGTCTATTCCGTCCCGTTGGCCTTCTCTTGCCCTTGCCTACCACCTCCCCTCCAGTAGGCACCTGGCTTGCAGATGCCCCTCAAGGGTCTTAACGACCTGACCAGCTGGGCTGCCCTCTTCCCACCCTTGCTTGTCGGGACTGTCACCCCTGTTCCTGAGGACTCCCTCTGTGAACCCCAGACACTGAAAAGGATGGGGCAGCAATAAATGCCTTTCTCCCTCTTCCTCACTCCCTGCCGCCCCCCCCCCCCCCCTTACCCCAGCCCCCTTTGTAAAAGAAGCCAGTTTTTGGAATTGAAAAGTAACAGTGCAATCATTGAGTGTAAGTGAATTTCCCTGAAAATGGGAAGCCCTGCTGGATTTGGGGTGTGATTCTCAGAGGAGGTTTTTTCCTCCTCCGGCTGCCTCTCAGTCCCAGGGGGAATTCATAGCAGGAAATCTCTCCCTGGGGAGTCTGATCAGCTTGGAGAGTGTATGTGAGAACATGTCTTGTTCTGTTTTCTGAAGCACCAGCTCTCTGTCACCGCTTACAATAAGGCTACCTTACAGTCCTCAGCTCCTGGCCACCAGGAGGCCACTGTGGGGTCATGTCTTCTGGTTGTCCACATGGCCCCTGATGCTCAGCTCCTCCCTTGTCTTCCCCCAGCTCACGTGGGGTTTGGCTCGATGCCATGGTGGGTCCCCTCCATTTAGCAGGCGCTTTGGCGGTCCTCCTGTCCTGATGCTCTGCCTGCCTCTGCCAGCAGCCTCTTCCCTGGACTGATTCCTGAGTCCCCAGTGATGGATACAATGCAAAGTGTATTGAAAAGGAGTGAGGAGTGGGACTGTTGGTGTGGCTGCTTCCAGCCTGGAAGCCTTGGAGCCTGCTCCTTTCCTGAAGCATCCAGAAGATGGGGATTCTGAGACCACAGCTGGGTGACAGTGCCATAGAGGGCCACATGCATGTGAAGGGGGGCCCTGGGAGACAGCACCTCAGTGAGGAGTGCTGAGCTTCCTTTTTATAGTGTATGTGTGGTGGAGAAGGTGCACAGAGTGCCCCCCAACCCTGCAGACTGATCTGTGGCAAAACCTTTGCCTCGTGCCTGACCCCTGTGGGACTCCTGGAAGGCCCTGAGCCAAGGAGACATTTTCTACCTAGCCTTCATCATTATCTGGCTTCGGATTGTGCTAGCTTATTTTAGGGTCAGGAGTGGGTTGGAAGTTCAAAAACAAATAGTTATCCTATAACTAATGCTGTACAATGAGGGTACAAATCAAAGGAATAAGAAAAAAATAGCCTCCCAAACCTGCCACCATGAGAAATCAACTTTCCATTTTCTATGATGCCTTCAGTCTGTATTTACTTGCAGACATAATTTTCACATGATTATAGTCGTAGTGTAGATAGAATTTTCCATTCTGTTTGCTTTACTGTTCTACCACAAGCTACATAATCATCACAATTAGGCTTTTAAGTGCCTACATAGCAATCTTTGAGTATTTATCAATTTCCCCATTGTCGAACATTTACTTTGTTCACACTTTTTTAGCTTACCTAATGTAGGAATCTGCATTGATGTACAACCATGTATTAATATTACACACATGTGTGTCTATGAATGTGTCTCTTTTCTCTCTCTCCACCCCTTTCTTTCTCCCACCCCCCCCTTTTTGTATAATTGTTTAGGATGAGTCAAGAAGCCAGGCATTCTTTCCTAGAGTAATGGGAGATCTCATTCTGGGCTGTTAAATGCCTGCCGGAAGTCAGGTGCCTGAGAGCAGCCACAGGATTTAGCTCAGATCTTGGTCTAAGTCTGGCCTTACAAAATACCCTTGGAAGTGAGTTAGGTAGCAGAGTTTTAAAGGCTGGGAACTCTATGTCTGTGGTAGCTCTGGCTCTGAAGCCTGCCGGCCTGGGCACACAGATTTTGACTACGCATGTTTAACTCATTCGGTGATTCTCTAAGTGCATGTCCCCATGGGACCCCATTGAAAGCATGTGAATAGATCCAGCTCTCCCCCTCAGGCATCTTGTAGTCTTAAATGACCACAGGCCCACCCATTCAAGTACATGCAACCAAACTATAGGCAAAGCTGCCTACTCAGAGGCGCGGCGTGGGCCAGGGTCTGTGACAGATTGAAGACCCTGTTACCCTGTTCCTGTGGTTCGGTTGCAGCTACTGGTTCCCATGCTAGAATGTGAGCCTGCTATTGCCAGGGTTTCCAGTTTTCAAAGGAAGCTTGAGCTCCTGATTTTGGAGTAAAGTCTCCTGGTTTTTAACTATTGGCAATTGATAAAAAATTAAAAACATGGTACAGATCAAACAAAGCATATCTGTGGCTTAGGGTGCTAGTTTGTTAGCCTGCTTTATGTGTTAGGGTCAATTGTTATGCAGGGCAGTTGTGTTATGTCAGTTGTTATTCAGGGGAGGGTACAAGGAGCATAAAGCTGTACAATTAATAAAAATCATGGGGAGGGGAGCACCTCGCATACACAGCGACAACACGGAACGTTACACAATTGGTGACACCAGTGAGAAGCGCCCAGGCAGGCATGGGTTGTGCTGTTGTGAGGGTTTGGGCCATCCTCACTTACTCTCCCTACACCGTTCTGGTCAGCGATGAGACTGGGCATCTGTGTCTGTTGGTCCGTCTTGAGCAAGAGACTGCAATTCAATTTTCTAGTCCCTCCGGCAAGGCCTTTGCGAGGAGCTAGGTCTCAAGTGAGAGAGGGCTTGAAGTGCACAGTCAGAACTGGGAAAATTGGATTAGGTGGGTGCTGAGTAAATTGCCTTTCCTCCATCTTCCCATCTGTGCGGTGAGGAAAATCATCCCCTTTGGGCAGTTAGCAAATATTTATTGTAGGCTCTCTGGAGGCAGTGTTGCCAGGGGCCCCTCTCCCCAGTACCCTCCGAGAGCTGTAGAGAAGACGAAGGGCGGGGTGGGAGGGATCCTTCTGTGGTGCTCTAACTCCTCAGGAAGAAGAAGGGACTGGAAGACGCCAGCATCACTCTACGGTTTCCCCAGATGACAGCCTTGACGTACGAGCTGAGTGATACTTAAGAAGTACGACTTGCTAGGGAAATAAACACCCTGTGTTATATATTATTTATTAAAAAAAACAAAGCTTTCCTCAGCTGGGAGGCTTCAGATCACTGACAATGTCAGGTCCGATTTTCCTCTATTAATAATAGGTCGATATCCTTCCCAGCTTGTGTCAGAAGCATCAGGATGTGTGTCTGGGTGTACGTTTGGCATATGATGACTACCCAAGGGGAAGGGAACATGCTATTAAAGAATCAAAAGGCTGTGTGGTGCCTGGGCCCAGATCTTGTGAATAGTAAAGAATGGCTAAATCTTGGTGCTGGGCACTGTACTGGATGCTTTATCTGAATCCTCTCATATAATCTCCTCCAGGGTTGGGGCTAGTGAAGGGCAGCTGTGGGGGAACCCCAGTGAGCAGGACTGGGGGACTCATGGGGATATGCACCATCTTCCAATAGGGTAGACTCTTGTTGGAGTTTGGAACCCAGATGAGACTTGGACTTTGCTTCCAGGGGTCGAATGGAATCCAGGGACCAAGAGCATCATGGATAAAGTGACAGTGGGTCAGCAGGGTGGAAGGCTGGGCTGGTTGGAGGGCTTTGTGTAGGAGAAGAGCCTGGGGCTAGGGCCCAGTTGAGGTGAGTTCTAGCTGACATGAACCTTTGAACCTTGAGTAACTACAGTATCAGTAAAGACAATACTCTTACAGTGTTGAGAGTGAGTTCTCCCCACTGAGCCTCATGGCATAAGGTGAGGGGAAGGAAGAGCAGGTTTTATTATGTCCACTTAATTTACATTAAGTGTGATATTGTTTAAGAGTGTGGATGTTGAAGCTAGACAAATATGGGTTTAAGCATAGCTTTCTGACTTTGACTAACCAATTGAACTTCTGGACCCTAGTTTCTCCATCTGTAAAATGGGGAGACTAAGACTTACCTCATAGGGCGTTTTGTAAGGGATAAGAGCCCAAATAGTCCCTGGCACATAGACACTTAATAGTAGTGGCTATTGCTGTGTTGAAGTCTAAGAAACTGAGACCTAGGGAGGGGAAGTGTCTGACTCACGGTCACAAAGCTGGAAAGGGAAACATCCAGGACTTGAACCAAGGACTCTCTCAACCTCTTATGCTGTCTTCCCCGTTCTCTTGCGTGTACCTGGACCCTTCCTCCCCCTCCCTGATCAGGCTGGTGCATGGCACACACTGGCGGGCAGGCGGCACTGCTGCCCATGCCTCGGCAGCAAGGCACGGGCTGTAGCCCCGCATTGCGTATGATTATAGGGTGCAGACAGAGCGACACACCCGGATGCATACAAGAGCAAAAACGTACCAGGCTTTTGTTCACTAAGCAACTCCATTGTGTCTCTCTCCCCTTCCTCACCCCTCCCTCTAGCTCCTAAAAAAAAAAAAAAAAAACCCACCGCAGAAAAGATGAAGGGCTGTCAGCACCAGATCACAACATGGGCTCCGGGAGTTGGCGGCTTTTCAGTGCCTGCAGAGAGTTCCCTCCTCTCCTTGCTTGCCTCAACTTCTTGCTTTTCCGAGTCTAATTAAGACAAATCTGGGCGAGCTCCCCTAGAAGCAGGGAGCTCTCCTCTTCCCTGAATCCCATCGGCTTTTTCCTTTCAGCTCTCCTTGTTACCATCCTCTCCCGTCCCATGAATGTTTCGTGTAAGAGCATCCCAGTCTGGCTGTAGTGGGGCCACCTGTCCCTAGCACTCCTCGGGTGCTCCCCACTCCTGGCCCAGAACCTTCAGTGGCTCCCTGTTACTCATCTCAAGTTCATGCTTTGAGGCATAGTATGCAAAGCTCTCTAGGATCTGACCTCAGCCTACCTTTGCTTTGTAACCCCCCACTGCTCCTTGGACAAAAGCATATGCTTCCACTGCACGGGCCAACTTACTGTTTCCTGAACAGGTCTGGAAATTACCTGCATTTGGTCACCTGGCCCCTTTTGCTTGGAAAGCCCTCACCCGGTGGAATTGGGCCCATTCTTCAAGGATTAGCTGAAGTGCCAGCTCTTCTGTAGAGCACATCTTGCTCGGTAACAAGCTTCTATTTCACATGGCACACAGCAGATACAGAATTAATGTCAAATTTGCTCACGGCCTCTGCTGGCACTGTGCAGGTCTCTCCCAGGGCCTCCTTACGGCTCTGCCGTTGGCCCCCTTTCCCACAAGCCGCGGGGCCTATTTATTTCTCGATCGCACATGATCTAAGTTCTCAGGCATTTTCCTTAAGTTTAAAGTTCTCTTCCTTTTCCCGTCATTGTCTGTTCAGTTTCCAAGCCCTAGAGTTTCAGGTGGAAGGAAGATGTAGGAGAAAGAGCACTGGACTTGTAGCAGCAGCCGTGAATTCTACTCCTGGTTGCCTCTGACCAACTGTGATTTGGGGGCAATAGCTCCTCATCTCTGGGCCTCAGTTCCCCATGTGCAAAACAAGGGGTTGGGCTTGCTGATCTCTAGGATTTGTGGATGGGATTTTACAGATAGTTATATGTTGAAGCCCTAACCCCTCGTACCTGAAAATGTGACTGTATTTGGAAATAGGATCTTTAAAGAGGTAGTGAAGGTTATATGAGGTCATTGGGGTGGGCCCCAATCCAATATGACTGTTGTGCTTTAAGAAGGGGAGGTTAGGACACAGACACGCACAGAGGAAGGACCATGTGAAGACACGGGGAGAAGAAAGCCATTTACAAGCCCAGGAGAGAGTCCTCAGGAGAAAGCCAACCTGCTGACACCTTGATCTTAGACTTCTGGCCTCCAGAACCGTGAGGAAAGAAATTTCTGTTGTTTAAGCCCCCAGACTGTGGTACTTTGTTGTGGCAGCCCCAGCAAGTGGACACACCCATTTCGTGTACAGCTCAGGGGGTTAGTATGTTCACAGAGCAGTATTACTACCACCGCAGTCTTTTTTTGAACATTTTATCACCCCCAGATTAAACCTTGTACCCGCGAGCAGTCGTTCCTCACTTCCTCCTCCCGCAACCCAGCCCTGAGCAACCACTAACTGTATCCTGCGTCCACGGACTTGTCTAGTCTGGAGATTTCTTGTAAGTGGAGTCCTACACTATGGGATCTTTTACGACAAGGTTTATCCATGTCGCAGACCATACAAATATTTCATTCCTTTTTATAGCTGAATAATAGTTTGTTGTATGGGTGCATCCCCTTTAGTTCATCCATTCATCACCTGATGGGCATTTGGGTTCCTCCAGTTTGGGCTGATATGACTAATAGTGCAGTGAACATCAGCGTACAAGTTTCTGTGTGGACATGGTATCATTTTTCTAGGTTCAGTACCCAGGAGAGGAAGGGCTGGGTCATGTGGTAACTCTGTATTTAATGTTTCAAGGAACTACCAAAATGTTTTCCAAAGTGGCTGCATCATTTCACATCCCACCAGCAATGTGTACAGGACCTTAATTTTTTCACACCCTTGCCAACACTTATTATTGTCTGTCTTGTTGTAAAAACCCACCCACCCACCCAGTAGGTGTAGGTTGGCATCTCATTGTGGGTTTGGTTTGCATTTCTCTGATGGTGAGTGATGTTGAGCATCTGTTCATGTATTTATTTGGGTATCTTTCTTGGAGAAATATCTATTGATGCACTTTGCCTGTTTTTAAATTGAGTTATTTGTCTTTTAATTACTGAGTTGTAAGAGTTCTTTATATATTCTGGATATAAGCCCCCTATCAGATATAGGGTCTATAAATATTCCTTTATATTCTGTGGGTTGTCTTCTTATTTTCTTGGTGGTATCATTTGCAGTGTCAAAGCTTTTAATTTTGTTGAAGTACAAGTTCATCTAATTTTTCTCATATTACTTCTGCTTTTGGTGTCTTAAGAAACCCTTGTCTAACCCAAGGTCACAAAGATTTACCCTCTGTGTTTTCTTCTAAGAGTTTTATAGTTTTAGCTCTTCCATTAAGTCCATGATCCCTTTTGGGTTAATTCTTGTGTATGGTGTGAGGCAAGAGTTCAACTTCATTTCTTTGCGTGTGGATATGTTGCTGTCCAGCAGCATGTGTTGAAATGGCTAGGACCTTAAATGTCATTTGGAGCAGCCTGCCATCAGAGGGGACAGTGTGGGGAACAACTAGCCTGGGAGCCTGGCTTGGGGAGAATTCTCTCTGTCGCCTTTCCCTTTCTACTTGCAGCAGCAACAACACTCAGCTGCCCAGGCCCTGCTTGACAGTCTTTTGTGTTGGGATTTTACAATTCGATGTTTGTTGACCTTGCTTCTCACAACTTTCAGAATGGTGTTGTGTGCACCTGCATATGCTAAATAATTGGTTCTGATGATGGTGAAGGTCAGAACAAGAGGTTGAGGGCTTCTATCTCAGCAAAGGTGTCCCTGGCCTGTGAGACCCGCTGGAACCAAGAGCAGAGAAGTTAGCCACTCTCCTTCTACCTGGAGAGGTACCTGAGGGTCCCAGAGTCCACTTGGTGGGACCCTTGCAGGCCCTCCATCAGGCTGAGGAGGAGATGACTGTGACAGCTGAGGCCAGAGGTGACGGATGTTTGGGGAAAAGAGGAAAGAGGGCATTTTCAGTTTTTTGGATCCTTTAATCTGACTCTGCTTTCAGGCCAGGGGAGGACCATTTTCTTTCCCCTCAGCACTTTTTCAACAGAGCTAATAGGTCCCCCGGGTGGATTTAAGGGAAGTTAGTAAGACAAGTTATGGTTATATCGGGCTCTGGGTTATATGTACCCCTCTCTCCCAGGCCTCCCAGCACCATATTCCTCACCAGGAAAGCTGAAGTAGGCGCTGAGGCACTGGGCAGCCTGCTGAGTAGAGTACCCATGGGAAGGCAGTGGGGGACTCAGAGGGCACAGGCCTTCTCTTTCTTCCCTCTGTTGCCAGTCATTGGCAGATCTCTCCAGTAAGGCCCAGCTCTCTTCTCCAGGCTCATTCCCATCCTCTTCCAGGATTGCTGTCTCCAGTCAGCACAGACCTCCATGCCTACATCTCCAGCATGTAGAGACTGTCTGGCGCTATAAAGAGTTGTTGAATAAGTGGATGGATGGATGAAAGAATGAACGAATGCTTTTACACTGTGTGCCCAATCTCTTCCTTTTACCTCATTCCCCACTGCCCTTTGGCCGACTTCCGGAGCCTATCAAGTGTTCCCAGTATAGCTTATATATCTTGTCCACAAAAGTTAGCTACTCCTTCTTGTCCCTATAATTGAATACGTTGATCTCCTCTCTCTCTCTCTCTTTTTTTGTCTTCATTATGTTTCTACCTCTGTTTTGCCACTTGGCATACTCTCCCCTGTGGCAAAATATCTTTATGTCTTAACCCCAGAATTGAAACACAGGGCGTGAGATAGGGACCATGCTTTCTCGTTCTGTATTTTATTGTATTCCTTCTCCCTTGCATCCATCCCACCACACCTAGTGCTATGTTTTACAGACATTGGTCACTCAGCAAAGTCTGCTTGATTACAGTGCCTAGGTCACAGATGACTAGTACAGGTCTCAGCCCGCCCCCTCCCCCCAGGTGAGTGTTCTGCCTACAGTTGACCCAAGCTTTATGTTATCCAGTGAATTTTCCTGGGTTTCACATCCTGGAGTGGGAAGTATCTGTGAGGCACAGATGCCAGTGTGTGGCCCTCTCTATCCATTGTGTATAATTTGCATATCTCCGTGTAGGGAGCGTCCAAGAGACCGTATTACTAAGGTATGATACTTGACTCCTGACAGGAAGAATTGGAGCAGATAACACATCAGTGGTAATCCCTTGCTCTGCCCTGGAGGATACAGAAAATCTCTGGTGTGAGTTGCTGCCTGTGGATATTAGAGACTCACCTGCTATGTTTAATGTAGCGGCTGGATTTCTCCCTCCCAATTGTTCAGGCAGCTCTTGTCTCTCTGTCCTCATCTCTTTGCAGTGCTCCCCAATAGTTCCTGATCTGGAAGACTGTTGAGCTACTGAGGGCCTGGGGGGAAGACTGACTGGTGAGGAGGCTCAGGGTTGGTGGGTGCCAAGTCCCTAATGAGAGAAGAGAGAGAGGAGGAAATGACGGAGACCCTCTGTACTTATGTGGAAGGGGATTTCTGTTCCCTAACACACTTTCATATAGATGTTCGCTGATGAATCTTACAAGAATCCCGGGAGACGTTTTGATGTCTGTTTTCAGACACAGGGTCCGCAGAGCAGAAAGGAAGTTGACTTCTTCCTGAAGTTAGTAGCAGGGACAGGAGGCAGGTTTGCTCTCTGTGGGATGTAGCATGGGTGAGGAAGCCACACCATACCTTGCACACAGTGGGCATCTGATGCATGTTTATCCAACATATGCATAGGGGGCACTCAATAAAAATAGTTGATTTGAGACAAAAGCAGAGTTTTCTGGATTTTACTCTCAACCCATTCTGGTCTCTTTCACTCTTTGACTCAGTTTCTTCTCTTCCCTTTAGGGACAGTCACTCTGCCCAGCCCTTGCACATGTCCCAGACTGTGGAATGACAGTCAGAGTTTCTGGATAGGGAGATGCAGAGTGTTCACCCTGGGAGTCAATGTGGCTTCGTGGCAGGCTGGCAAATACTTGATGCAAAACCCTCCTCCTTGGCTCAAGGTGGATGTTGCTAATTGATCACAGCAGTCTTTCTTCTGCATCCGACTCAATCCTTTTTAGCAAAGCACTGCAGGTTGCCACCACCAAAGGGCCAAAGTGGCACTTGGATGTCCAGTTCAGTATAGTAAAAAGAGCATTAGGCTGAGAGAAGACCTAGCTTTGAACCCTGCCCTCTTCGTTCTGCTTTGGGAAACTGGGCTAATGCCTGGACATTTTGGAGCCTTGAACTTGATGGTTTCTCAGGTCCCTTATGGCTCTGAAATTCTAGGATTCTGTGGTTCCCTTGGTTGGGAGGGAGAGGATCATCATCACGTAGCCTGGCCACAGAGGGGTAGGATTAACCTCCAGGGTCAGCAGGCTTGCAGAGCTCAGGAAATGCCTCTCTGTGATCCGTATTTGGTCCAGAGACAGGTGGTGGAGCCTGGAGGAGGGGAAGTGCACTCACAGCCCCAGGGTAGGGGGAAGGGAGGCCTAGCTCAGCTGCCCTTTTTTCTGATGGAATGAAGGCCTTCAGACAGAGTCCTCTGTAGTGCATTTAGATCTTTAGCAAAGAAGCTGGATCCTGTGAGTTAACTTGACCCAAGTCAAGTACTCTGCCACTAAAACCATCTCCCACTCTCTGTTGGTGGGGGGAAAGGAGAGCTGTCAGTGGGGAGTTAGCTGGGAGTCAGGTTCACTCACTCACTTTTCAGCAAACTTTTGTGAGATGCCTGTTTTTGGGGCAGACACTGCTCTTTGGACTTGCATCAAGGCCTCCAGGAAATTACTTCCTTTGAGCCATGATTCCTCCATACTTTCTTATTTGGCGGGGGAGTCCAGAGATATTTGGAATGTTCGTGAACAAGTTCCTGTGCCATCCTGTCAAAGCAGGGCGAGGGGCATGGGAGAATTTCTTCCCATTGTATAGAAGGAGGTGCTGAGCCCAAAGAGTTGCCAGCAAGGCTGTGATTCTGCGGGCAGTCGGGGAGGGCGGTGCCTCCGGTTGTAAGCCCTCAAGGCTGCGAGGGAGCCTTAGTCTATCTGTTTGTGTATTTGTGAGGCGCCCGTGAGATTAGCTACTGAGCAGAGGTTTTATTTATGATGGCGCCTAGCATTCCCGTCCCGCTGCCATCATTGGTGTTGCTAGGCTCCCAGGGGTGTCTTAAGTCTCCCCAGTAATCTGTGTGTCAGCCATGTTCGAGGGCAGCCTCATATGAGAGGACAGCCCTGGAGGAGTGGGATCAGCACAGGGCTCAGACCGGGCTCAGCTTTTCCCAGGTGTGGGGCAGAGGCTTCATCCAACAGGGATGGAAAAGGAGGTGGCTGGGACTTGGAGGTTATAGATGTCTGGGTCTGTGTTACCATCAAAATGCTCTAATTTGGTCACTTATAATATCACAGATGCAGTACTGTGGCATTCACGACTCATCTTGATTAAAATGGTTGAAGGGAAGATTTAACATGGGCAAGACACAGGACTTTAATAATATCTAAGCAGTATTAAGTCGTGTAAGCCTAATGTGTATTGTAATTTTTTTCATTAACTTCAATTTAGTGGACATTTATATTTCAATTTGTAATGTGCTTAGTTCTTGAAAGCTGTCACACTGCCTTCTTTAAACAAAGGTTCCATTTTTTTTTTATTTTTCACTAATTTGGGAACAATTTCTTATTACTGATTAATGAGGTTTTACTAAGAATAGGATCAAAGCATCAGACTATCTAGAGCTGGAAGGTTCCTTAGAGATTATCTTGTATTCTTCATTTTAGAGATGAAAAACGACTAGCTTATTACACACACTGACAGGTGATCAGTGGTTTCTTTTACATGAACAGCTTTGTCCCTTAATATGAAAGGGCTACAGGGTGAACAAAAGGGAACAGAAGTGGAAAACTTTTCTAGCCTTTGATTGAAGTAGAACATACATACATGGAAATGTAGCATTAATTGAATTCGTACGAAGAGCATACATCAATAGGACCAGTTCCCACATTAAGAAACAGAACATTACAGCACCCAAAAGTCACCCTCATGCCCCTTTCCAGCCACTACCCCCAGTGAAGGGTGACTACCATCCTGACCTCTAATAGCATAGATTCATGTTTGAGTTTCACATCAGTAGGATCATATTGTATGTGCTCCTCTGTGTCTGGCTTCTTTTCCTCAAGGTTTTTTTTTTTTTTTTAATTTTGAGAGTTGTCCATATTACTGGAGTGGCTATATAGTTCATTCATTTTCATTGTTACGTAGCATTCTGTCATGGAACTGACTATGCCATTTTTGATCCAGCTGTTCTGCTGATGGACGTTTTGGTAGCTTCCAGAATTTTTTTTTTTTTAGTACCTCTTTGGGTATGCAGGTGTATCTTTATCATTAAATCTAATTTGTATAGGTCTGTAGTAAAGGGTGGACATAGAATATGGGAATAGCGCACTTGCATAGATATTACCAGTTTTCCAAAGTGGTTGTCTCAATCTGGATTCCCAACAGCAGTGTCTGAGAGTTCCAGATAGCCTGTATTTATCCGATGACTTGGTATTTTCTGTTGTTTTTGTTTTAGCCATTCTGGTAGATGTGTGGTAGTATCTGAGGATGGCTTTTGTTTGATTTTGCTGGTGACCAGTGAAGTTGAGTACTAGAAATGGGGCTTTGGGCACGCACTGGAATTTTTAGCTCTTCCATTAAGGAAGTTACTCTAGGCCAGCCAATGAGGACACAGAGCGCCTAAGACATATTTCGGGGGTGGCAAATAAACCTATAACTGCTGTCTAGTACTGGTCAGCTTAGGATAGAGGAGCTACAAGCCCCTTGAGGCTGGGGTTATATTGTATGCTTCTGCACCTGCCTTCTCCTTTAGTGGTTGGGAGAGTGCCAGGCATGTACGTAGGTGCTCAGTGAAGACATGTGTTGAGATAGACCCAAGGTTCAGCTGGAGGGCATGATGGAGACAGGCTAGGGTGACTGTGGGGGCATGGAGCCTGTGATGGGTTGGATTTAGGGCATGCATAAGCCCCTCAGATGAGGCTCTAAGTCCAGATAGCTGCTGCCTAAGTGCTGTGAACATGGGTCACCTCTGCAAGTTGGTGATGGCAAGGACCAGGAGCTGCTGGGGACAGATGTAGCTGCTTGCCTGGAATGCAGGGACCAGGGCTGACTGAATTTCCTCCTGTGGCCTTGACCGGCATCACCCAGGTGGTGGGTGAGGTACCTTCTACTGGACCTGTGGAGTCCCTGTCTGGGGCAGTGTGCTCGCTTGTGCTGACCACCCCCTTAGAGCCATGCTGCTGGCTCCTTGGGGAGCTCTGGGCCTGATTTTGCTGGCTCAGGTTACAGGCATATACTTTTGGAGACAGTGAAGTCAGCAAGGGTTTTAGCCCTTTGTGGATAAAGGCACAGCCTGGGGTGATTCTCCCTGTATGGTCCTAGGGAGCCCCAGGGTTCAGGGGGGAGAGCAGCCCCAGGAGGCTGCCATCATGTCATATGTAATGCACCAAAAAGCACTATGGAAGTCCGGGCTTGGGAGAACCGACAGCACCATTTAGCTCAGTCTCCTACAAGGCAGGGGTAGCATCAACCATTCTTGACAAAGAGCCATTCACTTTTTATCATTAAAAAAAAAAAGTCATCTCCCTATGCTGCACCAACTCCTTCCAGATGCTTCAAACCTATTTAGTTGATAAGGTCTTCATAAAATCTTCCCTCTGGCCTTTTTCTTTATGCCTCCTTCAATTTAACGCCAAGAGCCAGTATGTGTCATTCCCAGTGTGTATGTGCCAGGTGCTTTGGGCTGGAAGAGCAAGCCCTGGGCTCTGCCTGAAGCCCCCCAGTTCCACAGCATCCAGCACACAGAGCAGAATGCGTGTACTCAAATAACAGATCCGGGACAGGGTACGAGAGCATACGAGGGCCCTGAGGAGAGGGGCCAGAGCAGGCAACAGCCCACTTACTTTTTCTGTGTCTTTCCGTACCCCTCCCCATTCCCCAGCCTCTCTCTTACCCCCTTTCTGTCTAGGAACTAGTGTTACTTACTGGTGAAGTGCTCCATCCAATATCTTTACCAACAAGTGTCTCAAGAAGGGTTACAGGGACTGGGGAAGAATGGGCTCTGGGTGAGGAGGATCTGGTCAATCTCACGTCTCTTCCCAGGTCAGGCCCTGCCCCTCCAGGAAGCCAAGGTGGCCTCCCACCCCTCCTTCCCTGTGTGTCTCCATCAACAAAACTCTTGTTGAGCAAATGAGAGAATAAGATGTGGTCCGTTGCCGGGCCCGCCTCCGCTCCTGGCCGGCGCTAGCATATGCTGATGGGTGAGCTCAGGTTTGGATGTGACTCAGGAGGAGGGTAGTGGAGAAATATGAGGTGGTGATCTCATGTGGCATTAAATGGAGCTGGGAACATGAAGTGTGTGCATGCGTATCTGCTTGTCATCTCTCTCCCCCTTTCAGAGCCCCTGGCAGCCGTCTGCCTGGATGGGACTCTCTGTGGATATCATCAGGTGGAGAAGACTGGCTCTGTTTTCATGTGCTCATGAGTTTCCTCTGACCATTCCAGCTTCTGGACGGGGAGTCGGAGAGCGGCAAAGGCCCTCCACACGCGGGGCATCTTTTCTCTGGGGTGCTCTGCCTTTCCCTGTGGCAGGCACAAGGCGCTCACTCTGTCTTGGGCGGTTGGGGACACTCTGGTGGTTAGGGACAGCTTGGCTTCAGGCCAGAGGAAGGTATGATGGACTCTGGCACTCTCAGGGAGGAGGTGTGGGAGGAGACCCTGCTCTAGGAAGTCAGGCCAGAGAGTTCATCTGGTCTAGCAGAAAGATCTTTGATCTGGGATTGAGAAGCTCTGCTTTCTAGTTCAGGCATTAATTAGTTTGGTGTCCTTGGAGAAGTCCCTGTCCCCTGTATCTCCATTTCTTCGTGTGGCAAGTAGCAGTAGGCGTACCTACCCTCCCTACTGCCCAGGGTAGTGGTAAGGACCATGGGAATTAACAATATGATAGCCTAGGAAGAGTGAAAAGTGCTGTTCAAAAGTAATATGATATCATTATTAATAATAAATACTGTAAACACTCAGAGCCATAGGTGTCAGTGAGGGTTGTGAGTAATTATAGCTGGAGAGAGGTCTTGGTCACGCATGCAGAGCCCAACATTTGTGACGTTTTTCCAACTCTGTTAGCTCATTGGGGGAGGTAGAGGCATGGCATTAGTTTGGAGAGCTTGATCGAGGAGGCAGTTCTGAAACACATTTGAAGGAAGGAAGAAGACTATGTCAGGCATCCAGGTGGGCAGATGACTTCCTTTTGGCCAGAAGTAATTGGGTCTAGGAAGGTGCCAGTCCTGGAGAAGAGGGTGGAGGGGAAGGATGAGGGGAGCCTTGAGATGTGCTCAGTACCCTGAGTTAGGCTAAGCCATCCCTTTAATCCTGATTTGCGGGGGGTGGGGGAGGCTTTCTTTCCTCATTTTTGGGAGACTGTGTGGCAATGGAAGGGTTCTGATTTACGAGTCAAAATGTCTTGGAGAAGGAGCAAGGTGTCGTCCTGAATCTCATCTCCATCCTTTTCTAGCTTCTGTGACCTTGAGCAAGTCCCTTAACTTCTCTAGGCTCCGCGTCCTTCATCTGGGAATCCTAATACCTGTCTCACAGGGTTGCTGTGAGGATTGAATGAAGCAAAAGAACAGCCTGGAAATAGAAGGTGCTCAATAAATGTCACTTAAATCTGAATTTCTCTCCCATCCATCTCCTTTATGGTGTTTGCAGGGAGTATTCTAGAGCCTTTTGATACATCCACATTGGTCCATGCCAGGGCTTAGGATTTTCCTTCCTTTCAGTGGAGGCAGACTTCACATTTCATAGTCTTGTGTCATTCCTAACTATGTCCACTTTGCAGCCAGACATCAGGTAGCATGGATTTGGTATTTAACGTCTATTTTGGGGGGGAAAAACTCAAATTCATAAGCAACTTTTATGAAAAATCTTCCAGGAGCAGAGATCTTTCACTCCTTGTCATCAAAATTTCATGTCTAGAAACAAAGCCTAATTTGTGGGTATGTGTAGCGGAGAGAAGACATCACTGAGCTGGGCCCTGCAGTCGGGTAATAGAGGCCCTTCACAAGTCCTTTGGCTCCTCCTGGCCTCAGAGCACCTCACCTATAGAAAGAGACAGATGCGTAGGTCGGTCCTCCCAACGAGCCAGGCAGGAGTGCCGGGGGTGATGCCACAGACCCCAGAGCAGGGTAGAAGGACCGCATGGCAGTGGCACCCGCCGGGAGAGCTACCAGGTGAGGCTTCGTGGTCACTTTCCCATCATTACCTGCTGGGTAAGGACGCCAGGTCGTTCTTCTCAAGTCTGTTCTGTTTCTAAAGTTCTTTGACTCATAAAATCATGGGGTCATATCTCCACGTGGATGGCTAGTAGGCATCTTAATGTATCTAAAACTGGACTTTTGGTCTCCCCCCGCCCCCACCATGTCCTTTATAGAACAGCGAGGATCCATTTTCTTCTTCCTACTTCCACTGCTACAGCCCTGGTCCAAGCCACCGTCCATCATCTCTTGCTTGGATTACTATAATGGCTTCCCCACTTGTCTTCTCCGGTGAATCGCTGAGACCTTCCCCGACCACCCTGCTCAAAACAGCTTCCCTTCCCCCACCCCCTGTGTTCCTGGTACCCCTGTCCCTCTTTATTTTCTACAGCACATCAGACATATACTTTTTTTTTTTACTTCTTTCTTGTGTTTCTTTATTGTCACCCCCTTGTCCTCAAATAAGAATGTAAGCCATAAGAAGGGATTTGTTTTTTCTTCTGGTTTTATACACTGCCATAAACCCAGTAACTAGATCACACAACTAATCTGTGATCTTTCGAAATGGTTTGCTGTCAGTCTGGGATTGATTGTCTACTCTCTTGTCAAATTCTTCTTGATGCCAGCCCCAACCCTGTGGATCCCTGAGCCCTGGACCTCTCCTAGTGGCCCCTGCTGTCCCTCCCTCTCCCACGGGACCCTTATCCTTCCTGCCTTGTTAGTTATTCAGCCCTGTGTATTCTACGAGCAGATCTGCTAGATAAGACTGAGAGCCTGGTTTTATAGTTTGAACCCCCTTTGCCTAGCACAGACCTAAGATGCAATGGAATGTGCTCAATAAATTCATTATTCATCTGTTGACTGGCAAATGTTTTAATGAAATACTGTTGGCAGATGATTAAAACTGAAGCCTAGAGATGACCTGGGCCCCTGGAAGTCGTGTGATACAGTCCCACACAAGGGGTTGTGACCGGATGGTAGTTTGCGTGAGGAGGTAGGATGCGGAAGGGTGTGGATGGTGCAGTGTCCAGGATGCATCTCTGGGAGTGAGACGGGTTCTCCTGGTGTCTGCTTCGAGAATGCCCACGGCCCCCAGAGGATGAGGAGTGCACCTATCTCTTTAAATTTCCATGGAGGATCGAAGCTGCTCCTTGAGATTTTAAAATACGCTGCACGGTCCCGATGGTGTCAGGTAGCTAGTTTATGGGTCCCGTCCTGGTTGTGATAACTCAGGCTAAGCTGGATAATAAACGAAAGTGGGACAGAGCCGCAGGATAAATATTGCTACAGGGCATCTCGAGCGGCACAAATCACGGGGAAAATATCTCCCAGGCTTTTCATTTCTCCTCTTCCTCCCTGGCCCTCTGGCAGCAGCTGGCAAAGCAGGATCCATCCATCTTAGTGTCCCCGCCCCCAGCCCCAGCTTCTGCTCTCCATGCACTGCTGTAGAGGCAGGGATGCAGATTGGTGCTTGGGTGCTGGGGCCTCTCTGCGGCCAGGGTGGCACAGGGGAGCCAGACTGCACTGGTACAGGTCTCCCCTCTGTGGCTGTTCTCCATCAAGCGATGGACCGCCATGTAGCCTCGCAAGCCTGTTTATATCTAAAATGAGAGAATTTCACAACTGGTTGGTATCTGGAGTGAGCATTTGAGTCATCCAGGGAACTTAAAAGCAGCTTGCTGAGTCTCACTATAGTGCACAGAATCAGCATCGTGGGAGTCTAGTCTGGAGTGTTTCCGTGGACCGTCCCCTGCCCATGGGGGCTCCTGGTGCCCACGGCTGGTGGGAGCCACTGACCGTGTGACCCCATTTGGGGACACATGGAGGAGGTGAGGTTGGTGGCGGGTTGGGTGGCGAGAGGGGCTGGTTCGCGTGGCCCGCTCTTGTACTAGATCCATCAGCACTGTCACTTAGGAAGGCTTTCTCCAGCTGTGGAGTCGTGCTGGCTTTGTAATCAACGTCCACCTGCAGGGATCGATTGGGCCTGTGGGGAATACAAAGCTGTCCAAGGCATGTAGGCACAAAAAGTAACTAACTGCACAAGGCAGGTGAGTCTATTAAATGAAGAGGGCGGTCCCTGCGAAGGACGTTACCACCTATCCTGGCCCTCCCCACACCTGGGCTCTGTTGTCTCCACCTCCACTCTGCCTCTGGACCCCACTTTCCCGGTTGAGGTGCTCCAGGTGTCTTACCCCATGTCATAACAGCTTCCTTGTTAGCCCCCTCTGGGCTGTCCTCTGCCATACAGCAGAGTGGCCATACCTGCTCACCTGGTTACCTGTGCCTGATATGTGCAGGATGCTCATTTCTGTTGGGTGGATTGACTACATTGGTGCCCTCTTGTCCTGGGGGAAGGTCCAGAGTCTGGGGGGTGCCTTCCAGGCCCTGGACACGGGACCCGGCCCTGCCTGTGTGGCCCTCACAAGTGGCACCCAGCAGCCACACTGCTCTTCTGGTCCTTCTCGATTTTGCCAAGTGCTTCCAGTCTCTGGGGAGCACCCGTGCCATTTGCTGTCCCTGGGATGGTGACACTCTCCTCCTCTCTGTGCTACGCGGGCAGACTCCTGCTCACCCAGTGGGCCCAGCTCTGTGCCCTGCCCCCTAGCAGAAGCAGTCACCTCCCTCTCTGTGCTCCATTGGTATCATACCACCTGCACATTCTTGTGCTGCTCAACGGGTTGGTTTTGTTTTAAAGATTTTGTTTCATATATCTCTCCCTCTGTCTCTGTCTGTCTCTGTCTTAAATTCTAAGCTTCTTGAGCATAGGGACCAACTATGTCTTAAATCAACCGCTTGTGCCAGTGTTTGTTGAATGAAGAGAGTATAGTGGAAAAGACACTGATCACACAGTCAGGGAATGTGGGTTTTCCTAGCAGTTCTGTTATGGCCTTGCTGGATGACCAGAGAAGAGTTAATTCTTTCCTCTGGAAGCTCATTTTTCCTTTAATCCTAAAGAGTGTTTGCACCTGCATGACTTCTAGGTCACCTTCTGGTTCGGACATTTCCTGATTCTGTGCATTAGAAAACGGAGAGGGGTTTGTGTGTCCGCCTTCACAAGTGTGTGCATCCTGCTCGGCCTGGCGCCTTCCTTGGGGTGTCTGGTTACAGGCCCAGCATGCAGTGGTGGTTCAGCTGTGGTGTTAACCAACGTGGCCGGGACCTCGGGAGCCTCCTGATTTGGTGGTATAAGAAGTCTGCCTGGCTGTTCAGCCTCCCCTGCCTCACCTGTCATCTTTCCTTCCTTATTTTCTGAGGAGGTGGCCAGGAGCACTCATGAGGCTTCCGTCACCGGCTTTGTGCCCTGCACGATGTGAAGTGTTGGGCCGAGCCTCCGACTTCTTGTGTCTCCTGGAGACGTGAGCCCTGCTAAATGTGATGTGCTGGAACCCGGGAAGCATCTTGCCGAGGTGCGAGGCTGGGGAGAGGGACAGTCCCTCAGAACTGAGGCCCAAATTGGGAGGGAGAAGCCCAAGACGGTGACACGATTCTCTCGTGTCTTTCTTCCTGGGCCTTAATCATAAGGGCGCCAGGACGTCCAGGCTCCCGGAGATGGGCGGGAGGACAGAGAGATGGAGAAGGAATTGGGAGGTTGGCTCTTGTGAGCCAGAGCGTGACTGCCTTGGAGAAGGTATGAGATGGGGAGCTGGCGGATGCGGGGAAGGTCAGAAGTCTGGACTTGGAAAGTCCTGTCCAGAGGGACAGGCTGCTCGAGCTCCCTGTCCCTCTGGGCTCATTTCCCTCAGTGCTTCGTAGACTCACTCTGAGAGGCCCAGCCTATCTGGCGGTGGTCACGAAAGCCGAGAGGAAGAGAGCAGCACCTCCCAGCTGGCCAGCAGGCCCTCCACTGAGAAGGCCCCAGGGTAGGAGGAGAGTCTCTCTCTGGTGTGTCCAGAGATTGTTTTGGGGCCTCAGTTTCTCCCTCTGCCCCACTCTGCCCCACCTCTGTGGCTGGGTGTAGGACCGGCATTGCACCACTGCAGTGAGAGTCACTTTATAAATAGAAAGATACTTAATACTGACCATGGAACCAAGCAGGGAGGGTGGCTCTGGGCAACCGTGTTTTAAAAATGAGCATTGAGGGGCGCCTGGGTGGCTTGGTCGGTTAAGCGTCCGATTTCAGCTCAGGTCATGATCTCACGGTCCGTGAGTTCAAGCCCCACGTCGGGCTCTGTGCTGACAGCTCAGAGCCTGGAGCCTGTTTCAGATTCTGTGTCTCCCTCTCTCTCTGCCCCTCCCCTGTTCATGCTCTGTCTCTCTCTATCTCAAAAATAAATAAACGTTAAAAAATTTTTAAAAATGAGCATTGATTGCTGGGAATCTACATGCTGCATATTAAACAGACCCAGACTGGCTCCCAGGGTTCTGCTCAGCCCTGTCTCTGTTCCTGTCCCCTCTCGGGAACACTCATGGGCCATCCTAATCCTCAGAGGGCCTGGAGGGTCACGGGTTTGGGGTTTGTGTCCCTTTACTTCTGGGGCTATTCTCTGCCTGGTGTGCATCTGTTCATTGCTTATTCATTCATTCATTCATTCATGCATTAATGCATTTCACCTCTTATGAGGCAGGCACTGTTGTAGGTTCTGGGATTCAGAGTTCAACGAGAATCACCTCCTGTTCCCTCTCTCCTCCCCATTCTCAGCATCAAGACTCACACAGCAGTGTGCAGAGCAAGAATCTTAGTGGGGGGGGGGTGTTCAGAGAATGATGAGGACAGCATCCAGTTTTGCCTGGGTTGGGGAGGGGAGAGGCGCCACAGAGAAAACAGTGGCCAAGAGAGGGAAGTACATTCAACACAGGAAACAGAGTGTGCAAAGGGCACAAACAGCTGGCATGTAACAGGCATCTCCTCACTGTCACCTGAGTTACCAGTTACCAGTGGGCTGTGATGTCCACTTAATATATCTGCTCCCTCGCTGTGTCTTTCGGGTGATTAAAATATTTTGTCTCTTGTCTAGTCCCAGTGAAGAACTTAGTGAAAAAAAGACCAAAGAGTTGAATAACTTCACCACCACTAAGACTTCCTCCCTTTTCATTTGGTGATTTGCACTCCATCCTGGGACCTAGTCACAGGGGAGAAGGTATTGTGTTAGAGAAAATCCCTGGAAAACTCCCAGCAGGTTTCCCATCTCCACATTGCTCCCCTGCCTGACCCAGCTCCACCTTCCCACTGCCACTCAGCCCAGAACTGTGCATCCTGGAGGCCCTGCGGAGTCCTGTCCGGTCTTCTCCAAATGACCCAACCCAGCTTTTCTTAGTCACTCCATAAAAACTGGAGCCATTGAAGTGTTTCCACAGTGGAGCCAAATGAGCAGGTCTGAGTGTTAGGAAGATGCTGGTCAGTCTTCTGAGGAGAGCCCTGGGGAGGAGGGAGAGCCAAGGCCAATCAGTGGAGGTGGCTAGGTACTGGGGAGTGGGAGGCCCCGAGGAGATGTGCCACATTCTTGCTAGCATTGAAAAAATATATAAATCAGTACTTACATTATATAAAAATTATAAATATATATATAATATATATATATTATATATATATAACCTGATAGGTGTAAACAGTGATAGTTTGGCTACTTTGATTTATATTTCCGTGACTTGTAGTGTTCCCAAGTCTTTTTTACAAGTCAGAAGCCAGAGCAGTGAAATCCCTTGTCGCGGAAGTGATTCACACAGAGCGTTTCTCTGGTTGGAGGCGTGGCTGGTGAGGGTGGGCTGGGTGCCACCTGGGAGTGTGGGGTCCTTCGGGCTCTGCCTCGGGAAGGGGTCTTGCCCGCTGCTTGGCCTCCAGGCAGTTTGCTCGACTTTTTGCGGGCAGCAGGTGCAGTGGGGAGCGGGGAGGTAGGCCAGGGTGTGCTTCAGCCTCTCCCCACTGCACACTTCTTTCTCTCTTTCTCCTCTGCTTTTTTTCACCTCTCCCTCCTTCTGCTTTGTCTCACCCATTGCTACCACAGTAGCATAATCTGTTGTGCTTTTTTCTCCATTGCCATTTCTGTCTTCAGTGTGCCTGTTGCCCTATAGAGATAGAGAGGTTTTGGACCCCTTGTCCTTCACCCAGTGCCTGACACTCAGGTTCTCAACAAACATGGGCAGTCTTCTTCCTTTCCCTGAGGGTTTAATGGGGGTATTCACAAAAAGTCAGGGGGAAGGATGGCATAGAAACTTGGACACTTGGAAAGCAGTGTGTCTGGGCCAAGGATACAGGTTGGCTCGGGCAGCTCACACCTGCTCCTGCTGCCAAGGTTTGAGAGTGGGGTCAGCCTATGGGATGGGGCAGGTGAACCTTCTGGGCGGTCTGTGTATCTGCTGCAGAGGGTCTGATGGACAGTGGTGGAGACACCCTATGGCTCCCGCCGTCCCCCTTTGTTCCCATCACACACGGGATCTGGTTGCTTATCCTCTGATGTGGTTTCTCCTGGGAGGGTTGAGGAATGAGAGTTATTCAGTAGCTTTTCATGAAGAGGAATGTGTGATTTGAACAATGCTGAGCCCAGGATGCCCTGGATTCCTCAGTCCACGCTGGCATTAGACAGGAACTATCAGGAGCTGGAAATAGGCCGTGGGGCCCCGGGGGGAGGGCCGATTGTTTGTGGCAACCCCACAGTCACCATCCCGCCTCATCCTGGAACCATGGATGCCACAGACAGGAAGGCACCTCCCAAAGTCATCTAGGAAGGAAGGGACCTTGCTGCTTCCATGCTGGGCGCATTACACACCCGCCACTCGGCCGCTCGGACTGCAGGTGGACCAGGGTTCAGCCCGCCCAGGGTGGTAGCTGGCGCGTGCTTCGCTCACCTGCCCCTGTCCTTAACAGCTTTCTTGTGAAGGCTTCCCCTTGCATTTTGAGTCCAGTCCCCTCATACTGCCCTAAATGAAGCAAGACGTGAGGCCATCGTCCTCTGCATGGAGCCTTTAAATGCATGAGGGTATGATGTCTTCCTTCTGTTTTGGAGAACCAGTGGGAGATGGTGTCTACTTTCGACACATGATGCAAGACAGCTGAGTAGAATTTGTAATGGATAAAATATTGGCTCAATTCAGAATTGGTTTGCTCTCATTTAATGGGGTAGGAAGGTATAGTTCTGTGCTGAGCTAACTTCATGCATTTTTTAAACCAACTTTGTTTCAGCCATCAAGAGAGGAATACATGAATAAAGAGTCCATATTATACATTGTCCATTTGAGACTTTGCTTCACTTGGAGGTGGGCTCTGTTCTCCCAGTTTTGCAAGCGAGTACCCTGTGCCCACATTTCTAGCCAGAACTCTGCCCAGCAGATGATGTCGCTGGATCAAATGAGCCAGGGACAAGTTTTCACAATGACAAAACTTGCTGTGTTTTCTCATGGTGCACATAACATTTTGGCATCTTTAAGCACATTTCCATCTCAGAGGACGAATCTAGGGTGTTTCCTGTAGCTGGGTAAACCTTCCTGACCAGGTGTGGCCCTTGCAGAAAGTAGCCAGCTCTGAACTTCATGCCTATAAAGTCCCTGTTCTCATGTGTGCACGCATGTGTGTGCGTGCATGCGCATGTGTGTATGCACGTGTGTGTGCATCTATGCCCACATACATGTGCATGCTACATCTGAAAAAATGTTTCATGAAATTACCATGTGAGATATCTCATTCTAGCATTTTCTGTTTAGTTTTTAAAAATACTCTTCCTGACCCACTAAACTGATTTCATAACCCATTAATGAGCAATGACCTGCAGTTTGGAACAAACACTAATCTGGGAGTTGCTATAGATTAAAGCAAATGGAAACAATTAGCAAGTTAATTCATTTGGGTCATAGTCACACATCTGCTACAGCTCAGATTCTTTATTTTTGCGGTTTGGGTTTTTCTTTTCCTTATTGTCATCGATGCCTTCAAAGCAAGCTCCTGTCCAGGAGGCTTAGATTTCACACATCTTTTAACAAGGACCCCATCAGTCAGTATATTAACATCATCTTTCTAAAATAAATTTGATCCTAAGACACAGGTTTTTTTTTTTTAACCTAATGGGTTGTTTTTCATACTAAAAGCATAAACAGAGCCCTGACTTATGAAAACGGCTAATTTCCTCAACAGTTATTCATAGAGTGTTTTCAAGGTTGAGTAAATTAGCAAATCCACGGATTGGAGCCGGGGATTCAGAGATGTCACCTTCCTGCCCTCAAGGAGCTCACCTCCAAAGGGGTGAAAGGCTTGTGAAGGAAGTACAGTGTGTGAGGCACCACGGTAGAGGTGCTTGCAAAGCCTTCATCAGAAAGACTGACTGACTCAGGGGAGTCAGGAGGGCTGGAACCAGAATGAGAGTTGAGTTGAGTCTTGCAGGATGCATAGGAGTTTGAGTGACAGGCCTGCGAGGTTGTGACAAAAGAAATTTGGAATAGAATCAACAAAGGTTTTAAGCTGGAGCAACAGAAGATCAGTTTCTTTCCGAGAGATGCTGGTGAGGGCTACTGTAGAAGGTGTTCAGGAACTGGAGCAAGCTGGGAAGGGGGAACCAGGCAGGAAGTTTTGGGAATAGCCTTTTGTTGGTTTTATGAGAAGGAGATACAACTGAGGAGTTTTGGCCAAGGGAATGGCATGGGGGGGGGGAGGGGGAGGGGTTGTGGGGGCACAGAGGCTCGCTTGAATCTGCAAGGTGAAGAGATAAAGTAACAGAGTCTGAGGAACCTCTCTAGGTTTCTAGATCAAGTGACTAAGTTGGTGGTGATGCTATTAACAGAGTAGGAGTATTAAATAGCAAAGGAGGAACAGGTAGGTGGCGGGGAGAAAAGTAACAAATATAGATTTAGGCCTGATGCTTTGCATTCCTGGTGGACATCCTGGTGGAAGTGTTCCAGTGCTTGACGGCTTAGAACAGGGCTTCTGGAGAAAGAGCACGTTCCTTTCCTAGCTTGGCCATGTACTCCTGGTCTATGTGGTCCAGGATGAATCACCTAAGCTCTCTCATCTGTCAAGTAGGGAAAGCAGTGTTTGTCTTTCAGGCTTGTTAAGAGGATTGGGGAAAATAGCTATTGAAATCCTTGCACAAGGTAGGTACTAAGATTTTTATAGCATTACTATTAGTGATCTGGGCTGAAAGGAAGGATCCAGGGCTCAAGTCTCAGTTTTGCAAAATTACAGATGTCCTTGGGCAAGTTACTTCATTGGTCTGGGATTTCTTCATTTGGATATGGCAGAGATTAAGCTTGATGATCTCTAACATCCATTCTAATGCAAAAATTCTGTGATCTTCTGAACGTTAAGAGAAATAATTTACCAATACATTGGTTGATAGAATCAGGACTTTAACAAGTGTGCTGTAACAATGGAGAGAAACTAACAAGATGAAAGGTGAGGGGCGAATGTTTACAGTTATACTTAGATTTAGAAACCTGCAGGAATGTGGAAGGGGGAGCTCAGGCTTCAAATGCTTGATGTGACACCCCCAGGCAGGCCCTGGTGCTGCTCGGAGCTTTACGTTTGTGACGGTCTGACACACAGTATGAAGGGAGTTCAGTGCCTGCACCACTGCACTGGTGGAAACAGAGTGTCCAGATCAAGAGCTATTGCAGCCTGTTGCCCTTTGCAATGTTCAGACTCCATGGAGCATAGTGTCCAGCCCCTTCATCACTGCTCTGTCACCAACAGTTGCTGCACCCCTGCTATGTGCTGGGTGCTGAGGTAGGTGCTGGAGGTACTGTATCGATCAGATGCAGTAGTTGAGGGCACTGCATCTTAGGGAGGGCGTTGGCAGACCGGGACACGCCGGGAGGAAAGTGGGCAGGGAGGCAAAGGATCTGTAAGTTGCTGCATGAGTGAGTACCAGCGGAAAGGAGTGGGGATGTTTTGCTTGGAGAAGAGAAGACTCAGGGGCACGTGATACTGCCTTCTTACATGGGAAAGCTAGGCCCCTGGGTGAGGAATGAGGCCTCTGTTTTACTGCTCCGGAGGGAAGAGCTAATTCTATTAGCCAGAATAATGATAATGATGATAATAATTAAAAGAAATATTATCTACTATTTATTGAGCATAGGGTGTTCCAGGCACTGAATCAGGCCCTGTATGTAGATCATCGACTCGGCGTGTTGTTAGGCATTTATGGGACTCATAATTCAGATGAGGAAACTGAGGTGCAGGGCAGTTAAGTAACTTGTCAAGGGGCAGAGCTGGGATTTGATACTGATGTGACTGAGTTCGTGGCCCATGTCTCCCCACACCCCATCCATGTCTCTAAGGTGGAGAGCTCAGAATAAGGAACGGCTTTATGGTAGTTAGAGCTGCGAGGTGATGCCCAGGTCGCATTCAGGCACAGTCACTTGGCTGCCTTGTACGGTCTTCTTCAGGAGGCTTCTGTAGAGGGGTGCAGATTGGACATCAGCGAGCCACTCTTCCTGGGCTCACCGGCTCCTAGGACAGCCCTGGAGGGAGGGAGGGAGACATTATGCCCATTTTGTAGATGGGGAAACTGCAGCTCACAGGGATTAAGTGGCTTGCCCGAAGTCACACGGTTCTCAAAGACAAAGCTGGGCCCCACACCTGGGTCTTGTGGCCTCGCCCTATGTGCCTTCCTGCTGCCCACTCTGCCAGCCAGCCCTTTACAGCAGTCATATACCTCTTGTGATTTGCATTAGTCTTTGCCCAGATTCATTCCACCTGCTCCTCCCTGCTCCTTTGCTGTATCCGACAGGTTGCCTATGATGTCCCTTGGGCACCAGAGCTCAAAACTGGCCTCAAACAGAAGCCTCAGTTTGAGCTCAAAATAGCCCGTATCCAAGCAGATTGAGAGGTGGTACCACAGTCAGAGCACATGCACTGCCATGAGCAGGGTTTGAAGTCTGGCGGGCTGTGTGTGCTGTGGCACAGGCTGGTGGAGAAGGCTGCAGGATCCCGAGGGGGCAAGTGGTCTCTCTCCTGGCCCTTATCAGCCCTCCCCTGGGCTGCTGCTATCCCTTTCTGGAAGGCAGGCCTGGAGGGAGCAGATTAGGGAAGTTAATTACTCAATTAATTCACCCAGATCAGACAGACTTTCTGCTTGGGAGATGCTCTGCTGATGGAACGAGGAAATTGCTAATTTGCCAGTTCTGGTTACTGACAGAGGATATTGGGAGGTATGGAAGCTGTCGGTACACCCTACCAGGCTCCCTTAGGCCTGTGGCCCTCTGAGCTGATTGCCTTGCTCTTGTCCTTATGTGAGTGAGCATGTCTCTTTCTCTTCTTTCTCTCACCCCATGGTTCCCACCCCGCGCCCCCCCCCTCCCCCCCCGACACACACACATTTTTTTCTTGTAAGCACCAGATACCACCAGGAGAGCTGGCTGGGCTAGATTTTCAGACTTCATTCATTCACTCCACAAGTGGTTACTGAGTCACTGGCACATGACTGGATGCTAAGGGGACACAGCAGGAATTGACTCGTGCTCTGCTCTCTTGCAGCTGACAGTCCATTTACAAAGACAAGACTTGCCCGCTCGGGCTGCCCGGGCTGAGTCAAGGAGACTCATGATTGGGGGTGGCGAGCAGGGAGGGTGGGGGAGCAGGTGTGTGTTGGGGTCATGAGGACGGGGAGATCTGTAACTGCGCCATCAACCTGAGGAGCCTCCATGCCAAGGGAGGGGATGCTAATTGAAGCCCAGAATTGGGGCAGGCTGGTGGAGAGCTGAGCCAGCCCATGTAGCCCTCCCTAAGGCTGGAATAGCCACACAGGAGTGCAGTCCAAGACAGAATGGTGGATCCAAGGTCAGAACAGATGATGGAGGGTGGGTTGAAAGCCGACTCCAGGGCTGACATAGGGAGAGCTGGGTATCCACTTTGTCAGGGTGAAAGCCAGGGTGAGAGCATATCTGAAAGTGAACAATCAGAGGCAGAGTGCTATGTCTTTGATGACACATGCAGGAGGGAAAGAAAAGCAGCCCTGGAGTGACCTAATCCTACCATTCTGTTCTTCCTTCCCTTCCTACCGCCCCCCCCCCCCCCCGCCCCACCGTGTCCCTCTTCATTAGGCACGTCTGTGAGTATGGGCTTAGGCTGACAGAGTGATTTTGGCAGATATGTTCCTGCTGGAGAGGGGAGCTGTTGGCCAGGATTGTCTTCCCAGCTGGTGTGACTTCAGATTACTGACAGAAATGTCTCAGGGTGACTTTGGTGATTATGTGCAGATGTATCTTCAGGAGATGAACCAAAGGGAGCAGTGGGGGTCTTGTACCCAAACAGCCTCTAGGCCTGGAGGATTTGCTAGTGTGTAGTGAAAAGAAGGGCTGGTGGGGCCTTTCCAAGTTGAGCACACTTTAGAGTCCCTTGGAGGTTTTATTAACAGGGGAGGTTGTCATGGTAGGGACTCTGGAAGGCCAGAGTGGGCTCAGGAATTTTCCTTTGGTATCAGGACACTCAAGGATTTGGAAGTAGGTGGCCTTGGGAGCCACACTAAGAGAACTGTGTTTTGGAGGGAACTCAGCACTTGGAAAGGGCACTGGATCAGGGCTGTGAAGACCTGGTTGTGGCCCTTCAGTGACTGGCTCGGTGCAAGTTGCGTCACCTCCCATACAGTGGCGTGTGCTGCAGCCTACTTTCGTGAGGCGAGACCCTTCCTTATGCAAAATCTCTGAACAGTATACACTTTTCTGTAGTTGCACGCAATCATCATTGCTTTTACAATTATAATAGAAATGTTCCAAAGCATCCGTCTAGGTTGATTAAAGCCAGGGAAGGGGAGGGGAGGAGAGAAGTGAATCAGACCATCTCTGAAGACCCATAGCTTCTGGGATCTTCTTCCAACAAGAAAATTCAAGGAATTTCCCCCTCCATCCCCCTAGACTGGGTGGTGAATCTATTGCTCTACCGTGTGGGTGGCTGCTTCAGCCTTGAGATAGATGGGTAGCAAGAAGAGAGGTCCCAAAGCTCCCTAATTAGAGCAACTTCTGGGTCGCTTTTCCCTTTTCTTTGGTGCTGATGTTGCTTAAACTGAGCAATTAGAGCTGTGGGTTGCTGCCGGGAGCTCCCTGCACATGTGACCCATCCTGCCCTGGGAGGGTCTACTGATGTCCTGTAGCATCAGGTTGGGGTGGGAATAGCCTGCACTCAGACTTTCTGTTCTGTGAGTTGTTTCTCAAGCCAGTTTGTGGTTGATGGAAGGGGCGGGGCCTCCATGTCGCACAACTTCAGGGGACATGCTTCCCAGAGAACACAGTATAACTATCCCCCAGGAGTTGAGGGGTGGCAGCTCTCCCTGGAAGGGGTGCGGCCTGGGGCATCCCTATTTTGTTACTAAACTCTACTGGTTCCTTGGTCCTATAGTCTTTATTCTCAGTTTTGGTGCCTGATGATGGCAGTAGAAATGCATATATATATATATATATATATATATATATATATATATATATATGTATATATATATATATATGTGTGTGTGTGTGTGTATACATATATATATATGTATACACATGTGTGTATACATATATATATATGTATACACACATAATCATGTGTGTATACATACACACACATATGTACGTGTGTGTATATATACACATATATATTTAAGTATTTATTTTGAGAGAGAGAACATGAGTGTGTGCGAGCAGGGGAGGGGCAGAGACAGAGAGAATGAGAATCTCAAGCAGGCTCTGAGCTGTCAGTGCAGACACAGGGCTTGATCTTATGAATAGTGGGATCATGAGCTGAGTCGAAATCAAGAGTCAGATGCTTAACCGATATAGCCACTCATGTGCCCCCGAAATGTATACATTAAAGATGATAAAAGTAATCAAGACTAGCTTGTCCCCTGACCATACTTGGTTTCAGAATACATTTGGAAATACTCACTTAGTAAACAAGTATTTGTTGAGTCTGGCTGTGTGCCTAGCAGTGTGCAGAGTCACTGAGGGGGGACTGGAGTCGGGGAGAGGGGTGGAGAGGGACTCGGTGAATAAACTGTTCTCAGACAAGAGTGGGCCAGCTCCCTTCATTCACTCTGCATTTGTGGTGTGTGCTCGTGTGGCCAGGTCCTGGAAGATGGGTGCCCCGCTAGCTCCAGCTTTGTTGGAATTTCTGAGGTTGTCTGGGTGGGGCAAGGAGTCATTTTAATGTGGAAACTCAGGGGGTCACATTCAGAAATGGAATCTGGGTGTGCCCAATGCAGCTCTTGATTCACTTTCCCCATGGCTGGTGGATTTGAGGGTGTGGACTGGGAGTTTCCGGCCCCACCAAGGAAGGGCTGGTGTTATGCAGGGTGGCCGGCACTCCCTTTCTGAGCTCCCCAGGTCAGCACTCTTAGCGAGTTCTCCTACCTCCAGCCCGGGCCTCTGGCCCGCTGTGGCTACGTGCTACAGCTGGGCCCGCAGAGCTTAAAATAGCAGTATGAGCTGGCTGCTTTGCATGTGGGGAGCCCGCCTGAGGCATGATGGGGCAGCCGCGTGGAGTTGGGGCTCCACTGGCTCTAACTACTGGGGTGGAGAGTATTCTTTGGGGGTTTCTTCTAGGCTCGGGGCTGGGGGAACGGGGGGGTGGTGTGTGGTGTTGGAGGCTCAGGTGTGGGTGGTGCAGAGGAGAAGCAAAGAGCTTGTCTTTCTGAAGCCCTTTTAAGGGAATGCCTTGAACCTGCCTCCAGAGCCTCCTACTGTTGAGCTCAGAGGCCTTCAGCTTGGTGTCCTGTCTGGCTCTAGCCCTGGCCCTTGGTACTGCCCTGGGTTAGCTATGTAGGGTCCCATTCCAGCCCAAATGAAGAGAGAAAGTGAGGTGTGGGGTGGGGGTGAGGGTGGAGGGTGCTGCTGGGCCAGGTCAGCAGGAGGACACAGGTATCTTGAGTCCTAGTCAGGTGGGCACTTACCACTGGGCTCCCTCGCTCCCCAGTTACCTCCTCTTGGGAAGCCAAAATGGCACCTTGAGGATGAGGCAGGGGTGTCCTCCAGCATTCATTCATCCAGCAAGTGCTTACTGAGTACCCGCCACAGGGAAAGCTCTGTTCTGGGCTTGTAGAAGTCAGCAAGGAATGAACACACCACATCCTCACTCCCACAGGACTTCCATCTGGTGGGGGAGAGAGATCATAATCGATTAAGAAAAAGGCAAAGGCATACCTTGTTTTAGTGTGCTGTTCCTTATTGTGCTTTGCAGACCTTGCATTGCTTACAAACGGAAGGTTTGTGACAACCCTGCATCTAGCGAGTCTGTGGGCGCCATTTTCCCGACAGCATTTGTGCACTTTGGTCTCTGTGTCAAGTTTTTGTAATTCTCGCGATTTTCATTTGTTATGGTGACCTGTGATCAGTGACTACAACTCGCAGAAGATTCAGATGATAGCGCTGTTTAGCAGTAAAATATTTTAAAATTAAGGGCATGTACTTAAAAAAAATTTTTTTTTAACGTTTATTTATTTTTGAGACAGAGAGAGACAGAGCACGAACAGGGGAGGGTCATAGAGAGAGGGAGACACAGAATCTGAAACAGGCTCCAGGGTCTGAGCTGTCAGCACAGAGCCTGACGCGGGGCTTGAACTCACGGACCGCAAGATCATGACCTGAGCCGAGATTGGATGCTTAGCCGACTGAGCCACCCAGGCGCCCCTGTACTTTTTTTTAAAAAAGATATAATGCTGTTGCATACTTAATAGACTACAGTAGTTTAAACTTTTCTGTGCTCTGAGAAACCCCAAAATTCAGTTGACTTGCTTTATTGCAATACTTGCACTACCATGATATTCACTTTATTGCGACATTCGCTTTATTAGAGCAGTCTGGAACTGAACTCGCAATATCTCTGAGGTCTGCCTGTAAATTATATTGTATGCTGGGGATAAGTGCGATGGAGAAAGCTGAACAGGGTAGGAGAGATTGAGTGTGAGGGGGGAGGTACAGTTTTAAATGGGGTGGCCAGGAAAGGACTCACTGAGAAGGTGGCTTTGGCATGAAGGTTTGAAGGAGATCAGAGAGCTGGCCATGCAGAGATCTAGACGAAGACTGTTCCAATCGAGGGAACAGCCAGCATAAGACCTCTGCTGGAAGAAACAGCAAGACGGACAGTGTGGCTGTAGTGGGGACAGTGAGTGGTGTGTGTGTGTGTGTGTGTGTGTGTGTGTGTGTGTGTGTGTGTGTGTATGAGCTTTGTCTTTTACCCTGAGAGAGATGGGAAGCCATTAGAGGGTTCTGAGCCGAGTAGTAACCTGGCCTGACTTGTATTACAGGGTCACTGTAGTACAGGAGCTAATGTCAGTGGGCTTTCTCTGGTTATTAGGCCCCTGTGGGGCACCCCAGGAGACCAGACAGAGGGTTGCTTCATGCCTTCACCAGGACTTGTCTGGCCTCCATTCCTACTCCTACACCCTAACCATGAGACTTCTTCTACTGGGCAGGAGGACAGGATGGTACTGGGTTTCTTCTCCTTGCTGTGGAATTTCTTCTGGAGGGAAGGGAGCTGGGCTATTACAGTGGTTTGCTGGAGCCTATGGGTACTTGCTCTCAAGAGCCTATTAGTAAATAATCAGGAAATTTATCAGCTGTTTGTTAAGCCATTGGTAGCCTGAAATTGGCCATGGTGGGAGTATCTACACTGTAGAAACTGGCAAGCACTACAAATCACGGCTTTTTCCGCTGGAGAGCTGTTTGTTAAAGCATTTAGCAGCCCACCACTGGCTTATTATCTCTACTATGCGTGGACAGTGGCTTTGGAGGGTAGGGCCTCTGTGTGCTTTCATTTGGCAAAGCACATACATGTGTTCCTACTGTGTGAGGTCAGAAAGAGCACGAGGGACATGCTGGCTGAGGGGGTGATGCAAGCTGGTGTTGGGAATGCTGGTGTGACAGGGCTTGGTCCCTGGTGCCATGTGTGGGGCTTCTCTGTCACTCCTGGCTGGGCATCCTGATGATGAATCTCATCTCATTCCTTCCCTTTCCTTCACCCCCCTCTGTGTATGTAGCACGCCATGTGCATGCCTCAGTAGGGGTCTGCTTCGTGCATAAAAGCAGGCTCCAGTGCTGGGACCAGGTAAAACCACTTGGTGTAAGGATAGGTCTCTGGTTTAGAAGTCAGGAGACATAGGTTCAGTCCCAACTCTGCCCCTAACTAGCTTTAAAAAAAATTTTTTTTAATGTTTATTTATTGTTGAGAGAGAGAGAGAGACAGATGGAGTGCGAGTGGGGGAAGGGCAGAGAGAGAGAGACAGAATCTGAAGTAGGCTCCAGGCTCTGAGCTGTCAGCACAGAGCCCTATGTGGGGCTCAAACTCACAAACCATGAGATCATGACCTGAGCTGAAGTCAGATGCTTAACCGACTGAGCCACCCAGGTGCCCCTGCCCCTAACTAGCTTAGACAAGCCCTCTCCTCTCTTTGGTGATTAGTTTCCTCGTTCATATACTGAGACGACAGCCCTCCTCATGTATCTGGTAGGAGTGTGGTGAATATCACATGCAGTCTTAGGTACGAAAGCCCCTTGAACAAGCTGAGTCACACGTCTTTGCTTACAGTGTTCGGGCATGTGGGACCCCATCCTCTGCTCTCCTTCAGTGAGGATGAGAGCTCAGCATGCATCCTGTTTTTTTCCAGGAAGACTTCCCAGATAGGCCCACCCTCCTCGGGCTGGTCACCTGAGCACTCCGTGTGTACCACCTGCTTTGGCACATGCGCGTGGGCCTCTGTCGCCTGCTGTCCTTTCATTTTGTTGCTCTTCCCCCAAATGGATCTTTAGTTCCTAAGATCTGATGCTTCTCAGTAACACCCACGGTAGTGAGCCCAGGAAATCTTCAGTGATTAGTAACCAGTATAGTGTCCTTTGACTTTACATGGAGTTCATGTAACTTGGATGGTTACGGTGTGTGTGTGGCTGGAAGGTTCCCAAGTGTAGAACTGCCCATTTGATGAAGCAGTTTCCCAGACCATGCCTCATCTGTCCCTCACAACCATACCCAGCCCCAGGTTACACACAAGAAAATGTGTGCTCATTCATTCATCCAGTTAACAAATGTGTGCTCAGAGTATGCCTCTGGTCACGCAGGTGACACCGATAGCAGGTGTCCGAGCTGGGACCGGGGCCCCAGCCCCTATTCTGCCTGGCTCCCTGCGGCAGGAGTGTTTGTCTTGTGCTCTCTTTACGGGCAGACAGGGCCGCATGGTTGAGCGTGCATTCGTGGAAGGATCGGGGATAAGCCAGGTTGGATGCTGGTCAGGCTCAGGCTTGGGGGTGGAGGGAGAGTGGGGCAGTGCCAGTGCTCAGTGCCTGTCCCTGCTGTGTCCGGCCGAGGCTACGGGCTAGCATTTCCTCTGGCAGTGGTGTGGGGGAGGGGAAGAGCAGGTGTGCCCTGGCATTTGGCCCGACTGGGATATAGAAGCGCCCCTTGGGGCCAGAGCTTGGGGGATGAATGACACATAGCCACCCAGGCACATGGGGCCTCACGGAGCACAGCCACACTGAGCTCCAGGCTGGACACCTGAGCTCTCCGGTGGTTCAGGAGATGGCCAGATCTGGTGGGTGACCCCAGAAAGGGCCTCCAGAAGGGAGGACAAATGCCAGTGATCTAGCAAGGGGAGCACCTACCAGAAAGGCTGAGGGCAGTGTCAGGCGTGTCCAATTCATGGGTTGAGGTGAGTACATATGATGAAGGTGGGGGTGAGGCTTGGGGGCCATGGGGATTGTGTGAGGGATTCAGTTAATTTGCCTTCAGATTTCTTAAGTGTCCACCACACATCCGACTGGTTGCTGCAAGAGGCATACCGGTGAGTTCATCCCCTCAGATCTTTCTGTCGTCTTGTAGGAGGACATTTATGCAAACAGCCATGATACAAGGCAGAGTGAACTTAGTGCCTCAAAGAGAGGTTAAGAACAAGAAGAGGGCCTCTAAGTTTTGGGGGACCCTTAGGATCAGAGTCTTCTTCATGGAGGATGTGGCATTTGAGGTGAGTCCAGAACCATTTACTAAAGACAGAGATGGGTGAGGGAGCCTTCATGGGTAGAGGGCAGTGCACGAGCCAGCGTATCGAGGCGGGGAGGTGGGGACGTGTCCAGAGAACAGTGAGGAGCTCTGACTGCTGGGGACACAGGGCACAGGTCAGGGACTCGTGGGAAATAAGGCCCACAAAGTACAGTGTGGAAGGTCTCAAATGCCAAGCTTGAGTGTTTGTGTTAAATCCCCCATGGAGCCAGTGAAGCTTTTGAGCCGGTGAGAGGGGCAGTGTGGCATCCCTGAGCCCTGTCTCTGGACAGTGATGGTGGCAGCCTATGGCAGGGGGAGTTTAGGAGGAGTACTGGAGGCAGTAAGGAGACTGTGGCAGCTGGGAGGCAGAGTAGGGCTGGCAGTCTTAAGGAGGGGGGGCCGTGACAGGGAACGTGTGTGCATGCCATCTGCATTCTAGCATGTGTTGGGCACGTCTGGGTCAGGGGAACATGGTTGGGTACGCGTCATGTAAGATTGGGTTACAACAGCTCTGTGGCACAATCTGGGAGGCTTTGGAAGAACATAGCAGGACCGTGAGAGCTTTGGAAACCCAAATAGCAGACTGAAGGGTGTGGTTGGTGACCATTTTCATCTTAACTACTATGACATGAGAAAGATGCTTCCAGGTTTGGGATGGATGTTTCTCTGAGGCCCTCTCAGCCGGAGGCACCTTGTCTGACTTAGCTGCATGGATGTGGGTCTGCCTGAGGCAGGCAGAGGGAAGAGAGATGCAGTGGGGTTTTGGCTGGTGCTGCTGCCGCACTTTACCCAATGGCTGGTGCGAGTTCAGAGACCACAAGTGGCTTCATGCGCCCTGAGACTTGGGAGTCCTTCGACAGCCAAGTTGGTAGTACCCAATAGGGATGCCCAAATATGTCTCCCCTCCGCTCACCCACACGCTTCTCATTGTCTTCAGCTGGGGCAGAACAAGTGTGGGCTCCCTTCCCCTGAGGACTTCAGAGCTGGTGGATCCCGGGGCACTGTGTTTTCTCCATCTTCTTTCAAGCATCCCCAGGTGCCACTCACACACTACCCTTCCTGACGGTGGTTCCAGGCTCAGCGGAGGGACGGAGGGAAGAGGGGAGGCAGCAGGCAGCAGCTCCTGAATCAGCGGAAGGGTCCCAGCTGCAAGGGCCAGCTTCGCAGGCAGGCTGGATGCTGGGTCAGAGAGCGCGGTCCCAGCCGGCAAGTCAGTGCCCTCTGTGGAGTGGTTTAGGAATATTGGATTTGCTGGGTCGGTAAATTTCCACTGGTGCATGGCAATAAACCTCAGGCTTCATCACACGTCCCTGTGCCTGGCGGTCTGGCCTTATCTCATCCTCCCTGAAGCCACCTGCCCTCTTTGATAAGTACTAATAACAAATCCTTTCTTTCTCTCTGTCTCCCTGGAGTGAATGGCTCAGTGTGTGTGCATCTGTGGGTCTGGGTACGTCTGTCCAGCACAATGTGTTGCACACCAGGCCCTTTCGGGATGCTGATTGGGCTTGGGATGAAAGACGGTGCTGGTTTGGGACTTTCTTGGGAAAAAGGGCCCGAGAGGTGGGCATCGCACAGGGTGGACCACCAGCCTATGCTTCCAGGGCTCAGCTTCCGCTGCTCCCTCTTACTCTATAAACCGCCTCAAAGAAAAGACTGTTGTCCTTTGGGAGTGTCCATTCTTGCTCTTTGCTTAAGCCTCCCCTGCTCTAAGCCAAGGGGCATTTTTCTAAAGAGCGACTATCTCTGGCTCACAAGCCCCTCAAAGACCCTCACTGCCTCACTCAAGAGTTTGGTGGTATTTAAGAGTGCCTGTGTGTTTAAGAGTACAATGTGAGAGACACTGCGAAGGGCTGGTCTGCAAAGGTGATGGACACAGCCCGTGCTCTCAAGGAGTGCAGTCTTGGGGTCGGGGAAGGTGGCGAATGGGCAGTGCCATGCTGCGACGGGCTCTGGAGCTCCAAGGAGGGGCACAGACTTTAGGAGGAGGCCACCCGGATGCCACCTGGGCTGTGAAAGTTAGCCAGTCAGAGAAGTGTGGAGAGGGAGTTCCAGGCAGAGGAAATGGCAACTTGGAATGTGTTCATCTTGGTGGGAGTGTGGGTGGAGGAAGGTGGAGTTGACAAGAGGCGTAGGGGGAGGAGGAGGTGGGGAAACACCTATGCAGATTTTTAATTGGCATCCGGGGTCATCTCTGCTCCAGCCCCACCTCTCTCCCTTATGCACTTTCTGCAAAGCTTCATTTTGACTGGGCACTCTTCTGCCCTCTGGCTTTGCCTAGCCATTCCCCTCCCAGCACACTCTTCCTCCTGCCCTCTGCCTGTCCAGCCCTACCCATCTTCCCATTTCACAAGTGGGAATTTCAGGGCTGGAACTCTGGAAAGTGCCTTTAACCACCTAGTCCAAGATCCTTGTTTTGTAGTTGAGAAACTAGAGATCATACAGGTAACTAGTATCTTGAGGTTTTGTTCCTTAGGTGGCCTGAAGTGACCATACAACTGGAAGGCCCTTCCTAATGACACTGGCTTGCCCTGTGCACACCCTGTATTAAGCCCCCATTCATTTATCAAGTATTTATTGAGCCCCCACCATTGGTCAGGCATTGTACTGGGTATACAGCAGTGAGAAAAACAGACCCAATCCCTGCTGCCCTCAGGTTCATGGTCAAATAGGAGAGTCAGATGGCAAACTGTCACTCAATAAATGTGTACTTTCTTTAAAAATTTTTTTAATGTTTATTTATTTTTGAGAGAGAGAGAGACACACACACAGAGTGTGAGCGGGGGTGGGGCAGAGAGAGAGAAAAACACAGAATCTGAAGCAGGCTCCAGGCTCTGAGCTGTCAGCACAGAGCCCAACGCAGGGCTCAAACTCACAAACCGCGAGATCATGACCTGAGCTAAAGTCAGTGGCTTAACTGACTGAGCCACCCAGGCGCCCCATGAATGCATACTTTCAAACTGTGCTAGGCAAGAAGAGGTGGGTGGTGCTGAGGCTGTATTGTTGATGGGCAGGGGAGCTTCGGTGTGGGCTGTGGGGGTAGCCAGCAAACCAGAAGAAACTCTTTTGCAAGAGCTCAGGAGTGCGTACAACTAAGTCAGGCAGTGGGTTGAGGAAGAGCATTCCAGGCAGAGGGAACAGCATGGGCAAAGGCTCTGAGGAGAGAGCAAGCTCAGAGGGTTTGCTGGCTGGGGCATAATGAGCAAGAGAAGAATACTTACTTGCAAATGGTGCTGGACAAGTAGGCTGGGGCCAGTGGTGCCAACTGAAAGTAGACTAGCGCGCACACACACACACACACACACACACACACACACACATCCCTAATCTCAGGGAAGTGGGAAGCCTCTGGAGGGGTTAAAGTAGGGGAACACCATGAGTGACAAGACAGTGTTGGTGCCCTGTGAAGAGGACCTAGGGCTGAGGTGGGAACGGGAGTTTGTCCCGGGCTGAGGCAGGAGCCCAGGTGAGACATGGTGTCAGATGGGACCAGGGCAGTGCCCATGGAGACAGAAGTAGAAGGTGGCTCATTGGACAGGACTTGTGTTTGATTGGAGGTGGGAGCAAGTGGCAGTGCTAATGAGGAGTCAAGGGTGAGTGTTGGGCTCCTGGCATAAGGAATGGGTTGAGTGTTAGGCCATTTATTGAGAAGGGGAGGGTTCGGCCTGGGGAGCAGGGCTAGGGCAAGGTCAGTCCCTCTGGGGCATGTGAAATTGGAGCTGCCTGTGAGGCAGCAAGTGGGAGCTGGGTATGTGCACTTGGGGCTCAGAAGATGGGGCAGATCCAGGTAAACATTTAGGTAACATTGGCAGGTGGATGGCATTGGGACCCATGGGCTGGCCAAATGTAGGGGTGTTGGGCCCAGGACAAGGGGGCCCGGAACTGAGGGCCTGAGGAAGAGGAACTGCCAGGGCTCAACCTTAGAATTGGAGCCACAGAACATTTTGTATTGATTATGTGTTGTATCTCTGTTCAACTGCATTGTAATTAGATGGGGACTGGGACCATATTTACTATAATAATTATGTTGATAATGATAATAGCGCCTCAATTCCTTTGAATGTCTCTGTTTCAGACATTGTGCTGTGTGCATTACAGTGTTAACCTTTAATCTCTAGTTTCTTTTTTTTTCATTTTTTTTAAATGTTTATTTTATTTTTATTTTTGAGAGAGGGAGAAACAAAGTGTGAGTAGGGGAGGGGCAGAGAGAGACATGGGGAGACACAGAATCCGAATCAGGCTCCAGGCTCCAAGCTGTCAGCACAGAGCCCAACGTGGGGCTCGAACTCACGAACCGTGAGATCATGACATGCGCTGAAGTTGGACGCTTAACTGACTGAGCCACCGAGGCGCCCCTAATCTCTAGCTTCTTACCGTCTGGGGAGGTGTGCATTATCATCTCCATTTTGTGGTTGTGGAAACTGAGATACATGTGGGTAAGTGGTCATTCTAGGTTTCTCGGCAGTTCTAGAATAACTTGCTCCAGAAGGGGTTTGGATGCAGGTCCATCTAGTCCCAAAGCTCAGAGCACTTCCCTGACATTAGTTTGCTAGAACTCTGTTCTCTGAGGTTGGGTCGGGTGGTGGGTATGGGCAGGGGTTATTGATGGCATCTGAGCCATCGTTTCTCACAGACCCGGACCCCTCTGGCCCCACAGTCACAAGGGCATGTGGTATGTGCTGAGGGGTGCTGGTTTTCTGACGATCCATACATACTTTCACCTGGCTCCTCATGATCTAGAAGCCTTGTTTTTAGTACTCCTGATGAGCGGTCCGGTTGGTCTATAGCCATAACCCAGTTTTCTCAGAGCTAACTACTCACAGTATCACCAGCATATGCTCTGACCAGTGTGCTCACCTCTCACTTGTGGAGTGTGGATGCACAGCTGAGGGTCTCTTCACAGTCATGGCTTCTCAGTAGCCAGGAGTGGCCTCTGACAGGGGCCGATCATGGCCAGCTCTTGAGCTTTGAGATGTGACTGCAGTACTAGGGAGCCTGCACGAGTTCACCAGGGGCTCAGTGGAGGCAAACGTGCATTGTCCTTAGAGCACCTCTTAAAGGACCTCTATCCCCACCCTGGATGGGGAGGGGTCCATGAGCAGCTTGGCCTCTGTCTTCCCTGTGTTCCACTTCCTGCCTTTCCTGAGTCTTCCTCCAAAATGGCTTTCAGATCTGTAAGTTTATTTATGTGTCTGTTTCCTCACCCATCCCATGCTGCTCTATGTATTGGGAATATGGCTGTGAACAAAATGGTTGACCTTGTGGCCTTTATACCCTGTTATCTGTAGATGGGAAATTTACATTTCCTGAGTTCCCTCGTCAGGTTCTGATGGCCTCAGATAGCCTGCTTTCCAGGAACAATTCCATAGATTTCTGGCTTGTGTCCCATCCTCTGGTTAATGAACTTGGGGCTCTCAGGCTATCCTTAGAGAGAACCCAGGACTTAGGCATGGTGGTCTTTCTTTCCCCTCTACCTATTGACGAATTCTGAGTACCAGCCCCGTGGTGGTCACTGTGACAGGCCCTGGGGGGTGATGGAATGGCTCAGATCCAGCCCCTGCCTCCTTGGGGAAGCCTGGTGGCCAGAGCAGAGGCATGTGGGCAAACTATAATTGTAGGCCGAACAAATAGCTGGGGACTCTCTTCCCAGAGAGCGAGGGACCTGGACCACCCTTGGTAGACTGTCTGGAGCAATCCTGTCTAACCGTGAACCTGGTCACTGCAGCCAAGCAGTGTTTCCTTACTAGTCTCAGAAACTTAACGCATAAAAACCAGAACTACCCCTAGTTCTTTTTTACTCTGACCTTTCACTGGCATTGTTACCATCCTCCTGAATCCTGGCCAAGTATGGTAACATGTGACCTTGTAGCTGTTTAATTTTCATGGCAAAGGGGAGACTTGCCCCTGCCTCTGGACCCTTCTAACCATTCCTTGTCTGTTGAACCTTCTTGTAAACCTTGTGGGATATTGCCCCCTGTTAGGGACCTCCCCAGCCTTCTTTTCTTTTGGCACCATGGGTAAATGGTTTGCTTAGCAATTAAAGCATTTTCTATACTGCTTAGAAAGATCCCAATTTTGGAGTTTAAAAATTGGGATGAGGTAAGTTTCATCAGAGGTGGCCCATCTCACACGTTCCTTAGGATAGCAAGTGTCACCTCGTGTCTAATCTAAATTCTCGATGAGGCTGCCCTATTTGAAGCTTGGAGGTACAGGATACCTCATGAGCTGCACACACTGCCAAATACAGAAACATTCAGTGCAGGTCAGGAAGGGGATCTGTGTTGGCCCATCAGCTCTGATTGTGTGTGGGTGAGTGAGTGACCAACGCTGAGCTGTGTCTCACACTGCAAGCCTGAGAAACTCGGGAAGAGGGAGAGAGAGCTTGACATTTACTCGGAGCCCACATCTCCCCAGTTGCCAGTCAGTGGAGATGTTGCATGTTGATTTCACGTATTCACTTCTCTTTCTCCCCTCTGGGGATTCTGTACTTGCTTCACTTTTTTTGTTGTTAAAAAAAAAAAAAAAAAAAAGGCACGGCAAAGCAGCTCTGTCTTGTTCACATGCTCAGAGATCCTCAAGGGCTCCAGCTCTCCTGCGCATGGCAAGTGGTTGAGGATCGGGGGTGGGCAGGAGACATGGTGTCTCAGACCACCTTTGATCCCTGGTGGTTACTTATGTACCCAAAATATTAAGAAATCGGGACAACCACAGCAGCTGATCTTCTCACTTCTCCATGCTGCTGCCAGACCCGGCTTCCTAGGGCACCAATTTTGTCATGTGCCTCCACTGCTTGGGAAGCTCCAGGATGAAGTCCAAACTTTTCCTGTGTCATGCAAGGCCGTGCACAGTAGCTCACTTTGACTTTCAGGCAGTCCTGTCTCCTCATTACCCCCTGCATGTACCATACCCATGCCTTCCTGACATGCCCTCCCGCCTCCTCTTTCCCTGTCCATACTCGCTCCAGGGGACATAAGGGACGCTCTTTGCTGGTCCTGTCATGGAACGTGCTATATTGCTCTACTTTGGGCTTCTCTAGGTATGGTCTTGGAGTGGGGGCAGAAGGCTTCCCCCTGACCTAAGATCCTTTTATCTAATGACCTCTCATCAGAACATGCAATTTCAGGTTCCCTGTTGTGCTTTTAGATTCTGTCTCTTAGACTGGAAGATTCCCAAGGGTGGGAACTTGGTTTAGAGCTCAAGAGAGTAAAGAAATGGGCTTTGAAATCATACTGTTTCCTCATCTTTAAAATGGGGATAATAACATCCTTATTCTGTAGGGTTGTCATGAGGATTCCGTGAGTTACAGTGTGTGTGAAGCTGGGTGCTTGGGATATAATGAGGACTTACAAAGCTCTGATTATTCTTATAATGGCTGAGCCAGGTGCCCTGAGAGGACATCACTGAACTTTGTTAATGGACAGACGACCTGCATTGGACGACCTGGATTTCAATGCCCTTCCCACAAGGGTGACCAGGAGTGAGCAGAACTGTTAACTGGCAGCCTCCTCTTCTCTTACCCTGTCCTTCACCCTGGCCCACCAGGAAATAGTTACTGGCCTAAACCCACTTAGAAGTGAAGGTGAAGATCCAGAGACAACGCAGAGGCTATTCTCACTGAACAAGGTGTGAATCAAGGGGGAAAGAGTTGAGAAGGTAGAGGGGCCAGCCTGGGAGCACCTTAGCTGACACCACCGAATCTCTGAGACTAGTGATAACAGGCTCTTGCATTTGCTCAGGGCTTACTTATGGTTCTCAGATTGGTCTCACACCTGCCAGCTCAGTTTATTCTCGCAACTCCTCTTGGGGGGAGGCTCTATTAATCCCCATGTTAAAGAGGAGGAAATGGTAGCTCAGAAAGGCAAACTGCCTTGTTCTTGATCACACAGCTCAAAATTGAGCTCAGAGTGAAAAACAGGTCTCCTGACTCGCAGTCCAGCTGGTAAATGATCTCTCCTGCATCAAAGAAGTAATGTTATGAGAATGGAGTGGCAGCCGGGAGCCCGTGGGAGCCGGTCAGGGCTGAAGAGGACAAAAGACATTAGCCATTCCAGTCAGGTGGCAGTGGGTTCAGTCAGGAGCCAGCCAGACACGTGCCCCTCATCTGTAAAAAGCATCCAGAAGACCACTGTGCCCAGCCAGGAGACCAAGGTGTCATGGCTGTGATGCTCATTAGCTTTCATTGCTGGGCAGCCATCTGAGTGGGGAAGGGGCTTAGAATAGTAACGCCACTGCAGGTCCCTCTAGAGAAGTGGGGTGCTTGTACCCCTGGCTGTGAGCCAGTGAGAGTGCAGACTCAGCATGGGACCACCACAGCCAACCTGTGATGAGTGTCTTCCTGTCCCTGTGGTTGGAATTAATGCCCTCCTCCCTCTGGGCCACAGCCAATTATGTTCCTGCCCATCGCCTTGGTGATTAATGTCCTTCTGTCTTCCTGATTAGATTGTGTGTGTCTGAAGGGCAGGGAGTAGCACACCTTATGTGTTTCCTCAAGGGCCTGGCCCCATGCTCAGCACATAGCAAGGTGGAATAAATGTCTAATGGGTTCCAGGGTGGACATTTCACACTCCCACTCCCACGGAGGGGCCGGAATTTCTCCTCTCTCCAGCCATCCTTGTCTAGCGCCTCCTAGAGGCCAAGGCCGGTGTTAGGTGCTGGGATACTGAGCTTGGTAAAATACTTGGCCCTGCTCTCAGGGGCTCTCAGCACTCTCTTCCTCGGGGCAGAAAAGAGAGGTGGACTTCTTGCCCCCCAGGTCTTCTAGTTTTCTTTGTTTCCCAAGTATGGGAGCCCCAGATCAGCAGTGCAGACTTCTGCACGAGCCCAGGAGACACACGTGCAGTTTTTTTTTGGTTTTTTTTTTGTTTTTTGTTTTTTTTTTACAGTGGGATGTAAGGCTCCTCCTGGATGTTCCCCAAGTCCCTTAGAGCATTCCTCGTGCTGTTTCCCTTGACCAGCCCCTTTCGTGCCCTCCTCACGGGAGAGGACTCTGCCTGTGTCCAAGAGCACTCCTACGTCACCCTGGCATAGGCAGGATTCAGAGGGGCAAGGCAGGACCTTACTTCTGCCACCTACTCTTCTCATCGCGGCTGTGGTCCCAGCCAGCACCGCATCCCACCCGGGAACGCGGGGGCGGTGGGGGTTGGGGGGCCTCGCGCAGCTGCAGGAGCGTCGCTGAGCCGCGTGTGTGCTGGAGCGTGCGCGCGCGCGCGCGGAGGGGGCGGGGAGGGCGGCGCGCGCCCCGCGGAGGCCCCAAGCGCCTTTCCCACACCTCGCGCCTCCCCTGCGGTCTCTTTTCCCTGCAAGCTGTAGCCAGACCCACGTGTGCAAAAGCGTGTGTGTGTGTGTGTGTGTGTGTGTGTGTGTAGCAGGGAGACCGTGTGCCCGGGGTCGGACAGGCCCCCGTGTGCACGGTGGGGGGGGGGGGGGGGGGGCGGCGGCCACCTCGACAGTGGCCGCGCTTCTTTCCTCCTTCTGTCCTCCCCAGCCCTTTCCTCTGGTTTCCTTGGGTCGTTGGTACCTCCAGCCATTCCCTTTCTCTCACCGCCCCCCTTTCTCCTGTTGAAGAGATCAGCGCCTTCCGATGAAGGTTCTGGTTTACCCCCAGCTCCAGAGCCCTTGACATTTAGCGAGGGCTCGCGGCGCACTTGTATAGGCACACAGCAGAACGCTAATCCTATTAAAGATAATGTGTCATTGGGGAGGGGGAGGCTGCCCGCCCCCCGTAAGGGCTACTGCTCATTGGTCGGATGCAAAGCAGGGGGCGGGGCCGAGGGCCCGGGGAGGGGGCTCCGGGCAATTTCGGAGTCAGGAGTCGGGGCTGGGATTTCGCCGGGAAAGCCCAGCGGTGGCAGCTGCGGCGGATCCCTCGGCACGGCCCGCCGCGCGCCCGGGCAGCCCAGGGCCGGCGAGCAGCTCCGCAAAGTCGCGGAGCGAGAGGAGGCGGAGCGCCCGCGAAGTGGTCGGGCTCAGCGCTGGGGCTGGGCAGGGAGAGGTGTGCCCGGGGACCTGGATCCTGGCGCCCTGTGCCGCGCGTGGAGCGGCCGGTGCAGCCGGGAGGCGAGCTGACGCTTTGGAAAGAGAAATCAAATTGCAGCCTCCCCAAAGACGTTAAGTTACGCAGGCCAGCGGGTTCCCGGAGAGCGTTCGCGAGCGCGCGTAGAGCCGAGCCGCGCCGCACCGCAGAGCCCTCCCGGGCCAGGCGGCTGGGAGCGGGGCGCCGTCCGAGAGGCAGCGGCCCCTGAGCACGGGGTCTGGCCGGGAGTGCGCCCGGGTACAGAGAGGGGGCGTGCAGGGCTCCGCCAGCCCGCCCGCAGCCCGCGCCCGACTTGGGCGCCCCCTCCGTCCCACTCCGGGAGCGATGCCCCCCGCCCCTTGCGCCCCCCGGGAACGACGCGAGCATGGAGAAGTCGAGTAGCGAGGATTCTTCGATCCACCGGAGTCCATCTTTGGACAGCAAGGACTCGGACTTTGCCAAGCCGTCCACCTCCGGCCGCCCGTTCGGCCGCGGCTTCACGGCCGGCGCCTTCTACGGCACCGCGGGCTCGCGGGGCCAGAGCCGCGCCGAGGCTGGCGTTAAGACTGACAAGTACAATGCACCCAAAGGCAGCAAGTACGTGGTGTTTTACCTGGACCTGTCCTTTGTTTTTCTCCTAGAATTTAAGAAGTGCAACATGGCCAGAGGCTGCCTCTGCTGCTTGAAGTACATGATGTTCCTCTTCAATTTGATATTCTGGGTAAGTCCTTGCGTTTATCTCTCCTTTGCCACCTCTCCTCTTCGTTGCTTATCCTAGCGTGATACCCTCTTCCTCCTGGCTGCTGCATTGCCCTGCTTTCTGCACAACGGTAAGTGTGGGGGTTTTAAAAAATTGTCCTCCCCCCCCCTTTCATTCATCTTTCTCTTCCTTTCTCTCTCCGTGGTGGCTGAATGGAGGCTCTAACTTGCCTGTCTTCCAGGAGATACTCTACTCCTAGGTGGCTGACAAAGTTTGCTGCCACCTCCCTCCCCTGTAAGAAACCCATGCTGAAGTGCCTCCAGCTGGGTAACCTGCAGAAATAGGTGTGGGGCCAGAATTTTTAACAGCTGTGACCTTGAGTGGAAGACCGGCACAAGTGTGGATGGTTTTCGAGTTTCTTCTTGTATTTTTCCTGAATACACAAGAATACAATCTGCAGCATTTTGTGGGCATGAGGTGGGAGTGGGAGGGGTAGTGGAAGTCACTTCCTCTGACTCCTTCAGTGAGTCCCAGGAAGAGGAGAAGAGCCCCTATCCCAAGTGTAGAGACACACGTTTGGTAGCCTGCAGATATGCCCCTGAGTTAGGGCTTGTGTGGAAAAGGAGAGTGTGGGAGGGATGCTGCCATCGGGTGGCGGGCAGCTGCTTTTGAGGGATTGCAGTGGACTGGGCAGGGAGCAGGCTGGCCATGTGCTCCCACCATGGAATGCCAGCCCTCTCCAGCTCCAGGAGACCCAGAGGCTAGAAGGGACAAAGGGAGCACCCCTATCCTTGGTGAGAGATTATCCGTGGGTGGGGCAGCTTGGAATTGTTCTCCATCCTCTGTGACTCTGGGGGCCGCGTGTACACACGTGTGCATGTGTGCAGAAGAAATATTAGTTACGCAAATTTGAAAACTTCTTAAATTCACATCTAATTGTTCATCCCAGCTGCTGCCTCCTCCTTTCTTCACTAGAGCCCCAACGTAGTCAGCACAGATGTTTGGCTCTGCCCCAGGGCCTGTCCTGCCTGCTGGAGGCTGTCAGCTGCCCATGGTCCAGAAGGAGCACTGGGGGCAGGAGAAAGTCATTCACAGTGAAGCTCCGTAGAAGCGGTTGTGCTTTGATGTTCAACACTCGTGTGAAGTGATCTGCTTTAACTGACCAACTTTTTTGGGGGTGTGTGTGGGGGGGTGACTTTTCCCATAGAAGGGGAGAGCTCGGGACTGGGCGGGAAGAAGACTGGGTCTAGTCTTGGTTCTGTGTTAGCTTCTTGTGTGACCTTGGGCAAATCGCTTTATCGCTTAAGGACTGGATTTCCTTTCCTGTCTGGGGGGGGGGGGGGGGGCTCTTGTGATGGTCTCCCTCATGTCTGATCCCATTAGTTATGGGACAGCCTGCATCTTTGCCTTCCCTCTGTGGGGGGAGCCCCCTTCCTGGCCTGGGGCACAGGCTGCTGCTTTTCTTCTGAAGAGCCTGGTTTGAGATCATTTGAGTTGGATTTCCCCGGATGTCTGCATGGTCCTGGGCCCTCCAGCCACCGCCGTTAGGACGTTACCTGTCTTGTGGTGAGGGTTTTGTGGAAATTGGGGCAGAGCCACTGGAATGTCAAGAATGATTTTGTGGCCACCTTTGGGCAAGTGCTCCTGGTCCTCTGACTCATTTGCCAGTGTCTGTGTCAGCCAAGTACTGGTGTGTATTTTTCTAGTGCCTACGATTTACATGAATGCTGCCTCGCTTTCATGGTGGAGTTTCCCTCTCTGTCCTTGTTCATAGTCTCAACCTACCTTTCTTCTTTGCCCCACTCTGTATATCTTAACACTTACTAGAAAGACCTTGGTGGGGATGCTCAGTGCCTCAGCCAACAATTCCTCCTACTCAGCCCCCCTCCTCCCCACCCCCACCCCGCCACCTGCTGGTCGAAGTAGATATAACTGCTGGTGGCTCCTTCCTTCTCCAGAATGGTCCCGGCTTGGTTTAGGGACCTCCTCTCTCACAGGTTGGCACAGTGGGCTGTGTGCTGCACGTAGTAGGCACTCATTATGTTTGTGAGTGAATGAATGGTGGGCCAGGGTGGTGAAACCACATCTTGTTGTGCGGTACGGAGTCCCACTTGATAGGGAAGAGAAGTTAGTTCTCCAACTTGCCTGTGATGAAGGCTCTCCTAAGCAACTTAACTGTGGGGTGACAAGGGCTCTTTTCATCTTCCCTTAACAGCTTGGCAGAGGTTAATGAGCTGATTGATGGAATGGCTTTCTTTTCTTTGGTTATAGTGAGAGAACGTGCCGTCTCTTCCTAATTAGGAGGTACCCACCACCCCTCTTTCACCAGGCAAGGAGTCTCTCTCTCTCAGAATCTCTGACTTTTCTGATTACTTAATATTTTCAGAATTCCCATGACATGCCAGGAGCTGGGAGAAATTGAATCTCAAAGACCCAGTTCTTTTATGCTGGTAGCATGTGAGTTACAAAATAAAATGTAGACCTTAGGAAAGATGGAAAGTTAGCAGAAGAGAAACGGATGCTTGCATGTGCGAGAATATTTGCCACTGGGTTCTTTGGGAGGTGGAGAAGGTGTAGCAGGCAGTTAGCCAGGATTTGGGTATGGGGTGACTGTACTTGAACAAAGACATCCTGCAGGCAGGTGCTTGGGCCTGATAGAGAAGAAGTAGAGGAAAGAGCCAAATCAGAAGAGAAAGAATGAAGGTGTCTAGGCCCAAGGCAGGTGGGGTAGTTGATGAGGCAGGACCCCTGGGAGACTTCTGCTTACTTCCAATGCATACAGGAAGAGAAAGGCTGGAGGTCAGTGAGATGGTAAGGGTGAGGAGGGATGCAAGGCTGGTCAGAGCCCGAGGCCCGTGGGACCCAGAGCAATTGTTAGGAATTGTGTAGCCATCACTTTTCCTAGTCTTGTGGCTCAGATCCCAAAAGAAGACTTTTCTGAGGCATTAGAGTTGAACCGAAGTCTGCAATCAATAGATAGAGATCTTCCTATAGATCCTGGAGCCTACCTGGTAGTTCTCCAAACCCACCGCTGCCGCCACACCCCCCTGCCTTCTCAGAGCCCGCTGGGAGGATTCCCAGCGTGGAGGAGAGGTGCACCTGTCACACTGCACCCCCCAGCCCCAGGCGTGAGAATCCTGGTTCCTTGCCACTGGGTGGAGCTTCTAGAGTATTGCTATCAGTGAGGGCCTGGGTGACATCACCGGGGGCAGGATAGAGGCAGAGCTATGTGGCCTGTGCTCCTCCTCTTCACCAAGAAAAGGGCAGGTGACTTGTAGGCCGCTAGGGGAGGGGGTGGTGTCCAGGTCTGCTCCTGGCACCAGCGACCTCACCCAGATGTTGCTAGCCATGCTGGCACCCAGGGCAGCATTTCTGAGGGCCTGCTAGAGATGGTGGGGCTAGGGGAGGAGGAGTCAGGGGTCATGCCTGACTGAGCCCCTCCTCCTCTTCCTTGGCGCCCCTCACCCTGATCCTTGGGGCCAAAGAGAATGCTGGCTTCTTGGTGGATAGGGAGTAGGAGGCCTGAGTTGGGACAGAAGTTTCTCCATCCCAAGGGGCCTGTACACTGGTAATCAAACCCACCCCAGGGTCTTTCTCCCAGCAGTGGAAACCATGGGGCAGCTCCCTCTGTCAGCCCCATCTCTGAGCCCTCCGGGAGCCATCTGGTGGAATACCCTGGGGAGAGATGAAGTGAATTGGAGCCCCTCCAGGAGGGCAAAGGAGGCTCGATGCTTTAAACTCTGAGTAGGGGAGAGAGAGAGTGTAGGCGTGGGCTTTGGGTGCTGGGGCCCGTGTTCCCTTCTTGGGACAGCAGATCATGATCCCTGCCAGACCCTCCCAAACCAAATCCAGCTCCTATCTGATAAGGAGGGATGGAATGGGCCTGCGGTTGCTGGCCTAATTGCCACTCAGGATAATGGTCACTTTCCATGCTTGCCAGCCGAGCTGCCCTGTCACTTTAAATCATGGCTGGCAGAGCAGTGACATTCTGGCTCCACTGGAAAGTCTATTCCTTGTGGATCGCTCCCTTAATAAAGGCCAATTAGCCAAAGAGGCAGTGCTCAGTGTGCCTGCTGGAGCAGGAGAAAGGTTGGGGCCGGCCTGCCACGGGTAGGGTGCCGGGTGGAGGCCCTGATTAACCTCCCCTAAGTGGGGTCAGGTCTTGGCGGCTTGGCCCCTCACAGACCATTCACTTGCCTCTGGGTGCAGGCAACTGGGTTAAGGCTCTCCTGTCACATCATGTGTTTTTTTACTGGCTTGGCTGTGTTATGAGTTCCTCTGCGGGCTCCCTGGCTCCCTGTTGGTCCATGGTGGCCCAGGACACGAGTCTGTGCACAATCGATGCTGGATGGGCTGCGTGTCTCAGGGGTCTGTGTGGTGCTTTCTGTCTGGAAAGCAAAGTGTGGGAAGTGGGCTGAGGGGTTGAGGGGACCCCAACAGGGTCCAGACAGGTTTGCGCCTGGCCTCTCCAAGCGAGAGACTAGCTAAGCTGGGCAGCAAGAGGCATTTAGAGGCTTCCTGAAGTGCTCAGGTGTGAGGCATCAGGCTGTCTCCCCAGAGGGCTCCAAGTAGGCCTTCGGAGTGGGTCAGGCATGGCTCTGTTTGGGGGAGAGGGGCCTGGTGAGACCCCAGAGCATGGCCATGAAGGAATGAATGCCGGCTCCGTGTTCACTTCCTTTCCAAAGCATTAAAAATTAAACTTCCTTGTCTTAATATCTATTTTTAAATCGTGTCAGAGCCAGCACTGGTGTCAATCAAGAGGGGGCGGGGTGGAAGAGGAGAGAAAGGAGAGAGTCCCAGCTGAAACAGGGTGCATGCTGTCGCTGCCTTGAGGAAATGGCCATGGTTCTGCCCTCCATTTGGCTGGCCTGCCAGTGGAGAGCACAGAAAACCGCACTGACCTCTTCTGAGGATGGGGGGCCTCGCCCTCCCCGTGCTGTGCCTCCATGTGCCTGACTGCCCTTGGCTGAACTTGGCAGCGGGCTCTGGGGCTTGCTGGGCTGTTGGGGTCCCAATCGAGCCCATTCACTCATGCCACAACTATTTACTGAATGCTTGCTGCGTGCACAGGAGCCTCTAGTTGGTGAGAACAGGCTGACTGGGCTTGCATAGAGCAGATCAGCTTTCTCGGGCCAGGAAGTCGTGGAATCGGGAGGTCATCAGCCTGTCCTCCACCAAGCATTTGAACACAGGGCTACCGAGGCAGGGGTCAGAGCTGGGCCCTCTCCCCCTCCCCAGCGTTCTAGGGAGGGACAGCAGCAGGTCTGGACCCAGCCTCCAGGTGGCCTGGCTTGACTTGTCCTTTTGTCTCCCCGCCCCCGCATGATGGCTGTCTGACTCTCCCTCTCTAAAATGTTTGTGTCCATCAGAAATAAAGGGGAGGAAAAAAGTCTGAGTTTCCTTTAGGAGTTTTCTAGTTTAGAAAAAAGAACTAGTGAAATATGTATCTTTTTCCGTTTCTTCTGAGAGGGCTGACAGGATGCACTGTGGCTAGTGTGTACTGCATGCATTTATTGAGCACCTGCTGTAAGCCAGGCCCTGGAGCTACTCAGAGGCCGGGGGAGGAGTCAGGCACTTATGTGACAAACAATTATAGTAAACAGTTGCAGTTCTGAGCAGTAGGTGTTCAGTAGAGTTACTTAATAGAATAATTGATACTGCTTAGTAGAGAAAAGATACAAAGATAACCGAGTAGAGCCAGTGACACCTGGCTTTTGAAGGATGGAGAAGAGTGTGCTGGATCGATGAGGGTGGGGTTCCAGGCCCAGATAGAGGTGGAGAGAGGTAGACTCGAGTTGATCCAGAGCCGTGCCCGGGAGAGCTTGCAGCCCAGGGGAAGAGACACAGAGCCTCCTGCACACGTGAGATGGGCTGAACCCGGAGAAACAAAGGCTGGTGTCTGCCTGGGTGGTGCTGGTTGAGAACAGCTTCCAGGGCAGTGAGTGAGGCGTGGGTTCTGAGGAGGAGGTGGCCCTGCCCTGCTGTGGCGTGTGCACCAGTGTCTGTGGACGCTCTTCACTTTGTCCCTAGGGCCTGGAGGAAAGGGCTGTTTTGTTTTTCCGACAGTGAGCACCATGACGGGTCTTGCTGTGTGACTCAGGCCGCAAGCTGTTGCTGTAGGTAATCCAGCTTACAGAGATGCCCCTGTCCTCTCCCCCCTTCCGGCCTCTCCCTTCCAGCTGCGATGTGCCCGCTTATTTGGTTCCAGTTAGGAAGCTTTGAAGCTGAGCTAAACCCGTCGGGCAGAGTTAAGTCTTCTGAGCCAGCTTTGTCCCTGCTCACATTTGAAAGCTAATCTGCCAGCAGAAGTGGGGGGTTGGGGCAGGGATGTTGCAAATGGCACGTGAGCCCGAGGGTGAGCAGATCTGTGGCTGGGGTGGGGTGCAGGGCAGGGCAGAGATCAGGTTCACCCCCTACCCTTCTCTAGCTAGTCATGGGGCTTCGGGTGATATCTGAAATATCTTTTCAGGTAGTGAGTCTGTGCTTCCACGGGGAGGGGTTCTGCCTTCTCTTCCCTTGGGCCCCAGCAAGCTTTGAAGGCTCTGAGGAGTCCTGGAGAAGCCCTTGGAAGGGAAGGCTGCGGGGTTTCAGAGCTTCTTCCTTGTGTTGGGTGGCTTAGTGCACTGGTGCGTGTGGGGGTCCCGTTTAGTGGCTGTTGGAGGGTGACTGGCCGAGGAGTACAGAGACGTGGCTTCTGTCTGCTTTGGTGGTTCTTCACTAGGATACAGATTCAAATCAACCAGATACCTTTTTACATGAACAGAGGCTGTGTCCCCTGCCCGCCCCCCCCCCCCCCCACCTCCCCGCCTCCCATTCACTGACCTACTGAGTCAGAGTCTCCAGGAACGGGTCCTGTGTTTTGGAGGTGCCTGGATTTCCTCATGCTTGACAGTATCAGCTATCTTCCAGGGCTGTGATGAGGCCCAGCTGAGGCCATCTATGTGTCCTGGAGGGATCCTGCTTAGCAGGATGCCACCATGCTGGACATAATGCCTAGCAGCTGCCGTTATGGTTATATTACTATCACTGCGCTTCATTCAGTGAGAGCATGTGAACAGGTAACCCCTCTAACAGAGTCACACGCCCTGGGGCTAGAGTGACAGAGGTGGGCAGGGCTTTGGAGCCCTGCAAGGGGCCCCAGGTATCTCCTTAGGCTGGGGAGCATTCAGAGTGTCTTCTGATCATAGGGATATGTGGGGTAGAAATGGAGAAGCCGGGAGGTTCAGGCAGGTCTGTTGGGATGGAGGGTGGGAGTGGAAGGCAATGGAGGAGGGGTGCGGTGTGGTCTCAGACCCCAGGGCTGGCAGCCGCACTTGCCACACTCACTGTACACTTACCTCTGGCCTTCCCAGGTGGGGCGGCCCACACCCTTCTGCTTCCCTTTGTCGCTGGCATGGTGAATCAGGCCGGGAGCCGGCCAGCTGGGCCGGTGGTTGTATTGCAGGGTCTCTAAGGGCCTTCTGCCCTGGCTGCTCAGAGGACAGGTCACTCAGTGTTGGACTCTGCTGGCTGGGCAGTTGGCCTGTGACCTGAGCAGATGAGCGGCTCTAGGTCCAGGTCACTTGACTAACCGGAAAAACAGTCACTGAAAACAGTTTTCTTCAAATTGTGGAATAAATCATATGTAAATGCATATAGTTTAAAACAATTACATGAGGAACACATACCCATGTGTTCCTTAGCTTAAGAAATAAAACACTATGGGGCGCCTAGGTGGCTTGGTCGGTTAAGTGTCCGACTTCGGCTCAGGTCATGATCTCATGGTCTGTGAGTTCGAGCCCCGTGTCGGGCTCTGTGCTGACAGCTCAGAGCCTGGAGCTTGTTTCAGATTCTGTGTCTCCCTCTCTCTCTGCTTCTCCCCTGTTCATGCTCTGTCTCTCTCTGTCTCAAAAATAAATAAATGTTAAAAAAAAATAAAAAAAAAAAAAGAAATAAAACACTTGCTCTACCCACAAAGCCTCTGTGTGCCCCTTCCTGAGTGTGCCCCCAACCTGTCCCCTGGAGAGAACCAGGATCCTTAAATTTTGTGTTAGGTCTATTTCTTTGTGGTTTTTCCACATACGTAAACATCCTTGAACACCCCATCATTTGGTTTGGCTTGTTTTTAAACTTTTGATAGATGGAATCATCTGAATTTTTATGACTTCAGTGTTGTGTTTATTGATTCATTTGTGTTGATATGTGTGGCCATCATCCACTTATTTTTATTGTTCTAAAGTATTCCATTATCATTCTTCTGATAATAAGCATTTGGATTATTTCCTTTTTTAAAAACATGCTTCTGTGAACATTCTCGTACAAGGCTCCTGGTGTGCATAGGCCAGGGTTTCTCAGCTCAAACCACAGGTGACTCACCTACATCCAGACAGTCGTTGACAATGTATGTGAATGTTCTGGAAGCATCAAATTGCTATAAAGTTCCGAAGTATTAAGCATTTCCATGGACCAGAGTTTCAGGAGAACTGCTTTAGGGTACATAGCAAGGAGTGGAATTGCCAAGTTTTAGGATTTGCACATTTCAGCTTTTCCAGATAATGCCACATTGTTCTCCAAAGTGGATGTATCGTTGACACTTCCACCAGTGGAATGTCAGTTGACAATGGGAAGTTTTGGCATTCTCCAATACCGTGGGTGTAAAATGCTATCTTATGTCTTAAATTTTCATCTCTCTGATTACTAGTGAACATCCTTTCATAGGTTTATTAGCCATTCTTTTCTGTGAATGCCTGTTTTATGTTTTTGTACATTTTCTATTGAATTGCTTGCTTGTTCCTATTTTTTAGGAGTTTTACTATGTTTTGGATGCTAATGTGTTGTCTATTAAGTGTGCCACAAACACAGTCTATATCTTCCAGTTTATAGCTTAGCTTTTCACTTTCTTCATAGGGCCTTTTGAGAGGAAGAAATCCTTTATTATAATATAGTCAAATGTATTAGTCTCTTTTCTTTGTTAGATTGTACTTTTTACATATTGTTCAAGAAATACATAGTATCTTATGGATCTCTTTGCATCGCTTGTAATAGGACCGTGCTTGTCATAACATAATAGGCATTCATGAATTTTTTAATGAATGAGTGAATGATTAAAGGTGACAACCTGTATTTATTTCTGTAAGTTTTTCTTTTAACGTTTAAGTCTTTATTATGTCTGGCATGCGTATTTCCATGTGGTGTGAGGTAGGGCTCAGTTTCTTTCTTCCCCATATACAAATCAGTGGTCCTGCCTCCAGTGATTGGCTAGTCTTACTTTCCCCTCAGATGAGTCATGCCAACTGTGCCGTTTCCATGGCACTATTTATCCCTGTGCCACATTGTCTTAATTACTATAGCTTTTTAATAAGTCTTGATCTCTGGTAAGGCAAATCCTCTTATCTGATGTTTTTTCAAGAATGTTTTGGCTGTTCTTGGCCCTTTGTCCTTTTGCATAAATTTTAGACAGTTTGATTAGTTTCACCAAAAATCAATCAATCAGTCACCTCTTCTCCCCACCCTCCCTCATGCAAGCCCTATTGGTAGTTGGATTGGCTTTGCATAGAGTCTGTTGATCAATTTGGGGAGAATTACTATTTTTTAATTTCCAGTTATGAATATAAATTGTATTCTAGGCATGTATTTCTATTCATGGACATGGTATACTTCATATATTAGGCCTTCTTTAATGTCTTTCTGTAAAGTCTCATAGTGTTCTCCATGAAGCTCTTACACAGCTTTTGTTATGTCGAGACTTTTGGTCTTCCGTCCTTTAACACCACCCCTTCCTCCCCTCAGAGTCCAGCAGAACTCTTATGTACACGAGGATGGAGAAGGGAGCACCTTCCAGCCACTCCTCCTCACGGTGTGGTGGGGCTGAGCAGTTGGCCAGGTGCTGTGCTGGACACTTCCCTAACTTACTCTGTTACCTTATCTGCCCTCCACAGCACCTGATGAGGAGAGGTAGGTTTATACTCATTTTGCCTCTGAGGAGTTGGAAGCTCTGGCAGGTTAGGGATTTTTGCCCCAGATCACTAAGCTGGAAAGTGACAGAACTGGGATTTGAACCTGGGTTCAGAGCCCATATTCTTTTTATGACTAACTCTGGGAGGTCATCCTGATCCAGCTCTTTCCTCTGTTAACTTCAGATTGTGTTTTTCTTGGATCTGTGCTTCCAATTTGGTGCGGTGCAACCCTGCGATAACAGGACCAGTGTTATGCATATTTGGATGTGACCCCTTGGTGATTTGTGCCTTCCCTCCCCCAGTCCCAGCCCCAACAGAAATGGGTCAGGAGATGACCACCTAGTGATTGTCAGGGCCTTTCTCAGATTAGTGGGTAGTCAGTTGTGTACAGTCTAGGTTTCATGATCTGTTTTTGTGCTTTTTATGCGAGTGCCCCAGAATGAAGACTGTTTTCTTCACAGCTTCCCAAAAGCATGACCCTCCATTGTGCTATTAAATATTTCAGATTCTACTCATCTCATCATGGCAGGGTTTACTGTTCTTCCTTTTTTTTGAGAAGGAGAGAGAGGGGGAGAGAGAGTGCAAGCAGGGGAGGGGCAGAGAGAGAGGGGGACAGAGGATCCAAAGCGGGCTCTGTGCTGACAGCAGCAAGCCCCATTTGGGGCTCAAACTCATGAACCATGAGATCATGACCTGAGCCAAAGTCCGACGCTCGACCAACTGAGCCACCCAGGCCCTCTGGCAGGGTTTACTGTTCTAACCATATGGCCCTGCTTTTATATTTTGTATCTTGTTCCCCCACTCTGCTAGCATCTTCTAGGAACTTGAAATCCTTGCAGCTACCTCGAGTGGGCAGTGGTACCCCTGTGTAGATGAGGACACTGAGGCTAAAGGCATTGTCATCCAAGGCCATGAGCAGGAGGAGGGGGGCGTGAGGGGCCTTCATCTTATCATCTGTGCCTTGCTTGCTCATGATTGGTGCTCAGTAAATGTGTGTTGGTCTGTGGGCTGGCTGAACGGCCCAGAAGTGCTAGGTAAAGGGGGCTTGGGTGGGCTCATCATGGGATGCCTTTGGCAGGTGATACCCTTTAAATATGATTGGGGTTTATCTAAAGGAAAGGCCCCATGCTGTGGGGGGAGCCATACTGGCCCCCCACCTGGAGTATCCCATGTAGCCAAACAGGACCCATACAGCCACACATACTCACTACCTTGGAAGGCGGCTCTGTGACCACCAGCCTTATTGCAGCAAGCCCTTGGTGGGTGTCTCCCTGAGCAGTGGTTTATCAGTGCTTTTTTTATAGCACACACAGCACTCTCCCCCAGGACTCTGGAAAATGCTGTTGCCTCCATTGCATTCATTTCCAGAGGTGCTGTGGACTCATGGGCTTTGGTGCCCTGTGATCTGGTTCTAGGTAGGCCCTGGTGTTGTTTCTTGGTCACTGCGTGATGAGTGATGAGCACTCGAAAAATTCCATCTGTCTCTCTACGCCTCAGTTTCCCTTCCTATTGTGGAGTTAGAAATTTAGTGGGATGGCCTGAGAAATGATTTCTGATGTGAGGGAGAAGTGGGAAGAGCCTGTGAAGGGAAAAGTATGATTAGATTTGTCCTTTGGCAGAAAAGGAGATGAGGAAGTGGGTTTTTAAAAAAATTTTTTTAACATTTATTCTTTTTTTTTATTAATATAATTTATTGTCAAATTGGCTTACATACAAAACCCAGTGCTCATCCCAAGGGCCGTCCTCAATGCCCATCACCCATTTTCCCCTCTCCCCCGCACCCCATCAACCCTCAGTTTATCTCTGTGTTTAAGAGTCTCTTATGGTTTGCCTCCCTCCCTCTCTGTAACTTTTTTTTCCTCCTTCCCCTCCCCCCTGGTCTTCTGTTGAGTTTCTCAGGATCCACATATGAGTGAAAACATATGGTATGTGTCTTTCTCTGCCTGACTTATTTCATTTAGCATAACCCTCTCCAGTTCCATCCACATTGCTACAAATGGCCAGATTTCATTCTTTCTCACTGCCAAGTAGTATTCCATTGAATATATAAACCACATCTTCTTTATCCATTCGTCAGTTGATGGACATTTAGCCTCTTTCCATAATTTGGCTATTGTTGAAAGTGCTGCTATAAGCATTGGGGTACAAGTGCCCCTATGCATCAGCACTCTTGTATCCCTTGGGTAAATTCCTAGCGGTGCTATTGCTGGATCATAGGTTAGATCTATTTTTAATTTTTTGAGGAGCCTCCGCACTGTTTTCTGGAGAGGCTGCACCAGTTTGCATTCCCACCAGCAGTGCAAGAGGGTTCCTCTTTCTCCACAGGGAGCGGGGTTTAATTGTATTTCTGTGTCAGAGCCTGTGGCTGTATGTGAGGGGAGCTGCCAGCCACCTCAGAACAGAACCCCAAGATGCAACCCTGCTTGAACATGGTGGGCTCGGTCCCGTGCGCCCAACCAGGGGTTCCATGTGGCCCTGCCCACTGCTCGTCCTCCCCCAGGATCAGGGTTGGGGGTGCCCTTTCAGAGTCTTGGGACTGGGACCCCATACGCCAGAGGAGAGACACTTGCCAGTCAAAGCCAGAAGGAATGGGGTTGGGGGCAGTCGAAAGGCGTGTGTCTCTGTGTGAGGAGTCCCTGAGTAGAACGGATTGTGGGACCTAAAGGTTTTTGTTAGGTACATAACTTGTAAGTTCTCAGAGCGCCCCTTTTCCCCAAACACACACAAACAGACACATGTTGACACACATATATACATACGTGTATGTGTGCACGCATGTATACAGACATACGTAAGACACGTGTACATATAAATGTGTATGAATATACATCATAAATGTTTAGAAATGTTTTTATAGTGTGAATACGTGTCTCTATATTTATATATACAGTTGACCCTTGAACATGGGTTTGAGCTGTGTGGGTCCACAGCAGATATTTTTCCAGTAAAATACTGTAAATGTATTTTCCTCATGATGATCTTAATATTTTCTTTTCTCTAGCTTACTTTAATGTAAGAACACAGTATATGATACATACATTTAACATACAAAATATGTGTTGATCAACTGTGTATGTTATCTGTAAAGCTTCTAGTCAACATTAGGCTATTAGTAGTTAAGTTTTGTGGGAGTCGAAAGTTAGGTGCAGAATTTTTTTTTACACATGTGTAAAATACATTTTTATTAATAATAGCATTTTGTTCCATATGGGTAATATTTCTATGAAAGAAAGTAATAACCACAATGTACTGTAATTAATACACCCTGGAAAGACACGTCTCTTAGGAAGATCTTTGAGTTCTGGCAGCATATTTGAATAAGTGTAGATTGATGTACATGCACATTTTTAACTGTGGGGAGATTGGTGTTGTTCAAGGGTCCATTGTAAATGAATATGTCAGTTTAGTTAGATTCCCCGCAAGTGTGTGTGACCTTGGGTGTAAACTGGTATCCTCATTTTAAGCAACCCATTTCCTGGATAGACTGTGGGGCTCATAGATTGCAAGCATCACACACCAACCATGGCAAACTCCAGAACACAGAGACCTGCCTATATATCTCTGTGACCTCGGCCCAGCAGTTGTTTAGCATTTGGCCATGCACCGGCCCAGCTTTCTTTTCCCTTCTGCTCTCTGCACTCCTGTGTTTCTATCTGCGGATCTTTCAGTATCTATGGAGAGACAAGGTTAGCTCACAGGCTAAAAGGAAAGCCAAGCAACAGGCCACACACAAGGACAGAAGCCAGAGCTGCTCTGGGGTGTCGTTACCATGAGGTAACAATGACCCTGGTCGTGTCGACTCTGTCAGTTTTTGGCCGTTGGGGCCCACTGCTCAGGAATTGACTTCTAGGATAGAGGGTCTGACTGGTCATGAGCCCATCCTTGGCCAGGGTTGAGCAGAGCACCTTGATTGATGGGACATGGCTGTATGCAGTGGGGAGAAGAGAATTCCCCAAAGGAGAACAGGGGAGCTGACACTAAAAGAAGGGGCAGAGGCAGAAATGGTAGATGTGTGCTAAAGTGTTTGGCCCCCCAAATGCCAGATGCCACTTCTAGGATTTGCTCATCCCCTGGAAGTGTCCTCCCCACCTCCTGGGGAGAGAGGTCAGGAGTAGATGGGGAGGCTGAGACCTCCCCACCCCCATCCAGCAGCTCTTGCTGTGTTTGTGTGGCCATCCTGGCTGCCTGTGTGGGGGAGATTCGGCAACCGTGGGGCTCCTCTGATCTCTCTGTGCCTGGCTGTGTCATCTTGGTATGTCTGAGTTGCTCAGGGGTAGGTAGGTAGGTTGGTTTTCCAGCTTCCCCAGAGCTAAGATGCCTTTGAGGCATCTCCCAGCAAACCATGCATATGGATTCCACTGTGTCAGCCCCTTTCCATGCCCACCCCTGGTGAGTGCCCTTGGGTCTGCTGGAAGGGCCTGCTGATGCTCTAGGGAGGGTGTGCCCACGGTGCTGCGGCTACTTTTCAGCACTGCCCTGGAGTCCTAAGTCCTAAGTCCTAAGTCCTAAGTCTCTGAATTCCCAAAAATGTGTTCTCCGTGACCAGCCAGTGAGTCTTGAGTTGTGCTTATGGTCTGCTAACCTCATGCTTCACATTGTAGGGGAACAAGAACTCCCTCTGTTCCTGCTCTAGAGAGGCTTGTAGTCTAGCTGGGAAGAGCCAACTATTGTCACAAGGGTGTACAATAAGGCAGTATAGCATGCCACAGGGAGCCCACATGTGCAGTCAGCCAGACCAAGTTTCGTGCATTTTGTGGACATCATCAGTGTGCGACCCGTGGGCTCCCCATCCAGTATTACAAGGCAGTGGGGACTTATTGAATAACTAATGTCAATCAGAGTTCCTGTGCATGGCCTCTCACGTGTAGTGGGCACTTATAAATGGTATATATTCTTACATAATCACATAAACGTGCTTCCTGTTTGCCTTGGCTTCCGGAAAGTGTGAGCTGTGGTAGCCCCAACTGGTTCCAGTGTAAGGCCAGGTGGACAGGAAGGGCTCTGCGCAAGAGACAGCACTTGAGCTGATCCTTGACAAAAGAATGGTATTCAGCCACACGGTGAGGAGGCGGGATGGCCTTTCAGGCAGGCCTGAATGTGGTCAGCACGATGAGGGCCTGGAGCAGGACCTAGCCCTCAGGCTCCCTGTGGCCATGTGTACAGACCTGATGAATGAGGCTAGCGTGGAGGAGAACGTGGTCCTCCAACAGGTGCGCATCAGGGCACCTCCCTGGGATGGAAGGGACAGTACGTATTGAGTACCTGCCGCGCCCCACACGATGCTAAGTGCTGTCCTGACCATGGAGGGCGGTGTCAGGATGTTCGTGTCCAGCACCTGCCGTCTGTCTTCTGAGCAGAGCAGGCACCTCAGGGAGTATCTGAGGGCAGAGAGGAGAAGACCCGAGGGCCCAGGCGATGGAAGATGTGTGCCTGGGGAGACGGCAGGGAAGGGGCAAGAGGACAGCTAGGCAAAGGGCTTCTGGATGAGCAGAGGGGGTGGTGGGGATGATGGAGGAGGTGAGGGCAGGAAAAATGAGGTGATATTTGAAGCCAGAGAAAGGGGCTAATGCAAGAGAGTTTTGAGCCAGATTGTGGTGGGCAAGGAATTGCTTTGGTAGAGAAGTTTGCTGATCATTGGGGACCCCTTTAAAATCAGTACTTTGGGGGCGCCTGAGTGGCTCAGTCGGTTGAGCGTCCGACTTCAGCTCAGGTCACGATCTTGCGGTCCGCGAGTTCGAGCCCCGCGTCGGGCTCTGGGCTGATGGCTCGGAGCCTGGAGCTTGCTTCCGATTCTGTGTCTCCCTCTCTCTCTCTGCCCCTCCCCCGTTCATGCTGTGTCTCTCTGTCTCAAAAATAAATAAACGTTAAAAAAAAAAAAAAAAAAAAAAAATCAGTACTTTGGGTGGTACCTGGCAGAGTGTAGAGACCGTTGGGTGGAAGGTCTGTGTAGCACCCTGAGGTGTGGAGGACGTGGTGAACCCGGCTGTACTGGCAGGGGGGTCTAAGGAGACTGCGGTGGCTGGCGGAAGGACCCAGAGCCTTCTGTGCTCCATTCACTGAGGGGCAGCCCCCAGTGTGTTCTCTCCAGGAGGTCAGGTGTGTTTTGAGGCCTGACTGTGCCCCCCACCCACTCAAGGGAGTCTTCCCCTGCCTGTGGGCAAGAGCTCATGAGACCCAAATCAGAGTGACAGTGTGTCAGCCTGGGTTCTGGGCCAGAGCTTTGTGATGTCTGAGCCATTTAGGACACCCGCCATGACCGGTCCCTGAGGCCTGGGGGCCTGGTGGGGAGGAAGTTGGGGGACCCTCAGGAGGGTGGTGGGGGGGAGGAAGTTGAGCTGTTGGAAGAGCTGAGCGCACAAGGTGCTTGATTTGTTACCATTTATGGCAGCCAAAGAGAAGGGCGCGAGGCCCCCCTTCCCTCTCTCTGCCTCAAGCCCCCCTTCATCTGCCCCTTTCTCAGCCTGCCTGGTGGGAGGAGGGGAGTCTGTGTGAAAAGTGCGTGTTTCATAAAAGCCGCTCTGTAGAGGGTGGTGGGTCTGAATCAGGAGCTGTAGGAGGAAGATTGACAAGATTCTCGGCATTGCTGATTTCTCTCTTCCTTTTTGGCTGGGGGCTCCTCAGAACTTGTTGGGGGGCAGGGTAGGTTGGATGGCCCCTCCAGCAGCCTGCAAAATTCTGGTGTGTCCAGCCATGGATCCTGCATTTCCTCCCCATTGTAGAAATGCCGGAATCCCGTTTCGCGCAAGACATACACCAGCTAATTCTCAGTTTGCTTTTGGGATGAAGGTGGCAGAGCGGGAAAGAGCAGGGGATGGGGCGCCAACACCTCAGTTCTAGTTCCGGCTGTGTTGCTAACTGGCTGTGTGACCCTGGACAAATTACTCCCCCTCTCTGGGCCTAAGTTCCCACATCTGGACAATGACAGACTTGAACCAGCTCATCTCTGGGGTCCCTTTGGGCTCTGACATCCTGCGTTTTTACACATTTCTTTTGCTCCCTTTGTGTTTTTAAAGAGCTGATGATTCTTGAGATACCTTATTTTCCTTTCCTCACAGTAGCCTTGGTAGAGTGAGGGAACAAGGAGGATTCCTTGTATCTCACAAGTGGGGAAACAGTCCAGAGTGAGGGAGGACCCACCTAGCAGGGCCGGGTGTGTCCTTGGTGTGCTGGAACTCGCTGCCTGAAGCTCACAAAACTGCCCCAGATTCTGCTCTGCCTGGAGGCTCACATGCTGGGTGCAGGCACAGGGGCTCCCGGGTTCCAGACGGAATGTTCCCCAATGGGCTTTGACTCCCTGGACCTTGGTTTCCTTGCTCAGTGGCAGGCAGAGAATCTCCCCTGCTTCCCATTTCCCGCCTCAGGGTCGTGGCTGGGTCTGAGCAGGAGATGGGGCCAGCCACAGCAGTCAGCTGGTATTGCCTGGCCCCCACCCCCACCCGAGAGGGCTGTCACCCACCAAGCAGGTAATGAGGGGTGGGCCGCTTTATTAAGCACCCTCACTGCAGGAGAGGAGCTCAGCACCTTGTTTGACACACAGAACTGTCTCGGCTCCCATCCTATTGTTAGAAGCCTTAATTACAATTGTTCCAATTCCGCCCTCCAGCATTCATCATTAGGAAGAGCTTTCTTTTCCCTTCCTGTGTTCCCCTAAGTCCCCTGAACAGTGTCTTCGCTGTTCCCTTGCACCAAGATGCCTCCCGCCTCTATCTCTCCCCTCTTTACCGCCCACCTCTATCTGGGGCAGTCCCAACACCAGCTGCCTCCCTGCCCCGTGGCCCTACCTTGTGCCCCTAGCTGCCACCCTTTGAGAAAACAAACAGCAGTCCCACCAACCCCACTAAACTCAAGGCTCCAAGCTGGGGATGCTGTCCCTTCAATGGGCTGCTTAATCATGAATTCAGGAACCGGTCTGCCCCTCCCCTTGCGGTGTGAGGGTCAGCAGGGTGGGTGTCCTCAACTGGAGAGCGCACACATTGGGTGCTCTTTGCCGTCTCCGGCTGTATCTCCCCTTCTGGCCCAGAGCCCCTGGGCCTGTCCTTTACTCTGACTTTGTTAGAAGGCCCCTGGGGCAGCATGGAAAAAGCCTGTACCAGGAGTGTGGGTGCCCCTCACAGCTCTGCCACGGCTCCCCTTGTGACGATCTCTGACTTCAATTTCTCATCTGTAAAATGGGGATAAACCTGAATACTTGGCTGGCCAACCGGTCAAGGAACCTGTCAAAGAACTGTCAGGCGGGTACATTGAGACAGTCCTCTGAAGTCTGTGTAGGGTGGCGCTCTGTAAATTGGGATTACTGTGTCGTTTCTTTTTGTTAACGCCCATCGCTCTCTGTGTCTGTTTCTGCCACCACCTTCCTGCCTTCCCGTTTCCGAGTGGGCCGTAAAGTTGCACAGTGGTTTGTTCCCGGACATATTTCTCCATCCAGGTGGCCACCGTACGTGTGTGACTAAAGCGCGTGATTCCGGCTCCTGCAGGCTGCCTGCCAAGGCATCCCACCATACTTGACGCCCTGGCAAGCCCACTCATGACTGTCCAGGGAGTGTGGTGGCAGGAGGGGGCCCCTTCCAGCGTTCCCAAATTTCTGTAGCAGGTCAGTGCGGAGAAAATGGCTTGTCTGGGTAGGAACTACAAATGCCCCTCCAGATTCATCTAGGACTGCTCTGTGTGGCTTGTTCAGGCTCGTTCCTTTGGTTAGGGGTTCACTAAGATGACCTGTGTCTCCAGATCACAGAGAGCTGGTTTCATTTTCTCAGTGGCTGATCCGTCAGACCCACTGCGTACCCTGTCCGTTGCCTTGCCCTTTCTCAGGGCTGTGGTGTCCTCAGCTCTGCCAAGGAAGAATCTTGTGCTGGCTGGGGATCTTCTGGGGAGGCCCTTCCCCCACTGGCCTGTGGGGCTGGTCTCTGAGCCTGTAAGTCTGGCACTTTGATTGACAGGAGTTTGAGCGAATTTGCTTGGGCTTATCTGCCCTGTGGGGATACTCAAGCCAGGCCAATCATCCTCTGAGGGACAAAGCCTACTGGTTTCTGCTTTAAGCATGGAGATGTGGAAGTAGGTTTTGGGGGCAGGGCACGAGCAGAGTGCTCACATTCACCCACATCACTGTGGATGCACACCGAAGATGTGAGCAGTTCCTTTGCTTCCGCCAGAGATGTCTACCCCCACCCACCCCACGCTCAGCCTGGTTAAGGCGAGTCGGCCTGGAGGCAAGGGTCTGGGCAGCTTCAGTCCTCCCTGTGATCAGTATTGTATACTGTCTCCCAAAGGACATTTTCTCCTCAGGGAGGTTTACCAGAGTGTCAACAGCCTTATTTTGCTTTTAGGGAGACTGAGTTGTAGAGAGAGAAGGGGTTATATTGAAGGCCCAAGTCACATGGGGAATAAACAAAGCCTTCTTGGCTGTCATGGAATGCACTGGAACCCAGAGTGCCCGAGTGGGCATGGTAACCCATTTGAATTACGTGTAGTCAGGATGTGGCCTGGCTTCCAGGCTACGTGGACCCTTCTCAGCTTCCCAAGTAGACTTGTGGGCTGGTTTCTCCACAGAACTGCAGGTGTCCTGGGGAAGTGTGCACTTCCTTTGCCAAGGCCCTGACCTCCAGCCTTTGGACACAGACACCCGTGGCCCCTTGCTTCTGTCTGGGCCTACCATAGGCTCCCAGGACCCTTGTGAAATTCCAGGCCAGGCCATTACCTGAAGGGCCCACCATCTTGGGGAAGGCAAAGCTGCCAGAGTGGACTTCTGAACGTGGTTAGAGAAAGGGCTGGAGAAAGTGGGGAAGGGGGCAGAGGGCTGAGAGACACCTCTCAGAGGGCAGCCTCTTGCCTTGCTATTTATATTTAATTTACTAGAGTATTTTTCCTTGTCTTTTTCTGTTTGGTGTTCCCAAACTTCTCTTCACACCTCTCTCCCTTCCAGGTTCCCTTCACCTCGCTGTATTTAGGAGATGACTAAGTAGACGAACCTTCCACACTGCCCCTGACTTGATGCCTCCTGACATTGAATGCTGGGACTGAGGAGGGAGGGCACACCTGGGAGCCCTTCTGGGGAGGCAGTCATAGGTCCCCTGATGGAGATGTCCACGGACTCAGTCGGAGGTTGGACTTAGCTTCTGCATTCTAGGTGATGGGAGAAGGAAGGTGGGGGAGGAGTAAAAACAACACCACACCCAGCACCTGATGTCCCTGATGACTGTCTGTCTGCATCACTGAGGCACCAGTGAGGGGCCTGGTCTTTGAGTGTGGCGGACGGCCTGGTCTTTGAGAGGAGAGTGGTCTTTGAGAGGAGAGGAGAGTGAGGGGTAAGCCTCGCTCCAGACACTGTGCTCCTGTGCAGACATGTTTCTCTCCCTTTCACTTATGTCAGGAAATCGGAAGAGGTCTTTTCCTTTGGGAGGGGAGATGAAAATCAGACCCCACAGAGACTAATTGCCCCTGGCTTCAGCCGCCCCTGTCTGCATCCCTGTAGCCACCCTTCACTCCTGCCTCCCAGCATGCGATTCCCTGCCCCTTCCCTTCTGCCAGGCTTCTCAGGCTGCCTGGTTTGGGAAGTGAAAGGTAATATGTGTAAAGATCACTGGCTCTGGAGGCAGTGCGTTTGTCTCTTGGCATTACTGTTTACTATTTGTATGGACCTGACAAGATGCTTAACTCTTTGAGCCTTGACCTCCTCATCTGTAAAATGGGACAATAATAGGTCTACTCTCTAGGTTGGTTCATAGAGTAATGGAAGCACTGAATGAAGAGGGTTTAGCCCATTGTATGGTATGTGATGGGTGTCTTCAGGTCAGGTGAGGCTCGTATGGACAGCTGATGCTGGCTGGGGTAGTGTAGCCATATTCCTTGGCAGAGCGAAATAGGGAACATGTGTTCAGAATTAGGGTGTAGGTGTTTTGTTTCTGTTCTCAGCCCCCACTTCCTCAGCTGGGCCCTTATTTTCTCTAGGCTTTGTTTTGGCTTTCTCCTCAGTGGAATGAGGCAAGTCATTCGGTCCCTCTCGCCCCTTCCCCCTCCCCCAGCCTCCTGCAGGGCAGGGAGAGATGGACAGATGAGGAACGGGTTCCCAGCTGCTGAGTGCTTGGAGCTCTCTCAGCCAGAGATGGGGGAGAAAATCGAAGGTGGGCTGTTCTATGCTTTTAGGATGGTCTCTAGGGACACAATGTTTAAACTAGAGTTGAAACCTCTTACTGAGCTCACAAAAGAAGGCCCTGGAGGAGGCCCCTGGGGTCTGCATTAGCCAGACCAGCCAGGGACCTGGGTGGGCAGAGATGTCCCACCTGGCCTTGCTGGTGGGGCCGAGGCATGCCTATGGGGAGACTGGGTGCCCCACTTAAGAAAGACAAAAGCAGAACCTAAGCAGGGAGACGGAGAGGAAAAGGTATAAGGGGAACAAAAGGAAAAGGCGCAGGGACAGCTGGAGGGGCGGGGCAGACGCGGGCAGAGAGCCTCAGGTAGCCAGCTCCAGGGGCTGAGCCTGCCTGTCCCTTCCTCTCCGCAGTGATTAAGACATCGCCAGCTGCCTGTGTTCTTAGCTCCGCTGGCTCTCCGCTGCCAATAACAAATGCATCTGGCTGGAATCTGGGTCATTAAAAAAACAACCTGATATTTCTCTTCTTCCTTCACCCCCTGGCAATCCATGTCCTGGAATATAGCTGGGACCCCCAAAGGAGGGATCCAGAGGCACAGGGAGCCAGGGTGGGCGTGTTGGCTGTCAGGGCCACTCAGCCAGACAGACAGCCACCCTTCCTGGCTGTCTAGGTTCTGTTGTTGCGAAGCACGGGCCTTAAATGGAGAGTGATGTGCTGGGGACAAGGATTTTACAGGTGGTTTTCCTTCCTGTTGGCAGGCCAGGGGGCAGATGGTCTAGTGGCTGTGGTGGGGACATGAGCCCAGAGTCACAGCCTCAGTTTGACGATGATCTAATGAGATTCCTTAGTCTCTCTGGACTCACTTTGTTTCCACTGTGAACACTGACCGTGACACACAGCCTGCCCCAGGGGGTTGTTGAGTGGGGAGAGCAGGGAATGTCCCAGCACAGCACACAAGGAAGGATAGCTCCTGCTACTTTGTCTCCATTATTATTGTCATTATTATTTTTATCATTATTATGTTGCCTCTGTTGAGTAGCACCTACAGAGGGAACTGCATTTATTCAACCGCAGTGCCTGTGTTGGGTTGGGCACCTGACCAAGACTGACCTTCAGGAGAATGGAGGGACACTTGTCCATACCTCTCATGCCAGGAGCAAAGGATCAGCTGGACAGGTAGCTCTCTTAAACTGAGACCTCTTCTAAGACTCTAAAGTTTTGTATATTTCACTCTGGCTTTAGGAATATAGAGGAGTAGGGACAAATGGAGGGAAGGTAGAAGGGATGATTTAAATAGAGGGAATAAATCAAGGAAGTTTCTTGGACTAGGCCTGAATCTAGTTATCTGTGCAGCCCCCACTTCTGGGAGCTCACCTGTGCTGGGCTGTGGTCTGAGCGCCTCGCCTCCCTTGTCCCTTATCTGGTTGATTCCAGAGCCTTCCTTGCTCCTAACCACCAAATAGGTTTCCCCTGCTATCCAAAAGTAGAGTCGTCCTATGAAACCTTTCACAAGCAGAAATGGTGTAAAGTGAAGAAGCAATTACCATTAATTTATATGGAAATAATTTTTGAGCATTCCCAGATACAAAAAATAACCTCTCTTAGGCTTTTCTGATACCTTAAGGCACATCTAGCTAACAGAGGCACAAAATAAGTGGAGATAAAGCACAGATGCTCACAGATACAGTTCAAAGCTATGGCAGCTTGGTGCTGAGACGCTGAGTATAGTTTCCAGGGAAAGAACTCTGTGAGAGGGGCCACTCTCACAGCTCAGGGTGTGTGCCACCTCTATAATGGCTGGCTGCAAAACAAACGCTGAGTGGTATTTTTGCTCTGTGTGTGTGTGTGTGTGTGTGTGTATGTGTGTAAAGTGAAAATCCTCTTCGGATTTCTTTCAGCCAGCGAAAACAGGTATTAATGTACATCTTGTGTAAAAGTGGCACAGTGCAAAGTTTCAGGAAAGTAGGGGGATACCTGCATTGCCTTTTCTGTTCCAGGCTGGTAATAGACCAAGGAAGTATGACTCCGAGTAAAGCTGCCAGGATCAGCAAACCCGGGGTGTCGCCCCACATGCTCTCCAGTGGGTCTGGGGTGGGAGGGTGGCACCTCGCTGGTAGACTGCGGGCCTCATGGTTGGGAACCCACGTGACAGGTGCCCCTGCCCCAGGGGCTGAGCCTCACTTCGTCCATCCCTCCAGGAGAACACGCTGTGTCACAGAGTAGCTCAGCAAATGTGGGCAGAGGTGCAGAGGTGTTTCTTTGGAGTAGCCAGAGGTGATGCTTTTGTTGATAGGCTTAACCTGGGCCGTTTCCTGGGGAGTGGGAAGTATGGGGGATATCTGCAGAAGAAACTGGTATTGATGTGTTTTCCTTGGACGGGCAGGAGGGCCCAAGCGCAGAGCTTAGTGCTGCTCTCCTGGCCTGTGGGGGACATTCCTAGTCTGCCTGGTGGAGCTGTCTCAGTATGAGGCAATGGTGGCACACCAGGCCATGAGCCGAGGGGCCTCAGGTGGGAAGGGCAGGCCGTTTCCGGGTTCTGCTCTTCAAAGGACAGGGCCTTGCTGGTCATAGATCTTAGATGAGGGATGCACTGGCCTTTTCCTGTGAGACGGTTCTTGACTCTGGAGCCATCCTTCACCCGTTGCTCTTTTCCAAAGATTCAAAGAGATATTTCAAGTTACCTTTTATGGCTCTGGGGCAAGGAGAGCTCTGGAGACTTGGTATCAGGTCGACCTTTTGCAGGCTTGCTGGCTCTCGATGGGTGGGGGAGGGGAGAGAGAAGCCTGGGGATGAGGGGACTAGTTTACCACCATGAACACACAGTCAGAGCTTTCCAGGGCTCCCTTCACTGTTGGTGGTGGGAGGATGATCTCTTGTTAGGACCGCTCTCTAGATTTTTCACTGTCTCCTTTGCTAGCTCTTCCCCTTGTTTGTTCATTCATTTAAACACCTACTTGCTCCAGGAAAGACAAAAACAGGGATGGAACATAGTCCCTACCTTGTCATACTAGACTGCCTTGACATATTGAGACATTATTTTGTATTAAAGAGAAATATTAAATCTACTTGAGCACCTAATCGAAGCCTTTCTTTTGACACCATAAAATGTGTGGTTGAAAGAACCCCGAACGAGAGTATATTGGAAAGAAAGTGAGCAGCTGTCTCAGGTGCTCTGTTATGAACACATTTCCTTGGAGCTGTGCAGGGTTCTGCGCTGTCGTTTCCTGACAGTTCTTCCTCTAACGTTATCGAACTTCTCCTGTACCCAAGGCACAGCCTGGGCTTGGCTCTGTGAAGACGCTGGAGGGAGGGGCACAGCTATGACTGTCCTGGGAAGAGAAGGGTGTGTGAGTGGGGACCCCCACTTCCTGCACATAGGGCCCTGGCTCCATCCCAGGTGAGGCCTGTTTGGCTTTGGTGTAACTTGCACTTCCACAGTGGGGAGCAGAAGCATCTGGTGGGTTCCAAACCCTGCCCAGGCTGGACGATGATGGTGGCAAAGGGAGAGGTCAAAAGTTCCTCCTGGGCATTTACCAGCACAAGTCTCCAGGCCCAGGGCTTTTCCCTTGCCAGGCTAATAGGTCACCCCAGCACCCCATGGATCTGTATCTGGGAGGAGTCACAGGGGTCTTGGCTCTTGGCTGTATCTCCTGAGCCTGATGCCACCAAGGTGATCTGATCGGATGGTGTGTGGGGTCCTGTGTGATGGATGGCTCATTTTGTGTCTTGGCTCTGGAGGCCCACATTCCTGCCAAGAGCGTGCCAAATCCAAGGGCCCTTTCTCTAGTGGGTCCTCAAGAAATATTAATTGGTAGTAGGGACCAGAGAGTCAAGTTCACCAAATGCTGGCCTCTGGGTCCTTGTTCTCCCACAATTTATAGTTCTCTCCTTAAGTCATCCCCAGGCCTCATGCTGGGACACAGGACCAACCGACTTCTCTGCACTGTGGGTTTTGTCCTATAGCTGAGAGCAGAGGGGGGCATTAGTCACAGCTCTGGCTATTCAGACTTGGGGAGCTGCCCCGGAAATGCACGTGGAGGCCAAGGCAGACACACAGGTGGAGCGTGGGCACCTGGTGGAGATGGACCCGCGGGGGCCCGGTGCCCCAGCTGCCCTCCCCTGTCTATTAACTCCCCATTAGCATGCGACGGTGGCGTTGCCTCTAACAGTTTGATTTATGCCACTGAGGTTTTGCTTACAAATTAGAAGCTGCTATTGTGCTAAGTCGGCTTTAAAATCGATGCAGAGTAATTGCAGTACACGGGTAGTTGGACGACATTAACATGAGAAATGTGCTGTAGTCGTCATCCTTGGAACAAACATGACCAATTACAGTGAAATTCCGCGCCCTTTCCCTGGCTAATTTGAACACAGCTCACTGCCAAGCCCTCCCCCGGCATGGCCAGTTCTCGATGGAGACATGTCACGAAGGGATTTGTCAGGAGTGGGCCTGGGAATGCTCATGTTGACGTCCCATGGAGGTGTGGGATGGGGCCCTCGTCTGTGTCATTGTCTGTTCCAGCCCCCCTAGCTTTTGTGGCATGTTTTCTGTGTGCTTTGCTGCTGTGATGCTTTAGGCCTGGAGCAACAGCCCTAAGAGCTTTAATGTATGTGATGCCTGTGTGTTTGTGTGCATGCCTGTGTGTATGTGCTGTGTGTGTGCACCTGAGTGTGTGCGCCTGTGTATGTGCGTGAGTATATATGTGCGCCTGTGTGTGCACCTGTGTGTGCATGCCTGTGTGTATGTGCTGTGTGTGTGTACCTGCGTATGTGCCTGCATGTGTGTGTGCCTGTGTGCGCGCGCCTGTGTGTATGTGCCTGAGTGTGTGTGCATGCCTGTATGTGCCTGTGTTTGTGTGTATGTGCACCCATGTGCCTGTTTGCCTGTGTGTATGTGCCTGAGTGTGTGTGTGTGTGTGCCTGTGTATGCATGCCTGTGTGTATGTGCCTGTGTGTGCACCTGTGGATGCGTGTCTGCATGTGTGCTTGTGTCTGTGTGCCTGTTTGCCTGTGTGTGTTCCTGTGTGTGTGCACCTGTGGGTGTGTGTCTGTGTGTGCCTGTGAGTATGCCTGTACATGTTTGCCTGTGTGTACGTGCCTATGTGTATGTGCCTGTCTGTGTGTATCAATGTATGTGTCTATATGTGGGTGCATGTCTGTGTGTGTGTGTGTGTGTGTGTGTGTGTGTGTGTGTCTGCATGTCTGTCTTGCCTTAGAGTAAAAAAATGTACTAGTGAGGCCCACTTGTCACTTTGCACCCTGCCTCCCTAGCAGTTCCTATCCTTACTTCCGTCCCCTCACCTGGGGGGATAGCACTGCTCTCACACTGTTATGAAATTTTGGAAAGAGAATGGGAGTCCGAGCACTTTAACGCTGGAGCACGGATATAGCACTAGTGGCAGGAGTAGCTTGTTAGAATGATTAACCCGGTACTGATGAGGCAGCCAGACGTCAGGACACTTCTCAGTCTTCTTCATACATTGGAGTTGAACAGTGGATTGAAAATGAAATAATGGTGTTGGCTTCCGTCTTCCAAAAGTCTGGTTTAATTGCGCTGTGGTTTGTCCTGGGCATCTGGGTATCGAAAGACCCCAAAGGATTCGCATGTGTAGCCAAGGCTGAAAACTGCTACCTGTCTGTTTCTCTATCTGTAGGTGGGTGTGTGCTTCTTTAGAGTAGAGCCCATACTAACTATTGCTCAAGATCTCTGAAAGAGGATGCCTGGGTGGCTCAGTGGGTTAAGCATCTGACTCTTGATCTCAGCTCAGGTCTTGATCTCAGGTTGTGAGTTCAAGCCCTGTGCTGGGCTCCGTGCTGGGCATGAAGCCTACTTAAAAAGATCTCTGAAAAAAAAGAAAGTGAAGTTTTTCTAATTGACAGGCAGGAAATTCTTCCTCCTATCTTACCAGAGTCCCCACTGCTTCAAATTCAACCTACTCACTCCACCCTTGGCTGAATGTGTGCACCTGGCCCGTCCATCTCTCTGTATGGTAGGTGTCAGGCAGCACTGTCTTCATTGGGAGCACCTGGTTTTCCCTGGGACCCTTGCACACTTATAAATGGGACAGTGAGGCTCTCTACTGGGAGTGGCTGGGCCTCACCGAGGTTGCACCGCTTTGCCAGGTGGTGTGCCAGGCACCTTCACAAGCCAGGGAGGTGAAATTCTGAGCCCCGGAGTTTGCAGGCTATGGGAGGGAAAGAGCTCAGCGAGCCCATCCCTCTCTTGTTACACACGAGGGAGCTAGGACCCAGAGAAGGAAAGGCATTTGGCCTGTGAATCAGAGCAAGTTGGTGGCAGAGGCAGGACTAGAACCCCAGGCTCAGGCTCTGGTTCAGGGCTGTTTTTCTGCACTGTCCCAGCCCTGGGCTGGGGAGAAGCGGCCTCTGGACCCTGTCTCTGGGGAGGCTGTGCCTGGAGGGGCAGGATCCACGTGGATGGCTCTGAGCAGCCCTGCATCTCAGACAAGGCCGAGTGCCTGCTCAGTCACAGACACGCATTGCGCCAGGATGGCCGCGTGATGGGCTGGGGGAATGACAGCTGTCGGGTCTGGTTTGACGTCATTGCAGGCCCCCTGACAGATTCCCCAGTTCTGTCAGCTTCGCTTTAGCAGCATGCTTCCTGTTTGGTGAAAGCAGGTCTGCCTTAGATCAGCCCATTGTGGAGGGGGGGGGAGTGGCTGCCGGGGGCGGGGGGGCAAGTGATGGTCAAACTCACAAGGCGGCCATGGGGAGTGATGCTCATCCCCATGTGGCAGTCAGGACCTCAGCAATCATTTGCCATCACTCAATCACAGCTGAGTGTGTCACCTTTTACTAGTTCTGTGCAGGGCACCCAGGAGAGGCACCCAGCCTAATGTTGGGGACTCTAGGAATGCGTTCATCTGCACCCAAGGTGGAGGGAAGTGAGTGACCTCAGATCACACAGGGCTTTGACTTCTCGCATCCCTGGGCCCTCCCCGGCCTGCAGGCCTACCCAGCAGTGAAGGGAGTCTGGGCTGGGGAGGTCAGCAGCACTTTCTGCACCTTCCATTGAAGTGGGGGCCAGGTGGTGGGAAGGGTGTCACACCCAAGATGGGCACGGCAGCTCCGAGCAGAGCAGGAGTCACGTGTGTGTGGTGCCGGTCTGGGGGCAGTTTGCTGGCAGCTGTGAGCAGGGCAGGTCTCTGTGGGATGTTGGCCTGTTGCATCCTTATGAGAAGATGAGCAATGTATCCCTGCACACTGCCTGACTCATGCTTGGTTCCGGAGCTTTAAAAAGGTGGGAAAACAGCCCCCTCCTCTCTACAATAACAGGAAGACAGGAGCAGAGTGATTGCCTTAAGTCTGGGGAAGCAGGGGGGATTGTTTTTAAATAGGCTATGCTCATCAGACGGGCTGTGACCAGGCCACTCCTTTGTCCTGGGCTACCAGGCTTAATCCCTGGGAAAGGTAGACATGTTCTTTCTCAGCTCATAGAACAAGCTTGTACTCGGGGGACCCAGAGGGACATTTCTTCTGTGCTCCTTCCCACTGGCCCAATTGGGAGCCAGCTGGGAACTGCTTTTCCTTTCTTCTGACCACAGCAAACTACGACAGGGCCCATCAGTGTGGATGGTGGGCAGGAGGAGGGTCAGAGGCGCTGTTCTGTTGTCTCTCCTGCTGACGTCAGTGCTGGGGGGCACCAGAGCAGAGTGTAAATGGGTGAGGGAGGGTGCAGGAGGTTGCTCTGAGTGTTGGGGGGAGGAAATCTGTATGTGAGGAGAAGAGGGTGGTATGGGAGGGGGATGGCGGGATCAGAAAGGAGGTTATTTTTTATTCCCAGAATTGCACATAGCAGGAGAAACTTCTTTATAGGCCAGAGGAGATAACCTTCCATTCTTGGTCTTTGGGCTTTGAAAGGAGGAGTGTTCCCAGTTGGTCCACAAGTTCAAGGAAAACTGGCCAGGATATTTCTTAGGGAGCAGTCAGCTCTTGAAAGGTCAGATTCACATGTCGGCAGCGTTAGGAGGGCCCACCTTTGACTCCTCTGCTCAAGAGGGACCTTAAGGATCACCTAGTCTCTCCTTCTCTCTGGGTAGAACACTGACTGCTCTTTACCTAGAGGTAGAGAGTCCCAAGCCTCCACCTCTAGGTAAAGAGGAGGTGTGTTCAGATTTTAGGGCTCCCCCCTCATTTGTGACCTGAATCCTTCTGAGGATTTCCACATGGTGGCCCTGACTATAGAGGGGGCTAAGGTCCTCTTCCCATTGATTAGTGAGATACTGAGGGGCTGAGGGGGACACCAAGCACTTCCCCAGCAGGCCTGGGTGGGTGGCGGAGGCCAAAATGGAACCCTAGTCTGCAGCTCTCTCCCTGTGGACACTGAGCCCTGTACTATCTGTACTCTATGAGAAACACCACCATGGGCAAATCCAAATGACTGTTCAGTGGTGAAAAATTAAATGTGAGAGCTGAGGCCAACAGTAATTTTAACCAACACAGGGAGACTGAGAGCCCCAGAACAGCATTAGAAGTTGTCTGCCATGCATGTGTCCTGGGTTTTTTTCTGGGCCTGAATGTGTCCCCCAAGGATACACAGTCTGGGCTTCTTTGTACTGCAGGGGGAGGGGCTGGAGGGCTGCTTCAGCCTCCTGACAAGCTCCTTGTGCATAGTTTCCATGGCCTGTGTGCTCCTGGGTTCCTTGAGACACCAAGGTCAGAGGCCTGAGGGGACACAGCCCTTTCCAGTGGGCGAGTGTCCGTGCAGCAGGCCGCCTTGTGGGCCAGACCCACCCTGAACCTCCCTCCTGCCGTGTCGTCTCACAGTGTTCTCCACGCACCCCTTTGCTCCCTGCACTGGAGCTGCATGAGGTGGCGCCTGGTGCCCTGGTGGGCTTGAAGATGAGCGGAGGTGAGGTTCTTCGTGAACAGAGATGATTGGTCCCTCTCGCGTGGGCTGCGGTGTTAAAGAGCCTGATTTCTGCCGAGTTACAGTACCTGACAACAGCTGCCACTCATGTAGTGCCTCCCTGTTCAGCAAACACCTTCATATACGTTGCCCTTTTGCTCCTCATGCCCCCTTTCAAGGATATAATGATGGCAGCTAATATTTACCGAGCAATTACTGTGTGCTAGGTGCTGTGCTAAGTGCTCAACAGACAGTAAAAAATATTTCACAATATTTACAGTATTTAGTTTCTGTAACCACCTTGGGACACAATACCAGTACAGCCCCATCTTCTGTGAGGAAACTAAAGCTCAGAGATGTCAGGTAACAGGATCACACAGGTAATACCGAAGCCATTGGGCTCCGGGGGCCATGCTCCCTCCACCCTGTCCCCCTGGCAGGGAGAGCATCTGGCTCTAGCACCAGCCCTGAGCCTTGGCTGCTGGTGAGCTGTAGAGCAGTGCCTGTGTCTAGGTGGCAGGGCCCGTTCCCAGGGGACAGGGCCCGTTCCCTGGTGGCAGCGCCCATTCTCAGGTGTCAGGGCCCGTTCCTAGGGGACAGGGCCTGTTCCTGAGTGGCAGCACCTCTCCACCTGGGCACAGGTTGTTACCCAAGCAGGTTTCTTGATGGAAACTTACCACAGTTCCCTTCCAGGATTTCCAGTGGCTGCCGTAACAGAGTGCCACAAATTTGGTGGCTTAAAACAACAGAAATGTATTCTCACAGAGTTCTGGAGGTTAGAAGACCACATCAAGGTGTTCACAGGGCCACACTCCCTTGGGAGGCCCCAGGGGAGAACTCTTCCTTGCCTGTTGCAGCTTCTGGTGGCTGCTGGCATTCCTTGGCCGGTGGCCGCATCACTCTGACCTCTTTCTCTGTATTACAGCACTCCAGTCTCTGCTTCCACCCTCATGTCACACTCTCCCCTGTATGTCTAATTTCCCTCTTCCTCTCTCTTGTAAGGATGCTCGCAGTGCATTTAAGGGCCCACCAGGGTAATCCAGGATGATCTCCCCATCTCAAGATCCTTAACTTAATCACACATGCAAAGACCCCTTTTCCAAATAAGGCCACACTCACAGGTCTTGGAGATTGGGACATGGGTGTGTCAGTCCACTACCCCGGGCATCCTCAGGTGCAGTGGGCACAGGAGGGAGGTTGGTCCCATTTTAGACCTAGGGGATAGTAGAGGCCAGGGATCTGTACCTGCCCTCTCAGAAGGGGACAGCCAGTAGAACGGGGAAGGTGACTCCTACACTGGGTCTCATCGTGCTGTGGCATCGTGGCTTGGCCCTCAAGCGTGTCTCTGACCCTGAACCTGCCCTTGGCATGCTGCCTTGCTCTGCCTTTCCTCTCATCCTTAAACTCTGGAACTGGGGGACTGGGGGGAAGCACCCACGGTTGTCTTGCTCTGCTGATCAGACACTTTCTCCTTACCCCTGGCCTAATTGCACTCTGCAGTATTCCTGTCTGGGGCTTGCTGGCAAGGGGCTTTCACTAGGAACTTTTTACGCAGTGAGGGCCACACCAGATTGAAAACTTTGTGCACAGTGCTGGAAGAGTGTGGAGGGCTTTGCCTCAAGGTCAAGCTATGTGCAGTTTCCCTGCTGAGTTTTGCTGACCTCGGAAAGAGGGGGGAAGCAGGCTCGTGGTGGCATCTCCCTCCTGCCAGGTTCAGCCTGTGTGGGATGCAGATGGAGCTCTGCAGCCTCTGCTCTGGCAGGCAGGCCCTGTTGTACCCGCTTCTGTTGCAAAGACATTCATGAACCGTCTGCTCTGTGCGAAGATCAGAGCCAGCCCTGTCTCCCTTGGGCCAGATGAGTTTGCCTCCTGTGGTCCCTGAGCGGGAGATTGGGACCTGACTGTGTTGAGTGTGGTTCCTTTCCTTGTTCTCATCCTCCATCCTCATTCTCCATCCTTCCTATGGTTCCCACCCTTCCCAGCACCTGCCCTGTGGGGCCCTGCTTTGCCTCCACCTCCACACCACCTGGGCCCCTCCCCACCCCTACCCCCAGTTGCCCTCAGGATTGCCCTGAGCCTGCTTGGGCTTCCGTTAGAGATGCTTGGGACCCAGGCAGGGGTGGCAGACATCCCAGGATGTCTGGGAGGATGACCAGTTTTGAAGATTAGGAGGCAGGGTCAAGTCCCAGCTCTTCCTGCGTGTGTTCTGATGCGTAGTCCTGCAGCCCAGCTTCCCTGTCCCTTGTGGGCCTGACTCCCCTGTCCATGTCTCACCGTCTCTTCCCTCTTGGGCCCTTCTCCCACTGCCCGGAGCCAGGCAGCCCTTTCTTTTGCAGTGCTGCGTGCACCGGGGCTTTCCCTTCATGCCCAGAACTAAGTGTTTCTAGAGGACACTAAGGCATTTTGCCTTGCACCTGCCTCTGCAAATAGTAGGTGCCTATTGAATGCTCCTCAACGCTTTGGGTATAGTCTTCTAAAATGGGGGTGGAATAGTGGTTTCTCGGTCCATGAAGTTTTTCCCAAGCTGCTCTGGGAACAGTGGCAGAAGTCCCTCCAGCCCGTCTTGCCAACTCTTCCCCCACCTTCTCCTTTCATCCCCAGTGCACCCCTCTTTTCTTCGTTGTTCAGCCACTGCTCCTGGTTCTCTGTTCCCTGAGCAGGTGCCAACCTGTCGAAAGGCTTGCTTACTCCTTAGTCACCCTAGAGACTCCTTAGGGTGGCTTGGGCCTTATCTGGCCTTATTTGGAGGCCCTAAGCCAGTAGGGTCTCTGTGCACTCCTCCCTGCCTAAAGGTGTAGTGATGGGGTGGGGCCGGGGGGCTCTGTGCTATCAGAGCGCAGCCTGACCTCCATAAGCCTGTCTGGGAGGTGAAGGACACCTCGAATTGGGGACAGTGCTTGGTCAAGAGAGTGTGTAAGGATTGTGGGTTTTTAAAAGTCATTTTAACTTCTCGCCAGGGAATGCCATGCATTCTTTCTCTCTCTGCTCTGTGGAGCCTCTTATCCCTGCAGAAGCAACAGGACAGCAGGTGCAGAAATGGGAGAGGCAGATGGGAGGGAAGGGAAGCAGGGACAGTCCCAGGTTCCCTGGCTCCGTGACCTAGGGCCAAGCACCTCCCCTGTCTGGCCCCCGGGATTTCCATCAGAGCACCACCCCTCCGGATTCCTTCAGATGGAAGACTCTGGTTCTGCTGCTGCCACTGCAGATGCTAAACACGATGTGAGATGGGGCGTCAGCAAGGACAGCATTCCCAAGCTGGGCCTCGCTCTGGCCTTGGCTAGGGCAAAATCCCTCGCGTTGGCCCCGTTTCACCAGGGAGAGATGCCATGGGTGAGAGCTTGGAGAGAGCTCACCAGATCCACACGTTACAACCTGACCTGTGTATACCCCATGCCAGGCCCACCCTAAAGAGGTCAACCTCAAGGGGCAAAGACTGGAGCTGGTAGGGGTGGGGAGGGTGGAAATTCACGTGGAATTGGCCAGCCTTGGTGCCAGGACAACAGATGTTCGCTTTGGAGCCTGGATGGGGTTCGCTCCAGGCCGTGGGCGGGCGGCGCCTTCAGATGATCTCCCGGGTCAGGTTTCTCGTTGGCTCTGGGCAGGGCCTTTCACTTTGGGGGCCGTCTGGCCTCCAAGATTCCTCCCACCACTGCCTTTCCACCCACTGTTGCATGCATGCCCAGCCGGGAGAGTTGGCCACTGCGCCCCCGGCACTGCGAGCTCCCTGAGCCTGGGGCTGGCTCTGCATTGGGCTGCCTCTGGCCAGGAACCACCTGGGAGCATCCTGCTCATCTCCAGTGCAACAGCACAATTACATGTACGCTGGGAGGGGACTGGGCATCTGCAGGACCTCAGTCCCAGCTTCTCCAGAAGCCCCTGCCATCTGGTCATTAGGTGCACTCCTGGATCTTTCTTTTTGGCACAATTCTTATGGGCCTCAGGATGGTGAGCTTTGTAAGTGAAGTGGGCATAGGCTTTCAGCTACCAGAGTGCCCTGTATACCCAAGTACCTGCTCCCGGCACACGTAATGGTAAATCCCAGGAAATGTGTGCCATATCCTCTCAAAACATCTCTCCCAATCCCCAGTTTCCATTATAAGCTTGTATCTCTTTTTACCATGAGATAGATAGATAGATTTACTTACTTTTTAAACATCCTCCCAACAGCCAGATGCTGTGAAGCCAGTTTAATTTTGTTTCTTTGTTTTTTTCCATCCAGAGGCAAGAAGCCTATAGTGGAGGGATCTGGGCTAGATCATCAGAGGTACTGAGACATAGAAGCCCATCCCCTGTCCTGATTGCCCGCTCCCTGCTCCAGACCACTGGTGCAGTTGGTCCACAGAATCTTGAACTAAAAGGATTCTTAAAGGACATTAAATCTGGTGGTTTTGAGCCTAGCGTTGCATCAGAGTGGCTGGGGAAGTTTATGCAACTTTGGACTTGGGGTTCCCACCTGTGGAGATACCTTGTTGGTCTGAAGGAGGAATTTGGGAGTGGTTTGGCTAGCCAGCGCCCCACATGATACTGACACATCCAGCCCTCCCTGGTCCTGGGAGCGGCATTTGGCCCGTGTGCTCATATGCTCTCTCTCGAGCGGCCCTGGCCCTTAGCAGGGGCAGACAGCCCAGCTCCAGCTTCTCCATGTGGCCACCTGCGGTGGACACTCACCACCTCCTCGGACTGCTCACTCCCTTCCAGGACACGTTAGTTGTGGCTGATTCTCTCCAATTGGCCCTGCTCTGTTCCCAGAGCTACACAGAGAAGTTCTCCTTCCTCTTCTCTGTGGCTGGCCTTCTCCTGTGCTGACAGCTGTTCCCATCCCTCCCGTCTTGTCCTCTGCAGTCTGCACACCCCTGCTGCTCCTCATGCTTCTGACTCCTCTTCCCACGTGGGAGCAGTGAGAAGGAACCCAGGGGGTGCGCCCAGGAGCAGGGGCTGGGAACCCGCATGCTCCAAACCCCAACTCTTGCTGGCCAAGTGCGCAGCCCTCTGCCCAGCCCCACCACCGCTCCCGCTGTTCTGTGTCATTATGTGACCAACGGCAGATTGGCTCACTGACTTCTTGAGCTTCCACAGCCACATTAAATTATTAATTGCCTAAGCTAGCAAGCTCATTCGATTATTTTATTAAGTAGTATTTGATAAAGACAAAATATACATGTAAGTTATGAAGGCTAATAGGAGGGACACCCCTGAACCCACCACCCGACCTCACCATTGCCTTGCCTCTGGTCATTGCTCGTCCCGCCTGTGTGCCCCTGGCCTCTCCCTTTGGAGGGAACCCCTCTTCTGATTGCATTCTTATCACTCTTTCTCCTTGGTTGCGTAGTGTTGCCACTGATACATATTCTTAAACATAACCTCTGTAGTTCTACTCGCACTTGAGCTGTACGAGATGGTGGTATGCTGTATGTAGCTTGCATTTCTTTTACTCAGGTTTATGTGTCCAAGATTCACCCGTGTTATGTTTGTAACTGTAGTTTGCTCATTTTCCCTTCTCTGTAATATTTCACTGTGTGACTATGTAGTCTGTCTTTTGATACCTGTTTTGGCTGGCAGGGGCAAGCTGCGGTGAGCATTCCTGACCAGGTGTGTGTCTAGGAGTGTCTCCAGGGCATATCCTAGGGCTTGGGTGCTGGGTTGTGGGGCAAGGGCAGTCTTCTCTTTTTAGAACCATCGGATCTCAAAGCAAGGAGCCATCCTGGCTAGTCCCGATCAGGTGTGGTTTTCTCTGGGGTTTTGGGGTAGAGAGGCTGTGTCTGTCCTGGTCAGGTGAGCAGCCTGGTCTCTGCAGGGGATAATTCCAAAGCCAGTGGCCTGAGCCAGGTTTTTTCCAGCAGCCCCAGGTCTGAGCCCACAGCAGGCTACAGAGAATGGCAGTCACTTCACAACAGAGTGGGGATGAATGGAGTGTGTGAGCTTGTGTGTGTGTGTGTGTGTGTGTGTGTGCACGCGCGTGCGCGTGCCAGTGTGTGTGCCTGTGTGTGGCTGAGATGTTCTCACAGATCTAATTTACTGCTCTGCTTTCCCATCGTGGAGCCTCTGCCAAGTGCCTATATAAAAAAGGTGAAATATTTAGCTAAGATTGGGGAAAGAAAGATCAAGGCAGTCTTTTGCATTAGCTGTGGTGTTGAGAAGGTTAGTTTGGGTAATTTCCTTCCATGCCATCCCAGATTTAAATCCTGGCCATCCTTCTACATCTCCCCTATGATATCCCATGGTCTGAACGAAATCTTTCTGTCCCCAGCTGCAGGTGCCTTACCTTCCTCTGAATTTCTCAGTAGCTCTACATGTCTGTGTTGTAGCTGAGACTGTGGTGCTTCCTGCCTGGTCAGTTCTCTTTCCAGATATGTGTGCCTCCTTCCCTCAACCAGTCTCTTGAGGGTAGGAACTTTGTCTCCCAGTACCTGGTGCCCCCTGCAGCCCTGAGCACAGTGGTGAGTACTCAGTAAATACTGTCATTAATTGCCTAATTAATTGGCTGGATCCAGTTCAGCCACATGCATGTGCCTGTGAGCTGGGTGACTGGCTCCATTGCCTTTCCCTTTCCTTACTCCACGCCCCCCTCCCAAAATACCAATCACAGAGCCAGATTTCTGGAAGGTTCAAATACGTCTGTATGGGGCTTTTCATTGTGCAGTGGAGGGGCCGGTTCTAGACCAGGGCTGCAGTCAGGGATGAAGCATGGAGTCGTCTGCGCTATCCCCAGCTCTTACTATGGGACCAGCCGCTGTTGGCTGTGTACAGCTCTGTGGGTAAGGCTTGGGGAAGGGGGCATTCCTGGCAGGTCTGCAGGAAAGGAAAACATCACCGTGGTCTCCCACTGTTTCTCAGGAAACAGGAGAAGGTAGCAGTGGATAAATGACCTCGAGGGTCAGAAATGTAGGCAAGTGAATGACGGAATGAGTGGAACAAAGGGAGAATAATGAATAAACAGGAGGACAAATGAACAGCACGCTGTTCTGGAAAGAATCCTGGCCTGGAACCTGAAGACTGGCGTTTGTATCCTAACCCTTTCCTTACTATTTGCATGACGTTGGGGAAATCGCCTAATGTTTTCCAGTTTCCTCATCTGTAAAATGGGGCAAAAGTATGTACTTCCCCGGGGTGGCCCAGAAGGCCAAAGGAGAGCATGTCTGTGAACGTGCCTATTCTCCTTGAGGTTGTGTCTAATGTCACCAGAGTCTCAGGGGATTGGCAAGACTGGGTGTGACAGGTGCATGTGTGTGGTTTTCCCCATCGAGGGGGTTGTCGTCTGCGAAATGCCCACTGCATCCCATCTCCTACCCTCTGGTCATTGCTGGCTGTTTGCAGATGGAGAAGGTAGTACCCCTATGAGCTGGGTTTGCCCAGCAGCCAGAGTGTTGGAAACTGTTGCTTTCCCATCATGTGTGAAGGCTGGCAGCTGGCTGCACCTTCCCAGTTTCCTATGTGGGGAGAGCAGGTACCAGTCTCATCAGCTTTGGGGGTTTGGCCTGGCTGCTGTAGCAGCATTTAACTTGGGGGATGCCAGCCAAGCCTCTTGAAGACTTGCCGAGGCTCATCTTTCAGGGGGCTGCTGAAGTCAGGAGTGCAGGTACCCGACTCAGGGGCCCCGGCTACTTGGTCCCTGTCACTTGAAGCTGTGACCTTCCCCAGGCATACCCTGCTGCCTCTCTGTACCTTTAGTGTTCTCTGCAAGCCCATCGTATTGCAAGAACAGTGCGCCCTAAGTCAGAAGACCTGAGTTCAAATCCCTATCTCTGTCTCCTTAGCAACAACTCTGTGACTCTGAACCTGACATCTTGAGCTTTATTCTCTTTTCTGGTAGAGAGAAGACAGTAATACCTTGAGGGGACTGATGCAATAATGTAATATTAATTACCATTTATTGGGTGCTTTCTAAGAGGGCCAGACACTTTGTAAACACTTTACAAACATTGTTTTGGCAGCAAATGTGAGAGAGTGGTGATGGGGACCTCTTTTACAGAGGAGGCAGCTGCAGCTCAGAGAGGTCAGGTAACTTGTCCCAGGTCACACAGTTGGTGGTTACAGAGTCCGTTCATCCCCAGCTGGCCCCTGTGCACTTCGTCACCGCCATGTTGCCTCTCTCAGTAAAGAAGATGATATGTGAAGAGCGCCTGGTATGCAGTTGGCTGGCTCTGAATCTGATGCAGCCCATGGTATTCACTGAGAGATTAGCTGGGGCTTTCTGGGACCGGAAAAAATGGGGTGGGGGTAGAGAAGAGACTCGTAAGCCTGGGTGTGTGCTCCCCAACCTTTGTAGGGGAATCATCTGTGAGTCCAGCCCTTGGCAGATTCTTGGTGGCAGACGGATGACTCTTCTCCAAGCTCAGCAGGAGGCAGAGGGCCCGTAGTGATGTGCAGGGACACAGCTCTGCATGCTCGGACCTAGTCATGGAAGTCTTCGAGTTCCTCCTACTGCAGGGAACATTTGAGAAACGTCACACAGGAGGGGCGCTGACCACGGGGGCCCCCGGTTGTCCAACAGGCGCGCATGAAGCTGCAGCACGCATGAGAGCAGCTCGGTGTGAGGGCTGCCACGGATGACCCATCGGGGAGGGCTTCCTGGGGCAGGTGGAGCTGCTCCTGAATGTGGGTGGGGGAAAGGGGCTGAGGCAGTAGGTGTGTCATGAGAGAGGGGGCACCTCGAACTGGGGCTAAGGGCTCATCATATTATCCTCATGAGTGTTGTCTCCTTCGTCGCATTCGTAAAGTGTCTATGTTGGCTGCTTACATAGGAAGCCAGGGACAGATAGTCCTGGGACCCTGCCTCTTGGTGGCTCACCATCAAAGACAGGTAGGCTGACGCCTACTTCGGTGAAACGTGACCTACAAAGCCCTCTGCAAAAGCCATGAGCAGGAGAGAAGGTTCTGGTCCCTTGCATTTCCGACCCCTTCTCCTCATACCAGGGAGGCCTGTTGGCCTCAGAGCAGGGAGAGACCTCAGATCGGCTAACTGCCTCCTGCCACGGACAGCCCAGGGGCTGGGCTGCCAGAGCGGCCAGGCTGTGTCCCACCTGAAGAAGCCTCCTCACCTCACATGCTTCTCTGTCTGGCCCTGAGCTGCCCTCCTCTTTCGGCTGGAACCGAAAACTTGATTGATCTCTCTGGAATGCATGGCAGTTTTATAGCTTAGGGTTTCACTTTCTGGAAGGGTCCCCGATCCCCAGTCCCAGAGAGGGTAGGGTCAGTGCACCCTCCGCTTCCAAAGCCAAGAGTTGGCATCAGCACTGCCCCCTGCCCCCAGCTGTCCTGAGTCCACGCAGCCAGCTGTTGCCTGCTGCGGAAGGGCATTACCGCTGCCATCTGCAGCTCGTTCCCCTGTATGAACTTTGCAAACAACCTTTTTAATCATGTTTATGAACTCGGCAAATGCATATATTTGCCGCAGGTTGCGTTTCCTGCGATGACAAAGGGCTTGGTGGTAAAGCCAGCAGGTCGGGCTTCAAACTCTCAGCTCCACTGGGGGACCCTTCCTCTGACTTCCTCTGTCTTCCCACCTTTCTTCCTCTCCCCTCCCCTCTCATCCTCAAGAAGTCTAGAATATTCCCTCGTTTTTGCATGCTGCTCGCAGTTTACGCGGCGCTTGCCTCTCTCCTGTAGCCAAGATGGATTCTTCTCATTTCACAGGTAAGAAAACGGAGCGATTGGCCTCAGGCTGATGGCTAGAAGCAGCTGAGCTGAGCCGAGCCTTGAACCCGCGTCCTGAGTCTGCATCCTTTGCTGTTCTCACTTTGCCTCCCTCCCTCAATCTGGCGGGCAGGGCAAACTCCTTGCCTGGCCACGGCTCAGAGATCCTTCCTGCCCCACCCCCAGGACATGTTGGGCTGAGCACAGTCTGCAGCTGCCGGGGGCCAGCCTGCTTTGTGCTGAATTGTGGTGTGTGGCTTTTGTTTGTTCCCACGGTGCCCTTTGTGAATGTCATTGACTTATCAGGACTGGCTCCTTCACTTCACTAGCAGGAAAACTGAGCCCCAAATGGTGCTCTTTCCCAGAAAACAACGTCAGCTCTTTGATGTCTCCTGGGGAGAGCCTTGGCTGGGGGTCAGGACTTCTGGGTTTAGACCTAAAGCCAACTGTCCTTTTATCCCCTGCTCTGGGGCAAAGTTGCATGCCCTCATTGCCCTACTCAGAAGACAGAGGTGAAGTTTATTACTACTTCAAAGCCCAGGCCGTAGTGGGGCAGTGTGTGGATGCCCTGGGAGACGTCAGCCAAGGCCATTTTGACCACAGCAGTGGACGGGCCAGTTGGTGCTTAGTGCCTGGGGAACCTGGGTCACTGATGGTGACTAGCTCCTGGGCACACAGCCTGGCCCCTCTGCTTGTGTAGTACCTCGACTCCCAAGGTGTCTCCTGTTGTGTTTTCTCTCCACTTGCCCCAGAGGCATGGTACTCCCCAAAGGGGTCAGGTGATGCGTAGAGAGGGGTAGGGGAGTTTCTCCACAGTCACCCACATGGCAGGACAGGCCTGGAATTAGACTTGAGGGCTTCTGATTCAGCCTGTGATCCTAGAAGCCTGTTTTCCAGGACTGATTCCTGCCATCCTGGGAGGAAAAGGAGGAAGAAACCCTGGGCTTAGAAGGCAGCTGGGATAGGGAGTGAGTGATAGGGGTCCACACTTACCAGGAACGCTGCCTCCCTGCCTCAAGCTTATCATCTGTGAAGGTGTACACTCCTATATGTCTGCAGAAGAATGCACCCCTCGTCTCTCTCGGTTTTCATTTTTATCCCTGTTAATATGGCCCTAGTGCCCGTGTTCCCATTTCCATAGCCCCTCTGTGGGTGAGGAGTGTTTGCCATGGAAATCACCTTATCACAGCTCCACTGCCTGAGTCTCATGCCCATGAGCAGACTCAGAGAAGCGGGCTGGGGACTCTTTTCTGCCTTTTCAAAGTAGCAGCAGTGACTGTTAAAAATCTGCCTGCTGTCACTGCTGAGTGTCCATTTGATCTGATGTGGGGAGAGGTTAGTTGTATAGGTCAGCACAGACCATGGTGTGGCTGAGGCTGAAACCCAGATGTCCCAGTTCAGAGTCCGCTGCCCTGGATGTGGCCTTCTTGGAGGGTCATCGGGGGCTTCTGACAGCCACTGGTAGGGAGGGGCAGAGGAGGGAGAGAAGGAAGGGGCTGAGTGGGGGCAGGGGGGAGGAGAACAGCTAGGAGTTTGGAAGTTTTCAAAAGGAATAAAGGCAAGAGAAACCTGATGATAGGGTGTGCAGAAGGAGGGCATCCCCAGGATCCTAGGTACAGAGACGAGGTCTGACGGAGTGGGGCCAGGTGTTATGAAATAGTTCCTGTTTCCTTCTGACTTTACATTGTGGACATTTTCAAACAGGTGCAGAAATAGAATAGTGTAAGGAACCCTTGTGTACCTATCACGCAGCTTCCACGGCCTGCTGCTCCCCACCTCTTCTTCCTTCTGGAGTATTTTAAAGTGGATGCCAGGTAGCCTATCATTTCACACATAGGTGCTTTTTGAACCCTTTGAGGGGTGCGTTTGGATTCAGAAGGCCCCACTGCAGGCTGAGGTGTGGGTGGTGTGGACAAGGTGGGAGGGCAGGAGGCCAGCTCTTCCTAGAGTAGCAGCCCCAGCAGGATCATGGTCATCTGGAAAGTGGACAGCCCACAAAGAGAGCGGAGGGCGTTTTCTGTAATCTCCACTCCCCGCCTCTTGATTGAGTGCTTGTAATGCGTCCGATGTTGTTCTCGGCACTTCACATGCTTTACCTCGCTCAGTCCTCACCGCGCTCCTGTGGGGGCCATTCTGTCAGCATTGCCATCTTATGGATGTGGAGTGAAGGCTCAGAGAGGCCAGGTAACATACTTAAGCTCACACAGCTGGGCAGCTAGGAAACCAGGATTTGAATCCAGACCATAGGCCTCCAAAGCTCTTGCTCTTATCTGTTGTTGCACTGCCTCTTGAGGGTGTTAAGGTGGGCAGATACATCAGAATTGCTTTCTACCTGGCCCCTTCATGGCTTTTGGGGTAGCTCAGTGTTCTGGTGGGGGCGGAGGGCTTGCCCATTAAAAGCCTTGTTTTCTTGCTTAAAGGGGAGATTTGACTGCTCTCTCTTGCCAGATGGGTTGGTGGCATCTTTCCCCACCTGCCTGTGTCTGGGTTGGTTAGACTCATCTGTCTGTGGCCCCAGGATGACACTTACATGGTGAGAGGCGGAGCAGGAAGGAGGTTCTGGGCTTCCTGGCATTAGTAAGCTGCCAGGTTTGTGGAGTAGACATTCCCGCTGCCAACCTTTAGAGAAGGGAGGGGAGGCATCTAAGCCATAAGGCTGTGTCTTAGGATGGCTTAATGATTATCCCCTCTTGGTAGGTAGCGATAGCTGCAGCCAGCCCCAGCCTGCACCCAGAGCAGTTCGGGCCAGCCACCCCCCAGGCATCTCTCCTCCCTGCTGCTCTGTTCCATTAGAACTGAGCCCTCTACGTGGGAGCCGGGACCCCCCAAGTAGGAGAGCGATCACTTCCTGCTCCCTTCTGAAGCTTACTGGGACACTGAGTTTTTTTCTTGTCTCCTGGAGAGGAAAAGCTAGGGTCATTGGGTCTCTTCCCTTGCTTTCCCACTGATAACCCTCAAAGGATGAGGGCCCTGTTTGTAAAGTGTAGCTAGTGGAAGTCCTGCTTTGGAATGCCACGCTGGGAGTTAACATCAGAGCAGTGGAGCCCAGTATCACTGGCCCCTCTCTTTCTCCTCCCCATAATCGAGGATGGGCACTCTGCGTATTGGGCCATTCAGTAGCATCCACGTGGTAGCTATTGCTTCCCGCTGAGCACCCACTGGGGTGCGGTCCTACACCGATTACCTTGCCTGGTTTGCCTGGGGACCCCGAAAAGTAGTTACTATGGTTCCACGTTCTACTTCCAGAGCAGATGAAACTGAAGCTGAGGGAGGCTAAATAACGTTCTCAAGGTCACCCAGTGGGTGCTTGAGGGTGTAGGCATTTAAACTTGGGACTGTCTGGCTTCAGATCTGGTGCTCTCTACACTGCTTTGTGCCTGTCTCTACTGTACCGTGGTATTAAATACGAGCATAATATGAACTCCTGTGATGGAATATGTATTTGATATATTATAACAATAACCCTGAAATGGCATGGACGTTTGAGAATTGTGGCTTGCTGGCTTTTGCCGTAATTAGGTTTGTGTAAGAAGAAATATTAGTGATCGATAAGCATGAGAAAGAAGGCATAACATCACTAGTAATGAAAGAAATCCCAATTCTGACAATAATAGTATGCTATTTTCTTGTGTTTCAAATGTGCCCAGATTTTCACACTGCTCTTTGCTAATACAATACAGCGCTGGGGGGAGTGTAAGGTGATGCAGCCTTTGCGCTAGACAAGCTTGCAGGGGGTATGGAGAGCCTTAAAATCGGCCCTGTCCTCTGATCAGGGGCTGTACTTCTAAGAATCTATCCTGAGAAAATAGAAATGCTGTCAAATATGTGTGAGGGTGTTCATTAGAGAGCAATTTGTAGTAAAGGAGAGCTGGAAACAATTTGAGCGTCCTACATTAGGGGAACAGATAACGTGTGATACGTCTGGCAGTGAGTGAATTTGGAATTATTGAATACGACACAGGGAAAATGCTTGCAACATACCGTACTTCACACACTGTAAAAAGGGCAGTGTGTACATAGTAAGCTCCTGAATTTTAAGGGCACGTATGTGTACACATGTGCCCGCATAGGACCAGAAGGACATCACGGAACAGAGATCCAGAGAAATGGTCAAGGTGGTATGGGTGGCATAGTTTTCAGACCATCTTTGTCTTTCTGAGTCTCGGTTTCTCGCCTGTAAAATGGTGACATGGGGCGCTAGAGCTCTGGCCAACACGCTCGCCTCAGTCCTGGTCTGCTCGGTGGGTGTGGTTGCAGGCCTGTGACAGGCCCTGACCTTGGGTGGAGGTGCTGGCCTCGGGGTGTGCCCAGTGGGGCTGCCAGCCTGGGGCTCTGCTGTGTCACCCAGCCCAGGATAGAATGGAATGCTGCTAGCCGGGGCCACGTCCTGACGAAGAGCAGTGGAGGGCACCGGCCTCTGTGAGGCAGCTGCTCAGAGTTGGGGCTCCAGTGTGTGGGACGCTGCTGGCCCTGGGGAGGAGGGGTTCCCCTCTTCTCCTGAAGACCTTCTTCCGGGCAGGGAGTAGTCGAATCAAGTGGGGCTCTGCTGTCCCACCGTCTTGCCACCTCTGGTGTCCCTCAGGCCAGCTTCAGGGGTCCTCCTCTTGGGCCTCCTCCGTCCCCTGGGGCACATTATTCATTTGATCCCAACAGGACTGCTTCTCAGCAGCAGGGAGAAACCTGCAGATGACATTGACCCCAGCTCTTAGGAGCTGCTTATTCAAAGCCCCGAGCGAGTGGGGAGGAGATGGCTGCTCTGGGACAGCCTGGGAGGGGACCTGCCACCTGCCTTTCCCTGGATGGGGGTTGGGGTAGGCATGCCTTCTGCCTGGTGGCCTGGTGCCCTGAGATTGCGCCCAGCCAGCCCCTCTGCGCTGAGCTTCCTCTCGCCCCATCCTAGAGACTAGCGAGGGCAGCTCCTGGTCTAGAGGTGGGGAGCAACTCCTGGGAGCAGGGCACGGCCTGCCTGAGCTCCCACCATCAGCTCTGGGCTGAGTCCCTTATGGCCAGCTGTCTTCCTCCCTCCCACGGACGGGGACTATTCCTGCCCCTCTCCATGTGCTCAGCTTATGGCACAGGACTGTGCAGAGAAGGCCTGCTGACCACTGGCGCTTGCCTACGCCCTGGAGGGAGGGGCAGGTTGCTGTAGTAGGGAGCCCCGGCTGTACCCCGGATGTGCCATGAGGTCTGAGTGAGCTCTCCCTGGGCCCGGGTGCCCAGCGCGTGATCCCCAAGAACCCCTTGTGCTCCCTCCTTTCCTCACAGGATTTCCAGCGACACTGACCGTTGGGCATCGTGTGCCCCTCTGTGGTGGCTGCTCCCCACACCCTGTGTATGTCCCCCACCGCCCACCAGTGAAGTGTGAGCCTGTCCTTGGAGGCAGGGCATCCAACCAGGACCTCGGTAGGAACATGGAGAGTCCCCGGGCTTCTTCGGATGTTTCCATGTGGCATCTCCCGCGGGCCAGGCACAATGCTGGGCCTCTGCTCCTCCTGCCTTGTTGTGTTCCTGCTATAGCCCCAGACGGAGGGGCTTTTGCACATAGGAGGTTCAGAAAAGCTGAGTGACTGGCTTGGCTTTCAGAGTGGCTTGGGTCACAGCAGCTCTGTCTGGCTGGAGGCACTCACTTCCTGTGGGGTAGCTCCACTCCCCTCGTCCTCAGACAGCTGAGCCTTGAGCTGAGGAGATAGGGCGGCTAAGCCGCTTAGTGCAGGACCAGATCACAGTCAAGATGGCGTCAGTCCTGGGCACCAGAGAGGGGGAGAAGCTAGGCTGCGGGCCCTGCCTCCACCCCTCCAGCCCCCTCTCTCTGGGCCCTCCTTGCCCAGGGTTGGCTGAAGAGGGCCATGCACGCCCCATTGCTTTCCTGTCTCCTCTGATACAGGTTGTCTGGTGGGCAGACAGCGCGGCCTCATGGCCTGTGGTGGATGGCACGGGTGCAGGAGGTAACTGGGGTCAAGACCGCTGCCTTTGAGAAGCCTTCTATGATTGAGCTACCCCTGCCAGCCATCAGAGGGCTCCTCTGTCCCCACATACCCTCTGGCTCTGCACCCCTGAGAACCGAAGGTTTATTGGCCAGGTGTTGGCTAATCAGTCGAAAGGAGTGTGGCCTCTGTTTGCTGTACCTGGGCTCCGGGCAAGGCTGTGCCCTCCCAGCTTGCCTACTGTGCCTGCTGGGTGTAAGCTTTAGCAGCAGGGCCTGTCCGGGGCACTTTGCCCCACACACTGTACTCCAAGGAGACAGATGCTTCAGTGATGTGTTTTTTTTCACCTCAATAGTCTGCCCCGGGGGGCAGGAAGATTACTTTGTCTGTGATTCAACTTTCTTGATCCAAACTGCTGTCCCCTCTCCATTAGACTCAGCCACAGGGATTCTGGTCTTCATGGGTGAGTGAGTTTAGGCAGGTCTCATCCTCACCCTGGGCCTTCCTTTCTCTCCTTGAACCCCCCAGAGCTCCTTAGCCATTCCCACAAAGAGGTGTCTGGAAGCCACCTGCCGCTGGTTCTTGCCCCAGCCGGGGAGGGGGCCAGGTCCTGCTGGCTATAGCTCTGGAGCTGGGTCCCGGTCCTCCCAGCCCTCCCCAGAGGGAGGCACAAGGTACAAAGATGGGGAGAGGCTCCTGGCGGTGTGTGCTGGGGCTTCTGCAGAGCACCTGGCTAGGTCCACTTTGGGAGAAGGCGCTCCTGCGTCCCCTGTGCCCTATTGGTCCCTCTGCTGTAGGCAGACAGCGAGCATCAGTGGCAGCAGGTCCTACCAGATGGTGAGCCCCCAGCGGCTCCCCTGAAGGGGACCATCTGGTTGATGGTGTCTTTAGTCATGGGTGTGAGAGCCCGAGTAATGGAGGAGAAAGGGTTAGTGGAGCCAAATCTTGCTGGAGTTCTACAGCAGAGAAGGGAGGGTGTGTGGTTCACTAGGTTTGTACCACCCTAGCCAGGCTCTGGAACATTCTATGAGTGTGGCTGGGCTCTTCCCTCCCTTTCCTGAGGACAGTTGACCCAGCTTTGTCTCTCAGTAGCCAGCAGCGTGCTGTTGGAGTTTCAAAGACCTTCTTCTGCCAAGTCTCTCTCCCTCTCGGTGCCTTAGTTTTCTCAACTCCGTGGCATCCAGGCTTCTGGGAAAGACACATCTGTGTGCTGCAGCCTAGCTGGCCGAGGTGTTACTGAAGGGAGGAGAACAGCCCTCCCTGAGTCCCAGGTACCATCCATGCCCCCCTCCAACCCCTGGCAGGTGCTTCTCCTCTGCTTCTCACTGGCAGCGTCTGGTTCTGGAACTCAGCACCACTCTGATAGGACCGTCCTGAGGCGGCCAAGCGAGTGAGCAGATGCCTGGACCAAGGCACGTTTCTTGCACCTGCTAGCCGGTGGAACAGCCCCGGAAGGTGCCAGGTCCATTTCCAGTTCCCAAGCTACTGCCAAAGGGAGGTGCCCAAGGGGTGCAGGAAGGACAGACGGATGTCCTCAGAACTGCTCCTGGGCTTCCACCCTGAAAATGGAAAGGGAAAGTTGAGTCTTGCCAAGAGAAATGTTTTTCAATTTTGTTTTTCCCAAACTACTTCTGAATGTTTCAAAGGAGGGGAGCAAGTTGAGTGGAAGCCTAGTTGTGTTGGAAGGAAGGGGAGTGAGATGGGACAGCATTTGCCCTTGACTTGCCATATAACCATGGACTACCTCTCGGGGCCCCCACCGCCTACAACTGAGTAGGGAAAGGGTGGCCTGCTCCCCCACCCTCCCTACTTTGCTTCCTTGCAGTATGTTAGCTGCCAAAACAGTCAAAAGAGGGGTGGGTGGTGGAGGCCTGGGCTGCATCTCCCCTCACCCCAAACATCCTTTGCTCATGGCATGGAGGTGTAAGGGGTGGGGCCACGAAGCTTAGTGGCATTGGGATTGTTTCTTTGTCTGTCTTGTGTACTCTTGTGATTGGTGGGGGTGCTCCAGTTTTGTATGCTGAAGAGTTTCTGCGGGGCAGCCTGGGGCATTCTCCTCAAAGTCTAGGGAGGATGGGGGCTGCTCACCCCCACCCCCAGCCTAGCCCCCTTCCTCTTCCCAGTGTCAGTGCCCCCTTCATAGGATTCTGATGAGCTCATCACAGCCATCCTGGGTGGGGGGGGGCAGGTAGGAGGACTGTGTGACAGAGGGCTTGAACCCAATTTACCTGTTGGGAATGCTCCCTGTAGTGGAGAGGGAGGAAGGCACATGGTCAACTGGGAAAATTTCCCATTTGAAAAGTTTGGGATCCTGAGTCTATTTCCTTCTCAGTGCCAGGGAATAGGCCAGTTGTTCCAAACCCCTGTTATCTGAGTCGGTACACCCACGTCCTTCCTGACCATGACCCTTCAATTTCTGGGCCTCATAACAGCCTCATTTGGGGTAGGGCAGAGCAAAACTAGAGCCTGGTGGCTGTTCAGAACAACCCAGGCACCTTCCCTTGATCCCCCCTTCAAGTGCTGTTGGCCATCCTTGCCAGCCCAGCTCAGAGCAGCTCACAGAGAAGGCCCTGGGGCTTGGCGGTGTGTGTATCTGTGCTCCTGAGGGCACAGGTGAAGAAGTCGAGCCTGCTCTGTGGGCAAAGTGGGACAACTTCCAGGATTGTCAGCAGTGTGTTTCTGGCTCCTGGGGGTGAGGGTAATCAGAAAAGAGCATGGTCCTAGGCGATGGGTGGAAGGAAGGTGTGGCCTTGTCCAGAACACAGAAAAGGAGTGTCTTAGGTGCTGGGCTCCTAGACGGTGCTCAAGAAATGTGTATTGCTTTGAATGCTGAGGAGTTTTTTGAGAAAGCATTTTGGGAATGATGATGGACCTCACCTAGGCCTGGCCATGAGCAGTGAGAGATAGCAGAAACAATCCGACAGAGGCCAGTGAAGTTTGCTAAAGGCAGAGTCAGAGAGAAGAGATTCACTTGCTCTGGGTACAGCTGATGGGATTTGCTGGCCCACCTATCCCCAGCAGAAAGAGTAATGGTGGCCCATCATCTGTGATGTGGGGGGGTAAGTCAGTTTGGAGGCAGGAGATGGGGCCAGAAGCCCTCTGGAGGTCCTTCCTGCTTCAGTTCTCTAGGCCTTCAGAGCAAGAGGAAGCACAGGGAGGCCTGAGAGAGTGTCAGGCCAAAATGACTGACAAGGTCTCAAAGCCTCCTCCGAGACAGATGTGGTGGAGGAAAGAGACCCAGAGAGAAATGGGGTGCTCCATTCCACAGAGAAGCACCCCAACCTCATTCCCCACTGTCATCTTTCTTCTCTTGTGGCTGTCTGGTTTTGAGGACCGGCTGGTCTGGAAGGTTCAGATCCCGGTGAGCTACCACGCTGGTGTTTGCCCAGGCCCCTCTCCATCAGTCTTGGTGTCGGCCCACTAGATGGTGTCCTCACTGCTGCTTCCCTTGTGGACCACCCTCTGGGCTATTCATTTCCCACTGCTGGCTCCCAGACTCACAGAGAAGCTCCTTCACCACCTTGCAGGAGCACATGCCCTGCCTCCTCCAGCCCCACCGCCCATCGGTTCCCGTCCTTAGAATGGGGCAGTGTGCGGGTCCAGCGCATGTGTGCCTATGGGGCGTTGTGGTGGGGCAGGGAGGATGCTGGGGTAGAAGACCATCTCTCAATGAAGTGACAGCCCCTCTCCCACAGATGCGCTCGGCTCTGCACATTTGAGCAGCAGCCACTTCATTGTAATGGGGGAGCAAGTGGCTGCTGAATGCTTCTTTTCTGACCTGTCTGACCCCTGGGACTCACGCCTCATAGTTATATCTGCAGTGGTTAGTCCTTCAAGGTGCCACAGTTCCATGTGGCACACACTCTACTCAGCTTTGATATTGTCCTCCTGTTCAGGATGGACTAAGGGCACCTGTTCCCTGTGGGATGTTGGGCAGTGATGGCCAGGGCTGGCAGCATGGGTGCATCGACATGGGCTGCAGGGGAGGTCGGTGTGTAGCCTTTGGAGATAAGACACTCTTTCTTTGACATTTGAGATGTCGTACCCTCCTGGTTTGTCTTCTGCTTCTCTGCTTTCTCTAGGGCTGCTTTTTGCTCTGACCGGATGTCCCTGAAAATCACACCTCTGGTCCTTCCTCCCTCTTGTTCTTCTCTCTCTCCCTTGACAAAGTTGTCTAGCCTCTTGGTGTTGGCTATGAACTCTGATAAGAACATCTCACGTGTACCAAGTGCTCTGTAGTTTACGGTGTGTCTTTACATACGTTATGTCTGCTCTTTACAATAAGCCCCCAGAGGGAATGGTTTGTTCATGTTTTGGATGATAAAACTCGGGCACAACACAGTTAAGTCATGTTTTGTCTGATAACGCTTTGAGGCTACAGGGTATGTGGCTAAGCCGTATCTTCTGGTGCCAGGTCTGCAGCTCTCTCTTACCACGCTTCCCACTGCATTCCGGTGTCTCCACGCGTACCTTCCACTGGTTCCTCAAACTAATGTCGTCTTCCTGCTTCAGAAGCCCTCCTTTGTCCTATGTTATTTGGTTTGGTATCAGGTCCCACCACCTGCCCAGCTGTCAGACCAGAAACTCTGCCTGTTCCCTCCCCATCCGTCATCCACCTGTCCATTTGTATTGCCACTTCCCTCGGTCAGGACCCCCGCATCCCTTGCCCACTCATCAGGGTCTTTTCTGATCTTCCTATCCTCAGTTCCTCTTAGACCACTGGTTTCACAACTGCTGGCTTCTTCTTCCTAGTGCCTTGGCCATGTTAACAGCCTTCTCTCCACTCCCATTCAAGGTGCCAGCACTCAGAATTCAGCGGAGGCCATGCTCCCCATCTCCATCACCTGGACCTTCCAACCTGGAGTCACTCTCTTAATGATCTCAAGCATCCTTTGGACCACCCCTCATGGTCCCCATTGCCACCTGTCACACAGCACCCTGGGTGACCCCAGAAAGTACTCAGATGTCATTTCCTGTTCTACTGCCTTCCTATGCTGCTGTGTGGCTCACGCTTTCCTTCCTGCCCACAGTTCTTTCCATACCAATTATCTGTGCGCATTACAAGCCTATCCCCTTTTCCTTGAAGATTCCATATCAAGTGCATTTCTCTTCTCCCGTGAAACCTTCCTTGACTCCTCCAGGTAGAACCTCTGAACTCCTCTTCCACTTTCTCTCTCTCTCCTACAATCCTTACCAACTTGCACTCATGCTAGGTTATTTATGCACGCACCTGATGTTCCTGTGGGCAGAACCACATCTGATATATTGGCGAAGTGAATATGGATTGTTGCTATTTGCTGCCCACCTCCCACATGACAGGCACTGGCCTCGGGATTCACATGTGTTATTTGGTTTAATCCAGATCATACCTACACAGAAATATCCTTATCTTTATTTTGCAAACGAGGGAATGGCTCCAGAGAGGTTAGGTAATTTATTCGACCTTCAAGTGAGTGCTAGAGCTATGATTTGAACTCTGGACGTCTGTGCCTTCCTCTCATGCCACACCTTGTCGGTGAGCGGTGTTGATAGTGCACAGGGCATGTGGGCAGGGCTACCCATGCCAGGTAAGCGGCTCATCTAGCAGTGTTTGCCACAGGGCTGCCGTCTGTGAAGGTTATGAGCGCCCAGCTTCCCTGCTTCCTTTAATGGCCTGCTGTGGTTCTGTCACCCCTGGGTTTATCTGAGCTGTCTTGATCTTAGCCATGTCTTTGTCCAGTGCCACCCCACATGGTAATGAGCCCCTTGTCTTTGCCCATGTGTAATGCTGAACTGACTTTTATTTGCCCTCAGATAATTTTTTTTTAAGCTTCAAGGGATGCCCGAGGTTCTATTTTGGGATCTGTTGGACAGGTCTGTGTTGGCTCTGTCATTGTCCTTCAGGATTTTGCAAACTTTGATGTAATCCTTGCAAGCTTTGTGTTTCTAGAATGAGGAGTTCACTGCTTTTAGAATCTGCCTTCATGCCTCACCTTTTCACTTGCCTCTTGTGGTGTCTGGTGTGTTGGATGTGTGCAAGTGAGTCATCCATTAGAGTTGGGCATGCTGAGGGCCAGGTTCCGGTGCCCCTCCCTCAGCTCTGCCTGGAGTGGCTCAGACCTTTAGTGGGAAGCCTTGTCTCTGCTCCCACTCCGGAACCCAGCCTGCCCATGCTGAGGCCAGCTTCTCAGCATTTGTGGAGATGGCCCATGCCAGCCTGGCTGGCTCACGGCATCACGCCTGTGACACCAGAACCCATTTCGGGTGCTATGATGGAGCGTCCGAAGTATGCAGTGCTCGGCTCTCGAACTTCTGTGCCGATCACAGGCTGCCAGGCCTGGGGACGGCCAGGTTCATGGCCGTGATGGGCACGGCGACCTGCCCGGCGAAGGGGCTTGGAGCCCGGGAGGGATTAAAGGTGGTGCAAAGTGGACAGCGTGGCAGGTGGGGATGGCATCCTGCTCCAACCCGTGATCCATTGTCTCCTTTCAGCCTCCCCTTCCTTCTCAGCTCCCTTTCTTCATTGTCATCTATCTCTCTCTTTCCTATCTGCGTTTTGGGAGTGAGCACAATAACGGGTGTGGCCTGGTACCATCCCGTGCTGAGGTTAGAGCCTGGTTGTGGGCTCCGTACCATCATAGGTTCCTTAAAGAGGTTGCAGGCATGTTAAGTGTCGAAGGCTGTCTTTGGAGATGGGTAGGGAGCCTTGCTGGTGTAAAGAGCAACAGCAGAGGCCACCTCCAGGACTACGGGAAGGAAGTAACATGGAGCATGCACCATATGCTGCATGCTGCCACACAGGCATCCAGTACCAGAGAGACTGGAAAGTCTAGTGCTGTTTCTTTCCCAACAATGATGAAATCCACTTGCTTTGTGACTTCCTTCCCTGGTATGTGTGAGTGTCCCAGGCGGTATGGGAAAAAGGAGGGTCAAGGTCTCTGAATGGCCACTCTCAACTAACGATGGGGTTGGGGATCTGAGAGGGGAGAAGGAGGTTGCTTCTTCTTTAAAAAGTTTATTTCTGGTTATAAAATTAGTATGTGATCATTGGGGATTAATGGAAAAAATAGAGAAAAAACAGCATAGATTAAAATCACTCATAATATCATCATCCAGAGATAACCACTGTTCACCTTTTGATGAGTTTCTAGGTGTGTGTGTGTGTGTGTGTGTGTGTGTGTGTGTGTGTGTGTAGGTTTTTGTTGAAAAGGATGCCTTTAGTTATAAAGAGTACAAGGACACGGAGGACAGTGGCCTCTCAGCCCCCATCCCCTGGGCTGCCTGGGGCCTCCCACTTTGACCCCCCCCCCCCCCCCCCAGCTGGCTGTCCCCTGGGATAGGGCAGCTACTCAGCACCATGCTTGAGTACTGTTGGGCTCAGAGTTGGGAGCTAAGCTGGGAAGAGGACCCTGCTCTGGGAAGCTTCTAGCTAATGTGGAAACACAAAGTGGAAAGTGACTGGGATGGCAGCAGACTCACGGGACAGCCCCTGGAGCAGAGGTTCCTAGCAGGTAGCCATGGAGTCTCCATCCAGACTTACAGTGGCAGCCACCATGTTGGTCAGCTCTGGGTCTCTGGGCAAGTGAGGCTAAGGGATTGCTTTTTACCTTGTAAGTTCTAATTCTGGGTCCCCGTTCTATGCTGCAGAGTTTCATGGAATACGTCCAGACAGTGTGAGCCATGGCCTTCTTGTACTTAAAACCTGTACCCATGTTCCCTGCCACATGTCAGCCACACACCTCTGGCTCCTACACCCGTCCCTCATGGGCCACATGATTTTCACACCCTCTGGTGCTGGTGTGGCTGGGGAGAGGTGGAGCCTCTGGCAAGGCTTCCTGGAGCAGGTGAGATGAGAGTGGTGTTTGCAGGGTATGGTGATGGCAGTGAAATGGGGAAGCCCATTCCAGGCCAGGGAATGGCATGCAGGAATGTTCATCCGTGGCAGGTGTGGGCACATGCCTGTGTGTGCGTGAGCTCTTGATGGGGCCAGGCAGAAATCCCAGTCCCCTTGGGCTCCCCCTAGCCCCATGCCCTTACATAGCCGTCCCCGTGCTCTCAGAGCTCTGGGGGTGGGGACGGGGCCCCCCTACTGTACACATGCAGGGAGCCCACAGCTAGCTGGGCTCCAGCCGACTCTCTCAGGATCGTCTTGTCATCACAGCCGGAGTCAGCTGTTGGTTTGGGAAGCCTTCCCTGGTCCAGCATTTCACCGTGCGCAGCCAGAAATATAACCCTCCCGTTTGCCAAGAGCATTGGATCTTGGCAGGCATCCTCGTGGCCTATTTTAAACTAACGGGAGCCGAGAGGTACCTTCCAGGCTGAGCTGAGGACCCTTCCCCTGTGGGGGCTTGTCACTTTCTCCCTCCATGGGCCAGTGGACAACTGTCTTGTGGGGAGGGCACAGGGGATGGGAAATAGGGCTGTTTCGGGGCAGTCTAGAAGAGGGTTTGTACGATTACACAGTGAGCCCCAGACTGCTGTTGGGAGACTCGGTTTGTCCACTGTCTTGTGTTGCTGTGGCCGTGTATGGGCAAGCTGTTTTGTTTTTTTTTTTTTTTGTTTTTTTTTTTTTTTTTTTTTTCAACGTTTTTTATTTATTTTTGGGACAGAGAGAGACAGAGCATGAACGGGGGAGGGGCAGAGAGAGAGGGAGACACAGAATCGGAAACAGGCTCCAGGCTCCGAGCCATCGGCCCAGAGCCTGACGCGGGGCTCGAACTCACGGACCGCGAGATCGTGACCTGGCTGAAGTCGGAGGCTTAACCGACTGCGCCACCCAGGCGCCCCCAAGCTGTTTGATCAACCTGTTTGTTCTTGCCATCTGGAAAAAGGGGGCTCACACGGCTCTGCCCTTTCTCTCAAAGTGCTCCTGTGACCTCAGAGAATGGTTATCAACACATCTGGGACATCTCTGGAGCCTGTCATCCTGCTTCATTTGCCAAAGTCACCCTCCCCACCAGGCAAAACTTACTCGAAGCAGACCCAAGTTTCTAAGAAAACCAAATAAAATGACGATAGAAACAGGCAGTAAAGGCTGTTCAATTACTTATGAGGCTGCCTACTGGCTCAATGAATGAAGTAACAATAATCACTCATGAAGGATCCAATAGAGGCTGGCATTCAGGATCTTAGAATGTAGATTCGACTTGGTGAGCTTCTCACCGGGCAAGTTTCTTAACCTCTGTGAGCCTCGGCTTCTTATCTGTGAATGGGGATGATAATGACACTTACCTCATCGGTTGTAGCAGGTGTGTGAGGGGTTAATGGGTCTGAAGGGTGGGTGCCTGCCACAAGGAAGTGCTGGATGAGCTTGGCCACTGCAGTGGCTGCTGCTGGCACTTCCAGAGCCTGCATAGAATTCATAGAACATCATCATAGACACATAGTGCTTGTGGTGGTGCCAAAGCCTGGAGAGGACATGCCAACTGATCAGCCCAGGATCAGCTTAGGTAGGAAATGGTCCTTCTCCAGCAGAGGTCCACAGGGCACCAGGTGAGGCTTAGAATCTGGTTGCTGCCCCAGGAACTCTATCATGGGGTTAGGATGCCAGTGGTGGTGGTGACAGGGTGTTCATTCTAGAGGGTATGTAGGGAGGGGCTACGGCATGTCAAGTCTCAAGGGACAGCACATCCTTGGGGATATATCTGTCCACTCTGCCTCAGCCCAGTGGAGCCAACTGCTGGCTGGGCAGATGGGTGGTTATAGCCCTGGAGATTCTGATGCATAGGTCCAGGGCAGGTTCTGGGCATCTGTGATGTCAGAAACCTTCTCAGGCGACTCTATGCCCAGCAGGAGAGTGGAGGGGTAAGGACTATGGAGTCAGACAGAGCTGGGGACTGAGCTTGACCCCACTAGTTAGTCTTGGATAATACTCCCTACGTCCTTGGACAGGTGTGATATTAAGTCGAAAAATGCATCTGACACACCCAGCCCAGAGCTTAGTGCATAGGCCTATTCCCTAAATGGTGGCAATGGGGGTGACCTTTGAAGCTCAGGCTTGGCGAGGGCCCACTCCTCTGTCAGCCCCCGCCTTGCCTTCTTTGGACCAGGTGCTGACTGCCTTCAGGACTCAAGCCTCCTCTCCATGCCTTTTCAGTGCTTAGACACCCTCTTCCTTGCCCCCCCACCCCTATGTTGGAGGCCTAAATGGGGAGGGGTCTTCTCATTTTAGAGGTGAGGACAATGGGGGACAGAGAATTGGACACCGGTCCTCGGCCTTGCCCTGCTCCTTGGTCGGGTCCACAGCTACCTTCTTAACCAGCTTGTGCCTGAGCCCCAGGCCTCAGACCAAATGCTCAGCACATTTCTCCACCAAAAAGAGAGCTAAAGCGAAAGACTTGGCTCTGTCTTATCCATCTGATGACGATAAAAACAGCAGTGACGATGACATTACCCAGTGCCTGTGGGACGTGTACTAGGTACCAGGCACTGCTTTAAGTGCTTTTTGTGCCTTACCTTACTGTAGCTTTGTGACAGCCCTGAAGAAGGTACTGTTAGCAAACCCATTTCACAGGTCCGGCAAGTGAAAATTGCTAAGGGTCTTGCTTCCAAGTGTACCTTTCCCCAGTCTTGTTCTTTTAGTATGGATTTCGAGTCCCTTTTCATTAATGACCCATCGATGGTGACAAACGTGTATCCCGTGTCTCTCTCTGCAATCTGTAACTGCTGCGCAGCGGATGCTCCGTGCGCACATGAGTGTTGACTGTTGAGCGAATTGTATTTGCTGGTTTCCAGGGGACAGGGGAGAGGCTGGAGAGAGGGCGGCAGCTGTCCCGCCGCCAGGAGAGCTGTTCTGACGCCAACCTGCCCACCATGTGGGCTTCCTGCTGCAGTCATCAGCTCCCCTTTGTCCCCCAGAGCCCAAAATAGCCGTCTGCAGTCAAGAGAGACAATGAGAAGTGAGGCACGTGGCTGGGCTAGAGGGCCGATGGGTGCAGGACAGTCAACCTTGGGGCTTCCGGCCTGGCTCTGTCTGTCCCGCCAGCTCCGGGCTTTTTATAGAGAGACTGCGTTAGGCGAGCCCAGTGAGTTTGTGCATATGGGCCTCATCTGACTGCAGCATGTGGACCCTTCGCAGAGGTGGCCTGAGGAGACGTGGCCCCTGGGCTGACCTGGGTTTGAATCTCCACGGCAGCTGACTTGCCCTGCCCACAGCCGCATCGCGTAATGGGAGCAGCCGGTCAGGGCAACTGAAAAAGGAAACGGGCTGTGCCCAACCCAGCTCTATTATTAAACTTTTCTCTAGCACTTTCTCCCCACTCAGCCCTCTGCCACCATATTCGCAAGACTGTCCCCATGCCACCCCAAGGGGATGTGGCTGCCGTAGGCCGGTACAGGGAGGACAGGAGGGGTGCTGTTTGGGTTTCATAGAAGCACCCTTGGGATTTCCCTTTTTTTGGTGGCAGAAGGATGGGAATGACTAGTTTGCAGGAGGAACCTCTTGGGGCATCCAGCCCCATAACCCAGAAGTCGTGGAACCTCTCTCTTTAGGTTACCCTTGAGTTCAAGCAAACTACCATTTAGGTAAACGTGCTTAAGATGAAATCTTTGTGCAGCCAAATAAACGAACCCTTGAGGATATGGCGGTGTTGGGAAGTCTTAGCAATAGCGTGGGTCCAGAGAAGAGAGTCAGGTTCAGCAGACGTGTGGACCACATAGGAACAAAGCGGGATTTCCCCTTTGTATCTCTGAGGCACGGGCATCTGCTGTTTTTCGTTTCCTTGAACCGAAGGGCCATCTTTCTCTCGCTAGTTACATCCTTGCAGGCAGGGCTGTTAGTTGGTCACCCATCTCTCTCTCTCTCTCTCTCTCTCTCTCTCTCTCTCTCTCTCTTTTTTAACGTTTTTAGGTTTATTTTGAGTGAGTGTGTGTGTGTGTGTGTGTGTGTGTGTGTGTGTGTGTCAGTGTGGAGCCTGATGTGGAGCTTGAACTCACGAACTGCTAGATCATGACCTGAGCTGAAACCAAGAGTCGGACACTTAACCGACTGAGCCACCCAGGTGCCCCACCTCTTTTTTTTTTTAAGAGCAAGTTGAGGTTTACAACAACATTGAGAGGAATGCACAGGGGTTTCCCGTGTACCCCCTGCCTCCCATACATGCCACAGCCTCCCCCATTATCAACGTCGTTGACCAGAGTGGTAAATTCTTTTTTTTTTTTTTTTTTTGTCAAGACTCGACCTATATTGACCCAGTGATCATCTAGAGTCCATAATTTATCTTGGGGTTCACTCTTGGCTGTGTGCATTCGGTGGGTTTGGGCAGACATATAATGTCCCATATCCATCATTGTAGTATCATACAGAGCATTTTTGCTACCCTAAAAATCCTCTGTGCTCCACCTGTTCATCCCCCTGCCACCATTGATCTTTTTATTGTCTCCATAGTTTTGCCTTTTCCAGAATGTCATATGGTTGGAATCATGTAGTACGTATGGAACCATCCAGTGTGATTTCCGATTGGCTTCTTTCGCTTAGTGATATGCATCGAAGTCTCCTCTGTGTCTCTTCATGCATGGCTTGGTAGCTCGTTTCTCTTCAGCACTGAAAGCTATTCCATTGTCTGGATGGGCCACAGTTCATTATTCATTTACCACCTCTTTTACAGAAGGTGGGGAGATGTGTACCCCGAACTAGACCCATTCCGCCCTCAAGGCTTATTTATGTGAGTGTCTCCACTCCCGCTTCTTTTGTGGTTTTGCCCTTGCTTCCCCTTGGCGGGGTGGTCAGGAGCCAGGGAGGTGATGAAGGAGTGAGAAGGAGGGAGGAGAACACTTGCGGGGGCGGGGTGGTGCGGCAGTTGATGGGGGCAGGACCGCCAGGCCTAGCAGTGAGCTAGTGAGAAGCCAGGGAGTCAAGCCCCATCCAGTAGGGGACCTGGAACTCCCCAGGGAGCTGTGCCGGAAGTGTAAGGACCCTGTTGAATGCAGCCCTCAGTGTCTCAGAGGAGATGGGGCAGGGCCACTCGGAACCTGGGGAGGCCCTCCCACAGGGGTCCAGCGTGGCCAAGTCCCTGAGGCCAAGGCCACAGGCCTGGTGCTCAGCACCTCGCTGTGACGGGAGGTGTCTGGTTCCCCACACAAGGCGAGTGGGTTATAAATAGTGGATGACGGGCTGCTGTAGCGTAATCGTCGATTTTGAGAGTGCCCTGGCTAGGGTTAGGAGGGATGGACGAGGTTAAATTCGGCCCTGTTGGCTGATTGGCATTTCTTGAGCGGGGTGCTAATCCCTTCAGGAGGTCAGATAAGCTCCCTAGCGGCGCCCCTGATCTTGACTTTGAGGCCAGGTTAACCCTTTCAGGGGGACTGCAGAGGAACCCCAAAGTCCTGACTGTTCCACATTGCCTAAAACAGAGTAGAGCTGGATTTTGATAAGGCCATCCCAGAGAGAGCTGCTTCCTGAAATACAGAATAGACTCTGCCCTGTGACCATCTCTCCAACCAGGCCATCCACACAGAGGCCTGTTCTGGGACAGCCCTGTGGTTAATGAGGACAGCAACTACTTCTCCCCTCTTGGGGAGCCTGGCTTCGCTGAGTATCTGCGGTGACTTGGGTGGAAGACGCCTAGTAGACAGCCTGTGTGTCAACGGCCCCCACAAGTCTGATGAGTTAGGAGACCCCTGCCACCAAATTTCCAATGACTCTCATAAGTAGAAGCACAAAACTCCCCTTCTGTAGTGCACTGGGCTTTGGGGGTTTCCTGTTCCCACCCAGTCGGCCAGAGGCACAATGCCTTACCCTATTTGCAGAGTAAGAGTAAGTTTCTGACCCTTACCCACCCCCACCCCCCTGCCAGGGGACTCTGAGGGCAGAGGGTGGGCAGTTCTCTGCTGCCATCTACGGAGGTACTCGTTCCTTCCCCTTCACTTGCATGGGGTTCTGGCCCAGCTTTCTTCCCCAAGTCTGACCTGCTTCCCTCCCTGAGCCACGGGTGCCGCTCTATTTCCTTCTGTGATGGATAGGCCATGCTCATGGATTTCTTGGAACCTCCTCTTTCTGGGACTGTAAAACCTGGTCCCTGTGGAGTGTCATGGCCCCCAACGGGCCGTCTTCTGCTTTATGGCTGCTGTATCTGTGCAGCACTCGCTCCCCCATCACAGAGCCGTGGCGTCCAAGAACAACAGCAACTGCTTGTTCCATTATAAACTCAACTAGCTGAAACCCGCTGAGACACGGGGGGAATAAATTATCCCCAACAAGCTCTCCTGCTAAAAGCCAGGCCCCTCCACTGCTACCACCCGGCTCCCCTCTGCTGGCATCTCAGCAGGGTTTCTGGAGCCTGCCTGCTGGCTGTCCCCTTCCGATGCCCTTTCTACCTGCTGTGATGGCTTCTTTCTAACCACCACGTGTGACAAGTCAGGAGGCTTCGGGAAGAGGACTAATACTGCAGGTGCCCGGAAACAGAGAGGATTGGATTTTATTCTTCTGTTTCTTCATGCTCTTTACCCGAGAAAGATACCTCCGAAAGCACAGGATCTTAGCTGGTCTTGCAGGGTGACCCAGGAGAAGCAGGATCTTCCTTCTGGACAGGGGCTGTTTGGGTGATGAAGAGTGAAATGGCTGACAACGGGTACACTGGGGATGAGCCTGTGGTCAGCTTGTGGAGGACCTTGACTGTTAGGCCAGAGGGTTTGGGCACCTCACACAGGCAGGGGCAGCCAGTGAGCCCCTGAACATAGAAATGACATGGTGTAAAAAAGCAGCCTTAGAATAATTGGGGCAGT